>NC_012878.2:51026628-55826628 GCF_000003195.3 Sorghum bicolor
AAGTCATGTATATATACTATTTGTTTCATCACCAATTCCTCTATAATGTAACTAAATATTAGTTTTTCTTCTATTAACTTAATAATTTTTTACTAAATTAATACAATAAAATACATAAGTCATATATATATATATATTATACTAAATATTATATAGTAATGCTATGTATATAGTGATTTAGGCCTTGTTTAGTTGGCAAAATTTTTGGGTTTTGGGCACTGTAGCACTTTCGTTTGTTTGTGGCAAATATTGTCCAATCATAGACTAATTAGAGTCAAAAGATTCATCTCGTGATTTACAGATAAACTGTGTAATTAGTTTTGGTTTTTGTCTAAATTTAATACTCCATGCATGTGCCGTAAGATTCGATGTGACGGGGAATCTTGAAATTTTTTGGCAACTAAACAAGGCCTTATTTAAATTTCGCAGCAAGGAATTCATCTAGTAACAGGTAAACAAGTGGCTGAGGACTGAGAGTGAAACTTCATAGGTTCATGGATGCATCCACCGACGATGGGTCATATCAGACGAACGATCGGATGGACACACTGCCTCCTGCAACCGCTGCAACTCCCCGAACCGTCGGTTCGCTTTCACTGCACTGCCATGATTCCTAAGCTACCTCTGGGCCTTGTTTAGTTTCGAAAAGTGAAAACTTTTCGGAACTGTAGCACTTTCGTTTGTTTGTGACAAATATTATCCAATTATGAACTAACTAGGATTAAAAGATTCGTCTCGTGATTTTCAGCTAAACTGTGTAATTAGTTTTTGTTTTCGTCTATATTTAATGTTTCATGCATGTGCCACAAGATTCGATGTGACGGGGAATCTTGAAAACTTTTTGGTTTTCAAGGTGAACTAAACAAGGCCCTAGCTAGCGTACGCGCCTAGTACAAGCAACATATCTCACTGTTCACCACGATCTTGGCACCGCCCTCCCTCCAGCTTCATAGTAGACCTCTTGGCTCCACCATTTAAGCCGGCCGCTCCCTCACAAACAAGGTGCGCCAACGAGTGAGATCGACTGATCGAGTGATCTTGCTTGCATTGCGAGCGTGCACTAGCAGAGCAAGGCACTAGCCTAGCCACCACCATGTCGCTGGCAGGTGGTGGTTGGAGTCGGCGGGGTGGCGGCGGCAGCAGGTTCGAGCAGCCTCCGCCCGTGGTGGTGGTGGACGTCGGCTGCAACTGCCGCGCGCCGAGGCTGCTCAGCTCCTTCATCTCCTCGCTCAAGTCCCACGCGCGCGGCGTCGTCGGCAAGCCCAAGTCGTCTCCGCACGTCTCGTCGTCGTCTTTCTGGTCGTCATCTGCTACCACGGGCTTCACGTCGTCCACCTCCATCACCACCGCCACGACGACCTTGTCGTCGCTAGACCACCACCACCCGTCGTGCGGCCCAGCGACGTACGCCGCAAACGCCAACGTCTACGAGGTCGACGACGATGCTGACCACGCAACGCGTCAGAGGCGGCGGCGGCGGCTGAGGAGGAGGAGGAGGAGCACGAGCACGAGCACGTGCGGGAGAGCGGCGGCGCTGGGGGAGGAGACGGCGGTGGCGGTGGCGGTGGAGGTGGAGTCCGCGGCGCCGTACGAGGACTTCCGCGAGTCGATGGTGGCGATGGTGACGGAGAAGGAGATGTACGCGTGGGAGGACCTGAACGCGTTGCTGCAGCAGTTTCTGGCACTCAACTCGCCGCGCCACCACCCGCACATCCTCACCGCCTTCGCCGACCTCTGGGCACCCCGCGGAGGCCCCTTCTGCCCTCCGTCCCCGTGCCTCTGAACGTCTCGCACCAAGCCAATGTTCGTCGACGTTCGTCGCCTCGTAGGCCTGCAACTGCAAAGCTAGTCCGCGGGAGATGTTGATATTATTGGCATTGCACTGTAACGCGTATGTGCTGGTTATAATAAGACAGTGCTATAATAATCTACTAGCGTGCATGCGATGGTGATGGTAGTCTCTTATCTAATCCAAGGTGGTGCAGTAGTGGTATTAGGGCGTGATGCAGGTATTTGTGCAACGATTTTATAATTTTATTAACTTTTTTCTACATTAACTTTGTACTCCCTTTAAGTTAGGCCTTGTTTAGTTAGAAATTTTTTTTGGTTTTGCCAACTGTAACACTTTTATTTGTATTTGTCAATTATTGTTCAATCATGGACTAACTAGGCTCACAACATCCGTCTCGTAAATTACAGGTAAACTGTGCAATTAGCTATTTTTTATCTATATTTAATGTTCTATGCATGCGTTTAAAGATTCGATGTAATAGAGAATTTTGAAAAATTTTGGGAATTAAACAGGACCTTAGTAAAAGAAAAAGTGTTTTAGACAAAATTTGAGTCAAACATTAGAAATATAAATCATAAATAACTTTTAATTTATTGAGTTTAGAAATATGTAAACCATATAAATATCTTTGTCTTTAAAAATACTTTCATAAAAGTATACATATATAAATTTTCATTAATATTTTTATAAAAATAAGGGGTCAAAGTTATATTTTGAAGATGATGTCGTTGTCCGAAACGACTTCTTTTAGCAACTTGGAGGGAGTAATAATTTAATGTCACGAGCATCCCACGATGTTAAGACCGAGATATTTTTCATTTGCTTGACAAAGGCCTTGATCAGTTGGGTGGTGAAAAACAATTTGGGTATTGCACTAGTATTTTTGTTTGTATTTAATAATTATTGTTTAATCATAGACTAACTAGGTTTAAAAAATTTGTCTCGCAATTTAAAGACAAATTGTGTAATTAATTTTTATTTTTATTTATATTTAATGTTTCATGCATGTGCCGTAAGATTCGATGTGATGGGAAATCTTGAAAAGTTTTTGAGTTTTGGAGGAAACTAAACAAGGCCAAAACAAACATCACTTTATCTAAAAAAAAGTACATTGCAGTTTTTAAACTAGTTACCTAGGTCCTTAACTCATAAAATTTCTATTTAGGTTCTCAAAACTTATTCAGTTGTGTAATCTTGATTCCTAAATTCGCAAATTACCACGTCCTCAAATTTAGTAGTTCTGCTCTAAACTACTAAATTGTCTATTTACATCCTCTATTTATATTTTTGGTTCTAAGAGCTAGTCCAAACGGATCAGGACCGTGCCCGTATGCTGAAATATGAGACCCATACATTACCTGGATCCTCCTTCCTTCCTTATCTCTATCCCCGCGAGCTTCCTCTCTCACATGGCCTTGTTTAGTTTCCAAAAACATTTGTACAAAAATTTAGATTTTCCATCACATCAAATCATGTGGCGCATGCATAGAGTATTAAATATAGATAAAATAATAACTAATTGTAAAGTTTGCCTATAATATGCGAGATGAATCTTTTAAGCCTAGTTAATCCATGATTGAACAATATTTGTCAAATACAAACGAAAGTGCTACAATATCAATTGTGCAAAAAGATTTAGAACTAAAGTAGGCCATAGTATATATAATTGTTTGGCTAAAAAGTCACGATTAAAAATACTATTTGTTAATTTATTATAAGATAAAAACAATGTTGAATAGCCCATAGATTCGGCAAAAAAATTCAAGCGGCCTGTTCTAAGAGCATATAGCTCAAGGGTAGGCGTGGCCTGCATGGGGACCACAACCGAGGTTGATGGCGAGCATACGAGGTTCGCACGGCTTAGGAGGTACGACCAAAGGCTCGGGGTGACACGACCATGGGTCTCACTAGACCCAGGGGCTTGGCGTCGCCCACAAGCTACAAGCTTGACATGCGGGTAGAGACGTAGCCAGCCATGAGGGTCTGAGATGGCATATATAGCTGGCCTCGGGAAGATAGAAGGGACGTGTTTGTGAGGGTGTATCTGCCCGGCCTGGCCAGCTGGCCATGGCATGGCTAGCTAGAGTATGGTCTAAATGGTACAACTACTCGTGTTTGGCAACGTGGCCCAGGAGCCGAGCTATCCAAATCGTGTTTGTGTTGCTCGTATAGATGAATACGGTCATCCTGGATTCAGGATGTGGTAACATTACCACCCTTTTCATCCTTATTGGCATTTCATTGAACACCCAAGTGACACTCCACCACGGCTATGGCTGCCACTGAGCTCGAGCTCGAGCTCGTGCCACATCTGCAGGAGTGAGGATGGTGCGACGGTGGAGGGTGCCTACGAACATGACGGTGGTGGCGCTGCGGGGGGGAGGAGGAAGGAGGGGTCGAGCGTGCAGACCGAGTGGAGGCGCGCGAGCGTGAGGAGCTCGGTCTCGTGGTTGCGGTGCTCGACCTCGACCTCCATGGAAGAGGCCCTGCTGCTCAACGGGCATGGCGCCAGCATCGTTGCAGTGCTGCAAGGCACCGTTTGGTGCGCGAAGGCCTCCCGTGCGCCACCGTCGTTGCCGACACTAGCGCTAGCGGACAAGTTGACACTAGTGGCGTCCATGCTCGCTTGTGGTTGTCTTCCTCGTCCTAGCAGTGCGGCTTGACTGTAGCAGCGGCAAGCGTGAACAGTGTGTAGAGGTATGCACGGTTGCGGGGGGTGATTGGAGGTTACTCGAGCATGTCTCCAATGCTCCCGCGTGCCGACTCGTCGCTCAAGGGAACCAGGACGCCAAGAAACAAACCTCCATCTCGTTTCCAAGAAGTCAAGAGAGAGAAGGTGATTTGCACACCAGTGTCAGGCTCGTTGGTGGGCCTAAGCAGACAAACATCGGCAGTTGCATGTGGAGGGTGTAGCCGGGCCGATGGGCCATGGTCGCAAACGCGCCCAAGAGCTCTGCAGAGAGAAGGAAGATGGAGCTTCTGTCATTATTGCATAGCTTGGGGCTTGGAAAGAGAGACGAGCTCAGCAGATGAGAAGGAAAGATGGAGCTGACATGTGAGCGCTCTACACGTTATCTTGCCATATGGCATACAAGCATGGATCTAGATTTGTTTGGATTGGCTGTGAGATTCAATTCAAACAAAGATTGAGAACTTGAACGGATGATTACTGTGAAGATTTAGAAAATTAAGAATATTGGTGTCAAGTAGACGACTTGAATCTAAATGGATTTGATATTTCACCAAAAGGAATTAACCAACTGACATTTTATCATAAGGATTAACCAATTGGTGTGCTCAATAGAAAGGTGCATTGATGACTTCACAATATGTCAAGATTTATCGGTACAACATAATCATTGAAAGGTGCTGAATATGTGTCTGTGTGTATATAGAGGCGAGCGTATATGAGTAGAGTGTCTGTATGTTTATAGGTGTGCGAGTGTAGGTGTGTCTGAGTGTACTTGCGTGTATATAACAGGTTTAGCAAGGAAAAATGGTTTGCCCGTCTTGAAGTCAGGAGGAAGATAACTGGCCGGTTCTTGGGCCACTGTGAAGGGGTTTTGCCGTATTGGGCCAGACAAAATCAAAGCCTGAGTGGCGATTGTGAGCCCACGGTGTGATTAGCCCATGGCTCCTCAAATTATTCAACTTGGTTCATTTTTATTTGGATGCAAATAAAATTAAGATGAAAGAGGGAGTATTGGTCAATAACTGCAACTTTGAAGACCAAGCTTATTTTTCGAGAAAACAATTTGCACAAGCAAAAGAAGCAAGAACGTAAGTATGCGACAACTCAAATTGGTTCCATGCATATTGAGCTATATTCAGATTGCGAGTAAATTAATTGCCGTGAAGCATATATTTAGCACAGTGATCGGATATTTTATTGAGCCAGAGAAAAGCTACGGAACATTAATTCATCTCCCGGTTACATGCAAGTTTGAGTGCTAATCTGATCAGGTAGTAACTAGCAGTGCTGCCCTACTTTTTTTTTTGGAAAAGGCCGTACTATTTTAATATTCGTGTCATAGTTGTATTTGAGTCCTAATAGATTTAAGACTGGTTTTATTTGGGTCGGCTGCCTCACGTCAAACTAGTGTTTGTGATCGAGTCCAGCGAGATCGCAGGCCTGCGTGCTTTATCTAGGGGTGTCACCCTTTTGTAAGATAGATCTTATTCGGAAATTAAAGAAACAATGGTGATAGTAGTTTGATTGCACGGTGAAGAATCATGTACCGTCGTGTTAAATGGATTCGATAGATAATCTCAAGACTTCCGAATCTGTTAACCATTCAACAGTATTTTTTTCTCACAATAAATTAGCAAACAATACTTTCAATCATAACTTATTAGCCAAACAAACAAACTGAGATATGATGGTTAGGTGGATTTAACAGCACCAATCAAAAACCCTATACTGATGTCCTAATGTTGTTATCAGGTCAAGCCATAACCTAACAATGCTATATCATTGTCGATTAGTAAGGGATGTTTAGATGCTTAGCAAAACTTTTGTCCCTAATCTTTTGCTGTAAAACTTTTGTTTATTCAAACTTTACATCTTGGTGTTTAGATGCAAGACAAAACTTTAGCCGTACAGATACAACACACGCCCCCATGACGTTTTTGCCCAGTTTTGGGTCTCTTGGGTTCTAAATGCCAAAAGTTTAGCAGACCAAGTTTTGCTCTTTTTTGTCCATGCTGTTTAGATCTATGTTGTGAAAAGATGGGCTAAAACAACAAAAGTTTTGGCAAAAGGCGCGAACTAAACAGGCCCAATTTAGCCAACAGTTAATATCCACCCTATCATTTTGATTATTAGCTCTTGTTGACAACCAAAATTGTTCATTATGCGAAGATCAGAACTTTTGACTTTTATATAGGAGTTCTGGCTTTGTAGGAAACACATAACTTGATTTCTACGGTCCGAAAAAGGGAGAGTCCAAATTCAATCTCAACTCTTCCAAACTTGTTGAAAATTTGGACAATAAGTCTTAGAGAGGTTTTTTTATTGGAATAAGACCATCTCCCTCTATATATATAAGAGGATCACGACCGATTGAGTTATCATCTATCCAATCATCATACAAACTAATTTACACCACTTTTATCCCTTTTACCTTCTTCTCCAATCCTCATATTGTTCATACCTTTGATTCGACGACCAAGGATGGCGCCCTAAGCTTGCCGACCGACCTAGGGCAACCCATCAACATCCTTGCCTTGACGAGGTCCCTCCTGCGTGAGAGCTTTGACAGTTTCTTTGCTAGTTTGCCTGAAAACTAGCCGGTTCTTCGTCACACAAACACGTTGGTTATCCTTTGGAGGTTTGCTAATAAACCTCTCCGTTCCTCACCATGAAAAAGTGATATCTTGCTGCGTTCTTCGGTCTATGGCGGCTAGGGCGTTCAAGACCCTGCTGGTGTGTGATTCGGATCACTTCTGACGTCAACGGCTCTATTTGGCAGTGACATTCGCTGCGGTTTAGCTTAAACTGGCAATAGCTTAAACTGGCAATAATATATGTCTTCGTGTCGTTTGAAAGGATCCCAAATTTGTGCGGATCCCAGGCTTGGCCTAGCTACAGTATAACCGGTAGTGAGAGTAGTGATCACATGTTGTATAAGTATAATAGCCACCACATATTTTTTTTCTTAATATTAAAAAGCCTTCCTATCTGCTACGATGTGAAATCTAAATACACTTTTAGTTATTTGTATGTTCTGAAAAAATAGGTCACATTTTGTGTTCCTCACTAGGGTCTAAACTTCGACATGGGCCTGAAGAGCGACAAAATGGTGAGACCACGCACATGGAACGGGGGACGAAACAAGTGCGTGACAGCGTGAGCACTCACTGAATCGGATCTGAATTTTGGACGACTCATGAGCAGAACAGGAACCTCGGAAGCCTCACGCGCGGAACAGGAATATTTTCGGTTGTCTGGCCTAACGAACTTTCCAATGCGTTCGATTGAGCAAACAGTACTAGACAGGTACACCCCGGCCTAGTCAATCATATGCATATTACACAGGTACCCATGTTAAGCTAGCAGAATATTTCGCCGTTTCAAGTTCGAAGTTCGAACCGGCAGACGAGGGGGAGGGGAACTAGCTAGCGAGCTTCAACCCCGTCTGAGCCGTCACCGGTCCAGAGCAAACAACACCGGACGAAGGGACGAGAACGTGCGGGTGAGGCCAGTGGCAGCAAATTGTTTTGCAGGGTGCTGCACCAATATCACAAGGGAACAAAAGGTAGCAAGCAGCGATTTGGCCACGGGCACTGGCTCAGTGCAATCTTTTTCTTAATATAAAGGATATAAAATGTGACTTATATATCCATAAGAATGTACCTTTTTTTTTGTTCGTTAGGGACATGTGCTCCCATCTCTATGGCTGTTGGATTTGCATGGGAATGGTTGTATTACAGGAGAAACACAACATGTCTATGAGGGGAGATTTAGGTTCCGTTTGGATGTGAGAAACATTTTATTCAGAATCGCTAGAAATCCTTCCAAACGGTAGAAATGTTTCTAGTGATTCTTACTTTTTAATTATATTAGAGATCAGAATCACCTCAAGAATTGACGTAGACACAGCCTGATTTTTCAATAGTTATCATAAATTAGATTGATCGCGAACTTGATGTTCACGATCTATGCTTTGAACAAAGTTTGATTCGGACCCCCTACACCGTTACACCACTACCTGGTGGTTACCAACAACGCACAACGCGATTGATCTCGTCTAAAAGGCTTTCTTGCAAGCGAATCGAGAATACAAATAAGAACATGAAACATATAATATAAAACTGTAAATATATATGAAGTTTATCAAACTAGTATGAGATTCATAACTAGATTCGAAAGCATTAGCCGACTCAAAAGAACAAGAACACGAGCCCTGATTCATAGTAGTCGATTTTGGCTATACAAACACTACAAACAAGTTTCATGAGGAAAACAAGAACGTAACAAAACCCAAACCCCAACCAATGCGACGATAGCTAATTATAATGTCTTGGGTGTGCAAACCCCTAGGCGTGCCCCTAATGGGCTCTAAGATAATGTACGACCCAACAGATCATAAGATAGTGTTGCAGCACCCTAACATATTCTGGATGCTGACATTTTTTTTGGTTTAGATGATATCCATTAACTCTAGATGAACTTGAGTGAAATGGTCTTTCCATGCATATGTACATCGTCAAAAACCAAGTCATATGTGTCCTGGTCGTTGATTTTACCCGGGACTACTTCTGAAATTCGAGATAGACTCTAACTTGAGTTAGACTAGGTTTCCTTATGAGTTGGGTGACTTGGATGCCCACGAAGATCCTCTTCATCTCAGAGGCTTGTATTCAAAGGAGTGATGTCAACATCAAAAGTTTTTTTTCCCTATTCTATTTCATGCTTTCCTACCTCGCACTTAATCTAGAAATAAGTAATCCTCCTCAAGTGAAACCAACTAAAATTGTTTGCTTTTCAAGTTCTTTGGTTCATAAAAAATTGCTATTTTTCTAAAATCATTTTTATTTTTAATGTAAAATACTGATTTTCGTCATCCTTCAAGAAGAATCAGAATCCTATCAACTAGCCAAACAATTTGAAAAAGCAACTCTAATTCTCTAGAAGAAACATACTCCCTCCGTACTCACAAAGGAAATTATTTTGGATAAATTTTGAGTCAAACATTGAAAATATAAATCATGAATAATTTTTAAGTTGTTGAGTTTGGAAATATGAAAACATATGAATCGATCTGTCTTAAAAATACTTTCATAAAATATACATATACCACTTTCTGATAAATTTTTTTATAAAACAAGGAGTCAAAGTTAGGCTTTAGAGACTGTGTCCTATCCTAAACGACTTCCTTTATGAGTAAAAAGCTGAATCTAAGAAGAAACTAAATTCAGAATGTTTGTTAGAGAATCTAGATCGCTACCGAATACACCTTTAACTTTACCCTATAGGGAAATATACAACCAAAAGTTGCACAAGCTCTGACACTCAAAACTCGTAAGGAGCATATAAAAACTAAACTTAACAACTCTTTCTGTCCTTGCTTTCAGCATGTTTTGACTTTATGAGGCGACAACTCTCCACACCACCCGTTTTTTAGTAGAAATTAATTGATGTTAAAGCTGTCATTAACTAGTCGTAGACCGCAACAAGACAACATCGAGGTAATTGGAGCCGAATCAGAGAATATTCAAGCGATGTCTAAGAAATATGTGACATCCAAATCACCAGCCCTCCTGCAACCCTGAGTTGAGTCAAATTTACATCCGAAGGTCAAGCTACAAATACACAAGGCAATCGTGTCAACACCTCAAAACAGGAATCAACACCCGCGCACCCATAGAAAACTATAAACGAAAAATACTCACCGGATTATAAGGTTTTGTTATATGGGGGTATAATAATCCGGTGTAACCTTATACTCGTTACCCAAGAGGGCAAGCACATCTGCTCGATTTGGTTTTGCTTTGATTCCCCAAAAGAGAGTATTAGGCCGCCGCCACCGCTCCTACCTCTATCACCATTGGTCCCCCTCTCTCTTCCTACAGTGATAATCACTGCAGGCCAGAGAAAGTGAGGATCTATCGTTTTAGTAAATTTTTCCACTAGATCGAGTCTTTAGAGTCACTGGCGAAGCCACCGCCCGGCCACCCCGGGCGGCCGGCCGGGCTCGTCGCGGACGTTGAAAAAGAAAATTTCTTTATATCAAAGTAAAACTCTGTAATTTTCTAGCTAAATATTTTGTTTAACAAAAATTACCCAGGCTCATGAAAGCTTCTGGCTCCGCTAATATTTAGAGTTAGAGTCTCTCCATGCCAACTTTCTTGATTTTGGAGATTTACTTTCTCCTCCTCTTCTCCGATGACGATGAGATGATAGGGTGAAATTGTTTTTTCCATGGCGGCTCCGTTGAAGATACAGGCAACAACTACGACGTTGGCATCCCCACCGATTCGACGACATGGAGACTTTTATTTTCGGACGGCAACATCAAGACGGAGATGGTGTCGCCACTATGGAATATTATTCTCCGGTCTCTTTTATGTTTTAGAGTGATTAGATCTGGCCACGATGAAGGACTAGGGAGAATAAATTTCAGATCAGTCTTTTTCATTCTTCAATGGCAAAAAGAAAATTAAGAAAGACATCAAAAAGAAGAAGTTTCTCAACTCCGCCTATATGAATGTTGACCATCGTTCGTTGGGTATGTGTTCTTAGGTTTTTTTAGTTTACCTGTGCGGTCATCCATACTGCAAAGCATCGTACAAGTTTGATTTTGAGATCTGAAGCTATTTACAACTTGAGTATATTTTAGATGACTAGGTTAATGCCCGTGCGTTGCTACGGATTTTAAAATTCACGTACTTTTAAGTATTTTTTTCAGCTAATACATGAAAAAAAAATCTTATGGCATCATGGTTTTGATTTGGATAACCAAACACCTTGTATAGTCAAATATCTTAAAACACCTTGTATGGACAAGCAAATTGTGAGCGAAGATTATAGTTCACTTTAGCTTAGTGCCGCTTGGAAATCGATGATTTAAAATCTACCATCAACACTTAAGTTGTTTAGACTGTAGTGAAGATATCACCTCTATAAACTACAAACCTCCCGAATCCAATCTTCAAAATTTAATACTCAAGTAATAAGTAAAATACATGAGACATGCAGTGTTATACTCCCTCCATCTATTTATGGGAGTCATTTTAGGGTCATGCACAGTGACCAAGGGGAAATTAATTCGGCCAATGAATGGAGTTGCATGCAGACAATTGAATTAATTAGACCAATGTGAGGAGCCGCATGTGGAAAAAGATGAAAATAGTGGTCCTGGCTCTGATTCTTGGAGAAAATTTTTTCGGTAAGATAACTCCGATAAATGGATGGAGGGTAGACATAAATGCTCAAGTAAGTCTAGTCTGTAAGCTATGATCTCTTAGGGCACTCACAATGTAAGAGTCTATCACAGAGTCTAAGACAATTAATTACATATTATTTATAGTATTTTACTGATGTGGCAGCATATTTATTGAAGAAAGGTAGAAAAAAATAAGACTCCAAGTCTTATTTAGACTCTAAGTCCACATTGTTCGAGGTAATAAATAACTTTAGACTCTACGATAGTGTCTGCATTGTGAGTGCCCTTACGTGGGCCATAATCAATCAACTAAAAATAACTGATTTATTAGACATAAATAATTTGTTAAATTCAATAGGAAGACATGCAAGAGCAACACTTTCTTCTTGATTGGTAGCAATTTACATCTGAACACACTCGTCCAATCTTTCCTTTCTCTTCTTATTTACATTAGTTTTTTATTCACCCCATGCATGCAGCCAATAAAGAACAAATTGGTTGACATGCAAATTTGAAAGGGCATCACTAAAACTATAAATGGGTTGTAGCAAGGCCAATGACACTTGAAATCAAACCATCCAACAAAGGAAGAAACACTTCGTGAGACACTAAGTATAGAATCGAATTGAAAAAAAGATACAAGATTATTTTTTTAGTTTGAAGATCAAGGTCCCCTTAATACCCTATGAATTTCCAAACCACAAGGTTAGACATACTCATTAACAACAGTAATTAATGCTTTATAAGATAAATATTCATTAAAATATTTTTATCTAAATATATCCATGTGAGATCTTATTTTGAAGGATTTATTGCAAGAAATCTGATGGTGTAATCGAAATTTAATTTAGATGTTTGGTTTTGGGTTATGATTTTTTTAGTTTGTAAATATGGTCACTGCACGCAAATTTAGGTGACTTCTCTGTTGGTTATGTGTATGTGGCAGCGATGGGGCCTATGTGTCAACAAAGAGGATTGGAGTCATGGCTTCACCACATGTGGTAGACGGGTCCTCTTCGTAAGTTTTAGTTGTAGAGATTTTTTTCTAGATATTTGTGTAATCCAGAGTGCTTGTAAGAGCAACTCTAGCAGGGCCCCTACTTACGTCCCAATAGCTAAATATAGGTGCATTACTCCAGCAGGGCTCCTACTCCAGACCTCATATTTGGGTGGGCACCCATATTCCTTCCCCAGACTCCATTCTGGTTGGCCCAACAGGACAGCCCCCATCCTCCATCACGTGTTCTAACTCCAGCGCGTGCGCTCCCTCTCTCTCTCTCTTTCTCTTGCACGTGCACGACACCATACGGTCGTCGGATCAATCCTCCAATTGTGTCCGTGTCCAAAGGAAGAAAAAAGTTGAAGAAGAAAAAAAGATGAGTGGGTCCATTCTGTCATGCTCTATCAGAATAGGTTTGGTGGCCCAAATTTAGATGTTGCTGTTGGAGTTAAAGCAAAAAAATAGAGCCCAAAAAATAAGGAGAGCATTTAAATTAAAAATAGAAGCCTTGTTTTGGGGCTGCTGCTTAAGTTACTCTAACGTATTTATGTACCTAACTATTATCTAATGTAACGCCTTGTTTAGTTCACCCCGAAATCTAAAAAGTTTTCAAGATTCTCTGTCATATCGAATCTTGTGGCACATGCATGAAGCATTAAATATAGACGAAAACAAAAACTAATCACACAGTTTTGATTGTAAATCAAGAGACGAATGTTTTGATCCTAGTTAGTCTAGAGTTGGACAATATTTACTACAAACAAACGAAAATGCTACAGTAGCGAAATCCAAAAAATTTCACATCCAAACAAGGCCTAATTGTTCTTCCGTCGAAAAGAAGATTTGGTTTTGCTCCGCCCTGACCGCTGCTGGCATAACACCGGTACAACACCATTGGGTACTCCGGTAGTAGCAAGCAGCGCTTAGGCCACGGGCCGGGCACCACGTACCGGCTGTCCGGCTCAGTGCACGATCTGTCCGGCTGTCCACATATCGCGGTCGCCGGATCACGGTTTCTTTGTGTCCCGTACAGGACGACGTCACACGACACGGCTTGCCGTATGCCGGGCCCGGGCCCGTCGCACGTATTGGGCCTTGTTACCCGAAATTCAAAAACTTTTTTTTTTCGTCATATCAAATCTTATGGTACATGCATGAAGTAAAGAAAACAAAAACTAATTATACAGTTTGTCTGTAATTTACGAGATGAATCTTTTGAGCCTAGTTAGTTTATGATTAGACAATATTTACCACAAACAAACGAAAATACTACAGTACCAAAATCCGAAATCTTTTTGAAACTAAACAAGGCCTAGTTCCGAAAAGTGAAAAATTTTCGGTACTGTAGCACTTTCGTTTGTTTGTGACAAATATTATCCAATCATGGACTAACTAGGATCAAAAGATTTGTCTCGTGATTTACAGCTAAACTGTGTAATTAGTTTTTATTTTCGTCTATATTTAATGTTTCATGCATGTGCCACAAGATTCGATGTGATGGAGAATCTTGAAAACTTTTTGGTTTTCAGGGTGAACTAAGGCCTTGTTTAGTTCCCAAAAAATTTTGCAAAATTTTTCAGATTCCCGTCACATCGAATCTTTAGACACATACATGAAATATTAAATATAGATAAAAATAAAAACTAATTACACAGTTTGGTCGAAATTGACGAGACGAATCTTTTGAGCCTAGTTAGTCCATGATTGGATAATATTTGTCAAATACAAACGAAAAAGCTACAGTGTCGATTTTGCAAAATATTTTGAAACTAAACAGGGCCTAAACTAGGCCTAAGGTACGTGTGCCAGCCGGTCTGTACACGTGTTTCTTTTAACGGCTCCAAAGCTGTGGCTGTTATGAAACTGGACGTACCTCGCTCTGTCTAATATGTAAACCGATTCTTTTAAGCAAGAATTAGTTTCAACTGACGCATTATGAGAAAAACGCTGGAGCTATATCAAACACTTCAGTAAATCCTAAATCTATGGTGGAGACGCTCTATATTGGATCTAGGTGAATTCATATGCAGATTCACTTTTTTGGGATTGTACGTGGTAGAGCTCTACAAAACTCTAAACAGACCTTTTGTCGCTTGATATAGATCCAACATTGTTGTGGATGGGGTTAGCCGTGTATAGGGCGACTGCTCAAACCCCTCTCTTGCCTCCCAAGCTAAGAAAAAAGAAAAATAATCCATTTTGTTATTGTTGTTGTTGTCGTCGTCGTCTAGATCCATCATAGTATATAACTATGTACTTTGTATAAACCAGTTAGTCATCCACCCATGCAGGGGCAAAGCATTAAGTGATTTATTGATGAAAGTTTGACTTATATTAAGTTGAGTAAACTTGAGCTATACTTTTAAAAATCTGATATATGCTCATGGCTTCTTACATACATGAATACTTGTCTACGCGGTAACACACATCATGTATATATACCTTCATTTTTAATCACTAGTGAAAGCAATGATAATTAAAGAATCAAATGTAAGGGTATTTTAGGATTTTTTATAATTACTTATTTATGTATTTATTTAGATGCATAGTTAATTTTTAACAACAGCGAAGGTAGTGTTGACGGTCCTTAATGCTCACATTTAACCATCAACTAATTATGGAAAAGGATCCAAATGCAACCAACACCTAGACTTAGGGTTTTATCTGACAGAATTCTACGAGTTTTGATGTTTGTCTATTTCTGCAGGGGGTTATCAGGAAATACGGAAGAAAGGCCCACACGTCGGGTTTACATAGAGATATTAACGTGCCGCGCAATTTTCTACCATCTAGAAGACTCCAGAAGCCACGGGAACGAACGGGAGGCCGATCGGGCCCGGGGGCAGGGCGCCCGCCCAAGTCCCTTGGGTGCCCGCCCAGCTACAGTAACCAATCAGCTTCAACTTCACGGATCGTGCTCCACCGATCTAAGGGACCAAGGAAAACCGTGCGATTAATGTCGGTTTGATCCGACGGCCTAGATTCATCTGAAAAGACTATATAAGCAAGGCCCCCTGGCCCCTGGAGAGCATACCTCTTCTACAGAATCAAAGTTAGGGTTTCAATTCTTCATCCAAGTGGAGAGGATCCCTCTAGTTCTTCTAGTTCTACCTCTAGTTCATCTAGTTCTAGTTCTAGTTTATCTAGTTCTAGTTCTAGTTCCTCTAGTTCTAGTTCTAGTTAGTTCTAGTTGTAATCTAGAAAATAGGGAGAGAGAAGAGGAGAGCGGAGGAGGAGCCAGATCTGTCGGATCTTCCTCAACATTATACTTTTACAGCAACTGGTTCGTTCTTCATCGTTCTCCAAGTTCTTCAATTCATAATTCCTGAGTTCTTTAATTACTTTTATTTACATTCAAGTTATTTATTAGATTCCCGCTTGCATCAAGTGCTCTAGTCTTTATAACGCTAGAGTAGTAATTAATAGATTAGACGTGGTATTTAGTCTTGCGATTACATGGAATTGCACCCAATCCTGCGGATTGTTGTGGTAGCCTTAGGGTAGTGATAGCTCTAACGGTCGACGTATTCCACCACGTTCGGATCGGTGTTTGTAGGACCGTAGTCAGACCTTCCTAGCCCCCTTCTCATCTCTTTCTGTGGTTAGTGCTCTGATGTCCGGATATAGATAATCTTGAAGTAATTCTTGATTCTTAGATCAACTAGAGAACTCTCAGGAAACTTCCTCTCTTCCTACCAAAAATAATTATATAGTTATCCTTGGGCGATCTTGATTCTTAATTAGTACACTCACGTTCTCTGTGGAAAATCGATACTCTGGAATACTCCCGGATGAAAGCTACATCGGTATCCGTGCGCTTGCAGATTTTTCTGTTTGCGTTTAAAATACCCAACAAGCTTTCTAGCGCCGTTGCCGGGGAACGGTAGCTGTGCTAGTTTCGAACCAAGTCGTCCGTGTATCCTTTTTCTTTTCCTTTTTACCACACTCACCTTATCATTTTTACCATACCACATGGATTTCACTCTAAGCATTAATGAGCATAGAATTTATTTCATAGCCACTTCATTTACTCCATGCTCATATGCAACATCTTCACAATCCATTGGTCTCTCCAATATCACCACATTCGAGATCTCCAACCCTCTCTTCCTTTCTATTCATAAAAACTTTAAAAGGACGGTTGTCGATGCATATGTCTATATTAAATATTGCAGATCTCGTTGAGTTGATCTTGATATAGGTCAGCGTTGGAGGGGAAACCACTTCGCCGACTTAAATTAATGGTTTCCCAAGGACAAGCTTAGTGTCCTAAAATAAGCACTGATCAGATCGTAACATGAGCTTTGAATTATTTGCAACATTACCTTGTGTATTGAGCATATAAGGATAATTGTAAAAAATTCCTTCGGGTATTCTTGTCACTAACCTTTCCAGGATTGGAGCAAGAAGATCGGATGAATGACAAGCACAAGGTATGTCCAACCAATCATCATACAACATTGAATTAAATTCATCCAAACTTGAATTTTGCAAAATTCAAGCTTGGGGGAGTACTTTACATAAAAACATCCTTTGCCATGTTGCTATGTTGGTTGTCCCTACCTTTGAGACATGCTCAATTTGTTAAATACTAATCACACTACTTCATCTCCACTTGAGTAGATCTCTATAAATGCTCTCATGCTACCTTTATTTGCTTTAGTATATGTCTAGGTTTGGAGTAGTTTCATTTATCTCTTAATTAAGCATGGTGCTTAGTTTAGGGCTGATGATCTTACTTCCAAGGGAGTTTAAATTAAGCATGATGCTTAGGTTAAAATGCCCTCCTAAATCAAATTAGTCATGGTGTCTAGGTTGATCTTTGAGCCGATAGTATGCTATAGTAGATATTGGATATTTTGTTGGACTAACCCCTGCAGGAAAACTTTCAATATCGACCTGGGAAGTCCTGAGATAAACTCACATTGGAGACCAAGAGACAGACACATGAAGTTTAACAATTTACACAAGGAAGGCATAGCTCACAAGAGATGATCCATGGAGGGTGCCACAAACACGATGCACAACCGCTAAGAAAGGAAAGCTTCCACAAGGTGATACTGTACCATCACTCTTTAAGTAAGGTAACATCTTAAAGTACTTGACTATCACTTTTATAAGCTTCTCTTTGGTTCTGGCGTTCACATGAATAAAAGAGACAAACGTGTATGATTTACAACTCTAAATTAACCAATCCAATCGATTCAATATGTTTAGTCCTTCCACCGTTGTGATTCCACACTCCTAATCATATAAGCTAAAATATTGCACATTCAATCTTTGGAAGATATAAACAAAACATAAATATAGATAGATTATCTTTCCATTTGGTTGAGCGATCTGATATGACAAATGTTTTAAATGTTATACTCATGATCTTATTATCCATCAACTTTGTCTTGCTCACTATGCTTAAGGTTAGAGAAGAACAAATACACTTTTGGTTCTTTTGATGTTTTCCACTAACAGGGCCCATGCACTTGATCTCTGCCTTGTCTCTATGAGCAGGTACACTTCGAGCAAAATATGACGGAGTTTTACAACTCCTAGACTCCATCAAGTGAAGAACCTACATCTACGAGCACAAACACACTGGAGATACTGGACACTTAGGCAATCACTGCCCTGAGATGCTTGAGGACGTAACTACTGGAGTAACCTCGTTGTGGAAGTAATTACTGACCTTCTGCCGGTCAAGAGAGGCAATCCAGGACGCACCGTCATCCCGATCGGCATCGGCATGCCTGCAGATCAGACACTAAGTTTCCCAAAAGGAATATTGAAGAACCTCTGCGTCCGAGTTGGTACCTTGTACGCCCCAGTAGACTTCGTGGTGATAGAGACTGGTACTGATGAGAGGGCACCCATCATTCTAGGGAGGCCATTCCTGAACACCTCGGGAGCAGTCATCCACGCTAGTGCTGCCAAGATCAGTTTCTACATCAAGGGGACGAAGGAGACGTTTTCCTTCAAGAACAAAACTACACAAATCTTAGAGCAATCCTGACATGAACCAAGGAAAGGACCAACAGGAGGAATAGGAACAAGCAATTGTGGACTGAGTCAGCTAAGATGGTCACTGCTGCTCAAGGAGGTCAAGATCGTCAACTCAAGTCGCCTTTCTTGATCAAGAAGGATGACCCTGGTGTTCCAAGCATCGAGTGCACAATCAACGGATATTTTTTCAGAAGACACTCTACGACACCGGATCTGACGTCAACATAATGGCCGCAGTCACTTATCAGCTCCTGCATGGAACCATGCCCCTACAACCGACATACATTCAGCTCTAGATGGCAGATCAGACATTCCATAAGGTTATTGTCATGGGAGAAGACGAGTACAATCCACCCGTCATCCTTGGAAGACCGTTCCTCAGCACCGTTAAAGCAATCATCTACATTGAAACTGGAGAAGTCCACATGAACTTCCCCTCTGAGAAGGTACGCCGCTATTTTACTGACCCTAACTATATAGTTGAAGACTCTGAGCAGGTCAGGACAAGAAGAAGACGACGCAACCGCAACCAGAGGAGGCAAATCATCAAGAACGGTTGAGCAGACTACGAAGGAGAAGTAGTAAGGTCTGAAGACATACAGCTTGATCAGAACTGTCGTGAGGAGACCGTAGCACCGAGTCACGTGTGGAGAGAGAAGATAGTTATACATGAAGAGGAGGCGCCGCCGGAACCACCGACTACGCCATCCAGCGAATCCTAGGACGACTGAGAAAACGGAGAGTCCCGTTCGGAGGACTTAAAAACACCGAACGCCTTGCCAAGAGGTAAACTTGGTAGTTATCTTTTCCTTTCAATTATTTTAAAATAGTTTGCTTAGTTAATCAGGTTTATATCATCTTGAAAAGAAAATAAAAATATTAAAAATAGTAAGCCCCATGTGAGTATGCTCATGGCATAAAACTCATAAGTACATTCACTGTGGTGGCATAAAAATAAAATAAATATATTCCTGTCCTATAAAAATAAAAATATAAAAATAAATTTATGATCCTACTAAAGAGAGTAACATTTATTGAGGAGACTCAACATGATAAAGGCTAAATATTTATGCTAACACTTAACTAGTTCCACAAAGCTTTGTTGTCTATTTGAGCTCCACAGAATTCAAGGATCAAAGAAGTCTAGCAGAAGGAGGATATCCTAATCGCTGTCAGAGTGCTGCCGACATTCAAATACACCTCCAGCACCTGCTAGCTACATCAGAAGAAATTGCGTCAAAATCCAGCTTGGGGGAGAGCGCCTCCATTTATCCAGTTAAGTATTCTACGCACGTTTATACTTTACTCTAATATGTGCTTATATATATATATATATCTTTGCTTAGTTTGCTAAATAGATAAATAAATAAAGTTTGCTATGAACCCTCATGATAAGCTCTCACATGGAAATGATGAATAGTTGCTCTGCCATGACTAGTTCTCAAAATTGAAATCTCTCTCATGTTTAGGCATGACTGTTATTAATTAAGATTTGCTCTAAACCTGAACTTGTGGGAAGAGTACTTGATCTAAAGTCTAAGTCGTTAACGGATATGATATGGGAAGGTTGAGCTGCTGTTTATCTGTTCCTAGAGATGCTAGAATTCTAGAGAATTTTATCTTTGAAAATCTTTAAAATGTTGCATGATGAGTTCCTATATGATGAGAGTTTAAATTCCTACCACAGCCATATATACATGCTTGCTAGACTATGAACCACACATTTACTTTATTACTTATGAGCATTGAGTGTTGTCAAGCTGTGTAGATCCTTAGGAGCTTGTCATGTGGTTAAAATCAAGATTCACTTGCACGTTCACGCATACATGCTGCTTCTACTCCGGAAGTACGCATCCACATATATCCATCCATTTCCATCTCCAGAACCACCCAAAAATATTCTACTTCTAATCAGGGAGAGAATAGCCAAAAACATTTCTGTTTTTCCCTGTGAAATAAATGCTCAAGTTATCTTGGTTACTACCACTTGCTATATTATTTCAAGAGATGAGTGCTCTAAAAAAAAGAGAGAGAAAAAAATAAATACGAGGAAATAAAAAGGGGCAAGTGCCTGGAACCTCGAAGAAAAGAAAAAGTGAGACGAGAGGTAAAATGGACAAGTGTCCGACAGTAGAATTAGGGGTACAAGATAACCACCAGAGAGGAAAGAAAAAGAAAATATAGAGCATCTCATTCTCCTCAAAAAGTTTCAAAAGAGCAAGAAAGGTATGTATCCCCTCAAAAGAGCACAAGTAGAATTAGACTTTCACCATTGTTATCACCATCATTACCATGCACCATTCATTCGCCACACATGCACATCTTGATTTGACTTATTGACTTGTTCTTCTGGATCCATGGTTTGACTATGCAATAAATGTCTTGTAAGTATGTATTAGCTGTCTCCCACCTATGAGCTCTAGATATCAAAACCTTATTAGAGTAGGGTGAGAGAGAAGGCAATGCCACTATGCCTCATACCAAAAATACTACATACTTTGAGAGAAGGCATACACCATTACTGCCTTGGTAAGGATCCAGAAATACCACAAAAGAGAGACTAGAGAGAGTCATACAAGGAATCTCTGAGTTTTATTTGAAAATCTGCAAAAACTCTAGAGCTATAGTTAATCAAAGAACAAGAGACATGGCGCTTGACTAAACCGTTCTATCTTTTAACTGCTCAAGACACAAGTGACGGTTACAAGCCCTATGGTGGAAGGTAATATGAGTAAGTTTAAATCTTAACAGTTTATCCTAACTCAGAGATGAGATCTTGTTTGAATGCATGTGTACCTTTAAGACATGAAACCACTGCAGAAACTCTTGAGTCCATCTTTGCTTAGGGACGAGCAAAGGTTAAGCTTGGGAGAGCTTGTTGACGGTCCTTAATGCTCACATTTAACCATCAACTAATCATGGAAAAGGATCCAAATGCAACCAACACCTAGACTTAGGGTTTTATCTAACAGAATTCCACGAGTTTTGGTGTTTGTCTATTTCTGCAGGGGGTTATCAGGAAATACGGAAGAAAGGCCCACACGTCGGGTTTACATAGAGATATTAACGTGCCGCGCAATTTTCTACCATCTAGAAGACTCCAGAAGCCACGGGAACGAACGGAAGGCCGATCGGGCCCGGGGGCAGGGCGCCCGCCCAAGTCCCTTGGGTGCCCGCCCAGCTACAGTAACCAATCAGCTTCAACTTCGCGGATCGTGCTCCACCGACCTAAGGGACCAAGGAAAACCATGCGATTAATGTCGGTTTGATCCGACGACCTAGATTCATCTGAAAAGACTATATAAGCAAGGCCCTCTGGCCCCTGGAGAGCATACCTCTTCTACAGAATCAAAGTTAGGGTTTCAATTCTTCATCCAAGTAGAGAGGATCCCTCTAGTTCTTCTAGTTCTATCTCTAGTTCATTTAGTTCTAGTTCTAGTTCCTCTAGTTCTAGTTCTAGTTAGTTCTAGTTGTAATCTAGAAAATAGGGAGAGAGAAGAGGAGAGCGGAGGAGGAGCCAGATCTGTCGGATCTTCCTCAACATTATACTTTTGCAGCAACTGGTTCGTTCTTCATCGTTCTCCAAGTTCTTCAATTCATAATTCCTGAGTTCTTTAATTACTTTTATTTACATTCAAGTTATTTATTGGATTCCCGCTTGCATCAAGTGCTCTAGTCTTTATAACGCTAGAGTAGTAATTAATAGATTAGACGTGGTGTTTAGTCTTGCGATTACCTGGAATTGCACCCAATCCTGCGGATTGTTGTGGTAGCCTTAGGGTAGTGACAGCCCTAACGGTCGACGTATTCCACCACGTTCGGATCGGTGTTTGTAGGACCGTAGTCAGACCTTCCTAGCCCCCTTCTCATCTCTTTCTGTGGTTAGTGCTCTGATGTCCCGATATAGATAATCTTGAAGTAATTCTTGATTCTTAGATCAACTAGAGAACTCTCAGGAAACTTCCTCTCTTCCTACCAAAAATAATTATATAGTTATCCTTGGGCGATCTTGATTCTTAATTAGTACACTCACGTTCTCTGTGGAAAATTGATACTCTGGAATACTCCCGGGTGAAAGCTACATTGGTATCCGTGCGCTTGCAGATTTTTCTGTTTGCGTTTAAAATACCCAACAGGTAGGCAATTTATAAATTAGTCTTTGGCGCAAATATATGGAGTTTCTTTGTACAATGTTCTTTTAACAATTAACACTCATAATGACATAGGTGCAGAATTATCATGAAAATTCCTAGGTTAATTCAAGTTATCTTTTTATAATGACATAGGTCAGCAATTGAGATATAAATATAGATGTTACTTAATCATATGCGGCTTAATACATTCCACGATTCGTAATAGTAGTGGTATATTATCATACTTGCACACACATGCATATCTAGTAGCCTACAATATGTTAAAGTGCACGATTATATATTAAATCCAAACCCGAATAGATTCGATAACCAAAAACTGAGGAAGCACAACCATCATAGAAGAAAAATACGTAAACGAAAGCGACACCAAGACACAATGTTTTTTAATGAATTTTTGTGATATACCTACATCGTCATGGCATGACTACAGACACTATTCACTATAAAACAACAGCTACATTGGCATCCAGACGCTCCCGTAGCCTCATGAGCACCCAAACTAGCCCCCTTCATGGTTGCAACAGGGGTTGCCACATATTTATGGTCTCTTAAGACATACCGTAGAGTTTGGCTCCAACTCTAATCTAGCCAATAATACAACTCATCTCGTATTGTGTAATATCTAGCAAAGCATGCAAGCTTTCAGTTGTAATGTCCCCTGTACCATGCTCCCTAGTCCCTACCCTACCCGGTCAGTGAAGCGGTACTGCCTGCATACGAACAAGGCCTTGTTTAGTTCCGAAAACTGATAAGTTTTCGGAACCGTAGCATTTTTGTTTTTATTTGATAAACATTATCCAATTATAGAGTAACTAAGCTTAAAAGATTCATCTCGTGATTTACAGATAAACTGTGTAATTAGTTTTTATTTCTGTCTATATTTAATACTCTATGCATGTGGCGTAAGATTCGATGTGACGAAGAATCTTAAAAAGATTTTGGTTTTTTGGGTAAACTAAATAAGACCCAAGTAGGCCTACGGTGTGCTATATTATTATTATCAAAACATATGGTCCACGGGTGCGTGCCAAGGATTGCACTGTGGATGTGGTGCCGCGCGCCATTTCCAAACAATCGAGCTCTCAAACTATTTAAGGGCGCCGGGACAAAACCGGCCAGCTGCCTCACGGTAGGCCCCCGGCCGGCTAGCTCTCTCCGCCATGCAGACAGTAGCAGCCGCCCAGTGCATCCTCAAGACAGAACTCTATACCGGCCGTTAAACGCGATCACTTGACCTGAAAACCCAGCAGGCCGGACGACGTGTACCCGGCGCGCGGCCGGTTTTGCAATTCGTCGTCTTCGTCTGGATGAACACCACGGATCGCCTGCTGTGGTCCTCGGCGTGGCAACACATAAGCCAATGCCAATCGATCGAGCCGTAGTAGCTAGACTCATCCAATCTCATGCATGCATGAGATTAGCTAGCTACAAGGGGCCCGAACTAATGCAGTGTGAGCACGTGTCGTGCTTAATTAATCCCGGGCCGTCGTCACGAGCCTAGGTATAGTAACCAACACAAACCCATAAAGAGCACCGTACCCCCCCCCCCCCTGCGGCTCAGCATGCAGTTCGAGCTACGCGCCGGCCGGCGGACTCCAACTGGGCCGCGCGCGCGCGTACGCCAGGCCTCGCCAGCGTCCAGCGTCCAGGTCCAGCCAGCCCGTGGCTGGTGCTGTGCTGGTCCGGCTGCATGCGCGGGCGGGGCTTCGCTGTCGCATCAACGTCGACCGCCCTACCGCGAGCGCTCGACTTGTTCGTTGGCGACCTGTTCCTGTTCCGCCGATGGCGATCGATCCCGGCGGCACGTGCACGCCCGGGGACCATGCATCATGCATGCATGCATGGCCTCCCAGCCCCGGGCGCGCGGCAGCCAGTGTCCAACCGGCGCCCCGCGCGCGTCCCTGTTCTCCGATCCCCACACAGGACAGATCACGGACTCGGCGCGCGCGCACCCCCGTCGACCCCGCCTTTTCTGTGTACGCGGCCGGAGGTGTTCATTCGCCGGCCGGCCGGCCCGGGTACGTCCGCCGCCTGGTCGATGCAGCAGCAGTACAGGCGCTCAAAAGTGTGCTCGACAGCGCTTGGCCGGAACCCGGAAACACCCAGTGCTGGGCAGCTCTCGCTCTTGCTGCGCGCGATAAGACGTGTATATTCTTCTCCCGTGGCGCATCTCGATCTGTGAAGGTACCGGTGTCACGTCGACCTCATCGTTGTCTTTGTTAGGTCTTGTTGGGTCGGCAAGTTGCACGCACGTACCGGTAGTTATATTTACCTCAGCTGCATGTAGGCTTCTCGCTGCACAAACGTACTAGTAGTATGTAGCTGGCTGCTGATGATCCAGCAATAATCTACCAACAAGGAAATGAAATGGTGGGCAGTGGCAGGAGCGAGGACGAAGATAAACAGTAAAGAAGAGCGAGTGCCCAACACTAAGTTGTTGGATAGATAGACTCTAAAAATAATCAACCTGGATCAAGTACTACTGAAAAGTTTATCAAACACACACGCACACCAAAGGAAAAAAAAACGAACACTCGCTCACACAGACGGTTGCTGGTACACGAGTACATGCATGATACACATGCCGAAGCTACTGCGACAATGCAAGCAAGCCAGAGGCGTCCGGCCGGCTGGTTTGATTTACCTCAGGCCCAATGAGAAATGGCCGCCGGCGCTGCTGCTCTCGGCAGGCTCGCTACTGCTGGCGAACGTGAAAGAAGAGACGCGGGAGGAGCTGCAGGCGCAGGCGCAGGCAGGGGCGGAGGCCGCGGCCATGGTGACGACGAGGTCGACAAACGCGGTGACGATGGCGGAGTGGGTGTGCCTGCCATTGGCGCCGAGGTACCATGCCAGCATCCTCTCGAGCCACTCCCAGTCGCCCATGCCGTGCGCGGCCACCATCTCCTCCATGGAAGCCCGAAAGTCGTGGTACGGATCGGTGGAGTCGAACGCCACCGCCACGCTGTCGTCGCCGAAGGACGAGGACGCCGCCGCCGCCTTGGCCTGGGCGGAGGAGGCGGCTCGCGGCCGCAGGCGCACGGCAGGACGCGCCGGAGGCTTCCTCTCGAGGATGGAGCTGGAGGGCCCGTGGGGCTCGAAGAGGAGGCGGTCGTCGGAGCGGAGTCCCCGGACGATGGCGTCCGCGATGTCGTCGGCCGCCGACGCCGAGGCCCCGGACTCGGTGGACTGGCTTTCGGACGCGCAGTCGTCGGCGTGGTGCGTCGTCGTCCGCGCGGAGGAGTTGGCGAAGGACGACTCCCCGGAGTCCAGGAAGAGGGATGCTATGGTCTTGGCGGTGGCGGATGGGGTCCGGAAGTACTGGGTCGTCCTTGGGTTCTTACAAGAGGGCCACATCCATGCCGGCGGTGGAGCGGCTGCCGGCGGTGACGGTGGCGGGGTGTCCTGGGCTGAGTTAGTGGTGTAGAAGAGGGAGCTGAAGGGTAGCCCCCTCACCATTGGCGTCAGCTCTGATGTCAACAGCCACGTCTGCAGCAGTGGCGCTGGCGCGAGTAGGAGCAAAGCAAGCCGGGGGAGAAAGAGGGCCGGGCGCTTGTGGGCGGATGACTAGTTTTCAAACAGAGGGATTTTATTCGGTTGAAGCCATGAACACGCCGGGCCGTGTCGGAAAAAAAAAATAGGGTGTGTATAGTCTCCATAGAATGCAAAATGCCAACCATTTGGAATGATGAAATTTAAAATGCCAAAATTTAGTTATGTTTAGTTGTATTCAAAATGCAGAATTTATTGGCTCAATTAGCCTGATCTCTTTTGGCTTTTTTAAGTCTATTGAGGCCAAAATCCAGAATAAAGAATTGTCACTTTTTTACTAAAAATTTTACATAGCGTTTAGTTCTATTATGCAAAAGAATAGACCAAAACCTAAAATTTTTTAGGATAAAAGAGAAACTAAACATCCTTTTAGTCCATTCTGTAAAATGGTAGGCTAAAACCTAATTTTTTTAGCTCAAATGGAGAAGTAAACATGCCCTTGTATGCCGTCGCATAGACGTCTCTGCTATGCGACACGGGTCTCCGTTCTGTGGAGCAGCTTGAGATCTTCGTCCATGTGGGCCTGCCCATTACCACGTGGGTGGAGTGTTAAGAGATATTTAATTAAGAGATAGAATTAGATTTTAGAGATGGAAAGTTATTGGGTTGTAACTATATATAATTTGCCAAGGGTCAATCGTGATATTATCCTATTGATTAGTATAGCAAGTATTTCTAAGCTTAAGAATGTTCAACTCATTTGTAAGCTTACAAAATCTTACTTCATCTAATAGCTTGGTGAATATATCCGATCATCCATGCCCATAGTCTCAATTTTGATATCCACCTTTGCTTGATGATCTCTTAGAAATGGTGGCAAATATCAATGTTCTTAGTTCTTGAGTGTTCAACTGGGTTGGTGGCAATCTTCACGGCACTCTCATTGTCATATAGCAATGACATTTGCTCAAACTTGATTCCAAAGTCAAATAAGGTGATCTTTACCCAAAGAAATTATGAACAAAAACTACCCGTGGAGATGTATTCCACCTCGATCATTGATGATGCAACCAAACTTTGATTCTTAGAAGACCAAGCAACAAGTGATCTTCCAAGCAATTGACATGTGCAAGATCATTGACCTAGATAACTTTTGATCAACCTAGCTTAGTTTATATATGGCTTTGTTTAGTTTAGATTGTAAAATTTTCGTGCTACAATAACAAGACATCATCAATCTGTACATGTGCCTGCATGCCACAACCACAACTGGTTGTTTGTGAGTAACTGTGTACTGTCTGACTAGACCCTAAGCTGAAAAGAGATCGACGACGATCAGATCATGTGAGCTGTGTACTCTCAAAATTGAATCCAAAAGGAGCTCTTCACTGTGGGGCGTAAGCTGCCATGCTTGGGACGTTGCTCAGACGCTCAGGGACTATATATTTACCAGTTACCATGATGACCAAAACAGTTGTATGCATATATGTACGCGTCCTGTGTTCCATCGCCATGCACCCCACTGTGTGAGCTGCACCTGGATCTGCGTGCATGCCTCGGCCTCGGTTACTAGCGAGAAAGTAACTGGGCATGCATCTTTGATCGATCACCTGACCTGCATTTGCATGGATGAGTGAGTACCTCTGGTCCTGGTGGTACAGCAGTGTAAAAGGCTTTGAAGCTTTTCCTGGAGACGACGCATGTGGTTGAAAGGTTGCAGGTTGGCTTTCTGTTGCTTTTCCGGATTCTGAGAATTTCGTGCCCTAAGAAAATTTATCGTCTTGGTTTTATCTTGTTTCGTGTGTGGTGTACTGGTGTGCTTGCATTGCAAAGAGCTAGCACAGAACAATCATGACAGACAGCTGCAGAAGCTTGGCAATATGCTAGGGTAAAAAGTTTGCTGCTTTCTTCTACCTCCAGCCAGACAGCGGGAGCGGCAATCGTATCCACCCAAAAGATCATCACAGTTCACGTGGAGTCCAGCCTTGTCTTCGCGCCGTGGATCGTCTGAAGAGGAATAGCAACCTGTCAGGCTTTCATCAGTACCATTGTTGTCTCCATGCCATAGCAATTCAAGGTTGATGCTACACCATATATGATTTCTTTCCAACATTTCTACGGCTCTTTCAATGCGCCTTGCCCCCCTCATTATAACTTCCTTGCCCTACCAAAGGCCAGAAAATCTCACCAACAGAACAATGATACAGTAGCACTCAAGTCAATGTTAGCATATTATTTGGACTACCTGTTCATTTCCCTTTTCAACTTTGCACATTGCACTTTTTTTTTAGAATTTTAGGGTCGAGCCTCCGTCTTTATAATCGTAGCCAAAAAAACAATATATCGTTTTTACCGCACACTGCAGATGGGGATACCATCTGAACCGTTTAAAAGAGCAAAGCCGGCCAAGAAACTCCATATATAGATCACCTAGATAACCGAGATAGAACTACTAAACCTAACAGAAAGTTTTTGCCATACAAGGATTTCAAAAGCAGCAGCCACCAGCTTCTGGACCTCCACTTTTTCTTCAGAAAGCATCAGCTGGGACTTCATGAGAGAATTTGTTGTTCTAGAAGTCTCCCAACGAGTGCCATTCTTGATGGGAGTTTACTTCCAACGAAGCCATGGCGACCTCCTTGATCATCTCCACTTTGCTTTGTATGAGAGACTTCTGTTCCTCTGGATAGAGAATCACCCAGTTCTGAACCAAACCAGCCAGCTTGTACAGGAGCATAGCCATACTCCTCCACTAATTTCTCTGAAACATAAATCATTTCTTAGTTTCCACATACTCCAAAAACCAGCTGAAGTAAACAGATTAAGAACTCCATTAAGTTTACTACTTAACCAAAACTTTCCTATGGAATCTAAAGAATTTCCTAACTGAACATCAAAGATTTTGGAAAGCACAGCCCACAGTTGTTGAGCCACCACACAATTGATGCTTGTTTTTGCTAAGAAGCCAAAGCACATTGCACTTTAAGCCTCGTTTAGTTGCAAAATAGATAGCACTTTCGTTTGTATTTGATAAATATTATCTAATTATGGATTAACTAGACTTAAAAGATTCGTCTCGCAAATTACAGATAAACTGTGCAATTAGTTATTTTTCAATTTATATTTAATGTTCCATACATGTGCCGCAAGATTCGATGTGACAAGAAATCTAAAAAATTTTGCAAAATTTATATGGAACTAAACAAGGCCTTAGTTTTCAGGGAAAACATTTGGCATTCAGTCTCAGGGTTAAGACAAGAGCTACGTGCTGACCTTGCTGCCCGTGCAGATGCAGATAAAGCAGAAGAGAGAGCAGGCTGCTGATGCATCCACTGATGGTGGGCTGGGCTGGGATGAAATCCAAAAGATACAGAAGCAGCAAGCAGGTGCAGTGCAGCACCACATACAGTACGGAGTACAGTATACGAGTGGCTTACAGCGCTGTTTCTCTGCAAAGCGTGCCCGGCCAGTACGGTGGTTCTGTGTCCGCGGAGTCTGAAATACGAGAAGAAGAAGAAAAAAAAAACTTGATAAGCTTTAGCTAGGCAATTATTCCTATGTGAGCATGATGTGTTCTTCCCCGTCGTGCTGATCTTGCCCCGTTGGCTCAGGATTCCCCATTTTTTCAGAGTCCCTTCCGTGTGAGCTGCAACAGCACCAATCAGTTTACAGTGTAGCATCGTACTAGTCATTACAAGTTCTTCACCCAACAAAGGCTCAAAGCCCATACATCACACAATTGGCTTAGTTTTTTGTTTTTTTTTTTTGAGCAACAGATTGGATTGGCTTGGGTTTAAAACGTCAAACTACCAGCAGGTTTGAATTGAGCCCAAGTAAGTTTTTTTTTACTGAGAAACTGAGCCCAAGTCAGGTGCGAGCGTAACCTTTGGCAGCTCCGCTTTTTAGGGTTTGGGCTGAAAATGTTTTGGTGCCAGGCTGCTAGTCAACAGCCCAGGATCAAGACTGCAATGGGAAAAAAATCCCCTAAAAAATTAGAAAAAATACGACAAATCTAGCTGAATGAAAGGTGCGAAATTGGCTGGGTAGTCCAGCTGCACCAGGCCTAAGGCCTAGCTTATCCTTCTTACCCAGGATCTCAGCTTCGTCCGGTTAGGCCCATCCTTTACCCAGCTCTTTAGGACCATGACCGCTACCTAGGCTATCATGAAATGAAGAAATAATCCAACAGGCCCACGTTAATATTGGACTTGGAAAAAAATCCTTTTGATCCTCTTATAAGTCTTAACTTTCCTCTTTTCCTCAAAAAGAAAAAAAGTCTTAACTTCCTATAATTTATAAAATTGGATTTCCACTCAATTTATTTATGCATCTAAGTGGTTTTACAAGGTGTTTTTGTTTTGGCATCATGTTATCAAAGATGCAATAAATATTTTGAGGTAAATCGTACTATAAATATTTCAAAAATATCTAAATTATTTTTCTAGAAAAAATATGTAATAAAATCCTAGAAATCTTTTTTGTGTGGTTTTTTTTGTGAAAAAATAAAATCCTAGAATCTAATTTAATAATAGAAAAAAAACCAATTCAATCATAGAAAAATCATGGTCGTTTATATCGTTTGGGTCTTCAATTTAGAGTCATAGACTAAATATAAAAGATAACTTATCTACTATTGAATAAACATCAAAATGAGTCCATAGAAGACTTAAATAGTTCCAAATTAGACCCCATAAGATAGCATGATTTTAGAAAAACTTCAAAATTAGCTTCAAAATCTTCATAGCTTAGATAAAACAAATTTCTAAGGTTAACCAGATTTTAGGATTTTAATTTTCCAAGGGAAAATATATTTGATATTTTTGTAGAAAAAAAATATTACTAGTTGCATTTACGATCCAGAAGTAGGAATTAGCCTGATTAATCCTCCTGTGGCTAACGTGAAACCATATGTAGAGTAGAATAGTGAACAACTAACATATGCCATGTCGAATAAACCGTCTTGTTTAAACCGTCTTGTTTAAACCGCCTATAGTGAAAACAAACGATTTTATAAATTCACTAGCAAATATGCTTGTGTCTTGCAACAGAACATATTGGTTATATGATGAGGGCCGTGAGTCCAAGTGACATATGGAATAGAGAGGGCATGAGAGTACTGTGGGAAGTAAAAAGACGAATAGAATAATGCCTTCTCTTTAAGATTATGCTCGCATTGCAACAGAACGTACAATTTTTTAAGTGGTCATTTGGATGACCTATGGTTTAGACATATATGCAATAATTGGTAATCTAATCCAATAATACGTCTTGGAATTGGACTTCAATACTTGGCTAGATTCGTGCTACTCTAATTCGTACGAGCAGTCATGAGTTCGAATCATGATAGGACAAAGAGGTGCGTGGGGTATTGTGGGAAGTAAAATATGACAAATAGAAGTAATGAGTATCACTTCACTCTTTTTATTATACTAGCAAACATGCATGTGCATTGCAACATGACATAAAACTTGTTATATATACTAATGAGCTAGATATTTTTTAATTTAATTAGATTTTAGCCTAACCTTAAATCAAATAAACTCCAAGGCCCCATAATAAAATGATAGTGAAGTAAAAGATTAATTCTGTATGAAAAATTAAGATATAGGATCGGCTATTTCATCTACATGAGATTGGTATGAAATACCATGTAAATTCTTCATATAGAGATCAATAGGTCTTTTCTTTATGTCATTAAGCAATTATATCACTTTTATGTTACATCTAGACTGTCTTCTTAAGGCTAAGGTAGATCAAATGAACCTTCCGCTTCTGAAATTGAAACATTAGATTTGTAATGAGTTGGATAAATACATGGTAGATCTGACTTATGAGATTAGTGGTCGGTTTTATATCTTGCCACGATGGAAGAACCAAATCCATCTTTTGCACTGGTTTGTTACATGCTTGAACTTATCAGTACTACTTTTCAGCCATGAAACAATATTTTTGTCTCACAACAAATTAGCATTAGCACCAACCGAAAAATAACTATTTGAAGTGGTCATGTCAATCCGTGTACCTTCCTGGAGTTACCGCGCGCCTCCCGACCATTGTCGATGAGTTTCCGATCTTGGTTTGTTCTGTTTCGGATATCGTTTTTTGGCCGGCTTTCCCATTTCAGTTTCCGTTTCTGTGTAAGAATATAAGTTTGAAAACAGTTAGACCCTTTTTCCCTAGGCGGTGTTTAGTTCCAGAAGGAAAAAATTTCGCGACACTGTAGCAGTTTCGTTTGTTTGTGGTAATTATTGTCCAACTATAGACTAATTAGGCTCAAAAGATTTGTCTCGTAAATTTCGACCAAACTTTGCAATTAGTTTTTATTTTCGTTTATATTTAATACTCTATGCATGCGTCTAAAGATTCGATGTGACGGGAAATCTTGAAAAATTTTGGATTTTGGGGTGGAAGTAAACAAGGCCCTAATTAGAATACCCCTTTGCTTCCCCATTCCTATACTTTTTTTAGGGAAATGGCAAGTGCTTTGTCTTTTTATTTCAATAGGGATTGAATAATTTACATTAAGGTCTGATGACCCAATAAGGGGGACTGGGGGAAACATAAAAGGTTTGTCCTCTGTCTAAGTATCAATCTACTGAATTGATGTCGAGATGTTTCTGATTCATTTTATGAGAATTTCTAAGCTCCATGTGGGAGCCATGACGATTAACATGACATTTTTAATTACTAAAGGAATGAATATTTAGTAACAATAATAATAAAATGGAAAAAAAATAGTACCCATGCCCGCAGACATGTATTGAGTACTATTCACTGCAGACAGACACGAGTATTAAGATACGTACCCCCATCACATTAACGCATCCTCCGTACCTGTGCCGGGCCTCGATCGTCTCACTATATCTCACTCATCAATTGTTACAAGAGAAATACTAGTGGCACTATATATCCCTCCACTCCCCTTCAATTCACCCACAATGTAATGTTCATCTGGAAAATCCTTAACTCCCGGACCATCCAATTTCTCAATCCAATTAGTAATACATTAAATCCCCAACCACATTAGAGAGAGAGAAAGTGCGCGCTTAGCTAGCCGGCATCAGAATTCAGAAGAGAGATGGAGGAGCTAGGGAAGCAACAGGGGTTTAAATGCTGCTGTTCATGGCCATAAAGAAAACCATCACCTCCTCCACCTCAACGAGCATCATCATGCATAACCTCCACAACACAAGCCACCATCAGTCCATCATCATCATTATATAATGCAAACTGGAGTTGCACCACCGCACCACAAATACCCAGGCAGGCACACCACCATCGAGGTAGCCTGGGTTCCATTCCACAGTTCCAGCAGCACCAGCAACCACCAGTACACCCGCGCGGTGGCCTCCGTGCGGCAGTGTTGGAAGATGAGCAGGAACAACGGCAAGGTCGGGTCGAAGCTGCAGGAGCTGCGGCTGAGCCTGTCGAGGTCGTCGTCGTCGTCGCGCGGGGGCGCGGCGGGGGGCTCGTCGGGGGCGACGACCCACAACCATGGCGGCGGCGGCGGAAGGGGCTCGCCGAGGAGGCTCTCGTCTTCGTCGTCGTCGACGGCTTCTCCCCCGAGCTCGTGCGTGTCGTCGGAGGGGAGCCCCGAGGCGGGAGCGGCAGGCGCGCCGATGATCCTGGCGGGGTGCCCCCGGTGCATGATGTACGTGATGCTGTCGCGGGAGGACCCCCGGTGCCCCAAGTGCCACAGCACCGTGCTCCTCGACTTCAACGACGCCCCCAACGACCCGCGCCACGCCAAGGGAAAGGGCGGCAAGCGAGGCTGACGACGGGACAGCTAGCGCTAGCGCCGCCGCCGTCGTCGTCGTCTCGCCGGCCGGCCAAGAGCTAGCGCAACTGCGTGCATGCCGTCAGTTGTGTCCTTTACGTACGGTCGTACGTATACGTGTTCCATGTGTGTCCGTGTGTGTTCGAGTTGATCAGAGAAAGGAATTATTGCGTAGACCCGTTCTTCCATGGGCCAGCTATAGGATGAGAAGTGAAGCTAGCTGCAGTAGTATATGTTGGACATCGGGGTGCCAATGGAACGGGTCTAGGTAATAATTCCGGCCGCGTCGTCCCTCGGTCTCTACCTTTGTGTTGTGTGTGTGTGTGTGTGATGTCTACAGAAGACTTGCGTCGGTGCATGTCGTGTACGTGTGCTTGTTGTGGTCTGTACGGGGCATGCAGTACTGGTAAGGATTAAGATTTTGTCTCGCTGATTTTATGGACCGTAATGTTGCTCTCGTCTTGGCGTGGCGTAAATACACAGCATGCAGCAACCAGTGGCCAGTGGGTGCAGCACAACTGCAGATGCATTATTTCATCGCCATTCAAACAACACAAGAGACGGCTCTGCTACAAGCTATGCGAGCTCAGGTCTTGTTTAGATGCAACAAAAAATCCAAAACTTTACAAGATTCTCCATCAAATCGAATTTTAGATGCAACCAAAAACCCAAAACTTTACAAGATTCTCTATCAAATCGAATCTTGCGGTACATGCATGGAATATTAAATATAGATAAAAAAGATAACTAATTGTACAGTTTATCTATAAATCACGAGACGAATCATTTAAGCCTAGTTGCTCCATGATTAGATAATATTTGTCAAATAAAAACGAAAGTGCTACAGTGTCAAAATCAAAAAAAATTTTGCATCTAAACAAGGCCTCAATCGATTGATTAATCTATCGCCAACTAACGACTCGCCCAAGCTCGCGTGTCGTACAGTACATATGTGAAAGGTATCTATAGCGTGCGCAGTATGAACACGCGTACTGCCTCATGTCAGAGCAAATTTTAGATTGATTAGACCCAGGTCATTATTCGCTCACAAAGAGCTACACGTACAGGGGTTCAGTTGTGGTTCTTGATCCGCGTGAGAGAAGACCTTCACTATCACACAAATGCCCTGCAGGCTGATCACCACGCAAGTCAAGTTTTTTTTTTTTTGAAGTATTATATATGTGCGCCGTTGCACGGCTCGTGCAACTGGGTATTCTCGATTGGTACATGTACATGCAATCAAATGTTAATACTTGTGCCTAGAGGGTACGAGACTACGAGCACATAATAAGGTATGTGCATCAACTGATGGAAAAGGTTCAATCAAGCCTACATGGGAACTTGCAATGCAAGATTTGTGCATGCCTACTGATACCGCTTGGCACATGGTTCTCGTACGTACTGATCGAAAGTGATGAGCGCGGCATATCAAGGATCTGGCCAATTCCAGCCAGGTGACAGGCATTGGGGGGTGCAGGTGGCAATGGCATGCAGATGCAGCTACTGTGTTTAGGGGTTGCTTGCAGGTCTTGGTGCCGCCGGGCCGCCACTGGCCGGGCGACGAGATGAGAGAGCACACACGCAGCGTGTGGTGAGGCACAGTGATGATGCATTTGCATGCAATGCAAGCGGACAACGGAGAGGCCGGGACTGAAACAGGCGGCTGCTAGGAAGATGCATGCAGCAGCAAAGCCGGCCGGATCGGTGGTTAGCTCATGCATGAGGGCTCAGGCATTCAGGCCATTGAAAGGGCCGGGGCGAGACTATTGCCGATTAACTCGCCTTGAAACCCAGAATAAATGCCCGAGTAATTGGAGACAGCGGAGGGCAATAAGATCGATCAACGGGGCGGGGCGGGGGATTCCTTTCTTCATTTTCCTGCGGCAAGTGTCAGAGCGAGCAGCGATCAGTGAGCGCCATGAAACCACACACACAGAGAGACACAGTTCATGCCAACCCTGTCGCTTCAATGCGTTGTTGCAAAAGGATCACCCGACTGCGAATCGGATCGAATTGAAGCGCAGCTAGCACTGTTCCTGCTCCGAGCCAGCCAGACACGTAAATGCGGCGAATTGAGGCTTTGTTTAGTTTTAAAAAGTTTTGCAAAAAAATTTAGATTCTCGTCACATCGAATTTTTGACATAAAACATTAAATATAGATAAAAATAATAATTAACTGTACAGTTTATCTGTAATTTACAAGTCGAATTTTTTGAGACTATTTAGTTTATAATTGAATAATATTTGTCAAATATAAGGCCTTGTTTAGTGCCAAAAAAATTTACAAAATTTTCCAGATTCCCCGTCACATCGAATCTTTAGACACATGCATAAAGTATTAAATATAGAGAAAAATAAAAAACTAATTGTACAGTTTGGTCGAAATTGACGAGATGAATCTTTTGAGCCTAGTTAGTCCATGATTGGACAATATTTGTCAAATACAAACAAAAGAGCTACAGTGTCGATTTTGCAAAATATTTTGCAACTAAACAAGGCCTAAATGAAAGTGCTACCGTATCTATTTTGCAGAATTTTTTAGAACTAATAAACAAGGCCTGAAGCATATGTAGACCTGGTTGCGTGCCATGCTGCTACTGCACTATTGCTAGGAGCAGGAGGCATTCCACTGTAGTAACCTCGCTCCATGCCTGCTGCATGCATGCATGCTCCACCGTACCGCTACCGATCTCTGCGTGCAGTGCAGCCCACGACGATCAGAGCTTAGCACAGACTATACTGTTCGGGTCAACAAGCAACAGTGCGACAGCACACAGCAAACCTGCTTGTTTAGAATTATATATGGATCGGACATGCATCGATATGATCGAATAAAAAAGGAACGAACACAAGGATGGGCATAAAAAGAACATAGGCAGTTCTTGCCAGCTTAGACCAAGCAGCATAATGATGGGATTAGTAGCTAGCTTAATATATCACTCGAAGCCATGTCATGGGCTCTACAGCTCTAGTGTGATATAAAGACCAGTCCGGCAGCAGGCCAGTGGTCATCCAGACATGACACTACTGCTGGGGCTCGCGAGCTCAAGTGACTTTCCATGCAGCTCCAGGAGTATCTGGCCTTGTTTAGTTGGCAAAAATTTTTGTTTTTGGCTACTGTAGCATTTCGTTTTTATTTGACAAACATTGTTCAATCACCGAGTAACTAGGTTCAAAAGATTCATCTCACAAATTACAGGTAAACTGTGCAGTTAGTTTTTATTTTCATCTATATTTAATGCTCTATGCATGCGACCAAAGATTCGATGTGACGGAGAATCTTGAAAAATTTTGCGAACTAAACAAGGCCAGTCAAGCTATAGCAACCTACTTTTAAGAGATGCTGTCCCGTAGCTTTGCTTCATTCAACATCGATCTATCCAAGTGATGGTACACGACGGGACGGTGTGTGTCATCAACTTCAACAGCATTCATGCATTCATGCTTGCAGCTGTGCAGTAGTATGCCGCAACAATGGAGGGATGGAGGAGAAAGTAGTGGCATGGCATCCAATAATCCATCCCTGTCAAGCTGGGTTGCAGCAAGGGCGCAATGCAATCAAGTTCGACCAACCACTTGCCCTTTAAATCATCACCATCATCATCATATATACATATATACATATATATATGGATCCCGTCTCGATGTGCCCTACTCCTAGCTAAAAGATCAGCTCGTAAACTCGTCGCAATCGATTAATAGCCATATAGTGCCTAGACGGAAGAATTAAACATGGCTACAGGTGTCTGGCCATGCATATGCATGAAAATGAAAGTTGTCCACTCGCCAAATGGCCAGGCCAGGGTTACAGCTCTGGCCGAGCTGTTCGTCGTGGCCCCATCCACCCCATGCAAATTATCAAAACGTATGCGAGGGAGCCCAAGCAGGTAAGCCGATGTTGTTACTATAGTACATGTAATACATCCATTAAACAATGCATGCATGTGGCTCTCTCTATGGCTTAAGTGTTATACTAACTGAAGTATATATTCGTAAAGGAGAAGTGGCCAGGAGCAAATTAAAGCTTCACTACTAATTAAAATAGTGGAGTTCTTCTAGTATTTTTAGTTAGTAATAAAACACTACCATTAGTCAAAACACTACGAAATCCTCACTGGGAGGTATTTATTACCAGGGAAATTTTATACTAAATTTTGAATGCTAAAACACTAGAAAAAATTGAAAAATCTAGTTGTGCTTGCATTAAAAAAGAGGAAGGAAATAAACAGTTTAGCCACAACAAGCAACACAAACTCTACATGTTTCTAAAAACATATTGCACAATATCTTGTTTTGTACATAATGCCACCACTGACATTATGAATCTTTCATTTTAGAAATCCGCCGATTCCTTTCCTTCCATAAATTCCACGTGACATAGATGCTTAATCTGCCGAAAGAACATTTCTGGCACCATTTTTACAATTGTTTCCTACCAATCTGCAATGGAGTTGTGATTGGCAGCTTATAATTGTGAAGGTAAGAACAAATGCGGTATACTAACAGCTTATAATAGGCATAAATGGAGCCCCATCTCCTATTGTCCATGACAGAGGGCACAAATTTTTTGATGTGTCCATTCCCTCCTCACTAGATTATGATTATCTGTCGTTAAGATTTTGTCTTCAATTAGAGTCCAAGTGAAGAATTTGTATTTTATTTTGTCACTGCTTTTCCAAATCAAATCGTCGCAAAAAGGTTCAGAAGACCTAGCTAACTGAATCTGGTACACTAAAGTTTGACGGTGTACTCTCCATTCGAAGTCCACCTACAGATAATGAACTCTACGTCCGGTTGTAGTTGAACAACATGGAGTCGAACCCTAAGGAGATAAATTCCTCAAGTTGGGTCGATTTTTCCGTACAACGCTCTAATCCATGTGTTGTGTGTTGTGTAGTTCTTGGCTGACTGATCGATCTTAAGCTTGACTAAATTTGTAGAGATTTGAAGTCACTGCTCTCTGGGTGTGACTAATTAATTTCGGAAACCCTATTTGGAGATTGAAATGTTAACATTTTTAAAAACCTAGTCAAAGTCAAAAAAATTCAACCTATGATCCAAACTTAGAATGAATGACATTCTTTTGGGATGAATGGAGTACAAAACTTCTATGCTAGAATTTGGTTTACCATTCCCCATCGTCACAGTAGTGAATGTGTTAAATAGCAGTCGGTCTTTGGCGTTACACGGGGTGTCCATGCCGATCCATTGGTATTTCTTTCATACCTGTAAAGAAAGTCGTTTTATACAAGGTTTGGATTAAACATTAGAAATATAAATCATGAATAACTTTTAAGTTGTTGAGTTTGGAAATGTGAAAACTATATGAATAGATTTTTCTTGAAAATTACTTTCATAAAAATATACATATACCACTTTTTGATAATTTTTTTATAAAAACAAGTAATTAAAATTAGACTTTGAAAACCGTGTCGTTGTTCTAAACGACTTTTCTTTACCGATATGGAGGGAGTAATAATCACTGGCCCACAGTACTGTCCCATTCTAGCCATGCATGGCTATCTTAGCCTCAGTGTCCGCCGGAGTTTTTTTTTCGGTTTGTTTTACCCTTTCGTTGAGTGAACTTTAATTCTCTTCGTAACACTTGCATTGGTTCCACGTCAGTGAATAAGTTATATTGGTATTGGGCAACACAGAACTGATCTGACGAGGACGACGACCTGATGGACGGATTGCTAGGTGAGAGAAAGCTCGAGCAGTTCACAGCATGAGTCGTGCATATAGGAGAGAAAATGGCTGGGGGCTTATTCATCACACAGAAATTAAGCAGTGTGTGGGTGCAATCACAACTCAGCACAACTGTCGTGCGTAGTTGGTACGCTACATACGTAGCTAGCTAGTATCAACAGCTTGCAGATTTGTTGTGCTGTTGTTCATATATTTAATTTATGAGTTCAATGGTCCTGCACTCCTGTTGTATATTAATCTGGCATCTATGGCATGTTTGGATCCCAAGTCCAACTTTCGTATAGGCTATTGTAAAAAAAAAAAACTTTCATATAAGAGGCGTAGAAGAAAGATAAACTTTTTCTAAGATAACAAGCGCTTGTACGTGATTATTAATATGCATAATGCTAAAACTCTATATTATTTTTTAAGCATCTTAATGATCTCAAATAAAAAATTCAAAGCTATAAAATCGGTGAGTTTTTTAAATAAGGAGTATCGTGTTTTCCGTACCAATGGCACAATCAGGCACTCAAATATCATCCGAAGAAAGAAAGGGAGGGAAATAAATATAATCAAGCCGAAATGCATGTAGCCATTGCAATTACTCGCTCGTCCACCAAGCCGCGTAGCCCTCTGTCTCGCCTCATAGCGCCGCCGCCCCCACCGCTCCCTGCCTTCATCATGGTTGGTCCTCCTCCCTCCTCTTTCGGCATATCGCCGGAGCGCAAAGAGATAAAAGGTTTATCATTTTAATATTTTTTTAATAGATTGAGTTTTTAGGATAATGGTCTCTCTATGTCCAGTGTCTTAGTTTTAGAGATTTATCTTCTCTTTCTTTTTGGTGACATCAAGAGAATAGGGTGGAATCATTTTCTCTATGGCGGCTCTACTGAAGATAGAGGTGATACTCTGGCGTCAACATTCTCACCGGTATTGACGACATAGGGACTTTTATTTCCGGATGGCGATATCAAGGCGGAGATGCTATCGCCGCCATGGAACAATTGGTCTCTTATCTATTTTATTGTGATTGGATTTGGTCACGAAAGACTAGGGAGAATAAGTTTAAGATCACTCTTTCTCATTTTTCAGTAGTAGAAACGAGAAGAAGGAAGATACCAGAAGAAAGTTTCTCAACTCTGCCTACATAAATATTGACCGTCGTTTGTTGAGCATATGTTCTCAGGTCTTTTACCGAGTGTTTACCTGTGCGATCATCCATACTGCAAAGCATCATACAGGTTATACTGAAAGCGTCATACATGTTTAGTTTTGACATATAGAGCTATCCATAGCGTAGGTATAATTTAAATGAAAAACAATATATGAATATTTGTATAATTCAGAGTGCTTGTAAAGTGTTTATGTACCCAACTATTATCTAATACTCCCTTCAAAATATCTCAAGTTTGACTAAATTTATATGACAAAATAATAACTATTATGATACCAACTAAGTATCATTAGATTCTTTATTTTCATAGTATACACACTTTATGTTACAAATCTTAGTATTTCTCTTTATAATTTTATTCAAACTTGAAAATGTTTTGATTCTTTTAGATTCTTGAAATGACTTATAGTTTGAAATAGAGGGAGTATAATTTTTTCTTTCGTCAAAAATAAAAAAGAAAGAAAGAAAAAAGGCTGAAATGCATGTAACAACTGGTTGTGTAGTGAATGACACTTAAATTGGGTACAGCCTTTCAGTAAATGGACTTTAGTGTTACTTAATGAAGGCATATACGGGCCAGCTGGAGTTGCTCGGGGTCCTTGAAAATTTGGGCACGATGAAACACCTCTGCAGGCAGATCCACACCCAGGCGTATGGGCGCACCTAAACGTGCAAACAAACAAGCAGTCCCAGTACGTACCAGTACCAGGCGTCGACCACTGCCGGTGAAGGGCGACAGGATCAAGGACCGCCTTGCCGCTGGCCCCCCCCCGCCTCCCCGTTGCTGCGCTCTCGATCGTACGTGCCCTTTGTTGTTGCTGCCGAACACGGGACCGCGCGGCACGCCACGCTTGGAATCGGATCCCCCCTGCAACTGCAACGCAACTCGCAATCACGTAGTGGTACGACGGGGCTCATCGCTGCCGGCCGGCCGGCCCAGCATGCAGTGCAGGTGCAGCCCGGCCGGCCGGCCGGCGCTCTCCCGTGATCCGCGGCCAGCGAGCGAGCTAGTCTCAGTCACCACGCCCCCACTCCCGGCCCCCGGTCCTGAGTCTGAGTGAGCCCTGGCAAGCAAGGTCTGTCGTCGGTCAGGTCACCCGGATGGGATGATGGCTGTGATTACCACGGGAAAACCGGGCGCTCTCCCAACTCCGCGCTCGCTCACGGCCCGGCCACCTGCCGAGAATAAGTATGCCGCAAATAAATCTGTCTGGTCGCGCATGCAGCCGCATAAATGGCATTGACTTGCATTTGCTGTCACACACAATGCAATGCAATGCAATGCAAGCAGGGCGGGGAGCCGGACAGTAAATGGACGCAAGCGTGACACTGTCCTTAATAAGTCGATCATCTGCATGCGTTTGCAGCATTGCCGCCCGCGCAAAGCAGCGCCCATGTGCCGCTCTTTATGCCCCCCCGCCAGAACCTTAATTCCAAGCTAGGAGACGATCGACTTGATGGTCGTTGATGACGCGTTGCCGCGGAGGAGCACGGCTGCCCGAGAGGAGATGGATTGGTTTCCCGCTCATGGCTCGGCTCTCGATCGATATGGTCAGCGAGACCCTCGCTCGCAGCCACGGCCGCTGCCGTCGCGTCGGCACTTGCGGCAGCCGAGCGCCGCCCAAGGAAAGCAGGGGAACTGCATGCGGCCGAAGTTGGCGGCGTTCTGCTGTACAAGCCGAAGGATGAACGAACTAGCAGGAGAGTACGCACATCAAGTTCAGATTCAGAGGCACGGAGACCGGGGAACTCTTCTGGTACGTAGATAGTAGCCGTGCCCGATCGATCTGGGCTGCAAAACAAGTACAGTGTTGTTCCAGGCCGCGAGGCACGAGACGTTTAGAGCCCACAAGGCCATAACTCACAAGTCACGCACAACCTCGCCAACTCTATGGGCCGGGCCGTGGGATCGTGGCCTAACAAATCTAGTTTCCTTCCTTCAACTATCACGATCGTCCTTTTTTTTTTCTCTGAACTTTTTACCTCCCTTGACTTTTAAAATCATTTATTATTTTTGCTCTTTGGATGGTTTTGATTATGGTTTTAATGATGCGCTAGAGAGGTAAATCAGACTACAAGTATTTTAAAAAAAATATCAAAAATCATTAACATAAAAATTCAATAATTTAACCAAATTTTTTTACATGCAAATTTAAAATTCTCAATCTGATTTAATCTTAAAAATTAATAGAAAATTTGCTTTACCTTGGAAAAACATGAAAATAGTTTCAGTTTTTTTAAAAAAAATCATCCTCTATATTATGCAACCTATCTTCAAATTGTTTGAATCTTGACGGACTCATATTGGTAGGAGCAAAGTCAGCAGTGTAGATCGTTTGTGAGGCGGAGGAGGACATGACGAAGGTAGAACCAGATCTGGGATTTTGCTAGACGGCGATGAATTTGGGGGAGGAGAAGGGAAGGGCAGGAATTATGAAGCATGGGAAAGGAGAGAGGATGGTGACGAGCACGTGGGTCTTGGCCTGCTCCAACGTGACATGCGGTTGTAGCTACACCCTCATGGGTGATAGGTCTACAACGGTGTCACTATCGAAGGAGGCGACACTCAATGGAGATGTCAAGGTGACCGAGAAAGGGGTTGAGGGAAAGGAAAGGAAAGGGAGATTAGAGAAGAGAGAAACAACAACACGTGCATGGATGATGTGCCCGCTTAGCGCAACGAAGATCACATCCCCAGAGCCCATCAACGTAGCCACCATCACAATGGTGCCAGCTCCGTGAATCTAAACATAGTAGTGTTCAGGTCTACGGGATAAAGAACAATTTTGTGACCTTCATTTAAAGTATATATATTGAATAAAATATATTTTGCTAATTTATTGCACCTAGATAATCTTTCAAATCAGGTTCATAGTAATGATTGTATTTTCAGTAATACTCTTAATTCATTTGGATATGATTGTATGGCGACAATAACATCAAGATTTAGAGAGATCATATATTTGATGGTTCAACATAACCATAAACAGATCCAATGTGGCAAGCTACATTTGTCTGTCATGTCTTATTCCCATCACTAAACATGCCAAAATTTGACAACTTATTATTTTTAGCATGCTTACATGGCTTTAAACACAAGTAATGTGCACAAAATTATGTGGCTAATGTATGGTAGCAATTTGATGAGTAATCACTTGGCAGGTTATGAGTTCTATGACAAGGCATGCACAACATACTCCCAGAAGTTTGTCCATAACTATGATCCTATACTGGCCACATAGATCACATGACAAGATTACCAACAATATGTGGATCCATTCAAAGATCTAAGCAACATATAACATATGGCCAACAACATCTGCCATGGGGCATGCCAAAACACAATCATTGTGTGAGCTTGCTTGTGTCATTTCCCAGTTAGACAATATGTGCAAGCTAAGCAAACTTTCAGTGTTAAAAAGGAGTGTACCAAAGAAGGAAGTTATTAGTATTATTTTTTATGTGGCACGCCTTGGGATGAATCTAACCATATGCCATTCAATTGTGCACTATCCCAACAAGCATAGAAATGATCGTGATATGATAATGCAGCGTTTCAAACTTTTCTAACATATCTTTCAATGGCATAAGACATGGGATTGTAGCGCCTATTAATGCTGTCAACTTTAAGATTGTAGCCATGGTTTGTCAAGTGCGTCAAATCTAGAACAAATGCGTTATATCTCAATAAAATGTAAGCTCCTCGATCATGAATATATATAATCCGTTTTAAGATACAATTATTAGCTCCTGCTATATTATATGTTTTACTTGCATATGATTGCATAGTAGAAGTGCAAAGCGCATTTACATGACAAACTTGCTATACAGAAATCTTTTATTCTTAATTTGAGCTGCACTTATCAGATGCAAAATGCTCTTACTAGTTGTGCCAAAAGGAGTAACATTTACATTGGTTCCTTGTTACTCCTATATTAGAAAGCCGGTCTAATCTTGGTTATAGGAGAGAGTGGCAAATAAATAGCCGATATCCAAAAGTTAATCTAATAAGTTTTCTCTTGGCATATATGTATAGTTTTACTACCACAAGTTTAACAATGTGGCATATACACATTTAGTGCAAACACATAGGACTGCAATGTAAGTGTATGAAGAGTAGTTTATGGAACCTAAAATTGATGCCATCACAATAGAGCCAATTTAACAATAGAAGAACCAATGACAATGTTAGTTTAGACTTGGTGTTGGTTGGCATTGACACATCTAAAATACGAGCACAGAGGTCTAAAGAATGCGTAGATAAGAAGTTCAGAAGAATAAGCTTCCAATTGATCTAATGTTACAAGCTACACTTGTCCATCAAAATAGACATGCCAAATTCACTTTTTCATTTAGTGTTACTGCTATCAAGATTATGCTACTTTGAACACTATCAAGTGCACCAAATTTGGTGGCTCATATATGGTGGTAATCTAAGGAGTGATAGCTTGGAAAATCATGAGACCTGGAAAAAAGGTATACACAACATACTCCCATAAGTTTATCCATGGCTATGAGCTTATTTATGACATGCCACATTGCGAGCCACATAGATTACATGACGAAATTAACAAGAAGATGTGGATTGATCCAAAGAGTGTAAATTGCATTGACCAAATGGACACGACTTGTTTCCTGGCACGGTACGTGCGAAAACGAAATAATTTTGTGAGGTGGCTTGTGATGTTTTATGGTTAGAGACAAAGTACACGCTAAACCAACTTTCGGTGCTAGATGTGCGCCAAGGAAGGCGGTTGGTCTAAGTGTTACTTTTGATGTGGCACGCCTTGTCAAATTGTAACCACATGTCATTTACGTGCACACAAAAGTCTACTAATCCCGCAAATTTAGACATGGTAGTGATTCAATGATGCACCATGTTGTTGGGCTATTTGTAACAACCATTGTTGCCATGGCATATGACCTGGGATTGTAGCACATACCGGTGATGCCAACTTAAGGACTGTATGTGTGGTTTGCATGTTAGTCAAATACTCAAATTAGTAACAAGTGTATCTAATCCTAGTAAAATGTAAGGTCCTCCGTGTTCTATAAACAACTCACAAATTCTAAATTTGAACTACACTTGCTTGTTGGTCAAAAGATTTGTTGTCACCACTAGTCATGTAAAAAGAGTAACCACATCAAGTTGTGTCACTTTCCTTGTTAGTACGTCACAAAGCTGATCCAATCTTGGATGCTAGCAAGAACTTGCCAAATCTGTGTAGATGGTCTTTAAAGCCAACCATACAAGCTATGGCTCGGCAGATTCCAAACCATGTAGTGTGTATATAGTCCTATGTTTATATTAGCCATGGTTATATCATGCACCACATTATCCAGCTATTTCTAATATGTGATTGGCATGCATATGGCATGTACATCTCTGGTGTACTACACACGTAGGGCTACATATAACTAACTAAAGTACATGATGAGTAAGTAGTTCATGGAAGCTAAAATTGATGTCGTCGCATAGACCCCATTGAACCCGCAAAAGAACCGGTTACAATCCATCAAACCAGTGAGGGTGAGCATGCCACATGGAAATTCATGCCACCATCACCATGGGTAGCCTGCTCAAATTCTTTCCATCATCCTCTGTTTATTAGATCATGTAATGTACTGTCAAAATCGGGACGATAACCAAGCGCTGGATTATGAAAATCCAGACACACTGGTAATTAAAGTTTATTCCATCATCATACTAGTACCACTTAATACAAAGTTTCGGCGACGCCAGATTCCAGTCAAGGCACAGCTTAGTTTTGCCTACATTTCTACATACAACCACAGGGACGGCTGTTTTTTTTTTCCGTCTCGCAAAGGTAGAAAGCTAACAGAGTAAAATGCAGGCAGCACTGCCGCAGCCTGGGGCTGGATCTCGCCGCTTGTCCTCCACGACCACGAGGCAGCAGGGCCCATCACGGGGCGGTGATGTCGTGGATGCTCTTGCGCTTGGTGTCGCCGCGGCTGGCGGCGCTGGCCTGCCGGATGAAGTACTTCTGCGCGTGGCTCGCCACCTGCGTCGGCGTCCGCGTCTTCACCGACCACCGCGAGATGTTCCGCCAGTCGCCGCGCCCGTACTTCTCCAGCCCCTCCAGAAACAGCCTGCGTCAGAGTCAGAGTGTGAGAAGACGAAATTAGTCCAGCTGGACAGGGCCCGCGTGTCGGTGACACTAGCAGGTGAAGAGAGAAAGTTCTGGTGGGCCCGAGTGGATCCGGCGTGGAAAGAAAGATCCTCGGAAGTATCTGGGACCTCGGAGAACACGCACGTCGAATGACAGGGTGGGGAAAAGGACAAAAAAAAAATAGTACGGGACAGAGTGATTGCGGCGCGCGTACCTGTGCTCGTCCTCAGTCCACGGCACCCCGCGGCGGCGCTCCTCTCCGCTGCCGCCCCCGCGGCCGCGGCCGGCGCGTCCCCCTCCGGCGGCCGCGTCGTCGTCCCAGGAGTCAGGGGCGTCGACCATGCCGCGCTCGATGAGGTCGACGTCGGTGACCAGCGCCTGGTAGTGGTCCCATGCCTCCTGCGGCGTGCGGTCGTGCAGCCGCGACGCCACCAGCGCCCACCGGTTCGGCAAGTGCTCCGGGAACATCACCAGCGCGCCCTCGAAGGCCTTGTCCTCCGCCTTGGTCCACGGCCTGCTGCCCGCCGGCGGCGGCGCCGCCCACGACGACGACTGTCCTCCGCTCACACCGTAGTAGAAGGCCATTGATGCGCGCGTTCCCTGACTGCTGGCTGGAGCTGGAGCTGGGGATCGGATCGGATCGGATCGCTCGACGTGAGTGACAGGTCACCGATCACCGTCCTTAAACAAGAAGGCAGGCAGTCGGCTGCTTGCGCTCGCGCTTTTGATGGAGAACAACTCTGGTTGCTGGATCTTGGCACACAACTGGCCGAGGCCGATGGCCGCCTTTTATAGACGACGAGTGGAGGGCGATGCCATTCTGCGCGCGGGCACACACGTTTTGGGCGTGAGAGGGGCTGTGGCGTGGCGTGCCAACGGATAAGCGTACGCGTGGCCGGCGGTACCTCCTGCCCCTGCCACCCTAGAGGCTAGAGTAGTGGTTAAGTGCACTCATTAACCCCGTGGATTAGAATAGAGGTGCAGGGGAAAGGAATCATTCATGCCTTGCTTTAGCGGCTAGTGATGGTTTAAGGAGGCAAATGTGTCGCTGTCTCGCTGATGCCTTGACGGAATGGCAGTGTGTAAAGCTAAAGCCGAAGGCAGCTAGCGAGGAGGGAGGAATCTGGCTGGAGTTTGTGCCAGTGGCTGCTGGGTTGTTGGTTTTCCTCTTTGGGTAGTACACGCACTGTGGACTGGAGGTTGATTGAACACGAAAGGGCTATATACTGGCATATGGTTTGAGTTGTGGATGCACCAATCTATGAGTGTGTTTAGTTCCCCATAATATAAAATGTCAATTACTTTGGAATAATAAAATGTAAAATATCAATATTTTTAGAATCACGTTTAGTTCCATCTAAAATAAAAACTAAACACAATGCGAAATTTTCATGGGCAAGAATGACATCAGCATAGGAAAGAAGCACGAGGAGACGAAGTAGCAGGGCTTCGCTTTGGGCGGACCGACGAAGAGAGCCATAACGTTAAGCCGAGCATTGCAAGGTCAGTGGAGCCAAAGGGACAATGCTCGGTGGAGCTGAAGGGACCATGGCGACAGGACCGTGACTCTGCGTCTACGTGTCTATGAGAAAGTTACAGAGGAGGGAAGGTTGAGGCCATGAGGGCAATAGAGAAGGCAGGATATCGAGGCCCTATCGAATATCAGGGTTGGGGAGGTCACCCGATGGGGTGGCCTTTTGGCCTGCTAAGCTCCCTACAGGGATGAAATTTATCCTAATTTGAGCCCTAATGGATGAATTCATGGTTGGGGATTGGGGCGTTTCCATCTCTACTCGGAGTCATATATAGCAAGTGTAGAAAAAGGTACGTCAGTTTTATTGTGGTCATGTACCAACCTCTTGTTGAAAGAAAAGAATTTAAACTCCATAATCTGTTCTGATTGGTTTTAAGTTATTACTTTCTCTCTTTGTAATCCTGGCATGTGAGATATATAGGTAGAGTCCATATAACAAGTGATATCACATAAGTTTGCTGTTATTTCTGTAAAAGTTGCAACTATATCGGAGCACCGATTTCACAAGAGTCGCATATGTGTGTGATACACTTACTTCTCTTGGTGAGACTAGAGAGTTGTCTAGGAGAAATAGATCAACCATCCCTTATCATTGATACCCACGGTCCACACAACCTATAATTTCACGTTTTTATCGAGTGAAATTCTAAAAGGCTTGTGAGAAACATCACATGTTTGAAGTGATTTCTTCCTATATTACCCTCTCTATTTTAAATTATAAGATATTTTGGTTTTATAAATACAAAACTTTTGATATATATTTAGATATATACTATACCTAGGAACATAATAAAAAAATAATGGATCTAGAAAAGCCAAAATCACCTGCCGCGTGGTAGGTTAATGAGCAATTAGATCTAGGGCTAGGATTGCTGGATCCGAGCCCAGGAGGCATGGATTTGGCTCCTTGTTGGCCACTTTGTTCATCGTCGGCCGGTGATGTCCCACCGGAAGCCCACTAGCTCGTGGCACTCCTATGGACGCTAGATCCATGAGTGTGGGCACCAGATCTACCCCCTGGAGTGTGCGGATTCAGCTTGTTGTTGGTCATCCTGACTGCCATGGGAGCAGAGAAGAAATTGGGAAAGATAATGGAGGGTGGGGAAGGGAGTAGCTATAGAGGTTGCCATGTCGAGCCGCTGCAGCCACTCATCGACGAGCAGGAACAGCAACAGGGGGAGCTGGCTGGCGGTGATCGAGTTCGGTAGTGGCGGGCTGAGTATCGCCTTCAAGTTGCCTCAGGGGATATTATTCTTTTCTGCTTGGGAGAGAAGTTACCAAGAGGAAAGAAGAGACTATTTGTCTAATGCTTATAAATCTTCAAAACTTTGTCATGTGGTGCTAATCTAATATCTAGAAATCTTTAAGACTTCATAACCATGACAATCTAATGCCCAGAAATCTTTAGGACTCCATAACTGTACGATATTTATTTAATGTCTATAAACCTTTAGGACTTTGTAACCGTATAAGGTATATTTAATACTTAGAAATCTTTAGAACTCTATAACCGCATGATGTTTATCTAATCCTAAGAAACCTTTAGGACTTCGTAACCATATAGTGTTTATTCAATGCCGAGAAAACTTTAAGATTTGCTAAAGCTAGATGTGGAACAGTGACCAAGGTTTCTACCACTTATGTCATGATCATCAATAGTTATGACATTGTCGTTATCACTTTCTTTATAATGGTTAGTGACCATATTTGTATACACAAGTAAGCATTTCCAAATACAATGTCATTGTAGAAGAGGTCACAATTATTAGTGCATTTTGATACTATATAGGAGTACTAGTGGCTTCTCAAATTCAAGATCCTCGAACTTTAGTTTTGGGTAGTGTGACACGCATCGTGAGTTCAGGACTGAAAAATCATAGCTCCCATCCTTGATCGCCTAACTTTTCCTTGCTACCCAACCTCATTCCTCATCTTGGGTATTATTTTCTCCCATCCGTGTCCTCGATTGAGGATACACACCCGAGAGCATGTTGGCATCAGTACCGGTAGCATCGCAAGAAAGTTGGCATCATGCATGGGGAAGAATCACATCAACATGGAGAAAAAGTATGAGGAGACACTATAGCGGGGCTTCGCTTCGGGCAGACTAGCAAATAGAGTTGTAGTGTTAAGCGGGGCATCGAAGGGTTGGTAGAGCCGATGATACCGTGGCAACAAGACCGTGGCTCCATGTTTATGTGTCCGTGAGAAAGCAACAAAGGAGGAAAGGTTGAGGCTATGAGGGAGAGAGAAGGCAAAGGTAGCAGATGAAGTTCACCCCATTTTGATCCCCTAATGGATGAATTCTTAGTAGGGGATTGGGGCCCATTACTCGGAGCCATATAGCAAGTGTAACGAAAGGCACGCACGTCACTCTATGGTGATCATGTACCAACCTCTGACTTTATGAATGATCATTGTTCCCCATCATTGTTGAAGGAAAATATGTACTCTCCATAAGCTATTTGAATTGGTTTTAAGTTATTACTTTTTCTTTTCGTAATAATGGCATGTGAGATATAGGAGGAGAATTCATATAACAAGTGATATCACATATGTTTAGTGTTATTTCTGAAAAAGTTGTGACTATATCGGAGCACCCATTTTAGAAACACTTACATATGTGTGTGATACATTTACTTCTCGGTCGGTGAGACTAGAGAGTTACCTATAGGAAGAAATAGATATAGCATAGGAATCACGAGTTCATGACTGAAAAATTGCATTTTGCTAATTAATAATATCCGAGCACCATTCAGGCATAGATTATCCACGTACTACTATATATGTACTAAACATTTATTTGTGACAAATGGCTTATTGTGTGCACAACACTTTAAATATCCTAAAAGAAAAAACACATGCTGCATCATGGGGCCTCGTATCATTTCCCCTTGCTATGTTAAATCAGGATGAATTGAGAGTGACTTGCTTTCTAATATCGATCCTGACATTTCTTCTTGCCCCCGGTGGCCTATCACCGGACACGAAACCTCAATTTCGATGGTCGATGTACATACCGTATTCTATAGGTTTGTATTAAGTGGGTTAGCATTCAGATTACATAGGACCATGTTGATCTACTCGCGACAGTCGCACCTTCTTGACCTTAGCAGCAAGTCAAGCTCATGAGCCTCGTCCACACCTACTACATGTTGTCCATGGTCGACATGCTCCACCAGTTGCAAGGGCTCTAGCTAGAGGTAGTAGAGGCGCTAAACTTGTCCTCGACAATCGTGTCGTCTAGCCCTTGCAACACCAACTAACAACGATCACCACCAAGGATGAGAGGGCACACAGGAATCACTTGCACGAAGAACCTGAATCTAATACCAATTCTCATGTCCCCCTCAATCCAAGGGTGCAATGGGGATATATATCTATATATTTGGGGAAGAACTTAGTAGAGGGAGACAGAGATAAAGATGGAAGAAACAGAGAGGAAAAATAAGAGAAACAGAACTAAGAAAGCAATTTCAGTTATTAATCATCATGCCAACTAAGAAACGCAACCGCTGACCTTGCTTCATGCTAGCTCCATCGCTCCACCGCCACACTTGGTCCTCGCTTATGCCGCCATGGGCCTATGATAGCTTATAGGATTAGGTTTTAGGGGCTTGGTTGTGGGAGCATCTGAGTAGGGCTAAGGATTGAGGGTTAAGGTCATACGGGAGTGAGCATCTCTACATCTAGGCCGATGTCGGTGCGGGCAGGATTGGGTGGGGATGTGCCGATGTGGGGTGGACGTGCGGATGAGCAACTCTACGAGATCTATTTAGTTTTCTCAGTCTGTCAGTTTGTCTACTCCTAAAGCTGAAGCTGAAGCTAAGAACAAAAGTTGTAGAAAGAAAGAGATGAAGTCAAAACCAAAAACCAAAAAAACATCAACATTTCAGTTTGATTCAATTCAGTTCTTGGTTTTCGGTGAAAAAGTGCCCAGCGAGACAATGCAGTGATGTCTCATTTGGGATGACATGTATAAGTAACAGACATATATTTCCATATCTACATTTCCAATTTTTTTCTTTTTTTTTGCAAAGTGTGCATGCCGCACACAAACCATAACAACTTAGCTTGGGTAGTGTGTGCTTAAATAGAATTGGGAAAGTGGTTTCAGTTATTACTTATCATGCTCCCATATGTACAAAGTCTAATTCTAGGCCAATGCACTCATGTCTCATTCAGGATCACATGCACAAGTATGAGACTAATATCCCAATTGCTACATTTTTTCCTTTTTTCTTCTTGATAGTGTTAGCTCACTCCAATGTAGCATCTAGCCATGTAACATGACATACTAGTCCTTCTAACTTGGCTATGTGGATCTGCTTGCGGCAACCATGCCTTCTTCTCCTTCGTGCCAAGCCGAGTTCATGAGCCTCGTCCACACCTAACTGACATCATCCAAGGTCGACATGCTCCATCCATCATAGGGGCTCTAGCCAGAGGTAGCGGAGGCAATAAACTAGTCCTTGGCAATCATGTGATCGTCCAGCCTAGCCCCAACAACACCAACTAACAATGATCGCCACTCAAGGCGAGAGGGTATCAAAGGAATCGCTTGCACAAAGAACCTAGATCTGATACTAATTCTCATGTCCCTCTTGATCCAGGGACGCAACCGGGATATATCTATATATTTGGGGAAGAACTTAGAAGAGAGAGTAGAGGTAAAGATGGAAGAAGTAGAGAGGAAAACTAGGATAAATAGAATTAGGAAAGCATTTCAGTTACTCATCATGCCTTCATACGAAAAAAGTCCAATTCTAGGCGAACACATTGATGTCTCATTCAGGATCACATGTACAAGTACTAGACCAATATTCCCACTACTACATTTCACTATTTTTTCTTCTTGATAGCGCTAGCTCACTCCTATGTAGCGTCTAGTCATGTGATATGACATACCAGTCCTCCTATCTTAGTCCCATGGATTTGCTTATGATAGTCATGACTTCTTCTCCTTCATACGAGCCTCATCCACAACTAGCAAACACCATATGGGTCAACATGCTCCACAACTTTAGGCAGTCCAGCTGGAGATAGTGAAGGCGATGAACTATTCCCTAACGATCACATGATCGTGTATCCTAGCCCTATTCCCCACCCTTGGCTCACTGGAGCCATGAAGCGGGCCCTGGTCATTCATGTCGGCGAAGTCGTCCTTCATCAGATGGTCATCATGTGTGCAGTTGTGCAGGTTCACTGATTCCATTGTCAATGCATGTCAACTAGCATCTTGTAGTAGCGGTAGATAGGAGGAAGAAGGAACCATTACCATTGGTTCATTTCTTCGATATACTCTATTGTCGTAGAGAGAAGATTTGGTTTTATTGTGTTTGAACTGTTGTTTGGACATGGATTAATCCTAAGAGACATGCTTTCATTCATCTACCAAACTGATGGGAATTAACCATTGATGCAGATGTTTTATTTTAACTATTTGTGCTATTCATCGAATGTTTTCCCATGAAGACCCATGGACATGGCATGCGGAGGGTGCCTGAGACAAGGATACATCACTAGTGCAATCTCCCACATAAAAACTCACACGTCGCTAGAAATTTTTTTGAGAGTCCAATTTTGTTTTTATTTTAAGAGTTACTTTTTGGGAACTATTGGAGAAACATATTCATTGCTAAATATAGCATAGAATCATGAGTTCATGAATAAAAAATCCTATAGCTTTGCTATTAATAACATCCAAGCACCATTCGGGCATATTATCCACGTGCTATTATATATGTGCTAAACATTTATTCATGACAAATGGCTTATAGTGTGCCCAACACTTTAAATATCCTAAAAGAAAAATATCTTCTTGCATCATGGGGGCTCATCTTATTTCCCCTTGGTACAATAAATTAGGGTGAACCGAGGGTGACTCGCTTTTCGACGTCGATCTCGATAGTTCTCCATTCCGCCAATAGCCTAGCACCGAAGGGGTAACCTCATTTTTGTTGGTCGATGTACATACTCATAGTTGCTACTAGGTTCGTATTAGGTAGGTTAGCTTTAAGGTTACCTTTGACCACGCAGATCTACTCATGGTAGCTGTGCCTTCTTGTCCTTCATGCCAAGTCAAGCTCGCAAGCCTCGTCCACACCTATGAGACGTCATCCATGGATGGCATGCTCACCGGTCATAGGGGCTCCAACTGAAGGTAGTGGAGGCACTAAACCAGTCCCTGACAATCATGTCATCATGCAACCTAGCTCGGACAACACCAACTAACAATGATCACCACTCAAGGATGAGAGTGTAACAAAGGAATTGCTTGCACAAAGAACCTAGATCTGATATCAATTCTCATGTCCCACTCAATTCAGGGATGCAATAGGGATATATTTATATATTTGGGAAAGAACTTAGAAGAGAGAGATATAGATAAAGATGGAAAAAGCAGAGAGGAAAAATAGGAGAAATGGAATTAGGAAAGCAGTTTTAGTTATTACTCATCATGCCCACCATATGAACAAAGTCCAATTCTAGGCCAATGCACTGATGTCTCATTCACGATCAAATGTACAAGTACTAGACTAATGTTCCCACTACTACATTTCCTCATTTCCCCATTACTCTTCTTTTTGTAGAGTGTGTGTGTGTCACACACAAACCACAATAACTTCGGCTTGGTAGGCTGTGCTTAAACAGAACTGGGAAAGTGGTTGTGCCCTCAATTCTTGGCTCACACACTGATGTCTCATTCGAGATCATATGTACAAGTATTGGAATAATATTCCTATTGCTACATTTCTCCTTTTTTCTTCTTGACCACTGGCTTACTCCTATGTAGTGTGTAGCCACATGACATGACATACTAGTCCTACTAACTTGGCCACGAGCATCTACTCATGGTAGCATGCTCGCTTCTCCTTCATGGCAAGTTGAGCACACGAGCCTTGTCCACACCTACCAGACATTGTCCCTCGTTGACATGCTCACCGATCATAGGGGATCCAATCGGAGGTAGCGAAGGCACTGAACCGGTCCCCGACAATCATGTGGTCGTGCAACCTAGCCTTGATGACACCAACTAACAATGATCGCCACTTAAGGATGAGAGGGTAACAAAGGAATCACTTGCACGAAGAACCTAGATCTGATAATAATTCTCATGTCCCTCTCGATCTAGGGATGCAATAGGTATATATCTATATATTTGGGGAAGAACATATAAGAGAGAGAGAGATAAAGATGGAAGAAGCAGAGATGAAAAATAGGAGAAACAGAATTGGGAAAGCAGTTTTAGTTATTACTCATCATGCCCCCATATGTACAAAGTTCAATTCTGGGCCAACATAGTGATGTCTCATTTGGGATCACACCTACAAGTACTAGACTAATGTTCCCATTGCTACATTCCCCCCCTTTCTTCTTTTTTGTAGATTGTGTATGCCACACACAAACCATAACAACTTGGGCTGGGTAGGGTGTGCTTAAACAGAATTTGGATGGCAGTTTTAGGTATTACTCATCATGTCCCTCATATGAACAAAGTCTAATTCTAGCTCAACACACTAATGTCTCATTCGGGGTCACTTGTACAAGTATTGGACTAATATTCCCATTGCTATATTTCCGCCTTTTTTTTCTTGATAGCGTTGGGTCACTCCTATGTAGCATCTAGCCACATGACATGGCATACTAGTCCTCCTAACTTGACCACGTGGATCTACTCGTGGCAGCCACACCCTCTTCTCCTTCACACCAAGTCGAGCTCACGAGCCTTGTCCACACCTACCAAACGTCGCCTGTGGTCGACATGCTCATCGGTCGTAGGGGCTCCAGCCGAAGGTAGTGAGGCACTAAACCGGTCCCTGACAATCGTGTGGTTGTGTAGCCTAGCCCCAACAACACCAACTAACAACGTTTGCCACTCAAGGATGAGAGGGTAACGAAGGAATTGCTTGCATGAAGAACCTAGATCTGATATCAATTCTCATGTCCCTCTCGATCTAGGGATGCAACAGGGATATATCTATATATTTGGGGAAGAACTTAGAAGAGAGATATAGAGGTAGATCGAGATAAGGATCAAGATAAAGATGGAACAAGTTGAGAGGAAAACTAGGAGAAATAGAATTAGGAAAGTGGTTTTAGATATTACTCATTATGCCCCCCATATGAACAAAATCTAGTTCTCTAGGACAACACACTAATGTCTCATTCGGGATCACATGTACAAGTACTAGACTAATATCCCATTGCTATATTTTCCCTTTTTTTCTTCTTGATAGCACCGACTCACTCCTATGTAACGTTGAGTCACGTGACATGACATATCAGTCCTCCTAACTTGGCCCCACACAGATCTGCTCGTGGCATCTGTGCCTTCTTCTCCTTCATGCCAAGTCGAGCTCACCAGCCTCATCTAGACGTACCAGACGTTGTTTGGGGTCGGCATGCTCCACCTGTTGTAGGCAAGGATACACACCTGGCGCAATTTTCCATGAAAAAAACTACATGCCGCCAGAAACTTTTTCATGGGTCCAACTTTTTATATATTTTATAGGAGTTACTTTTTGAAAATTGTTGGATAAACATTTTCATTGCTAAATATATCATAGGAATCACGAAGTACAAAACTAAAATTTTGCTAACTAATGACATCCGAGCACCGTTCGGGCATACATTATCCACATACTACTATATACGTGCTACACATTTATTTGTGACAAATGACTTATAGTGTGCCAAACACTTTAAATATCCTAAAAGAAAAATATCCCTTAAAACATGGGGGCCTGAACTCGTTTTCCCCTTGCTACAATAAATCAGGGCGAACTGAGGGTGACTCGCTTTCCAACATGGATGTCGATGGTTCTCCTTGCCCCTGATAGCCTGATCCTGGAGGGAAAGTTCGATTTCAATGGTTGGTGTACATACTCTATATACTAGGTTTAAATTAGGTAGGTTATGGTTCAGGTTGCCTGAGACCACATGGATCTACTCGCAACAGTCGTGCCTTCTTCCCTTCTATGCCAAGTCAAGCTCATGATCCTCGTCCAAAGCTACCAGACATCGTCCATGGTCGACATGTTCCACCGGTCACATGTGCTTCAGCCGGTAGTAGTGGAGGCGCTGAACCGGTCCCCAATGATCCCGTAGTCATGTAGCCCGGGCCCCAACCCCTGCCTCTGGCTCGCTAGGCCGTGACACGGGCTCCGGTTGTTTAGGCCGGCGAATTCATTCACTAGGCGGTCATCGTGAGTGTAGTTGTGCAGGTTTGTTGATTCCATTGACAATGCATGTTGATAGGAGGAAGAAGAAATAATTACCGTAGATTCATTTCTTCGGTATACTCTATTGTAGCAGAGAGGATTTGGTCTTGCCGTTTTGCTATTTTGTACTATTATTTGGCCGTTTATTAATCCTGAGAAACAAGCTTTGGTTCATCTACCAAACTAATGGCAAATGACTATTGATGTAGATGTTTTGTTTTAACTATTTGTGCTATTTATCGATTGTTTTCCATGAAGACCACTCGTCGTGGCACGCTGTGGGGTGGCCGCGACGAGGATACATCGCCGGCGTGATCTCCCACGAAAAAAATCATGGACCGTCAAAAATTTTTTGTGGGTCCAATTGTTTTTATATTTTAGCACATACTTTTTGAAAACTATTAGAGAAACATTTATGTTGCCAAATATAGCGTAGGAATAGTGAGTTCGTGAATAAAAATCATAGCGTTTTGGTAATTAATAACATCCTAGCATCGTTGCGGCCAAACATTATCCACATACTACTATATGTGTGCTACACATTTATTTGTGACAACTGGCTTACAGTGTGCCCAACACTTTGAATATCCCAAAAGAAAAAAATATATATCTCATGCACCATGTGAAAGGTCCAAATGGCTAGAGGGGGGGTGAATAGCCTATTTAAAATTTCTACAAACTTCACTAAGCAAGTGAGTTAGTAAAACAAATGGCGAAGCAATTCTAGCACTAGCTCAACTAAGCTATGCAAGCCACCTATACAAACTAGTACAAGGCTAAACACTAAAGCACAACAACAAGAGAACTAAGCTAAACAAGCTACACAACTAGCAAGGTATGCACAAAAGTAAAGGAGAGGTGAGTGATTGTTATACCGACGTTGTAGAGTAGAAATATAGCCAATCAATCAATCACAACAATAAGAGAATCCTCGGCAAGAGATGACACAAGATTTTTTACCGAGGTTCACTTGCTTCCCGGCAAGCTAGTCTCGTTGTGGCGATACACCCACTTGATGGATCACGAGCTAATTGGCAATCCAAAACCAAACCCTCAGCGGGTGCCGCACATCCACTCACAAGATGGGGATCCTCCAAGCCATGAGCAATCCACTAGAGTAGCCAATTGCGATCTCCCGCGGGGAAGGCTGAAGAACCCCTCACAAATCACTTGGTGAGGCTCGAAACAATCTCCAATCACGAGCTCAACACCACCGCTGCTCCAAGCCGTCTAGGGCGTCGGGAAACACCCAAGAGTAACAAGAAATCCGCAGCAAACTCAAGAATCAAGTGCCACTAAATGCAACTCTCAAAGCAATGCACTTGAATCTCAGTCAATCTCACTAGGATGAGCAATCTAGCAAGGAGATGAGTGGAGGGAGTATTCTCTAGCTCAATGTATGTCTCAAGTAATCAAATGTGCAAGAGTTAACCTCCCAAAGCCGGCCACCAACTATTTATAAGCCCCTCAAGAAAACTAGCCGTTGGCTGTTTTTACTGGGCTGTAAACGGGGGCACCGGACGCTACTAAGTGAGCACCGGACGCTCGACACCCTGCGTCCAGTGCACTAGAGTTGGCCACGTGTCCTTCCTCGATTTCGCGTGTCAGTTTCTAACGGCTACCTGCAACACACCGGACGATGGGCACCGGACGGTCCGGTGCTCACCGGACTCGTGCGCAGAGAGTTTGTCAAACTCGCGACCTCACCGGACGCTAGGCACCGGACGGTCCGGTGCTCACCGGACTCGTGCGCAGAGAGGGTTGCAAAAACCCCTCACACCGGACGCTAACCACCGGACGCTCTCAAAGTGCGTCCGGTGCTTAACCCTAGCAGGGTCAAGCTCACCGGACGCTGAGGCCAGCGTCCGGTGCCTCCGCACTCAGCGTCCGGTGAGTGTTTCTCAGTGAGAAAACACTCCCGTGACTTCTCTAAATTTCCCACCGGCGCAATAGAAAATATACACTTATTTTTCTCAAAAGCGCCGAATCCCGCCTCGCAAGCTCGGCGGGAGGGAGAGAGGAACCCACACGCCTCTCAACCCTAGGAACTCCACCTCCTTTGTAAATGTGCTAACACCAACAAGTGTCCACCACCAAAGTGCAAGTGTGTTAGCTTTTCACAAACATTTTCCCCAAAGGAGTTAAGTTAGCACTTTACTTGATCCTAATGCATATGCTCAAGATATGGACCTAGTAGCACTTGATTCGAGAGATGACCGTGATTTCCCCTCTTGATAGTCGGCTATCTATCCTAAACCCGGTCAATCACTTCTCTACTCATCTTAGACCGGCAAAAGTAAAACCCTATGTTTATACCTTTGCCTTGATAACTTTGCTCCTCGTCTATCACCATGATCTCCACTTCATGCTTCATCCCTTTGTGATCGTGTGGCCACCTTTTCATGCCACCATGCTCCTTCATCACATGTGTTGCTATGCCTAACTCAAGTCACTTAAACAAAAGGCATTAGCAACTTGGTGTCATTAATTACCAAAACCAAACTTGGGCTTTCACCATGGCACCTCCACTTGTTTCCCCCTTTCTACAGTAAATCAAGGTGAACCGAGGGAGACTCACTTTTTAATATTGACCTATACTCTATGCTACTAGGTTTGTATTTTCTAGGTTAGGATTCAGGTTACCCGATAATGCGCGGGTCTACTTGCGACAGCCATGCCTTCTTCTCCTCACACCTAGCCGAGCTCACGAGCCACGTTCACACCTACTAGACGCCATCCATGGTTGACATGCCCCACCGGTCATAGGCGCTCTAGCCGGAGGAAGAGAAGGCGATGAACCAGTCCATGGTGTCATTGCGCTGTCCAGCCCCAAGCCCCGCCCCCTGCCTCTGACTCACCGAGGTCGTGACGCGGGCTCTAGTCGTTCAGGCCAGCAAAGTCCTTCACCAGGCGGTCATCATGTGTAGTTGTGAAGTTTTGCTGATTCCATTGACAATACATGCGAACTGGCATCTTGGAGTAGTGATAGATAGGAGGAAGAAGAAACCGACTGTTACCATTGATTCGTTTCTTCGATATACTCGTAGAGAGGATTTGGCATTACTGTTTTGCTGTTTCGTACTGTTGTTTGGTCGTGGATTAATCCTGAGAGACATGCTTTGGTTCATCTACCAAACTAATGGGGATTGAGCATCGATGGGATGTTTTGTTTTATCTGTTTGTGTTTTTCACCAATTGTTTTTCGATGAAAACCTATGGCCATGGCGTGCTGGGGGCGGCCGCGACGAGGATACACCATCGTTGCAATCTCCCGCCAAAAAACCCACACACTGCCAGGAATTTTTTAGGTCTAATATATATATATACATATATATCATTGGAGAAACCTTTATATATCATTGGAGAAACCTTTCTATCAGATATATGGGACAAGGGTACCCGTACCATATATTCGACCACATCCAACTATCAGACCAGAGGCCACGGCGAAGGAGGCCCATGAGGCCGAATGGAACAACCGACTTGAAGATCATGGCAAGCCATGGAAATCTGCAAAGTTGTTAACCTTAAATGATTTCAAATGAAAAATTACTCAACTACAAAATTGTAGATCTTTTTTAATACAACTTTAGTATATGTCATTTCTTCATCCAAGATTATTTGAAAAACTCAACAAATCATTTAAAATTATTTTTTGTATTGGGTGACGGTTAAGAAAAAAGGTCAATATAAACATATCTATACTAACATCTTCTTATGTTTACCACTAGTACAAATCATGTATTTACAATGGGCACAGACTTAAAGCAACCGCAAATATAAATCTAATATGCACTAGCGGTTGTCTTAACCCAACCGCACCGCTAGTGTAAATAGAGAATTTGTACTAGTGCAAACATTAGGAAATTCATCATCTGACTAGCAATGGGCTCAAAACTACCAATGAAAAAATTTCCTAGTGTCTGACAAAATTGTTTCAGAGTTTCTGATTATGCATTGCTATTTTTAACCGTAACTGTGTGACATTTTTGGAGATAAAGGAGTATGCGTCCAAATTGTACGCCGCTCTTTGTATAAGAGTACTATAACAAAAATTTGTTCATACTATTTACTAATTTATTGTAAGAGAAAAACACCATTGAATAACAAATAAGCTCAATCGAACAGCCTCGCAGATTCCCTTGAACGGCAGTCGGTAGATATGACATGGATTTAAGCAAAGATTTGATGCGGACCGTTCCAGTCATCAGTCAGCTTTCAAACTTGCTCATCAGTGGCTCACTTGCTCTGGATGGATCCAGGACCAGGCTAACGGAGAGCCGTTGTTCGGAGCTTTTACACCACGAAAGCGCTATCTATCTACTGATAGACGTCGTTTTTGTGCTCTCTATGCTCTCTAGTCTACTACAGTACAGCCCAGATCTCCAAGCCGATCGAGGTCGCCGGCAGTGGCGGCGCGCGCTGGGTGGCACGAAATGGTTTGACCACCATACGCTAGGCCTTGTTTAGTTCACCCCGAAATCAAAAAGTTTTCAAGATTATCTGTCACATCGAATCTTGCGGCACATGCATGAAATATTAAATATAGATAAAAACAAAAACTAATCACACAGTTTAACTGGAAATCACGAGATGAATCTTTTGAGCCTAGTTAGTCCATGATTGGATAATATTTGTCAAATAAAAACGAAAACGCTACAGTACCGAAATCCGAAATTTTTTCGGAACTAAACAAGGCCTAGGCTTCCAAAAGTGGTCCACATCACCCACCTGGGTGGGCCCACGAGCCCTCGCTCCTCCCAGCAGAGTGGGAGATCGATGGTTTTGGCATGGGATGAGCTGTGCTTATGTTTATCCAGATTGAATTGGGCCTTGTTCAGTTCGCAAAAAGTTGTGAAAAACGGCACTGTAGCACTTTCGTTTTTATTTGACAAACATTGTCCAATTATAGAGTAACTAGGCTCAAAAGATTCATCTCGCGGTTTACAGATGAACTGTGCAAATAGTTTTTGTTTTTATGTATATTTAATGCTCCATGCATGTGCCGCAAGATTTGATGTGACGGGGAATCTTGAAAAATTTTACGAACTAAACAAGGCCTTGATGAGCGAGCTAGTGTAGACGTGTAGTGCAGCATAGGAGTCACCTTGTCGCTTTCGTGGAGACGACGACGTGAATTCGCTGCAGTAAGATCAAGCCGGGGTCCAGGGGACAGGGCCCAGATAACGTAAACTTTGTTAGCCAGGGGACATGTATAATCTGATCTAATCTGCTTGCATAGTGCTGGCCTAGTTGTGGATAATGCAGTATCATGCTAAACGAGAATGCATTCAACAGGACATATATTTTAACTAGTACGTAGAAGCATAAAGGTTCTTGATTAAAAAGCAGCAGTAGAGGCTAAGATTAACAACTAAACATTACGTCAACAGGGCATATAAATAACTAGATAGTCCTAGCTGGAAAGATGGTGTGACGACTAAGAAACAACATTAGTTTAGCTCAGTGCGTTTGTGACCACTTATATGGACAGCATTACAGATACTTAATTGAGCATATTCCTTCCCCCATCCTAAAATATAAATACCAAAAGTTTAAGTTTTATCTGGAATTAAAAGTTATTCTGGGTTACTCAATCTTATGCGTATGTATCCACCTTTTAAATCCCGTCTATGCATATATATCTTTTAAATACCATCATGTCTAAAATGAGTAATGAAATTGAGGCCTTGTTTAGTTACTTTGGGTGAAAACTTTTTAGGTACTATAGCATTTTCGTTTGTATTTAACAATTATTGTTCAACCACATATTAACTAGATTTAAAAAATTTGTCTCGTAAATTATAGATAAACTATATAATTAGTTATTTTTTATTTATATTTAATGCTCTATACATGTACTCGAGATTGAATGTGCTGATAAATCTTTTAAAAAAATGGATTTTAAGTGAAACTAAACTAGGCCTAAGGGCACTCCCAATGCAGAAACTACTATAGTTTCTATAGACATTAATTACAGTGTCACCTAAGCATTTTGCTGATGTGGCAAGGTAGTTATTGAAAAGAGAGAGAGCAAAAATCATAGAAACTGAGTCTAACTTAGAAACCATGTCTATGCGATATCCAAGACATGAAGTAATATGATTGGTTGAGAATAAAGAGAGAATAAATATAATTCTATGTAGTTTTTAGCATTGGGAGTACCGTAATAGTATATAGACGGCTAGACGCTGAACCATTTCTGCAAGTGTCAGCAGCCACTGGCGGAGCCACCGCCCGGCCCCCCCGGGCGGCCGGCCGGACTCCTCACCAAAATGCAAAAGAAATGTTCTTTATATTTATATAAAATTCTGTAATTTTATAGTTAAATACTTTTACTTAATGAGAATTACCTGGGCTCCTGAACTTCGCTAGTGTTCAGCAGCCAAAGTTTTCCTCTTCCATGAAGGACACCCACCGGCCGGCCGCTCCCTCGAATTTCAGCACGTTTTGGGATACTGCCGCAGCGTCTGCAGCTAGCTTTGGCATAGATGCTGCAGCCGACCACAAAAGCTTTCTAGGCATGTCGGCGAAGAGAGCGCTACTACAGCGTGCTTGTCCGCAGCCGTGTGCCAATGATTCGCCCGCCAGTGGATGTGGAAAGGCGAGGCAAGGGCGCCCGAAAAGACGCTTTGTCACGGCGCGGGCTTCCGGACGGACCGATTCCTGATTCGGGTGGCGCCGGCCTCCACCTCCACGCGCGCGGGGCCGGCCGCAGCCAAACCAACAGTGCTCCGTGGATTCCCTGGATGGATGGATGGATGGATGACGACGAGATCACGGAGGATCCGCCGCGGCCTGCACGGCTGCACGTTCCGCTTTGCTGACGAGTGAGAGGGAGACCACGATCTGCCCGGTCCGCCGAGAAAGCACAAGGTCGTGGATTCGCGATTTCTTGGGTGGTGAAAGGAAACGAGTATTTTTTTTGGGGTTCCATGTGCGGGCCAATCTGGTGCTGTATCGTCTCAACGTTTAGCCAGAAAATGTTTCATGTCTATATGCGTGCAGCTAGACTGAACTTTACTGCCGGAGTTGTCCAGGGATTGGAGGGGATGAAAAAGAAGTGATAATTCGTGGGTTTTTTTCTAACCCATTTCTTACTTTTTTTTCTTTTTTGCCAGACTCATTTACAGAAACGGAGGTTCACATATACGAACGCACACTCACCTCTTATATAGAAAGAAAATTTCTGAATAAGGGTCATGTTTGGTTCTATAAAAACATAAGCAACCTAACGTAAATGGAGTGATTTTCCCGTGGCGACAAAAAGAAAATCTTTGATTTACATATCTTGTTTGGTCTAGGCGTGGAAACCGGAAGACATATTTGTTTTCACGTGGACGCGAGCGTGAGCACTTCCACCCAAGATTGGGTGTAATCGGGCCGTTGAAGGCGTGTAAGTATTACCTTGCCATCCGATTACAGCCTACCTCAAACAAACAAAAACTAAACTGATCGGTTGATGGCGTGATTAGATCATGCTACGAACTAAGCGAACCAAACAACACTAAGGTCTTAGATAACACAGGGCTGGCAAGCTTGACGATATAATTTTTCACAACTAGCAAGGGCCAAGGTACTCAGTAATTAGGTTGTCTCCAACAAGATTGGCAAAGCAAAACCCATACCCAAAATAGGTGATGCACAGTGCAAAATCATCCTCCAACAAGGTAGGCAAACACATCACCCATTTTGGGTCAAAGGCAGCGCACAACGCAAAAATGCGTTGTCCCTTCGCCTCTTTGCATCGTCCTGCAACGTGGGGGCCACCACCATCGGAGCCGGCAATGCGGCAGCCGCGTGGTTGCTCCCGGCCAACATCGAGGGGGATTCCGCCTCGCCACCCCAGATCCGCTGCTGCTGCTCGGCGCCGGGACCTCCGCGGAGTCGCTGTCGCTCATGCGCAGCCGGGTTCTCCGACGACGCTCCCGCTCCCGCCAGCGTGGCGAGCCGAGTCCGCAGCGCCTGCCCGTGGTGAGCCGGGCCTGCGGCGGGGCGAGCGGTTGCGCGACATCTTCCCTACGGCAAGGAGCGGGCACGAGGAGGACGGCGAGGCGCAGAAGGAAGAGGGGTGGTTGCGGCCGCGGAGAAGGAGGAGAAGAGGTGGCGGCGGCGCGTGGAGGAAGAGCAGGGGTGGCGGCGGCGCGTGGAGGAAGAGCAGGGGTGGCCGCATGCGCAGAGAAGGAGCAGGGGTGGCCGGAAGATTTGTGTTCTCGTGTTCGGTTGGAGAGAGATAAATTTTAGGTGGCTATGCTTTCACTGTGCATGACCCATTTGCATCTTATTTGCATGCCCATTGTTGGAGTCAGTCTTAGAGGTGGTGCAGATGCTCCCCTCGAAAATTTAAAAGAAGTGATTATAACTAAAATTTCATCATACATACACCTCTTATGTAACATAAGTCTATGTATTCACAAGGCAAGAACACCCACTATTTAACTCTAAGTCGCGTTAGCATCATTAATAATAAATTGTGAGTACATAATAGCATTAGGTATAACTCACTTATTTACTGTTCTTGGATATTAGAATAGCCCACGATCTATGCTTATTCTCGTTCCAAATTTTAAGAGACACATGCGAGTTATATCTATCCTAATTAGGCATGCGTGGCGAAATATGACACACCCATTTGACTGTCGACTCACTACGGGTTTGTTCGCTTCTAACCTAAAAATCAAGTTTTGCCCATATATCGACGGTAGCATTCGATGTCGAACGCCTAGCTAGGATTGATGTGCTTTGTCTGGCTGTGGCTCTCTAGCAAGGCTGCAAATTAACGAAACATCTCTATGCCGCTTGATGAATCATCGACAGATGTAGAAAAAGTGACAAGATATGCATAACAAAAACATCGTGGTGACAAGATATATACATTTCTCAAAAGAATAAAGACATACAACAGTTTGCTGCGTTTTACTATATCAGTTTCTATAGGGCTCTCGATCCTCTGTTTCTTTTTTAGAAAGAGTAATATTCTTTTGAACGAACTAGTTGGCCAATGGTTCGTAGTACTAGTACTAATCTATGCATGTGTTTTCGCTAACCAAGTCCCGTTTCCTCATTCATTCATGTTGCTGTCTTTGGATTTTGGAACATTCTAAGGTTTTGTTTAGTTTGCAAAATTTTTTAGTTTGGCTACTGTAGCAATTTCGTTTGTATTTAATAATTATTGTCTAATCATAGATTTATTAGGCTTAAAAGATTTGTCTCATAAATTATAGATAAACTGTATAATTAGTTATTTTTTATTTATATCTAATATTCTATGCATGTGTCACAAGATTTAATGTGACGGAGAATTTTAAAATTTCTTTTGAATTTTAAGATGATGAACTAAACAAAGTCTGTGCAATTAGTTTTTATTTTTCATCTATATTTAATACTCCATGCATACATCTATAGATTCGCTGTGACAGAGAACCTGAAAATTTTTATAAAATTTTTGGAAAACTAACCAAGCCTAAAGCGAGCAAATTATCGGAAGCCAGAAAGGCCACCGTACACGCCGCCCACGTTCGCGGGTTCGGCTGACGCTCGCACATGGCCCGCCCCAAGTCGGCGGCCGTGGGCCTGGCGGGCCATTGGGGGCCAACGCACCGGTACCGCGCGGATAAGATCGCAGCCCTTTTCTAGTGCTGCACGGACATGTCACTCTACGCTAGGCATGAAAACGGAACAAAAATATCCCGAACCAAACCGAACCGTTTTCTACATTTGATTCGATCGAATTCGTATTTTCTTGTCTGACTTTTTCGTTTTCGTTTTCGTATTTTAGATGTTTCGTATTTTAAATGTAAAAGTAGAAAACGGTTTTGACATTTTTCAACCGTTTTCTACTTTTCTACTTTTAATTTGAAATATTTCGAATTTAGAATTTGGTTTAAACCGAATTTAGTCAACTATAGGGTCATACAACCCAATTACAGACTACTCACCATACATCTGCGTTCTTTCTACTGGTGGCTAGTTGTGTTCCTGCTAGCTATTAATTGCTTATTCTAGACTTGTATTTATGTGTGGACTATTGTATTAAATACCTAAGACCAAGGATCATGCACTTTTTAATTATTATATGCACTTGAACTTGATCCTGTATATACTTAGTCATGCACTTGGTACTATATATCGGTATTTCCTATTGAGTTTTTGTATATCGACCGTGTTCGACGTAAATCCGATCGAATTGGTTCGTTTTCGAAATTATCGATATTTCGTAAGTTCGTGTTCGTTTTTTATCCGACTTTATCGTTTTCGTTTTCGTATTTCAAATATAAAAATAGAAAACAATTTTAGAGTTTTTCGACTGTTTCCGACCGTTTTCATCCTTACTCTACGCTCTTCAAGCAACCACACCACACAGAATCTCAGAAGGCAGTGATCGGCCCGGGATTATTATTAGCAAAGGCGGCCGCTTTTGTCAGCTTCTAGTTAATTCCCGTCATCTCGATCGTGCGCAATTTCGTTAAAGACGTTTGCGCGGCACACGCACGTACACGAGCTAGTTTTAGCTTATCCGGTTCGATGGGGAGTCGGGGGGGGGGGGGGGGGGGGGGGGCGGGGGCCTACGCCGACGTGTGCGGTGGGCCCGGTGGCGTGCCACGGCCGACCGGCGACGGCGAACCTTGCGCTTCCCTTTTCTTCTCCTCTCCAGGAGGCTTGCAGTTTAGCCAGACGGCCGATCCTCTGGCTGCCGAACTGCGTGTCTGCATCAGCCAGCCACCTGTTTCGCCGAGGAAGTGTTATTCTTTTTCTCTTTCAGCCTCAGGTACAAGTATTTGTTATACAGAGTCGACCGTGGCCGTACAGGAAATCCTATCTAGAACGTCCTCCACATTTTTCGAGGAATCAAATATTTTTAACTTTAATAAAAAATATTAATATTATCGTGCAAAATAGTATCATTGGACAAACTATAGTTTTACAATAAAAATATTTAGAGATATAAATGGATTGTTTTGACATAGAACAGATGAAAAGATTTTTTTTTTTTTTTTACCCAAGCCCAAGATTCGCTAACGGAGAGTTGAACCAGGAGTGCTACTCAAACCACCAACTCACCTAGAGGCACTTTCACATAGAGAACATTTTTACTCGATGACCTTTAAAATAGGAATTTCAAAAGTAAGTTTAAGAAATAATCTTGAAGATGCTCTTGTGATTTGATGGCACGTGGCATCGCTATCAGGACATAGATGATCCAGAACCTTATGCCTTTCGTAGGGAATGTCTCCATGTGTTGCAATCACACCTAATATGTTTCATAATCAAACTCAATATGTATTGTAGTCAAACTCCGTATCATCACCACATGCGAGTTGTCCTAACTCATATACAGGGCCCAAGCTGCCTTGTGTATAGGGGTTGCACATGCCCCCTCCATTTTTTCGAAAATAGTGAGTTTTATTAGAATTCCACCATATATGCAACCCTTACAAGACACGTTTATGCACCCAAAGAGCAAGTGCATCCATTTTAATTTGCTTTGACTTCGCCACTACTCGTATGAGCGCGAGTTATGAGTCCGGGTGACATATACGAGGTACGTAGGGCGCAAACCAATACGTATTGGAGTTAGACTCCATATTAATCATTGGTAGACATGAGTTTTCCTAACTCGTATGATTATAAGTTATGCGTCCGAGTCACATACAAAACACTGAGGGGTCACATACAAGACATAGTGGATATGAGTGCAGTTTGAAAAGTAAAAAAAATGGGGGGGGGACTCTCTATTACCTAAGTAGTTAGGAGAGGTGGACGAAGTAAATGGGTGGAGAGAAATTTTACCTCTCACAAGAGAAAAAACTCTTCAATATCCGATCGAGTAGTTAGAGAGAGATAGATGAAAAATAGATAGAGATAGATATAGATTATAGAGATATAGATGTAGATTTGAGGCTGCTCTTTGTGTTGTTGCCAGTCGTGACTTGTGACACTACGCACATGTTGCGGGAATACGGGCTGCTTGGGGGCCTTAAAGATGCTAGGCTCCAAAGAGTTATAAGTGCAACACATGTTATATATGGACGTTGTTTCTTTTTTTAGTGACCGGCTTGTGCCCATTTTTCATTAGGAGAAGAATATGGACATTGTTTCTATTTAATTCTAATCCACATCTAAGTTTTTATATGTGCTGGGTATCTATCTGTCAGCACCGTACCACAAGCCGAGTACAACGATGCGACACCAGACACGTCGAAACCCAGGAAAGGGGACCGAGCCAGGCGCCCGAACGTCCTCATCAGCGGACCCGAGTGGGCTTGAGTCACGCTCGAACGCAGCTGCGACTGCGGGCTCAAGCCAGGGCGATGCCCATGTATAAAACTAGAGGGTAATCTGAGGGGAGGGAACAAGAATGATGAAAACTCTGAACAGATATTAAGATTCCTCCTCCCTACTTGCGTGTTCTGCTTCCCTTCCCTTTCCCTTCCGAACTACTTTTCCCCTGCATCTCCTATGATTTCCTACTGCCAAACTCTGTTGCTAACAATTGGTACTCAGAGCCTACCGATCTAGATCGCAAATTTTTCTTTCGATTCACAAACGACCGGGGTCCGATTCCTCTCGCGACGAACAGCGCTTGCTGGGCGACGCTGGGAGCCCGTAATTCCTCGGTCCCGTGAGCGATTGAGAAGTTCAGCGATCTGGATCCACCGCCATCCCCACCAACACCACCACTTCCACCCAAGCCTCCGGTTCGCCACCACTATACTAGGCGCATCAAGCAGAACACCGCCGCCTCCGAAGCCATGAATCCCGACACCAAGTTGCTGCTCGAGGAACTCCAGAAGCTCTCCCTCGAGCAATCTGGTATTCGGCAGCAGTTGACTGAGCAGAAGGACTTCCTCGAGCGACGCTTCACCGAGGTCGATGACAATCTTGAGAAGCGTCTCCTGGATGCCGAAGCGGTGGTGGAGCAGCGGATCATCGACTCCGAGCTCCGTCAGGACGTTCGGCTCCAGGCAATCGAGAAGACGGGTGCCGATCTGAGCGATTGGCGGCGGGAGCAGGACGCCTCCGTCGACGACATTCGCCTACGCCTCGGCAAGCTGGACAAGTTTTGGGCCCGCTCGGTGCTCGAGACGGCTTCGCCCTTCACCGATCCGGGCGTTTTCCCAGAACCGTAGGTTTCCTCGGAGCAGCACGCCGCACCAACCTCTGCGCGCTATCAGGCTGCTCGGCCAATCGGGCACCGCGTCGACCTTCATCACCGGGAGGGTGGGTATGGGGTGGTCACCACTCATGCTCATCCCCCGGTCACGGGTATGGACGATTTCCCTGAAACTCCTCCTAGAGTTTACGGTACAACACGGGATTTATACCTTTCACGCAATCGCCCACCCGAACACCACTATAATCCTACAGGCAAACTGCCAAAATTATCCTTCCCCACTTTTGATGGCACTGATCTTAAGCTGTGGATTACTTGCGCTGAAGATTATTTTTCCATGTATTCAGTCGATCCTTCTGTCTGGATACAATGCGCCCGTATGCAATTCCTTGGTCCAGCCAAGCGTTGGGTCCAATCTGTTACTGATGAGCTCAAATCCTGGACATGGCCTGAGTTCTATCAAGCCCTGCATTCTCGCTTTGACCGTGATCAGCATACTTTCCTTCTTCGCCAAATGAACCGCATACGCCAGCTAACATCTGTCCAGGATTATATTGATCGCTTCGCTGAGCTTGTTGACCAACTCAAAGCCTATGAGTCTCCACCCAGTGCCTTACCCTATGTCACAAGATTTATTGATGGCCTAAAACCTGAAATCCGTGCTGTACTTCTTGTTCACCGTCCTGCTGCTTTGGATACTGCGTATACTTTGGCATTCTTGCAGGAAGAAGCTGGGGACTCCGCACGCCGACATGATTCCAGGACTTGGAATCCGAAGGGCGGTTATCAGCGTGGCGACCGCCACAATGCGGCTGACGCTGACAAGCCGATGATCCCTTCGAAGCCCCTTGACAAGCGATTGGCTGATCTTAAGGCATATCGTCGCGCCCAAGGACTCTGCGATCATTGTGGTGACAAGTGGAGCAGAGATCATAAGTGCGCTGCCAAGGTTGGTCTTCATGTATTGGATGAGCTTTATGCCTTGTTCTCTGCTGATTGTACTGTCGAAGATCCAGCTACTGACGATGGGGAGAACTGTGAGACTGCAGAACATTGCTATTGTCTGTCGGCTAGTGTTACTTCTACTATAGTGCGAACTTTGCAGTTTCGGGGATCCATGTGCCATCAGTCTGTGTTGATATTGCTCGATTCAGGCAGTTCATCTTCTTTCATCAGCACGCAGTTGGTGTCTCAGCTATGCTTGTCCACAAGTCAGAGTACTGAAGTTTCTGTCAGAATTGCGGATGGTCATGTCATGCGTTGTTCTACTGTTGTACCAGGATGGTCATGTCATGCGTTGTTCTACTGTTGTACCAGGCGCCATATGGACCATTCACCAGTTTCAGTTTCAGCATGATTTGAAGGTCCTGCCCATTCCTCAGTATGACATTATTTTGGGTATGGACTGGTTGCAGTTGTTCAGTCCCATGAAGGTTGATTGGAATGCTCACTGGCTCACAATTCCTTACAAAGGACACTCAGTTACCCTTTAGGGAGTGTCTGATGCATTTATGGAGGACCCTTCCCAATTAATGGTGCAGGTTTTCAATCTGGATTCTACAGTTCCAGCACAGTCTCCTGCCATTCATCCAGCTATCAGTGCACTTCTTGTTGAATTTCCCACTATCACTACTCCACCTGAGACATTGCCGCCCAAGCGCGCTTGTGACCATGAGATTCCTTTGGTGGAAGGAGCTCGTCCTGTCAATATTAGGCCATACCGTTACCCCCCTGCACTTAAGGATGAGATTGAAGCCTAGGTTGAGACCATGCTCAAACAGGGCCTTATTCAGCATAGTACATCACCTTTCAACTCGCCAGTGCTGCTGGTGCGCAAGAAGGACGGTTCCTGGCGTTTCTGTGTGGACTACAGATACTTGAACAACCTAACGGTCAAGACTGCTTTTCCCATTCCTATGTTTGAGCAGCTCATGGACGAGTTGGCGGATGCTCGTTATTTCTCCACATTGGATTTGTTATCAGGATACCATCAGATTCGTTTACGGGAAGGTGAAGAGTTCAAAACCGCCTTCTCCACTCATGTGAGTCACTATGAGTTTTGGGTGGTTGCTTTTGGCCTTACTGGCGCGCCAGGTACCTTCCAGGGAGCTATGAACACCACGTTGCATCCCCTCCTACGCCGCTGTGTCATTGTATTTTTTGATGATATCCTGGTGTACAGTAGAACAATGGAGGAACACATGGATCATCTTCGTCAGGTTTTCCAGTTGCTGGCCCGCGATCATTGGCACATCAAGCTGTCTAAGTGAAAGTTTGGTCAAACTACCATCTCCTATTTGGGTCATGTGATTAGTCAGCAGGGCGTTGCGACCGATCCCACTAAAATTGAAGCCGTAGCGACTTGGCCCACGCCCACTACTGTTAAGGCATTGCGCAGTTTCTTGGGGTTCACTGGTTTCTACCGGCGTTTTGTCAAGAACTATGCCATCATAGCAAAACCATTGACTAACTTGTTGAAGAAGCATTCCATCTTTCACTGGACTTCCGATCATGATACCGCATTCCATGCCCTGAAGCACAGCTTGTGTTCAGCTCCCATCCTTAAGTTGCCTGACTTTACCAAGCAATTTTGTATTGATACGGATGCTTCCCATTTTGGGGTTGGGGCTGTGCTTCTCCAGGACGGGCACCCCCTGGCGTTTCTCAGTCGTGCTCTTGGGCCCAAGAATCAAGGACTGTCCGCTTATGAGAAGGAATACATGGCAATTCTCATTGCAGTGGAGCATTGGCGATCTTATCTTCAGTTGGGGGAGTTTCTTATTTTCACGGATCAGCGGAGTCTCGTTCACCTGTCAGATCAACGGTTGAATACTGCATGGCAACAGAAAGTGTTCACCAAACTGTTGGGACTTCAGTACCGAATAGTGTATAAGCCTGGCACTGACAATCGTGTTGCTGATGCCCTGTCCCGCAGGGGACACGAAGCTCAACTGAATGCCATATCTGCTCCTGTGCCCCTATGGCTCGAAGACATCAAGGCTAGTTATGCTTCTGACAGCAAATGTCAAGCTCTGCTCACCAAGTTAGCTGTATCCAATGACGCCGACCCAAAGTTCAAGCTGCATCAGGGGTTGTTACGCTACAAAGAGCGCATTTGGGTTGGCAGTGATCCCATCCTGCAGCAGAAACTTATTGAGGCGTTCCATGCTTCACCTCTCGGGGGACATTCAGGAGTTCCGGTTTCCTACCAGCGCCTCAAACGGTTGTTTGCTTGGACTGGCCTCAAGACTGCTGTGTTTCAGTTTGTCAACACGTGTCCTACTTGTCAGCAAGCAAAACCGGACCGATCCAGGTACCCCGGCCTTCTCCAGCCCTTACCAGTACCTACTATGGCTTGGCAGAGTATATCAATGGATTTTGTGGAGGGTCTGCCGTCCTCGGGAGGCAAAAATTGCATTTTGGTTGTTGTGGATCGGTTCTCCAAGTACAGCCATTTCATTCCACTAACCCATCCTTTTACTGCTTTGACTGTGGCCAAGGCCTTCTTAGCTGGAGTATATCGTTTGCATGGTCTTCCAACTTCCATCGTGTCCGACCGAGACCGTATTTTCACTAGCCAGTTTTGGCAAGAACTTTTTCGGCTCACTAGAGTTGCTTTGAAGATGTCCTCGGCCTATCATCCCCAAACGGACGGCCAGACGGAACGCGTCAACCAGTGTTTGGAAACATTTCTCAGATGCTTTGTCAGTGCTACTCCGACTAAGTGGTCTGATTGGATTTACTTGGCTGAGTTCTGGTACAATACATCGTGGCATTCTTCCCTAGGATACTCCCCGTTCTTTGTTCTCTATGGTCATCATTCTAGGCATTTTGGTGTTTCTGACAGTGATGCAGTTCAGTCACTACCTCTTGAGGAATGGCTCCAGGATAGATCGTTGATGAATGCACTGGTACAACAACATTTGCACAGGGCACAGAAAAGGATGAAGTCCCAAGCTGACAAATCCCGCTCAGAAAGGGAATTCGCCGTCGGAGATTGGGTCTATTTGAAGCTCCAACCATATGTGCAAGCTTCTCTAGCCCCTCGTTCTAACCAGAAATTGGCATTCAAATTTTTTGGCCCTTTTCAGGTGCTGTCCCGTGTGGGTGCCGTGGCCTACAAACTGTTGCTTCCTCAGTCGACGTCCATCCACCCCATTTTTCATGTATCGCAGCTCAAGGCAGCGCTCCCATCTGATCAAGTGGCATCTTCCCTTCCTCAGTCCCTGGACGGCCTGCAGATTCCAATGAAGGTGTTGCAGCGTCGTGTGCGTACTTCTAACAATGCTGTCATCCCCCAGGTACTCATTCAGTGGTCCAATATGCCTCGTTCCTTGGCGTCGTGGGAGGATTTGGAGGCTCTCCAGCAGCGTTTTCCACGAGCTCCTGCTTGGGGACAAGCAGCTCCTCTTCGGGGGAGAATGTCGGCACCGTACCACAAGCCGAGTACAACGATGCGACACCAGACACGTCGAAACCCAGGAAAGGGGACCGAGCCAGGCGCCCGAACGTCCTCATCAGCGGACCCGAGTGGGCTTGAGTCACGCCCGAACGCAGCTGCGACTGCGGGCTCAAGCCAGGGCGATGCCCATGTATAAAAATGGAGGGTAATCTGAGGGGAGGGAACAAGAATGATAAAAACTCTGAACAGATATTAAGATTCCTCCTCCCTACTTGCGTGTTCTGCTTCCCTTTCCTTTCTCTTCCGAACTACTTTTCCCCTGCATCTCCTATGATTTCCTACTGCCAAACTCTGTTGCTAACACTATCTAATTGATAATATCCATATCCAACTCTCAATCCAATATATAAAATATACTAAAAAACGAAAACGGGATCAGCTATATCCATCCATCCATTATTCGAAATTCGTAAAGATTTGCTTCCCACGAAAAGAAACCTGCAAATCGAGGCGATAGGTACGTTGGATCCTGACCTTGTACTGTGCTGACAGAACGCAGGATATAACTGAATCAGGATGCCATCTCCTCCTCCTCCTCCTCCTCCTCCTCAGCAGCTTCCTTTCACCGCGATCAGGACACGTTCGTCCCCGGCTTTCCTGATCCTCTCCCATGCTCTCACCGAATATAAGGCCTTGTTTGTTTAGTTCTCACCGAAATCCAAAAAGTTTTCAAGATTCTCCGTCACATCAAATCTTGCGGCACATGTATAAAGTACTAAATATAGACGAAAATAAAAACTAATGACACAGTTTACCTGTAAATCACGAGACGAATTTTTTAACTCTAGTTAGTCTATGATTAGACAATATTTATCATAAAACGACTCGTGCTCCGAGTTCCCACTGCCCGTTTTGAATCCGGATGACACGTGCCAAGCTTTTTCCATCACCGTCCGTCCTTTTTTCCGATGCCTTGCCTGCCAGCCCAGCCTGAAACATTGCTCGGGGCTGTTGTCGAGATCCACTCGATCGAGTACACTGTACACGCGCGCTCAACGCGGATCGAAGGTGAGGTGAAGGTTCGCGCGCGTCGTGCAGATTCCGTTCGCCGCCGTACGTATCTATCTATCTGGGCTTGGCCGGTTGGAATCTGATTCCTTGACTAGATATAGGACTTCAGATATTGTTCTGATTCATGAATCTCTTGTGAGTTGTGACAGAGTAGAAATTCAGAATCCGGTGACACCGCTCTACGTTTGGACTGAGCCGCGTGTTGCGACTTGCTACGCGTTTTTTTTTTTTTGAAGTAAAGGTTTTTCTTTTTTTGTTTGTGCTGAGTGGGGCTAGTTTTACATAGAACAAATCATGGGTCGCTGGATTCTGAAAAACGTAACTCGACTCGACCCATTCAGCCCGTCAGGTAGGTGTGGGCCGTCATTTTTTGGACTGGTGCAAGAATTGAGTCAAGCACGGGCCTAATTTTTAGCTCGTGGGCCAACCCATGGCCTGACATGAGACTCGAAATGAAGGCCTACTCTACGAGCTGAATGTTTATTTCTTGGTTTCTACTGATGCATGCTCACACTGTATATATATATGAGACTGAACAAGTCGTTTCAGGGAGCGGCCGAAATCAATACCGTGAAGAAACTCTCTATGAAACAATTTGGTATTGCCCATGCTGTAAGGGCCAAATATACTCTTGATTGTTTTGGGTGCCGCGGACCTCCGCCGATGTAGTACCAGAGATCAGAGATGTGTGGTGTCTGTTTGGCTTGTAAGGAAATTGATGAGATGCTAACTGAAAGTAAACAGCAAGCTGTAGGGAGCCGACTTCGCATGAGGAACTATTACTCTGTAGCTGGCTACAAAATAACTTATTTTGTAACCACTTTAAGTTACGATAATTACTATATTAATTTACAAGATTATAGTAACTCCTTACTAAATGGTTTACTATAACATTACGGTAAATATCCCCATATGTCGTAAATACCGAACAACGTTCAGTGTCATTCATAACTACACACAAGACCCTAAAATACTGAAATGCAAGTACTGAACAATACTGGATTTTATTCAATACAATAGTTTGGTGTAGAATATATATACAAGTGCTATTCTACACGCTAGATGTAGAATACTATTCGTGTTTTAGTATTGTTCGGTGTATAATAGCATTCTACATCTAGAGAGAGAGAGAACATGTCCCTTTTGTACAGCCGTCATGACTTGCTGCCTAAGATTAAGTTGTGAATCGATCTTTCATATATAGGGGACATGCCACTTCTGTAAATAAGCCCATTAAATAAGGGAGGCAATTGTTCTTCAATCGAAGTCACTTTTTTTTGTTACTTACCATTTTATTTAATTTTGAGATTTTAAGAAGTAATCCTTAAAATATTTGTTTATAGAATATGCATGATATTGATATTGATATTGTAAGGTTTTTCCTCCTATAATACGTAATATTGTGCATTATGGGATTACGGTACGAGCACCCTCTGTTTTGAGCACACAACTTCTGAATTTCGAGATGTCTAGAGTCTAGATACATTTTAAGAACTAGACCTATGGTGGTGGACTACATAGGATGATTAGGGCGATCATCTCCTACCACCTAAAAGAACAATCCAAAGACCTGGTCGTAAACACAGGCATGCTATAGCCTAAGTACTACGCTTAAGACTAGAGTCTCTAACCAAGCAATGAAACCCATAAACAACAATAAAAATAAACAAACACTTAATTAATGTAGAAGATTAGAGTTACCATAGAAGATCCTGCATTTCACTTGAACAAGAGCTTCATCCACCGAGGTACAAGTGGGAGAGTATGCCAATAGCCCCGACTCCTCTCTAAGCTTCTCCTTACTCTCTCCCTATCTTCTACTTCCAAAGTGGTATGGCTTGGCCTAGAGAGTTCTTCCTTGCTTCCATTCTACAAGTGGTGATTACAACTGACGCCAAACATTTATAGTACCACTGAGTGGAGGGATACTTGTAGGGAGAGCTAGTGTCGGTGGGCTGACTTGTGGTGTTGGGCAATGGCCTCCATGAGGGTTAGCCAACCCTTGGATGCACCTCCTTGGTGCATCCACGGTTGAGGGTAACTCTTGCAGGTGGTTGGCAGTTGCTCGAGGCGGTTTGGTGGGGCCCCTAGGTCGATCGACCTAGCCTAGGCACTTCTGCCATCCATCTTGAGTTGGTGCAATGCAATTCACATTGAGTTGGGTACAAAGTTTGGTCAATGTAGAATTCTTCTTCTGCGGTTGGTGTGGGCCCATGGATCCATGAGAGCGGCAACATGGCTTCATATTGTCTCTTCATGGGAACCATCATTTTACTGATGCATGGGATCACTCCTAGGTGTGTTTCTTTTGTGTGGAGAGGATTAGTGAAGTGGACGAGCTCCTGGTTGGGTCACCCGACCTTGGGTTGGGTTGCTTGAAGTCCAATTATGGCTTCTAGAGTCAACACGACTTTCCTTGGGTTTCTTGACAAGTGGAGAGGCTTTGGGCCAAGATTTGGGCCATTGTACATAGCCCTGGGTCGCCCAACCCCTAATAGGGCCGCGCCGACCTCCCTGTGTGTCCATTTTTAGATTGACGTGTTGCAATCTTTCGGAAGGCGTAACTTTGCTTTGTGGACTCTCAAAATTGGCTGAACCAAAACTTGATTTCATGTATCTCAATTAGCTTTTCTACATGGTGCAGTAAAATTGGGCATGGTACAAAGTATTTTTTATAATGTCCATAGTCACTTTGTTCCTACACTCACATAATCACCAACACTTGCGGAAATGATTAGAATTAAGCCTTGTGACTATGGTTTATGTCATTTATATCACCAATTAAGCATAAGATGATGGTATGAACTGAGGTGTTAGTGCCCATCAATAGTGGTTGAGTGAAGGATGTGCGGGAGAAAGAGATGGATGAGGAAGCACGGAAACCTGTGATGCCCTCGATTAGTTTACAAGGTGAGGACAACTCCATGTAGGATCTATGCAACTGCATCTCCATGCGCTAGGTGTCACCGTCATCTCGACCAACAGTAGGAAAGAATATCTAAGAGAGGTTAGAGGGCATGAATTCTCCAACAAATATGAACCGGACTATATATATACTTATATTGTGTACAATCAATAGTTCATAGTTATTTGCACAATTGCACGCTCTCACGAGTGTGAGCATCTTGCTCTGTGTAGGAGTCTTTTTTGAACCGTTTATCATAGGTTGGCGAGTTTTATCGTTATGGTACCGTGGTCCATCTTTGTATGGCGCCTCTCTAGGCCCTTTTTTTTTTTGCTTGTTAACATAACTGAAATGCAGCTCTCTTGACCGTCCTTTTAAGAAAGGAAAAGTTGGTTGAACGAGTTATGGAGTAGACTTTGTGGTTCTAATGTTCAACCTTTCTGACTAGAGTTATTGGTTAATTACTGGTTGATACCAGTATGTTTTTCTGACAGCTGATCCATCTCTGTTAGTTGAATCGTTTTCGATTCTACTCTAATTTTCCGCTCTATTGTTTGCCAGATCGTTCATGAGAAAGGAAAATAACGTGATTCAAGAAATGATAAAAATGGTGCTGTCGTCGTTCCTGATATTTTCATGTTTCAGTCCTATATATATACTAGATAGAACTCCGAATCCATTTGTCCTGATGATGATGATAATGATGATATCAAATGGCAATGATGTAATCTGGCAACGAATTTATAACAGTTGATGCTCGTCAGCATGATTGCTTGCCAGCCTATATGAAATGGACGGGAAATAAATATATATGGTGTACATTCCTTCTGCACCAAAAGTTCAACCAGTAGTCAATATGAGAATTGAGGTCCTGTTACTGTTAGCATATGTTAATTGTGCACGTTTGGTCCGCCTCAACATAATAATCGCTGCAACGGGCCCTCAAGACCCGAAGACAAAAGGAGGACACATGGAATAATGAAAAGATTCTTCGTGTGGCATGCATGGGCAAAACACAAGTGGCGTACGTGTTGGCCCTCTCGCTGCATCAAAAGGAAAAGTTCAGCAAAACAACCCAAGAGTTGACTAGCTTATCTGAAGTCTCGTCCACATTTTGAGTTCAAAAAATGTTCTAGCTTGTATGTTGTATGTAAGTTTAGAATACAACAGGTGATCCACAATTTAAGGTAGTATCTCCTAAAATTAATATCCACCGTACCGACTGGTCTATATTTTGGCAGTCGATCGGGTAATTAAAGAATTCTAAAATATCTTGTGTTCTTTAACAGAAATTTCGCAAAATAAGAGCTCGAGCATGTGTTTACTCGTAGCATGTACGACGACCGACCCACAGTATCAAATCCAGTCGTCCAAGAACTCTGACCAGTCGGCCATGTCGTCCTCGATGAGCACCTCACCGTCACCGGTCCCTCTCTGTGCCAGCCGCAGCCGCTGCTGCGTGGGGACGTCGTCGCCGTCGTCGTAACTCGAATATGTGTCGTCGCTCGGCGCAGCCCTTTTCCTCTTCGGTCCCGTTTGCGGCAACGCAACGGACGGCGCCAGGTTCTCGCCGCCGCTGCCGCCCGCCGCCGCTGCAGTGGCAGTGCTAGGCCGGCGGTCGAACTGCCGCGGGCACCCGGACTTGGTGTAGAGCCGGCACAGGCTGTACTCGCTCCTCGTCTGCAGAGACAAACAGAAACAGCAATGCACGCACCTTTCAGCATCGCAACAAGACGCAAGTCGCGCACCTTCTTGTGCCGTGCGTGCGTGCCCTCACGACTCGTGTGACTACAGTATCTAGCAGGCATTAAGGCAAGTTGCGTGTTGTGTTGGAGACTCTTATCGGCTGGATGGCGCCATCAGTTACCTGGAGAGCATGGCTCGGCGGCGCCGGATGAGCAGCGACGGCGGTGGCGTCGTCGTCGTCGTACTCGTACTCGAAAGCCTTGTACTCGTTTAGCTTCCACTTGGTCTTGGCCCCCGCCGGCGCGCGGCCGCGGTAGAACACCATGGTCTTCTTGGTCCCGATGGGGCGGCCGTCGGCGGCGTATACCAACCCAGGGGTACCCGCCGCCTTCCAGTAGCCCGACGGCGTGGTCCGGCTCGGGCGCCCGCCCCGCGCCTCGCGCTCCTGCCGCGGGCAGAAGTAGAACCACGGCTCCTCGTTGCCGGAGTACGCGGCACGGTGCGCCGCCGCTGCATGCATGGATGCAAATAATCGAGCCATCGTTAGCTAACTAACTAATCAAAGAAATGCACTCCACTCCATCTCTGCCGATAGGATAGGGACGACGATCGACGTGCCTGAGAGCTCCCATGGGTCAAGGGCGCAGACGTCGGCGACGGGGATGACGCGCTCGATGTCGCCGCAGCGGGTGCCGCTGAGCTTGTTCCGGAGGTAGAAGCAGATGAGCTCCTCCTCCGTTGGGTAGAAGCGGAACCCGGGGGCTAACTCGGCCATCACGGAGTGTCCTCTTGTCGCCTTAATGATGGAAGAGCGTACGTACGCTTGGAAAAAAAAGGTGAGTCTGATGCTCGAAGAACAGAGTGAGAACACAGGTAGGTAACGACAGGTTTATATACTAGGGTGGCAGCTGGATGCGCGTTATTGTTGTCGAGAGTTGACATGGTGTTGCACGGTTTTAGTTTCACGGTTGATTGCCAAAGAATTTTCTTTTCTCGTGTTGTGGAAAAAGGAAAAAGGGGAGGAGTGGAGGTTGCATGTGGTGCGGTACTGCGACGGGCGTTGTGTTGTGTGGTTGGGTGGGGAGGACCGGGTCAGTCTTCTTATCCTTCTTTGTTTATTTACGCTCACCCTTTTGCTTAGGTGCTATTATATTAGCCAGTTGTGTTTTATTCCGTCTTCATTTTTCCTATTACTTTAGTGTAGGCTACTACGAGTAACTCGATCGGTTGCTTTGATGATCATCTGAAAGCATGTGAGGATTAACATGCCCTCGGTACTAAAGGATAACTCGGTATGTGGGAATCAAACATCATATCTGAAGGACCTTGTTGCAGAAAAATAGTTGAAATTTCTAGTTATCTGTCAACAGATTATATGTGGTTAAATCTATCAGATAAAAATATGTCAGCTTTTTATACATACGGCCTAGTAGATAGTTGTAGCACAATTACTAAAGCAGAATCAGACATGTAGAGATCTGACAGATGTAGTACCCAAAGAAATCTGTTAACAGGTAAATAGCAAAAGTCAAAATGGTTTCCAAAAGTCAGTCAGTAGCTGCGGACAACAGTATCCTGTTAGTTGTAATGGCCGCTTAGCTTCTTATTAGTGCTTAACGTCCGGCAACCCGACCCTTTAGATTAGTTGCGGCTGCTAACGGTTGATGTAGTTAGCATCTGAACGATCTATTTGTTTATCATCTACTAACGCAGGTCAAGGGTGATCTTGTGTGTCCCTAACAGGTTTTTCCATCATTTTTTATCAGTTCGACCTTGTTTATCTATTTGTTTATCATCTACTAGTGCAGGTCAAGGATGATCATGTGTCCCTAACAGGTTTTTCCTTCATTTTTTATCATCATTTTTGCGAAGTGGTCAAGGATGATCTTGTGTCCCTAGTGTGACAGTTTGCCTTTATATAAAAGTTACATTATGAGAAGGCTTATCACAGACTCTGCTAGCATTTCCTTTATGAGATTCTTATCATATCTTGAAGTTTTGGGGTCCAAATAGATCTCTTGGATCCAACAAGTAACTATGGATGGATCCATTTGCATTCAGATTAATTATCATAAAGCCCCTTCTTAAAACAGGAAAAAGCTTGAGGCAAGGAGGTCCTATCTATCTCTTTTTTTTTAAATTTGGTGGCAGATGCTTTAGCAAAAATAGTAAGTAAAGCTACAAATAATGGTTTGATTATTGGTTTGTTACAGGAAATTTTCCCTTAGCATCATCAGCCCCTATGTTGATGATACCATCTTACTTATGAATGAAGAGAATGCTAGGTATGTAAAGTGGCCGTTAGCCTATTTAGAATAGCTTTCTAGGATGAAGATTAACTATGATAAGGATGACTTAATGATCATTGGCTTAGATGACAATCTGGTGAATGAATTGACTAGCCCTTTTCTCTAAAAGGAGATAATTTCCTTTTAAATGTTTAGCGGTGCCTATGCATTATGCAAAAATTAGAAGAGAATGTATCAAACCTATAATTGACAAGAATATTAATAGTAGTTGGTTGGACAAGGAGATTGCTCTCATATGGAGGATGATTAACCTAGCTTGTAAAATCTTTCTTAGCTCGTATTACTATTTACTTGATGTCAATAATCAAGTTTCCAGAGTGGACAGTTGTGGCCATGAACTCTCAGATGGGTCATCGCTTATTTTAGAATTCCTATGAGAATATATAACCACATATACATTTTTTCAAATTAACAATTGATTACTCAAAAAAACAAGATTATGGTGGTCTTGGCATTATAGATCTTGGTAGCTGAAATATTTCCTTATTTGGTTCTTGGATATCTATGTATCATTTGATCTAGAAAAAATGTTGATTACTAAAACTACATTGTGAATAATCCTACCTATTTTGCTGCCCTGAGTTGTTGCTTCTTTTTGTAAATGAGTTTTATGGGATACTAGTGCAACAAAAATGGGCTACATTTGGAGGTGGGAGATGGTAGAAACATTAGATTTTTGGAAGATTGTTGGTTTTAGAAATTCTAGTTTAGCAATTATTGAGGCCTAGTATGATATGGTAACTTTAGATCTACTTCTAGGGGGGACTATGTCCCAAAATATAATGAATGTGTGGTTACAATTAAGAAATTGCTACTTCTAATTCTTTCACATATGACTACAGTTTGTTATTTCAAAATTTAATTTAATGGTACATATCTAGTCCAATATTTTTATGTTGTACTCCCTCGAATGTATGTGTATACACCTACTAATCAGACATTATTAATAATGTGATTCATGATGATTGGTTGGTAAGTAGCACATATTGATATAATACATGCCACATTTATGCGATTATTTAATGCAAAATAGCTTGTCTCCAAAAGTTCCTTATATTACACTATATTACAACATGAAGGGTGTAGTAATATTTAGAAATATCTAGCCTATGTATAGCATAACGATGTGGAAACTGTCTATTCCTCCTAAGTTGGACATCTTTCTTTGGCTATTAAAAAACAATAGATTATTAACCGTGGATAACTTGAGTAAATGAAGACTTGTAGTAGATAAGACTTGCTTATTTTGCAATCAAAAAGTGTATGTTTCCCATTTGTTATTTGAATGTTGCCTCTTGCATTTCTTCATTTTGGAGGTCGATTTGGGCAAGAACTTCTAATATGCAGATGAATGGTGGATTTGTAAAAAGAAGAAAAGGTGTTGGGAACAATTGTACTTTTATAACTATGTGTATGGAAATGAAAAAATGGTTTATATGCTTTAGGAATATAGTGGGACCAACACAAATCCTAATAAGAATTGCAACAAGATGATGAGAAGATTGAATGTGTTGACCAAGGGTAGAATAGGATAAACCAGAGTTGGTCATAAAAAGAATAGAATCAAGGGTATTGCAAACAAAGGATTTTTTTGGTTGCCAACAGATTTTTTTAGGTTTGATAGTTATAAGAACACACTTGAACTGATGGATGAGAGTCGTCAATCTCTTCCTTTGCATTATGATAGTGTAGTAGATGAAGAGTTTGATCAGGTTGTTTGGTTAGAAGTTGCTATTCACTGTCGGGTCTAAACCCCTTATCATTGCAGGCATGCATGCTGCGCGGCGATAGGTGCTCAAACCCATGATCTCAGGCTTCGCATGTTCATCCCATAACCACTCCACCCATAAGACACTTTTGTTCATTTGAAAATGAACATATATGGGATCATAAATGAATTCAAATAAAAAAGTTGTCAACTACAAAGTTTTATAATTCTTTGAGATCTACAACTTTGCATTTGGTCCATTCTCCATCTGAGGTCATTTGAAAAACTTGAATTTCAAATGTGAGAAATTCAAACATAATTTTTATGGATAGATGATTTCAAATAAAAATATTTTCAACTATAAAGTTTTATAACTTCTCAATATCTATAAGTTTTCTTTTGGTGGTTTCTCCATCCGGGGTCATTTGAAAAGTTTAAATTTCAAATGTGAGGAAATTCAAACATTAGTTTTTCTTGAATATATGATTTCAAATGAAAAAATGTCTACTATAGATTTGTATAACTTTTTGAGATTATAGCTTTTGCTTTAGTCGTTTCTTCATTCGAGGTCGTATGGAAATTTGAATTTCAAATACGAGAAATTCAAATGCAATTACAAATTTGTATAACTTTTCATGATCTACAATTTTTTGGTAGTTTTCTATGTAAGATCCTTCCATACCACTACACACTCACTTATGACTATAGAGCATATGCATTATTTTGGTATTAACTCTATAAAATATTGTGAATTAAATATTTTGGCATCAAAAGCACTTCAAATAAAAATGTTATGAACTATAAAGTTGTAGCTCTCATCGAGTGCTACAAATTTGGTATAAAGTTTATCTTCATTGGACATCATATGAAAAAGTCAAGAAGTTTTTCGTGCAGCTTATCACTACAAGTTCAAACCAACAATGAGTAGTGATGACCCCAATATCATTGTCGGGTGTCCTATCACTGTCAAATTGTCAGTTCAAGCCATGAATTGGTAGTTTATTGAATCCCGATCTATAGTACTGATGCCTCATAATGCTTGACATATATGGATGTTTGTACTATGTTTACATTATAAAATATTAGTTGGGTGTATTTTATGTGAAAACATTATTTATCATCTAATCACTACTATAGGAAGGTCATCACTGCCAGGTCAGAAACCCCTATTATTGCTGGTTTTTGACCTCAACAGTGAAATGTCCATGGTGATGGCCATGGCTATTACCGCTGGTTACGAACCAATGATAATCTTCTATCACGGCTAGTTAGCCATTTGATCCAGTTGTGATAATGGCAAGGTCACCATTGGTTCAACGTTTGACCTGACATTGTTGATCCAATAATCGTTGTTGATTTATAGCATGATTCGATCATGATGATCATTTGATCATCGTCGGTCAGTGGTGCACTCTGATGGTGATGAGAGTTTGGTCACCACCAGTCAGTGGTTTAATCCGGCGGTAATGAGCAATTGGTCAACATCGGGTCATGCATTAACCCAGTGGTGATCACTCATTGCTGATAAATAGTTCGATTAAGGTGTTAGACCTTCACCCCCGAAATGATATTGCATCTGGTTGTGATATCGCGTTTTCACAATATTTATTGAGATGAAGCTTAATACATATTGAACAAATTAAAAATACATACATTCTATCCAGGAACAAGTTTAAGCTTTACAAGAGCAATCCATGCTAACAAGAGTGGGAGGAAAGACATACCCGCTATGAGATGATGTACTACCCAAGCTACCGTTGATTACATAATACGACAGTGATCTCCATACATGGACTTACATAATGAAACGAGGTAGTTGTGCTTCATTAGACAGCTCATTGGTTTGTGCCCTACTAGCTGCAATTAATGCAGAGTAAATATAATTAGTTTCAAACTGAATTGAAGCATTTGAATAAAAGTTCAAGTACCTCATGAATGTTGGTCATAAGAACCTCCTACTTATAATTCTTTAGTGTGCCATTGTGAAGAGATAATATAAATAGATTCAAACTGAATTGAAGGATGTGAATTAAAGTGATTTGCTTGTTGAATTACCTAGCCGATGTTGGTCATAGACAAGGACTAGTATGATTCCCTTGTGTGTCATGGCGATGATTAAATATAATAGGATACAAACACAACGGGAGAATATGAATTAAAGTGTGCTTGTTCAACTACCTTGGCAATATTTTTCACAGCCTCTTATGATTTCCCTTATCATCACCCTCTTATGAGGATTAGCGTATTCCTTGACAAAAGATGTTTCAGCAAGAATACAATTTATTTTATCTATGTACTCCCTCCATTGCAGTTAATTATTGTTTTTAGTTTTTGTGCTATAAGTTTGACTCGATTTATAGAAAATACGTACAATATTTATATTTATAAATAAATTTGTTAAAAAACTAGATTCAAAAATCTTTCTGATGATACTAATTATGTAGCATAAATATTTTTAATATATATTTAGTCAAAGTCATTTATTATAAAGCGAAAAACGATAGTTATTTTAGAACAAAGGAAGTACGTCATATGTTAACAAAAAACACAACAAAGTATTATATTGAAGGAATTATATTCACAATTAAAATCGAATAAAATCAGATCAGATACAAACGAATATTAATGATCGCTTGTTCTATCCTAAAATAATATGTATTCTAAATCGAAAGGAGTACCTTTCTATCCTAAAATAATATGCATTCTAATATGCTTACAAGTGGATCGACGCAAGTGGGTAATAAATGGGTACGGGTACTATACACTCGTGCTGCTCGTCGGAGATGATGCTTCTTTCGCTGTTTTTTTTCTTTTATTAGTAAAAAAAGGCTCTTTTGTCCGTCTTCGATAGACAAAAAGGTTAAACTGCCATAACCAAAAAAATCCAGCCACTTATTTCTTGACGTGTTCAATGACATATATAGTACATATGCAATCTGCTGTCCAGTCACGAGATCTTGCTAATAAAGGGCGAGGTCGCGAGGATTATCTCTGAATATAAAATGTTGATCCCACTGAAAGCGACAACCGACAACCAAAGATCCAACCCGTTGACCGTAGTCTGGCGATTTGGCGAACTTGCTGGGGACAGAAACAGAGGCGCGCGGATGTCCAAATAAATGGTGCAGCGCGCGTGACGAACCTATATTTAGGGTTCGTTTGATATTAATTGTTAGTCAGGTCTTGTTTAGTTTTTAAATTTTTTTAAGATTTTTCATCACATCGTGAAATATTAAACATAAATAAAAAAGTAACTAATTGCACAGTTTGTCTATAATTTGCGAGAGAATCTTTTGAGTCTTTAGTCCATAATTAGACAATAATTCTCAAATATAGATGAAATTAAGTGTTACAGTAGCTAAACCCAAAAATTTTCACCAAGTAAAGGCGTCAGCTAATTTTTAACCTTAGCCTATCTAAATAGAGGCTAATAGTTTAAGTTTAACTAAGCCTGAGCCTCAAACTAGCTGTTAGCTAACTATGAGGCTAAATTAAGATAATTTGTCGTTTCAAAAAACTAAGATAATTTAGACTATATTTAGTTTAGCTAATAACTAATCCTATATGATGTAAACAGATCCTATATTATCTTAAAATCTGTAAACATGGCAACGTGTCAACTTGTCATGAGCAGTACTAGAATTGAAACCTTGAAACATTCTTTAAGAGAAAACGGTGAAAGTTGCCTTCACAGGTCAGCTACGTACTCGAGGTGTCGTGTCAGATCGTGATTCCAGGTATACCATGTTCCTGAAAACTTTTGTCTGTTTTACCTTGGAGAAAAGACGAAATTATATATGCACTTGACGGTTGAATGACCATTTTTAACTGATCAGTGTTGGACCTTTTCATGTTTTTCTTTTAGAGAGAGAGAGAGAGAGACGAACCTTTTTCATGTTGTGCTGAGCAGGCAAAATTACTCTTGGCAGACCAAGAGACCATATATAATTACTGAAGGGTACACACATCATAATCTAATCTGTTATTGATGTACGCCTAGTGTGTTGATCACGACGTTGTTCATGTTGTCCAATCTAACTAATACGTTAGGGCTTCATATGCTAATATTTGAGATCGTCATGACTTAAATTTTGACTTTAATCTAGAAATTGCCTACTTTCTCAATAATTTTTATGGTTTTATAGTTCTTTAATTCATGACTCATAAAAAGTTTTTTTTAAAGATCCAATTGTGGCATATATATATATATATATATATATATATATATATATATATAAGGAGAAAGCAGAGTTTATATAACTTTATGTGTGAGAAGCACAACCGCCTATAGCAGACCGCAACAGGGTGGATCAAAGGCATAAGCTAATAATGAAGCTCTAATAAAATTTCTGAGTGAGACTGGCCTTATTAGTCCAAGGTTTGGGTTGGTTTGTGTTAAGCCAAACCTTCAGTGGCCAGCTGCCCAGCTCGTTTACCGGATCGGCAAAACGCGTGATGTGGTCTCTGTTAAGCCGCGCGCGCAGGCAGCACTTTTGGATGCATGCATGCATGTACTTGTCGATGGAACTGGAACTCCGGACTGATAAAGGTCCACGCGCTACGGGCAGCTAGCAGCCGATGACACGCGTGGCATTCTTCTTTCTTCTTTTCTGGTATACGGTGTTTTAACAGGTCAGATAATGATGGTCCAAATCGAGAGGTACGTGGAGGAACCGCACTTGTTGCTGTTCCCCAACAACAACACATGCACGGAAGCAATGGAGCAAACCCAAGTTTTGGCTGCCGTCAGAGAGTTTGGTCTTCCTTGAAGAAAATACGGGAGAACCCATATCCCCTAATTTCAAAAATAGGCAAAGTGTCCCCTAAAATAGTTCAGAGTGGTTTTGGCTAATATGACACATATATGGCATAAGTCATATATACGAGCCTCACAAAAAATTAACTACGTACCCTCATTAACTGCAATTTTCATTATAAACGGGTGGCCCTTTTTTAATAGGCTCTACGCTTAGTTTGTTTTTGGTCATTAGTCTTGTTTGCCATGTTTGGTCTCTCTGTTTTTGTGCTTTTGAAGGATTTTTTTCTTAAAACTTTGTAATGTTAAGTGGTTGTTGAGAAGTGCAAAACTCAGGTCGGAATAAAGAGTTTTTTCCTTTAAAAATAAATGCATTTTTTATACCGAAAATTTTCCCACTGCCTAGTAGTTGAGCGCGAACAGTTCTGGGAGCTCAGGGTCTGCCATGTAAGCACGCAGCAGAGTACATACTTTAGAACAATCTCAATGCTAAAAATTATACCAGTTTCTATATCTATTAATTTTTATAGACAATATATATATATATATATATATATATATATATATATATATATATATATATATATATATAAACCATGGTTTCAATATATAGTTTTTATAAAATTATTTTTTTATCCAATCACATACATTCTCTCTATTTTCAACCATCGTATCACTTTATGTTTTGAATCTCGTGTAAACATGATTTCTAACCTAGACATAGTTTCTATAATTTTTACTCTTTCTTTAATAACTACCTTACTATATCAATAAAATACTTAGTTGATATCATAATTAATATTTATAAAAACTATATTATTATATGTCGCTGTCGCCTCCCGTCCTTCCGGCGCGACACAGCTAGCGACCTCGAGCGCGTACCACGACACTACAGAGTGATCAGCGCGCGACGGAGTCATCAATCCAGTCATCCACCCACACACTCGGCAGGCACAAGTACGCAGCCTTTTTTTTTTTTTCTTTCTATCCTGGTCGCCGCCGGTGCCCATACACGGCCGCATGCAGCCATGCACGCATCATCATCGTCCCATCAAGATAGGGATAGCAGCAGCCTGCCTTAATTAGCGGGCAACAGCTCACCCCTGGACGGCGTCGTCGTCAATTCGTCATCGGGTGGCAGCACAACGACCACTCCGGCGCGCGGCCAGCCACGGCCGTTGTCGCCGTGGACGAGCGCGCCGCGTAGGGGCCGCGCTGCGCTCCGGCCGCCGTGCCGCCGTGATCTCGTCGTCGTGCGCGTGTGACCGTGACCCAGTCTACTGCTTTGGTACGGAGCCAAAAAAAAAAGGCATCAGCTCTCGCGCGCTCCTCGCTAGCTGGATTTGATTACCGATGGATCGACGTGACCGGACAAGGAACGTACTGTCCCGGAAGAGATGGGTCGTTTCGTCGAGCAGGTAGTATTGTCCGGCGACTGCTACTGCCGCTGCGTCAACGGGGAATAAACACAACTGGCAGCTGGATGCGTCAAGCGGCTGACCTTGACGAAACATGGAAAAAAAATGGTAGCACTACTACCGAGCAGTGCCTCAAGCTATACCGGTCGATATCGATCTATTCTTGACAGGTTGACGTACCTGGACTGGTACTGTTGCTGTCAATGGTGTACAACTGTACATGCTCAAGCAAAAGCTCTCCCGGCAAGATTATTCTAGCTCCGGCCTGTTCTTTCCAACCAATTAAGTTTGCCGCTTCCAAGGCTGCACAACATATTAAAATGTGAAGGAATTGTACCTTATATTTCGCATGTATAATATAAGGTACAATTATTTATACATGTCAAATATAACCAGTAGCTTGGGTATTCAAAATGTAGCTTGGGTATTGTACCTTATATTTCACATATTAACCAGTGGCGGGCCCAGGAATTGTAGCTTGGGTATTCAAAATGTGAAGGAATTGTACCTTATATTTGGCATGTATAATAGTACGATTTCATATATTTGTAGAATTTAAGCATAATTTGAATTTGTTTAGAACATAAAGAAGTACCAATAGTTCAAACCTACCAAAGTGACAACATCTGAAATATTTAGAGGCGATGAAACAACAAAACGATTAGAAAGCTTACAAATTACAAGACAAAATTCCGATCCTTCTTGCTTTGAAAATGATTGACGATATCCTTATTGTGGGATTGGGAAATTTGGGAGCAATTGGAAGGCATGCCAACAGACCGAGCAAAACATAAGCGAGACGGAAGGGATGCTGAGTTGAGCCATGGACCCTGGGTCCATGCTCCTACCGTGCGCCCCTTCCCTCGATGCACTGCACTGCACAACACGTAGCATGAAAAACAAATCATGCGGCCATCATCATAGCACCTAGGTCTGTTTGGAACACAAAGGCTCACCCGGTCACCCCACACACAAGAAGTGTGATACAGAGAAACCACCCTCCTATTAGACGTTTGATACATTCAAAGTGGCATGTGTTGTATGGAGGTGCCTAGAGTTGGAGTGCACCCAGAGTCCATAGATTTTTTTTTCTCGAGTTGAGTGGCCTCGTGGGGGAGAGAAGTCCGCCTTATTGGGCCAATGAGCCTTCAGTGGGGAGGGAAGAAGTAGCATTTTGGGCTACATTCTTTACAGAATGTTGAATTTATCTTCATTTCTTTCTTTTTTCTAATACATATGCATTCTAGAATTAACTTATGAAAAAATAATCTTAGCACACGTGTGGGTCACCGAGGCCAGAATAAGGGCCATATGAAGTTAGTCCTTCTATGTTTAAAACCTAACCTCGGGTGTTGAACCTATATCTAATATTAAAGAAAGAATAAATTCTCATGTTTGTCTTTTTTACTTCTCACAATAGCTACATGCCCCTCTCTGTCTGATATGTGACCTAGACTCACAACTAATGCTTATATAAATTAAAACAACATGAGTTCAGTGATTTGAAAACATATTAGAACAGATGATGGTCATTGAATAAATCTTTGATCCACAAATCGTCCAGGTGACTACACAATAACAATACATCCTATTCTATCGTCGGATACATTTCCTACTATTTGTAAATATGGCATATCTCATGACAAAGACCATTTAGTTATATGATTTGTTTCCGGAAGAATACACAATTGTGACAGTTTGGCCGAGTGGTCTAAGGCGCCAGATTTAGGCTCTGGTCCGAAAGGGCGTGGGTTCAAATCCCACAGCTGTCACATTTTTTTCTCACATTAAGTTTTTAATAATGGGTATATTTGTAACCATATTTTTAAATAATTTTTCCATGTTATTAAAACAGTAAAATGTATTGTACCTCCCTAAAGTTTTCATATATTTTCCTCTAGATCCATAAAATAAATCTTTTAGGATTTTAATCTGAATATATAAACTCTCAAAAAGTAAAAACGCATGGTCCATTTCGCTTATTGTAATAGAGATTTTCAACCATCTACCTTTTTGTCCCCTGTGCACTCTGGTTTGTGGAGTATGAATAAAACTTTTGAAGCCGAGCTTTGTCGAGCTATAGTATCAGCTCTTATAGATCAATTAGATATCATGATTAACATGTATTATTTTATCTGCATAGTACAATGTATGTTTATGTTTTTTTAATGAAAATGTATGTTTATGTAACAGAACATTCTTGTAATCTTTATTAAAGTGCAGCGTATGCGTCTGTCTCTATATATGTATCTTCACTGTTTGTTGTTGTTGTCTTAGCTTGTTGATAATATCTCCTATGTTAAATTCTTGCCTTTTTGCTCTTGACTATATAAATGAGAGTTTGAGAATTGAGTATACCTTAACTGGTTAGGTTTCTCGTGGCCATATCTGTATCTGTCTATGAAGTCTTTTTTTAAAAAAAAAGAGAATATATTGATATTACAACCTCTACATCGATCAATGCATATAGCTAGTCATTATTATAGACACCACCACCACCACGGACCAAGCAAACTCTAACAAAAGGTTTCGGTTTAAGAAAAAAGAAGAATCCAAACTCGACAGCTAAAAAGCAATTCTATCACTAAATCTCCAACCGTGTCTTGTAAATACCTCCAAAGTAGTTGTCTCAATAACCGTGCAACTCATCTTTCTATCGAGTCCTTTAGAAATTAGAAGGTGAAATTAGGAGGTTTTTATATATTCTTAGATTTATTATTTCAATAGTAAAGAATGTGTCCGTTGATATTGAGACATATAGTTACTTTGCCAATCTTGATACATTTTAGTCGTTCGAAAGTGATCATAGAGATAACTGATATACCTAAAGGTGAGTTTTTTTTTTTTACGAACCTCATAGGTGGTGTTTGTGTACAGGTAAGAGTCTCTACGTGTCCGAATCTAAATTTAAACGAAAGAATAATAAAGAGCTGCTCCTATTTGATGTGCAATTTTGGGAGGGAGTGACGCGCACTCACGCTGGACGCAGCTCCTCAGAAACGAGGAATTATAGAGCCTCATCAACGCACACCCCCTAAAAATCGCGTTACTCACCTTCCATATTCTCTCCGTTATCAAATGCTTGCCATTCTCCGCCACGATCAACTCGTGTATAAATGATCACGCGCCGCTTCAGTGCGTCACGGCCTTGTGCAGTTTCTTCACCTTGCCATTCGCATCAAGGCTGTCTCTGCCTCGACGCCAAAGCTCCGATCCATGGCACTGTCGCCGGCGAGAGGTTGCTCGGTTCTCATGGCCCTGCTGCTCGTGGCCGTGGTCGCTGCCGCCGTTGCTGCGGCGCCGGCCGTGGCAGCGGCCGACGCGAAGTGGGCGCCGCCCGGGGAGCGCCACGGAGCGCACTCCCACAAGGCCCCGGCGCCAGCGCTGCCTTCGGCAGCTGCGCCAGCCGTAGCGCCTCCTACCCACGGGACGGCAGCGGCGGCGCCTGGCCCGGCCCCGGCGACGCCACCTCAGGGAGCGGAGGCGCCCGCCCCATCGCCTGACCACAGCGGCGGTGCGGCTGCTGCTGTGCTGTTCGCGTGGCCGACTGTGCTCCTGGTCGCCGCCGGCGCCGTGGCCGCTGCGACGATGGTCTGAAACTCCGAATGCTGCGGTGTTTGTGTTTTTTTTTTTTTTTTTTTTACTGCGGTGCAGTGTTGGTCATAATGTAATCACTACTCAGTATATCTGATTGCGTTGTATTATGTGCAATGATGAAGAATCTTTGATGCACGTAAAGAGTTTCTCGCGGAAGAGGAACACACTGAAACTAACTCAGAAATCGGTGAGGAACATCAGTCATGATTGATAGAGTTTTGAGTGCCCATCCGGCAATCATCCCCATACATTGCGTGCCTGACCACGTCAGCTTGATCATCTTTCTGCAGATGGTAACTCAACAATGACAGCTCCTTGTTTCTAAAAAAAAGCACAAAACCATAAATTGTGGCATTCATGAATCTATTTGATTCGTTACCACAGGTTGCCATGTGACTCTGAGGCATGTTTGGGACTGTGTATCTCACGTTGCCAAACGAGTCACGATTCTTATTACCGCGCCAGACTCGACCACCGCGAAAATGAACAATGAACATGATTTTACGTATCGCAGTCGCAGCTCTCTCGTCGCTGCTCGTCTACTGCACCGTGTGGTGCCAGATCATCAGCGGCCTGCAGATCATGGTCTCGAACAGAATCTAAGGTGCTGTTTGGTTGACACATTTGTAACACGATTTAATTATATGGGTATCAGATGACATACGTCAGATCACGCTGGGAACTCTCTGTATTCAAACTAGTTACCGTTCATACTTGAGTGTAAATCATTACCGTTAACATTTGCATTACACTTAGTCTCCATTTGACACAGCTCAACTTAAAACAACTTCACCAATAACTTATGCATTGATGAGAGTGAGCTGGGATAAACTATTTTTTCGCTTCATCTCAACTCATGTCTTTATGAGAGACATATAAAAGCTGTATTTGAAAATAAGTGTTTGAAAAAAAACTCACAATAGCTTTTGAAGTTGTGCCAAACAGACCCTACTAAACCAAATGGCTTAAGTTGTGACAAAAATAGAGTATTTCAGTTGGTAGCCAAACTTTAGCTAAGTTATAGCAAATTGAGTATGGTTATTGTTTGAATTGCTAACGCAAATGCAGCCTAAGGTTTAATGATACATCGGGCAACTGGTAACATTGACCCTAGTTAACCTATATATATGGTTCTTGTCGAATGGTTTGTGAGCTATGAAGGACCAAGAAATCTTTTGCACTTTTAATGTAAAAAAAATCAAGTGAGTCCATCTTGTATATGTCGCATTGCTCCATCAAAATCGAAGGTCGCTAGGAACCCTTTGTCGATCTGCTCCGAGGGTCGTTTGTTACCTCCATGCGACGATCTATTGAAGAGCGCAAACCAATATCCAAAAAAGAAAAAGAAACCAACCAACCACTAATTACACTCATAAAACCCATATGAGAAGGGAAACAAAGCAAGGAGACTGCGTGGAAACAAATCAGTCAACAATCTTTCTGCCATGGCTTATCAGCTAAATGAACAAGGTAAGCCATGGCAGAAAGTATTGTTGACTGATTTGTTGTAAGAGAAAAACACTACTAAATGGCTGACAGATTCGGCTAATAAGCTCAAGCCAACAAGGCTACGCGTACATATGACCATAGATACACATATTTGACAAGTTCACACATTTGCTTACCTGGTTTGCAACTTGCTGGATCAAAGTGATACAACCATAAAAGTTGTATGGTGGATGCAATTTACTCAGAATAGACAGCAGCACTGGTATCCGCCAAAATTTGAATTCTCCCAAAATTCAGATAACCAGGTTCCCACGGTGTATTGTTGTAGTAAAACTCGTCTCTTTTAGCATGGAGAGACAGACCTGGTACCCCTGTACCAGAAAGGCTTCTCTGACATCAATTCTAAAGCAGTTATTGACAGAAGTAACTATATATCAAGTGGCCTCCTTTTATTATTCATTGACATTGTTTCTCCATTTTGGCTATCTAAGTTTCAGTTAACTACGATGGCATTAACTAAGGTAGCATCCTAGTCAATACACTCTGCAGCTGAACCAAAAGTGTGATCGAGCTGAAACTAACTTCCAATTTCTTCCTGGATGATCTCCCCTGCAACATTCCTCACGCTCTCACGGAAGGCTACAAAACCTGAACCAGTAGTAAAGCCTGATCCATCAACATCTTGCTCTTCAATGAGATAGCTCTCAAACAATGTTGAATCATCTTTCCCTCCATGGATGAATGTAAGCTTTGGGGTTATACATCTGTCCTGCTTCAGTCTATTGATTGTTGTTCTCAAAAGACCTACATGGTATGTAGAAAGAATCAGCAGCTGAAACAAACAAGTACTAGACTACCAGTGCTTCTATCTGTGCTCTCAACAGCAAAAGGAAGACTTTCAACAATATTATTAGCCACCACTACACCAAACAAAATATTCTTTGGAGCTTTAAGCAATTCTTTTTTTTTTTGAAAGCATATACATACTACTCAAAACATGAACAACAAAATGCAAAACCATGTACTTACAGTCACGGGGTGGAGGAAAAGGAATTGAAGGATCAGCAGTTGACAAATAGTAAACAATAAGGTTGGTAAATGTGTCGAGAAGAAATATTGGACTTTCGCTCATTATTAGAGCAGCACGGCTCAGAGTGTGTCGTGGGAATGCTTGCTTGTCAGGTGAGGAATACGATACTAAAACTGGATATACGGCTTTAGCTAGAGAAGATGGCTCCAGTGCACTGCAAAAAAAACAAGGCTCAAACTTGTGAATTTGGAGTTAGAATATTTGTTCACATTAGTTGAATACAGGATAAGAGATCGTCAAAGCAGGAATGGTCTAAAATTTTTTGTTCTCAAAGTGAGCAACTCAACATGGAATGTTTTACATATTTTACATTTGTTTAAGAGAATTACGAATAATATTCTAACTAGACAAGTCTTCTTTGGAGTAAAACTAAACAAAGTTTAATATAAGGAAAATTGTGTGCAAGATATGCTGCAAAGCAGAACATAGCAAATTTAAAACACAATGAACCTGAAAAGGCATTGTAGATATATCCTGTAATCTGGGTGTACGCCTTCTTCATGCAAGCGAAGAAGAGGGCTTCTCAACAATGCAAAAACAAGTTGAGGTATCGTTTGAAGCTGTGGGCACTGTGAGAAGTCAATGTCAATGCTCGATAGCGGAGTTCGCACATCAGAGCTCAGAGCCTGATTATACCGGGCTGCAAGGAGGGATAGCCAAGCATGCACTTGATGCCTGCCTTCTCTAACACCTTTATCCAAAGATTCTAAAATAACCTGGAAACAGTGTACAGCGGAAGATTTAGTGCATATCAACATATGTAGATGAACGAGTGGAAGGATACAGCTCCATTTACCCAAAAAAAAAAGGAATCATAGCATTTTATTGCCTTCTGTCAGAGTTTATTTAATTCTTGCCAATATGCAAACATCTAAAATCATTGACTAATCTGAGGACATTTTTTATTAAGAAAATCCTGTTGATACTACCAGTTAAAGATCAGCAAAGGAGAATCTTCCTGACAGAAGGTTCACTGATCCTTGTTCCAAATTAATTCAATGATATCACAGAATTTCTAATACTAACAACAAATCTTGATATTAATCACCTCTAATCAATTGCTGTAAGCTGTTTTTTCTATTTCAATTCATTCTGGATGACTTATCGAGGAGTACTTAATTTAAACAAAAACAAACATAATATGATTACATTATGTTACTGGAACTAACATAAGTTTACCTTATGAACAAGGATATGCAGTACAACCTCTGGATCTACACTGTCATAAATTTCACTGATATTACTAGCTGGACGATACTGCAATGTTCTTATTCTCAACCGCCTCTTTAGACAGAACTTGTAACTGCAAAGGTATAACATTACAAGAAGAGAGATGACCTCCAAGGATAGCAACAAAATAAAACTGAAGTAGGCAAAATTGTGAAAAGTAAGGATGTTAATATGATTCACTTTATGTACTGTTCTCTTGTTGAGTTGCTGAAATTTAATACGAGTAGTTGCAAAGTCCAAAAAAAAAATGGATAAAAAATATCGATAGTTCAAGAGAGAACGCATGTAACAGGCTAGTTATCAGTTGAATAGCCTGAATATTAGTTGGATCAAAAAAGATATTGATTTATTTTTTATGGAAAACTTCATGGAAGGCCACTTCTCTGCATACTTAAAATGTATAGATAACAAATGCAGATGTATTAAGGATAGGGCCATAGGGGTATGTGCAAGCCCAGTGACTAAAGAATTCAAATTGTTTATGGTCCCTGATACATACAATTGTTTTATTAATGTGCTAAGCTTGATGAGTGCCAGCTAACTAGAGAAAATTTCTGCTTGAAGTCTTGAACTATCTTTTCCACTGAACATGAACACAGGTATAGTAACTGCAAGGCGTGCAAGAACCTTGTTAACTATAAGAAAGCAATTTTTTGTCTCCTATGTACCTTGCAGATGATTGTGAACCATTGCCTAATGTCTCCTTGACAGGTTCAATCACGCTGTACTGAAAAGCGATCTGGACAACAGCAGGATCTGTGTGCCTGTAAATATACTCACATTAGTTAACCACCATTAACACGTACTCCCTCTGTTCCAAATTATAAGACGTTTTAGCTTTTCTAGATACATTGTTTTAACTATGTATTTAGACATAATGAATATCTAAGTGCATAGCAAAAGCTGTGTACCTAGAAAAGTCAAAACATCTTATAATTTGGAATGGAGGGAATATGACACATGGTCATCAATTAATGGATCCAGCAAACAAGGCTACCATGCCTTCATATATATACATTTGAGGAAAACTAGGGCTTCTTTTTTAACTTAGTTGCTATTTCTTGTGAGGATTTTCTACAGGTAAACAGCTAAAATGCACATTTCATTTAACTACTATCATGCTCATAGAAATTTGCTTCTTCAAACTGCTTGGGCAATGTAGCTTCATTTAGTAGCACACTAGTGCAAACTAGATTAAGTGCAACAAGAAAATTCTGCTTCTGGTAGTATCTTCCTTTTAAGAGGAGATCAAATATCTCCTTTAATAAATACATCATTTAGTAGCAAGTAACCAATTACAGGGTTAAGTTAAAACAATATACCTGGAGAAACCGTTGTTATGGGCAAACTCAAAGTCATAAGCATAAGTGGCAAATGAATCACAGCAGATGATGTGTTGCACATTTTCATATTGAGGGTCAGGGAAGAAATGCCCATACTGTCAGAAGGATGAATGTATTACAAATTGGCTACACGTATATAATAGGATTAAAGTGAACATAAATAGCTTGAGTACTTACAGAATTGCCTGGTTCAAAATCTGAAGATGTTCTGAGCCTTAGAACACAACCAAATGCATAGGGTCGACTTAGCAAGCGGTATCTGTTAGTGGGAGTTGCAAGAAAGGAAGAAAAGACCATTCACATTTATTAGGAAATTTGGTTGTCAGAATTTTCTGAATAGAACACATAAAATATTCATTCAATCAAGCATACATGTCTTGGGGAAGCGTTGAATCGTCTGTATTTGCATAAAGAAATAAAGATCCACCACTTTCAATACTTAAAAACTTCAGTGAAGCCAAATCAGTGTATTCATCAGTTACAGCAAATATGTCTACGCATACTCCTGATTGAACAGCAACAGCTGCCTGTTTCAATTTTTCAGTAAGATCAATACATGGCAGAGAAAGTCAAATCAACTGTAAATTTTAGACTCATGCTTACTAGGTCTCTGTAGAAAGGTATCTGTTCAGGGAGTAATGCAAGGTCAGCATCTACCCCTTTACTAGCATATTGCTCCCCATATCTCCTGGTATCTAGCAGACCAGCTCCATAATCAGGAGCACCAGACAGAAAAGCAAAAACCCGAGCTGCTCCCCAACAAGGAACAAAAGTCAATTCGGCATAAGGATACTGGTAACTAGATTGTTTGCAAACATACATCATCTTATAAGTTATAAAGGTAATTGCCTGATTGACACCAGATATTTCATAAGCTATGGAAAGTGCATTGACCCACCTAAAGCAAAAGTAGAACCATATTCTGAACTTAGGTACTCAATTAAAGCAGACATGGCTGTCCCAAAACCTCGTCCTCCGAGCAAAACAGTATCCTCTTCCTGCCCAGAAGCAGCACCTCTCTCCCATGAAGATGTAGGTCGCAGTGTCTCCAGAGCAGCAGCAATTCGATCCTTGCATGTGTCAACCTGCCCATAAATTATCTTGCCATTAGGCAATAAGTTCATGTCTAAATCTCTTTGTAATTCAGCTGTAGTTTTGTAACATACTGGAGCCAAAAAAGAATGTAGGGGCATGGCATCTTCAAGGGCAACAGGCAGGCCATCTTCTTCTAAGTCCGGAGGAATAAAAACATTTTTTACGAGTGGAATCGGACCTTGGACATCATACAACCCAATCTTGTGGCTGAATGTCATAAGCCCAAATAGGGAGCCCGGAATAAGAGCTGTTGCATGGTGAAAACCCAAATGAAGAAGGGTCAAACTGAATTCACAAATAACACAGTTATTCGATGAACCAAAAAATTCAGGAAGTTCAGAATGATCAGAATTCCATACCTTCTAAGGCCGCAAGAAGCGCACTCTTGATGAGTTCCAGGAAGTCTTCGGAACCTGAAAGCATTCAGAGTTGGCAACAATCAAGTCCCAGATTACTTTATAGCACATCACACAAGATCAACAAATAATCCAAAAGGAAAATTTGCTGTGTGCATGATTAGCATTGAATTATGTGCCAAACCTAGGCAATTAATTTTCCTCTTTATGTTTTGTTGTTTGCTTGAAATAGACGAATGTGAGAATTTAGCAAGGTCCATTCATTGCTTTGTGTTCTTTTTATCCCGAAAAACATACTATCTTTTTCAATCTAGTTGGGTTCTTTGGGTATGACCTAGAATTCACATACGAAGGTAACTTCCCACATCAAACGGACTGGGATAGAATTCCATGATCGGAATGTACTGGACTTACATGCGAGATCCACTGCGGCCACATAAACAGGCAGCGCCTGCACGCCATCTCCTCCACCCTCTGCCTCATCCACTGCACGTATTCAACCCACAGATCAAAATTCAACCCACATCACGCCGGTGGGGCAGGCAGCTGCGTGTTGTGCTACCTGGGATCTCGAGGTCGACGAAAGAGGAGTTGAGCTCGGGGCACGCGGCGGGTCGCTGGAACCGTCGCTCGGTCTCGTCGTCGAATCCGTTGAGCGTGCCGCAGAGCGCGCAGGTCCAGCCCCAGCGCTCCAGATCGCAGTGGCTGCTCAGGTACGCCCAGCAGTGCTCGCAGCGCGGGACGCGGTCCCCGCCGGCGCCGGTGGTCGGCGGCTGGCCGCGCTCGTCGGCGGCGGCGAAGGGCGTCACGGCGACGCCCCACTGGACGGCGCACGACTCCAGCGCCTCCGGCGTGGCCGGGAAGCGGGAGACCGTGGCTCGCACCGCCATGGCCGAGGCAGTGGAGGGACAAGCCTGAGATTTCCGGAGGTGCGATGCCGACGGGGAAGACCAGCCGGATCAGCGGAGGAGGCGAGGGGCGCGACCGCGCGAGTCGTCGGGACTCGGGAGTCGCGGCTACAACAGTCTGAGTGTCTGACACGCTGGGGCTACACATGGAGAATGGAGATGGATATCTGCGTTTTCTTCACTGGTCAGAGATCTAACCGTTCATGCGCAATCGGACGCTTGTCCGGGGTTTAAGTTACGTCACCAAGATAGCACACACCCACTGTTTTCTGCCGGCCCGCAGCTGAAACTGAAACACTGACGTCACACAGAAGACGAACAGAAAATCTTCGACTTATGTCTTTGGCAAATAAAAATTACTCCGTATGGTGTGAATGAATAAACCAATTTTTAGAATTATCTTACATAATATATATATATATATATTTACTTAAACTATAAAAAAATATAAATCTTTGTGACACCAAATAAACAATTATAAAAATATAGTTAATGATGTATCTAATGATACTAATTTGGCGTCATAAATTTGGACGCTTTTTTTTATAAGTTCAGTCAAACTTAAAAACTTAATTGGAGATAACACTAAAAATTGATTAGCTAAAATTAGTAATAGCCAGTGGATTTAAGCAGATTTACTAATAAATATGTTAATTATTAGCTTGAAGGCTAGTAACTGTTAATTCCTTTACCTTACCTGGTACTATAATATATAATATGGAATCTAAAAATGAGTAGTACAGTAAAATAAAATATATAAATGAAAAAACCGTGAAAATTGTTGTGATAACATCTCTTCATGGTTTTATAAAAATGAAAAAAATTAATAATATGAAAACGATATTGGTCAATATGAGAATTTCCATACCACTTCCACACTACGTTTTTTTTTACTTTGGCTATCAGTTTTGTCTTTGGTTAGTTTGCAAGCGGTTTTCATGTATGTATGTTTGATATGACTTTTTTTTATTAAGCCGATGGAGAAACCCAAATAAAAAACTATCAAAGAAAGACTCTAGGCTCTTGACAGCAAGAAAAAACCTAAATACTCCATCTATGTGAGGTATTGCTCTTGACATAGTGACTAACAATAAAGTTTTTGGGTAGATGAACGTTGGAGCGTATGTGCGGAACTAGATCCTCTGTTGTAATCCTTCTCGACTTTCTTCTACAGTAATCCTCTGCAGCTAATACAATAGCAGGGATGGATGACACGTGGTCACACTTATGGGGTTTTTAAGAGCGCAAAGATGTATTGAGGTCTTGAAAAGTGGTGATATAGATCGTGTTGGTCATGATGAGGAGCTCGACTGTATATAAGCCAGGGCGTGGAAGTCCTTGGTATAAGTTTCTTCTGTCTTCTTTTCATTCCCAGATTCCCTATAAGGATTTGTTTGGATACACATGACTGGTTACTAGTTAGGGCTATAAAATTAATCCGAATTAAATTAGCTAGTTAGTCTTGGGTAACAACTAGTAATAGGTTTAGCTGACAAATTCACCCACCTATTAGCTCTCTTGTTTAGATGCACTAGAACTAATTTTAACTATTTTTTAACTAACTAACAATTAGCTCTTGTATCAAACAGGCCCAAGTTTGAGCTCTCCAATCCCATTTCTAGAGATCAATTTATAGTGGGTTCGTGACAGCATGGCGCTGACATGTATACCTCACATGTGTTCTACAGTATATCCTATATATGGACTTGTATTCCTTCCTTTTAGTTCAAGACTTCAAGGACAAGTTTTTTTTGGGGGGGGGGGGGTGGTGTCTATGTGAGGCAATAAAATTTGAGAAATTTTGAGGATTGAAGTTTACATTTACACGAGTGATCATAACCGGCTACGGCAAACCTTAAAAAAAAGTAGTGCTATTATGCTATCATTCCTTCACCCACACAACACTAGTATAGTGCCCCGTGCTAACCCCACGGTTTTATTCCAGAGACGCACATGAAAATACCAAACGGCAATATTTTTTGCTAAAAATAAAAATCTGCATGCATCCTTTAAGCCAAGTAAAGGGGTAAAAGACCAACGTTAGAAGAAAAAATAATTCTTTGACCAAACGTAACCAAAATGACAAGTAGAAACTGAAAATGGGATGTGCATAGTCTCTATCACCCTTAAAAACTGATCCATTCCAACCCCACCGACCTAGAGCCTGTGTCGTGGAACTCCAGGGATCCACATTGGCTGTCTATGTGCCCGCTTGTGTGACAGCCGGGCCACCTTCACTAAGCTCATCCTCGTCGTGCCGTCCTCGAAACGTGACACCATTTTCAAGTTTTATGCTAGCTGATGAAGCCTTTAAGATAGTTCAATCCTGTTATAAGTAAAAAAAAAGTCAAAGTCACTACCACCTGTTCTCCTAGTCATGCTCAATAAAGAGGCAAAAGAAACCTGATATATAAGTCAGAAATGGAGCAGCAACCATGAAGTCACAACGGTTGATTTGTAAAATGTTGTTTGACAACTAACTGGAGCCACAAAAACTTTGGCATGAGCACAACTGACACCGAACAAAAAGGACACTGAGAAATCTGATGGACTTTATTAATATAGCGAAAGAACAAAACAAAACAAACACCCGACGATCAATTCAGTCACATGCTCGCAGCTCGCTTCATCTAGAGAACTAATCTGGGCACTTCTACATTCTATTCCAATTCAACTCATGCTTTCAAAACTTTGCAGCGGCTCTCTGCATCTAGAAAACTTTACAACCTTACAATCCAATCAACTGATAAAGGGCACAAAAAATCTTGATAAACCTGCACATAAAGTACAAGAAGCCGTGAGATCACTGTCAAAACTTTTCGGTTGTGTCAAACAGAATGAGGAATAAATCAACAGATGACCATGTATCATATAGACAGAGAGCAGTAGCAGCAAACAGAGAAGCATTGATCTTAGTTTGACCTAATTAATTTTGTTTTGTAGACTGGTAAGTTCATTTTGAAAAGTTAGTTAGTTTGGACCTCTCTCAGTAGAAAAAAATGCCCTGTTCTCAAGGTTTTAACGACAACAGCAAGCGTTCAACGGCAGCAGACCCCAATTTGGCCAAAGCAACATTTGCTTCTGAAAAGTAGCTGTCAAATCAAATGGAAGAAGCATGCTCTAGTCTCGCCCAATCTCGTTCCCTCCTGTGCTAATTCTTGTTCGATTCTTTTCTAGATGACGCGAGCAAGGCGGGTCCTCTTCGGTTGGTCGGTGTGGAGCTCTCAGGGCTGGCATTGGCAGCGCAAGCAAGAACTGATTAACCATCGGCCTGCCCCTCCCTGTCGTCCCTGAGGGATACGCTGCCTGAAGACAGCCGTCGTATGGCGCGCCGGAGGTGGAAAAGGCCAAACATGTATATGTTGCCTCCAGATTCAGGATGACCGACCACCTAACATAATGGGTCAACAGAGGTTGACAAACTACTCGATTCCATGGCTCAAACTTTTCTCAACAAAAGTCAGGATATCATAACTGTATGAAATACGTACTAGCGTACTGTATGACCTGGTTAGAATAACCTTGCTACTTATTTGTACTTGAGGTTTTGAAAATCGACTTTGATGCTCAGCCGATCGATGACCTCCAATAGCATCTAAAGGGTATGATTCTAAATTTTTGGGCAGGTCTTATGGACGTTAAAGACCTTATGCTAAAACATGCAGTGGCGGATTCACAAATGGTTTAGGATCGGGGGCTAAATTATTGAAGGCTAGAAATTTACTAGCATTACACCCTTTAGGCCTTGTTTGGATGTTGTCGGATTCAACTCAATCCACATGTGTTGGAGTGGATTGAGGTGGAATTTAGTTTAAATTCCACTCCAATCCACCCCAACATATATGGATTGATGTGAATCCGGCTACATCCAAACAAGGCCTTAAAAGGGTAGGAATTTAGCTAAAATTCAATCACAGAACTGTTAGGAGGCGCTGAGGCTATGTTGAGTGAGGCTAAAGGCTATTTGCTTGAGCTCTTTTTGCACTACATAGCAGAGCTGTTACTGAAGATTTTGGGGCTACACCTCGAGCTGCAGCCCTGGCAGCCCAGGTGCTAAATCCACCCCTAAAAACATAAGAAGCGTTCAAGGTTAATAGTGGCAATGAGACTAGTTTTTAAAAATGACCTGTGGATTGGTCAAAAACAGCTCGACCCCTTTGAACATATCGTTTAGAAGGGCAGTGAAATTTGGTCTCCTTAGTTGTCCATCAATTTGAGTAAGAATAAGGATAGGTTTTTTGTGGCCGTTGAGGAAAAATGGTGAATTTTCGACTCAATCTTTATATAGGGAGATCATGAAGGAAATGAATGGTGGAAAAGATTCGTTTTGAAAGACAAAGCTCCCGATTTTCCTCGGATATTTAAAAAGAGGGATCTTATATTTATAAAAGATAAAGCGAACCAAGCTAAAGGAGACAGTGAAACCTCTCTTTTTCGAGTGTCGTATGATGATGATTCTTGTGGAATGCATTGTTCATCACTTTCAACCACCCAAAAATAATATTCACATGTTTGGCTCGTGGCTTAGTAATTTTATCCCAAGTTTGAGAAGCCGGATAATGTTGGTTTTGCTGGTGATGTGCTGATTTTTGTGGTTGAATGGAAATGATATAGTATCGGATAAGAAAAAATCTAACTCGTTCATACAGGTAATTTTACTGGAGGATGATGTTGAAGAGAATGGATGCATGTGCTTGGAAGTTATGTTGTCAAAGGTTTTTGGAAGAGCGGGTTGGAAGCAACAGAGAAGTTTGTAGATCTTAAGTGTCTTTGTTTTTTAAGTTCTGTGATGAGTTTGTCGTCCGTGTGTGCACTCTTTGGAAGCAACAGAGAAGTTTGCAACAGAGCGGGTTGTAGTTTCCGTTCTTTTTCTGTATTGGTCGGTTGTACCGATTCATTGGTGAATGTGAAAGGCTGAAATACATTTTATTCCTTAATCTAAAATATATATAACGAGAAAAAAAAGTCTACCATGACACCAAACAGAAATGTATAATTGAAATTTCTTTTTTTATATAAAAAAATATGCATTATCAAGTCAGCTGAACAGGAAGTACTGTCACATAATTAAGCTAATACCTCAAGTCAGACTATTATGGGCTCTGGTAGCTAGTATGATGGCCAATGAAGGCACATATGGGGTTAGTCAAAAAAAAAAAAATAGCAATAGTCGTTCGCAAAAAAAGAAAAAGAAAAATAGCAATAATCTTCACGCACGGTACTGTGTAGCTAGGATGGTCATAGGAAGAAGCCAGCGAGTAGGACAACCACCGCCATCTGAAATGTAATCTGCAACAGTGATCACAATGGATTATTAAGCTCCTCGTGATGACGACAGAAATGTAATAAACTTGATTCTTATACTAGTTAATTTAGCCAATGATAAATCTCAGAATTTCCTTACCGCCGGCAGCTTGGAAGAAGAGGAGTACGTCGGCGATGATGGGCTGAATGCCGCTCCGTCGAACCCGAGGTTGTACACCTGGGTGCCGTTGGGGTAAAACAAGCCGTAGTTCCTCTCCGACGTCGGGCCGGGCTTCATGTCCTCGTTGAAGAGCGCGAAGACGAACACGTCGACGGGGACGCGTGGCTTGAGCGGCGTGCCCTGGCCCATGGCGATCCTCTTCATGAGGTTCCCGTTGTAGGCCGCGGCGTTGGCCACGGTGGCGCCCACCTCGTCGTCGTCCCCCTTGGACGGCCACCCGGTCTCGGAGATCCTGACGGTGAGGTCCGTGTGGCCCATGGCCTTCATGGCCGCGTACACGGCGTCGATCTGGGCGTAGAGCATGTTGTCGTAGGTGAGGTTGGTGTTGGGGTCCACCACGCCGGCGTTGGGCTCGAACAGCACGTACGGCAGCGACACGGTCCCGGGGCTCGCCTTGTAGGCGAAGAACGGGTACGCGTTGATGAGGAACGGCGAGCCGACCTCGGCGTGGAAGTTGAGGATCGGCTGGATGTACTCCGCGAGCTCCTCCCGGAACGCGCCCGACGACGGCGGGTAGCTGCTGGCGAGGATGTTCACCGAGTGCGCCGTCGAGACGTTCACCTGCCCGGCGAGGCCCAGCGCCACCACCGCCTGGTACACGGCCTGCATCGCCGGGAGCAGGCTCTGCATGGCGGCCGTGTCCTTGCCGGAGAGCACCTCGTTCCCGACGGTGATGCAGGTGATGCGCGTGCCGGGAAGGAACGGCTGCACGTGCTGCGCCACCCAGGCCCGGGCCTTGCGCGCGTCCGTCAGGTTGAAGAGGTCCTCGTTGCCGACGATGAACTCCACGCCCGTGCCGGCGAACGCCGTGAGCACGGCCGGGTCGGCGTCGTAGAGCTTCACGCGGTTCACGTTCAGCGACTGCAGCAGGCCCGACACCTGCGCCGGGTGCGGGAGGTTGTTCGCGATCTGCCCGTAGTTGATGCCGAACTTGAGTGGCGCCGCCGCTGTCGCCGCCGACGCAACATTGATGGCTGCAATTGCAATCAGGGTCGGGTAATTAAATATTCAGATTTAAGTTAACGACGACGTACATTGCTGACGAAAGAACTATATTGTGAGATGTACGTATCTCTCATCGCATCCTAGTTAATATCCTTGCTAGTGATTTTTTTGTTTGGCGCGAACCTTTCTAGTGATAATTAGGTCGGCATGATATACTAGTTCTCCCTCCATTTCAACGACATCAATGTATCAACGACATACAATATTGCTGACGAAACTATACGTACTATATTTCATCCTAATTAAGTTAATCCTAGTGATAATTGGGTCGGCAGAGTAGTACAACTGATCTGAATGAAGAACAAAAATATCAAGGGGTTCCTTTCACAGTTTCACACGTAAACAGGCTTGTTGTGGTGCTCACTATGGGTAGGACGGACGTCGATTTCACAACAAGCCGTGCGCCACAGCGGAATTTCATCAGCATCGCATGCGATCGTGTGGAAAAATTCAAGGAAATGTCAAATCAGGCATACGTGATTTCAACAAGGGGGCTCGCGCGTATGACGTGGACATATTTAGGACTTGTTTAGATGCACCCAAAAATCCAAAAATTTATAAGATTCTCCGTCACATCGAATTTTGTGGTATATGCATGGAGCATTAAATATAAATAAAAAGAATAACTAATTACACAGTTTATCGGTAAATCGTGAAACGAATCTTTTAAGACTAGTTACTTTATGATTGGACAATGTTTGTCAAATAAAAACGAAAGTGCTACAATGTCAAAATTCAAAAAAAAAAAATTGGATCTAAACAAGGCCTTAATTCTTTTGCCTGTCAAACCCACGTCGGACGGACCGGCCGACTGAAAAATTAGCTGAAGTAACCCACGAAAAGGACCTCGCGATGCAGCAGCTAGCAATGCTCGAGGAGTCGAGGCCATTATATTGTGGGAAAAAAAATAGAACAGCTGTTTTGCTCTACGTGATACACATACAGGAAGGATGGTCTAATCTAGGAGTACCATGGTAAACAAAGGATCAGGAAAATATGAACTCAATGGCTATAATTCCCTCCTACTAATTAACTGATAGGAAACGGAGAAGCAGCCAGTAATACTAACAGATACAGAAGGAAAATTCAAATTTGTTTCCATAATTCCATGCATGCATGTGGCCTGCCAATCAGAATTCATAAGGAGCGCGAAATCTCAATCTCAATCTCAACAATTCCGAAACCAGGAACGCATCTACTCCTAACTACTACTACTGCAAAAGCAACGCCGTGGACATGAACAGCGAGAGAACAACGCGTGCTCCGGCGCTAGCACCCGTACACGCACCTGAGAGGAGCGAGAGCAGCGGCAGCGGCAGCGGCAGCAGGAGGAGGAGGACGACGACGACGCAGCGCGGAGGCGGAAGCGGGGAGGAGCGCATGGTCACGGTGCGGTGGTCGTCCGCCCGCGCCATGGCTCGTCTGGGGGCTCGCTCCCCCCTCTCGACGCTCGGCCTCCCTCTCCCTCGTGCCTGGCCTCAGGGGCAGGCGATGCGGGCGCGCGCTCCGCTCCTCTGGGCCGGGCCCGGTCGGGTCGCGCTACCCGAGTACATGTACACCCCTTGCTCTTTTATAGTCGTGGACTCTGCCTGGTCTGTCATACATACATGCACTTTCTATGTATGTATATGTACTATATACGCTCCAGGTCACGAAAAACGCATCGCTTTCGGAGACGGCTGCTGGTCCCAGGCACGGCCTGCCTTCCGTGGATAAGCAAAACAAAGAAGGCATTCCAATAACAAAAAAAATCCAGTGGAAAATTCATGTATTCCAAATACTCCCTCTGTCCACAAATAAGTGCACATCTCATCTCATTTTTTAAGAAGTCAAATATTTTTAAATTTAACCAAATATGTATAAAATTATACTAATATTTATCATATGTAATATGTATAATTAGATTGAACATGAAATATATTTTTATAATATACTTATTTATAGCTACAAATATTGATATTATTTGATATATTTCTAGTCAAAATTTAAAAAGTTTGACTTCTCGAAAAGTGCATTTATTTGTGGACGGAGGGAGTAAATGTAAAATCTTCTATTTATTTCGTTCATTTTAAATTGTAAGTCATTTTAATTTTTCATATATATTGATTTCACCACTTAAATTGCAAGTCATTTTAATTTTTCATATATATTGATTTTATCACGCACTTAATATACGTTATGTCTAGATACAGTGCGTATGCCTGACATATGACGACGGAACAGTGAAAGGCTCGTGCCTGCCGTGTACGCTACCCCGTACATCGTGCACGCCGGAGCGCCGGCCGCCGCCGGCTACTACACGCGCACGGTGCTGCATGGGCCTTTCGTGGCGTCGTCGTCGTCGTTAGCTTGGTTGGAGTTGGCTTCGTTCGTTCCGGCGGCGGGCAGCAGGAGCGGATGACTGCTGACAGGTAGTGGTCGCTGACCAAGAATTAAAGGCTCCACGTCATCCCGTCACGCCTGATGGTGGCCATGACAGCGAAAGCTTGCGTCTCTGATCTCAGGTTCTTGATCTTTTTGTAGACGCCAGCACGGTCGCCAGGAAAAAATCTTCTTTGTTTGGCTCATTACTTCATCAGGTATGTAAATATGCGAACATAGTTACTGAATGCGACTGTGAATGCTGAACATTCAACGATCGGCAGAATGGGAGGAAGAAGCCAGTTTTCTATACCTTGTCGGATCCAAGCTATAATTAAGATTCTTGCTTTGTTGCAGGGTTTAAAAGTCTGCATTCCTCCAAAAGGACACGTGGGGCATTGATTTGAATTGTAATTTTGATGTACCTATTTATTTCTCTCTCCAGCATTTTTCATTCTCATTGTGTGTTCTTTCTTTGGTTGTGAGCAAATGTTCGGTGGATTGAACAGACAAGATGCGTCAGCGCACCGTGAAAATGACAAGAAAAAAAAAGAGGTGTGTTAATGGCTTGATGCTGATCTACAATTTGGATGATGCGGAACGGAAGCGATTGCTGTTGCGCTAGCGGTGCCGAACTGCGCAGATGAACACTTGAACAGAGAGCAGTGCCGACTGAATAAGTGGAGAACGCATATATATAAACCTGTTCGCTGATCTGACATAGCTGAAATTACCGTTAACTGATTTATTGTGAGAGAAAAACACTGCTGACTGGCAGAAAAAGTACGGCTGATAAGACAAGCGAACGGACGACAGATCAACACGCACTTAGTGAGGGTAGCTCAGCTAAATATAACATATATAGCGCAGAGGACAGACAATATATATATCAACATCCTGCATCTGAGCTCTGAACTTCTGAAAGTCTGAATTTGTTTCTGAAAACTGAAGGTGAAAAGAAACATCACATTAGTAAAGAACAGTTTAAACAAATAACATCATACATTCAGCATTCAGAATTTTCAGAGGTTCCACGTACGTTTAGACTTCACTTTAGGAAAGGAGTAATCATCCATCCAGAGAACGCAATGGCTCTGGGCCCAAATAAAATGGAGATACTTATGTTGCTGAATCGTTATGAGTTATGACTTATGACCGACAGTGACATAGTGCGCTCATCTGGCAACCCCCATATAATAGTTGGGCTTCCATCTTGCAACACTAAGCACCAACTTTGGGCCCAAAATGACCTCCAAATCGATGTGGAAACTGAAAGCCCGAGCCAAACTAGCCAATTGAACACAATGCCAATTTCACAAGTTCTCATATGGTACATTGCCATTGCTGGTCAAATTTGCAGTTTGAATTGCGAAACCATATATTGCCATAATTATTGTCACAACTCATATACCATAAATTCATCGAAACGACCACCGAAACTGATGACAAGAACTAGTCCATCTCAACAACGAACCCCCCGTTCCCCTGTCATGGATGGTGGAACCTCAACGAACGCGGCACCATTGGAGCAAGCAACCACAGATGCATAAGCAATTCAAAGCCTCTAGTACAGCTCCTCCTCCTTGTGGGTATGGATGACGCAGTCCGCCTTGGGGTAGGAGATGCAGGTGAGGAGGTACCCGTCGGCCATCTGGCCCTCGTCGAGGAACGACCCCTCGGACTGGTCGACCTCTCCGCTCGACATCTTCCCGGCGCAGGTGGAGCAGGACCCGGCGCGGCAGGAGAAGGGCAGCTCCACCCCGGCGTTCTCGGCCGCCTCGAGGATGTACGTGTCCTCGGGGGCCTCGAACTCCTGCTCCGTCCCGTCCGGCCCCACCAGCCTCACCTTGTGCACGGCCGCTGCGGACGCCGCCACGAACCTGCTGGAGCTGGACAGCCGTAGTAGTATCCCTGACGCGTGCGGCGCCTGCTGCCTCGTGTAGCTGACCAAGGAGACGGTCTTCTTGGCCGCCGCCGGAGCGGCGGCGGTCTGGTGGTAGCTTGCCCCGGATTTGGGGACGGACAGTCGTGGGACGGTGAAGGCAGTTGACATCTTTGCTGGACCGGTGATCCCGATCGATGGATTGGATTACTGGCAAGAAAGCACAAGGAATATGATGTCAACTATCAGATGACTAGGAAGGTACATAAAAATGCAGATGGAATTCGAGAATTCGTATGACAATCTTTGGCAATTATCACCGGTTCTTACATTTAACTACCACGACGTGACAAGACTATTACTACGCTACGAGTAAAAAAATCAACACAGCAACAGGGACAGATCCGGAAGGCACGCCGCGCCCAACGTCAAAGGCGGAGCACAAACAAAAAGGGTGGCATCACAACGGACGGCGCGATCTACGACTACAGGGATCCTGCCGCGCGTGCGATCAAAGGTGACGGACGGGTCGGGGCGATGCGTACCTGGCCGGACGAGACGGAGCAGTGGTCGGGGACGCCGGGACGGGGCGCGGCGGCGGAGGTTCCTAGACGAAGCGGGGGCCGGATCGTGAGGGGGAGGCGGTGGTGGCTGGGTGCCTGGGTGGATGGATGCTGTGCCTGTGCAGTGCAGGGGCAGGGCACACGCACGGCGGCTTTAATAGGGGCAGCGGCGTCCTCTGACCTCTGGCTCTGGCCCTGGCCCGCCTGCCTGCCCGTCCGGCTCGGCGGCGGCTGGAGGGCTAGCTCCGACCCCAACCCCAACTGTCACTGGCCGCGGCCGCGACGCCTCTGGGGCTGTGGCCTCACCTGTGACCTGTGGGTCGGCAGGTAGTCGGCACACGGCTGGCACCTTGAGCGAAAGGCCGTGGTGCGTGGTCGTGCCGAGAGCCGATGATCACGAGGAGCTGGGTGCTTATTCTACGGTGTGATGAATGATGATGATCGGTGCGGTTTCGGGGATCCACGAGGACGTCTGATTCGCGGGTCGAGTCATGAGCCGCCGCCCCTTGGTGGGGATCAGGGGGCGGGAACGGGATCAGCACAGCCAACTCATTACTGACACCAGGGTCCCACGTGCCAGCGATGAGGTGTGGCACAGAGCCACGGACGCACAGTGGAGGGGGCTAAAAAAGAACAACTCCTCAGGGAAGATGGCATGATCCTCAACCATGTTCACAGTTTACATAACTTTTTTGTAACGAAATTTTTGGATAGTTTAAAACTGTTTAGCACTGCTTTTTTTTTCACTTCTATCTTTCTTATTAGGATCGAGATTCTTATCTCAATCAGGTGATCAAAAGAATATATATATTTTTTTGTTTTTTAAAAAAGGAAACAGATACAGGTGTTGACAAAGAAAAGTTCATCTTGGATTCCTTGGTACACTTGTCCTCCTTGTACCTGTTGCTGCATGCCTGTATGATTGGGAACTGAGACATGCACCAAAAGAGTTCACCAGCACAGCAAGCAAATGAGAACGAACCCCGAAAGGGCGTCCTTGCTCAATGAATCTGGTGAGTCAAATGAAATGGAAGCAATTCGAAAGAGTTCTAGGTCCATATCTATATCTATACTTATATCTATATCTCTATAACCACGTTAAGCCACGTCATCACTTTTAATTTTTGCTATTGGACTCTCCAAACATATTATGCGTCCATGTGTATTGGATATTTTCAGAGTAGTCTGGTGAGTCATGTGAAGCACGTACAGTGATGTCCCTTCCCCTCTCTCCAGTCATTCTACCCAATTAGGCCTTGTTTAGTTCAAAAAAAATTATAAAAAATTTCAGATTTCTCGTTCCATCGAATCTTGCGGCGTATACATGGATCATTATATATATATATATATATATATATATATATATATATATATATATATATATATATATATATATATATATATATATATAATAACTAATTACACAGTTTGTCTATAATTTGCGAGATGAATTTTTTGAGCCAAGTTAGTCCATGATTAGACAATATTTGTCAAATACAAACGAAAGTGCTATAATGTTTATTTTTATAAAAATTTTTGGAACTAAACAAGGCCTTATTTATGAAGCGCTGCAACAGCAAGGAACTGATGATCACCTCCCTTTGCCCAATCGCAAAGCTTTATTCGATCACAAACCCAATCGGTGATTCATCTCTCTCAACAAATCAACTTATGGTGTATTATCTAATTGTTTATGCATAAGCCATCTGCTGTGTACTTCTCTCTTTTAAGTCAATAAGGTTAGTCAATGATATCAGACACTGTTAGATATTTAAATTTTTTAATCATGGTTCGGTTAGATGCTTTTGTTTGGTTCAGAGACATGATTGATTATTCTGATTTTATTACATGCATATGTCGTTTAGAATAACCCCTCCAGATTGCTTCAAAAGAGAAAAAAAAAGATACACCCGGAATTAATCTGGTGTTTCTCAATTAGCTGTTCTTATTAATGTTTTTATTAGTTCGAACAATGAACATGAATTAGCTGCCATCGCAAAGACAGAAGGTCCATATCTGCCTTGCCCATCAGTTAAGTTTGTCATTTTCTAACTTATGCTCTAATAATATTTTTCTCATGCAGTTGGATCCTTCCGGAACCATCTCTACAGGTTGTCTTTTTTCCTGAAGAAACAATATATCTTTTCCTTACCATTATGATCGGCTATCTTCACGTTGATGTAGTATATGCAGCTCAAGATTTCCCAAGATTTGCGTTTGTGCTATCCATAGAGAACAGACTAATAACACTTCTCTTATATAGTTAAAGAATTAAAACCTATCTTACACATACTGCATGTAATAAGTCTATTAGTTAAGTTAGTAATATATTTATTGGAGATCACACCAACGACGAGCTTCCTTCATTTGAAACATAATGCACCATATCGTGCTCTCAGCGAACTCCAAATTCTCTACATGCTCTCCATAATCCTTCATCTAAAATATTTTGCTTCTTTCAACAATAAAGTTTTCTTAAATTCCATAGCAACACGCAGGAACTGACCTAGTTTGATACAATATCCCAGGTAGGATGTCAAGGTCCTCAAGACCTAGGGCAGTAGGACCGCGACTACGGAGCTCGTAGCCTCTGTCCGTGGCTGCTGGTCGGGTTATGCCCCCAGACCAAGAACTCGTCGACGGGTAATGCCCCCTATCGCCGGCTTTAGGAGAAGAGGTAGGATAGATTGATAATTCTTTGATAATCCTCAAGGTCTGATTACACAGGCTTATATAGCCTTTAGTCCCAACAAACCTTCCTAAACTTTAGGACTAAGAAAGGAAAGCAACCAACTAAGAAAGGGAAACAACCAACTAAATCTTTTATTCCCTATAATCCTAGCCACCTAGCCTGTTTCCTTGCTGACCCAGGCGCTCAGCGCGCTCTGCTGCGCAACGGACGTCGCACGCCCTGCGGCGGCGCGAGTGTGCGCGCCCGTACATGACATCTTTCCCCTCCTCGAGAGGCAGCTCGTCCTCGAGCTGAAAGAGCGGATAGGCAGCCCGGAACGTGTCAAGATCCTCCCATGTCGACGATGCTGGTGACGCCCCTTTCCAGAGAATGAGGACCTGGCGCACACCACGTGCCAGGCGCGTCTTGACCGCACGCTCGGGCTCAGGAATGATAGCGTCGTGACGGACTTGGGTCAGCGCTGGTGGCTCCGACGGGGGGTCACCATGGAACTTCTTGAGGAGCCCGACATGGAACACGTCATAAAGGCGAGCTTGGGGAGGCAAGGCCAAGCGAACGGCGATGTCGTTGATGAGCTCGACGACGCGGTACGGACAGTAAAACCGCGGCTTCAGCTTGCCAGTAGACGACTGCGGCAAAGACGCCACCGGCCTGTGACGAAGCCGAAGCAGCACCGAGTCCCCCACCAGGAAGACGACCAGACGGTGGCTGCGGTCGTAGGCGCGCTTCTGTACAGCCTGGGCCTGCTCCAAGCGATGCCTAATGTCGTCGATGAACTCCGCACGTTCGGCCAAGGACTGTGCCACAGCCGGCACCCGGGTTGCCCCCTGTTCGTAGGAGCGCAGGGAGGGCGGGTCGCGCCCGTACACGACGCGGAACGGCGTCTCCCGCAGCGACGACTGAAAGGCGGTGTTGAAGACATATTCCGCCCATGGCAGCCAGCGCAGCCAGTCGCGTGGCCGGTCACCTGTCAAACAGCGAAGGTACATCACACTCCGACTGCCCGTCGGACTGCGGGTGGAACGCCGAAGACATCTGAAGCTTTGTGCCGCTCAAACGCAGCAGCTCCCTCCAGAAGTTGGAGGTGAACACCGGGTCACGGTCGGAGACGATGGACTGCGGAATGCCGTGCAGCCGCACAATGTCGGTGAAGAAAGCTTGGGCCACCGTCTCGGCCGAGTACGGGTGCGCCAGGGGCAGGAAGTGGGCGTACTTGCTGAAGCGGTCGACGACCGTCAAGATGACGGACTTGCCCTTGACACGCGGCAGCGCCTCGACGAAGTCCATGGCGATGTCTGTCCAAACACCCTGCGGAACAGGAAGGGGCAACAGCAGGCCAGCAGGGTGCAGCTGCTCTGGCTTGTTGCGCTGGCACACTGCACACGCGTGGACGAAGTCCTGCACCACCTGTTTCATGTGAGGAAAATGAAAATCACGTCGGAGACGATGCAGGGTGCGCTGAACGCCTTCATGGCCTTCTTCGTGGACACCCAGCAAGATTTCCTGCAGTAACGGGGAGCCTGGTGGCAGGTACAGACGGCCCCCGTAGTGAACCATGCCGTCCGTCACGGACCAAGGCAAGGCCCGGGCGCCACTCTTGATGTCGTCCAGCAGAGCCGCAAGGGCTGGGTCGGTGGAGTGAGCTTGGCGGAGACGCTCGATGAAGTCGAAGCGTGGCCCGGACAGCACCAAGACCACGCCCTCCTCCGGGGTGTCGTGGCGGGAGAGGGCATCCGCCACGGCGTTGGTGTGTCCCGGCTTGTACTCCACGGCGAAGTCGAAGCCGAGGAGCTTGCCCACTCAATGGTGCTGCGGTATGGTGGACAACCGCTGATCCAGCAGGTATTTGAGGCTGTAGTGGTCAGTCTTGACCAAAAAACGACGCCCCCAGAGGTACGGCCTCCAGTGGCGGACGGCCTGGACAAGCCCAATCAACTCACGCTCGTAGGCGGCGAGAGCACGATGCCGGGGAGCCACGGGCCGGCTGAAGAAGGCTACCGGGTGGCTGTCCTGGACCAGCACCGCCCCGAAGCCGTGAGACGAAGCGTCGCACTCGACGACGAACGTCTTGGAGAAGTCTGGCATGGCGAGAACCGGAGCCGAGGTGACCGCCTCCTTGAGGGCGGCAAACGCAGCAGCCGCATCTGCTGTCCAGGAGAAGCCGTCCTTCCAGAGAAGAGCGGTGAGTGGGGCGGCGATGGAGCCGTAGTGGTGGACGAACTTCCGGTAATACCCGGCCAGGCCTAGGAAGCCTCGTATCGCGCGGGCTGAACGGGGCAGCGGCCAGTCGCGCACCGCCTGCACCTTGGCTGGGTCCATGGCGACGCCCGCCGCGGACACGACGTGGCCGAGGTATGCGACAGAGGAGGCAGCAAAGGCGCACTTGGATCGCTTGACGAAGAGCTGGTGCTGCTGGAGCGCCCCGAAGACGGCGCGCAGGTGGCGCAGATGGTCTGCCCATGTATGGCTGTAAATCAAAATGTCGTCAAAAAATACCAGCACAAAACGGCGAAGGAACGGCCGCAGGACATCGTTCATCAGGGCCTGGAACGTGGCAGGAGCGTTGCAAAGCCCAAACGCCATGACCAAGGGTAGGAGGACCGCGGCTACGGAGCTCGTAGCCTCTGTCCGTGGCTGCTGGTCGGGTTATGCCCCCAGACCAAGAACACGTCGACAGGTTATGCCCCTGTCGCCGGCTTTAGGAGAAGAGGTAGGATAGATTGATAATTCTTTGATAATCCTCAAGGTCTGATTACACAGGCTTATATAGCCTTTAGTCCCAACAAACCTTCCTAAACTTTAGGACTAAGAAAGGAAAGCAACCAACTAAGAAAGGGAAACAACCAACTAAATCTTTTATTCCCTATAATCCTAGCCACCTAGCCTGTTTCCTTGCTGACCCAGGCGCTCAGCGCGCTCTGCTGCGCGACGGACGTCGCGCGCCCTGCGGCGGCGCGAGTATGCGCGCCCGTACATGACATAGGAGCAGTTACAAACTATAGTTACAAACACTGATTCATTTCTATTCAATTCGGCTTTCACTTTCATAACAATATATTAACACAAGGTAACCGCACCCCAGGAATTCTACACTCCGAATCCAGTCTCACTGATCTGGCAATTCTGAGTTATATCAGATGTGTGAGCAAAAACTGTTACAACATGTGGAGGCTCTGAACAAATACAGGGATTAGTGAATTTTCTTTGAGAGGTGCTGGTGACAGGTCATGCCAATGACAGCAACCAAAGCTGTCAACCGCAAAAGGCCGTTTCCAAACCTCCATCTGTAGGGCATGACAATTTGGAGTGCAACATTGAAATGCTTCCAAACAATGATGGTCCTCCAGAATCCATTACACAGCACAAGCATGATCAGTATGAGTACACCGTGGACTATGGCAATATATAACACAACGTGAACCAAAACTAGATTCACAGGATCATTTCACATGGGATACCAGCAAGCCTGCAGCAAGCAGGAAATCATCTCAGATAAATGGAAACAGAATAGATTGCATGAAAATTGATCTTGGTCAGATTCCAGTTAGATCTGCAACTATGCTGATCATAAAGAATTCGCTAACCATTTGACTGCAAAAGAATATTAAACACATAAAATGGCATTTCAAGAATCACATAGGCAGTTCACAACGATCTTCTACAGTTCTATGTTGTCTTATGGCCTGTTTGGATCAGCTAGGGCTAGTTACTAGTTGGGGCTAAAAATGAGCCCAGATTAGCAGGGCTTGGTTAGCTAGTTGGCTAGTAACTAGTTGGCTGCTTGACTAAAAAATTAGCCCAAATAATAGCTCTCCTATTTCGATGCGCTACGGCTAGTTTTGGCTATTTTTTTGCTAGCTAACAACTAGACCTTGGTATCCAAACATGTCCTTAGTTAATAGAAAGAACTACCAGTGTGTTACGAATCATATGCAAAATGAATACGGATGGTATTAAAGAGTTATCAACCCTGGACCCTGCATTTCCAGTGATCCAGATTCCAGGAAAGCTATCAGTTACCACTAACTGATGACATATTTGTGAGGGTCTGAGCGAACATAGAACAGCACAGAAATAAGGGTGTTCTGTTCTTCATTTTTCTTCAGGTCTTGAACAATATACAACTGGCTTAACTTCTGTTAATTTAACCCTTTTGTTCCAAAACAATGTGATCAATCATCAGATTTAAATGCTTAAAAGGAACAGATGAGCCAGGGAAGAAAGAAACTCACAGAGAACAGCAAGTGCAATCAGTACTGCTGTCACTAAACGGATTTGAGGACGATTATGATCTGTAAAATACCCAGATCTACATATTCTCCTCTTAATGACCTCAGGCCAGAAATACATAACCTGCAACAATATAAATATAAAGTTATTATATGTGAATATTAGTGCACAGAAAAAAAAAATATTTGAAGCACCAGAAAACTTTTAGCCTAAAATATATTACAGCATACAGAGAATCAGAAAATGAAACACGTGATTAAGAAAGAGTAAACTACCCTTTCAGATTGAGGTAGATTGAAAGAAGGTAGCTTTCCATTTCTCAAGCTATCCATATCTTCTCCATCTTTCCTCCTCTTCGTAAAGCTTTCACGACCTCGTTTTGTAAACCATATGTTTCTTATAAAACTACGGTATTGTCTGCTCAGTTTGTTTTTGCAAAAAAGCCTCCAACTTATAGAATCATCAGCATCCAAAACATACATATTGCTATTGCTATGATCCCCTTCACATGCACTCCCTGCTCCTTCCACATCTTTATCTGAATTCCTGTGTTCGTATGTTGTATGTTCTTGGGTAGAATGATAGCCATTTACTAAAGGAACATTATCGAGCTTAAGCTCCACAATTTCATCTGTACCAGTGGAATGATATTGATATGCATGGTCATCCTTGGTGGAACCAGAAAGAAAGGATGCCAGCCCATCTCCATCATATTCGCTCGAGTGTTTTGGAGTTCTACTAGAACCTAGCCTAAGACTCTTCAAGCTTTCTTCCACCTGAGAAATCTGGTCCGCTATAGCTCTAATGAATTGCCTAAACTTTAAGATCGCATTTTCTCTTGACTTTGACTTGTCAGAGAATGCAGCTGCATTCACCTCCCTCTCAAATTGCTCCAGCTGCAAGTTAGAAAGTAAATGCCTTAGAAGAAACAAATGCAAATAATCTCTAAAATATTGATAAATCATACAGCGCTCGGAGTGGTTGGAGGCTATATATGGAAAGCTTGACTGTTTGAACCTGCCATTTGGTAGTTCCAAGAGCAGTAATCACATCTCTCTCGTATTGTATTGGAGCATGAAACTTTGCATCGGAAGTACCATCCTGCATAACTTTCCTTTCATGCAAAAGCAGGCGGTAGACACCCTCCATTCTGTACACCAACCGAAGAGGAGATATCAGTACAATCAGCAAGCTGCCCATTACTTATTCTTTGTCAATGTGTTTTACCCTCCATTGTAGACAGGAGAGAGAGAGAGAGAGAGAGAGAGAGAGAGAGAGAGACTGGCGTGTGTTCTGTGCTTTGGGTGTTTTCTTCTTTCTGGTTTCTGTAGGGGCTCTTTACCCCTTTTTTCATCTTCTTAATATAAAGGTACGCAGCAGTACAGCATGTTTAAGAAAAAAAAATTCTTTGTCGAATGTAAGAAAGATCTTTATAGCTTGACATCCAGTTATACACTTAGGCCTTGTTTAGTTCACCCCGAAATTCAAAAAGTTTTTAAGATTCTCCATCACATCGAATTTTGCGGCACATGCATGAAGCATTAAATATAGACGAAAACAAAAACTAATTACACAGTTTGTCTGTAAATCGCGAGATGAATCTTTTGATCTTAGTTAGTTCATGATTGGACAATATTTGTCAAATAAAAACGAAAGTGCTACAGTAGCGAAATCCAAAATTTTTTCGGAACTAAACAAGGCCTTAGACTACTTAGGGCCAATGTAAGGTTGTAGTGCTGCTACGCTGCAAAATCTAGCTTTTGCGGAAACTTTTAAAAATCCCAGAAACAGTTTGCAGTGACAGGTCCTAAAAAGATGCTTCTGACAAACCACACCATCCAAATCTAGCAAAAAAACAAATGCTTTTGAAAAGCCACAGCAATTGTTGGTGTGGCATTTAATGAACTGTACTTCACCAATATAAAAACAACTAAATTGCACATTTCTCCCTAATTCCTTCTAGAAAAGGCATATACACATTAATTCTAATCACCCATAAGGGCATAAGGCACCATATTAACATGAGGAAGTGAAAAAGCCATAGGTCTGTAATTAGAAAGTTCCCAAATTCTAGTCAGAACAAAACCTACAACACTGAAATAAGCAAGGGTGCGGCTGCCTAGAAATTCCCTTCACAAGACCCTACCTTGCGTGGGAGCTTCCAGCATTGGAAATGGCCTCTTATCATTAATAACCAAAGCGGAAACAGAGCCCTGGGGACAGGTGTCCTCGACATTTTGGCCGTCCAAGTAGATGGAGAGAAACAGAACTGCTTCCTCACCTCCAATAACCCACGCAAAATGATGGTTCCTGCTACAGCAGCCGAATCTGGCACCACTTCCCACCTCCACACGAACCCAGCAAGATGTGATGCAGCCCACCCCCTGCCAGCCTTCATTATCTCTGGTAGCTCTTCCTACTGGATCTGCCGCTGCTTCCTCCTTCCACACGAGGCGAGCCACCAGGCACCGCCTGTCAGTTTGTCTTCTGAGAAAGAACTATTCATTTTCTCAGCCTTTGGGGACACGAGTCAATGTCCCACTGGTAGAAAAGCTTGGCCGGACATGATTCTTGTAACCATCTAAAATTATGCTAACCCATTGCTTGGCCTTCCATCATCAATAGATGAATAGAGCATATTCATGCCACCAGAAAGGCATGCCTCAGATATACAACCACGATCTTCTCCCTGGAGGCTCCACCTCAGTCGTGACAGTGCTTAGGCACTTTTTATATGGAAACAAACTGTCAAACTCATGTTCTCACAATTTCTCATGAACAGCAGAATGAAACTTCAGGTAACCAGAGGATCTCAGCCATTCATACTCACCTACTATTCTAGTCCTAGTAGAGGTCTAAAATTCTAATTCGCAAATGATTTAGACAAACAGAAGAAACCACACAGACAGATTCCGGGGCTCCAGAATTGGACCAGTTGCACAACAGGCAATGTTATGGCCACGAATCTCATGAGGGAAGGACTACCAACCTAGCGTGGGACTCCGGCGCCAGGCAGCAAGCAGATCAAGGAAGAAGCAGGCAGCAGGGCGAGCGGAGGCCGTACCTGTCGGCGGAGTCCTGCACGCACTCGGCGGCGGGGAAGAGCGGATCCGACTCCCACCGCCCGAAGCCCTCCGCCATGGAGCAGGATCCGGTCCGTCCCGCCGCCGAGCGGACTCCAAACGGGCAGGAGGGACGGGGCGCGCGCGCTGCGAGACAGCGCGCGAGGGCGAATTCGGGCGTTCTGGCTCTGGAGCTCGTTTTTGGAGGGGAAATTCGTTTGGTTGGTGTCGCTTGTTGCGGTTCCGTTGCGCTGCGCCCTTTTCCTCTTCCGGGTTGGTGCTTCACGAACAGCCAGGTTGTTTTCCGGTTGAAGCGGAACGTGAGTCCTTTTCAATGTTTTTCACGTGAGATTGAACTGATATGTGGAATTACTGTATTTTCCAAATAGAGGTTTTTTTTTCCTCCACGGGGCATTGCGCCCGTTTTTCATCTCTATCTCTACTATAATTAATCAATTTGGATTATTTTAGATCCATCAAGAAAAATATCCCCACTTAGTAGTATACTTAAAAAACCACACATAAGAATTCATCACTATTAAAATCAAGGGCTCACAAAAGATCTAAGGACCGAAAGATGAAGTTTGATGCGAGGCTTATCACCCCCCTCAACCACGGGCCCTTCCCCCCTCCCACGCCCTAAATGCCACCAAAAGATGAGCCCTTGTCTATGGGATCTCAACCAATAAAATTCGTAGCAGTACGTATTTTGAGTGACAACTGATGCCTTGTAAATTTTACAGTTGCCCGTACTTTGCAGTTGTAAATAAGTACTTGCATTTTGACTTGAATCGGCACACAAGTATAGCTCTGTATAAGTTAAACGAATTGTTGCTGTTATAAAAAAGTTATTAAAAAATATTGTTCAAGTAAGCTATAATAAGCCCCCTGTACATGTATTATTCTATATAAAAAATAGATCGAGCTTGGGGCTACTGTTTTGAAAAATATGATGTCACTTTGAAGGAAGACATATGGTAATATACCTAGGAAGCAGCGATTCATCTTTTGCTACTGTTGATGGCAATAAATCCATGGAATTTTTGTGCAATCACGGAGTCTCTGAAAAGCAAAAAAAAAAAATACTAGAGAGGCACTTCTGATTAAAGGAAAACAAATGAAGTGGTCTTTGCTTGCCATGATTGCTTCATGCTTTCCAGATGTAATGTAACTCCTCTTTCATGCTTAAGTGTTTGGGCTTGAGATTGTAACCGCAAGGTAATAACTTGAGCATAGTATGATTTTTTTTGCTAACAATATTTTTGCATGCTTCAATGTTATTATACTGTGTAATTGTTTTGCCTTCGTGTTTGTTACTTATCTTAAGGGAGATGGTCTCAATCAAGGTGGATGATGTTTCCTCGAAAATAGCAAAGAATGTTGGATCTGCTGTTGAGGCCACAAAACAAAATGCCAAGCACTAGCAGAAATGTTGCACCTTCTTTCGACAGTGGATTTTGCTGATGGTGGCACTTCATCATCTTACTGATGGTCAATGGGATAGTGAACTTGTAGGCTTCTAGCTCTTGTTTGTGCCTAACAACATGTACTCTGTTTTGCACATTTGTTGTGATATTGTTTTGATATTTCTAGATATGATCAGCCACAAGTAAGCTAGAGACTTCTAAAAAGATCCTATGATAGCAACATGCAATCATGTGATAGACAATATTAGGTTTAATAGGGATTACAAATTGTGGGTTAATGGCAATGGCAAAGTACTTCATACACTAATTGCTCTGCCTTTTCCAAAAAGAAGGGGCTAAATTATATTTATATGAATATGATATAGTTTGCATTTTATAACCCATTTTACATTTGCAATTTCATTGCTCATACAAGAACAAAACCTCACAACTTTTATTTTCTCAAATATTGCACAGGTTCATATTCCAGTGGCGATGATACTACCTTTTCTTATTGCATGCAGTGTCAAACTGCAGTGAGGTATTTTCTTTCCCTTTACTCCGAATTAGTGCTTGGGTATGAGAAATTGAGAATAACTCACTTGATAAAAATAGACCCTGAATGCATTAGTGACTGGAGTTTTTGTTTGATGGCAAAATTTTGAATGGGTGGGCTCCTTATTAAGGAACACTGGTGTTGCTCTTTCATTGTCTGAGTGAAAGCTGATAATAGCTTTAGTGGGGTTTCTTTGTTGAATCAGCGAGGTTATTATGTCTGAATCAACTTAGTTAGCAATTGTTATACAAAATGTTTAGGGTCAAGATGGTTGCAAAAGATAGTTTATCATCTCTGAGCTCAAGTGAGGACGAGCCAGATTTTGATCCTGTGGATTCCATAGAGATTTAGCACAACTCAGGATCAGTTTCTGCTTTTATGGAATCACATCGCAAATAAACAGCAAAAAAAAGCTATCAGGCTGGCCCCTAAATTTGCAAGTTGAGAGCTATCTGGTTGTTCCCTAAATCTGTGCCGGTGTTCTCTTCTCACTTCATTTGAAATTGACATTCAGCTCTAAAATAGGGGAAAAAATGCGAACCAAGCCAAAACATGAACGATAACGTTTAGCACTGCAAGTGAGCAACAACATTAGTATGCGACTCATATGTACCGAACTTTGAACGAAACAAAAATGACTAGTGAAATCAATAAATCTGCTGTATGCCACGCATCATATAATGATCGGTTAGAGATTGTTACTACACGAGACACACAATGCGAAGCAAAGGAAATTGGAGGTGTAAACCTTCACACGGGACATTATAATTTGATCTCAGCGCTGACTTTTATTCATAACTCGCAAACTGAGATCTCAGATCCTGATTCACTGCAGGTTCCTGAGAAGCAGAGCCACCAGGCCAATCTACTCAGCTGGCGTAGTTTGCACACAGATATAGGATACAGTTCACGAACTACAGTTAGGATTCAAACATTTGCTCTACCTTGCTAAACTCAGAGACCTAGAAACCAAACCTGCATCATACCAAACTACCATAAAGAGCCAAGGGGGAAAAAAACCATGACAAGAAAAACAATAAACTAAAGCGTTCAGACTCGTGGAAACCCTGACCGCCCTTTCCTCTGAAGGAACTCTGGGATTTGCAATGCATGGCCATCCTCCTGGGAAGTGGGAGAAAACCAACCCGAGCGACCACGGTTGCTGTCTCCTCCAGCCTGGGCAAGGAGTTTCATGACTCGTGAGAATACATAGAGGAAATAAGGTCAAGTAAACAAATGAAGTCACAATGGGTACCTGTGAAGACCGGCTCTCACTTTCCTCCTGGCGCTTGAAACCAGTTGCAATTAGAGTTATGCTCACCTGAACAGATGTATAGTGTTATTGACACGGGCAATAGGATCAAGTACAGTTGTGAAATTTACGGGCCTCTAAGTTTTGATACAACAATTTTAACCACAAAGTAGAAACAGTGTTATTCCATGACATACTTGACCAGTGTATGACGGATCTATAACAGAGCCAAAAATCAGATTTGCACCAGGGTCAACAAGATCATAGATTACTTCAGCTGCAGCATTCACCTATAGAAAAGGATGGCAAGTAGGGTTCAGTCAGAATGTATTCTGACTATTCAAGAAGTCATCTCTAACAATGCAAGAGAGATGCATGTTATCTCATTAAGAAAAGAGGCAGTACAAAATGAACAAGAGAACGGGAGAGGCTAGAACAGGCCCTCCCAACACACCCTACGCACACTGATAGACAAGGAAAGAAAAAGCGCGACAAAAGGCCAGAACACAACCACGGCCTGCTTATCACACAGGCAACTAATGACCTGTAGTAAGCAACCTCAGGAAGAACTCCTTAAAAGCTGAATCCCTTGGCAAGCACCACAATTGATATATATATATATATATATATATATATATATATATATATATATATATATATATATATATATATATATATATATATATATATATATATATGAATGTATGTTACCTCTGTCAAGGTTAGATCATTCCCTCCAGTGATATTCCATACAATTCCAGTTGCTCTTTCAATACCAATATCAAGTAGAGGAGACTGTATGGCATTGAGTGCGGCATCTCTGGCTCGTGTCTTGCCTACAAAAAGGTCAAAAAGATTGGCAGGTGTGGTTTAGTTGTCGATGTGTTGGTGGGGACATGTTCCAGATGCATAGAAATTCAGACTCAACATTATCAGTACCCATTTAGACTTTCAAACTACATATTATGTTTTTCAATAGCATAATATGCTCAGGACTCCACAGAGAACTTGATATAACAGACCTATTGTTATGGTCGAGGTGTATTTGGGAGGTAGATAACTAGGCCTTATGCTTTGCCAAGAGCTTTGGGATAACTAGGCCTTATGCTTTGCCAAGAGCTTGAGGGAGACTAGAATTGTTTTTTCATAATTCATTGCTTGCTTTCCATTGTGCCCCATGGGCTGAATATAAAAGGTACATAGGACTAACACCTCTTGTGCCTAGACAATATGGTAATATTCCTATAGACAAATAACTAAGAGAGACACTAATTAACACTAATGGGCTTAAGGCCCAACTAGGACACTTGCGCCCTACGGCGCCCCTCTTTATGCCCATGACAAGAGCTTGAGAGATTGAGGGAGACTAGAATTGTTTTTTCATAATTCATTGCTTGCTTTCCATTGTGTCCCATGGGCTGAATATAAAAGGTACATAGGACTAACACCTCTTGTGCCTAGACAATATGGTACTATTCCTATAGACAAATAACTAAGAGAGACACTAATTAACACTAATGGGCTTAAGGCCCAACTAGGACACTTGCGCCCTACGGCTCCCCTCTTTATGCCCATGACACCTATCCATGTATGCACTGGCGGAGCCTCATGGAGGCGAACCTGGGCACCTGCCCCCCCTTACTTCCATGCTTTGTTATTGTATATTGTATTATTTATATCCTGTTGCTCTACAAAATACTGCTTTATGAAGCTATACATGGAGAGACAGAAGTCTAGGCTACAGACAACAATCAGAAAATGACAGAAGTGTCGGCATCATATCGCTGCTTTCTATTATAATTGTCATTAAAATATTTTTTAGCCCCCTCTTGTTTCCTCTTCACGCTCCGCCACTGCATGTATGTATTTGATTCTAAATAAACATGGTTCTATGTATTCTGAAATTAACCTGTTGCTGTTCCAATGCCCATCAATGATGAGCCAGCATCTGACATAACTGATCGAACATCAGCAAAGTCCACATTCACCAGACCTGGCACCTGCAAGCAAAAGATGAAGCGTAGAAATGACCACTCTAGCCAAGTAGATAACATGCAATTGTCATCTAGGTGAACAGTGAACATTATGACAAAGCAGGTGTTAAAAATGTTTGAATTTTCAGGCACGTGAGTTTTCCTATTTCCAAATGGTGTGTCAAGAAACCAAATTCTGCAAAAGGATGACACATGAAGAAACCAAACGCAGAACAATGTTTATTCAATTTTTACTTTGTTGCTGGTTCTGCATGAATGTAAAAAGAAAACTAGACAGTAAAACCACTGTTTCAAACCTGTTAGCAGTGCAGAGGCATTGACTTGCACTAAATGAAACCCCATACCATGGGGCAGTGCATAGTCAAGAAGGAAAAGGTTATATCTTTAGCATAACTTATATAACATCAGTAATTCAGTAGGGTTTGTTTATCCTTTATTGCATGCTTGTCTATGACGCATAATATTTCAACAACAGGAGAGTTTGGACAGGAAATGATTCATTTTATTCGCAAAAGGAGTAAGATTGATGATATAACATATAGCAGTTTCTCTTACAGTGATTATATCTGATATCCCACGAACACCTTGCCGAAGAATATCATCTGCCAAATTGAATGCTTCTGTCACAGGAGTATTTGGGGATACAGCAGTCAGTAACTTATCATTTGGAATTACAATCAGTGTATCAACATTGCTTCTCAACGATGCAATTCCTTCTTGTGCCTGGAGAGCCCGCCTTCTTCCCTCGAATGAAAATGGGGTTGTGACAATTCCAACAGTCAATATACCCATGGACTTTGCAATCCCTGCAATAATAGGTGCGCCACCAGTGCCTGTCCCACCTCCCATTCCAGCCTGCAAAATGAATTTGAGGATCAAAATAGAGGTTACCATATTCTTCTCAAGAATGGATAGATATCATTATATCGGCCGTTCAATCGAAGGAAAAACATGGTTTGATTATCAAAACCCTATATATTATCAAACTACCATGATGACTAGAAATGCACACCATTCTAGATCAAACTGAAATGTGTAATGCTTGACAGCTTGAGCAATATGTACTTACTGTCACGAAAACCATATCAGCACCAGCAACTGCCTGTTCTACCAACTCCTGGCTTTCCTTGGCTGCATTCATGCCAATTTCTGGGTTCCCACCAGCACCAAGACCACGTGTCAATTCCTGGCCAATCTGTAGCCTATTTTCTGGTTCGATGGGTGACATCCGCATAGCCTGAAAATCAGTGTTCACAATCCAGAATTCCACACCCTTCATGGAGCTTTCAATCATCCTGTTCACAGCATTGGAGCCACCACCCCCGACCCCTATGACTTTAATCCTGGGCTCATTATAGCGGTAAGAGGGAGGAGTGTCCACCAATCTTTCAGCTGCAGTGTCAATGCCCTGCTCTTTGCTGGATACAGTAGCTGCACCATTATCTTCTCCATAAAGCAAGGAGATCTCAGGGTGAAGGTCATATAAGGTATCCTTGGTACGCCTTGGCCCAGCTCGGCGGGAGTTTGCAGAGCACTCGAGTCGAGAAAAGCGATAGGAATCACCAGCAAACCACTTCTTTCTCTGAAAACTTGCACTTTCACCAAGAAGCGTCTTCCTTATTGGCGAAATGCCTAATGGGCACCGGCAACTGGAAGCATTGGAGAAAACTAGCTGTGTTGCCATCCTTAGTTCTGGAATTTGCTTGCACTGGCAAATGCAATCTCCGATGGCTCAATAATTAATTCCAGGAGAGTTTCTGCCTTGAAACTGGCAAAAAAAAAAAAAGGGGAAACATTAGCTGTGCTTTGATGATGACCAGAAAATGGCATTACACGTTAGAAAACACAACAAATACAGGCTAAGATTGCAGGTGTTTGGATAGCAGCCACATTAGTTCCAATATGTGGGGAAAACAATCAGGCCACCATATGGTTTCAACTTCCGAGCCAACTGACTTGGCAATTTCATTTACCAAGTGTTTGGTTTGATCATAATCCATACTCCACATTTTGAAATGAAACAATTTGAACGGAACGAACCAAATGAACTAATAATACATGACAAGAAAAATGGAATTGAACTAATAATACATGACAATTGGAATTTAGGTAAAATACATTCCCCCATAAAATGGATCTGGAATCCTATTTAGAGAGGCTCGATAGTAGGGGCCAGGGGGATAGGGGAACAACAGCAAGCAGTCAAAGATTTCAAGAATAACCCCAATCTCACCTAGGAAAATAACCTCCACCAAAAATTGCTAGACACAGAGGTAAAACCACTATTCGAGAACGGGTCAAGATAGATTTATCACTATACCCGTTTCACTGGAAGTGGAAGAAGAGTGGGGTGGTGCAGTGCAGGCGCAGGACACCCGAGAGCCGCCGCCGCCTATGAACGGCAACGTCGGCAGATCCTCCCGGCGCTTTTATAGAGGAGACGACCAGGTGGATTCTGAAGGCTGGGGAATCCGGCACGAAGGGTTTCTGCGCCGCGCCAGGGATTCGGCGAGGTTTTCGGCGAGTAGACGACGACGCCAACGGCCGGAGGCGCGGGGCCTCAGCCAAACCAATGACTCGGTGAGTTTCGTGAGCGCTGACTGAGTGCCCAAAGCCCAGCGGCGAACGGCGACACGGGGATCCAATTTTGTTTTTCCTTTATTTATTTTTTTAAAGAAAAGTTAAAGGCAAAAGGGGAAAAATTGCAGCTGGGCAGGCCTAGAGCCCATGGGCCATAGAGCGACCGAGTGAGCCCAGCCCAGTCCGGCCTCCGACGCGCTGACAGGCCATGCCTGGCTGGGCCTCACCTAAGGCGGGCGAGTCACACCAGCACGACATGCTGGGCTGGCACCACAACACAGCGGGCGGGCGGACGGCCCAGCAGCTGAAACGAAGCATCGGTCTCCCCTTCGTCGCCGATGGACACAGGCGCCGCCGCTCCGCCGCGTCTCCCTCCCTTCAGTATTTATATATGTAGAAAGCTCACCGCCGGTGTGCGGTGCGCCACCTCAGTCCACGCCGTGAAAAAGGAACCGAGTTCCATGGGCTCGTTCGCTTCCTCTTGCGGCGTCCTGCCTGCACCTCCACACGTATCCATCCCCGGCCCTTCACTATTGTGCCCCGATCGCATTCGTCTCGTCATGGAAAGGTATGAGTTTCATTTCCCGCAGCGAATTTTGTTGCGTTTGTCACGCTAGTGATATCCCAACCGAAAATTTAACATGGACATGCACGGATTTTGCGCATACCTTGCGTTCCGCAATCCCTGTGTATATACTTATCCGTTTTTTTAGGCGTGGTGTTGGGGTAGTAGATGAATTAGGTTGTCCATGAGTGGGCCCAAAATTCAAAATGCTGGTTAACCATCGAAATTTCCAGTGAGCCTCCTAATTCGGCGAAATGGCATGCTTGAAGCAGTGGTGGTTGCAGGCTTGCAGCTGGAATTTGGATGTGCTCTAGCCTCCATCTACCATTTTAATTCTATTTGTAGCTTTCATTTGCAAAAAAGAAAAAAAAATCCGTTTGTAGAACAATTTTGATGTTGTGTTACTATTGTGATTTTTAGGAAGTAATGGACCATTAATATTTTTTTTGCCATGACAGACTTCTTTATCACAACCAGCATGGATCCTCCTCTTTCCTTCAAAAAAAATTGGAAAGAACTTAACACAAAAGGCATGGATCCACTCTCTCCTTTTGTTTAAAGGACTCTCTCCCATTAAAAAGGTGGCAGATCTCAAACTGGACTAGATTGTTGTGGCAATCGAGCAGTTAGGAACATGCCTGTATGGAGCCATGGATTGATTGTAAGCTGAACAAGTGATGGAAAAACTTACATTTATTGTTATCTTTCAGAGGTATGTAAACACTTCAACAGAGCCTAAGTTTTGAAGTTTGAACTCATTTGTAGTCTGTTTTACATGCTATTTCAATTGGAGCAATCCTTTAGATGCTCTCATGTTTTTGGGTTTCAGCATGACTTGTTCTATATGTAATACAGTTCCTTTTTTGCAATAGCCATTTGCCACAGACAAATCTGTATTTGTTTATTGCCATTTTCTCTTGTTTAATCACATAATCTCACATGTCTATTTCTTTTTCTTCATTGCATATCATTATATTAAGAAGAAGAGAGAGACTTTACACGACTCATACAAACCCTAGAAGAGCAAGGCCATGACAAACAAAATCATTAGAAGAAAAAAAATATTAAGCGACATAAAAGGCTATATGCTATGGAGCTTTATATACCACAATTTGGCCCCATTCCTAATATCCTTGACGGTGCTTTTGAAACTAGGGCCTTGTTTAGTTCACCCCAAAAACCAAAAAGTTTTCAAGATTCTCCATCACATCGAATCTTTCGGCACATGCATGAAACATTAAATATAGACGAAAATAAAAACTAATTGCACAGTTTACCTGTAAATCACGAGATGAATCTTTTGATCCTAATTAGTCCATGATTGGACAATATTTGTCACAAACAAACGGAAGTGCTACAGTAGCGAAATCCAAAATCTTTTCGCATCTAAGGCCTTGTTTAGTTCCGAAAAGATTTCGGATTTCGGTACTGTAGCACTTTCGTTTGTTTGTGACAGATATTATTCAATCATGGACAAACTAGGATCAAAAGATTCGTCTCGCGATTTACAGCTGAACTGTGTAATTAGTTTTTGTTTTCGTCTATATTTAATGCTTCATGCATGTGCTGCAAAATTCGATGTGACGGGGAATCTTGAAAACTTTTTGGTTTTTGGGTGAACTAAACAAGGCCTAAATAAGGCCTAGACCGAGATATCTCAAACTAGGGTCAAATCTACATTCAAATTTGGTTGTTGGAATTTCCAGTGCCCATTCCATGGATATTTGAACTTATATTTAGCTAGTATAAATTTCAATATCTAGCTATTCTCCACCATTCTTCGTAATTATTCACGAATATTTAAAATATTGACAAAAAGTCATATTGTAATTAGAAAATCTCATATAAGGCCCTGTTTGGTTCCCCTTGCTACACTTTAGTAGCTAAAGTTTCAAACACATTGACTAAAAGGAGCTAAAATAGTTTAGTTCCATTAGTCACTCAAGAGTAGCTAAATAATTTTAGCAATTGAGCTAAGAAATTCTGATAACTTGCTATTACCGAAAATAGTCCAGTTGCTAAAATATCTGTATAGAAGAAATTGAATTCCTGGATTGCTGATACTTTTTTTTCCCCTTGCAGAAACCGCATGAGCTTGCCTTAGTGTTTGGTACCAGGAGAAGAGCATATAAAAGTCTCCTTTCTCCTAGTGCACGACATAAGTCATAATAGAAAAATCTTGAGCTTCAGCTAGGCAAAGGATTGAGCAAATCTGAGCAGACCTGAGAACTTTCCAGTGAGTATAAATGCACCTGCACTTCACCACACCATACTCTTTTCAAATATACTCGGCCCTACTTTATCCAAAGGGTTAAGCACTAATAAGTTAAATAACAGGCAACTTGGTAAGAACATATATTCTCCTGTCCAATAGCATTTCCAAACAGAGAAACTAGGCAGTGCTGAAACGTCTGAGTTTCTCTTCAAGCGAAAATACTTACAGTACTCGAAGTCATGGTCTCATAGATAATGTCAAACAAATCCAGTTTCCTGCCCCCGAATACTCTTGCATTGCAAGAATTTTCATTTTCGAATATGAAGGTGGATAAAAATCTAGAGCAACTTGCCAAAATTTAACCTTTATTTTCTAGGAAAAGATTTTGTGCCATTCCTCCTCCCATCTCCATCTCCCCACTGATGTACTTGCTATCCCAGAGGAGAGGTCAGAGGGTAGCCAATGAGAAATCAGAGGTGGTTGCAAGAAGTAGGAGACAGAAATCCTGGCAATGGCCTACCACATCAGCACATTGCACATCCCTACCTATTTCTCCTCGGCCCTCATTTCTCTATAGCTTGTGAAAACAGAAAGAGAAACAACCTCATGGGCATGTTCTAAAGGACACGATCTTCTTTGGGGCACACTAGTGTATGAAACCACAAGGCTGATTCAACTTACCATTGTCGGAGAAGACAAACAAGAACAGAAGGAACGGCCTACCATGTGGTATTTATATATGCTCCTTCTATGATCCTCTCTTGAATATATCAAACACATGTATATATGTGAAACTAGCTAGCTCACTAATCTCCCCTTGCAGTTGAGCTCTGCTCACTCTCATGGCGCAAGGTGAGGAGAGTTCGTGGTGCATGACAAGTAGTGATCATGGTAGAGCTGCATCATTCAGCCAAGCAATTGCATGTGGATCCCAAAGGCGTGCTTCTGCTGCACAACCTGCCAATTTCTTGTACTGCTTCTCCTTTCTACTCTATCCCTCACTCCCTCTGCTATTTCTCTCTTGCTACTACTAGTAAATGCAAAGACAACACAGCTAAAGCTCTTTTTTGCACAGTTGCTATAAAATAGTGTTTCCATATCCTCTTTTTAACTATCTTTATAACAAACTCTCCTGTATATATATTCCGAGCTTCCTCTCATTGGATTACACCTCTTCCCACAAACCAAATAGTTTCTTAATGCCTAAGGCCTTGATCCTGCAAGTGATCTTACCTTCCTGCTCCTCTTTTTAGCCCTCATCCTTATCTGTACACCTCTGACCCTCACTTTCAGTCATTGCCTTTACCTTCTTGAAAATTTAAGCTTTCATCTGCTTTGCCTTATATTGCATATGGCTGTCATTGGTGCTGAACTCGCTGCACTACTGCTTGGTCCAGGGAGTTGCAACCTGCAGCTGCTCCTTATTACTTTGGTGAGTTGGAGGAGGCCCTTATCCATGGCACCCGTACTTCTGTTGATCACGGCATGATCGGAAGTGATGTGGACACAGAGTGTAAGAGTAAGACTGCCTTTTTCTCTACACCTCTCTCCTTTAATCCAAACCTTAACCACCCGTGGAATCGGTTTCTTTCTTTGCTTTGCTGCCCTCCCCACAACACAGCAGTAGATAAGCATAGGGGAGCATGACTTGGCTTTTGCCTGGCCAAGCACAGATTAGCCATGACCAGATGCAGCTGGGATTGGGAGACAGCATAAATTTTGTGATCCCACAGGCTGCAGAGCGGACACCTCACTCCTCTCTTCTATCTCTGTCCAATTTTGCTGCCTCTTGGAGATAGAGCCTTGAAAAGACCTTTAATTCCATTTGTATGTATGCAGCAGCTGGATACCTTGCAGCTAGGCCCCCCACACTGGAGATCTTCCCTTCATGGCCAATGAGTCATCTACAGCAGCCATACAGTGTAAGCACTGTTTCTGTTTCATCATTTACAGTGCCCTACAGTTCCTTGCTGACCAAACCGGACAAAGGTGTTCTTGGTTAATTAACTGCTCACTGCCTTCTTCTGTCTGCTCCTCTTGATGAATTGCTGCGCAGGGTAACTCGCACTCAGTAGGGAGCACCACTGACTCGAGCTCAGGTCAGAACAGTATGCCACAGACCGAGTTGGTGTCCCCAGGGAGCATGAGGGCCGACTCTGGGCAGCGGCAGGAAGTTTTGATGGTGACCGTTGATGACTACAACTACGAGCAAGGACTCGGAGCGGCAGCAACCACAGCTCAAATCTTTCAGCAGCATGCGGCAGGCCAAGACAAGGTAATAGCTAGTGACACAATGGTACTATGCTGTCTAGTCGATAGATTACTAAATATTCTTGAGAAATAAGTAAGCTTTACAATGAAACTAGAGCATTGGTATTGTCAGGAGCCATTAGAACAACTATTTTTTGGAAGCTTGAATTGGTTTGAAGGTTTTGAGATGCAGACAAGCCTTTCAATATAGAAGTCACTGCTTCTTCTTTTTGTAAAATAGTATGTTTCTTGAACGACTGGAGAGTAGGTCAACCCTCAAAAAAGTAGGTAATATCATTTTTCAAACAGCATCTGGTCAAGGTTTTTCCAGGGAAAAATAAAAACAAAAACAAAGAAACCAAATGATGGTTGGGGCATGCTACTTCCCTTCTTCCTCTATTGGGAAAGACAATAAAAATACCTACAGATGCTCTTCGGATGGCTTATGTAGTTATGTGGTTGAGCTGCTGGAAATACTGTGGAATGGAGGGTGAAACAGGTAAAGAGCTGCTATCTAAAAGCAATAGTAAATAAGTAGTAACACCCAACAGGAGATTTTGGCTCCAATATACTTTCTTGATGCTGAATAGGTATCTTACTGTAGAACTAGCATTGCACACTGTTCTTATTTACCTTTTTGGTGTTCTGGTGCAGGGAAAGCATGGATCCACAAGAAAAGACGGCAAGCTGTTAGATGCCAAGGTTTGGTAACATTTGCGAACGTTTTATTGCTTGCATGCACTACAGTTTTGCCGTACTATTAATCTCTTATATTATTCTAAAATTTAGACTGAGAGGCGATTGGCTCAGAACAGAGAAGCTGCAAGAAAGAGCAGGCTGAGAAAAAAGGTGCAAAGCAAAACAGAGAAAAATGCTTAGATCAACTGGTACCATATATCTAACAAAGATATGAAAATTGTTCAACTTCAGGCCTATGTACAGCAGTTGGAGACAAGTCGGATTAGGCTTCAGCAAATTGAACAAGAGCTGCATGGAGCACGTTCACAGGTCCAAATTCTCTAGAAGCCTCAGGACATAGAACATTTGATCTAGTATTTGCATAGTGTTACCATGTGGTGTAATGTTAAAATGGTTTCAGGGTCTGTTCCCGGGAGGAGGCGGTGCACCTGGAGATTTGAGTTCAGGTAACCATCTCATTTGGCAGAACAAAGCCTCACCACCCAACCGGTTGATATTCAAAGTCTTCGTTCAATTTTGATTTGTTATTACAGGCGCTGTGATTTTTGACATGGAGTATGCCCGGTGGTTAGAAGATGACACCAAGCACATGACAGAGCTCCAGGCCGTGCTGCAGCCTCAAATTATTGATGCGAACCTGGGGGCCATCGTTGAAGAGTGCATGCGGCACTATGATGAGCTGTTCCACCTGAGGGCTATGCTTGCAAGATCCGATGTGTTCCACCTGATGACTGGCTTGTGGGCAACTACAGCTGAGCGATGCTTCCTCTGGATGGGCGGCTTTCGTCCTTCTGAAATCCTCAAGGTATGTAGGTGTTAAACTCATGCAAAAGCACCCTTTTAATTTCTCTCTTTTTTTTTTCAGGGAAAAGCACCTGAGCTTTTCTCAAACGAACAGCAGAATTTATCAGCACAATGCCATTAACTGCTGAGTGTTCTGTATTGGTTTGTGGTCAGATGCTGATACCGCAGCTTGATCCTCTTACGGAGCCGCAGCTACTAGGGATGTACAATCTGCAACGGTCGTCGGAGCAGACTGAGGAGGCGCTTGGGCAGGGGCTTCAGCAGCTGCACCAGTCGCTTGCGGATGCAGTGGGCGCTAGTCCTCTCAGTGACGGTGCAAATGTTGCCAACTACACTGCTCTCATGGCCCTAGCACTCGACAGGCTCGACACCCTTGAGAGCTTTTACCGTCAGGTCAGTTTTTACTCTTCATTCCATTTCCATATAGGTGTCGCAACGACCTTAACCTTGACTAACCACGCTTAGCACTTATATGGATAGAAATTCAATGCTAAAATTGTTTGAAGATAAAATTTTTAGTCATAAGAGTATTATGGTAACATTGATCTCAGTTCATTAACTGTAAAATAAATGTTGCCTTTCTTGCTGGATAGCAGAAAGGTAGCTACATATTATCTTAAAATGTATCGTAGCCAACTTTGTGTGCTTAACCCTCTACTAAACATGCAGATAAACATCATTAGCACTTTCCACTGTTCATCATCAATCGCACCTATCCGTTTCTATGTTTGTGGTACCGACTATATATTCGATATGCTTTCTCGAGGAATTGATAATAGGGTCCTTGCAGAAGCAAAAAGGTTCTTTTCTACTATCACATAAAACAAATGTATACTCGTCGACATGACCACCTATCCCTTTCTATGAAAAGCCAGAGTAGAAATGTGATGGCCACCTTACTACATGATTATAGAATGAACTAATAATACATCTGCCCTGTTCCTATTCCTGACCATATATATCCCTCTTTGCTCTCCCTTGTATTTTACTAGTTGTTGAACAGAGATGCACACGAGCATATATATCCAAAAGACTTCTTATGAGAGTGGAAACCATGATAAGTCATAAGTGCTGCATACATAGGATAGGTACTACTATAAGGTCAAAAGAGAATATACCTTCCCTTGTAGTCTATATATAGCGAAACAATACACATCCAGGGCCTGTTCGGTTGCTCGCTCAGGCAAGTCTGCACTGCATGCTCAAACAACAATCTAGACCATTGATTTTGATTGTTTAATGGCCAAAATTCATTGCGAAGCAACCAAACATATCCTTAGACTATGCAACAGCAGTAGTAAGCTAAGCTTTGAGCCTGTCTACATCTCGCGCACGACTGCACGAGCACGGGCTTTGCCTGTCACCAGATGCGGCCACAGGCCCGCAGGCCGCAGCTGCCGATAATTTGCGGTCCTGAACGCGACGTGTCGAACTGCCCGTCCGCGCGCGTTCCCTCCAAACTAGCAACTTTTCGTCTGTTCATTCATGGAAGCGTGAACGGCTATCTGACACCTCTGTTCATCGTTTCTTTACACATGCAGGCGGACAGTCTGAGGCAGCAGACGTTGCACCAGATGCGGCGGATCCTGACGACTCGCCAGACGGCTCGGTGCTTCCTCTCCATCAGCGAGTATCACCGCCGCCTCCGCGCGCTCAGCTCCGTCTGGGCCTCCCGCCCTCCAACCGAGTAAGATCCTCTCTTGTGTGTTCCATGAACACTCTCACTTGCACACGTCACGCCTCACTCTTGGCAAGTTGGCATGCATTGACTCTTGGCGAAATGACTCTTCGTTCACTTTGGCAGGAGCAGCGTCGCCGCCGCCGCCGCCGCCGCCGGTGCAGAGAATGTCAGCCCTGCTACAGGGACGACGAGCGAGCAAGCTGCTCTCCGTCCGTACAATCACCAAAGCCAGCAGTTCCCTGGCTTCTGATGATCGAAGGTTGGATCGATGCATGACATGGTTGGTAGTAGCAGCTAGGGTACAGATTCCGCCATCACCGTCAGTGGTGGCGAGCGGATCAACGAGGCCCGATCGAGGGGACAGATTGTAGTAGTAATGTTCTTCTGTCATTAACATATTCATGCATTCATCGAGAATATGGAACATGCATCATCATCACTAGGGGAAAAAAAAGAGGACAAAAAGGCTCTGCTCTCAAAATAGCTCCACTTGTATTTGTTCCGCTGGCTCTTGAACTCAACCAAAGGTTAGCGCCTCTGAAAAGTTTGGTGCAAAGAGAGGCCGAAAGAGGGCCGCAGGTGGGAGTGGGACGCCGACGTGTTGCTGCGCCGATGCTGATGGTGGTACCATGTGCCATTTTGTGGCTAGTTCCGTTTCAGAAACAGGCGGGGAACATTTAACGTTTCGGCGGCGTACCACGTGTCGAAGGGAGCAACCCGGTGTGGCCCTAATTTTGTTGGGTGCATGTCTGATGGAAAGTGACCACTCAGAACTCGCTACTCGCTAGCCACCCGGTGCGGCCCTAATTTTGAAGCGGAGCGGCGCGATGGCACGTACGCTACAAAATATGACCCAGCCTCATTTTATTTTTATTCCTTCTGTACGGATTTGCTTGGTATGGCTCCTTAAGTGCTCCTCTAGATAAGACGGAGCCCTCGAGATGTAGTCACAAATTGCACCTCCTCTATAGATCCAAAATGGCTTGACTCCTCTACTATTCGCCAGAAAACAACTCATCAAGTGTTTGGCATGACTCCTTTACAAAAACTGCTGCAAAAAGAGTCGGAGTGATAAACAGGTCCTAAGCATATAGAAATATAATATACACCTTTTTTTAGACGTGTAAAGATTATGGGCAACTTTCATGTGAGGAACTTTTTTGTTTTTTGAGGGAATTGTGCGCAACCAGGTGAGTTTGACAGCGTTGTGCTCTAGGGCCAGCAATTTCCATGTTACTTGGCGACATTCTAGACTATGGAATTCGAAATAGCCTGGTCTGCGTCGACACCCAATTTGTTGTTAATCGCCGATCAATCGCTTTGGCCCATTGAGTCCAGATGTATACTCCTCCCATCTCGTCGTGCAGAATGGGCCGCAAGCCTGTTTATAAGCCCATAGTATACGGTGTCCCCTTTCTGCTGGTCCAGTGGTTGCAGCCCAACACATTACCTGACAGGTCACCTAACATGTCAGTGGCGGCCTGCCCGACGCGGCCCCATTTTTCTCGATACCCGGCCGGCGACCCGGTTCACACAAGGTAACTTCGCCCGTGACCCCAGGAACAACGACAACCCCGCGCGCGGCGATAGATCAGCGGCTGCGCGAGCGAGTTCGTGACCCGTCTAGCGCGGACGACGCGGCGGCGGCGGCGGCCAAAGCTACTAGTACTAGCTACCTGCCGGCCTTTTCGTTCGTCGACGCGCATGCGCGCGGGACGGGAACGTACGGGACCGCGAGCCTCGTCGTGTTTGATCCGTTGGGAGAGGAGGGTGAGGCAACCGCACCAAGCCTGCCCGGGCGGCACAGCACTGCCGCCGGGCGCCCGGCGCCGGGGTCGGTCATCCAATGGCGACCACACACCGTACCACCACAAACACCACACCACGCCGGCCGGTTGACCCAGCTGACGGCTGACGCGCTCACGCCTGGCCTGTGGACCGGACTCGACTCGACTCGACCGAGAGAGTTTGACATCTGCTCTCCCGATCGCCGGCTGGCTCCCGCCACTGCACTCCGTTCAACCGGTCGTCCACCAATACACTACCACTGCGCACGGTACTGCGACCTCCACTTCGAAAAGAGGGGCCGATCGAGGTCCCACCACACTCTATACTAATAGCTCACCAAGTTAGAGCAGCCCACTACTATAGATAGATAGATACATAGATAGATACATAGATTTTCAGCTGGTCCCATCACTTTTTAGTCTTTTACATGGAGTATGCATGTATGTATACACACGCTAAACTAGCTGGCGCGCGATCGAGAGGGGGCTGGTAGTCGGGTATATACTAGCTGCATGCATGCATCCATGTCAAACGAGCTGACTGTTCTGTGGCCAGTGCCATGATGGTTTTATATGCTTTTTGACGAAGTCTATATGTGTGGCTTGTTCTAAGTAAAGCGGTTAAAGTTGCATCAGGTATATGCGTCAGTGACGACCGGCGACTTGAATATTTGGCGCCTTCTCATGATGAAAAATTGAAAAACCACGTTCAAGTAACCTTTGATTTTCGACCAGCTTGAGCGAGAGGTGATTCATGATCGATCGGTGTGATGGGAATTTAACTCCTTCCGCGTGCCCACTGCGACTTACAACAAAATACTGAATTGCCTTGACGATCAAGAATTTTGGTGAGTGCTAACATAAAACCGCCAAGAAAAATGTGGCTTTTCTTGGCTTGGGACGTAGACCTCCAAGAAAATGCAAACTAAACATGCTAAGAAAATTGCTCATTTCGGTGAGTTTTAGTCCAAACGGTGCACCAAGGCAAATTTTGTGTTTCCCTTGAGTGTTATTACAAACCGTCAAGATAATTGCTATTTCAAACCGTCAAGATAATTCATATTTTCTTGAGTGCTATTCGAAACTGCTAAGATAATTTATGTTTTTTTGGGTGTAATTAGAAACCGCCAAGGAAGTACTCTGAGCTTTGAAATTAAATTATTTTGAATTTTTCAAATGACCTTAGAGTATTCGACAAGATGTAAAACTGTTTCGTTCAAACTATTTACTTTTGAAATTATTTAGGATCTCAAAATTTCATTAAAGTGATTACAAAAGAAAAAAAATCACTTAGTCACAGGTAACTTTGAGGTGTAGTGGTAACTTTGCTTCACGCGAAGCTAGGATTTCAGTTGTTTTTTTTGCTCTTGCTTTACATTTCCTTGGAGGGGAGGATGGCACTACTGACAATATTGGCCCTCAAGGAAACTAATTTACTTAGTGATTGGACATTTTCTTGTCAGTTTGGCAAATTAGGTATGGTCCTAGTTTCCTTGGCAGCCAACCTTTCAAAGAAAATCATCTTTGAGTGTTAAAACTATCAAGGAAAACAATTTTCCTTATCATCTTATCAAGGATTATTTTCTTGGTGGTGATCTTTCATCTTGCCTCAATATGGATGCAGATGACAGGCAAGTCAGCGAACCATGGGGAAATATCATTATTATGTCATCCTCTTGTGTGGTTTGTTCACTCTAACTTCCATGTTACTTTGTGCTCTTAAATCATAGTGTAAAGATATTATGTTTTGTCATATACAACTAGCTAGTTTACCAATTCTAGTTGACGTGGCTTAGTTGCTTCATTCAATTCTAGAATTGTGTAGTCTTTATCACCCTAGCCTTGCAAGATCATCACAGAAGTAGTAATTTTTAGGGTCATCTTGTTATCTAACATGTATGCCTAGTGTTTATACTTTGTAGAAATTTTAATTACACTACTCATCTCCCTCTAACCATCCATAGTTCCTTTCAAGCATGTACTATCCGCCGGCATAAGTCTGCTTATGGCGTCATTAAAAAATTGTATTAATAAGTGCATCCATACATTATCCACGCTCCACTTTTGAACCTAACAAAATAAAATAGTTTAGGATGTGGAGAAGACATTATATGCTTCATTTTCATCCCTAGTTTTTGGGTCACTTCACACAAGTAGGCTTAGCAAGAAGAGCAACAATAAAGTGAAATTTGGGCCATTTTTCTCATCATACCAATCCAACAGGTGTATTCCCTTACATTTATGAGTTGTGCTACTTTATATTCTACAAGTAATGTGAGCCGAGATAACAGACGCTGTGAAGACATATTCTACAAGTAATCTTTTGCCCGGCACTGTGGCACCTTGTCAAGTGAGGATAGCGAGCAAGGTGGCGCATTTGAATCCCTCACTCTAGTTCCTCACGGACTGCGCTAACGAGGTTTACCTCGCCCGTGTGAGAGAGCCGAATCAGCTCGCCCGGCTAGGCAAGGTTGTCCTTGTTTTTCATGCGGCAAGACGAAGTGAGCGACGAGGAGAAGCCAAGCACGCCCCACAAGCAAACCGCAAGCTGTTCGTCTCCGCTTGCGTACTATTTTAGCTTGGAAAAAACACCAATTTCAACCAAATACTCTCTCTGTCCATTTATCTCAGTCGTTTAAGCAAAAAAAATTCCAATAGTCTCCATCGTCTTGAAGGGGCCCGCTGTAATTATAGTTGCGTCGTCTCACATGCGTGCTGGCCGTTCCTTGGTTGCATGTGCACGTCTCCACGGGGGACTTGGGCTATCCTAGCCGCTCCTTGGTTGCATGCATACACATTAATTGGATTAATTGGATCACAAGAATTTATTGCAAAGACGTGGGTCATCCGTGCTCCTTGGTCTCTAGCCACAAGGCTTAAAACGAAGGAGATAGGGCACTCCTAATGCAGAAACTATCATAGTTTCTGTGAGCATAAGTTGTACTGTCATTTAAGTATTTTACTGATGTGGCAAAATAGTTATTGAAAATAGAACAAAAATTATAGAAACCGGATCTAAGTTAGAAACTATGTCTATATGAGAACCAAAATACGAAATGATGTGATTGGTTGAGAATAAAAAGAAAATGATTGTAATTAGATAAAAAATTATTCTAAAGAAACTATTGACCATAATTTCTATATGTAATATATATAAAAATTAATAGATATATAAATTATATTTAGTTTAGAATGTCTTAATACACGGATGGAGTAGGTTGTTGGTAGGCACACGTATTCTCGCAGCTGGCCAGATAGGCGCGTTGTCCTGCACGATTGACTCTCGTTACATTCCCGAAAACCTAGTACTTCCCCCCTCGTGGAAAGCTAACAGTACCCCACAGCACAGTAGCGAGAGCACCCACCCCCAACTGGCCCCTGCCGCCCGGGGCTATCGCGCTCTAGGCATCACATATATACGGATGCCCAGACGTCGCCGCTCCCACCGTGTTCACACGCGACCTCGTGATGTATGCGCGTGTGCGTCGTCGACAGACACCGGCCGCGCGCGTACGTAGTACCTGATGAGAGCCCGTTCCAACCTTCAAAAGGGCCGCACACAGCATGCTCCAAAAGCGCATCATATAAGGAGAGCAACACCAACGGCGCACCAACCTCACCATTTCCCTCTCCCTCTCCCCGCCGGCCGTGACATGCACGCCTTGACATAGACGACGACCTCTCTCGTGTCTTCTTCTCCACACCACCAAACCCGGCATATAAAGCAGGACAAACACTTCTCGCGCTAGCTAGCTAGCTAGCTGCCGAGGCGTGTATCGCACAGAGCCAGGGAGCAAGCAAATTTGATCGATCGATCTATGGTGTTGAGGGCTTGCGCAGTAATGGAGGCGGGTACTTTCAGCGTGCCGTTTTACGAGTGGCTCAAGCCACGATCGTCATCGTCATCGCCGCCGCCGTCGCCGTCCTCCTCCTCGTCGACGACGTCCTCGACGACGCTCTCAACGCCATCGATCGACCAATTAGCCGCCGTTGATGAGCGCCACGCCATGACGTGCTTGCCGCTTCTTGGTAGGCTTGAAGGGAGGGCAGCGACTCCTGATCATGGCCATAATAATCCTATCAAAGAAGAGCTGCTGAGCAATAATATCGCTACCACCGGCGGCGCCACGCGGAGAGAGGAGGCCGCCGCCGCTGGTGTTGACCTGAACATCGGCTTGCCGGCGGCGGCGGCGACGACTGGGGGGCGCGGCTATAGTTCTGAAGAGGTGCCCATGGACGAGGAAGACGACGATGAGGAGGAGGATTTCGAGGAGGAAGAGGACGAGAAACATGAGAAGTGCAAGGTGGAAGAAGCAGGGGGAGAGCAACAGCACGGTGAGATGGTGGTGGAGCCCGTCGAGCAGAGATCCGATTACCTGCGTGTGGGTGGGGAGGAGGGCATCAAGGGCTTCGTCGGAAGCCGTGGCCGGCGGTACTGGATCCCGACTCCGGCGCAGATACTCGTCGGACCGGTGCAGTTCATCTGCCATGTCTGCAGCAAGACATTCAACAGATACAACAACATGCAGGTGACTTAATTAGCTCATACTACTACTATATATCTATATCTATCATGTCTCATTTGGAGCACTTCTTTAATTGCTATCCTCTCTTCCTCAATCAGAGTTATTTTCTGTTTGCAATTGCGTTGAATGCCTTTTTTTTTGCAAAAGAAAAGCTGTGAATGCTTCTTCCAACAAGTTCCAAGTACAAGTGCTACTTGACTTCATTAAAATTAATAATTTGATTAGTTAGCACACTACTCTTGAGTGAGATAGGGACAGAAAATGCATTTAGAATCTAAGATTCTAAATTAATTGCTCCAGCCCCAGCTGCGCCTAATAATTGAAGCATGTGGATCATGCATATTCCAAAGAAATTTGTACGAGAGCTTTTCCAATTGGGAAAGTGGCTATATATTGCCTCGTCTTGCAGCGATCGATCAGCTGGGACATGCGATGCGAGGTGGTCATAGGGCATGCAAGGTGAACTCGTAGAGTGTGTAAACTGAACAGGCATATGCATAGTAGAGACTAGAGATCGACAAAATGGCAGGCATCTCCTACTTGCATGCTCAAGCTTGCTGTAGAACGAATGACCTAGCTACCAGCAAGTGTTTCATGCGTACCCGCAAGCAAGGAATCAGATGAAAAAAAAAAACGAGCTAGGGAATTAACTGATTAAACCCCACTACCTAGCTCTTTGCCGACATATCACACTTCATTCACACTCATTTTCCCTTCATTGTCTCCAACATGATGACAAAGGACAAATACGTTCTAGTGCTGCAACGAACATATTCCCCTTTTACTTAACTTCACGATCGTTGATTTTTAACATTTTTCCTTCATTTATGTATGTATGTATATATATATATATATATATGTGGCATCTCGATCAACGCTAGCTGATGCTGATGCATGACGATCTGTATATATATATGCATGCAGATGCACATGTGGGGCCACGGGCGCGAGTACCGCAAGGGCCCGGAGTCGCTCAAGGGCACGCAGGCGGCGACGCTGGCGCTGCTGAAGCTGCCGTGCTACTGCTGCGCGGCCGGGTGCCGCAACAACGTGGCGCACCCGCGCGCGCGCCCGCTCAAGGACTTCCGCACCCTGCAGACGCACTACAAGCGCAAGCACGGCGACAAGCACTTCGGCTGCCGCCGCTGCGGCAAGCCGTTCGCCGTCAAGGGCGACTGGCGCACGCACGAGAAGAACTGCGGCAAGCGCTGGTTCTGCGCCTGCGGCTCCGACTTCAAGCACAAGCGATCCCTCAACGACCACGTCCGGTCCTTCGGCGGCGGACACTTCTCCGTCACGCCCGACCAGGCCGCGGCCGTCGTGCCGCGGCCGTCGCTGCTGATGAAGCCCAGCAAGGAGCGGATCATCCGCTTCGATCAGCAGGGAGCGGCGGCGCCATGGAATGGAGCACACGCCCATGCATGACATCTCTCGGACAGGTTATTAATTAACAGGACGTACGTAGTACGCGTATATATATAGGGAATAGAGTTGTTACATCTCAGTTCCAACATGATTATGGATGCATATATATACTACTTGGAGGCGTACAGAGACACAGGCAATAAGACTCGAGATCGATCGAGGTTGCTTTGGACTTGGAGGCTGTGAAGTAGATGAATTTTCTTCCGAAGTAGCGCAGGGCTGTTCGGATTGGAGGGGATGTATAATAATTAGTTTATTTCCCCCAATCTTTATGGAGACAATGGTTTATCCAGACAAGCCAGAGGAGGAGCTTCAGAGACTGGTACGGTTATTATTAGCTCTACACCTATATAGGTATATCTGCAAGGGAGAAAATTTATCAGCTTCACATGCCGATATGGAGGCAACCATATGTATCATCGTATAATGCATGCATGCACATGCATGACATGACTTTATGAAATTTAGTGCACATGTTAATTATCTAAGATCATTCCATGGTGTAAGTCATTTGCAGAATTATCTTGTTTTTAATCACTTCTCTACATGAATTTCATCTTTCTCGTGCTACCATATCATCAGTTTCTTATGCAGTTTAATTAAATTTATGGATCGACATCTCTCAAGAAGCAAAGTAATTAACAACTAACAACATTTACGTACAAAGGCCAATAAAAAAATCTCTAAAGCTACGAAAAGTAACAACTAACAACATTTACGTACAAAGGCAAATAATAAAAAAAAATCTCTAAAGCTATGAAATTACACATTAGTAACCAGATGAAAATAAAGCAAAATATCTCCTGTCCATGTTGGTAAATTTCCCGGCATGGCTATTATGCAACAATTATTGAATATTTTAGTATATATTTACAAAATGAAAACACAATAAATAATTCAATATTACAAGAAATGGTACAGAAGAATAGACGGCATATTCCTCTCCTTGAAAGAAAAGCACCCTCTCAATGGAAAATCACAAAAAGATTCTAGGTTTAAGGCCCTATTTGGTACAAGTCCATTCTAAATCTGGCTTGTTCGTGCAACATAGCAAGGATCTATTTTTTTTTTCTATATTCTTGAAATAAACTAAGAGCCAATCAATGAAACAAGTATTTTTTTAGCTTCAGCCGACTCTAGCTCCTCTATGTACTGTAGTAAGGAGCTGGAGCCATACCAAAATGGGGCATAACTATATGTTGATCCCTTTGTAGTAGTAGATGAGGAATGATTTGGTATCATATGGAAAATGATAGACAAATGGAGTAAGACATGCTAATGTTAGAACTACAATCACTTACACTAACAAAGGAATAATGCCAATATGGAACCATACAGAACATGACACGTGCATGGAAAAAAATATAGAAGTATATATATGGGCCATTTTAGCAACCTTGAACACCATAACTAGATATGTTGGCACAAACTAAGTGGTAGAGTAAGATGTAGCTCACACAGTTTGGTAATGGAGCAACCACTTATATCTAGTGACAAGAAGCATTATGAAGATATTTGTGAGAGAGAGAGAGAGAGAGAGAGAGAGAGAGAGAGAGAGAGAGAGTAAAACATCGGATAGAAGCACATATACTATGTTGTTAGGCTTGAATAGCAAACAAGGCACATAATTGCATAGGCCTCCCACTAATTTATTCTAGATATAGCATGCTCTAGGATGACTTTACATGAGTCCTGGTCTAGGGTTTCATCTCTCAAATAATGTGATCTGTTAGGGTTAATTATCCAATGTGGTCATGATAGTGTGATGACGGTGTCAAATTGTGTTCCTCCACCTCTTCTCAAGCAATAGCATGTTGTGTTATCATTGATGATGGTGGTGATCCCAAAGATGGCATGTTATCATTTCTCCATGGTTGGAGAGCTTCATATGGTGACATTATGTGGGATTTTAATTTGTTCTAGGTTTGATGGATTCATTGTCATTAACCATGAATTATTTAGTGTTACTGCTTCCATTGAACCTATTGAAGGTAATGTTATATTACCATTTACATCCTCTGTCAATGAGATCGCTTTGTTTGTTTAAATTATCTTATATGTCTTCACAATTGATTCAAGTAATTGACTATTATGGTACTTTAAGAGCCAGGGTTCCTCTTACAATTGTTGGTGAAAGGTTTCGATTGTGATTTCTATGATTTTCTTAATTAATCTACCATGGCACAAGGTAATGAATGATGGATTCTAAACATCTAGTTATGTTGTACCTATGTAATTTAGGCGCATGGAAGCGAGGTGGTTATTTGATATTTCCTGCAAGTTTAATACAATCCCAATTTTTTGTGAGTAGGTACTTTTTGTTCCTTTATTTTCCTTAGAGGTTCAATTTCAACCAAACTTTCTTCTTTTGGGTCAACTTAATCCCTAGTTCGATGTTAAGTCCCACATTCAGTTAAGTTTTTTAATGACATGTACAGAAAATAAACAACTTGTAAAGTTTTTAGAAAGATTAAGGACGTTGTAAAAGACGTATATATCATTATCTCCTTTCCTTTCCCGAAGGATATCTCCTAAATTTGGCAGCTGTTGTTTACATGCATCGGTGATTGGCTTTCGCATTAGGAGATAGCTAATATGTTATTGTATTTGTGACAAATTTTAAACCTCATAAAGTTATTTATTTGGGATAAAGGGAGTAGGTGTGAACAGATGCCGTAGGGTGTACGCAACATATACCTACAGTTTGTTGATGGATTAATAATCCCAACAAACAATCAACTGCTGATTATTAGTTGCTGCTCGACATGTTCGTGCGCTCTATTAGAATACTGTAAAAAATTAAATAGGCACAAAATCTGAATGGAGCCTGCAGGCTGCAGATCAGGGGTGGGTGTACATGTGTAGAATGTTTGATTTATTTGCTTAAGTATATGCATAGGACCCTGTGCTATATATATATATAATTAGAGAGCAGGTCTCTAGCTAGCAGGGAATGTATCTACTACTTTATTTTCCTCGCTTTCTTCCTGTGGGCGCGCACGCTTGTTGTATACAAGTATATTCATGAGCAAGTTTTTCAACGTTCGCGAAGGCACATGTGTCGCAAGCAAAGCAAGACGATGCAAATAAAGCTGGTCAAGAAAACGACGAATGCATTGCACACGCTCGCGGCCGGATTAAACAGATGCGCACATATATACTGTATAATAATTAAAGGATAAACCACACACAAGCAAAAGGGCTAATAATATACGGTTTGTTGCTCGATCAACTATATATATAGATCTGTCGTCTAATAAAAAATTTAGGATAAAGTTTTTGCCATCCTTTCTAAAGTAAAAGATTATATGTAGGTCGACCCGCCGCGGGGTAAACCTAAAACTATATGCAAAAGAAGGGAAGGGAAAATTAGTTACTTGAGCAGATCAAAATGTGGCGTGCCTTTTTTGGGCCTCAAAGTCGTGTGCAGGATAGGTCATATAGTAGGCTTTTCGACCAAGTCCAACTTTAGGGCTCCTTGGATTGGACGACTAGTGAACCAGAGATGCATGGATCACACCTCGATCGGTTCCAACCTTGACGTAGTGTGCATGCATTGCATCTAGTGGGGTGGTCGAAAGCTAGCATAAATGGAGAGAGAAATGTACTAAAGTTATTGTTAGACCGGGAGACTCGACGACGGAGATAATGTAAATTAGTGCGCTTGGCCTGCTGGCCAGGTGAACTGAAAGCAAGCGTGGGACCAAATTACTAAAGTGGTACAGGAGCTTCTTGTCTTGTACACATTTACGCGCGCGCCTTGCACGCTGCAGCCACGTCTACGTACTACGTAACGACGAGGCCGGCCGGCCGGCCCGGTTCCTCCTGCATATATAAAACTGCATGCATTCATGGTCTGAAGAGTGCATGCATGTGTAGTATACGTACGGTTGTTGCGACGTGGTCGCTGCTGCCGCCGCGCACGTAGGCACGCAAAGGTATATATGTGCGTGCGTGATGACAGCGTGAGCAAACAAAGCAAGCAATAACAACAGGTATATGTGCTGCCGGCGGCCGCGAGGGAAAAAGGTGCGCGTAGTATATAGTGCGTAGTATAGTGGACGGCCGAGGAGGACTTGGCGAGGGTCGTCTGAACACCCTTGTCCCTGGTGGACGACGATGGATCGACGACGACGCCCCGCGCAGCGGAGAGAATGAACGGAATGTCAAAAAGGCGGCGGGGGCCGAGCGAGGTGGGGGGATCAGGCGCCGGGAGAGCGAGAGGGCTGAGAGACAGCTAGCACCCCGGCCGATCGAGTGCGACGCATGTAAATGTGCCCGCGGTTTGCGGTAAGCTAGAGCGCGCGCGCTTGGCCCGGCGCGGCCGGCCGGGGGAATATGCACGCGTCATTGCCATGCCATCATCTATCGCCGCGCGCCACCACCTGCGTTTGTCGGCCGGCACGCCCGCGCGGCTTCCGTTTCCCATTTTCATCAACCTAGCTGTCAGTTCGATCTCGTAATCCCAGAATTGTGCTGCATGCGGTGTTTGGTCGTGCATGTTCAAATTTAACAGATTATATACTATACTCCCTCCGTCTCTAAATACTGCTATTTGTAGAAGAAAATTTTGTCCACAAGAAAGGAGGAAATAAATTGGTTTGGTTGCTTGTTTGGTCAGCCCACTTTCAATCTAAGAGATCCATTTCATGATTTTGATGTGGAGAAACTGATGGAGCTAGAAAATGATGTAGATTTCATATATAAGAATTAATGTATATATTAGTTTAGGCGAGGCACCAAAATTGGTACAAGCACCATCTCTAAAAGAACAAGAAGAAAAATTGTAAGCATGACCGCAACTTCATAGCTCCTTTATATATTATTAGGCATTCATTCTAATGTTTCAGCGGTGCAAAAGAAAAAGAAAAGTCTTTTTTAGCAAACTCTTATTATGGTCTCAAAAACATATGATCGGTGGCGAGTAGCAACACATCACGCTATGGAAAAAATACACGTGTCATCGGTGGCTAGGAGCACATATATGGTTGCATTCCTTTCAAATTTCTCTAGCCCCGTCTCTGAAAAAAAAATACTATAGTACCAAAACTTTTCACCCACAAAACAGTTATGTTTCTGCGCTGTGAGAACACGGACGACCGACCTGCAGGCTGCAGCAGTTTGCACGTGTACTCGTCGCGTCGTCTTATCTGTAACCACTGCTTTTTTATGCTTAATTAACGCACGGAGCCAACCAGGCCAGAGACGGAAATTAAAGAGGGATCATGGGAGATGCATGTATATGTAATCAGTCAGATAAGCATAAGCTTAACTGCTTAAGCTAGACTGAAATTTCATTAATAGTACGTGAGATGAGATAAGCATCAATCAAGCAGCTAGGAAAGACAGTGAGAGAAGGCAAGTCACCGAATCAGGCGCAACTACACACCACCATGTCCCACTCGATCGTTTGCGCTCACACCGGCAGTTAGGTCGCCACGGGAAGCAAGCTAGCTCTACCGTACCAGCAATGGACGGACGACGGCCCAACTTTATTTCCCCAGAGATGATGAGATGAATCACACAGCTAGCAAGCAGCATCAGCTTCAGCTAGCTAGCATGATCGACGACGACCCCTCAAATAAAAGTCCGTCCGTCAGATTCCACCCATAATCGATCGAGTCTATTTCTACCACTTTCTCTCTTTCTCCCCGATGCAAAGGAAAGCATCTACATATCATCAACGTAAGGCCCTGTTTAGTTCTCCACCAAAAAATTTTTCATCCATCCCATCGAATCTTTGGACACATGCATGGAACATTAAATGTAGATAAAAAAAATAAACTAATTACACAGTTTAGTTGAGAATCACGAGACGAATCTTTTAAGTCTAGTTACTCCATGATTAGCCTTAAGTGCTACAGTAACCCACATATGCTAATGACAGATTAATTATGCTTAATAAATTTGTCTTGCAGTTTTCTGACGAGCTATGTAATTGTTTTTTTATTAGTTTCTAAAAACCCCTCCCGACATCCTTCCGACACATCCGATGTGACACCCAAAAAATTTTCAACCCCAATCTAAACAGGCCCTAACCCCAACATGCATGGATCGAGTACTAAGAAAAATACTCCGATCCGGCCTATATGCGGTTCGATCGCCGGCGGCCGGCCGGTTCTGATCCTTTGTCCCGGTCCGGCCGCAGATTCAACGGACGGCACCCACGTCTCGCGCGCTGTCTCTTCCAAACCTCTCGCTATCAGTCAGGCGCGCGCGTCAGCTTCCCCTGCCTCTCTGCCTGTCCTGTCCTCGTCCTGTCCCATATGCGCTCGGTCTAGCTCCGGCCGTGTCATGCCAATGCCAGTGTCCCCATCAGACGCAAACGTGATTACGGCAGTTGTTTGGCCTTAAATAAACAAAACTCCCGTTCCACGGGTGGGAACGTAAGCACACGATCAACGCGAAAACGAAACGAAGCGCAGCGCTGAGATATGGTCATGCATATATATGGCCACGCCGCCGCCACGGCCCTATATATACGTCATCACCATATACATATTCAAAGGTTTGAGCGTCGATCGGTCGATCATTGCAACCGCTTTGGGTTGGGAATTAACATACTAGGAAGTCGAGGCGTGTGGTGTGCTATGACTGACGCCATCAGGGCGCAATCAAGTAGTACGCCGACGCCCAGCAGATGCGACGACGATCACATCGAGCGCCCGGCATATATTAGTAGAGCTGCACGCTTGGCTTGGATTATTAATCCCTTAATACTACTTTTATCCATGCACTTGCGTCACAGTCTCGCAGATCACAAATGATATGCATGATTAAGCCGACGCTAATCTCCGAAGCTTATCCAGTGTGAACGGCGCCGCAGCGCGCGACGACCTGAGCCGCGAGCGCATGTACCCAAAACGCCTTGTTTATTGCAGTTGCAGAGACGACGCCACACAGATATGAAAGATTCCAGAAGAGCGAAATATGAGCACCTACACCTCCAGCCTTGATGTGTGCGAAACCTTAACAAAATGGCCGGAGCAGGTGCGCGTGCATGCGTGCGTGCCCCGTACGTGGACGGCTAATTTGTCAGTCATTCACAAATGTCCTGCAAGTGCTTCACCACATTATTAACTCCTTTAGTTAGGGAAAATTTTTAGCTTTAACTACTGTAGCATTTTCATTTGTATTTAGTAATTAGTATTATCTAATTATAGACTAACTAGGCTAAAAAAACTCGTCTCACAAATTACATCAAATCTGTGCAATTAGTTATTTCTTTTATTATCTATAATTAATGTTGATTCGATATGACGGGGATCTTGAAATTTTTTAGAAATTAAACAAGGCCTAAGTGTGCATGTAGTGCATGTACCGATCAGGATCAGCAAGCTGACGTGAATGCAGCAATGTTCGCCGCGTTTTTCCGTGTTCAACATTTTCGCTGCAGCAGTTCAGTAGGAGCACTCACACAGTCACACACACGTGATCGTGAGACGATAACATATTGAGCTGACGAGCCGTGGGCGCCAAGGTCTCGAGATCGGCAGTTGCTACGATATGCGTACCGGCTAGGGTGTAGTAGTAGCTTTAAGGCCTTGTTCAGTTCCCAAAATTTTTCAAGATTCCCCGTCACATCGAATCTTGCGGCATATGCATGAAGCATTAAATATAGAGAAAAATAAAAACTAATTATATAGTTTGCCTGTAAATCGTGAGATGAATCTTTTGACCATAGTTAGTTTATGATTGGACAATATTTGCCACAAACAAACAAAAATGCCACAGTAGCGAAATCTAAAATTTTTCCCAAACTAAACCAGGCCTAAGTTGGCTCGTCAGACTTGACCGAAGAATTGGACCGTCAGTTCTCTGCAGTCGCGCCCGCGCGATCGAATCCCAGTCTCCCCAAACTGATTTGCGTCTTCCGCGTGTGTCTGCAGTGAGTGCGATAGGCTGGCTACCACCGCTTGACTGAAAAGAAAGAAAGAAAAAAGCCGTCCGTTGCGAGTCTGCATGGGACAAAGCTCAGGCTCGATCGATCTGTTGCGTTAAGCGTTTCCACGGTGGTGCTGGTGCAGGACTGTCGAATTTCCTGACTGAGCGACATGGGCGCGGTGATCTCTGAATGACTGCATCTGTATTGCCAATTTGCCACAAGAATTTTTGCACGGTAAACAGGTCGAGCAGTTATGCGCGGACTTGACGTCGGGCTGACTGTGCTGCACTCTGTTTCACCTAAATTCTGAAGACTTAAAAGGAGCCAAAGCCCAAAGGTAGGATAGGAACACCTTTTAATTTGTCGGTAAGAGCTCAAGTGCAGGGGGGCAGCATCGTTGAGAGGGACATGTCACTTGTCTGAAAATCACTAGCATTTCCACCGATGATTTCGTTACATGCAGAAAACATGTTAGACCAATGTCTTTTTTCTCGAATACGCAAAAGGTTTGCGCATCATTGCATTAAGTAGAAGGAATGTTTACCATGTTAGACCAATGTCAATAACGAAGGTTTTGAAGGAGTTTCATTCTTATTTAATGGTATGACACATTAAGTAAATCTGATGAGATGGTAGAATATTGATGAGGGGATGGATCGAGGAAAAGAGTTTCAGCTACCTTCGAAGCGGGAACATGCCATCGCCTCGATGTTCAGCGCCTCTATCTGCGTCTAGCTTGGTGATGGATGCAACGCGCGCTTTTGGACGGGCTCCTGGCTGCCGGGGGAGGGGGTTGTAATTTGCACCTACGCTCCCTAATTTCTTCAAAGCCGTCGACCGCCGGCGGCGCAATCGCACAGTCGAGGACGCTTTGGCGCAGGATCAGTGGGCATGGGACATAACTGGTGCGCCGACTGCCCCAGTTCTCTGCGAATATGTCAATTAATCTCTGGGAGAAGCTTGAGGGGATTCAGCTAAGACCCCTAGACCACGATCGCTTTGTCTGGAACTGGAAGTGGACGACTAAGGCCCGTTCGGTTAAGCTTTTTCGGCCTGCAACGGCCTGAAACAATTCCAGTCTAATACAATTTATTGAATGGTTCTAGATCCAGAACAATTTCAGGCCATTTCGGGCTGCAAACGAACGGGCCTTAAACGAGAATAGGGTGCATCCTCGGCCTACAGGGCTTTCTTTCCTGGAATGACAGCTCTGCCTGGCGCTAAGCAACTCTAGGAGGCGGCAGTACTGCCCAAGATCAAGTTTGTTTTTCTGGCCTCTTCATAGCCGCCTGTAGACCGTCAACCGACGCAAATGGCATGGCCTCCAGCAAGATGGGGTGTGCGTGCTCTGCAACTAGCTCGACAAGATCACAAGACCACCGACCACTTGCTTGCTTCATGTGTGTTCGAGGAGGTATGGCACCGCCTGTTGAGGAGGGTGGGAAGGTAGCAACTTGTGCCGCTCGGCGATTCCTGCCTGTCAGAGTGGTTGCTGCGCACGAGAGCATCCATCCAGAAGGAGTTCAGGCGGAGCTTCTCGACTCAGGCCTTGTTTATATGCATCTAAAAATTCAAAACTTTACAAGATTTCTCATCACATCGAATCTTGCGGCATATCACTACCAGAAAACGGAGATCTCGTGAGGGTTACATTTTTTCGTGAGGGTTCAAAACACACTCTCACGAAAATGTTCTTTTTCATGAGAGTGGCGCAAATCCCTTCACGAAAACTTTTTTCATGAGAGTGCTCCACACACCGTCATGAAATCAGCTATTTTCGTGAGAGTATTTAAGTACCTCTCATGAAAACAACTATCCCCGCCATGAAATTATCTATTTTTATGAGAGTGATCATTTTCATGAGAGTCACTTCCACCGTCACGAAATATGGGTTGTTGATTTTTAGTACAAAAATAAATTACTTAAATGCTGGAAATTCAAGAACATGAACAAAGGTTTTCTCCTTTTAATCTGCAACAAAATTTTGTAACTAGTCTTTCTCCCTCATGCTAAATCCAAATGTGGTGATTCTTTTTCCTAAATGTTTCTAAAATCATGCTCTATCCATTTATTGTGCTCTTATATCTATTATGTTTTTCATGTTTTCATGTGATATTGATCTATCAATTCAAAATTTGAATTTCAAACAATAATAACTTGAAACAACATTTTCGAAGAGTAAATGATTTCAGCAGAAAAAGTCATGAACATAAAAGTTGTAGAACTAATCAAGATCTACAACTTTTATTTTGGTCATTTATTCATCCAATAAAGTGGTAGTAACATTGTTCACAAATTTTACATATCCCTCATATAGGTTATGTGATCACATGTAGAGATGTGTGAGTTTTAGGCATCCGATATTGCAACTTATTCGAAACCTTCTGAATTTTTTATCATAGCCTCTACATGCGATAACATGACACCCAGACAAGTTTTGTGATTTTCGGACTTTTTTCAAATTTTATATAATTTAGAAACACTTTTCCTACAAGTTGGTGGTCATGTTTCGTGAAGAACATGTTTGAAATATGAAGTGTGTCTTTGAACACGGCCTCGAAACACACTCAGAAACATGAATATAATTTTTTGAATCGTCAAATTTTAATATTTCATGCACCTCCTGTTCAAAATTATCTTTTAGAGAAAAATTCAAGTGAACATAAAAAATTTAAAATATATACCAAAAGGTCATAAAAAGTTCCAAATTCAATCATATTGTCTATGATAGTGTATGAAACCAACATAAAAATTTTGGACTGAAAAATAAAAAAGATTTTAGGATTTTTATTTTTATTTTAAAATATAAAAGAAATAAAAAATAAAAAAAGAATACACAGCCGCGAACCCTAATGGGCCGGCCGACCCACCACACACACATCAAACAGCGTCACACGCACGCACACAGCGCCGCTCGGACACACACACGCAGCAGCGCCGCGTACCTCCTCGCAAACGCCCGCGCCCGCCGCCGCCGCGGCTTGGCCCCGCCTCCCGTGCCAGATCCTCTCCGGTGACGGCCCCCTCCTGCGGCGGCCCCCTCCAGCAGCGACGGGGTGCCTCCGGTGCCAACGTCCCCTCCGGCAATGGAGTTGCAGAGCCCCCTTCGGGACGGCCCCCTTCAGTGACGGAGTGCCTCCGGTGGCAGCATCCCCTACGGCGACGGAGCGCCTCCAGTGGCAGCACCCTCTCCTACGTCAGCCATCGGTGGTGTAGCAGCCATGGTAAGAAATCTCTCTCTCTCTCCCTCTCTCTCCCATCCTCTTCCTCTCAGATCTACTCTGTCTCTCTCCTTCAATTAGCAGGGGACTTGTTAGGTCGCTGGAACCGGGTGCGGTGGCCACGGTGACAAGACTCCTCCAGGAAGAGTGACCGGCGAGGCTGCAATCCCCAGCAACCCAACCCCACGGGTGAGCTCTAGTCCAATGGCGCTACAGCATAGGCAGGTTTCTGTAATTCTCGCATAATCTATTGTGATTAGGATTTCTTCGTGGTTAGGATTTCTTCGTGGTACTATGGATATTCATATCTTGGAAGGACTTCTTCGTGATTAGGATTTATGAATGGCTATATATGTATTTGTATGTAAATTCAGATAAGTCAGACTGTGTATGTGCATTAAGTACGTGCATTATCTGAGAAAAAGGATATGAGCAGTTCAGGATATAGCCATGTTGTATGCCAGTCTTTGAATTAAGGCACTCTTTTTACAATTGTTTCTGCAGATGCATGGCTTTGAGGCACCATGGGCCGGCGAGTTCTCTATAAGGTGCGTCCCATCTCAGGTGAGTTTGCTGCCCTCCCCCACTGTAACATAACTATAGTTGACTATTACTACTTTCAGTTTTGGATGCAAGCTAAACAAATGATGTACTGAATGATTTCTTAGTGTTAATTTTGCTTCTTTGAAAAACATATTTGGATCAAAGTTCCAAAACAATGAATTTAGAGATTAGACAGTGAGCTTTGTTCTTCGAATAGAAGAAAATAATCAGATCTGCTTTAGTTACTATACTTTTGTTTTTACTATAGTCTGATTTTTGTTTCACTTATTTTTCTTTCATTTCTTAATGTAACAATGCTCATTGGATGTTGATAAACTACTTTCTATATAAAATTCAATTTTTTCTTGCTGATATTGCACACCACACATCAAAATCACCAGTTAATTGGAGGCCGACATGATAGCACATTCAGTTTGAATTTCACTTAGCTGATCTCTATATGGCAACTGAGATTTGAAATGACCGGAGATTTCATATGTATTATTTCCACTTAAACAATCAGACCCATTCGAGTTGTATCATCTTCTCGCCAACTTGATGCTTAGGCAACAAGCTATTTCTGTGAGCGGTGCTATTTCTCATTTCATTTCAAATTTGCTATTTCTGAATGTGATTTATTAGTTATTGTTTGGAATGCATGTGTTTGTTGCTTTGTAATGAAATACAATAGAGACTTATTGGTTGCTATGATTTTTCAGGTGCTTATAACCAGTGCACTAATTGAAGGCACTAAGTTAAGTGAAGCCGTGTGATGCATTTGAAGGGATGACAGTGATGATATCGAGGACGAGGATGATATTGATGATGTGTGATGCATTTGAAGGAAAATAATTTTGGCCCCTAGGTTGAAATAAAATAATTTTGGCTAGTTGACCTTGAGCTATGTATGTGCTGACTGCTGGAACTTATGTTAGTTGGCTATAACTTATGAAGTATTGTATTTTATTAATGTAATTGTGTTGGAGACTTTGTAATATGCTTGGAGTGCAAGTGGTGGACACTTTGTGATATGTCTGGACTGAAATTAGTTGAATATATGAATGTATTGAAATCTGATTTGGATTGACTATTGAAAAAAAAACCATATTTCATGAGAGTTTGAACATGTTTTCCTGGTGGTGTTGTACTGGAAATCATATTTCATGAGGGTTGAACATGTTTTCCTAGTGGTGTTGGACTCCTAGGAAAAACATATTTCATGAGGGTTGAACATGTTTCTGTGATGGTGTCCGACTCTCATGAAATTTATTTTTCGTGAAGGTTTAAACTTATTTCGTGGTGGTGCCAACCTCTCATGAAATACTATTTTCCTGTGAGTTTGCGGCTCTCACGAATTAATTTCATGACGGTGACCTCCACGAAAAACCGCCAGGAAAAGGACAATGTAATTTTTATGGAGGTGGCCATCATGAATATTCACCACGAAAATAAATCATGACGGTTCACTCTCATGAAAGTTGTATTTTCGTGATCTTAATATTGTGAGAACTAATGTGTGACGGTTGCTCGTCACGGATCATTTTCGTGAGGGTTTTACCGTATTTCGTGAGTAAATCCAGTCTCATGAAATCTCAGGTTTCTGGTAGTGTATAAATGGAACATTAAATATAGATAAAAAAATAACTAATTGCACAGTTTATCTGTAAATCATGAGATGAATCTTTTAAGTCTAGTTACTTTATAATTGGATAATATTTGTCAAATAAAAACAAAAATGTTATAGTGTCAAAATCTAAAAAGTTTTTGAATCTAAACAAGACCTCACTGGTACTGCTCGTCTTGTGAAACATGGAACGAAACTCAAGAACGTTCGAGAGTAAGTCCTTAGCGCCAATGCATGTGTGCGGAGGAGGCGGACGGTTGGATCGCCGAGGGCTTTAGGAGCCTCACGCCACTGATCGTCTTACCTGACTAGCAGCACGGGTCTCTACTTTCCTTAGTCGCAAAGTTTGTTTGTACTATGACTATTTAGCGCCACCGTCCGAGCCAGTATGTTCCTCCGTTCCTCCGCCACCGGCATCTCGCTGTCTAATGGAAACAAACTCATTTGGATCCCTTTTCTTCTTCTTAATGAAGCATGTGCCAAGGCACTCACAACGCAAGACTTTATCATAGAATCCAAAACAATTAATTACATATTATTTATAGTATTTTGCTGATGTTGCAGCATATTTATTTAAAAAATAAGTAAAAAAAAAAGACTCCAAGTCTTATTTAGTCTCTAAGTCTATATTGTTTGAGATAATAAATAACTTTAGACTCTATGATAGAGTCTGCATTGTGAGTGCTCTAAGGTCACTCACAATGCAAGACTCTATCACAGAGTCCAAGATAATTAATTATATATTATCTATGATATTTTGCTAATGTGGCAGCATATTTATTGAAGAAAGAGGTAGAAAAAATAAAACTCTAAAACTTATTTAGACCCACGCTGGTCTTCTCCACATGCATGTATCTCTCCAAGTAATTTCATCTCTTCAAAGTTCCCAAGAATAATATTATTATTAGGTAGCAACTTTCTCTTATTAAACATGTTAAATGCATGTTCAACCCATATCTCTCACCCTGGCCATATCACCCCGAAATCTCACATTGAGCCACATCACCTGAAATAGGTTCTCGTTGACAACATGTGGTCACGTCGCCCATAATTCCCATCGACAAAACCTACACTGGCTCCTCGGCCTCTCCCTCTTCTCTCGGTCTCCGCCGCCTGTGCCCCCATCGTCGCCCCCACCTCCCCTCCCCTTCCTCTTTCTCTCCCTCCCTACCTCCCCCTCGACATGGTGGCGCATCGGTCGTGGCTGCCTGCACGCGGGCTGGGCACGACAGTGCTGCTGGTGTGCGGCGCAACCACACTGGGGAGCCCCTGACGGTGGTCGCCCCCTAGTACGGCACGCCGCGGGAGAGCCCCGCCGCCGTCGGCCGTCCTCCACCCCCCTTTGCGATCTCCTGCGTGACTGGAAGGTCCTAATATGGCTAGAGGGAAGGTGAATAGCCTATTTAGAAATTCTACAAACTCACTAGAGCAAGAGGTTAGTAAATAACGAAGCAAAGCCTTTTGCTCTAGCTCTAATGGGGTGTTTGCAAGCCACCTATCCAACAATTCTAGTTGATATGAACACTAGGCACACAAGTGTTATGTCACTACAAGCTACACTAGTGAACTACGCTACACAAGACAAGACTAGCAACTAAACTAGTTACACTACTTTGCGGTAAATAAATAGAGAGGAAGAGATATTTATATCGCCGTGTAGGGGATGAACCAATCACCAATATATGAACAATCAAGCACCGGGAGAATGCCAATCAAACACAATTGAGACAACAATTTTTCTCTCGAGGTTCACGTGCTTGCCGGCACGCTATGTCCCCGTTGTGTCGACCAACACTTGGTGGTTGAAAGGTCCTAGTATGGCTAGAGGGGGGGTGAATAGCCTATTTAAAAATTCTACAAACTCACTAGAGCAAGAGGTTAGTAAAAAACAAAGCGAAGCTTTTTGCTCTAGCTCTAAAGGGGTGTTTGCAAGCCACCTATCCAACAATTCTAGTTGATATAATCTCTAGGCACACAAGAGCTATGTCACTACTTACACTAGAGAGCTACCTAAAGTTTCTATGCAAGTAAGAAAGCTACTCTAGTTTGCAGGAATGAAAAAGAGATGGTTTGATCTTTATACCGCCACGTAGAGGGGATGAATCAATCAATAATATGAAGTCCAATCACCGGGAGAAATCCAATGAACAATCACAAAGGAGACACACAATTTTCTCCCGAGGTTCACGTGCTTGCCGGCACGCTACGTCCCCGTTGTGTCGACCAACACTTGGTGGTTCGGTGGCTAAGAGGTGTAGCACGAACCTCGTCCTCACTAGGACACCATAAGAACCTACCCACAAGTGAGGTAGCTCAATGACACGAGCAATCCACTAATGTTGCCTTTGGCTCTCCGCCGAGGTAGGCACAAACCTCTCACAATCACCGGGAGATGGCCACGAACAATCACCGACTCGTGCCAATCCTCCTCCGCTGCTCCAAGCCGTCTAGGTGGCGGCAACCACCAAGAGTAACAAGAAAACCGCAGCTAGAACGATCCCCAAGTGCCACTAGATACAATCACTCAAGCAAATGCACTTGAAATCACTCCCAATCTCACAAAGATGTATAATCTATGAAGGAGATGAGTGGGAGGTGTTTGCTTAGGCTCACAAGGATGTCAAGTAGGTTAGAATGCCAAGAGAGTGAGCCCCAAGCCGGCCAAACACGTATATATAGCCCCTCAAGCAAATAGAGCCGTTGGCTCTTTCACTGGGCGAAATACGGGGTCACCGGACGCTCTTAAAGGGGCACCGGACGCTCAACACCAGCGTCCGGTGCTCCAACGTCAGCCGTGTAACAGAACCGACCAAATTATAAGAGATTAAGCCTAATAGTGACCATTTGCATAGTCAAACCATCACGCTTAAGCCCATATAATCCCGGTAGTCCGTGAAATCTCGAAGGATTTCAAACCACACATCACATATACAGCCAAGATCGTAATAAGTTTAGCGGTCGCCATCCACACGTACATCCAAATTACAACATTCATGAAACACATCGGAGTGCTTAAAGTTATTACAAACCAAGTTCTTCAAGTAGCGGAAGCTTCATAGTTCGAAAATACAACACACACGATAAGTCTGATACAGTGCCATAGTTTGGTCATTCCCACAAAAGCAAAAGAAGAGACAGAGTGACCATCGCCCTTGGTCTAGTCATCCCCCATAGCTGGGTACAGACAGAGGATGCAATAACCATAATACATCTGACCATCTGCAAAACAACATGGGAATAGAACCCTGAGTACGAGAAGGTACTCAGCTAGACTTACCCGCCATAAACTTAAAATAAAGACTCATCGAGGATCATGAAGGCTATTTAGTGGGGTAGCTGACAACCATTTTGCAAAGACCGCAAGGTTTCATTTCCCGAACCTACATAAATCTTTTCTGCTTTTAATCTGCTCAAGTTGAAAGTATCATTATCTATTATCTAGGTTTGCTCCTGTGCTATTACAAGCAAGTATGAGACTATGATAGTACCTCATCACAGCAGTCATAAACCCGTTTCATTATAACCCAAGTGTTCCATAGTCCTTACTACGAGGACGAAGCTCATGTCAAGTGCTCACTATCCAGGAGCGATGGCGATTCGAATCGATTTCTAACCAGCTGGCGACTTTATTCCCCACACAAACCACACTCACTGATCAAGTGAGCTACAGGTCACCGTGTTGCACTATCCAGGACCAATTCGCGGGTTCGACAGGCACCGCCCGTACCCGAGGACCGTTCCGGCGACCGAGGTACCCAAGGTATACCAAGGTTGCGCGCCGCGCCCTCGTCGTTCTCCTCGACCATCACCAATACAGCGCGTACATCGGGCCGATTCCCGGCCCGGATAGTGCTCAGGCTTCGCGGTCGGAACGACTTATCCTTCCAGCTAAATGTGGGGCATGCGTTCAACATGACAAGAGGGCCGTCAACGATCGGTCCTTAATCGACACAGACAGGGGCACTATGGTCAACCCACCATAAGTCCCTGCCCGGTCTCCAAATTCATTCCACCCTGGGTTATTCTTTTCCCCGAGCAACCAATGCTTAATCAAGCAGGTATCCACCTATATCTCGCAGGTGACAGGGAATCACCCGACTTCTACCGGACTAAGCAAGCTAAGCATAGACTCCGTGCCTGTCTACATAGGACAAGGTAGTTGAATGAGTAGGAATAACAAGGAGTACTCATGCAGCAACGGTATCAGGCAACTCCTATCACGTAATATGCAAAAATAGTAGAATAAGTATAGCACTTTATATAAGTTAGCGAGAAATAGGGAGACTTAGAATGCTCCGGGGCTTGCCTTTCTCAAACGTGCTGGGTCGGTGATCCGGGCACTCTTGCAGTTCCTCTCCGGGCTCTTGTACTTCCGGAGGTTCCTGCTCCTGAAGCTCCTCGGGTTCCTCGGGTCTCACTTCGTTCTCCTGCGAGCCTGTATGATGCATATATGCTCATGAGTGGCGTGCGAGATGCCCGAGTGGATGCTTATATGAAAGAGTACCAAAGGAGTCATGTTTGTGATGCATAGGTAATGCACTTGGTCATGCTTATTACAAGGTAGTTAACATCACCCAAGAATAAACAATTGAACCAAACACCTATTACATTCTCTTTGATCATTATTTTTCAAATGCAACCAGCAACCTCTATGATGCTTCAAAGATACACCAAACCCAACTTATTCCATTCCACCTATATATACAACCATTTATAGTTTTCTTTATTCATTTCTAAGCCCATTAAAAATGACATGCAGTTCTGTTCATCAATAAATTCCACAAAAATTACAGGAGACTCCCAGCTAAGCATAAAGTTTACTGAGAATTTTTTTTCATAATTTTTGGTTACTTATTTTGAGCCACAAAAATCACAAGATTAATTACTAAGGCAAGTAAAATCACCCTACTGTGATATAAGTGTCAAACAATAGATTTCATATTTTTACAATTTATCTAATATCATAAGAAATACCCACAAAATTTTCCAGATTTATTGCATGACCCATTTAATTATTAAAAATCATAAAGTACTGCCATGCAAGCATTTAAATTGCCATAATTTCATTTATACACCAAATAATATGTAACAATATTTTCTCAGTGAGTAAACACACATGCAGAGCCAGCAAAACAAGTTTCACATTTTTCTGAGCCATATTTCATTTACTATGCATTTTCCAAGTTTAACAAAATCATGGATTAATTATTCTTACACAGAAAAGTTACTCAAACATGACATGCAATCATACTAGGATATAGATCTGGAAATAAGGAACACACCAAAATTTATTTCACCATTTTTGGAGCTATATTCATCAAGATATGGATTTTTGAACATTTAAATCATTTTCTGGAAAAACTTTTAAAACGAAAAACCACCTAAAACGCTAAACGCACCCGGATCCATTCCCTCGGAGCCACTGACAGGCGGGACACGCGAGTCAGAGGACCCCACCTGTCATCCACCCCGGGACCCCGCGGCCAAAGATCGGCCGGAATCTCGCCGCCGGTGAGGTTTCCGGCGACACCGTGAGCACCTACGGCTTCGCGCGAACGAGACGAGTCCAGCCGTACCCTCTTTGGCACCGGACGAGCACCGGAACTACCTCGCCGTCGTGAATGGCGGACGCGGCGGCGCTGCTCGCCGTGGTCCGGCCGTTTCACGGCGGTAGAGCGCGAGCCACTAACGGGAAAAGGTGCGCGAGGTCAAGGCGGACCCAAAGCACCTACGAGCGCAAGCAGAGGCAGAGAGGAGAGGGAGAACCGCGCGAGCCGAGAGGTCGCCGGAGCTCCGACTTACTCCGGTGAGCTCTAGCGGACACGCAGGGCTTACCAAGCGCGGAAGAACGCGAGCACGCGACGCGGAAGGACGAGGCGGAGCCGGTGGTGGTCACGAAGGGGAAGAAGAGGGCCGGAGCTGGCCGGGAGAGGAGCTCCGAGCCGTCGGCGGCTATGGCGTGCGGCGGAGCGGCGAGCGCTGCGCGAGAGCGAGAGAGCGAGAGAGAGAGAGCTGAGGAGCGCAAATGGGAGCGGGGGCGGAGGCGAGCGCGACCGGGGGCACCTGGTGGCCGACCAGGGCGTCTCCACGCCGTCGCATGCCCGCCACGCGGCGGCCGAGCCCTGCCGGCGTGCCACGGCGTCGCGGCGAGCGCTGTCCGCGCGCGCGGACGCGGGCGCGAGCGCGGGGAAGGGGGAGGGGAGAGCGCGGGCGGGCCGAGCCGGCTTCGGCCAGTGGGCCAGAAGCGAGGCCGCGGCCTGCTAGCGCCCCCTTTCTCCTTTTTCCATTTTTTTTTTAATTTCTTTTTTTTTTCAAATTCTCTTATAAATTCATTTGGACCAATTTCCAGTCATTTTCACCTCTTGCTCCCAAAAACAAAGTTGTTCCAAAATAAAAACTCTACAACTTTGCTTTAACAAGCTAGACCAAATTCCAAACAAAATTTGAATTACAAGTTAAAACTTAGTTCTAGGTTTTAAATAAATTCTTTTTGGGTATTTTTGTATAAATTCCATTTTCTCAATTTCCATAGCTCCAAAAATTGCACAAAAATATTCTAAATTCTTTTCACACATGAATCAACCAAATTTGAATTTTTCACAATTTTAGAAGCAAGCATCATATTTTAAACATATTTAGAACACATGAGAGGATGCACATAAAATCATGATTTGGCAAGAGTGTCATGCTCATGATGCTTATGCTTGATGGAAGGCTTATGCATGGCTTTGGTGAGACTAAGTGCATGCTTAACACCTAGGGTGTTACAGCCCTTCCCCCCTTAGGGAAATCTCGTCCCGAGATTTTGGGTTACTAACCATTTCTTATGAAACTTTGGGTAAACTGTTTTTAAGTAATCCTCTGTTTCCCAGGTGGCATCCCTATCGTCATGATGACTCCACACCACCTTATATGTTCTGACAACTTTGTTTCGGGTTACTCGCTCCTTGGTATCCACAATCCCCACCGGCTGCTCCTTATACTCCAGGTCTGCCTTTATCTTGATTTCTCGAGGTTCAACTCTTTGCTCAGGCACTTTCAAACATTTCCGTAGTTGTGACACATGGAAGACCGGAAAGATCGAGCTCATCTCTTCAGGTAACTGAATCTTATAGGCCACTGGGCCTTTCCTCTCTAGCACTTGGTACGGTCCCACGTATCTGGGTGCAAGCTTGCTTCGAACTCGGAAACGTTGAACTTTCTTCATTGGTGTAACCTTGAGGTACACATAGTCACCTATGTTGAATTCAAGTGGCCTTCTTCTCTTATCAGCATAACTCTTCTGTCGTGACTGTGCTGCTTGCATATTTGTTGTATAATCTGCACCTTTTTCTCGGCATCATTCACAAAGTCGATACCATAGTATCTCCTTTCACCAGGTTCCACCCAGTTTAATGGAGTTCGACATCTCCGACCATACAAAGCTTCAAACGGGGCCATCTTGATGCTCTCTTGATAACTATTATTGTAGGAGAACTCAGCCAGAGGTAACCATGATTCCCATGATCCCTTGGATGATAGCACACAGGCCCTTAGCATATCTTCTAACACTTGATTTAGCCTCTCGGTTTGACCTGAAGTCTGGGGATGATACGCCGTGCTTCTTATCAGACTGGTCCCCAAGCTCTTATGCATGCGCTCCCAGAAGTGGGCAGTGAACTGCGGTCCTCTATCTGATACGATGGTTTTGGGAATACCATGCAATTTGACGATCTCAGCCATATATATATCAGCATACTCGGGAGGTCTGTATGTGTTCTTGACTGGAATGAAATGAGCCGACTTGGTTAATCGATCTACGATTACCCAAATCGAGTCATTCCCCTTTCTGGTTGTCGGTAAGCCGGTGATAAAGTCCATACTGACCTCTTCCCATTTCCACTCCGGAACTGATAACGGTTGTAACAGACCTGCAGGTTTCATATGGATGGCCTTAACTCTGCAACACGTGTCACAACGGGCCACATAAGCGGCTATTTCTTTCTTCATCTTGGTCCACCAAAAGTGGGGCCTTAGATCTTGATACATTTTGCTGCTGCCCGGATGAATAGAAAGCTTAGAGAGATGGGCTTCATCCATGATGCGATTCTTCAACTCCCGATCTTTCGGGACCACTAACCGCTGTTGAAACCACAGTACTCCCTTCTCATCAACCCGAAACTGAGTCTTTGGGTCATCTTTAATCTTCTCTTTGATGTGGAAAATACCCTTGTCTGTTTTCTGACCTTCAATGACTTGACTCTCGAGTGAACAACTGAGTTGTATATGACATAAGACCTCAGGATGCATAAGATTGAACCCATCTTCAAACAACGGTTGAACCATTTGATAGTGCGGTTTGCGACTCAAAGCATCTGCGACCACATTGGCTTTACCTGGATGATAGTGAACTTCCAGGTCATAATCCTTGATTAGCTCTAACCACCGTCGCTGCCTCATATTCAGCTCGGACTGCGTGAAGATGTACTTCAAACTCTTGTGATCGGTGTAAATGTGACACTTATTTCCTAGCAGATAATGTCTCCAGATCTTCAAAGCATGCACCACAGCTGCTAACTCAAGATCGTGCGTTGGATAGTTGACTTCATGCTTTCTCAACTGTCGGGAAGCATAAGCTATCACCCTGCCATCTTGCATCAACACACACCCCAGGCCACTCTTCGATGCGTCACAAAACACATCAAAAGGTTCCTCTATATTAGGTTGTGCCAGAACGGGAGCAGTGGTTAGTAACCTTCGCAAGGTGCGGAAGGCTAACTCACACCCTTCCGTCCAGACGAACTTATGATCCTTTTGTAGCAAACTTGTCATTGGCTTAGCAATCTTGGAGAAGTCAGGTATGAAACGACGATAATACCCGGCCAGACCAAGAAAACTTCTAACTTCCGAGACAGAAGTTGGTGCCTTCCAGTCCATGACTTCCTGCACTTTTGATGGATCCACGGCAATTCCTTCTTCAGACAAAATGTGCCCTAGGAACGGAACTTTCTTCAACCAGAACTCACACTTGCTGAACTTGGCATATAACTGATGCTCTCGTAATCGTGTCAGCACGATTCTCAGATGTTCGGCGTGATCTTGCTCATTCTCTGAATACACCAGGATATCATCGATAAACACCACAACAAACTTATCCAATTCTGGCATAAAGACTGAATTCATCAGATACATAAAGTATGCAGGAGCATTTGTCAACCCAAAGGACATGACAAGATACTCGTACAACCCATATCTGGTGGAAAAAGCAGTCTTCGGGATATCTTGCGGACGAATCTTGATTTGGTGATACCCGGATCTCAAATCTATCTTAGAGAACACTCTTGCCTTGGATAACTGATCAAACAGGATATCAATCCTTGGCAAGGGATACTTATTTTTGATTGTCACTGCATTGAGTGGACGATAGTCCACGCACATGCGCAACGACTGATCCTTCTTTTTCACAAACAACGCTGGACAACCCCACTCCGACGAACTTGGCCGGATGAACCCTTTATCCAGCAACTCTTTTAGTTGAGTCTTCAACTCAGCGAGTTCATTTGGGGGCATCCGATACGGCCTTCTAGATATTGGTGCTGTACCTGGTATCAACTCGATCGCAAACTCTACCTCCCTATCTGGGGGAAGTCCTGGTAAATCCTCAGGGAACACATCCGGGAACTCACATACCACGGGTATGTGTTCTAGAGAGACTACCTGTACTGCACATGAAAGACTGGCGAAGTCCAACCGTCTAGGTAGCTTGACCTGAAGCACCCCCTTTCCTTGCGGGTCTCTAAGGGAAAGAGTTCTATTCCCGGTATCTATAACCGCGCCCCAATCAGTCATTTTGTTCATCCCAATGATGACATCCAAAACCAGTCCTGGCATGACCACAAGGTTTATACGGAACCTCCGACCACTGATATCCAAGGTAACTCCTGTTACCGTTTTATTAGTCAACACATCGGCCCCGGCTGAGCTGATGCGATAGCCATAACCTAACTCAGTAACTGGCTGATCATGCTTTTGTGCAAATGCTTGACTCATGAAAGAATGCGACGATCCAGAATCAAACAAAACAACTGCAAGATGTTGGTTGACAGAAAACATACCAGCTGTTACCGGTTCTCCTTCCGGGATTTCCTCAATCGAGGTATGATGCACACGAGCTGGATAGGTTGGCTGCTGCCTCTTGGGGTAGGGACATTCCTTAGCAAAATGCCCCATCTTGTGGCAGTTATAGCACGGACCCTTGGGCGCATTATTGACGGCAGGTGCTGCAGCTTGAATGGCCTTTGGCTTGGCAGGAGCTATCGCCACCTTGTACGGCTTCTGCTGTGTTGGATACCCGGTGTTCCTTCTCTGCGGTGGTCGGAACCTAGCACCCGGGGCAGGAGGACGATACTGCTGTCGCCCTGCCACTGGTGCCCTGGACTGGGATGATCCTGCTTCAAAAGCCCTTTTGCGTGACTTGGACGCACTGTAGTTGTTGTTATTGTTCTCTTGGGTCAGACAGTCACTGATATAGGCATTGAAAGTAGCCCTGGCCCCTGTACCCATGGTCTTCAGCATCTTTGGATTTAAGCCTCTCTGGAAACTGGCAATCTTCTTGGCCTCTGTGTTTACAAACTCAGGGGCGTATCGAGCGAGATTATTGAAGGCATGTAGATACTCTTTCACAGATTTCGTCCCCTGGGACAGCCTCATGAACTCCCCAACCTTCATTTCAACCATACCAGGAGGAATGTAATTTCCCCGGAAAGCGGTGGTGAAGCGGTTCCAGGTGATTGGTGTCCCCTCTGGGTAGGTGGTACGGTGATGGGACCACCAAATCCCAGCGGGTCCTTGCAACTGATGTGCCGCATACTCAGCCTTGAGTTCTTCTGTCATTCGGAGAAGACGAAACTTCTGCTCCATGGTGTTGATCCACTCATCCGCTTCGAGCGGTTCCAAGGCCTCCTTAAAGATTGGTGGCTTGGTATCCATGAAGTCCTTGAACGAACTGTACTGGTTGACCTCTCGACCGCCCTGATTATCTCCACGACGGGTGTTGTCAGCTATGTTGCGCAAAGCTTCTTCCATATTGCGCTGCATCTGTTCCATGTTGCGTTGGCTTCCCAGAAACTGCGCGAAAAACACATCCGCAGTGTACGGGGGAGGTGGTGGTGGTGTTGGTGCTTGGTCCTCATTCCGTTGAGCCCCATTTCCGGATGCACTTGCTCCAAGACCCGGATGGCCGTTACCCCCGCCACGTGTTTGTACCATCTGCATACGCCAATGATAAGCAATCGTTAGGAGTTGCCATCAACCGGTAGAAAATGTGTAAAATCGTGCCATACTGAATTTACTGAGGGAATAAATTCACACAATAAACAAAGGCACAACAACTCATTATCCACGCACACATCACTAACAGATTACTTATCATTCACGCAACAAGGTTCGCGTACATCCAACTTGCCAGCATACATACACTGGACTTTCCGAATCAACTCATAAAGTCTTACACAGCCCAGATCCAAAAGTACATGACATGCCACGCAACATACATCACAAAAGAGGGAAGACTAGCTCTAGAGCCCTAGCATCTACTCGCTGTGGTCACTGTCCATGCCAGAGCCATCCTCATCCTCTTCACCACTAGCAGCTGCTCCTATCTCGGGATCCGCGTCCATCTCGTCCTCAGAGTCTAGCTCCGCTGCTCCAGGAAGGTGGTGAGGGTGGAGCTGGTTATGCAGCTGGTGGATCTCCTCATGCAAGTTCTCATTGTACTCCTCGGCATTAGCTAGCTGCTGCTCTAGCTCTAGCTGTCGGGCCCTCAAAGTGTCCTCCTCGTGCCAGGCTTCATTCCTCTGTCCAAGCACATGGACTAGCATGCGCTCGCAGTTCCTGTGAGCAGTGGTCACCCTGTCCTTCTGCTCCCGTACTGCAAGCAGGTCCTGACTCAGCTCACTGTTCTTCTGGGCTGCCTGGTCTCTCTCTCTGGTCACACGAGCCAACTCTGCCTGTAGCCTCTCAACCTCAGAGTCAAACTCACGCTGCAACTGACGCTTCTCATCCTGGACGGTGAGAAGAGACCCGGACAAGCGACCCAAACAACGCTCTAGGCCTCCATAGGTCTTCATCAGCGCGTACATGGCACTCATAGCTGCACTGTCACTGTGCTGGTCCTCATCCGCACTCCTCTCTAGAGCATTCACCTCGGACTGATCCCACACCGAAGTGTAAGGGTCACCCCGGGGAAACACCCCAGCGAAGGCGTGGGCCAGCTCCTGTGGAAACCTCTCCATGAGGTCCCTCAAAACTGCGAAAGCTGCCCTGCTGGCACCGTGGAAAGGCGTGACACCTCGGGACTCGTACACCCAGCCGCCCCAAGCAGGGTCTCCTCCACTGGTAGGGACAACTGCCTCAATCCCCACCAGGGTCTCGTCACCAAGCGGCTCCTTATCCCAATAGTAGCGAGGCTCCCTTCCTTCGGGATACCCCATCGAACTGAGCACCCTCCAAAGCAAAGTGGGCATCCCAAACTCCTCTAGGAACTTGCTCTTATGTCGCGAGCTCCTAGCTGCCAACGGACGGCGAGGGGCCCGCCCACCAGTGGACTTGCGAGCTGTGAGCCTAGTGCGTGCCATCTGCTGCAAATGGAATACCGCGGGTAAGAGCGAGGATTACCTTTAATTATTTTATTTAGAGTTGAGACAGGTTAACTTAAGGGGGAAAGTAAGCAATGATATGAAATAAACATGATGCATGCACGAACTTACGATCTCACAAACTTAGAAAACAAAGGTTAACACTAAGCGGTATATGCGGTGGCACACAACGTTCTCTCATAACGTAACTAGCGTTCTAAGCGAGAACGTGGTTAGAGTACCTGCAGAAAACTCATTTCAGCCCACCCACAATGTGATCATGCAGAGCAAGAATTTAAAACCATGCACTTCACATACACAGACACCCGTCCATGCATGTGACGTGCCACTACCCACATCATCGCCCTATTGACGGCATCGCCTCTCAGGACGGAATTCCCAGCATGCGGTACTGTTCCCAAGACACACCAACATGTGTGCATGACACAGCACCTGACAACACTCCCCTAGACCGGCAGTGTATCCGATCATGCTCTCACAACTCCCACTTACCCTGACGTAGAGGAAGAATTGATCCATACATTACCACTCAAATGAATGGCACTCATACTATTGCACGCCGTATGAGCGACGAAATAAAAATATGATGCATTAACCCCCAAGTCAGTACTTAACTAGCCACCTTAGAGTCCTTAACTGGGCATAAAGGATATGACCATGGCACACTAGATAGTTTTCCAAACTTAGTTTAACACCTTGGTCATTATTAATTAATTAATAAAATCTTTTACTAAGCTGGTTTAGATTTTTGTTTAAAACGTACTTATGAACAGTAACTCGCTAAACTTTGCTCCGATGCCAGCTGTAACAGAACCGACCAAATTATAAGAGATTAAGCCTAATAGTGACCATTTGCATAGTCAAACCATCACGCTTAAGCCCATATAATCCCGGTAGTCCGTGAAATCTCGAAGGATTTCAAACCACACATCACATATACAGCCAAGATCGTAATAAGTTTAGCGGTCGCCATCCACACGTACATCCAAATTACAACATTCATGAAACACATCGGAGTGCTTAAAGTTATTACAAACCAAGTTCTTCAAGTAGCGGAAGCTTCATAGTTCGAAAATACAACACACACGATAAGTCTGATACAGTGCCATAGTTTGGTCATTCCCACAAAAGCAAAAGAAGAGACAGAGTGACCATCGCCCTTGGTCTAGTCATCCCCCATAGCTGGGTACAGACAGAGGATGCAATAACCATAATACATCTGACCATCTGCAAAACAACATGGGAATAGAACCCTGAGTACGAGAAGGTACTCAGCTAGACTTACCCGCCATAAACTTAAAATAAAGACTCATCGAGGATCATGAAGGCTATTTAGTGGGGTAGCTGACAACCATTTTGCAAAGACCGCAAGGTTTCATTTCCCGAACCTACATAAATCTTTTCTGCTTTTAATCTGCTCAAGTTGAAAGTATCATTATCTATTATCTAGGTTTGCTCCTGTGCTATTACAAGCAAGTATGAGACTATGATAGTACCTCATCACAGCAGTCATAAACCCGTTTCATTATAACCCAAGTGTTCCATAGTCCTTACTACGAGGACGAAGCTCATGTCAAGTGCTCACTATCCAGGAGCGATGGCGATTCGAATCGATTTCTAACCAGCTGGCGACTTTATTCCCCACACAAACCACACTCACTGATCAAGTGAGCTACAGGTCACCGTGTTGCACTATCCAGGACCAATTCGCGGGTTCGACAGGCACCGCCCGTACCCGAGGACCGTTCCGGCGACCGAGGTACCCAAGGTATACCAAGGTTGCGCGCCGCGCCCTCGTCGTTCTCCTCGACCATCACCAATACAGCGCGTACATCGGGCCGATTCCCGGCCCGGATAGTGCTCAGGCTTCGCGGTCGGAACGACTTATCCTTCCAGCTAAATGTGGGGCATGCGTTCAACATGACAAGAGGGCCGTCAACGATCGGTCCTTAATCGACACAGACAGGGGCACTATGGTCAACCCACCATAAGTCCCTGCCCGGTCTCCAAATTCATTCCACCCTGGGTTATTCTTTTCCCCGAGCAACCAATGCTTAATCAAGCAGGTATCCACCTATATCTCGCAGGTGACAGGGAATCACCCGACTTCTACCGGACTAAGCAAGCTAAGCATAGACTCCGTGCCTGTCTACATAGGACAAGGTAGTTGAATGAGTAGGAATAACAAGGAGTACTCATGCAGCAACGGTATCAGGCAACTCCTATCACGTAATATGCAAAAATAGTAGAATAAGTATAGCACTTTATATAAGTTAGCGAGAAATAGGGAGACTTAGAATGCTCCGGGGCTTGCCTTTCTCAAACGTGCTGGGTCGGTGATCCGGGCACTCTTGCAGTTCCTCTCCGGGCTCTTGTACTTCCGGAGGTTCCTGCTCCTGAAGCTCCTCGGGTTCCTCGGGTCTCACTTCGTTCTCCTGCGAGCCTGTATGATGCATATATGCTCATGAGTGGCGTGCGAGATGCCCGAGTGGATGCTTATATGAAAGAGTACCAAAGGAGTCATGTTTGTGATGCATAGGTAATGCACTTGGTCATGCTTATTACAAGGTAGTTAACATCACCCAAGAATAAACAATTGAACCAAACACCTATTACATTCTCTTTGATCATTATTTTTCAAATGCAACCAGCAACCTCTATGATGCTTCAAAGATACACCAAACCCAACTTATTCCATTCCACCTATATATACAACCATTTATAGTTTTCTTTATTCATTTCTAAGCCCATTAAAAATGACATGCAGTTCTGTTCATCAATAAATTCCACAAAAATTACAGGAGACTCCCAGCTAAGCATAAAGTTTACTGAGAATTTTTTTTCATAATTTTTGGTTACTTATTTTGAGCCACAAAAATCACAAGATTAATTACTAAGGCAAGTAAAATCACCCTACTGTGATATAAGTGTCAAACAACAGATTTCATATTTTTACAATTTATCTAATATCATAAGAAATACCCACAAAATTTTCCAGATTTATTGCATGACCCATTTAATTATTAAAAATCATAAAGTACTGCCATGCAAGCATTTAAATTGCCATAATTTCATTTATACACCAAATAATATGTAACAATATTTTCTCAGTGAGTAAACACACATGCAGAGCCAGCAAAACAAGTTTCACATTTTTCTGAGCCATATTTCATTTACTATGCATTTTCCAAGTTTAACAAAATCATGGATTAATTATTCTTACACAGAAAAGTTACTCAAACATGACATGCAATCATACTAGGATATAGATCTGGAAATAAGGAACACACCAAAATTTATTTCACCATTTTTGGAGCTATATTCATCAAGATATGGATTTTTGAACATTTAAATCATTTTCTGGAAAAACTTTTAAAACGAAAAACCACCTAAAACGCTAAACGCACCCGGATCCATTCCCTCGGAGCCACTGACAGGCGGGACACGCGAGTCAGAGGACCCCACCTGTCATCCACCCCGGGACCCCGCGGCCAAAGATCGGCCGGAATCTCGCCGCCGGTGAGGTTTCCGGCGACACCGTGAGCACCTACGGCTTCGCGCGAACGAGACGAGTCCAGCCGTACCCTCTTTGGCACCGGACGAGCACCGGAACTACCTCGCCGTCGTGAATGGCGGACGCGGCGGCGCTGCTCGCCGTGGTCCGGCCGTTTCACGGCGGTAGAGCGCGAGCCACTAACGGGAAAAGGTGCGCGAGGTCAAGGCGGACCCAAAGCACCTACGAGCGCAAGCAGAGGCAGAGAGGAGAGGGAGAACCGCGCGAGCCGAGAGGTCGCCGGAGCTCCGACTTACTCCGGTGAGCTCTAGCGGACACGCAGGGCTTACCAAGCGCGGAAGAACGCGAGCACGCGACGCGGAAGGACGAGGCGGAGCCGGTGGTGGTCACGAAGGGGAAGAAGAGGGCCGGAGCTGGCCGGGAGAGGAGCTCCGAGCCGTCGGCGGCTATGGCGTGCGGCGGAGCGGCGAGCGCTGCGCGAGAGCGAGAGAGCGAGAGAGAGAGAGCTGAGGAGCGCAAATGGGAGCGGGGGCGGAGGCGAGCGCGACCGGGGGCACCTGGTGGCCGACCAGGGCGTCTCCACGCCGTCGCATGCCCGCCACGCGGCGGCCGAGCCCTGCCGGCGTGCCACGGCGTCGCGGCGAGCGCTGTCCGCGCGCGCGGACGCGGGCGCGAGCGCGGGGAAGGGGGAGGGGAGAGCGCGGGCGGGCCGAGCCGGCTTCGGCCAGTGGGCCAGAAGCGAGGCCGCGGCCTGCTAGCGCCCCCTTTCTCCTTTTTCCATTTTTTTTTAATTTCTTTTTTTTTTCAAATTCTCTTATAAATTCATTTGGACCAATTTCCAGTCATTTTCACCTCTTGCTCCCAAAAACAAAGTTGTTCCAAAATAAAAACTCTACAACTTTGCTTTAACAAGCTAGACCAAATTCCAAACAAAATTTGAATTACAAGTTAAAACTTAGTTCTAGGTTTTAAATAAATTCTTTTTGGGTATTTTTGTATAAATTCCATTTTCTCAATTTCCATAGCTCCAAAAATTGCACAAAAATATTCTAAATTCTTTTCACACATGAATCAACCAAATTTGAATTTTTCACAATTTTAGAAGCAAGCATCATATTTTAAACATATTTAGAACACATGAGAGGATGCACATAAAATCATGATTTGGCAAGAGTGTCATGCTCATGATGCTTATGCTTGATGGAAGGCTTATGCATGGCTTTGGTGAGACTAAGTGCATGCTTAACACCTAGGGTGTTACAAGCCGCGTGTCAGAGTCTAACGGTAACCTGCAGAGCACCGGACGCTGAGCAGGCGTCCGGTGCACACCGGACTCATGCGCAGAGAGCTCCGCAAACTTGTAGGGTCACTTGACGCGAGCCACCGGACGCACCCTGAGCGTCCGGTGCTCACCGGACTCATGCGCAGAGAGGTTTGCAAAACCTCCTCACACCGGACGCACACCACCGGACGCTTCAAGCTGCGTCCGGTGCCTATCGTCCGGTGCCTAACCCTAACCGAGTCAGGCTGCCTGCTCACCGGACGCACAGGAATAGCGTCCAGTGCTTCTGAGTCAGCGTCCGGTGAGTGTTCCTCAGTGAGAAACACTCCCGCGACTTCTCCAAATTTCCCACCGGCGCAATAGAAAATATGCACTTCATTTTCTCGAAAAGCGCCGAATCCCGCCTCGCAAGCTCGGCGGAAGGGAGAGAGGAACCCATCCTCTCTCTACCCTTGAAACTCCACCTCCTTCTGAAAGTGTGCCAACACCACAACGTGTGTACCAACAAGTGCACGTGTATTAGCATTTTCACAATCATTTTTCTTCGAAGGAGTTAAGTTAGCTCACTAGGTTCTAAATGCATGCACATGAACAATGATACCTAGTGGCACTTGATAACCGCTTAGCCAAAGAATTCCCCTCTTTATAGTATGGCTATCTATCCTAAATGTGATCACACCCTCTATGGTGTCTTGATCACCAAAACCAAAACCCTAAGCAATACCTTTGCCTTGATCTCCATAGGGTTTTGTTTTTCTCTTTCTTCTTTTCCAAGTTGAGCATTTGATCATCTTGTGGTCATCACCATCATCACACCATGATCATCACTTGCTCCATCACTTGGCATGTACCAACCTCATTTAGTCTACACACACTTAGTATAGAGGTTAGTACTAGGGTTTCATCAATTATCCAAAACCAAACTAGGGCTTTCAGTGGTTCGGCAGCTAAGAGGTGTAGCACGAACCTCGTCCTCACTAGGACACCACAAGAACCTAACCATAAGTGAGGTAGCTCAATGACACGAGCAATCCACTAGAGTTACCTTTCGGCTCTCCGTCGGGGAAGGTACAAAACCCCTCACAATCACTAGAAGATGGCCACGAATAATCACCAACTCGTGCCAATGCTCCTACGCTGCTCCAAGCCGTCTAGGTGGCGGCAACCACCAAGAGTAACAAGAAAACCGTAGCCAAATTGACCCCCAAGTGCCAATGCAATCACTCAAGCAAATGCACTTAGAATCACTCTCAATCTCACAAAGATGATTAATCTATGAAGGAGATGAGTGGGAGGTGTTTGCTTAAGCTCACAAGGATGTCAAGTATGCTAGAATACCAAGAGTATGAACCCAAGCCGGCCAACAACTTTTTATAAGTCCCTCAAACAAATATAGTCGTTGGCTCTTTCACTGGACAGAAGTCGAGACCACCGGACACACAACAGGTGACCACCGGACGCTCGAACTCTGCGTCCGGTGCTCAGAAGACAACCATGTGTCCCTAACTTAAATCTCGTGCGTCGATCTCTAACGGTCATATTCAAACTACCGGACGCGGTCAAGTAGGCACCGGACGCGTCCGATGCACAATGGATACGTATGCAAAGAGGTTGTCAAACGCGCTGGGTCACTCGACGCAACCACCAGACTCTCTCCTGAGCGTCTGGTGCTCTCAGTCAGAAATACTCGCAACATTCTTGCTGACGTCAACCTTCATCGGACGTGCGAACAGTGTCTCACCCGCGTCCGGTGCTGAGCATCCGAGCCTCGCTGTTAACTTTGCCAGAGACTGACAGCACACCGGACGCGCAGGCTCAGCGTCCGATGCCTGCAGTCAGAGCGTTTGGTGAGTGTTTTTCAGTGAGAAACACTCCGGCGACTTCTCCAAATATTCCACCGGCGCAATAGAAAATATGTATTTTATTTTCTCAAAAGCGCCGAATCAAGCTCTATTCCACCGACACAATAGAGAGGAACTCAAACCTCTCTCTACCCTTCAAACTCCACCTCCTTCTTAAAGTGTGCCAATACCACCATGTGTGTACCAATATATAAGTGCAAGCGTGTTAGCATTTTCACAATTATTTTTCTTCGAAGGAGTTACGTTAGCTCACTAGGTTCTAAATGCATGCACATCAACAATGACATCTAGTGGCACTCGATAACCACTTAGCCAAATAATTCCCCTATTTATAGTACGACTATCTATCATAAATGTGATCACACCCTCTATGGTGTCTTGATCACCAAAACTAAAACCCTAAGCAATACCTTTTCTTTGATCTCCATAGAGTTTTGTTTTTCTCTTTCTTCTTTTTCAAGCTGAGCACTTGATCATCTTGTAGTCATCACCCTGATCATCTCTTGCTCCATCACTTGGTATGTACCAACCTTATTAAGTCTACACACTTAGTATAGAGGTTAGTAAGTTTCATCAATTATCTAAAACCAAACTAGGGCTTTCAATGACGTGCGTGCAGCTCCTATCCGTCTGTAATATAAAAGAGTACCGAGAAAGAGCTTAATTACTCAGAGATTTAGGCCTCGTTTAGTTAACCCTCAAAACCAAAAACTTTTAAAAATTCTCCGTTACATCGAATCTTACGGCACATACATGGAACATTAAATATAGATGAAAATAAAAACTAATTACATAGTATGCCTATAAATTGCGAGATGAATCTTTTAAGCATAGTTACTTCATGATTGAACAATGTTTGCCAAATAAAAACGAAAGTGCTACAGTATTAAAATCTAAAAACTTTTTTTATCTAAACAAGGCCTTAATTATCACCAACGAGTAATTGTAGTGTAGTGTGTATCTAAAGCAGTGATATCAGATTGACAAATACGAGTGATTGTATTTTCCGCAATATAGAGACATTAATATTTTCTTGTTAAAACGTCCTTATGTTTTCTACTTTGTTTTTATTTTTTTTGTATTTGAGTATGTTCATATTTTATCATATATTATATCATTTTAATTTAAATATATTAAATATAAATGTATGGTGTACACACGTCTTTAATCTATGTTTTCTTTTTTTATCAGCTTTATTTTTCTTAAATATAATGGCAGTGAGTAGTTTATCAACACGTCCAAGACACTTTGCTTTTTATTTTCTCCGACTATAATAGGGTAATTCTAGAATTTCACAATTAATATGGAAGCTCCAAGATAATAAATATAGCCCAGTTACTTTACTTCAAACTAGAACCTGTTTGGTTCCTCTTGCTAAATTTTAGCTAGCTAAAATTATTTTAGCTACTCTTGGGTGACTAATGAAACTAAACTATTTTAGTTCTTTTTAGTCAATGTGTTTGGAACTTTAGCTACCAAAGTGACTAAAGTTTAGCTAGCTAAAATTTAGCAGGTGGAACCAAACAGGGCCTAAGGCTCCGTTTGGTTCCCTTACTAAATTTTAGTTAGCTAAAATTATTTTAGCTACTTTTAGGTAATTAATGGAACTAAACTATTTTAGCTTCTTTTAGTCAATGTGTTTGGAACTTTAGCTACTAACAGTATCTCCAAGAGATTAGCTAAATTATTTTTTAAAGGTATATTTTATTATTATTGAAGAAAAAATGTCTCCAACAGACTCTGTAAACGACTCTTCAAATTTAGAAACTCTCCATACCACCTTATTCGCTCTCTACTTTTGGATAGCCTACCTCACTAGGCATCTTTTAGAGTAGTACTCTGATATCTTTTTGTCAAATTTATTTTAGAGAGTAGTTAAATCTGTAAATTTGACTAGTTTTTTTTGCTAATCTCTTGGAGATGCTCTAAAGTGACTAAAGTTTAGCTAAATTTAGCAAGGGATTGCATAGTGACTCGTGTCTTTCTTGAAATTATCTTTTCTTTTCTTCTTTCGTGGGCCGATTCTAGCATTGCCTTTTCCTTTTGTAGGTTTGCGGCCCACATTATTGGCTAGACCTCCGGCTTGCGGAGTCTGCATGGTCGGACAGTCTCCAAGTTTCTTTATCCGTGTCTTTTTTTCTCTAGTACCATCAGTTTTATATCTCTTCTCGTTTTTATACACTAGCAAAAGTGTCAATTTCTAAGAAGTGCAAGCTTGGACCTAAGAGTGTGGATTGTGTTTTTGTAGGATATATGCTCACTAGAGCATTGCTTGTAGGTTTTTAGTAACAAAATCCGAAGTTCTTGATATGCATGTTGATATAATTATAGAATCTCGTGATGTTGTGTTTTTGAGAATATATTTCCTATAAAAGATATGAATCACAATATTAGATTTTCTTATGAAATAGCTCCTCATTTTACTACACCTATTTAGTCTCTTGTTGAGTCATTTGAGCAACCCACATTAGAAAGTCCTTAAGAAGGATGATAATGAAGTTCCTATAAGGAACAAGGGACAAAGGATTGCAAAATCTTTTGGTGATGATTTGATAGTGTACCTTGTGAACGATACTCCCACGTCTATTGTAGAGCATGTATGCATCTCTAAATGCAGATGATTGGAAAGAAGTTGTCCGTAATGAGATGAACTTGATTCTTTATAACAAAACTTGGGAATTAACTGAGCTACCATTTGGTTGTAAACTTGTGGGTTATAATTAAGTGGGCATTCAAGAAGAAGCTTAGGCCTGATGGTACTATTGACAAGTACAAGGCTCGGCTTGTGACTAAGGGTTATACCCAGAAGGAAGACAGTGATTTCTTTGATACTTATTCACTTGTCGCTAGAATAACCATTCGAGTGCTTCTGTCCTTGGCTGCCTCATATGGTCTTCATGTTCATCAAATGGACATGAAGGCAACTTCCCTTAATGGAGAGTTAGATGAGAAAATCTATATGGATTAGCCTGATGGGTAAATAGTAAAAGATGAAGAGCACAAAGTGTGTAAGTTATTGAAATTTGTATGTCTTGAAACAAGCACCTAAACAAATGGCACAAGAAATTTGACATGACTTTAGCTAGTGTGGGCTTTGTCATAAATGAGGTTGTTAGGTGTGTTCTATGAACATGGTGAGAGAAAATTTGTTATATTATGTTTTTGTGTTGATGATATTCTAATCTTTAGAAAAAACATAGATCCAATTTATCACGTAAAGTCTTTCATGCCAAAGAGTTTTGACATGAAAGATCTAGAAGAAGTTGATGTGATTCTAAACATCAAGCTGGTTAAGGATGAGAGTGGGATTACTTTGTTGCAATCTCAGTATGTTGAGAAGATCTTGAGCCAATTTGGCTTTATGGCTACCAACACCTTATGATCCTAGTGTGACATTGAGAAAGAACAAGAAAATATCTAGAGACCAATTGAGGTACTCTCAGATCATTGATTCACTCATGTACTTAACTAGTGCAACAAGACCAGATATCCCTTTTGTTGTAAGCAAGTTGAGTAGGTTCATGTCCAACATGGGTGATGATCATTGGCATACACTTGAAAGGGTCTTGCATTATCTTAAAGGTACACTAAGCTATGGGATTCACAACTTTTGGCATCCAACTATGCTTGAGGATATAGTGATTCAAACTAGATATCTGATATTGATAAGATCTACACCACATGTGGGTATGTGTATGATGTCATGGAGGTCTTGCAAACATACCATTTTGACGAAGTCAACCATGGAGGTAGAACTTACTACTTTAGATACAACTTCTACAGAGGCAGAATCGTTGTGTGACCTCTTGTTGGACTTGCTAGTGGCTGAAAATCCAGTACCAGCTATCTTTATGAACAGTGATAACCAAATGGTGAAGGTGAGTAGCGCTAAGGATAATGTGAAGTCAACAAGACACGTTAAAAGACACTTGAAGTCTATTAGAAAATTAAGAAACTCTAGAGTAATAGTTGTGGCTTATGTGCAAACAGATAAAAACTTGACAAATCCCATTACCAAAGGGTTATCGTGGAATGTGATAGAATACTCATCAAGGGAGATGGGTATGATACCCATGTGAGTTTATAGTAGTAGTAACACTAACCTAGGAAGAACAAGCTATTGCGTTTGTCGATGGATGCTTCAAACTACCACCAACCATGATGTCTTTAGTCATAGACGCCAACGCTTCCGATCACATCAACGTGCTCGCCATCCTCTCTAATGGGTGCTCGGTGGTTGCTCGGTGCTAGGTGCTTGGTAGGGTATAGAGAAGCGGGCAAGAGACAAGGAGCTCGACAGGGCAAGTGGTGAGGCACCATGGTGCTCTAGGTGAGGAGCTCGGCAAGGCAGGAGGTGAGGCGGTGGGACAGAGGGCGTGAGAGATGAAGTAGCATGGACCAAGTGGTGGGAGGTGAGGTGAGCGATAGCCAAGCTTGCCTCCATAGAAATGGCCACCCAACTTGTTTCTAGTAAGCCAAACTAAGAGGTGGTGGGTGCATTGCTGGAGCTAGGCCAACTAAATGGACCGGCCTGCATTACTAGAGCCTAGAGAGGGGGTAAACTAGGCAACCAAACATGTATGTAGACACCACACATAGAAATCATATTCTTGATGTATGGTTTCTTCAACCAAACATGTGTATTCTCTCTACTATCATCTACTATCACATATCTCCATATCTTGATTTGTATAAGAAGCCATTTCCCTCCCCCCTCGCTCTCGTGTTAATTCTAATGCCACATCACCATTTTTTTCATAGTTGACATCCTAATTAATGGCATAGAAACCGTCATAGTTTTAAGGTTGGAACTGCCCTAATAAGTACATGCAACCAGATAAGCAAGAGACAGGGGATGAGAGTTGGAATAAAAGGGGCACGTGACTCCTTTGTTTTTTTTATTATTGTTTGTCCATTTCTGTTGCGAATATAAGGTCCTAAATTGTTCTAATTTGATTGGATAATTTCTTCTTTCAGATAACATGAGGTTCTGCTAAATTGGAAGCTACAGAACTAGACATTTATTTCGACAGCATAGCAGGATATAATAAAAAGATATTTCAAAAACGGGACTAATAATTGCTCTTAACCTTTCAAAATAAATGTACACCTAGTATTCCGATGAGTCTACTAATTTTGAAGTTCAACTAAATTCATAGAAAATAATATTAACATTTATATATTCAATAATTCACTATGAAATTATGACGTGATTAATCTAAATATCTAATAATGCTTATTTATTTAGTATAATGCATACTTATTTTACGACTCAGGGAGTACCTAGCTACAAGCCTACTAGTCGTTCCGGAATATTCCATTCTGCTGTGAAGCTATCGTGGCCTTTTTCAGTCCCCACCATTTCCAACCATCACTCAAAGTTTCCCCACCACAAGTAGTACTGGTTCCTGAATCCTGAAGCTGAAATTAGCTGAGATACTCAGATACGCAAGCTTAGGCCCATTTGAATCAAAGGATTCTCAAAGAAATTTTAAAAGAATAAACTCATGTTCCTGTAATTTTCTCCTCCATTTCAATCATCTCAAAATGTCAATTCCTATGTTTCAGAATCCTATAGTTTTTCACTATTTACTGTATGTTATTTCTATGTTTTTTCTTATTCCTCTATTTTACATTCTTTTATTCCAAAAAACAGCCGGCTACTGCCGTATTTGTAACATTGGTAAAAGTGCACAACTTGTGTATATTAGAAAAGATGAGGGCGCCACTATATCAGATGCTGAAGAAATCCTCTCGTAAAACAATGGCGGTTCTAGTGTTCCAAATGTCATGATTGGAACTATCAACTATAGATTTTCATGCTTTGAATACCTAATTTTTTACAATTTGGCCTTTTTTTTAAGAAAATTCTCTTTTGGACCTCTAGAAAACTTAAACTCAGTTTTGGACTAGTGGGTCGACGCCATGCTTCATGGCGTCGAGGTTACACGTCTCGACGCCATGGATCACGACGTCGAGCTCCCAGGCCGAGCCCAGCATGGCGTCCGACGTGGCAGAGAGGTCGACGCCGTAGATCACAACGTCGAGCCTTCAACTATAAATCAGCAGGCTCCCCGGGGCGTAGTCATAGATGACGAGCATCTCGCCGTGGTCCGTGCACCACCCGCGCAGCCCTTCCATCTCGCCGCGCAGCGCGGGATCCACCACCCGGAGCGCCTGCGCCTTCTCCTCCGCCGCGCACTAGCACAGCTCCAGGCTCGTCAGCGCGCGCCCGGCCACCAGCTCCAACAGCAGCACGCCGAACGAGTACACGTCCCACTTGCCGCTCACCTTGTTGGGGCTTCTCACGGCCTCCGGCGCCCGGTCCAGCTCGTTGAACCGCCGAACGCCCGCGCAGTCGCAGTCGCTTCCGATCCGGCGCACCGCCAGCGCCGTGCCGTCGGCCAGAACGGCCTTGTACACGATGCTGCTGCCGGCTGCGCCAAGGATGTACGCCGAAGCCTTCAGCAACGTCTCCAGCTCCAGATCCACGCCGCTGTCCGCTGTCACCAGCACCGCGCCGTCGCCGCCCTTCTTCTTATTGCCCGCCGCCGCTTCAACTCCAGCCTTGCTGTTCGTGTTTGTGATACCCTCCTTGGCGGCGAAGGTGGCCGACGTGTCCGTGACTTCCTCGGATTCGTCGCTGTCGTCACCGGCCTTCTTGCGCAGGCAGCAGGAAAGGCTCCGGCCGACGGCGTCCGGAGACTGTTAGGTTGATCTCAGGCCCAGCCCAACGGCTGGGGCCTCTTACCCCCTGGATCGCGCCCTGATCGGGGGCGCCCAACCGATCCATGGTTGGTGGGCCCCCGACGCGCTGCGCTATATAAACAGGAGTGGGGGCCGCAGGCACGCAGGACGAAGTTCGCCGTGCACACAACCCCACTCGACAAAACCCTAGGCCTTCCGATCGGCAGTGCGCAGTGGCGTCGGGAAGCACCACCGCGCCGCCTCCGTTCTACTCCTACCACGCCGTCGTCGGTCAGTGCCGGTGGAGGCCCGAAGGACGACGGGATCTACTCCGTCACCGCGTCAACGCCCTCGCCATGGACCCCGCTGGATCTGCACCCGCCGCCAACGACGACCAAGCGCTGAATGCGATGCACTTCATTAGTGCAATTCCAAAGCTGACGGGACAGAACTATGTTCTGTGGCGCGAGGAACTTGATGCTGCTCTAGCACTTGCTGAGATAGATTTGGCTCTTCAGGAGCCAAAGCCCACTGAGCCAGAGGAGCCCGAAAGGGCTCAGAATGAGACCGATGAAGCTTTTGCTAATCGGAAGCGAGACTTTGCTCCCATCAGAGCAAAGTATGATCTTGAGAAGTACAAGTGGGAAAAGTCAAACCGCAAGTGCAAGATTGTCATCAAGAAAACCATCACAGAGGGCCTAAGAGGTGCAATCCCAGAATGTGACACAGCAAAAGAATATCTTGAGAAAGTGAAGAATCAGTTCACTGGTTCAACCAAAGCTCATGCTTCCACCCTGATCCAGAAACTCACTAACATGAGGTTCACAGGGGGGAGTGTGAGAGAGCACATTCTGAGCATGAGCACCATGGCAGCCAAGTTAGAGAAGCTAAAGATGCCCCTCGCTGATGGTTTCCTCATTCACCTAGCTCTAAACTCACTTCCTAAAGAGTATGAGACATTTGTTGTTAACTACAACACACAGCCAGAGGAGTGGGATTTAGAGAAGGTGATTGCTATGTGTGTGCAAGAGGAAGAAAGGCTCAAGAATGCAAATGGTGGTTCTGTGAACTTTGTGAAAGGAAAGAACAAGAAGCCATTCTACAACAAGAAAGCTCCAGATGCCTCCACCTCCCAGAACAAGGGAGGAAGCACTTCACAGCCTAAAGCACACCCAAAGCAAGACAACCAGCACAGGCAGGAGGACCCGGATCGCTGTAGATGGTGTAATGAGACAGGGCATTGGAAGCATGACTGCCCTAAGTTCATGAAACATTGCCTAGTGAAAGGTGAGGACATTATAACTTTTGTTGATGAATCCTTATATCTAAGTTATGCTAGATCCACATGGTGGATTGACTCAGGTGCAACTGTTCATGTTGCAAACTCTTTGCAGGGATTCAGTGGAGGGAGAACCCTTCAAAGAGGAGAAAGACAGATTAAGGTGGCCACTGGTGTTGAAGCTGAAGTTCAAGCTATAGGAAATTTATCTCTAGATTTAGCTAGTGGCTTCACCCTTGAGTTGCATGATGTTCTTTATGTTCCCTCTTTAGCTAGAAATTTAATTTCAGTTTCATGTTTGTCAGACTATGGTTTTGATTGCCATTTCAGCAAGAATGATTGTAAGCTACAGTTAAATAATAAATGTGTGGGTCTTGCCTTCCGACAAGACAAACTTTATTTATTATCTTTGTCTGAGAATGTGAATGCTGAATGTAATAATGCTGAGAATGCAATACCCGCAGATGCTAGCAAGAAAAGAAAGAGAATTGATTCCTCATCGAAATTATGGCACTGTCGTTTAGGCCATATTTCGAGGGGGAGAATAGAACGCTTAGTCAAAGAATCAATCCTCCCACCATTAGAACTCTCAGAGTTAGAGCAATGCGTTGATTGCATTAAAGGAAAGTTAGTAAAGAACATAAAGAAAGGCGCTAAGCGAAGCATGGGAGTACTAGAATTGATCCACACAGACATCTGTGGACCTTTTCCAGTGACATCTGTGGATGGTTTTGATTCCTTCATCACATTCACAGATGACTACTCTCGTTTTGGATACATCTATCCAATCAAAGAACGCTCAGAAGCTTTAGACAAATTTAAGATATTCAAGGCTGAGGTTGAAAACCAACTAGACAGAAAAATCAAAGTAGTAAGATCTGACCGTGGGGGGGAGTACTACGGTCGACATACCCCTTATGGACAAGTTCCTGGACCTTTTGCAAGGTTCTTACAGGAAAATGGCATAGTAGCCCAGTATTCAATGCCAGGGGACCCACAGCAGAATGGAGTAGCAGAAAGGCGTAACCGTACTCTAATGGATATGGTGCGCAGCATGATGAGCTATTCCACTCTGCCACTGAGTTTGTGGATGGAGGCCTTAAAAACCGCCATTCATATTCTCAACAGAGTTCCAAGCAAGTCAGTACTTAAAACCCCGTATGAGTTGTGGACCGGCAGGAAACCCTCAGTCAACCATCTGCGTGTCTGGGGGAGCCCCGCTGAAGCAAAAGTGTTTAACCCAAACATAGGAAAGCTAGACCCCAAAACAGTAAGTTGTCATTTCATTGGCTATCCAGAAAAGTCGAAAGGTTATCGTTTCTACTGCCCTGGTAGACATACCAAGTTTGTGGAAACGAGACACGCTAGTTTTCTAGAAGATCAGATGATCAGGGGGAGCAAGGCAGCGCGAGAAATTAACCTTGAAGAGAAGCGGGTGTTCGTGCCCATTCCCATGGTGCAAGAACCCTACTTTACGCTGCCTGTTGTTGTTGGATCTACACCAGTAGTGACAACACCTGCTGCTTTTTCGCCTATGGCCAATTTGGAACCTGTCCCTCAGGAGCCGAATGAACCCATAGTCGAAAAACAACAGCCCCAACAAGAGCAACCTCAAGAAGAAATGCCAGTAGCAGAAACTTCTGGCAGACCTCAAAGAGCGAGAAAGTCTCCTATTCCAGATGACTATATAGTCTATGAATGCGAAGAAGTTCAGATGGAGGATGAACCCACTTCATTTGAAGAAGCCATGAGGAGCACCGAAGCATCTAAGTGGCAAGAAGCCATGGAAGATGAATTAAAGTCTATGAGTACCAATAAAGTTTGGGACCTAGAGAAAATTCCTGAAGGAGCCAAAACTGTAGGCTGCAAATGGGTCTACAAGGTGAAACGTGACTCCAAAGGGAACATAGAAAGGTACAAAGCAAGACTGGTAGCCAAGGGTTTTACTCAGCGAGAAGGGATAGATTATAATGAAACATTCTCTCCCGTCTCGAGCAAGGACTCTTTTAGAATCATAATGGCCCTAGTGGCACATTTTGATCTAGAATTGCATCAAATGGATGTGAAGACAGCTTTCCTCAATGGGGATCTAGAAGAAAGAGTATACATGGCACAACCGAAAGGTTTTGTTGTGACAGGCAAAGAAAGAATGGGCTGTCGCCTGAAGAAATCCATTTATGGATTAAAGCAAGCATCCAGGCAGTGGTATTTAAAGTTTGATAAGACAATCAGAAAGTTTGGGTTTAAGGAGAACGTTGAGGACAATTGCGTATATGCAAAGTTTAAGAATGGGAAATACATTTTCCTAGTACTGTATGTAGATGACATTCTACTAGCCAGTAGTGATGTCACTCTAATGCAGGAAACCAAGAGATTTTTGTCCTCAAATTTCGATATGAAAGATTTAGGTGAAGCATCTTTTATCTTGGGCATAAAGATTCACCGAGATAGAAGTCGAGGGGTATTGGGATTGTCCCAAGAGGCATATATAGAGAAAATATTGAAGAAATTCAATATGCATAAGTGTAGACCTTCACCTGCTCCTATTGTAAAAGGTGACAAGTATGGGGAACATCAATGTCCCAAGAGCAAGTTCGAGCGCGATCGCATGCAAGCCGTTCCATACGCTTCAGCTGTCGGAAGCTTACAGTATGCTCAAGTGTGCACACGCCCAGACCTGGCTTTTGTGACCGGGTTACTTGGTAGATATCAAAGTAATCCAGGTATGGAACACTGGAATCTAGTAAAGAAAGTCTTAAGGTACTTGCAAGGCACGAAAGGGCTCATGTTAACCTATAGAAGATCTGATGACCTACAAATAGTAGGGTATTCAGATTCTGATTACGCGGGAGATGATAGAAAGTCTACCTCAGGGTATGTATTCACTCTCGCGCAAGGAGCCATATCATGGAAGAGCTCAAAACAAACAATAGTCACTGCATCGTCCACAATGTATGCTGAGTTTATTGCTTGTTATGAGGCATCAGGACAGGTGAATTGGCTTAAGAAATTTATACCCAGTTTAAAGGTGGTCGACAGCATCGATAAACCACTAAAGTTGTATTGTGACAACGAGCCAGCAGTGTTGTATGCTCACAACAATAAGTCAAGCAATGCAGCCAAGCACATTGACATAAAATATTATGTTGTCAAGGATAAAATCCGGGATCACGTCATAAGTCTTGAACATATAAGCACAGAAAAGATGCTAGCGGATCCGCTTACCAAAGGCTTACCGCCCAACGTGTTTAGAGAACATGTAGCCGGCATGGGTTTAAGGGAAAGCCTGTGATTCCTGGATAGTAAGGGGCCCAAGGCGAGAATTCATCTCTAAATAGAAAAGTGTTTGTGGCTGTCTAATCTAGCAGTGATAACTGTCAAGATGAAGCATGCTCAATACACTGTTTTGTGATGGGGTGAGTTGACAAAGCGAGATAGCACAGTTGAGATCAAGGGGGAGAATGTTAGGTTGATCTCAGGCCCAGCCCAACGGCTGGGGCCTCTTACCCCCTGGATCGCGCCCTGATCGGGGGCGCCCAACCGATCCATGGTTGGTGGGCCCCCGACGCGCTGCGCTATATAAACAGGAGTGGGGGCCGCAGGCACGCAGGACGAAGTTCGCCGTGCACACAACCCCACTCGACAAAACCCTAGGCCTTCCGATCGGCAGTGCGCAGTGGCGTCGGGAAGCACCACCGCGCCGCCTCCGTTCTACTCCTACCACGCCGTCGTCGGTCAGTGCCGGTGGAGGCCCGAAGGACGACGGGATCTACTCCGTCACCGCGTCAACGCCCTCGCCATGGACCCCGCTGGATCTGCACCCGCCGCCAACGACGGTCCAAACCTTACACTCTAGATCTACATGTTCTACTTCATTGTAATAGATCTAGCCTGCATATGTATATCACTGTCTTTATTATTTTGTACCCCGAATCCCCGTTCATGCTACTAGTAGTAGATCCTGTTAGATCTATCAGAGACTTGTCCGCCTCCGGCTTCTTGAACACGACGCCACCCATCCTCTGCTTCGCCACCTCCTGACGCTGCCTCCTCTTCCTCACCTGGTACACGTACAGGACCACCACGAATAGGACGGCGATGCCAGCCACGTCGCCGGCGGCGATGGCGACGATGGTGGCAAGCCGCATCCTGCCGCGCTGGTTTGTAGTTGAAGGCTCGACGCCGTGATCTACGGCGTCGACCTCTCTGCCACGTCGGACGCCACGCTGGGCTCGGCCAGGGAGCTCGACGCCGTGATCTATGGCGTCGACCCCGTGGGTCCAAAACTGAGTTTAAGTTTTCCAGGGGTTCAAAAGAGAATTTTATTCAAAAAAAGGGCTAAATTTTAAAAAATTGGGCTTTGAATACTACTCCCTCCATCCCAAATTGTAAGTCATTCCAAGAATCTTGGAGAGTGAAAGCATTTTCACGTTTGACCAAAATTATAGAAAAAAATACAGTATACTATAAAAATATAATTAAGAAAAAAATCTAATAATACTTAGTTAGTACTATAATAATTATTATTTTATAATATAAATTTAGTCAAACTTAGAAAAGTTTGACTCTCCAAAATTTTTAGAATCACTTACAATTTAAGACGGAGGGAGTACAAACATTTATTCAGTTGGTAAAGTAAACTCTCCGAATATAGTGTCCAAAGAAGAATATTTGAGAACCAAAGCACAACTCTCCAAACTTTACGTTGGACCACAGTGACAAGGAAAAGACATTGAGCGCTCATATCAAGTGTGGGACAAGATGTAAAATGTTTTTGGATTTCACTACTGTAACACTTTCGTTTGTTTGTGATAAATATTGTCCAATTATAGACTAACTAGGATCAAAAGATTCGTCTCACGATTTACAGGTAAACTGTGTAATTTGTTTTCGTCTATATTTAGTGCTTTAAGATTTACATTAGCCGCAAGATTAATGTGACGGGAAATCTTGAAAACTTTTTTAATTTTGGTGGGAACTAAACAAGGCCCCCTCCGAATTTGGTTACCCGCAGATTTGCTATACGTGTTCAATTCAAGTCTGGTTGGACCTGCATGCTTTGTTCCCAGCAGACCATGAGACCAGAAACTTGTATGTCTGTATCTGCATCAGATGATCCTCTCCTTTCTCAGCCTGCCCTGAAATTCATTCAGCATTTCCAAACTGTAAGCAATCATCAGCTGTATGATTATGAAGCACCGCTACATGGCCACCGAATGAACTTCCCCAGGACGTGAGGCACGAGATCTGTATTGAAGACGGCAGGACAGCTGGACAAGCTACTTGCTCAGCTGATGACAAGATCCCTAGGTGGACACAGGTCCCACGTCGCTTGGAGTTGCAGAAATTATTCGTCGACGGAGACGGCACATGGTGCTTCCTCCCTAAGGCCTTGTTTAGTTGAACCAAAAAACCAAAAAAATTTTAGGATTTTTCGTCACATTGAATCTTCCAGTACATGCATAGAGCATTAAATATAGACGAAACAAAAAATAATTACACAGTTTGCCTATAATTACAAGATAAATCTTTTGACCCTAGTTAGTTTATGATTGGATAATATTTATCAAATAAAAACGAAAATACTACGGTACCGAAATCCAAAATATTTTCATAACTAAACAATGCCTAACTACCCGGGAGGGTTGTTAGTTTATTGCACGCGGTCCACCTGCAGGTCTTGCACTCGAGAGTCCACCTTCCATTCATCAGCTCCATCTTCCTCTTTGTTCGCCCGCGTATAATATTTTCTCCTTCTGCAGAACTGCCACTGATCTGATCCGGGCTGCGGTGATCTCTCAGCTCTGCTCGCGCTGATGGAGATTAAGAGGGATGTATGGAGCCTGCTGCTCGTGCTGCTCCTCGGGCAGCTCGTCGCCTTCGCCATGGCCGCCTCAAGCTTCACCTCCTCCCTCATTGCTAATCTTGGTAGTAAATCTTTCATCTCTCATTGAGCTCATCGGTATACACAGATTTGTTAGTTTCTATAAGAATTTACTTGATGGTTGTTATCTGGATAGTGGTAATTTGAGTTACTACCTACCTTTGAAGTTTGAACTAATATATTTGTGCAGGAGTTGATGCACCACTGACACAGTCTTTCTTCGCTTACCTGTTGCTGACCTTAGTCTATGTACCAATCGTCCTGCGTCGACGGCAGAAGCTGCAAGTAAGAGTAGCTGCGTCAGTTAACCCAGGAAACTGTTGCGATTCATAGTTCACTGTCTTGAGTTGTCTTGCAGATAGCTTGGTACTGGTATCTAGCTCTGGCCTTCTTTGATGTACAGGGGAACTATCTTGGTGAGTAGTATAGGCACTCACTACACAATTACAACTCAATGAAATTTTGTTATATCCCTCTTGCCACTGCTGATCAAAATGTAAACACTATGTCCCAGTTGTGAAGGCATACCAGTACTCATACATTACCAGTGTAACTTTGTTGGATTGTTGGACTGTTGTATGGGTCATCATCCTCACCTGGTACGCATTGGGCACAAGATACTCACTTTGGCAGTTCGTGGGGGCAGGGACATGTGTGGCAGGGCTTGCCCTTGTGCTGCTTTCAGATGCAGAATCTCCAGAGGAGCAAGGTAAGATACTCCAAGCATCCTACAGTTCAATTAGAAAGTCAACAACAAAGACTCAAGAACAAGTGATTTTGAGAACTAGGAACTCATGGTAGTAGTAGGATCTGTCCATACCATCTCCCTTAAAAGAAATGATAGAAGAACAATCAAGAATATCAATACTAGTGGTGCATAAGATTGCAATGCAGTAGGTGTAAATGTAAACATGACTTATGAACATTATGATTGAAATATACTTTCTAGTTCTGTAGTTACATAATTGTTAACATCATCATATGTAAAATCTTCTTCTTCTTCTTCTTTCTGCAGATCCAGGAAAAATGCCACTTCTGGGGGATGTCCTTGTTATTGCTGGGACAGTTGGTTTTGCGTTTAGCAATGTTGGGGAGGTTAGTTATGCATTACATGCATCTGCTGCTACCAGCAACAGTTTCTCAGTGGCAATAAGCATTCCATTTTCCTCATATGTGTAGGAATACTGTGTCAAGAAAAAGGATAGAGTTGAAGTTGTTGCAATGCTTGGACTCTTTGGGTTGCTGATCAGCATAGTGCAGATGTATCCTCAAAAATTCATTATTAGTTATAGACCTGTATAGCAAACTGGCATGATCTATTGGAAATCACATCTATACATTGCCGTCTTTTGCAAGGTTAAACTATCACCAAAGTTTTCCTGGAACAAATGGTAACTGCATAACCTATATTAATGGAATGATTAGTTCAACAAACTGGCATGATCTGTCGATTGACATCTAAATATTTTCTCTTTTGTGAAGTTAAACTATCAGCATAATTTCCTCGAACAAAAGTTGTAACTATAAATATGACGCAGATTCTTGTTACCTTTTAACTTGATGAACCTTAGACTTATATTTGAAAGGAAGGGCCTAGAAGCAGTTACATGGTCTCCAACAATGGTAAGAAAAGTACATTCTACCACGAAACTCCCTATAAACCTTACTGATTTGATTATCTGGAACTAATTCCTACTTTTGTCTTTTTCATTTGTTCCAGATAAGTCTGTTTGCAGGATTTGCAGTGGCAATTTTCATATTCTACACAATTACTCCTTTCGTTCTTAAGGTTAAGATCTCCAACATGTCAGGGATGACATGAGCTCCACAAGTAGGCAACACTAGAAACTTAGGCCCTGTCAAATGGTTATGGTCTATTAAAATAACCAAAGAATAAAGGAAAACTGTTTAAATAATAGTGGCTGACTACACAATAGCAGAAAGAAGGAAGGCCCACTTATTGTAATTTCAATCAATTGAATAATAGTTTAACCTTTTTATTCTTATATGCTCTTTTTGCAGATGAGTGGAGCTACATTGTTCAACCTTTCACTGCTAACATCTGACATGTGGGCAGTTGCCATTCGAGTTTTATTCTATCAGCAACAGGTGATTTTTCTGAACCCAGAATACTTGTCCCAAATGGTAACATATTACCCAATATGCTCACGTATTTCATATGCAAACCACAGATAAACTGGTTGTACTACCTAGCATTCACAGTTGTGGCCATTGGATTAATCATCTATTCGTTGAAGTAAGTCTGTATATACCAATAATTTGCAGATATGTGACTCAATGGCTGCAGAAACCTAACAAAATTTGTTTCTTGTGATATATGAAGTGATAGTTCTTCAGATGATGAAACAGCTGGAAGTACAGAAGCTCCAGCCCAATATCAGCAACTACCAATTGAAGACAATTCAACAAGAATTGGTTCTAATTCAGGTAGCCAAGAAAGGACACATAAGGAAGAAGTTCATATCTGTTAGCAGTGTAATGTATATGTATGAAGACACCTCCTTGTCGATGGATAGATTTCTACCAAATCAAATATGGCATAGAGATATGTAGAGTAAAATGTTGGTCGCTTCACGTATAGGAAAATATTTAATTGTCTCAAGCAACAAATGAGAAAGAGAACCAGAGTTATTTTTCTCTACACCTCAGTCCAGCAGATAATTCATAAATGTATGAAAAATACATCGAGTCAAAAGGATCTTCGACTAGGGATTGCGAACCATCACAGCTGGTCTGCAAAGCATAATAGCAACAGTTTGGGGAACATGTAAAGGGAATTGCCTATGAAAATATTTTCTGCATTGCTCATTGTAAAATTCTATGTGAAGTATCATGCCCTGTGAATTGGAAGCTAAAAGGGGTAAGTGGAAAATAAGAATTTGGTTGAACTCATCTGAATGACCAGGATATTATTAGGCCAGTCACCCTGTTCAAAAGATAGACTGAAAAATCTCAAACTTATGGTAATTGAAACTTGACAGTCTTTGAGAAGCAAAATTGCATTAGTGGAATTTATATCACTGAAGCAGAAATTGACAACTGTAATTTCGAACATAAATGATACGCAGGTCACCCCTGTGTCGAGAAAAAAAATCAAACAGAGTAAAAACCATTTACCACAACGGTTATCAGATCTGAAGCATATTAGGAATGCTCTCATGATGTCCAGACTTATCTTCTCATTGTTCAAGAACAGCCCGGTCAGTGCGTTTTTAGAGATGCTCACCCCTCTGATACGTATCAATGTCTCTCTGTCGACAAATTCAACACATAGTAAGGAAAATCTTATTAAGGGTCTTATTGACAAGTAAATACCACATGGCATGATACTTGCTCTTCATGTAAAGTCTCGCTAGAACACAAATGACTGATGGTCTCATTGACCATATCTTTTGTCGGCACAATGCGTACACTAAACAGTGAAGATGCAAATGGTGGTTTTCCCTATTTACTGAAAATGTTTCGCGAACTGATCCTGGGTTGCCCTACGGACCTCCTCCTCTTGGGTTTGGGAATGTTTTGCACATTCCCTGCAATGTCTCTTCCCCTTTCCCTGTCTCCTCTGTCCCCTGCAGTGTCTCTCTCTCGTCCTCTGTCCCTGGCTGCTGCACTTTCTCTTGCACTGTTTCCTCTGTCTCTGGCTGCTATTTTTTCTCTCGCTCTGTTATATTTCTATTTGCCGCTAACTCAATAAACCTCTGAGAGAGTTCTTTGCAAGTATCTGGCCATTTAACTGCAGACATCTTGATCTTACCGCATTTCCTCTTCCTTATGCTTGAAAGAATACGTGCTGCAAAAGCAGAAACTTTTGCCGCATCTATAGCGAAAAGACGGTGTTGACGGTCATTAAGTACTAAAATTAATAATCAAATAAACATAAAAAAGGATCAATATGAAACAAACATCTAGAATTAGGGTTTTATCTGACAGAATTCCACGAGCTTTGGTGTTTATCTATTTCTGCAGGGGGTTATCAGAGAATATGGAGAGAAGGCCCACATGTCATGTTTACAACGAGATAATTACGTGCCGCGCAATTTTCCTTAATCTAGAAGAATCCAGAAGCCACGGGAACGAACGAGAAGGGATTCGGGCTCGGGGGCAGGGCGCCCGCCCACCCCCCTTGGGCGCCCGCCCTGGCCAGGAGTTGGATCGGGACTCTGCTTCGGGACAACGCTCCACCGACCTAAAGGATCAATCTAAACCATACAATCTATGTCGGTTTGATCCAATGGCTCACGTTCACTTGAAGGGACTATAAAACCAGACCCCCTGGCCCCTGGAGGAGGAGAGGAGAAATCATTATTCAGAGGTAGCCATCAAAGTTAGGGTTTAGAGCTTCTCTCCCACAGAGAATTAGAATTAGCTACTCCCTGATCCTTCAAGTTTAGAGGTTTGATTAGATAGCAATTAGAGAAGCAGAGCACTACGCTCTGGATTCGGATCTTCGGTAATAAAGATTGGCATTATTCATATCTTTCTCTAATTCTTTGTTCTAATTGCATTATGTCTCTAATTATTATGTTCTTAGTTTGTTCTAGTTCTATATTTGATATAGTTCTAATTGATAATGAGTTTATGTATAAGTTTGCAAAGCGCTTAGCTCTTGACGCGAGGGAGTTAGGTGATAGATCACATGTGAGCGTGGTGCTTAGATGTTATTTATCTGCAAATGTATCCTATTGGCCGGGTCGTGTGGTAGTTCGCGATAGTGACAGCTTCGTTGATTCTTATATAGTCCACCCTCCGGTGATAGGACAGGCAGAACCGGTATTGTGGAGTAAGTCATGCGATGCTCTGATTTACTTTATCAATGTTCCTTATACATGAATAAAGAGTCTTTTATGCTATATATGATCTTGTAGATAACTAGAGTAGATTATGACTTAGTAGTTAGTAGATAACTTAGAATCCATTCTCTAGCTAATCCGACATCACCTACATATATGAGGAGTAGTCTATTTTCTAATCGCTGTGTCATCTACCCATGAACTTATACTTTATTATCATTATCTTTATGGTTTACCCCCTGCTAAAGTAAGTGACTGTGTGACGAGTTTCTCATTAGTAATCATGTTCTTGCAAGTTTATCTCTAGTCTATGCCTTGATAGATTTTGTCCCTTGATTTAATTTCATCTTCTTTAGATCCCTTAAGCAAAATTATAAATAACGATACCTGGAATACTTATCCTGGTGAAATGCTACAATGAGGTGTTTTATCTGTGCGCTTGCGGATAGAATAGATTATTTTCTAGAGAGCCCTTTACATTTATAAATACCTTTGTACACTCTGGCACCATGCTGGGGATGACAACCTAGTATCTAAGTGGTGTTAGCTAGTGTCAACAAGCATTTTTGGCGCCGTTGCCGGGGAGTCTCAGGAATAAGTCATAAAGGGGAACAAAAGAGTAATACTTAGGAAAGCCAGAAAATCAGTCAAGGTTATTCATATAAAATATTAGACTAGACTATAGAGAAATAATTGCATAAAAACAGTTACTAAGTGAGAAATCATAACAAGGCACCTCTGCTTTGGCAGGTTCACCCTGTTGTTTTTCTATGTTTATATTTTTATACAGGGTATAACAGGATTGACTTTGGGTACATTCAACTCTTCATCATCAGAACCAAAGCAATCAAGAGAAGAAGAAGCTAGCTACCAATTGCTGAAGCTATGACACAAAAGACCTTGCAAGAATTCTCTGCTCCAAGCCTTGAGAACATTCCAACTGGTCCAAGATTTGCAGTAGAAGAAGGAATACCTGAGTTTGAGCTCAAGTCAAGCCTCATCAATTTGGTGCAAGCTACACAATTCAGTGGAAAAGCACATGAAGATGCTAGTGCACACTTGCAGAATTTCTTAGAGATTGGAAGCACAATCCACATCAACGGAGTTGACAAAGACGTCATACTGCTTCGCCTTTTTCCATTCTCACTAGAAGGGAAAGCGAGGAAGTGGTTCTACACTCATCAAGATAACATCAACAACTGGACGAACTTGTCAGATGCCTTTCTATCAAAGTTTTTCCCTATAGGCAAAACAACTGCCTTAAGAGGAAATATTGTCAGTTTCCAACAACAGAAGACAGAAGCCATTTCAGAAGCATGGGAGCGTTTTCAAGGACACATATCAGATTGTCCTCACCATGGAATGGCCACATGGTTACTTATGCAGACCTTCTACCATGGATTAACCCAGAAGGCTCGTGAGTGCCTAGATGCATCTGCTAAAGGATCATTCTTGGAGCTTACAACTGGAAAAGTAGAGATACTTTTGGATAAGATAGCAGAAAATCAAAGCTGGTTCCAAGATAAAGCTCAACAATGTCATCAAACTGAAGAAATACCAGAAGAAGTAAATGCATTATCAACTAAGATGGAAAATTTGCTCCACTGGATTGACCAGAGGGCCAAGTTCAAATGGAGACAACATACAAATATCAACCAACTTCAAGTCAACCCAATAGCAAAGGTATGAATTCAGGTAATACTTTCAAGCAACTTTCATTAAAAGAGATAATTGCTCAACAAACCAAAATTAATGATGAAGTTAAACAAAGGCTAGATACAAATGAATCATCTCTAAAAGATATACACAATAAAATGGATTTTCTACTAACTGCCTTTGATGAGCAAAACACTCTTAATAAAAGGGTAGAGCTTAAATTAATAAAGATAGCTGCTGCACTGCCTGTTGCTACTAACCTTGAGCAGGTAAAGAATATAACTACTAGAGGAGGCAAAGCTACCAGAGATCCCCCATACCCAAAAGAGAAACAAAGAACATCAGCACCAGTACAACCAGCAGTGATAGAAGAAGAAAGCCCAGTTGAAGCAGAAGATCTGCTACAACCACCAAGAACTAGAGAAATGAGGAAAGATTTTTACGACACCAACTATTTGCCATTTCCTAGGAGAAACAGAGGACTGCAGTCGGATGAGCAGTTTGGTAAGTTTGTAGATGTCATTCAGAAATTATATGTCAACATACCTCTGCTCGATGCCATACAGGTACCTACATATGCAAAGTACATCAGAGATATTCTTAACAAGAAGAGACCACTGCCCACCACTGAGGTTATCAAGCTGACAGAAGAATGTAGTGCGGCCATCCTCAATAAGCCACCAAAGAAGAAGGAAGATCCCGGATGTCCCACTATTGACTGCTCGATCGGAAACCAATACTTCAACAATGCACTTTGTGATCTCAGAGCAAGTGTCAGTGTGATGCCAGCATCAGTCTACAAAAAGCTTGATCATGCAACCTTAGAACCAACATCAATGTGCCTACAACTAGCGGATCAATCGGTTCGACACCCGTTGGGCATCGCCGAGAACATTCCAGTCAAGATCAGAGATTTCCTGGTACCAGTAGACTTCGTAGTACTGGACATGAGTCCTGACTCAAAAGTATCCATCATCCTTGGAAGGCCATTTCTGAGCACTGCCAATGCCCACATTGATGTCGGAAAAGGAGAAATCAAGTTCAACATAAATGGACAAGAAGAACACTTCACATTCAAACCCAGACCAGAGAGAGACTCTACAGTGAAGGAAGTTCATGAAGAACCACTGGAGACACCATCTCCGGAGGAAGGTAACTCAGAAGATTAAAAGATTTCGAGGTCCAGCTTGGGGGACCTAAAAATCCCAAACCCTCACCGGAAGGTAAATCGGTATTTATCTGCATTATTAATTTTCTCATATTTAAATTCTTGCATTAGTCATATATATTCATAGCATAATTATAATAATAAAAAAAGCCCCATATAAATAATATTCATGGTGTGTAACAACCCATATTTATTAATTATTGTGGAGGCACAAACATATCTTCCATTATCATTTTAATTTTCAATCCTCATAGATTTTCCTGCATTATATTTAACCTTCTAGAAGCATGACCCACACTTCTTGGGTCCCACATGTCATACACTTCACCCCACATACATCCCATCACATAATTTCATCCACCAACATATCTCCACTAACAACATCTTTTCACCGTCCAACCACCACCAACACAATATTATTCTGCGTGAGATCAAAGCAAGGAAGCAAGTGGAGGAGGCACACCCAGGATGGGCATCACAAGTGGGCGCCCGCCCACCTACCAAGGGCGCCCGCCCTGTCCCTCTTCCTCTTATAAAAGGCCAACTCCAGCTCCCCTTCCCTTCACACAAACACTCCAGAAAACCATACAAGTTTCAGTTTCCCGAGAAGGAGCTCTTGTAGTGAAGAGAAGAAAGTAGAGAAAAAGAGGAGAGTGGAAGGGAAGGTTGGAGATCTTTTGAGAGAGTGTTTATCACCTAGCAAGTAGTGATCCCGCTGTCCAAGCGGAAGTAAAAGTTGTTTAGGGGGAGGCTCTACTAAAATAAAATTTGTCTTGAACGATTAACCCCTGGACTACTGACATTCCGGACTGCTGACCACTAACATTTTCTCTCACATCTTCCACTAGTTGTGTTTTTACCAACTTTTGTTTGCAGGATGTTTAAGAAGGTGAAGAATGCAGGGAAGGCTCTCAAGAACATTGGAACAAGGAGTTCAGCCCGACATTCCTCACAGCCATCAGAGATGAGCGTCGACTCGACACCCACGCAAGCTCCGTCATCTTCATCAGGTCAGCAAGTCAAGGTCCTTCTCAAGATAGGAGACCTTGGACTGAAGACCCGAAGAGAGAAGGAAGTCTATCAGCAATTGAAGAACAAAGATTTCATTCACACCCCTACTATCGATCCAATCCTACTACAAGAAACAGGTATGGACATTGAATTTGACTTAATTTTTCAGATGATGGGTTGGACAAATTTTTGGAATATAACTGAGCTGGGTTCTCGTCTTCTCACCCTCGAATTTCTTTGCACTTTACAATACTATGAGGGGGGAATTGTTTTTCGGATGTTCAAACAAGAAATTATGTTGTCTTGGAGAGAGCTAAGCGACCATCTTGGTTTCTCTTTAAGATGCATCCTGAACATTGACTCCGATTTACCCAACTTTGAGAGACACCAGTTTTGGAGAGAAATATCTAGAGATAATTTTTATAGTCAAGCCCGAACCAGTGACATGGAACACCCCACTCTTAGGATGTTCCACAAATGGCTTGGGTACAATCTTTTCTATTGCGATGATATTAGGAAAGTAAGAATAGGAGATTTACAACTTTTATATGCTGCTATTAGTAAAGTACCCACTTCGCCTGTTACACTATTAGTTTCACATTGGCTTAGTATACCTAGTCTTCAGGGACCAGTAGGATGTACTTCACTTATCACTCGTCTAGCCTCTAATCTTCACTTACTAGAAAATTCATCGTTGGACTTCATAGAAGAATTAAGAATTTATCATGGCTATGACACATTTAGACAAGCTCGGATGTTAAAGAAAGAGGGGAATATAATGTATATGCTATATGATGATAAAGGCAAGATTCGGTTACCTAACCCGAACCTTGGCCTCTACGTTGTTCAAAACTTTTTGATTGAGATTGCAGCAACACCAGTGAACCAGAGAACTCCACAGCGAGTGGCATCTGAAAGGATAACCACTCACCGAGAACGCACCTGGTATGGAGCTGATCCCGGACCAGAAGAAGCAGCACACCTGCATTATTGCGATTACAACCCTCGAGTCCTTCGAGACCCATGGGTTCGTCATGCGCAACCACAAGAGCCGACAGAGGAGACATGGCCGGAGAGCCAAGATCACCAGTGGACAAACCCGCCTTTTCATACGGGCAGGTACTCCACTGATCCATATGGAGCTTCAGGATCCAGACCTCCACCCCAATTTGATGCAGGACGATACTCCGACGCCTCCTACGCTTTCACGAATGACTACTATCAAGAGGCCGGTGCTTTCTTCACTCGTACCGACAACACCCTCCACGACATCCAGAACACGCAAGCAGAACATGGAAGACTCTTGGAAGAGCAACAAAAATAGAACCAGGACCATGCCACTGCAGTAGAAGAGCTGAGACAAGATACAACAACAATGAACGACAACATCATAACCATGATGCGGTTCTGGAACATCGGGTAAGACCGACGTCAACATCCAGCTTGGGGGAGTTCCTTCCCAATTTATCAAGTAAGTTTTCATTTGCTCTTCTTATTTATTCTTTTCTATTTTAGTATTTTATCTTAAAAGGAAAAAAATTAGAAAACCAAATAAATATTTTCTTGCTTTAAATTACTGCATTTTATAAACATGAAAACAAAATAAAAAGAGTGTGTAGATAAGTGTGCATTATTTATCTGCTAAGTTTAATCTCTAGAAAAACAAAAAGACCAAAAAGATGCATGATGGAAATAATGAACAGTTGCTCTGTTTAGTACCTAGCTTCTATATTAGAGTTCTTCCAGGAATTACTAAAACTGAAATTACTATCTTTGAGAAGGATAAAACTAAAGTCTAGGTAAGAGAAAGGCATGATATAAAGTTTGAGCTGCTGTTTATCTTGTTCCTACAACACTAAGTTCTGGAGATTTATTTTGGAAACTTACAAATCACATGATGAGTTCCTAGCATTACAAACTACCTACCACAGCCATACTTGCTATAATATCTTTTACTTATATTCACATTGAGTTTGATCGAGCTGTGTTGACCCTTAGGAGCTTTCATGTGGTTAAATTAAGATATTCACTTGCACACATCTACTATACCATTCATCATCAATCATTAAAATTGCTAAAAATATTATCACTCACTGTCCCGAATATTGTTATTCTCTCTCTCTAAAAAGATTCAATGCAGAAGAGGCATGGGTTATGCAAAAATATGCGAGAAAATAAAAAGGGGCAAGTGCCCGGAACCTTGAAAAAGAAAGAAAAAGAGTGAGACGAGAGGTAAAAATAGACAAGTGTCCGACAGTAGAATTAGGGGTACAAAAATGCCTACTTGAGCGGAAAAAATGGACAAGTGTCCGACAGTAGAATTAGGGGTATCTACTACCCACCTGAAAAAAAAGAGAGAGAGAAGAGAAGAAGAAAAAGAGATAGCCCATGTTCTCCCAAAGCAAAGATCAAAGAAGATGAGAGATAGCAATATGAGGAGCAATGAGAACCAAGTTTTATTATTACTTATATATTTTTATCATCACTATCATTTACTCCATCACACATGCACATCTTGATTTAATTATATGCTGAGTTTCTTTGGATCCATGGCTCGATTAGATAACATATGTATGAGCTGTTTTTCACTCCTATGAGCTCCACTTAAATATTCCATTAGCTATAGGTAAGTGATATCATGGTAAGGATCCACAAATACCACATATAGAGAGACTTGAGAGAATCATTGCTGGGAACTCTGAGTTTTATTTTGAAAACTTATGAAAAACTCTAGAACAAAAGTGAAGTATAAACAGGAGGGATAGTGCTTGACTTAACTATTTTGTCTTTCGATTACTTAAGATTTAAGTGCAGGTACTAAACTCCATAACACTTCACTCTAATCTGGAAGAAATTTTATAAAAGCATGTGTGCCTGTCAGGAAAGAAAACATCGAAGCAACTTCTGATTCATCTAAGTTTAGCTTTTTCTCAGGGACGAGCAAAGGGTAAGCTTGGGGGAGTTTGTTGACGGTCCTTAAGTACTAAAATTAATAATCAAATAAACATGAAAAAGGATCAATATAAAACAAACATCTAGAATTAGGGTTTTATCTGACAGAATTCCACGAGCTTTGGTGTTTATCTATTTCTGCAGGGGGTTATCAGAGAATATGGAGAGAAGGCCCACATGTCATGTTTACAACGAGATAATTACGTGACGCGCAATTTTCCTTAATCTAGAAGAATCCAGAAGCCACGGGAACGAACGAGAAGGGATTCGGGCTCGGGGGCAGGGCGCCCGCCCACCCCCCTTGGGCGCCCGCCCTGGCCAGGAGTTGGATCGGGACTCTGCTTCGGGACAACGCTCCACCGACCTAAAGGATCAATCTAAACCATACAATCTATGTCGGTTTGATCCAATGGCTCACGTTCACTTGAGGGGACTATAAAACCAGACCCCCTGGCCCCTGGAGGAGGAGAGGAGAAATCATTATTCAGAGGTAGCCATCAAAGTTAGGGTTTAGAGCTTCTCTCCCACAGAGAATTAGAATTAGCTACTCCCTAATCCTTCAAGTTTAGAGGTTTGATTAGATAGCAATTAGAGAAGCAGAGCACTACGCTCTGGATTCGGATCTTCGGTAATAAAGATTGGTATTATTCATATCTTTCTCTAATTCTTTGTTCTAATTGCATTATGTCTCTAATTATTATGTTCTTAGTTTGTTCTAGTTCTATATTTGATATAGTTCTAATTGATAATGAGTTTATGTATAAGTTTGCAAAGCGCTTAGCTCTTGACGCGAGGGAGTTAGGTGATAGATCACATGTGAGCGTGGTGCTTAGATGTTATTTATCTGCAAATGTATCCTATTGGCCGGGTCGTGTGGTAGTTCGCGATAGTGACAGCTTCGTTGATTCTTATATAGTCCACCCTCCGTTGATAGGACAGGCAGAACCGGTATTGTGGAGTAAATGCGAAGTCGTAAAGTTCAATGGCCAATCTTATATCTTGTTTGATATGGACCATGAGAACCCGCGCTACATGACGACTGAGGCAATAAATGTAATCTTTGGTGCTCCAAAAGGCACGGATAGCAATGCAGTGCCTGAGGTGGCGGGCACGGAGCTGGTTCAACTGCTGCGTGCATTGTTTGTCCTAGGCCCGAAAGATCGCATTACTAACGATCACATCTTATCTGCGGCAGAGTATGCTAAGGAATGTGATGATGTGAACCTTGAATTCATGTGCTTCTTCTTGCTTCTGTTTAATAGGCTGCTGATACCTAGCACTGCACAGTATATCTATGTTCGTTCCATTGGTTATGCTGCAGACTTGGAATGGATAGGCAAAGTTAACTGGTGTAAGCTTGCGCTGGACAATATTGCATTGAGTTTTGTCCACAGATCTGTTTATAACCCAACGACATTACTTGTAAGCTTCTTTCCTCTTATCCTTCATTTTTCTTGGGACACATTCACTCTCTAAAAGTGACTATGGTTTACAGATTTTTTTGCTTGACATTATTGATTGGAGTCATCAAGAGGATGGTAAGCCTATTGTTCCTCCAATAAATTTCTATACTACAGAGAAGGTGTTGGAGCTTTCATCAAAGTTAGATATAAATGAAATAAAGGTAATGTTTTTTATCTCAGAAAAGTAGCTCCATTAAACATTGGCTCTAAGCATATCACTAGAGACCAAATGATATACAAAGTCTGGTGCATGATCAGTATACATACAAGTTTCAGTATCTTCCATATGTTAATGTTTTTACTCTACGATCTTGCTATAAATTGTTGATGCATTGAATTACATTTTATGTGCATGTTTGTAGTTCAAACCCTGGGAGGACACGGTCTACGCCAAGAAAGGCGTAGAACAGCCTCAGATCCAGAAAGGGGTACAACAGCGCGAACAGACTAAGAAGATGCCTAGGAAGAAACCCAAACAAGATGCAAGGAAAAAGGAATCTAAAAAAAAGTACTTTCCACTGCACATTGAAGTTGAGTACTTTCCACTCAAGTTGAGTACTTTTAGGAATGTGCAGAAGATGGCACATCTGTGCCCATTCCTTTGCTAAAGGATTTGTTGAAGCCATGTCTTGAAATGCTTCCAAGGGATATGCAATCTTCAGCCATCATAGCCGTAGATCGGGCTCAACGGGAGATAGCAAGTAACATAAAGCGCATCATTAATGACCATGTGATCAGCGTTGCCACAAATATGGCGAGTCAGTTTCAAGCTGATCTTGATCCCAATAAATCTGCTAGTAGTTCAAAGGATCCAATGACGTCCCTGGGTGTTGATTCCAATAATTCTGCTGGTAATTCGAAGGATCCAGTGACGCCCCTGGATGATGGTTCGCCATATATTGGGGATCTAGTGATGACCCCCTCCAAGGACAGTGTTTCTGAATTGCCATATATTGGGGATCCAGTGAACCCCTCCAGGGTCAGTGATTCTTTACCACCATATCTTTTTCTTTCCTCCCGTCTTTTCGCTATAGATGCGGCGAAAGTTCCTGCTTCTGCAGCATGTATTCTTTCAAGCATAAGGAAGAGGAAATGCGGTAAGATCAAGATGTCTTCAGTTAAATGGCCAGATACTTGCAAAGAACTCTCTGAGGTTTATTGAGTTAGCGGCAAATAGAAATATGACAGAGCAAGAGAAAAAACAGCAGCCAGAGACAGAGGAAACAGTACAAGAGAAAGTGCAGCAGCCAGGGACAGAGGACGAGAGAGAGAGATTGCAGGGGACACAGAAAGAGACAGGGAAAGGGAAAGAGACACTGCAGGGGAATGTGCAAAACATTCCCAAACCTAGGAAGAGGAGGTCCATAGGGTAACCCAGGATCAGTTCGTGAAACATTTTTAGTAAACATGGATGGCCGCCATTTGCATCTCCACTGTTTAGTGTACGCATTGTGCCAACAAAAGCTATGGTCAATGAGACCATCACTCATATGTGTTCTAGCGAGACTCTACCTGAAGAGTAAGTATCATGCCATGTTGTATTTACTTGTCAATAAGACCCTTAACAAGATTTTCCTTACTATGTGTTGAATTTGTCGACAGAGATACATTGATACGTATCAGAGGGGTGAGCATCTCTAAAAATGCACTGACTGGGCTGTTCTTGATCAATGAGAAGATAAGTCTGGACATCATGAGAGCATTCCTAATATGCTTCAGATCTGATAACCGTTTTGGAACAAAATTCTTTTTCCTGCCACAATCGATGGTAAGTCATTACCCACAATCCCTGGTCCGGCACCATCCAGATGTGGCCAGGAGGTCCTCGTCCGCCACTGGCACCCATCTCGGTGCCCCCTCATCTCCAGATGCAGCATCAGGCTCAGCAGCAGGCGCAGCACCGGGCACAGCAGCAGGCCCTATTTGGTCAGCAGCAGCAGGAGGAGGCGCTTGTTGCTCACGGCAACCCACTGGTCAGTGGGCTGCTCCGGGGTTTTACAGCCCTATGACCGGCCTGCCTTCTTGGGACCCGACGGATCTCGTCACCGTCTTCAGCACGACAATGTTGACCCCTCCTTCGACCAACGAGTGGTACTTCGACTCAGGTGCTACTTCACATATGACATCTCAGCCCTCCTCACTTTCACATGTTCTTCTTCCACGGTACCCTAACCCTTCATCTATTATTGTCGGTAATGGCTCTCTTATTCATGTCACTGCCACTGGCTCCACAGAGTTATCATCCAAATTGCGTCTTAATAATATCTTTGTATCACTACAAATTATTAAGAATCTTATCTCTATTCGCCAATTTACTATTGACAATAATTGCTCTGTTGAGTTTGACCCCGCTGGTTGTTCTGTGAAGGTTCTTCCGTCTCGAAAAGAGATCATCCAATGCAATAGCTCTGGGCCGTTGTACCCACTTCGCCTTCCACCAGCACTCTCCTTTGCTACGCAGGGCTCCTCTCCACAGTGGCATCGGTGTCTTGGGCATCCTGGCCATGAGGCTCTGCCAAAGCTAGCGTCTAGTGTTTCACTCCCTATTCAGGATTGTTCATATTTATGTCATGCGTGTCAACTCAGGCGCACCTTAAATCTGACACTTTGAGCACGCTTGCTCAATTCATCACCCACGTCTCCACTCAGTTTGGCGCCCGCGTCAAAGCAGTACAGTGCAACAACGGGAGAGAGTTTGACAACTCTAGCACCCGCCTCTTCTTCCTCACCTAGGGCATCCACCTTTGCATGTCCTGTCGTTACACCTCGCCTCAGAATGGTAAATCTGAACGTGTTATTTGATCTATCAATAATGTTGTTTGCTCCCTGCTCTTTTAGGCGTCCATGCCTCCCTCCTACTGGGTGGAGGCTCTCTCCACGGCGACTGTCCTTCTCAACATATTGCCCACAAAGACTCTAAAATTCTCGACTCCACATCTTGCCTTATTTGGCAAACCACCCACATATGATCATCTACGAGTCTTCGGTTGCAAATGTTATCCCAACATGTCTGCCACTGCTCCTCACAAGCTTGCACCTAGGTCTGTCCTGTGTCTTCCTAGGCTACTTAACTCATCATAAAGGGTACTGTTGCCTTGACCTATCATCTAATAGAGTCATCATTTCCCGGCACGTCATCTTCGATGAAACAGAATTCCCTTTCGCTGAGCGCCATGGTCCTAGTACTCCAGCAGATCTCGAGTTTCTTGCCGATGACACTACTGATGTTGTGCCCGTTCCTATTGGACCGTCGCACAAATGTTTGACTGTAGGAACTTCTCCCAATACCCCTAATGCCGCCTGCGCCCCGGCCAGTCCTTGTGAGGTTGTGCCTGGGGCACCCCTGGAGTCTCCCGAGGATGCTGAGGATCCTCCCACACCCGCGCTCTACGTCCCCCTGCGCTGCGGATGTCAGGGACATCCACCGCACCACGCGCGGTCCCTAGGAGTCCCCCTTTCGTGCCACACGCGACCCTAGAGTTGCCCGATGCGTCGTCACCCTCTGTGCCGCCCGCAGGCTCCCCGACACTTGTGCACGTGCCTCGCGGGCCGCCCCCAGGGTTCCCTTCTCTCCGGCTGGCTCGCGACTTCACATACGTCTACACGCGCCGCCCGTGTGAGCCACCAGCCGCCCTGACTGCTACATTAGCTGATGCACCGGTCGCCCCTGGTGCACCGTCCGCCATTGCTGCACCAGCAGCACATGATGCACCGCCCGTCGCTGCTGCTGCAGCAGCACCGTGTCACACACTGGTTTTAAAAACAAGAGCAAAGTCATCATATGTGTGCCCAGGAAGTCCACACATACTACAAAAGAATAGAAATATCAGAAATAATATTATATATAGCAGAAAACATATTTATAATAACACTTACAACAATCAGAGTACGCGGAAACAATAGCTAAACTTCTTAGGCTCCAATCTTCTCAGGGACAGCTGACTGGGGGCTCCGTATGCCAAGCACTTCTAATAGGTTTCTAGAAAACTCTACGACATCTTTGTCCTTCTTCTGAGCAACACTTTACTACACAGTAGGGTGTGGGGGAAAATAGCAAGGGTGAGTTCATGTCGAACTCAACAAGTATAGACGAAAAGTATAATGACATGCAAGGCTTAATCAAAGGAAAAGCTGACACTGTTGCAAGTGAGCTTTTTAGTTGGTAAAATTTTATTACAACTCTATTACTAAACAACCTATTACTAGTTATGAGTAGAGCATCCCAACCCTTATTTAGATGAAAGTAAATTAACAATATTATTATTCATTATTATAACAATTATTATTATTAAGGTTACCGAAGTAGCAACCTCGGATAGTAACTCAGGGTAGCAACCCTATTAAGTCATAGGATAGCAATCCCAATAAAGAACACAAGACAACAATCCTGCCAACACGAAATAGTCATTCCGCCAAAGCACGAGGTAGCAACCTCAACCAAGTTCCGCCTCCAAGTTCCATGTGATTCCAATTTGCTCATCATATGAGAGTCTGGGCCGCTCGTGACCGTGAGCATCGCTGATATATCAGTTTGATCAAACTCTGCAGAGGTTGTACACTTTCACTTCAACTCGTGATTCCCATTTGCCCGGGGTCGCGACTCCACAAAACACTACCAAGGTGAGCAGGCAAGATTTCACTACGAGACTTTTCACAGGTTCTAGCTAATAGAGTGCAACTCGTAAGTTTTGGCCGGGGCGCGCAGCAGTCGTGCCTATGCAATGGGACCCCAAACTGACCGACCTCTTAATATGAATACTCAAGCTACTTCCTGACGCCTACCCAGAAAGTCACACCCTACTAGTAGAGGTCGTGATACTATGTCAAGCCAGAGCCATATAGCTTGAAGCTGTAAGTCCCAGGGGGCCGCTCCATGACTAAGTCCTTACGGAGGGCGGCAACGAGTACCCCCGGAAACCGGGCCAAGCTCTAGTACTCGTTCCCCCTTTCCTCAACAAACCACGATGCTCGCAAGCACCGTAACATCTCCATCACCGAAGTGACCATTGTTCATCATTTAAATATTAATCATTATTGAAGAATTTGTTAAGCAAGATCATTACTTTCATTTATCATATGGAATATATGAGTAGAGCAACTAAGCATATCTACTATTCACTATACTACCCATGTATAAACCCAAGAGTGCAAGGAATACAGTAGAGGGCTAGTCATGTCCTTAGGGTTTGGAGTATTACGACACATGCAATGAAAAGTAAATATATTTAAAGTTCATAGGTACAATATAATCAAAGGGTGCGTGCACTTGCCTTTATTCCCAGTGTATAACTGCTCAGAATTCTTTGGCTTCTAGCTTCTGATCTTCCGCTTCTATTGTACTTGTCGGTTCGCCACTCCTGGCCTTCAGTGCTAACGAACCGCTCTTTAGCTACTCACACCAACCAAGCAAACAGGCACCAACAGACACGACTAAGAATAACTCATCACAAAAAGGAAAAGCTTTAAAAGAGAGCGCACTAAACGACATGGATCGATGCTAAGGTCAAGAGAGCGCAAAAACAGCCGAGAACGGAGCTATCGCCGTAAAGAACACGACTATCGAGATGTTTGCAACAAATGAAGAAGATAGATTATAAGCTTGATGCATTTTATTTGATGAAATAAGATGCTAGACATTTCGAAAAGTTCCTAAAATTGGATTAACCAGTTTATGTTGAATTATAAAAACCGGAGTTAAACTTTAGTTATATTTTAATTGTAGATGATTATATATATCATTTAAGTCATTTAAGCTTTTGTAATTTTAGAAAATATAAAGCAAGTGAGAGCAACTAATCAAATACAAACATGTGTCGCATTTATACTAAACAAGTTATAACTAATAAAGAATCATTTAAGTTGATATTAGTAATGTTAGCATTTATTTATAAAAGATCAGTTACTTTTAATCCAAAAGACATTACATAAATATTAAAAAAATTAATTATATACTTTATGGTTAACTAGAAGAATTATAATTAGTAAATATTTAAGTTAACATTAATCAAGTTAATATTTGATTATAAAAGACCAGAGCGTAAACCTTAAATACTTATTTAATTAATTAAAAAGGGAATTTAATAAACATTAAATAAATTAATTATATTCATAAACACGGGACATGAAAAACAGTCGCAAAGCTATAAAAACGGAATTATAACACTAGGTTGCTTTTAATTAACAAAGTTATTAAGTAAATATTAATCAAATTGCATTTAAATTAATAAATTTATAATTGAGTTATGTGATAAACCTTAACACTACTACGTATAGCACGATGATATAAAAACAATGCAACTTGAACCACTCAAATCGGGCGTAATATGTAAGAAAAGTGGAGATAAAATGATCGATGGCAAAATTGTAAATATGAGCATCTTCTACCTTCACCTTCGTCTTCTTCACGTACGCACAGAGGAAAGTGCTCTGCTGCACATCGGGGGGGGGGGGGGGGAGGGGAGGCTTGGTCGGGACTTGGCCAGGCCGGCTGCTCAGCAGCACGCGGCCGAGATGACCCGCGTGCGAGGCCGAGGCAAGGGCCCGGCGGCGAGCCGCACGGACCCGGCCATGCGGCCGTGAGCGGTGCCGGCAGGGCAGCTGCTGCAAGCAGCTCGCAAGAGAAGTGCGCTCAGCGCGTGGCTTGACGTGGTGGCGTGGTTAGGGTCGGGGCAGCGGCGCCAGGCCCGAGGTGAGGAGGGCCGCGGCAATGGCCGGAGATAGCCTGGAACAAGAGAAGTAAAGTTCGTCGGAGAAGAGAGAGAATAAAAGGGAACCCATGGATTCACAAAACGAATGGCGCGCCGACGTAGAGGACGAGGAGACAAACCTCGGGATGATGACGGTTTTTGCAGAGGATGATGGAGGCGGCCGAAAAAGCTCGTCGAACTTTTCACTGGAAAAAGTTCGTCGGAAACGAGATCTGAAACTTCGGCGATCAATCTACGAGGCTACGAGCGGCGGCTCAGAAAAAGGGTCGTACTTCTGGCATCGAGGGCTACACCGGCATATATATATATATATATATATATATATATATATATATATATATATATAGGTGTAGGGTTTGGAGACTTTTCGAATTTTCTTAATTTCGGAATTTATAAATATCATTTTCGGTTCAAAAACAATTCTAGAAAAAGCTAAAATCATTTTAAATCCCTGAAAAATATTTTTAAAATTCCAAAAATCCAAGAAAAACTTGTATATATAGATTGGGAGATTTTGAATCCAAATAAAGTTTTTGGAGCCCATAAAATTACTTTAAAGCATCTAAAAATTAGATTTTTAGCTCTAGGAAAAATAGGAAAAAGTCCAAAAAAGTCAGGAAAATTCTCGAGAAGGATCAAACGGCGTCTAAACACGTTTTTGAAACTTAGCCAACCAAAAACACAAAACTCAAGCAACAAGCAAGCATCACATCAATTAAAGCTTGCCTAATTAATTCCAAAATATTTGAAAAGCACTATTTTTCTTCGATAAAAATATATGGAAACATAAACTAGTTGGCAAATTTTATCCATATATTAAAACCCTTCAATTTTTTATTGTTTTGTAATAACAGCCTAAAATAGAATTTTTGGGGTGTTATACACTGCTGTCCAAAGGTACGGTTGCTGTTCCTCTAGTGGCCAACCAGCACCCCATGGGCACCTGTTCCAAGAGCAGCTACAAGATGCCCGCCATCTACCACGCCGTGCCCCTCTCTCCGGTGTCGAAGACCTTCCGTAGCGCTCTAGCTGACCCCAATTGGCGAGCCGCTATGGAGGAAGAACACGGTGCTCTCCTATAGAACCACACCTAGGATCTCGTGCCTCGTCCTCCTCGAGCCCATGTTGTCACTGGGAAGTGGATCTTCAAGCACAAACTTCAATCTTATGGCTCCCTCGAGCGGTACAAGACGCGTTGGGTTCTTCGTGGTTTTACCCAGTGGCCTGGTGTGGATTTTGATGAGACCTTCAGCCCTGTGGTGAAACCTCCTACTGTCCGCATGGTGCTCTCCTTAGCGCTCACTCGTCACTGGCCCATTCACCAACTGGATGTGAAGAACGCCTTCCTTCATGGGACTTTGACTGAGACAGTGTACTCTCAGCAGCCGTCCGGGTTCGAAGATCCAGCTCATCCGGATTATGTCTGTCTCTTGAAGAAGTAGCTCTATGGCCTAAAGCAGGCTCCTTGTGCTTGGTACAGTCGGATGGCCTCTTACTTGCTGTCCATTGGGTTTGTTGAAGCCAAATCAGACACCTCACTCTTCATCTACGAGCGTGGATCAGACACAGCCTATTTGTTGCTCTATGTCGATGGTATTGTCCTCACAGCCTCGTCGTCAGCCTTTCTTAGGCGGATCATCTTCGGCTCTTCAGCGAGAGTTCGCCATGAAAGATCTTGGTGAACTACATCACTTTCTCAATATGCATGTTCAGCGGCGTGGTGATGGACTATTGCTCTCAAAGTGATAGTACATGCTGGACATCTTAGATCGCATTGGGATGGCTGAGTTCAAGTTCTGCTCTACACCAGTTGACACCAACTCTAAGGTTGCTGCAGCTGAGGGGGCCCTGTGTCTGATGCTACAGACTTTCACAGCCTTGCTGGAGCTCTTCACTACTTGACGTTCACTCGCCTAAACATTACATATGCAGTTCAGCAGGTCTACCTCCACATGCATGACCCTCGAGAGCCTCACCTTGCTGCTCTAAAGCGGATTCTTCGCTATGTTCGGGGCACACTTCACCCCGGTCTACTGCTGCAACCGACTACTTCAATTCATCTTATTGTCTACACCGATGTTGATTGGGCTGGCTGTCCCGACACTCGCAGATCCACCTCGGGTTATGCAGTGTTCCTCAATGACAACCTTGATTCCTCGTCTTCCTAGCACCAGAATACAATATCAAGATCAAGTGCTAAAGCCGAGTATCACGCAGTAGCCAATGGAGTTGCAGAGGTGGCCCCCCTTAGGCGCACCACACTGGTTTTCTTCGATGATATCCTCATCTACAGCACCTCGTGGGCGAAGCACCTTCAGCACGTTGGGCTGGTCCTCAGCGCTCTCAGGGCGCATGACCTCTTCCTCAAGCAGTCCAAGTGCTCTTTTGGTGCCTCTTATGTGGCCTACCTGGGTCACGTCATCTCCACGGATGACGTCGCCATGGACAGCGACAAGGTGGACGCTGTCACAGCCTGGCTGGTCCCTCGCTCTCCCCACGGCGTGCGTGGGTTCCTGGGGTTGGCCAGGTACAACAGGAAGTTCATCAAAGATTTCGGCACCATCGCCGCGCCACTGACACGCCTCCTGCGCAAGGAGGCGTTTGCGTGGGATGCAGCGGTGGACGAGGCCTTCTCCAACCTAAAGCGCGCTCTGTCCTCGGCACCGATGTTGCAGATGCCGGACTTTGAGCCGCTCTTCGTCGTCGACTGCAATGCCTCCGGTACCGGCTTTGGCGCGGTCCTCCACCAGGGGCGGGTCCCTGGCTTTCTTCAGTTGGCCCTTTGCTGCGCGCCACATCAAGCAGGCGGCATATGAGCGTGAGCGCATTGGCGGCCGTACCTCTAGGACCACCGTTTCCTAGTCCACACTGACCACTACAGCTTGAAGTTCCTGCTAGACCAGCGGCTGTCCACTGTTCCCCAGCATCAGTGGCTCAGCAAGCTGTTCGGGTTCGACTTCACCGTCGAGTATCGGCCGGGTCGCTTAAACGCGGCGGCCAATGCTCTCTCCCGCCATGACGAGGACATACTCACAGCAGTGGCCGTGTCGGGACCGTCCTTCTGCCTCTACGACGACATCCAGGCAGCCATGGCGACGGATCCAGAGGCCGGCGACCTCGTCCAGCGGCTAGCCGCCGGGTCCCTGGAGGACCCCTAGCGCACGGCTAATGGCTTGCTACTCCACGGCAAGCGGGTGTTCGTTCCTGACCACGCCGACCTTCGGCCTTAAGTGGTGGCGCTGGTGCACACGGCCGGCCATGAATGCATTCAGAAGACCCTCGTCTGCCTTCGCTAGAACTTCTACTTCCCGGGTGATCGTGACGTGGTGCAGAATTTTGTCCGCTCGTGTGACACGTGCGAGCAGAACAAAACCCCGACCACGCACCCGGCCGGGCTTCTACAGCCCCTTGATGTTCCCTCGTAGGTGTGGGCAAACATCTCCATGGACTTCGTCGATGGCCTTCCCAAGGTGCATGGCAAGTCGGTCATCTAGACTGTGGTTGATCGCCTCTCCAAGTATGCTTACTTCATCGCCCTTAGCCACCCCTACACGGCTGCGTCCGTGGCGCGTGCTTTCTTCAAGGGCATCGTGCGCCTCCACGGCTTCCCCACCTCCATCATCAGCGACCGCGACCCCGTCTTCACCACCAACCTCTGGCGTGACCTTTTTAAGCTTGCAGGTATGAAGCAGCGTATGAGTACGGCCTTCCATCCACAAACGGATGGCCAATCAAAGGCGGTCAACCGGATCATCGTGATGTATCTTCGCTGCATCATGGGTGATCGCCCTCGCTCGTGGGTCGATTGGCTGTCCTGGGCGGAGTATTGGTATAACACATCCTTCCAGAGTGCTCTCCGCGCTACGCCATTTGAGGTGGTCTACGACCATTCACCACCACCTCTACTGCCGCTTTAGCATGGCGTGGCTCAGACCGAGGCGACCGAGGCCATGCTTCGGGACTGGGACGCCTTCGTGGAGGAGGTCCGGGAGCGCCTTCTTCAAGCCTAGCAGTACGCCAAGCGCCACTACGACGATCACCACTGCGATGTGTCCTTCGAGGTGGGCGCGTGGGTGCTCCTGCGTCTTCTCCACCGCCCAACGTAGGTGCTCGCGGCCCAGCCCAAGGGAAAGCTGCAGCCACGATACGCTGGTTCGTTCCTCGTCCTGGAGCGCATTGGCCCCGTGGCGTACCATCTGCAGCTTCCGCCCGGCGCTCGTCTACACGATGTTTTCCATGTCAGCCAGCTGAAGGAGTACAAAGAAACGCCACCGGCAGCTCCGGTTGCTCTGCAACCTGTCCAAGATGGCCGTTTACTACCAGCACCCGATCAGGTGCTTCGTGCTCAGCTCCGCCGTGGCAACTGGCACGTCTTGGTCCAGTGGCAGGGCTTACCTGTAGAGGACGCTACCTGGGACCTAGGAGCCCTTGACTGCGTTCAAGGAGCAGTAACCTGAGGTGCAGCTCGAGGACGAGTTGCTTGAGGAGGCGGGGAGACATGTTATGACCGGCGTCAAGTACTCAAGGCGCAACCGGTCATCTAGTGGCTAATTGGTCCTTAATTATCTATTTGAGTATTTTATATTTATATATTAGTGTGAGGGTTATTTAGCAAAAGAGAAGATTCTTAGACTATAAATATTTGTAATAGGGAGGGATTATTTGGGAATTAAGTAGAAACAACCAAATATCTTTTTCTCGAATACGCAGGAGATCTACGCATCATTATATTAAGAAGAAAGAGTTTACAGTGCACCAACGCGCAACAAGCGCGCTAGGTGGTCAATAGCTGGACCGACCTAGCAAAGAGTTGTGTGGATCGATATTACATAAATGGGTCAACCAAAACGCGCTCAACGTCGAGACCTACGAGTCCTCCTGGAAGAGCTCGCACGTACGCCCGTTGAACGCTGGGAACAACGCATCCAAGGCCTCCACCTCGCTCGCCGACAAAGTCCCGGAGCGCAGGGCATCGAGTATCCCCCTCGACACAGGCGAAACTGGTGCGGTCGGCGGAGCGATCCCCAGTCGCTTGTTCAGGAGAACCTCGCCCCGCCTAGAGGCTGGGATGTGTGCCAACGGCTGGGCGGCAATCCGACTGCTCCTAGGCCGGAGAGGCGGGGGCCTCCTGACAGGCGTCCTCTGCCGAGGTGGGGAGGCGACCAAAGGCGGCTCCCTCTCGACTCGCACCTCGTCGAGAAACCTTGCAAGGCGCCGAGCGGCCTCAAGCGGTGTCGGCGTCTCGTCCCCACACGCGACGCCGGGCTGACTCTCGCGAGGAGGCGTCAACAGCGCCGATGGCAGAGGCGAGACGGCGGCATCGCCCGTCGCGGGCGTCGCGTTGCAGAGGCCAGACGTGGCTTGGTCGGCCAACGGACCGTGCATCGGCAGTGTAGAGTCCGTCGCGGGCGCCACCGTGACCGCCACCGTGACCGCCACAGGTCCTGTATGAGGAGGCATGGTCTGAAGCGTGATGGCGAACTCCTCTAGCATTGGGTCAATCCACTCGGGTGGTGCCGAGCACCTGAGCTTCTCGGAACAAGAGAAATAATAAAAAACTGTTAGACCGAAACTCTTTTAGGAAAGAAAAACAAATCCATATACCATATACAAATGGATGATACATATATCATAAAGAAGGAATATGGAGCAGGTAGTCAGTATCGAACCCGTAACCCCAAGCTTATGAGCTTTGTGAGCTACCAAACTGCTCTACCTTCTTAGCGGGAACTGGTGGATAAAAGGGGTTGGATAGGCCTCTCTACCGGAATTAATTGAGACTTTAGCATGGGCTCATGAACGCACACCTTTGGCTAATTTAATTCGCTGGAGAGATAAGCCCGTGGCTCTTTCCATTGTGCAAGCAAGATTGGTCGGATTAGCCCACTTTTCCGTGGGTTATATATTCAGGCCTTGTTTAGATGCAAAAAGTTTTGGGATTTTGACACTGTAACATTTTTGTTTTTATTTGATAAACATTGTCTAATTATAGAGTAATTAGGCTTAAAAGATTCATCTCGTGATTTATAAATAAACTGTGCAAATAGTTATTCTTTTTATCTAGATTTAATACTTCATGCATGTGCCGTAAGATTCGATGTGACGGGGAATCTTGTAAAGTTTTGGATTTTTTGGTGTATCTAAACAAGGCCTCACTTATGCAGCTTTCTTGATTGCCTCAACATCAGGCAAGTTTGGTTAATTTAGTTATTTTTTTTGTACTGTATCAGAACCCAGTTCATTACTCTTGATGGAGAGGGAGGATCCGCCTTTTTAGATTTTTTCTATTTATTTTTCTATCTAGGATTAGAACCATATACTTGGTAATAATAGGAACGGCACATTATGGCAGCAACTGCAAAGTGAGGATAATTTAAAGGAGTGTGGTTCTAGTTCGGGCAGCCAAGAAAGGAACAAGTAATGAAGATGTTCATATCTGCTAGGGGGCAATGTACAAACGTTAAGTCACCTCCCCAAATCAAATATGATAACTGGGGCTCTGTGGAGTATATTATTGCTCGATTCATGTAGATGAAACTGTCATTATGCCTAGCAAAAAGACAAATTGGATGCACATAGAATTTATTTTTATACATCATTTCAGCAAATATTTCACATTAAATTGAAAAATATATATATATATATATATATATAGGATATAAAAGGAGCTCACGGACTATGGGCTTCCAAATCCATCACAGCTAGTTTGTCTAAGTACTAGTGAAACAGCAACATATTTGGGAAGATATAAGGAGAGGTCCCACTGCTCACTTACTAGTTATGAAAGCTCCTTCGAGAATGCTTGAAACATAGTGTTCATAACTTCAGACTTGACAAACAACAATAACCACTTTTGCCTTTGGATGCAGCAATGACTGAAACTAACCATGCCAACGTCTTTCAAGATACTGTCAGTACATGGCTGGGTACATGAAGGTCTGAACTCAGCAGTGTACAGTGCTCAGCTCGGCTCATGCCACCATGCGCAGACAGAGACACACACCCGCTCCATGCTGTCATTCGGTCAAACAGGTAGTACACATGCCGACGCTAGCAAACAGGGGGAGAGAGAGATGGCCGACATTGCCCACGTAGGTAGATTCCATGGTGTAGCGCCCTCACAATTGGTACGCCCCTGCATCAGTATGCATCCTTATCTCATAGGCGCTGTTGGCAGGTACTCACGCTGCTACTGCTTGATTATCCCCTGATGCTGAATGATTAGTGCAATGTTTCGTGTTGGAATTTAAGATATCTGAAGATTAACTGGAATAAGTGCTAAATCTATTTCTGCTAGGAGTAACATCCAATCTGAGAGACGGAAGGCACATAAAATATCTTAGAAGTTAACTTACCAGTGATATTGTTCAAGGGGGACATTGGCTGAGTATTGAATGCACAACCATTTTGTTCAGACTCCATTCACCAAAAATCGCCACAAGAGCAGACCCCTGAATTGAAGTGGTGGAACCTGCTGCAATCTCGCATTACAATCTCCCTATCCTCAATTTTAGAGACCATTTTGATCACAGTGTGGCAGTCCCCACACACCCGCAGGTTCTTAAAAATGTGAAGGGGTGCCCCTGGTGGTGTAGCTATCAAACCAAATGCGAGGGCTAGGCGCTCACTGTGCATTGCCAGCATAGCTTCTTTCTGCTCTTCTGCCACTTCATGAAGCGCAAAGCTTGTATCAGGACAATAACCTTCTTGCTTTAACTTAGTTGTCATTGCCCTGAGCTTTGCATATATCTGTTCTGATAAAGGATGCGACTTGTCTGAAGCTATAAAGGAATGGACTTTATTCTTGATCTGAATCCAGCTGCATCCAGCTTCTTTCTTAACCTTTTTAGTGTCCATGAGCTTCCTCACTTCATCCTTCTCTTTCCACTTCCCTGCAGCCGAATAAATGTTGGAGAGTAGCACGTATGTAGCCGAGTCAAAAGGTTCAAGTGACAGCAGCTTCTCCGCAGCCAACTTTCCAAGCTCAACATTCTTGTGAACTTTACAAGCTCCTAGCAATGTGCGCCATACCATTGGACCTGCTGGGAATGACATGCCTTCTATAAGGCTCATTGCTTCATCCAGCTTGCCTGCGCGGCTATAGAGATCAACCATGCACGCATAATGCTCCATGGTTGGAGTGATCCCATAGTCTCTGGCCATCGAATCAAAGTATCGCTGACCTTCTTCAACAAGACCAGCATGAGCACATCCCATGATCACAGAAAGGAATGTGACGCCATCCATCTCAATGCCCTCAGCTTCCATCTGTCGAAATACATCAAGGGCCTTTTGGCTGTAACCATGCTGTGCATACCCTGATAGCATTGAGTTCCATGACACCAAATCTCTATCTGTTTGCCTCTCAAAGATACACTGAGCACTCTCGATGCTCCCTTTTCTTGCATACATACTAACAAGTGCACTGCTCACACAGAGTGCATCATGGCATCTGTGCTTGATAGAAATAGCATGGAACTGCCTACCCAGGTCAACTCCAGCTGTCGGACTAGCACAAGCATCAATAACACTAGAGATTGTAAACTCATTTGGCTTCAAGCCATGCATGGTCATCTTGATGAATATATTTGTGGCACCATCGGAATCACCAGCTTGGGCATAGCAAGTCAACATTGCAGACCATGAAACAACATCCTTCTGGTCAATCATTTTAAATATAGAAAGAGCTTCTTCAGTGTTGCAAAGCTTAGAGTAAGAGGCGAGAAGTGCAGTTCCAACAATTGATGTACACTCATAGTTTGTCTTGATCACCTGGGCATGAATTTGGGGAGGCAAGCTGGCCACTGACGCTGTCAGAATTGTTGAGTAGGTGAAATCATTCGGAGCAACACCATCTTCTCTCATTCTGCTAAAAAGAGCAGCAGCAAGAGGTACATCACCATTCTGAATGCACCCATTAATCATAGCAGTCCATGAAACAACATTCTGAGATCCTGACATCAACAAAAATATATCCAGAGCATTACCCAGTTGACCTGCTTTGCTGTAGGCATCCATGAGGGCTGTCATTACATTGCCATATGAATGAAACCCACGTTTAAGAACACTGCTGTGAAGTTGACGGGCCAGGCCAAGCTGTTTGATATTTGCACATAATTTGATCACTGTTGCGTATGTCGACTGTGTAAGCATGGTAATACTGGATCGTGAATCATGGAACAGCTGCAGGGCTTCAAGATCATGCCCGTTCAACACAAGGCCTGCCATCAATGTATTCCATGACACCATGTCCCTGGTCTCCATCCCACAAAACACGACCCTGGCTTCTTCAACCAGTCCACACTTTGCATACATGTTCATCAGAGAATTGCACACAAACACAGTGGAGCAGCAACCAAACTTAACTGATTGAGCATGCACGCGCCGTCCAAGATCAACCATACCCTGGCTTGCCACCACTGAGAGAACACTCGCAAATGTGACAGAATTGGGCCAGACCCCTTCAGCACGCATCCTGAAGAAGAGCTCCATAACATCCGATAATGCTCCATCCTGGATATACCCAGTGAGCAATGACGTCCAGGTGACAACATTCCTCTTGGGCATTGCCTCAAACACCTTCCTGCCGTCCACAACACTGTGCCACTTCATGTACATGTCAACAAGAGACGTGCCCACGCCGACGTCGCCACGATCATGCCCACACCTGATGCACAGGCCATGCAGCTGCTTCCCCAGTACTCTGTCTGGAACTGACCCACAGACTTTGAGGACCCCCACCAGTGCCCCACCACCAACACGCCCACCATGGCAGCGGTGCACATCCAAGAAGTGGTCTAGCGCCTGGTGGACTGAACCCCGCCGCGCGTGGTCGAAAAGGGCATGGTCCAGGGTGTTCCTGTGGGGAATTTCGTCGAACGCTTGGCGGGCACCGGTAGCGTCATTGAGGTTAGTTTGATTCTCCAATGGGACGGAGCAGGCGAGCGTGGACTGTGACTTCGGGGCCAGTTCCGGTGCCAAGGCCCCAGCGTTCTTGCCACGGAGCTGTGCGAGGCACCAGTGCCGGCGCTGGTGAGTTCTCACTCCTAGGGCCAACATTTAAGCCCCTAAATCACCCGCTCCCGCCTCTGATGCCCCGTCAGGGCACCGCACCCGCCTCTGCTGCCCTGCCCAACACAAGCACGGCGCCGCCTCCGCTGCCCGCCTGCCGGCTCGATCCGTCCGCGCCACCGTCCCGCCGGTGCCCTGATTTGGCCGCTCACTTACGCCAGCGCTAGGAGCAGGCTGGCGCCGCCACCGTTTGCTTGTGGCTTTTGAGAGACGAGAGGAGAGGCCGGAGGGCGCCAATCTTCGCCTCCGACTAGGGCCGGCGGCATCTTGCGCGCTGGACTAAGCCTGTTTTTATTTTGGTTTCGGCCCAATAGTCCTAGTTTGAGATTTAATAAAAAGAAAAAAAAGGCCTAGTTTGGTTTAGCTGTGGCGTGACTTTCCCTATGCGATTCTGCGTGTTTTTTTTTTTTTTTGCATTCACCTTTTTCTTCCTCGAAGCTGTCTATTTTTGTTCTTTTATGGAGATAAGACATCTCAGCTTTTGAAAAAGCTATAAGGCCGGTCAAGGATTCTATGTATCAAAAATAGTGTAGATAAGTTTCACCTTAAAAAAGATTAAAACTTATTTTATTCCACAAAACTTTTATTATCTTTCTTCATCTATTCTGAATGTGATGTTAGCTTATTTAATACTATGGGACTCTCGTAAAACTTTTATGGAGACTAGCCTAACATTTGAGATACATGGTTGAGCTGGGCTAATAGGACAAAACAAACATTACTCGACCAAACCTATTACATATAGCAGAAATATCAACTACAACCGAAAGCACACTGCTGCTCGGGATGAAACTTTTCAGTCAGATGGTACGCATTCAACCTTTGTAATAATTGAGCTTCATCCTTCTCCTTTAGCAAATTACTCCACTTTTGGCCGTGTTTAGTTACCAATCATAGACTAACTAGGCTCAAAAGATTCGTCTTGTATATTTCGACCAAACTGTGTAATTAATTTTTATTTTTATCTATATTTAATACTTTATGTATGCGTCTAAATATTCGATGTGACGGAAAATCTTGAAAAATTTTGGATTTTAGTGTGGAAGTAAACAAGCCCTTTGCGTCATTGAAAGAACAACGCACATGACGTCAGTTGGGCGTCCTAGAAACTTCTTTTCGATGGCCATCTTAGGCCTTGTTTAGTTCACAAAATTTTTTAATTTTGCTACTGTAGCACTTTCATTTTTATTTGATAAATATTGTTCAATTATGGACTAACTAGACTCAAAAAATTAATCTCGTAAATTACAGATAAACTGTACAATTAGTTATATTTTTTATCTATATTTAATACTCCATGCATGTGCCGCAAGATTTGATGTGATGGGAAATCTTGAAAAATTTTGGGAACTAAACAAGGCCATTTCAAGTGTTCCACAGAGCCTAAGCTACACCTGCGAAGACAAACATGATTAACCTATCTTTTTAGGAAAGTTATCCTACCTTGCATCCATGACTCCTAAAAGTCTTCCTTAGACTTTGGGATGTCCTCCCAACCAAAAAGATCCTTAAACATTTACCATGCAAGATTTGCTAAATAGCAATGAAGAAAAATATGATTTAAAGTTTCTGGTTTGACACAAAGAATACAGTTCCCACCCTTTCATCCCTTCCTTTTTAAGCATCTAGCAACATGTAGTTTACCGTTCCATAACTACCACAAGAAATTTTTAAAGGGATTCTGCACTTCCATATGACTTTCGCAATTCTATTGGTCATCCCTCCGAAGGTCATAAAACGATACAACAATTTCATGGAGTAATCTCCACTTTTATCTAACACTCAATTGATATCATCTTGCACATTACCTTCTAGCTAAATGTCCCTCAGGCTACTTCATAATGAAAGTCATTACGTGGATCTATGTTACAGAAGGGTCTCCCAAAGATATTTGCAACTCTCCCTCCAAAAAACAGTTAGTGAAAATTCTGAACAAATTTTCATAATGATTTTTCAGGAGAGAGTCTCCAAACCACACATCATGCCAGAAGAATGTGTTTCTCCCATTTTTCACCTTGTGGATGCCCCCCTCTCCCATCTGAATAAATGTTTGACCTTATGTAGCTCTTGCCAAATCCCTTACTGAAGAATTGAAGAAACTACCAACTCTTACGTACTTAGCTTACAATATTTTAAACCAAGTATCCTCCAACCCTCTGATAATCTTATATATCCATTTAACCAAGACACATTCATTCATAATTTTGAATTGGTAACCCCCAAACCACCTTGGACTTTGGATCTAGTAACCATTTCCCATTTGGCCATGTGGTATTTGAAATTGTGCTCTGCTCCTTGCCAGAGAAACTTAGCTCTTATAATTTCCATCTTTTGATGTGCTCCATCATCCTTTAACATATAGAAGCCGGCCCATACAATACACCATGGATCCAAGCTTTTTCCTGTCTTGGCAAAAATGTTTGCAAAATCACTTATAAGTAGGTTATGGTCACTCACCGAAATGACTATGTGTTTAAGAGGAAGATTCCGCATACTCCCTCTCTCACTGAAAGCTTCAATTCCTAGAATCCGTGCTAGTCAAACTCTTTTAAGTTTGACCAACTTTATAGAAAAGAGTATCAATATCTATAACATAAAATGAGTATCTTATGAAAATATATTCTATGATAAATCTAATGATACAAATTTGGTATTATAAATCTTAGTGTTTTTTTCTAGAAATTCAGTCAAAGTTTAAAAAGTTTGACTTAAGACAATTCTAGGAATTGAAGCTTTCAGGGACAGAGGGAGCATATTAGCTATCCTTTCTTTCTAAGCTATCCAAAAACAAACACCTCACTTTTGTGGAAATTAATCCTTAGACCAGAAAGAGAAAGCCACTCAAAATAATTGAATGCAAAAAAAATACCCGGAATATAATCAAATTATGTAGCATGTAGCAGTCATGTAATATGTTTCTTAAGGACAGCCTTGCCCAGCATTACACTCAGATAGAAACACGCCGGCCCGGGACCGGGAGCAATTGATGGCTCAGCAAAAATCCCCGGACAGGAATTGGACTGGACCAACCCCTGAGGAGCCAGGACAGGAGCTCGGCCCCCGGCTATAGAGCCTCCGCTCCGTACGGTGCGACGGCGACATCGACCCTTGTCCGCTCTGGCGCTCTCGGCACTCGGCAGCCAGCAGTTGCGGTTGGCGGCGTACCACGTACTGTACTACCCACGTCCGGCCGGTGCGCGCGCGCATGGCTCCAACCGGCCCCGAGGGCCGCCCGGACGGAGCCCCACCTCCACTGTTCCGCGGTCAACTGCTGGAGACGTCGCCGCCCCCAGCGGCACAGCGGACAGCGTCCCCTCACCCTTCACGGCTGGCTCACCAGACGGTGTCCTGGTCGTGGTCGACGCCGGAGCAGCAGCAGCAGCAGCGGCGGCGAGGCGAGGCGTCGCTGTCTGCGGACCCGCCCTTCCGCCCAGGGGCCACGGTGTCGTTAGCTTCCGGTTCCCGTTGCAGCCACCCTGTTCTTGGAACGGCTAGGATCGGAGCTCGAAGCAACCGGCGCAGGAGCGCGTCATGTCCGCACGTACGGTACGGGCGCTGTCCAGTCATGGAAACCCCAACAAGTCGTTCTCTGGGGATCATTTCGCTCTGATCATTTCGCTCTTCTGTGAGGTGCACACAACACAGGCGGCGGTTGGTTGTGCTGTGTTGTGTGGTGCGTGGTGCCCCCCTATCATCATCAGCTCTGAATCCTATGTGAAGTGAAAATGGCCATTTGCTTCCTTGTCGAGCTGCTCATTCTTCGGTCATTCCCTGTCTGACGGGGTCGGCCGCACGAGATGTGTCGCTTGGCTCCCCGCGCGCGCTCGTGTCGTGGCAGATGACAATGCGCGCTTGTTGCCCTCTGTATGTGGCTCTAGTGTAGGAGTAGCTGAAAATGGTGACAACATTGGTGCTTGCTTTCGGATGACAGCAAATTGCAGTGGAAAACCTCAGCTGTAGAGTACGAGTAGTTTTCAGTGTTGGGGGCATTCGTGAATTCGAATTGGAATCCCCCGATCACTATCCACGTACGCGAACACGAGGTGTAGATTGCCCGCGCTACTGCTCCTCCAGGAGCAGATTTTTCTGTCCGAGGTGCAGGCCTACCTGTGATTCCGTGGACAGGATTGGAACACATTTTGCTGCACATGGTTGCTGCTGCATCGTGTCGCTTTTACCGATGGTACCTGACTTAAGCTTCATTGGATCGTACGACACAGAAAATGACAAGCATAAGTATTAAATAAAGACGAAAATAAAAACTAATTACACAATTTGTCGGAATTGACGAGACGAATCGTTTGAGCCTAGTTAGTCCATGATTGGACAATATTTATCAAATACAAACGAAATTAATACTATCACATTTTGCAAAATATTTTGCAAGTAAAGGCCAAGCATAGGAGCGCCTACGAACCAAGGCCTTGTTTACTTACACCCAAAATTCCAAATTTTTCAAGATTCCCCATCACATCGAATTTTTAAACACATGCATGAAGTATTAAATATAGATGAAAATAAAAACTAATGGCACAGTTTAATCGAATTTTACGAGACAAATCTTTTGAGCCTAGTTAGTCCATGATTAGACAATAATTACCACAAACAAATGAAAGTCCTACAGTGTCACAAAATTTTTTCTTTCACCAACTAAACACGGCCCAAGTAAAACGTCCGGTGCTTATATTTGTAAAGTTTAGGCATTGTTTAGTTCCCAGCAAAAACCAAAAACTTTTCAAGATTCTCTGTCACATCAAATCTTAGGACACATGTATGGAGCATTAAATATAGATGAAAATAAAAACTAATTATACAGTTTAACTGTAAATCGCTAGACGAATCTATTAAGCATAATTATTGCATGATTGGACAATGTTTGTCAAATAAAAACGAAAGTTCTACAGTAGCGAAAACCAAAAACTTTTCGCAACTAAACAAGGCCTTAATATCAAGTGGCGTTTCAAAAGACATTTTTACACAGCATCAAAAACAGTAACAAAAACTGCTACACTACATAACCGTTGACAAGTTACAACTACATATAATGTAGTAGCAGTTTTAGGCTTCTCGTGACAGGTTCGGACCCACAGCACGTGGAAGACACGGCTTCACCGTTGAAAACTTGAAATATGTGTCAAACTGTCAAGTGACACCCAACAGATATCAAACACAGTTATTAGCTGCACAGATGCTCTTCCTTCAATTTCCCATAGAACCATAGTCTTGCGCTTCACAGTCCGCATCATTTGACAAATGTTAGCTTGTGCAATGCACAAGAGAACCCGACTGCTGATCTTCGTCATTTGCCTTGGCATATCTACACTAGAGCAAGATTGCACCACCACTGTTGCAGCTTCGGAGCTACCCTAGTATCTAGCCGTTACTGCTCATGATGCGTCTTCTCTTCAGCGATGAACACCTAGGAGGCTAGGTAGTATGTATGATGAGTTCATCTCTGATTGGCAGTTTTTTTAAAAAAAAAAAATTTGTGGCAACAACGTACCTGTGGGCCGTTATCCGGCCGTATGGGACAGGGAAAACCGCATCTGTGATGAATTGCGCCGCGCACATCACTGTGTGCAGTCCAATCCCCAATATAATCCCGATGGGTGTGTCAACGAGCCGGGTCGCGTCAAGACCATGACTCGTTACGATTGGGACATTGGGCGGCACAAGTTCAGCACAAGTTCATCCGCTTCAGTGCTGTCCTGCCATCCATCCATCACCAATTATTTCTCTCCCCTCCCTCGGGAGCGAATCTGTGCCTGCCTATGCATCTGTCATGACATTTCTTCGCCCTTCCTCGTTGCGTAAAGCTGCTTCTGTCATGCTCACTGCGTGCTGAATTCAGATGACACAGATAGCTGCCCGCGTGCTCATATGCTCCCCCAGCTCCACCCCGGAATGATAATCATATTTGAAACCGGGAAAAACAATTTACATAACCTTTGACCAATAATTTATACATAAGCTTAGAACATGAAACTCGTACCAATTGAGTTATATTCAAAGTGTTTCTAAGATTGTGTATATTGATTGTTTATTAGCAAATGAGAATACTAGTACCTCTGTTTCATTTTATAATTAAGGCGCATACACATTGTTAAGATTCATTTTTAAAAACTTTGACTAATAATTTGTCTAAAAATTTTTATTTACCACAATATAAATTTGGTATAGTTAGATTTGTAAGCAATTGTAGTGTCCAATAATCATAAGTTTATATTAACATAAAAAATATAATCTAAAGTAAATGAATAATCAAAGTGTAATTTACGAAATCATGTTATTTCATTCCTTATCTTATGGTCAAAATATATTTTATTGGATTTTTCTCATGACTAAAGTACGCTTATCCTTCTTAGATGGAGGGAATATACCATAATGTAGTTTTATACAGGTATCAACCGTACAACGGCATACCATGCATATGCCGACAATAAGGCTGCATATACACGTATTTTGATACAACCTAATACACATCTAAGATTGAAGCAATACCTTCACTTGGCGCCGACACCACACTTTTATCATTTAAGTCCTTATTTGAATGTTGTTAGTTGGGGTTAAGGATGAAACCATATCAATGATCCTCCATTATGTCTCATATCCTATATTTTCTTGGATATTATAGTCGGATACGGATCATTCGGATATTAACATCTATTTCATATAGATATCAAAAGTCTAGTTTTTGGTATTCGAACTCGGATTAGGTTGGATATTAAATGTTCATATGCGTATCTTTGCAAGGCATGGTTGGAGGGTTTGGCAACAAAATTTCTTTTTCTGTTTCATCTCAATGATGTTTGAAAGGCGCTCTAGTTAGCATACCAATATTGTTGGAGCAACTCAAGGTGTGCTTACCCCGCCAAAGTTTCTTCCGTGTGAGTGAGGTTTGTCGGTGTTTCGCAAACGGCCAAACCAGTTTGCTAAAATCGGCTAGCATTTTTGTGCCAAGTGCCAACAAACCCTTGAACATTTCTCGAACACAACATTTTCAAGTGCTCTCACTTGTTTTGACTGGATGTGATTGTAACACCCAAAACGTGAGTTTCAATTAATAGGAATTAATTTGATTTATTTAAGAGTTTGGGTGAGCATTTGAATCTAGCAAAATAAATAATTTTGTGCAAATTAAAAATTTATCCTAAGTTTAGAAACGTGAATTTTGCATTCATGCTGGGGCATAATTATTTTGTATTGTATGTTCTGTTTTATTGTGAGTATTTTGTTTCAAAGTTTCTTTGGAAAAGGGAATTGAGAAAAGAAAACAGAAAAGAATAAAAAAAAAAAAAAAAAAAAACTCCCTGGAAGACCAGGCCCCGGCCTGCCCCTTTCCCCCTCTCATGGCCGGGCGCGGCCCAATTCCCCCTCCCCGCGGCCCAGCAAGCCGCGGCCCAGCTGGGCAGCAGGTGCGCCTCCCTTCTTCCCCTCCTCCCTCTGGCTGACCTTCGGGCCCCGCACGTCAGCCTCCCCACGCACCTTCCCTTCTTCTTCCCCCCCGCCGGGACGCGCGCAGGGAAGGTTTCCTCCCCGATGTCGAACCCGAACCGCGGATTCCCTGCCTTTTTTTGTGAAATCAAGCCCTATAAAGCTCCCCCTCCAAAGCCACAGCTCCGTTTGCATCTAAATCGCAAAAAAAATCCAGCCCTAGACGCCCCAGTGAAGCTCGGTTGGATCTCACCGCGGCCGGCCTCGTTTTCTCTGTGGAGCGCGCCCTTCGCTTCTTCCCAGGCCGAGCCGAACCCGGGGGTGAGTTCGCCCTTTTCTCCTCCACGCGCCCATGGCTTCGTTTCGTGTTTTGGTGCTCGGAAAGTAGAAAGACGCGGCCTCCGGTGAGCTTCACGGCGGCGGTAATGGCGCACCACCGCGCCGGAATCCAGGAAGCCGGCCGGCCCGCCGCTGGTGCCCCTGAATGGATCAAGACCCTCCGTTTCTAATCCAACGGCCGAAATCGACCGATACCCCTTCAATCGCGTTTTTGCTAAAGAGCCCCTGCTGTTTTTAGGAATAAACCCGCAGTCCATTGCGTAGTTCACTGAATACGCTTTCTCCACTGGAAAGCGTATTTTCTGTCGGCCGAGTTCAAATACGCTTTGCAGAAATTACAGAATTGCCACTGATTTTATAATGCTCATAAAATATTCATTTTAATTCCGTTTGTGTCCATTCAAATTGCGTTAGGTTCGTAATTAGATGCTCTACATGTTAGAAACATAAATTTACTATTTTGAAGCTTTTTATTCTGCAGTACTATTTAATTAATTATTTCCCTATAGGAAATCTTAGAAAATTCATATCTTTCACGTTTTAATTCCGATTTTCGTGAACTTTACGTTTGTGTGATCGTAGCGCTGCGTAGATTATTTTCATAAACTTTTATATTTATTTTACCACTGTTTGGTGTATTGTTCTAATTATATCTTGTTTGCTTCGTGTATGATTGTCTACATTGGAATGCGTGTTGTTGATTGATGATTGGGATTAGACGGTGAGCCGTACGTTGGTGCTCAAGATCAAGTATTTGAAGACCAGCAGGCTCAGGAGAGCTTTGAGCAAGGCAAGTATAACTTGGGATCATCCTTGTTACCTACTCACTTATAACTACATATATATATCATATGCATGCTATCACCTTGTCGACCTTAGCAAAATCATAGATGATTGTTACCTGGATTCCTTGCTACCTACTTGATATGCATTTGGTGTAGATGTGCTAGTGCTTGATATAATCCATGATCTTGTAAGATGATTAATAGCTATGCAATGAACATAAAAGAATGACAAATAACGATATGAGATCTTGTCTGTAAGTGATCACCGGGACAACAGTGCAACCATGAGGGCTATAATGGCTCTGGCTTTAGCTCAGTATGAAGACCTTTTCTAGCTTGTTAGAGGTTACCCGAAAGGGCGGAGGGGCTGAACCGACACGGGTATAGTGCGAGCCCCTGTCCCTATGTGTATAGGCTGCGCGTCATTGTGCCATTCGGAAGGGGGGTATCTATATCTGCTCGCAAAGGAAACCTTGCGGCCCTAACATGTTAGACGAACTTTTGAAAGGCTTCATAGTGATCCCTGCCGACCTCCCTAGGAAGGGGGTTAAGAGACTAGCTACCTCGGGCGAAAGGGTAAATCATGACTCATGGGTAAAGATGTACAACCTCTGCAGAGTGTTAAAACTAGTATACTAGCCGTGCTCACGGTTATGAGCGGCCTTGGGGGTTCTTGCTGCGCCGACGATGAGCTTATTAAGTTGTTATGTTCATTTGATTATCGTTTATGCTATGAATTAATTATGCTTACACTTGATCATGCGATTAATGGATTATTTCTTCTACCTTGGCATTTGCTATTTAATTATGAATATGCTATCCACTATTAAAAGCTAAAGGCAGTCAAACCAGTGTCAGCTATTTGAGCCTCATGAACCCCTGGTTATACTTGTTGAGTACGATATGTGCTCACTCTTGCAATTTCCCAACACCTCAGGATATGATAATGAAGATGACTGGAATGAGGATTACCGCTATGAGTACTAGGTTTGGAGTCAACCAGTCAACAGTGTCCCTGTGTGGAGCTTCCGTTGAGAGCGTTGTTTACTTTATGCTATCATCTTTTTGTATTAGACTATGTGATTTATTATGTTTCGCTATGTAATAAACACTGCAATGGTACATTTGAGATTTGTCTACTTATGTGTGCGACTGTTTCTGGGGCACATATGAGTCTTTTATGCATCCTATTTTGTTCTTAAAATATGGGTGTGACAAATTGGTATCAAAGCTTTGTTGACTGTAGGACGCAAACCTAGTTAGCAAATGGTCGAAAACTTAGGTCCTTATTTTACTTACTTCATGCTTCCCACTATGGCCTTGTTATTCGCTAAAAGTTTTATGCTTCTCTATCTTGCTCTATTGTGAAATTATTACATCCATCTGATCTATGTCTAAAAACTTTTTGTAGATGCCGCCCCGCACCCGTAGTGCTGCACGCATGGCTGCTGAGGAGTACCGTGCCATGTTCAACCTAGGAGGACAGCATGTGGATGGAGTTCCTGAGCTGGAAGATGAGGAATCAAGGGTGGAAGCTCAGGAGGAAGGGCCTGAGGATGAGGAGATGCAAGATCTACCTCCACCACAGTCTGCTAATGCAAGGATGGGATGGACTACTGAGCTGTGGATTCCAGAGGCAGATCCCAAGGATTTCTTCCATGAGAACTTGGTGCTGACATTGAAACACCATTACCCAGATTTGCAAGCCACACTGGAGTATAACTGCACTGAGCACAAACACCCTCTGAGGAGATCACTTTGGATTGCAGAGCTGATAGTCAAGACACTGGACGCCACTAAGGGGATTCGAAAGGTGGAATCAAAACACATTGCCCGAATCAGCCGGGACACGATGAGAGAGAGCATGGCAGATGCAGCTTACCAGGCCTTGACCTTCTACCGTGGTAGACGCTTTGAGGATGTTCAGTATAATGCAACATACCACTATCCTCGCTTTGTACCAGAGAAGATGACTTGGGCCATAGAAGTTGCAGATGCTTCACAACCAAAGCTTCAAGCACAAGTGGAGTTGACCTATGAGCTGACACTCAAGGTGATAGAGTTGGAGAATGAACTACACCGTGAGAGGAAGCTGCTGGAGAAAGAGCAAAGGGAAGCGGATGACCTTCGAGCGGAGTTAGGCCGTCCCAAACTTCATAAGAGGCTGCATGTTGAACCCATCTTGAAGGATGCTGCACCCGAAGAGTAGAAAAGAACCCATATGTAATAGTAACGTTAGTAGTTGCGAGTTATTTCGAGTCTTTTGCTAGTGTGGTGTGAACTTGGTGTGCTTGCTGAATTGTTATTATGAATATGTGTGATTTGGATTTTTGTAATGAGTGCTGGGAAATTGTGGGCATGTCCACAAGTTCCCTAATTAAGAACCTTAAGTAAGAACATGAATAAATAGTAGTTTGGGGTCATATCCTGTTTCTGTCTTTTGCTGTTTTCTGGAGCAGCCTGCAATGATTCTGGAATAAATCAAATTCTTCTCGTGCAATGTTCATCAAAATTTTCTGGGAATAAGTAGACTTCCATATCTTTCCAATGCCACACGAATGATCATATTATCTATTATGAGCTGTGAGTTATGACTGTTTAAAGTTGAGGTTTCTGCGCAGTCTGGAATTCTGGAACAGTTTCGGTTGTACACAGTTTTTGATTAAACTAACGTTGGAATCTGGTAATATGATCTAAATGAAAGTTGTAGACAATTTCTTTATATTTCCAACGGTGTACAGCATGTGTCCTTTTGAATTCTGGAACTCGAGATATTACTGATTTTCTGATCTGCTGATGTTGGATGTTACCCAGAAAATTTCAGATTCGGTTAACTCTTGTAATTGTCATGTTGGACATTACTAAGATGTGTTTATATACCTTGGAATGCAGATGGCAGCAAGGGGAAGAGGCAGAGGCAGAGGCCGTGGCAATGGCAATGACAATGGCAATGGTGGCAATGCTCCAATCACCGTGGAGGAACTCATGCAAACCCAAAATCAGATGATGCACGTTTTCATGCAGCACCTGCAGCAACAACCTCCACCGACACCACCACCTATTCATGTGAGGGACAAGCGTGGAGAGTTTATGAAGGGAAGACCTCCGGTATTTACACACTCAGCTGATCCCATGGAGGCAGATGATTGGTTACGTGCTGTGGAGAGGCAGCTAAACATAGCACAGTGCAATGACTTGGAGAAGGTGTTGTATGCTTCTGGACAGCTTCAAGGTGCAGCTCAGACATGGTGGGAGTCGTATCAAGCTGCTCGTCCCAACAACGCTCCTCCTGTCACATGGCTGGAATTCTGTAGGGACTTCAGAGCTCGACATATAAATGAAGGAGTGATGGAGCTCAAACAAGAAGAATTCAGATCACTTAGGATGGGCTCCATGACTGTGGCAGAATATCATGACACATTTGAACAGTTGGCTCGCTATGCTCCGAATGATGTCAGGGAAGATGCTGATAAGCAGCGTCTATTCATGAAGGGCTTGTACTATGAACTCAGGTTGCAGTTGGCTGGAAACACCTATCCTACCTTCCAGGCTCTTGTGAATCGTGCTATCGTGCTTGATAATATGCGGAAGAGTCAGGATAAGAAGAGAAGGATGCTGGCACAAGGTTCTGGGAGCAACAACCGTCAGCGTTTCAGTTCTCACCAAGGTCATCAGCAGAGGTTCCAGGGACCAGTTAGTCAGTGGAACCGCAACCAACAACCCCAGCGTTTCCAGAACCAGTCACAGAGTGGGAACCAACGTCCTCCATTCCAACAACGTAACCATAATCAACAGCAGCATGGCCAGCAGGCACCTCGCCCAGGGAACCCAAATGCCAACTCCACAAAAAGAAGTGCCTCTAACACTCCTACCAGGTGTTTCCGTTGTGGGAAGGAAGGACATATGTCCTATGATTGCCCAGAGAAGTTTAATCCGCAGTACAATGACCGGAGATCCACTCCTAATTCAGCAAAGGTGAACAACGTGGCAGCAGAAACTGTTCAGGAGGGACCAGAAATCATGATGGGTACGTTCAGCATCAACTCTATCCCTGCTACAGTTTTATTTGATTCTGGAGCTTCACATACTTTCATATCGCAAGCATTTGTTAGAGTTCATAGCCTTCCTCTTGTTGCAATGAACACCCCTATGTTAGTTAATTCACCGGGTGGGACTATACCAGTTTCTTTACGTTGCCCCTCAGCAAGTCTTTCTTTAAGGGGGGTAGATTTTCCTATCAGTCCCATGGTTATGAGAACTTCAGGCATAGATGTGATCTTGGGTTTGGATTGGATGAAGCAACATGCGACAAATATTAACTGCAAAGAGAGAGTAGTGGTTCTGACAACACCAAAGGGAGAAAGAATCAGTGTTGATGTAACAATGCAAGCACCACTCACAGCTAAAGTGAACCAACTGACTGATGATGTGGATCCTCAGAATTTGGTAGTGGATGAGTTTCCGGATGTCTTTCCAGACGAATTGCCAGGTATGCCACCTGACCGAGACATTGAATTTATTATTGAATTACTACCTGGTACTGCACCCATAGCTAAAAGACCATATAGGATGGGGGTTAAAGAACTAGAAGAACTTAAGAAACAAATTAAGGAATTGCAAGATAAAGGGTTCATTCGTCCTAGCTCATCACCATGGGGTGCACCAGTTATCTTTGTTGATAAGAAGGATGGTAGTCAGCGGATGTGTGTGGATTATCGGTCACTTAATGAGGTTACTATCAAGAACAAATACCCATTGCCTAGGATTGATGACTTGTTTGATCAACTAAGAGGTGCTTGTGTGTTCTCTAAGATTGATTTGCGTTCTGGTTATCATCAATTGAAGATTCGGAATTCCGATATACCAAAGACAGCTTTCACAACAAGGTATGGGTTATATGAGTATACAGTTATGTCTTTTGGTTTGACCAATGCACCAGCTTACTTTATGTACATGATGAATAAAGTATTTATGGAGTATCTTGATAAGTTTGTGGTGGTCTTTATTGATGATATTCTGGTATTCTCTAAAACCAAGGAAGAACATGCTGAACATCTGAGATTGGTCTTACAGAAACTTAGAGAACATAAGTTGTATGCTAAGCGTAGTAAGTGTGAGTTTTGGTTGGAGGAAGTTTCTTTTCTTGGTCATGTTGTCTCAAACGGTGGTATTGCAGTGGATCCTAGTAAGGTGAAAGATGTGTTGAATTGGAAACCACCTACCGATGTGAGTGAAATTCGCAGTTTTCTTGGTTTGGCTGGTTATTATCGTAGGTTCATTGAAGGGTTCTCAAAACTTGCAAAGCCTATGACTGCTCTGTTGGAGAAGAATGCTAAGTTTGTATGGTCTGATAAGTGTCAAGCTAGTTTTGAGGAGTTTAAGAAGAGATTGACTACTGCACCTGTGTTGGTATTGCCAGATCTGAGTAAGAGTTTCTCTATCTATTGTGATGCTTCTCGTCTGGGTTTGGGTTGTGTTCTTATGCAAGAAGGTAGAGTTGTTGCTTATGCATCTAGGCAGTTGAGGAAACATGAACTGAATTATCCTACTCATGATCTAGAGTTAGCAGCTGTGGTTCATGCATTGAAGATTTGGAGACACTATTTGATTGGGCATAAGAGTGACATATACACGGATCATAAGAGTCTGAAGTACATCTTCACCCAGACAGATCTGAATTTGAGGCAACGAAGATGGTTGGAACTGATAAAGGATTATGACTTGGAAGTGCATTACCATCCTGGAAAGGCGAACGTCGTAGCTGATGCACTTAGCAGAAAGAAATATGTTAATGAACTTCAGGCGACACCTGAATCTGAAGAGTTGTGTGCTGAATTTGCATTTTTGAACTTGGGAATTGTAGTAAATGCTATGGAAATTGAGGTCACTCCTACCCTGGAGGAAGAGATATTGAAAGGACAATTGGAAGATGAGAAACTAAAGGAGATAGCACAGAATGTGGCATTAGGCAAAGCACCAGGATTCAGAATAGATGACAATGGTGTATTGTGGTTCGGAAAAAGGATATGTGTTCCGGAAGTGAAGACTATTCGTGATACGATTCTGAGAGAGGCTCATGAGTCAGCCTATTCCATTCACCCTGGTAGCACCAAGATGTATCTAGATCTGAGGCAGAAGTACTGGTGGTATGGTTTAAAGAGAGATGTAGCTGAGTATGTTGCTTTGTGTGATACTTGTCAGCGAGTGAAAGCTGAACATCAGAGGCCAGCTGGACTGTTGCAACCAATGAAGATTCCGGAATGGAAGTGGGAAGAAGTGGGTATGGATTTTATAGTGGGATTACCACGTACACAAAGAGGGTATGACTCAATATGGGTGATAGTGGATCGTTTAACCAAAGTTGCTCATTTCATACCTGTCAAAACTTCATATAGTGGAGACCGGTTGGCAGAGTTGTACATGGAAAGAATTGTTTGTTTGCATGGAGTACCTAAGAAGATTGTGTCAGATAGGGGTACTCAATTCACATCTCACTTTTGGAAAGCAGTGCATGATTCCTTGGGAACAAAGTTGAATTTCAGTACAGCGTATCATCCACAGACAGATGGGCAGACCGAGAGGATAAATCAGATATTGGAGGATATGTTGAGAGCTTGTGCCTTGCAGTATGGGACTAGTTGGGACAAGAGTTTGCCATATGCAGAATTCTCCTACAACAACAGCTATCAGCAAAGTCTTAAGATGGCACCGTTTGAGGCACTGTATGGTCGGAAGTGCAGAACACCCTTGTTTTGGAATCAGACAGGAGAAACTCAGGTGTTTGGGACAGATGTGCTTAGACATGCAGAACAACAAGTGCGGACTATTCGGGATAACTTGAGAATTGCTCAATCTCGTCAGAAAAGCTATGCAGATACGCGTAGGCGAGAGCTGGCTTTTGATGCGGGTGATTATGTCTATCTGAAAGTGTCACCTATGCGGAGTGTGAAGAGGTTTAATATGAAGGGAAAGCTAGCTCCAAGGTATGTTGGTCCGTTTAAAGTTTTAGAAAGGCGTGGAGAAGTAGCATATCGGTTAGAATTGCCGGAAAGTTTATCTGGTGTGCACGATGTGTTCCATGTGTCACAACTTAAGAAGTGTTTGCGTGTACCGGAGGAGCAACTACCATTGGAAGAACTTTCCGTTAAAGGTGACCTCACCTATGAAGAGTATCCGGTCAAAATATTGGAGACAGCAGAGAGGGTCACCAGAAGTCGGGTCATCAGAATGTGCAAAGTACAGTGGAATCGGCATTCGGAAGCGGAGGCAACTTGGGAAAGAGAGGACGATCTGAGGAAGTCATACTCATATCTGTTCGAGTAAGCACCGTTCAATCTCGAGGACGAGATTCTTTTAAGGGGGGTAGAGTTTGTAACACCCAAAACGTGAGTTTCAATTAATAGGAATTAATTTGATTTATTTAAGAGTTTGGGTGAGCATTTGAATCTAGCAAAATAAATAATTTTGTGCAAATTAAAAATTTATCCTAAGTTTAGAAACGTGAATTTTGCATTCATGCTGGGGCATAATTATTTTGTATTGTATGTTCTGTTTTATTGTGAGTATTTTGTTTCAAAGTTTCTTTGGAAAAGGGAATTGAGAAAAGAAAACAGAAAAGAATAAAAAAAAAAAAAAAAACTCCCTGGAAGACCAGGCCCCGGCCTGCCCCTTTCCCCCTCTCATGGCCGGGCGCGGCCCAATTCCCCCTCCCCGCGGCCCAGCAAGCCGCGGCCCAGCTGGGCAGTAGGTGCGCCTCCCTTCTTCCCCTCCTCCCTCTGGCTGACCTTCGGGCCCCGCACGTCAGCCTCCCCACGCACCTTCCCTTCTTCTTCCCCCCCGCCGGGACGCGCGCAGGGAAGGTTTCCTCCCCGATGTCGAACCCGAACCGCGGATTCCCTGCCTTTTTTTGTGAAATCAAGCCCTATAAAGCTCCCCCTCCAAAGCCACAGCTCCGTTTGCATCTAAATCGCAAAAAAATCCAGCCCTAGACGCCCCAGTGAAGCTCGGTTGGATCTCACCGCGGCCGGCCTCGTTTTCTCTGTGGAGCGCGCCCTTCGCTTCTTCCCAGGCCGAGCCGAACCCGGGGGTGAGTTCGCCCTTTTCTCCTCCACGCGCCCATGGCTTCGTTTCGTGTTTTGGTGCTCGGAAAGTAGAAAGACGCGGCCTCCGGTGAGCTTCACGGCGGCGGTAATGGCGCACCACCGCGCCGGAATCCAGGAAGCCGGCCGGCCCGCCGCTGGTGCCCCTGAATGGATCAAGACCCTCCGTTTCTAATCCAACGGCCGAAATCGACCGATACCCCTTCAATCGCGTTTTTGCTAAAGAGCCCCTGCTGTTTTTAGGAATAAACCCGCAGTCCATTGCGTAGTTCACTGAATACGCTTTCTCCACTGGAAAGCGTATTTTCTGTCGGCCGAGTTCAAATACGCTTTGCAGAAATTACAGAATTGCCACTGATTTTATAATGCTCATAAAATATTCATTTTAATTCCGTTTGTGTCCATTCAAATTGCGTTAGGTTCGTAATTAGATGCTCTACATGTTAGAAACATAAATTTACTATTTTGAAGCTTTTTATTCTGCAGTACTATTTAATTAATTATTTCCCTATAGGAAATCTTAGAAAATTCATATCTTTCACGTTTTAATTCCGATTTTCGTGAACTTTACGTTTGTGTGATCGTAGCGCTGCGTAGATTATTTTCATAAACTTTTATATTTATTTTACCACTGTTTGGTGTATTGTTCTAATTATATCTTGTTTGCTTCGTGTATGATTGTCTACATTGGAATGCGTGTTGTTGATTGATGATTGGGATTAGACGGTGAGCCGTACGTTGGTGCTCAAGATCAAGTATTTGAAGACCAGCAGGCTCAGGAGAGCTTTGAGCAAGGCAAGTATAACTTGGGATCATCCTTGTTACCTACTCACTTATAACTACATATATATATCATATGCATGCTATCACCTTGTCGACCTTAGCAAAATCATAGATGATTGTTACCTGGATTCCTTGCTACCTACTTGATATGCATTTGGTGTAGATGTGCTAGTGCTTGATATAATCCATGATCTTGTAAGATGATTAATAGCTATGCAATGAACATAAAAGAATGACAAATAACGATATGAGATCTTGTCTGTAAGTGATCACCGGGACAACAGTGCAACCATGAGGGCTATAATGGCTCTGGCTTTAGCTCAGTATGAAGACCTTTTCTAGCTTGTTAGAGGTTACCCGAAAGGGCGGAGGGGCTGAACCGACACGGGTATAGTGCGAGCCCCTGTCCCTATGTGTATAGGCTGCGCGTCATTGTGCCATTCGGAAGGGGGGTATCTATATCTGCTCGCAAAGGAAACCTTGCGGCCCTAACATGTTAGACGAACTTTTGAAAGGCTTCATAGTGATCCCTGCCGACCTCCCTAGGAAGGGGGTTAAGAGACTAGCTACCTCGGGCGAAAGGGTAAATCATGACTCATGGGTAAAGATGTACAACCTCTGCAGAGTGTTAAAACTAGTATACTAGCCGTGCTCACGGTTATGAGCGGCCTTGGGGGTTCTTGCTGCGCCGACGATGAGCTTATTAAGTTGTTATGTTCATTTGATTATCGTTTATGCTATGAATTAATTATGCTTACACTTGATCATGCGATTAATGGATTATTTCTTCTACCTTGGCATTTGCTATTTAATTATGAATATGCTATCCACTATTAAAAGCTAAAGGCAGTCAAACCAGTGTCAGCTATTTGAGCCTCATGAACCCCTGGTTATACTTGTTGAGTACGATATGTGCTCACTCTTGCAATTTCCCAACACCTCAGGATATGATAATGAAGATGACTGGAATGAGGATTACCGCTATGAGTACTAGGTTTGGAGTCAACCAGTCAACAGTGTCCCTGTGTGGAGCTTCCGTTGAGAGCGTTGTTTACTTTATGCTATCATCTTTTTGTATTAGACTATGTGATTTATTATGTTTCGCTATGTAATAAACACTGCAATGGTACATTTGAGATTTGTCTACTTATGTGTGCGACTGTTTCTGGGGCACATATGAGTCTTTTATGCATCCTATTTTGTTCTTAAAATATGGGTGTGACAGTGATTCTCATATATGCTCGTGGTATGAACTAGTACACTGCAAACAGAGATCGGAACAAGAGCCACCGGATGTAATCCACACAAAGTGTGTTTTGGTGGAGCACTCACCCAGTCAACTTCTATGCTTAATCGCACAGATATTTTGGAATGGCTGCTTATGTGCATTTCGTAGTACTGTGTTACCATCTCCTATTATATACTTCCTCCGTCCCATAAATAAATGCATTTCTTTGACTCTTGTGATTCATATTTGACTATTCGTCTTATTTATTTTTTATGTAAATAATAAAAAACAAATTATTATATAAATATATCTAATAATAAAATAAGTCATGAAAAAATAAATATATTTATTAAAAAATTTTGAATAAGATGAACGGTCAAACATGAATCATAAAAGTAAAAAAATATAATAATTTATGGAACGGATGGAGTACCTTTTATATATTTGGCCTCTAAAAGACCGAAGGGCCATTACCGGTGTGATGGCATATATTATACTATTTGATTTGATTTCTCTTTTTGCGAGGAGGCATATACTATTTCATAACGACTCAAGTTGGTACTTTTTGTACCAATTGCAAGGATGAAGGTACTCACGGGAACAATAAAAATAAAATTATAGAGGAATGTTTTTTGGTGGTTTTACGACATGGCGGTAGAACCCACATGTCAGGTGATATCTCTTTCCTTATATTAAAAAAATCATAAACATTTCATATGAGCTCAGGTGAATTCAAACTTTATGCCAAAATTCTGAGATTGATAAGATTTTATACTTGAAAACTTTTTTATTTGTGATATTTTAGAGACTCAAATATTCGTTTTAAGTTATCAAAATTATGAAACTTAAATTTTTGAAATTTTCAAACCACCTAAGATGCATGGTCTATACCAAAGCTGCAGCTGTCGATTGGATCTACAACTTTGTTGTTTAAAACTTTCTTATCTGAGATCATGTAGAGGCATAAATATTCACTTCTAAGTTATAAGATTTAAAACTATTTTAAAAAATTAAACGATCTTAATGCTAACATGGTCTATACTAAAGTTGTACTCTATTTTTTTAATTCTATAGTTGACATTTTTTATATGAGATCATTTATAGGCCCAAATATTTGTTTCAATTTCTTATATTATATTTTTAAAAATTTCCAGACAACCTCAAACATGGGCATGATTTTAAAAATCAACCAAAGCTATAGATATGAATGCAACATATAACTTTGTGGTTGGTTTTTTAAATTTTAGATTTGTTTTGAGCCCAAATATGTTGTAAAATCTGATTATGAAATTCAATTTTTTTTTTCTGGAAAACCTTGAATTGAGACACACTCATGTCAAATTTGTAGTGTTTGAAGACACACTCATGCAACATATAACTTCCAAGTTGATTTTTTTAGATTATTTAGGAGTCCAAACATGGCATAACTAAATAAACAAAAAAAACATAAAGGAGTTCATGCGCCACATCTGTGAACACCACCATCAAACTATTTCTTTTGGGGTGGAATTTATTTGATTTTAAAAGTTAAGAGAGGTAAGTTGTCCGATATTTGAGTTTGAAAAAATTGAAGACAAGTTTAGGGAGGAAAAATTAATTTTACTCAAAATTATAATAATACATGGAAAGGCCCTGGAGGCCAACCAGATCGAGTAGATGTTTCACTCGTATCGTGGCCTTGTTTAGATGTGAAAACTTTTTGAATTTCGCTAATGTAGCACTTTCGTTTGTTTGTGACAAATATTATTCAATCATAGACTAACTAGGATCAAAAGATTCGTCTCGCGATTTACAGACAAACTGTATAATTAGTTTTTATTTTTCGTCTATATTTAGTGCTTCATGCATGTGCCGCAAGATTCGATGTGACAGAGAATCTTAAAAACTTTTTGGATTTCGGTGGGAACTAAACAAGGCCAATGGTCTGAGACTCTGGGTGCAAGGTTGCTGCATCAGCGTTGCCCAGGGATAGCGCTCTCCATTACCACCATGCATGGGAGGACCTGTGAATCTCTGATGATGTCTTTGTGAGGGGGGAAACAAAGAGAAGGACAATCATCACCCTGTAGTTTTCAGTCGTACGAATCTAGCGACAAATGTCTCAGGAAAATACGAAAGGGGTAAGAAAGAGTGATCTGGATCCTCCTGCATATCACACAAGCAATCATAGTGTCGGTAGGCCCCTACCAGGGACATGTGTTCGTGCTTATCAGCGTAAGAAAGTAATGCAGTCATATGAATTATTCAGATGGGAAGAAAAGTCGCAAACGGTGTCCAATCACGTTTTTTTTTTGGGTGCAAAAGTAGAAACCTTCCGTCACTGAGTGTGCTAAATTCTTCCCAAAAACATAACTGAAATAGCAAAGCCTGGCAATTTACTCTCCACTTAAATTTGGGTAATGTGTGTGCATGCATTAGGAGTATATGAATGTTGTATAGACGGGGAACGCCTTTTGTCAGGTGAGGAGACATCATGATGATGATACGAGTCCTATATATCCTGGCATCTGGAGTTACAGATGTTACACATAAAAAGTCACGAGTGTGTGATACGTGCCCTAGCAGGTGCATGTGAGATGGCATGTGTGTCATTCCAAGCAGTGGCGGATCCAGAAACGGATCAAGAGGAAGGCTAAATAATATAGTTAAAAAAAATTCTCGCTCAATCCAGTACACTAATAGATATAGCTAAGATTAATAATTCAATATTGATTCAAAGTGCTCAAAAGCAAATATTTATAAAATAAACATAGAAAAATACTAAATAGATGGAGTCTTTTGCTAAAAAGAAAGTCTGTTAAAAAAAATTTTGAGTCCAAGAGGGGGGCTGCAGCCACCCCAGCCCCCCCCCTTGAATCCGCCAATGATTCCAAGGGCTTGTTTAGTTAAACTAAAAACTTTTCAAAATTCTCCGTCACATCGAATTTTAGGATAATATTTGTCAAATAAAAACGAAAATATTACAGTATCTGAAATCAAAAAATTTTGGGAACTAAACAAGGCCCAAAGTACTCTTTTCACCCTAATATATAAAATATAACTATTTTTTATTCATGCCCTATAATATAAAATTGTTATATTCAGAGACACATATATAGATACAATAATAATAATAACAATAAAATAATAATAATAATAATAATAATAATAATAATAATAATAATAATAATAATAATAATAATAATGTTGAAATAATTAAATATATTTTTTAGGCAATGCTATGGTACACCTTTTACCTATGAGGAAGTAATATATCAAATTAATCTGAGCCATTGATTTTTACAATTTAATGAATTACTAAATAAATTAATAAATTCAGAAAAACAAAAATAAAACCCCCACAACCCACTAATGATGGCAAGGAAAATCTCGCATGCGGATTCCCCTAATAAAATACTTTTTAAATTTAAATATACACAATTATTTATTCTAATAAAATAAAACAAAATATCACTAAATCAATATATAACATAGAAACTTTTATCAAATCATAAAGTTACAAGGATATTTTTTTTCAAACTATAAAGTTACAAATGAAATTACATTACATGCACTAACATGTTACCCACTCCCTAACACTATGCACGCATGTCACGTATCAACTCATTTAAAATGCATACACAAGCACACGCTAACACAAGCACGAACATGCAAACCACATAAAACTTTAATCTATCACGCTATAAAATTTGGACGTATAAAATCATGTCATGCATGAGTTACTCATGCATACATCAGTTACCCATGTCATGCATCATGTCACGCTATAAATTTTAATCATAAAATAAAATATTTACCCATGCATGCATCAATTAATTAGAGATCATGTATAAAATAAAAGATTTAATATGTCCAAAGTCATAAAATAAAAAGATTTACCATATCACTTAGAGATCACGCATGCATCAATCAAATCTAGAAAAAAGATTTTTATATCTAAAACTTTCCTTATTTACCTATTTTATAAAATAAAACACTATACTAAACTAGTATAATACCCGTGCTAACACTACGGCTTAATTTTAGGATGCTTCTAAAAATAAAAAATTATAGTTCGAAAATATTTTTTCATGTAACAAGGCATAATAGAGCTATTTGTCGTATTATGAGCATCTATGTTACATTTTGTCTAACTCTCTAATCATGTATTGGACATATTCAGGGATGTTGTCGAAACATTCGTTTACTTTGCTCACCAAAATGTCCGCCAAAAATTCCATCCTCAGCGAAGTTGAGTGCAGTGCATGTCAAATGATAATTAGTTATTATTTATTTCTATAGTGTAAGATATGTATTGTTATAGGCTATATATGCTTACACTGTTGATTTGTGGCAAATTTTTGCCGTCCCACAACTTCATGAAGTTGTATACAAGAAAGCGTCCCAATTTTCTGGACAAGAGCAGTTGTTATTGATGTGCACAATGAATAAAATAACCAATTTACTGATAAATGTGAAATGTATTACAAGTGGTTATCAGTATTTATTATTATCTGTAACCTTTGTTACAAGTGGATATTCTCGCTTCCATTTATAAATATTGCGAGTACTCACGTTGTTTCCTTCTCATCTCCTTTTGTTCGTTGGACATCTCGGCTCGACGAGCCCGTAGCCGCAAGTTCTGTTCTTCCCTCGTGCGTCATCTAGAGAGAGATAGGAAATAAATAGACACCCACAAATACTATACATGTACCCTTACCTGCGATGTTAGTGATGTCACTTAGTGCATTGGGCGTATCTCGCGGCATAGACATTTAGTAGGAGAGGAGGCAACACCTTTTGATTTTTCAAAGGATCAAGGTTGTCCCACAACAGAACAATCAGAATGTACAAATTTAGAGAGAGAAACAAATAATAACGCAGGCATAAATTCAGAGAGATAAACAGAGATTAATGCAGGTAGAGAGTCGATGTTTTCAAAATCTATAAATTTCAGTCGATGCCAAGTATTATTATATATTATAATATATATATTTTTTTTGCAGTAGTAGAAGAAGCACAGTGGAATGCACAACTGCACCTCCGATCCATGCATACATAGCGATGAGGAAAGCAAGATACGAATGAAGGAAAGACCTGGTTCTTCATGCGGCGTTCAGAGATCTCTATTGGCGTCGAACATGGTTCTAGCGAAGGAGTTCGACGGTGATGACAAAGCCGACGTGATGCAGTCGATGCTTTGAAATCCCAAGCGCGGCGATCGCTGGAAGACGGAGGTGGATCGCGCGACCTAGCTGCGGCACCAGCCCGACGACGGTCCTCCACGGCCGGGCGTCAGTTGTGGTAGATGAAGGAGGCGGAAATTGTGGTGTATTCAAAAATTGAATCGTGCTTGACTCGTTGACAGAGGTGGATTTCCTAAGGACCGAGTAATTGACGCAGGTTTTTTGCTGGTGTGCGATCAGCAAGAATCGATCCCACGACATTAGGTTGCGGCCTTTTTTTAGTATTCACGGAGGTTTTCTTTTATTTGTGCGATCGGAAGAATCGATCCCGCGATGCGGCTGACGGAGGTTTGATTTGACACGAGGTTGAGGGTGTGTAAGAGCAACTCCAACAATTTTGTAAATTTTGTTTGGCAAATGTTGTTATTTGCCAACTCCCAAAACGATATGGGAAGGGAACAAAAAGGACATCTCCAAGTGTTTGGCAATTTTGACTTGGCAAAAACAAAATTCTACTAGTTCTGAAGATCAACGAAAAATCATCAAGTTGTCAGCTTGCTATAAAAGCACACGCATGCAGAATGTCAAGCCTATTATAGGTGTGCATAAATGCCAAGAAAGGAGAAGAATTTGCCAACTTGCTATAAATGCTAAACCCAATTGCCAAACTGTTGGATAGAAGATTTTGAGAGTTTTGGCAAAAAACAAAAATGCCAAACCTATTTGCAAAACTGTTGGAGTTGCTAATCATACTTCTAATCTGGGCCGTTAAATCTATAGGACATGTGTTGTGAGTCGGTGATCTTGCAGGTGAGATTTGCCTGGAGAAGATTTCAATTATAATATAGATATACATTTTATCTATTACCTCCTAGGAGGTAATAGTTCATCGTAACCGTCCGATATAAATCAATGAACGACTCATAGTTATTTGGGAGTACCACAGCAAAGCTCATATCTTTTAGTCTTTGAACCAGCGGTGATTACGTCTTATACATTGGGACGGATACTAATTAGTAATAAAAAAATATGAAAGTGATCATGTAAACAAAACTCTCTCAGAGTCTGACTATTGTCATATTAATTAATACTTCTCACAAAATATTGTTTAGAAAACATTTAGTAAAATCTTAAAAACTATAAACATCAATAACAATCAGATTTTTTTGGAAAGACTTAAATTATAAGTGTATATTTGTATTTTAAAAACTTATAAAGGCTATTGAATCTAGAGTACTTTTAGGAATATATTCTAGAAGAAATCATGGTTAAAGATATACATCAAAGACTACAAAATCAAATGTGTCATATATTGTGATCGAAGACTGCAAAATCAAATTTAATTTTAACAAAGTCTTGAGAGCTATAATTGGCCATCAATACAAAAAACAGTCTTTAGAGCTATAATTGGACATCGATCCCTTGTTCCTCCGGTTCCATAGTACTCTCTGTGTTACCAAATAAATTCGTAGAATCCGTGCAAGTTAAGCTATTTTAAATTTGACTAAATTTATTAAAAAGAGTAATAATATTTATAACATAAATAAGCATATTATATATAAAAGTATATTCTATAATATATCTAATAATATTAATTTTATGTCGTAAATCTGGATAGATTTTTCTAAAAGTTCGGTCAAAGTTTTAAAAAGTTTAACTTAAAATAACTTAGAAATCTATTTATTCAGGAATAGATGAAGTAGATGTTATTTTAGAGAATAGGAAACTCTACAACCTAGTTTTGAGTGCGGTTTTCTATTATAGCTCGCTAGTTCGTCCATTGACGGCGGGAAGATGAGATGAGGAGGAAGAAGATGATGACATGTAGAGCCGGCGTATCAGTGATAGGGAGAGAGAGGCTGCAATGAAATACATGTTGTTGTATATGCCTACAGGCTACAGCTGAACCCAAGTCGTCCTCATACGTATTCAGTGGCACTTATAGCATCTTCAGTAGTTCAATATAATTTAATTGCTAAACTAATAGTTATAGTAGTAAATAAAAGAAGTAGCAATTTTAAATTTTGTTCTTCTCCAACAGTAACCTATAATAACTTTCTAAAATTTAAAATTTATAGTAGGGTTTACATCTATTTGTTATTTTTTGGTTTGCTAGAGTCGATCATATCTTTTACTAGAGGATTAGAGAGTTCTATCTACTTTGCAAACTTATGAGTTGAGAAGAATATTTGATAATTTTTTATTTTAAGTACTTCTTTACCAATCTGTTGGAGGAGATTTTTTTTTTCTCTTTTTGCTAAAAAATCAAGGTAGAAAGTTGTTTTTACTAAACTTCTGGAGATACTCTTAGACAAATAATTATAATGGTATGCTTCAAAACAGGTAAATAGATATATTTTTTTCAAATTTTAAAAATTATAATGGTAAAACCCAAAACAATGACCTTTCAAAAAAAAGGTATCATAATAAGAAAACGACCTCGCGTCTTGTTTAGCACTTTTGTTTTTATTTGATAAATATTGTCCAATCATAAACTAATTAGATTTAAAAGATTCGTCTCATAAATTATAGATAAACTATGTAATAAATTATCTTTTTTTATCTATATTTAATGTTGTATATATATGCTATAAAATTTAATGTGATGAGATTGTTGAAATTTTTTGGAAACAACGCCTCGGTCGGTACTCGTACCCGATACGGCATTTTCCTGTACCACTCTCATCAGGCTGAGGCTGTCATGTGCCCATGTAAGCTCCATTCATCAGTCGACACGTATGGAGACTCTAAATTCCCACACATGGAACGGATTTTCCTTTTCCAATCACACGTCCTTATCTGCACAGTACCCCGACACTATCCAACCGAGTGACGCCCGTAGCGCAGCACACAGACTAGCCGAATCCGCCGCCCCTGTACAATGCACCGAGAATCACCGGGTCCCGTCCCGTCCCGTATGGCTGTCCGCTAGCTCGTGAGCCCCCCCGGCGGAAAAAGCCGATTCGGCACGTGTGCCCCTGCCCGCTCGGTGGACGTCTGGACGGATCCCGCGCGGGCGCCCGCCGTTCACGGGCTCGCACTGCGTTCGAGTCGGTGGGTTGTTCGATCAAGCGGTGGACGCCGACCGTGGCTCGCGGCGCGGCGCCATTGCCCATTGGCACTGCTGCTGGTGCTGGCACAGGCCGTGCCCCCGTGCGGCAGGCGCGCGGGGGGACGGGGGACCTGGGGTCGGGCCGTCGGGGGCTCCTTGTTGCCGGGGCTGCCGGGCTGGCAGCGGCGCCGCCGGCGCGTCGTGCGGGCAACGTGCGATGCTGCCAGCGCCGTGCGTGGTCGTCCTCTCGCGGGAGGCCGGGGGGCAGTGCACGCGAGCGAACAGGCAGGCAGACTGGCAGAGGCAGCAGGCCCCCACCGGCGGCATGTCGATCGACCGAAGAACATCCGGCCAGAGTGGCGGTGTGGCCTCACTACTAGTACACTCGTTGCACTGCCGGTGCAATGCATGATGGATGACTGATTGGCTCGGCGAACTGATTGGCCTCGCTCTCCGTGCCTGTGCTGGTGGTGTGTCGTGTCCGTTCCGTGTACTACTACTACCTTGTCGTACCGGTACGCCATTCGTGTCGTGCTTGGTCGTCTGGTGAGCTTTGATTACTACACTGGCAGTAGGACTGTGGTCGCTGGTCGGCTCCGGCGATTCCTTAGTCCTTGCAGCAGCACGAGAAACACGTTTGCACGGCAAACCTTTTGCTGGTCGATGTCGATCAAGAGCGTACGTACGCAAACGTCGCAGTGGTTATGTGCGTGGTTCAGTTGGCACGTGGTTTTTATATGCATCCTCTGTCGATGTGAGTTGTGATGTGGTCGAGTCAGTGCATCGCCCTCTTTACAGCTCCCTGTCCGGCTGCCCCTCGTCACTGTCATGGAAAGTTTCCTTCGTTCTAGTACAGTAAGATTGTTCTCCAAAGTTACACTGGGCAAATCAAGATCTTATTATTGGACAAAGCAGTGATCGTGTTATTCTACTTTTCTATTATAGGTAAACACAATAGAAGGACAGTAGGCAGGCTCCCTCTCTCCTATCATAAATGTTATTATCACTTTTCGTAAGGTAAAATATTTTTAAATTTAATTATATATATATATATAAGAAAATATTATTATTTTTTAACATAATTATTATCATCAGATACATTGTTGAATATAAATATTCTTACAAATATTATTATTATTTTTTAGAAAGAAAAATCAATTTAAGAAAGTTTGACTAGCACGAATTTTATAGAGACTCTTTTTATGGGAGGGGATAACTCGCCTGCTGATGGTGGGTGAGGGGATATCGCGCCTCAACGTTTCTTCTTGCGTAGAATTGGCATAGCAAATGGTAAGCTTTTCATCCGCCACATGATTCTTATGAAATCTAGTTGGGGTAGGAGCTAGCTTTGATCAAGTGAGGTTGAGAGAAGTTGTTCTAACAGGCCCTAATACTAATAAAGAAAATCATTAGCTTTGGCATCTTTATCTTCCTTTATTTAATCTGCTTTTAATGATATATCAATCTTGGCACTAATCATTTGTGCAAATTCATTTATACAATTTACGGCGTAATTCAAATGATTGTTCTAAATAAAAGTTAGAGAAATATTTACCTTAGAGCAATCCTAACCCTTGAAATCAATAGCTAGTTTTCATACCTTCCACATTAGTAAGGTAAGTCTCGTCAAGAGTTTCATTTGCATTTAATAGCCGGTCACATATGTATTTTTGATGATATGCCAATGTTTTAACGAAGAGAGAATAATTGAGTTTCATGGAGATGAAATTCACTTGGCACGATTACTAACTCTTTATAAGTCAGAATTAAATGTCTATGAAACCACAACATTGATAATAGACGTTTCATCCAGATTTCATTTCATTCTATACGATATAGCAGTCTTGAAAATAATGCAATGGAACTCTCTATTGAGACTGACAGCTTCATGCGATGATCCGATGAGGAAAGCCTGCCATGCTAATTTGATCACAAATCACCACAACCTCGTCTATTCAACTTTTATGAGGAGAAACAGTAAAGAATACTCCCTCCAGTTTCCTAAATGATATTCTTTTGAGGTTGTCTTAAGTCAAATATTTTAAACTTTGACTATAAATAAATTCTTTTGAGTTGAATTTGAAAATCTAAAAGTGATGTAAGTAGATTTATCTCGAAATGTAGTTTCATAAAAGTATATATTGGCTATATTTTATACTAGCAAAAATTAATAGACAAAATTGTATTTTTAGAGACCGTGTCGCTGTTCAAAATGACATCCTTTAAGAAATTGGAGGGAGTAATTTTAGTAAAGGGTAAATCTGACAAACTAAAATAGCTAGAGCATAATTATCTGGATAGAAAATAAGTTATATAGGATTATCCAGACAACTGCTGGCAGTAATTTGGACTTCTTTATATAAGATCATAATAACTGATCCACTTTCAGCATGTTTCTTTCTATACCCCACCACACACAAACACACAGATACAAACAAAGGTGCTTCACCACTTGTGCTTTGGGGTGTTGGAATCATAGATCAAGCAGAACATGATTTGGCGTAGCAAATCTATCACGCTGCTTGTGTTGTGCATAACTGTTCGAAAGATAATCACTAGGAATCTGTCTCACATGCTTGCATTGCATTGACAATGATTTGGTATATTATATGCGCATGACACTAATAAGGACAGCTCGGCAACAATCATGGTGTGGTAGAAGAAAGCCTAGAGCTCTCCTCGTCACACACCTCGTATATGAGTTTAGCACAGCTCGTACTGCACTGATTAATACCAGTGACCAATCATGCTGTTGTTGGTTTGTGGAGACCAACTAAGCAGAAATAGAAGCACATGCAGTCGTTAGAAATGGGGGAGACTGAACAATCAACCTGAACTAACAAAATTTCTAGTTTCTTTTAGCACCACAAGAGACCTGAGACTACACTTATGATCGAAAGTCGTTAGTCGTTGGTGCATAGTTCCCTGATTATTTATGTGAAATCTACGACACTTGTCACAAGCCCACACACAAGATATACTCCCACTACTACATAATTGATGATGATTTCTAGAAACATATCATTTTTAGAAACATATCCATTAGTAGAGACACCTCTATTTATTTTTAGTGGTGGTTTTAGATCTAGCCGTCTCTAAAAGTATTTCTAGATACGGCTAGATGTAGAGCTGTTTCTAGAAATAGATGCAACGCTGTAAAATTTATAGCATTTTTCAAACAAAGTTAGAAGAAGATAAACTTTATATCAAAATTGTATATCTCAAAGAGATCTACAACTATAGGTGATGAATTTTTCCATTTAAAATTATCTAGATCTAACAAAATTTTGTTTGAAGTTCTCATGTTTGAAATAATCTATGGTTCTAAAATTCAGTTTTAAGAGCTCACATAGCCAAAGGTGTAGATCTCAAAGAGCTTTACAACTTCGTAGTTGACACATTTTCATAGTTATAGTGCTCGACTGTAACACCCAAAAATCTGTTTTAAATTAATAGGGATTAATTTGAATTAATTAAGCATTTTTGTGCACATTTAAATTTAGCACTTAAATAATTTTTGGTGGAAAATAAAATTTATCATAAGTTTAGAAACTTGAATTTTTCATTCATGCTGGAGCATAGTGATTTTGTGTGTTGTTTATGTTTTTATTTTATTTGTTTTGCACAAAATGCTATTTGGAAAAATGTTTTAGAAAAGAAAACAGAAAAGAATTTGGAAAAAAAAAGAGAAAGAGGGAAGCCCTCCCTGTCGGTCTGGTGGCCCAGCCGCCCCCTGGTCCCTTTCCCTTCTTCACGCCACGGCCCAGACCAGCTTGCTTCGGCCCAACAGCCCAGCCGCGCGCCCCACTTCCCCTCTCTTCTCCTTCACTGCCAACCGGGCCCTGCCCCTCTCTCTCGCTGACGAGGCGACCCCACCTGGCGGGCGCTGTTCCTCTTCCTTCTTGCGCCGTGGACGAACAGGACGCAGACGACCCGAGCTAAAACTTTCCATCCCGAAAACCGCTATCGATCTCCACCTCGGCGCAAGCTCCCTGCGCATTCCCTGGCCGAATCGAACCCCTAGGTGAGCTCGCCGTATGCTCCTCTCCCTTCCCGTGCTTTTGGTTTCTGTTTTGGTGCACGGAATCAAGAAATTCATCAACGCCGGCGAGCTCGGCCTCCGCGGCAATGGCGCCGCCGCGCCGGAGGGGAGGAAGCCGGCCGGCCCACCGCCTGGCTCCCCCTGTTGGATCCGAGCCTTTAGATGCAAGATCAAGGGCCGAGATTAGAAGATACCTTTTCGCCTAGAAATCTTCATAAAGAGTCCCTGAAGTATTTTAGTATTTACTCCGCGGTCCCTGGCGCCCTGAGCAGAACCCGTATTCCAATTCCGAAAACGTAAACCTGGCCGGTTTGAGCAAAATGCGCTTTCCAATAAATACAGAATTGCCACTGATTTTATTTTGCTCATAAAATATTCATTTTAACTCCGTTTTTGTCCATTCAAATTTCGTTAGATTCGTTTTTACGAGCTCTATATGTTAGAATTATTTATTCTCTATTTTGAAACTTTTTAATTCTGCAGTAGCATTTAATTGATTATTTCTCTATAGAAATCTACTTCTACGTTTTAATTCTGATTTTCGTGAACTTTAATTTTGTGTGACCGTAGTGCTGCGTAGAACATTTTGATACACTTTTATCTTTGTTTTACCACTGTTTGGTGTAATGTTCTAATTATAGCTTGTTTGCTTTGTGTATGATTGTCTACATTGGATTACGTGTTGTTGATTGATGATCGGGTATAGACGGTGAGCGATACGTTGGTGATCAAGGTCAATCTTTTGAAGACCAGCAGGCTCAGGAGAGCTTTGATCAAAGCAAGTATAATTTAGGATCATCCTTGTTACCTATTCACTTATAACTACACATATATATCATATGCATGCTATCACCTTGTCGACCTTAGCAAAATCATAGATGATTGTTACCTGGATTCCTTGTTACCTACTTGATATGCATTTGGTGTAGATGTGCTAGTGCTTGATATAATCCATGATCTTGTAAGATGATTAATAGCTATGCAATGAACGTTAAATGATGACAAATAACTATATGAGATCTTGTCTGTAAGTGATCACCGGGACAACAGTGCAACCATGAGGGCTATAATGGCTCTGGCTTTAGCTCAGTATGAAGCCCTTTTCTAGCTTGTTAGAGGTTACCCGAAAGGGCGGAGGGGCTGAACCGTTTTGGGTATAGTGTGGCCTCTGTCGGTATGTGTATAGGCTGCGAGTCATTGTGCCATCAGAAGGGGGGCTCTATATCTGCGCGCAAAGGAAACCTTGCGGCCCTAACATGTTAGACGAACTTTTGAAAGGCTTCATAGTGATCCCTGCCGATCTCCCTAGGAAGGGGTTAAGAGATTAGCTACCTTGGGCGAAAGGGTAAATCATGACTCATGGGTAAAGATGCACAACCTCTGCAGAGTGTAAAACTGGTATACTAGCCATGCTCACGGTTATGAGCGGCCTTGGGGGTTCTTGCTGCGACGACGATGAGCTTATTAAGTTGTTATGTTCATTTGATTATCGTTTATGCTATGAATTAATTATGCTTACACTTGATCATGGGATTAATAGATTATTTATGCTACCTTGATAATTGCTACTTAATTTATGAACATGCTATCCACCATTAAAAGCTAAATGCAGTCAAACCAGTGTCAGCCAATTGAGCCTCATAAACCCCTGGTTATACTTGTTGAGTGCGATATGTGCTCACTCTTGCAATTTCCCAACACCCCAGGTTATGATAATGATGATGCTTGGAATGAGGACTACCGTTATGAGTACTAGGTTTGGAGTCAACCAGTCAACAGTGTCTCTGTGTGGAGCTTCCGTCGAGAGCGTTGTTTACTTTATACTATCAATTTTTATGAGACTATGTGATATATATATTCCGCTATGTAATAAACACTGCAATGGTACATTTGAGATTTGTCTACTTATGTGTGCGACTGTTTCTGGGGCACACATGAGTCTTTTATGCATCCTATTTTGTTCTTAAAATATGGGTGTGACATCGACGATATCTACAAATATTTAGTTTGAATATTTTTTTTTTGAATTTGTTTATGTTCTCAAATATCGATTTCAATATTCGATAAAGTGAATACAAAATAAATATATCTACCCTATAGTCATAAGTGACTATAGGTGAAGTGATTAGAGAAACTACACGCAAGGCCATATGTTGTATGTTCAAATCTCGTTGGCAGCACGTGTACGTATGTCGCGTGACTTGTGACTTCTCCAGATTATTTTTTGGCCAGATTTTATGATTTTTAAACGATTACTTATCTAGTATGTTCGAGCTGTCCCTACAAAATAAATTTGTTCTAGCCCGCCTCTATATAGACTTTAATTCTAGCCACTTCTCAAACATCATTTATTAGCAGTGTCCCTTTATTTAGAAAAGAATGTAATTTAGTATAATACTAAACCCCTCATTTGGTATTGCTTCGGCTCCGACTTCATGTGGCTCCTTGCAAGAACCAAAAGGAGTCGAAGCCGTTTTTTTACTAATGATAGAGAAAAAAATTGACTTCTCTTGGCTACTCCTTACAAATTTAAGATAAGTTATTATAAAACTACCACTAAAAGTGTTTTTGCTAAATATTTTTTTAAACGACTTTAGCTTCACAAGAGGAGTCGGAGTTTTAGCCCTGCCAAAGTAATCCTAAGCTAATATTGAGTTTGACTATCTATATAAAAAGTATGAATACTATTATATCAAGTAAGTATCATTCGATTTATTATGAGATATATTTCTTATAATATATTTATTTAATTTATAAATATTAATATATTTATGTATATATTTGATCAAACTTTAGATACTTAAAAAATGTTTTAGAATTGTTTTTTTTTTACGAAGGCCGTACGTAGCACCTTATTGCAATTTGCTTATTTACACAAGATATACATATAGCACCTAGAGCTACAAGCCTATTGCAATCGATTTATTTACGTTGCAGGTGCTTGTATACATTGACGATTATCGCCAAGCCAGTCGTTACATGTGCATGCACACTCGTCCACGTGAATGGAGACATGCATATCCTGTCCCTTTCAACATCTATATACGGAGTCATAAATTGAAGTATCTTGAGTTTGATAAAGCAGCCACCACTACCAAACAACACTTTTAGACACGGTCAAAATCAAATTTTGAGGTTTATTTTCAAACCTACTACTACACTATCGATGTTAAAAATCAACTTGCATCCACAAGGATGCAAAACCCATGATCTCTCTTACCACCACAACATATAGTCACTGTAGATATAGTGTCTCATGTTTATTAGTTTATACAAATTTTGTATTGGATATTTTGACCCCTAAAGGTTCTCAAATGAAAAGTTACAGCTACATAGTTTTAGGATTCGCCGAGCACTACAACTTTGATATAGGATATGTCTCCATTTTAGGTCATCGAAAAATTCAAAAAAAAAACTGATTTTCAAAATATAAGAACTTAAAATATATATTTGAGCCCTTAAATGATCTTGAATAACATAAAGTCCTATGGGGTTGTTTGCTTTGCTGAAAATATATGGCGAAAAGTATTTTTCGCAGATTTGTTGTGAGAGATAAACATTGTTAAATGACTGGCTGATTTGACAGTTCGTTTTTAGATAAACACTACTAAATGGCTAGCTGATTCGGCAACTCGTTTTGATGAAGCTGTTGCAAGAACTTCAGAAGCAAAAAAAAAGAAGAAAGAAAGAAAGAAAAATAAAAAGAAAACTATGCTAAAGGGGAGGAGAGAATGGGCATGAAAGGTTAATGGAAGCAAGGGTCCAAAGTAAACCATAGAATAGGGGAATAACCGTACAAGTTCTGGCACGTACTATATTGTATGATGCAGTACACTCTCCTTGTATAATTTAACAGTTTTATTTAAAATGTCTGCTATATCGTGTATAAAACGCTGTGTGCTCTGAGATTGCCACAGCACAAAGCAAGCTCACTCATCACAGACGTGAAGCACCTTATAGAGGCTCTCAAAGGCACGCGCGCGGGCGAAAACGCGGAGCCATCGAGGAGAAGCCCAATTAAGGGACGGAGGCTGTTCTTCATCATGGTCGCATATGCATATGCAACCACGTTGTACGTGGCAGCTCAAGCAGCCCGCCTGCCGAGCTCCTTGCAGCCGCAGGCGGTGGCCGCCGTCTTCTTCACGTCGGCCGCGTGCACCGTCGCCCTAGCCGTCCTCCTGGCCTTGCTGCGGCTCCGCCCGCCGTGGTGGTGCGCGTGCGCGGTGTGCGAGGCGTACGTGACGGCGTCGTGGGCAGCCGAGTTCGACAACCTCTGCGACTGGTACGCTCACCTGCTGCGCCGCGCGCCCGGGCGGACCGTGCACGTGCACGTGCTCGGAAACGTGCTCACCGCCAACCCGCCCACCGTCGACCACATGCTGCGCGGCCGCTTCGACAACTACCCCAAGGGCGCCCCCTTCTCGGCCATCCTCGCCGACTTCCTCGGCCGCGGGATATTCAACGTCGACGGCGACTCCTGGCTCTTCCAGCGCAAGCTCGCCGCCGCCGAGCTCGCGTCCCCAGCGCTGCGCTGCTTCGCGGCCGGCGTCGTGGCCTCCGAGCTCCGGTGCCGACTCATTCCTCTGCTCTACTCTGCAGCCGGCGACGGAGACAGCAGCGGCGACAGGCTGCTGGACCTCCAGGACGTGTTCCGCCGCTTCGCCTTCGACTGCATATGCAGGATCTCGTTCGGCCTCGATCCCGGCTGCCTGGAGCTCTCGCTGCCCATGTCGGCGTTCGCCGACGCGTTCGACACGGCGTCGATGCTCTCCGCACGACGCGCGACGGCGCCCATGCACGTGCTCTGGAAGCTGAAGCGGCTACTCAACGTCGGGGAGGAGCGGGAGCTCCGCGACGCCATCCGCCTCGTCGACACGCTCGCCGCTGAGGTCATCCGGCAGCGCCGGAAGCTCGGCACCGCCGCCTCGGGCGACGACCTCCTGTCGCGCTTCATGGGCTCCATCAACGACGACAAGTACCTCCGGGACATCGTCGTGAGCTTCATGCTGGCCGGCCGCGACACCGTCGCCTCGGCTCTCACCGCCTTCTTCTTGCTGCTCTCCGACCACCCCGACGTGGCCACCGCGATCCGGGACGAAGTCTCGCGCGTCGCCGGAGACGACGACAGAGACGGCCACGCCGCCGCCAGCTCGGAGAAGCTCAAGGACATGCACTACGTGCACGCGGCGCTGCACGAGTGCATGCGGCTGTTCCCGCCGGTGCAGTTCGACTCCAAGTTCGCGGCCGGCGACGACATGCTCCCTGACGGCACGTTCGTCGCCAGGGGCACCCGGGTGACCTACCACGCCTACGCCATGGGCCGCATGGAGTCCGTGTGGGGCCCCGACTGCGCCGAGTTCCGGCCGGACCGCTGGCTCCACGACGGCCGGTTCGTGCCGGAGAGCCCCTACCGGTACCCAGTGTTCCAGGGCGGCGTGCGCGTCTGCATCGGCAGGGAGCTCGCCATCATGGAGATGAAGTCCGTCATCGTCTCCGTCGTGCAGAGCTTCGACATAGAGGCGGTCGGCCGGAGCTCCCACCGGCCAAAGTTCGCGCCAGGCCTTACCGCCACATTCGCCGGGGGCGTGCCTGTCAGAGTGCGGCGGCGAGCGAGAGCTCGTGTCAGCGAGCTCCGACGACCACCAAGATAACGTCACCACGGCACCATGCACGCACGATTTGTTCGTCGTGTTCTTCCCCTTCGTGACTTGTATTCGCGAATCGCGACGACGACACAGTTTGGTTCTTGGCCTCCACTGGAGTCTGAAGATTCCTCCGATAAGGGTCATCTGGTCATGGCACAGGCGGAGGAAGGGATTAGTCGTCTAATCCGATGCCCGACGGACGGCACTAGTTCTGGCACATGCATAAAAAGGGGGCGGCGTAAAGTCGCCTCTGCATGTCAGCATGTGTGCTATTCTTTCCAACTTTCAAAGCAGAATTGTCGAAAAGAAAATTTTGCAGATTCAAAGTTGCAGAATGCATGCACATCTAGATGTTGTAGCTTCCTAGGGAACTTGAATTATTGCAAGGTGGTCGGGCAGCGAATTAGAAAAATGCATGCAGTTGATATATTCTTTATTCCAGCTCAGCTCGTTGGATAGATTTTTACGGTGGAAACCTATCCACACCATGTTCCAGTTTTTGACTCAGTGTAGCTACCCGTCCAATATTATGGGTTTGTTGTCCTGTCTTCGAGAGGTGTTCATAGTGTCCAGGGTGTGTTCAAAGTGGTGAAAATGTGGTGTAAGCATGCAATTTGTAATGTGTTTCGGACAAAATAAAAAAAAATTAACTAAGTTTGATTTACACTGAAATCCCATTGCTAAAAATAGCATGCAATTTGCAATGGTGCTGTCGAGCTATCGCAGGAGCAATCTGCCCTGGACTATCAGTCTCATGCGCAATCAAGAGCCATCCACATAGCGATGTGCTTCTCCATTCACCGGCACCTTGTGTTCCGATTCTCCTCAGCTCCTTGCAGGAGCAATCCGATTGCCCTATTGCAGTCGGCCGCTAAACAGTGCATCACCTTGTTTGTCACCGGACCTATTCGACGCACAGAGAAAGTGTGCAATGAACATCATTTCTTCGTGTGCCTTCATTCAGGCTTCTTTCTATCTTGTGTTTTGGACTTTTAGTAACACTTATAGGTCTTCCATGTGTCTTCTAATATCTTGCTTGAGGTTGCATTGAGATATGCGTTTGTACATTTTTCAATACAAATCTAATAAGTGGGAGGATAAGAGCACGTGCCTAAGGCCAGAAAAAACTTTACCTCTAGACCACCGCATTGCCTAAGTCCAAGTTCACTTTACATTCATTTGAACTATACCTTATATACTAGCAAACATCATTAATCTAAATGGTCATGTTATTCATCAGACAACAAAATCAAACCTCATGGCCCATAGGGTCTAATTTTCTTACAATTCATACAAGCACTAGACTAATTGGTGCATGTGACGTGGAACAGAACTGGTATTTCAGTTTCAGCTGAGCACCGTATTGTAGGTTCTTATTTGACTTAGCTTAACAATCTCACATTGCATACGTGTCAAAAAATAGATACTCCCTCTATCCTAATATATATCTTCAAAGACCAAAAGAACATATCTTCATACTCAAACTAACATAATCTGAAATATGAACCCTTGTTGAAACTTTTTTTTGTTTCAGCTTAAAAGTCAACATGGAGAAGGAGAGGAGACTACTGTCTGAATTACAAAAACAAATTAAGAGAAACTATGGTCGCCCTCTAAGGAAAGAGCTGGAGATCTAGAAAAAACTGATGTGGAGACATGCATGTGGTTATTTGGATCCAAAAATAGGAAAATGGGAAGAAAAAATGCTTGCCGGATCCTATGCATGAGCCAGAGCCGGAAGGGAAACAGTGCACATGCTCCTGGGCGTCCGGGCCTCATGTGTGGGGCTGGTACTACTGTTGGATCGATCCTAGTACCTTTTTAAGTACCATGGAGTTTTTTTCTCACAAACTCTCTTGCCAACTGATAGTTGGCATAATATGATGACGGCCATGTGCATGCTCCCTCCAACCGTCGTTCATCCCCACAGCCCGTTTGCTAAATGTGCACGTTTTCTTTAGCTGGGGAATAAAGCGTCGAGGAACAAAATCATTATTGAATCCTAGCTCACTCATGTGTCGGGTACCACATTCGTTTGTATCGATCTGTCTTGTTGCGGTTCAGGGCATAAATTAGTTGGGCACCGACTCGAATGCTCTGTGCCTCTGTGAATTGATGCTTGAATTTGGGTGAAGTGGAACCGTAAAGTTGTAGAGTGTATTAAGAACTATATAGTTTTGATATATATCATTGTAACATATATGTGAGTTTGTTTTCAAATTTTAGATTTTTTTACAATGTGAAATCTAAGAACTTAAAACAACATTTTAGAGCTCCAACTAGTTTCAAAAAAAACTTCTCAACTACAAAGTTGTAAATCGCATCAAGAGCTAATTTTTTTATATAAAGTTTGTCTTTATCCTACTTCTTCATATAAAAAAGTTATAAATTATTTTTAGATACAACTATTTGTAGAGGTAGGCTTCTAAAGTTATCGGTCCCTTTTTAAGCAATTTTTGGACATGGATCCTTAGAATGTCTCCTTCTGTTAATAGTGAATTTTAGAGGCATGATGGATTAACAGATGCAGGCGCCTAAAACGTCCGCCTTTGTTAGTTGACTATTAATATAGGCGGTCACCTTAAGATTCCTAGCTCTAAAAATGATTAACATAGGCAGGGTTGTCTCACCATTTATGGAGACGGTCTTTAGATGTATCCGTCTCCATTAATTAGTGATATTATCTCCTAAAATTATTTTTCTAGTAGTATGAAAGAATAACGTCGTTAAATGCTATAATAAATTCAAAGAAATATTATCGCCTGTGTTAGACCAAAGATTTAAATCTTAATCAATTAAGATACGCTCAATACACAATTGGTAAGACTCTTCTTTCTTGTTGCTTGCACAATTATAACACAAAATATCATCTTTTTTTCCTCTAGACCAACCATCCATATGAAGAGGTACCTCTCTCTTGCGCCAATACGCTAAGACTAACAGAGCTACAAGAACTAGAATGGAGACTAACCACAAGAGACAAGATAAACACTACTTAAAGTAGGATTTTAAGAGACACCTTTATTCACAGAGGTCACTCTTCTATCTATAAATAGTCAAGCGGATCTAAGACGACACTCGCATCTGTTAAACATTTTTAGAAGTCACTTCTATAAATGATGAAAAAGCGGATCTAAAACAGCACTCACATCTGTTAAACATTTACAGGGGCAGACATTGTAAGTAATTTGTCTTTTTGTTAATTGTAACACCCTAAAAATTGTTTTCTGGGAAATAGAGCTAAAATGATTTAATTATGATTTTTTTGTGCTCATGAAACATAGGAAATAATATTCTTCATCAAAATAAAATTTATCATAGGAGTTTAGCAATATGTTTGAGAATTCATGCCTTTGCATTTGATTTATTGATGTGTGTGTGTTTGACAAAAGTTCAAAATATTTCAAACAGATTTAAAAAGGATTTTTAAATGAGTTTGAAAAGGCTTTTAAATAAATAAAAAAACAAACAAAGGAAAAGAAAAAAAAAAGAAAAACAACTTTCTCCACTGTTTCTGGCCCGGAGGCCCAAACCTTCCTCTCCCCTTTCCATTCTTCCCCTCTTCCCACATGCTGACACCCAGGCCCCACCTGGCGGCGCCCGTCGTCTTCCTCTCGCCGTGTGCGAGCTGGACTCAGCCGAAGCCGTGAACGCCGAATCCAATTCCGTTTCTTCCGAGATTTCCTTGCCAAGTTGATTACCTGAGCCCTATAAAGATCCCAGCAACGCCTCGCGCCTTGTTTCCCCCACCCACGCCGCAAATACATGCCCTAGACGTCGCGTTTTGGATCTCGCCGAACCGGCTTAGTTCTCCATCACCAACCGAGCTCCTCGCTCTCTCTCTGGCGGAATTAATCCCCTTGGTGAGCTCGCCTTTTCCTCCTCTACGCGCCCATGTCCTCGGTTGTGTTTTTGGTGCTTGGAGACGTCTCCTTCGCGTGCGCCGGCAAGCTTCGCGGCGGTGCTCTTGGCGCGCCACCGTGCCGGAGCGCAGGAAGACGGCCGGCCGCCGCCGGAACCCCTGGAAGAAATCTGAGCCATTGGATTGGAGATCAAAGGCCAAAAATAGAAGATACCCCTTCGCTGCGAAACTTCATAAAGAGTCCCAGAAACTTTTCAGCTTTTACTCCGCAGTCCTTGGCGGCTTGCGCAGAGTACGTTTTCTCCGTTTAAAAACGTATTCCCGTTCGGCTTAGGCAGATTACGTTTTCCTGTATTTACAAGTTTGCCATTCAAATTGTTTTGGTCATAAAATTCTCATTTTAACTCCGTTTTTGTCCATTCAAATTTCGTTAGATTCGTGTTCACAAGCTCTACATGTTAGAAGTATTAGTTTACTGTTTTGAAACTTTTTATTTCTGCAGTAGCATTTAATTAATTATTTCTCTATAGGAAAATCTTGGAAAATGCATAACTTCTCCGTTTAATTCCGATTTTCGTGAACTTTACGTTTATGTGATCGTAGCGCTGCGTAGAATATTTTGATAAACTTTTATATTTGTTTTACCACTGTTTGGTGTATTGTTCTAATTATAGCTTGTTTGCTTCGTGTATGACTGTCTATATTGGATTGCGTGTTGTTGATTGATGATCGGGTATAGACGGTGAGCGATACGTTGGTGATCAAGGTCAATCTTTTGACGACCAGCAGCAGGCTTAGGAGAGCTTTGATCAAGGCAAGTATAACTTGGGACTATCCTTGTTACCTACACACTTTTAATACATATATCATATGCATGTGTCCACCTTGATGACCTTAGCAAAATCATAGATGATTGTTATCCTGAATTCCTTGTTATCTATTTGGATATGCATTTGGGTAGTTCTTGCTAGTGCTTGATTATAATCCATGATCTTGTAACATGAATATTGGATATACAATAAACAATAAAATAAGCTTTCTAGCAACTTGAACATAAAGGGTGGAAAGAACTCTGGCTTTTGCTAGATTGATCTTGACTCTCCATAAGAACTTATCCCTTGGTAAAAGCTGGGACAACTCGTACAACCATGAGGGCTATATGGCTCTGGCTTTAGTCAAGTATGAGTAAGCTTTTCTAGCTTGTTAGAGGTTACCCGAAAGGGCGGAGGGGCTGAACCGTTTTGGGTATAGTGCGAGCCCCTGTCCTTATGTGTATAGGCTGCGCGTCATTGTGCCATTTGGAAGGGGGGGTATCTATATCTGCGCGCAAAGGAAACCTTGCGGCCGTAACTTGTTAGACGAACCTTTGAAAGACTTCATAGTGAACCCTGCCGGCTTTCCTTGGAAGTGAGCTAAGAGGTCGACGGGCCTCGGGCGAAAGGGTAAATCATGACTCATGGGTAAAGATGTACAACCTCTGTAGAGTGTTAAATCTGGTATACTAGCCGTGCCCACGGATACGGGCGGCCCGGAAAACTGACGGAATAGATGGACACTGATGAACGTGAATAATGATAATAAATGATGGTTTATTATGTTGTTTATATGTGTTATTCTTAATTCTTGTATACATTGATCATGTGGTTATGGGATTTAATATGCTACCTTGATATTTGCTATCCAACGATTAAATATGATATCTACATATAAAAGCTAAATGCAGTGTCAGCTTATTGAGCCTCATGAACCCCTGGTTATACTTGTTGAGTACGATATGTGCTCACTCTTGCAATTCCCCCACACCTCAGGAGAAGTTTTGGACTTGTGATCAACCAGTCAGTTGGATCCTGTGGAGAGAAGTTAATACCCGAAGTTTGGAGTTGTCTATCCGTAGTTTGCTATGAAAGGTTATCTCTTTTATATTAAGTATGTTATATATTTATGCATTGTCTTTTGATATTACCCCTTATCTGTAGCTATATGTGAGATTTGACTTCTAAAACTCACATATGGTGTGTATCTGATTTTGTCCTTAAAATCGAGTATTACATTAATAGACTATTTATAGAGATAACATGTGCCTCTAAAAGTAGCTAGTAACAAAGGCGGGCATTTCATATTTCGTATTTAGAAATTGATTAACAAAAATGACACTTTTAAGATACCCGTCCCTAGAAATAGTTGAAAAAAAATTCATAACTTCTACATATAATACAAACTTTGTATGAAAATTGTAGGAGTACATCTTAATAAGCTCTATATCTTTACTAAAACCCCACCTAATAAACTCTGGATAACCCACCTAATTAATTTCCCTCTGGATAACTTTTTTTTTTCTGTCTCCACCTGTGATCCCGCCACTACAAAGGCACAAAAACAACCCACATGCATGCGGTGCGGTGACATGAATGAAAGGCTAAACAGATCCATCGATCTCTCGGAACGCACTGGAACAACGTAGAACCTGATTATTAGTTTATTACCTAATACTCCTTCCATGCTCAAAAATAAAATCGTTTTGAATAAGACTTGAATCAAAGATTGAAAATATAAAACATAAATAACTGTTAAATTGTTGAGTTTGAAAAATGTCAAAACTAGATTTGTCTTGAAAATTTCTTTCATACAAATATACATATATTATTTTTGATAACTATTTTTTATAAAACACAAGAAGTTAAAGTTATGTTTTGGAGACCGTGTCGCTAAAAAAACTGACTCTATTTGTTTAGTATGGAGATAGTAATTAAAAAGGCGGCAAACTCCGTCGGATGGCTAGCCGGCTGGTCGACACCATGGTTTGTTCATGTGATTAACGGTCAGGGTGGCCTTATATAAAAAAAACGCTGGATGGTTAGCTTTCCGAAAGAGAGAATCTCTCTTAGATCTGCGCCGTATTTCTTTAAAGTTTTCCGTGAGGACGAGGGCTTCTCGATCATGACTGTACCACCACCGTTCGTTGTGTGACGATTATATATATACTACAGATCGATGCGCGCGCGCAACGGACAAAAGCACAGGTGCGAGATGCCATCTCATCACACGCGCGCCCATCGTATCGTACTATAATGTAAAGTGATTAGCACAGTAGTTTATAAAAACTCGTTCCATCGCATTCTATCTCATCAGCCTCTCACCGAACATCGCAATACCGCCTTGAGTCCTCGTCCTGCGTGCGCGCTCGATCGGCGCTCCAGTCCACTGGAATGCAACAAAACATATATATATATATATATGGTCCCCGTGTCGTCCCCTTACTCCTGCTGCAACAGCATGAATGAATGGAATATAAAGTGGTGCAACTTTCCGAACACATGGTGTCGGGTCGAGAACATCAACGCCCCGTGCCCGTGGATCGGAGCAGAAAGTGCCTGATCGAGCACCCGCGCGCACTTCAAAAATGCGTGCGTGCTTACCACTAATCGGGATGGTTATGACTGTGTAAGAAACCCATTATTGTTCCTTTTGGCACAATGCAAAGCTAGGTGCTTAGTGGCGGCGGCCGGCCTGAAGAAGGAAGATGCTCTCCCTCTCGGTCGCACTCACTCACGCACACACGCACTACCGTTAATTAATTATTAAAAAGTTGTGCTGCGCTGCGCTGCATTTGACAGGCGTGGGTCGCGTCGCGTGGGGCTGACGAGGGAGCGACAAGAAGCTAGCTACTGCAAACGCTAGGGCTGAGGCCATGGCCTTGTTTAGTTTCCAAAAAATTTCACAAAATTATTCAGATTCTTCGTCACATCGAATATTTAGATGCATGCATAGAGTATTAAATATAGACGAAAATAAAAACTAATTGCACAGTTCGGTCGGAATTGACGAGACGAATCTTTTGAGCCTAGTTAATCTATGATTGGACAATATTTGTCAAATACAAACGAAAGTGCTATCGAAAACTTTTTAAGATTTGTTATCACATTAAATATTAAGATACATGCATAAAATATTAAATACAGATAATTGTACAATTTATCTATAATTTATAAGACAAATCTTTGAACTTAGCTAGTTAGTTCATAGATGGACAATAATTATTAAATAAACACGAAAATGTTACGGTATCTAAAAATTTTTCACCTCCTTAACCAAACAAGGTTTAAAAATGATTTTGCACTGCCAACATGCATCGAGTAAAGGCGTGGATTGAAGCTTTGATATTGTCCCACACTTAAGGTCTCATTAGAGAATACTACATATAGATTGAGGTGGATATATAAATATTTAAATAAGTTTTACTGAATATATAGTACATGTGTGCATCCAAACGGGAGCTAGATTTCTTTTTCCATTTGGTATTTCCTTTCGTAATGTCTAATATCTACAACTGCAAGATGATCCTGAATTAGTAGCACTTTACTCAAGTCTTTTCGTTTTGAGCTGGATTTTTTTTTCCCCATTCACCACATGTGCGAAAGACAGCGCGAGATCCTTTTTCGATCAAAGTGCTGGAGGTAGCACGTGCGACCTGAACAGCTGCAGCTTTCGCCAGTACGATGACACCTCGATCGACATGAAGCCGCACGGACGAATCCGATCCCATCATGCATCAAGCAGGTCCCAGGGCCATGCGGCATGACTACGCCAGGCAGCCATGCAGGCCGGTTGGCAGGCATAAGCCGAGGCCTTGTTTAGATAAAAAGATTTTGTATAGTATTTTCGTTTGTTTACGATAAATATTATTCAATTATGAACTAACTAGGATTAAAAAATTCGTCTCACAATTTACAGTTAAACTGTACAGTTAGTTTTTATTTTCGTCGATATTTAATACTTTATGTATGTGCCAAAAGATTCGATATGACAGAAATATTGAATTTTTTTTTTAATTTTCAGGTGAACTAAACAAGGCCTCAGTCAGGTCGTTAGCATGCAGTACTGGTGGTACTGTACTGCCATCCCAAACCCCCAGCGAGGCAGCGGCGAGGCGACGACCCCCGGCAGCGGCAGCACAGACGTGGGCGCCGAATGGACCGACCACCGGTTGTCCCCCCATGATCGAATCCACGCACGCACCAGCAAGGCAGCAACACTAGCACCAGACCACGCCAGGGGGGGGTGGGGGTGGCCTTGGCCGTGTGGTCCGTCGTCGCTCGCCGTACCCGCGCCGCGCGTACAACACCGTAGGCCGTATCCTAGGATGATAAGGATGCATGTGCCTGCTGCCAAGTGCTAGCTAGGTCGAAAGGAAAAGGATGCATCTGCATGCATGGCGCGGCGCGCACGCGAAAAAGCCGACAAACGCATGCAGCACACACCGGTGATATATCACCGCCGGCCGCCCGGCCGGCCACGGGAACGGGCGTCTGGGTTGTTGCCCGGCCAGTGACCACCGGTTGGGGTGGCGAATGGCGAGTGATGAGGAATTATGTTTGACCCCTCGTCAAAATAGATGATATTTATATAAAAAGTTTTAATAACACGGATGGTTAAATAAGATATTTAAAAATTAACAACAACGATTTTTTTTTAGACGAAGGAGCAGTATGCAGCGGCGGCCGCCGGCACATGATTACACCGAATGAGTGGCGGACGGTCGTCAGTGGGCAATTAGTTGCCTTCTTTTGCCCGTCAAAGTGCGTGCCTTCAGCTAGCCAAGCCTGTCGGGTTTGTTTCGGCAACGTACGCTATCGCTATGCATACGCCGCACCGTAATATGAGAATATGCTTGGCTCTTTGGACTTTTTCTTCCATCTCGTACCGGGCTATCGGCTAGTGGAATGTAATCGTTGCCTTTTTCTTTTTCTTTTTCTTTTTCTTGTACATAATTAATTAATTAATTAATTAATGTATAGGAAGGTGGCCAGGTGTGGTGGGAATTTCAAGTGTGCGTTGGTGCTCACTGTTTGTTTGTTTGTTTGTTTGGCCAAGTTCATCATGAATATATGGAGCGCAGCAAGGCATCAAAGAAAGGTCTTTCTGTAGTTTTTTTTAGCAAAAAAAGGTCTTTCTTTATATGAGAGAACCCTTTTTCCTTTTCTTTTCTCTAGACTAGAAGAGGAAAAGAAATACAAGAGGGACACATATGGCCCATTGATCACGGGCTCTCAGCCCGTGCATGATCTGAGGCCCAAAGATGAATCGAACACTTGCTCCTCCTTTGCTAGGCCCAAGTCCACATGTGCGATTAGCCTCTTGGTCGTGTGTGGGCTTTTCTTTTCGGCCGGTGTGTGTGTGTGGGCTTTTCTTGGTCCAGTGATTTGTCCGAGTCGAGCGGCCCAGATTCGGTTGCCCCAGGACCAGGAGGACTGAATCCTGGCCGTTTTCAACCGAGAATATATATATATAGCTCTATTATTGAGAAGAATGTTCGGGACACTGCTGACTGCTGTGCTACTGTCCGCCGCCGCAGGCATCCGCTTCTTCTCTTATCCTAGGTTCAGGTTCAGCTCTCGAGGTACGCGTCCGCGGATCCCAAACGATTTTTCTGTATTTGCACCCGAAGCGCATAACAGAGGTCTTGTGTTCTGCAACTATTCACGATTCCGTGGTAGAATGGACAACTGTTTAGGTTGCCAGTGAAATTTGTGTTTGATGTTGCGTAGGGGTCAGTGGATTTAGACCTATTATTATTATTTGTTTGATTGTCTCATCGATCCATCTTTGGCATGTTGTTGCCTCTTCCTGAGGTGGTATGGTATAGTATACTCCGTGTCTCCAGTTCTTCATTTCTAAGATCACGGCTAGCCTTTTCCATTCGATTTTTTTTATGCGTGTTTCGGAGGGAGACGGTACATATTAAGCAACGATTATGCGGTATTGCAAATTTAGTTTTCTTTTCCCTGACAAAGAAACTTGCGCCTTCCATGGCACGAATCTGAGATCGAAGGGATTAGGTAGGATTAGGATGAGTAGGGACAGGTTTTTGTGGTGGGGGTCGCTTGGGATTAAATCCGACTATCCGAGCCCTTAGTATTCGGGTCCAAAGCCCTGTGTCCAAGCTGCTCTTTAGGGTCTGTGGAGCTGTTTGTATGGCTTGAGGAATGTTTGAATTTGACTAACATTTGGCTATCAACTACCTATTCCTAAAGATATTATGGATCCAAATAGATCGTTATATGCCTACTTGAATTGGGCTTGTGTTATTGTAATCTAGTCAATCGCATGATGTGTTTGCTTGTCTCGTTATCCTCAATTGCTAAGAGGTAGGATGCCCTGTTTTTCTGTCCCACGATATTTAAGTTGCACCATGTTTTGTATATGCTGACCCGAGTGCATTGATTTGTCTTTAAGAGATAAAGTTGTTCTAGGCATTTGTGCAGTTTTCAGGATGAAGGTAATAGCTGCCTACCTGCTTGCTGTTCTGGGTGGAAACACTTCTCCGACTGCTGATGATGTTAAGAACATTCTGGAATCAGGTATTTCTGCTATTCTGGTGACTGGTTGTAATAACTGCTGCTTCTTCAGATTTAAATTTGGTCATAACTTTCTTTTATCTGTTATCTAGTGGCTGAGGTTGATTAGTTGTCTTGCATGCAGCAAGAGAAGAAGTCTGCCTTCACTAGTGGTTGAGGTTGATTAGTTATCTTGCATGCAAGAAGGTGTCCACTAGTGGCTGAGGTTGATTAATTATTTTGCATGCAAGAAGGTGGCTGAGGTTGATTAGTTTAGTTTAAGTCTATTGAGTCTTGGGGTTTGTTACTAAAGTTAGCTTCTGTTAGTCAAGCTAGGGAGTTTATTAGTGTGCTTTGCCTTATAGTTAATGGCCCTCAGAACCTCCTAGGGAGGGCGAACAGACTCCATTCCCTGCCATTGTTACTCTTATCCAGATTAATAAGGACAATTCCCCAGCCATATCAGATACGAGTTAGAATATTGCGTGTCTAGCCACGATATGGATCTGATTTCAAGTTGTATTAGAACAGATGATACGATCGTTGTGGAAGTTGTCTAGGTCACCGCACAATAAGTTGTTCATTCTGTTTGCAACGCAATGATGTTGGGATAATTATGTGGGAAAAACTATATCTGTACACTATGCTTGACCTTGTTTGCCTTAACAACAATATCTGTCTTCCTTACAGTTGGTGCTGAAGCTGATGAAGAGAAACTGGAGTTCCTGCTCACAGAACTCAAAGACAAGGACATAACAGAAGTGATTGCAGCCGGAAGGGAAAGGTTATCCTCTGTGACTTCAGGTGGTGGTGCAATTGCCATGGGAGCTCCGGCTGCTGCAGCTGGTGGTGCGGCACCTGCTGAAGAGCCAAAGAAGGAGGAGAAAGTCGAAGAGAAGGAAGAGTCTGATGAAGTAAGTATCTCTCACCAAAAAAAAGTTAAATCATTTAGTTCTACGTCAATTGTCCACCAATGGACGATCTACTTGGTCTGTCTGCTTCTTGGCGCTGAAGGAGTTCCTTTCTAGTTTGGCACAGCAATTGTGATCAGCTGCCTCGCTGGCTACATATATATTTTAACTCCTAAACTTTTCACTCAACAAGCAACATACTAATTCGTGCCACACTGTTCCCTTTTATGTTATTCATTAATCACTTTTTGTGAGTACTCCTACATCCTTGCTGACTGTCAATCTTGCTGAATTTCTTGCAGGATATGGGTTTCAGCTTGTTCGATTAAAGCACCACTGCCCGTTTCCAGTTTCTCTCGCGAATGGTCCCATAATATTGGCCGGTGTCCACGAAATAACAGTGTCAATAGCTACTACATACTTATGCTATTTTGCGTGTGATATACGAGTGTGCATCTTCTTCAGGAATCTTTAAGTCGAATGGTCCCATAATAATATTGGTAACAATGTATAATTGTATATGTCTAGTACGTACCTTGGTATCATGATATCTCAGTGTGCATCATCAAGAATCACAAGTTGAATGTTATCTACATATATTAAGGCATGTTTGGACACTACAAGAAATGCATGATTTTTTGACGTATTTAGTATGACAATAGTTCATAATGTCATTATATCATCCGGTTTATGACATTCTGTTTAAGGCATTTCGACTTTGTGACAATAAAAAATTGTATATCACAAAAACGTCATATAGCTAGTCTAATTGCATCCAATGACAATGTTTGCTACGTCATAGAGACATTTTCTATGTCACAAAGGCTAATTTTGCAAATGCTATCAACCTATGGTAGAGTTTGTGTATCACAAAATAATTTATTGATTTTTTAAAACATTGTTGTTCGTACGCAAAACTGGTACAAATAGATGTTAGAAATAATTTTAAATATATCATTATCACAATTATTCTCAAATGGCAAATTAGAGTACACCATTAGGAAAAGCGCTCCACAATGATTATAATGCATACATTATTTAGATGTTTTAGAGCTCAAATGTGAAATATGATAAATAAATAAATGAAATTTCCCGTTGGTTCCATTTAATTAGAGACCATCTTAAAAGTACAGGTGAATTTTAAATAATTTTCAGTGAATAAATATATATAAAGCATAAACCTGTAACTGAATTAAATTAATCATAAAATTACTTAGAATGCACTGATGTTAAATAATAAAAAAAATAAATTCTAGGAAAAAAGAAAACTTAATTGGCCTTAGGAAATAAATAAATAAATAAAACTATTGCAGCCAATAGCAGGCATGACCTACTAGGCTTGCTCGGCCTCCTCTTGAAAGCCTAGTAGGAACAGGCGATGGCCAGCTCGGCCTCCCCTTGAAGCCAAGTAGAAACCCACTTAAGCAAAACTTAATAGTTGATGAATCTGAGCCACTCATCTTGATCCAATGGTCACAAATTATTCTGGACTCATATAAAAGGACAGCTCACACTCAATCGTTGCACTCTCCACTCTGCTCAGCCGACACTTTCTTTCTTCCTCATCCTTTCTAGCAGCCAACGCACAGGGAGAGCAGGGCAGCCATGGCTGCCCAGCTTGGGAGCTCAGGCATGAGCCGTGATGGTCGGCCAGCTCCCGCAGCCCCAAAGGCACGCACAGCACGCAAGCACTCGGCCTCGACGGCGGCTCCGCCCACGGACGCATGGTGCACCATCCGGCCTTGTGTCTCGCGCACAGGCACACGGTAGGCTACCCGACCTTGCAGCTCTGAGCGGTGGCGGACCACGGCTCGCCGTCCCCGCGTAGCGGGCCTTGATGCGGTGCGGCCGCGGCCTCGGTGAGGGCGCTCGCGCGACGGCGCCCCCTTGCCTGTGGCTCCGCGGCTCGACACGCACGGCATCTGGAGCGTGACTGGCCTGCGTGGCCTTGGGTGGAGTGGCGACCCGGCTGGATCTGGGTACGAACTCGGTCATGCAGCGGTGACCCGGCCAGATCCGGGTACAAGCCACTTCTTACTTGTTCATGCTTTTGTATAATAAACTGATATGTATCAAATTCTTTGCAAAAAAAAATGATATGTATCAAACGTTTGCAGGATGAGACCAAGTTGGAATTTTCAACATAATAATTGTAGGACTGGAGAAGCACTTTCATCTTAGTTACAAAGTCCTAGGTGGAGCAGGTTTTGCTGATGCGTATGTAAACATATATGTTTGGAAAAGAAATGTGGGGATGTTTATATGTGCACCGTTTGAATAAATTATGTATATGAACTATTTCAATATATTAAGTTGGGCTTTTATGTGATGGTATGAATGGTCTAGGCTGACAGATCTGTGAATGCACCGTTCGAAAAAAGTATAATTGGTACTGACAGATCTGTGAATGGTCCTGGATGATTTGAGGGAAAAAATAGACTAATTTGGAACTAAAAAATATGGACTGAAATAAATTAAAAATAAACTTGGCCACGTTGAAAATGATGAGCCCAAATAACATTTGTGGTCCATTACAAGCCTTCCTCTGATATGGACCTTAACAGGCCGTATTTCAATTTTATGACATTTGTCTGTCTTGCCACATCAGCTGCCTACATGGCATGGTGCAAGGATTTGTGACAATAAATTGATGTCATATGTTGTGACGTTTAACATACAAATGTCACGTATTAATTTTGTGACAGTGGTTTTTTGACGTTTTGATTTTTGTCAACTAATTGTCATAAATCTTAAATTGTGACATAAATTTGATATATTATGACATAACAAAATGTCAAAAAACCACACATTTCTTGTAGTGGGATCGACTAAGTTTAATTGTTAGTTAGAGCTAAGTAAAAATTAGCCAAACTACGTCTGTGCATGTTTGGATCCTTTGCTAAGGTGCATATACATCCATAATGATGAACTAGTTATGCTTGGCTAATGGACTACGGCCCGTATGGATCAGCTAAACTTTTGCCCGTTTACATGAAAGGATCATGCCCGATTGAGTTTCTATCTATTCAATTGTTAAAAAATCAATCTATCAACTCCTTTTGCCCGTTTACTCATCTCTCGACCCCTCCTGTTGTTCGCCACATCTCCCGCGTGATTTATCGTCATCCTAGGCGGCATTGCTAGTTTTAGGAGATCCTTCACGTGTTCTTTCTTGATGGGTCTTATTGGGAGAAGTTCGGGAGCGTTTTTGGCCAAGGACGAGCTCTACATCGGCTTTATTGGTCTCTAGATCGATTTTGATTAATTACGCTGTGTTCTTACTGTATTGCAAGTTAATTTGTAATCTCTTTGAGCGTTTAAGGCCCTACAGGTGTGTTGGCTTGGATCACATTCACCTAGGGGCGAAGCTACAACTTGAAGAGGGGGTGCAAAGGCACCCCCAAAAATTGTAAAAACAATATAATTGGTTAAAATTTTACTATACATATATCCCATAAGAGCAAGTATTATAGTGGGCTGTAAGCCGGTTAAATGCTGAGGTAGAGGAGAGAAGAGAGGAAAGAGAGAAGAAGCAGACTATAAGCTTACAGCCAGTTTAGACGCAAGAATCAAGAAACTTTGTGAGAGAGATAAGTGTGTCATGTATTAATAGTGAATAGCTAATTAAGAAACTTTGTGAGAGAGATAAGTGTGTCATGTATTAATAGTGAATAGCTAACTATTGTATGATGAGTGAGTTGGAAGAAAGCTGCAAGGAATCTTACGGTCAACAAGTGAGTTGTATTATTAACTTGCTCTAAGGCTAGTCTCAATGCATAGTTTCATGACACAGTTACCAAGACTGTAAACTAGGTAACCGAGCCACAAGAGTTTCATGAGGATAAAACTCCTCTCTCATTTGATAAAACTCATTCACTTAATGACCCTACCAACCCTATTTAATGTTCATGACATTATCATGAAACATATATTGAGACTGACCTAAAATACATATCTAGGCACCCATAAGACATGTGCATCCCTCTAGTTTGCTATAGCTTCGCCACTGCATTCACCGTCAACAAGTTTGATGGCAGTAGTACGTTGCACCTGTGGGGTATTTGCCATTTGCCATGCTTGGAGCGGTGCTATCTGTGTGTGGTGAATGGAGCACCAACCTGTTCCGACACCGGCGACTCCATGGCATATTGGCATGGCCTCTACGTTACGTCGAGCCACGCCTCGCGCGCCCGATGGGCACTGCCGCTACTGGGTGTCACACACGGGAGTGGCGTAAAGCAAAAGGGTCCAACCGTCCGGTCATCACGGATTCATGGCATCACGTGAGTACGTGATCGCGAGGGCACCCCACAAGGCCACAGCCACACAGACACAGGCAGCTTCGTTGCGCACGGGACGCGGCACGCGGGCGGCGGTTGGCAAAAGCCAAAGCGTAGGCTTTCGGTCGCGGTCGGTCGCGGCACAGTGGCACACCATCGCCTCCGCGTCGCTTTGGATGCGACTGGCAGCACGGGGCTCCCGAGACCTGAGATGAGAAGAAAGCAGAGAGGGATGCATGCCGCGGTGAGCACTGAGAGTGAGAGGACTGAGGGCGCGCGGCTTCGGAGTCGGAGACAAGACCGCTAGACTCCGCCACGCGGGTTCGGCAATGGGGATGGCGGCGGACGCGACGACGGCCATGACCATCGACTTCCTCCGCGCGCGCCTCCTCTCCGAGCGCTCCGTCTCTCGCGCCGCCAAGGAGCGGGCCGACCACCTTGCCAAGCGGGTAAGTGCGCGCGCGCGCATTTCGTCGGCAGGCTTCCTTCCTTCCTTCCTCCTCGCATTCCCGGCGGCTTAGTCATCGAGCCCGTCGCTGCAGGTGGTGGAGCTGGAGGAGCAGCTCCGGACGGTGACGGCGCAGCGGCGCAAGGCGGAGCGGGCGGCCGCGGAGGTGCTCGCCATCCTCGACGCCCAGGGCTTCGGCCGCCTATCCGACGCCGGGGACGACTCAGGCTCAGAGGACGAGGCTGGCACGGGCGACCGCGACCCCGATGCCGCCGAGAGGGACGGGGGCGGCGGGAATGCGGCGGAGGACGCGCTGTCGGGGTCGGAGCCGGGAGCCCCGGCGGCGGCGGCGGCGGCGGCTGCTCAGGCCGGGGGCTTGTCATGGAGAGGCCGCGCCGCGAGCCCCGACGAATGCGAGAGGCGGCGGCCGATGCACCAGCAGCACAGGAGCAGGCAGCCAAGGCAGAGGCACGGCCACGGTCACAGGAGGGGCTACTTTTACTCTTCCCGCGCCGCGGATTCGTCGCCCAAGTACCACCCGGGGCAGTCGTGCCGGAAGATCAAGAAGAAGGAGCTGACGAGGTCCAGGCTTTGCACATTGCTCGAGTTCCATGCCAATTGCTGGCATGTTGTTTGTGCATAAGTTACCTGGCACACTCACACACATGCATGCTCTTCTGATTGACAGATCTCAGACAGGAGGCGAGGAGGAGGGCAACGACAATGCAGTGGAGAGCACGGAGGACGGGCAGGGGAGATCAGACTGTACTGTTTGCACTGATGAGCCGGCTGATTTTGATGGCGAGGTGAGCCAAGATTGGCGTGGGTCTTCTAGTAATGGAGGAGTGGAGGATCGTGATGATCGTGCCATGGTATATGAGAAGGATGGGGAGATGGAGAGGGTACTCGAGAAGCAGGCCGAGCTAATTGGACAGTTCGAGGCTGAAGAAAATGCTCAGAGGGAGTGGGAGGAGAAATTCAGCAAGAACCGGGATTCAGCTACGGTACACACATTTCCATTTCAGATATGAAACATTTTTTTTTATTTAGTAGTTCTTGCATTTGACTGGATAAAAAAACAAATGAGCTAATATTTTCATATTGATATTGTGCACTCATTTCTGCTCTCCACCTTCCAGGATAATATTAACTTAAACAATAAGCTAAATCAGGCTGAAATTGCTTGTGGGAGGAGGGAGACTGCTCGGGTTGTAGATAAAGAAGTGGTTTGTGAACAGGCAAGATCAAGTGACAATAATCTTCATTGCATCAACAACCCCTCTGAATGTCTACCAAACGGCCCTGTTTCAGAATTGCCCCAAAATGTAGCCAAAGATAGTATTATTGAACAGTGCAAATCTGATGGGTTTGGTCATGATTGTGTAGTGACTACTGCAGCAGTAATTCCAAGCCACGGTGAACTGCAGGTTAGGAAGGCTGCGCTGACAACTAAAAGCAATCCTGAAGGAAGTGGCAATAATCCTGGGAAACCAGCTCTGCCACCACAGGGAAGCTGTGATAACAGACTAAATGTAGAACATCGAAGGGGTCAAGGAGATGAAAATTCAGACAGTGGTTCAAGCTGCCATGTGAAGGCTCGATCTTCTGAGCGATACATAGACACATCATCAGTTGGGAGCCCGCTAAGTGATACCCCTAAAAGCGAAGTCTCAGAATGGAGCTCCTCATGCTTCCATAACCATACCGATAACCAACTTGATACACAATTTCAGCAATGCTCAAACAAAGATGTAGGAGGGGTGCTAGAGGCCCTTCAACGTGCCAAGATGTCTCTCAGAGCAAAGCTGAGCTGGCCAAGTCCTCCCAGCCAGAACATATTGGCACTTCAAGCACCGGATGATTTGCCAGTCAACGGCATGGAACTTTCACTCAGCAGGTCAACCCCTCTCAGTCAGGAAATATTGGCACTACCAACACCAGAGGACTACCTTAACAGGGTCTTACCACATGATGAGGTGAAAGTACCAGTAGGTCCTGCTGGTTTGTTTCGTTTGCCAACAGATTCGTTTCCCAGAAATGAGATGGCCTCAAGGGACGGCTATGGTTCAAGGTTCAGTTTGACCTCGATGAGTCCATCCTACGTATGGTCAAGCTACCATGCTGATCATATTATGCCAGCTCTGTCCTTTTCTGACTATGGTTCTGGGTTGTCACTGGATCCATACTATGATCCTCCAAGTTCCATGTTGCTATCCATGCCCGCTGCTGGTGGGCGTAGCGTCCCTGTGTCAGATTTCAGAATAGGGGATGGTTCCTTCCTCCGAGAAGTTCCACGGCCTGGCAACTATTAGGGTGATGCCTTCTGGAGACACAACTACACCCTTCAAGTACGGTCATGGTTAGGGGAACTCTCAGAAAGTACAAACGCATCTGTTCATGCTTTGAAAAAACTATCAAAAAGTTCAACTGTACCTGTCCATGCTTCAAATCTCACGTCTGTGTTGGTGTTAGATGCCATTTGTTGCATCGATTTTGTCTTAGATTTGGTAGTGATGTATACCATGTAGTGTGGCAAACTAAGAACAAGTTCTGTTTGTAAGCAGTATTGGTGTTTGAAATATTATTCCGTCTGTCCGATGTAAGTTATGATAAGGTACTAGGATGGCAATAAAGCTATTTTTTTTAACGGAAACATCCTATGAACAAGCATTTGCAGAGAGAAATATGCAAGAAACAGGCAAAGACACTGCTCTGGAAGTCTGCAATCTCCTGAATCCTTTTTTCTTTGGTTGTACGCACCCATCATGTCAGGTATTGCTCTTTTCATGGTATTTAAGGGTTCTGATCTGTTTTTTTTTTCTCTTTATGTCATATATCCCTATATTTTAGGTGGCAATCGTGAGTTTTCCGTGATGGCAAAGGCTCTCTTGCTTCATAAGCTATCTTTGTTTTCCTGCTCATTATAACACTGCTTATTCATCATTACCATCATAACCCTCCCAACACTCTGGGTGATCTTCAAAATGATTGCACCAAAAGTCACTAAACCATTGTACAGATAACAGGAATATACAGGTACGTAAACAAAGTTTTGGCAGGCTGTCCAGTACTCAGAACAAATGTTAACCAAATGAAATGTTGATAAGGTAGTTTGTCTCAGAAAGGATTGCAATGACACATTACACGGATTAATAGCTAGATGATAATTTACATATAGTAACTCTGAAACAGAAAAGTGAAAACTATTGGTTCTTCCTTATGCTTCAGTAGTCCTCACGTCTCAGAATTAACAGTCTCGGACTCCATCCATGGTTTATGTTTCCTAAAGAATGGCTATCGTCCGGCAGGAACTAATATGATTCCATGCACAGGTCGAGAGCTATTGATATCATATCACAATAAACACGATGTTCATAAAACTGATATCTTTGTTGATTAGAGTACTTGCTCAGTTGCTGCTGTCTTGCGGGCTTTCGGTCTTGCTACAACATGCAAATGAGGGCAGAGAGGCCTTGGTGCCCTAGTCTCCATGTCGAATCCTCGCACACAGACAAATCCTGCGTAAGACAGCCACAGTTTACTTGTTTCAGTCAGAAATTCATTGCGGAGTTGAAGCCTAGAAACTGTTTCCGTTCATGACCTTTGTGTGTATGAAATGTAAGTTTATGAATAAGCATGCACATCAATTCCTTTGTCTCTGCATTCATATTGGCAGTTTTTGTTCTCTAGCATTATCATTCCACTATTACAAGATGCCTCTACTATTCTCAGGTTATCTTAAAAACTTAGATGACTACAGATCAATCATGTAGCGACTATTAACGATTTTCTTCATCACTGAATAGTCACATGTGACAATCATGAGAATCTTGTATAACTAGCGAAACACTGTAAACTGAGATTGAATATACTATGGTCCAGAATACTGGTCTATCACAGGATCTGCATTCTGCAGAACTGTCTCATGACAACTGGCAAGATGTTTCCTAGGAATATAATGTCATGACAGGACGAAGGAAATTATTTTTTCATACCCCTCCAGAAGCATTGTTGTATTTCTTCTGTTGTTAGACCTACATAACCAAAACAACTGTAGTTGGTACCAATACAAATATAATTTCAATGAGTTGTTTATGCAAGGGAGACAACCTTTGAATATGGTGGGTACTGAAGTCCCGAAGAAGACCATGCGCCTTTGCAAGTTCCATAGCTGCTCCCTTTGCACATGGATTGGGTTGTGGCTAGATCTGTGGTCAGCAAATACCTGTATGGACAGATACAGAGTCACAAAAAGTGTGTCCATTGAGACAGGAAGCTTAGGAGCAGTACTAGGAGTAAGATATTAGATGTCACTCTGTTTACCTCATTGACTTGAAAGTAAGTGCCATTAAGTGGGAAACTACCCCTCATAGCTGTTCGACAAGGAACCTATTCATGTTCCAGTAATTTATCATTAGCTAAAACATGCATGGAATTTCTGTAACCAATAGGCATTATCTATACTATGATCTGTCCATATTGTCTAGCCAAAAAAAATGCATGTTTAGCTCAACAGATCAAAATATATGCTGCTCTTCTTCTTGGAAATGAATATTATGAATTTATAGATCATACTCTGAGGTCTAAACCAACCTGTAGGTATATATATACAACAAAAAGGGACAATTTGCTAGGTACAATTAAAGGATGAGCTTGGGGCCACATATGCATAATATCAGTTTTATTTGACGACTCCCATGATCTTTGTTGTGCTACAGAGCAACTAGGAAAAAATAAATAAACAGTTACTTCAGCTAAACCATATTCAGATCAGTTATTGCTAGGTTATAGGATTCCATTACCAGAATTGTGCCTCTAACATATCTAGATTGGTTTTCTTTCTCTACAGTACAATTGTTGCACATTTCATTATTGCATAAATCGCCTTCCATTTGAGGGTCACAGCATGGTTTTGGTGTCTTGGTTATTTCCTTTATTCCATCTGCAAAGTAGTCATATATTAGTGAAAATGAACTTGAGTGTGTACCCCATGCACTCAAAGAGAAATAAGCTTGCCTGGTGTCCATATGGCCAATAAGTACGGGGTAGGATCATCAGGTTCCCGTTGGTCAAGTCCTAGCTGTTAATCAATTGCTGGATCAGGAACTATAGTTTGAAATGCTTAAAAAAGAAACCGCAGCATCTCACCTGTTGTAAAAGTGGATGTGCATCTGGAAGCTCATACCTGAAAGCACATAAATTGCAGGTAAAGAATAAATCTTCTAGATGCATGGCATTAGTTACCATGGACAATAACATTATTAAGTCTAAAGCGGTGCATGTTAAAGCTGAGCAAAAGAGCACTGTAACTAGTGAAAAGGCCATATGGGTAAAAACTAAAGGTGAAAGCTTAAAAAATTATCAGATGCAGTGAAAGGAATGCTCTATATCCTTTAGAAAATGTCAACTTTATTTGATCGCATTTGAGAGGTGCAGAAGACACAAATATTTAGTCTTGCCTTTTCACTACATATGATAAATCATGTGTAAACAATGTCTAAGAGTTTCAAAATTGAACTTCTATCACAAATGTGATAGTCTCCCCCACAGTTCTTCGTAAAAAAGGTGCTATATTTTAGAGATTGTCCTGGAATACTTTAACTCTGATTTTTCATGCGTTTTCACCTGATATTTGCCCAAACAGAACTAATTCACCACTTACACATAGTGTTCTGTTCGAAGCCTATGCACATTCTTTAGTTTCGGTACAGGAATCGAAGCTGCTTCAGTGCTAATAGCAACCAATGCTTTTGCAATATCATCAGACTGGAGTTCATTATTGCTTTCTTTAATGCAATTCTCCAAGTTCTGTGCAAACACTTCCATGTTAAGCTTTATTGTTGGGATTTCACCATCTTCATAAAAATCTTCAATATCATTTTCGATGGTTTCTGGAGGTCCTTCCTCCCTTGGACTTGCAGGCTCCTCGATTATTGGCTCTGAGTTCTTAGGAAGAAACTCCCTTGAATGGAGACTCCCCTCAAGGCGAGGCAGGTGAGTCGAATTCATAGTGTGCATGCTGCTATTCTGGAAAGCAAATTGATTGCTCAACTTCACTAAGCTTTTCTCCTGAGGAGCAGGAAGTGCAAGCCTTGCACTTCATTCCAAATGCAATAAAAGAAAACAATAAATAGTCAATATTCAGGTAAACAGAAGTAAAACTCCTGAGCAAGATCAACTGAAGTAGCTAATATGCGTGAGATGCATACAAAATTGATACAATTGTGTAGTCTGTGCATAAGGACATATAGATTCACAACTGTCACATGAAATCAAATTGACCCTGAGGGGTGAGGGCACAGTGCTCTTTTCACCCTGAGCCAGTAGGATATATTGTCATATTGCTTTAGTGGAGGTAATTGCAGTATCTCTCAGCCAATGGAAGTGGGGCACCCATCACAAGGTTTTTGTGTGCACAATGTGAAAGTTAACTATGCAGGCCAGTTGGTGGGTCTTTAAGTTCAGCAATTGACCCCCACAAAGCTCCTTTCTATGAGTATAAGCTACTGTGGCAGTATGGTTGAAGGTGTACAGAAAGTGTAACAGTACCTTGCAAAAGCACTTGCAAAATGCTTGCACTCACTCCTCATTGGGCATGCATTGCAATTTGGCTTGCTTTTGGTACAAAAGACCTGCACGGTTGATTGGAAAACATATAAAAGCAACAAGTGGGACTCAAGGCACCTCTTATTTTGGGATTCAACATTCAAGTCTGAGCTGGGACAAAAAGAACAAAATAGAAATAATCTACAACTCTTGTAGATTAAGACCTTAAAGTTCTATAACAAATATAAGTATATATTAATCGTAGGAATTATAGTCTTATAGTAAGCACAATTTTATTTTAAATTAGAGGCATTATAGTTATATAATGAATACAACTGTAAAATCATATTTGGTTGTACAAATGCACAACCTATTCAGCTAGTTTCAAAAAACAGATGCTCATTAAGTACCTTTCCAAATGTAATCATCTGATAATGTAGCTCATACCTGTGAAAATGTAATAATATTGGTAATTATTACTTGTGGAACTTATTTAAATGCAATTCACATTGATTCACAAAACCAAATACTATTCACACTTTGAAGCAAATGTTTTTTTTTTGTAACTCACAGTGTCTGTTGATCGAGTTTACAAAGGCGAGGCCAAAGATACTTTTGTATAGTTTCCAAGATAGGATATCTGTGAGAAAGCAAAAAAAGAAAGTGGTAGAATCAGATTAAACCGAAATGGCAAAAATCCATAAATGACCTAAACGGTATGGACAGTGAAGAACACTTACAGCTCCAAAAGATGTAACTGTAGAGATTCAGGAAGAGGTTGAATGGGCACCCATCCCAGTCTTACACATATACGACCAACATTGGTGTCAACCTGAGCAGTAAAAGCACTGCTATGTAAATATTAAATTTACTAGAGACAGATTAAATACTCCACAAACAAGTTGGTGAAGGCTAGAGATGAAACCTCCACCAAAAAGGAAAACAACTTATATAAACTAAAGAAATGAATTAATAATAGTAATATTAATCTAAAAAGGTATTAATGGTTCAAGACTTCAAGTATGTGGGTTGCTGATTTCCGCACATCTATCAGAGGACAAAAGAAATAAACTTACAGGGAAAGCAAGATGATGCAGTGTGAGAAGACGAACACATTCAACACTTTTAAGCCCCAGTCCACGTATACTTAGTAGGTAATCCCTGACATCAAACCAAATATATTTTAATAAAAACACTTGTCACTTGGTAAGTACATAAGGCTCGTAAATGCATGTAGTTTCGTAGAGAATCCTTTGCTGTTTTAGTTTCAACTAAAACTTCTAACCATTTGTATACTAGTTATAAAGTTAGAATTTCACAGAACTTCAATTATAATGCACATTGATGAATTTTATATGCTGATTTTCAATGCTGACATCAAAATGTCGCACCTCTTGCTCTACTTAATTTGCTCACAGACATTAATGATTCTGGTCTAATGTTCATCGTGACTAAAAATAAAATGAACAAAAAAATACAGCACAAGAAATGTCATCACTGAGAGGTAAGTCGATGCAAACATAGGATCTTACTTCGCTGAGTCTGGGGGAATATATCTTAGCCACTCAAGGTCAATGCTCCCATGATCTCTAACCAAACGATTCAGAAAATTCTGTTACACCACCAGATTTACTGTTAGGAAAATTATAAAACTTCTTATGCTGCAGTAGAAGATATCCTTATGGTAAAGTCATCTAATGATAGAAACTTATGAAAAGCGAGAGAGAGAGAGAGAGAGAGAGAGAGAGAGAAAAGGCAGAAAATTCTGTAACACCACCAGATTTACTGTTAAGAAAATTATAAAACTTATTATGCTGAAGTAGAAGATATCCTTATGGTAAAGTCATCTAATGATAGAACCTCATGAAGAGAGAGGGAGAGGGGGAGGGGGAGGGGGAGGGAGAGGTTAAATGTCAACCAGATAAAATATTATTCTGGATTTGCTCAAAACCTACAGAGTATTTTCTTTCGATGTGGCTCATATAAATCACAATTAATCCTAGTAACTACTGAACTATTACCTGGATTCGCTCTGCTAAAATATTATTCATCCCCCTTTCCCGAATGGCATGAGATATTCTTTGTGCATCTGCACACCTTACTGCTTCCCAATCTACAGAGTCTCTTCTTTCAACACTTCTTGTTTTCATCTGCCCTTCACTATAAGCCTGCCTTCGTAATTTATCCCAGTCAAAATTCTCTGCATCCTTTTTAGTTGCGGTTCTTGTTTTCTTTGCCTTTGGTGCTTGTGCAGCTGTATCTGGTACTCCATTGCAGGAAGTAAAACCAGATTTCGATGTATATTCATATTCTTTTCTTGTTGCTTCTACTGCTATTTCATGTGTTGGAAAGACTGATTCATGCTCCTTTAAGTCTGGTGCTTCAAAACTACTCCTTTTGTCATGGCGTAACTTGACTGCATGGTTAAGTTTTTGCTGTCAGACAAATTTCATTTAAGTAATAATGGAAGAAAGAGATGCATACTGACCTGGAAGTTCTGTGCTTGTTTTTGGAGTGTTCAGAGTGGTGTAAGCGATCTTATTGCTGCTACACTCTGCCATGAGTGCCATGTAGGAATTAAATGGCATAAAAAGAGGACTCGTGCCATTTTTCAAGTTTGGTGATGCAGAATCTGAAGGGCTGTTGGAAGATGTTGAAGAAACATTTGTCTCATTTCTCAATTTCAGCTGTTGAGGATCAACAGTCAAGAAAAATGGCATTGCAGAACTAGAAGGAATCTCAGGTTTACCAAATCCATAATCATTCCTTGCAGCCATTTGGAGTCTGTGGCATTCAATTTCCCTGACTGTGGTATCATTTCCTGTTAATGACCTTCCCTGATCGAAATTGCTTCCCAGTTGCTTATAAGCTGCAGCAGAACCACCACAAACAAAATTTCTAGGTATCTCAGAACTCAAAGATAATTTTGATTGAATAGTTGTTGAAGTTAAAATCTGGGAGGATGAGATCTTCTGGATTTGTATCTGCTGCATGAGTTCTGTAGACGCAGTTAATTCTACTGAGGAGAAATCTGGTAGTTGTTGTTCTTTTTCTTTATGTTCTATACCTGTCCCTTGGTGATTGCAAACGCTTCCATATTTTGATTTGTAATCAAAGGAATAGGTTTCATCTTCAACCAATTCACTATCCCTAGTATTGTCCTTTGGTTCCATATGTGTCTTCTTGTAGGTCATTGATACCTCCTCACAGCCCACTTCTAGATCAGGTCTAGCACCATTGTAGAAAAGGTCAAACACACTTTTCTCTCCTACTAGTGCACTCGTGCTGGTAGTTTGTTCATTGTCTTCTGTGGTAGCATCATCCTTACAACTGTTGTTGACTGACCGTGAAGGAAAACTTGCGGCAAGGGCCATATAGGCAGAGCTGTGATTTTCAAAATAGTAGTCATAAAGAGAGCTCGTACATAAGATATATTTTTGAAGACACCTGTTGTGAATGTCATACCTTGAAAGATGATCAGCTACATTCTGAGTGAGGAACACTCCTACTACAGAGTCGACTACAGATCCTTTCCAAGGAGAAAAACGCCTGTCTCCTGGTAAACAAGTGGTTGAGAAATTAGCCACAAGCTTCAGCCATGGATTCAAGTAAATTCCAAATTGTCACTCGTAGATGTCATGTTCTCGCACTTCTTTCCTGTATAACTCTATATGGTCAAACCAAGAACAAGAACCAAGTCTACACTGTTGCAATCATATGATTTCACTTTCACATAACTAACACTTCAAGTGGCAATATATTGCCAAAGATAAACTTGAAAGTAAATCACATGCAGGATATTTTTAAAATTAGATTGTTCAATCGAAACATTTCAAAGACTATGCAAACTGGACCAGCCTAGCAGGAACAAGGCAGCATTGTATTAAGAATAAATAGGCACCCAAATTTGAAATCAAAGAGGACTCAAACCACACCCACTCTATAGGCTCAGTTCCTATTTCAAGGACTATGTAAACAGATACTCTTTAGCTGGCATGTCCGAGACAGGTGTTAATAGCAGAAAGGGAAACTTATTTTAGCATATACTAAAGACATTAGACTTATTTACAGAAGTACCTTGAACGAGTCGCATGCGTGCTATGAACGAATTAGCACGGCCTTGAAATACTTCTCTTTCTTGCTGCCACCATCTCTCCTTCTCAACATCAGTCCCATCAGGCTCAGCTGATTTCCCCATCAAAAGGTTCCAAACCCTTGTCGTCTCAAAATCCAAGTCAACCTTAGCTCGAGGCCGCTGCTTTTTTACTAACTGCAAGGGCCTTTCATATGGAACCATCACTGCACCACCGTATGGGACAAGAGCATTTGAAGGACCACTTGTTCCCTCAAAAGAAATAACAGCAGGTGCGGTCAGAGAGAAATGCATCTCATTTCTGTGCACCTGTTCAGTATTCAAATCAAGATGCTTCAACTTTGATGCAACTCCTTGAAGGTAATCCATATAGGGTCCTGTTGATGTATTTGCTGATCTCCCTTCTGCTATTTCACAATGAGTATCAAAGTTGATTCTTTCATTGTCCAGGGTCTGAGGTGAAAAGTTTGGAGAACTGTCTTCTGATATTTTGGATGCATTAGATGCACTATAAAAAATGCTTCCAGCTGAAAGCCTGTTCTTCAGCTCATCATTTGGTTGAATGGAACTGGAACAGTGTGGTCGTGCCTTTTCTGAACGTTTTTTGGTCATAAACTTAATGCAAGAACTTTTATACAGAGCATCCATGCATGGCTGTGGCAGTCTTGTTGATGCTTGTAGAGTATTATTCTCAAGATCCATAATAGAAAAGAAGGAATTTCTGCGGAGCCGGGCAGATCGCTTCTTCTTTATTGCACCAGCATGGAAAACTGATAGCATCTCAGCTGCAGTCCTCAAGACAACAGAGTCCCGTGTGCCAGGTAGGGAACCGTTTCTATGGTGTGTGGGGTTCTCCACTTCCGACACCTTACCCATCTGACTGCCTGTGGGTTCCATTTCAGGTAAGGACTTAGCTGAGGAAATAAGACCATCTGCATCAGAATAGTTTAATTCCAGGTCTTTTTTGTTCCCCTCTATTATGGGTTTTACCACCCTTTCCTCAGTAAACAAACTACACTTACTTTTGCCATCAGGTAGGCAAGTTCTTCCCAGATTATCTTCTTCCCTTGCTAGTTCAGTACCAAAAGACCCAGAAGTTGCAATTGGAACTTCTTGTGTAGGTTTTGGCATCTCTGGCAAATGCATGTACTCATCTAAAAATTTGTTCAGTCTGAGACTCATGTCGAAAGCTAATTCTCCTGGTGAATTCTCCATACCTACTTGCAGCGCATGTCCAGTCTGCACTTCTGATTCTGAGTAGAAAGAACTTTGAGCATGGTCAGGTTTCTCATAGTTGTGATGGTGTGAGTTGGTCATTGACGAATGGCCTCCTTGCAATCCTTGTTCTTTGGGTTCAAATTGCAGACTTCGTCGAACTGATGCTGTTCGGCTTCTATCTGCAACTCCTGTTGCTCTAGAGATTGATTGATCACTAACAGGATCAGAGCACTTCTCCAGAGAGCTGGGATTTCTTTTCTTCCGGACATAACTTCTCTTGACTTTTTGATTCGGAGATGTTCCATCCGGTGTTGAATCAGGTTTTTGAACTTTGGCTAGCTTATTCTCTCTGATTACCTTTGGTCTATGTTTTTTCCTCCGAGCCTTCATTTTCAGTGCTGGGGTTTCCTCATTCCTGAACATTTCAGTTTTCTCAGCACTTGCTATCTGCATCTCAATTTGAGTTAGTGTTTTCTCCTTGGGTACAGTTGGTGTTGACAATGGTGTGTGTTCACTTTGATTGATTTGTGTCTTGAGCCTTTTTTGCATAGATTGGTACATATGAATGTTGTCATCAGTGGTACTTTCTGCAAGAAGGGTGGTTGATTCTTGAGAATGTTGAACTCGTGTTTCCCAGGTAGCTGCAGGAATCACCGATTCCAAATCATTGCAGCTGTTGCGGAAAATTGCTGCTGCTAATTGTGGAAGCTGGCTAGTTTCTGTTCCGTTTTCAGTCTTGGATGCTTCATCATATATACAATTCAACCGAAGATGCTCTGAATTGTATTTATCTGGAGTGGCTAGCTGTGAAGAATTCGTTGTCATATCACCTGCAACGACATTTGATGTTCTTCCAAGTGACAAGAAATTACTCCCAGCAAGCCGAATGGAAGCTCCTTCGGAATATATAGCGCAACAGCAAAAAGAGAGGGTTCAGTGCATTCATAATACAGCCACAGAAAACTGAACTAACATGACACCTAGAAAGAATAATAAGATAAGGACATGCTTACCCTCTGAAACATCAGGCAAGGCAGTGGTGGCCGACGGTGGCAACTGCGCCCTCGAACCCCTTCCAGTGAGCTGCCTATGGAACACTACGATATTAATAGGCACCTGCGTGCAACCCCCAGGCATATTCCAGGATGGCTGGATGCAGCGGACGTCGTCTTGTTCAGTTGCACGGCTTATCAGACTCAACTGATCAGATTGTGGAGCAGAAACCTCTTGAATGGTATTCAGGACAGACGTGGAGCATGGGGAGAACAAGACTTGAGAGGCGATCGAGCCGGTGTTGCATGCTGCAGCTGGAGCCGCAAGATTGTGACAGCCTAAGTTGGGCACCCCAGCACTCAGGAACATAGGCCTGTTGCCAGGGGTGTTTGGATCGCCTCTCCCCGCAGACATGGCCGCGTCAAATTTACCGCGTCTTCAGGAGTTGAGTTCAGTTTGCGCCTGAGGGTGAATCCTTGCTTCTTCCAAAGCCTGCACAAACAACAGCATCAGAAAATGATAATTTTTTTGAAGGTCAGAATATGGATACCGGCGGAGCCAAAGTCCGGCCACCCTGGGAAGCTGGCCGGGCTTCCACGGTACAGCAGAGGCGGGAGGGGAGAGGGAGGTGCGTACGCAGGGTCGCCGGCCGGTGCGCGGAGGACGGAGGCGAGGGCGCGAGGTGACTGGCGAGAAGCGGGAGGGGGAGCCGCTGACGCCGCCGCCGAGCCTGGGACCGCCCCTCCGTCGCTGAGGGCTCGAGACTGAGCGCCGCTGAGCGCGAGTGGGGGAAGGAGCAGAAGACGGAGCGTCGGCGCTGCGAGGAGAGCAAGGCTAATAGAAACGCCAACTGTGGCTGCAAGCAAGCTGTGTGCAAGAGTACGAGCTAGCACGTATAATAGGCAGGCTAAAGGCAATCTCCATGCTTAAAACTATACAGGCTTCATGGTCAATAGCGCCCGAGTTTCCGAAACTCGGAAGAGGTCCGGCGAGCGGTGACTCGGAGTCGGAGAGGAAGAACCGCCGTGGGTGTTGGAGGGGAAGAACAGACGGAAGCAGACGGCGTATATGTTTTTAAAAGATGCTTTTAGCGCTCAGACATAGTCCGAGCGCTAACGGTAGGGATCAGACAGTTTGTGAACCATCCGACGACTGAGGCGAGGCTGTTGAATCATCTTTACGTTTCAGTTTTATTTAGCATAGCTCAGTTTTATTATTAAAGTTATTTTAAAAAACTTCATAAGTAATTTTTTTTATAAAGTTGAGTTATTTTGAAAAAAATATTTAGCAAAATAATCTCATCAACAGCTTCATACAAGAATAAAAAAATAGAAGAGAGTTAGGATAAACTACTTTTTTCAGCATTAATCTAACTCATATCTTTAAGAGAAGAAGAAAAATAACTTTATCCACGAAGCTATTTTAGAAAAGAAGACGTTGACAAACGGTTGTGGGCTGTGCCAAATAGACCCTTAATATTTTGGATGTGCTTTTCTTGTTTATCTCATCAGAATGATAAGTCTACTTAACCCTCTAAACTATTAGTTATTATTATTTCACTCACCTATAAAATTAGTTATTCTACCCCTCAAATTATTGAAAACCGTCTAAATAACTCCTTTAGGTGGTTTTAAAGGTGGTTTTGGTTGACATGATACAAAGGTTGATTGCATGACCCCTTAACTATAAAACATGATATTATAGCCCGTAAAGCATCAAATAATATCCAAATGATTCATCAGATGGTCTTTAGGGTGCTTTGGACACTGTATCCCGCCTAAACACGCACACAACAAACCTTGTAATCTACGATGGATTTATAGAATGCCACTATCAGTACACCAATACAAGCAATGTATATTGTGACATGGTGGATATATAATCCTAATCTGATATCTGTCAGCGTATATGAAGGAGCCCCAAAACCTAACCCCACCCTTACTTCCCTGTTCCGCCTATCGTGACCCATCCTACCTCGTCAAGTGATCTCCACCATAATTTGAACATCATTTGATGATTTAAGGGCTACAATATCATATTCTGTAGTTAAGAGGGTCATGAAGTCAACCCTTGATATGTTTTGGGGTTATATAGACTTTTAAATATGCTACGTCAACAAAACCACCTTCAATACTACCTTAGGGGTTATTTAGATGGTTTTCAATAATTTGAGGGTAGATACCTGATTCTATAGATAAGGAGGTGAAGTAGATAACTACCAATATTTGAGGGACATAGCGAAACAACTTAGCCCCTCACCAAAATCCTCTAAAAGCCATCTAAATAGAAGTCTAGGGCCTCTTTATTTGCCTAGATATGTTTAGTTTGTGAAAATGAGTTAGACCAAGACGTCCCAGCCAACCTCTAAGGACACAAAAGGACTTGTTTGGTGGTCATGTCTCACATAGAAGGACTCGTTTATTTGGTTACATAAGAGCTAGGTTCTAGCATAACTACCATCAACCACCACCTCAAGATCATGCTCGTTTATCTGACTGGAGCATGATATGCTCACCCCTTGCTATGATCGGTGGATCTACTTCCCAATATAATCACCTCTCCTATTCACAAATTCATTGGCCAAGAACAATAATATGAAAATGTAGGTAATTAAGCTTACCACTCACATGAACACCATACCACCTACCAAAAGAAGGATCAAGAACTTCAGTCAGGGGTGGACCCACGACATACCCTGTGGGTCAACTTTCTACTTAATTAACAGCGTATTATCACTACATATAAAGATTTGTAACAGCTAATATTGTTATGCCTTGTTACCCAATGGTATGTCTTTTGGTCTCTAGCCAAGAGGTCGCAAGTTCAAACCTTTTGGCTGTAATTTTTGTCTTCATTTTCCGTTTTGTATTTATCTATTCTCTATTTTTTTGCCCCTTTAAAAGTTAACTATATCTAATATATTTTTTCTTTAGTTTTTATATTTATTCCATCTTGTTATGTCCTGTAAAACCTCACTGCAAATAATTTTTAATTTCTAGTCTTTTATCCTCTCTCAATATTAATAACTAATATAATATGTTTTGTCCTTTACTTTCTAGCTTTATATATCCCAAGTTGTTGTTTGTTATGGGACACATCATGAAAAAATAATAAATAAAAATAATGTAACTTCAGCTACATTTTATTATCACTTATTAATAGCTATATATAATGATATTTTAATTTTTCTACTTTCTTTTATAACTTTTAAAATTAAGTATGAATTAGTTTTTTCTATTCTTTTTTATCTCCTCCTGTTGTATCCCATGATCCTATGTGTCTTTATTTTTATTTTTTTATCGCCTCTAAATATTATAACTACAAATAACATATTTTATCCTTTCTTTTGCTATCTTTTCATCCAATCTTGTTGTAAGTCTCTTTTATGGCTATTATTTCGAATTATTTGTATTTCTTTTTTATATCATAATTTGTTATAGTTTTTAGCTAATCTTTAAATTTAAGGCTTATCGTGTTATTTGACGCATATGGTTTTACAAAATTGGAAGTAGTTTTACCAAATTGGAAGTGGTTTTACTGAATTGTGTAATTTTTTTGAGCGGCATACCCTATGATAAAATTCTTGGTCCGCCACTGACTTCAGTACTAGTATAAACATAGCAAAGTCCACATATTCAAACACAATAGTTCTCTAAACATTACAATTACATGAGCCGCACATGCGTGGCCTCTTCCATAGGCACATAGAAGGATGCAAAGTATAAGTGACTAGAGTTTATTATTAAAAATCTATAACCCACAGTCACACTATGAATAACATAAACGAGAAAGACATAATCAATAGTTTTTGGTCCAAGCTTTCGTTTTTTCTTTAGTGGCACATTCATCTTTCCCAAACAACCTCAAGTTCGCAGGTAAGAGATTTAATCTCTTCTTCTTCTATTCTTCGAATGGTTTGATTTTTTTATTCTTTGTGGATACCCTATGCAGAACATAACATGTTGTCAATGTAGCCTCACCTCATCATTTTTCTTAGATTGTCCCATAGAACATAACACGCTGTCAATGTAGCCTAACCTCATTATTTTTCTTAGATTGTTCCACAATCTCTGACATGGCGTTAACCAACTCAGTTTGAATGCGGTTCTTTCTCTCCACAATCCCATTGGATTGTGGTGATTATGGTGACGTCCTCTCATGAATAATTCCATACACTACACAAAACTCAGCAATTTTATTTTAGAAATTGTTGGCATAGGATCTCCAGGGTTCCTCTCCGACAGGATATAGGAAGGTGAATCTTAGCCTGGCCCCACGATTCCAGAAGGAAGCAAAGCGAAGCGAAGCACGTCTCCGACTTCGAGCATCAGGCAGGACTAGCCAGATTCTTATAGAAAGTACCTTCTATATTAGAAATAGAACACTATCCATGAATTCGTCTAGGATAAGAAAACGTTCCTCAGCCCTCTCTATCGATATAAATAGAAGCTGAGGGCACCCCTTGTAACAACGAACATCTAAACAATACACTCAATACAATGCAAAGGCTAACGCCGACTAGACGTAAAGGCTATTACTCGAGATTGAACTTGAGGGCCTGAACTAGGATAAATCGACTCTCTCTTGCATTAACAGTCGAGTTTCAGCATACGCCGCCCTGAACAACTATCCCGGGTATTCCTATGGCAGGCTATCGGTGGTAAAATATCGATAAAAATATTTTCCCCATGATCACACTGTAAAGTTTTAAGTTTTTTCTCAAGTTTATTTTGTATCTCAGCTTTATAGATCTTAAAGTAACGCAACGCTTCATCTTTTATTTTTAATAGATACATAAAAAATCAAGTGCAATTATCTATGAATGTTATAAAATATCTCTTGCCACCTTTGGTCAACTCTTCATTCATCTCACACACATCATAATGGATTATTTCTTACGGTGCCAAGTCCCTCGCCACAACAGCCTTGTAAGACTTGCGAGGTTATTTTGATTCAACACAAACATGACATTTAGAACCTTTGACCATTCAAATTTCAAAATTAAACTATCTAAGCGATTCATACAACAAAAAATAATATGACCTAATCGTGAATGCCAAATATTCATCTCATTATCGTGGCTCACATGGTTCACGAAATTAAAACAAGTATTAGTCAAAGACCAGCGAAACAAACCTCCGCTCTCATATCCTTTTCCAACAAAAGTTTAAAACCATTATAACAAAGTAAAGAACTAAGAATCAATTTTTCTTTATTAAGAGAACATGATGCGTGTTCTTCAGTTGTACGGTCTTTCATGAAGTAAGCTTTAGGTCGATTGTACCAACACCACATATAGTCGCACACGCTTTGTTTTCTATCAACAAGGAGCAAGTCCATCCAACCTCATAAGAAGAAAACAAAGAAACATTAGCACATACATGTATATTTACATTAGTATCAATCTATTAATTAGGTAAATGACAAATTGAAAGAACAGTAAGCAATAAATTATCGTACCCCATTGTTTCTATATCAGTCTCAGTTGTGTTTCTTGTTTTTTGTTTGGCTTTCACTTAGCCTCCTCGCACTCTCTAGCATAGTGTCTAGGCTTGTCACAAGTGAAACAATTTCCTTTTTTCTTGCTTGTTCTTGTTCTTGTTCTTTTTCTTAACTATTACTTTATTCGATTCAATTCCAGTAGTGTGGAGTGGAGTGGAGTGGAGTGGGAGAGGAAGAGGAGGGAAGGGAGCAGTGACTGACTCGCTCGCCATCCCTTCTTAGGGGGTGTTTGGTTAGGGTTGTTAAAGTTTAACAGGTACTGTAGTAATTTTGTTTTATTTGCTAATTAATGTCCAACCATGGACTAATTAGGCTCAAAAGATTCATCTCACAAATTATTCTCTAGCTATGTTTTTAGTTTAGTAAATAAACTATATTTAATACTCCATGCATGTGTCCAAATATTTGATGTGACATGCGGTAAAGTTTAACAAAGGCAACCAAACATGGCCTTATTCCAGTCCCCATGTTCTTCTTTCTCTACTAGGTAGCGTGCCTGTGAGTTGTTACTAGATAGTTTACATTTTGTATTTTATACATATGGATCGCACGGTAAGATAATAATACTGTAAAAATTAAACACCAACGTTAAAGTGACATTATCTAAAATCAAACATAGTCACGAAGGGTGCGGTGTCGTAGGTTTACAAACTCTACTTCATAGACCTTTCTATGATGCGAATAAGATAATGTTTAATAGCGTCAGGAAGAAATCTCTAATATCCATTTTTTCATGCATTATAAATCCATAATAAGTTCTGCCACATCTTCGTACTATTCTGTCACACAAGTTTGAGTATATATATAAATATTAGTGCCTATCACATGGGTAATACTGCATCCATTGAAAAAACTTTCACAAAAACTTAAAACAAAGTGTTATACTCACTTATAATATGTGTGGCATCTATTCCACGTAGATATATACTGTAAAATAAGATATCCACTTAAGTGTCTATGGCAAGCTAGATTCATGATCAACAATATATAGAAATTAAATTTGTCGGTGTTTTTCCCATGGGGGTCACACCAACGAGTGAATTTGTATGCGTGCTTCCCTTTTCCATATGGTGATGCAAAAAGACACAAAGATTTATCCTAGTTCGGGCAAGAGAAGGCCCTACGTCCAGCGGGGGGAGAGAGTTTGTATTATTTTGCACCTAAGTGCTTGTACAGGGGTGAATACAAGCGTGGTATGGAGCGAGGCGGAGTATGGAAACTCTACTGCATATGAGTGTAGTGTTGTGTGGTTGATGTCCTGCCGTGGTCGCTCCCAGGCTTCCCCTTTTATAGTTCCAAGGGGAAGACCAGGGTACATATGTAGGTATCTGAGTAGGGGTCGATAGGGGCATGGCGCGCGGACCCACTCGAGGCCTCCGTACCGGCGTGGTCTCGAGCCGTCTCGTCTTGGTAGCTTGATGATGATTGCGCGTGCCCCTGTATCCCGCCCTGCGCGTCGTCTTGGACTGGTTCACCGGTTGCACGCCTGTACGGTATAGCGGCAGATCCGGCGGAGTGGTTGCGGTGCTGTCAGTCGACGCCCAACCCTTCTCCTGGAAGGGAACATATCTGGTCGAGGGTTAGACGCCATGTAGCGCCTTGTTGTCCAAAACGTTGACCTTGGATGTCTCGAGGGGGTTCTGATTAGATGTTCCATCCCTGCTTCTCGCGTCCTGGCATGATGTGAGTCGTTTGGTGGGGAAGGCTGCAAAAAGGATGATGGGACGGGTGCCTGTTCCCTATCACGCTTCCCGTGACTGGCGCGTTAGGTGAGAACACGACAGGCACTTTAAATGCCCTGGTTCCCGTGCGCGCGTCAGGCGGCGGGTGGCGTCCTTGCGCTCGACGCCTCCCGGTTCGCGCGAGCCTGTTTCTGTATTCGACGTAGCTCGCGCTCGAGCTCTGATCGATTCGCTCGATGCCTTTTTTGTCTTCGAGGCTGCGGACGTCGATGACCGTATGTATGTCTGACTAGAGCGTCGAGTTGAGGGCCTCGACCTGCGTACGGGTAATCTCATTATGTGCATCGGTGAGGGCACCCCTTACTGATACCCTCGACAGTAGCCCCCCGAGTCTCCATTTGAGCGCTGGCGCTCGAGTGGAGGCTTTATTTTGCGGTCGAATTTCCGTGGGGGCGCGCGAGCGACCCCGCGGGGGTAGCCCCCGAGCCCTTGGAGGAGTTTTTGACTCCTTCGAGGGTTATATTGCCTAATTCTGAGAAACGCTGTCGACACCGGTGGTGGAAGGTCCTGATTGGCACGCTTTGCGCGAGGGTTTCAACGTACTCTCGATAGAGCGAGCGTCATCCACCCCAGATTGAGTTCCTAACGTGTAATCCAAGTGAGAACCTGTGCCCCTTTCGAGGGGGTCAGCTGTAGCCCGGAGGCGTTCTCATAAAGTGGGGTCGACGTGGTCGGGGATGCTGGGCTCGTTCGATAGAGTCCAGTGGCTCGATGCCTCCTGTCGGGGGGATTCCTCTCGACTGTCTCGACCCTACCTTGGACATCCCCAATGAGTTCTCGAGGCGGGCCTCGATTTTCGACCACTCGCTGGGCATCCCTGACTCTGGGGCTCGAGATCGGCTGTCGAACCCTTTCGGCGGGTCAGCCTGCGACTTCTCGAGGCTTTGGTGGGCGCGTACCTTAGCTTTCAAAGGAAGGAAGAGGCCGTGGCGGTTCGCCTTTCTACCCGTTGGGCGCGTCTTTTCGAGTGGGAGCCGTTGCGGCACTGTGTTGGCGCAGAATTTGGAGCGTCCCGTCTGTGATTAGGAAAAGGACCGTTAGACGACGCATTTATGGGGGGAGTTACCTCATTTATCAGATCTGACCGTTGGTGGGTCGCTGCCTATAAGTATCCTATGGCATGGCTGCCATTCTCCCTTCTGCCTTCCGTCTCCATTCTTGCCTTAGCCTTCTTGCCGTCTCAGCTCTCTTGCCATCTCTCGCGCGCGCACCTCCTCGAGCAATAGCGAAACCGCCCTCCTTCCGTCCAAGATGCCTGTGAGACTCGTCGCCGTCGACGACTGGCACCCGTCGTCGATGACGGAGCGTCGGTTGCTAGAGCTTGAGAGGGAGGGACTGCTGCGCCGCCGCACCTCGCTGTCATCGCCGGAGTGGATCGCGCCGCCAGCGGACCACCGGGAGCCCAAACCGCCCAAGGGCTACGTGGTGTCGTTCGCCAAGTTCCACCGCCACGGCCTGGGCGCTCCTCCGAGCCGCTTCATGCGGGCGCTCTGCCTCCATTACGGGGTGGAGCTCCAGCACTTCTCCCCAAACGCCATCACCGTTGCGGCGGTCTTCGCCGTGGTGTGTGAGGGCTATTTGGGGATGGTGCCCCACTGGGAGCTGTGGCTCCACCTCTACAGGGGCGAGCTCTTCAACACCCCCACCGGGACCACCGGCGTGAGGAAACCCGTGTGGGCCGGGTGCCTCAACCTGGTGCTGAAGACGAAGAAGACAGAGAGGCCACGCGAGTACATCCCGGTGGGGTTGTCATCGAACCACGCTGGATGGGACTCCTAGTGGTTCTACCTGAGGAACGACGACGATCTTCTTCCTGCTTACACCGGCCGTCTGATTACGGAGCGCCCGGACAACTAGACATACAGCGTCATCCAAGACCACCAGTCGCGGCTCGACCCCCTCCTCGACGCCCTGAAGAAGCTGCGCCTGGAGGGCCTGTCCGCCGCTCTTGTCCTCTCGGCCGTCCATCGTCGGAGAGTTCTCCCGCTGATGTCTCGGCCGCTGAGGATGGACGAGATGGGGCCGGGCGTTTCGTCTCGGGACCTCGAGGCATGCCGGATGTCCAACGAGGCTCTGGCGGACGACGAAACCGCTGCCCGGGTTAGGGCGGCCATTGCCGGCGACTTTAAGTCGGAGCACATCAATGGCTTCCCCATGAGGCCTGACGAGGGCTCGATCGACCTGGTACGCTCTTTTCTCATACATCGCTCCGATTCTGGATTTCGTTCGATCTCTTTTTAAGCCTACCTTTGCTCTGGCAGGGACGGATTGATGTCCAGTCCTCGAGGCCTCCAGTAAAGGGGGACGAGGTCGACCACGACAAACGGCGCCAGTCTGCCGAGAAACTGAAGTCCGCCAAGGACTCTGAGAAGAAAGGGACAAGGAAGAAGAATCTTGACCGCCAAGCGCTAGAAGCGCGTCGAGCTAAATCCAGGCAGAGGGGGGAGCCTGAAGAAGAATCCCCTAGTGAGGATGATGGTGGGGACAGCGATGATGATAGCGACGATTCCGAGGGGATGGCGTCTCGCCTTGACCGGATCCTCGAGGGTCCACCTCGAGGCGACGCCGATGCCCCGCGGACGGGAGTGCCAAAGGAGGGGCCAGGCGGATCTCACCGCCCCCGCGATGACACTCCTCCTGCACCTACGCCGAGTCGAGCCGTCCCGCGTCCTCAACCTCCCCCTACATCAAAGGCGGGTAGCCAGGCTAAGCCCCAGGTGACGGGGTCGTTGACCCGTGGCCGCGCCGCGGCCTCCGACAAGGGGGAGACCGGCCGCAGGAGCGCTAGTCCCGGCGCTCGCCAGGTTGGAGATGCGGGGCCAAGACCGGCGCCTGTCCTCGAGGGGTCGAGGGCCTTGACGCTGGGCGGCTCGAGGCCCATCAGTCGAGGCACCGGTAGGCAAGCCGTTCTCCCTGTGGGGTAAGTTCTCCGATGCTGTTATTCTTGTTTTCCTGGTTCTTTGCGTTTTCTCATGTAGCGGTCTTCTTTACGCCCGTTCTTCCCTCCTCAGGTTGAAGCGGACGCTTGAGCAGGCCCAGCCTTCGATGGCGAAGAGGCTTAAGGTGGGAGCAGCCTCCAAGGAGCCAGGTCAGTAGCTTATTCATGGGATTTGTGTTGTTCTTACGTTGGTCATCATAGTGACTGGCCTTTGTTTTTTGTTTTACAGGCTCCTCCGACCCGCAATTGTCGATCGGCACCGAGAGCGCCCCACCCCATCCCCTGGCGGGTGAGCCTGCCTCGTCGTCGCCAAAACAAGCCGAGGCGCCTCGGCCCCAAGGGCAGGAGGGAGTCCCCGAGCCTTCCCGATCAGGGGTCGAGGGGGATCCCATTACCATTAGTGATGGGTCTGGCGGCGATGGGACCTCGAGGGATGCCCATCCCATGGACGAGGAGGCCCAGACTTCTCTCGTCGTGAGACGGACGCCCTGGCCTGCCGGGCTTCGCTCCATCAAGGAGCAGAAGAAGAAAGAAGAGGAGGAGCATGAGCAGGAGATGCAACGGCAGCTGCAGGAGCAGGACCGCCAACAAGAGTCGCAGGAGCTCGAGGAGCAGCAGCAGCAGGGGGGCCAGCCGTTGGAGGAACCGCTCGAGCCTCCTCCTCACAGTCCGCCCCATCCAGTACCACCGGCGCCGCAAGAGCCCGGGGACCAGGAAGAGGGTCTGCCGGTTTTTGGACCCCCAACCCCAGCGTGGCTCCGTCTAGGGGCGCCCGCCGCGATCCCAGTAGAGTCGGGGCGGGCGGATGGTGTGGTAGCGCTCGCCTGCATGATGCGCACCCCTGTCGACCCTGATTCCGAGATCAAGAGGACGATCTACGGCATGGACGGAATCGCCCCGGGATTCCTCCGAGAGCGTCGGGCGTGGGAGGACCGCATTCCCGCCGAGGAGGACGAGGCTGGGACGTCGGGCGGAGGCGGAAGCAGCAAAACGAGCACCTGGAAGATGGTGGACGACGACGGGCGGTTCCCCTCCCTCGTCGACTTGTTCCTGCGCCATGGGAGGTCCCTCGATACCGTCGAGGACCTTATTCGTGGTGTCAAGGCGCGGGCTGACCAGGAGATGGAGAACTGGTGTCCCGATCGGATCCGCATCCGGGCTTCCACCGATCCGTCTGAGCCCAACATCTTCCTGGACGATCGGAAGGAGGCTGAGAAGTGGGAGCACGTCGAGGAGCTCCGCCTCTGGATGAAGCACGTGGTGGGGCTCCTGTCGGACGTTGTAAACAACGGGCTCGGGCCAGCCTACTTTGTAAGTCTCCTAGTCTTTTAATCATTAGAGAACTTGTTGGTTTTGGGTTCTAACTGCTCGATCGCCGGCTCTCAGGACCTGAAAGAGACCTCTCGTATTAAGTCAAGCTTCATTCATGCCACGAGGGGCGGCTGGGAGCAGCTCCCCCTCCTTAAAGACCAACTCCTGGAGTCATAGGAGAAACTCCTCAAAGCTTATAAAGATCTCTTGGCGCTCGCGGAGGAGAAGAAGGAGAGGGTGGCTGCCCTGGCCGAGGCTCGAGAGGCCTCAAAGAAGGCTGAGGAAGAGGCCGTGCTGCTGAGGGAGCGGGCTCTGACGGTCGAGGAGGCTGCGTCCAAAGCTCGGGAGGAGGCCCTGTCTTACAAGAACGTCGTTGCTGATCTGGACAAGGAGAAGGGCCTCCTCAAGACTGACCTGGACTCCCTTCGAGAATCCTTCCAGAGGATGAAGGTGGAGCATGTGAACGGCGAGATCGCCAGGAGCGCCATGGAAGAAGCCAAGAAGAAGGCCCTCGAAGACCTCGAGGCAGAGCGGGCTCGATCCCGCAGCCTCTCCGACGACATCGACCGTCTGAAGGGAGAGCTGCTGGAGAAGAATGGGGCCATTGCTCAAGCTGGCAAAGCGATCGAAGATCTGTGTGTTGCCAACACTGAGCTGGCACGCTCTAACAGAGAGATCGAGAGGGCCAACACCAAATTAGTTGGCGAGAACACAGCTCTGGAGGAGTCCGCGGTACGTTTCTATTGTTGGGTTTTCTTTTCGAGTCTGTGCTGGGTTTTATCTAAAGCTTTTTGCGTTGGCCTTCACAGGGCTTAAAGACGAGCTCTTGGCCGCCCAAGTCGAGGCTCGCAATGCCAAGGCCCAGCTCAAGGGGGAGGTTGCTTTGAACCGTCGCCTGCGGACGGCGATAAGCGATCTCTCGACCTCTTGGGAGGTCGAACCCGTGGACGAGTCGAAGGAGGAAGCTCGAGGCGATGCGCTGGTCGACCAGCTGTGCTACTTAGGCACGACGCTGAGGGATCGGGTGCGGGACGCTCTCCACATCGGGGTGAAGCGGGCAATGGCCGTTGTCTGCTCAGGCTTCTCCTACGACATGGAGGTGGTGTCCCACGGCTTCGTCACCGACATCTCCAAGACCGACGCGGAGAATGAAGAGAGGCTCCACGCCTTGATCGACGACGCAGAGGTTCCTGGAGAGAGGTTGGCTAGGCTGTTTGAGCCAGAGGTACTGCCTCCTGAGACTAGCTCGGGCGCAGGCGAGGGCGGTGAGGACCGTGATGCGGACTGAGGCCTGCGAGCCTGCTCTGGGTGCCTAGGCCCCTTTGTATAGTATTTTGCTACTCTATCTTTAAGTAGTATGACGTCTTTTAAATGGTTGTCAAATGTTTATCTGTCTTTCCGCTCGAGGCTCCTTTACTTCTTCTTGCGCTTATGTTTGTTTTTTCCCGCTCGGTCTTTTGTTTAGGGCGGTCTCGATTGCCTTAAGGGTGAGGAGGCGAGTAGAGTTTCCATAGCCCGGGGGCGTAGGAGATCTCAGGCTCGTCGTTTCTCGGCCCTTAAGGGGCTCGAGGTACCTTTACTACTCAACCGCACGAGATTACTGATGGGAACGAAAGGGTTACTTGGTTTTTTCGACACCTGGGGGGGTCGCCCCCTGCTAGCCCCTGAGGGGGTATCGACTATGATAGGTCATAATCGGTATCCCCTTCTAATCGTCGAGATTTCAGCTCGTGAAAAAGTAAATTGCTCGAGGGAAAGACTTTATTTATTCATGCATTCATTTACAAAACCTTGGTACAGAATGTACGTGGGAACATAAGGCTTTGAAATTCTAGGGGTAGAATCGACGTAGCTGTTCGATGTTCCACGCGTTGGTGAAGATCGCCCCCTTTTCATCCGCGAGCCTATATGTTCCAGGCTTCAAGACCTCAGCCACCACGTATGGGCCTTCCCAAGGTGGAGTCAACTTGTGGCGTCCTTGATTGCTTTGCCGCCGTCGTAGGACGAGGTCGCCCACGTTCAGGTCCCTCTTGCGTACGTGCTTGTCGTGGTAGCGTCACAGCTTCTGCTGGTATCTGGCGGAGTGAAGGAGAGCCATGTCTCGAGCTTCTTTGAGTTGGTCGACCGCGTTTTCTTGAGTCTCTTTATTTGTTTGCTCGTTGTATGCCTTGAGTCGAGGGGACCCATACTCGAGATCTGTCGGGAGCACGGCCTTAGAGTCATAGACCATGAAGAATAGGGTGTATTTTGTGGCCCTGCTTGGCGTAGTCCTTAAGCTCCACAGGACTGAGGAAAGCTCCTCAACCCATTTCTGCCGAATTTCTTCAAGCGATTGTAAATTCTCGGTTTGAGCCCCTGCAAAATCATGTCGTTGGCATGCTCGACTTGGCCGTTAGTTCGAGGGTGGGCAACTGCAGACCAGTTCACACGGATGTGATGCTGATCGCAGAAGTCTAGGAACTTTTTGCCGGTGAACTGAGTGCCGTTGTCGGTGATGATGACGTTGGGAATCCCAAACCGGTGGATGATGTCGGTGAATAAAAGGACGGCCTGCTCGGAGCGGATGTTGGTGATGGGTCGAGCCTCGATCCATTTGGAAAACTTGTCGATAGCCACCAACAAGTGAGTGTACCCCCCTTTCGCCTTTTGTAGAGGCCCTACTAAGTCGAGCCCCCATACCGCAAACGACCACGTGATAGGGATCATGTGGAGAGCGTGGGCGGGCAGGTGCGTCTGTTTCACGTAGAATTGGCACCCATGACATGAGCGCACGAGTTCGACGACATCAGCTATGGCCGTTGGCCAGTAGAAGCCTTGTCGGAAGGAATTCCCTACGAGGGTCCGTGGAGCAGCATGGTGGCCGCAAGCCCCCGAGTGTAGATCCTCGAGGAGTTTTCTGCCTTCCTCTATGGTGATGCAACGCTGCAAGACCCCCGTCGGGCTTCGTCGATATAGCTCTTTGTCCTCGCCATAGATTACATATGACTTGGCCCATCGAGCAATACGGCGGGCCTCGGATCGATCTTCTAGCAGTTCACAACAAATCAGGCAGTCAAGGAACGGTGTGCGCCAATCGAACGGTCGACCGGGCCGCACTTCCATTGCCTCACCCGCTATTAGTAGTGCCTCGACGGTGTCAGCTTACTGGGCAGGAGCGGTCTCGACGCCAGCCCCCGAGCCCAAGTCAACGGATGGCTCATGTAGATCTCTTGAGAACGCGTCAGGTGGGACCGTGCCTCGAGTCGACGCGATCTTGGCGAGTTCGTCGGCTGCCTCGTTGTAGCGTCGGGCGACGTGGACGAGCTCGAGGCCGTGGAACTTGTCCTCGAGTCGACGAACCTCCTTGCAGTATGCCTCCATTTTCGGGTCGTGGCAGTTCGAGGCTTTCATCACTTGGTCGATGACGAGCTGGGAGTCGCCTCGAATGTCGAGGCATCGAACTCCAAGCTCGATGGCGATCTTCAGTCCGTTGACAAGGGCCTCGTACTCTGCAACATTGTTGGACGTGGCAAAATGTATCCTGATGACGTACCTCATATGAACGCCCAGGGGCGAGATGAACAGCAGGCCCGCCCCAGCTCCCGTCTTCATGAGAGACCCGTCGAAATACATCGTCCACAATTCTGCTTGAACTTGAGCCAGGGGGAGCTGGGAGTCAGTCCATTCCGCGACGAAATCCACAAGGGCTTATGACTTGATAGCCTTACGGGACGCATAAGTGAGAGTCTCACTCATGAGCTCGACCGACCATTTAGCGATTCTTCCCGTGGCTTCTCGACTTTGGATGATCTCTCCCAAGGGGAAGGATGAGACCACTGTGATAGGATGGCTGAGGAAGTAGTGATGGAGCTTGCGTCAGGCGAGGATTACGGCGTAGATCAGCTTCTGGATTTGTGGGTAACGCGCTTTGGTCTCCGAGAGTACCTCGCTCACGAAATAGACCGGCCTCTAGATAGGCAATGCATGCCCCTCCTCCTGCCTCTCGACCACCATAGCTGCACTGACGACCTGGGTCGTCGAGGCAACATAAAGGAGCAGCGGTTCCGCAGGTTGAGGTGGGACCAGGACTGGTGCTGAGGTCAATGTTTTCTTCAGATTTTCAAGGGCTTCCTCGGCCTCGGGGGTCCAAGAGAAGCGCTCGACTTTCTTCAGAAGTCGGTACAGGGGCAATGCATTTTCTCCCAACCTTGAGATAAAACGACTCAGCGCCGCTAGGCATCCCGTTACCCTCTGTACGCCCTTGATGTCTCGGATCGGCCCCATTCTTGTGATGGCCGAGACTTTCTCGGGGTTGGCCTCGATGCCACGCTGGGAAACGATGTAACCCAGGAGCATGCCTCGAGGTACGCCAAAAATGCACTTCTCGGGGTTGAGCTTGATCTGGTTGGCGCGTAGGCAGCTGAAAGCGATCTCGAGGTCCTGGATCAGGTCTCCCCGCCATTTTGACTTGATGACGATGTCGTCGACATAGGCCTCGACCGTCGAGCCTATGTGCTTGCCAAACACGTGGAGCATGCAACGCTGATATGTGGCTCCCGCGTTTCGAAGCCCGAACGGCATGGTTACATAGCAATACATCCCAAAGGGTGTGATAAAAGATGTCGCGAGCTAGTCGGACTCTTTCATTTTTATTTGATGGTAACCAGAATATGCATCAAGGAAAGAAATGGTTTCACATCCCGCAGTTGAATCAACAATTTGATCGATACGAGGTAATGGAAAAGGAACTTTCAGACATGCTTTATTTAAACTTGTATAATCGACACACATCCTCATTTTCCCATTCTTTTTCTTAACTAGTACAGGATTTGCTAACCAGTCGGGATGGTGAACCTCCTTGATGAATCCGGCCGTCAAAAGCTTTTGGATCTCCTCGCCAATGACCTTGCGCTTCTCCTCGTCGAATCGGCGCAACCTCTGCTTCACTGGCTTGGAACCGGCTCGAATTTCCAAGGAGTGCTCGGTGACTTCCCTCGGTATGCCGGGCATGTCCGAGGGACTCCATGCAAACATGTCGGTGTTCGCACGAAGAAAGTCGACGATCACGGCTTCCTGTTTGGGATCGAGGTCGGCGCTGATCGTCAGCGCCTTACCGTCGGAGCTGTTGGGGTCGAGCGGGATCTTCGTGGTTCCTTCCGCCGGTTCGAAGCTTCCCACGTGGCGCTTGGGCTCAGGAGCCTCTGCGGCCAGGGCCTCGAGCTTCGAGGCGAGCTCAGTGGAACTCTCGACGGCTTCCCCGTACTCGACGCGTTCGACGTCGCACTCGTACGCGTGCTCAAAGGAGGAGCTGACGGTAATGACGCCCTTGGGACCGGGCATCTTTAGCTTCAGGTAGGTGTAGTTGGGGATAGCCATGAATTTGGCGTAGCCCGGGCACCCGATGATGGCATGGTACGTGCCCCGGAACCCCACCACCTCGAAGGTGAGGGTCCCCTTCCTGAAGTTGGCTGCCGTGCCAAAGCAAACCGGTAGGTCGATTCGACCTACCGGCAACGCCTTCTTTCCTGGTACAACGCCATGGAAACCACCGGCGCTTGGCTGGAGCTGCGTCCTGTTGATGCCGAGGAGGTCGAGGGTCTCGAGATAGATGATGTTGAGGCTGCTGCCACCGTCCATCAGTACCTTTGAGAGCCAGGTGTTGACGATGATGGGGTCGACGACGAGTGGGTAGACGCCAGGGGCAACTACTTTGTCGGGGTGGTCCTCTCGGTCGAAGGTGATGGGGGTGCTCGACCAGCTGAGATACTGGGGCACCGTCATCCTTGCCGCGAAGACTTCACAGTGTTCCCTCTTGCGCTGCCTTGCAGTCAGCTGCGTCGAGGGCCCACCGTAGATCATGTAGCAGTCATGGACGGCGGGGAAACCATCGTCATCTTTGTTATCCTCCTTTTCGCCGTCCTTCTCCTTCTTTGGGTCGTCGCGCGTGTTTTTCCTGAACCCCAGACCATCGAAATGCTTTCTCAGCATACGACAGTCCTTAAGCTTGTGGTTGGCTTCTCCCTTATGGTAAGGGCATGGCTCTTCTAGCATCTTATCGAAGATGCCCCCATCTGGGGGGCCTCGAGGCTTTTTGTGCTCCACGGCGGCGACGAGATCGTCGTCGAGGTCTTCCCGTTGGAATGGTCGTGTCTTCTTCTTCTTCTTGTTCTTCTTGGGACCCCGACTGGGGCCTTCGTCATCATCGGCGGGCTGCTTGCCCTTCCTTCCTTCATAGCTGAAGAAGGCGTCGACCGCTTCTTCTCCCGCCGCGTAGTTGGCCACCACATCCATCAGCTCATCGACGGTCTGAGGGCGATTCCGGCCCAATTCTCGTACCAAGTCTCGACTAGTGGTACCAGAGACAAAGGCCAGGATGACGTCGTGATCGGGGATGTGCAGCAGCTCGGTGCGTTGCTTTGAGAAGCGTCGAGCGTACTCTCAAAGAGTTTCTCCTGACTTCTGCTTGCACTTGCTGAGGTCCCATGAGTTCCCAGGCCGTATGTAGGTCCCTTTGAAATTACCTTCGAAAACTCTAACCAGATCGACCCAGTCATGGATCTGATCGGCCGGGAGCTCTTCGAGCCACCTGCGAGCGGTGTCGGAAAGGAAGAGTGGTAGTTGTCTGATGATGGCTCGATCGTCTCCTCGAGCACCTCCCAGCTGACAGGCTAGCCTGAAGTCTGCCAGCCACAGCTCTGGTTTGGTCTCTCCGTTGTACTTTGCGATGCTGGTCGGGGGTCGGAACGGGCTGGGCAGCGGCGTGCTGCGGATTGCCCTGCTGAATACCCGTGGTCCTGGTGGCTATGGAGCCATCCGATCTTCATCACTATCGTACCTCCCACCGCGATGGGCGCTGTAACCGCGCTCTTCCGTGTCCCCGTACTGACGGCGTCGATTCTCTTCAATGTCACGTCGCGCGTCGTGTCGACGCTGATTGTCGACGGGGAGAACGAGCGTGGTCTTTCTTCCTCGAGGGGGTGGCTGCTGATGGACTGACACCTCCTTTTCGTTTTGGGGCGGTTCATCGCGCTTTTCTGTGGCAGCTCCTCGACGTCGTGAAGCCGAGCTTTCGGCCTGTTGAACTGCTGCCACCTAGAGTAGTGTCTGTACCTCGTCTCGAATGCGTCGAGCTTGGGAGTTTGACGGCTCCGGCATGTTTCGCAGCAGCATTGTCGCTGCCACGACGTTCTGGCCTGCTCGAGGGAAACGGCTGATGGGCTGCTCTGGCTCTGCGTCTCCAACGATCTGTTGGTGTACCTCTCGAGCTCGCCTGTGGACACTTCCGCCAGGCGGGTAAGGCAGGTCCTGCTTGAGGATCTGCTCAAGCAAGACAAGGCGCTCACGATCCTCGTCAAGCTTTGCCTTGAGCTCTCGTAGTTGCGCAATTTGCGCGGCTCTGTCTTCTTGCGGTGGGGGGTCGACTTGACCGTCATTCCCAGGCGTCCTGGGGTCTTCCCTCGCTGCAGGGGCTCGCCTGCCTGCAACGGCGTCTTGTGTCTCGTCGGTGGTTTCCACCGCGCCGTCGATATGGAAGCACTCCCTAGTAGGGTCGTGGCTGTCGGATTTCGAGCCGGAGTCTGGCTCGGCGGTGTAGAAACATCCGCGTCCTTCCTCCAGCAGCCGCTGTCTGAGGGAGGTAATCGTGTACCGCCCGGGGCCTAAGCGGCGGAGGCCTCGTACCTGGGAGAAGTTTGGTAGCTCGGACGTCGGTCGCTGCGCTCCAGGGCCGCATGGGAGGACCATTGGTCTCTCCACGTACGTCTGGGCGTTTGGGCATATCGCCCTGGCGAGTGATGCTGCGGCATTGTCCAGGCCGAACGGCAAGGCTCCTCTTGAGGCGAACAGCCCATGTGGAAGTAGCCTGGCGGTGGGGGAGAGTGCGTGGGGCGCGTCACCTCCCTTCGTCGTGTGATCCTCTCGGCGCGGAGCCGTCGTGCCCGTGGGGCACGGGGCTATCGGCTCTCGCGACGCCTCCTGCCTGGCACGGACTGCCGGTCGTGGCGAGGCAGAAAGGCGATGACGGTGCTGTCCACGCCTCTTCTTGGGCGGGGAGGCATGGTGGTGAGGACGTCTCGGGACCCTCATCCGGGTTGGCGCAACGCGGGCTCCTCCCGGCCCTTTGATTGAGAGCAAGATCATGTCATAGCCGGAGCCAGTGGACATGAACTCGAGACTCCCAAACCAAATCACCGTGGAACGTGAAATCGGCGAAGAAAGAGTGGCCATCTAGGAAAGAATGGGAAATCGATGAAAAACACGCAGGACGCCTACCTGGCACGCCAACTGTCGGTGTTTTTCCAACGGGGGGTCACACCAACGAGTAAATTTGTATGCGTGCTTCCCTTTTCTAGATGGTGATGCAAAAAGACACAAAGATTTATCCTGGTTCGGGCAAGAGAAGGCCCTACGTCCAGCGGGGGGGAGAGAGTTTGTATTATTTTGCACCTAAGTGCTTGTACAGGGGTGAATACAAGCGTGGTATGGAGCGAGGCCGAGTATGGACATATGAGTGTAGTGTTGTGTGGTTGATGTCCTGCCGTGGTCGCTCCCGGGCTTCCCCTTTTATAGTTCCAAGGGGAAGACTAGGGTACATATGTAGGTATCTGAGTAGGGGTCGATAGGGGTATGGCGCGCGGACCTACTCGAGGCTTCCGTACCGGCGTGGTCTCGAGCCGTCTCGTCTTGGTAGCTTGATGATGATTGCGCGTGCCCTTGTATCCCGCCCTGCGCGTCGTCTTGGACTGGTTCACCGGTTGCACGCCTGTACGGTATAGCGGCAGATCCGGCGGAGTGGTTGCGGTGCTGTCAGTCGATGCCCAACCCTTCTCCTGGAAGGGAACATATCTGGTCGAGGGTTAGACGCCGTGTAGCGCCTTGTTGTCCAAAGCGTTGACCTTGGATGTCTCGAGGGGGTTCTGATTAGATGTTCCATCCCTGCTTCCCGCGTCCTGGCACGCTCTGAGTCGTTTGGTGGGGAAGGCTGCAAAAAGGATGATGGGACGGGTGCCTGTTCCCTATCACGCTTCCCGTGACTGGCGCGTTAGGTGAGAACGCGACAGGCGCATTAAATGCCCTGGTTCCCGTGCGCGCGTCAGGCGGCGGGCGGCGTCCTTGCGCTCGACGCCTCCCGGTTCGCGCGAGCCTGTTTCTGTATTCGACGTAGCTCACGCTCGAGCTCTGATCGATTCGCTCGACGCCTTTTCCGTCTTCGAGGCTGCGGACGTCGACGACCGTATGTATGTCTGACCAGAGCGTCAAGTTGAGGGCCTCGACCTGCGTACGGGTAATCTCATTATGTGCATCGGTGAGGGCACCCCTTACTGATACCGACGACAAAATTATAGGTATTATTATTATTGCAAGCAACGTGATTTTTAGTTAGTTACCCATCTATGGCTTCTACAATGTTTTCTTCCTATTTGAATTTCCATTTGAAGACATCCTCTTACTATCTAGAAATATATTCATTCACTGCGGCCGTGTACTACAAGGAAAATCTAAAAGTGTACCCGACATACATCAACGATGGTGTCTCTTTACACCACTCTTCAATAGGTCTAGAGTCGATCATGATAAACATCTTCTTCTGATCGAAACATAAAGCATATATTTTTGAGCATGTAGCCATCACAAAAGAAACTGCAAATATGGTAGCATTTAGACAAGTATATAGGAAACAAACAATAAATGCAGGAGCAAGTAACTTGCGTATGGTGAGTTGTATTCCATATCCTCACATACACCAATCGCAGTAGTTGTTTATGTCATAGTGTATTTTTTACAAAATTTTGGCATTTTTGTTAAAGCTAACATTTTCTAGAAGAGAAGGATATCAAGAGTTAGAATTAGTATAATTTGGCCTAGTTTATTTATTTAGAAGAACAACAAATAAGAAAAATATAATGTGGTTATATAGAATCTGAGGTCCATGTGATGCTTTATAATATTGTTGTATTTTTTGTTGTTGTATTGTACTGTCGAGCTTCCTTTTTGGTTTCCTGTAGCAATATTGTAGCCAACAGATAGATAACAATGGTTTGTAGAAAAAAAATTAGACATGGTCCAAAAAGGTGACCTCAAAATATACCTCCTCATCCTTCAAAATTATACGCAAATGTGTATTGCCATGGTATTGTCGTAGTGTTGTCTTTCCAGAAAACCAAGGCACTCACATCTAATATGGAAGATATGTGTTCCATTCTCACTTCATGGAATTTAACTCATCTACAATCCTGTCCATGTCAATCAAAATGATAAAATCTATGAGTAAACCTATATTCAGAAAATGATTGTCTCAATCAATTACACGAGTAAATCAATCCAACCCATCCTCAAGATAGAAATTTATGTGGCTCTACACCACCACAACTGACCAGAAACCCAAAAGAACAATGACAGAATGAAAGCACGAAGTAGCTGGTGCTCACCTAGATCAAACATCAGCACTGGCTGGTAATGGACGTTGACGGTGAGGTGGCAGCAATATGGAGAGGCACTCTAGTGGTGTCGTGGTGGTGCTTCCATGCCATATGCCGCACGGTTGTTGGAGAGCGCAGGCGGGTACGATGGTGTTGTGCTGCCGCACCACTTGGACCGCAGAGGTTGCAGGCAAGTTATGGTTCTAGTAGTGTGCGTGGGAGCCAGCTGAGTTTTGTGTGACCGGCACGTCGACGATGTGTCTCTGTGGGGCTGGGGCTAGGGCGTTGGCATAGGGCGGTCGTGGGCAGCGGCGATGCAACCAGCTGCGAGCGGGCACGGGAGTCGAGTGGGCATGGGGCGTGTGTAGTGGCGGCGGCATGGTGACGGTGACGATGGTGGCACGGTTAGTTTCCTTAGTTTGTTTCGTCCTGAGTGTTTCCTTTTGAAGTTTGTTTTCTTCCTTTTAATCACATCGCATGGGACAACACCAATCAGTTACATGCAAGGGAATACACATTTTTTGTTTGGTCAAGACATGCAACAACATACGGCGCTAATCTTGCTCTTTCCTTTTGAAATAAACAATAGATTTGCTCTTTCCTTTTTATTTGAATTGAATACGCATGCAAGGGCTATGGACGTTGGAGTGGTTGCAGGAACGCCGGAGGCAGGACTATGGGCTCACGTTAGAATGTCGCACCATGTTTTGTTCTTTTTAGTTGTATAGGAGAAAGGAGTGGTAGACTTTTGTTTGAGTTTTTGCTAGAATTTCTTCTTTTAGGGCTTAGGATGATTCTTATGCACCAACTGGGCACTAGAACTCCCCTCACCGACCTTGTCATAGACGTTCTTTGCTCTTATATTCTCTTCAACATCTAAAGAGCCAATGAGCTTGGCAATGCCAAACTCTTGTATCTTTTGTTTCAGAGAAGTAGCAAAATATGTCTAAGTCTATGGTAGCTTAGCAATGATACAACCTACCACAAATTTATTGGGCAACACACATCCATATATTTTGAGTCCTTTTTTCAGTGTTTATGTCTCATGAGCTTGTTCTACTACAGAATGACAATCGACCATGCGGTAATCATGAAACTGCTTCATGACATACCCTCATGCGACCATCTTGGGAAATGATGATTCAACGGAAAGGGTCCATGAAATTTCCATCAACTATGCAGAAACTGGAGAGTCATTTGATAGAAAAGACTACAATTGGCGACTCATATTTATCTGCAATGATTGCCAAACTCCTTGAAAACGATCCAGATCCAAAGACCATGGCAGAGTGCAAAACACACTCGGACTGGATCCAATGGAAGGATGTAATCCAAGCAGAAATATCCTTGCTCACAAAAAGACATGTATTCTCACAAGTAATGCCTACACCTCCACAAGTATTCCCTATGGGATTCAAGTGGGTTTTCGTCCTAAAGTGAAACGAGAACAATGAGGTGGTGAGATACAAAGCGAGGCTTGTAGCATAAGGATTCACGCTGAGACCCGCATTGACTTCAATGTAACATACTCTTCAGTCATGGGTGGAATAATATTCCGATACTTAATCTTTTTGGCTGTAAAAAATCATCTATCTATGCAATTGATGGATGTAGTGACTGCATATCTCTATGGGTCACTCGATTCAGACATATACATGAATGTTCCTAACAGAATCCCAATACCGAATCAAAACGCAAACTGCAACATGTATTGTGTAATGCTACAGAAATCACTCTATGGCTTAAAGCAGTCCGGAAGAATGTGGTATAACTGACTCAGTGAGCATCTTCTACAGAAGGGCTACTCTAACAGTGATGATTGACCATGTGTCTTCATCAAGAAATCCCAAATGGGATTCTGCATCATATTGGTGTATGTTGATGATCTAAATATCATCGGTCATAAACAAGATATTGATGAGGCATGCAAACATCTTAAGACGGAGTTCGAGTTGAAGGATTTGGGTAAAACCAAATTCTGCTTAAGCCTACAACTTGAGCATCTTTCAACTGGAATCTTTATACATAATCTGCATATGTCTAGAAAGTATTGGAGAGATTCAATATGGACAAAGCATATCCTTCTAAAACCCCTATGGTCGTTCGGTCTTTAGGACTAAACATTGATCCATTCAGACCACAAGATGAGGGGGAGGAAATCCTTGGACCTCATGTCCCATACCTTAGTGCCGTTGGAGCACTGATGTACCTTGTCAATAGCACCAGGCCTGACATCGCTTTCGCAGTGAATTTGCTAGCAAGGCACAGTGCCGCTCCTACTAAGAGACATTGGACAGGAGTAAAACAGATCCTCAGATATGTTAATGGCACAAGGGATCTCGGATTATTCTTCTAAAGAGGAACAAGTTCTGAGATGATAGGATACACTGATACTAGATATCAATCAGACCCCCATAATGGCAGATCACAAATTAGTTTCGTATTCTCGGATTATTCTTTTTACAGAATGATCTACTACATACAACAGTCGTGTGGTCTTAAAGCTATCACAACTCCAACCATTACCTATGAAGATAATGCGGCTTGTGTTACACAGATGGAGATAGGCTATATCAAGAGCAATATCAACAAACACATCACTCCAAAGTTGTTCTATCCTCATGAATTATAATAAAAAGGAGAGATTGATATCTTGAAAACTAAATCATGCAACAATCTCGCTGATATATTGACTAAGTCCCTACCAACTTCCTCATTTGAAAAATGTGTCAAAGGAATTGGTATGCGACGACTTAGGGATTTGCAAGGTTCAGGGCGAGAAATCCCCTAGACATTAGCCTGTCTACACCATCATATTATACTCTTTTCTCTTTATGAGTTTTCCTCACAAGGTTTCTTATAAGGAGTTTTTAATGAGATAATATTAACACAAGAGTGTCATATTTCTTGTTTTCCCCATAGGGGTTTTTAAAGGAGTATCAAAGACACATATTGTCCTCAAAACTACAACATGAGTTTTCTCCTATAAAGGTTTTCTCGTATTAGTTTACAATGAGGCAATCATTAAGTGCTATAAATTTCTCCTTTTTTCCCAAGCAGTTTTAAGGATTTTTACTATAGCACATGTACACACGTATTTTTCCTCGTTTTTATCCTACAAGAATTTTTGGAGGAGCAATACGATCCATTGATCTCAAACAAGCGATTCGATCAAGGGCGAGTGTTATGAATATTTTATCTGGGGTAATCTCATCTCCTCGGATTCTCTCCCGAAAGATCTATCCTAACAGCTCGAGGACCGAAACTTCTCCTATGATCCCATACGTGTCCGTGAAGATCGATTCCACCTCCGTGACTTCCCCATGACTCATCGTGGGCTTCGTGATTACTTGGGGGAGAGTTTCCCCTCCCCCCTCGACTTGTATAACTACCAATCAATGAATAAAGAATCACACACCGAGTTCATTTACTTCCTCTCTGTTCTCTCGTACTTTGTATTGCACTCGTAACAGTGTCGAGGCATGATGCACAAGGCATTGAATGATACCGTGAGAAAGACAAACATCATCGATCAATAATATAATAGAAAAAGATGCTAACCCTCAAATCTCTCATGGACTGCTGTACTAAATATCTACTCCCTCCAATGCTTTATCATAACGGCTATAAATATCTACTCCCTCCATTTAAATGTATAAGTCATTCACAAATCTTAGAGAATCAAAGCACTTAAAGTTTGATCAAAATTATAAAGAAAACTATAAAGACTTGTGGCATCAAATAGGTGTACTATGAAAATATACTTAATGAAGAATCTAATGATACTTAGTTGGTATTATAAATATTATTATTTTATCATATAAATTTGGTCAAACTTGACATGTTTTAACTTTCCAAGATTTTTGGAATAGTTTATAATTTGGAATGGAGGAAGTACTATATAAATATATATTTATGGCGACCAATAGTTTTGGCAGTCGCACCTTCGATCCTACACTCTCTTCTAAGATGGCACTCCCTTCTAGTGGTTTTGGTAGTCGCACCTCCGATCACACACTATAGAGCTTGCACATTTTCACCAATAAAGTTTGTCATGGTTGATTGCTCCCATATGACGTTTCAAGATGTGTGTCTACAGGGCCCTTTACAAAGCTACTCCAAGCCTATTTAACACCTACACTTAGGTTTCACCCGAACATAAGTCAAAAGACTATAGGGGATCTCTTCATTTTATGCCACTTACATCGACTCCATAATAACATTTTTTATGAAACTAATCAATAAGGTGGAACCATAGCCTATGTAATTGTCATGGTTGCGTTGTTAAGCTAGGTTACAGGCTTTTGAGAATGGATCCTTAGAATCTAGGAGAGGAACTAGCAGAAACCCACCAACCATCCACCATGACAACATCAAAACCATAACCATATACAACATTTCGTATCGCAAACTATCCGCAGCCAAAACCATGTTGTTGAACTCCTTAATCTCCATGTTGCTAGAAACACCACTAACCCAAGTTGCATAGATCATTAATCAAAGTTAGCATTAAACCTTTTAGAGCCTGTTCGCTTATCTGAAAAGTCATTACTGAAATTATTGTGAGAGAAAAACACTGCTGGCTGGCAGAAAAAGTATGACTTATAAGGGCAGTCCCAATGGAAGATTTCTAGAGTAGTTTCCAAGAGCATTAAATTGTACTATAGACTCTAATTCTTCCAATGCATAGTTTCCTCAGTAGTTTCTAAATTTAAATAAAATTAATGACTTCATGCGTGTTTCACAATGAGAGCTTCATCATTTGTACTGAGAGTATATGTAGCACACGCACAGCGACAAAATCAATCTCCAATACTAATTCAGATTCATATTTTGGAGGTCTAGCACAAACAGGTATCTGGTTCTCGAGCAGATCATGTCGTGCATTAATCTGTTGCAACACACAACAAGAAAAAACAATCAGATGAACAACAACCAAGATGATTCCATTGCCCGTCGATTAAATCGTCCATTTGTTGACGAGATAGCAGAACAAACAGATCAGCAGGATTTAGATCGACACCACCTCACACCATAGAGTCACTGATGCTTGGTGCCCTGCCACTGCAGCAGCAGCACCTCCTCTTCGGACGGTAGCGTGCGGCTCGGTCTCCATGCGCACCACCGCTGCGCAAAGGACGCGAGCGCACGACCAGAGAGGGCCGGAGGGAGAGGGACGTGGGAGCGCGTAGGATAGTTTTGGCAGCGCGCAGGAACATGCGAGCGAAGTGGAGCAGGAGATCCGAGCCGAGAAGGAAGGAAACTACCCGTTTCTCCCCAACGCAGTTCAGCTCGTTTCCTCTAGCATCGGCAAACGTGAAGACTTCGTTTCCTCTATAGGAAACGGTTTCTCTATTTTTCCTTCTCTCTCTTCAATAAATCTACTGCCACATCAGCAATCTGTTTAGTTGGCAGACTAATTAATAGAGATAGAAACTATCATAAATATACCATTGGGACTTCTCTAAGATAAGCGATCGAATTCAAACTGCAAGCTAAGGGCATGTACAACGCATAGACGAGGATATGTCTCTAACCACCTCGAATCTATCATACAGACAGGTATAAAGACAGGTCATACAACCCACAGACAGGTGTTCGTCTCTAAAGCTGTTTAATGCTTTGTATGTAGATAGGATCAACTATAAATAAACTTTTGTATGTCATTGTGTGGCTATTTGATAGAAAATATATCAAGAGTAAATAAGAGTAACATAATTATAATATTTTTTTAAACCATCAATGTAATAATTATATTATTATATATAGTTGTGAACTTGCTTCGGTGTTGGTTTAGGGTGAACTTGCTTCGGTGTTGGCGGACACTGGTTTGTTGTGAATAGGTGCACCAACCAAATGAAAGTTGTGTGGCTGATTATTGAAGTAGTTCATGAAACCACCAGGAGGACGTGGGTCTTTATCCCTGCAGGAAACATAGGTAGTATTAACTGAATGAATTGGCGTGCAGAGTTGTTCTGAATCGACATGGCCTCCGCGTGCTCTGTTCAGATTTACTAGATAAAGTAGTTATTAGTAGTACTTAGCTGCTCTGCTTACTATGTTCAGTTCTAGTACGGCTTGGCAAAATGCAGTTGGTCAAGAGCATTTTCAGTCACCATCTTGTCTTAGAAAAACAAATATATACAATCTATGACTTGTAAGATAAAACACATACATACAGCCTATGACTTGTATAGACACTATGCGTCATGTATAGTTTATTGAATCTGAATTTCCTTCTGCTATCATTTGCAGACAGAATACAACCAGATCTACTGGTAATAGAAACAAAAATAATTAGCTGTCAGGTACAAGCATTTGCAACCATAGTAATTTAAAACTAACTATCTACAAAAGTAATTGAAACAAAAGCCTATGCGACAAAATCATTTGCAAACTAGTGATTTACAAGCATCGATTGCTAACACAAAGAGATAGTAACTGATTTTTTTGACAGGGCAAGCAGAAATAATGTCCATCTAAATTTTTTTGGCAGGGCAGACATAGATAGTGACTGAATATTCTTCAGTTATTCTTCTACTGTAATCTTAACTAGGACTGATAGTCACAGATCCAAACGTTTTGAGTGATTACCATGATGCAAAGCCAGGAGAAGAAGGATCATCACCGGCCGCATCCCACAGAGCTGGAGACGGTGAAGGGGGGAACGGAAACCCATCCATGGACGAGGAAGAGCTGGGGAAGCCACCAAAGCTGGATCCATTGATGGACGATGGTGCTGTTGCCGCGCCCTTGCCGAGACCACCGGTGGTTGGGCGAGTCGTTGCCGCTGCTGAGCCACCACCACGTCCGAGGGAGCGGGCCATCAGCATCGAGCCGCCACCACGACCCAGGGAGAGAGCCGTCGGTCCCGAGAAGCCACCGCGACCGAAGGTATGGGCTGGGGTCGCGGCTGCCGCTGCTTCGAAGGCCGATGGTGTGGAGCCCTTCTTCTTCCTAGCTGCGGCCGGCGGGGACATCGCACCCAAATCGAAGACGAGCAGAGTGGGAGGCGGAGAGGTGGAGATGGATTTGGGGAAGACAACACCGAGATATATTGAGGTGGAGATGGATTTGGCGCGCAAAACTCCCACGCGCGCCCAAATCGGCTGCTGCCTTGCGCGTGCCCACTGCTGACCACACCGGATCCGAGCACACCATCGACTCTCAAAGATGAGGCCGTACAACGGTGCTGCGGCGTCTCTTCAGCCTTGGAGCATGGGACACAGCCGTCGCCTCGCGAGACGACGGGACGCTCGTCTCTCGGTGGAGTCAAGATTGTTTTTGTAAAAATGTCGTCTCCGAGACGGGGCAAAGGACGGCGTTGTACGTGCCCTAAGCATGAACCCATCCAACTAACCCTAGTTCCCAGGATGATATCATAAATTCTAGTAAACGCTAACATAGGTTTCATGCCTAGGCCCTGCATGCAACCGAATGTCTACCCATGCTAAACTCAAAAAAAGGGGTGCAACAGTCAAGGACGCTTTCCTCCAAACGCTGATTAATCACATCTTCTGTTCTATAGACAACAGCCAGCACAAGCACAACAAATAAACCTAAAAATAGTGAACGGTGAGATATTATTATCTTATCATATAAAAATAGTGAACGGTAAAATAAACCTAAAAATGGATAAACTGGGATTTTGTTGTGTAAGGAAAGCGAAGTGTATATGACATCAACATGATGTAGTGCTAACCTCAGCAAGGCATGAACTGGACATGTTTTGGTGTATTATATGGGTTTAATGCGCGATTAGTTGGTGTATATGCGCCGGCCAGGTTGAGCACTAGGCCAAGGGTAGCTGGCAAGGCACGTCCTGGCATCATTGTTTGATTCACACATGTTTCCGGCGGACCAGGCTTTGTTGAGCTGTTGATGTTCTCAGGGAGATGAATGAGCACTCACAGAGCAGAAAATCAGTCTCAGCTCACGAGTTGCACCTCCTAAGCTAGGCTAGCATGGAACAGATTTCATTCACCTCTCTACCGAGCTAGGACATGAGACTGCTTTTGGGCCTGTTTGGTTGTCTGTATGTCCTCCGACCAGTGGCGAAGCTACATACAGCTTGTCTGGTGCCAATGCACCACGGTAAGAAATTTTTTTCCACTAGCTAGACAAATTTTCACCATGTATTTCTACTTAAACTATGAATGTCTCTTTAGCTGTGCACCACCATAAATTTAGACCTGGCTTCGCCACTGCCTCCGGCCAGGCCCGTCGCATACAGGCCCAACGCGTTTGGCGTGCCGCCAGGAGGCCGAGCGCATGCAAAAGGGCGCTCCGAGCCAGGCCCAAGGGAAACAAATTGGCCGTATCCAGCGAGCCAGGCTCACGCCGTACAAGATTAGCATATCTAATGGCATCGTCAGTACATAATTAGTGAATATCAAGTAATTTTAGAACAAATTAATATTTCATAAGGCAAATTAATTTTTTTTAGCAACAACCGTGGAGAAAAATCCCTCTGGCACCAAATTAAATTTTATTATGACATAATATCATAAATAATTTATATTTAAGTATTTATTTTGATATATTTATGTTACATTGTTTATACTCATGCGGGCAACCAAATATCTATTCTAAACTCGGCTACGTACATAAGGATCCAAACAAAAGAGCATGCATGCGCTCAGGCTAGCTAGGATGAGCCAAGCCCATGTATACATACAGACCACACTAGATAAATGCGAGCAACCAAACAAGTCTTTTGCACCAATTGGGTCAAAATCAGACTTTCTCTAGAGCAATCAAACAAACAGAAGGGGCGTGTTTGATAAACTTCCCCTGCCCAACACGGCTGGCTAGCCTGGCCGTAGCTAGCCCAAGCACAATTGCTATGGTGCAATGTCACGTGTTTGTTTCAACTGGTCCAGTCTAGCTCGGTTCAGCTGAGATCATGTTTGATTTCTGGCCCAAATGGCCATGTCTACTCTTCATTGAAATTCGGGAGCCTTATCACCGCACTTTCAACTCTCTCCTCCTTGACATTTCTTCCAGCACCCCCGTGGTGTGCACCCAGTGTGACATGGAATCGCAAGCTCGAAGCCTTATGGAGGAGACTGGTTGTCGAGCAACGGAGGAAGCGGCAGCAACTGCAAAGCCATGGAGGAGGACTGACTGAGGGCTAGTTCATTTCACAAGGAATGGACGCCGGGATTGATTTCAACCTAGAATCTTATGATAATTTGTATTAGATTTGATCTCCAGGAATGAATCCAGCTGGAAGAAGAGGGCAAAACGAACGAGCCCTGAGTAGTCTCCCCGATGATCTCCTTCACGCCATCCTCCACGACCTTCCACTGAAGCAAAGAGAGGAAAAGCAGAGAAGGAGAGGGAGAAGGAGCAGGAGCAGGGGAGCGATGAAGGAAGCAGAGCGGCTTGGCTCGACAGCGTAGGACGGCGGCCATGGTGGCGCAAGGTCTATCGTGGAGCATCTCCGGGTACCTCATTGATGCCAATACTCAAGAGAGTTGCAGCCTAAGACCGCCCGTGAGGACACTATTTCAAACACGGCGGAAATGTTGGGCTATATACAATACACCCAACCAATCATGCCTATGGCTTCTGTACTTGTAACAGGTAGCACATGCTCGTCATTTGCTGCTTGTTACTGCCTAACCACTTGCGTGCTGTTTGGTAACGTCCACGGTAATGCAAATGCAAAGAAAAATAGTTTAATCATCTCTCCGGCCTGCGGTGACGTCCGCAGTTTTAAGTTGTTTACGTTTGCCTTACCAAGCATAGAACCATAGAACTCGTTGGTTCACGAACAACGATAGGATTTTTTTTTTTTGGCGAGGAACAAGGACAGAATTAGTGTAAGCAGGAGATTTGGTTCATGCAAGTTAGGCAGCAGCTACTATATGGCGCACTGGCTGGTGAGATCGTAGGATTTGTCGATTTGATCTTGTCAATCCCGGCCCCTCCAATTCTCTTGGATTTGGGATTAAGGTCTTGTTTAGTTCTCACTTAAAAACTTTTCATTCCATCACATCAAATATTTGAATAAATACATAAAACATTAAATATAGATTAACAAATAATTAATTATACAGTTTACATGTATTATACAAGACAAATCATTTAAGTCTAAATAATTTATGATTAAATACTAATTGTTATAATTATAAATGTACTATAATAAAAAACTTTTCTTTTCTTGAACTAAACAAGACGTTAATCAAATAACACTGTAAGCATACACAGAAGCAGGGGAGAAAGCAAAACAGAGAGAGAGAGATAGGGTAGCGAGGTGACTTCTCACTTCTCAGGCGAAGACAGAAGGCACGGGCGGCAGCGCGTCCTTTGCAGCAGTCCTCAAGATATTGGGTAATGAGATCACAACTGCCTAGAGATTCTGTTTTGGCAAAATATTAGAGCAAGACTAATAATATAATCTACTTGCTGGCTCTTACAGTATTCTTACAGCCCACTCATATACTCCATCCATCCTAAATTATAAGTCATTCCAAAAATTTTAGAGACTATTTCAAGTTTGACCAAATTTATATTATAAGATAATAATATTTATGGTGTCAACTTAGTATCATTACCTATAATACAAAGTTGAAATGCTTTGACTCTCCAACATTCTTTGAATGACTTACAATTTAGGATGGATGAAGTAGTACTTAAATATTCACTATTAATACATGACCTCACTCTCACAAAGTTTCTTGGTTTCTGTGTTTAAGCTGACTGTAAGCTTACAGACTGCTCCTCTTCTCTCTCCTACGCTTCAGCATTTAGTCAGCTTACAACTAGTTACTATACTTGCTCTTAGGTGTAAAACCCTTTGCAATATTATACTTAGGAGTTTTTAAATTTTTTGAAACTATACATATTAATAGCGCATACGTAGATATGCATTATTACAAAATTTAAGATTCCAACTCGTTTTTATAAATTGCACCAAAGATTATAGGTGAGAGAATCGGAGGAATCAGGCATTGGCGCATGGCCGACAATGATGGTGTTGGCACAAACGGTGACGGGCGCTTTGAACGATTTTATATCTTTGTTGATGGGAGTCGAAGACAAATTTAACGGGATTCGGTTTTTCTAGATAGTGGCATATACTAATCACAGGCTCTCAAGAGACGGTCATGGTGCCCAGCGCTGCAAGGAACGGCAGCATGCCACACGGTGAGATAGGATGATGCGCATGGCTGGTCGCCGCCGTGTTCATCTTAATTTACATGTAGTAGAGTAGAAGTGTAAAATTTAGTTCAGCTTTCACTCCAATTCATTTCAACACATACATATTAGTGTGGATATGACTACATCAAAATAAGATCTAAATGGTATTAAGCCACTTAGATTAGTATTTGCATGAGTTAAATACACTAACGGCCCTTTAATTTGTGCACCTATGCCATTTAGGTCTATGAACTTGTAAACTCGAAATCTACCACCCTGAACTTGTTTAGTCGTGCACCGGAGGTCCATATCCTTTCATGTAACTGCTTACTAGGATAAAATTTTATAAAAAAACACCCTAGTATAGTTATCTCCTCTCCTGCACCCCGCGCTCACCCACTTGCGTTCAGTGCCACTTCGGCAGAGCCAAGATGAACCGGTGCGTGTTTACTGTGTCGTCCATCTCCTGATCCTCCGAGGACGAGGTGGCGCTAGGCATAAGTCGCTCCACTTCAAGTCTTCTCTCCCATCGCGGGCACCTATCTCTTCACCAGAGAAGAGAGGCATTGTCGAAGAAGTGCCCTCCAGCTTCAACTGCATGTTGGAGACTACCTACACCTTGTACATGCCGAGTGTGCGGTAAAGATTCTCAATGGCCGCGCCTGTGAAGGCTAGAAGCTAAAGAATGCACCCTTGATGACGTTGACGAAGCATGCACTCGTGGCTGAGGTCCCTGTTCGAGCGTGGAGTCCACACCATCGATAAGCCATCCTCGCCGTGTCATTTTGCCTAGCCCCGCTGCTTGGACCACCATGGCATCTCCATCTTTCACCGACGACCATGGCACCACGATCCACACGGCCACAACTCCGCCGAGCACCACCCTTGTCGCGTGAATTCATGCGACAGGCTGGTATGTGGATGCGGCAGGTGGCAGCACAACAGGCTAGCCTTGGAGCAACGCATGGACATCGAGCGTGGGTGGAGGAGTGTTGGAGGTAGTAAAATACCACATAGGTGATTTTTGTAAAATTTTATCCTAGTCAACATCCTTTGAAGGGGTATGGACCTCCGATGCACAACTAAACAAGTCCAAGGAGGCAGATTTCGAGTTTGTAAGTTTATGGACCTAAGTGGCATATGAGCATAAGTTAAAGGGCCGTCAGGGTATTTAACTCTATTTGCATTATAATATGGAGAAGGCCTAGTTGATTGCTGTTTTGGGCAATTCACTTGTAATGAAAATAGGATCAAGAAAAATAAAAGAGGAAGTGCCAAAAGATTTGTAGATAAAAGAAAGGAAATTTGATGAGACTAGGTTACAAGGACAATAATTGGACTTCAACAGATTTGGACCGATATTTGAAAGGAAATTATTTTTTAGTTTTGAAGCTACATTTAAAGATTATATATATCCAAAACAATTTGAAACTAGGTCTTTGAAAGTAAATATATATAGTGCTTCTACTCAATCTTGCTATGCAATGCAATGGTGATTTCACCTTTATTTTTCTAACTTTGTAATTTTGCCGTCACCATTTTGTTTTAAAGCTTCCGTTTGCCCCTAGAAATCGAAATTAGTACCATGTGAAAAGACTAATGTATCCTTACCTTATATCTTACTTTCACCCAATTTAGATCCAAAATCACCCTAGCAGCCAAGCACGGATGATGGTGGCGCATGGAGATGCTAACACATAGGGATGTTGTTGATGCCAAATTGATACTAGATCACACATCAGCAAGGTCTAACACGACCTAGGTTGCAATCAACCAATCACACGCAACAAACAACCCTAGGATCAATGAAACTGATCTAGAGGCCAATTAAGCCAATCTAGAGCCCACTCAGGAATACCTCCTAGGAGGACCCGTGGGGAGATACACGCCTGACGTTGTTCCAGGATCAATAAGGTCATCTAGAACACCGATGAATCTCATAGAGAGATACAACAAACACCACGAGATTGGGAAAGGGCAAAACTTAGGTAATAGATGTAAAAGAGACAACTGAGTGTTAGATCCTTGGCCATGATCCTCTAATATATATAGAGAATGTGGTTTTACCCCCCCAATATAAAACAATCCAAATCTGATTTCTACGTTTCCTACACCAAAGTACGATATAATTGCAAATATAAACAAGTAGAGCAAAGTCATAATCAATATATTGAAATAGAGTAAAGTTATATTCATAATATTGAAGAACAATGATGAACAAATGAAGAACAGGAATTACCAAGAATCCTCTTGACAGATCCGGAAACCAATCGAAGATTGACTCCTTCTAGTTCTAATCCTATGTAGCTATGCTAAACTAGAGATCCAGTTGATGTGGTGGCTCTAGGGCTTGATCCGAGACTCTCCTCCTTGGATGAATGAATGGATTAGGGTTTCAGAGGTATCTTCTCCAGGAGCTAGGGGGCCTGCTTATATAGCTCTTCCAAATGAACGTGGGCCGTCGGATCAACCCGACCTTAATCGCACGGTTTTCCTTAATCCTTTAGGTCGGTGGAGCATAATCCGCGAGGCGGAGCCTGATTGGCTGAGGTGCCAGGGCGGGCGCCCTAGGGGGGAGGGCGGGTGCCCTGTCCCCGGGCCCGCTCGGCCTCTCGTTCGTTCCCATGGCTTCTAGACTCTTCTAGATGATAGAAAATTGGCGCACACGTTAATATCTCTATGTAAACCCGACATGTGGGCCTTTCCTCCATATTTCCTGATAACCCCCTGCAAAAATAGACAAACACCAAAACTCGTGGAATTCTGTCAGATAAAACCATAAGTCTGGGTGTTGGTTGCATTTGGATCCTTTTCTTTATTTATTTGATGATTAAATTTGGTACTTAAGGACCGTCAACACATGGCTAAGGTGAAGAAGAGAGTACTTGTATTGAGTCGAGGTACTAATTGAGCTATGAGGAGTCATATTGTGTTAAGGATCAAATCATTAATGGAAGTGACTTGAAGCCATGGATTGAACTCACATGTGTTGAAATGATTCAAGTCACATGCTCAAGCTATATTTACTCAAAGAGAGGAGATAAAGTTAATTGCATCCGTGATGAAGTGATATTGAGAAGTGGCATATGAAGACATTGAAAATTCAAGTGGTTAAACTGCTTATATACTTTTGACCTTGAGTTTACGATTTGCCGCACTATTAAGATGGATGCAAATTTAGTTGGTTTGAGGAAGATAAAAGTGCTCTTATCGACCTAGTTTTTGGTCATGAGACGAGCATCGGAAGTTCTGGTGGGTAGGACCGGAAGTTGCGGTTGCACTTCCGGTCTTCATTAGGAAGTTTCGGTTGCACTTCCAGTCTTCATTAGGAACTTTCGGTCCCTGGTACCAGAACTTCTGATGCCACCATTATAAATACTTCCTCCCTCACTTCTAACCATTGACCCACTCATTTCACTCGACCAAACCTTCAGAAGAGCATCTCTCTAGCTCCCAAAAGCTCATCTCTTCTATCCCCTTTGCTTCTGACTTCAAATCTTACAAGGGATTGAGTGAGTGAAGGATTCTTGGTGAGAGAAACATCAAAGCAAAGCTTGAGCACTTGATTTCTTCATCAAGCCAGTTAGATTTATGTTTGTTACTCTTAGAGCAAGGCTCCTAGCTGGCTAGGTGTTGCCCGTGGAGCTTCCAACTTGTGTGTAGCCCTAGGAGGTTTGTAATCACTCAAATCATCTAGTGAAATCACCCCTCATCTTAAGAGATTGCTCTCTTGACTATGTGGTTTCCTCAACAACGTGGACATAGGCAAGCCTTGGTGGTGAGCTGAACCACGGAATAAACACCTTGTCTCTTGTGTTTTTGCTATTTGTGTTGCTCTCTACTTGTTTATTTCTGATTCTTGGGTTTGGTCCGGATCTACAACTTGGTGTGGTGCCGAGCCATGAAGAGCTCAACTTCATCATAAATAACCTCTAGGAGGATGTGGTAACACTTAGCTCGAAAATCCCAACTCGATTCACTCTGATTTTGTAGCTCGTTTAGGGCACCAAAAGTTCAGTTGGTCTGCACCAAAAGTTCTGGTACCCTTGACAGAACTTCTGATTTAGACCACTGAAACTTCCGGTCTGGTATTTAACTTCCACAGATTTGAGTTTGTGAGTTTCAGATTTTGTAAAGAGGCCTATTCACCCCCTATAGGCGACATCAAGGTCCTTACACATACTGCCAGCTGGAATTGTACTTGTTGATCTCTGTTAATACAATATATGCTTGGAGTCATGTTACACCCAAAATTTTCCATTTTAGGTGGTACATAGAAAACAATAATTAATATAAATATTTTGATATTTGATAAAATTTCTCAAGTTTAGTTTAAGATAGCGTTAGTTAGTTATAGGAAATATGTAAATCTTTAAATTTTTCTCAACTAATTTAATGGGCTATTACTTAATGTGATGTTTGCTTGTTGCTCCTTTGTATGTTAAGAGTAAGTAAAGTCCATAAAATATGTTTAGTAGATCAATCTTCCTTCTCCAGCATGCCTTTATCTTTTTCTACAATCAAATTTCTTGTTTCTCGGCTTAAGTTTTTATTAGGAACTTCCTTAAATCTTTTCTTGGTAACCCAAATCACTCTTTTAGCTCCTCGTCCGTCAATCAATCTATACTAACTTCTCGAGAATTTTTTTGGTCTTTTCTTAAACTTGTTCCCACTTGTATGTGAGCATAATTTAATTTTTAGATGCTTTAAACTATCTTATCATAAGCTCTAAATACTCTATTCGGGTTCCTCATGTTTGCCAATGTTTTAGAGCTTATGCAGCATTTTTCATAGTTTAAATAACAATTCTATACTTTTCTAGAATTATTTTATTCATAAAATTAATTAATTACAAAAATAATAAAATCTCTTATTTTTTCCGAACGCTCAAACTCATAGGTCCACATTTGGTGTAGGTAGATGGGTCCAAGTTCCTATATCTAATCAACCATGTGCATCATGAGATGTGGCATAATATCAAAGAAAGACGATAGGAAGCACATCTCGAACTGGCAAAGAGTCTCTGCAATGAACTGTTTCAATGCTAGTAGCTCAGCTTCATTGATGAATTTTTATGTGATGAAGTTGAAGAAGTAACCTAGATGTGTGATTACCATCTTCACATACTCTAGACCGATAGCCCTGATCATAATTAGGAGAAACATTGTGAGCATGATGTGACAATCATGTGCATTGAAGCTAGTGAGTGTGAGGTCTTTCATTGAGACTAGACTCTTGATGTTGTAAGAGAAATCGGTCGACACCTTCACACCTCTAAGCCACTCGCACATGGTCCTCTTCTCATCTAGTCATCTGTCCTAAGGATGTAGCTCACACACGGAAGGTCCACTTTCACGCTCTGTGTCGCCTGTGTCAGATGAATTTCGGTCATGATGTTCTGGTTCACAAGATTCAGACATGACTTCAGACCATGCTTCGTCTTAGTCTTGATGTCTAGAGGACCCTAATCATGCTCTCAAAGACATTCTTCTCCAGGTGCATGTAGTCGATGGTATGGTGCGTATCTAGCTCCTTCTAGTACAACATTTACTTGAAGAAACATGACTGCTTCTTGAAAGGAACGACAGGGGTGATAGGCTTTCCTTCATCCTCCATCTTACCCTGCTTCCTATTCTTCCTTATTTTGGTCTCTCTTTCTCAACTTTCTTGTTCTTCTTCCCGAACTTGATGTTTATGCCCTTGACCATGTCAAACACCTTTTGCCCATAACTCATCTTTTTGGGCTCATCGGTTTGATGCTCGGCCTTGTTATCAAATAATTGATTTATCGAAGTATGTTGGTACCTATGCTTTTTGTCGAGGAATCGAATATGCCTCATGTATACCAACTTCTTAGATGCATTAAGATAAGTGTAGCAGGTACCGTCAATGCAGACTACACAACCTAACTTACGTTTGATCTACCCCGATAGTGAAAAAAGGTCAAGGTAATCGGTGGTGGTGACAAAGATAATGGCTTTTAGAGGTCCTCCTTTTATGATGCATCCATCATATTGGCCTCTTTTTCCCATAGTATCTTCATGTTCTCCATGAGCGGCTTTAGGAACATATCTATATCTTGTCTGGCTATCTCGATGTGGAAATAATCATGGTTAGTAGAATATACATGTGCTTCTGACATAGATAGGAATATAGGTTGTAGATTGTGAGGATGATCGGCCAAGTGTTGTGGGAGCTGCTGAGGTCACCAAACGGATTCATCCCATCGGTACTTAGTGAACATGATATTCCTCGCCTCATTACCAAACTCCTTCAGAAACTTAGCATCGAACCGCTTCCACTCCATGCCATCAGAGGGGTGTCACAGCTTGCCATCATCCTTTATGCATTTTGCTGATGCATGCCAAGATATCAGTTGGGCATCCTTTGGGTTCTTGAATAGCGCATCCAGGTGATCAATCATGGGCATGTATCACAATGATAGTGTAGGGCTTTTCCTCTACATGTAACCCTCTTCTTCACCAACCTCAGAATACAGGATCTGCTTCTTGGGTGTCTGGATCTTTGCCTTCTTCTTTCCTCTCTTTGTTGGTCCCTCATCATCCACGTCTGCACGACAACCGACATTCCTCTTGTACTAGCTCGTGCTATAGTGCGGATAGCTCTAAAAGTTCTCATGCTTACCCAGATATAGGATACAGTGGTTAGGGCATGCATGGAACTTTTTAAGCTTCATTGCTACTGGCCGGATCATCTTATTTTCTTGGTAGGTATTAGCGGGTACCTTGTTACCCTTTAGGTATGACTATGAGTCAGCAAGCCTCTCTAATAGCTCATTGAAGCTTGTGTCGGACCACCCATGACGAGCCTTTAACATCAATATCTAAAGGTTAAAACGCAACATCGTCAAATGCTTTGGACAACCATCATATAGGGGATCAATTGTCACTTGCTTCATCTCTTTGAAATTCTCTAACCACTTCAGATTTCCAAACAAAATGTCATCTTGGTCCATACGGTTAGCAATATTTTCAAAAATCTCCACATCTTCGGGTCCCAAGACTACGTCACCCTCCTCATCATCCCCACTGAAAGGTCCAAATGGCTAGAGGGGGATGAATAGCCTATTAAATTTTCTACAAACCTCAACTAGACAAGTTGATTAGTAAAACAAAAAGCGAAGCTATTCTAGCACTAGCACAACTAAGCTATGCAAGCCACCTACACAAGTCTAGCAAGAAAGCTAAACACTAGTTACAACAAGAAAGCACAACTAGCAAGGTATGCACAAGTAAAGGAGAGGGGAGTGATTTTTATACCAACGTTGTAGAGTAGAAATATAGCCAATCAATCAATCATAATTACAAGAGAATCCACGGTAAGAGATGACAAAAGATTTTTTACCGAGGTTCACTTGCTTCCCGGCAAGCTAGTCCTCGTTGTGGCGGTACACCCACTTGATGGATCACAAGCTAATTGGCAATCCAAAGCCAAACCCTCAGCGGGTGCCGCACATCCACTCACAAGATGGGGATCCTCCAAGCCACGAGCAATCCACTAGAGTAGCCAATTGCGATCTCCCGCGGGGAAGGCTCAAGAACCCCTCACAATCACTTGGTGAGGCTCGAAACAATCTCCAATCACGAGCTCAACACCACCACTGCTCCAAGCCGTCTAGGGCATCGGGAAACACCCAAGAGTAACAAGAAATCCGCAGCAAACTCAAGAATCAAGTGCCACTAAATGCAACTCTCAAAGCAATGCACTTGAATCTCACTCAATCTCACTAGGATTAGCAATCAAGCAAGGAGATGAGTGGAGGGAGTGTTCCCTAGCTCAAAGTATGCCTCAAGTATTCAAAATGTGCAAGAGTGAGCCTCCCAAAGCCGGCCTCCTTCTATTTATAAGCCCCCTCAAAGAAACTAGTCGTTGGCCACTTTCACTAGGCTGAAATTGGGGGCACCGAACGCTACCAAGTGATCACCGGACGCTCGACCCCCAGCGTCCGGTGCTCAGGGGTTGACCACGTGTCCTTCTTGGATCTCGCGTGTCAATTTCTAACGGTCACCTACGGAACACCGGACGCTCTGCAGGTCCACACCGGACGCGTCCGGTCCTCAACGGACTAAAACTCAGGGAGGTATGCAAAACCTCGAGGTCACCGGACGCTAAGCACCGGACCGTCCGATGCCCACCGGACTCATACCTAGAGAGGTTTGCAAAACCGCATGGACACCGGACTCAGAACACCAGACGCTCCAACCTGCGTCCAGTGCCTGGCGTCCGGTCCTAACCCTAGCTGAGCCAGGCAGCCTGTACACCGGACGCACAGGCACAACGTCCGGTGCTTCTAGGCCAGCGTCCGGTGAGTGTTTTCTTAGCAAAACACACTCCCGCGACTTCTCCAAATTTCCCACCGGCGCTATAGAAAATATTCACTTAATTTTATCAAAAAAGCGCCAAATCCCACTAAGAGAGGAACCCACACCCCTCTCAACCCTAGGAAAACCACCTCCTTTGGAAATGTGCTAACACCAACAAGTGCCCACCACCAAAGTGCATGTGTGTTAGCTTTTCAGAAACATTTTCACCAAAGGAGTTAAGTTAGCACTTTACTAGATCCTAATGCATATGCTCAAGAAATAGACCTAGTAGCACTTGATTCGAGAGATGACCATGATTTCCCCTCTTGATAGTCAGCTATCTATCCTAAACCTAGTCAATCACTTCTCTACTCATCTTAGACCGGCAAATGTAAAGCCCTGTGTTTATACCTTTGCCTTGATAACTTTGCTCCTCGTCTATCACCATGATCTTCACTTCATGCTTCATCCCTTTGTGATCATGTGGCCACCTTTCCATGCCACCATGCACCTTCATCACATGTGTTGTTATGCCTAACTCAAATCAATTAAACACAAGGCATTAGCAACTTGGTGTCATTAATTACCAAAACCAAACTTGGGGTTTCACCCACCACAATCATTGTGAGCTGCCATGTCTTTGATCAGATCATGGAGGTTGATGTAATCATGATTCGCACTATGGCCACCCACCACTATTGTTGATGATTAGGGTTGTTGTCCTCTATCATTCACCATCGATGAGTTACCTCCACCGGATACACTGGTCATACTCGGATCTGCTTCTTTGCTGTGATACTTCCAAACAGTGTAATCCTTTATGAAGCCATGTTGTATCAAGTGAGATTGCACCATGTTATCTTTCTAGAGAAGGATGTTCTTGAAGCTATTGCACAGACAAATGATGTGCTCCTGACCCACACACACATGGTGCTTTTTCGTAGCGGCAACAAACTTTCTCACATGGCCTAGAAAAGCCAAATCATTGCTGACCCTCGATATCTTATTCCCTATCCCTGATGATCACAACGACCTTGCACACACCGAGTGAAAATAATAAATGAAGTCATACGAAAAGAGCAGAAAGAATAACAAAAAACATCCGAGTAGCTCTAGATCCAGTTTTCCCTCTCCTTCATTTGGATCTAGATCTAGCTCAAAACCACCTAAATCATGCAAAAGAGAGAAGATGAGAGTTAGGAGTAAGAAATCCATCTCTTGTGGTGCCCCTTCACCAAATCAAAGGGCAAAACCTTCCCTCCTCTAAAATGACTAATTTTAGGGTTTTGAACTCAAAATCCTAAAATATGGAGGAGCCACGGGAAAAAAGGGGTTGGCTGCTCCATATATAGGTACAGACTTAACCGAGGCAGGCATCTTAACACAACTGCCTCGATTAATATCCAATTAACCATGGTGGTTGCTGTTATAGCAAATGCCACATTTAAAACTTAACTAAGGCAGTCGGCGTAACGTAACTTCCACATTTAATAATGATTAATGGTGGTGGTTGCTTGGGACAACCGCCTCGGTTAATTAATTAACCGTGGTAGTTGCTTTAAGCCAACTGCCACGGTTAACTAGAGATTAATCATGGTGGTTATGTTATAGTAACTGCCTCGGTTAACCTATTAACCGAGGCGGTTACTGGAACAGCAACTTGGCCTGGATTAACTGAAGCAGGACACCAGCCCACCCACCTCCGAGGGCTAAAATAAAAGGTCACCTAATAGATCTTTTGTAGTAGTGTTACCCCTGTTATGTGTAGAGTGTATGATATTGATTAAATCCCTCATACATAAACTTCAGTTATCAATACTATATATTCATGCATAGTTATATTTGCCTAGTAGTAAAATTATAAATTGATAACCTAGTAATACTCTAGATAAAATACTACAATAGTATAATTATATGTCTGCTTGCAGAATCATTCTTATTCATTCATATGCAAATATTCATCTTTATATTTCTACCTAGTTACATAAAATGATAGATTAATACCAATATTACTTCTAACTTAGTTGCTAGAGATGACAACCTAGTTTAATGGTAAAAGGTACAGGTTAATAAAAGATGACTATTGTATTAGTGACAAGTTAATATATACCATAACATTTATTTGTGTTGTTACTAATTTAGTGATGTGCATTTAGTTTGTACCAACACAAGTCAAGTTTTGAATCGACTCAAAGCAACTTAAGAGGACCTCTACTTAATTCCTCATAGCTAAATATGGATGCCTAGACTAAAACATCACTCTATCAAGGTCCTTACTACAGGCTCTATATTTGGCTGGGCACCTAATTTCTCCCTACAAACCCTATTCATGTAGGTCCAACACCCGACCCCTATCCTACACGTTGTGGCGTTTGCTCTCTGTGCCCATACAGACACGGCCTTGCCCACCTCCATTCGGTGTTGATTTCCATCGGCGTGCTCCCATCTTCCACCTTCGACCTCCATTGGTGGCCTCCCTCCATAGCTGGGCCTCGCCCCTCTCCCCTCCTGCGAATGCAGTGGCTCCTCCCTCCACTTCGACAAGACTCACGTGGGCGTAACCACCTAGAGGCGTGGCTCCAACGGTGCCAAGAATGGCTCCTCATTAGGCTACTCTCACTTCGAGGCTCCTCCTCCCGTCCTTCTGGCACGAGATCCTCCTCGCTCGATGCAACTTCTCCTGATGTGGGCCTGAGACCTGACGTGAGCCGTGGCTACTCCTCCCGGCGCTTCTCCCTAATGAGTGGAGCTCTACCTCGACATTCTTGACCCTACCACAAGCCCTATGACTATAACTCAACTGACAGAGCATGAGGATGACGATCGAGTCCCTTTCATCAGTGTCTACCCGAAAGAATTTGGGGGCTTTCATTTACGTGCTACCACAAGAGTGGAAGCATAAATTGAATCGCAAAAAAAGTGGAAGCATAAATTTAGGCTAATAAAAATAGGTGTGAGCATCCAAATAAAAAATAAAGACCTTGATTTGAGGTATACTACTGTTGGAGTTGCTCTCATGTACGAGTAGATTTTTTTTGAGTAAATCATATAGAACGAGTATGTGGCACAACTATTAGGGCGTCTACAATGGTTCCCAAATAGCTAGTCTAAAGAATTATATTGGTTATTAGAGAGAGAAAAATAGATAGTGACTGTCAAATAAATAGTCTAGCACAATCTTCTAAAAACAACTTATCACTAGCTAGCTATTTGTAAACTACCAAAGACACCCTTAAAGTTCTATGGCCTAAAAAACCTATGAACCCTTGCTTTCATAGCAACACTAGACACCACAGGACGACAAAGAAGCACGCGGATCCCTAAGGGCTTGTCTTATAAGCCGTACTTTTTGTATCATTCAGCAGTGTTTTTTCTTATAATAAATCAGTGAATAGTATTTTCAGCCAATTACTTTTCACACCAACAAATACCAATCAGAGTTGACCACTGATATCTTATAGACCGTGTCTTCAAGCGATCTAGCCGTCGCCGGCGCCGCCCCGGCCTCCGACGACGTCGGTTGCTCGTCGCCCTTGCATGCCATAGAAGGCCGCCCCCAGATTAGGAACAGCGTGTTTGGAACAAATGATGGCGGTGTCACCCCCTAATAGGGGATGTCACCGGTGTCAATCGTGTCTTTGACTCAGCAGGTGCTGCAACGGATCACAACAAAGGATCCAAAGGGCCTCGATCACGACTATGTCAATCAGTTGATGTCCTACTCCAAGCCGGAGGCCATGATCGGCCTATCGAACCATCATGCAGGTTCCAGCAAGTTTTGGGATCTCAGAGATGCTGAACAGCTCTCCATGGACACCGCCCACACGTTTCCCTAGCATGTGGCTACTGTGACCTCCACGGTGGCCACAGACACCATGCTGTTGGCACCTAGGACTCCACCGGTGGCCACCGCAAGGATTCGAGCGGACATGGTGCCACCTCCTAGGGCTTCTCAGGCTCCATGGAAGAGGCTATGGAGGGGTCCTTTGCCGCTGCGTCATATCACACCGGCGGTGACCCTCAGAGCTTTTGTCCTACTGGCTCTATGGTCCGGTGTTTGAGGGAGGCGTGGTCGTAATTCTCACGGCTCCGATCCATCTGATCCACTTTCTTCGGCACCCGATGGTTTGAATCGGCGTTCGATGCCAAGTCCGTCACCGACTCGTCCTAGTACGCACCCGGCCTAATCGGTTCTGGCTGATGTAAGCCAACCGATCAAAGGCATTCGACCTAATGCGAGCCAAGTAGTCTTTGACGTCATACCTGAGTCGATCCGACACCCTAGGCATCACCTATTCAACCCGAGGCTTTTCTTCGACACTGCATCTACGCCGCCGCCTCGAGCACCCCCTGCATCGCCGAACCACACCGTCAACCAAACGCTGTTTCTCCTCAATGCCCTAGCACCACAGATCCTCAAGCTCTCATACCGCAATGCCTTGATGGCTGGCGACGATGTGAATCCAGCACGAGGTTGTGTCATGCGTGGTCGTGGGGCACCCTTCGATCGCCATCGAGGTCGAGACAAGGGCTCTACTTTGGACACCCAGGGGGCTGTGTCTGTGATCATGGTCATGGCCACAGTGGTCACGGTGGACCACCCCCCAGATGCTGATGCTGGCCATGGGGGACCTCCACCTGTTGGTGATGGATGGGGACATGGTCACGGGGTCCCCAAACCTACGCCTATCAATGCTGCACTAGACGCTGCTGCTACTACCAAAGGGGTGGTTGTGGGCTCCACGGCCGCCCAAGGTTAGGGGGCGGTCACCGCCCTCATGGTGGAGGTTGGGGCCATTCCGAGAACGACTCCTCGACAATCAAAGAACTCTCCAGGAATGTGCTGGACCAGGAGCAAGGCAAGAAGAAACAGAAAAGGAACGATCAATCTATGAAGTTGGAGTGCACCATCTGCACTAAGGAGCATTACACAAACTAGTGCCCCAAGCTTTGGGGCCCAAAACCTACGGTTGCATATTGTGGCGATGCTGATGATTGTTGACGGTTGATAACGTCAACTTTTATTATAACTTTAAACCTAAAGGGGAACATGAATACATACTAGTATAGGGTTTAAACTAACAATTTCATGAGTGTTGTATATTCTGTATTTTTTAGGGTGAATTTTAGGAAAGTTGTAAAATAGGGACTCTAATGCATATCAAACACGGTAACGTATCCACCACGGGAAATAGCGCGAGAGGGTTCAGGAATACTCTGGAAGACACCCGACGCGAGGGGAGGACCAGCCGCCACCACGTGGGGCCAGCCGGTGCCCTACTCTAGGGTTTGGTGCCCCCCTTCTAGAAGCTTCCTCCACCGCCTTTGAGGAGTCATCTCGGCCCTTGGTTAAGTCGGTTTGATCCGACGGCGCACGTGACTCCCACCGGACTATAAATACGTGGGCAGACCCCCCTACAGACACCAACCTCATTATTCATCAAGGCCTCAAGCCATCAAGCATCAAGCGCCTTCAAGTTCATCAAGAGCCTTCTAGTTCATAGTTCTAGTTAGTTAGATTAGAAGTAGAGGAGATCTAGTTCTTCATCGGGATCTGAAGCCCCTGGCGTTGGTCTAGAGCACAAGAGTTCGGTAATAGTTCTAGTTCTATTTTATAGTATTTCATTGTATATTAGGAGACTTTATTCTTAATAGATTCATATGTTCTTAATTACATTAGTCATTGTCTACTTTGATTATATGTCTAGGATAGTTGGTTTGATCTTGAATTCATGTAATTGCTCGTATAGCGTTTACCTAATCGATCGTTGGGTAGATGATAGACAGTATGTAGATGTGGTGTCTAGATATCTTATTTGTCTGCGAGTGCCCCCTGATGTGCCGGGCCATGTGGTAGTCCGCGTAGGTGACAGCTGTGTTGGTTCCTCTGTAGTCCACCCTCCGTATGTAGGGCTAGCATGGGCGCGGTCGTGAAGGAGGTGACGGTTGCGTCTTAAAACCCTCACTAGTTGATGCCTCTTTACATGTAATTATGATATAGGGTTGACTTAACGATGATTTCTAGATGTAATTGCACTAATTAGAGTTATTTATTGGTGTAGTTATAGCATTTCCTTAGATCCAACTCCCTAGTTTATCCGTTGGTTAACTATGATTATGACTAGTAGATGCTCTGATGATTATCCTTATTTATGATACTTGATGATTATGCTATCACTATTATTTATCATTATTTATCTTGTGACCTCTGCATGTTATGAGTAGATTATAGGACTTAGGTAATATCATTTATTCATTCTTATCAATATAATAAATATAGTTTAACCTTTAGCCTTCCTAGTCGTATAAATATAAATCGACAACCTGGATACTTCCCTAGGTAAAATGCTACAACGGTATAATTATCTGTCCGCTTGCACAACCCATTTAGTTTACAATTATATTCATATATTTTATTTCTACCTAGTCATAGTAATACATATAAATCTATAAATTCCTAACAATATAATTAGGGATGACAACCTACTTCATGTTTAGGAATATTAATAATTAAGAAAGTGGCTAGTTGCTAATTGACAAGTTAATTATATACCGTGCATTTCTGGTGTTGTTACTAGGAGTAGGGTTTATCTCCATTTTTAGTAATGACGGTAGTAAATGTCAATAATGATGTTATGGGTTTCTTTTAGATTCAGGTTACAAGACACAATTGGATTGTCATGCCAACTCAAGCATCAGTCATGGCTCTTATCACTGTGGAGGCGGGTGAGGTATCTACTAAGCTATTGTAGTCAGAGCTAGCCATGATCATCCTAATTCGTTGGGAGTGGGAGGTGCAAGAGCTAGGGGCAAAATCTTTGTTGTCCCTTTCTCGAGCAAGAAAGAGCTAGAGAATATGATTGCAATTCGCACCATCACCACAAAAAACAAGGAGGGCACTACTATTTTCGAGGAATTCATTGATGATGTACAACCCATAAAAGTATTGGAGCAAGTTTGGGTGACAGTCACTAAAATACCTCAGGTGCTTCTTCCTCTGTGGACAGTTGGCTCCATTATTAGGACGACACAAAAGGTCGACATGGCCCACCTCCGAGCAACAGGTGAGGTTTGTATTTTAGTGGCAGTTCTTGATATTAACAAGATCCCTAAGCTGGCTGATGTTTGTGCCATTAGTGGCATTTACCGCCTCTACTTTAAACATGATGAAGTGATTCAGAATGATGCTTTCGACCCTGAGAATGATGATTTGTTGGGTGATGATGGAGATAATGGCATGGATGGGGGTGACAGGGAGATGGAAGATACAGAGGATGCTAATTCTGCCAATGACAAAGATAATAATAGTGCTCCTGCTAGCTCCTTGGCACCACCCTAGAACATGCCCTCTCAGAAGCTAGCTGCCTTAGTGGATGCGGGAATGGACCTAGCATGTGAACAACTACTGGATGAGATTAGTTTGAAGCTCATGCTGGAGTTAGATGATGGGCTTACAAGGAAGACCTATTTCCACTGATAGAAGAATAGCTGGCAGATTACAATGCTCTTTTTTCTTCTAATCATCTTAAAACCTCTTCTATTTTTGTGCTTACGGTGTCTAAGGCCTTGTTTAGATGTGAAAAAATTTTGGATTTCGCTACTATAACACTTTCGTTTGTTTGTGGTAAATATTGTCTAATTATAGACTAACTAGAGTCAAAAGATTTGTCTCGCGATTTACAGTCAAACTGTGTGATTAGTTTTTGTTTTCGTCTATATTTAATGCTTCATACGTGTGCCGCAAGATTCGATGTGACAGGGAATCTTGAAAACTTTTTGGATTTCAGAGTGAACTAAACAAGGCCTAAGAACTGGCAAGACAAAGTGGAGGACATCGTCGTAGGGTCCAGTCCAGATCAGGGGGCTCTACATCGCCCTTTGCCTCTCTATCTGCGCTGGAAACACCACTTGCATCATCGGTCTTCAGCACTTCGACTCCTGAGGGCCAGCATGGGATGGTGGGGTCTACATCACCCTTTGCCTCTCCATCCACGCTACCTTAGGGGACCACTTCTCCAATACCGTTAGCGGTCGAGACTAGTACACGGGGCTCAACAGCACCACATGCCCCCCACCGGTCAGGACACCCACGGCGTGGACACCCCCTTCAAGGGGGTTAGTTAAGGCAGTGTTATGCCACCTGCTCATGACTTCACGGTCGGTCGGACCGCCCTTGGGCCAGCGGTCGCCCTCACTGTAGCAAACGTGCTGGCCGGGGCCACATCAGTCGAGGTGCCCACCTTGTCTTTGTCAAGGGGGGCCATCTCTACGCCTTCCTCCACGCCAATGCCCGCTTCCCTCCCTGCCACACCGACACTAGGGGACACCATGTTCGCTGCCCCTGCTGTCCCCTCATTGTGGTGGTAGGGGATGACATGGCACCCGTAGCTTCCACCGAGGTGACGATTGAGGCGACTGCCTCACTGACAGCGGTCACCACCTACTCCTCCACACCACCGATGGGGGACACCCCCGCGTCCACGGCTGCCCCCACTAGGCTGATGATGCGGGACGCTATGCCTGCCGCCCCCGATGTGGCGGGGGACACCACGCCGGCCACTACCGCCACTGGGGCGATGATCGTGGCTCCTGCTTCACCGGATGCGGGCATGGGGTACATCCCCGATGCACCACGCCCCTGGCTCTGAACGTTGTGATGGCCAAGTCATAGACCGCAAGCAGGACCTCCTCGCCTCTAGCCACTGGAGATGCTTCACCACCGGGTCCTAGGATAATCAAACCCACGCACGCTATAGCTCCCATCAAAGAGCTATGCCGAAGCACCAGGAACGCGGCGATGGCAGACGTCCACAGCCTACACAAGGCCGAACGGTTGATGGTGAAGAAGAACCTCGAATTCCCATATAATTCTTTTACTAGCTTCCCAGATTCAAAAGTTATTTCAAACCTTGGTAGGGTAGGCATCAACCTAGGCTCCTCGGATGTTGTAGTCATAAAAAATCTAGAGGTAGACAGGTTAGTTCTATGTGTTAATCAAAAGAAGAGTATTCCTAAACCTAAATACTCTAGCATAGATAGTGATGATGAGCGGGAAGACTGACTTGAGGCAGTTCTCAACCACGCTTGTGGGAATGTAAATGAGAATATGCTAGACACAAAGAATGATCAAATCATAGATCTTTCTCCTCTCCATCGGAAGAGAAAATACAGTAACACCAAAAATACTGGTAATGGCAAACTTCCCAAAAAGCCAAAGATCCCCTCTAAAATTATTATAAAATGAAGGGAGTTTTCTTGAATAGCAGAGGTCTTGCAGACTTGGCTAAACATAGGGTTTTGGTGGAATTAGTTAAGGAAGAGCAAATTAATTTTATTGCTCTCTTCGAGACTGGGCGGGATTCTTTTCCGGATCATGTCCTCAAAAATCTTTGCAGACGACATGACTTTCTTTGGCACACCATGGCACCTCATGGTAGATCAGGGGGCATTCTCCTAGGGGTGGACCTGAATGTTTTTGACATCGGAGCCATCGATGAGGGAGATTTTTATGTAAAATTCACCCTAGATGTAAATTGAATGACATCAAATTTATACTATACACAGTATATGGGCCAGCATAACTCCAAAACAAGAGTGCCTTCCTAGTATAACTAGCCAATACTTGTTCTAAAGAAACTCTTCCATATATGATAGGGGGATTTCAATATAATGCAAACTAAAGAGGACAAGAGTTCAGGGGATTTTGACTGTAAATGGCCTAATCTTTTTAATGTGGTCATTGAATCTCTGGATCTTAAGGAGATTGTGATGTCACGCCGCCAATATACTTGGGTGGAGCCAGGAGATAATCCAACTTTCAAAAAGTTAGATAGAATCCTCATTAGCACTGAATCGGAAAATCAATTCTCGTTGACGATAGTCGAACCTAGAGTTAGAAACATTTTCGATCATACTCCCCTTGTGCTTAACACTAGAGCTTCGACCCACCAGATCAAAACCGCCCTTTTAAAGTTGAGAGGGGCTGGTTGATACGAGATGGATTTTATGACATGGTTGTAAACATTTGGCGATCTCCATGCTCGGGGTCGACTGCTCTTGAACGTTGGTAGTTCAAGATCCGTAGGCTCAGACAATATCTAAGATGCTAGGTTAAACACACTGCAGGGTCTTACAGAAAAGAAAAAAAAGACTCTGCTAGCTCATTTAGAGAATCTTGATAAGAAAGCTGAGTGTACTCAGTTATCTGATCAAGAAATAAATCTAAAACACTATCTAAAAGAGCGGTTAGTTAATCTTCTGAGAGAAGAGAACCTAAAATGGTATGAGCGAGCCAAAGTTAAAACCCTCTTGGAGGGTGATGCTAACACTCGGTTCTTTCATCTAGTGGCCAATGGGAAACATCGTAAACAACATATCTACAAACTTGAAAATGATCAAGGTACTATGGTTGGAGAGTGTCTCAAAAGCCATATTACAAAATATTATAAGAATCTCTTTGGGCCACCTGAACATTCTGAGATCACACTAGTGGAAGATCACACCTTAGATATTCCACAAATATCCCCGGAAGAAAATGATATCCTAATTAGTCCGTTCACCGAATCTGAGGTGAGGGATGCAGTCTTCCAAATGGAGCATAATAAAGCCTCAGGTCCGGATGGATTTCCTACGGAATTCTATCAGGTGTTTTGGGGAATTATCAAAGAGGACCTTATTCACCTCTTTGCAGATCTCCATAGGGAGGCTCTCGATCTCTACAACTTGAATTTTGGAATCATTACTTTAATTCCAAAATTTCAAAATGCTACAAAAATTCAGCAATGTAGACCAATTTGTGTCCTCAACTTGAGCTTCAAAATATTCACCAAAGTGGGCACAAATAGGTTGAATATGGTAGCCAAAACAGTGGTGAGCCCAACGTAGACTGCCTCCATGCGAGGCAGGAATATCGTGGAAGGAGTAGTAATATTGCATGAAACTATTCATGAGTTACACACCAAGAAAAGAGATGGGGTCATTTTCAAAATAGAATTCGAAAAGGCATATGATAAAAAAGTGAAGTGGTCTTTCTTACAGCAAACCCTACATATGAAAGGCTTCTCCCCCAAGTGGTGTAGGTAGGTTGAGGGTATGGTCATTGGGGGAAGTGTGGGGATCAAAGTCAATGACGATATTAGCCCCGACTTCCAAACCAAACGCGGACTCAGGCAGGGAGATCCTAGGTCACCCGTCTTATTTAACATCGTTGCTGATATGCTAGCTCTTCTTATTAATAGAGCAAAAGCTGATGGTCAAATAAGAGGAGTCATCCTCCACCTTATTGATGATAATCTATCAATCCTACAATATGCAGATGACACCATTATCTTTATAGACCACGACCCAGAACAAACAAAGAACTTGAAACTTTTGCTTTGTGCTTTTGAACAATTATCTGGCTTAAAATCAATTTCCACAAAAGTAAAATTTTCTGGTATGGGGCAGCTAAAGAGATGGAGCCTTACTATACTAGTCTATTTGAGTGTATATCCCTTCAGATATCTAGGGATCCCAATGCACCATAGATAACTCCTGAATTCTGAATGGAGAAAGGTTGAAGAACGATTTCAACAGAAACTCTCTTGCTGGAAAGCAAAATACTTGTCTTATGAGGGAAGATTAGTCCTGCTTAACTCTGTCTTAAGCAGTCTACCCATATTCATGATGTCCTTCGAGATTCCTAAAGGAGTTCTCAAAAACCTTGATCATTTCAGATCAAGATTCTTCTGGCAAGGATGCAGACAAACATAAATATAGACTTGTCAGATGGGACATCTTATGTCGTCCAAAGGACAAAGGGGGTCTAGGTATCCTAGATTTACAACTGTAGAATAAATGCTTATTGGCAAAATGGTTGGTAAATCTACTTAACTCTGAGAGCATGTGACAGTCCCTACGATCGAAAACCCTTACTCAAGTGACAGCTAAACTCAATGATACGCATTTTTAGAGAGGCCTCATGCGCATCAAAGATGAGGTGTTGGTTAAAGGTTCCTTCGATATTAAAGATGAGACCAAGACGAGGTTCTAGGATGATACATGGGTGGGAGACAAGCCTCTAAAGGTTAAATATACTTTTTTCTATAATATAATGCGAGACCGTCATGCAACTATTTCGAAGGTGATGGCCACTAGTCCCCTAAACATCTCTTTTCGTAGGGCTCTGGTGGACAATAAACTTTTAGAATACCTAAATCTAGTAGCAAATATTTCTAATGTTGAATTGGTAGATGGATCAGATTATTTTAGATGAAGCTTAATCAAATGTGGGTTGTTTTCTATCCGCTCGTTGTATCTCCATCTCATTGATACACAACCATCTTTTTTTCATAGAAAACTCTAGAAAATATCTAAAGATCAAAATCTTTCTTTGGTTCCTACAAAGAGGAGTTGTCTTAACCAAAGACAACCTCACTAGAAAAACTGAAAAGGGAGCCAGAAGTGTATCTGCTGTAATATGAATAAGACAATCCAACACTTATTCATCGATTGTCCCTTTGCCAAAATAATTTGGAGGATTATTTTCTGTGCTACTAAGGGCCTGTTTAGATCCCAAATCTTTACATACTAAAACTTTTGGCTGTAAACTTTATATTCCAAATAGGTGTTTAGATGCTTTCTAAATTTTTTGGTCTGCAACACATAAGACACGAGATCTAAGCAAGTTTACACAGTTTTGGGGTTCCAAGGTTCCAAATTTCAAATCTTTACAGCCCAAGTTTTACAGACCCCTTGTTTAGATCCATTTTTCTAAAAAGTGCTCATTTCTCTAAAAGTTTTAGTTGTTTGGCTGTATCTAAACACGGCCTAATTTAACTCAACCGAGATTTATAAGGCACATGTTTGGTACATGGCTTTGTAATCAGCTTAAGAGGCTTAAAGGCTTGATCTGGGTGGGCTGGCTGCCATGTGCTGAGCTATCTGACGATGACGATGCTGGAGTGATGTCATATATAACAGAATCAAAAGTAACTCTAGTCCCTCCATATCATGAAGGTGGACGTTTAGGACATAAATATGGTAATTAAGGAGTGATTAATTAGAGGTTAACTTTTCATCCTTACCCTTATTATATAGCAGTGTGCGTGCTATCTAAATAACAAACTATCATAGCTCAGTTGGCTTGCATTGCGTAGCCCGAGGCTGGTGTCCCTGGTTCGAACCCCTTGGGCTGCATTATTTTATGCATGGCACGGTAGCTCGTGCACTCGGCCGTTCACAGGCGCTGTTGCTGCTGGTTTTTGCTCCACGCGATGCTGCTTTCACTTTCGCGCGCTAGCACTGCTGCTCTTTGCTTTGCCGCCGGCGCTCGCCATTTTCAATTTAGAATTTCGGCGGAGTCAGGCTCGACGGAGTCAGGCACTATGTCGATGGAGTCAGGCTCGACGGAATCCGGCACCATGTCAACGGAGTCTGGTACCTCCTCTTCCATGCCCAGAACGGACTCCGACGTCCTGCTGCGACGAGCGTGTAGGAAAGCGTGCAGCGAGCACGATGTCCTGCTGCGACAAGCGTGTAGGCAAGCGAGCGGCGAGCGCGCGATGAGCAGCGAGCAGCGAGCGCGATCACAGGCGAGGGAGCCATCAATGGACCACCAAGAACAGCAGAGGAAGATGGAGATGAACTAGCACAATCGCATGGAGGGATTAAGGCCTTGTTTAGTTCCAAAAAATTTTAGGAAATCGACATTGTAGCACTTTTGTTTGTTTGTGGTAAATATTATCCAATCATGGGCTAACTAGGCTTAAAAGATTCGTCTCGTCAAATCCGACTAAACTGTACAATTAGTTTTTATTTTCGTCTATATTTAATACTCCATGCATGCGTCTAAAGATTCGATGTGACGAAGAATCTTAAAAATTTTACAAATTTTTTTGAACTAAACAAGGCCTAAAGAAGGAGGCTCCGCGTGCTTAGCTTTGAATGCTGGGCAAGAACTGATGAGTGCATGCATGTATTAATGCTGCGTCGAAGCTGAAGAGTCGGAGGCAAACAAGTCCGGTTTTTATCTCTAGCACTCAGAACGTCAGCTAACGTGAAATCAGCACCAAGGCCTAAAACGTCTACCTTCATGATATGGAGCAAGTATTATGCAAGTTATTTTTATGTAAGCGTTTTGGCTCCGCTTCTGGGCCCGCTGTAGCGTGATGAGCAAGCTAAGGACATCCTCTCGTCGATAAGCAAGAGATTGGAGATGATTGCTTTAGAGATTTCTAATAAAAGATGAAAACATTTATATTGTTTGCTCTAGTATCTCAGTCTATGTTTAAGATTGTGGCTTGCTTCTTCTTATTGGGTCTTGTTTAGTTCCCAGAATATTTTATAAAATTTTTCATATTTTCCCATCACATCGAATCTTGTAGCACATGCATGAAGCACTAAATATAGATAAAATAAATAACTAATTATATAGTTTACCTGTAATTTACGAGATGAATTTTTTAAGCCTAGCTAATCTATGATTGGATAATATTTATCAAATACTAACGAAAATGGTACTATTCATATTTTACAAAATATTTTAGAAGTAAACAAGGTTTTAATCTAAGACGTTGTAATATCATCATACGTACAATAACGGCCTGGGAAGCTCTCCGTTAGCCGCCGTTGCCCCGCGCGCCAGGCCACGCCACGGACGAGCCCAGACGCCACCCACCACCCTCCCGGCGATCTCGCGGGACGTCCCGTCGCCGCTCCCAAAGCAGCGGTCACGCATCTGCCATTCCCGAGCCGGCCCACCGCTTCTGGAGGTTAGTGCCTGCCTGCCTGCCTCCCATTACTGCTTTTCCTATGCATCCGGCATCTCTCTCTCTCCGCCTTTTCCTCCCCACCGTCTTTTCACATTTGTTCCTATCCAATCCGTGGCCGCAGCGGCACGTGCACACCCGAGGCTGCAGCTGTGCTGCCAAGTGCTATACCCAGTCCTGGCGTGTCGACATTTCTCTGACCAGTGGGGCCTGAGTATCCGTACTAGAGGGATAAGGTCGACAGCTCATGGGCGTGCCTCGGGCGCCGGGCCTAGGCCCCCGTGCAGTGCCGGTCAGTCGAATCTTTCGTCCAGTGCATTTATCTCCGAAAGATGAGTCGTAGGCCGTGATACTGTAACGCCTTTAATCCTGTGTCTACTGTAACAACGTTTCAATCCAGGACGACACACGTTAAAACCTTGTTTGGATACTACACATGTAGTACTATACGTCAAAACACAAGTATTGAAATGAAGGCCTTGTTTAGTTCCCGAAAAATTTTGCAAAATTTTTCAGATTCCCCGTCACATCGAATCTTTAGACGTATGCATGAAGTATTAAATATAGATGAAAATAAAAACTAATTGCACAGTTTGGTTGAAATTGACGAGACGAATCTTTTAAGCCTAGTTAGTCTATAATTGGATAATATTTGTCAAATACAAACGAAAGTGCTACTATTCCTATTTTGCAAAAAAATTTGGAAGTAAACAAGGCCGAATTGGAGTAGACCCTAGTGTAAATCCACTATAATTTACTTTGATATACATGGATTGAGAGAAATATAAGATGGAGGGAGTATAATACGTAAGCACGTATTTAGAATCCGATAAATATCGTATTCCTACTTTTGTTAAAAAAATTCTGCATGAAACTGTTGTGAGTACTACAACAGCATGTGTCCAAAAACTAAGGATATTACTCCCTCCGTCCCTGAAAGAATCAATTTCTAGGATCTGTGTCAGTCAAACTTTTTAAAGTTTGACTAACTTTATAGAAAAGAGTAACAACATCTATAATATAAAATACACATTATATGAAAATATATTCTATGATGAATCTAATAATACTAATTTGATACTATAAATCTTAGCATTTTTTTCTAGAAATTTGGTCAAAGTTTAAAAAGTTTGACTTAGGACAACTCTAGAAATTGACTCTTTCGTGGACGGAGGGAGTATATGATATGATTCCTACTTTTTAAAAAAAAAATCTGCATGGGACTGTTCTAGGAACACAATCCTACAGTAGTGTGTGTCTCATAAACTAAGGATCTCATATGATTCCTACTCTTCTTTTTAAAAAAACTTGTATGGGACTGTTGTAGGAACACAGTCCTACAGTAGCGGGTGTCTCAGAAACTAAGGATCTCATATGATATGATTTCTGCATTCCAAACTACTATAAAACTTTACTCTTAAAATTATATAGGAAATAGTTTAAAGTGTTATCTAAAATTTAACTAACCTCATATATATAAATCATCGATCCCAAACTGCTATAAAACTAATAGCTTGGTGGTTAGAACCACGTCATATATAAATCATTGATTTAAGTGGACGAACGAGCTAATAGCTTGGTGGTTAGAACCACGTCATGGGAAACAACCGGTCGGAAGTTCGACTCACCGCCTCGCATGCATATAAGAGTTAGGTTTTCCCATCATGGGAAGCAACCGGTCAAGAGTTCGACTCATCGTCTCGCATACACAAGAGTTACATTTTCTCGATCTATGTAAGAAGGTTACATTAACGAGAAACGAGGTTAAAGGTTATCAATTTGTATGAGAAGGTTACTTCTCATATTTAAAGTGCTATCTAAAATTTAACTAACATCATATATAAATCATTGATTCAAGTGGACGAACGAGCTAATAGCTTGGTGGTTAGAACCACGTCATGGGAAGCAACCGGTCGTAAGTTCGACTCACCGCCTCGCATGCATATAAGAGTTAGATTTTCCCATCATGGGAAGCAACTGGTCAAGAGTTCGACTCATCGTCTCGCATACACAAGAGTTACATTTTCTCGATCTATATAAGAAGGTTACATTAACGAGAAACGAGGTTAAAGATTATCAATTTGTATGAGAAGGTTACTTCTCATATTTAAAGTGCTATCTAAAATTTAACTAACATCATATATAAATCAATGATTCAAGTGGACGAACGAGCTAATAGCTTGGTGGTTAGAACCATGTCATGGGAAGCAACCGGTCGGAAGTTCGACTCACCGCCTCGCATGCATATAAGAGTTAGATTTTCCCATTATGGGAAGCAACCGGTCAAGAGTTCGACTCACCGTCTCGCATGCACAAGAGTTACATTTTCTCGATCTATGTAAGAAGGTTCCTGAGAAAGAGGGTTGGAGAGGTTACATTAACGAGAAACGAGGTTAAAGGTTATCAATTTGTATGAGAAGGTTACTTCTATGTGAGAGAATCTCACATAGGCAAAGGGGAATCTAGGTCTAAAGATCGGCCTCACATAGGCGATGGGAAGTTTTTTTTATCTATGTGAGAAGGTTCTCTCTATCTTAAAAAAAGTATAAAAGTAGCTACAATAATGGGTTTATAGCCAAGCTAATAATGATGTGAAGGAGATAAGACAAGACATGAGAGATATGGTAGTTTGGCTCTCATATAAGCATCAAGCTAGGACAGATGCATAGGTGGTGATGAGCTCAAATAATAAGTTTGTGAGGAGAAATAAAAAGAAGATGTTAACTTAGCTCTAATCACTTAGACCTATTATTGATCTAGCTCTAATAAGATGTTGTTAGCATATTATATGCTGAAGTAGGTGGTAAAAAAATTGTTGTTTTTAGGGCCTGTTTAGATTGGAGATGAAAAATTTTGGGTGTCACATCGGATAGGTTGGAAGGATGTCGGAAGGGGTTTTTAAAAACTAATAAAAAAACAAATTACATAGCTCGTCAGAAAACTGCAAGACAAATCTATTAAGCATAATTAATCTGTCATTAGCACATCGAATCTTTGAACACATGCATGGAATCTTAAATGTAGATAAAAAATAAACTAATTACACAGTTTGGTTGAAAATCGCGAGACGAATCTTTTAAGTCTAGTTAGTCCATGATTAGCCTTAAGTGCTACAGTAACCCACATGTGCTAATGATAGATTAATTATACTTAATAGATTTGTCTTGCAGTTTCCAGACGAGTTATGTAATTTGTTTTTTTATTAGTTTCTAAAAACCTCTCCTGGTATTCTTTCGACATATCCGATGTGACATCCAAAAATTTCTCATCTCCAATCTAAACACGCCCTAAAAGTAAAAAAATTGTGGCAGGCAGAGTTTTTTTTCCTCCAGACTTTCATCGTGCTTGGACTGACTTGTCGGCTCGCAGTTGTAGGTTAGGCCTTGTTTAGTTCCAAAATATTTTGCAAAATGTGAATAGTATCAATTTTGTTTGTATTTGACAAATATTGTCCAATTATGGACTAACTAGCGACGTCACTATTCTACGAACGTTCATTGGAAATGAAAGCAACGGTCAATTTCCGACATCCATTCTCTTTCCTTTTTTGGACAATGCATATGTTACTTTCTATTTATGGACAGAACAGGAAATTGTTTCTCTTTCTGTTTCGAGGCATTTGATTCTCTTTTCACTTTTTTTTGTTGGATCACTCGTTCTTAAATATTTTTTAATTTTTAAGAAGCATGTGCTCATAACTTATAAAACGGAATTAAAAAGCATAACTTCACGGTAAACTTAACAGTACTAACTTAGAAGTGCTTCTAGACAACATAAGTTCGAGGAATAGCTCAACATTGCTAACTTAGTCGTTCTCCTGCATTCTCTTTTAGGTTTGAAGAGTCGTTTTTTCTCTTTTTTTTTGGAAAACTAAACATTTGGAAAATGGGAAGAGGGTTTATAAAAGGGTGGAGGGATGAAATAAAAGTAACTTTTACAACTTATACTACATAATACATTCCATAGAAATGATGATGCACCCTTGGAAAACCAAGATAAAATAATTGCTTTTTAAACTTGTGCAGTGATAATCTCAACATCTGTTTCTTCAATTCGTAGATCTGTAAAATAATTAAATTATTGTTAATAGTAACTTAGACAAATAAGTTAGCTAGCATGCAGCACATGAAAAACACAAGATACTTATATAACTTTGTACACTAACTTAATCTCGTAAGTTAGTAGCCTATACGTAAAAATAGGAATTAGATATATAACTCAGTACAATAAATCTAATGAACTAAGTTACGCTGCATAGCCATGAAAAATGTAATTGACTTTTCTAAATTGAATTTACCATGCATCTAGACACACACATAGCAAAATCAATATATGTAGAAAAATCAAAATATTTTATAATTTGGAATAAAGGGAGGCATAAATTACACAATACAACTTATGTACATAAGTTACACAGCTGATACACTAGTGTATATAGAAAGTTATGCAGTTATTATACACAAACAAAAGTTATACAATACAAGTTAGCAGAATAGGTTAGCAGCATAACTTAGCAGAATAAGTTAGCAATATAACTTATATGTTATAAGTTAATATACATAAATTGCTACTAGAGAAATAAAAATCTTCGAAACATATAGAAGTGGGATCTAGTTTTGTTCGTCTCGTCATGTTAAACACACCGGTATAGATGGAATTAAAAATAGATACATCATTTAAAAGTTATAGTAATTTGAAATAAATATTTTGCTTTTTTTATGATAATGTTAAGGAAAGGAAAGTGGGGGGAGAAGGGTGGGCGACCGACGTGGATCGTTCACTAGATTGAAAACTAGCGAACAACCGTATCAATGGAATTGTGACTAACTAGGCTCAAAAGATTCGTCTCGTCAATTCCGACCAAACTGTGTAATTAGTTTTTATTTTCGTCTATATTTAATACTTTATGCATACATCTAAAGATTGGATGTGATGGAGAATCTGAAAAATTTTGCAAAATTTTTTAAGGAACTAAACAACATGGTGGGCCGAACAAAACAGGTATACGTACCCGACACGCCGAACCCGGGCTACGACGAGCGGACGCGCCACCTCCTCAGAACTCACGTACTAGCGACGAGTCACGAGGCGTACGACGGTACATGGTGGGCCTGTCCTATCCTCTGGCGCAAAGCGGTGGATGCCTCTGCGCCACTTCATGGCCGCGCAGGTGAGACACGATGCAGGCGGCAGGCCCCTACTGAGCGCCGGTGCGGTGCGGCCTTTTGCAGTGGACGTACGACGAGAATTTCTAGGCCTTGTTTAGTTCCGAAAAGATTTCGGTACCGTAGCACTTTCGTTTGTTTGTGACAAATATTATCCAATTATGGACTAACTAGGATCAAAAGATTCGTCTCACGATTTCCAGTTAAACTGTGTAATTAGTTTTTGCTTTTGTCTATATTTAATGCTTCATGCATGTGCCGCAAGATTCGATGTGACGGAGAATCTTTAAAACTTTTTGCTTTTTGGGGTGAACTAAACAAGGCCCTAGTCACGAGCGGTCGCTGTGCACGTGACACTGCAGCTTCGACAGAAGCCCATTCCCTGCAACTTTTTTTTAACCGTGCCGGCTCCATTGCCTTCCAAGCCCATTGAGGCGTACGGAATCGCCATTTTTTTTTGTTCAGCGTGGAGTAAAGCAATCCATGAATAATTCAGTGCCAATACGCATACACAATCGACCAGACAAATGTTCTATGTCAGCCTCGACAGCGGGCTCTCGTATCTTCTACAACAAAAAAAACAAGCATAGACATGCAGCAGTATAACAGAGCTATGACCTTTCTTTCTGAATGAAACAAGTTTTGCTCTCATGTGCACTTTCATAGTAGAATTGACCCGGCTGGCTGGCTGCATATCAAGAAAGGCAATACACAATTCGATCGGATAGCTCCTTCCCAACAACCTTGACGTATCTGCTCAGTTGCCCTTCTAGCGCAGTGAGGTGTCGCCTCTCGATTGGCCCAAACACTTGCTGAAGGCCCTGAAAGGGAGAGAGTTAACTAAACACATCATACAGAAATCAAAACCAGAGAATAAAATTACATTTTTCCAGTCACAGATTACATTGTTTTACAAATTATGTGCGCAGATACTTGTTAAATCTTTTACATGTTCAGACTGATGGAGAAATGGATGATTAATGACAGAAAAGGCTGGCAAATTTCCTGATAAATACTACAAAAGCAAATTTAGACGATGTGCCCCTATTTCTGTGCACAGATCGCATAGGGCCATCATCATCTTTCCGATTTGAGGTCAGATTTTGTGTATGTACCTTAAATTTAACCCGCGAGCCATTCAGGTCCAGGGTGATGTTTTTTATGTCATTTATGTTGGAACTGCCTTCAGTTGTATCTGGCTTTTCTGAATGAATTGTCTCTTCATCAACCATCATATCTGATTCATAGTCGTTGAAATCTTCATCATCGTCCTCATCGCTGGTTGAGTCGTGGTGGTCAATTTTTGCTGAAGAGTCATCAGAGGGACCACAAATCTGAGGCTGGGGCACTTCACCTTGCATTGTAGCATAATCAGATAGAATGGAATATTGACTGGTATCCAGTAGAGGCTTGGCTAAATCATAGGGAACCCACCTGCAATGTTGAGAATTAGAAGTTAGAGAAGAATGAAAGAAGCATGAAATTTAATGGTTAAATAGCATCCAGTTTTGCATAAAAACCTGTGACTTGTAGTCGGGAATAGAAACACAAAAATAGCTAACCAATAGTTTTCAATAGTCAAGCTCCAGGTAAACTTTTAACCAGATGAAAGTATGTTTTCAACGTTTCACTGATCCATTATCTGAAGGCAGTGATAACAGCAGTCTCCTACAAATTACTACTACTCTAGAACAAGAAGCAATAACCTTATTAAAAGAATACACCGAAAAATATCCATTGCAACCACATTAGTAAGCATACCAGGACATAACTTAGTGTTCCTCCTTTAAGTTTGACTATTGTTACTTTCAGTCGCTCACATTATACAAGGTTATGTATTGCGAAATATAGTGGAAAGGGCGGAAAAAATTACTCGTAACGGACAGGACATAGAAGTTCTGATGGTCGATATGCAGCTTTGTATCTCATCTTATTGCAAGAATGTATATAGTAACCGAGATAGTAGTACTGAAGGCTGGGACAGTGCTCATGTGTCGTCTTGACCCAATCTATCTCCTTCAGAGCTGTATACTTTCCAAGAGATAGGAAAGAAAGGTCAGGATCCCAGAACAAGTACTTGCTTGACAAACACTTAGGAAGGATATCAACTACACCAACAGCCACAAGTTTTCCATCAATTCTGTACTGCTGATGAAAAGACCCGAACCCGCACGGTGGAACTGAATTATCACCACTCTTTGGGGGGACAAACACGATTGGTGTATCTACTAGAAATCTCTTGTATGAACTTTCCGTAACTGTCTTCTCCTTATGCACCTTTGTCTGATACCTTCGGTACAGAGCAAACTCCTCAGGATCAAAATGAGATGTGCTCAACCTAATCTCCAGGATTTTTCTTTTCAGAGGATATTTCGTATTAGTTTTGTTCACAGAGCTTTGCTTTGAACCACTAGACTTGTCTGAAGTTTGCACAGGTACAACAAAGCTGGTATGGTTCTGCATTGCCTGATTGGTGGCCAAATAGAAATTAAGATGCCCATTACAAGCTTTTACTTCAAAACCAGCTAGTTGTCCAAGACGTTCCATTGCCATGGATAGCTTTTCTGCAACAGAATTTGGAGAAAGATCTGCCAGTACTTCATTTTGATTAGCACCATTTTCTTTAGGCAATGCACGTCGAACTGCTGCCACTATTTGGAAACTTATGTTGCACGTATAAACCAAATCTTGCACTGCTTCTCCGACTTTCTTTTCTTGCACTGATTCTCCTACTTTCCTTTTGACTTGAGGTTTAACAGTCTTCACAATAGCTTTGGGGAGTTGAACTGAACCAAATACCCCCCCTTGGAAGCATGTATCTGCGGCCTCATTGATTTTGCTTGCCAGGCAACAAGTGACGTCGTCTTCTTTCGATATATTTGGACCCATGCCTGCTCGAAACTCTTTTGCTGATACCTTTGATACTTTCGAGGTTGGTGAATTCAGAGGTTCACCAAGTGAGCGCTTTGTTGGGCTTGCCTTACACTGGGGACTTCCAATATGTGGATCAAGGTCACCATCAAGGAACCTGCACATGGATGAGTTGATGGGTTTAAAAACAAACACAGGACAGTTTAAGGAGTCTATTATAAACTTAGCAGGGCATATGGATCAGAATTAACAGAATTACCTTTGCATCTTTTTAAGTACACGACCTTGCTCTTTGGAACAAATGAAATCATTTGCCTTCAAGCGTATCGTATATGAGGGACAGCATGTCCGTTCCATCTCAGGTTTGTAAAGAAAACAACCAGATCTCCTCCAACCACGATCAAGAAGAGCTGCAAAATTTGCAATTATGATCACAAGTCAGAGTCATGCCATCTATTCTAAAGTGCTTTTTGTTCACTTTGGGAAAAATATGGAATAGCAAATATTATGGGTTGGAACCTGAAGTACACTACAACACCAACAAGTTATCTTGTTCCACTTCAGTTAAACTCCCTCTTTCTGTTAACCCTCTAGTTAAATTTGTACTTCAGATAACATTCTTCCTGTGGCAAGTGTTTAATAATAAACTACAAGTTGCACAAAACCTGGTTAAGAAAGGTTGGAAAGGGAATATTAGTTGTTGCTTATGTGGTTGCTTAGAATCTATTGACCATATTTTCTTTAAGTGTCACATGGCAAGATTTATCTGGAGCTTTATCAAGGAAGTGTTCCACTTGAATGCATATCCTACTTCTTTGAGTGACTTCACTAATACTTGGCTGTTGGGCATGGTGCCCTTACCCACCAGGTTAATCATATTTCTGTTTGCAGGTTTTACTTGGGCCTTGTGGACTTCCAGAAATAAGATGGCTATCACCAAGAAGTTCCCTAAGACCCCCACTGATGTTATCTACATTGCACTATCCTTAATGCAGAAATGGAGCGCCAACCTTAAGAAGGACCAGGAGCACTTTTCTTAGTTGAAGATCTCTGCAATGAACTGGCTCAAGGGCTTCAAGCCTAGTTCTATTCTGCTTTCTGATGTTGTCAAAATTTAGTGTTCTACTAGACTTTGCTGGGAGAGCTATTTTGTGAGAACTTCCTTCATAACTGGAAACCCCAGTACTTGTGCCGTTACGTTGCTCCCTATAAAAGTAGAGGTAGAACTCTTTTTTTTAAAAAAAAAGTATTTCAGAAGTGCACACATTCTTGTTCTCAATAAACTTATTTTTCACGATGTAGATTTTTCACTGTTCCAAATTGCTAGATGTGACAGTTTTCCTGGAATGTGCTGCAATGTGGCAATTTATTTGTATGCCATACCTTTGTTTTTAATCAATCCAATTTTACATCCCAAACTATTGTCTTACATGTTAAAGTCAGGTTAGATTTAAGGATGCAAATGGTTAACCAATGGTGGCTGAGTAAACAAATTAATTACAGTGGCATCAATGCCATTTTAGTTCATTTAGCAAGTCTTGAGTGGACCTAGTGACCCAGAGCAAGCGGAGCTTGCATCTCTAGTTACATTTGTCTTCTCCAGTATGTGAACTGAAAAGTCAAAAGCGAAAGATCAGGTACATAGTAGTTTGCCTAGTCAATCGATCAGTCAACTACTCACTATTAGTCAGCCCTTTAAGTGAACTAGTTGCTGCTGACAGGCGCGGCAACTTGGGCTCCAGCCCAGTAGTATTCGAGGCCCATACCATACCACATCCTATATTACTAAGACACAGGCTCCTCTGGCTTTGACCTAGCTGCCAGCTGAAATGAGCACGAGCAGGAAACAGGAAAATCCTTCAACCTGCGCATGAAGCCTACTGGGATAGCCAATTGGCTAGGCAATAGTGCAATATGCTGCCCTGGTCCGACGGTCCGACTAGTCGATGCCTAGTCATGATTTACAATTAAAACTGCAAATGCCTTCCACTCAGTGAACATTATATTACAGCATCCTTTTTTCTTGAACATGCAGGAGAATTGTGTATCATTGTATTAAGAAAAATAAAAAAGGGAGAAGAAACTCCATACAACACCACACACTCACGCCTTGGACTATAAGAGAAAACTAATCGCCTAGAGAACAGTTTACACCATGCCCTGCGTATCATTATATTGCAGTATGTTGCACTTTTGAAACCTGTACCATGCAACAAGAAAATAGCAACAAAAATAAAAACACTTGATCTATGCACATCCAGACATCCTTGATCTAGCAAGAAACCATAAACCCCCAATTGAAGTTACATTTATTCACTATCTTGTTGGAAAGCCATATTTCAATCAACAAGTTAGCATGAAACTCCGTGAACTTATAATAGGTCCCAAATCCCACCACAGGAACTGGAAAACCCTGTGGCTAACAGAACATGGTTGACTGCAGAAAATAACTAAGGAAAAAGTGAAAGAGATTGGGATTGGGATTGGATTGAGAACTGGCTAGTGACCACCAGTTACCAGTTCAGGGCCTAGGTCTGGGAAATTTCAAAGGGGCTTTTGAATCCTAAATTTATCCAAGAAAATCAACTTTCCAAGTTATTGTTCCAGAAACATTACAGTTACTTCCCCTGTCCAAACGCATAAATCCTCAACAATGTTTACAAGGCTGTCCAAATATCATTAAAAAAACACCTTTGTTCTCTACATTTGGACATAACAGGTCGATGAAACTTGAAAGCAGCATTTCTGGGGCCATAACGGAAAAATGTTGATTAGTAATGGACTAAATTCTGTGGCACAGCCCCAAAACCAGGAATTGCCCATAGAACACATTACGCTATGATTTATGACACGAAAACACAATAGAGATAGGCATGTTGCAATTACTTTGTGCAATATTTTGGCCATCTTATACTGCCTGTCATCATTTCTTTCATGCCCATAATGCCAGGACATTATGTCCTTATACGGATATCAAAATTTGAATGTTGACATGCTTGTAGATAATCAATTGAACGGAGAATGTTAGCGATTGCACATGTATTATTTGGTCGCTTATGTTTTGCTAACTAGGTTTTGAATACAGGAAGCATTCAGGAATCAAGACTTTTTGTGTTATAACATTTATAACCTTAAAGCATGTGTAAAAAAGGTATCAAGCCTCCAAAGTCCATATAGCATCTTGTTTTCCTAGAAGTGGATACCGATAATGTGTTCCCAAGTAGCATACAAAATGCAAAATTTTGAAATGATCAAAACTTTGTACCTTGATAGTCATCAGCTTTCAGACTGTTAGCCCACATACCTGCAAGATTAATAGGATAGAAAGTAGCATGGTAAATGATGATGTGGCAGATAGAAAGTAGCATGGTAAATGATGATGTGGCAAAGCCTTCTAAACAAGTATATACATGAAAGGTAGAACAACAAAAAAAGAAATAACAAAGGAGAAAATGATGAAACAAGTAATGTGAAGGTCAATGCAATCCCCATCTACTATATCTTTTTACCTTGCAAGCCCAACAAGTTAAATAAAAGTTGGATACACTTTATAACCAGTTTGGAGCCAGAAATGGACTATGCCCCCAGGCTTATCTAGTGCTAGGCAGACTTAAATCCTTTGAACCTTAGATATCTCTGCATTTTTCTAGTGGTTTCCTATTGCTATTGGTTGAGGCTTGAGGCTAATCTGCCAAATCTACCAGCCATTCAGCAGTGTTTTTCTCTCACAACAAATCAGCGAACAGTACTTTCAGCCATGGCTTATCAGCCAAACCAATAGGCTCCCCAGGCAGCCTGAGGCTTTGCTCTATCACTGTTTATAACACCACAGATAACAAGTGCTACATGATCCATATGGATCGTTTTCAGAGACGAAACTAAATGGTTGCTGGCTTGTTTCAAGTATTACAACCTAAGTGGAAAATAAATGAGGCATTTGAAGCATTCAGTGACTAATAGCAAAACCAAAAGGTACAACAACGAGCGTTCAGAGGTTCATAGATTTCTCTGATTCATTATGACCATAATAAGCTGAAAAAATAACTAATCTCCCCAGCTCAAACTACAAAGCCGTCGTTCGCTGTCCCTTGGCAGCAATATCTAAAAGGAAATTCACAAGTTATCATGGTGATCCGGGGTCAGACATCCTCTGCGTGACGCGTCGAGATACTAGAGCAACAGGTGATTCAACGCTATAGTATAACCAACGGGCGATTCGACGCGCAACAAAGCTTGAGGGTCCGATACAGGTCGAAGCAGAGCGAATCAGTTTCATCGGACGGGGTTCGGAAATCGGTACCGTGGGAGATGCTCGTAGGCCCGGAGGATCGGCAGTAGCCACAGGTTGTGCGGCGCCGGCCGTAGTCAATCACCACCGACTCACCCCCGTTCTGTGCCCCGCCGCTGCTGCTGGCGCCGTCGGCCATCGCGCGGCGGCCGGGTGCCTCGTCGCCGCGCCGGAGCGATGAGGACGAGTTTGGGTTTAGCGGGCTCGGGCGATGTGGCCGGGCGAATCAACTGCTGGGTCCCTGGATCTGGATGGGCCGGGGGGCTAGCTGTAAAATAGGGCTCAGCGACTCTCTCCATCTTCGTCGACATTGAGTACTATTTATTTATTATTTAAACCTTATAACGCGTACGTTTCACTTTTCTTAATACTCATAATACTTACTCGGTTCACTTACTTTTGTTTTAATATAACTCAAAACTTTTGGATTCTTTCGATTTAGGGATTTTTTTCCCCTCTTTTTTCCTCCTTTTCCTCTTTTCTCTTGCAAAACATATGTGGTCTAGCGTACTCTCTCCATTGTTAAACAAATGTTATCATGTTATATATATATATATATATATATATATATATATATATATATATATATATATATATATATATATATATATATATATATAAGTGTTATTCTACACCCTAGGTGTAGAATACTATTCTACACCAAACAAAATTCAGTATCGTTCAGTATTATTTCGTGGTCCTGAGTGTTGGACGGGATAAAGGTTCTCCAGTATTGCTCAGTATTTTTTCTACTCAATTTTGACTTGCGGTGTAGAATAATATTCTACACCTAGGGTGTAAAATAATATTCTACACCTAAGATGTAGAATAGCGCTTATATATATATATATATATATATATATATATATATATATATATAGCTAGCTATAGAATATTTTATTTTGTAGCCAGGCCAGTTTATCGCACCAGACAGACCGGATCTGAGCCAACCGGTGCAAGCGCGAGCGCTTAACGGATCGGGAGTTACTGCTGCATGAGCCGAGCCGACCGCAGCTCTTCTGGCTGCGCTTGCGTAGTAGCAGCCGGAGATTACGCCATTATGCCAGGCTGTACGTGACACTATGCATGGCTTGCTCTCCTGCCAGCATTTGTTGCTACACGATTTACAAAAATTATTGAAATGGTGATTTTGGTAACCAGCTGTAGGCCTCTACGAGATCTTTCTTTAGCTATCAAAAAGGTACTGAGCATAGTTACATTTACAATATGTGTATGGAAACCAGTATATTTTACTATAAAAATGGTGGGTATACAGAATTCGTAACATTACGAACTTTAAAAATGATTTACCAGAATGTACCATTATATGTGATTCATGTGAATGTATTTATCAGAATTTGTTTCAGTGATTTACTAGAATCTATGCTCCTTAATATGATTTTACAATGACTTGTATAAATGATTTACTAGAATAATATGACATTCTAATAGAACGATATGATTTGGTAGAATAATGTAATTTTACGAGAATTTTTATGTATGGTAATACTGTATTCAGAAATGGCGTCAACAAGTTATCATAGTAGCATTTACGACAATGGTGTAACCAGAACAAATTGCTACAAAAAGATAAGAGGTTTGAGTTCAGACATCAGCCATGAATCAAGGTTGATTGAGGTAAATTTCAACTTTAAATGGCCATTTACCCTTTTTCTAAACTGCAATAACTTGGAAATGTCTCTCCAGCCCACATCAAGGGAACATGTTACATATCTCACATTGTTGCAATACACAAAGCATCCCATGATAAACAAATGTAACTACCATGACATAATCTAGTCCTGACCACTAATGTTGGCCTTGGCGAAACAAAAAAATAGTGAAGCTAGCAATGACACCCCTCATCAACCACTTCTCAATCGATCTGCACGCAGCAATAAAAATTACAAAAGAATGAATATTAGTTAATTAGTTGCAATAACAAAATATAGGGTTGCTAGTGAATCATGAGTTATAGTAATAAGAATAAAAAATACAAATGAAGTAAGCCATACTGCTAAACTAGTGGTACTTCGATTAATATAAGCACAAAGGGAAAAGTATAGCATGAAGTAAATAGGTGAACAACGACTCAGTTCTTTCACAAGCATCCATAAGAATTGAGACTAAACTAATAGAGCACACTATAAATTAGACACAATCACACATCAGTACTTACTGGAAGATTGATCCTTATGATTTATAGGAAACAATAAATAAGAAATCATGCGTGTTTGAAAATGCAGCCACATTAATTAGACACTGCGAATAGGTCACTTATGGTCTAGCAAGCAGTTGTTGGGGCAAGCAAGGAACCTCCGCTATCATCTCATGCTATGCAGTAACAAATTTTACTGATCTGCTCTAAAACAGAGGTGTTCATTCAAATAAAAAAGATCTAAAATCTAAAACAAAATAAATTCATTACAGGATTAGTGCTAGTATGGAGAAGGTCACCTGGATAGGCCGCATACCTTTTTCTTCACAACTGTTCGTCGGAAGCTCGGAGCAGTGCGGATTGAGCCGTTGAGGTAATAATTTTTCAATAATAATTTTGGTTAATTATACAAAGTTACCACAAGGTAGCATTGTTTTCTGGTAGACTGATCTATATAATTTATGAGAACGAATTTGCATCAGAATTTGGTCAATTGGACACGGTAATCATAATTGGATACAGTAACCACAAGATTCGTCTATTTGAATTTACGAGAATTGGTTTATATGAATTTACGAGAATTGGTCTATGATTTAAAGATTTTTTTGAAACCTGGGCATACCAATTTGCATATTATATCACAGAGACAAGGCAAGCCACAGTGACCACTGGTCAGCTAATCTGAAACAATTTGGGGAAACTGATATTCAATCCAATAGAAAACACACATAATTGATTAGCTATTGGATTGAAACACACGCAGAATTGATTTAATAAGTCCATTGATGAGGGATTAGCTACAGAGCAATCAAATTGATTGAAGTCACAGATGAGGGCATGTTATGATGCTTTTCGGTGGCAGATCTGGAAAGCTAAAAGATTCATGTTGTTGATCAGACATACACGAAGCTAATGCACGAAACAATATCCAAAAGCAAGGTTACAACCTAGGGAAAAAGCACCGAATCAGAGACTAACCTGGAGGTGAGTCGCTACGCAGTCAGGGCCGCCATCCACACGAGGGAGTCGCTCCTTTGCCGGAGCCGCCAAGCGACGCGGGCCGCATCGCCGGCGGGAAGCCCCGTGCATGCAGATCGAGCCGCACCAACGCTGGATCGCATCCGCGCGAGGTGGGGGCGCACGTGAGAGGAACAGCCGTGGCCGCCAGATGGAAGGAGGAGACACCACCACCGTCGGGAGAAACAGCGCATCCGCCGGTGAAGGAATGAGGAGGCACCGCCGCTGGTACTACTCTGCGTCTCTGCCTGACATACGGAAAGGAATGTCTTTTTGTGAATGTAAAAAAAGGAAACGACATAATTCTAGGGATTAATCTTAGGAGCCGCATGATTTTTTTTTTTGAGTCGAGCCGAGCCTGAGATGTCTAGCTCACAAGCGGAACGATGGCCATGCGGAATAGGTGGGTTCGATCCAATTGAGTTGTGCTCATAGTTGGTCGGTTGCGGACGTGCGGTCTGGCTACGGAATACTCCCTCAAGAATCAATTTTTGTCCTAAGTCAAACTTTTTAAACTTTGACCAAATTTCTAGAAAAAAATGCTAAGATTTATAGTATCAAATTAGTATTATTAGATTCATCATAAAATATATTTTCATATAATGTGTATTTTATATTATAGATGTTGTTACTCTTTTCTATAAAGTTAGTCAAACTTTAAAAAGTTTGACTGGCACGGATCCTAGAAATTGATTCTTTCAGGGACGGAGGGAGTAAGTATTTTGTAGCCAGCTATAAAGAAACACACACACACACACATATATATATATATATATAAACTTATTAATATGTTTTATGCATAAATAAATATTATTAGATTAATTGTAATAAACTTATTTTTAAGATATAAATATTTTTTTATAAAACAAAGCATCACTTATTTTGGGACGGGAGAGTACATACCAAATCTATTGTCCTTTGGCTCCACACACGGCCTTTCCCAACTGCCGCTCTATTCACTAAAGCCACCTCTTCTCCCCCATCGAAACTTTTCCCTTGGCGACAACGGTTTGTCGTATGTCCGTAGGAAGCAAGCCAACCTCTAGACTAGAGGTGCCATCATCGATCGGGCATGTCAACAGATGGGTCACCCAAAATTAGAGTGGACTCGCATTGGGTGGGAATGTGGAATGTTGAGGTAGACCCAAGAGAGTCGAGATAAAGGGCACTCAAAATGCAGATTTTATTATAGAGTCTAAAGTTATTTGTTACCTCGAACAATGTAAACTTAGAGTCTAAATAAAACTTGAAGTCTTATTTTTTCTACCTCTTTCTTCAATAAATATGTTGCCACATTAACAAAATACCATAAATAATATGTAATTAATTGGTTTAGACTCTATGATAAAGTCTTGCATTGTGAGTGCCCGGCGACAGCTGGGTGGGCAGCGAATCCGACGTTGGATGTGGGATCGGCCGATCGGGTGCCACTGGGCACGAGCGCTGATGGGAGCGGGTGTGCCCGAGCATCCATCAAACTAGGACAATTATCGATTTGATAGAGGCTTGACATACTGATTAGGTTTCCGACGATCACAAACAACTGAAAGGTGTATCCTTAGCAACTCACCATAAAGTTTAATCCCTGCGAATTTTCGACCACAACTGATAGTAGATTATTTATAATAAAAGGTTCTTATATCTGCTAAGATACAACACCTTTGGAAAACGAACATATTATATACATACAATACCACAATGCCAGCAGCTTTCTAGAATCTAGAGTGCAAAGCCTTTTCCGTGAACATCCATAAGGCAGTCTCCTAAGGGGTCAAAACAGATTATCCTGGAAAGCAACACAATTGCATCCGAATGGCATACGAACATTAGATATATAGCAGTAGATTATGCCTTTTCATGTTGTATCTATTTTGAAGCCCAGGCTCATCATCAGCTGCTGCAGGGCCTTCCAACCCCAAAGCAAATCATGTTCATAAGCAGTGGCCAACCCATTCTCAACCGGAACACCATCCTCAGACAAGATATCATCTCCTCCAGTTTTTTCAGCATGATTCTCATCAGTACTCGAAATACTGCTGTTCTCCATGTTTTCTTTTCCAAGAAGTTCGTCTAGAACTTCCATTTCCTCATGCAGCACCGACTGATCAAGAAAAAGAAAAAGCTCATCGAATGAGAAATAGACTATCAAAGATAACCATTGGATTGCGGGCACCCCTGAATTGTGCACTTCTCATCCCTTCCTCCTATTCCAATGAATACTAACAATAGATAAATTTTTTTGAGGGTCCAATAGATAAATTTTCAGTTCCAATTATTTTGCCCTAAAACTCTTAGCAAGGAACTACCAAACTCTAATGTGCTCTGGTGAATTAAACTAGTGTGCAGTTGTTAATAATACTCAACTTGTCAGCGTGGTCCCTTGTAAACGCATTACCACTCTCTCCAGAAGCTAATAGATATTTCAGATAGCATGCATAGAACGTACACTGAACTACTTATAGACAGCAGAATATAGACTAACAGATATATAAATGGCTTCTTGAATTGAACTGTGTTTGCTCTATGGCCTTGTTGAGTTCCTAAAAATTTTCAAAATTTCCCATCACATCGAATCTTTGAACGCATGCATGGAGTATTAAATATAGATAAAAAAAACTAATTGCACAAACGAATCTTTTGAGTTGAGTTAGTTTATGGTTAGACAATAATTGTTAAATACAAACGAAAGTGTTACAGTAGCCAAACCTAAAAAATTTCGCGAACTAAACAAGGCCATGTGAAAAAGGTGTTGATTAAACAGGTTACCTTTCGAGGGCTAGCTTCGTTTGTCTTCACCCAATCTACATGAAAAGAAGCATCTGTGTCAACCGCTGGCTTCTTATCCTCCTTGGCAACTACGGGTTCATCTTCTTTGACTTGATTATCATCCGCTTGGAGCTCATCTTCAAAAACAGTATCCTTTGTGCTTTTGCTGTCATTTGAAACAACAGTTTGCTCAATCCCAGTAGACGCCCCTCCCTCCTCTTCTGCTATTTTCTGATTCTTCACATCATCCCAATCTTCAAACACAACCAACGTGTTTGCGGTTTCACCTGTCCGAAAGCTTCTGTTCGGCCCATCCTGCCAATGCAACTTCCCTGTCGAATCTTGCAGCAAGAACTTGAACTCAACCAGCTTGTTGGCCGGTAAATCCTGGTCATCAAAACAGCATAGACAGAAAGGGTGACGTCATCACTTCAGAAGCACGCAGTCAGATCATCACACACGATGCGCATGCGCACGAAACGAGGCTCACTTTCTCTAAGATCCAGTCGTGGCTTTCCTCCGCCCATTCCAAAGCAAACGCATTCAACGGATCCCAGAGGCCGAGCGCAGGGTCGTCGCCGACGAGGCAGACGCTCTGTCCGAACGTGCACTGCTTTTGCAGCACAAATCTGACGCGCACCGTCTTATTACCAGGAGCTGGGAGGGCGCAAAGAACATGAAGGGCGCAGTAAAAACTAAGGATCCATCATCATTCGGGATCAAACAGATTTAGAAGTTTCGTATCATCGGCTCATCGCCGCCGACTTACCCAGTTGGGGAGACGAGGTTTCAGTTTCAGCAGCCGCCGCCGGCGCAGCGTCGTTCGCATGGACCTCCGCCTCGTCAGCCTGCATAGAAAAAACTCCCCAAAACATCATCAGGGCATCAAAGTGCGTCGCCGAGAACGAAGAACGCGCGCGCACGATTCCGTTCCGACGCGACTCACCTGGGTGGTCGTCGCCACCGCCACGGCGCCGCCCTCCTGCGCGCGCGACGGGAGCGGCTCGAGGTGGTTCTGGTGGTGTGCGGCGACTGCGACGACGAGGGGCGCCCTCCGCCGGGCGCGCGCGGCGGCGGGGCCAGCGCCCACGACGCGCCGCGCCCCGCCCCCGTAGACGAGCGCGGGCCGGGCCCGCGCGAGCGACGCGCTGCGGACGGACGCCGTCGCGGATTCCATGGGTGGCGATGGCGATCGATCCCGGTGTCGCGCGCCCTGCCTGCCTGCCTGCCTAAAACCCTGTGCGCACTGCGGCACTGGACACTGGAGGTGACAGGCGCTTTCGCACTTCGCACTTCGCAGGGCAGGACTCTTGGCCGCGCCCGTGATGCGATGCGATGCCGTGCTCGCCGGCTGCGTGCGCGGTCCCGTGGCCGTGGGTCGGGGCCTTGCTTTGGGGTGGCGTTCAGTGGTAGGCCACGGCTGCAGCACGGATGACCCGTGCGGGTTTGTTTTGCGGTGACGAGGTGGCCAGGTGGGAGATGCCGATGGCGACGAGACGAGTGCGAGCGCGACGACGTTCAGCGTGGGGGCGGCATGGGCTGTGCGGCACTGCTGCGGCCTGCGGCCTGTGGCTGGATCCTCGTCGTCGGTCGTGTGCCGTTGGATCTCGCGCCGCGCGCGTGGGCAGGAGGGCGTTTCGGTTTTCGTGACCCGGGGAGCTCTCGGAGTCTCGCTCCTGCCGCTACGTTACGTGGCCGGTGACCCCTTGCTTTGCGCCGCTACGGATCTCGCGTGCCGCGGCGCCAGCAACTTGCTGGACTGGATCGCTGGACTGTGGGAGTGGGACGGACTCGCTTTGCCGTGCCGTTACGTGGCTCTTGGCGTTTTTTTCCGCACGGCAGGGCACTGCCGTGTGTTTGAGCTTTGGCCGCCGTGTTACACGTTACTCACGGGACCCTATGAGTGTATGATTGGACGATCTGTGAAAACAGAGGCACAAAGGTGGATTCAGAGCCAATGTGAGAACAGCTGGATTCAGTAATCAGCAGCTGTATTTTGTACACTATGTAGTACTACTACAGGATAGGATACCAGTCGACAGAGCAAGGCATTGCGAAGGTGGGGGAAACGATGCTTGACTAGATAACAGCTACCGACGAGGAAAGTTGGGACTTGGCCAAGCTTATAAACAAGCCTGGAAGCGACCATTCTGGGTTTATAAAAAACAAGGTACGATTCACAGTGGTGTCGTGTGTAGTAAGACCTGATGCGCGGTGCACAGCTAAACGAAGCACAAGCGTGTTCGACGGCCTCGACGGAGGCGTAAATGACATGATACTGGTAACGTTTAAGCAATTGTGATTATAGAGCAAATGCAAACGGGGGACATACGATGAAAATCATGAACATGTGGCTCTATTTAGCACGCATAGGCGGTGCCGGAGCTTGAACAAGAACAAGAGACGAGGCAACTGATATGAAATGCAAAGGGAGGGGGGCCATACCTGTATTTTCATAGTGATTTGAAGTAGCAAAATCATGTACCGAGTATCAAATAAAGAAATCTACTAGCCTATTTGGGGGCATGGCCCACTTTGGCCCCAGCTCCACCACGCATAGGTAAAATGCATCAACGAGGTTTTTTCCTTTTTTTTTAGTAAAATTCACGAGCGGTCTTAAACTTGCATGACAATGTTATTCGAGTCCTGAACTCTTGAGTTTTGATACTTACTCCCTCCGTCCTAAAAAGAATGTCGTTTTAGATTTTTATGCCATAAATTTGACTCGATTTGTAGAAAATACGTGCAATATTTATATCTCTAAATAAATTTGTTAAAAAACTAGACTTAATGATCTTTCCAATGATATTAGTAGCAGCATCTAGGTCCCTATCCCTATAAGCACCTTCGAAGGATGTCGAGGAGCACGTCGTCTACCACTTAATGCATAGCGCCGGAAAATCCTGAAATAAATCCAGAATAAAGTGCCGCACCCAGGATTTGAACCCTGGGTGGGAGCCCTCCAACCAATGACCTTTGCCATTGCGCCGTGAACCCCTTGGCGTCTCTAAGCTTATTCCGAGCAGCAACATTGGTTTAAGTAGCCTCTGACCTGCTCCATTCGCTGATATAGCATGCTGTTGACGTGGACTCGCCATGTAGGATTGTACTAAACATTTAGGCCCATATTAGATGTTCAGATTTGTAGCTGGGCCGACATGATGGTGCTGCCACCATAGTAGTCTCGGCCTGTTAATATCCATGGGGCCAGTGAGGCCACACCTATTACCTAGGTGAAAAAGGTTCATTTTTTCTTCCTCAACTTTTATCAAAATCCATTTTTTCTCCTTGAACTTTAAAACCAGGCAAAACACCTTTCTTAATTTTAGAAACTATGTGTTTTACCTTCCTAGCACGATTATAAGCAGTTTTAATGGTGGATTTTGTCTTTTTATTTATTTATTTATTTTGGTTGAATCTTTAAAAAATTATAATAAATCACATAAAATTTATAAAATAAAAAAAATCTAATTTTGTAAGACTCCACATGAGCAGATCTACACAATAAACATTGGCACACTTTAGTACAAAGTTTTTATTGTAAATTTTGATTCATTATTTTATGTAATCAATTAGAATAACTTATAATTGCAGTTTCTATAGTCTAGTTGAAGTAAAATTTTTATTGTGGATTAATTATTATATGCTTGAACAGTAGTAAAAATTTCATACTCATTGTATTATATATAACTTAGTTATAGAATTATTTAGGATTTATGCTTGTTAAATCTAAATAAATCTATAACTAAGTTATACATTATTCACAGAGTATGTCATTTTTACTATAGTTTAAGCATATAATAATTAGTCCACCATAAAAATTTAACCACAACTGAACCATAGACCATAGAAACTACAGTTATAAATTATTTAAATTAATTATAGAACATAATAGATCAAAATCTACACAAAAGCTTTATACTAAAAAATACCACATTATATGTTCATTATGTAGATCTACTCACGTGGAGTCCAATAAAATTGGATTTTCTATTTTATGATTTTTTATTTACTATGATTTTCAAAGATTCAACCAAAATAAATAAAAAAGAAAAAGACAAAACTATCTTTAAAACCGCTTATACCCAGGTTAGGAAGATAAAACACACGATTTTAAAAGTTAAGGAAGGTGGCTTGTCTACTCTAGAGTTCAGGGAGAGAAAACGGACTTTCGCAAAAGTTGGACTTTTTCTTAACTAGGCTGACCTATGGCCTCGCAAGGGCTGGTCAACTCAATCGGTCATTCCCATCTCTACCCTACCCGTCCGTCATCGACATAAATTGATGCCTCCCTTTGAGTGTGCAAACATAAAAAGACCGTCATACCAAGTGGCATTCAGCCATGGGATTTTTTGGCTTCAACCTAAAATCAGCGGAAGAGTGTTTCAAAACATGAAAGAAAAAAAAATTCACAGCAAGCACCATAGAAAGGCTAGTCATATGAACACGGAACATATGTTAAAGGGCTATCTAAATTGAGTTGAACTAGGTCAACATGAGCACAGTGCATGGAAAAGAACACACCTGTAAAAGCCGGCTGAAATCTTAACTACTCAGGATTCAGGTGCCATGAAGTCAAGAGGAAGAAAATATTAAATTGATCAACATGGGCTACAGCTCCAAACTCTATACATGGTACTACAAACCAATGCTGGCATTCAAGTTTACATATTCAGACCCCTGATTAACCTAGGAAGAGTTTGCTGTAAGGAGATAACCTGGTACCCCAAGTATGGTTATCTGACTTGGTCACTAACAAACATATTTTATTGTTCCAAACACACCAACATATTTTATTGTTCCAAACACACCAGAAACCAGTATTCCTATTCCCATTGCAGCTATTATCAATTTCTCATAAATGTTAACAGCCTAATACACCATATCAGACACAAACTTTGTAAGCACATTACAATCTTTTCAGCCGTACTTTTTCTGCCGGCCAGCAGTATTTTTCTCTCACAATAAATCAGCCAACAGTAGTTTCAGTCATGACTTTTCAGACCAGCGAACAATTAGTCCAGTTAGTAAATTACCTAGGGTAATGTGTCTGATATGGTGTATGTCATAATATGAAACAAGTAGATGAAATTTAATCAGAATCATTGGAGTGTAAAAGTAACAAACCAGTTAGTAAATTATGCTATTGCAAGGCCAGTACATAATATGAAAAAACAAGCTAATAGACGTGCATAAGAAAACCAGACTTATTACCAGGCAGCAGTCATCAACATATAAGATACTGCGCAATATTAGCACTAGTTGACTTTAATTAAGAATAATTCACGAAGGATGGAGGAAGGATCCATCCTCACTGTAGTTTCTAATGACACAGAATTTCCAAGACTGCACAAATAAACACAGCGCATGTCGGCCCTCAAAAAGTACTGCATACACCAATTCACTCCAGAAAACTTCCACTTTTTTCTTTTTTTGGAAACGAAGAAACCTTCCACTTCAGATTGCAGCATAAGACATCTTGATATATGGTTCTTTTACAGTTTTACTTCATGATTAATAAGCGTACTACAGCACATTCATCACTTCATCAGTGTTTGTGTTTGTGTTTCTACTTCTAGGACAGAAACTTCACAAGAGCACTAGAGTCAGAGCTAGGATCTAAACTGGGGAATCTTCTGCAAAAATGAGGAGTCAGTTAAGCAATCCTCTGCGACTCAATACAATTCCGTGAGAATAGAACAAATCAAACTCAACAAAAGGAACAAGAGGAATGGAATATTGGATGGTTATATAATCTATTGCAATTTCTAAAACTGGAGCCAAAACTTCAAAACTGTAAAAAAAAACTAGAAGGACATCCACCGCCACCTAGATCAATTCGTAGTATAGTATATATAAACATAAAAAAAATATACACAAAAGTACAGTTTATTAACATACCAGACCATATCGTTGATAGTTAATATACTACATTTGTTTCAGGAGTGAAGAAACAAAGGAAAGTCGGCACAAGCCCACAATCACTTGGAATTGGAAGTACATATGCTAGAATTCAGAGCCATATCGAGAGAGTTGGCAGCCCACAATCACTTGGAATTGGAAGTACATATGCTAAAATTCAGAGCCATATCGAGAGAGTTGGCAGGAATCACCTCCCCATTAAGCTGCTGGTTCACTCTCTTCGCTAGCCTTAGGCTGCGGCGGGGGCTGGGGGCGGCTGTCGTAGTCGACGACCTCTGCGTCGGTGACGGACCGGGAGTGCTGGACGATGGAGCGACCGATGGAGTTAATCCACTCCTCCTTCTCCTTCTCGGAGTCCGCGATGAAGTACATGGTCTCGGCAGGCGTGGAGAGCTCGAAGGCGAACTGGCGGTTGAGCACGTCCTCGGCGCCCTTGACTGTGAGGCAGGAGGCGACGGGGATGACGCCGCGGGGCACCGAGGCCCGCGTCACCACAGGGTCCTTGAACCAGAAGAGCCTCCCCTGCTTGAGCACGAACCACCGCCGCCTCCACGTCTTGATGTACTCGCCTTGCTTGTTTAGCCAACCCGCGCGCTCCGCACCGTGCCAGAACTCGACGCCGCCGCCCGGAGGCGCGTCCAGCGCCGAGGGGGAGGAGGAGGAGCCGCTGACGCTGTCCATCACGGCGCGCCACAGGCTGGCTGCCATCACCACCGGAGAATTTGAGGATCGGGTGCGGGATTTACGACCGCGGCGGCGAGTCAAGGCGGGTGGGGGGCGATTTGGGGATCGGGTGGGTGGTTTGCGACGGCGGCGGCGAGTCAAGGTGGGTGAGGGGCAATTTGTTCCGTGCTGGATTCGCCGGAAGCGTGTGCGTGATGTGATTGGATCGGCAAGCAGGAGGCATCCGATCTGACGGCCACATCTATGATCTAAAGTTGTGTTTGAATCTGAGGTGCTTTGGTTTTCAAAAACCGGGAGGATTCGAAAAATAATCTAATCAATTATAAATTACTTAGATGGGGGAGCTGTTAATTTGTCGCGCTTTGAGCGAGGTATAGTTGCAGACACGGTACGAGCCTTTATGAAATCAATTTCCTATAAATTTAAGATAAATTTATATCTAAACTATGGAAAATTGTGAAATATCAATTTTCAAGTGAAATGCTTTAGTCCATAATATAGAATCTAATCTATATCTTTTATAAATCTCATCTCCAATATATCTTACTAATAGCTAAGTCACTCACTAAGGCCTTGTTTAATTTCAAAAAAAATTGCAAAAAAAATTCAAATTCCCCGTCATATCGAATCTTGTGGTGCATGTATGGAGTATTAAATATAGATAAAAATAATAACTAATTGCATATTTTGCCTGTAGTTTGTGAGACGAATCTTTTGAGCCTAGTTACTCCATAATTGGATAATATTTGTCAAATATAAATGAAAATGCTACGGTACCCATTTTGCAAAAAAAAATGGAACTAAACATGACCTAATTTTCAACCTTTTAATGCAAGTTATCTATATTATCTCTACTAAGCATAATTACTACTTTCAGGATATAAGAACATAGAAGACATCCATATGTTGCTATTTGTTTCGTTGTTCAATCCTTTTATAAATTATAATTCAATCTAATTATATTAGCTCTTTTATTCAGTTTTTTTCATTGCCTTGCTCAATTTTAATAAGGGCATAGGAACATGGAAGTTTAACTCATATATATAACAATTTTATTACTAAGAAAGTCCCGTAACAACACGAGGGTACCTTCTAGTTCGTCTAAAAATGGAAGGATTTAAATGGGCTAAAGCAAAACTAGAAAAAAATTCCGGTTGGTTCCATACACAAGAAATAACCGGCATACCTAAAATAATAGGAAAAATTAAATTTGCTTAATGGAGCACTAATAAAAACAATTTCCTTGTATGTTATTTTCTGATAGAAAATCGTAGATTTGGATTTATAGACCTATTGTAAGGATCAAGGCAATGTCTAGATAGGGATTTATAATAAAAACTTAAAACTCGAAACAACGGGGTAGCAGATGCGGAGGTACTACGGATTCCAGCGATTCTACGACGACTGGCTAAAAACACCAGGAGAGCTGAATCATGGATCGAGTTAAATACCTAACTTCCTAGTAGTTTGAACTTCTTTTGCTCCTAGTCCCTACAGCTGCAAAGCACTACATATTTTACTCGAGATTCATCTAAGCTACAAAGGCTTATCTACGTCTTTGTTGTTGAGTGAGCCACAAAGGCTTGGAGTCTATTCTAACTCCCACCTCTTCTCGTGAACCCATGAAGATCGAGCTTAGAGCTTAAACTAGCTTCACAAAGGCAGTTCAGACTTTAACCAATAACCGATTGGGAACTAGGGGTAACCTCTAGCTGCCTAGGAGCCCATGCTCCAAGAGTAACGAACACAAAGCACACACTAAAGAGAGAACCAAGGTTCTCAAGATGATGATGCACTCCCAAGACAAGGGGGAATCACCAAGAAATCAATGGGAAAGTTGTGTGGCCTTCGACAAATGAGAGAGAGAGAGCTAGTCGACGAGTTGGTCTGTAGAATGGTAGGCAACCGTTGGAGAAAAAAAGGAAGGTATAAACACCCCTTCACTCCTATCCTAACGATATAGTTAAAGTGCGGAATCTTCGCACTTAAACGTGGAACTTCTGCATAGGCCATAACTAGATAAAAATTAGGTCATTTGACTTTGTGTTATTTATTTGTTTATAAGAACACATAATTTCTTTTAAGCTTGCACTTTCTATTTCTTTTGTAGGACTACACTTCCTATACTTAAATAAATTTAATATACTTTATATGTTCTAAATTATAAGTTATTTTGTTTATTTTGTTATGTACTCCCACTATAACACAACATGGCTTTGCCGACACTTCCAACTGTCGTCAAAGGGTACCTTTGCCGACACTTAACGTCTCACAAAAGGTTTTGCCGACAATTTACAAACAGTCGCGGTAGAAGCAGTCGGCAAAACTTTTGCCGACAGTTAATGGCATCGCCGACACTTATTGTGTAGCCAGATCTCGTACCTACACCGACAGTTTAACTTTTACCGACAGTGAACCCTTTGCCGACAGTTTAGACCTACGCCGACAGTTTGGACCTTTTCCGACAGTTCGTATGTTAACGAAACCGTTTCCAGGATGTTTCATAAATCATGCCTTGTCCAACAGTAGAAGTGTCGGCAAAGCTATATTGCAGATAGTTGGGTGTAGATACAATTTGAAAATTTTAATAAATAGACATCACACTAATCAAGCAAATTCACATAATCAGAATTAAAATACCAGATCTCCATACATACACCAACTGGATGGGCATAGCACAAAGAGCCATATATATATATATAGGTCCAATGGTGATCATACATAACAGGTCAAGTGCAGATCATGGTACATAGAGGCATACATATATAGGTCCAGTGATGACCATACATAACAAGTCAAGTGATGATCATAGTACATGCAATAATACATATAGAGGTCCAGGATGTAGATTAGTCTCTAGCAGGCTTATATATAAGCATATACTAAGTCTTATATACTAACTGGTTATGGCTAAAGCTAAGAGATCAATAGATCATGACTTGGGTGCAAAAGTGGCATTCAATACTTCCATATGTTTTTGGCCTACACGATAGTAGCCTAGTAGGTGTAAACAAAAGAACAGAACTGCAATTCATGTCTTCCTGCAACATTTCCATTTCTCGGACACTTGTTGCCACTCCAAAATACTTGAACACCAACTTGGTGCACATATGGTTGCTGCCATTCTAGAGAACATGTAACAGCTCTCTGATCAAAGCTCAAAAGGTTGCCCAGTCCAAAATATTTTCAACACCACATAGCTTAAGTACCTAACATGAAAAAGAAGGAGAAATATCAGTAAAATATGCTCTATATCATTAACTTTTTCTTTGTTATTAGGTCCAAATAGTGAAATAGTATTACTGTACAGTGGACAGCTATGCTCTAAACTATTTAGTTATATAGACCCATTATATAATTTCAATCGATCTAGTTAGCAATGACGTGCCAACTACAAGCAACAAGCTTAGGTACCAACACATATCCACTCCTTCTCTATACACAAGTGTTTGCCTACACATGATTATCAAGAAATCAGACCAAACACCCTATGCACGCAGATTCTAGTATATGGTTATAGATTTATAATGTACCTAGGTTGATCCATCCATGTTTTATCCATGATGCACCCACTTCAATTAGTGAAACATATACACAACAGTTCTCATTTCAGATTGGATTGTTCAACCAAAAACATATAAAAATCTTGCCAAATAATTGTCCAAATCAAATCAATTTCACCACACTTAGTGCTAAAAAAATCATCTCACCACAGGACATCAACATGAACTATAGGGGAAATTTAGTCTAGTTTTAAGAAACCAAAAACATGGCATCACAGAACACATAACCTGCAATTCTATAGCAAATGAAGAGATAGAGTTCATAAGAAAAGGAGAGCATACCAATAAAGCAATGACAATAGAAGATCAGATGAAGACTAGAAGGGCAACTTGCTCGTGCTCCCTGTAGATAATATTGCCAACACTATTTAATCACAAGGCAATACAAATAAGTCAAAAACCTGAGCAAAAGCAAACTTACTTCAAAGCTATAGGTGGGTAGAAAGAACAATTGAAGCCTTGAATCCTTTAGTGCTTCCTTATTGGATATTTTGCGACATGCACAAGAAAGAAAGAAATACTCAGAACTGATATAGTGCAGCGAGGAGACAAACTTATACTTCCATTTGCAACTAAAAGTTCAATTGATTTCTTCTCTCAAACTTTTTATATATAGAATAAACACAACATGTTTTTTCTCGCATAAAGGACCAAAGTAAAGTGACTATGAACTCCCATCAGTGTGGACTTTGCCATCATACTAAAAAAAGTTGCAGACATAGCATAAAAGAATATACATGCAAGCTGATGGATTGTGTGCTGTCCAAGATCTTGAAATTTACAAATCTGAAGAATAGAACACAATTTCACATAACTGAACTACACCATGCCATTTTCACTAAACAACAGCCTCTGAAGTACAATGCCAATTCCAGTAATTAGCAAAAGCATTCATATAATTGCTTTACTATATCCATGTAATGAAAATTAGTATGCGCATGGGGGCCATAAAAAAATACTATGCTCCAATGTTGGCCTTTGTAGACTGTTCTGTTCCTTGGTTATAGCCTATTGTGGTGTGGGGTATGGACTCCTTTTTCATTGAACAAAATGGCAAAGCAGTGCACAATCTCAATCTGTAGAATGGTACTAGTGCTTGGACCTTAGTTGTAATGACTGACAACACACAGCAGTAAACTGTTTTATTGGGAATGGGCCATTAAACAGCGTTGTGTAATTGCGTAAACCAGAAGCAATGCGAACTCGCACACTCTCCTCATTACTTGACAGGTCTCTGCCTGGCTGCTCCCCTCATACTGAAAGGTTGCAGCAGAAATTGCATGCTATTGACAAGACTAAAATGCTGAATACCACACCTAGCAACAAACCATGTCACTCATGTCATTATTCTACTAGAAAGAAGAGCAACAGAGCTGGTGTAAGATGGGAAACATCACTATCTCTGCATGCACCTACTTTCTCTAGTGCTACAAGCCATACATTGATTTTAGATTGAAATATAACTAAAAACGTTTAAAACTGTAGTATTGAACTTTTCATAAACACCTGCAGCCCTTGCTGCCACACACACTTCTCAACATGAGTACATTCTCCCCAAAAAAAAAGATTTTCCCTGTCAATTAAGCTGCATTCTCTTCCCAATATAGCTTCAGAAACAAACAGTATGGCCCTAGCTAGTCACCAGTTCAAATCTCGAAGTCAAAGAAAAATATGAAGGCTGCTGACCTCGGGGTCAGACGCCGGCAGCGTGTCGGTGGCACACAGAGCAGGGGAGCAGGGGGATTCGTCAGGGCCACAGGCGCCTTCCTCTCTGGGCTCGGGTGCGCTGGCCTGTGGCGCTCCTCTCGGACACAGAGCAGGGGAGCCGGGGGATCTCCTCCAAGGAAGTCGGCCGGACTCGATGCTTGCGGCTGAGGGTATGGGGACACGGCGACGGCACAGCTCTTGGTGTCCAGCGATGGGGTATGGTGACGGCGGGATTGGGGGCGGCGGGCTCAGCAGCAGGGCGAGATTGGGGGCGGCGGGCTCAGCAGCACGGCGGGATTCGGCGCTGGGGACGGCAGAGCTCCGGCTGGAGACCGTGGTGACGGCGCTCCGGTGGGTGGAGTCCTCCTGCAGGCGCTCGGCGGTGGGATGGTGCGGCGGTGCCGAACGCGTGGTGGGCGATTTTTTTTCTTTCTGAGTCGTGACTTGGTGTTGGTGAGTGGAAGTCCAAACCCTAATGGGTCGCTGAGGCAGCCTTTTTTATTGGGCTCAACATTTAGCTGCCGCGCATGACTTGTTTTGGCGCGTAGTTTCCCGCTCACCCGAATTGTTCTATTTGTGGTTCCCTGCCTACTCCTTCGACGACAGTTAGACCGTCGTTTGGTTGGGCTACAACGACACATATTTTGTCTAAAAACTTTCGCCGACACTTATTGTGTCTGGAGGAGCAACGCCGACACATTACGTGTTGGCTTACATAGTCATTATCGATAGTTTATAGGACGCGAAAAATGTATACAATTGCCAACACATTATATGTTGTTAAAATCCTTGTTTTCCCAACACATGAGTGTAGGGAAAAGTAGGTCATGGTGTAGTGTCCCTCCGTCCTAAAAAGAGTGTCATTTTAGAATTTTAATATCTTGTTTGATCATCCGTCTTATTCAAATTCTTTACATAAATATTATATATTTTGTTAAGACCTATCTTATCATTAGAGATACTTTACTAATGATTTATTTATTTTATAATTTACATAAAATTTTTGAAGGTCAAACATGATTTCTAAAAGTAAAAAACGTCACTTATTTGGGACGAAGGGAGTATCTAGATATATTATTACATCTACATCTATAGTAAAATAAATATATAAAAAAGTTAAAGCGGAATGGAGTGAGCATAAAAGTAACGTTTTGTATACTTAGGCCTTGTTTAGTTCGTAAAAATTTTCAAGATTCCCTGTCACATACGAAAATAAAAACTAATTGCACAATTTACCTGTAATTTGTGTGATAAATCTTTTGAGTCTAGTTACTCTGTGATTGGACAATGTTTGTCAAATAAAAACGAAAATACGTAAAAACTAAAAATTTTACGAACTAAAGCCTTAAATTCAAAATTTAAAAGTAAAGCAGTAGCCAAAGGCTTCCATCACGGCATCACTCATCAGTCATCACGACCAATCACCAGCTGCCCACCACCTTCCAGGCGTCCAGTCATGTCCAGCGCCGCCGGCGCCTTCCGCCTGGGGCAGCGCGTGCACGCAGCCGGCGACCCCGGCCGCGTAGGCACGGTGCGCTACCTGGGCCCCATAGAGGGCCACGCCGGAGACTGGGTCGGCTTCGACTGGGACGATGGCGCTGGTGGCCGGCACGACGGCTCGCTCGCTGGCCGCCGGTAATTTGTCGCGGCGGGAGAGTACTCGGCGTCCTTCGCGCGCCCCACCGCGCAGCGGAGGGACCTCGCTCCCGGACGCGCTCCGCCTACGCTACCGCGTTCAGGACTTCACCAACGAGGAACAGGGTTAGTGCAGCGCATGCCGACCGACGGCTCCCTGAATTTGTTGCCTTCACGTTTCCTTTGATCCGGCAATGCTCAGTTCCTTTCAGCAAAGGAGTAGAAATATTTGTGCAAACACTATCGCAACTTGTTGAATTTCCTCGGTACATGCTCTGGGGCATTGTGTTCAGATGAGATGTATGTCTTCTCGGCAAGCCAGAAGCGTGTCTCGGTTGAATTTGTTGGCACAGACAAAGTTCAGGAGAAGCTCAATAACTTCAATGAGTTACCAGTGCATCTGTTTCGTACATGGGAGTTAGCTCAACCGGAGCACCAGATGAACTAAAGAGTTTGGTTCCAAGTAAATAGTGTCTTACCGAAATAGCTCCATGTGCATCTGTGTGCATCCGATGATAATAGAGACCACATCTAGATATTTTTTGGATTACAATTATGATATTTTGTACATCTAACTGTATCTCGCTTCTTATCTAGACCCTAGATGGAAAATTTGTACAAGGTTTCAATACACTGCGGCTCCTAAATTTAGAAGATATCACATTGATTCATGGGATGAATTTGTGAAACTTTCTTACTTAAGAAGGTAAAAATGGAAACAGTAATGTTGCCACCCTTAATTTGATTGATACTTCTGCATTTGATTTGGGTACTGCGAATATTTATCATCTCTCTCCCTTGTTTCTCCAGTTTGGAACAACTCCATTTGAACAACAACAGGTTAAAGCATGTGAAGTATCCATCTAATCTTTCACCAGATGGACCTCTTGAGATGCAGCTGCTGTGCCGTTTGAAAATTTGCAAGTTCTTTTAGATTTTGTTGTATTTGCCATATAAAGAACCCAAGATTAACTTTAGTGCTGCACTAGTGCTTCCTGCTTTTCAAATGGGATTGAAAACTGAAGACACTGTGCTAATATTGATTTTTTTTTTAACTTCACCAGGATCTAATGACATAGATGACTTTTGTTCAGTGGATTCACTTAACCTGTTCCCAAGTTTAAGGGTGAGCTGGTTTCAGTGAACTACTCTTGTTGTTTGGAATCTTGTTGCTGATCTCTAGTTTTTTTAAGGATGTCAGGCTTTCTGATAATCCTATAGCTGATCCTGCCAAGGGTGGTGCTCCTCGTTTTTTGTGCTTGCTGCTCGACTTGGAAAAGTTTGAATACTAAATGGCAGTGAGGTTTATGCCAACTCCCTGGATGTTTTTTTAGAATGTACAATACGCTGTACCAATATATGACATCCTTAATCCTTCTTGCCATGTCGAACGAAGGGAATCTGAAATATGGTGAGTTGATCCTTTGTATCTGTAAATCGTTCCAACTAGTATATAACCATATGAGGTTTCTTTGTGTATGGCCAGTCAGGATATCAGATCACTATTAATGGAAGTTTTGAAATGTTTTTTCCTCTATCTGAACTGCAGAGTTTTCTTCAGGTTGTATGAGGGAATGCTACTACAGTCTTTTGTTTTTGTTTTTTTTTTAAGAAAAGACTCTTCAATTGCCTTTCTTGAAGTCACACTGCAATTCTGATACAAGCAATGTCATTGTAGATATATCCGCCTTGTTATGGGAAAAATAGAATCAAATGACCCAGAAGAGATCAAACGGCTTCACCCTAGGTAAGTTTGTGGCATTTATCATATTCTTATGTTTTTAAATTGTATATGCTGACACAATATGATCCAGAGAAGAAACAATCCATGATTTTGTGGTATACCCCCTCCATCCAGTATTCACAGGCGCTTAAACAGTTTTTATCAAGACCAAGAATCATTAACTCGCATTAATTCTTTTCCTCGCAGCTGCAAAAAACGCTTTGGTTTCCACACAGGCTGCTGGCCTGCATGCTGCACCATCGAATTGCATTTGTCAGAATAATTAGGGGCAACGCCTTGCAGTTGGAAACAAACGAGCAAGTACTAGTCCGGTGCTGGCTGGGTAAATGAGTCGCGGTAACTGCATGCGGAAAGAGTGAGTGCACGCGACAGGAAACGAGGCATGCAACAGCTACTGCGCCTGTGAATGCTGGAAATTTTTCCAGATCATACGCCTCTGGATGGAGGGAGTAATTCTTTTTAGGGGTGATCAGGCGGGCATTCAGTTTTTTTGGTTTTATTAATTCGGTTTTTGGAAATTTTGGCCCCTGACATTCGAAAAACAAACAAAGCAAAGAAATTTTGGTTTCTGAAATTTACAAACCACAATAGTTCAGTGAGACTTCTTGGTTTCCACTGATTTTTCTTTATTGAACAACGGGGGAGAGCTGCATATCATTTCATTAAGAAAGGAAAAACTTAGAAAAGCGGGATGGCTAGAAAAAACCTTCCTACCACACCCCACTCACACTACATATGCGCCACTGCAAAAAGAAAATGAAAACCCAACTGTAATCAACTTGTCATACTAGGCCACTAAGGGCTTGGAGCAAGTGACCTCAGGATAAGCTCCTGAAGAGCAGAAGCACCGGCAAATCATACACCCTGAACTCTGTCTCCAGTGGATCAGTGGATCTTAAGCTAGCTGATCCCTGCCACACCTCCGATGCCTGACTATTAGATATGAGAGGGATAGATCAGACTGAGCAGCACACAAGCGAGGGGTAGAGTAATACAGAACAGTAGAGGGAGGGAGAAACCTTCTGGAATGTGGGAATCGATTTTTGTGTTCTGGATCTTAAGCTAGCTGATCCCTGCCACACCTCCGATGCCTGACTATTAGATATGAGAGGGATAGATCAGACTGAGCAGCACACAAGCGAGGGATAGAGTAATACAGAACAGTAGAGGGACAGAAACCTTCTGGAATGTGGGAATCGATTTTTATGTTCACTGCATCAGTGAATGCCATCTCCATGGCATCGTTTGCATTTGTTCTAGAGGGAGAACGAGAGAAGAATGAACGAGGGGGCTACAAGAGATAGGTGCCATCTGTTGCCGCCATCAGACCACAGAGGGCAACAAATGGGGCTACAAGAGATTGGCCTTCATGTCGAGGTGGCATCGGCCTAGCTTTCTTCATCATTTATGTCGCAAGAAACTACAGCTGAACTGAAAACTGACTAACTGGGGATATATGTTTCGTTTGGCTTCAGTGTTTGGTGTGTTTTTGCCACCCCTAATCTGTTACTGATCAAATTCAGTTATTGCACTGAAGACCATCATTAACCACGACATAACATATCCATTCAGTACTTAATGGAATCAACATCAGTGATGCTGTGTATCATGATAATTCATTTTTTTTGACAAGTATCATGATAATTCATTGATTATCTCTAACCACGAAAGCTGCAGCTGGCATGAATAGCCTAATGGAATATGCAATGCAGATTGTGGCTAGCTTTCATCTATCAGTTTTATTCACTTATGACATGTACTTGATAGTTGCATCACTAGTGGTAAGATTGTTAATCATACTTACAGAGGTAGAAAAAAATTTGATGCAGATTTGCTGAACTGAAGTTCTTTCATGGTATTGAAGATTCAAGCACATCACTGCCACAAAAGATGGCTTCTGGTCTTATGAGTACTGATCTCGAACTTTAATCTTGACAAGATTTACACACTTGATGGATCAGCTGAAAGAACTGGGATTTTGTACGTTGCATGCAGGTGTTACATTGAAATGTGTGGGGCCATCAATAGGTGAAAAGCAACCACTGACAAAGAAACTGCCTGCTACAACAACTGTGAGTACGTGTTGGTACTACATAGCTATCCTTATTTATCTGGCTGTTGTTTGCATTCTCTTGGGAGGTTTTAGTTGTACGGAGTATATTGCAGTGCAATGACCGTGGGACATGATTTCCTGATTTTTATTCGAGCTATCTCTTAGCAACTATTGATATTTTAATTTGACTGCTGGGAACTAGTAAAAGTTGCGGTACCTAGTAATTCAGTGACCCTTGCTTGTTTCTTCCATGCATCTAGATGAAATAAAATAATGCTCAGACTCCTTTGTGTTACAGATCGGGAAGTTAAAATCTTTGTGCAAAAGCTTCCTTTAAAAACTGATGAAGGACATAAAAGTGAGACTGTTTGTCGAAGAAGCGGTATGAATTGTAATACCTTTCATGCATAAAGTCGTGTATGATGATTACTGCATTTACTGGAACAGGGATGCCCTCTACCACAACTTCTTGAGGAGGACACGGCCTCTCTCATGGAGCTTGGAATTGGCTCAGGCGCGACTATATATTGTTGTGGATGAAGACTTGAAGAGAGTTAGCCAGTCGTCTTCAGAGAAGTCAGGCAACTATATGGCGCAAACTATACTTCAGCTGTTATTAATCTTGAAGAGAGAGAGGAGAGCTGACGACGCTCTTCGTTGTCCCTATATATTTGTTTGCGGAAATGTGCACTTGATGAATATTGTTGTGGGTTTGTGCTGCAAAATGGATCGGCATGGTAACAACATTGTGATTCGTGAAGACTGTTTTGTGTTTGACAAGTTAAATTTTCTTTTGTTTTCGTCAATAATGCAGGGAACTACATAAAAAAATAGTTTATATAAAAAGAAAAATTTGAAGGTTTGGCCAGGAAGTCCATGCAAAAGCATATGCACCGCAATAAAATTGGCAAGCTCCATTAGGAGGTAATCCTAAGTCTAGTCTCCGTGTTTCAGCAGTGTCTTCTCAATAACTGTTGCTTAAGGCCTTGTTTAGTTCAACCCGAAACCAAAAAGTTTTTAAGATTTTCTGTCACATCGAATCTTGTGGCACATGTATGAAGCATTAAATATAGACGAAAATAAAAACTAATCACACAATTTGATTGTAAATCGCGAGACGAATCTTTTGATTCTAGTTAGTCTATGATTGGACAATATTTACTACAAACAAACGAAAGTGCTACAATAACAAAGTTCAAAATTTTTTCACATCTAAACAAGGCCTAACAACAAAAAATCAAAACCATTGATGAACAAGGAGTACAAAGTCGCCATCGTCCAAACACACTTTGAAAAGTTACACGTGTCGCCCGCTGGTTGTCAAGGAAGGATGGCCGGTGGGGGGTGGTGGTGTCCAGAGTCCAAAGCCCATTTTTTGTTTCTTGTTTGGCTGCAGGCTGCAGGATTTGGCGATTTGCACTCCACCTGACGTTGCTTTGCCCGCAACTTTTGCTTGCCATTGCCACGACGGAGGCCAAGATCCAGCTCCTGGGCGTCCGTCCTCCAGTCCCCCTCCTCCATTCCGGTCCTCTCATCCTTCCATCTCCCGTCCGTCCCTCGTCGGAGCACGAGCACCAAAGGTCCCCGGACTGGGTTCACCTCTGCTCTCCTTTTCTTCTCCTGTTCACCCCCCTCGTCAACTCGTGCGGTATCTGGGCGACCGCCGCTGCCGTGCCGCCCTACGCCAGGTGCCCAGGTCTTCGTCGGGTCCTTCGCCGGCGAGGCGACGAGCACCCACCACCAGGTATGCGCACCCCCATTCCTGCCATTTGGCTATTTGTATTCGGATCTGAGCCGATTTGACAAGTGTATTATGCCTACTAAACTGAAGAATTTTGTGCAAAAATTATTGGTTGTGCATGTGTACACCCATGTCCTGTACTGCTCCGCCCCTGCCACAGCTCCCTTCAACTCCACCACCAGGGGATGATGCCCCGGGCTTAATTGAATGGGCTCTCTTCTCGCCAGGACTGGCGTCCTGCCATGGCTCCAGGCCAAGATTGTTGATCCCGTGCTGCAGGTCATTAGAAGGTAGGGACCCTCACTCCCATCTGCTGCACTTGTTCTCCCAATTGCTTCATTTCAGTCGTAATAATAGTTACTAATGCATCCGGCAGAGGAGCATTTCATGTGTCTGTCCAACTGCTTATTTCCTTCAATTAAGTAATACGGTGTATCACTACACTATCTACTATTAGCACCCGTTCTGCCGTTCAGCTCTACAGTAGATACTTAGATAGCTTATTGAGGTTCCCCTTAAACAATCTCTGTTGATTTTGGTATTCAGCTTGGCAGTACCCTTTTAGAAAAGGGAATATATTAATATCCATGTCTTCTCCATTTGCTTCTTGAATGGGGTTGTTGACAACCTTCTGTTGGAATGCCGTGCAGGGGAGCAGAACCCAAGCAGCTGGCCTTCTCTGCTGCCCTTGGTGTCACGATTGGGATCTTTCCAATATGTGGTAAGGAGCTCCCTAGTATATGCATTTCATTGTCCTACTTTCTTACTATCATGCAACTAAAGCATGACCCATCTTTTCTATTCTTCTCTCTTTTTTTTTAGAAGGCATGATTCATTCTTATTCTCAAAGTTTGCAGTGACTCGTGTTGGTATTCTGTCAAATGACTTCTGGTTCTTAATTCATCCCAACCATCATGTTATTGCTTGTAACCTGTATGGGAAATTGGAAGGACAAAAAGAAAACCCCCATTTTTTTTTTGCTCTGGCACACCTATAAGTACGGCATAATTAAATCAACTCTAAAAGTTTCCCAAAATTTCAATGGTAACCATGCTCAATCATGCCTGCAAACCAATCCGGCAGTCATGCTTAATCAACAATCCTGCATTATATCTATGTTGCTGTGTAACAGGAAATGGTAACCATTATATCAATCGGCTATCCAGCCATGTTGAAATGTTCCTCAAAGCATCATCACTTATACTTGAGCATTTTGTGATTTCAGGGACCACTGTTATTCTTGGTGCTGTTGCTGTAGCAATGTTGGGAAGTCGTTGCAATGCTGTTACTGTTATGGTTCTAAATTTGGCCGCCACTCCAATTGAGCTAAGGTACACGCAGTAATCTCCTGGTGGCCAAAGCCATACCTGATTCCCTACCAAGGTCTCAAGTCTCTGTGAGTTCATTGCATAGATCAGGCTTGGATTCTAGTAGTATACTAGTGACTGTCACACCGCTGAGCTCTATTGAGTCTAATTCTGCCCTGCGTCAGTGATCTACTTTCTTTTACTTTATAATTCAACTGACACATACTTTTGATATGAATAACCAACTGTACAACAGTGGTGTAGGCTTATAATCCATCATGTTTTTAATTCATTCGTAGTCGTAGCTATCTGATGAATTTTTCAGTTCACCAGATTCTCTCTTTCTGGTTTCAATATGTTTGGCTCTGCTAATTGCTTATCCCTTTTTCTGCAGCTTGATCATCCCTTTCTTGCGTTTGGGGGAAACCATCACTGGCAGTGGGCACTTCCCTTTGACTGCCGACGCATTGAAGAATGTTCTCACTGGTCATGCATCAAAGGATGTGCTACTGAGCATCGTCCATGCGGTTAGTGAACAGCCTTTCTGCAATCGGTCCTGCTCATTCATAGGATAGGAGCACTATTTTATTCTTGCTTTGCTGCAACATTGACATAAGACTACTGCTATTGTCGACAACAGATGCTGGGTTGGCTTATTGCTGCACCATTTGTACTGGCCGTGCTGTACGCTGTTTCGTTCCCTTGTTTCAAGGTCCTGGTCAACAGGTTTGGCGGCATTCCTTCGAGCCCCAGGACCCCGATCAAGGCAGTGTAGCTAGTGTGGCATGCCGAATGCTCCTGAAATTGTGTACACCAAATTCTTTGTGATGCCATTGGGTTGAGAATTTGAGATGGGTTCCGGCATCATGTTGCTCGGTCATCCCAGGCACTGACGAATAAATACGACTTCAGAGGCATGTGTCCTCTGTAATTCTGTATGCTGACTTGGTAATCATAGAGATGTGTATTTATGAGTTTACGAAGTCTTATAAATAAAGCTAGGAAGCACAAGGGCACGGACCACTGTGCCGTTCTTCCCGTTGTACGGCGTGGGCTGTGTTCAGGTGAATTTCTGTAGGCACTGTACATGCTTGTAGGAATTCAGAGCCAGCTCTTTCCAATTTGAATCATAGGTTTTCAGTGGCAAGGTAACCTAGTGCTTAAGAATCCTACTAAAATGTGCTCGCATGTTCCAAGTTATAAGATATTTTGATTTTTCTAGATATAAATTATTTATTATATATCTAGATATAGTATATATTTTCATAACAAAAACTATATATCTAAAAAAGCTAAAACAGCTTATAATTTGAAATGGAGGGAGTACGTAATATTGGTGAATACACATTTAAGCTGTTTAAGTGTTCGCTTTAGTTAAACAATAAAACAGAAATGCTCCCAGTTTAGAAAACTATACCTTTGCAAAATGCTTTAGAAGTTGTAATATGGAAGCCCCACTCTTATATTTGTATTACATTGTAAATAATCTACCATAAGCATTTACTTGTCATATAGGTGTCACCAAATCCGATTCCTACAACTATTTTGCCAAAAAGAGTGGAGGTACCTAATAAAAACCACTCAACTCTCATGGGGAGAAATACGGCTACATGTGATACAACTTCTTGCAACGTTTTTAATGATACAGTATCAATTAAAAAAAATGCCACATGTCCTTATTTTCCTCATCAAGGATATTCAAGACATATAATATGTTACATCTTCTACTTTTCTACAAAGGGTTTTTGAAAAGATATACATTATTCCTCATATTTTTCCCATTGGTCTTTTTGGGAGGTTATTCCCATTATGATCCACAGATCATATTATTGTTCTCGAAAGTCGTTTATGAATGTTTTCTCACGGGGCCTTCTCGCATGAGTTTATAAAAAGACAACATCAAATATATTTTATATTATTTTCCCTTGATTTTTCCATTATGTATTATAGGAGGTTTAACATCGTACCAACATATCATATTTTTTGAATAGCTTTGTTCGAGTTTTGATATTATCAAATTTTTTCTCACATGAGTTTTTAAATGAGATACCAATGACACAATGACTTACAAATCACATCTTAAACTTGCTTATGGTCTTTGTATCTCCAATAGTGTAATATAGTATGCAAAAATAACCCTATAACCCACCTTGACCACCACCCAAGATAACGTACGCTTATGGTTACCGCTTGATAATGAAAATGGATGATGGTCTTAGAAACTATTTTATAGCTTTCATAATTTATTTCTTTGTAAACTCTGACACGTGATGACTTATTACATATAGTGTGTGATACATTATGTTTGTTTTCTTAATTCGCGACATCCATTCTTTAACTATAGTTAATATCTTATTATACTTATTATTCATGATATACATATAAACTTGAATTTATGTGTGATTATGAGGTACCATTATTAGAACTTATAGCACCCGCTAGCCATCTGCAATCCGTTACCTTAAGACTAATCTGGTACAGCCCTATACGTTATTTAGCACCTTGCCACCCGAGCTGAATTGCCTTTTGTATCTTTGAAACACCATGGATCAGGTCAATAAGATCGACTAACGAAGCAGAAGTGGATCCAAACAACGTCTTATTAATTAGAATCATGCATGGATAGCTTCTGCACTGTATGATGGGCTCACTGAGGTTGAAACCGGTGGATCACTTACTACCGGAGCTGAACTGCCTCGTTTCTTTGAAACACCATTGATCAAGTCATCAAGATCGAATAACCAAGCAAAAATTAAGAATCAACACCACTGTGTATGACAGTCTTGTACTAGATGGCACTAAGGATGAAAACGGTCGGAAACGGAATTACAATGTAGAAAACGAAAGCGGTCGGTACGGAATATTTCTATATTTTAGCAATTAAAGAGTACAAAAAAGAATAAAAATGGTTGTGAAACCAACTGAAACTGACAATTTTTTATGTTTGACAAAATTCAAAAACGGTTTCATAATATAGAAAACGATATCATAATGTAGAAAACGAAAACGGTCGGTACGAAATATTTCCGTTCCGTTTTTATCCTTAGATGGCACGTACCATGAACCGAACAACCTAAAACAACCATGTGCAAACAACCAACACAAAGGAAGTGACACTCACAACACCTACTAATAATGTATCAAAGCCACGCGACAAATGCAAGTCCAGCTATCTCGGGTCAGTGAACTCACAAGCTGCTCCACTACGTTGTACACTCCTAGAAAGGCTTTGCATTGCACCGCCCGGGAATGTCCCCGTTTACGGTCGTTAGCCGCCTTTGGCACTCCAAATTAACGCTCGCTACTTCAGTGATGCGGCGGCGCCGGCAACGGCGACCCGGCGTGCGTCTTCGTCGGGCACTGGTAGCACTTGGCGAAGAGCCCGAACGTGTCGATCTGCTTGACGAAGTTGGTCACGCTGGCCCAGCCGCCGAGGCCGAAGCCGACCACCAGCACCCACGCCACCACGAACGCGTTCAGCACGAACATCCCCGACCAGCTCGGCAGAAACGACGGCGGCTTCTCCGCTGCATTCTGTTGCATCGCATCCAAGAAAGCGATCATGAAAAGTTAGCATCCACCCGGCCGGCAAAAACGACGACGAATTTTAGCTAGACACTGGCAGATCGACGACGACACACACGCTTACCAGTCTGGCGGACGCGGAGCGGTACGTGAGCATGTGGGCGAGGGCGGGGATGATGTAGACGGTGAAGCTGACGAGGAGCGCGCCGACGGCGGAGTTGATGGGCCCGAAGAAGGGGAAGATGATGGCGAGGAACCAGACGGGGACGACGATGGGGAGGCGGACCAGCGCGCGGAGGAAGACGCTCGGCGTCTCGTGCATGCCCACCGCCTTCTCCCACACGAAGAAGAGCGGGGTGCACGCGAACCCGAAGGTGATGAACTGGTGGATCAGCATCAGCACCACCGCCGCGTCGCGCCACGGCGTCCTCGGCAGCAGCGAGAAGGCGTTGGAGTGCGTCAGCAGCTGGTCGCCGAACGCCCAGTACATGGCCGCCGCCGACGGCAGCGTCAGCGTGAACACGTACACCGTCGCCAGCAGGTAGATGTACTTGAACCTGCGAGGCTTCCACATCGCGTGCATGATCTCCCTGCAAAATATGTAATCATGATAGGGAAGAAGTTCTTCGCATCCGCATCAGAGAGCAAAACAGTTTTCTAAAGCCGCAAGTACTTGATTCATGCATTATACAAAGATATCAGAAAATGATTTGGTATAACATATAAAGTGAGAATCGGTACTTGGAATTAACGTACTAGACGCCCTTTTCCACACATGCGTGCAAATAATTTATGGACGACTTTTACGCTTGATTGAACGATAAGCCATCAAGTTGGGGAAAAAGGTATGTAGTGCTTCTCCTAGTCAGTATATTTTGAAAGAAAGAACGAGACATGAAGAATCTCTCCAACTATAACAACATCATTGAGCTGGATACGAGCGCCTCCAGTCAGATTAGCAGTGGGGGGCCCGACAAACATGGCCAAATGAAGCAATTATCGACTAAACTAAACACCTAACATTCACAAGTGATGGATGGTCTCATACTACAGTAATGAAAACCGTCATATCACTCTGAAAGCAAGAGAAATGATGGAATTGTTTCAGGCAAAGGATGGTCACAGACAGGGTCAGGGACTCAGGGTTGCTAATAACTGTAAGATTGGCAGACAAGCAGGCATTTAGATTCCAAGTTTGGGGTTAAATTGTCAGAGTAGACCATTGAGACTTCCTCTCCACTAACCAAAGGTTATCACCAATAAAGGATAGATCAGAATCATGAGGTACTGTATTGTCGCAATCCGATACAGACCTTACCACCCTCGAATGGGGGGCAGCAGGACGGAATTAGTTCAGCTGATGTGAACTCAGCACTATCTGAATTCAAACCAGTCCACATCGCCCAGCTTCTGGAAATAACAGTTGCTTACCACTACAGAAAGCAGCTGAGGATTTTTAAGGTATACGTAAAAGGACTCCATAACAACCGGACGGACAATTGATCTGATCAACAGCGTGTGTAAACGAAGATTATCTATCAAAATTTACTGTAATCATCACGCGGCAAAGGAGCAGGTGTTGTTATTCTAAGCGCCGCACGTAATGAGCAACGGGAATAAAGGATTGTTCACTAGAAGGGATATTGAAATGCATGGTGGATGGATGGTTACTTAGCATTAGACCTTGGATATATAGGGGAATGTAGGGGTTGATCACAAGAGCTTAGTGGGTATGCTGCATTTCTGTCGTCTGACCAATTGTTTGACGATAACAAAGTAAAGGTGCCTTCCACCAACCGTGAATCTTTTTCTACTAGTACTTGGGATCTGCTTTGATTTCATCTACAAGAATGTTTTTTTTCCCCTACTAACTAGTGACTCCTATCATCTTATTAGCACTAGAAAATATTTCCTGTACTGTACTGGTGAAATTAACGTCAGATAACAAACAACGAAGACTGTAATGGTTGCCGCATTCAGATTACAGCAGATGAGTCGTCGTCGTTTGATGAGTACTTACACAGTGATGGCATGGCCACCGAAAGTGTAGAGGATGTTGGTGGCGCCGGTGAAGTAGGGCACGAGCTTGTTCGGGCCCGAGTGGGTGACGCCGTCGACCTGTCCGGAAGGACGACAATCACTGTAAGCTCATCACGTACGGCCGTGTTGGCATGCAAATGATTGGCGCCATGAATGAGCTAGCGACGCCGACGGGCCGGGATCGGTGGGTGCGCTCACCTGGCCGTGGACGGCGGCGGCGATGGTGAGGTACCAGGCGGTGTAGGTGGTCATTCCGAGGCCGAGGAAGGACCAGACGCGGTAGTTGTGGAAGGAGGGGATGAAGACGGTGGTGGCGCAGCACGCGCCGAAGATGTACGTCCACGTCCGCTTGTCCAGCCGGTCGTTGATGTAGTAGATGTTGCTGCGTTCATCCGTCCGTCAGAGACACGTTTGCACTAATAACAAGTGCTATATATATTGACAGAGATGCATGGGAGAAGAAATCTGCTGTTGACTGACCTTGCGCAGGCGATCAGCTGGATGACCGTGCCGAAGAGCAGGAACGTGCAGTTGAACGCGAGCCCGGCGGCCTTCCAGTACGGGCCCAGCAGCCCGTCGAGAACTTCGAACCACTGGTGGTCAACGGCAGGGAAAACAATTAATAAATCACTTCTTTGTTCAGTGGCATACATGGATGCAATGCATGCGTGTACATGTGTAAACAGGTGCATGCCGGTGCTCTGAACAATAAGTTCAGAGTTTGAGAGGGAGAAGAAATGGGCTTAGCAAAGCGGCTTTCCGCTGCACAAGCAACACTACTCATCACTCACTCTGTGCCCGGAAATTCCACGGCGCACATCATCGATCGATCCAATTCCCCCCCACCCCCACCCAGCCGCGCAAAAAGCAGGCAGGCGTGCAGGCGATGGACTTCACTCACGAAGGCACGCGAAAACCGTGTGCCGGAGAAGCCGGCGAGAGACTAGAGCGAGCGAAACGAAACTGAAAGCCTGAAACGGTTGCGGAGACGACGACGCATGGGAGAGAGTGGAGTGCGTGGGCTGGGCGGCGGCGGCGGCGGGGGAGGGAGGACGCGACGCGACCGACCTGGATGACGTGGTTCTTGAAGCTGACGCCTTCCTTCTCCTTGCGGGCGCGGTACTCGACGTAGAGGACGCTGATGAGGTAGGCGGTCCAGCTGCCCATGAGGCCGTAGAAGACCTGCAGCAGCACGCCGGAGACCATGCCCAGCTGCGAGAACGAGTACGGCAGCGTCAGCAGCACCTGCGCCACCTGCGAACCAACACACCGGCGGTTGATTCTTCTCTACTCTTCTAAAGCACCGCGTGGGCGGGCGCGATCCATGCAAAAAAACGGCCGCAGCGCGCGTGCGTACCTGGTTGGAGGCGCAGCTGAACCAGGCGTCCCAGACGGAGCCGCCGTGCCAGAGCAGGCTCTTCATGCTGAACTTGCCGCCGCCGCCGTGCTGCTGCTGCAGCTGCTCAGCGTCGTCGCCGCCGACGACGCCCATGGCGGCGCGCACCTCCCCGGCGTCCTTGCCGTTGCCGACGTCCGCCGCCACGATGGCGTCCTCCGCCTGCTCGCCCGGCACCATCGTCCCTCGCGTCGCGGCCCTCCCTTCGTCCCCCAGCTAGCCGCGCGTACTGCAACTGAACCCCGAAGCGCCGGAAGCGCGCGCGTTTTGCTGCAGAAACACACAAGGAGCTAGCAGAGACCGGCCGGGAAGGCAGCGGAACGGAACGACGGGCGCCCACAGGTTGTCGTGGGAGCTGGGGAAGTAAATAGTGGGATGGACGTTGGCTGGCGACGGCTGCGCAACGCGCCGGCGAAATTTACTGCACTGCGGAAGCCTTCTTGCAGTTGCAGTTGCAGGCAGGCGGCGCGGGAAGAAGAGCGGCGGCGGAAGCGCAGAACTCGCAGAGAGAGAGAAAGACAACAGAGGGGGAGCACGGCACAGTTACTCCGCCGCGCGCTTTACAGGATCCTGGCAGTGGCAGCTCTCCCGCCCCGAGCCCCCGACCTCTTCCTGAAAGAGGCCGACCCGACGCGGTACGGGTGCGTGTTTTGGACGACCTGGCGCAGAGAATTTAGGTGCGAGAGGGAAGCACATGACACACACACTTTTTATAGCGTTGGAGCTTTGAGAATGGAGACCCGCCGTCGTCACTGTCACTGCCCCACGCGGCCTTCATTCCTCGGCTGCTGGCACCTGCCATTCCTTTGCACCATTTTCGTCGTTACTGTATTCTCTGTGGGCTGTGCCAGCCTGCCACATCTTTGTTCACTGGCTACTGCCCACTGGCGTGACCATAATTTGCCACCAACGTTCACCTAGGACTGCCCACTTATAAGTAATACTAAGGTCTTGTTTAGATACACCCAAAATTCCAAAACTTTATAAGATTCCCCATCACATCGAATCTTACGGCACATGCATGAAGTATTAAATATAAATAAAAAGAATAACTAATTGCACAGTTTACCTGTAAATCACGAGACGAATCTTTTAAGCTTAGTTACTCCATAATTAGACAATGTTTGTCAAATAAAAATGAAAATGCTACAGTGTTAAAATCCAAAAACTTTTTGCATCTAAACAAGGCCTAACTTATATATGAATTTTTTATACATAAAAAAGAAAAATACAATAATCTAACATATTACTCAATCCATCCCAAATTATAAGACGCTTGACTTTTTTGCCACCAAGTTTGACCGCTCATCTTATTTAAAAGAAAATCTGTGTATAATATCACTTTTTTGTCATGACTTGGTTTATTAATAAAATTTCTTCAAGGATGATTTAAATTTAACTATGTTTGCACAATTTCTTTAAATAAGACGAGTGATCAAACTTAGGATAAAAAAAATCAAACGTCTTATAATTTAGGATGAAGGGAGTATAATAGAAAAGTGTATAGGCATAGAAACATAAATCATAGGAAAATGTGTAGGAAGGGCTAACTTATCATTCTACCTCCTCCATACACAATAAAATATTCTTTGAGTTACTCCCTCCATCCTAAATTATAAATTGTTCTAACTTTTTAAAAAGAGTTAAAACATTTCAAGTTTGACAAAAAAATATAGAGAAAATTCTAAAGATTTATGAAATTAAATAGGTATGCTATAAAAATATAATTAATGAAGAAACTAAAGATACTTATTTGGTATCATTAAATGTTATTATTTTATTATATAATTTGGTCAAACTTGAGATATTTTGACTCTTTAAGGAAGTTAAAATAACTTACTATATAATTTAAGGGCAGAGGGAGTAGCTCTTATAACACCGTTTGACCTTCACTTAGATGTCTCTTGGCCTTAGACTTATGATTTGGCTTGCTGGTTCCGTGCTGGGCCATGGGGTGAGCCTTGCTAGTTTAGCTTTAATCATCCTTTCCTAGCCAAAATAGTGTAGAGCTTATTGTTTTTCTTTTAAAAGAAATCCTGGTAGCTAAAATGAAATGATGAAGTCATACATGGAAAATGTAGCAGCATCTTACTATTACGAAATTGGAGGTTTAAACAAATGCTCCAAGTTAATGGCCATGAGACATGCATGTATGAAAAAGAAAAATGGGTAAATTCTAAAAAATTATAAAACTAAGACCTTACATCAATTTGGTAAACTCTAAAGTAATACATATATAGAGAAAGGGAGAAAAACATACTTCATAAGCAAAATAATCATTGTAATAACAGGAATAAAAGAGAGGAGAAGATAAAACAAAGATAATTCTAAACCATAGCTAGATGCCATTGGAGATTATTAGAGAGAGGGAGGAATAACAAGACAAGCACTAATTTACATCATTAATTAGCTACGTGTATTGTGAAGACCAGTTAGGATGTTGTGTAGAAAAAAACCATAACAATAATAATGAGAACAAGTAGAGGGAGAAAATTCATTAGAATTGGCTCAACTTAAATACTCCCTCCATCCCAAATTATAAGTCATTCCAAGAATCTTAGAAAGTCAAAGCACCTCAAGTTTGTCCAAATTTATATGGTAAGATAATAACATTTATGATACCAACTAAGTATCATTAGGTTCTTCATTAGTTATATTTTCATAATATATCTATTTGATATCGTAAAACTTTATAATATTTTCTATAATTTTGGTCCAACTTGAGATGTTTTGACTCTCCAAGATTCTTGTAATGACTTATAATTTGAGATTGAGAGAGTAGATGACTATTATGTATATCAATTGTGAGCTTAAAAAAGGTAGATTGTAAACCACCCTTCCCTCTCATGCTCGTCCTGAACTATGTCGAGCCGTGATGCGCACAGGCTTGACCGGTTAGCTAGCTAGACCGTCACATGAGTGGTGGTGGTAGCTAGAGAGGGGGGAGAAAATGATGACAAAGCGAAGTCAAATAGGAAGAATTTCTCTCTCTCTCTCTCTTTATAATAATGACACTCAAAATAGTGCTTCAAATCTGATATATCTCAAAAAAAATAAAGGCTAGTATAAAAGATTGACAACAAATACATAAAACGACTTTGAAAAATAATACATCAAAAACCAAATCAATCAGTCGTCTTCTATATAGACTTAGACTTAAGAATGTGTCACACTAGTCACCCATCAGTGGTGGTCCATGTCAATGAAGAATGAGCTGTCCGATACATTGTGCGACATGACCGAAACCACCTTAAGTCTTGTGACAAGCTTGTGTACCTCGTGTCCCAAATTCAGGAACATGTATCTTCCGATCCATTATACATTTCTACTAGTGACCTTTTACGGTGTAGCGCACCATGCATGGATATATAGGGCCTGTTTGATAAAGCTCACAATAGCTTCATAAGCTGTTGTGAGCTGTTTTTTTTTTGCTAAATACTTATTTCCAAAACAGCTTTATGAGTGAAGCTGTTTTTCCCCTCCTCTCCCAAAAACATAAGTTGGATGAAGCTAAAAAAAAAGTAGCTTATTGCAGCTTCTCCCTCATTTCTCTCTCTCAACTATGCATGAAGTAGTTGGTGAAGCTATTTTGCCAAACATTTTTTCCAAAACAGCTTAGCTTCATCTAGAAAGTCACTCATGAAGCTATTTTCTAAAAAAACAGCTTTACTGGTGAAGTTGAGCTATGCCAAACAGGCCCATAGCATGTATCTCAAATTCTCAATATCTGCACGGCTACACATGAGCCACGAAACGCATTGTGATGGTTGAGCCGGCCTAAGCGCCCCACACGAGAATGACTTGAGCATGATGCTTCGCAATCTCTCGCATGGGCCACGGGACGGGAAGGTTTCGGGCGAAGACTCAACGAGAGCCTGCCTGCTCCGGTGGAGAGCACTGAGAGCATGCAGCACTCGAGCTTGGGCTTTGGATTCGAATTTCCGAAAGGCTACACTACACGGATGGATTAGACGGAAAGATACCGGCGAACATCATCATAATAATGCCTGATTAGACATGTGGTTAAGATCTGTCCTCTAGCTAGTGTCCTCTACTATGTGTATGTTTAGTGACCACGCACAGAGTGAACTGAGAAAATGCAGTCTCATTCAGGCATGTCGTGACAAGCAAACTGCAAAAATGTTCTGTAAATTTTGCATTTCATCTAGGGTGAAACTGAAACAGTCTGGGTACACAGTTAAAGAAGACCTCATGTGATACTAGTGCACGTACTAATATTCTTGAGATTTTGTATTTCAGGGAGGGAATAGTCATGTAAGGCGAGGACATTATAGTAAGCATATATAGGCTACGCCTATATAACCAAATAAAAGAAGCATTGTTCGTAGATTCTAGCCTTTGCGATATGGCCCAGATCCTGCCTAAATTCCACTCAGGCTTATCAGAGCCTTTCGACGGAATCGGTTCCAGATAGGAGAAGTTGATGTCTATAGCAACACTTTCGCCAGCCTCCTGACGGAAAGCGACGTGCAAATATGACCATCGTGTAATGGCTATGTTTTGTCTACGCAAGTAGCTTCCACGATCGGAGCCATAGGCATATATCCCCTTTTGAACGCATATAGTGTCTGCATTTTCCTTTAAAAAAAGCTTAATGTCCATGATGAGCTAAGACGTGTTCCTCCGCTCAGGAATGATAAGCTTATTTTGACTAGAGAAATGCCATTCAAATATATAGATTTGGCCTAAATGTTTGCTTGCAATATGTCGTTGATTGCTAAAAACATCAAAATCATCGGCATTTTGAGACATGCCAAATTTTAATATATGGATACTAAAATGTTAATATCATTTCACATACTTTTTGTATTCTCTAAGGTTAGTAAAATCTTTCATGTAATACAACGCAGTCGATCACCCTGTATTTTGGCTTTGTTCTCTTTCTTTTCCTACATCCAGAAATGTAAAGTATTATAAGAATTTTACAATATATGATAGAGGAAGGTAAATTATGTAGTAATTCTCACTTAATAGTGGAAGAGTATTGTGATTACCATACTGAAGTTGCTAATAAACATTAATCAAACCTTTTTTTTAAAAAACTTGATTTAGAGTTAGTTTTACCAAGAATTCCTTAACTTAGGATAATTTGAATAGTTGGATACCTTAAATTTTAGGAAAGAGAGAGTGTAATAAACAAAAATGGCACTTTAGCCCTAAATCTTCTAGTCTAGCTACTGGTTTTTTCCATCACTGCACAGTGCACATAATACGACTATAGAGTTAGCATAATCACGCGACATATCATATCTCATATAGGCACATACGGCAACACGGTGACATCTTATTTTGGATGTAATCGTATTCATCTCAATCTATCACTACTGGAAACTCGAATTCTTCTCCGTGTGAAAACACACAGAAAAATATGTGTTAGAGACCTAGAGTGAGTTAAGGTAAAACAAATTAATTTACGTACTAATCCGCTTTATAACACATATAATTTTAAGGTACATACGAGCGTATCCAACAAATCCTGAACGGGGCTAATTCTTCGGCATCTAGCGGTGGTACAAAACACGTCCGCCGGCAATCGCCGCCTCGCCGGATCGGACGCACGTCATCGGTGGTTGGCACTCGACAAAGAAGCAGAGGACCGAGAACAGGCCACCCGTGCGCGCGCCCGCACATGGCGTGAAACGATCGGCAAAAAGTTAGGAGTTTGGCGCTTGGGAGCCCCCGGAAGTCCACTCCAACGACAACGATCCTAGCTGCAATGATTCGGCGGCAGATAGATCTCACCGCCGTCCGCCGAACCTGAAGACAGCTACGTTGAGAGGCGAGTCTAATCACCAATTAATAGCCCAGTTAAAGTAAAACACCACTTGCTTCGATAGCTCATTGCTACGGGTGCTAGCTTGCTTTGTGTGTTTGGTTGCAATCGATATGGTTTAACCAATGGCACCGTGCATACCGGTGTACCTATTGGGGGAAAAAATCGTACTCCCTTCATCCCAAAACGAAGGACGCTATGACATGCCTATAGGTCAATTTTTTTTCAACTTTAACTAAATTATAGAAAATACGTGAAATGTTTATATCTCTGAATAAATTTATTATAAAAATACATTCAACGATCTATCAAACGATACTAATTATATATTATAGATATTAATGCTCTTTTATATATATATAGGTGGTCAAAGTTAAAAAAAATGTTAACGAGAAGCAAAAATGACTTATAGAGAATACAACACCGCCGCCGTATATACACGCCCTGGATGTTTGACACGTGCCTCCGCTCAGGATCCAATGCTGCGCCGAGAGGTCCTCCATTCATGATCCAACGCCTTCCCATCGTGTACTCTCTGTCCTAGTATATAAGGCGTAACTACTTTTTATTCATATCCCATAATATAAGGCGTGCTCTCTCACAAATATTAATACAGTAGTACTAAGGCCAGTCTCAGTGGAGAGTTTCGTAGCGTTGTTTCCAAAGTTGCCGTGTCATATGAAATGAAACGAAACTTGAATGAAACATCCACTCTCAATGGAGAGTTTCATTCTATAGTTTTATAGGCATTTAATTTCAAGACTCATAGAGAATTGGTAATCATGCTAAGAGAGTTTCATCTAGATGAAACTCATTTCTTCTCTCTTCTTAAATACATTGTTATGTCATCTAAAATGTCTATATGGCAGCCTATTTAATGTGAATGAAACTCAGGCCTTGTTTAGTTCCGAAAAAATTTCGGATTTCGCTACTGTAGCACTTTCGTTTTTATTTGACAAATATTGTCCAATCATGAACTAACTAGGATCAAAAGATTCGTCTCGTGATTTACAGACAAACTGTGTAATTAGTTTTTGTTTTCGTCTATATTTAATGCTTAATGCATGTGCCGCAAGATTCGATGTGACGGGAAATCTTGAAAACTTTTTGGATTTCGGGGTGAACTAAACAAGGCCTCAGATGAAACTCTCACTGAGACTGGCCTAAGAGCACTCACAATGCAAGACTCTATCACAGAGTCCAAGACAATTAATTACATATTATTTATAGTTTTTGTTGATATGACAGCATATTTATTGAAGAAAGAGGTAGAAAAAATAAGACTTCAAGTCTTATTTAGACTCTAAGTCCACATTATTCGAGGTAATAAATAATTTTAGACTCTATAATAGAGTCTGCATGTGAGTGCCCTAAAGCCATCCTCAATGGGAGTTTCATGACACAGTTTTCAACACATCCATATTTTGAAAACAGTGATAGGAGTTTCATGGTAAAACTATCTCTACTCTCATAAAACACTTATCATCTCTCTCTTCATTAATATAGCGTCACATCAACATATTTAATATGCATGAAACTCTAATGAAACTCCCATTGAGACCGGTCTAAGAGAGACAATTAAATGTAGGACGGCAGAGGGCTCAATAGCTTAGGCACTCGCAATCTAAGCAAACTTCTCAAATGGTGCCAACTTATTCTCAAATGGTGCCAACTTTTAGCACATAGTTTTTAACATTAATAGCCCCACATAACACTCAAACATGACCAACCTGAGACTGAAGGCCATTTTCACGGCGAAGTTTAGGACTGCAGAACGCACCATCCGCGGCGGCTCTATGATACAGTAGGACATGGCCGCTGCCCACCGCATCGGCGCACTTTCTCCTGATCCTACAACTAAAAAGAGTAAAACATGGACATTTTTTTGGTGCTACATTTCTTTCGTCCTGCCTCTCGCGCCGTGGGTCCGCGTCCTCCCCTCTCCCTTTTCTCCCGCACCCGCGATTCCCTCCCATCTGCAGCAATCACCTCTTCTCCCCTTTTCTATCGCGCCGCCCATCCGCAACAAACGCTCATCTTGGCCGCGCCCCGATCCCCTCCCTGGTCGCGAGCGCCGTCGCGACCGCCGCCACGAGGGTGCCGGTGGCCGTGTCCGCACAGACCCTACTCCACGCTCCTCAACCCCTTCGCGCACATCGACTTAGCCACCAAGATCTGGACACCGTCGACTACATCGTTGGCCGAGGCGGCATCCCCGAGGTAGGCTGTGCGCCGGTGCCCCGCCGCCTGTATTTCTCTTCGTCATCGACACCTGCGCCATCGAGGAGGAACTGGAGTACGTCAAGATGGCCACGCGGAAGGTCGTCGCACTTTTGCTGGAGCACGCATTCGTGGGCCTCGTCACCTTCGGCACGCAGGTGCGTCTGCACGAACTCAGGTTCTCCGATCTCAGCAGGATCTATTTTCTTCTAGGGGACCAAGGAGATCTCTAAGGACAAATATTTTGGATTAGCTTGGGCTGGCGGGTGCTGGGTGCTCGGGCTTCCCCAGATGCCACAGCAACCGGGTGAGCCACAGGTGAATGGGATGCATCCGCCCTCCACAGCCGGGGTCAACTGGTTCCTGCTCCCGGTGTCAGAGTGCAAGTGCGCACACGGTACGGTGAGGGATTTTTTTGTTTTAATCTCGTTGGACTTGGGTTTACTGGAAGCTGATGTAGTTCCTTGTCTCCTGCAGTTGCTGGATGAGTTGCAGCCTTACGCCAGTGGAGGCCGAGAACCTTAGTAGGCCTTGTTTAGTTCCTAAAAAATTTTGTAAAATTTTTCAGATTCTCCGTCACATCGAATCTTTAGACGCATGTATGGAGTATTAAATATAGACGAAAATAAAAACTAATTGTATAGTTTGGTCGAAATTGATGAGATGAATCTTTTGAGCCTAGTTAGTCCATGATTGGACAATATTTGTCACAAACAAACGAAAGTGCTACAGTTTTTGTTTTGCAAAATTTTTTGGGGCCTTGTTTAGTTCCTGAACTATTTTGAAAAAAAACAAAATCCCAAACAGAATGTTGAGCACACCAAAATGCTGCCAAGAAGTATTTTGGTTTTGCTGTTTACTTCACCAAAATATTTTGCAAAACTGCATGTTGTTTACTCCCAGCTGCATTAAATGTATCCCATGCAACTCCATGCATATGCAGTTGCTGTGGTTTTCTGGGCTGCATGCAACGTATATAGAGTTCAAAGTATATATGCAATGAAATTACAGGAACTGTTGATGCACACTTTATTACAAATAATCTGTAATCATCCTATTACAACATTTATTACCTATTACAACCACATACTGAGCTCATCAATGTTACAATGAACATCACAGCTCATATAAGTCCTCAAACATTCACAGAAAATCGAATGAATACAAAACTGTCCTCAAACATTCACAGAAACCGTACCAATCAAATAAACAAACTTGTGAAGAACCACAAAAATTTTAGGAACCAGTTGCCATAGCATAAGCAAGCGAGTCACGGAATGTAGCCATCGGGTTTGGACCATCTTCAACAACCTCAGGTGGTGGCTGATTCTCATACACTTCTCGCGGCACATAGTTCTCATTATTGTCGCACCTATGAAAGTGCTTATCTGGTATGCCACTGCTTCTCATAAAATTATGCAGGGCCATACATGCAACAATGATTTTTGATTGTTTGTGAGGTGCATATGGAGGGATCTTTTGCAACATGCGCCACTTCATTTTTAAAACTCCAAATGCCCGTTCAATAACATTTCTAAGGCTAGAGTGAGCATAATTGAAGATTTTCTCTTTACCTTGTGGCTCCGGCCCGTCACGAAACTCCTGCAGATGGTACTTGTTTCCTTTGTAAGGAGCTAGGTACCCCTGTTTGTTCGCATAGCCCGAGTCCACGAGATAGTATTTTCCTGCATCGGCAACAATAAGTTAGTCACAGTGACATCATCTATTACAATCACATATTTGTACGAATTACTCTGTACCTTGAGGTGGATGTGGGAAGACAGCGCTATATGTTGTTGTCGAGTCATTGAACACTCTCATGTCATGAACAGATCCAGGCCAACCAGCATTCACAAAGGTGAACCTCATGTCGAAGTCACAACAAGCCATGACATTTTGTGTAGTGATTCCCTTGCGGCACAAGTACTGAACAAACATGTCATTTGGCACTACACATTGGACATGAGTACCATCTATAGCCCCTATGCAGTCCTTGAAGTGTGGATAAAACCTAGGATTTGTTAGCCTTGGATGCAATGTTCTAAACTCTGGGTCAACTGGCTTAATGATGTCTGCTGTTAGCTGCACAAGGCTATTCAAGACTCTGTTGAACATTTTTGAGACAGTCCCTAAGGACCTCTCAAATCTGTCCTCAGCTGGCCTAACAGACTGTGGTGCCCCAACCATCCATAAGAACATCCCTAGAGCCTCAAAAGAAGTCGACTTGGTAGTCGATTTCAAACTGTACTTATCACATAAAAGGTCATGCAAGGTAAAGAACATTGTAGGGGTCATTCTAAACATGTTGTAACATGACTTGTCACTGGCCGTTTTAGCATGAACCCATTCAATGCCACTCATTTTAGGAACTCTATACTGAGCTCTAGATAGGTACTTGTCACAGTGCATTGCATATTGGTACATACCAAAGATGAACTCATCCTCCTCAGCATCTTCCATCATCTGGTCCAGCAACTCATCTTCTTCCTTCTCCAACTGCTGCAGCAACTCCTCCCTTCGTGCATCATACCAAGAACTCTTAGCCTGCCACATTTACAGCACAGAGTTGTCAGCATTTGGTTCAACACAATCAAGGTTACCAGAATGCCCCAAAAGTAGCATAGTACCACATACAAATTCATAATGCAACAAAGATTGGTGATCAAACAAATTAGTACATTCAAAGGTCTTTCCAAACAAATGACAACATAGAGTTCAGAGTTCTTCAAAAGAAAGAAATAAAACCACACACACGTACGCACTACAACATACAACCCTAAACCAAAAGCATGGGCCCTCATCTCCAGCAAAAGGTTCTACACTGTCAGTGCAACTACTGTCAGTGGAACTACGGCGCCATTGCTACATGCATTAGATGGAAGGTGTTCTAGGGGTCCACCGGCGGAGGGTTGCTGGCGAGCTTCTGGATGATTCGTATCCTCACTGTCTCACTTGACGAAAGGAACAAATCCATCTGCGCTTCATTCTCTGCTAGAGCAAGGAGTCCGTCCAACAGGGCTGGCGTGTCTCGAGAAATGCCAAGCTCTTGCTCAGCAATCCTAGAGCACTCAGCTATTTTCCAGTTCACAGCTGTTCTTGCGGCGTCCTTGTCATGTGCTTTTTTCTGAAGGGCATTCTTGTGAACCTCCAGCCTCTCTCTAGCAAGCTCCAAATGCGAGTTCATGTGCTGGTTCATGACCCTCGCGTATGTGTTCTTGGTCTTCTTGTTGGGGCTCGTTGCAGTTGTGCTAGTGCTTCCTGTCCTTTTGGTCCCCAGGCTCATAGGGGTACGGGTGTCCTCCTCATCTGCTCCTTCGTCATCAGATGAAACTTCTTGGACTTCAGTTGTTGGACCAGCAGCTGGAACGTACAATGAGGAGCCGTCCACTGTGTTCCCAGCAAACATCTGATCAAGCTGATCTAAGTACGGAGGCAGTCCAGTTGACCTAATCTTCATGAACTCGGATTCCTGCAGGCAGTGAAACAGTTACATATTGTTGGAGCTGTATAAGTGAATTCCAATGTATAGTCCATGAGACACATACCGTAGCGTTGTCGTTCCACCACTTGTCTGTAGCCTGGATGAACCCGTCAGCATCTATGTTAACTCCAGTGTGAGTACGTGCAAGGTTACAGAACCTCCACAGCTTCTTAAGGGTCCTCTGCTTGCCCTGCAATTGTTCCCTATCGTGCAGCAAACCTGTGGCAGCATAGTATCTACTGCTCAACCCCTTCCAGCCAAATTTGTTCATTTGGCCTCCAGGGCAATTCCCATAGTGCATCTCTAGAACATAGCACTCGCAGTACTTCGTTAGGTTATCGGTTGTCCAATTTGCTTTGCTCTTGTGGACCTAAACCGTGATAACCGAGAGCACAAATTATATATAACATGAATAACGTAATCTCATAATTGCAGAAGACTATGAGGGCAAATTCAACATGCACTGTGCAGATCGGTGGAAATTATATATAACATGAATCAAGGAACCTATAGTACAATTCAACATGCACTGTGGCGGCAGCGTTGTTCGCGGGGTTATATGTACTATACTAATGAATTCTGTAATATGTTGAACAGATGTGTCCTAATTCATTGATGGAACAGAAAACATGGGAAGCTTCACGGCAGATAACAGCAACAGAAAAAGGTATAAAAGGATAATGCTATAAATGCTGAAAAGACCATGCAAGAAATGTTTTGAGCTTATTCTCGAAGGAAAAAAAAGGCATATAGCCCTCTCTTGTTGCTCCATTATTAGATATAAACGTGACTATGGATTATGGAAGCTCGTCAGTTCAGTAGAAAAGCCAGAACTCTTAGCTGCAATTTGCAAGGCAAGGGATAGGCAATAATATTTCAACAAAAAACAGCATGTCATGAACATCAGTTCACTCAGTCATGAATACAGCAAGAGAAAAAGGAACCTATACTAGTATACAACATGCAACATTTACAAAGATGGGGCAGGGTGTTTTGTACCTTCCCGGCCGATGCGTGTGCGCGGTGACCGCGTCCTCGGCCTCGTGATGGCGTGCATGCAGATCGGGGGTTGCTGCCCCTGTCAGGCGACAGTCGGCCGCCGAAGCCGTCCTCGGCTGAAGGCTCAGTTGAAGGCGCTTGCCGAGGCGGGCGGAACAACGGACGCCGCGAACCGCCGACCGACGGAGCTCGAACGGGAGGCGGCATGAGGTCCCTGCTGCCGCGGAGATGCTCGGCGTAGTGGTCCACGTCTTCTGGCGCCCATTCCTCGCCAGCGTTGATGTCCAGGCCGTCGAACCCTAGGTGCGGGTTCGGGTAGGAGCTTGAACCAGCGCCAGAGCCGAAGGGGCTTGGACCGGAGGAGCCCCAGAAGTCCCGCGTCACGCCGCCGGCCCCAGATCCACTGTTGTGGCTCCGGTTGAAGGCACCCTGGTCGCCGTCGAAGCCACCGCTGCCATGCCCGGCCATGGTTCGCAAGGAACAGGCGAGGAGAGTACACGAGAAGGGTGGATCTACTGCTGGAACACGGACGCGACGGAGGAGAGCAAGGCGGCGGCCGAGGGCACGGACTGGAGGGACGAGAGCAGGGCTAGGGTTCGTGCGGGTGGCCGCGTATAACACCGCTCGCGGCCGGCCGTGGATGTTTGGGCGTGGATGTGTGCAGCAGGGAGGGGAGAGCGTCGCGGCGGAGGGAGAGGATAGCCTCGCGGCGGTGGAGGGAAGCAACGGGGGGAGAGGAGAGCGTCGCGGCGGCGGAGGGAAGGAACGCGAGAGAGGAGAGCGTCGCGGCGGGTGGGCGAATGCGGAAGGGTTAGGGTTTCACGCGGCGCCCGGGTAAAGAACGACCGCGCCCTGGAATTGGGCTGCCAGAGCCGCCGTTTCGGGCTGCGAAATTGGCCCAAAAAATTTCGGGCCCGTTTACTTCCAAAAGGCCAAATTGTAAATTTTTTTGCAATTCGGTCCAAAATTTCGGGAACTAAACCAGGCCTGGAACTAAACGTGTATTCATGCATGCAGATTGTTTCAAAAGATTTGTCAGAACACATAAGGATCTTGACAGGGACACAGCCCCTCACTTCCAGAAAACCATTAATTTTTATGATGCTCTTGCTAAGCAGTTGGTCAATTTGCATCTGCACTCGATCAGGTTTGTATAGCACATGGTTTAGCACGGTTTATGCTTGCATTTGCATCAAGATTTCTATTTTCATTATTTCATAAAACAGAAGAGAAAATCCTGAATTTATTTCGAGTGATTTTTTATTATATTAGACCGAATGGTCATCCACTGAATCGATGGATAACTACACAATGTTTGATTTAGTGTCAATCTCAATGGACATAACTAACATGAAAGAGGTAATTTTGTAGACAGCTGTTTTGCTTGATACAGATGGCTGAAGTTGTCTGCCAAGTTCTGCAACCTTAACGGATACGCCACCGGTACCCTAAACAGCCGAGTACACTCTGCACACATACAATCAGGTCAAATTATCGCCCTGTCCCCTACACATTTATTTCATCGCTTTTCTATTTGCTTTTATTATAACCGGCAAGATGCACCTAGAGAATGCAATGATGTTACAGTGGTCGGCCCTTGTCAGTGAGCAAAGGAAGGCATATATACTTTCACTCTTTGGCAACAAAGTTAGTTTCTCAATCTACTTTATTAAATGGATCTCTGGCACTTATGAGTAGTTCTTTAAAATGTGAGAAAATAAGAGATTTGGACTAATTTACTGGTTCAAACAAACGCAAAAATGGGATAGAATGATTAGTGCAAAACTAAGTTTAGTGTTAAGGGTTAGTAACAATGATTTGTTTTATTTTTTTGCTTAGGAGGAACAAGCAATGTTTGTGTTATTTTCGTCATCTTCCTTGCTTGTCCAGAGATCTCATGGACACCATTTTTTCTTTTGTTTCTCCCCACCAAATTTTACGCCTGCGCCTAGCTCCACGAACGGAGGATCCATTGCAGGAAATGGCTAGCTAGGCTCCATTTTTTTTCTCGATTTGAGAAGATTTTTTATTCGATTTGGGTGCTCTTAGTTCTATTTTGATTTGTCACAATCCCTTGTGCAAAGTCCAACAACAAGTAAGTAGCTGGGGATTCTTCCGATTATGATTGGTAATGAGATGACACTAACCTGCCCTGTTTTGCTGGGAGTTAAATTATATTAAACTAATTTCCCACCTAGAATCATGCTTTTGGTTCAGTCCTAAAGATATACAATCATGTATTCCACTAAGTTGATTTATTTTGCCATCATGTTGGTTTACTTTGCCCTTTGCCAGTTAAAAAAACAGTGTCGATTTACTGATGTTAGATATGTTGCATATAAAAATAGTATTTGAATTGTGGCAGCAGACAAAAGACATTGCTAAAAGAAATTTTAATTGGCAAATGAGACATGGTTCATATTATGTCAGCTTGAAAGAAATACAGTATTTCCTCTCCTATTTATCTTAGACTAATGTGTCTTTATTAATATTTCATTTGATAAGTTAACAATAATACCAAAATAAACGCGTGGAGAGAGCATTTAAGTACAGTGAAACCAAAAAAGACACTTTGAGCTTGATGCTCACATTTTTTTTTGCAGCAAACCATATATTCAGTGATTAAATTAGTAATGCAAATTGCAGTGCAGCTAGGATCGTCTAAATATTTCCAAAATTGAAGGGTTAGGCTACAAATAATCAAATTCTACTCACAAGAGAAAACTTATAGTAGTATTCCAAAATTAAGGGTTCAGGCTAAATATATTCCGAAACTGTGGGAACCACGCCTCAAAATTAGTTTTCTGCACCTATTTTTCAAGTTTTTGTAGATGATTTTTTTTTGAAAATGAACTTCCTTTTCAAGTTGAACAATACTTCAAAGCTGAGCAACATTCTGACTTGTGATGAAATTTATATCAGTAAATCCTGCATCTTGATGAGTAACACCATCAAGCTCCACGTTTATCCATGCCACACCTAGAGTTCAGATGGTCGCTGGAGGAGATGCTCTTGGCAACAATACAACACTCTTGATTCAGTAAGTACCACTAAGCCTGTACAATTTGTTTGTGTGATTATTAAAACGTTGGTGTTTATTCACACATCTTAGTGCTTTTGGTTTGTTATATACCTATGGGCATCATTGAAAATTTTGAATTTGGTAATTACACTACATTATACAATTTGTAGAGTATCAGTTTGTTCTCCACTCATCTCTATTATTTGAACCTATAATGCTCTATTGGCTACTGCTATGAAACTTGAACCTATGACGATTATGAAGTCTTAAGTTAGGACCTACTTTACTCATCGTTGTCACCCAAGGAGCAAGGTCTGGAAGTAAACATTTGCGGAGCTGCTGCTAAAGATTGATCAAATACAACTACTAACATTCCAAAAAATGTCTGTGCAAACTACAGCACCTGCATTTAGAAAGCTGCATCCTGCATGTCACTGAAGCGTGTTGCCTACGGCGTGATGAGAATATATGATGAGGAAGAAGGATACGATGGTGTACGTGTTTTTTTATAAAAGGCATAACTTGAGAAAACTGTACGCAATTGTAATTATGCATAGATCAAACAATTTAGGGTTTTATGGATTAAATAATTTGAAGGGAGATTATAATGAACTTGACTATCATGACCACTTCCTTTAATTTGAACTTTGTGCTTGTATTATGTGTTCAGTGTCCTTTCTTCATGCAAGTTTGGTTTGATACTTTCATGTAAAATTGGTGCTTATACATCTAAAATGTGGCTCGAAACAATATGTTGCTAAGATCAAGTATATTATAGTGTTTCTTGAGAGTATGTAATTTTCTAGGCACCACCTAGAATATGCACATTGCAGTATTGAACCTTCTTGATTTGTTTTATATGGATATTTCCCCCTAAAGAAAGAGTAGTGGCTTTTTCGACAGTTCTGTTTTGGTGGTGCCTAGATCTTGTTCGCTTGGCTAAAAAGCCATCATTGCATGGTTGGCAGATTGCCAGATTCAGCAGATACGCTGAAGCGAATCAGAAATCAAATATTTTGATGAAGACTAGAAATTTAGCATATCTTAGCATACGATCTATGTGTTTTTAGTATAAAAGTTTAATTGTCCCGTAGCAACGCACGGGTATACTACCTAGTTGATGGAAAAGCTACAAGAAGAAACTCGGTTCCGGCCCAGGGGATCGCCAACGCCCCAAGCCCCAAACTGACGAACGGGTGCGTGCGGAGTGCCTGGGCCGCCTGCTGCTGCTGCGCCTTCGCCTGTTCCCTTCTTGTCTGCACCTGGCCTGGGGGATCGATGCAGGATTTGCAGGACGCAGCAGTGCTGCATTTGGCTGATGACTGTGTTCGGGGCATGCCAACCATCTTCCCGACACTCAATGATGATGCCGCCGTGCCGCTTCAGAATCGGGGACGCAGCTACCATTCTGCCGGTCCAGACCCGCCATGATTCAGACAAACTGAGCATGGCCTCATCAAGGGGAGTCGGGAGTGGAGGGGGCTCCATGCTTCAGGTGCCAAATGTTGTCTAGCCCTGACTGAACCGAGCGCATGAAGATGGTTTGGTCACCACTCACCACAGGTGGACAATCAAAGCTGCTGCTGCTGCTACTGCTAGCAGGCGCCAAGCTTCCACAATACGGAGTAGGTTTCAAAACAAAATCAAATATGCATGCGGCATGCCTGCCCCTTAGAAATGCAAGAAATCCCAAGCTCAACCAATCACAGGCTTACAAGCAGATTTATCAGGCAAGATCACGAGATGCACAGCAAACAAACTGAAACAGATAAAGTCTTAAGCATACCAAGGTTGTTCTTATGTAGATTATTAAATAAACTCCAACAGGCAAAGTACAACATAACAGTAACACGACATAGTTTAGCCTTCGCTGTCCATAAAAGACTCTTGTTTAAGGTCCCATAAATTAAGCATGTACAGTTCCTATCAAGCTACTGAAGAATTTAGCATTTATTCCAGTCATCTTGATGTCAGTAGCAATCTTGTATGTATTTTCATCATTACAGGTAGGATACTTCAATATAAGAGAAATCATTATTAAAAAAAATAGGGCTCTGCTCGAAGGCCAGTAGCCAAGCCAGATTAAATATACCTGCAGTGATGCGAACCTGTCCTATGAATTGCTTGAACTAAACAGAACCTTCAGGTTGTTTATATCCTTTTGAACATCCTTATATTCCGAAATCATGTACCGTAGCTCAGACTCCAGAACTGCAGCAGTCAAGAACACATGAGGCTAAACTTTAGGTAGAATATATACGGTAGTCGATTATGGTAGTCAAATGTACATCCGAATATAATTTGCAGGTGTTAACTTGAATGGCAAGTTATTAACAGACCAAATGTAGAGTACACAAGGATATGAAACCTTGGAGCACTGTTGGTACACACGTCATATAGTTAATTTGTAGTTGAAAAAATACGTAAGTTTTTTGCTGCTATGGAAAATTTAATTTCTTTGCTTGACCTATAAATTCTTCACTCCACATTTTTCTTCCCCTTCAGCTTTACCATCTTTCACTATGTTGGCAAAGCTCCATGAGACAATGACTAAAGCTCTTATCTCAGAGCCCAATTTCACCATCAAAGCATACCAGTATCTTCCTGCTTCTGAGGACATCTATGAGTCCTCATTCTTCTTGCCATCTGACAAGCAGCTACCTTGAACAAACAAATGACCAAAGTGCAATCATTGACCTGCGAGATCCATGGCATTTTACTAAGTTCACTCTCCTCACCCAGGCACCCAGATGGCTTGCCCAATCCTACAGGAGCCTCACAGCTGCCGAACTGACCAGCAGCATCTTGACTGAAATATGAAGCCAGGGCTTCAGAGTTGCCACAAACCTTCAGACTACCTAGAGGGGAAGAAAATCCAATTAACACCTCCTCACCTTTCGACCATAGATGTACTAGTTAGACGTCATGATGTTCGGTTGAATAATATCAACAACCTTGGTGGCTCATGTCATGATCAAGTAGAATCCAAGCAACAGTGTGTGCATTCGGTCTATATTCTGAGGGTATAATATAATGCCCCCCAAAGGAAAATCTGACAAACCCCTCTTAGTCAAATGAGTTTGGCCTTGACACAAGGGTAGGGAAAAAACAGAAACGTGAAATTCAGTTGCAAGGTTAAGGATTTGGATTTGGGAAGTTGTTAGCGACTTAGCAGTAAAAAAAATCAGAATTTTATAACAAAACAACAGTTGATAGTCAAATAACTAGCTATTTCGTCTATGAACTAGTGAACATATATGAGCTTCACTAGATTTGTGCACAGAATAGGACACAAGTTTAATAACCTTTTGTTCTCTCCTCAAACAAGAAAATTGATTGGTAGTATAAGTGATTGAGCCCCATGAAACAATAAATTCTGAGCCACAATAACTAGAAAACAGATCAAATATATTTAGATGGTTATCACATCTCACCCTAGATATCTTATAATAACTAAAAGGCACAGATAAAATCATGGAAATTCCAGAAAAGTTCAAAACATTGCACACTCAAATTATCAGATGACCAAAAAATGAATCACTTGTTAAAGCTGGTGGCCACAATTGAATGAAATGAAAGAAATACAACTAAATATTGTGATTAAATCCCCTAAACATGTTGCTTACAAATCTCTCGGTCTCGGATTCATGAAGCAGTGGATCAAGCTAGCAAGCAAGGATGGAGCAAAGGAGACGGTGATGGAGAAGCTGATGGAGGGAATGGTGTGCTGGTGACCTGTGCTTGAGCATACCTAGCGTTCTGTAGATGTTTCTAAGTTGCAGGCCAGGCGCTTCCTTTTGAATCCTCTTTGGGTTTGAGTAGTTGTCAGGTTTGGAAGTTTGTGTTCCTGTAATAAGGGTAGGAGTGGTTTTCGAGTTGACTGTGACTTTGACAGTTTGGTTTTTTAAATCCTTTGTGAAAACGTTCATTGTAAGCCAGTATCCCCGGCAAAACTTCTGTTAAGCTTGCAATACAAGCTGGGCGTAAAGCCTCAGGTCTAAAGAAAACAACTAACATATAGCAGAACGTTGGACACAAACAAAATGCATCAGTAAAACAAACTTGAATGTAAATAACAAAGTCTAACTTTTCAGGTTTAAAAAAACTTTTACCACTAACCTGAATTTTCTGTATTTACTTCCTCAAGAATCTCTGCAATGTATTCCGTAGAAGAATTATGTACAGTGTTTATCTTCATTTTCAATTTCGCACTTTCATCCTCCAGTGAACTTTTTTCATTCAGTAAGAGAACTAAATCCTCACTCGAACTTTTGAGCATATTGGCTTGAAATCCCATAGATTCATTGATGAATTTTTCCCTGACAACACAGAGCATCAACAGTAAGGCAATACATACAAAAACTCCATCCTGGAATATAAGGCTTACATGTATTTCAAAATTCAAACTTTGCTATCTTTGACTAATAATTAACCCAATCATATGAAAAGTTTATATTAAAAAAGTAGTTAAATTAGATCTGTATTTAGAAATACTTCCTAATAAAGTAATGATCAGACTTATGTTCCTATAAATTATATATTATAAGAGAAATTACAGGACATAATATGTTTTTGAAGAGCGCACTAAGTCAAATCGCGCCTTATATTTTGTGACGGAGGGAAACAAAGCAAACATATTTGCACTCAGTCTTTAAAGTTTACAGAGTCCACTCCAATTAAATATATTCAAAATATGTCACTGTAGTGAGAGTCAAACAACAATAATTTCAAATCAAGGATTCATACTTGTCCATCTTACACACTGAAGACTTCAAAAGGGGTTTCAACTAAACAAGAAAATGTTTCATAATCCAATATTAAGGCACAATTTTTCAAGATGATTCTGTGCACAGTAAAGCCTAAGAGGTCTGTAGTAGTTTGAATGTGAACCATACATCTTATCAGACAATCTTTTTCGAATCCTATCCTGAGCAACTTTCTGGAACTCCAAATTTCCCTCAGCCACTTTAAGAAAATCTGATTCAGCAGCTGTTTAAAAAGTTGAAGACAGATTATTGAAAGAAAATCCAAAGACAATTGCAAGATCCCAATATTAAGATCATTCACCACAAGGTATATCCAACAGAAAGATAAATGACATCCCGAAAAAAGTCCAAATTACTCCCCCCACGCAGGAAAGTTGCTCGGCTAACTCCGTAAACTAACTTTGTGTTCTCTCTCGATCTTCTGATTGATCCAATCTACCACTTAACAAGATTTCTTGTTTTTGTTTCTTAACGTACAAGTTGAGTTTTAAGTTCAAATTCTGTAGGGTGGTAGAGAATATCATAACTTACATTAGAAAGATACATTATGAATTCCGCACTGAGCTACAATATTAGCAACAGACTAGTCACCGGTCCACAGTAGCAGCAATAGTAGAATTTCAAGACTTGAATCACTGAAGACTACCATGTAGCTACTGAACAAAGATGGGCATGAATAGAAAACTTGAACCCGAGTCATTGCATCAACTAGATTGATTCTCTTCCGCACGGTTGAGAAAAGGCCCCGAATCTCAGCTATTCAGGATGTGTAGCTAATAGCAAGGATGCTCCTGTAGGCACCCGTGTATTATGCTGCAACCATCAGTGGACCATGCATTTCACTGAAAATTGCACAGCGAGTGGCTTATTTTTATGAGGGGAGTTGAACTCAGGATGGACATCGTATTCCCTACCAGGCTACCACTGTGTTGCGTTCAAAAAATTCCCTACCACTGTGCTACATACACCTTTTAAACATGAATATAACATAATACGTTGTCTATAAAAGAAAAAAGGCAGCCCCCTTCTTCTGATATTAACGGAAGTTTAGAGAGCATGCAACTCTGTTTCAAAGGCATCGCCTAGGCATCCAGGTGGACCCATCTCGCCTTGGGGGTCTAGTTACACCTTGTTGCCTAGGCATCACCTAGGTGATAAGGTGTACCCAGCTTGCCTTGTCGCCTTTGAAACCATGGCATGCAGTAAAACTTCTCTACCTTTCACCAGTGGCTATAAGAAAAGCTCTTTGTTTAGTCATGTTAAACTGTTAGTCGCAATACTTGTTGTGAAAAGTAACATTACTTTTTCACTCAAATAAAAAGTAATAATTGAAGTCGCATGTTGCCCATGTCAATTGTGCAAAACATCTTGGTGAACACAGGAAGTAGCATTTTAGGAACTGTAGACCTATCTTTGTTGAAAAAATGACATAGATACAGGCACGTGAAGGAAGGTTGGCCAACAATGAGAAAACATTAAACATACAGAATTATTTTTCCAAATGTGTGCAATGCTAAAAATGGAAAACAAAGGAATAATTACCAGCCACTTGGATAAGGCCATTGAGTTCAAACTCAGTAACTGATACTTCTTTTGTCAACTCAGACTCCTTGTTGAGATAGTGCTTTTCGGTTTCAGAATGCTGCACTATCTCTGATTCTATTTCCCTGGTCTTTTGTATGTTTCGTTCAATCTCTTCATTGACCTAATTCAGGGGATATAATGAATGTTACAGCATGGTAAGTGTCAAAATAAGTTGAATATAAAAACCAAGCATGTATTCCCTCTGTTTCAAAATATAAGGTGTGGTTTGACTTGGTGCATTCCCGAACACTGTAACTAGGCCACTAATATATCTTGTTAGTTCATAACTATAAGATCAATACCATACGAAAGGGCTCTGAAATATGAATCCAATGATACTAAAGTTGTATTCCACAATCAGAAAAATTCTAAAGTTAATTTTTGGTCAAATATTTTAGAATTTGTATCCCAAAAGGCGTGCAAGACTTATAAGAAGAAACGGAGGGACTATTCAACATGGATCAAGAAAATAGAAAATACAGCTCTCTACAAGCAAGTCATTACTATTAATTCACAGCAAGAAGCTGTACATTTGCTTTCATAGAAACAATACAACACACACCACATCAGTTATGCTTACATCATACCATTCATATTGGTGTGGCTTGTGCTAAACTCAGATGATTTATCATAATGGCACAAGCCCCATCATCCATGCCAGCTGTGTTACATTATATTCACAAAACAGAAAGGACCAGATGACTCTCCTTCTAAAGCATAACATCATTCAGTTTGTATACATGAAAACATAATCACTCAGGACGACATGATACAAGGTAAAGCATGAGCAAGACATGCTCAATCAGATGCACCATACATAGGACAGTTAACAATTTGATCATCCATTCACATGCAATTTTTGAGCTGTCCAGTTTGTAGTTTGATTACCCATTCCCATGCACTGAGCTGTATGTCACTTCAGCAATGACTAGAAACTTAATGGTGGAACCAAAATTTTCATTTTAAAACATAATCTTGTGATTAACAAGCAAACTAATGTGACCCACAAGGCTTCCCTTGAATGCTAAATGAAAGTATATGATATGACACCAATCATATCACCAAAAATGTTCAATGCACCAAACATGCCTAGGCAAGGCAATTAGGTGTTGATTAGATAGCTCGATTTTATAGCAGCATCAGAATCCTGAAAATTGATACAAGTTTTCAACGGCAAAGTAATACTTAGCATCCACCAAAGGCATCACGGCATGTAACACCAGACAGCAGAGATGTCAGATGTACACAACAGCTAAAAGGCAGCAGCAAGCAGATGTAGCTGGATTCAACTCAACTGAAGTCTGAACTCTCAAATACTACCCCAAGACCCCCAACCCGTTTCTCTGCAGCTCGAGTCGAGTCCAAACCCTAACGCAGTTGACACTCGCTGGTGGAGGTTCCAGCAGACCCCACGCGAGGCGATTCATCCAGGAGGAGTCCAGCAGGGCCGGGTTGGGCGGCGCAGCGACGTCACTGCCCCTTCAACCCTACACCGGCGAGCAGAGAGAACGGAAGCACACAAGTGTAGATAAGAGGGGAGACTAGTGGATGCTAGAGCTAGACCTTGTCGACCATGTCCTTGAGGGAGGAGATGTGGCGGAGGATGGCGCCGGAGTCCTCCGCCATTGTGCAAGCCCAAGGCGGCGGCCCTGGACTGAGTTCACGCCGGGCGAGAGATAGAAAATTTTTCAGATTATCAGTCACATCAAATCTTTAGACGCATGCATGAAGTATTAAATATAGACAAAAATAAAAACTAATTGCACAGTTTGATTGAAATTGACGAGATAAATCTTTTGAGCCTAGTTAGTTTATGATTGGACAATATTTGTCAAATACAAACGAAAGTGCTAATATTCCTATTTTGCAAAAAAATTTGGAACTAAACAAGGCCTTGATTGGTTGGGCCGGGTGGCATTTGGTTCAGCGAGTGGTAACGCAAAGGAATGAAATCGAATTACACAATGTTTGATTGTGATCTTTATTTTGAAAATAGAAATGGAAACAGGTAATAGCCCCTCTGCCCCTAAATAAATAGATTACTATAAAAAAAATTATCTATAAATAAATCAATCTTAGGAGGGCAAATAGTTTAGCGATATTTTTCCTTAGAGTTCTCTTATATCTATTACCGCTCTCAAATTCCCCTAGTTGGATGGATGTAGTAAAGCTATAAATGTCACACAACTAGAGTAATCATCAATAAGTATGCAACTATTTTAGTTAATGAAGGATAGTATGGACCTTTGACATACTAATTTGTCCTAAACTTGCTAGAAATCTATTTATTCCACAGAGAGAAAGTAAGAAACAAACATGTGTAATGGTATCATATACCCTTTATATTGGAGTTGCAATGGGAAAATAATAATAATATGATAATTTAAATTTTAATATATGTTGTGACACAATATTTTGTTGGTATCCAATCGTTCACTATTACATTAGACCACTATATCTAAAAATGTGTAGCTAAAACAAGGTAATCATGTCATTTAAAAAAAATGAAGCAATTCTAAATTATGTTCAAACCTTCAATGTGTTTTTATTATTTAAGTATTAATATGGCAGAGCAGCCAAACTTCAACTTTAACACATGTGACGATAGACTATTGGTTGTCAAAGTGTTAAGGAATTTTAGAGAATAGTAGTTGTGCGGATTGTCTATCTCACACTCAAAACTATGGCACACCATCTCGTCTCTTTGAAAATGATCTATCATCTTAGTGTCAATCATGTTCTCTTCCGTTGTTCCGTAGATCGTGAGGTGATGTTTTCCTTTGACATATTTTTATTGAACTTAGAAAAATGAGATTTATATTAGCATATTAAGATCGTTGCCTTCCCCCACGTGTTATGCATATTTGAAACGATCTAGAAACCGAATAGAGGGGTGAATGTCAGCTGTCACTAAAAATCAAAGACACTAAAGGTCTGTTTAGATTTGACATTTTTTGGCCTAAAGAGAAAAAATTTTGTGGAATTGGGGCCTGGGAACTAAACGGGGCCAAAAAATTTTGGGGCAAAAATTTTGGGCTGCAACTATGCACGCACTCCCATAGAAGCCCACCAATGACAACTGCAAATGCATGCAGCCCAAGTTGTATGAGAAAAAAATTTGCCAAACTAAACACCTAAAATTTTTCACGTGTTCTGACCACAAAAATTTTTACCACTTTGGCCAAAAAATTTCAAATCTAAACAGGGCCTAACAAATTTGATTAGAAACACAAAATGATCCCTAATAATGCTACTTCTAGGTAGAGGTTTGTGTCATAGGCAAAAGCAAGCAATTCAATCCTAGGAAAGTAACACAAAGTAAGTGAAAGTAACACAAAGTAAGTGTAATAATTGAAATCAATTCAAGATATACCACACAAGATGAATTTTTGTGGTTTTGGTGACTTGTCTGTCATCCTTAATTAATCTATGTTGAGGTGAGCTCTTCGCTCATCGCTCTTCTATCAAGTTTGCAACAATGCAAGATTGTCTCCGTACCTTAAGCTCTTGATCTTGAGCTTGATAAAACAACAGTAAGCTACACAATACTATAGGGCCTAGTATATATTAAAAACACAAGTCGTATGTGACCCGGATTTATGACACGTGCTTATACGAAAGAACAACTGACATGCAGCGATACTACATAGTCCGATTTCAAGTTGTATTAGGTTGAATGCAAAGCACATACACATTTGGTAGTATATATTAAAAGCACATCTCCTATAATATAGGTGCCTAAAGCGAGATGGATTTCACACATTATTTCTCCTTGCGCCACTCTTGGTTTCGGTTTGGGAATTGCTACGGATCTAGAAAGGGACTTAGGGGGAGGCAAGCTGGCAGTCTAAGGCATGGGCGCCATGGCCAATGCATGGTTAGCATGGCGAGGGACACTGGATGCAAGCTCCACGATAGGGCTGCTGCTAGTAAGGATGAAAATAGAACGAAAATATTTCGAACCGACCGCTTTGTTTTCTATATTATGATAACATTTTCTATATTATAATACTATTTTCGAATTTTATCAAATATTTCAGTTAGTTTCATAGTCATTTTCAACCATTTTTTGTACTTTTAATTGCTAAAATGTAGAAATATCTCGAACCGGCCGTATTTATTTTCTATATTATAATTCCGTTTTTAACCGTTTCTACAAAGAGGTGGCCAGCTGGGAGCAGGCAGGCTATTGTTCAATTTGATCGCCTGAGAAAATATTTAAAAAAACATGTGCATGTAGGATAATACTTCCCATTAAAACACATATAGTAATGAAATTAGCACCGTGGCACTTTCCTCTTGAACATCACTATGAATCATTGGGCATGCTAGAATAGTTTTTTTTCTATATTACCTGCTAGAATGGTTTTTTTTTTCCTTTGCCATGCTCTTGTGGAGCACACCGTATCAATCAGCACAGACAGGCTCGCATCAAAGCTTGATCCTCACGAGTCACGATGCCTCCTGACACGATCGGGAACATCAAATTCGTCGATGGGTTCAGGCACAAGCAAACAGAACGCATTTGGCCCAGCTCCAGCTGCGAATCGCATGGCATGCATGTGCGTGCCGCCCCGTGTCAAGGTCGTGCCGACGTCCGTGCATGCCCCACCCCCACCAGGATCGCGTCACGTACGTGCATGAGTGCATCGTCGTCCACGGCCAAGACCCGAACCATCGAAACCCCGCCGCCGTCTCTCCGGCACGCGCCCATGCCAGGTTTGGACGCACCCCCCTGGTGCATTAGCATTATTATCCGTACCGCATCTGACCTGACAGGATAAACTTATCGCATAATGATGCACTCTCTAAACGTACTGTGTGTTACTGTCGCGCGGAAGGGCCGCCCCGGTTTTGTACTCTTTCCCGTGATCCGGAGCCCGGCGAAGAATATCGGCCAGTGAGCAGGTCGGTGGACGAGTGCGACGGCCGACGGGGTTAGGTTTCGTGTCAACGCCGGGGAAGGAGCTGGGCTTCTCCTCCAGTGTGTAGACTGTAGTAGAACAGTCAAAAGGGCTGTTCGGTGACGACGACGCTGGCACGAACCGCCCGTGAAAATCTGGTAAAAATATCTTTTCCGGCGAAGATGATAATGTACGTAATACTACGTGGCTATTGGTGCTCGGCAAAGGTGGGGCTAGTGGCGTAGTGGTCACGACCTCTGAAACTGCGCGCGGTGAAGGACTTTCCGGCGTAGTAGTAGTACGAGCTGAACTAGAGGTGCCGGCCGTTTCCTGTACGATAGACTGGCTCGGGCACATGGTATGGACGGGCCACAGCTTCACGGGAGGTCGGGACCGAGGATGGAGTAGTCAAGTAGAGTTGTGCCCCTGCCAGAATGCGCAAGTAGAACGTGCCTGCATCTTCGCTGCGAGTCTAGCGATCGTAGTACTCTGCTTCGAGTTTACTGCCTGGAGCATGTGCTTATCAATCTTTGTGTTTGGGAGACGCGTCTACTTGATCCTCTGTGCAAAGATCATCACTAAGGGCTTGTTTAGATCTAAAAAGTTTTTTAGATTTTCACATTATAGCACTTTCGTTTTTATTTGACAAACATTATCCAATCATAAAATAATTAGTTTTAAAAGATTTGTCTTGTGATTTACAGATAAACCGTGCAATTAGTTTTTATTTTCATCTATATTTAATGCTCCATGCATGTGCCACAAAATTCGATATGATATGAAATTTTGAAAAGTTTTTAATTTTTGGGTGTAAACGAGACCTAAATAGTTCGACAGAATATGCGACTCAGTAAACGTGAATGCGTGCTCGGTGTGCAGACGACATTCTCACTTTCCACCTGGAAGGAAACGCAGCAACATGGCCTTGTTTAGTTCACCTAGACCTAAGGCCTTATTTACATCAAAAAAGTTTTTAGATTTTAATATTGTATCACTTTCGTTTTTATTTTATAAACATTGTACAATTATAGTGTAACTAGCTTTAAAAGATTCGTCTCGTAATTTATAGTCAAATTGTGTAATTAGTTTTTATTTTCATCTATTTTTAATATTCCGTGCATGTGCCGCGAGATTCGATGTGATGATGAATCTTGAAAATTTTTTGGTTTTAAGTGAACTAAATAAGACCTAAAACTAAAAACTTTTTAAGATTTTCTATCACATAGAGCATTAAATATATATAAAACAAAAACTAATTGCACGCGAGATAAATCTTTTTAAGCTAGTTATTTAAAAAACGAGTCCTGAGATCGCCGATGAAATCCCGACTTTTTATTTGAATTTATCAGCGTCAGTAATCCAAGGCGAAAATGTTTGGTGGCATGCACATGCTGGGCATGTACTATCGTCACCATCCAAAGCTGCCTCGATATTTGTAACAATCTTTTCTCTCTATTGTATTCTTCTGTGGTTAGTTTTATTTTTCAACCGTATTCCTCCTGTATTTCCTTTTTTCAATGCCACAGCTCCGTGTAGACCCACCCACGTTCTGCCGCAAACTTCTGCACTACAGTGTACTAGCATCGCATCACTCTCCTCTCTGACTGTTTTTTCTTTTTTGTTATTTCTTTTATTTATTTATTTTTACATTAGCAAATAGTGGCGACAACATTAAGGAACAGATGGAGTACATTAGTACTTTTCATTTATTTCACTAATTATATATTTTCATAGTTACTATTCTTTGGAACACTTTTTATTGTACCCATTTCGTGATTTATTTTCTATAAATCTGGTAAACGCCTCTTTTATACCCATTTCTTGGAACACTTTTTATGTACACCCTCTTTGCACTATTTGCAATACGTAAATACATATATCAATGTATCTTCTATTTAAGTCGAGGAGAAAACAGAGAAGAGATAGAACAGGACCACTTTATAAGCTATAGAAGAGGTATAGCTAATGTATAGTACACATGTACCCAACGTATACAAGCAAGAAGCAATATAGAAATGATGTTGTCATTGTCAGTTGCACGTATCTCGAGGTTGGCTAGACGGCTGGGATAACACCTGCCTAACATGTACAGGCAAAAAAACTGCGTTCGAGTAGAAACACGGAAGATCCGAGGTAGATTGCACCGGGATTACCACGATCTTCTTATTCGGATATTATTATTATTTTCACCATCTACATAATTACATGATGCGAGTTGCTATACACTAGTACTCCATTGCCATAGAACATCCATCCATCCATGATCCATGCCACCTCGTCGCCCTCGACCTCGACGACTCTGCGCTCTACCACATCTCTACAGCCAGCCGTCCATGCCTCCTGGCCGCCGGTTGGCCCCCGACAAGCTCGTCGGGACCCGAGAGGCCCTCGTCCTCCCCTGCCGGGTCAAAAGCTCCATTTGCCCGGGTTCCCGGAGTGGGGGAAGAAGCACCACCACCACCACGTCCTCCTGGATCACAACTCACTCCACTGCCCTCGGCACGCACGCACGCACTCTTCTAATCAGACTAAAAGTAAAGGGACGATATCATGTGTCAGCTCCACTCCACCGCCCGCCCGGGCCATGCATGGTGTGGTGTCGTGGTCTAGGCGTCTCGCCGCGTGGCCGCCGCCCCCGTGCATGCTGCAAGAACTTTACTTCTTGAATTCTTTTTCTTTTCTTTTGTAGTAGTTCTTTTGGCCGGCCGGATCTTGTTGATCCTCGGCCCGGCAACTGCGGTGCCGGTGCGCGCGTCAATCGAGTGGGTAGCATGTTTCCTCACCTCCGGTGTTCCAGAGGAAGTGCGCGTAGGCCGCGGCGTGGTGAGCGTTCCCGGGGTCGGCCGCGATGGCCTCCTGGTAGGTGTCCTCCGCGCCGGCGAGGTCGTTCCGTGCCTTCCACAGAAACGTAGCGTACCAGCTCAGCGCCTCCGAGTCCGCCGGCTCAGCGCGCACAGCTCTCTCGAAGTAGTGCTCCGCCCTGCAAAGAGATGAGGTATTGATGAATAACTGCGGCTGCGTTGCCAATTCGTCGAACAGTTTGTGGGCGTGGACGAAGGGACCTACCGGTCGTGGTCGTTCTGCACGAGGTAGAGGAACTGCGCGAAGTTGGCGAGGATGAGCGAATTGTTGGGCTCAGCGGCGACGGCCTGCTCGTACCTCTGCTGCGTCAGCGTGTGCTCGGCGTGGTCCTCAGTCTCCAGCTCCGCCTCCACCGGCGCGACGAGGCTTCTCAGCACGTCCGAGTCGCTCAGCTCCTCGGCGCGCGCGCTGGCCTGCATCTTGGAGGCCTCCGCGAGCATCATTTCCCAAATGGCCTGCTCGTCCGCGTTCGCAGCGTCTTGGGCGGCGACCTCAGCCCCAGGGGGCGCCGACGACGGCTGCTGCGGCGCCACACGGCTTAGCCGATACAAGGACTCGTCCGACCGGCCGTCACCGGTGGCGCCCGCGACAGGCGGCGCCTTGCCGCCACCGCCGCTGTTCCCACCGACCGAGGCCGTCCGGCCGACGGAGAACGTCTTCACCGAAGCCGCCGCGTCGAACCGCGGCGGTCGTGACGGCTCGGCGCGCTGGGTGTTGACCAGGGCGACAGCAGGCGGAGTGGGCGGGATGGTGGCGGCCGCAGCGGCGACGCTGTGGCCCATCGATTGGACGGTGAAGTTGGCGAGGAGGAGCATGAGGGAGACCATGAGCGCCGGCGTGCCCGCGAAGATGTGCTGGAAGAGCCAGACGAAGGAGGCGTGCATCTCGCCCTGCACGCGCGCCAGGACGCCCTGCAGGTCGTCGCAGAGCAGCGCGTCGCGCATCTGCTGCAGCGCGAAGCTCTGCAGCTCCCGCACAATGAGCACCATGGAGGAGAAGGCACGGCCCACCGACTCGCCGGCGGAGCCCATGCCCAGCAGCTCCTCGTCCCAGCGCGAATGCCGCGCCGCCACCACCTGCTGCTGCTGCTGCTTTTTCCGCTTCAGCATCCGCAGCGACAGCGGCAGCCCGACGTTGCTCGCGCTGCGCTCCACGCTCGCGGGCCACCCGCCGCAACCCGCCGCGCCCGCCGGCTGCACCCCGACCGCCGCCGCGAGCTCCTCGATCCTCTTCATGAACTCCGCGTCCCCGCCACCCATCCCATCCAAACTCGCGCTCAGCGCGCACCTCGCTGGCGTCCGAGCCAGGCGCGGCCGCCGCACCATCACACCGGTTCCCCAGTTTAGGGGTGAGCGGGATCTCGCGAGCCCGGCGCATCCGCCGCCGCCGCCGCCGCCTCCGAGGAAAGCGGGCAACGGCCGGGAGGAGGTCGAGGGCGACGACGAGGCGGAGGAGGAGCGCGCGCACGGCGACGGTGCCACGGCGGCCACCTGGAAGCCCATGACCTTGTTCCGCTGCGGTGTCGGAAGAGGCCTCGAGCGCCCCCGGCTGGCGGACTGGCCTTTTGGTTGGGCCACCACCGCACGGGGGAGGTGTGGAAATAGCCGCACTGCCGCAGGAGGAGGCCGGCCAAATGCGAGGAAAAGAAGGGAAAGCGTTGGGGCGCTTTTAATTGAGGATCCGGATGGGCGTGCTGGTCTCCCCACGCTGCTCGTGAACCGGCCGACTTGTGTGGTGACAGTGCGTGCGAGGTCAGTTAAATCGCAGACGTGTTGTAAACCCAACCAAAAGTCTTTATACCATAAGTCACAAAAAAGTCTTTACACCAATATTATAAAATTAGGATTGTTGTTGATCTAAATTGTTTTTTATTTGTGGTACAAGTAGAACATGCTCCGTTGGAATATAAAATTGGTATTGCCATAACAAGTGGTACTTTTGATATTTTTTTATTTTAACATTGTTTGGAATAAAATGTAATATCTGTACTCTAACTCCAAGAGTTTCTTTACATTGTTTTGTGTTTACATATAGGAATAGAGATTTTAGATGGGGACATTAGTATTTCTTTTACTTATTAGTTGATATTGTAATTAATGGCTATACCAAACCATCATAGGTTTTTTTTGGATCAAAGGCTTTAGCCCACTTTTATTAGAAAAGCGTAATGCTGAAATCTCGATCTGAGACGAGGGAAATCAGTTTTGCTTAAATTTATCGGTACTACTTTTTAGCTTTATATTTTTCTCTCATAATAATAAATCAACATCAACATAATCAGCAATCTTTTTTTAGCCAGCCAAACAAATCAACATCAACATCTTCTAAATGCACCTAGACGACAACAAACATAGAGCTCTAATGACTAGCAGATCCAGACTTCTCACTCACTCAACCAAACTTCAACCTAAATAAAGGATAACCATAGTAGGTTTTGCGCAAGGACTATCCTTATAATTTGGAGGGTACTACAAAGTGTCATTAAGTGTGTATTCCTTTTAAATTCCTAGTAGTGTGTACATAAGGTGAAAAATAGACTATGTGTACCACTAGTGCCAAATTTACTAATCATTTAATATTTTTTTATAACAAATTAGTAAATAGTACTTTTAGCTATAATTTTTCAGCTCAAATTATTTTAAAAACCTAGGGATCTTGAAAGTAAAGGCTAAAGACCCCAATGACAGCGAGATCACTACTTACCGTGTGATTGGCAGCTAAACGCCGTGGCACGAGCTCGTGCATCGCGCGCGCCCCACTACAGCACCATGGCCCCACCCGCCCAAAAGCAGCAAAGCTTTTTTTGATTTGGAAAGCAGCAAAGCTGGTGACACTACTGACGCCTGACGCGACGCGAGGCGCATGAGAAAAATATCGCGGGCCGGACGCGAACACGAACGCGAACGGACGGCTGCGCGAGGGCACAAGATCGGGCGCGACGCGGCACCAGAATCCAACCTGGGGTTTGTACGGGTCGGGTCCGGACAAGGGAAGAGGGAGGCCCGCGTCGGGGCTCCAGCGCTTTCCTGGTGTATCGGACGGTGGGCGACGGTGATGCATCGGATGGGTGCCGAGCATGGGACCGACGCTTCCCCCCGCCCGTCCACGCGCCGCACATGTGGAATTTGCGTGCGCTCTCGGTGGGTGAAGGCCCGGTGAATTGGGGCTGGTCCGCTGCTGCTAGCTGTGCGGTTGCGGCGCAGGGATGGGGGCGGCCGTGTCGTCCGCGTGGGGGGCATTGGCCCAGCGCCGTATCAGCTGGAGTAGGGCGTTCACCAAAACCAACATTTTTTCTCGGTCACTGCGAATCTTGCTACACAATACATAAAACATTAAATAAACAAAAATAAAAACTAATTACATAGTTTATCTGTAAGGCCTTGTTTAGATACACCTAAAAATCCAAAACTTTACAAGATTTCCTGTCACATCGAATCTTACGGCACACGCATAAAGTATTAAATATAGATAAAAAGAATAATTAATTGCACAGTTTACCTGTAAATCACGAGACGAATCTTTTAAGCCTAGTTACTCCATAATTAGATAATATTTATCAAATAAAAACGAAAATGCTACGAAAATGCTACAGTGTCAAAATTCAAAAACTTTTTACATCTAAACAAGACCTAAATCACGAAATGAATATGTTGAATCTAATTAGTCTATAATTAGATAACAATTGCTAAATAAAAACAAAAATACTACCGAGGCCTTGTTTAGTTCACCCCAAAAACCAAAAAAATTTCAAGATTCCCGTCACATCGAATCTTGCGGCACATGCATGAAGCATTAAATATAGATAAAAATAAAAACTAATTACACAATTTACCTGTAAATCGCGAGACGGATTTTTTGATCCTAGTTAGTTTATAATTAGATAATATTTGCCACAAACAAACGAATATGCTACGGTAGCGAAATCTAAAAACTTTTTATATCTAAACAAGGCCTAAAATCTAAAAAGTTTTCGAAACTAAAACCAAGCCTAGGTGAGCAGCTGGGTGCAGCCGTGCAAGCCGGATCGAGGTTCTCTGTTTGTTTGTATTTAGCAATTATTATTTAGCTATAAACTAGCTAAATTTAAAAAATTTATCTCGTAAATTATAGGTAAATTATATAATTAGTTATTTTTTATCTATATTTAATGCTTTATATATACGTTTAAAGATTTAATATGATAAGAATTTTTTTTAAAAAAAATAGGAACTAAAAAAAGCCTAACAAGTGTTTCACTTTTACAAAATCTAAAATAAATATAGATCTAATAAAAGTCAAATATCTAGATTTCATAAATCTTCTCAAAGGCTATTTAGGAACCGAAATTTATCTTCTTCCTCTCTCTCTCTAGATCTAGCAGCCTACTCAGCATCTGCATTGATCAATACATAGGGCCTGTTTGGTACAGCTCACAACAACTTGTTTTTTTGTCAAAAACTTATTTCTAAAGCAGCTTCATGGGTGAAGCTGTTTTTCTTCTCCTCTCACAAAGACATGAGTGGGGATGAAGCTGAAAAAGTAGTTTATTGCAGCTCTCTCCCTCATTTATCTCTCTTATCTATGCATAAAGTTGTTGGTGAAGCTATTTTACCAAACACTTTTCTCAAAACAGCTCAGCTCAATCTAGAAAGTTGCTCATAAAGCTATTTTCTAAAAAAACAGCTTTACTAGTGAAGTTGAGCTGTGCCAAACAAGCCCATATAGTTGTTCAATATTACAATTCAGAAAAAAAATCATGATATCTCAAAGATAAAGTTTTGCGCCATAGCATTAAAGGACGTAAACCAGTAATAGAGAGCAATTCTATTCCTAAAACTCTAGTCATGTCTAGCAAACACTTTCATCATGATTGTCTCCAAGGTCTTACAACCCATCTTCATAAAATGACAATCCTCCTCCTTCTATAGTAGAGACCAAAACCTAGTCTAGCAGGATAGCTTGCAAGTAAGATGGTGCTACTGTCTTATTAAAAACTATATCACTTTTACTTAGCCAAATCGCCCAACAAAATGCATTTGCACCGACAATAATTTAGGATTTCAGTTTCCTATTTATCCCTTCCAACCATTCTAAGAAAATATTATCTGTACTAGTTGACGAGAATAAATTAAAGAAGACATGAACAAGTCTCCAAATAAACTTAGCAAAATAACAGTTAAAAAATAGATGTTGAATAGACCCATTCTTGAAACAAAAACAACACTTCCTATATCTTTGCCACTGTCGTTGTGCTAAATTATCTTTGGTAAAAAAATACTCTATTATACAAGTACTTTAATTTTGACTCCTACTTTTGCTACCTTTGTCGAGGCAAATTCAATAAAGATAGCGTCGACACGTCGTCGCCATCTTCAGTGTAGGACAGTTCAAAAGAAGTTAGCTCATAGAAAGTAAAACATCTGTCTTATAGCAAAAGATTAGTCTAATTCAACCCTTGTTAAACTAGTTCTAGTATCACAGTATTATATATTCTGGAAATGATACACTATTAGTATATGAATCTAGATTTATATAGCACTAATAAATGGAACGCCATTTATTGACGCGATAACAAAAGACTCGTGTCGACAAATGATGTTCTGTTTATTGGAGTATATAGTATTGGAATTCTAGACATGAGTGTTAAGATAAAAGGCATCCTCATTCAATGGTTATATTGCTTGTAATTAACATAGATGGATAGATGGGTGTGGCAACAATTAACAAGAAATAAATACTCAAGAATTAAAAGTTTTTCACAAGTGGAAACGAAACCAGTGGCTCTCATATCTTTTTATTTGGGACTAATGAAGACTAAACTAACCTCTCAAATTTGGGTTCTCCTTTCATGTACATAGTGGAATTCAGTTCTGTTTTTAGGAGGACAAATGGTTGGGATACAGCTATCTTCATGAAGGGCTAAAAGTTTGATAAGAGCTCATGTAAATTAGTTGACCAAAATGGATTCCTCTTTCTTCTTCTTTCTTATTCCTCATTTCAAATCATAAGACATTCTTATGTTTAAAAGTCCCACCTGGTCCGGTTGAGGTCATGGCTAATTTCATCTCTGACCCAATGCCCCACCCACCACCACTTTTCTTTTTTTTTGACAGCCACAGCCACCCACACACCCCACCACCACCTTTGGCCTTTGGGAGATATTTTCCCGTCTCACCATAGTTCTAACTTCACAGCCAATGTTCACCACCAGGTTGAGATGTAGGAGCTGACGCTCAATCTCTTAGCCCAACACATGGATGTAAAAGCAGATACTTTCAATGGTTTCGCATATGTAGGTTAGGTTACTAGTAGCACTGAATTTGTAACCGTGCAATCTTCTTATGAACAACAGCAGCAACAAAACCGGCCCGGATCCTGGTCCCCGGAGAGTCCGGTCTAGGCCACATGGCTGCGCGTCCGTCCGGCCGGCGCCTCCCAACTATCCGGCGACGCCCGTCCTTTATCTCCTCCGCCGGTCGCTCGCAGTTTCTCCCTGTTCCGTCCCTCTCGATGTGTCCCTCCCTCTTTGCCTTCTCGCCCGGCCCGCCGCAGAACCCACACACCTGCCTGCGCACCTTATCCTCACACACCCAAATTTAAAGACCCCAGTGACTTCACTTCACCCATCGCGCGCGCGGCTCGCGTTCGCGTCACATGCCTGCGCGGGCGAATAATCACCATACCCGTAACATCTCGCGCGCTATCCTCTGCTGTGCTGGCTCACGTTCACGTTCGCCGCTGAGGTGGCGCTTTGCGGCAAACGCGCTGTGCTGCCTGCCGCTCTCGCGATCGCTGTCACGCTGCCCGCCGTCGTCGTCGCGTGGTCAGCGGTGATACGTACATGGATCACATCATCACAACCTTTCCGTGATGAACTGTGCATGTGCGTGCAGGGTGTTCGGCGCTAGCGGCGCGGTGTCTGGCTACGGGCCTCGTATATACTTATCCTCTGCTGTGCTGCTCACGCGCCGCACGTAGACAGATATTCGGCCGGGCCGTATCCTTCGCGAGTTCGCGTCGATGAGTGTATCTAAGGCCTTGTTCTGTCTCTGGAAAATTTTGATTTCGCTATTGTAAAACACTTTCGTTTTTATTTGATAATTATTATTGAATTATAGACTAACTAGTTTAAAAGATTTGTCTCGCAAATTATAGTACAATTAGCTATCTTTTTATCTATATTTAATGTTTTATGTATGTGCCGCAAGATTCGATATGACGAGAAATTTTGAAAATTTTTGGGAATTATAAGGCCTAGCTGACGAACTTTAGCCTAACTAGTAGGGCCTCCTCGGTCTGCTTAAGGAATTCTCAGGCTGATGATCGATTTTCGGATGACCCGGCTGTTGACGGCTTTCAGGGTCGATCGATGCCGATCGCTTTCAACGCTTATCGATCGTTGATAGGGGAGGGTCTGAAGGGTGCGTGTGCGACTTGCTGCGTCCACGTCGACCCAGCGTACCGCATTATCCAGATTCCAGAACATACTGTACCTCATCATGGATGCCAAGAGAAAAGTGAGAGCACTTTTTCTTCCACATCATCAGCTGTTCCACGTTCCTCCTGATCTCTGCCGTGCCGTGTCAGCGGTAGCTTCCCAATCCTGCCTGTGTGGCACAGGTAGTGGCAAGTCAACACCCTAGCTTGTCTGAGCTAAGCTCTGGATGTCGTACATTCTGCAAAAGATCAGACCGGCCAAACTTCAGCCGATCGAACCTTCCTTTCCTATCCTGTCAGTTTGGTGAACGTTTCAATATTTACGTGTGTGTATGATCTCTGAATACAGGGACCAAAGGTTTAAGATTTCTGTTGGGATATTTCCGAGTATTTGTGAACACGGTCATATTATAGCTATAGAGACTTGACTGCTATAGAAACCATGTCCATATACTAAAGGGGTGTTTCATTTGTGGAATAAATTAGTTCACCATCATCTCACTATCTACTTTTTTTGTTTTGTTTTTTTTTATTTTGGACAAGGATGAGTTTATCATTACCACCTTATTCTCGTAAGCTAATAATTGGTAACCGATAAAAGAGATGGGAAAGTTCTATATTTCTGTTAATTACATTTGTTATGTGATTTTTTTTTGCCATTTTGAGGTGTTTTGATTTCAAACACTATATTGATTACTCTAAAAAACATGGCGTGCTACGAAAGAAAAAAAGGTATGTTTGATGGTTTAGTTTTATTGTAGAAACAATAGGAATTATCACTATTAGTTCAATTTTAAGTACGGATATATTCACAAGTAATAATAATCTTAATTGGTTTATAAGCTAACCACATAACTCCTATAGGGTGTCTCTAAGCATGCGAGAAAGAGAGTAAAGAACTTTACGCAATTACACATAAAATATGTACATTTCCTAGAGCAGAATTAAACAAAGAACTTTACGCAAGAAATTTTTAATACACTTCAATCATATAATAATTAGCCCACCATAAAAACTTCACCAAAATTAGACCATGGAAACTCAAACTTTGAATTAATTAAAGAAAAGCATAGATCTAAAGTTACAACAAAAATTATATACTAAAATATACCATATTATATACTTACTGTGTAAATCTACTCATGTGGAGTCCAATAAAAATATATTTTCTATTTAGGATTTTCTCTGTTTTACTGGTTTTTTATTAAATTCAGCCGATATATAAATAAAAAAGAAAAACAAAACCACCTTTGAAAACCACCTATAACCTGGTGAGAGAGGTAAATTAATTATTTTAAAAGTTGAGGGAGGTGATTTATCTGATTTTGGATTTTAGGCAGGAAAAAGGCAAAATATATTTTTTCCACTTAAACGAAAATTTTCAGGAAGTTTTGGGCTTTGCGACCGCGACCTGAAAGCCCGGCGTCGTGAGTCGTGACCGTGGAGGACGCCGCAAGGTCTAACGAAGAGCCCATGGAGCGTCCCAGCCCAACGTGCTTAGCGGCGAACGGCCCACGTAGAAAAGCCCGAACAATCCCGTTCCCGCCGCCCCCGGCTGATCTTCGTACGGTAACGGCAGTCTCTCCTCCCTTCCACCACTCCTGTCAGACGCCATTAAAGATTGAACGATATTGCAAAGCCTGTGCAAGTTTTGTTTTGGAATCTCTAGAAGCTATCCTCATCAAGATACATTTCTCCATATCTAATCAGCGCCGATAAAGACCGTACAATTACAAAGGTCGGATAGAGGTAAAGGAGACTGATCGAATAGATAATTTGGTGGTTATGACTAAGGTCCCCCGGGAGGCGGGAGGCCGGGACCATGTTCATTCTGAATTAAATCCGCCAGCCTAATTTAGATTGTTCCAAGCATCTCAAACGGTTCTGTCCTGAATCGATCAGGATTGGATCCAATGCAATGCATGGGGACAGAAATCCGATTGGATCTCACTCACAGTACCCGCCAGCCACCAGGCACCACACACACCAGCGCAATACAAAAGACACAAAACGATCACCGCACTGAATTCAATATGCCAGGTGTCATCAGGAATTATGCAAGAATGTTCGGGGCAGGGGAAATAGCTCAAAGTTCTACGAGCAATCTGGCAACTTCTTCTCACGGCCATCTCCTCTACAGTACTAGCTATTCCAGGTCACTCAAGGACCAACTTGAAGGACCGTGTGGTCACAGGCTTAAATATGCCACATTTTGTAACAAGAACTGTGCATAAGAATGTGACGAATAGGGATGGCAATTTATCAGCTAACAATGCTGCGAGTTTCCAGATTATCAAGATAAATGGATGCTAGTTCTTGGGACATTTGAAGAGCTGACGGGAAAACTCCTGAAGGATCGTTTCTATTTGGATTAAGGGCAGCAATATTGCAATGTGTTGAGGTTCAGTGAATCTGTTTAGGTTACGGTTGTTTGATATTTTGTTTAGGTTGATATACGTGTATCTGTTTCCTATTATTCACTGTGGTTATTACCAGTAAACATGATACATGAGGTTGGCCATCTAAGATATTTTCCTTTCCACTGCCAGTGTAACCAAAAGCAATGTTATACTGCATGTGGATAATCGATTTCTTAGTTGTCTGCTATCTCAGAGAAAACAGTGTTGTTGCATCCACTGAACTTCACCGTTATACTAGTTCATTTTCCCTTGAGAAGCTTCGCGCCATAAATGTCACTGATCCTGTGCTGAAGACATGCTCAAATATCATAGATGGGCATGGCTTGAGTTCCTAGATTTGTTTCCTAGATATCCTAATGGATTGGTGGGTAGAGTATTATATAAGAATGCTCTGACCTCCTTAAAGCATCTCCAGTGTGTGTCAAAACCGAACCGTGGAGGCATGATGGTTCGATTTATACACTGGAGTATCCGAACCATACAAAATCTTTCTTTGGTTCGCATCCTGCAGCTGGTTCGAACCGACTCGAATAGAAAAATAGAAAGGCAAGCAGAATCCATGCATGGAGGCCTGATGCCGGTAGCTGAATTGACGATTTTGAATTTTCTAATCTAAAACGGAGGCCCACCAACCAAACCAAACACTACAGCTATCGAACCATGCCTAACTCTAACACTTTTGCAGAGCAAAATCGCTGAGACACTGGAGGTGCCCGCATACAACAGCCCTATTGAGACGACAAGAGACGCAGAACTCTGAAACAAATGTTGGAACATGCTCCTGACACCGCATGGTTCTTACATAGTATTTCTGTCACTGAACTTTTCAACTCAGATATTCCTGAGTAAATGTCTTTTTTGTAATTATGCGTCCATAGCCTTTATCTTTTCAATCATGCAGTAGTTTCGTTTTTGTACTGTTTATTTTGACATGCCTACGAAATAACTGTCAAAATAATTTACTACTGGCCAGGTTTCTGTTTCAGAGGAAGTAGGGGAAATAGAACTCAAAGACAGAGTTGGCTAAAAGAAGAATAGAACTTTCACTGCGGTCCATCTATTGTAATTTTATTTATGCCGAATACCATATGGGACATTTTAAACATTCCCTATTTATGCCATATTTCCCTGTATACTACACTCATTCAGAGCTTTACAACTCTCTACATATAATATATCTCAACGTTGTCCGAGAGATATGATGGATAGATGAGTTCATAGATGCTACTAGTGTTAGCATTAAAACTTTAAAGTTGAGTTGTTGTCTGATGACTCTCCAAATGCCGACTGTAAAAGTATGCAAAATCCATGCAAAGTAAATCCCGACTGTATTAATTTCACAGGAAGACTAATCTTCTTTATCACACGAGGCCGAGCTCTCCAGTATTCAGATTACAGGGCTGCCATATCAGGACAGCTGGAGCTTAAATCAATTGGTAGGTCGATCCATGGTTATCAACCATCCCATCTTTATCTGCAGCATTCACCGGAGCAGATTGACTCATAACCCTCTTCCATATATACCATATATATAGACCATCCCTGCCGCGACGAGGATTGCACCTTCACCAATCACCACTCCATCTCTGTTCACTCGAGGCAAGTATCAAGTATGGTGTCCCGAAAAACCCGAAGGTTCTCGCCGATCGAGCAGTGCGACACCGAGGGGAGGTTGCGGTCGCGGCAGACGGTCGCCGCCGACCTCGACGGCACGCTGCTCCTGTCCCGAAGCGCGTTCCCGTACTACCTCCTCGTGGCGCTGGAGGCCGGCAGCCTCCTCCGCGCCGTGGCGCTTCTCATGTCCGTGCCCTTCGTGTACCTCACCTACGTCACCGTGTCCGAGACCCTGGCCGTGCGCGCGTTCCTCTACGTCGCCGTGGCGGGGCTCGACGTGAGCGACATCGAGGCCGTCGCCCGGACCGTGCTCCCCAGGTTCTACGCCGGCGACGTCCACCCGGAGGGCTGGCGCGTCTTCCGCTCGTTCGGGAGGAGGTGCGTCGTCACCGCCAGCCCGCGGGTGATGGTGGAGCCGTTCGCCAGGGCGTTCCTTGGCGCCGACGTGGTCATCGGGACGGAGATGGAGGTGGGCGCGTCCGGGAAGGCCACGGGGTTCGTCGCCGGGCCCGGGGTGCTCGTCGGCGAACACAAGAGGCGGGCGGTGGTGAGGGAGTTCGGCGACGCGCTGCCGGACGTCGGCATGGGGGATCGCGAGAGCGACTTCGACTTCATGGCCATCTGCAAGGTAGAGTATAGCTTCTTCAGCTGTGTATTCTACTATCTCAGCTTCTGATTGAATGCATTCTACTGTACATTTGCTGCTAAAATTGTACAATGCTGGATACTTAGTACATCATGCACACGGCCGAAGGAATTATTAGATGTGATCATACGATTTTTTTAGAGTACTGTCTGTAAGTAGTACCATACGTGCCTCGACTACTAGATCTCAATTCTGCAAATTGCAATCTCAGACATCGATGAGACATGCACCAATTGTACTTATAAATAGTAGTTGGTTGTCCGCATGCACTAGATAAGGTAGCTGAGGTAAATTTGTCCGCATGCACTAGATAAGGTAGCTGAGCACTGGCTAACCATCCACAAATGACCACTAGTTCCTTCTCCCTCAACAGCATAATTCATAGTAGTGAATTGGGTCAGTTGCCGTGAGCCTACTCTGTTTGGACCATCTGGTCCACCTGAATAGCTATTGGCCTATTGTTATGGAACGTTGGCAAGAAATTCATTCTTCCTAGGGTAAATTTGCTATAGAACATTCTTCGATATTACTCCATCCATTCCAAATTATAGATCACTTTGACTTTTATGATTCATTCATTTTACTGTGTATTTAGACATATTATTATGTCTAGATACATAATAAAATAGATGTAGCAAAAAAAAAGTTAAAACGATTTATAATTTGAAACGGCTGATGAATTCTACTTAATATTATCTTCGTTAGAGGAAATTTTTTAGTTTTTTTCAAACAACTTCCGTATAGATCATGTCAACGTTAGAGCCACTGGTCCTGTGAACAATGGCTAAGTTTGCAGTTTTCGACCCCCTCCAATCCTGCAATGAATTAGGAGTAATGCCATAGTGCTAGACGATTAGGAGTAGGACGCTGTGCTGTCACTGGTCCTGCGGGACTTTCTGGAAATGGGTAATTGGGTAATTCCTGTCACAGCTTATCGCTACTGTAATCACGCTATGCATGCACATGCACTGTCCGTTCTCCGATGTGCTGATGGTGTCGCATGAATGCAGGAAGCGTACATGGTAACACGGCAGAAGTACCGCGCGTTGCCCCGGGAGCAGCTGCAGAGCCGGGTCATCCTCCACGACGGCCGCCTGGCCCGGCGACCGACGGCGACCAACACGCTTCTCACTCTCCTGTGGATGCCGCTCGGCTTCGCGCTCGCGCTGGCGCGCGTGCATCTCCACCTGCTCCTCCCGGCGCGCGCCCTCTCCTACGCCTACAAGCTTATGGGCGTCAAGCTGGTGGTGCGCGGCAACCGGCCGCCGCCGCCGCCGCCGTCCAAGAAGGGCGGCGGCCCCGGGGTTCTCTTCGTGTGCAACCACCGCACCACGCTCGACCCTGTCGCGGTGGCCGTCGCGCTGGGCCGCAAGGTGAGATGGGTCGTCACGGACGGCGCCTCCAGCAGGTTCTCGGAGGCCGTGTCGCCTGTCATGACAGGCGTGGCGCTGCCCGTGCCCGTGCCCAGCCGCGAGAGCGACGACGACGCGGACGCCGCCGCCCGCATCCGGCGGCTGCTCGAGGAGGGAGACGACGTCGTCATCTTCCCCGAGGGCACCATCTGCCGCGAGCCCTTCCTGCTGCGGTTCGGCGCGCTCTTCGCTGAGGTCACCGACCGCATCGTGCCCGTGGCCATCGGCGCTAGGGAGGGCATGTTCCACGGGTCCACGGCGCGCGGGCTCAGGAGAATGGATCCCTACTTCTTTTTCATGAACCCACGGCCGACGTACGAGGTGACGTTCCTGAACCAGCTTCCAAGGGAGCTCACCTGCGGCGGCGGAAGGTCGCCGGTCGAGGTGGCCAACTATGTCCAGGAGGTCCTGGCCGCGCAGCTTGGATTCGACTGCACTTGCACCAGCAAGCAGGCAAAAACAGGATGGTCTCCGGCGGCCCCGACGGTTGCGTGGCGTTGAAAGAGGTGGACTAGGGAAAACAGAGCATGCAGCCAACTGTTAATTGCCGTGCGTTGACAGTTGAGAGTGGTGATCAATCCATGGTTTCACATAATCACATTTACCGTTGATGTCTGTGATATAAGAACCACATGTATACATATATGAGCGCCAGGTTTCAAATAGGGAACCATGGAAACATCTTTTTTACAGCAGTGTTTATAGCTAACAACTAACAAGAAAGCACGGCAACACCCAAGGTACGTCCCTCGAGTTTAAACGTTCATTATGTTCCTTATAAGAGGACTCCAAAACTATATATCTGTTTTCTCATAAAGAAATTAAGAAGAGTACCTCATAATCTGATATTTATCAAAGAAAATTGTAGTTAGTACAAAAGAACAACTTAACATAATTTTTTTAATTAAGGAATAAAGGTTCCAGCCTTCACATTCATGAAGAATGCTTAAGACTTAAGCTTACATGAAAGGAACTAACCCCAAGTTTCCGCTATGCGGCCAAAAATGACAATACTCAAAGCAAAACAGAGACCACATCTCCACAGAATAAGATCCAGCGAAACCTATGCTCTTAGTTTTAGAGAAAGTTGGAACAAAATAGACTGCCTTAGACTCCAATTCTCCTTAGGTTCTTCCACACACTAGAGCTGAAAAGTTGTACGACCATGCCTTCTAAATGCTTGCATCCCTCTTTCAACATTCTTCCCTCTTCCTCTTTAGACAACAATGACCATTGTTTGATCCAAAAGGTTGCTTTGAGATTACCTGCAATAGAGATTCCTCATCTGAAAGAGACATTCAGTGGGGTTGAGCTAAGTACGCTGGCAACGGAAACCCTCTTTTTTCTTACTATCCTGTATAGATCCGGGAACAACCGCATTAGCGGTTGCTGATCTACCCAAACATCCTCCCAAAATCTGGTTTGGTGACCATCATTGACCCTAAACCTTCTATGTTGTTGTAACAAGTCCTTTACCTCCATCAAACCTAACCAAGAATGTGAGTCTCTAGGGCGTTTTTCTATATGAGATAAGCACTTGTCTTTGATGTATTTCTATCTAAGTACTTCCTGCCATAGAACATCTTCATTAAAAAGCTTGAACAACCATTTACTAAGTAAAACACTTATTTTGTACTTCCAAATCTAAAATCCCAAGTCCCCCATGCATCTTGGTTTATAGAGTATACTCCATTTTGCTAACATGTACTTCTTTTTATGTTCATCACATTGCGAGAAAAACCTAGATCGATAGTAATCTAGTCTTTTCCTTACCCCTTTAGGGATAACAAAAAACGACATCATGAACATTGGTAGACTTGAGAAAACTGGGTTAATCAACACTAACCTTCCCTCTAAGGAGAGAAGCTTCCCTTTCCAACAACTAAGTTTCTTCTGGAATTCTCCTCAATTGAACTCCAATGCCTATTTGAAAGTTTTCGATAATGCATTGGAAATGTCATCTGGAAAAAAAAAATAAGAGTACATCAAAGATCAAATTGGAGCTTAAAAATAAGAGCACTCTTGTTCGATTGTTTGTCGCTTGTCGGAGCCTAAAAACACCCTAAAACAACAAGGGAAAGAAACACATATAGTCATTACCATCCATTCAAAAAAAATGAACGGCTTACAGTCAACCACAACAAGGTCTAATTCAAATATCATTGGTTGATATTCCATGCGTGCCAATCTCAGTGGCCCTTCATAAGTTGGCAAAATAAGAAGAGGTTAGACAAGCCTTAGGCTTCACCAATTCAGGCTGACAAGATTGGTGGCCTTATCCAAAAGCAACAATATTTGTAGACAAAAAAAACAGGCTCTCAAAATTCACAATAGAAGGCTGTATTTTTTGGTCTAATGCAAACAAATAGCTTTATCTCTTTTCTTAGCATGAGTACTCGACTTTATTTGCTGGGGACCATTGGAGGTAGCTCCCCTCTCCGCTGCAACGCAGGCACAAAAGGATGCTTTAGCTTTTCGTCAAATGGAGCTATTGTCTCTTCTGCATGAAGCTCTGCCATATCGTGAGGCTACTACTTATGACGATATGGACTTGAGGAATAGACGTGGAGGTTAGGGCAGTAGTCCACGGTGACGCATTGGAGAAGCCTTGATTCCAATTTGCTATCATTGCCACCCCCTTGTCCATGCTGCTAGAAAACCATACCATACCCCATATATATATATATATATATATATATATATATATATATATGTGTGTGTGTGTGTGTGTGTGTGTGTGTGAAAAACAACTAATAAACTTAATCTATTAATCTATATAAAGAGAGCAGGTCTCCACTTTTTTGATCGCCGGCAAGGGAGAAAGAAGGGTGGACAGAGATGACGTCGTTTGGTAAGCTGCTTTTCATTTGAACCCGCTTGAATTTATTAGCCGAATCTGCCAATCATTTAGCAGTATTTCTCTCTCTTAATAAATCAGCGAACAGTACATCCTGCTATGACTTATGAGTCAAAGTGAACACATGTTTGCCCAACTAAAATGTCGTGTGCGACCCCCGTGCATAGGATAAGGGAGAGAAAAAATATACAAGTATCTATCACTGTCCTTGTCTATTTCACAAGAATACAACTTAATTTAACATGAGTTTAACATGAGAAATCCTTGACTCAAAAAAGAAAAAATCCACGTTCTAAACGGACCTAAAAACCATATCCGCCTATCATAACCGTTTTTGCACCGCTGCTCGGAGGCCATAACTAGTGCTGCTAGCCTACAACGGCATCATCACGAAGGAAACAGCAGAACAGCATCTCTACATGGTCACTCAAACTCTCATTCAAGCTGACAAACACTTGATGTCTTCTGGAAGGGTACAAATCCAGGAGCTGCGCAGCAACATGGCACACATCAGACGCTTTCTCTCTGTCACCGTATCACGGTGCAGGGGAGGACACGTACTGCAAGAACTCCTCGTCGAGGAGGAGACGAGCCATGGTGTCTGGCGCGAGGCACACCTCCACGTCGACGCTCCCGTCCCCCGCCTGGCCGGGGAACGCGGACATCTTGCCGTCGAACTTGTTCGCGCGTCCGCTCCGCACGGCGAGCGCGCGGCCCCACCCGAAGTCGTTCCCGTCGTACATCGGGAACCGAGGCGAGCTCCCCATGGTGAGCGCCGCGCCGTCGGGGTTGCCCAGCGGGAAGCAACGGGGCGCGGCCTCCCACTCCGCCGCGGCGCGCCGGATCGCGCCGTCCTCGTGCGACGTCACGGTGGCGTGCAGCCGCGCCGCCGCCCAGCCCAGGTCGTTGGACGCCAGCTCGGCCACGGTCGCCGTCGTCGCCACGCTCTGGATCGCGTTGCCGAAGTAGAGCGGGGAGATCGCCGGGCGCAGGCGGTGCCGGCAGTTCACGGCCATACGGAACGTCGTCGTCTTGTCGGCCGCCAGCAGCCGCCGCGCGCGCGTCACGGCCCTCCAGATGTGCGCGCACAGCGATTGGAACGATGAGATTTCACCGGAACAACGCCCATGGAGGAGTTTGGAGTCGTCATGTGCGAGCTTGCCGTTAGCCTCGGCGTCTTGATGACCTGTTCTTTTCGAGTGGTTCGCCGTCGCCTTCAGCTCCCGGATCGCGGCAGCACTGAAGTGGAGAATTCGTTCGCGCAGCGGCGCCTCGGAGTCGAACGTGACGGCCGGGCCCACGCCTCCGGGGAAGCGTAGGACGGCGGTGGATTCGCCAAAGAAGTTGCGGCGGAAATCGGGCTCCCGGATCGGCGCGCCGCCGCCGCGGCACAGCCCCGCCCACGTGTTGAAGAAGTGCCAGAAGGAGGTGCCATCCACGACGGCGTGGTTGGCGACGAAGCCGACGAACACGGCGCCGTCGCCGAGCTCGGTGAGCTGGAACGACGAGAGCGGGCGCGCGTGGCCGCCGTAGCTCACCGTCCGGTCCATGGGGAACAGCGCATTCGTGAGACTCGTCGGCACGTCGGCGCCGGGCACTAGGAAGTCGCCAAGCGACAGGGACGGCGCGACGGCGTGGTAGAACTCGACGGCCGCGTCCGCGTCGTCGCCTCCGCCGCCGCACCGTATCACGATGCTGTCGTCGTGGAGCGTGACGAGGCGGCCGGCGAGCGCCGGGAAGACGCCGAGCGCGCGGGAGAGCGCCGTCACGAGCGACGACACCAGCGAGGCCGTCGTCGTGAGCACGCTGGGAGGCGGAGGCGGGAAGAACAGCCCCTTCTGGATGTAGTGGCACGATAGCATCGGCATGTCGGACACCGAGAGCCTGAGGTCTCCTCCGACGACCGGCGCCGACGCGCCCGCGGCAGGCCGAACCGTCTGCTTCGAGACGACAGAGATGGCCGGCGCCGCCGCCGCCGCCACGTCCTTGCGGGAAACCATTCCGTTCGGCGCGATGGCTGGGGACGCGGCGATGGCCGAGGCAGCCTCCACCACCAAGGCATCGGCGGATATCGGTGGAGCCATTCTCCTCGGACGGACCGTGCTTATCTGGAATACTTGTGATTGTAAGTGTGTGGTGATGCGTGGTGGGTGCTGAGGACCTTATATAGGCATCCAGAGGGCTTGGATTCGTGCACCTGCACATCTCGACTGTTGGTGTCGTATTCTTGGCCCCATTTCCATGGAGCTTCAGCTTGAGGCTACCGATCAGGGAGTTGAATAACCAACGGAGATGTGCACCTTTTTTTTGCGAGGAGGACATGCACCTGCCCTTTGCTTGTTGTGTTTTTTTTTTCTCGTAGCCTAGCCGAACCGGGTGGAACGGCTGTTGCACGCACGTGCTGGACACGACCGCCCCTCGTGCGGGCTGTCTCGCGTGGTCCACCGCGCCGCCACAAGGCGCCAGGGCTCGCGAAATTTCGTATCCCCGCGACGGTGCGGCGTTGCTGTCATCCTGTCACGGGCTGGGGCTTCGCCGTGGCCGTGGCCCGTGGCCCGTGGCCGTGCGGGAGCGGGAGCACGGAGCAGAGCACCGGACACGCCATCATCAGACAGCGGCCACCGGGGCCGGGCGCGGGGGTGGGGGGCCAGCGCCCACGCGCGGCCGTGGTTCGCGGCAGCCGCGGCGGGTGGCAGCGCACATGGCACCCGACCCCGAGGCCCCAGGGCACCACCGCGCGCTTCGTGGAAGCGGCGGAGCCACAGCTTTGCGTTGCGTCGGAGGGCAGCTCGACGTCGGGGTTCGGTGGCTCGTGGACGGCACCCTGTACAAGGCCACAAGGGCGGCATGGCGCCGCACGCTGCTTTGCCGGTTGCCGCCGCGCGGTAGTGACAGCGCGTCGGCCGACCGAGACCAACAACGACGCACCCGCGCGCGAACCACCGTGTTTGTTTATGCCTTTATTATGGGCTTATTATTAATTATGGTCGATCGGGTTGCTGTCCCATCGGGCCGTCCCTGGCTAATCGGGGAAACTTGGCAAGTTGCAGCCCAACTTTGATGGGCCCAGAAACCAGGCCACAATGTTTTCTGGAGAAACTAGGCCTTTAGCGCGACCCACGGAACAAACTGACGATGAGGCCTGCTGTCATGTCACTCTTAGTACGCTTCTAGCCCAGCCATTGCTGATTGCACCTTTGTGGCCTGTTTGCCTCCTCGTCACTCGTCACTCTCTCGTAGCGGCTCGCTGGTGCTGCGGCGTAGAGTAGTGACGCAGATCCTCCATCGCCTCCTCGTGTCCTACCACGTTGCTGTGGCCTGTGGGCTGGCCACGACAACAGCCAACAGGGACCAGGGCGCAGAGGCTGCCCTACCATGTGTACCGTGGTCCGTACCCCCGGCAGCAACAAAAGCTGCGAGACAGCGCCACCAGCACCAGCTCAACGGACACACGCAGGTCGGCCGATCCCTGCCCTCCGTCCGGTCCCCGTCACTGTCACGAGCCCCGCCGGCGGTGCCACATTTGCATGCATGGGACGACCTAGGACAGCAACAGCCGGCCGGCGAGCATGATACGGCGAACCTGGAGGAAACCCAATCGATTCAGCGGCTTGGCCTTGGCTGCTGCGAATTTGGCCTGCCTTTGGAACCGCTTGCATTGCATGCAAAGGTCAAGAAATATCTTCTATATGTAAACTGGCACAAAACTAACTCCAAACTACGGAGTACCACTTGTCGGTGTCGCTTTCGTCGAGCAACCGTGTCACCCCTGTCGTGTACTACATATGGCCTTCTAGAAGTCGGAACAGCATGGGCCGGCCGGTGCCTGGTCTCGTACTCTCTCGTCTACCGTCCAATGACGTTGCGGCGTTAACGTTATATGGTTGAGTTCCTCTTCAGTTGACAAAGACCAAGGCAGGTGTGTAGTTTTTTCCCGTCTTCGATCGAGCGACAGATAGTAACGACGGTTCAACGGGGAAACAGCAGTGGTACGGTATACCGGATAACAAGTTACACAAATCAGGCTCTCAACCCGTGGGCCGTGGTAAAAGGATTGACTCTGATCACGTGAGGACAGATCTCAGTTAACAGTAGCAGTACCGAGCAACAGTACCATAACAAAGCAAACAAATATCTCAAACAAAATACATGAAAAGTGTTGATTCTTAATTAGGTCAAAGCACTGGTTACGAGCTAGATATAGATCGAGCTAAGTCGATCTTTAGATTGGCCAACGCCTAGGGTTATTCGCATTCGAACCTTGTGCTGGATGGCAAACCATGATCGACCTTTTGGGTCATATCACAAGGAATCAAAAACAGATCTGATTAGTCTTTTTGGCTAGATGCGGCTGTGATGGCGAACACAAGAAGATAGATCAATCAACATGGAGTGTAGAAGATTCACCCAAAGCAATCATTCCATGGCAGTCACAAAAAAAAGTATGCTGATGCAAGATCGGTTACACAAACCACAAGTGCTAGAACACACGCGTCACAAACGGACTAAGGTGGAGCAGTTTTGGCAAAACGGGTCTAGCCAATTCTCTGGGATTTTCACCTGAGAACTCCTGAGGGAAGTAGATATCACACTTTCATAGTAAAGAACTGTCAATTTATGAGGAAATCATCAAAAGATAACCAATCGTGCTTATGTGACGAAGAACAACTAGATTTTAAACAAACTAGCAAAGAAGTCATCGAAGCTGCCATTGAGGGACCCCATTAGAGCAATGAGCCATCGGGTTGCCCTAGCGATCTGGCAAGCCTAGGGCACCATCCTCAGTTATCAAGCGATGAACAACAACCTGGAGATTGGAAGGGCAAAAGAGAGGTAGTAAATTGATTGCGTCGATTGTATAGTTGAGATACCTCAATCGGCTATAATCCTCTAATATACAAAGGAGAGGGGGTCTTATCCTAAACATGCCCTAAATGAAATCTACAACTTTCCCATGACACTTGGCAAGTTCCATCAAGTTAGATTCAACTCAAGCTCAGACTAGGAAAATAACCTAGGTGGTTTTCAAAAGTAGTTCGGATGGTTTTGTGGGTCCAGAGCCAAAAAGATCTTTCAAAAATCATAATTTGTTCTTTTCAAATCCAAATTGGCAATCTATATATGTTTCTTGGTTAGCTCGTCAAGAGGAATGCCATCGTACAATCTATTCTCTAAGTTAAAGAAGTAAAAAAATCGACCTAGACAATTTTGGGAACTATATAAGCGTATTTTGACTAGCCTCCTCAAAATTATCTTTTCTTCATCTAGACTCTAAACGAGATGATCTATATATATTTTCTTGATCACCTCGATAAGAGGAACACAATGGTGGAGTTGACCCTGCAATTTGACCCTAAATATTTTCGAATAAAAAATTTATTAACTACAAAGTTGTATATTGCATTGTCAACTATAACTTTGATATAGATCATGTCAACATCCTAGTGTACTGTATAAAAAAGAATGAAAAGTAATAATAAAATAGGCCTATGAAATACACGTTGATTTTAAATGAATGTCAAAGTAAAACCATTAAATGAGTATGTTTTTTGTGCTCTGCACATGTAAGTTGGAAGTGAACAAGGCAAATTACTGAGAGCAACTACGGTTAGGGGTGCCCTAATAAGGATAAAAATGTACATGTCGCTTGATATGCTCAAGATAGTCATCGTCTAATAACTTGACTGACCATTTGTAGTTTGACCATGCAAAAAACAAAGAAATTTTTTTTGGATGTTTTCGAACAGACTCGACGAATTGCGATGTCGATCGATGGAGACTTCTGAGACCCTGTGAGGAAAACTGCAGCTCTCTCCCAGGAGGCCACAGAAAGGGAGTGGCAGAGGTATCGAGCCAGGATAAGCAGATTTTAGAAAAAATTCAGCATTGCGAGAAGAAGAAAGTGTCGAAGCTTATCCTGTCTTGATTGAAACCCTGGGTTCGTTGTCTCTCTCAGACTTTTTGATAGAGTACTGGTACGAGCCACCACTTGCATACATGAGGTTGGTTTATATTTTAATTCTCGTGAAGTACAGCTTAAATGTAGGTTGATTAGCTATTGGCCACCGTGCACGCAAGTTGCTGCCGGTCCTAATCTGGCCGGCGCCGGCCAGCCGCCAACTATAGGCCGTATCCGCGTTGTGCTAATGGCGTATTTGATCATCGGCCTAAACTTCAGACGAACTAAAAAGGTGAACTGATTTCAAGTTTTTAGTCCACTATATAGCTAGATATATCCGGATAATACAGGACTAAATTTTAGGGCCTGTTCAGATGCGGCCAAAAACCAAAATGTTTTGGAGAAATGTACACTTTTTGCAAGAATAGATCTAAACAGGGGTATGTAAATCATGGGCAGTAAAGATTTGGAATTTGGGACAATTGAGTCCCAAAACTGTCCAAAAAGTGCCTAGAGACCCGAGTTGGACGGGTATACCCCCAACAATCATGTGCATGTACTTCAATTAATGAACCAAATAAAGCATTAAATGAGGGCAAATCTGTCTTATGTGTTGCAGACTAAAAAGTTTTTGGAAAGATCTAAACACCTATTTGGATGTAAAGTTTACCGCCAAAACTTTTGGAATGTAAAAATTTGGGATCTAAACATGCCCTTAGTCGACTAAGAAACTTATAGTTATCTAAATGTTAGCTAAACTAACTAATTCAGATGATCCATACAGGCTACAGTAATTGATAGCAGCAACAAGGTGTGCCAACCATTCATTACATTCAGCCTGCTGTCGAATCTGCTACAATAAATCAACGAACAATCCTTTCGGCAGTATTTTTGATTGTCTAGTACTAATTATTATTCCACTTGTTGCTACAATAAAAGTTTAGGTAACTAAAATTTAGACCTATGTTGTTTGATACATACACCCTTCGTCCCTAAATGTTTATCATTTTTGCTTCCTGAGAAACAACCTTGATTAAATATATATTAAAAAATATTAATATTTATAATATATAATCAGTATCATTGGATAGATATTCAAATGCAGTATTTTAATAAATTTATTTGAAGATAAAAATGTTGCACGTATTATTTATAAATCGAGTCAAAGTTATTGGCACATAAATGATGACGATAAATATTTAGAGACAGAGAGAGTAGACTAATATGTACTAATATTCTTGAAAAAGACCAGAGTTCCATCGCTTTGAGCGAGAGAGAAAGAGGTAGGTAGTAGGGCATTGATATGATTTATGTTTTGCGTCAACTTTTAGTCCGAAGTAATTTGTTTTGGCTAAATGGTGAACTAACAACATGTTGGAGCTCAAGTTATTTAAACTTTTAATCTATACATACATGATATAAGACTAATTTTAGGTGACTGAAATTTAGTTATATCCTAACATACCATTAATAGGTTGAAGATTATTAGGAGATGCTAAATTAAGGTCTGTGCAGCAAAAAAAAACATCTTTCAATTACTTATCTATGAACATTTATATTAAATGGTATTTTAAATCACCTTTTTTTCCCTCAATCACTTTCTATTTCCATGAATTTTGGATGTTATGTTTTCCAATATATATGTTATCTGCAAGAGCAGGGGAGTGTTCCCGGGCGCCCCTAACAAAGAGCTGCTCCGGGTCATCAATCTCATCATCATTGGTCACATAGAGGAATAAAAGGTTGGAAGGTGACGATTCGGCATCTTATGTTGCTCTTGGCGATGCAACAACCAAAGATAGCGTTGGATCTTACAACATGTCCAATTTTTTAGGGTTGTTTGTTGAATTCGCTAATATATAGAATATTGTGTTTTTTATTTCAACTTTTTTATATGTAATTTGGGGATTAATATATTGAGTTTTAATATAAAATTGTTGGGAGAGAAATATGTAGACCTTGTTTGGATGTAGTCGGATTTATATCAATTCATATGGGTTGGAGTGGAATTTTAACTAAAATCTACCCTAATCCACTTCAATATATGTGAATTGAGGTGAATCCAGCAACATCCAAACAAGAGCACGATGCCTCGATATGAAAATACAAGCAAATTAAGGCCTTGTTTAATTCATTCCGAAAACCAAAAACTTTTCAAGATTCCCCGTCACATCAAATTTTGCGGCACATGCATGGAGTATTAAATATAAATGAAAACAAAAAGTAATTGCACAGTTTGCATGTAAATCGTGAAACGAATCTTTTAAGCCTAGTTACTCCATAATTAGACAATGTTTGTCAAATAAAAATAAAAATGCTATAGCGTCAAAATCCAAAACCTTTTTGATCTAAACAAGACCTAAATTCAGAAGGATTCTTGGAGATAACAAAAGTTATTCAGTACATATCATCAAAACATCATGTAATGTAATGTAGGGAGGGAATACTGCAGTAATATCTAAGGCCTTGTTTAGTTCTCAAAAAAATTGTAAAAAACTTTAGATTCCTCGTCACATTGAATCTTGTGCCACATGCATAGAATATTAAATATAGATAAAAAATAACTAATTGCACAATTTACCTGTAATTTACGAGAAGAATCATTTACGCCTAGTTAGTTCATGATTGAACAATATTTATCAAATACAAACGAAAGTGCTACAGTATCTATTGTGTAAAAGTTTTTGGAACTAAACCAGTGGCGGACCTGCGTTGCTCCAGGGGGTCAAACCCCCCCCCCCCAAAAAAAAAAATCAAAAACAGCAGATTTAGTAAAAAGTTCATCATATAACTTATCTTCATTCACCCACAAGTCAAATACATTCTTTTAATTTGCTCTAGCTTGCCACTAAGGCCTTGTTTAGTTCCGAAAAGTGAAAAGTTTTCGGTACTGTAGCACTTTCGTTTGTTTGTGACAAATATTATCCAATCATGAACTAACTAGAATCAAAAGATTCGTCTCGTGATTTACAGCTAAACTGTGTAATTAGTTTTTGTTTTCGTCTATATTTAATGTTTCATGCATGTGCCACAAGATTCGATGTGATGGGGAATCTTGAAAACTTTTTGGTTTTCATGGTGAACTAAACAAGGCCTTAAGGCTTTATTTAGTTGTGAATTTTTTTTAGATTTCGCTACAGTAGCACTTTCGTTTGTACTTGACAAACATTGTCGAATCATGAAGTAACTAGATTTAAAAGATTTGTCTCGCGATTTACAAGTAAACTGTGCAATTAGTTTTAATTTTCGTCTATATTTAATGCTTCATGTATATGACGTAAGATTTAATATGACGAAAAATTTTAAAAAGTTTTTGATTTTGGATAGGAACTAAACAAGGCCTAAACTAAATAAGGCCTCACTACAAATTTTCTGATCCTCTGCTGCAAGGGTCGGATACTCGACTCCGAGGTGGCGAGGTCCGAGCGAGAAACGGGAGTCTGGGGTAGCGACCGCGAGTGGCCTGGTTTACTTAAAAAAATCAAATAGAAATAATAGCACTTTAGTTTGTATTGACAAATACTGTTTAATTATAGATTAACTATGTTTAAAAATTTTATTTCGAAATTACAGATAAATTATACAATTAATTATTATTTTTATTTATATTTAATGTTAAAATACAATGTGACTGAGAATCTTAAATTTTTTTAAAACTTTTTTTACCTAAACAAGGTCTGGGGGAGCGTGGAGCGCCGGTCGGTGCGGCGAGATGATATGATGGCACGACACCTGCACGAGGGACGACAGGGCGCGCGTGGGCGCCGCGTCGTCCAGGTGCACCTGTAATCACGCGCGCAGGCCAGGCCGGATCAGGCAGATTCTCTCCGTCCCTAGAGATCCGGCTCCGGCACGCCGCACGCGGCTGCCGCCTGCAGCCTGCTGCGTGTCTGCCTCGAGTGCCTGCGCGTCTGCGCCCGCCTCCGCCGGACTCAGATTCGGTAACGTTGCTCTTGCAAGTCACATGGTAACTTTCGGCTGTGTATCCAACGTCCAAGCAGCATCCGACGGCCAAAACAAACTTGCCTCACCTTTTCACGCTGAGTCCCCACACGGAGCAGTCGCCGCCCATTTCCCTCACGCACCTCGCGCCCGCATCGCCTAAGTCCTAGCTACACCGTGCGCCGTGCCGCTGCAGCACTCCATCACCGCGCGCTGCGTTGTTCCAGCCTCCTGCGCCGTGCCACCAGTTCACCAGAGCCGGCAGACCAGGAGATCGATCTCCTGCAGTCCTGCTCTTCTTGCTACTCGTCTGGGCCTCCTCCTTGCTGCGTCCCATTGGCGGCATGTGGAGCAGCGCTGCGAGTGTGCGCGGCCGGAGTCGCTCACGCCTCGCAGGTGGAGCAGCGCTGCGAGCGTGCGCGGCCGGAGTCGCTCACGCCTCGCAGCCAACTCTGTGTGCGTGAACGGCCAGCGCGTGGCGCAGCGTGGCGAGCGGCCGGCCGGTGTGGGGACAGGGCACAGCGAGCAGGCGGCTATCGCGAGCACGGCATGCGGCGAGGGCGCGAGGCTGTCGCGGAGGGCTGCACGGCGAGCGACCGCCGTCGTCACAGACATGGGATGCTGCGAGTGCGCTCCACCATCGCGGAGGGCGGCACAGCGAACGTGTGGGGCTGGCATGGCGAGCTCGCGGCCAGCACGGAGGGCGGCGTGGGCACAGGGCACGGCGAGCGGGTGGCCATTGCGAGCATGGGAACGTCGCTGCCAAGCTCGGGTGCCGTCACGGCACCAACCGCCAGGCGCAACACTCACTCGTTGCATTGCCAAAAGTGGCGACGAGTCCAGTAAGTCTAACGAGCGTTCGAAGTAGTCGCCGTCGTGGGCCTAGCGGTACTCTAGAATGACGGCGAGCTGCCGCGCGAAGAGGGCTTCGTGCCCGGCGACGCAGACAGAGGCGATGGAGCGATCTTGGTACGCCCGTTGCCCGGAGGAGCCGAGCTGTCCTGCGCCCGCCGCTCTTGGTATGGTCACCCACGATCGCGTGTCGTCCTCCGCGACGGTTGCACGCTCGCCGCGATCCAGGCCCACCCCGACTCTCGCAGCTTTGCTCTTCGTGTTCTGTCGCACAGGCCGCATGCTCGTCGTGTCGCTCTCTACGTGTTCATCGCGCCTTTGTCCCGCCCCAGCCCACGCTGGCCACGCGCTCACCACGTTGGCCGCGTGTCCATCGCGCCGGCCACCGATGCTGGCCGCGAGCTCCCGCTCCTTCTTTGCGGGAGAGAAGCCAGACCCAGACTAAAAGCGGTTGCAGCCCTTCAATCTTGGATGAACGGTGGATATGGTAGGGAAAGTTACAACGTGACTTGCCTAAGCAAAGTCACTGAATCTGCCTCCGCCTCCGCCTGCCTCGGATGCGCGTCCGTCTACCAATCTCCTGTCTCCAACAGCGCCGCGGCTGTATCTGTCTGCACCAGATAAGGGCCGCGTGATCTGTGGACTTTCACGGACGTCTCGCGGCAAGGCAGCTAGGAAAAACAATTTCCGAGCAACTGGATTGGATATATACTACTACTCCGGATGAGTATTGAAAAGCTCCGTAGACCAGTAGTAGGCTACCGGTATATACGTAGATAGATTACCACCAAAGGGGTAGGGTTGTTGAGATCCAACGCTGCCTGCCAGCGCTTATTAATTCCACTCATCATTGGTCTACCATTTACGCTAAACGCTAGCAATCAGGTGGCAAGCAAGACGGACGGACACAACAGATGCTGCTTAGATTTGGAAAAAAAAAACTGAAATACCCTTTTCTTTGTCTTAATCTGATTCTTCCAGTTTGAAGCAAAGCCAAGAGCCTACTAATTAAGGCGATCTCTGTTAGGCCGAAGCACAAACCATTTTCTCGGTACTAGTAATAACAATTCCGCACAGACCATTTTCTCGGTACTAGTAATAACAATAATTCCACACATGAACGAACACGGCACACACACAGACACAGACACAGTTCTGGCCTTCTGGCTTGAATGAAGCTTATGTATAAGCGGAAAGTAAAGTACCATCTTTTTAGGTAATGGTGGTCACACTTCCCTTTCCGTTTCTGGCGCTGGCTGTGGCTGGCTAGGCAAACAGTGCGCTCACCTTTCATGCTAGTGATGGATGGTTGCGCGCCTTCTTGATCTCATGATCTGTTCTGCCTGCGTGCTGGCATTTTTAATGGGACACACACGGACGGGTCACGGGTCATCTTCTTTGGCCTTGTTTAGTTCCCCAAAAATTTTGCAAAATTTTTCAGATTCCCCGTCACATCGAATCTTTAGACGTATGCATGAAGTATTAAATATAGATAAAAATAAAAACTAATTGCACAGATTTGTCGGAATTGACGAGACGAATCTTTTGAGCCTAGTTAGTCCATGATTGAACAATATTTGTCAAATACAAACGAAATTGCTACAGTGCTCATTTTGCCAAAAAATTTGGAACTAAACAAGGCCAAAAAATGCATCGCTACTACACACAACTAGCCCAACAAAAATACAAAACTGTACATGCAAATTGGTGGTACTGTATACGCAAGCTACTACAGTACACTACTACTTTTTAGCGATCGGTATGGTAGATGCAATCTACAGTACCACGTCGATATTCCATATTGGCAATTGGGGATAATTTTTTTCTTTTATTTGGCGGCTTTGGCGCAGAGCAGCGGAGCACCGAAGAGACGCACTCAGCAAGTCAGCAGATGAAGCGAGCCGGCGGGGGTGGTGCGTGGGGGCGGAAAAATCTCAGGCGCGTCAGTGAGGGAGGGGAAGAGGATAGAGGAGAGGGAATATGATAGGCACTCACTCGCGTTAGCGGCGAACGAGAGGCATTTTCTATGCACTAATGACGTACGGTTTGTCCAGATGCCCACTAACGAGCTGAGCTGAGGCTCAGATCGGGGGATGGATGGATGCATATGCATCATATCCCGCTCGCCGGCCCCGCTAGTTCGTTTGAGCCAATCGCCGACCTGCTTTTTCCCGGAAAGAAAAAAAAAACTTAAGAAAATATATGGCATAATTGCTGGTGAATGGTGACGCCAGTGCTGTGTCATGCTACGTGCACCCGGGCTCTTGGTTTGGTGTTGCGGAGTTTGTAGGCGTTTTTTTTTCTAATTTATAAGGTTTAATTGTGCGTGGCTCTGGACACACCTCGTGGTAGCCATGAGGCATGACTTGCTATGTGTGGATGAACCAAAGACTATATCGTTCTAGCTAGAATACCAAACATATAAAAAATGTCATGATCCTCTAGAGTATTAATGTTATGATGTAAACCTTCTATCGATCAGGTCATTTTTCGCTTCAAAAAAAATATTCTCCCCTTTTAACAAGAACATCCTTTTGCAATTCTCTAATTCATTTAAGCCATAGTATTCATGTACCTTTGACTTATTTATTTCCATATCACTATACTATGCTTGTTCCCTAACATGCTATGCAGTGATAAATAAAAATACATAGACCACTCAACATGATCAAATTCCATTAAATTAGGTCATTATCTTCAACTTTTGGTGATAGGAAGATAATTAGAAGAATGGAAACAGGTTACTTAGCTCGCTCAAAGCATGCCCAATGGTTGTTTGTCAAGAAAATGTACCAATCGCACGAGTGTGTACTTAAATGTACTAATAATTTTAAGTCAATTGTATTGAGACAATGCACCATAATACATGATTTTGTTAGAAAATAGTATCTTATAGGTAGGCAAGCTATGGTTATGTACGTGGGTGATAAGCTATGTGTATATCTTAATGTTGTGACACGTCTACTGAATGTACGAAAACCACTAACCTTTTTTTCAATGGCACAAGATGTAAAATCTCGTTCCAAGATTTGGTTGTACCATTGCGTATCTGTATGATAGGTTATGCGTATCTTATAAAACCATGATGTGTCGAGAACAATTGAGGCTATTGTGGTTTTTTCAATGGTTTTGCTTCTCAGCGTGACACTTAGATGGATGCTGTAAGATTTTCTTAGGTGAAAAAAATAATAGCTACGAGAGCAACTCATAGTTATGCATTTAATCATCTAGAATGTGTTGTATAAGAAAATTCTAATGTATCCACTAAAATCATCTTAGAAGTTCCTGTTGCATAATGTCTTTGTTGTTACATAATCACAATTTACAAGATTGAATTGAACTAAGAAATGGATGTTGCTTCAGAAATCTACAATTTTATTTCCGTGTCATGTGGTACTTATATCTTAAAAACCTTTGCACATTCACTAAGCTTGGTGTGAATGCATGTTATATCGTTGGTGAGTAAACCAAAAAGAAAACAATATATACAATAGATTTGCATTTGTCTATAGCCCAAGACATATGATGGTGCAAAAAGAGAGGCACCATTCCTTTTCTCATAAGTGTATTGTAGAAAACACATTTTCTACGACTATTCATAACTTATATTGGCTCTGAAAATAAAGCAACTACTACTCCATCAAGATAGCAAATGACTACCATTCTGGACAAGATTTGAATAAGTTTTTAGAACTTTGATTGTAGAAGTCTTTTTAGCTTATTAGTTTACAAACTTTTAAGATGTTTATTTATATTCTAATAGAAAACAATGGCTAAATATTTATTTCGTGTCATTTTGTCCAAAACGTCTATTATTTGCAAACAATAGGAAGTAGCACATTAAGTACCAATATATCTATATCTATTATAATCCTATACCACACTAGCATTGTATCTAAACATGCAAGTTGTCCACCTCAGCAATGCACATCACAAAAGCAATTAAGACACTTCCAATGCAGAAACAATCATAGTTTGTGTATACATTAATTGTAGTGTCACCTAAGTATTTTGCTAATGTGGCAAGGTAGTTATTGAAGAGAGAAAGCAAAAATCATAGAAACTAGAAATCATGTCTACACGAGATCCAAGAGATGAAGTGATATGATTGGTTGAGATTGGAGAGAGAATGAATGTGTTTGGATAAAAAAGTTATTATATAGAAACTATTCATTAGAACCATAGTTTCTATTAGTGTCTATAGAAATTAATAGGTATGTAGTTTCTATCATTGGGACTGCCCTTAAAACCCACCAGCACATGCAATTATTATGACCACTTCAACGAGGCACATAAGCATTTAACTGCCTACATCAACATGCCACTCAATCCACTAACATTTAATAGTTCATTCCTTCTTATAAGTAATTATATATAGTCTAATTTTATTCTAAATCATCTACAATTCCCACAACAACACACGAGGTACGATTTGCTTCTAGTATACTATATTTTGTATGTCCAACTATGTTTCGTGACAATACGTAATATGTAATATTAAGTAACTAGTTATTTATGTAGATATTGTGTTTTTGAATATGTTTACACTGTTATTAACACATAATACAACCTTTAGTATAGAACTTTGACATTAAAAATGCACTAACCTTTTTTCTTAACAAACTAAAGGCATGCTTAGATCCATTAGCCGCTAATAATTAGCTAGATAATAGCTCACAACTAATATTAACTAGCTAACATCTCGTAGCTAATATTATCCGGTTAGACCTAACTAGTAGTAAGATAGTTATTAGTTGGGTATACTTAATAATTAGCTAGACTATTAGTTATACTTGTTTAGATACAAATAAGATAATTACTAGCAGTTAACTATTAGCTTTATGAATCCAAACAGGGTCTAAATTGATCACGTCATTTCTCGAAGAAAAAAACGCTTATCTGAAAATATCTTCAACTAATGCATCGTAATTCTGACTCTCATTCTAGTCGCTTGACTACAAAGTAGATCCCTGTAGCTGAGGGAGTTCACTTTCCATCACCTATGACTTATCATGTTAACGCATAATAATTAGGAAGGACTAAAGTTACTAGCCTCCATCCAGACTCAAAAGGACAAGCCAACGATAATGATCGCCTTCCACTAACGCTCACATGGTACAGCAGCTGCTCTGGGATCCCGGCCCCCGGTTCAAATCTACCCGTCCTATTCATCACCAGTTCACCTGACGGCTCCCACCACCACCACACACACACGCGAGGAGCCGAGGACACCAGCCCGCCGGCGGCGACAGGGTGCGTGTCCGTGTCGTGCGTGCGTGTGCGCCGAGCAAATTCCCCGCCCGGCCCGCAGCCGACGTGGCTCGGCATCCCCAGCTGGATCGCGCAGAAGTAAACGCCGCTTCCCCAATCCCCACCCCACCCCACCCCACCCCACCTCGTCCGTCCTCCTCTCCACTCTCTCTTCTCCCTCCAATAATTCTCTCCTCTCTCTCTGCACTCTGCTTGCTCCACCTCCAAGCACCACCGAATCAGGGCCAGTGGGAGCAGCAGCAGCAGCGAGTGGGAGCAGAGGAGGGCAGAGAATCCCATGTCTCCGCCCCTCGCTAGAGCAGATCCTCGGCGAGCCGGGCGTGGAGCTGCTTCGGTAGAAAAGCGAGCCAACTGAGCCTGCGAGCGCCTGATCCGCCCGCGGCCCGATCGGGATCGATGGGCGGTGAGGCGCCGGAGCCCCGGCGGCTGACCCGCGCGCTGAGCATCGGCGGCGGCGACGGCGGCTGGGTCCCCGAGGAGATGCTGCACCTGGTGATGGGGTTCGTCGAGGACCCGCGCGACCGGGAGGCCGCGTCGCTGGTGTGCCGCCGGTGGCACCGCGTCGACGCGCTGTCGCGGAAGCACGTCACGGTGCCCTTCTGCTACGCCGTGTCCCCGGCGCGCCTGCTCGCGCGGTTCCCGCGGCTCGAGTCGCTGGCCATCAAGGGGAAGCCCCGCGCGGCCATGTACGGCCTCATACCGGACGACTGGGGCGCCTACGCCCGCCCCTGGGTCGCCGAGCTCGCCGCGCCGCTCGAGTGCCTCAAGGCGCTCCACCTCCGACGCATGGTCGTCACGGACGACGACCTCGCCGAGCTCGTCCGTGCCAGGGGACACATGCTGCAGGAGCTCAAGCTCGACAAGTGCACCGGCTTCTCCACGGATGGACTCCGCCTCGTTGCGCGCTCCTGCAGGTACTCGTACTCCTCGATTCTCTTGCTCTTGTTAGCTCCGATCTGGGTGGTGGGTGCTAAGATCGAATTGGGGTTACTGAGATGGTGACAATGAGGGGGCGTAGCTACTGTCTAGTTGTTGATTCCCCGAAACGGTGGAGCCATAGCACCCATCACTTTCTGCAAGTAGAAACTTGTGCTACCTTGGGGAGAGTTTTTACCAAAAAGCAGGCTCGAGATCTAGCGCCTAAAATTGGGTGGACTGCCCTCAAATGATTAGGGATCCTAACTCCTAAGCATAGAAGATCCGCAGAAGTTTTATGAGTGCATCTTCAAACCTGTATGATTACAGTTCGTGGTTTCTGATGTAGATTTCTCCCAAAAAGAGAGTCTAATTGATGGTGTTAATTGTGAATAATTTGATTATGCGATGCCTTATTCGATATATATTATATATAAAGAAAAGTTGAGTCATCGAGCAAACCACTGGGAACATGGAATCAAATAAGGGAACTATTGAAGGTTGGTCTGTGTTTTGTCTTTGGATAGATCTTCCAGAAAAGGAGTCTTTAAATGACCCCAAATTTACGTGTAGCAGAAAAGGAGTCTTTAAATGACTCCAAATTTACGTGTAGCATGGATTGTTGGGAATATTTAATGCAACTCCAGTTAAAGCACAGATAAACTCTACTGGTTTGAGTTGACCTTGAGTGATTCTCCTGGTTCTGAAGTTCTAACAAAATGCGCAAGCGAATTGTGAACAGTGAGGTCTATCGTTTTCTGTATTCTGCTAGGAGCCCTTGTGTTTCGTGATCACCCCCGTGACATACAGTTTTAGGTGTCAGGACAGGGATTGATATCGGTTGACCCCTAAAAAGGGGTTACATTTATTTGCCTGTTGGTTGTAGTGCATCCTTTTGTTATTTGGTCTTCCTCTTTCATACTGTGATGAAATCATCACACTAACTTGTGCTAAATTTCATCAGATCACTGAGAACTTTGTTTCTGGAAGAATGTCAAATTAATGATAAAGGCAGTGAATGGATCCACGATCTTGCAGACGGTTGTCCTGTTCTGACAACATTGAATTTCCACATGACTGAGCTTCAAGTGATGCCAGCTGACCTAGAGTTTCTTGCAAGGAGCTGCAAGTCACTGATTTCCTTGAAGATTAGCGACTGTGATGTTTCAGATTTGATAGGGTTCTTCCAATTTGCCACAGCACTGGAAGAATTTGCTGGAGGGACATTCAATGAGCAAGGGGAACTCACCATGTATGGGAATGTCAGATTTCCATCAAGACTATGCTCCTTGGGACTTACTTTCATGGGAACAAATGAAATGCCTATTATATTTCCTTTTTCTGCAATACTGAAGAAGCTGGATTTGCAGTACACTGTCCTCACCACTGAAGACCATTGCCAGCTTATTGCAAAATGTCCGAACTTACTAGTTCTCGCGGTAATATCTCCTGCTCGTGTAAATTATGAATGTACTCAATTGGTGATCTTTTTTTTATCGTAATTGACATTATATATTCTTTTCTTTCAATAGGTGAGGAATGTGATTGGAGATAGAGGATTAGGAGTTGTTGCAGATACATGCAAGAAGCTCCAAAGGCTCAGAATTGAGCGAGGAGACGATGAAGGAGGTGTGCAAGAAGAGCAGGGAGGGGTCTCTCAAGTGGGCTTGACGGCTATAGCCGTCGGTTGCCGTGAACTGGAATACATAGCTGCCTATGTGTCTGATATAACCAATGGGGCCCTGGAATCTATCGGGACATTCTGCAAAAAACTCTATGACTTCCGGCTTGTTCTGCTTGATAGAGAAGAGAGGATAACAGAATTGCCACTGGACAATGGTGTCCGAGCTTTGTTGAGGGGCTGCACCAAACTTCGGAGGTTTGCTCTGTACTTGAGACCAGGAGGGCTCTCAGATGCAGGTCTCGGCTACATTGGACAGTGCAGTGGAAACATCCAATACATGCTTCTCGGTAATGTTGGGGAAACTGATGATGGATTGTTCAGTTTCGCATTGGGATGCGTAAACCTGCGGAAGCTTGAACTCAGGAGTTGTTGCTTCAGCGAGCGAGCTCTGGCCCTCGCCATACTACGCATGCCTTCCCTGAGGTACGTATGGGTTCAGGGCTACAAAGCGTCTCAAACCGGCCGAGACCTCATGCTCATGGCGAGGCCCTTCTGGAACATAGAGTTTACACCTCCCAGTTCCGAGAACGCAGGTCGGTTGATGGAAGATGGGGAACCTTGTGTAGATAGTCATGCTCAGATACTCGCATACCACTCCCTCGCCGGTAAGAGGTTGGACTGCCCACAATCCGTGGTCCCTTTGTATCCTGCCTGAGTGTAAATAGACTAAGCTGGTGTTTTTCTCCCTCATCCCTGCTTCCTTAGCCTCCTGGTCAACAAGAACGATGTTGATGACTTGATATGTGGTTATTGTATGGATCTAGATGGCTAGCTGCTACGTACTGTAATAAGCTACTAGTAGCTGAGATGTCCTGGAATAAGCCCTTGCTATTTTCGCCTGTACTGCTATCTAATCCTAGGAAGATGTATACTACTAAGTAACGGTGGAAGATGTGAGTCTTGCTTGCTCGCCCTGATTTGTACTATTGGAGGTATAAGAATACCTGGGTTTTTGCCGCCTACTTTGAGCATTGAGATGTGTCTGTGTCTTCGCTGTATCACTGTATGTGGTTGCTCCTGAGTTGACGATGAGACAAAACCAAGACTGATTTTGTATGTTATTATAATATATGTGCTGAGTATATAAAGTTACTATATGCCAGGGGCCATGAAACTCTCTTTATGATAAAAGAGTACTTTGCAGTGGAGATGTTAGATCGTCCGTATCTGAGGCAGCGGGGACGAACACCTATTTGATAATTTTGATTGCAGGTGCTGGTCTGGTGTGTTTGCAGCTCTCCGCAATTCCGCATCAAGGGCGAGCGCTATCGCAGACGTGGCTCCAAGAAGGCGACCTCCTGTTTATCAAGACCAAAAGAGGGCCGTGCGGCGCAATCGCAGAGCGCCACACCACACGGACACGGCACGATGATTTGGCCACTAGTAGTTATTAAAAGGCTAGCGTACAAAAGTTGCGTAGGAGGGAGTCCGCATCTCGCGTGACGAGTGCGGGGGAGCCGACCTCACCGCGACAACGACGGCCGTGTGACCGTGTCCAGCGCTACGGAAACGCCAACGGGGAACCGACTGCAGGCCGCTGATCCTGGAGATCCAGTGCAGCGCATAGTCAGTTGTACTGTCTTGTTCGCCTCTTCGTACGCACGAAATGCTACGATGCTATTTTTAACTTCTTCTTTGTCCTTTACGAACCACGTAATAAGTACAGTACTAATAAGTAAGCCAAAAAAAAAACAAGGAAATAATGGAACTACGTCAAGGGTAGCAGACAGCTGGGCCACGGTTCTCCTTTTACTACTTGCCACGCGACTTGCGGCCCATGCATTGCATCCGGGACCCCGCGGGCTTCGTCCGCCCTCCCCATGTGCATCGGCGTCACTGATCCAGATCCGGTACACGAGGGTCCGTGTGATCCAGACGTCAAGGCGATGCACATGTTCCCGCACCCACAGTTCGAGGCCATGGTTGCCTACTTGCCCTTGCGAGACTGCATTTGTCGGTTTGCATTCTAGAGTACAGTAGAGTGGAGCACCGAGCACCCCCTACTCGTATACTGTTGTAAATAGAGGGTTCTTCTGCCTGAGTCTCTCACTATACTAGAATTCAAAGGCTTGATCATTCAGATTAGGTTGGAGTCTTGGAGAGTGGCTTTTTTGGCAGTGGCGCTTCTTCTGCTACTAGGCCATCCCGATCACACCATAGTGAGCGGCGTTCTTACGTGCGTGGACGATGAGGATTCCCACACAGGTCCTCATCATCCCATGATGAGGAGACAGAGGAGGAGATAAAGTCACTTATAAAAAAAAAAAAACAGACGACACCTGCTGATGACACAAGGGCCGCGAGAGGTGCAAGCAAGCAGCTGTTTGGACACGGGGATGATGGATTACAGCCACAGGGAAGTCCAAGGGATCGGGCTCGGCGAACTAGACGTCAGACCTAATCAGATAGATGGAGGATCAAAAGGCAGCGGGGGAGTACGATAGAGACTCTCAAATAGCAGAAGTGGAGTTCGTGCACCATGAAAATCTTTAGTCTGAACTACCGGGACCTAGGGCAGCCCGAGGCAGTTCGTGATCTTCGTAGCCTTTGTGAACTACATGGACCCTTGGTAGTGTTCCTTTCAGAGACACGTTTTTACTCTGACAGAGTGGATTGATTGTTGTTGGTTGTTGCATGTAGTGGTGTACATGTCTGATATGTTTTATATTTCTATGCGGCTTGGTATATCTGGTCTGCGACCACCACACACAAATATCGGAATACCTACAAGGGGACGATGTATTGAGTGGCAACAAGGGGCAACTAACCGACAAAACAATGAAAACTTGTGTAGAAGACTAAACGATTGATTGATAGAGCATGATGAATGATTTATTTTTGAAAAAAAATGCTTCAGAAGTGCTTTGGTTTTGTGTCTAGTTAACTTTGATAGATGCAATGTAATCTTAAAGCCTTTTATTGTATTTAGTTGAAGTTAACATTCGACATTGAGCTTCTTGTGACAATGCTTTGATATTTCTTTGATAGATGAAATGTAATCTTAAAGGCTTTTATTATCTTTAGCTGAAGTTAGTATTCAACATTGAGCTTCATGCGACAATGCTTTGATATTTTTTTTGTGTTGACTATACAACTATTTGTAGCAAATCCTACATGTGTTGACATGAACTAAGGTATTGGCCCATGATTGGTCATCAAAAAATTATACTCGTAACAACACACAGGCAAATACCTAGTAAGAGCAGCTCCAACAGTTTTTCAATTAAGTTAGGCATTCTTGTTTTTTGGAAAAAAAAACTAAAAGTTACTCTCCAATTGTTTGGCGATTGGCTTTGTCAAATTTGGCGACTTGACAAATGGAGGGTAAAACCGTGCATATATGCAAAAGTCCGCAAGACTTGGCATCAGTGTTTTTGCGCGACGGAGAGACTCCTCCCGCGTGCCGTCGTCAAAGTTCCCACGTGATTGCTCCATGACGTCGCTGTCACCCACCATCCAGTGGCCGGTTGGATGCAATCGTCGGCGACCATGGACTCTTTATTGACGTCTTGGCGACTAGCAATATCGTGCAGATGGAGGTGATGGGGAATAGCCATGACCTGAGACGAAGACAAAGAAAAACCACACGAACTGGCGGTGGCGCGCGAGAGAAAAAAACACGGGCAACGAGTGTGTCCATAATTCTATTTTTTAGAAAAGAATTATGGAAACAGTTGGAGATGAACTCTTTTTAACTTTGTCATATGCATTTGTGAATTGGTAAACTCCATGTTTTACCAAATGAAAAATACAAAACAATTAAAGTTGCTCTAACTAATAAAAGTGATACTAGATCCACTTTATTACTATGACTCTATGAGGCAGTGACTAACAAGAATCTTGTATTATCTGGGTTTCCACGAATTCACCGATTCTTATGCTGATTTTTTTTTGGTAACATGCGTTCTCCTCTCCTTTGGCTGTTACTCAAATTCTTTTGTCCGTTCTCCCTCTCCGTGGGTTTCAGAATCAAGAGGGATTCAAACGCACATTTGTCCGTTCACAAATTTAGAAGCCCGGCAGACAAATTGGCAGCTCCACAGGCCGAGCGGAGTCTCTAGTGTGCTACAATTGCATCACGGCTGACGTGTTGCTCTGACACTAAAATAACAACACCGTCAGCATGGCTGTCGTTTAAAAAAACTGGCACGCGCGAGGCGGGTGTTGAGAAGAAAACCTATTTAAGATCAAATCAACCAATAAGAGAGCATTGCTATTATATTCTTGATCCAATCTATATGTATTAGTGTTAATTGTTGATCTAATCTAATGCTTAGCCCCAATGTATAACCACTGACATCTTGAACGGATGCTCTCTTCGTCTAAAAAATATAATTATAAAGTTTACTCCGTATGTCGGTCTAATTTATATTTCTAAATAAATTTATTATAAAAATATATATTTCATAATTAATTGAATGATATTTATTTTGTATTATAAATATTAGTACTTTTTATATAAAAAATTGAAACTGATTGATTTTTAGAAAATTGAGAATTGTATTCTTTCGTGGACCGACTGAGGGAGTAGATAATAGGCAACGTATCATATGCAACTCACCTTCGTGTGCAACCTATGCAACCACCAATTAAGACAACAGGATCTAGATCCAATGTCTGAAGTTTTTTTCACTTAAATCCCTCCACCTGTGGGTTTAAATCTAACCCGTGTATCTAGATGGGAGGGTTTAAATGAAAAAAGCCTCAGACGTTGGATCTAGATCCTGTAGCCTTAATTGATGGTTGCATAGGTTGCACATGAAGCTAGATTGCATATGATACGTTCCCGTAGATAATAAACGGATCAAATGGGAGAAATCTCTTCATTCATTTTAACAACGGCGAGTCGGCGACGGGGCGGGTCCCAGAACCGCTGACGATTTCAAACGCCAATCTCTCTCCAGGTGGCGCGACCAAACATCATTGTTTCGAGGCGCTCTACCCCGTTTCCCTCGTGTGTCCAAATCCAATCCCCTACCAATCGGGGGCAAACACAACGCCCGTCTCCTCCGCCTCCGCTCCCTTCTGCTCACCCGCACGATGGCGCCGGAGGCGCGAGGCGAGGCGGCGCCGGTGTACAGGGACGCATCGGCGCCGGTGGAGGCGCGGGTGCGGGACCTGCTGGGCCGCATGACGCTGCGTGAGAAGGCGGCGCAGATGGCCCAGATCGAGCGCACCGTCCCGACGCCGCGCGCCCTCACGGACCTCGGGGCCGGCAGCGTCCTCAACGCCGGGGGAAGCACGCCCCGCGAGCGAGCCTCCCCGGCCGACTGGGCCGCCATGGTCGACGGCATGCAGCGCCTCGCGCTCTCCTCCCGCCTCGGCGTCCCCATCCTCTACGGCACCGACGCCGTCCACGGCCACAACAACGTCTACGGCGCCACCGTGTTCCCTCACAACGTCGGTCTCGGCGCCTCCAGGTACCGGGCGATTCGATCCACGGACCAAGTTGTGTGATGGTCGCGTCACGTATACTACCCCTGTGTTTTGTTGTTCGTTAGGCGACCGTATTACTGTTGACCTCACAGGGATGGAGAGCTCGCGCGTAGGATCGGCGAGGCGACGGCGCTCGAGGTTCGGGCCACTGGCATCCACTGGACCTTCGCGCCCTGCGTCGCCGTGAGTAAAATTCAACACTCTCCTCATTAATAACTAGTGTTTGTGCAGGATCTCCTTGATGTTGTGCCTCCGTCCTCGTGTATGCTAGGTTTGTCGGGATCCTAGGTGGGGCAGATGCTACGAAAGCTATAGCGAGGACACAGAGATCGTGCGCTCGTTGACCACCATCGTCAGCGGTCTGCAGGGGCAGCCGCCAGCAGACCATCCTCACGGTTACCCCTTCCTCGCTTCGCCTAGGTAATTCAGTGGAGATGTTTAGAGTGTTCCCCATATGCCCACGATCTGTTTGTGGAAATGTGTCCATGTGGTTTGTAGGGAGAATGTACTTGCTTGCGCTAAGCATTTCGTAGGGGATGGTGGCACAGACAAGGGGGTGAATGAGGGGAACGCCATTTGCTCCTATGAGGATTTGGAAGCAATCCATATGACACCTTACCCTGATTGTATAGCTCAAGGGGTGGCAACAGTAATGGCGTCCTACTCTAAATGGAATGGGGAGTCATTGCATTCGAGTCGCTACTTGCTGACGGATGTTCTGAAGGGCAAGTTAGGCTTTAAGGTACTTGAGCCTATTGCCATCATTTTGTATAATGATTGAACCTTAGGTTGGTCTATTAATTTGATGTGTCTAACCTCCTATTTCAGGGTCTTCTCATTTCAGATTGGGAGGGTATTGACAGGATCTGTGAGCCACAAAAGCCACGAGGGTCTGATTATCGCTATTGCATTGCACAATCAGTAAATGCAGGAATGGACATGGTATATGGTTATTCAAGTGTTCACATGAAATGCATTCTTCAGTCATCTGTTGGTTTTGCCTACATTGAGCAATCTACAGATTATGATACCTCACAGGTTTGAGAAATTTTTGGATGATATTGTGTTCTTGGTGGAGGCGGGGGAGATACCAATGTCACGGATTGATGACGCCGTTGAGCGAATTCTGAGGGTTAAGTTCATTTCTGGAGTGTTTGAGCATCCATTTTCAGACCAATCTCTACTGGACATAGTTGGTTGCAAGGTAACATGCTTCTGGTTTCTTTCAAACCTCTGCGTATCTTTCTGTTTGAGCCATCTCAAAATTGATGTCACTAATGATAGGCAATATGTTGACCTTTCAGGAACATCGATTACTAGGGCGTGAGGCTGTTCGCAAGTCTTTGGTACTTCTGAAAAATGGCAAGGATCGGAAGGTGTCATTCCTTCCATTGGCCAAAGATGCAAAAAGAATACTGGTTGCAGGAACACATGCTGATGATATTGGATATCAATGTGGTGGGTGGACGATAGCATGGCATGGAGACAGTGGAAAAATAACTCCTGGTAAGAAGAAACTCTGCTTTGCAAAAAAATAAAATAAATATAAGTTCTTCTGTACTCGTATCAATCAATTGTTTGACCTAGACGATACAGTTGTCCTCCTCAAAAATAGTGACTGGGTACTTCACTTGTTCAAAGAATGAAGTTTGAACTAGCATGGATATAATTGTTCTGAAAGAAGTGATGATTATTTTGAGTGAAGTAACCTTCTTGGTCCTGAAGAAACTGTTTATTGTTTGGGAACTCCAGCTGTAAACTTGTTTTGATAATCCATATGTCACTTTCAACTGCCATGGTGAAAATAAATGGTAACTTGCTACATTGAAAAGCAAGATTAAAATGTTTTGTATTGGATCACTGAAGTAGTATGCTGTGATTTTCCCTTGAGTAGATCAATGTTGTGGTTTTCCCTTGAGTAGATCTATGCCTTTCCCGTTGCTTTATAAACTCGCTCACACTCTGCCCTCCCTCCCTCACTGATTTATTTGTTCCAAAAGCTAGCTAATTTGGTCAAAGTAGTAAAATATCCTATTTTTGAAAAACATCTGTTCACGCAAATGTAATAACAGGTACGAGCATATTGGAGGCCATACAAGAATCAGTGGGAGTGCAAACTGAAGTTGTGTACGAGAAATGCCCAACAGAAACTATTATTGAAACTGGTGGTTTTTCCTATGCGGTTGTTGTTGTTGGAGAGGTTCCATATGCTGAATGGACAGGAGATAGAACTGACCTTAGTATCCCGTTTAATGGCTCTGACCTTATCACCTGTGTTGCTAGTAAAATCCCTACCCTAGTGATTGTTATATCTGGAAGGCCATTGATTATCGAGTCACATGTTTTGGAACAGATAGAAGCTCTAGTTGCTGCCTGGCTTCCTGGAACTGAGGGCATGGGAATTACTGATTGCCTCTTTGGAGATCATGATTTTGTCGGCACATTGCCTGTGACATGGTATAGATCTGTTGATCAATTGCCTATAAATGCTGGAGATGCTAACTATGACCCGCTATTCCCTGTTGGATATGGGCTGAAAATGTTTCGAAGTGATGATGATTCAGCGTAACTTTATTATAGATTTGGTACATTTGAATCTCTGTATGTTAAATACTCTGTATTTGTTGGCGATTGGAACTTCAAACAAAATAATATATTGTGGTATTATGCATTGTACTGTACTACTGTGTTGAGAACATTATATTCTTCCCTTAGATTTTAGTTTCTCTTTCTGTCACGTTTCAAGATTAGTGCACTTCCTTCAATGTCATATTACTGTTTCCCTTTACCAGTGAGTGCTTTGTTCATCAAAATATTTCTGAAAGGAAACTAAGAAATGGGAGGGAGGATTGGTGTATACCAGGGGTGATACACACGGGGTGTAGAATTGAACGGAACTGAATGACGTCTTTGAGCACTAGGCTCATTCCTTAGAATCACTCTTCCTCATGGTGTAAAAGATCGAAGCACTGCAAGACTCCTGCAACACAGTTCGCTCGGAAAGCTTCAAAGCCATAAAATTCTTCAACAATGATCTACTACTTTTCATTGCATGGTCACCTTATGGTTGTTGGTTGGTGCTGACTACTTTCTGGAAATATGTTTTAACCATGAAGCTCTTCTCATACTGCCAGTAGCCACATTGTGCAAGACTGCAAGTATCACAAATCTAAACTGATTTGCAGGCATGTCCCATATGGCCACACCTAACAGTGGACAGCATCTGGATGAAAATCAGTCCGGGTGAAATGGTACATGAAAATATGGTATGTCATGGCAGCGTCATCAGCACCTTTGTGATTAGATCTGCAGACTAAGGCAGTTACAGTTATTCTCGTTCAAAAGGTATCTCTGTTGGCAGCACACTCTCCTGTGTTTCCTTTGATGCTCAAAGTTGCTCATCTACTATGGTAGTTGCTGTGAATCTGAGATTATGTGGGAGAAGTTTGAACAGATATACCGATGGAAATACATCCTGCTCAGCATCAAGCATTTGTTTCCTGCTGGAAGACATTATTCTTTAAGTGTTCGCTCGATATGTTCCACTCCGAAGGACATCTTTTCGTGCACCAATCTTTTCATCCGGTGTGAGACACTGAGACTGCTAAAACATTTCCACCATAGCTGGGGTTTGAAGAAATTGAGACATCTGATGCTATGCTTTGCAATTTGTGCAATCATTTGCCTATGTATAATAATGGATGCCATTATACAACTTAACCTTTTACTTCGCATAACTTACAGGTTACCCTGTTCTTGCAGCATTGATTTGGACAGTTTGGGATTACTTCAACATACTGCAAAGCCGAATTTGACAGGATCTTCAAGTGTTAATGAAATGGCCACATCTGCATGGTAACTCTGTAAGCTCTTCATTTTTATTTGCTTGTTTGTTTTTGTACTTTTAGTATAATAAAAGTTTATTAAGAGTAAAATTATGAAGTGCAAGTAGCATGTTGTAAGAAATGTGGCTATGTTATCCAAAAGTAAAAGTTCAGTTGGCAAAGCTCCTAATGCAAAAGGTTGTGTGCATTTGGTAAAAAATGAATTGACTTCTATTTTCCAGATCCTAAAGGACCTACTACCTGAACTCTGAGTATACTCAAAAACCTTCTACCTGTACTGGGATTCTGGGAATATGAAGCATCCATGGTACATTTCTGTGTAGCCTTTTCGAAATCCTGTGATAAGTGTAATGAAAATTATGTGGCCTAGAGCTTCTTTCCTTTTTGCGTTGTTCTTGTTGTGAATCTAATGGCAGCGAGTATAAGGCCTTGTTTAGTTGGGAAATTTTTTTGGTTTTGAGTACTGTAGCGTTTTCGTTTGTAATTGTTCAACCGTGGACTAACTAGGCTCAAAAGATTCGTCTCACAAATTACAGACAAACTGTGCAATTAGTTATTTTTTTACCTATATTTAATATTCCATGCATGTGTCGTAAGATTCGATGTGACGGGAAATCTTGAAAAAAATTTGGATTTTGGGGTGAACTAAACAAGGCCTAAATATCTGTGGTGCAGCTTCTTGAGACAGGTTGTCCACAGGATTGCTAATATTTGACTAATGGAATTTGTCGTTCCTTCTTCTGATAGGTCAGTTGGAACATGCCCTAAATAGGATGTGAAGTATATATATTTATATTTTAGAGACTTGAAATTCACGAGGCCTATAGAGCTATAATCAAAGGGATAAGGACGAAATGAAAAGGGAAGCAATGGCCAAAAGGAATAGAAAGGAACAAAGGTGAGTGAGAATGAAAACGAAATTCCACTTATACTTTATAGTAGGATCTTATACAGGAAGCACAATATCTGGTAAGAACAAGGCGAATGAACATGAGATGACTTCCTTTTGCTCTCAGTGAAAGTTCACGGACAGATCTGTGACAGGCATCATGATCTGATCTGGGTCCAATAATCATCATTTTACTTTAGATCCCTGCATGAAATGAAAACTTAATGTTGAAGAGGGGCCGTAACAGTCAGCCGGAGTTGATAAGCTCCAGCTAGCCTCCAGGGGCTATTTGCCTATAATGTCTGGACTGGCGAATGGGAAACAAACACCTTTTATTAAAAAAAATAAATTGAATGGGCAACACCTTTCGCTTCACCACCGGTTCATCTCATAGAGACGAATGAAGCTGCAAGATGTATGTATGAGTACCCAGATGCGATGGATGTCATCCTTCGAATTTGAACAAAGGTAAACTGATAACGATGTCCAAGACAGACAATGTCACTCTTGTATGTTATTCCGTAGTGCATCTTACTGGACCCTAGATCGGTTTCGCGTGAAAGGAAAGCAGTAGGATTAGTGGACTACGCTGTCAACTCTGTCTTATACTGTCAATAATTGTCAGGGTTAAGAATGGGGAACTCAAAACTGTCACTGGTAGATGCTTATCTTTCAAAAAGGAGAAAAAAAAACTGGTAGAGGCTTTGTTACTCCTGAACCTGACAGCCATCAGCACGCCAGCAGAGTCCAGAGTTGCTGCGCGTACATGCACATCACGACCAAATTGTTTTTGTTATTACTCCACCAGTTTTGTGTTCCCCATCCATCCATCTCGTGGCATGTGCCCATTATTGAGCCATCCATCTTGGTCAGGTCTTGGCTCTCCTCGCGTCATGCATGTGCAGCATCCCCAGTTTCAACTTGCATAAAAACAAAATAATCCGATGGTCTGGTCCCTCTTCCATTCCTACTTTGCAGTCCCTCCGTCTCTAAAAGCTGCAATTTCTAAAATTGTCCTAAGTCAAATTTTTGAAACTTTAACTAAATTTATAGAAAAAAACACTAAGATTTATAGTACCAAATTAATACCATTAGATTTATCATTGAATATATTTTCATAAGATACTCATTATATGTTATACATATTGATGCTCTTTTCTATAAAGTTGGTCAAAGTTAAACAAATTTGACTGGCACGGATTCTATGAATTGAAGCTTTCAGAGACAGAGGGAGTATGTGATCCAATCCAAGTTTTTACATACAATTTGCAGCAGGCACGCTCGGCGGCTCTATCCGTTGCTTGGAAAGGAGTGTTCTCTAGGAGAATCCATAGGCGTCCTGCTAGATTCAAAGTCCACAGCAGGTACGTTTTTGTAATGCATGGTTGCAGTTGGGAGGCCGGTCCCCTGGCTACGGCGGTGATGGCTACCTGCTGCTGAATTGCCGATTCGAACGGCCCTTGATGCATCGCGCAAGCAGCCGGAAGAAGCAACGAAGATGCCCCTCCCGTTTAGTATTGTGGCGTTCTGGCCGGTCCGGGTCCGCTGCTGCCGCCCTACCTGTTTGGCGATAGCGACCGACGACGATGCCCCCGGCAGGCCAGGCCGGCCATCTCGCCCATGACGTCGCTGCGGCGGTCAGTTCAGTTGGTGCTCCGTTGCCATCTGACTGCCAGGAGATGCTGATCTCGACCTGTATGTTTGCTCCCCCGCCTCCCCACTTGACCTGTTTGCTCCTCCCACTTGGGCACTTGGCTCGGCTGCGCGTAGAGTAGTGCAGTATTCAGCTTTGCATCACAGAGTGAGGCCTTGTTTAGTTCCCAAAATTTTTTCAAGATTTTCATTCACATTAAATCTTGCGGCACATGTATGGAGCATTAAATTTAGATAAAAAAGATAACTAATTGCACAGTTTACCTGTAATTTACGAGACGAATTTTTTGAGCCTAGTTAATCTATGATTGAACAATAATTATCAAATAAAAATAAAAGTGCTACAGTAGCTAAAACAAAAAAAAATCGCGACCTGAGAGTAGTAGCACCGATAATTGGGCGCATGCAACCGTTACAATTGCGTCACACACAAGATATGTCTATATGTCACGGAACTCCCTGCCATGCCCTGCATGTTCTTGTAGTAGTAGAACACCTTTTTTTTTTTAAAAAAGGTAGTCCTAGTTGCTGATTGCTGTTGTCTTCTGATCAAGCAAGATCGAGAAGAGCAATGTTCATTGGCACCCGCACTGGCACGGAGATGGGAGCCGAGTGGGAGTAAACTACCCGCGGCCTCCTGCCGGGAAACTACACCTGCTGGGGCCAATAATGCGTCTGCGAATAGACTACACTGGTCGGTGATGAAGCGCATTTGTTTACCGCGCGCGCATGCATGCATCGATCAGCTCCCCGACGGCAGTGCGCATGTCAAGTGTCACTGCCTGCGCCAAAAACGTGACTTTTTTTTCACCCGGCTCAGTGCGGGGTTAGCTATACCTACTTGGGGCTGATCTAAGCTCTTTCCACCAAATCTAGCCGTAGATACCCGTGCCTTCCCCTCGTTTTGGAAAAAGGAAGCGAAGTGCGTGGCCGCCTTTTGATGGGGCGCGTCCTGAGCATGAATTAGAGGTGGGGAAAGGCCTATCATTGGCAATTGGCATTAGGTTAGTCTATGGGTGTCCCAAACAAGCAACTCTGAGCTATCTATTTGCTTAGGTGGAGGAGAGAGAGGTGATAGAATACTAAACGTGATAGAATACTGAACGCAAGCCGCATAGATTCCCACAACATTCGTTGTCTCTTACCTCCCAGTTCACATTTGTGAGCTGTATTTATTTATTTATTTATTTATTTTAGTCTCACTCCTCGCCTGTCGATTTCATAGAGTTGTTTGGGGCCGCTCCAAGTGGAGTTTTATGTCATAGTTTTCAATAGTTTCATGTGTTAAAATAAGTTTTATTCTCATAAAACTTTTATCATCTCTCTCTTCATCTATATTATATCATTTCAGTTTAATTAATGGCTATAAAACTTTCATGACACCCTGGCCTTAGCTTCCAAGTATTTCATCTTCATTTTTGTCAGTCTCAATGCTTTATAATGCATACAGACTTAGTGTCCCTCCGTTATTGATAGTGGATTTTAAGTTGTTCAAGCCAAACTATCCTATGTTTGATTAATGTTTTTGAAGTCAAGCTACCCAAAGTTTGATTCATTTTTAGGGCAATATTTATGGTATCAAATGAGCATCATAAGATTTATTATCAAATTCGCTTTTATATAATTTATCTCTTTGATGCTCTAAATATATATTAATATTTTTCTCTATAAACACGGTCAGATTTTTTTTGATGGGTAAATACGATCCGATTTAGAGTAGTTAGATTCAGGTCAAGCTTAAGACGGAGGAGGTAAGTTCGTGAAACTCAACATCACGTTTTGTTAAGTGGTTGAAACCAACCTACCATATATAGTCATGCTTAGACAGGAGTGTTAGATTGGGTTGCATGAAAACACTTACGGTGAAATATATATATCATCCTGTAGCCACCGTAGGTGCTCAGTGCAATGCTTACTCAGTTTTCTTTATGCTCGGCGCAATGCTTGCTGTGGTCCGACGCGTGAGCGTGAAAGGATGGTGGCCGGGGAGGCGGAATCGGAATCTGGAATCTCTGCGCTGAGCCCCGCTCTACGCCTCTAGTCCTGGTTCAATTATACGCCCAGTTGCCAGTGCACCATATAGGAATCTGAATCCTCCTCGCGCTGGAGGATTTTGCGGACGCCGACGCATGGTGCCCAAAAAAGCTGCGACGTCGATGTGAAGTGCGACCGCACAGCACAGGCCAAGCCGCCGCCCAATGGCGGCTCGGCAACGCCAAGAGCACTCGGCTCACGGTACCAGACCCACGGTACCACCAGTGACTGGCACCGGCCTTGCACCGTCGCTGCCCCGGATAGTTTGCGGTTGAAGTGCAAGAGCATCAGCGAGAGTTTTCTAAACCAAGCTTGGATATAGATAGGTGAAAAAAAACATATTGATATTAACAAATAAAGAGAATACACAAATATATATATTAGTTAAGATACTAAAAAATAAAGTCATTTTGGACAAGTCTCGAACCATACATTGAAGATATAAATCATAAATAATTTATAAGTTGTTAAGTTTAGAAATGTGAAAACCATATGAATGAATAAATCTATCTTTAAAAATATTATATATATATATCACTTTTTATAAATATATTTATAAATACAAAAAGTTAAAGTTATACTTTGAAAACCATATTATTGTCCAAAGCGACTTTATTTTTAGTATGAAAAGAGTGTTAAACATGAATTTCTTATAGTTATGTCTTCTCAAATTCTAGCTCACGCTGAGTACGCTTTGGTGGACTACTTGTGTTCTAAAACAGAACAATCGCAAGTATGACCATATGGCATCGTCTCAAGACCTACACCTTCCATGAGAACAGAGTTGTACGAGGCACGACACAATGTTCTACACTTCATGTTGCCATTTCCTAGTGAGGCAAAAGTAGATCAAATAAAGGACAGCGAGGCGAGCAAATAAAGCAAAAGGCGAGACGAAAGGTGCACAGTGGCACTCACTTTGCTCATGTTGGAATGCTTGCCTTGCATTCATCACTCCTGACCACTTGGGAGGCGACATGCAGCCCCACAATTGCAACTTGCAGTTGTGATTCTTGGCCCTGAGCGTACAAACAATAATTCTGATGCTACTACTGTTGTAGCAAGTGTAATGCCAAATGCCACGGTCTCAGAGGAAGTGATGTGCAGGGCAACAAATTAAAATACGATCAGAGGACGAAGGGGACACAAGCAACTAGTGTATATGGAATAATTCTTAACAAATATTAGTTTAGGAATTTTGAAAGTCCTCCCGAGATCAAGGGCATCAAGAATGTCCGTGTGGTACTTTAACAACACTCATACAATACCAAATAGACATATTAACTATTAAGCGATATCATGATCTTAGCTTAATTTCTAGTTCTCCATGAGTATGTGTTTGGTATGGCTTTTTTTTTATAAGTGTTTGGTATGGCTTTAAGGGCATGTTTGTTTGCTTGGACGAGTGTGGCTCGTGCAGATGAAATGAGCCACGCTTAGATGGGGCAAGCTACGTTGGTGCAACTTCATGTGTTTGATTGCTAGTATCGATATAGAGCCTGGCTCGGTTTAGATTTATGTTTGATACCTTGTACAGGTTGGTATTGCTTGCACTGAGAATGTGGTAGTGTTATTACGTATACTTCCCTTAATCTCCTCATTGGCAATCATGAAAATCCACCTCAAGCTTTCAGCCTTGACGAGATTAAAGCCGGTTGATAGCAGCAAGGGGGCGAGAAGCCAAGGCACATGGGGTGGCTGTCGTGTGGGGTGGCCATTGTTGGACGGAGCCGGAGAGCGAACAGTGGACAGAGCTAAGGACAAAGGGAGGAATGGGGTAGCGTGGATCTTTTGGTGCCAAGGTGGGCAAAGGCATCAGTGGTCGGTGTTGAGGGCGCGAGGCGGGTGCACGACGAGTTAAAGAAGTTGAGTAGGAGCTTGGGGTGGAGGTGCCAGGAGGAGGTATGGCGGCAGAGAAGTGAGGATAAGGCAGCGGGAGGGAAGGTCGGAGCCAACGATGATGAGCTTCTAGTCGGGACCTCCGCACCTGCCCGTCGCCACCACAGCACCCCGCGGGTGCAGCTTTCACGGGCGCAAGGCCACTACGGCCTTATCCTCGGCAAGGAAGGCTGGAAGGCAAGCGCATGTTGAGGCAGAGTGTCCATGCCATCCTGCGTTACCTTCCCGATGGCGGGGTTGTTGTTGTTATCCATGGTGAGGTGGGGAGGGGGTGACGCGGGGTTGTTGAGAGTGAGGGGAGATTGCAAACCGGAGGTGACCACAATGTCTACCATGGCTGCAGCGAGCATGGCTTCCCCGGATGCAACATCTTTGTTGCTTTAACGAGTACGCGGGATAGGCTGGTGGGCTACGTCGGCAAACAAACAGCTCGAAAAGCAGCTAGTGGGGCTGCCTGGCCATCTGGACCAAGCAAACAAACGCGTCCTAAATGACTCCAGCTCCTCGCTAGTAGTCTTTCGAGGAGAGGAGGACTGAGAACAAATAATGAAAAATTTAATAGTCACTTGCACCTAATTTATTTTGAAAAGACGTAAAAATGTTATGAGCTTTGTTACGGTGCTTTGGTGGAACCATTAGTTCCTCCCGTTAGAATTATTTGCGGCAGGTATTAATCAAGAATTATAATTAAGGGTAGTTTAGTACTTTTTTAATTTATATTATAGCTCAACTCCCTTGCCCATTCCAGGAACTGCTCCATGGTTCGCGAGAACTGTGTCGCGAGCACTGTACTCGGCAGCCGCGAGCGTCGTCTTGGCCGGGCCAGTGCACGATCGCGACCAACCATATAACCATGCGAGGCATCGGCGGCAGACCACGGCCTCTGACAGCACGAGCACGAGGCGGCTCCGATAGGCGGGAGGTGAGACGGGAGCGGGCACAAGGACGCCTCGCGGTCGGGGATCTCCTGGACGTGCCTGATCTGGTCGTGCTTCCCGATCCCCTGCTTGAGGTGCTCCACCATCCGAGCAGAGTCCAGCGGCTCCACGCCGTGGCAGTAGAAGGACGATGAGGCTGGGTCATGGACGGGCACCTTCACGCCGCCGCCGGCCACCGAGGCCGCGCATAGGGAGGTGCCGGGCCTGCCCACCAGGGGCCGCGAGTCGCCGAGCCCCCCACGCGAGCCACCGGGGGCCACGCGCCAATGAACACCCGCGCCCGCCAGGAGCTCAAGAAGACGATACGAGAGACAGGGTGCGGATTTGAGAAGCAGCTCATGTTCGTGTGTGGATGAGAAGTAGCTCCGTACGGATGTTTTTTGACTGAACTGGAGGGGCCTGAGTCCCTGCAGGAATTTATTGAAAGAGCAACAAGAGCGAAAACAAAGTTACAGAGTTTATTTCTGATTCAAAAAACAGAGTGGGAGATGTAAAAATACTATTATACCCTTCTTATTTATTTATAGACTAGTTCCGGCTCCACTTATTCTTTGGTTCCGGCCCACAACTTAAGTTCCTTCCATCCGGTTCTTTCTACTTTTAAACCATCAGATCTAACCAAACGGATGGCTCCCATTTATTCCAAGCATAGTAAAATTTCTCAAATGTTATTCATTACTATTGCACGGAGCAACCAGACCTAAAGTTCTACCAAACATATTTTTGCTGGCGCTGAGTCAAGTGCCACAATAACAAACAGTGAGAGCAGCGAGGTCTTGTTGCGTCCCAGTAGCAGTAGAGTTCTTGTGTTGCCATCGCCATCACCGATAATTCTTTCCATCTTCCTCTTTGCTTTGTAATGCCTGGCCCATTTATTCTTTTGGATTTTTTTTGGCAACTAAACTCTTTTCTAGAAAACACTATATAATTCGAGTCAAATTCATATGCTCGGACCCGTCATTCAACCAATGTTCGTGCAAGATTCCAGGCCTCCAGGCCTGAAGATTCTCACGGTTGTCCAAGGCATGGGAGATACCATACCACGGCCACCACCGGAGGCCAAGAATTCTCTCCCAAGATTGCGTCTCCCCGCCCGAACAAATCGACCTTTTTCGCCCTGCAGAACCGAGCAAAAAGCCGCATCAAATCAGGGACAGGGAGTCCCTTTCCCTCTCCCTGGAGGCATTTTGGTTCTCACCCACGCACGCACACGGCCACCGAAACTGTCCGATTCCTCCCCCGTCTCCGCCGGCCCTGAGCCACTGGAAAAACCACGCCTTTCCGAGTGGATCTGCGAGCAAGGAGGGCCGGGAATGCGCAAGTTGGGGCCGAGAAGCATCCGGCAACAGAAGACGACTTCGACCCGCCTGTTCCTTTCGGTGCTGTGGGACTGTGGGGGCTTGTGGCCCCTGTGGGCTCGGTGCCTGCCGGTGCCCTTGCCACGGGAAAGAAGAGGACAGCGGCTGGAGGCATGTGATGCCTTGTGCCACCGCCATTGGTGGACCTCCTCCGAATCATTCATTCCCGGCTACTGTTGCCTGTGTGCCAGCCAGCCATGCCTGCCTCCTCCTCCACCAACGTCAAGGAAGGTACTTGCAAGGTACAACCTCCTCCATTCCAGCTAAACTAATCAGGCCCTACGTTTAGTGCTCTGTTCCCATTGGCCAACAGGAAAGCTGATTAGGAGTAGTAGTAGTATATTAGTGCTAAGGAATACTAGCCCCTGATCTCGGACAATTGCAGTCATAGATAAACTGTGATCTGACCATTTTCTAAGTCACAAACTAAGCTGTCATTTCGCCAGCAAAGTACAGTTCTTTTTTTTTTTTTGAACTTGCAAAGTACAGTTCTTGAGACCACTAAGACCAGGTTTTTTTTCAGCCAATGATAAGTTTTTGTTTAGGTTAGATTCTAGTACTACTACTGCAGAGCAGAGACAGAAGAGGGACTGACCTGACTTATCTATAAAATCTCTAGAGTCCTTCCCTCTCACAAAAACCACATCCATCTGCATCAAGGCTCAGTTTTATCGCATCAGAAGCGACAGGAAACAGCTGATGAAAACTACAATCCTTTCATTTCATCACCATCATGATTAATAACAGACAAACAAAAGAGCAGGTCAATGAGAGGGTGACCAATGCTAGTAGCTAATACACCCCAGCTTAAATATAATGATAAATAAAAAACCCTTACAAGACACTAAACAGCATGCTGCTGCTGCTGATGCTACCTGCTATCCAAATACATGACGTTAACCGATCAACACATCATTACAAAGAGAAAGTCTAGCGTAATCACAACATCTAGTAGCTAGTGTGCCTCCCATCACACAGGAACACAAAATTACACTAGGAAATTATTTCACTGCGGGCGTCGACTTATGTACACATCATATAGGCGAAATGCAGAGACCCCATCGTCCATAAGTATATCTTCTACTGTATTTTTTTTTTCTTCCTCTTCCTCTCGTCTCTGGAACACACACGGCAGGGAGCTCAGCTCAGCTCAGGTGCAGCAGAACGCTAGCGCTCGGCTGCCGACTGTGCTGAGCTCGGAGCTGTCTGCATGAACCATCCATCCATCTGTAGCAAGAATGTTGTGTGCTGTACCCAAATGTTATTTGCCTGTTTGATTGAAACCAACAACAGACACGCGCAACAGACTGGTGCGTGGCCAAAGACGAGAGGTATTTTCCTCTTTCTGCCATTGTAATTTCTGCGTGAAAACCAGTCAGTCAGCCGAGAGGCTGCAGCTGGCCGCAGTGCATCTGCATCTGCATCAGAACAGAGTCGTCCAGGAAGCCAGCACCGTGATGGGAATTGACGCCGGGCTCGAGCTTCACGTTGCCGTAGGAGGAGTGCGGCAAGAAGTGGTGGTGGTGGTGGTGGTGCGGCGGCGGGGGCTTGCTGTCGACGAGGACGCCAAACTGCTCGGAGATGACCGGGCCGCCGCCGGTGGTGGTGGACGAGGGTGTGGTGGAGGTGGAGGTGAGCACAGACACAGAGGGCGGCGAGGCCGAGGGGTTGCCGCCGCCTGCGGTGTCGTCGTCGGGGAGGTTGACGGTGGTGATGTCGTGGATGCTGGAGCGGCGCTTGTCCTTGCCGCCGGAGTTGAGGCGGATGAAGTACTTCTGCGCGTGGCTGGCCACCTGCGTCGGCGTCCGGCTAGTCACGAAGTTGCGCGAGATGTTCCGCCAGTCCCCGCGCCCGTACTTCTTCAGACCCATCAAGAACAGCCTGCGGTACGGTAGGCAACCAGAGAAAGATTACAGATTAGCCATGGAATTTTCAGCAATCAAGCGCGCAAGTTCCATTTGTTGTATGAGACAGTGAGAGGATCAATTGGGGTAGGAGCGGCTGCTTACTTGTGCTCCTCCTCCGTCCAGGGGATGCCCTTCTTGCGCTCCTGGTCCGGCCCACCGCGCTCGCGCTTGCCGCCGCCAACCACGTAGCAGGAGCGCTTAAAGCCAGCGTCGCCGGCGCCGGCATCCCAGTCGAACGTGAACCCAGCGGATTGCGACGCGCCACCGCCGCCGCCGCCGTAGCGGGGGAAGGGCACGAATCCGGCCTCGATGAAGCCGACATCGCTCTCGAGGTCATCGTAGTGGGCGACGACGTCGGCCACCGTCCTCCCAGGCAGCAACTGGGCGACCCGCTCCCACCGATCCGGCGCGTCGGAGTCGACCCGCGCCAGCGCGCGCTCGAACATCTTGTTCTCCTCCACCGTCCACGCCCCGGTCCCGGCCCGCCGGTCCGGCGGCGGCGGCAGGAACCACCCGCCGCCCGCCGCCTGTCCCGCGAAGTAGGGCGGCGGCAGCACCTCCATCCACAGCTCCGTCATCCACGAACCAACCGACCCCCAAGGTTTCTTTCGCCTTCCCTTTCCCTGTCGGAGTCGGAGGACACGGACACGGAAGAAGGCGGCGAGACCTTGGTCAGTCAGTCAGCCCGGAGGGAGGGAGGGAGGGGGGAGGTGGGAACGGGCGGCGAGAGAGGGGTATTTATGGTGAAGGGAAGTGGAGGTGGAGGCAGAGGCAGATGCCAAAGTGGCCAGAGGTGATTCGGCCTCCACCGCGGGAGGGAGCTCGGGAGCGCTTGAAACTTTAAAGAAAGCGGCGAGCGACTGAGCGATGCGGATTGGCTCCTTGCTCGTGGTGGAGTTTGTGGCCTCCCCAATCAACCAATTCGTCCTCAGTTCTCACTCACTCACTCCGTCGCCGCCCATACTATTCTTGCTGCCGCCACTCTGCTCGAGCTGCTCGCTGTGTTTGTCCGGCTCAGCGGCCGGGAGCGCACGGAGCAGGCAGCGGGAAGCTCGGCGTTGCCCCGTGCGCGACTGCAACTGCAACTGCAACTTGAGCGTGTTCGTCCCCGTCCGCGTCCAGGTCCAGGCTGGAGGTTTCTGTGTGGTCGCAGCTCGCAGGGGCGGGCGACGTCGTGATGGACCCTTTTCTTTATTGGCCGTTCGTTGGTTGCTTTGCTTGCTTGCCGCTTCTCCCAATGCTGGACTCGGCTGCTGCCGCTTTTAATTTATGCACATTTATGGATTCCTGTAGGCCTATAGTATACCATAGTTTCAGTAGTTTGGCCCTCTCTCGCCGCTCGCCGGCATGGTCCAAAATAGCAGCGGCCAAGGTTTGGGGATGCATGGAAAACCGCTTGCCACGAAACTAGAAAGGATGGGTCACATGGCGGTCTACCATGGGAAACCAGAACCATATCTACCACGGAGACGAGTCGGGTGGCACGCGGTAAGATGATCGTAGAGGCTCTCATCAAGCGCACTAGCTTTAAGCCGGCAGCAAACAGTCCAAGATTTATTGAAGAATAGTAAGTACAACAGATCTAGGCCTTGTTTAGTTCACCCTAAAAACAAAAAATAAAATTCAAGATTCCTCGTCACATCGAGTCTTGCGGCTCATACAATATAGACGAAAACAAAAACTAATTACACAGTTTGACTGTAAATCACGAGACGAATCTTTTGACCCTAGTTAGTCTATGATTAGACAATATTTGACACAAACAAATGAAAATGCTACAGTAACAAAATCTAAAAAGTTTTCACATCTAAACGAGACCCTATTTATGCTCCAACCCCGTCAACGTTAGGTCCTCCTCCGTCTCTCAAATACTCCCTCCAGCACTGCACTGAATACAGGGTGCGATCTTCAAGAATATATTTTAACCCATAATTTATCTTATAATCTATAAGAGCAAAATTTTGATCATTAGAAAGTATTTTTTATATAAATATAATCTAACTACTTTTATAATATAAACTTTTGATATAACTGGGATACTTGTTAGTTAATAACAAAGTTTAAATTTAAAATACGTGCAGGGATTATATCTGCGGCGGACGAAGGGAGTAGAAATGACCATCCTAAGATGAATCCAAGCGGCAACGCAACCAACTTTAATGTTTGGGGTGCATAAAACTTAGATACCCTAAGTTTTTTTAAGAAAGACAAAGATGTCTAAAAATAGCTCATACAAAAGGGCAACTTGACATAAAAAGACCTCTAAGAGCATCTCCAAGAGTCTTTTTAAATCTCACTCTCTAAATCATCATTTAGAGAGTTATTTCCATAAAAATCATCTTCTACATCTTTTCACTCTCCAACAGTTTTTCTATATTTCATGCGCCCTCTACAAAGTCGTTCTCGTCTTCTATTTTTTTTTAGAAAAGGGAAGTTGTTCCCTATTACACAGATAATTACAATTTAGATCTTTCTTCGAGAGACTTTTGCTTCTTCCTTTTTGGTTCAAAACTTTGTGTTTGAGATTGCTTGGACCTTTGTTTTTTGGCTAGCGAAAAATCAAGAATAGATGATGACTATATTTACATAATCATTTAGACAAGCTTTGGAGGGTAAAGTTTCACCAAAATCTCTATTCCTAGCATTTAGGAAAGATATAGATAATCTCTTGGAGTTGTTGTAAAAAATAATAAAAATAGGACTACATTGGAGATCAAACCAGTCATCTTCCTTTATCGTCCATTGCCAATCAAGATTGAAACGCACTAAAGAGATATAAAGGAGAACATTTGCAAACACCTTCGTCATTCAAGGTTTTAGACACTGCGAAATCCACTCGTCACTAACAATGAAATATAGAACCCATCAAAAGAACATCGGTTGTGAAAAATGTGACGCTCGTGGACCTCCCCTCGGGCTCTAAAAGGAAAACTTAGTTGCCTGCCATCAAGCTCCTACGGCAATAGAGAGCAAAGGAAATGGCAAAGTGGAAGATGTGGAGCTTATGTAAAAGGTGGAGCAAGTTGACACCGCAAACACCAACCTTATCTTGCTTCGAGCTCATGTATGAGCCATCATTCTACTAAGTTTATAAAATGGGCATAAGAAACCCTCTATAAAGTTCCTTGAACTTTGATATGTCTTGATGTTCTCGCCAATAATTTGGCAAGTTGCCCAAAATCCAGAGGTCTAATAACAACAAAAACATATACATGACATCAAGAAGTTTGAATCAAATATGGAATTCTCACATAGTAATTAAGCGTACCAGGCTAGGCATTCTAGATAGGAGTAACATGAAATTTAGATCAATTTTCGACAAACTAGAGGCCTACTAGTTAGCTCAATCCAGCCTAAGTCATGACCGCAAGTCAGGCCAACACACTCAACAGATTACATTAGAAGACAACGAGCAACAGGTTTAGGACTTATAGCTGTTCTAATAAGTACTCTCTCCATACTTATAAAGAAAGTTGTTTTGGACAAGGTTTGAGTCAAATATTGGGAATATAAATCATGAATAACTTTTAATTTGTTGAATTTGGAAATGTGAAAACCATATGAATAGATTTGTCTTAAAAAATACTTTCATAAAAGTATACATATACCACTTTTCGATAAATATTTTTATAAAAAATATGGAGTTAAAGTTAAGCTTTGAAGACCTTGTCGTTGTCTTAAACGACTTTCTTTACATGACTTTCTTTACGGATACGGAAGGAGCACCACAATTAGCTGTTCTAACGATCTCCATAAAAATAACAATTATGTTCCAATTAAGAAGAGCAACAAACAAAAAAAAACATTTTGCCATCAACCCGGCCCCTGATAATGACATTTTGAGAGGAGCACTCGCAAGTATTAACCTCACACAAATTGTGGAAGTAAGAGTAGCTAATATAACCACCGTAGTCCATATAGCAAGGTGTCAATCTTGACAGTCGACACTGCCAATAGATCAATTTACCCCCTTTTTTTCCTTTCACCTTTCGTCATGTACGTGCACCTCTTTGTCCCTGTATGTGTGTTCTCTGACGCCCGAGCCCCCCTCACATGGAGTCGCCGTTTTCCATGGCATCTTCTGGTGCATGCATGCAGCCAGTGCAGTGTGCAGTGAGTGGATTGCAGCGGCAGGAACAGTAGCATATGCATATATCAAAAGTGGAAATAACCAACATGATTGCAGGGACACCAAAATTGGAGGCTCTAGGAGGTCCAGGACTATACCGCTATCGTCCTATGTACATACGGACATACTAGCTGCATACTCCTACACATATACTCCAATGAAAACCTTTTCGATTTGGGTACCCTAACATTTTCGTTTGTATTTGGTAATGATTATCTAACTATGAACTAATTAGGTTCAACAGATTCGTCACTCAAATTACAAATAAATTATGTAATTAGTTATCTTTTTATTTATATCTAATGTTCTATGTACGTGTCGCATGATTTGTTGTAACCGAAAATTTTGAAAAGTTTTTAGATTTTAGGTGTAACTAAACCAGGTCTAACTAGTGTCCTCACTTTTGAATTAACTCAGGAGGAAGATAACAGGGGAGGAGTAGTAAAAATCAAAAGCCGAGGCAGCAGATAACATTTCGTCCCTGCTCGTCCGAAGCAAGTGGTACCAGGTGCAGGCGAGGAGCCCCATCCTACGCTGTCCAAGCCGGCCGGACAGACAGCCCCTAGCTACTTTTTCAATTCTCAGTAATGGCGTACGTAAACTCCTGCATTTCCGGCTCGCGCATCAGGAAGGCCTTGTTTAGTTCTAAAATATTTTGCAAAATCGACACTATAGCTTTTTCGTTTGTATTTGACAAATATTGTCCAATCATGGACTAAGTAGGCTCAAAAGATTCATCTCGTCAATTCCAACCAAACTGTGCAATTAGTTTTTATTTTTGTCTATATTTAATATTTCATGCATGTGTCTAAAGATTCGATGTGACGGGAAATTTGAAAAATTTTACAAATTTTTTTGGGAAATAAACAAGGCCGAAATGTTGGATCCTAACATTTTCTTTGGCCGATCCTATCAATTTGCCAATTCCGTACCAAAATTCCCTCTTCATTTCCACAGGTTGATGTAACAGGTGACAGAAATTGACTAAGACTGTTCGCTTATCTGAAAAGCCATGACCAAAAAGATTGTTTACTGATTTATTGTAAGAAAAAACATTACGGATTGACAAAAAAATACCAATTATGAGACAAGCATATAGAGCCTAGAAATTCAGGGAAAAAATTAGAAACTAAATGCCCTATCATCTAGAATCGAATGGATGGAAAAGTACTAAAAACTTCGTAGAAAGAACACAAGAAGTTGATGAGACCACAGAAAATTTCCCATGAGGTTCAATGCATCCATATTCTCATAAAAAACGTTTTGGATCTAGATTTTTTGAAGAAACGTTTTAGAAGAAGAATTAGAATCACTTTGTGAGACCATTTGGCTAGTAGACTAGATTCTAATTCAAGATAAGAGAAATATTCTTAATATATATATATATATGTTTTAAAAGAATCCAAATTTTTTATAGGTGAAAACAACGTAAATACAATCTATTTTAACTTTTTACGCTAAAAAGGAATAAAAAAATAAAATTGATAGCCCATGCTGGAATGCGAAAAAAATGAAGTACAATCGCCGTGAAACTACCCTCCAACCAATTTAGGAGCGTAGGCAAAGAAAGTGAAACGAGCGTTTTAGTTCTGGCTGATTCTCAAGATAATTCGAAATGTTTTGTGGATCCAAATGGCTTTATACTGTTTGCTTATTTATTATAAGAAAAAAACATTACTAAATGGGGCACACAAAGCTCAAACAAATATAATTGTGAATTTGTGATAGAACGATTGTCACGATAGGTTAGATGATTTCTTTTCCACTACAAAAGTACGCCACACACACTTAAGTGTAGCCTGTAATGTACACCAATCAAAACGCGCCAACATCATCGAGGGTTCGGGTTTTGAGGGGGCTTATGCGAGGCACGACCGCACGGGTCGTCCGGTGTCATCGTGATCCCCGGCCCGTGCCGTCGATGGCCGATCCGGATGGCCATGGGTGGGTGATCGATGGAACGGGAATTGGAGCACGCGTGAGGATGCATGCATCCCTCGCTGTCGCTCCCCACGCCGCGGACCCGTCTCTCGCTCCACGCTCGACGTGACTAACCACCACCCAGTCCCTTTCATTCACACACACACACAAAAAAAAAAAAAAAAAAAAAAAACCCACCCAGTCAGTCCCCACCGTTACGCACACACCAATACGCTGTCCGTGCCTAACGGGATTAGTTGCAGTAGTACCATAAGCACAAGCTGTGCAGAGCCTGATTGATTCCAAGAATATTCTCGTGCCATCAATCTACAAATGTGGCCTTGTTTAGTTCATTTTAAGGCCTTGTTTAGTTCACCCCGAAATCCAAAAAGTTTTCAAGATTCTCTGTCACATCGAATCTTATGACATATGCATGAAGCATTAAATATAGACGAAAACAAAAACTAATCACACAGTTTGACTGTAAATCGCGAGACGAATCTTTTTATCCTAGTTAGTCTATAATTATACAATATTTACCATAAACAAACGAAAGTGCTACAATAGCAAAATCTAAAAAAATTTTACATCTAAACAAGGCCTAAAAAACAAAAAAAAATCAAAATTCTACGTCACATCGTATCTTGCACCACATATATGTAGCATTAAATATAGATAAAAATAAAAACTAATTACACAGTTTACCTGTAAATCGCGAGATGAATCTTTTGAGCCTAATTATATATGATTAGATAATATTTTTTAGAAATCTGGAGGGGTCTTACCCCTACAGTTTATTTATTAGATTTGAGTGATTAGACAATATTTGCTAAATAAAAATGATAATGTTGTAGTACCCAGAATCAAAGAAATTCGGAACTAAACAAGGCCACTGTAGGAGTACCGAGTACTGTACGTAACTTGGTTCAGTTTCTTTTCTTTTCTTTAAAAAAAAAACTTCAGCTGCGGAAATGCTATTTGGGCGTTTAGATCCAAAAACTTTTTGGATTTTGACACTGTAGCACTTTCGTTTTTATTTGATAAACATTGTCCAATCATGGAGTAATTAGGATTAAAAGATTCGTCTTGTGATTTACAGACAAACTGTGTAATTAATTTTATTTTTATTTATATTTAATGCTCCATGCATGTGCCGCAAGTTTCGATATGATTGGGAATCTTGTAAAGTTTTAGGTTTTTGGGTGTATCTAAATAGTTCCGAAAAGTGAAAAGTTTTCGGTACTGTAGCACTTTCGTTTGTTTGTGATAAATATTATCCAATCATAGACTAACTAAGATCAAAAGATTCGTCTCGTGATTTATAGCTAAACTGTATAATTAGTTTTTGTTTTCGTCTATATTTAGTATTTCATGCATATGCCACAAGATCCGATGTGACGGGGAATACAAAGCCTTTGTTGGAGAGGAAAAAGGGCTTTACTGTAACTCAACGGGCACTGAATCCCACTACTGCAGGATGATGTAAACTGCGGTCGAGGAGGAAGCTTCACCGGCGCCGTGAGAATTTCACCTTTGAAATTACAAAGTCTGCTACCTTCACTCGTTTGAGAATTTCACCGTCGACGAGGAATGGATGGGACGGGGGCCCTGTGGGCGGTGGGCACCTGTTTGTGTGCGTACGGGATGCGCAGGAATCCTGGCGTCTTTGGTCCGGAGTGGTGTGCGGTGTCGAGTGGCCATTGACGGCTAATGCGCGGCCATCCCGGCCGGAATAATTAAAGCCGGAGACTTGGAACAACAACACATCGGATCGCTTTGCTTTGCTCCTACTGCCATGTGTTGTAGCCCAAGGCCAAGATAAATAATCGGGTGGGAAACCTTTTCTTTTTCAGAGGAAGAAGAAGCATGCATATGCCACCTTTTTTTTAACTGTCAAAACTACTTGCTCCATGTTCCTAAACTTCTTGCATATAGTGGTTGTTTGGATCATGCCTTGCGGCCTTGCCAGGCAACAATCTCAGCACCAGGCACCCGGAATCCAATGCTCAAGAATTGTGCCTGCCCAGGCAGACTTGACTATGGACACAACCAAACAGGCTCGCGGAAGACGGTGATTAATGTATGTAACAACATGAAACAACGGCTGAGAACCTCATAAGAGCAAGGTTAATAAATATAGCGACTGTTACAGCCCATCTCTCGGTTCACTCTTACAGTAGTTAGCTTTTCACTATTAACATATGATCCACTTGTCTCTATGTCCTAAAGTTTATTCTTTTGTATAAGCCGACTATAAGGTTACAGACCACTTATCCTCTTTCTCTTCTCCTATATCCTCCGCTCAACAGCTAGCCTACTTACAACATGTAATTATCTTGCTCTAACTGAAATGAAGATAGATATGCAGACTCTAGAATGCTGGAACTTGGGAAAAGATTCAAAACTTAATCTTACCTATCAAGTGCAATGCAAATTTTCTCACAACACCCATGCATGTGTCAGAAAGGTGTGTGAGATTGTGACCTAACCTCTCTATATATACTTGACTGTGAGATTTGGAACTCATATACTATTGTAGAACACTAGTTTTGCTTCAGAAAAAACTTATGAGTTCCGAAGAAACCAAAACAGAACCACACAACAAGCAACCCACACCAGCTGCCTGAATGCCACGCGAGGCTGCTCTTTCTCTCAGGCAGTGGTCTATGATTAGGCCATTCTCAATGGGAGTTTCATAGCTCAGTTTCCAATACATCTATATTTTGAAAATAGTGCATTGGAGTTTCATGGGCTACTCTCATGAAACTCTTATCATCTCTCTCTTCATTACTATAGCGCCACATCTGCATATTTAATGTGTATGAAACTCCATTGAGACTGGCCTTAGTACTAGTACTGGCGTAGAAGATCCCTGCTTGAAATGAAATGATAGTCCCTTTCGGGCTAATCTAAGCTGGTACGGCTCTCGATGTACTTGCGTTGCCAGCCAATGACAACGCCCCGCGCGCGACTAAAACGACCCGTCTCAAGAGTCGTGACACCAATCGTTATTATTAACGACAAATCAAATACTACTACTAGCTAGGCCCCACTCCAGCTCCAACTCCCCGCCGAATCACAAAGCGCCATGCATGCGTTCCGTCCGCACCGATTCCACGGGCGCGTGCGATCCCTAATCGTCCAATCACAACCTCCTGGGCTACGGCTGGCTCGCTAATCAACCGCACGCCCATGTGGCATCTCTCTCTCTCTCTCTCCTCTTGTGTGTTTCACAAATCTCTGCGTGTTTTCGTTTGCGTTTGAACGAGGCCCAATGGGCACACACTTGACCACAGCCCATGCCAATGGAGAAAATGAAGCTACTCCATGGGGTTTTTTTATTTGTACTAGTATATATAAGTACCTCCCACTTTGCCACCACATATATTCATAAACAAGTCATTTCTGATTTCCAGAGTTCTTTATAAGTACGGCATGGGCAGTTCAGCTACGAATATTGGTGTAGTACTACAAGGCTGCAACATCTTTTTATAATTTATGGTTTTTATTGACCAATCACAGGCCCAACCCAATAGGTCCTCTCGTGAGTGAGTTGCGACCTCCATTCTGAAAAAAAAAGCAGTCCAGCCCCCTGTGCGTGCCATATAATAGTACGTACTACAGCTTTGGAACCTTTTCGTCGCCCCCTTTGGGTAATAGATCCAAGAGCAGCGAGGTTGCTCTTTGGGGTAATGAAGGGATGCCTTCTTCAAAATAAACTAATACGCACTTTTTTCTATGCTATGCCTCCATCACATGACCTCACAAAAGCTACCAAAATTGACATCTTGGCCAGACGCATGCATGTTATGTGAAGCTCTCGAGCTCCGATCCGTTGCCAGGACAGGACACAAAGCGCACCAAACGCTGCTGACAACAGCAAAGCCAAGCCAAGCCAGAGAGGGAATAAAGATTCCCAAACATGAATACTGTTCCGTTTCATGGAAAAAAAAAAGAGAGAAGGGGCAACTTTTCTCCCACAGTTTATATTTTCTTTCCCCTCTCTTTTGACAAAAAAGCGACTGATGTTTTTCTAGCTCCTTTTCCGCGAGAAGAAACAAAATTAAAGGCTGGGGAGGGAGGAATATCGTGCGGGGGCGCGGCATGGTGGTTGGCTCATCGGCATCGGCGACAGTTGCATGCGGTTGGAGGGGAGAGGAGCTCGCGCGCCCGCCCGCCCGCCCGCACGCCCTGGTTCAAAGCATGGCGATGGCGTAGCGTGTCGTGTGAGCTCCTCCTCTTGGAAAAGAGAGGAGGGCATGGCGCAAGCAAGGCATCTGATGCCGGTTATGGCAGCCAAAAAAAGAGAGGAAGAGTTGTGTATGTGTGGATGATGTGATAGGTCATTTGGTTTCGTCCACTGAACCGGTGGTAGTAGAAGTTGAGCCGTGAAGATGTTCTCGGTGTTTCTCTTGTAGCTTGGCCAAGAAAACTAGTAGTGGCACCAGATCAGCATCTGGCCCACTTAGATAGTAAACAGGCCCGTTAGCCCACAGCGAGGTCTATGCATAAGGCCCGTAGGCCGCCCGGCCTTCTTAAGTAGTACTACTCAGGGCCTCAAGCATGTCGGCCCACGCACAGTAAACCTGTGCAGTTGCTCGAGTCAAGCCCACCAACACAAATGGCACCAAGGGTCCTCAGCGGCCCGCGCATTTTCACCTGGGCTGCTCGGCAGTCCGCCACCGCTGGGCCGTTATAATGCAGCTCACTTCACCGTAGCCCTGTGAAAATCGTTCACCTGCCTATCCCTGTGATGTGAAATCGCGCGGCCGCGGCGGACGGCACGCATGTTCTCAACTTGCCGGTTGCCGCGGCCATGTCGCATGGCTCCCGACTCCCGCGGTCCGGTGGCGGCGCGGCGCCCGGCCTGACTTGCTACCAGATAAAAAACATTTTGTTGAACGACGGTAGTTTCGGCAGAGCGTCTCCCACGCCGAATGCATGATAACAGCCTTTTTTTGCCAATCAGATGTCCCTGTCGCTCCAGGTCCCAGAACGCGAGGACGAACGGACGGACGGACGGACGGAGGAGCAGGTACACGAATGCTCACTGCAGGGGCTGCCTGCTGCCATGGTTCTGACATTCTTTCCTGCGTGGCTCCGGCTTGCAACATGTTGTTGACTGTTGCGACACTCATTGGCAGCAACAGTAAGGGATTTCTGACTGCTCCATGTGGAATGTGATCATCATATGGGGTTTGGTTCCTCTGATTCCTGAAGATACACGTCTCTGATCACCTGATCCCACGAGGCCCGACGGGCAGGGGCAGGGGCCCTTTCGCCTATTACTACGTCCAGTCCATTTCAGGCGCGCCTTTTTCTTCGTCGAGCTCGGATCGTAACGGACCAGCATGCATGCCTCGAGGTAAATTACAATCATCATCTTCCAATTTTCCTTTGCAACGCGCCAAGATTTGCGTGTCATGCATGCTTGTATTGTATGGAAAAAAATAGTACTGTTTTGTGTTTGCTACTGTACTTGCTAGTATTGGGAGGCCACCGTTAACTCTTGTTCCCATTCTTTGCTTCACGATGTGGTCAGCAGTGCACAAAGAAGCGTTCAGCATATCCTTTGGCGGTTCATGATAGCTCCTCTCAAAGGCGAAAAAAAAAAGGCAAGTATGGATGGATGGTCACAATGCAAGTCTCTACTGAAATCTGAACATGCAAGCCAAACTCCGGCCGGGTGGCCTGAAAACTGGCATGTGTCCGGCGCTCTCGATGCCGCGCTCTGCACGCCCGCACCAACACAACAGCTCGCTCCGGCCGGCTACCAAACTAGGCATCCGATGAGGAAGACCATGATCACACACCCTAGGTTTTACTCGGAAAAGTCCGTAGAGGTGGCAAATAGCCAAATACTACTCCTACGTGCAGTGCAGGACCGGCGACAGTGCCCCCGAAATCCCAGCGCCCAGGCAATGATTAGGCAAAGAAAACAGAGGCAAAGAAAGAGAGGGCTCTTTGCGTGCGTGATTCGATGCGTGAAAGCCATCACGATCGTGGTAAACCGCCATCATGAAAGGTAATATTGGGCCGCATCGAGATGCGCGCCGCCGGAGATGCCTCTCCATCATGCTGCTCGCCGCTGGTGCTGGTGCACCACCTCCAGACGGCGAGATGAGACGAATCTGAATCTGAATTCTCTGATCTGGTTTTATCTTCGCCATCTTCTGCGTCTGCTAGCTTGCTGCCTACAACTACTACGGGACTGACACTGTACACGTACCAGTACCTGTACACTGCATGCTCTGCGTGACTGCGCCTATTATACAGGCTAGTACCAGGCTACCACTGGCCCCCACTGTACGTACCTGTAGTCTGTGCACTGCACGAACGGCTTGTGCGCGCGCGCCCTGCCCGGTGGCATGGCTGGAAATTGAACTTCAGCCTTGGGCAAAATTTTTTTAAGATTCCTTACCACATTAATAAATCTTTAGATGCATGCATATAATATTAAATATATACAAAAATAAAAACTAATTTCACAATTTAGTCAAAATTGACGAGACGAATCTTCTGAGACTAGTTAATTCATGATTAGACAATATTCGTTAAATACAAACGAAAGTGCTACTATTCCTATTTTGTAAAATTTTTTGGAACTAAACAAGGCCTTGTTTTAGTTCCAATTTTTTTGATTTTAATTATCGCACTTTCTTTTTCTTTAATAATTATCTTCTAATCATGAATTAACTAGATTTAAAAGATTTATCTTGTGATTTATAGGTAAATTGTATAATTATTTTTTGTTTTCGTTTATATTTAGTGCTTCATGTATGTGACGTAAGATTCAATTTGACGGAGAATCTTCAAAAAGTTTTTAGTTTTAACTAAACATCGAATCTTGCGGTAAATGCATAGAGCATTAAATATAAATATAATATAAATAAAAACTAATTGCATAATTTGTCTGTAAATTACTAGACGAATCTTTTAAGTTCAATTACTCCATGATTAGATAATGTTTATCAAACAGAAACGAAATTACGACCGTATCAAAATTTAAAAAAAAACTAAAGGCCTTGAACTCGAACTTGAAGCCAAAGTGGCCCAGAGCGGCATGGCATGCAGCAACAGGTGATGATTCCTATGCAAATGGAGTGGTGCAATACAAACAACCACAAATCCGCCTTTGGCCTTGTTTAGGACTTGTTTAGATGCAAAAAGTTTTTGGATTTTTGATACTGTAGCATTTTCGTCTTTATTTGACAAATATTGTCTAATTTTAGAGTAACTAGGTTTAAAAGATTCATCTCGTGATTTACAGGTAAACTGTGTAATTAGTTATTCTTTTTAACTATATTTAATACTTCATGCATGTGCCGCAAGATTCGATGTGACGGGGAATCTTGTAAAGTTTTGGGTTTTTGGGTGTATCTAAACAAGGCCTTAGCTCACCCCTGAAAATCAAAAAGTTTTCAAAATTTCCCGTCACATCGAATCTTGTGGCACATGCATGAAACATTAAATATAGACGAAAACAAAAACTGATTACACAGTTTAGCTGTAAATCACGAGACGAATCTTTTAATCCTAGTTAGTCCATAATTGGATAATATTTGTCACAAACAAACGAAAGTGCTCTTTTGGGAACTAAACAAGGCCTTTGTGGCAATGGTCTTGCTCTTTTCCGGCCCCCACTCTTCTGGGCGAGCAGAGGACGAAAGCCATCCATGGCTGACCTGGTTTGCGAGTTGCGACGCCAGCTCCCCTCCAAGGACCAAGCCCTCCAACGCGTGCTGCTCCGAGCTATTATACTCAGCACCAGCAAGTTGCGTCCCGTAAAGTTCTTTTTTTTTTCAAAAAAAAAAATCTAGCATTTGGTAAAGGAGATCCTTTGGATGTGTGTCAGACTGTAAAATACTCCTCTTGCACAACTCGTAATCACAGCGTCAATTGTCATGGAATTATATAATACTCCCGTCGTATGATTCGAAATTCAGGCATTCAGAGCCTGATCTGCTAGGCCTTGTTTAGTTCCCAAAAAATTTTACAAAATTTTTCAGATTTTCCGTCACATCGAATCTTTAGAAGTATGCATGAAGTATTAAATATAGATGAAAATAAAAACTAATTGCACAGTTTGGTCGAAATTAACGGGACGAATCTTTTGAGCCTAGTTAGTCTATGATTGGACAATTTTTTTCAAATACAAACGAAAATTCTACAGTGTCGATTTTGCAAAAAATTTTGGAACTAAACAAGGCCAGCCGAACCCTTCATCATGTTCATCAAATCCTCCAAAACCTCAGGCGGCAAATCATGTGGCAGTTCATGGACCTGGATTCCGAGGCCTTGTTTAGTTCCGAAAAGTGAAAAGATTTTGGTACTGTAGCACTTTCGTTTGTTTATGACAAATATTATCCAATCATAGACTAACTAAGATCAAAAGATTCGTCTCGGGATTTACAGCTAAACTATGTAATTAGTTTTTGTTTTCGTCTATATTTAATATTTCATGCATGTGATACAAGATTCGACGTGACGGGGAATTTTGAAAATTTTTTGGTTTTCAGAGTCAACTAAATGCCCGAGTTTAACACTCGACGCTAAAAACTTGAAATCCCGAGGGCTGACACAGAAACGTGCACTGTTGCAGCGGCAGCAGGCATGCAGGGCTCTAGCGGTTTCCTTTTGCAGGCCCACTGGCGGTTGGCCCAAGTACTACTGTAGAATAGAAACCCTCCAATTTTTTTTTTTTTACCGGGTGCGCTCCTCGACTGCTCCGTGCCTCGGCAACAAGACTGTGCAAGTGTGGAGCACTCTCCTGCTCCCTGCTCCTTCAGCTGCTGCTCCTGCGGCACTGCTGCACACGCACACCTCTTCCCTGCACAAGGCCAACGGAAACGGGTGGCAAGTTTCGCTGTTTTGGCACCCACATTTCTCTGTCTTTCGGGATCCGCGTTTGCATGGAAACAACAAACAGTCTTGTTGCACGGAGCTGGGAACCGCGTGGTGGAGCGGATTAGATTTCTCCTCCTTTCCCACCACCTTCTCGTCGGCAGCCGTCCCGCCGGTCCCGAGTTCACAGCGGGCGCCGAGCGATCCCGAGTCCCCGACCGTGAAAGCCGATGGAATCCGTCCACATGTGGCCTGGCAAAATCATGGGCCGCTCGTTTCGTTCCCCTCATTCCCATACGTTTCCGCGCTTCTTTTATGCGTGCGTGCGTGCGTGCGTGCGTTCGCTCGCGACTGAGCTGATCTGCCCTTTTTCGCCGGCAGGCAGGCGGATCGACGAGCGAGAAAGGCAGCGCCCGGCCGGTAAGGGCACTCACAATGCAGACTATATCATAGAGTATAAAGTTATTTATTACCTCGAACAATGTGAACTTAGAGTCTAAATAAGATTTTGGAGTCTTATTTTTTCTAACTCTTTCTTCAATAAATATGCTGCCACATTAGTAAAATACCATAAATAATATATAATTCATTGTCTTGGACTCTATGATAGAGTCTTGCATTGTTAATGCCAATGAACGAGCTCGAGCTCGGCCCAGCCGCCTGCTTTGCTTGCGTGTCCGAGCGACGCGACGCGGTGGATCCCGATGCGCGCTTCCCGTCCGATCGATCAAAAGGGGCGCGCGCTCGGCTCGGCTGTGTTCACGCGCAGGGCCACGCCCAGCCCCCGGGCAGTTCGCTTTTTGTGCCTGCTCAAAAGAGGCGTGGCCTAAGCCCTAAGCGTAGCGTCGGAAGTGACGCGATTAGGCTAATCATAACACTACCGATTTACCCATAGATCTGCCTGTCCATCCATCCATCCATCCATGCCTCATTTCCATTGAGGCTCTGTCGTGCAAAAAGACACCAAAGCATCATGCGCTGGTTTATTATTAAGCGCCGGTAGCCGTGTCCGTGTGAGGTGTGTGACTGAGCATGGTTAACTAGCAATGTGAGTGACGCTTTGTTAATTATTGCACGTTAGTAACTATCAATGTCAATGCCCCGGCCGGCCGTTGGTTCCGGGGGAACGTGATCCACACCCGGAACAAAATCTTCACCCGTCTGAGCAAAAAGATTCCGGCGGGGCGCGCGGCGATTAAAAGAACCACAAGGATGTCCAGATCGTCGATCGATCCATTTTCCTCCGCCTAGAAGGTTGCGACAGTGTCCATTTCCTACTTGGGCTTTCGTCGCCTCTCGTCAAAAGAAGCATGAGAAAACAGGCAGCAACGTACACTTGGATCCGCCCGGCCGCGTCGATCACACTTTCACACATGTGAGCCCGGCCGGGTCCGGGTGGGAGGGAAGGGTACTAGCGTAGTATAGCACGTACCACTGTTCCCGATCAAAGAAAGGACGCAAAGGCTAGTGCCATGATTGTTTATCATTCCTGAGCTCGAGAAGAAGGCGACAGCTTTGGCTTGCCCTCATGTGCTGTGCTGTGCTGTGCTGTGCAGGTCTCCTCTCCCCTCTTCCTTTTATTACTACTACTAGTGACACAACACGGCTAATAATAAGGCTCCTCCGGCCTCTCGTAGCTGAGCTGAGCTGAGCTGTTTGGTGGTCATCAGATGCCTCTCTTTTGTCTCAAATTGGGCTTCGGGTTATGCCGCTGCCTAAGTAAGGACAAATCTGGAGGAGACGACGGACAGCGACGCCCGCCCAGCTGCATACATGCCATGCATGCTCTACTTTTGTTCTCTTGTTGTTGTTGCTGCACCGCACCTGTTAGGCATGGCATGGTGGCCGCATGGGGAAATGACTCAACTAGCCCCGCACATTTGGGCCATGCTGTGGCGGCCCATGCCATGAAGTGGGAAACGGGGGAAGGGGACATGGAGGTGGGGTTAAAAAGGGAAAGCTGGAAAGTGAAAGCTCTTGCTCGTTCACGCCTGTTGTCATCACGGAAAAGCTTGTGTTTTGTGGTTTTGGGGGAGGCCATGCCTTTTTATCATCGTTTTTGACGGCAGGTAACAGATGAATTATTACAGTTACTCTAATATCACCGTAGTAGAAATGCCTTCTACAGGAGTAACTTCTGTTTAGTGACATTATTCAATGGCATTCCATTCCACCGGCGAGATTCCCTCAACTTGTCCCATCTCCGACTGATTCTTAATTCTTTTCATTAAAAATCCATGCCTGGTAATTGATTGGATGACACCGGCTGAGGTTTTAACCAAATGGATATGCAACTATATAGTTACTTTTAAGTTTTAACCGTGCATTTCATGGGGGCATTGCCATTCTGCATCACGACTGCGAGGGAGGAGGGAGCCGGAGACGAACGGGACGGGCCTCCGATCCCTCTCTCTCTCACTCTTCGAGCCTTCGCTGATGAAGGAATTGATTAGCTTCAGATACCTCACGTGGCCCGTCGTCCGGCCGTCCGGGCCACAGAAGCTGCCGGCCACCCCCGGCTGTCAGAGCTGAGCATCGATCCGGCACTTTTGTGCAGCCTCGCCTACGTTGCTCGCCTTCTGTTTTTTTGTGTGGTAAAATTTTTATCTGCGCTGTTGACTGTCGCCGTTCTGCCGGTGGTCTAGCAATTTCGCCGGCGCCTCAACGCTTGCTTGCTCGTCTTCTCCTGCACAAGTGCAGAGTGAAAAACTTGAAACGCGAAGCTCCTCCTCCGGCCGGGTAAAACCGTCTTGTGTGTTTGTGAACGATGGACATGCCGGCGGTTGTCCACACTTGGTCCCTAGTCAGCTAGTGCCTACTAGAAACCGTCACGCCGGTTCCGGTGGATGGAGAGATTGGGCACGCATGCCAGTATTTTTTTTTAAACCACGTTTCTTTGGTTGCTAGCTGCTGACGAGCGTGCCAACTCCATCATAATAATGTCTACGCTTCGCTACGGTCCAGCAGCTACAAGTACCGCAGTCCTTAGGCCATATCCCAACACTGCAACTAGAATACTGTGGTACTATACTGGAAGGATACATCATCTCTTGGGCCTTTAGCTGCTATACAGTAGCAGAGCTGCTGTACAGTAGCAGTGCTAGTAGCAAAACATGGTGTGTCTTGTTGGGCGTGTGTCCATCTTCATCAGACGTGCCAATTGTTGGGATGCGACAAGCTTTATTAGTCACTGTCCAAAGCCGATGAAAATATAACTTGGCAAAAACTTTGATAAGAATGCCAAAGACCGATTCCAGGTCCATTGCGATTACATCCAGACAGTTTCTGTTTAACATTGGCCGGAACCGGGTCTTTTTTGTCCTGGTCGTGAACTCGTGATCGAAGTTGCCACCGCACATGAAGTCATGAGCCAACTGCCCCAGCCATCCATCCATACTACTACTCGTGTGGCATGTATGTGTGCTTGTGCATATGGCTGCTGTAAACACATGATTTTTGCACGTTTGCAGCTGCTGTTTTTTCCCCTGCTCGATCCGTGGCACGGTCTCACTGCTCGCACGCACGCAGAATATGCTTTAGGCCTGTGATCACCTTCGGATCAAGCAACTCCGAAAAAGGCCAATCTTGGCGAGATCAGATCACAGCCCGCGGTAATCCGATCGACACGCACAGCACACAGCTGGAGCTACAGTAGTACGGAGTGTGGTTTGAGAGCGTTTCAGCTTCGATCCCCCGTCCCCTCCCTTGGGAAAAGGAGTAAAAGCAAGCCAGCAGCCCCGAAGCGAACCCCGAGAAGGCCACAGAGAGGTAGAGGAGCAAAAGACATCACGGTGTGGTGTGGAAGAACAAGTGAGGGGAGAGAGGCAGGCAGGCGACGGGCCCCGTGATTCCCTTCAACTTTCGCTTTCCTTCTCCTCGTCTTCACTCTCTGCTCCCCACGCTGCATCCTCAAAACCATTCCACCCTCGAATCCGCCGCGCTCACGCCCGCGCTCCACAGCTGCCACGGCCCCCGAGTGTGCCCACCGCCGTGCCGTGCGTGTCCAAGCAAGCAATGTGAGGGCGCGCCGCGGCTTAAGCCAGCCAGGTAGGTGTCCAGGGTAACACAACAACGCGCGCGCGATGACGCTGCAGATGGAGCCGCCGGTGCCGCCGCCGCGGCGGTCGGTGTCGACGACCTGCGACCTGCACCCGGGGGAGACCTTCACGGGCTTCTGCGCCGCCTGCCTCCGCGAGCGCCTGGCGGGGCTCGAGGCCAACGCCGCCGCGGCCGGCGCCGCGCCAGGCCGCAAGTCCACCTCCGCCATCCGCTCGCTCTTCTCCCGCCCGTTGTTCGCCGCTGCCGCCGCCGCCGGGGGCGGGGGCGGGGGACCCTCGGGCTCAGGTGGTGCCGCCGCGGCCGCGATGCCGGACCTCCGCCGCTGCAAGTCCTTCTCCTGCGGGCGCGGGGGCGGCGACGCGCTGGCCGCCGCCGTCCTCGCGGGCGCTGGCGGCGCCGGCGGGGCCGGGGCGTACGAGCCGCAGCGGCGTTCGTGCGACGTGCGCGGGCGGAGCACTCTCTGGGCGCTCTTCCATCAGGATGACCGCGAGCGGGTTCGTGACGGCACCGCGTTCGGCGCCTTCCCTGCCTCGTCCTCCGCCGCCGCGGCCGCGCTCGCTGCCGAGGTCCTTCCGCCCCCGCAGCCGCCGCCGCCTCATCCGCCGGCGTGCGTCCCTGAGATGTTCTTGGAGGGGGAGATTGCTGTTGTGGCCGAGGAGGATTCTGACGAGATTGTTCCGGTGGTGGAGCCCGTCTTGGAGGTGGACACCTCTGGGGAGATGGAGACGACGGAGGTTGATGCGGCCGCGCGGCATGTCAGGGCCATGAAGGATCACATAGATCTCGAGTCCTCGCAGTCGCAGCAGCAGCCCAACAAGAAGCTGCCGCCCAAGGACCTCAAGGAGATCGCCGGGAGCTTCTGGCTGGCCGCCTCGGTGTTCAGCAAGAAGTGGCAGAAGTGGAGGCGCAAGCAGAAGCTCAAGAAGCAGGAGGCCGCGGGCAGCAAGGCGGCGGCGGCGGCAATGCCCCCACCGGAGAAGCCCTCCAAGCCATCGTTCCTCCTCAGGCGTAGCCGCTTCCGCCGTGGTGAAGCCGGCGGCTCCGAGTTCGCCGGCGGCCGGCGCTCGTGCGACACGGATCCACGGTTCTCCCTGGACGCCGGCCGCATGTCCGTCGACGACATGGGCTTCAACTGGGACGAGCCCCGTGCGTCGTGGGACGGCTATCTGTTCGGCGCCGGCACCGGCATTGGCCTCGGCCGCGCGCCGCCGCCGCTCTCCCGCCTACCTCCCATCCTCTCGGCTCTGGAAGACTCCCCCGCCGGCATCGTGGAGCGCTCCGACGGTCAAATCCCCGTGGAGGACGACTCCCAGCCGGAGCCCGACTCCGACGCGAACGTCCCTGGGGGCACGGCCCAGACGCGAGACTACTACATGGACACGTCAAGCCGGAGGCGCCGGAGCCTTGACAGGTCCAGCTCTGTGCGCAGGTCCTTCGAAGTCACCGACCCAAAGCCAGTGGCAGTGCCAGTGCCAGTGCCTGTTCCAGTGACCGCACCACCGGCCGCGGCCATTGTCAACGGCAGGGAATCCCCTCTGATGGGCAGCTCGGAGTTCTACCACTTCCACCACGCCGAAGACCTGTTCGACCACCGCTTCAGCACCACGTCGCTCGTCGAGGACTTCTCCGCCAGCCTGGACGCTGCCTTCCACGGGGGCCCCGCGAAGAAGCCGCGGCGGTGGCGCAAGGCGTGGAGCCTCTGGGGCCTGATCCACCGCCGCGCCGCGGGGCGGAGCAGGAACGGCGCGTCCGACGTCGGCGCGGACCGCGCGTTCTCGGAACCGTGGCCGGAGATGATGCGCGTCCGCGGGTACAACGGCCGGATGATGCAGCGGTGCAACAGCAACGCGAGCGCGCGGAGCTCGTTCAGCAGCAACAGCGGCGGCGGCGGGGGGCTGGGCAGCTCGAGGCGCAGCTACGTGGCCGACGCCGCCCACGCCCACGCCCACGGCGGACACGTGAAGCGGAGGCGCGAGGAGTACTGCGCGGCGGCGCTGGAGCGGAACCGCAGCGCGCGGCACTCGCCGGGCATCGCCGCCGGCGACAACGGCATGCTGCGGTTCTACCTCACGCCGATTCGGAGCGCCAGCGGCCGCCGTACCGCCGCCGTCCTCCCGGTAAAAGGCGGACGGCAGTCGTTCGCGCGGACGATGCTGGGGCTGTACTGAGTACTGACTGACGACGGCCGGCGACCTGCTGGTCAAGCTGCTTCGTTTCAGTAGTAGGGCAGTAGTAGCTGATGGCTTACATGTTCATTCAGGTGCTTGGGCGGTGGTGGTATAACCAAAAATCGTTTACAATGCTTGTGTAGTGTTAGTGCAGTGATCCTTTTGTTCATTCGCGGGCTGGATAAAATCAAGTTTAATCTCGTATAATCACGACTTAAACTCTGTGCTGTTTGTTGTTCTGTGGCTTCGTTCTCAATCGCCAGATGCTTCTTCTCTTCAGTTTGTCATCCCTGTGATGCAGCCATTGCCGGCGGCAAGCTCGGCGGCGGCGACGTTGGACTCCGTCGTCCCCGGGGCCGGACGCCACGCCCACGCTAGTCGCACTGTCCCGGTCATTTCACTTTCAGGGACAGTAGTAGCGGCTACGCGCCGCGTCGGACCCCGTTAAAGGCGGCGCCCATATTCCATTGGTCCCTAGGCGCCACTCGCTGCCGCTGGGCCTCAAAAAGTCGGCGTGCCCAAGCCAATTCTTCCTCCACTCCACCTGGCTCCCGTGCGCGCCGCGGTGGTGGTGGTGCTGCCGCGCCCCGCGCGCGGCGCCGCGTAGCGGGGGTGCTCGCTGCTCGTTTTCCTCCACTTGGTTGGTCTGGTCGGTTGGTTTGTTCGCTTGGCCTCGTGCGACCAAGAGCGAAACGCGGGCGCTTGCACGGGTTTGTTGTTGCTGGACTGTGGACTCCGGACTCCGATCGGGAGCAGCGGGATCCACGAGCACGAGGTGCCCCGGCGATTCTGATTCGGGACCTGTGAACAGATGGACATGGCCGCGAGGGGCCGATTAAGTAATCGGCGCGGCGCCGGATCTAGGCTGACGTGGGGATTTTCTCGTGCTAATGCAGTGCATCAACGGGCATGTGCACGATTACTATTAGGCCTTGTTTAGTTCCAAAATATTTTGCAAAATCGACACCGTAGCTCTTTCGTTTGTATTTGACAAATATTGTCCAACTATGGACTAACTAGGCTCAAAAGATTCATCTCGTCAATTTCGACCAAACTGTGCAATTAGTTTTTATTTTTATCTATATTTAATACTTTATGCATGTGTCTAAAGATTCGATGTGACGGGGAATCTGAAAAATTTTGCAAATTTTTTTGGTAACTAAACAAGGCCTTATTATATATATAAAAAAAATCCACCCACATGTTCGTAAGATTTTCTTATAGAGCCATAACACATCAGTAGAGCCTAAATCACCTAGAGGCCGCCGACTATCAGGCCGACAAGGCCGATTAGGCACTCGTACTTCGCCGGTAAACTCACGAACGGCCCGTCGGGGAGACACACAACCGGAGTGTTTTAGGATCCACAAGACCACATAGTAGAACACCCACAAATCTCATCTCATCAAGGGAAATCGATAAAAGACCGACTATTTAGTTGGATATCTCAATTGACCGTGTACCCCATTATATGAAATAGGATGGTGTTATCTCGTTGAAAAACTAATGTGGTACTATTTTTATGTCGTTTTCATAGAGTTTTCATGTCGTTTTCATAGAGTTTTCCGTAGATTAGGCCAAAACTAGCATGGCTCAATTCTAAAGTTGGCTTGGCCTAATTTGAGTGTCAACGATTATATGAAAAAGCTGTCACTGAGGATGTCTCTAGCACCTGATTTTTAGTCCCTACGATGAAAACCCACTTGTACTAAAAAGGTAAATCCATTGGTAGAGATAAGTTCTTCAACCCCAGGCCATTGAAGGCCCAATATATCTCGTGGTTCAACCTCCACCGGCATGCTCCAAGCTCCGCTACCCTGCCCTCCTCCCGTGTCTCTAGTGGTTATGAATGGCAAACTTGCCGCCAGGGTAATTAGTATTAACAATTTTTTTGTTTTTTATTCCTCTGTTTCTATGGTTAATACAATTTTTCTTCCATAAAAAATAATGGATTAGTTCTTATTCATGTAGCCCTAGATTTTTTTAGTCGAGCTGGATTTGAACTACCTAGACATGTTGTGAGCGAATTTACAGTTTGTCCCCAGCTTGGACGCCATCCATGGAAAATTATTCTATGCTTTTTTTTTATAAGTTGGAAACATGATTCCGCTTTTTTAAAAGAAAAGATTGTCAATTGGTCCATGTTCAAATAAGGCAACTAAAGCTTCTATTGGTTCTACTTGATTCTCTATCAACCAGTTCACTCATCATTTCCTTTCGTAGTTATGGCCTTGGAAAAGCATAGTTGGTTACCTAATGATGGTCGTTACCTTTGCCAATAACTCCCATCTTCTTGTGCATAACCGAAGTCACAATTAGAAAGGTATCTTTTCATATTCATACGGACTGATCTTATCCTTTACTTGACTTGATGCTTCACATGTTCGCTTGACTGAAAAGCTATGACTGAGACTGAGAGTACTGTTCGCTGATTTATTGTAAGAGAAAAATACTGTTGAATGACTGACAGACAGATAAACTTAAGCGAACAAACTGGTTCGACTTACTGTTTGTTCACTTTAACAAGCATTGGGTATGGTTTGTCTATCCTCTACCTCTGCCTTCTTTGCCGGTTTCTAACCAGCATTCCCTAAGACAATTGTATCTCTTTTGAAATACATACATTATTCTTTCTTGTTCTTCTATTAACGGAGCGAAAGACGCCACCACGTACCTGAAAATGGCAACCTTCGACCATTAATCAACTATTGCTTTTATTGATAAAATCGTAGAATTACGTACTGTTGCCCATTTTGCAAAGGAAAATTATATGCTTGCTTTTTATACGCTTGTTCGTGTATATTTTTTTTAAAACTTTTGCTCACCCCCACTGAACAGAGAGCATATGAATGCTACTTAGGCCTTGTTTAGTTTCCCACCCCAAATTTTTTCATCCATCCCATCGAATCTTTGGACACATGCATAGAACATTAAATATATATAAAAAATAAACTAATTACACAGTTTGGTTGAAAATCACGAGACGAATCTTTTAAGCCTAGTTACACTATGATTAGCCTTAAGTGCTACAGTAACCCACATGTGCTAATGACAGGTTAATTATACTTAATAGATTTGTCCTGCAGTTTCCTGATGAACTATGTAATTTGTTTTTTTTATTAATTTCTAAAAACCCCTCCCGACGTCCTTCCGACACATCCGATGTGACATTCAAAAAATTTTCATCTCCAATCTAAATATGGCCTTATTACTTCTTGTCAGCTAGCTTTCCTAGTCCGAGGCATATTTCTTCCTTGTATGCCTCTGCCAGTCTGCCTCGCTTACCAGGCTACCAGCTCTTGTCTTCGGTAGAACACAACCGTCAAATGCCCTTCTACTATTCGTCATTAGTTGTAAGACGTCCAGCCCTAGCAACAAAGCCTCCTCTGTCTCTTGTAGCCGATGACTACCTATTTAAACTATTCGATCTCATGATCTGATTTTTCTTCTCAGACTCAAAAACTAAACATCGTACCTCACTGATTCTCAAAGCCGTTGAAATTACGTTTCTACCTAAGTTAAAAGTGCTTTTCAAGTCGGTTTCATCATTTCTATAGTTTCTTTTTATAAATATCTAATAAGGTTTTTCAACCACAAAAACATCTATGAGCTTATAAATTTTCGAAACAATCGTATAGATATAGATTGGGACATGAAAAATCCGAGTGAAATATTTAGAGCTTGTGAAAATATCTCTAAAAGTTTTCAAAATTATATTTATCTCTAGAAAAATAGGAAAAAATAAAAAATTCCAAAAATATTCTACTCAATGTCTAAATGAGACTTAAGAACCCCATAGCAAAAATATGAGATGCGACTAACAAGAATGCAACACATATTTAATTTCATGCTATGCATTCATCGTGGTTGCATCTCATGTTTTTGTTCTAGAAAGTTTTCAACATCAATTAGAAATTTTAGGGACTTCTCATATTTTGTTCACTCTTTGGAAGATTTTAGAGATACTTCAAGGTAAGTATAGTTTTTTTGGAAGCTTTTACGGGTACTTTGACAATCTCTAAATATTTTAATTGGGTTTGCCATATATTCTACGTATCTCTATGATTTTCTAAACAAATTTAAATGCTTAGAGACATTTTTCTTTGTTCAAAAACCTTATCTTTCTGATTTTTTAAACGAAAAGTGGTAAAATGCCTTGAAAACCACCTCTAACCGGTGCAAAGAGCTACCAGTTTTGAATGTTGAAGTTGAAGGTGTAAAGATATCCGGTTTTAGAGTTTGAAAAGCAAATTACTAGACAACAATTATACTAGACAACAATTATAGTTCAACATAGGTAAAGAGAAATGGCAGCAAGGCCACTGGCCCAGCTTGCCAAGCCCAGGGCCCAGTGCCTCTGCTCTGACGCTCGCTGTTAAGTGCATCGCATTCATGGCGCCTGGCTGCTCGCCCCGCAGTGAAAGCGAACATACAACTGCGAGCGAGCGAATATCATGTGTCAGAGCTTACGAGTACGACGGCGCCACCATCACCGTACTAGTACCATCGCTAGCTCGATCTCCCATCAACAGCTAGCAATGGCGAGCTTGTCTGCTTGTCATCTTATCTCCGGTCTGGAGGCCTCAGCTCAAAATGCGTCTGACGCTGTAGTTTGCGAAAAGAAAATTTTTAGGTATTATATTAGATATGTCACAAGCATATCAAGAGTAGTTTTCGAATACTAATAAAAAATAATTTACATAGCTTGCTTAGAAACTACGACATAAATTTATTAAACATAAGAAATCCATTATTATTAGTATATGTGGTATTGTAGCAGTTTTGGTTATAGCTAACCATAAATTATCTTAAAAGATTTATTTCGTGATTTACAATTAAACTGTAAAATTAGTTTTTTTTTTCATCTACATTTGATGCTTTATATATGTATCCAAAGATTTGATGAGACGTGTGAAAAATTTTGGAAACTAAACCTCGCTTGAGTGGGATGTAACTTCTCGTCTTCTCATGTCATGCATGGAGCCACCTATAGATTTACAACGGGCCAGGCCGGCACGGCACGGGGCGGGCCACGTCGGGCCACGGGCCGATCGGGCCGTGCCGTCCGTTCAACTCGGTCGGGCCGGGCCGACCCACAGCCCGACAAGCATATCATGTCTTAATTTACCACTTTTTTAAACAAAGGTTAATTTTTTCACATATCACAGCATATGAAAGAAGTACCATACAATTTTATTGTTTCAAGCAAAACATATCTCAATTCACAAGTTATATCAAAGAGAAAGAGCACAAAACCACAACATATAGAACAAAATGAGCGGGCCGTGTCAAGCCGGGCCACCACCATGCTGCGGGCCGAGGGTGTGGCCGGACCGGGCCGCCCGTGGCCCGCAAGCACCGGACCGGGCCAAATTTAACGGGCCAAATGTACATTTATAGAGCCACCCATGTCCTACGCAAATGAGGAGTGAAGTCCAGTCTAGATGCTGACTAGGCTCGAAATGCATCTGATCTGATACGAGGATCTGATACGAGGGAGGCGATGTCTCATGGACTAGGGCGGGCATGAGTTGGCCACTCATCGGTACAGGTGACAATACGTGCATGTGCATGCAGATGCAGTGCCCGGAGGGTCGTAGTCGTAGACACCACGCATCAGGCCATCACGCATTGCCCGGTTGGTCTCAGGGCTTTTACATGGACGGTGCACGCTCCCAACCTGGATGCATGTATGGTCCTGTGGCCGTATATATATAGGCCTTGTTTATTTCCTCAAAAATTTTACAAAATTTTTCAGATTTCACATCATATCGAATCTTTAGACATATGTATGAATCATTAAATATATATGAAAATAAAAACTAATTGCACAGTTTGGTCGGAATTGACAAGACGAATCTTTTAAGTCTAGTTAGTCTATAATTAGACAATATTTGTCAAACACAAACGAAAGTAATATTATTCCTATTTTGTAAAAAAATTTGGAAGTAAACAAACCCATAATGCACGGAGAGCGCTGCACTGCAGTGTAGGGCACCGCACTCCCGTTCCTTCGCTCCATGCATGGAGACATGGAGTACATGTGCATGGAACGCATGCATGGGCAGCTCCCCGCAATGATAGCCAGATGATAGTACTGCTGCTTCAGATGCGATGTCGTTCATCTGAAACATTTGAAGAAAGACTTGTGTCGTGTTTACTGGTGCGTAGTAGTACGTACCAAAGAGTAACCTGGTACAGTCCCACTAAGCTCGCCATTAATTCTTCGCCGATGTGGATCAGGATGTTCGGTCGGCAGGTATGCCATCTGGTTCATCGAGTGAATTTATGGATAATACTCCCCCTCCACAAAAAGTAGGACACTACTCTCTCCGTTTCAAAATAAATGATGTTTTTAACTTTGAGATATTTTGTTTGACTGTTTGTCTTATTCAAAAAATTTTCAGTCAAATAAGATGTCTCAAAGTAAAAAAAAAACATCATTTTTTTATGAGATGGAGAGAGTACTGTCTAAGATTTATAGGATATATTAGTATAACCAAACAAGATATAACAAGGATAACTCTGAAAACTAGCCAACAATAACAGGGATGCAATGCCAAATAGTGTTATAGCGTATTTCTTGTGTAACAAATTTTAAAATGTCAAGTCTTTCTTTGTGAGACTATGTAAGCTTATTGATATGGGCGGTGTCAGAAATTATAAACAGGGGACCGGCTGAAAAAAAACATGTAAAAACTGAGCGTGGCTCAATGGATTAGGCTTTTCGTAATGATAGTCTGTGTTAATTCACCACTTAATATGATTGCTCGTATTTTCATATAGGTATTCTAAAATCTAAGGCCTTGCTCTTTCACTGGTATGTGATATGCCATTGAAGCAAGACTCTGTGGTGACTTCATAAATCTCGAGATCTACTAGTTTAGCCTTTGCAAACATGTTCATAGGGATCATTTTATTACTAGTTGTGTTTTGTAAAATTTTCTTATCTACTCCCTCATCTCATAAAAAGTGTTGCTATGAAATTCGCGTTAGTTTTGACTAGGTTTCTTGAAAATAGTAATATTATATCTCTAAATAAGTTTATTATGAAAATATATTGAATGATCTATCTAATGTACTAATTATATTAATCTTTTCTTATATATATTTGGTTAAAGTTAAAAATATTTGACTTCTTCGAAAATGAGAATGATACTTTTTATTAGATGAAGGAAGTAGAAGATATTAATAAGCACATATAATAATAATTTGCTATATTTTTTCACTAAATATGGAAAAATTGTAAGATTATACTAATGACTTTTTTATCATATGTTAGGGGGGCATGGCCCCTGTCACACTCTTGTTTCCACCGCTGGCTTTCATAAATACCACTAGCTAGTGTGTTTTTCCAAGACCGTAACCGTACCATCCAATTCCCACAAAGAAATCTCTCACTTGTTTACATAAACAACACCAACTAATGTGGTTTTTCCAAGACGATCCATCCCCACAAAGAGACCATTTGGCATGGTTGAAGATGCTTGTTTAATATTAACTCTGTAATATCGGCTATTTGTTTCTTTCATCCAATAAGCACCAATACTTGTAGAGATGAAACTAGCATAAAATGTGAGTGGCGGTCTTTAATTTACTAGTGGACCTCTATAGCTACATAGAAAAAGACATGTTTTCTTTAAAACCCAAAAATTTAAGTGGGGGCACGTGCCCCCGTTCCTTGTGTACTAGATCCACCCCTAACACTCGTCTTGGTGCGCGTAAGACTCCTACTAACCACCTTATTTCCATTAGCTTGCATGTATAGATTGAACATAGGTCACTTCGTCATCTAAGCTGCGCACTAGCTTCAATAAATCCTCTACATTTGGGAACCCTAAAAGAAAGAAAGCAACAATTAGGAATAGCATTTAGCCTTTAGTTTTCTTGGACAATCTCCTACTAACCACCTTATTTCCATTAGTATGCATGTATAGGTTGAACCTATGTCACTTCATCATCTAAGCTGCACACTAGCATCAATAATTTCTCTACATTTGGGAACCCTAAAAGAAAGAAAATAACAATTAGGAATATAATTTAGCCTTCAGTTTTCTTGGACAGTCTCTAGCAATGTTTCCGGTGTCCATATTTCTTTAACTCTAATTTAACTTGCAATTTGGTAAACCTGAACCCCAATTTTCAAACTGAGCATCTCCAACAGTTTGGCAAATGACTTCTCATCTATAAATTTTTTTAGTAAAATGAGAAAAAACTCTCTCCAACAGTTTGACATCCTAATTCCCTATCTTTTTCAACTTGGTATATCTCCTTGTCTAGCGCGCAAATATACGCGCGAACTCCATGCTTGGCATCGGTCTTTCTCCTCATGTTTAGCGGGACACTGTTAACTTAATGGGGCTCTTCGTTTTGTTAGCGGATTTGTAGGTTTTTGAAAATGAAATTTGCCAAACTGTTAGAGATGAGATCTTGTTTTCCTCCCTATATTATTGTGGGAGTTAGCAAACAACAAGATTTGAAAAACAAATTTTGCCAAACGGTTGGAGATGCTCTTAGATTTGATTGCTAAATTAGAGATGAGAGAGGAACTTATTTTAAGAAGTGTGTAATTTTAACTAAAGCCAAATTAAGGGTATATTTGCTAGTTAGCCCACCTCCAAGTGCCAATCATCTCGGTCAGAGAGAGGGAAATTATTCTACAGATAATTTTGCTAATTAAACATGAAATAAAATATTCCATAACTAAATTATTTGGATAAAGAAGGTTCAACATTTATAAATTGTGCAAAGAAGTCTTCCATTCTACTATATTAGATGTAGAAATGCCTGATCAGTAGACAATTGTTTTAGCTTCGACACTTGCTTTACTGCTCGTCATATTGTGGCGGTGCCGAGAATTATACATAGGGGGCTGGTCAAAAGATATCGATATATACGAACTGTGCTAGTTCATCTATGTAGATTTTATGGTGAAAACTGACCACTCAAGTTTGTCATCAATAAAATTGCTCCTACTTTCCTCGATTTATTATAGTATTTGTTGATTTAATAATATTATTTGTCATGTAGTTGGTGACAGTGTCTCTCGAAATGAAAAGAGAGTTGACATATAATAGTAGTTCTGTTCAATAAGCTTGATGTGATGACCATAAAGTACCGATGACCGCTGCGTTGTTATTATTAGTTAATTATATATGTATTCAGCAAAATATAAATACAACAAAATGTAAGAATACATTTAGTAGAACCTAAAGTTTTATTAAATATGTCCTAGTATAGTAGCAAATAACGTGTTCTAAAATATAATCAAATTTTATTTTATACATTTTGTTGTCGAGAAGACATCGAAAATATATATATACGTGAACTTTTTATCATATATTTTATATAAATATATATTATATTAATTATATACCGAGTGAAAACATTTTGTTGTGATGTTAGGGGGGTCATGGCCCCTGCCGGCCCCCTTTGGCTCCGCCCCTGCTTGTTGCCGACCTGATCTACGTACCTGCCTAATCCAAAAGCATCAATCGAACACGATCTTCATATGGTAGCCACACGCACACACGCTCCACGGATCATGAGTTCATGACCGATTGGTTTGCCACGATAGTGAGAAAACCAAAGGACCTACAGCTGAAGGACTATTTCAGGGGCAACGTTGCCCTGGTTGAAGTTGACGCCTGCACGATCGAGGGGGAGCACAAATTCCTCCCGTCGGCCGTTTCCTTGCCTTGGTTGCAAGATTGTCTCTTTCGTGCCTGGATGCGTGTAGTATGCATGATGCATGTAAAATCGAAATGACAGGTTGATCATGGCCGGCTCAGATGAGCCAGGGTCGGCCGGGATTCCTGCGAGTTCAGGTACATGTTGTTAGGCCACCTTTTATTTTCCTCGTCGAAACGAATTTCAAACAAAAATGTTAGGACAGCTTTTCTCCTCTCCTATTGCTGCAGGTGGACGCACTACGACAATTGGCAGGATTCCCTTTGAAGCCACGCAAGGTTCAGTTCATCAACGACATATCGATCACCAATGATTTCTCTCTCTCTTTTTCTTTTGTGGAAAAAAGGAGAATGTTTCCCCTGCCTTCTTTCGAAGAAACAAGCGCACACAAACGTTTGATCCCTTACAATGTATGTATTTGAGGCGCGTCCGCCAAAACTGTTGAGGTCCAAACTATTCACTACATGGTCGAAATACAAAATGGAGTTAGTACGGTAGGTGTCATCTTCTTATCATCTTTGCCGCCATCTTCAGAATCATCCTCACATGTCACATCCTCCCAACATTCTCCTTGAGAACAAATTGCACTATGTGATTTCCACAAAATCCAAAGGAAGGATAGCCGAAGTGCACAAATTCTTTGCAAGAGCACTTTTACCACATAACCAGAATCCAGCAACTTATTTAAAATCAGAACCAATATCGCATTGCAAGATTTGAGCTACCGTGTTCCATATATTGACAGCAATACAACAATCATAAAACAGATGGTTAATGGATTCATTTTCACTGCAAAGTGCAAAGCAAACAATACATACAATCTGTCGGTCTTCTTTTAGGTAATTTATCTCTCGTGAGAAGTTCGTTTGTTCTACTACTTACTCTGCCGGTGGAACCCGCTAGTTCTGAAATGTGAAATTCTAACCCGATCCAGGCAAAGCAGTCCAGGCAGCTCTAGTTTCGAGCCTGCTGAAGGCACCACAGTCCAGCTCCAGCACCAGATGACCATCTGGGCTTTCAGCGCAGAGTCCTCCGAATTACCTGGGCTTTCCAGGGGGAATGGCCAGCCCAGGCAAGTGTTCTCGATACAGTTCAGGCCTTGTTTAGTTTCAAAAAGTTTTACAAAATTTTTAAATTTTCCGTCACATCAAATCTTACGGCACATTCACAGAATATTAAATATAGATAAAAAAATAACTAATTGCACAGTTTATCTATAATTTATAAGATGAATCTTTTACGCCTAATTAATATATGATTAGACAATATTTATCAAATACAAATAAAAATACTACAGTGTCCATTTTACAAAAAAATTAGAACTAAACAAGACCTCAACACTTCACCGTGTTAATTTTTCAGCACGCGTATCGCCGCCGGCTCATTTGAGACATTGAATCGACTTATTATTTCGGTTCGTCACACAAAAAAGAAAAGATGTGTTTCAGTAGCAAGACACATACAATCTGGTTCTTCTGTCATCACTGAAAAAAAAAAGATTCAGATTGTTCTGCCCTTTCAAATCATTCACCGCAGCTGGACTCTACAAATTAAACATTTTTGATTTGGCCACTGCAGCGCACAGGTCTTGTGGACCCAAACAGAGCACAAGCCGAAGAAATGTAGGCAAAATGATATATGCACACGATCACGACCTGTTGGCCGTCAACTTGGGGGGGTGGGGGGGGGGGGCATCGACGGGATGGTTATCATGAAGCGACTTTGGTGATCTAGTGAGGATTTACGATGTTATATTCATCCGCAGGCATCTAACATCTAAGAATAATAATTCTCATGAATTTATACAATACTTTTTCTTTCCACTGTTACAACTAAATCCCCGTTTGGTAGTGATTCTTAAGCAATTTCAAGAGTAGTTTCGAACGTGAGGCTAAACAGACTCACGACGACTAGCTCTTCGAACGAATCTCTAAAAAACACGCTGAGAGAGAGCCGCGAGAGATATAGGCAAAATGATGTATGCACACGATCACAACCTGTTGGCCGTCAATGGGGGAAAATCGACGGGATGGTTATCATGAAGTGACTTTGGTCATCTAGTGAGGATTTACGATCTTGTATTCATCTGTAAGCATCCAACATCTAAGAATAATAATTCTCATGAATTTACATAATATTTTTTCCAACTGTTGCAACTAAATCCCCATTTAGTAGTGATTCTTAAGCAATTTCAAAAGATGTTTTGAACGTGAGGGTAAATAGACTCACGGCAACCAGCTCCTCGAATGAATCTCCCAAAAACACGCTGAAGCCTGAAGGAGAGCCACCAGAGATGGACAAGCTAAAGAAAGTAGTTTTCATGGCCCATGGGCTCCTCCTCCATTCTCACACACACAGCCAAAGGCGGAGAAGAAGCCCAAGCGACTCCCCCCTCTTCAAGCCAGGAGCGTCCTGAGCAAATATGAGGCCCAGTTCAAAACAACAATTGGAGGCCTAGCATCTATTGTCAAAATCTAAAAAGATAATATCAAATATCGATATATTACAAAGGAAATATATAAAAGATTAATTAAATAAAATAGGAATTGTGCATGGAATTTATACCGGGCAATAATATCCGTCTGGTGTCCTAATCTGGGTCCGGCCGTCTAGGATTACTACTGTGTTGAGCGACGAACAACACCCAAGACGAGGAACAAGTTCAAGAGACAAAGCCACAAACTCACAAAGGATTACAAACTTATATACTTATATGAAGAAGAATTACCGGCCATCTATTTTTCTAACTCACGATCATAGACTCAATGTGCTTTCTCTCGAAGGAAGTAGCAGACCCTGTTTATTGAGTCTCTGTGACTAATTTACTAATTAAAATAAACCTAAAATTAATATATATACTTAGAACACTTAGTAAATTTTAGGGACCATAAATTTTGGAGGCCCAGTTCAATTGCACAGCCCGCAAGGGCTTCGGGACGCCCCTGTTCAAGCACACAGTCGACAACGGAGATGACACACGAGCGACAAGAGATGGGGTGGCGCGAGAGGCGTGGTGAGAGGTGTGGGGTAGCGAATGAGGCACGTCTTCGCTTGGCGACACGATGGGAGGGGTGGGGTGATTGTTGGAGGTCGAGCGAGAGGGGCAACGACGATGAAGGAGAAGAGTTCGGCAGAAGCCGTAGGATGAGAGGGGAGTGACAAGATGAAATGAGAGAGAATAAAAGAAAAAAATAAAAAAGCAAAAAAATAAAAAAAAACACAAAGATGTTATAGATATTTCATCCTCTTGGTGTACTATTAGAAGTTGTTTTACGAAACGTTGTTACCAAAACAACACCACTTTCACTTTCATAGATGATCCATAAGCTAAAGAAAGAAATTTTGCTCAACTAGTGAGGGAGAGTTGTATCAATCGCATGTGTTAGATGCTTGCGTATAGAGTTAGGAGCTAGGTTCTCGGAATGTTGGGGTCGAGGAATTGAGACCCTACAATGTGGGGACATCACTTTTAAAACTATGGTGTGAAGGATTATACCTATTTATCTTGTTTCTCAGGGGGATAGAGAACTCGTACCTAGTATAACTGGAATGAGGAACCTATTATATGTTTTGGGCCTCTTTGGTGGGCTACTCCTACACCAGCAACTGCAGCGACACTGTGTACAGAAACAAATTTTCTTTTACCTAGTGTAGAATGAATGTAGAGGTGAGAAAAACTATGATTTGTCACTTTTTCGGCTCTAGCTCCTCTGATGAAACGGAAGACTGAACGAGCTTAACCAAACAGAGTCTAAGACAACTTGTATGAACTTGTTCCGTCGTAGGCGTTTGGAACGATGTTTTTCTATGTTCCTATTCCTCTTTTAAGAACAAAGTTTCTCAAACGTGAAACAAGATCATCTCCCGTGATTCAGGCTGCTATACGTGTGTTACGAATCTACCCACGCGGCTACCGATCCATCAAAAGCCTTCGGCCAACTTCTTATTCTCCGATATTGCGCACTTAAGGTGACCGTTGGCCGTCATCTTCTGTAGTAAAGTCAAATCACATCCACTCCTGAGGGGCCCCGTACATGCTTTGGACGTCGAAGCGCCAAGTTGCGCAGCATTTGCCAATGAAATCAATCTTTTTAAGTTGTCAAAAAAATCAATGTTTTTAAATAATAATAGAAAATGATCCGGTTTCACTCTCAATTAGAGAAATCAGGTCTCGCTTGTTACAAGAACTGCACATTTGGTTGAGATGTTAATTGAAGGAGTGTTTTCTAAGAGTGGGAATAGAATATTGATGGGATGGTGAGTGGAAGTTTAGAGAGCTAACTCTCACAATCACTCCTCAGGGGATGGGACAATAAGTGAGTGAGAATTATACTCTTAGTGAAAGATGAATGCATCCTTACCATCCATCATGACTAATGACCTGTTATATAATATTCAAAACTCTACGCAACATTTGAGTGATATGAATTCCCTCTTATTTTCTTCAACAAACCAAATAAGGGGTTGGAACCATATATCCAATTCCCATCTTAATTCCTTCCACCAACCCTTATCACTCATTTTCATACTCCTCATATAGTTGCTAAAACCAGTGGCGGAGACACCAGGCGACCAACCGTTTGACTGATAAGCAAAGAAAAAAATTGCGGGCTATCAAAAATAGCGTTGGCTGATTCTGGCCGTTATTTTCCGCTATAGCGCCGCTATAGCTACGCTATACGACGTAGCGGTCGCGCTGTGTCGCCGCTATAGCTCCGCATAGCGCCGCTATAGCCCGCTATTTAAATACAGCACGCACCAGATGAAAAGTTTAAAACTAAAATCTCACAAGTGACAAGTAACTCACAAGTCACAACCCATGATCTAATAGTCTATTTATTACAATCCAAAATTCCAAATTCAAAAGCAAAAGGCATAAAGCCACAAGTGCCATAGTTCAATAATCAATAAGCAACTGAAAGTATGAAACATAATTACATAAATGAAATGACAAGCACTAAGCACACAAGTTACTGCATCTCTTCATCAGAAACAGAAATGGAATCAGAATGCATCATAGTGTCATTTTCTCCATCAGAAGATGAAGCAGATAACTCATCATCACCAGTAGGAATCAGTCTCTTTCTCTTCCTGCTCTGGTTACCTCTCTTCCTTGGTGGTGGTGCAGCTACAACCTCTTGTGAGGTACCTCCAATTCCTCCTTCCTCATCCTCTTCCATTTCTGTTTGCTCAACACCAGTGATCCACTCATTGTCTTCATCTTCTAAGACATCACTAACAGGTTTCTCAAGTGGATCTCTATCCTTATTGTCCTTCTTTTGTCTCAGTTTTGAGTTGAATTTGACAAACACAAGATCCCTCATTCTGTCATGCAGCAGCCTATTGCGTCTCTTGGTGTGGACCTACATACAATTGGAATCAGTAAGGGACTAAGAGTCTAAGAGACTAAGAATGTAAGAGTAAGAGTGCAAGACCAATTCTTACTTGTTCAAATGAACTCCAGCATCTCTCACAAGCTGATGAACTGCAAGTCAAACTGAGAATTCTAGCAGCTAGCTTTCTGAGGGTTGGTGCACTACTTCCATGATTCAGCCACCACTTAGCTACAATACAACAAAGAAGTGGAAAATAGAGGACAATGTAAATTATTTGCCAACAAAGAAATTTATTTGCTAGAGGTAGAGGACAATTTTTCATACCAGGATTAAAATGAATATTTTTGCACTGCCTTTTAGCAATTTCTTTGCCAAAGGATCCTTCAGCATCTTGGAACTTTTGAAGCTCTTCAATAATCTTGTCCTGAGTCTCTATATCTGGAACAAGCTTTGTAATGCAAGTTATGACACCATCTCTAAATGTTTCATTGTCCTCTATAGCCACCTTGTTTTGATAATAGTAGAAAGGGTTGAGGTAGTAACCAGCCCTATGCAAAGGAGTTTTCAGCTTACTGTCCCACCTCTTGTCAATGAACTGAAAAACTTCCTCGAACTTTCTCCTGTCATTATTGAACCTCTTAGAGATCTCATTCTTAGCCTCCTGTAGATACCCATATAAGAAACCCATTGCTGGCACATCACTGTCCATTCTCCTCAAGACATGAGCTAATGGCTCAAAGTAAATAACAGCAGTCTCAACATCTCTCCAGAAAGTTTCAGATTTGGCAACCTTCTCTGCTTTCTTCCCTTTGGCACTCTTTAGGTAGCCTAGTTCATGGAGCTCATCCTCCCTAAAAAGCCTTTGCAACTGCTTCTTGTTTTCTAGCATGCTTTTCAAGTTGAGATAAGCTGTAGCAAACCTTGTAACACCACACCTCACCAAATCTCTAGAAAGGTACTTCCTCATCAGGTCCAAAACTCTAGTATGGGCATAAAGAAAAACAGTCAAGCACTTTGCTTTGCTAATTGTTGCAGCAACTCTGGGCATCTTTCCTATATCTTCCAACATTAAATCAATGGTATGGGCTGCACAACCATTCCAGAAAATAGAGGGGTGCTTTGCTCTCAACAAACTAGCCGCTGCCTCATTTGGTCTTGCATTGTCAGTCACAACTTGAACTACATTTTGCACCCCTATTTCCTCAATACACTTATCAACCAACTCAAAAATGTATCTGCCATCTTTCTTCACAGCTGAGCAATCCACAGAATCAAGAAAATAAACACCATATGCATTGTGAACTACCAAGTTCATCACACCTCTACCTCTCTTATCTGTCCAAGCATCAGTCATAACTGAGCATCCATGTAGCTCCCAAGACTCTTTGTGAGCCTTTACTAATTCTTGCACTTTCCTCTTCCTTTTTTGCAAGAATTTCCCACTCATCTCATATGGAGTTGGACCTCTCAAGCCCCTGCCAAAGTCTCCAATAGCCTCAAGCATGAGCTCAAAGCTTGGAAGTGTCGTCACATTGTGTGGTAGCATCATAAAAAAAATTACAGATGTACTCACATGCTCTATCCCTCTTCTCTTCTCTTTTTTCAGTTGATATCTTGGATTGAACCTTCTCAGAAAGAACACCTTTGCCCTTCCTTGCAGCCACTATTTCTTCTGTTGTTAGTCTACAGAATTTATCAATAGGACCTGAATGACCTTTGCTACTCATCTTCTTCACCACAATAACTGAATTTCCTTCTGCATCACTGTGTTCCTCTCCTTCAGAATGACTCAAATCAACTACAGCTCTATCTTCTTCTTTCTCCTCAGCCTTCTTTTGCTTGTTATCTGACTTTATGGCCAGCACTTCAAGGATTTCTTGTTGCACATCAGATGGAACTTTTTTACACTTTGCAACATTGGATTTAGGAACTTTACCAAGATGGTACTTGATTCTTGTTATTCCACCATGATAGATGCCGCTACAGAAGGTGCACTGGAGAGAACCTTTCTTGTTCACATCTGGCATTGTGCAGTACTTCCAAGCTGGGTCAGTTGGTTCATTTGATTCAATGCCCGTGGATGCAGTGCTAGATAAGCCTACAAAGTGGACATAACAGGGATAATAAATGCTTGCTCATTGTAGGACTAACTGAACTGCAGTAGAACAGGGGAGATTCGGGAACTTGCCTACTGTTGGCGCTGGCGCTAGCGCTGGCGGTGCACTTCGCTCAGGGCTTCGATTGTTTGCACCTGGGGTATTCATGGCAGAGTCAGTATGTCCCTGCATCCTCGGTCGCGCTGGGTGGCGAATTGACGATCCTTCCTCGATCCGGCTGGGTGGCGAAGGGCGCTCGCGCTGGGGTGATCCGGCTGGTCGCGCTGGACCCGCGGTCGCGCTGGAGCCGAGGCAGAGCCGGCTGGCGGTCGCGCTGGGGCAATCCCGCTCGCGGTCGCGCTGGGCGGAGGCCGCGGGGTGCGGGCGCGATGGGGTGGAGTCGGGTCGCGCTGGGCGGAGGCCGCTCGCGGTCGCGCTGGGCGGACGCCGCGGTGGGGTGGAGTCGGGTTGCGGGCGGTCGCGCTGGGGGCGGGGGGGGGGGGGGCGGGCGCCGCCGCGGGTGGAGTCGGGGGAGGAGTTGGGGAGCAGAGTGGCTGGGGAGCAGAGTGACTGAGTTAGGGTTACGTTTTGGGCTCCAGTTTGGGCTAAAGTTCGGGCTCAATTTCGGCCCAAATGCCACTTCAGGTTTAGCGGAAAATAGCGGCGCTAAGCCGATATAGCAGTTTAGCGGCGCTATAGCGGAAAATAGCGGAAATAGCGCTGATAGCGGGAAAATGACTGATATCGTCGCGACGTTTTAAATATCCCGCTATAGCGGCGCTATAGCGGAAAAATAGCCCGCTATTTTTTTTCGGTGCTGATAAGTCATGACAGAAAGTATTGTTAGTTGATTTATTATGAAAGAAAAAACACTGTTGATTCAGCTGGTAAAGCTCAAGTGAACAAGCTCGTGGGCGAAGTTGAAAAGAAAATTTTCTTTTATCAAAGTGGAACACTGTAATTTGGTAGCTAAATATGTTTGTATGGAGAGAATCCTTAGGTTCCTAAAAGCATTTAGCTCCGCTAGTGCACCGGAAGACAGTGGCGGAGCTTGGACACAAAATCAGGACGGGCCAACACCAATGACAATAGTGGTCACTTCAAAAATTAATCAGTAAAATCACAAAAGCACACTACTTTTACTATGGAGTTTGGAGTTTGCACAAACATAGGGGGCCTTGGCCCATCTTGACCCTAACGAAGCTCTGCCTGTGTCGGAAGAATCAATTCCTACGTTCAACCACTCACATCTTGGCCCTACAAAAAGGTTACAAACATAAACGGATTTTATACTTGCCATCAGAGGAAATAGTAGTCAGTGCCAATGTGCTGGAGGAGACAAGGACGGGCTCGTGGCGACGACGACGATTCCGGTTCAGAAAAACGTGGTTGGTGTATACTATGGTCCAGATAGGTTTTGGGCGCGAGCATACCTCCCGCGCTTGTGTCATTGGCGCCACCAAACTAATCACCGGAGATCAGGATGGTCATGGTCGTCGACGTCCGTCCAGGGCCGCCAACCAACCCCCCGGGACTCTCCGGCCGCTGGTCATCACAGGACGAGACGACGACCACGTGTGCAGGCTCATTCTCTACCGGCGTCCGAGCGCGTCAAAGTCATCGTCTGGCTTTCGCCGTGGCCGGGTAGGTGGCGAATCGAGCGAGCCGTGGTAGGTGCGGGCGGTTCGTCCCACCGGAACGCCGGCGGCACGGCGTCCGGCCCCCGGCCCCGACACGGCGACACCGCTAAAACACACTGCCATTTGGCCAGAACCAACCAAACGGCTCGTCGCCGATTTAAGTAAGCCACGTGACTGCCAAGCCGGCCACACTCTCCTCTCCCCGTGCTTGTCTTCTTCTTCTCCTCCCTCGCTCCGGCTCCGATCTGCCTGCTGCCGCCACAGTGCCACCTACCGTCCGCCCTCAGCTCGACCCCGTCGTGGCCTCGTCAGTCGTCCCCCGCGCCGCGAGGTGGTCCTAATTTAACCCCACCAACTAGGGCCCTACCACCAACCCAACCGCCGATCAACCGCTCCCGCCGCCCGCACTGCCATGGGCCAGGCTCGCCGCGCGACGCTCTCGTCGACCCCCGCCGTGCTCCTCTGAGAGACTGAGAGGCAGAGCTAGCCAGCCAGCCAGCCCCTGCTTGCTTGAGTGCTTGCCGTGTGTCGGGCTCGGCTTCTCCTTCTCCTTCGCCCACGCGCGGCGCGGGGTTGTTGGATCAAAGCTTGACCAACCATGGCGTCGGTCAGGTCGTGCGTGTCCGTGAAGTCCGCCGTGAGCCCGGTCAGGTACAGATCCACGAGGGCCAGGGCGGCCGGTCTGGGGGCTCCGGGAAGGCTGCGCGTACGGTCCCCGTCCCTGGCGCTCGGCGGCGACGGTGGCTGCGCCAGCGCCAGCAGCAGCGGGAGGGGTAGCGTCGTCGTCAGTGGCGGCGGTCTCGGCGTGCTCGGCGGCGATGGACCGAGGATCATCCGGCGGGGCGGCGGGCGGGAGGTCCTCGCCATGTGCAGCGCGAGCTTCGACGGGGTCCGTCCCGCCGCCGGCGCCGGCGCTGCCGTGGCCAGCGCCGTGCAGCCCGTGCCGGCGGCGTTCCCCGAGCGCGTCAAGGTGGTGGCGCTGGTGGCGGCCATCATGCTGCTCTGCAACGCCGACCGGGTCGTCATGTCCGTCGCCGTCGTGCCGCTCGCCGCGCAGTACGGGTGGTCCAGCTCCTTCGTCGGCATCGTCCAGGTAGATCACCTATCACAGCCTTCTCTCCTCTCACTCTTTCGTCTCTTAAAAGTAGAAGTGAAGCAAAGGTCCTTTTTTTCTCAAGAAATTAAGCAACACATTTGCTGCCCTGTCGCTGAACAACAAAATGTGTTGTCTCGGACGATCTGTTCATGGCTATGGCTCAACAAAGTCAACCCTGCATCGGCACGTTAACGCCAGACGCCATGAGAAAACGACTGGAACTGGAAACAATATGTCTTGGAAGCACGCGGAACTGCAATGATGGGAGACGGTCGGTCTGCCAGCTTCACACTACAGTCCTGCGCTTGTCGTGTGCCACGCAGAGCAGCTCCAAGTTACCAAAATGTCAGCAGAACACGATAAATTTGAGAGTGGAAACTGATGTTTGCCTTTGCTGCTTTTCACGGGCGATAGCAATATATACTTTGCTTGTAGTATTACACTTCAGAATACAAATGCATAGGTAAATCAAGGCCTTTTTTTTTTGGCACAATCCAGAATTATGAAGTGAAGGGTCAGCAACTTGATTGGCACCAAAGTTTCCTAATACAGATAGGATTCAGATTCGATGATTGGGCTTATGGAAATGTCCATGCTATTGGGGTCGAGTTTTACCCGGTGCCGGTGTGACCAGGAACAGGAAGATTGTACTACCAAAAAAAAAATCAATAATAGAAACAGTCAACTAAAAGCTGCAATGTATGCCCTGTAGCTCAATATACGTTTTAATTTGCTGAAGACTCAAATCATTAAGCCCAAATGCCCAATGCATTGACTATAGCCCTGAACAAGCACAGCTATCTTGCTATTAAGCAGAAATTGACTGAGGTTAAATTTTCTTACCATTTCTGCAGTCGTCGTTTTTATGGGGATATGTTTTCTCATCCATGGTTGGAGGAGCTTTGGCAGACAAATATGGCGGGAAGAAGGTGATGGCAGGTGCTGCTGCACTCTGGTCCTTGGCTACAATTCTCACTCCTTGGGCCGCCTCCCGCTCCACCATCATGTTGCTTGCTGTACGTGCACTCTTTGGCCTTGCAGAAGGTGTTGCATTTCCGACAATGAGCACCTTCTTACCAAAGTGAGTAACAATTTTCACTCATTGACTTTGCTCATAATTGAGGTTTTTCTGACAGCCTAGCTTAAGAAACATTAACCTCTGAAGCTTGAAAGAACTAGTCAGAAAAGAAATTAAGAATGTCTAGTTGGGATTTAAATTAAATCTTTTTATTGTAGTCTAGACCCATTCTTTCAAGTGCACATACAAGCCTTCATCATCTCTTTACCATACTTTCTGGACTCTCTGCCTACATTCTTTTTTACTGATATCAACTCTAGCTGCTACAAGGTATATAAAATGAAACAACTGCCCTCAACTTGTGCCCATGTAATTGAACAAGATTTCAGTTTGTGATTTATCTAACATTGAACATGAAACAGGTGGTTCCCAACACATGAGCGTTCCACTGCTGTTGGCATTTCCATGGGTGGATTCCATCTTGGAAATGTCATAAGCTTCCTAGCAACACCGATCATCATGTCACACATAGGCCTCTCGGGAACATTTGCCTTCTTCGCGTCGCTTGGTTACGTGTGGCTCTTTGTATGGATGTTAAATGTAGAAAGTGATCCTCTTGACAGCCGTACTATAAGCAAATCTGAATTGGAATTAATTCTAGCTGGAAGAACTGGATCTAAAGTCCAAGGCAGTAAATTCCCATCCCTAAGGGAATTGTTCTCAAGGACTGAATTCTTAGCTGTCACTTTGGCCAATGTGGTCAACAACTGGGTAAGGATGATCTATTAGCAAAATGACAATTTGGCCACATTGTGTATGAATTTTAACAATTGCAAATTCAAAATACCATGCAGGGCTATTTTGTCCTATTGTCGTGGATGCCTGTGTACTTCAAAACGGTATGTTATAAAAGGCATTTTAATTTGTACCACTCACAACTCAATATTGTTTCTAACCATAATCCTACAACAGGTTTATAACGTCAATCTGAAACAAGCAGCATGGTTCAGCGCCATACCTTGGGCAGTCATGGCGATGTCCGGTTATGTTGCAGGAGCCTCTGCAGATTTCCTGATCAAATCTGGTTACTCTATTGGACTAGTTCGGAAAATTATGCAGGTAAAAGCATTGCTGAGATTTGCCTTGGCCTTGCACTGCTCAATTGCACAACCTGAAACAAAGCACTCATCTCAAATCTTATTTTGCTGCAGTCCATTGGTTTCATGGGGCCTTGTGTGTCATTACTATGTTTAAGATTTGCCCAAACTCCATCAGTTGCTGCAGTTCTCATGACCACTGCCCTGAGCTTGAGTTCTTTTTGCCAAGCCGGATACTTTTGCAATATACAGGTATTGTTTCCTTTCCTTCATGCCCTGGTCAATGTTCCACTTTCTGAAGTGTTACTTCCACCCATCTGTTCTCTGATTTGACTGAATGTGTTTTCCTTGTTTATTCGAGCAGGACATTGCTCCAAAATATGCTGGATCCTTGCACGGTATATAAATTTGCATTTGCACTTAGAATCATTGCAGTCCTCAGGCTTTGTATCTGACATATCTTCTGCTGCGTGAACAGGGTTGACGAACGGCATAGGGACGGTGGCCGCCATAGTTAGCACCATCGGGACCGGCTACTTCGTCCAGTGGCTAGGGTCCTTCCAGGCCTTCCTCACCCTCACGGCGGCGCTCTACTTCAGCGCCACCGTCTTCTACAACATCTACGCAACCGGCGACCTGATTTTTGACTGAGACGAACTTGCTAAATGCCAGTAATGATTCTTTTGTGCAGACGCAGAATCCCAAAGTGTACCAATGTTAATTTGTATCTCCCCAAGGATGGAATAAGATGGAGGTTGATTGCAGTTTGCTAAGTGTAAAAATCATGTGCAAATATCGTTGCATCTTGCATGTGGGCAAGCTACAGAAAAGCATTCGGAAAGGACGTGCATAAATAAATAAATAAGAAGGAAATCTAAAATGTAACAGAGAGGGGGGAAGGGTGCTTCAACGCTGTCTCGCCGCGGCATTGGGCCGGCCTGTGCCACTGGGCCGCGCGGGAAGGGCTCGCGTGCGAGAAGGGAGGAGAGCAACTTGGGCCACATCCACTTGGGCCTTCTAAGCAGAGAGGAGGGAGGCATAAATAAATCAATTTGAGCTATTTTAAAAGAATGCAAATTTTCCGGTGTTACATTGCAGCTACATAATTATATTGATGACATGAGCTAGGATGATAGCTCAAAGATCTAGACAATACTGTTGATCTCTCAGTTAAGCTTGTTAAAACAAAGAGGCACAAAGTGTATGATATGGTTTATGAGTTTCCTAAATTGGTATTGCTTCTACCCGTGGCAACATCAAGTGTTGAAAGGATATTTTCTGCAATGGTTCTAGTAAAAACAAAGTTACAAAATAAGATGGGAGATAGTCTTTTTGATGGTTGTCTAGTCACTTTCATTAAGCAAGATATTTTCTTTGAAGTTGATGAAGATGATATGATCAAGATATTTATTTATGTCTCTTTAAAAATATTAAATAAAATAGTTAGAAAAATAGCATTGTAAGAGCATCTCCAACAACTTGGTAAAATTCACTTGTCAAATCTTAAGTTATAGCGAGTTGCTAATTTGTTTAGCAAAAGAAAAAAAGGATGTGTCTCCAATAAGTTGCTATTCTCACTTGGTAAAAATAGAGGATGACAGATGGGACCCGCTCACTTGGTAAAAGAATATGTGTCTCCAACAAGTTGCGCTCGGGATAGCAACTTGGGATAGCAACTTGACAAATCTCGGCAGTAGAAACCTCTGGATAGCAACTTGGGAAATTTAGCAAGTTGAGATAAGGAGTTGTTGGAGGAGGATTTTTATGCTTTTAGCAAATTTGGTAGGATAGCATGTTGAAATACCAAGTTGTTGGAGATGCTCTAAGTCTCCGTACTCTTATAGACCTATACTTCAATTATGGGTATGTCTTTTGAACTATTTATATTGTATTTAGTGTATGGTTTCAACTTAATCCATCAATTTAAACCTTATCGTGTTAATTAATTAGTGCATACATATACCGAATTACGATGTTAATTTATAATTAGTGCCGAATTGGATATGAAATTTGTTAGACAGCATATCCTAAGCTAAAATCCAAAATTCGCCACTACCAGAGAAGGAAGGAATCCATACATAAATAAGGCCTTGTTTAGTTCGCAAAAAATTTCAAGATTCCCCGTCACATCGAATCTTTAGTCGTATGCATGAAGTATTAAATATAGACGAAAATAAAAACTAATTGCACAGTTTACCTATAATTTGTGAGATGAATCTTTTGAGCCTAGTTACTCCACAATTGGACAATGTTTGTCAAATAAAGACGAAAGTGCTACAGTAGCCCAAAAACCAAAATTTTGCAAACTAAACAAGGCCGAAGAAAATGTAAAAGTCATGTACATACAATACATCTTCCTATCAATCTGTCAAAATCTGGAGCATACCACTACTCGGCTCATTCAGTTTCCTTGGTCTGTAATTTCGACAAATACGATGTGTACGTGCTCTCGCTGCTCATCTTCAGTACTCAACAACCGCAATGCAACCACCTGTAAGACAGAGATGATCTGCACCGGTCGACGGACACCCATGCGGGCGCACAACTAGACAACCTGCCACTACCGCCTCTCGCCCTTGTTGCCAGAAAAAAAAAATTGTATGCATTCGTGATGCACATCAGCACCCGTGCAGCACGTCTTCGATGCCGTCCATCAAGTTCACGCGGACGGTGGTTGCTCTGCTGCTGATGATCCTCTGGCCGGCACAGCGATACAGCTTTGTAACTGTCCCGGTGATTTCGCGATTAAAACAAATCCATCATGCACGGATGTATCATCCTCTGGCACAGCGATACACCCTGGAACTGCCCCGTTGATTTCACGGTCAACAAAATCCCATCATGCACGGATGCTAATCTAACGGCATGCGAGAGGTTTAGGGTTATACACACGGATGCATCGTGAGAAACAGGTGGACGGTCCTGCTAACCTAAGCATGCAAGTACGTCCGTCAGTTTGGCGAGCGAGTCTGCCGCACCGGATAATGGACAAACCGGGATCTGTAGTGTACTGGAAATGGATAGGATAAGATCAGATCCCCTGGGTGATCAGCACACACTTAATAACTCGACAGATCGAGAGCTTGGATCGATATATATGCTCTGGTATCCCTGAATCGTGCGGCGCGGTTGGTACGCGAGATCACCATTCTATTTAATTGTCTTCCTCCTTGCGGCGGCGACTTGGGGAGGGCAGATCAGCGGCGGACAAAGAAGCTAAGCGGCCATTAGCGGCGGACAAGCGGCCATTATTCCGCTTCCGGTGAGCAGGTGCGTCGGCTACCCGAACTATATGGCTTCTTTGTCTTTCTTGGTGACCTGTTTTGATTTCACTCGTCTGCTTATCACGCGTTGCTGATTCACTCGTGGTAGGTATTATATACTGTGATATTATATAATGCGATAGGCCAGCATGCATGTAAGGAACTAAGAATCGTGTCGCATCATAGTAAAGTTTGGGATTAATGAAGAATTCGGAGAATTACACAATTAGATTAGATGATGTGCGAATATAAAAAGCAAGATCGCCATGGTTATGTTGTACTTCTAAATAACTATGGACCACTGATCTGGATGTGTTTTATCACATAATAATACTTTCTATGAGGTAATAGTAAAATTACATATTTAATTATTTTTAATTTTGGAAGGAAATGAAGTGTAAAAATATGTTTTCTATTTCTTTTTAGAAAGTTTGGTACTGATTTTTCTTTAACATGATAGAGAGTCAACAATGATTTTTTTTTAATAACATGACAGAGGTGTGTATGATACAGCTAATCTTTCTGGAACGTGATATATACAGATGCATTTTTTAGAACGTGATTATACACAAACGTGTGTACAACTATTACTATTAGTTTTTTCCCCTTACGTGTGACAGTTAAAGGTGTAGCACTTTTTAAAAGATCCTCTCAATTATGTGATATGTACTCTCAACTATGTAGCATGTTACTTCCTCCATTATCCTTTTTAGGCGCGGAGTGTCATATTTACCAAGGAATTTGTGAGAGCTAGGTAGAGGATTAAGAGACGTGGAGCATTATGCGTAGTATCCTTGCATGCAGTGACATCTATTTGGTTTTTCCTGATTTTTTTTTAACTACCGACATATCAAATGTTATACACATGCATAGAGTACTAAATATATGTTATTTACAAAACTAAAAACACAGTTAGAGAATAATTTGAGAGACGAATCTTTTGAGCCTAATTAATCAATAATTAGACACTAATTGTTAAATAAAATAAAAATATTGCCCGTTAGATTTTAACACCCCCAACTAAACACCCCCTTATAGCATCTTCAAGAGATTAGGTAAAATTATATTCTAAACTACAAGATTTAGTCATTGTGTAAAATAAAAAACTTAAAACATAGAGTTCTACAACAGTCTTTGTATATGATAGCTAGTGAGGACGATATGCTATATATGACAAGTGAAAGTTTAGGGATAACAAACTTGTTATTTTAGCAAACCAGATAGCACACCTATTAGACTTTAATTTTTACTTTAAAAATATAAAAATAGCTTAGATAACATGGATAGCATATGCTCATAGTAGCTTAAAAGTGCACTGACATTTAGTAGCTCAAAAGACAAACTAACCAATTACAATCAACAGAAACACTTTGGATTTGATATGGATGAGTAAATACAGAAGCTTGCTTTTTAATTCATGCCTCGGTAGTTATCCCAGGCCAGTTTTAATGCGGTTTCATTAAAGTTTTATGGACATATGCTGATATGGCACCGTATTAATGAAATGAGAGATGTAAGAGTTTTATAGGAGCAGAGAGAGTTTCATCCCATGAATACTTCTGCACTGTTCCCAAAATCGGACATAAAACTTCCTATTGAGACTGACCTTAATGTCAAAGATGAAGAAACATCTTACACCTAAAAAAGATAAGAGCATCTCCAAGAGATTAGCCAAATCGTTTTGTAAAGGTAAATTTAGCTATTATTGAAGAAAAAACGTCTCCAACAGACTTTGTAAATGACTCTCTAAATTTAGTAGCTCTCCATCTCATCTCCCTCGCTATCTACTTTTGGATAGCCTACCTCACTAGCCATTTGATACAGAGTCTGTTGGAGTACTTTAGTATTTTTTTTATCAATTCTATTTTAGAGAGTAGCTAAATCAGCAAATTTAGCTAGTACTTTTAGATAATCTCTTGGAGATGCTCTAATAGAGGGAGTAGCATGTAACATTTTAGATAGCCAAAGTTTGTGGCTAAATAATTAACCTCTTGAGCAACTCCAAGAGACTCTCTAAATCTTTTCTAAATGCTAGGAATAAAGGCTTGATGAAAAGTTATCTTCCAACAACTTGTTTAAATAGTTATGTAAATATAACTATCTTTTATTTTGGATTTTTCGCTAAGCCAAAAATAGAAGATGGGAATGGATCTCTAGAATGCGCATGAGAGATAGAAAAGCTATTGGAGAATAAAGAAATATAGAAAATGATTTTTATAGAAATAGTTCTCTAAATGATAATTTAGGAAATAAGATTTGCAAAGACTTTTGGCGTACTTCTTTTTCATGCCGCTGGAGATTTCTGGGTCGTTGCTAATTTTTGCATGTTCGAAAGGTTTTACATGCAAAGAAACAAACAAGGAAGGGGCAATGCGTCCACTCATATGTCTCCCATGATTTGAGGATTTAAGATCCTGTTTTACTTTTTTAGGTTAATCAATTAGTTGATTAATTTAAAAACTTCAAAATAATCAATGACTCAGATTTATTTAGTTACCTCGTAATAAGAAGCAGAGAGGGTACCGTTGGAAAAGCGGACGGCCAGCCAGCGGCAAGAGAGTCGATAACCCACGACGTTGTCGTTCACTCGTTGCGTCACGATCGATCATCCAATCCTCGACACCGGCGCCTGCATCTTCAGCAGCTTCTAGCTGCTGCTGCTGCTGCTGGTTCTTCTAATTATATATACAATAGTACAATACAATGTGGATCGGATAAGCACTCTACTACCTGCCAAGACAAAAAACAAAAGCCATGGCATGCGTGAGTTGTCAGTTTGCAGCACTCCGTGGCGGCTTGGGGCACAGGCAGGCGCACAACCAAAGTGCGAAATGGCCCATGTACTGTACATGCGTCTATCTCCGTGTTGTGTGTATGGCTGTCCGCGTCCCCGCGATGAGAGAAGAACTCTGCATAGTCTGCTACTCAATCTTTGGGCGGTGATGTATATGTACCTTCCACTAGCTTGTTTTGTCATTGGCCAGAGTAGGAGATATTTTCAGCATTCTCAATTCATCTTAGGCCATGTTTAGAATTAAATCTAAACAGGTATAATTAATAAACTAACAAATTTTTAGTTGGACCTGTAAATATAACAACTAGGAGTATCTGACCGAATCAAATAATTATCTGCTGTTGTAAAAAAAAAATCTGCTAATAGGTGGAGAAATAACACCTTCGTCTAGTTAATAAGTTATTTGATAATTATTGTTTAATCATGAACTAATTAGACTTAAAAGATTTATCTAGCAAATTATAGACAAACTATACAATTAATTATTTTTTCTATTATCTATATTTAATATTTTATATATTTACTATAAGATTCGATGTGATGAGAAATTTTAAAAACTTTGCAAAAAGTTTTCGGGAACTAAACAGCCACCTAGTGTCGTAATGCCCGGGAGTGTGCAGAGTTCAACTTCTCTACGTGCCCGTGCCTACCGCTGCACTGGTAGTGCGCAGGCAGCACCTAGATTGGTGATGTTGATCGGTTGCTGATTCTCTCCTATTTTTGACCTATACATGTAGTCCACATGCATGTGTTAAGATTGTTTTCTCAGGTATGACCTGCCTGCAGGCAGAGGCAACAGGCAGGAGCGGATCTACTAGTCGTTGTATATAAGTGAACTGGGAGTGTTTGCCGCTTCCCTCATCAAGTATATATACAAGCGTAGAAGCCATATGGGAGAAGTGCGTGTTTTGAAGATCGAAATATATATACAGTATACATAAGCGTAGAGGCCATGGGAGAAGAGAATAAGCAACGTCCGAATGGCCATGGCGGAAAGAACAGGTACGCCGTGGCGTGCTCCATTATTGGCTCCATCATCTCCATCCTCATGGGCTATGGTAATGAACATGCATATATGCATCAACTTACTCTCTACTTATATTATGCAATCTGTTATATATATATCATCAACCTGTTACCTATATATATATCGCAGACACGGGTGTCATGAGCGGCGCGATGCTGTTCATCAAGGAGGACCTTAAGACCAACGACACGCAGGTCCAGGTCCTCGCCGGCATCCTGAACGTCTGCGCCCTTGTCGGCTCCCTCACGGCCGGCCGCGTCTCCGACTGGATCGGCCGCCGCCGCACCATCTCCCTGGCGGCCTGCATCTTCCTCGCGGGGTCAGTCCTGATGGGCCTCTCGCCTAACTTCGGCACGCTCCTGGCAGGACGCTGCGTGGCGGGCGTCGGCGTCGGCTACGCGCTCATGATCGCGCCCGTCTTCGCGGCTGAGATTTCGTCCGCGCAGATCCGCGGCTCCGTCACCTCCCTCCCCGAGATATGCATCAGCTTCGGCATCCTGATTGGGTACGTGGCCAACTACCTGCTAGGCAAGCTGCCGCTGGTCTACGGCTGGCGCGCCATGCTGGGGCTCGCCGCGCTGCCGAGCGCCGTGCTCGCAGTCAGCGTGCTCGCGATGCCGGAGTCGCCCCGGTGGCTCGTCATGCAGGGCCGCGTCGACCAGGCCCTCGTCGTGCTCAGGCGTGTGTCCGACACTCCCGGCGAGGCCGATGTTCGCCTCGCCGAGATCAAGGCCGCGGCGGGGCTGCAGGCGGCAGATGACGACGCCGCCGCCGCCGCCGCCGCGGCCCAAGCCCAAGGCGCACCTGGCCGCCAGCCGAGACCACCGCCGAGAGGTGCCGTCGGCAATGGCGTGTGGAAGGAGATGTTCCTGCACCCGACGCCCCCCGTCCGGCGTATCCTTGTCGCCGCCTTCGGAGTCCACTTCTTCCAGCACCTCACGGGAATCGAGGCCGTGGTCCTGTACAGCCCTCGCATCTTCAAGGCAGCCGGCATCGCCACCCGCAGCGAGATCCTTGCGGCGACCATCGGCGTCGGCGTCTCCAAGACGGTGTTCATCATGGTAGCCATCCTGCTAGTGGACCGCATCGGGCGGAGGCCGCTCTACCTCTCGAGCCTGGCGGGGATCATCGCCTCGCTCGCCTGCCTCGGCCTTGGCCTCACCGTCGTGGAGCGCTCGGCGCCGCGCCACTCGCCGACGTGGGCGGTGGTGCTGTCCATCGCGACGGTGTTCACCTTCATAGCGTCCTTCTCCGTCGGCGTGGGGCCCATCACCTGGGCGTACAGCTCGGAGGTGTACCCGCTCCGGCTGCGCGCGCAGGGCGCCAGCGTCGGGGTGGCCATCAACCGCGTCATGAACGCCGGCGTCTCCATGACGTTCGTGTCGCTGTACAAGGCGGTGACCATCGGCGGTGCCTTCTTCCTGTTCGCCGGGCTGGCCGTGCTGGCGGCCACGTTCTTCTACTTCCTCTGCCCGGAGACGCAGGGCCGGCCACTGGAGGAGATCGAGGAGGTGTTCAGCCGTGGGTGGCGCGCGCGGCTCCCGTCATCGGAGGCACCTGTCGTGGAGCTTCCGGTGTCCAGCGTCACCGACGGCAACGCCAAAGCGCGGCCGTGACGCGATAGCAACAAAATATGGATGAATCATATATTCGTGCTAGTACATGTGTTTGTATATGTCAACATTTCTCAATTGGGAGGAAATATTGCCGTAGCATCTCCAAGTTTCCGAAATAATAATTCATAAATCAACGAGCTTTATAAGTGGCTGAAAAAAAAATGGTCGACAGTGTCTAAAATCTCGCTCCTAAAATATAAAAGACAATTTTATATAAAAAAATCTCAAAATTTATAAATCACTCTAGTCACTTTTATATTTTCTTTCTCTACAATACATTTGCATTTTTTATTTTTTTACGAAGAAAGAAGAATTATATTATATGATAGCTGAGTACATCAAATACATTATAGGCACTTTGGATTACAATATAGTACTCACGCTGTGTAAAGCACAACTCAAAACCTAACCTGTTAGATGCTTTGCAGTATAAATGACCGCATAGACAAACACTTGGCAAATGACTTGAGAACAAATGCCCAACGAACGACGGCCAACATTCCAGTAGACGGAATTGAGGACCTTCTTCTTTTTGGTGTCGTCATTCTTCTTCTTTCTGCCACCAAAGAGTGAGGATGACTAATCTGAAAATTATTCTCCCTAGTCTTTCATTGTGGCTAGATCTAACCACAATAAAACGGAGAAGAGACTGGAGAAAATTATTCCATGGCGGTGACATCATCTCTGCCTTGATGCCGCCGTCCGGAAACAAAAGTCTCCATGTCGTCATGTCGATGAAGATGCTGACGTCGAAGTTGTCGTCCTTATCTTCAACGGAGCCGCTATAAAGAAACCGATTCCACCTCTCTCCTTCACCGTCACCGGAGAGGAGAAGGAGAAGATAAAACTCCAATACCAAAAAATTTGACATGGAGAGACACTAACCCTAGACTCGATCTACTAAAGAGAAATTTATTAGAAACAATAGATCCCCACTCCCTTCAACCTCTGGCGAGATGCCGAAGGGGAACGGAGGGGGACCAACGATGATGGACGACGGGAGCTGTGGCGGTGGCGGCGCTAGGAGAAAAAACTCTTGAGAAAAATCGAGCAATACATTTGCATTGGGAATGTATCCTACTCCTTATTATGGCCTTGTTCAGTTCCCAAAATTTTGTTTTTTGGGCACTGTAACACTTTCGTTTTTATTTGACAAATATTATCCAATTATGGACTAACTAAGTTTAAAAGATTTATCTCGCGATTTACAGACTGTGTAATTTGTTTTTCTTTTCGTCTATATTTAATGCTCCATGCATGTACCGTAAGATTCGATGCGATGGGAAATCTTGAATTTTTTAAACTAAACAATGCCTATTTTCACGTTCTTCCACCTTCAAAATGCTAGATCGATTCGCGCGTGCATATTATCGTGCACGATAGAGAGTTGTTAGTGAGTAGTTTTTTTTCCAATCACGAAATAAATGTAGATTGAGTGTGGGTTTTGGAAACTTTCCGGATGCTCTAACCTCCAAGTACATGACTTTTCATTAAGGGTTGTGACGGTTAGCAATATGTTTATCTTACTATGTTCCTAAAAAAGAGCCTCCACATTTATCCTCAAAAGAAAATCCCTATGTTAATTCTCACGAGAAATACACTAGAAAAAATAAATCCTAGACAACCTCATATAATATTCAGAACTTGTGTCAGGGTTATTTGAACGGCGGGATACCCCCAAGGCTCAGGCATAGGAGTCGCTCATGATGGCCTAGCTGGCCACGACCTGGGTAAACACGGCCTGCCTCGACCTCTCGAGCCATACGAAGCCCGCCTCGACCTCTCCCACCTCTCGACCTGCTTCCAGCCTCAGCCACTAGCCCACTATGGAAGAGAAGAGAGGTGTTCCAGACGCATTCAGTATACGGTATACCACTCTGGATGGGACGCTCACATGTATACAAGAGGGCGACAGCCCCTCGTGGAGGGTTCTGAATTCGCATTTCATTTCAGACATGCAGGGGCAATTGGCCGCTGCCCAGGCTGAGGTGGTGACCTGCACTAGACCAGCGAAGACTCGGTAGGGCGGCTGGCTGAGACGGCCTGCTCCTAGAACAAGTCGACTGATCCTATATTACACAGACGCATCATCTTGCACAAAGATTCATATCAGGACGGGGCACACCGCACACCTGGGTCATCAAAGTACCAAACTATTCTCTTTTGCTTTTGCGAATAAGTACCAAACAATTCACATAGTCACATTCATTCAGGGTCTGTAGTCCATTATCAACACTCAAACAGCAGTGTGCAGGTGCAGCAAGGCACCCGTACACATCCTTCGTTGAAGTAGTAACATCTCGTCTCAAACCTATGCGCCCGGCAATATGATTTCCTTCCAGTACTTCTAGAGTGTCGAGTCTCGACCTCTTCTCGTCCTCCACTACTATCAGTCTAGTATCACACAGAAGCAGTGCATTTTATTATCTTTGAAAAGATAGGTAAGCAATTCACAGCACTTGAATTGAAGGCAAGTCAAGTCTGGTCAGGACTCAGGAGTCGCTCCTGCTGGGCTTGTTCGAAGCAGGGATGACCTGCAAAATTAAAAGGTCAGTTGGAAATCACAAGATGTAGCTTGATGCTCACCTGCTCGCTGATGTTTCGGTTTGGTAGTCATACCGTCTCAGAAGATGGTATCCAATCATTTGTTGCAGGATTGCTCGTGCAGCGGACAAAGCTGGCAGATGAGTAGCCGTTAGTCGTCGCACTGAAGGTGCCGCCATTGGGTCTCTCCACTTTGATAAAGCCTGTACCAGTCTGCATACAAATGTAACTGAGTTGAATACCAAAGAATGATGCTACAGAGGACAAACTCTGACGAAATTATACTACATTAGAATGTAAGACTAAATTGTCCACCGTTAGGACTGTCTAGAACTGCCAAGACAGAAAAAAAAACATGCATATTACTCTTGGTCTGGTAATACCAAGCACCAAGAAAGGCAGAGATATTGAAACCTCTTAGTCCATAGTAAGTACCTAATGTCATTTCGTTATCAAAGTTCCTCTAGGCAAGCAGATGAAATGTTTTCCCCGATATGCAAGCATCTGAACGATTTTGTTATCTCGGTTCCCCTAAAACCATAGTTGTAGAACTTAAGCCAGAAATAAATTGATGACTAAGCGCTGATATTTGTCCTATATTTTGTACCACTGATACCACACTAATGCATAAAGCAAGTCTGCCTATGCTAAAGATAGGAGGATGCAACTGTCGTCCTTACCACTATTGGAAAAATAGGTCTTGAGGAACATTGAACATTGACTGCCCTCCTCCCTGGTAGTTAGAGTGAATAGCTTTGTAGTGGTCGCTTTTTGTAGTTTTTTCACGGGCGCGAATGTAGCTAGCTAGCTTTGTAGTTAGCGTGCTAGCTAGCGCGCGTGCTCGTGCGCGCGCGCGCGTGTGTGTAGTGTTGTTTGGGCTCTTGCCCTTTACTCTCTTCTTAATATAATGAAGCGCATCTCCTACGTTTTCGAGAAAAAAAAGGAACAATTGAACAAACACATTGATAACTAGTACCCTACAGTTCAAAGGTTACAAAATCAATTATCTTCCTTGTTAGTAAAACCATACTACCCATGCATATCAGAAGTAACCAATGTGGAGACTCAAGGTTTGACCCTTGGCTTACGATACAGCTTCTTGGTTTCACCTACTGCATTTAACATTATGAAAAAGTTCTTTGCACTCCTATTCTGAACTCTCTGTCAACGAAATACTAGCCATGCTCGTGTTATTAATTAAAGGCCATCTTCAGAACCTATCAAAATTTACAATTAACAAAATTTTAGTATTGACACACTCCATGCATTCCAAACTCTAGTTCACTTTAGCTTTGTCCTGAGTCAACTTCTATCACTTTGATTGAGTACATACAAAAATGCAACAAGTATAACATCAAATTTGTTTAGATAGTGCATTTATTTGAATTTGTAGATGTTAATATATTTTTCTTAACACTTGGTCAAAGAGAAGTTTGGCTTCGAACATTGGAGAAAGCCAGAGTGAACTATAATTTGGAACAAAGGGAGTACTTCATATGTTAAAGATAACCCTGATTTCTCAATTCATTTGGCTACCTAATCCATAGCACTTTACAAGGAAACTGCTACTGACTCTACTAGCCAGTGTGCTAAAAGAGGACCGTAAAACTAGCAAAATGATAGTTGACTCTGGTTTTCTGGCTACGGCACTCATTTCTGCAAGAAAATTCAAAAATTAAAAAAAAAAATCAGTGAAAATTCTATGATCGATGTTTAATTGTTTATAAAGGCTTTTGTGTGAATGAACATCTATTTCTTGGAAGCAGTCATGATTGAAGGATTGCAATCAAGATTTCAGAAGCTATCTCACACTAGCAACAGATGTTATTAACATGGCAAGATCAAAGAAAGGACAATAAGTAACTATGGATGGATAATAGATTGATTACCCTAAGAAGGATCCTGAAACAGAGAACTATAACTTACACAAATCCTTAAAAGCAGCTACAAACTTGGCCAACTTACTGGCCACTTTCTGATAACAGCAGCATGGCGTATCTTTCTCTTACGATAATGGAAAAAAGTTCTGCCATTTTGCATAATCCGTCATAAATTCGTAATTACACCATCAAGAATAAACAGGGAGAGAAACAAAAGTGACAGAAAGGGAAGAATGCAGACACAGGTACACTCAAAGCTTACCGTGTGATGCTGCTTGTCGATGCCTATGAGCCCATCGTAGTACCGCGTCTCCACGTACTCCTCCCCACCGTCCACATCCCCTCTTCCTCCTCCGTCCAACACCAGCTTCTACACCAGACAACAAGGCATCACGTTCACACCGACCAATCGATTTCAACAGGCAAACACGAAGCAAAAACTCGAGCACTACTGTGCTAGGAATGTGAAGGGGAAAGAAAAACAGAGCTCTGACCTGGGGCTTCGCCTCGAGGTCGCGCAGCTTGCGGAGCTCCGGCAAGTCGTGGTCCCCAGCATCGACGGCATCGGGTTCCGCGCAGGCATCCTCCGACGGGTCGCTGCGCGGCGGCTTGGCGGGGCGCCTGGGCGCGAAGCTGTCGAAGTAGTCCCGAACCTCGGCCTCCACCCGGGCCGCCTCCTCGGGTGGCAGGTGCGGATCGCTGCGCGCCGGCCGCGTCGTCGCCATGGCGGTCCCTCCTCGGCTCTCGGCTTTGGCTCTCTGGCTCGGTCCAAGAAGCAGGATTTGGGTTGGTGATCCGGTGGCGAACCAAAGCACCAGGACGACGCACTGCGCTCTCTATGGGCGGGGGCGACACGCGCGGTTTCGGGCCGGAGACGGGGACGGGGACAGGGACGCGGAGGGGCTGTTTTGCGGTGCGACTGACAGCGTGGGAACCCACGGCCGGGAGGGCAGGGCAGGTGGCGACGCCGAGGCGCCGTGATGGTGGCGTTTGATTGCGAAAGCGAGGAGGGTGGATGGATTGGGTTATCCTGATGGGGTTCCGCCGCCGCTGTCGCCCAAATAAACTCGTGACTTGATGATGGCGACGCTGCTCGACGGATGGTTCTCCAGCTGGCGAGATTGCGAGCCAAAGCCATAACAGTGGACATGGTAGGCTCACGATGCAGACTTTATTATAGAGTGTAAAGTTATTTATTACTTCGAATAATCTAGACTTAGAGTCTAAATAAGACTTGGAGTTTTACTTATTTCTTCAATAAATATGCTGCCACATCAGCAAAATACCACAAATAATATGTAATTAGTTGTCTTGGACTCTGCAATAGAGTCTTACACTGTAAGTGCCCTAACATCGCTGATCTGAAAAGCTATAGCGAGAGAAAACACTGTTAGCTAATGAAAAAGTACTAAAACTGATAAAATGAACCGAACCTTGTCAAAGAGAGTAAAACAAAGGACCAACCAAAACATTTTTTGAATTGTGGAAGTTGGATATGAAATTTTGTAGTTGGATTTTTGAGTCACTGTATACAGTGATCGATGCTGTAGGATTTCAATATATTTCTTTTCTAAAAGAATTAAAGAAACAAATCCTGCTGCGGCGCCGATACAGCTAGAGCATGGTTTTTTTTATCAGCTAAGAGCATCTCCAACAGTTATGTAATTGGAATTTACTATTTGTTAGAATTTGCCAAGTTCTTAAACGTTTTGCCAAAGAAAAAATATGTCCATCTCCAAGTGTTTAGCATTTTTGACTTGACATTTCCCAAAATAGTGGACCCAACTATTTTTGTCCGGGATCTTTTTTTGTTTGGCGCGCTTCGTGTGAGATTTTTCCTCTGCGCGGGAATTTTTGTCGCCCGTCGCTGCCAATCCACGAAGTCGCAAGTCACCGCCGTTTCTATGAATCGTGGCCTCCCGGTCCGCCAGTCCACGAAGTCGCAGTTCGCCAGAGTTCCGTCGCGCGCCAGTAGTCCACGAAGTCGCAGGTCGCAGAGTTCACGTCGCGCGAGAAAGGAGAGTTCGCAAGGGGAGGAGGAGTCCTTGCGGAAAACTACCGCAACGTATGGGGAGGTCGTGCACGATAAGGAGTCCAGGAAAGTCGGGATATCAAAATTGCTAAGCCATTGTGCCTATGCAAAAATGTCAAGTTTGGTCCATTAAATGCTAAGTTTGCCAAAATGCATAAGTCAAATGCATAACTATTGGAGAGCAATTTTTAAGATTTTTAGCAAATTTCTAGAAGGCATAGTCTATTGCATAACTGGAGATGCTCTAAGCACGGCTTTGATTGTCCGCAAAATGGAAAAAGAGGAAGGTTTTGATCAAAGTGGCCCCTCGAGCATGTAGTATCTGTTGAGACAGACAAAATGGTTCGTGGTCCACAAGACCACAATATGGGCTGAGCCCAACGAACGATAAAAAGGTTGAAGCCTAGCCCATCACGGGCGCGATCGTACGATTCGGATCCGTAGAGAACGGCCAGTGTATTTTTGCAGGAGAGAACTCATTTATACTTCATCATATATTATATATACATTAAAATTCGTCCCTGATTTGGACTCAGGATCGATAATTATTCTCCGCTATAAACGTGCACTGTTCAGTTGAGTTCATCAGCGAGAAAAAAAAAACAGCAAAGGAATTTTCCCAAAAGAGCTTGCACGGTGTGCGCGTTGTCGTCACCGCGACGGCTACCCGGGGCGCGGGGCTCCGGCGGCAAGGCCGTCAGCGAACCTGGGCACCTGGCCCATCTCGTGCCATGGATTGGACTTGTGCACTTCAGCAATGCCTTGTTTAGTTCCAAAAAATTTTACAAAATAAAAATAATAATACTTTCGTTTGTATTTGACAAATATTGTTCAATCATGAACTAACTAGGCTCAAAAGATTCGTCTCGTCAATTTCGACCAAACTGTGCAATTAGTTTTTATTTTCGTCTATATTTAATACTCCATGCATGCGTCTAAATATTTGATGTGACGGAGAATCTGGAAAATTTTGTAAAATTTTTTAAGAATTGAACAAGGCCTGGCCGAGCAGCCAGCTTCGAAACCTCCTCGCTCGTATGTAGGGCGCTTCCTCAGCTCTCGCTCGATCTGGCACTATATAGATTTGTCATTTGTGGAAACTGTATGAAACCAACGAACTAGAATTATGCTGAAGCTGACGCTTTACCTGAGCCGTTTGGTAGATCTTATGATTCAAAGGAATTAAGGAGACAAGGACAGTTGACGGCATTACGGTAACCTCATGGTTCAGAGATTCACACCTGTAACCTGTACTATTCATGAGAGCAATACTTGATTGAGATTGTATCAGCTGCGCAAAGACGTTCGAAGATGCCGGTTGGCACCAACGTTCAAACCAGCACAGATGACAGGTACATGTCATATCCACAAAGACATTAGCCCATGAGCATCAAATGGATCGCATACTGTGTACTTACATGTGAAGATGCTGGTAGGTGCAAGGTTGAAGCCAGGACGGATGTATGTCATGTCTAGTACATGGCACCTCCACTCCATTGGTAGTACCGATCAGGAATTAAACTGGACATTCAACCCGGGCCGTGATCCATCATTCCCTAACGAACGTCGCTGTGCTCCGATAGCAACATCCAATGACAAGTCAGAGAGGGGAATCTAGACGCTCCATAGCCAACCTAAATCTAGACGTTGTTGTGAGAGAAAAATGTTGTTGTCGTGCTCCGCTCAATTTAAAACATAGACGTTGTTGTGAAAGAAAAACAGTGTTGCCGTGCTCCGCTCAATTCATGTTTGCAGTTCCGTGGTGGGGCCGTGGCATGTCGCGGTCGTGGTGATGCCGTGCGTACAACACCAAGCGGCGGTCGATCTCTAACGATGGAAAACATGTATGCAACCTTTCGGTTCAGACAGTCCATGCCTGCCTCGGCATCTCCAGCTGAGCACGGAAACTGGAAAGGCATCATCCGGCATGGCGTTGGCGTCCTGGCTGCTTGCATGCTGCACTAGTAGTGCCATAGTGGAATGAGTCCTGCTGAAATCACCTCATCACTCATTGCCATGCCAATCATGGATGGCAGCGGCGCCGGATCACAATTTCAACTCAAAAACCAAAAAGTTTTCAAGATTTCCTGTCATATCGAATTTCGCGGCACATACATAAAGTATTTAATATAGACGAAAATAAAAACTAATTGAATAGTTTGTCTGTAAATCGCGAATGAATCTTTTGATTCTAATTAGTCCATAATTAGACAATATTTGTCACAAATAAATAAAAGTACTACAGTATCAAAATCCAAAAACTTTTCGCAACTAAACAAGGCCTTGCATTGGCCGGCCGGTCCCTCGCGAACTGACGACGCGTATGGAGTATGGACAGGAGACCGGACGCGCGCGCGCATGATCCAACTGGGGGCCAGGAAAAGCCCGCGTCAGACGAAGAATTTGCTGGACTACTACTCGTCAGTGGTGGTGTCTTTCTCGCTGGCAATTAATTAAGCTCGCTGAATTATTGTTTAGGCGCCAGCCAGCCGCCGTGTCGATGCTCCACTGATGCGCGCCTCAGTGATGCTAAGCTAATGCATGGCAAGTGACATCAATTCGTTGCCGAGGAGCAGTCTGACTCTCAGCTCAGAGTAATGTGAGCAGATGTCAAGATCAGGGACATGTGTGAGATGAGATGAGATGAGATGAGATCCTCGTCGACCCGCTAATGCTCTTATTATGCGTGATCATCATTCCTTGTCGCGCTCACCTGACGTGATCAATGGAACACGGCTGACGCAAACAAATCGAGGAGATTAGAGTCATACAGTATTATTTTATTTCCTATTGCTACGAACTTACTATGAAGGGCCCTGCTGTAACGTCCACCTATTAGACTTTTTTTTTCATTTTTTGCCTCGTAAAAACGAATACACATATGTAAAGTAAAGGGTGAAGTTCAGAGTCTTTTGTAAGATTAGTATATGGCACATCTCTGCATTACACGGGTAAAGGCACCACACCAACTGCTACTACCTGGGTCCATTTTGTTTAGGAGCAAGCAGCGTGATTAACCGATAATCTTGTTTGAGAGGCTAGACGCCCAGAGTAAAGCCATGGTGCATTGCACACTAGGCAAAAGTGTGTCTTTCCTGGCGAGCGTGTATTTTTCATTTGCTTTCTTTTTCACGAAGGGTGGTGGGTGCGTATCAGGGGGCATACATAAACTGCAGAAAAAAAAAAAGAAAGAAAGAGGAGAACCAGAGATGGATGCAGTTTGCGTCGTGCCCTGCTTTAGCTGCCGCACGCGACCCGTGTGTCCGGAAACCGACCTGTGGCCCGACAGAGAGCGACCCCCACGGTACTCTAGCCTTGACCAACAAGAACCCGCCACCTCACCAGTTTCTCCATTTGGGGTAGTAGGTATCACACCGTTAGGCTTTAGGTTAGTCTCAATGCATGTTTTATAAGAGTGTCATGCACATTAAATAGGATGCCACATAAGTAAAATTGCCGACTTGGTAGGATCATTAAATGAAAGAGTTTCATCAGATGAGAGAGGAGTTTCATCCTCATGAAACTCATATGACTCGGTTACCTAGTTTATAGTCTTGGTAACTATGCCATGAAACTATACACTGAGACTGGCCTAAGATTCCATGCGGCTCTGGCTGTATGGCATGCTTAGTATGAAAAATTATGATCGGGACGTACGCTAAGGCCTCTTTCAAACACAGTATTCGTAGAGAAATTTTTGTAGGATTGCAAATCCATAGGAATTTTCTCTGTGATTCTTTGGAACAAAGGATTAATTAACCGTCCCAAAATCCAATAAAATTCCTATGACATGGCTCAATTAATAGGAAATTTAGAGGCCCTTTCCTTTACGATGATCAATTACTACGTGTCACACTTCCCGCTCCATCGTCCCTCGAGATCGACTTGGCTCTATTAATGCAAGCTTTCAGACCCCCATATACTTAGGCCCTATTTGGGTGATTTTTTTTGTCACCCATCACATTAAATGTTTGGATACATGCAAGTACTAAATATAGACTATTTACAAAACTAAAAACATAGATAAAGAATAATTTGCGAGACGATTTTTTTAAGCCTAATTAGTTTATTATTGGACACTAATTGTTAAATAAAACGAAAATACTACAATACATGTTAAATTTTATCACCTCTAACTAAACACCCTTTACTAGTACTCTGCCTCTCGCGCCAACCTCCACGAACAAACGAAGCTGCGGGTTGTGGCCCTGCATTGTCATATATGAACATGAGTCAAAGATTGATTCTACTTTCATACTCATCTTTTGACAAATTGTATTTTTCGCAAATATGAGCCGATTGTTAGAAAACATTAGGGAGTAAACCACAGGATCTCCAATCTAGTTAGCATGAAACATATCAGTGGATTAATGACTAATCGTGATCTTTAGGGAAGTCCGCCATCGGTGGAGAAGGAACGGTAGATTCGTCTTTCTTGCGTGAAGTAGATGTTGATCCCCTAAGAGGAATGACAATGGCCTTCCTATCACTTCAGCAATCTATTGATTATCGGATCTGAGATGGGTTAGGTCGTAGTCCCATGGAACGATGTTCTAGGGGAGTGGAGCCGTCCTTATATAAGTGTTGTGTGACGAGGGGTCACAACCTCGTAACGTTACAGTGCCCCTGATTACAGCATGTATGGGCAAGTCACGTACTCCTCTTAACTTGGCCATAGAGCGGTTAAGGCATTGGTCCATAGAGCCCACGAGCCTGAGATCACTTATTCCAACACCGATCACTCATTACTTCATTAGATTTTATATAGGCTAGGCACATATGAACAAATTCTAATGAACCATAAAGACCCCAAATCCACTTATACGGTCGTTCAGCAGATTCATTCCGAGCGAACGATCTAACAACAAACGATAGAGCTTAACCCCCTCCCGTGCGTTGACGTCATTGATGATGTCAGGTTGAAAAAAGCAAAACATTTATTTCAAAATGTTATAACTTCTGAATAGTATATCTATTTTTATTTTCGTCTTCATCACTGTGCTCTATGCGACGAGACGAACAAAACTAGACCCCACTTACATATGTTTCGAAGAATTTTATTTTATTAGTTATCTATATCATAGAATAATACAGTATATAATTTATAGGCTATAACTTATAAGAATAACTTATAACATATAACTTAGCATATTTCTACTAATTTGTATATTTAAGTTTTGAATATATCTTATACACCTAACTTTACATCTAAGCCATTCATTAAGTTATATAACTTATAAGTTTTAAATATAACTTATATGTCTAACTTTACATAAGTTGTGTTTTATAATTTTTGTGTTTCTAAAATTTGGTTCATTCATTTGTCTGTTAATGACTTTTGTGTTTGTAGTTTTGGCACAAGTTAGTTAATTCGTTCCTTTGTGTTTAATAACTTTTATACATAAAAGGTGTTTTATAGCTCTTAAGATTTTAAGTTTTTCGCATAAGTTATATTTTATAACTTTCATGGCATAAGTTATATGATGTAAGTTAATATACATAAATTGGTAGCAGGAAAAATAAATCTTTGAAACATGTGCAAGTGGGATCTAGTTTTGTTCGTCTCGTCGCGTAGAACACATCAGTGCAGACGAAATTAAAAAAAGATACACCGTTCATAAGTTCTCTTTTTTAATGACGTCAGCCATCCTTAAAAAGCGCGCATGAATATAGAGGCACTGTATGGAAGAAGCGTTGTGCATGCACAGTGAGCTTTGCTGACCGGTTGCCAAAAATAGAAAGAAGTGAGATTTTTTTTCCAAATAACTGAAATTGACCGTTTGCTTTGTTATAGGTGAACGTTCGTAATTTAGTGAGGTCCAACCATAAAGACCTATTTAGCTTATGTTGTCTCGTAGCCACGCTAGTTGATTGATGGGAGATGGAACGTGTCATTACCATATTGTTAGTTAGTATATGAAGGTTGATTTTTTCTGCACATATATATTACCGGTCGATGAGCTGGAGCTGTTCGGGTTCGATGGATCAGACAGAACAAACGATGGCGGCGGCGGCGGCGCCGTTGGATGATACCAGTGGCGCAACCCAGTAAATATGCCGGATACTGCCACTCGCGACGGGTCAGCAGCGTCCGATTTCCATGGCTCGGCGCGTGGAACGCAGACGAGAGGAAACCTCGTGTCGTGCTCGTGGCATGCTTGGCTCAAGCTCAACTTCTCGTCAACCGAGCAGCAGGGCACCCATGGTCCACATCCATACGCGAACCGCAAAGCTTGTCTCGGTTTCCTTCTTTATCAACCCCGCTAGCTTGCATTATTGGGCGCTTCAATTCGTCGTTGCCACAACCGGCACGACGACGGTACGTCCTAAAATTGTCTTACTAAATGAATACAGTAGTAGTAGCATATAAAAGCGCAACGTATACAAAACAAGAGGCTGTATCTGTACGATTCGTCGTATATAAAGTCAGAAGCTAGGAAGACCCAGCGTGAGTTGCTTCACCTAATTAGCAGTCGAAAAATCGTATGGGGCAACGTACGGGCATGCACACCCTATCTCCGGCCGGGTAGCACTGCTAGTATCTATGATCAGTCGCCACTCCAGTTAAAAGTCGAGGCTTCCATCCAGTACTGTGCCACTGGACATCCCATAAGCTAAACGCCGAAGAGGAAAAAAAAGGACCACTACCGCTCATCAGGAACTAGAGCTAGCAATGGGAAACACGTACGCACTCTTGTTAAGTAGCTAGCTAAGCTCCACGCCGTGGACCCGTGGTCCATTGGCACGATCGAACCTAACTCCAGTAGCTTGCATTGTCCTTTTCTTCCTTGTGTGATGATCAAAAGGTGACAAAAAGGAACTCTCTCATACTATGTACTAGTATCACTAGCTGGGGTTCACGTACGACTCAAGTGCGTACGTGGCCCATGGCGATCGTACGTATACGTGTCCAATTGTCCATGCCGGGGTTAATTGAAGCTCCTGCACTAATTAAAGAGTATGTTGCGAAACATTTCAGAGGCCATGCGTATATGTTCAGGTTCAGCACCGGATTTGTTGCATTGCAACGGTATACGGTGCAGAACAAACGAGCCTGACGCTGACCATGCCCAAGTTGCCAACCCAACCCTTTGGCTACTTGTTGTGTGCTTCCGAAACCACGTGGTGCGCCTAACCTCTTTTCTGTTCCCACCCGGTCGGGGCGGATCTCGACGAGTGAGTGAAGCACACAAGCACCCCCCCCAGTCTTGGAAATAACTGCCCAACACTGGTCGACCGCGACCGCGCGGCGAAAGGGACCGAGACAGCGTAAGTTCACACAAGCGCGCATAAACGGATAACAGGTCACATGGAAACTTGCTACAGTGCGTTTTTGTGTTTCGGACAAACACAATATAGGAGTTCGATGTCCACACTCTCGGGAGTCGCTTTTCCGTACGTAAAGGTGCTTGTCCGAGTGTCATCCGATCGCTCGAGGGACCAGCTGATGGGCGATGGCCTACACTCCAGCTCCAGCTGCTTAGCTAGCTCTTGTTCTTGTTCCGGCAGAACACCCGCCGGCCCGTGGTCGATCGGGTCCGTCCGTTGTCCCGATCGAACTATCGACCACATCATGTCCATCCTTTCTCAATATCCGTGTCCTACACGTATGATGATGATGACGACATGGTGGAAGCCAGAACGTACCTACGCGCGGTGCGGTGAGGCAGTCACGAACTCACGCCGACGCCGCCGACTCGCACACATACAGAGCACCGCACTGGACTCCCCGTGTTCTCTCAGCGGAAAACAGAAAAAAAAAACAACCGATGCATCTGATCCCCACCTCGCGCGGTCGCTACGTTCCTGAATCCAGAGTTCCTGACGAGGCGAGCGCTGCCAGCCCTCGGGCGCACGCTACGCTAATGCTACGACGATCCGACGCGATCGCGCAGCGTCGCCGCGGGCGCAATAAGGCGGTCGCGGCGGTCGCCAAGGGCAGAGGCAGACTGTGTGCTGAGAGAGAGAGAGACAGAGACCGAGCGGGCAGGGCAGGGCAGTGCGATCGCGAACCAAAACCACCACCGGTTTTCAGTTGCTATTTCCCGGCCTTTTCTCCCCTTCACTCACTAACGTTTACCTTGCCTCTAGTCTCCCGCCCGCGGCCGCGGGGGTGCTCCTATTCTTAGCCTGACGCGCCTAGCGGGCCGGGGGGGCGCGCGCGCGCACGCACACGGTTCCATGGCCGCGGCCGCCGCGACGACGACAACGTCCACCACCTGCTCGTCCTCGTCCACGTCCACCAGCCCCGGCCCGCACCGCAGGCGCCAGCCCGGCAACGACATCGAGCGCGACGACGACTCCTCTTCCTGCTCCTGCTCCTGCTGCGGCGGAGGCGGCGCCGATCACCACCACCACTTCCTCCACGCCTGCGCGCACGACGACGCCGAGTGCGGCGGCCTCCACGGGCACGCCGCCGCCACGCCCTGCGGCAGCAGCAGCAGCAGCGGGAGGGCGCTGCTGTTGGCGCGGAGGAAGCGATCGACGACAGGCGCGCCGCCCGGCCGGCGGACGGCCTGGATGAGGGGCATCGTGCTCTGCCTCCTCGGCCTCGTCGCGGTCATCGGGTTCCTCGGCTCGCACCGGGGCGGCGGCGCACGACGCGCGGCCACGGGCGATGGCGCCGACGACGGCGGCGGGAGGCTCTTGCACAGGGTGGAGGTCGCCGCCGACGCCGACGTCATGGAGTGGACGGAGGAGAACTTGACGGCCCTTGCGCGCCGCTCGCCTGAGCCGCCGGTGAGTACGTGCACCTCCCCCCCCTCGCTGTGCCGTTGATCTCTCGCTCGCTCGCCGCCCGCCCACTCGTTTTATTACAGCGATCATGCGCCAAAGCCATGTCAACTTAGTACGCGCGCACTCTTTGGGCCATAACCACTCGTGCACGTACTCGAAATTTGAAAAGTGGCCATTAATTGATGCATGACAGCCTTACAAGCTTCATTTGGGCGCCGAAAGTAATCCAAAATTCTGAAAGAGTCATTTTATTTGTTTGGCTCCTCGGAGTTCCATGGTTCCCATTTTGGGAAGTATCATACTCACTGTTGAAATCAGCGTCAGGCATTCCAAGTCTAAATCGCCCATAACAACCAGTATAATACGGAAAAAATGAGGTGCCAAAAATTTTAACCTTTTTTTGGGAAAAAGTGTAACAGGCATTCTAAGTCAAAATTGCCTATAAAAATTGGTAATTAAAAAAAAGACAGGTGCCAAAATGTTTAGTTTTTGTGCGAAAAAAAAAGTGAAACATGGTAAATTCTAAACAGAAAGCTCAACCGCTTGACAACTTGATAGAAAATAAAAAGGGACAAGTTTCTTCCATTCTCTGAAAATGATTGGAGCTTTTGGCTCACTCCTCGTCGCGGTATGGAGTATTCATATGGGAGAAAATGATTGGTGAAAAGTACAACGATCCCACCAGTATTTGTTGCTAGCGTGAGTCACTGGAACCAAAAGAACACGGTACATGACGTGAGTTCCAGAGTTGAGGAGCAAGGCAGCTGTTTATCTCTGTGCTTTTGTGTTTTCCTGAAAATGGTTTTCATGTTCTTTGCTGCATTTCACCGTCATTACATGCGAGATACATCACTATAGTTCTTCACATCCGGTCGTTTTTTTAGCTATTGAGGTCCAGTTGTACCTCAAAAAGAAATGTTTAGAGCGTTGGGGTTGGTGTCATCGAGGTTGCTTTCCATTGTAATTGTCAAACTTTCAAGTAAGAAAACAAAGGGTTACGCGGATAATTAGCAGATTTTTTAGCCAACCCCATTTGATTTCTTATTTTTAAGAAAAGAATCATCCTAACCTTTCACTAAGTTCTATGGAATTTGATATTTTTGCCGTGTTAAACCCGTATCATGGGTCCTATAAAAATCAGCGTGCTGATAATACTGGAAAATCAGAATTTGCAATATTATACATCACATCATCTTGGAAAGATGAATTAAAATCCAGTGAGGCCCGATGGTGTGGCTTTGCAGTACTCGTCTTGTAAAGCGGTGACTTAATTTGGTAGGGACAACAAGCTTCAGTTCAGGAAAGTTTTGGTACCCTGGCAGAGTCCGCCAGAAAGCTATCTAGTGTTCATATATATTCAGCCAAAAATTCACATGCACGATTCATAAAAGCAAGGCATTCATTCAGATTCCATGCCATGCTCACCTTGACTTAACTTTATGTTATAATAAGAACTAGATGTGCCTGATGTACTGAAGTTCCTTTTTCAAACACTGACAGATACCTGATATATGGATGAAACCAGACAGTGAGGGTTACAGCCAGTGCATTGAACGGCCGAAGAATCACCACAGTAATTTCCTCGGGTCCATCTTTCGCTTTGTTTCCTTTCAGCTTCAGATTCAGCTACATTTTTCTTAATTAGGACATGTTTTGCTTCAGGGAAAAACAACGCAACTGTCGGTTACCTGATCGTTGATGCAAACGGTGGCCTGAACCAGATGAGAATGGGAGTACGTATATATTTGTGCTAATGTCATGGCAATGTCTTTCAGCTAACTCTCATTAATTCCTTCACAATTATTCTTACAGATAAGTGATATGGTTGCAGTGGCGAAGATCATGAACGCATCGCTGGTGATCCCTACTCTGGATCATCAGTCATTCTGGACCGACCCAAGGTCAGTAACTCTGTCTATATATCTAGCTGCTCTGAATCAACCTGGAGAAGAAACTGCAAGTATTCAGACTGACGATTAGTATTTTTTATGATATAGCGATTTCAAAGATATATTCGACGTTGATCACTTCAAGGAGTCACTGAAGGAAGACATTGTGATCGTGGATTCCCTCCCACCAGATTACAGAAGGGTGAAGCCGTACGTGAGAGCACCCACCTCCTGGTCCAGGGTACGAGTCAACAACTTGTTGGCAGCTTAGAGAAATTTTCAGGCGTGTAATGAATAAGAATAACTGAATACTGAATAGGCTGATGGATCGTCAGCTCCGTTTTCCAGGCTTCCTTCTACAGAGACTTTTCGAAGATCCTGAGGAGGTTCAAAGTGGTGAGGTTTACGCACACGGATTCACGGATCGTGAACAACGGCCTCACTCCTTCTCTGCAAAAACTCCGGTGCCGCGCGAATTACAAGGCGCTCCAGTACAGGAAGGAGATCGAAGAGCTCGGCAACACTCTGGTTGATCGGCTGAGAAATGGGTCCGAGCATTACATCGCGCTTCACCTGAGGTACGTTCAGCGATCGGCTGATCGCCATGGAAAAGATTATTATTATCAGCAGATCAATCAGTCAATGAATGAACTTCCATGAATGAGTTTGCCTTATATTAATCGTCAGATACGAGAAGGACATGCTGGCCTTCACCGGTTGCAACCACAACCTGACGCTGTATGAGGCAGCGGAGCTGACGGACATGCGGTTCAAGGTGCGGCACTGGAAGGAGAAGGACATCAACAGCGAGGAGAAGCGGGTGCAGGGCGGGTGCCCCATGACGCCCCGCGAGGCGGCCGTGTTCCTCAAGGCCATGGGGTACCCCTCCACCACCAAGATCTACATCGTGGCCGGCGAGATCTACGGGGCGCACAGCCTGGACGCGCTCAAGGCCGAGTACCCCAACATCTACACGCACTACAGCCTCGCCACGGTGGACGAGCTGGAGCCGCTGGAGCTGTACCAGAACAGGCTCGCCGCCGTCGACTACATCGTGGCCCTGCAGAGCGATGTGTTCGTCTACACGTACGACGGCAACATGGCAAGGGCCGTGCAAGGGCACAGGAGATTTGAAGGCTTCAGAAAAACCATAAACCCTGACAGGTCCGTCCCTTTTTTCACAGAAATATAGTTTGGGATGCAGAAGTCTACGCTATGCAAAGACGACGTTGGATCTTGATTCTAGAACCTGATGAAACATTTTTCTTTTGTTTGTAGGCTGAAGTTTGTGGAGCTTATTGACAAGCTGGATGAAGGTTCTATGTCCTGGAGTGAGTTCCAGATTGTGGTGAGGAAGCACCATGAGAATAGGCTCGGAGGTCCGTATGAGAGATTGCGCGGTGCAAGTCCAAGGCAGGAGGAATACTTCTACTCAAATCCAATCCCCGGCTGCCTCTGCAAAAGGGTTGAGAGTAGTAGATGATATGGATTCAATTGGAATTGTTCAGTCTTAGAAACATACCGCGACAGCTTCAGCAGCTGGAGCATGGATGGAGATGAACCTTCCTCCGCATGACAGGGATCGCTCGGCAGAGGGAGAGCTAGCAAACTGACTGATACTAGCAGTTTCGATTATTTTCCTAGGCTGACAGACAACACATGCAGCTGAGGTCTGTAGAGGGCAGGGTGCAGAATGTGAGAAGTTACAGATTTGTAAAAAAAGCAAGGAATGCAGATGCAAGTAATAGGATTGAGTCTGGATGGAAAAATGTTTCACGGTGGCTGCTGTTTGTAGTTCTTGGTGTCTCCGATTAATTCGGTTTGGAAGGTACCATACCTTTGGATGGATTCATCATTACCTCTTCTTCTTAAGAATAATGTATAATGCTCTCTTTGTAGGCCTGTTGAACCAGATGTGTACATAGTAAAGAATGAACCACTGATAGTGTTGGAGTAGTTTAGTTCCCACGAAAAATCCATGTAATTCTGTCTAAGAACCTGTCTGCTAAGAAAAAGACCAAGATCTGGCTGGCTTTTGGTAGCGGACCAGATTTTTTTTTTGAAAATTTGGTTGTGGCCTTTGGGCTGGCCTTTGGTGGGCCTCGTGCCGGCATGTCATACTAAAAGGATCGTGCTTATCGGGCTAACCTAGCACGAAAAGTGGCCCGACAGACTTGTGGAGGCACGGCCCGACGGCACGCGGGCCAAATAGGCCTGTGCCCTATCAGGCTATCAGGGCGGGGCAAGCTGGGCTGGCCCATTGCTCATCTTTAGTCCTCGGCGAGAAGGGAGGCGGGCCTGGGGCTCGGCAGGGAGGAAGGGAAGAGGTGGCGGGGTTCACGAAAGGAGGAAGGGAAGATGGAAGATGGCAATGTGTTGTGTCTGTTGTTGGAGAGGTGAGATTATGGGTTATAGACTTTTTTTATTATACGCAACGCAAATTGGGTTGGATCTATTGAAGACAGTCTAATAGAAGAAAAGGTCAATAACATACGTAGTTTTGGAAATAAAATACTGTTAAATAGTTTTTAGCGAACGAAAAATAGTTTTCTTTCACAACAAATCAGCGTAAGCACGAGTATAAGCCAAATTGCTCTTTTTTCTTTGCTTGTTGGTTGTCTGACCTATACTACTGTCTACGCTGCTCTAGTGTCACTCATGAGGGAGCCTGGTGGGCCTAGACCCTAGGTCCACCTTGCACAAGATGGTTCATGAGTGCCTAAACACGGTGCAGCGGGTGGCAAAATTCGCATCCACACTCATCGTTGCCACATACCATGACCTCGCTGGATCACCAGAAGCAACCATCACCAACCCTATCGCAGCAACCGAGCTTTTAGGTGATGGTGCACACCAAGTGTTTGATGCTAGGTAGTAGGTTCCTATAATGCTACTTGTGTTCTGGTGTCTGCAGCAACATCATTGGTATTGATAACTATTTCTTTGGGTGGTCAACCAGTTGCTCGGATCATCCCCAATTCCCCATCGCCACCATTAAGAGCAAGCTTAATGTATATAGCAAACTAGTCCATAGGAGTGGGCTCCAGCGTCAGTAGTCTTTTACTATTTCATCTTCCACAATGTCCAACCATAAGGTGGGGTCCATGTAAAAATAAAAAAAATCTATGGTCCCAACGAGCAGCATCTTCTTGGCTGCAGCCCCGCGGGCGGCGCGGTTGGTCGGAGCGTCAGCCTCGAGGGCCGGTACAGAGAGACTCGAGATAAATATTTTTTTATTTGTTATGGACGGTCTATAGTTCTATGGGCGACTTTAACTATAGAATCCTCTATTGCTTCTTTCACAATATTTCAGCCAGTCCATAAAGAATAATTTAGTCCCTATGGACTGCTTTTGGAGCACATTGTGGTTGCTCTAATGACCAGATCGCCACATGTTCTAGGGCCTTGTTTACTTCCACCAAAAAATCTAAAATTTTTCAAGATTTTTCGTCACATCGAATCTTTAGACGCATGCATAGAGTATTAAATAGAGACAAAAATAAAAACTAATTGCACAGTTTGGTTGGAATTTATGAGACGAATCTTTTGAACCTAGTTAGTCCATAGTTGGACAATAATTACTACAAATAAATGAAAAAAGTGCTACAGTGTCGCAAAAATTTTCCCAACTAAACACGGCCTAGGTGTTTGACGCTAGACAATGTGAAGCAAGAGGTTGCGTCCATCAACTCCACCAGCCCGCCTGTCATGATGCCTGCAAAAGTATTGGATGCTATGCCATGCTCCAATGTAGCCTATCCTTAGTGGTTGCTATACCATCTTGTTCGCCTATCTCAAAAGTTATGGTTACAAATATTATTCGCTAATTTATTATGAGAGAAAAATACTAATGAATGGCTGACATATTCAACAAATAAACTTAAATGAATAGGCTCAAAGGGTCTCGGAGCTTGGAAGTAGTGATCCCATTCCCTAAAGCGCGCCAGTAGCAATACCACCTCACACTGTTTTTTCTTCTTCCCGTCCAGCTCCCCACTAATCTTCTTCCCTACACAACCCCACCCTACCTACCTCGACCATTGTCCACGCCACCGGCGACCTCTCCGTCCACCGACCATCCTCGGTGGACGAAACTGCCCTCCCCTAATTTTGTCGGTAGTGGCTCCCGCTGCCTACCCCACCCACTCGGTGGCGCCGCAACAGCCTCCTCACCACCGACCAACCCGCCACCATTGTCGTGCCGCGGTAGTCGCCAACCCTAACCCTAACCCCAACAGGCGCTGCCCTCGGCCGTGGGCCGTGGCCAACGATGCCGCCATGCTGCTCCGTGCGCCACCAGTCTGCCCTCGTGACCTTGGGCTCCCCTAATTTCGTGAGGAAGATGGCGACACACGCACGTCGAATAAGATCTGGGGGAAGTAGGGGCCTACTAGGAAGCATGTCTATAGGCCTTGTAGGCACAATGGTTGAAGAAGGGTGAAACTAGATTTAGGCTTGGTGTGCAGGGCTCGACAGCTTGTTGCGAACGGCGATAATTCTTCAAGTAGCTACCAGTATTGCAACAATAATGGTCATATAATATGATTTGTAATTGTTTGATAGGGTGTTCTCATCTTAGGTGACCTGTGACGCTTGCATCTTGCAAACAAAATCGGAGGCCTTAAGTTCGAAGAACAAGTGTAACATCTAAATTTCCTTTCTTCTCAATGAAATATGGGCTCCAATCCAATTGTGAAAAAAGTCAACTATTTTTAAAATATTGTCTTCTAGCATTGAAGTGATCAAAGGGAAGCTCCTCCGTGCTAGCGACTCTCCTCCGAAGCGTGTGAGTCGCCATCGCGGGCTAGCTGGCTAGCTCTTTCGTGCAATGTGGCTAGCCGACTTCTCTATGTGCACAAGACGAGTGAGGCATGTGGCAAAATAGTAGGACTGTGTGGAGTCACTGGGATGAGTTCTCTTTGAGGAAACGAACAGATGGAATAAGAACTAGAGGACATGGAAGAATAGAAAATAGAGAAAATATATAAAGGAACAAAATAGGGAAAAAATCCACCAGATTAAGACAACCTGTTTAACAAACAAAACAACTGCAACTACATCAATGGAGCTACTTGTGGAACTAGAACTAAAAAGTCTACTCTCGAACTCTAGATTTTTAGAGAGTCTGTTTGGTACAACTCAGCTTTATTGATGAAATAGTTTTTTTCTTTGGCTTTGATAATAAAATAGTTTTTTCTTTGGTCCCATAAATTAGCTTCACCCAGTGAAATTAAAATTATTTTCCTAAACGTTTGGTAAAATAGCTTTTCTGTTAGTATTTTTAGTTTCATGAGTGAGGAGCTAGAAAAACAACTTCTTAAGAGCATCTCCAAGAGATTAGCCAAATCATTTTCTAAAGGTAGATTTGACTATTGTTAAAAAAAATGTCCAACAGACTCTGTAAATGACTCTTCAAATTTAGTAGCTCTCTATCCCACCTTATTTGCTCTATACTTTTGGATAGCCTACCTCACTAGCCATCCTTTATAGAGTCTCTTGGAGTACTCTAATATCTTTTTATCAAATCTATTTTAGAGAGTAGCTAAATCAGTAAATTTGGCTAGTCTTTTTGGCTAATCTCTTGGAGATGCTCTAAGAGAAACTGTTTCATCCGAACTATAGTTATGAGAAGCTGAAAACAGCTCCATGTGGGAAGAAGCCATACTAAAACACTATTAAAATGTTCAATGTCTATTAATCTCAAAAAAATGTTCAATGTCTACTGTCATGACAAAATTTTAGACACAACCTTAAACCCTAGGAGTGCGGCACTCCTGCCTTTTCTTCTCTCCCGTTCATCCCACGTACGCTCTCTTTCTCGTGGGCGACCACTGCCACCTCCATGCTCTCTGTCTCGTGTGGGTGACCGCAGCTGTAGTGGTGTGAGTTGGTGATGAGTTAACGATTGTTATGATAAGAATCGGGTTGGTATATAACGTTTGAGGTTACTGTGTCGCGTAATGAAGAACTGAAACTCAGTTTTAGAAAACTATCTCAATTCTTCGTCCCCATTTTGTTTCTCTCTCTAAATCTCTAATTCTCAAGCTATTTATCTAATTTGTTGCGAAACCATGATAGGAGCCTAGGAAGCCCAATGAACGTCAGTCGAGGTTTAAAATCAATCTTCTAGTGGAGTAAGGAATTTAATTACAAATATATGGGATCAATAGAGAATAATAGAGATTGGTGTGGATTCACAAAATTACTGGTAAATATGTTATTCTAGATATATAGATATTGATTATATAGGTGCTAATTTGTCAAAAAGATGTTAGAAAAAAAGTGGAAGTTGCTCAAAAAAAAAAGAAGAAAAGAAAAGAAAAAAAAGATCATATGGGCTTTTATTTAGGCCCATCTACAAGTGAACCCACGCACCGCAGCATAGTCTCTACCCTTCCTAGCAGCGCCGACGCTCCATTCTGCTCTTCCCCAACTCGCGCTCAGCGGCGCTCAGGCTCGGCCCTCAGCGACGGAGGGGCAGTCCCAGGCTCGGCGGCGGCGTCGGGCCCTCAGCGACGGAGAGGCAGTCTCAGGCTCGCCGGCGGCGTCAGCGGATCCCCCGCCCGCTTCTCGCGAGCCGCCTCGCGCCCTCGCCTCCGTCCTCCGCGCACCGACCGGCGACCCTGCGTACGCACTCCCTCTCCCCTCCCGCCTCTGCTCTACCGTGGGAGCCCGGCCAGCTGTCCAGGGTGGTCGGGCCTTGGCTCCGCCGGTGCATTTACTGGGTCCACTCCTAATAGCGAAGGAATTTCATCAAGACCAAACGGCCCTTGTCGAGCCCAGTTATTGAACGATTAGTTAGTTTTTTTTGTCCCATATATTTGGGGAATTTAGCATCAGCGATTATGGAGTCTTGCCTACTCTGGGTTCTATATGCAGTTATGCACACTGAGGTTGTGAGGGGACCAAATTGGAGCCCAGTGAAATGATTAGTTAGTTTTTCACTGTTATTATATATAATTAAATTTACACTTATTGAGTCATTGGTTGATCCATTTTGGATTACTTCAGATTTGTACATGAGTGTGATCTTCCCATTGTGAAGTCAGAGGCAATCAAGTATGGCTTCAAGGGCAATCATTAGCAGAAGGAAGTATTTCTTGGATCATGTTAACACACCTGTCATTTCATCGTCCGCCTTCTCTACCTTCCAACATGGAAGACTCAGTTTTGAGGTTGAGCCAAGAACAGAACAGCAATTTCTTGAGCGTAGTTCTGGGGATTCCAAATGTGAGAAGGAGCAACACAGTATGAATTTGATAAAAAAGGATCTACTAGGTTTTGGTTATGGGTTTCGGCAACATCCAGCTTATGTGATTTCTCTTTCTCATGGTGGAATTGGAAAGAATGAATACGGGCTGCCTTTGAGCTTGGGAGCTAGATCTTTGCTGCAGTCAGTCCGCAGAGCATCAACTGCAACTGCAGGGCAGCCTAAGATGGATACAGATGATGAACAGAGTGAGGACCAGAAGCAGAATAAAAAGAAAAAGGAGGCATCCCCAGAAGAATGTGATCAGGCTGTGGAAGGCCTAAGCACTGCAAAAGCTATGGCTAAAGCTAAGCAGGTACAAGAATCTCTGAAGGTTGGCCAATCAGTCATGCAGAAATTTTGGGCGAGAATTCTGGGTGTGGGCCCTGCTCTCCGTGCTGTTGCTTCAATGAGCAGGTCTCAATTGTTTTTCTTTCCTACCTGAATGCATGATTATATAAGATGAATGATTGGTCTGTTTCTTCTGTAACTTACGAAACAATTTTTTGTTTGTTTGTTAAGGGCTGATTGGGCAGCAAAGCTTAAGCATTGGAAGGATGAATTCATTTCTACACTGCAGCATTACTGGTTAGGGACAAAACTACTCTGGGCAGATGTTAGGATCTCATCAAGATTGCTGGTTAAACTTGCTGGTGGGAAGAGTCTTTCAAGAAGAGAGAGGCAACAGCTGACACGCACAACAGCAGATATCTTCAGGCTGGTCCCGTTTGCTGTGTTCATCATTGTTCCATTCATGGAATTCTTACTGCCAGTCTTCCTCAAGTTATTTCCAAACATGCTTCCATCAACTTTCCAGGACAAAATGAAAGAAGAGGTATGTTCTTGACTATTTGTATGCTGCAACTACCTGAAGTTATGTTGCTTATTAGTTGCCATGTGTCCCTGCAAGTGAAATACTACTGTATGGTGTATGCTTAAATCACGAACTGTATCGAGTAAACTATCAATAATTATTTCGATTGATTAGCATACCCTGTTGGTGCCATTTATATGGAAACCACAAGCACTATCACAGTGCAATCTGGTTGGCTCACAGGTGCTTCTTTTTCCTATACAGGAGGCATTAAAAAGGAAATTGAAAGCAAGAATGGAGTATGCAAAATTTTTGCAAGATACCGCAAAAGAAATGGCAAAGGAAGTCCAGACATCTCGTAGCGGAGAAACGAAACAGACAGCTGAAGATCTGGACGAGTTTTTGAATAAGGTATAAGTTTCTTTGTGTGCTCAGTCTCTGGAATAACTATGCATAGTGAACTACTTTATTCTCTATTATTGATTGGATAATGTGCCTTGAAACCAGGTTAGGAGAGGTGAACGTGTCTCTAATGACGAAATCTTGAATTTCGCAAAGCTATTCAATGATGAACTTACTCTAGATAACATGAGCAGGTAAGATATTCCTTAAGTAACTGTATAAATTCATATTCACAAATACACTAGTGACTAAACAGTTGGTTGGCACTATCCTGCAGACCACGTTTGGTTAATATGTGCAAATATATGGGTATCCGGCCTTTTGGTACAGACCACTACCTGAGGTTCATGCTTCGCAAAAAACTGCAAGAGTAAGTATTTAAATGAAGAGGTTAACTGAATGCTAATTATCTTGCATCTGGAGCATTATGCATTCTTATCTGCGTATGCCAATATAACAGAATTGGTGAATTTTGTATATCAGTTCTCACAAACAGTGATGGAAACTTGTGGTTGATATTATCTTATAGAAAGCTCAGCTCACCTAATCAATTATAAAAAAGGAAAGTTTTGATTCTAGTTAGTTGGACTAATGATAGTAAAATTCATGCATTACTTTCAAGCAAAGACTTTGCAATGGGCAGTGTTTCTGTGGCCATGTAAACTTACCAGACAAGACATTTGGTATCATCTTCATTTTGTTTATGCCACAGCGATTTTCTGTTAGTCAAATAGAGGTTCAGCACCTAGATTTGTTTTCTGTCTATAAGAAAGTTCATAATTTCTTCTTTCTTCGGTTTAGTTGCTAGTTGTTTTTCTGTCTGTTTTGTTGGTGTCTTTTAGCTTCATCGAGTTTGAACTTAAAATGCTGGTGCGAAATATCTGCTTGTTTTGTTAATATTCCTTATCGTTTCAGCATTAAGAATGATGATAAGCTGATTCAAGCTGAGGGAGTTGAATCTCTCTCTGAAGAAGAGCTCCGGCAAGCCTGCCGGGAGCGTGGTCATCTAGGCCTGCTGTCAACTGAAGAGATGCGACAACAGGTTTGTTGCATTATGATGTGCGCATGATCTAGTGTTGTATGGCCTTGAGTAATCTGCTTATATTTACTTGTTCTTGTATTTGTTTATAACTTTATGCTATCCATTCATATCACAGTTATTTGAGCCATCAGTTCTTGTTCCACACTACAAAACACATTATCTTTTTGAGACAGATTTTCAGCACTTCTTTATTATTGCCCACCATTTAATATCCTCTTCATTTAATTGCAACAACACATGCATAGTTAATTATTTCTGATGTACCTAGCCATTCCAGCAACTATGAATTTGGTCCTTTTTAACATGGTCACGCCTTAACACACTGTGTCAAAGAATTGGAACGATACGATGACATGGATAACACGTAACACATGGTATGGAATGGAGTGTTATCCATGTTGACCTAGATCACTGTTTTATCAAAGAATGCATGTTTTCTCTCTATCTCTTTTTTGGATAACTTTAAGGATCTCTGTAAGCAGCTCAGGGCCATGTTTGCTTCTCTTAGTGGGTGTTTTCTCGTTCTTTTCTCCTCTTCTCCCTATTAAATGAAATGTTATGTTTTAGATTTTGTTTGCTCCAAAAGGCTATTTGTATAGTATGTCCCAAGTCCGATGTACTGTTGAATTAGAGTACAACCAGCGCCCAGCTTCGACTTTGAGTTAAACACGTCTGAGTTGTATTGCTTGGCTTTTGTTTTAAACCATAAGTGTAACTCAATGGCACTAAAATTTGGTGTATATAGCAGCTGTGTATAATTGTAGATGCATTATAAACTGTACCAATTAATTTCATTTTGCACCCAGCTCCGAGACTGGTTGGACCTCTCACTTAACCACGCTGTGCCATCTTCACTTCTCATACTTTCAAGGTAAGTTTGGTTGATATTTCCTGACTTCTAGCGTTATTACCGCTCGTGCTTGCACTCTTATATATTGTAATGCTTTTAGAGCCTTTACTGTGTCTGGGAGAATGAAGCCTGAGGAGGCTGTTGTAGCCACACTATCTTCTCTACCAGATGAAGTTGTGGATACAGTCGGGACAGTATTGCCATCTGAAGATTCGGTTTCTGAGAGGAGGAGAAAATTAGAATTCCTTGAGATGCAGGAAGAACTTATCAAGGTGATATAAAGCTGTAGACTGAACAATGTTCTTTTTCTTAGCTTCCTGTTACCGTGATATTTGGGTAGGTCTTCTGTGGGAGTGCTGCGTATCTGATAGAGATCTTCCATCCACTGAATGTGCACCTCCTAGTTTTGTTATTTAAGTTTCATCTAGTCTAGAAAGATACATTTAGTAGTTAAGCCATAGATTAGTATTTTCTAACAACCCAACTTTTATATGCACCCTGGATATTCTGATATTTGAAATGCTAACTTCATATACTGGTGTTTTGCTGTGACCTTGCTGAATCACATGCTTGAATTTCTTAGGATTTCCTGTTGGTATTTTGCGCTGACGGGATCAAGTTTTTCGAATTCCCCTTTTCGAATTCTTCCATTTGTTTTCCTGGTATGGCATCAATGATGTTACATCCATATATTTACTCATCCTTGCACTATGAGCTGCGCGATGAAGAAATCAGTGGGGAAAGTTGCCTGAGATGCTATCGTGTTTTTCTCTTCACTTGTTTTTTTTTGTTCTTCTGTGGATTGCTTACACACATATTTACTCATCCTTGTAATATTAGTTGCGCGGTGAGGAAATAACCGGGGAAAGATATGTGAGATGCTATCATGTTTCTCTTCGAGTCTGGATCGATGATGCAACTTTTTTCTGCGTTATCTTTCTGCAACCTTTTATGGTGCTGAAGAAGACATTACCTGCTGAGATCCGAGAAAATGGCAATTTCGCCGTCCTTCAATTATACGGTGATTTGTTGCATCAGTTTTCGGGCCATTTGGCAGCGTTACTTCTGCAGCTTCTCCGGGAGAATCACTTCTCAGCCAAACAGATTCTTGTGGGGGCGGTCTAAAATTAGTTCTCATGTGCTCCCCATCAGAATTAACTGAGGGACTGATTGGTTCGTGACCGTAACTTGTCACGCCAGGGGGTGTTTTTCTATAAAATACAAAATGTAAAATGTCAACTACTTTAGAGTAATGAAATACAAAATATCAAAATTTTAAGTTTATATTTAGTTCTATTTATATTTTAAAATACAAAATTTGTTGTCCTTACGATGGCCTTTTGAGGCTCTTTTGAGTTTTTTCTTTTTTGAAGCCAAAATCTAAAATGGAGAATAATCATCTTTTTACTAAAAATGTTGCATGATGTTTTTCTATAATGTAAAATGATGAATCAAAATCCAAATTTTTTAGAAGAGAAACAGAACACTCCCTTACCATATTTTCTGAGCGCCTTGCAAAGTCTACTCATTTTCTTTACCAAATTTTATCATAAGTGGCTTAGATTTTGCTCGTTGCTTTCTATGGCAATGTGTGTGTGTGTGTGTGTGTGTGTGTGTGTGTGTCTGAGCATGCCCTGAACAGTATCTGTTTATGCAGTAGTTTTCTTATGATCATTTTTATTATGTTGCATATCTGTGTTATTGATGTTCTGCATATAAAAACCATTCAGGAGGAAGAGAAAAAGAAAGAGAAAGAAGAAAAGGCAAAACAAAAGAAAGAAGAGGAGGCAAAGATGAAAGAACCAGACACTGCTGAAGAAGATTTAGCTTTGAAGGAAATGACTGATGCTACTGCTAGGGAAGAAGAAGAACTGAGAAAAGCAAAAGAACATGACAAGGAAAAGCTCTGCAATATCAGCCGTGCATTGGCTGTGCTCGCATCTGCCTCTGTATGATCCTAGTCTATGTGTATTCTTTTATTAGTAAATGTACATATGGACACTGATAGCACCATTATTCTAGAATAATTCTGTCTGACCTTTTTCCAACTTTCATCTCTACATTGCAGTCTGTTAGCAAGGAGCGTCAAGAGTTCCTGAGCCTTGTCAATAAAGAGGTATAGTGTGAAGTGGGATTAAAGCAACAATTATTTATGCACTCACCTTTCAGTTATAACAAATAATGCATCATGGAGGTTTAATAGGATTTAGCCATGCAAATGTCCCAATGCAGATAGAGCTATATAACTCCATGCTCGAAAAAGAGGGTACTGAAGGTGAAGAAGAAGCTAAAAAAGCATATGTAGCTGCTAGGGAAGAGCCAGACCATGATGCTGAGGTCGCTGCAGAAGAAAAGGTCTCGTCAGCGCTGATTGAGAAGGTAAGAAATCCTCTTAATGCGTGTTATAGCCACAGTTAGATTTGCAAATATCACCTGTGATGGGTTTCTTAAGGTAAGTGTTTTTGGATATTTCCCTTAAAAACTATAAATAGATGTCTAAGTTTAGATTCAAGACTGCAAACTTTTCCTTGACTTACAGACAGTTCTACCAATAATCCAATATCAGATGATTGTAACTTTGGCCTATTATTGATGATACTTAACAGTTACTACCCTTTGTTTTTAAATTTCAAGGATGTCGAATGTCTGTGCATCTTTAAAAGCCTGATCAAAATTTCCTCATAGAGCTGTTATATTTTTTTGAATCTTTAGTTGGTAGCTACTTAGAGATAACAATCATATCAAATGTGTCTAGTTGATAAGGATACCAAACTCACTGGCTGTGTTGACATTCTAGAATGCTACAAAAAGAAATGTGCACCACTTGATTCTGGTGATGTGAGCCAATTAATTTATACTGTAAACTGCTGATGAAGAGGTATATAATAGCATAAACAGTTCAAACTTGAACGCACTTCACATAAATTTGTACTCTAGTGTAGTTATCGATGATACTATTTGCATATTCTCCATATACTGCCGTCATCTTCATGCTTGAGGAAAATCCTGGACATGCATCAACTAAGATTCGGTCATTTACTCGTCTTTTCGTAGGTTTTGTAACTTAATCTATGTGCTCACTTAAAATAAAGCCTATAACAAACTAAAGTGGAGGGAGTACGAGTATCTAATCTCACTAGCACTAAAGCCTTAAAGGATACCTAATTTCATAAATGATTTCTGCATTTAAGCCTCACGAAGAGGCACGAACTACCAAGTGGTATTGGTTATTTACGATTAAGGGATTGGTTATTCACTTGCACATATATTTTACTGCATTCAGGTTGATGCTATGCTTCAAGAATTAGAAAAGGAGATTGATGATGTGGATGCACAAATTGGAAACCGTTGGCAACTTCTTGATAGGTATGGTGCTTCTATGTTGAGAGTTGTTTAATGTTGCATAATAGTCAGGCAGTCCATTTTTTAGCTTTTAAGTACCCACTACCCACTTATCTGGATTTGCAATATTGTTTTGTACTCCCTCCGTCTCAAATTATCAGTCATTTCAAGAATCTTGGAGAGTCAAAGTTTTTCAAGTTTGACCAAATTTATATAGCAAAATAATAACATTTTTGGTACCAACCAAGTATCATTAGATTCTTTATTAGTTATATCTTCATAGTGTACCTATTTTATGATATAAATCTTTATATTTCTCTCTATATTTTTGGTCAAACTTAAAAATGCTTTGACTCTCCAAGATTCTTGGAATGACTTATAATTTGGAATGGAGGGAGTACATTTTTTCAGTTGCAGTAGGTTGTTACCCTGTTGCCCCTGAGCAGCACATTTCTTTTGCCACCTGTTTCTGTAATTTACCCAACCACCTCCATTGAATTAGTATCCCTTTTTGGTCCATGTGGAAGTTAGTTAAAAAAAATGAAATCAAAGGATCGAGACTTTGGGTTATGTTTCTTAGATCGGTTCTGCCTTTAGGGAACTGAATTTTTTTCATAGATCTCAGTCTGATTTGCTTGGTTACCTGAATGGTCATTTGACCCATCCCACCCCAGCATTGTACCCTAGTCCCCACTATAAATCTCCACTCTGGCTCCCAGTCCCAGAATACTAGTCCTAGCTGCCAATACCCCAAGCGCGGCGCACAACCAGCGGCACCGAGGCATCAAGCATGGCATGTGAACCATACAACAGTGCTGGACGGTAGTCCATGCGATGCACATGATACATGTGGTTTCGTGCTGCTTCCTCCATACACGGTTCTCTTCTGCTCCCCCCATAGCTTTCTGCTCCCCCCATAGCTATGCCCCAAAGGATATACGAAAGGGAGATTGGGAGATGATTTGTTAATTTGAATGGAAGAAAAGGGATAGATGAGGCTGGGATGGGGGTTAGTGTTGATTTGGGACGAGAGAGTGAACTCGAAGACGAGGCTAGGATGGGTCCTCGGTGCTCTTGGGGAAGAAGTGCTCATCCTTTGTGCTGATGTGTCTACAAGTGCTGAGTCTTTACAGGATACCTAACTGTTCCCTGTTTTCCTGGCAAGCACTTCGGTTCTCATTTTGCGGAGGCCTTTTAAAAAACTGAATTACCGGAACCAAGTTGCCGGTTGGGACCCAACACCCAGCCTACTGTCATTCCCAATAAACTTATACCTATGAGTGAAAACCTTGGTGTTTACACGCTGACCAAAATCTTCTTGCACATGTGTCATCGGCATGTTGATCTAATCCGCTCTTCATGCTCAGGGACCACGATGGCAAGGTGACTCCCGAGGAGGTGGCTGCCGCGGCAGTCTATCTGAAGGACACCATCGGGAAGGAAGGCGTGCAAGAGCTCATCAGCAACCTTTCGAAGGACAAAGGTCCATTCACACCCCTGACACTTGTAAACTCTGTTCACTCTAGCTTTGTAGCAAATGCCTAATTATTATTTTTATTTGTGTGCCTACAGAAGGAAAGATCCTCGTGGAAGATATTGTGAGGCTAGCATCGCAAACAGAGGAACACAACGATGACGAAGAGGAAGCACGACAGTAGGAGGAAACAGCCCGAGTATGTAGATGGGTGGACTATTATTTCTGGAAGAAAACTACGAACATCACAGTTACTCGTGGCTGTGCCTTTGTTGATAAAAAAGGCAGTACAGCCGTTTTTGGCGCCCCTAGGAGAGATCCCGGTAGAATGACCACGTTGCTGTAAAGATGGTGTGACGTGCATATAAGTTATAGGGTACTCGGCAGAGCTGTGGTTCGGCAGGTTGTTCGCAACCGAAATTTTGGCTGGTTGCTGTGGAAGTGGAAATACAGTTCGGTTGATCTTAAGCTACCCCTCAGTTTATTGTCTTGTCTTAATCTAAAAATAGCTGGTGTCTAATGGGCATGGATTAGATGTTTATGTATTTATTAGTGTGTTGTGGTTTTAATCCCTTGGTTTTCCTTGGGTACATATGAAATCTTTCTATGCCGTTAGTTCGTCTATGACGTGACGTGGGACATTCAAACATGTCACTTACACCAATAACAGAGTCTAGTGTACGAAGACACAGTACTGCTGAAAGGATGTAATTTTAGATTAGAGTTGAAGTAAATAAATTAAATATGTTTGATTTCATAAAACATGCATTAACATTTAAGACTTCAAATCGATTTTTATGAGAAATCCAAGAATACTTATTTAGTGTAATAAGTATTATTTTTTTCTATAAAATGACTGTACGCCACTTGCGATTGAGCTAAACCATTCCAAAGATGAAAGCTTGAAAGGCCCATGTTGAATTTCTTGCCAAAAAAAAGCCCAGTGGTCTTTGAAATGGCCCACCAGGTCCAGGATGCTAGGGTTAGGATTTAAGACTCCACAGGGCATGCCAACTCCAAAAATCACAAAGCCGCCGCTCTGCCTGTCCCTCGTCCAGTCGGCGGCGGCGGGCCTAGAGCTCGGCCACAGTAGGGTAATCCTCGCTCCTGCTGGAAAATTGTAACCATAGTCTCAGCAGGATTGAATCCATAGTCTGTGTTTCTGGTGCACCTCTTCCGTTTTAATCATCCATCGGTTTTTGCGCTGACGGGATCAAGTTTTTCGAATTCCCCTTTTCGAATTCTTCCATTTGTTTTCCTGGTATGGCATCAATGATGTTACATCCATATATTTACTCATCCTTGCACTATGAGCTGCGCGATGAAGAAATCAGTGGGGAAAGTTGCCTGAGATGCTTATGGTGTTTTTCTCTTCACTTGTTTTTTTTGTTCTTCTGTGGATTGCTTACACACATATTTACTCATCCTTGTAATATTAGTTGCGCGGTGAGGAAATAACCGGGGAAAGATATGTGAGATGCTATCATGTTTCTCTTCGAGTCTGGATCGATGATGCAACTTTTTTCTGCGTTATCTTTCTGCAACCTTTTATGGTGCTGAAGAAGACATTACCTGCTGAGATCCGAGAAAATGGCAATTTCGCCGTCCTTCAATTATACAGTAATTTGTTGCATCAGTTTTCGGGCCATTTGGCAGCGTTACTTGTGCAGCTTCTCCGGGAGAATCACTTCTCAGCCAAACAGATTCTCGTGGGAGCGGTCTAAAATTAGTTCTCATATGCTCCCCATTAGAATCAAGCTGCAACAGTTTGCTATATTTCATTTGCCAAATTCCTGTATTTTAGCAAGTTGTTATAATTATTTACCAAGTTAAAAAGAAACCATTTCCAACAATTTGCTATATTTCACTTGCCAAATAAAAAAGAGAGGATGGCCCGGTTGTTGACGCTACCCGATGCCTTTTCATCGTGACCTTGGTTCTTCCCCGTCAACGGTCGGGTCATTACAGACCTCGGAACCTTCGAGAAAACGCGAAGGTTCCACGCTTGCCAGAACACATCCGAACGGTGACGGAGGTTCGAATCACAACTGCAACGTCGGGGAGCTGGGCGGCGGCTGAGATGCCGCACCTAGAGCCCCCCCCCCCCCCCCCCCCGCCTCGAACGGTGGTGGGGACACTACCCTCGGTTGTCCGCCAAAGGGCGGCGAGGCAGAAGTCGCCGCCGTGGGTGCCCGCATGAATGGCGGTGCGGGTGGGCTCCCAGAGAACGCGGGCCGGGCAGCAGCCGGCGGAGTGCCCGGACGCACGGCGAAGGCGGGTGGTGCCTGCTGTGGCGTGAGGCCCTGCGGGGCGGCGGAGCTACGCCGTGGGAGATCTGGAGGTTGGCGAATGCCCCGAATGTCGGAGCCGCGCGCGGGAAGAGGCCATGGAATTCTCCAACTGCATGCGGGAACTAGCTTCAAGAGGGGTGGGCGAGCGATGGCAAGCTGGATGCGTGCGCGTAAATATATGCGTGCGGCTCTGATGGATAGCAAGTGAGACAAGATGGCGAGTAAGTTTAGCAAACGGTTCGAGAACGTTTTTTTTTTCATGTTTTTGCCAAATTTTGAAGTTTAGCAAGTCATATACCAAATTGTTGGAGATGTTCTGATTGGTTCGTGACCTTAACTTGTCACGCGGTGTTTAGTTTCCATAAAATACAAAATGTAAAATGCCAACTACTTTACACTGATGAAATACAAAATATCAAAATTTTCAGTTTATATTTAGTTTATTTAAAATGCAGAATTTTCTTTTTCCTGAGGCCCAAATCTAAAATAAAGAAGAAGTATCTTTTTACAAAAATTGTGTATTGTGATTTTTTAGAATAGAAGGGAAACTATACACCCCCTTACCATATTTTCTGAGGGCTTTGCAAAGTCATACTAATTTTCTTTAACAAATTTTTATCACAAGTGGCTTAGATTTTGCTAGCCACTTTCTATGGCAATGGCAACCATAGGTTGTCGAAAGTTTAGACATACCAAACTATATGACACCAATCAAATAAGAAGCATTTTTAATTTATTAAAGAAATGAAAGAGCTAGAGCTAAAAATCAAAGAGCGAAGCTCTACCTGAAAGTACTCAGTGTGGATCTCACTAAGGTCTTGGTTATTCAAATTAACAAAGCAATCTGGGTAGCAACTGAACATACCTTAAGAGCGTCCTCAACAACTAGCTATTTTGACTAACTATTATGACATGGACATGGAAAAAATAGACAAACAATTTAGCTGGTCAATAGTTGCTGGAAGATAAAAAAAACTGGAAAGAATATGTAACACATTCAAAATGTGAGCAAACATGAGGGAACTTTTTCTTCAAAAAAAAAAAAAAACATGAGGGAACTGAGAGAGAACATGGGTGAGAATTATGCCTGCACCCCGAGAAATGAAGAAGACTCGAAGACATCAAACCAGCTAAATGCAAAATAGGGGGAATGACTAACTGAATGCAGCTGCTAAATAAAACTAAAATGAGTGTGCAAGATCAACTGATCAAGAGCAAAGTGCATGCATGGAGCTACACAAGAAAATGTCTTATGGCATCTCAAGAAAACAGAGCACTACAGAATCATGTCATGCACATGGGTCTCCCTTCCTGGACCTCACCGTCAACTCCGTCCTCGCTATCTACCGTGCTAGGGACAATGCCGCGACCATCGCCTACATAGACGGTTCGTACCTCACCCTGCTCCTCCTCTTCGGTGCCCTCCGCCTTCTCCCGCCCCCACAACATCCGCTCACACCCACACACACCCCTAATCTCCCTTCCCTTCCAGGGCCCGGGGCGTGACATTGGTGACCAAGCAAATGGCAGCACACAAAGCTGTACAACAGCAATAGCTCCTCCAAAATCAGTGGCAAAAAAGTACATGTACAAGAAACTTATGAAGCACAGTGACAGCTCCTTCAATCAACAACATGGGAAGCAGTAAAGGGCGAGCAGATGACGCAGAGCCTCGACCCCAACACACCCACCGTGGCTTCAGCGGAACGGACGGCGAGGACATGCATGCACCCTACCCCCCACCCACACCGTCGTGCGCGGCGTAGGGGAGCATGCAGCAAGATCGCGAGGTCGATAATAGAGCCAAGTGCTTGGCTATAAGCCAAGTGATTAGAGCCAAGTTATACAATAAGTTGTCTCATACTTGTCTCTAAAATATCTTCTCTTTCCTATTTATTCTCACAACACTTGCTATTTGGACCTACTACTACCTATGCATCCGTGCCCAACTTGGTACTTACATGAGAGCCAAGATATTATCTCTCTCCTCTCTTCTTTCCTCCACATCAGTATTAGCTTGGCTATAAGCCTATTATTGTACCTGCTCTTACCACCGCCCACACAGACACACACAGACAAGATGCGAGCTGCCGTTAGATTGTGAAAAAACCAGTGAACAAGTTTGTGGAAAAACAAAAAAAAGGAAAAAAGGTAGGTGCGGATTTCAAAAGTAATGGGCTCGTGGGTTCCATATGCGCCGTTTTGGACCCGTTAGCGGGTGAATATGGCTGCATGAATCTTGAAGCAAGAATGAATAGTCCATAGATATAAATTAATAGTATTTCAACATACAGATAGCAAAACCATATAATATATACACTATATCTAAATATATAATAAAAATAATATAGATCTCAAAAAATGAAAACATTTTGTAATTTTAAATAGGTGGAGCAGTAGAAAGTTTATCTCAGCCTATTCATTTGAGCTTATCAGCCGAATCTACCAGTCATTCAGCAGCGTTTTTCTCTCACAACAAATCAACCAACCGTACTTTCTGTCATGACTTATCAACTAAACGAACAAGACGCGTTGATGTAGCAGCCGTGCGATTTTCTTTTCTTATTTCGAAGAAGGGTTGTTATGGATTGATGAACATCTCCTATCGTCTGCTAAGCAAACCAAAACAAATGCACCGAATCCAGGTGCCATCTAGTGTGAAAATATATTATATTTTAGGTGCAATATCAATACATTGGCCAATGCCTATGGGCCTTAATCTCCCAACATTGTGAACATACTAACTTACTACTGTATTATTCGTAAACGGTAATGATGGAACGGACGCGGAGTCCGGACACCACCTCCACCTTTGTGTGCCACCGCTCCCATGCGACCCCACGTCTGCTCAGGCCTTCGCCCGCTCCCATGCCACCTCCACCTCCTCACCTGCTCTGGCTAGGGTTCCGGGGAGCCTCCCCATCTTTCTTCTCCAATTTCGGCGGTATATAAGGGGTGTTTGGGGAGGCAGGTCGGCCATGCAGTGGGGATGGTGGCCGGACGACTTAGGGTCCTAGCGGTGGTGGCGACAGTAGGGCCAGGCTGGGGCGAGGACGTCACCGGAGTTGGAGAATATAGTGTCACTAGAGTTGGAGAAGATAACTGCAGTGGGAGCGGGAGTGGGCGGGGAACAAGGAGGCCTCCACGGAGCTTTAGCAAAACCCTAGCACGCCATGGTCGGGTGTTGGCTAGTGGTGGAGGGTGGGGGAGCCATCGAGCGCGGGAAGATGCATGGGAGGATGGCCAGGGGTGGGGCAAGCATGGAGGACGGGTGTGGCTGCACAGTCACCGACGTGTGGACGTGGGCGTGCATCGGTAACATTTGACTGCTACAGGCGCTTGCGTGCTTCAATTCATTTGATTTGGTAGTTGCTTTCGTTGAAAATATGGTAACGTGTCCTTGCAAGCTTGGTGGTGTGCGTCCAATTGGAACAAGGGAGCTCAATATGTACGTTAGCCTATCAGAGACCATGCTAGTGACGACAAAAATGCCCGACCACGTGTCCACATAGCTGCATTGGTTTTTCGGTGGGACTTCACTAAAACAGTGCACCCTAATGGAGAGTCACCCGCTAAGAGCACTAACAATGCAGAAACTACACGTAATTTCTATTTTCTAGGCTTTCTGAAGAAATTATCTTCTACAATGCATCTTCTCTACCCTTATGTGTATCCAATTATTCACCTCTCCTCTTGTTGGATCCTCTGTATTAGCTCTCTTCCATCCTACCCTCCACAACACAGGGACAATGAAACCTAAGAAACGTGAATTCCGTACGCGAGCTCCGATGGGTGTACACTCCCCGCGATTTGTATTGCTCTAGGTGCTCGTTGTGGCCGTAGACATGTGTGGTAGAGGCAAGAAGTTGTGACATGCATGTGTTTGCATCGAGGAGAGCTCCACCGAGCGACCTCCGTTGGATGACCGCTAACTCCACACATGGCCTCCACTAGGCGCCGGGGAGTTCCGCACGCGACCTCCAACGAGCCGCTGCGAGGTCTGCTGAGCGAGTCTCCGACGAGCGTCCGTGAGCTCCGACGAGTGATCTCCGCGGGCAACCGAGAGCTCCGACGAGTGAGCTGCACCGGGTACCAGGAGAATGTTGGGCCGATGCACAACACCTGGTGTATGGAGGAAGAAATCAGTCTTTTTCTCCCAAAGAGTAACGTACAATTGGCATGTAGACGTTGTTTCTTGATAAGACACGGTTCCTCTCTTTTTTCTCCTCTCCCTTCAATAATTATCTTGACACATCAGCAAAGTCTTTCGATTGCAGTCTTATTAATGTGCTTAGAAACTATTGTAGTTTCTGTTCTGTGTGTGAGGGCACCCTCACTGAAAAGAGTCAACATCCAGCTCGGAGATGGTACACGTAGGGTGAAGCAACAATAACCAAACACGCTTGTCCAATGGTTCATGGTATCCAAGGAAATAGGCCCACATTGATCAGCTTTTTTTTTACTATTTTAAATAATCCCACCTTGCCGTATGTGTATTCCAACCGGCCAATCCTAGGCTTCCAGAGCTGGAGCGAACCGGAGCAGCGAGCGCTAAGTTAAGAGGGTAGGCCAAGTTTTGCTTTGAAATACACAAATCGATTGGCTACGACTCGTCACTAGCGAGGACGTTTTATGGCTTTCTCCCTCCTCCAAGTTAGTATAAATCCAACGTTAGCTAGCTCCGAGCTAGTTCGTTGGACACGCCCTAATAACCTAACCTGGTGAAGTGAATGCGACGACACATGAGTTGGCAGATTGCAGAGCCTCACGTTCACGCCGGATTTTGTTACCTAAGTGCTAACGTGAGTAGAACGGGTCACACTCGCCTCCCGCGCGGCGTGTGTGTAACGTGCTGAGCCGATAGACGTGGCCTTTTCCCGTGCAACAATCGAAGATGCGGTGGATCGCCAGCACCCTGAGACAAGGATGCACTGCACTTACCAAGCATCTGAGGACCTACCTGCAGGTCAGGCAGACCGTCGCTATCGCTAGACAGCATGCCGCGTCGTCTCGGCTCGTCACACTCTTCAGACCTCAGACCTGATTCGCGCGTGCGTGAGTGTTATTTAAACACACAGCTCTCTCCTCAACTCACCAACTCATCAGCTAGCATTCAGTATACACAAGTAGTCCCTTCTCCAGCTAGCCTGCCTTTTGGCTCTTCAGATTGCTAATCTCAGTAAAGCTTAGGCCGCGTCAATGGCTTCCTCCGCCGGTTTCGCCGTTCTCCTCGTCCTCGCCGTCGCTGCGCAGTGCGCTCGTGGTATGCACAATTGCACATATCCCTGCACGGCCGCTTCCACGTTAAAGCCGTTTCATTTCATTTGTTATATCCTTGATTATCTATGCACACGAGAATATATCAAGGCGGTTAATAACTAAATGAGAATGCATGGTGGATGGCGCAGGTGGTCAGCTTGCGTGCGAGGACCTGCCGGCGGACGTGTGCGCGTTCGCGGTGTCGTCGGCCGGGAGGCGGTGCGTGCTGGAGCGCACTCCTGACGGCGCCCAACGGTGCCAGACCTCGGCGGTGGGTGTCGAGACCGATGCCTGCGTGCGTGCCTGCGGGGTCGACCGCGCCGTGCTGGGCCTCCCCATCGCCAGCGCCGTGGCCGAGGACCGCCGCTCCTTCTCGGCGCTCTGCTCGTCCGCATGCCGGGACGTGTGCCCCGACGTCGTGGATCTCTACGCCACCGTGGCTGCCGCTGAAGGTGTGTGTGCATCACAGAGAGAGTCGTAGCATGAATGCTATCCGTACGTGTTTGCATTGTTGACGATTTTCTAACGTACGGTACGGCGCTGTCCGGGAAACGGGCCGGTGATGGGTGCAGGTATGTCGCTGCCGGTGCTGTGCGAGGCGCAGAACAAGGCTGGGAACCGCCGCATGCTGACTTCGACGATACCCCCGGTCGGCGCTCCGGAGGCTGATGCGCCAGCTGCATGAGAGCAATGCATGATGTACTCACGATTTTTCACTGTAGTTTGAATAGTTGATGCACACAGTGTTCGGGATATCCTCGTGATGTGTATCCGAGATAGCTGGTCTCCATTGTTTTTATATGAAATAAAGCTGTACGATCATTGAGTTTGGTCCAAAACCAAACAACGACATGAATAAAGTAATTATAGGCCTCGTTTACTTCACCCCGAAATCTAAAAAGTTTTCAAAATTCTCCGTCACATCGAATCTTGCGTCACATATATGAAGCATTAAATATAGACGAAAACAAAACTAATTACACAGTTTGTCTGTAAATCACGAGACGAATCTTTTGATCCTAGTTAGTTCATGATTAGACAATATTTGTCAAATAAAAACGAAAATGCTACAGTAGCGAAATCCGAAATTTTTTCGGAACTAAACAAGGCCATAATGTAAGGGAGACACATGCATACATTCAAGAGAACTAGATATTTCATTATTCTTTCTTGATTATATGAAATACATGATTAACGATATTTTCTTGTGTCTTCAGAGCCAGACATGAGAAGAGGTCTATCTTCTAGAAAATTGTGTAGTTTGCCGATTCCACATGACAAGCTTGCGACGAATCTTTGATTAAGCTGCCCTTTTTGTCGTCAAATATTCATTTGCTCGCCGTTAGGCATATGTGATATTTGGCATAATAATTATAGAAGGCTTTCATATCGCTGAAACTCAGTCATGATATCACCATCGTCACGTCGGAGTAAACAAAATATGTTGTTGGTGAAGGAGATGGCTTTCACCTCGTCAGTGCCCAATCATCTATATGTCAGCCTTCATTAATATGGACATGTGTGAGTTGTTTTTGCTTCGTTGGTGCCTAGCAACGATGTGAATCAATTTGAATTAGAATTTTGAGTATATAGGATTAGAGCTTTAGGGGATGTTTGGTTTCCCCACCTAAAGTTTAGTTTTTGTCTCATCGGATGTTTGACACTAAATTAAAATATTAAACATATACTAATATAAACTAATTATACAGACTGAGATTAATTTGCAAGATAAATCTATTAAGTCTAATTAATATATAATTTGACAATATAGTGCCCTGCCCCACAACACACCCGCTGTGGCTTCAGGGGAATGGATGGCGAGGACAGGCGACCTACCCCGCACCCACATTGTCGGGTACGGCGCAAGGGAGCGCACGACAAGTACCTCACCACCGCCTGTGCAGCAGCGCGCATACAAGATGTGAGCTGCGGACAGATTGCGAAAAACAAGCGGATAAGTCCATGGAAAAACAAAAAAGGATAAAAAGGGTGGTCGCAGATTTCGAAAATAATGGGTTCACGGCTTCCATATGCGCCGTTTTGGACCTGTTAGCGGGTGGATATGGCCGAGAAGCTGCAAGAATCCTAAAGCAAGAATGAATGACCCATAATTCAACAAACAGAGATTAATAAATTCTGTCAGCAGATAGATAGCAAAAATCATATAATATATATACTATATCTAAATATATAATAAAGATAATATAGACCTAGAAAAATGAAAAAATTATAATTTGAAACAAGTGCAGTAGTAGAAGTTTAGATGATGGTCAGGAGATGGAAGGGGGCGGTGATGTAGTAGGCGCGCGATTTCTTTTTTTGTTTAGGAGAAAATGTTTATTATTGACTAAGGAGCATTTACTATCGTCTGCTAAGCAAACCAAATCAAAATGCACCGAATCCAGGTGCCATCTAATGTGAAATTGTATTATGTTTTAGGTGCAATATCGGTACATTGACCAATGCCTATGGGCCTTAATCTCCCAACATCGTGAACATACTAACTTACTACCGTATTATTTGTAAACGGTAATGATGGAATAGACGCCAAGTCTGGACACCACCGCCACCTCCGTGCGTCGCCGCTCCTATGCAACCCTGCACCCGCTGCAACCTTTGTGCCCACCGACACTCTGATTCGGCCTCCGCCCGCTCCCACTACACCTACACCTCCACGCTCGCTCTGGCTAGGGTTTTGACGAGCCTCCCCATCTTTCTTCATCAATTCTAGCGGCTTTAGAAGGGGGTTTAGGGAGGCAAGCCACCCTATGCGGAGGGGACGGTGGCGGGGTGGCTTAGAATCCTGGCAGCGGTGGAGGCAGTAGGGCTAAGCCGAGCCAAGGTCGTCACCGGAGGTTGAGAAGATAGCATCACTAGAGTTGGAAAAGATTGCAGTGGCGAGAGGGGGAGGAAAAGAAGGAGTTTGCCACAGACGCGGGCCGTAGAGCTCAAGAAAAACCCTACTGTGCCACGGTAGAGCGGTAGCTAGTGGTGGAGGGCTAGGGAGCCGTCGGATTTGGGGAAGAAGCGTGGGAGGATGGCCGAGGGTGGGACACGCACGGGAGGACGGGCGAGACCGCATGAGGCCAATTTATAAAAGGTTAAACTTTTGACTGCCACAGGCGCTTGCGTGCTTCAATTCAACTGATCTCGTAGTTGTGTTTCACTGAAAATTCTGTAACGTGTCCTTGCGAGCTCGGTGTTGTGCGTCCAACTGGACAAGGGAGCCCAATCTGTACCTGAGCCTATCGAAGACCTTGCTAGTGACAACAAAAAGGCCCAACCACACGTCCCCATGGGTACGTTGGTATTTCGGTGGGACTTCACTAAAACAGTGCGCCCTGACGGAGAGCGGCATGCTAAGAGCACCCACAACAAAAACTACAAGTAATTTCTACTTTCTAGGCTGTCCGAAGAAACTATCTTCTACAAAATGCATATTTTGTGTCCTTATGTCTATCCAATTGTTTACTTTTCCTCTCACTGGATCCTCTGCACCAGCTTTCTTCCTCCCTATCCTCCACCACCAACCCGGTTTTTTCGCAATGGGTAACGGCCGCATACTCCATCTGACGGCACACAACAGAGCTCATCACCACATCCTGCGGACCTGTGAGAAGCAAGGAGAGAGAAAGAGAAAAGTAAGAGCAAATAACACGAATCTCAGTGCAGAATGCACAACAGCAGATAGGGGAGGCGGCCGCATATACCATTGCGGTTTGTCCTTTCCGGACATGCATCTGTTTGCATCGGGAAGAGCTCCGCCGAGCGACTTCCGTTGGACCACCGTGAACTCCGCACACGACCTCCATCAGGTGGCCGGAAGTTCCGCATGCGACCTCCGATGAGCGGCCACGAGTTCTGCCGAGCGAGTCTCCGATGTGCCAGCAGTCGGAAGCGAGGATGAGGAGAAAGCCATGGAGGATCGAAGGAAAGTTCCGTAGGGATTGTTTAAGGCTCTGGTACCATGTGAAATGATATGCGGTAATGAGTTAGCCTTCCTGGCATCACTCGGTTGCATGTTTATACTGGATGGGGAATAGCCCCCCACCGGTAGCTCTTACATGTGTCAGTTGTACAACAAGTTTAGGATGGACCAATGCTTGGTCGTTACATGCACCTGAATACACTCTAACACCACATGCAAATATTGAATCATTCTAACCACACGTTAACACATGAATCATTCTAACACATGCACCTGAATACACTCTAACACCACATGCTAACATTGAATCATTCTAACACCCCCCTTCAATCTCAGCCACGAATGAGGTTGAGATTGGAACAAAAAACTTGGAGCTTGGCTGCTGAAATTGGTTTGGTGAAGCCGTCGGCGAGTTGATCGTTGGTAGAAATAAACCTGACATCCAGCAGCTTTTGAGCAACACGTTCTCTAACAAAATGAAAATCAATTTCGATGTGTTTCGTCCGTGCATGGAACACAGGGTTAGCAGATAAATATTTGGCGCCCAAGTTATCACACCATAACCGTGCTACAGGAGAATGGCGGGCACCCATCTATTCTCTTGTAAGAGCTTTTGTACCCACATCATTTCAGCAGTCGCGTTAGCAAGTGCTTTGTACTCGGCTTCCGTAGAGGAACGAGAGACAGTGGGTTGTTTCCTAGCACTCCATGAGATCAGGTTGGCACCAAAAAACACAGCAAATCCACCTGTAGACCTGCGATCATCTACACAGCCAGCCCAGTCAGCGTCAGAAAAAGCACTGACTATCATGGAGGATGACTTACGAATTGTGAGCCCCATAGTTAGTGATCCTTGTACATAGCGTAGTATCCTTTTAACTGCACTCCAGTGAACTGTGGTGGGAGCATGGAGAAATTGACAGACCTTGTTGACAGCAAAACAGATGTCTGGACGAGTGAGTGTAAGGTACTGTAAGGCACCAACCATACTTCGATAATTAGTTGAGACATCTGCACCAAGTGGATCATCATCTGTGAGACTGAGTTTTTCCGAAGTGGATAATGGAGTATCAACAGGTTTGCAGTTGCGCATTCCTGCCCGTGTCAGGATGTCAGATGCATATTTTTGTTGAGACATCACTAGACCTTCCTGTGTTCTCCTGACCTCAATGCCCAAAAAGTAATGGAGGTCACCAAGGTCTTTGAGTGCAAAGTCATCTTGTAAGTCTTTGAGTAGTGCATTTGTAGCTTTCTGAGAGGAGCTAGCCACAATAATATCATCAACATATACCAAAACAAAAAGATTGTACCCATTTTTGTTATAGTGAAAAAGTGAGGTGTCGGCCTTGGAGGGTACAAAACCAAGTTGTACTAACTTGCTGCAGAGTCGAGCATACCAAGCCCTTGGAGCCTGTTTCAAACCATAGAGTGTTTTATCTAATTTACACACATAGGAAGGGTGGGATTTATTAGAGTAACCTAGTGGTTGATACATATACACCTCTTCGCTGAGCTTCCCATGCAAGAATGCATTTTGTACATCAAGTTGGCGGAGGGACCAAGCATTGGTCACTGCAATATATAGAACAAGTCGAATGGTGGCTGCTTTGACAACAGGACTAAATGTGTCCTCATAGTCTATGCCATATCGTTGTTTAAAACCTTTTGCAACAAGTCTAGCTTTATACCTATCAATGGTCCCATCAGCTTTCCTTTTAATCTTGTATACCCATTTGCATGCAATGATGTTCTTGCCTTTCGGTCTAGGGACCAACTGCCATGTTTTATTGCGAACAAGTGCTTGATATTCATTGTCCATGGCAGCTACCCAATTTTTACCATTAAGTGCAGCAACAATCGAGGATGGTTCAGCAGTTGATGAAGAAGCCAAATTACACCATCGGACTGTACCATCTGTATAAGTTTTGGGTTTAATGATACCTCGTTGTAGCCGTGTAGTGGGGCGTTGAGGGAAAGATGATGCAGGATTAAGAGGCGCAGAAAATCCAGCGGGCAAGATCTCCGTTCCTACCACCTATGTCGGCGTGGTCGTCGTAGCGGGAACGGGATCCGGTGTCAGCGAAGCTAGATCAATGTGCGGCTGAATCGGTACATGTGTGGCGGAGACATCTTCCTGGGTTGGCGTAGAGGATCCGGTTGGTGCGGGTGGCTCGAGCGTTGCGGGTCCTGGCAGCACCGTTGCCTGCGTACGATCTGAGGACGAGGAAGGCGCATGATCCAACGCTGATCCACCAGTACGAGGGGCAGGTGAATCTGATCCGTGTCTCGCACCACCGTGCGGACGCAGGAAATATTGCCCCGGCGATGGTAAAACAACATCATTGATCACTGATTTATCTCCTGCATTTTCTGTGAGATCAACAGTACTTGGCAGAATATTAGTAGTTACAGGTGGAGATGTATATTGATCACGAAAAAATGCATCCCCAAAGCTAGCGTTAGGGCTTAACAAGGAAGGGTGTAAAAGGGCTATTTCGCCTCTAAGACGAGCTCCAGCATTCGGATGAAGGGAAGCAAATGGAAAGATGTGTTCATCAAAAACAACATCCCGTGATATGTAGATGCGCCCTTCAGCAGGGTCCAAGCATTTGAATCCTTTGTGTAGATGACTGTACCCAAGGAAAACACATTTTTTGGAGCGGAATTGAAGTTTTGTGGAATTAAAGGGCCTGAGGTTTGGCCAAACGGCACACCCAAATGTGCGAAGAAAAGTATAGTCTGGTGATTTCCCATAAAGCCGCTCAAAGGGGGATTGATCTGAAAGTGTTTTGGATGGAAGCCGATTAATAAGAAAAACAGCGGTAAGAAAGGCTTCATCCTAAAATTTTAATGGAATAGATGCGTGTGCAAGGAGTGTGAGGCCCATGTCAACAATGTGTCGGTGTTTGCGCTCTGCTGACCCATTTTGTTGGTGTGCGTGTGGACACGAGACATGATGGGTGATACCTAGACGTTGGAAGAAGCTATTCAGAGTTTGATACTCCCCTCCCCAATCAGATTGTACTGAACGAATCTTACAATTAAATTGTCGTTCAACAAGATTTTGAAAGTCTTGAAAACATCGAAAGACCTCGGATTTTTGGCGAATAAGGTAGATCCACACAAACTTACTATAATCATCAATGAAACTAACATAGTAAGCATGTTTACCAACTGAAATTGGGGCAGGGCCCCATACATCTGAAAAGATAAGTTCCATAGGACTAGTGGGCACACTACTAGACCTAGGGTAGGGGAGTTGATGGTGTTTGCCTTGTTGACACGCATCACACACATGATTATTTAAATCTTTAACAAAATGAAGGGAATGACGACTAAGAACTTGGTGCACAATTGAAGAGGAAGGATGACCAAGCCTAGAGTGCCACATGGAACTGGAAGGTTTGGTGATGCCAAGTCCTTGTTTATTGAACGATGACTTGAATGGGTAGAGACCGCCTTCACATCTGCCGGTGTGAAGGATTTTCTGCGTCTGCTGGTCCTTGATGAAAAAACATTCAGGATGAAACTCAAGGTAAGCATTGTTGTCATGTGCTAGGCGATGGACAAAAACTAAACTTTTACTAGCTTGAGGAACATGAAGAATATTGTGTAAATTGAGAGAGCTAGTTGGGGATTGCAAAGTACCATGACCAATATGACCTATCTCCAAACCTGATCCGTTGGCCGCATGCACTTGATCACCTCCGGTGTACCGGTCACGGAAGGTCAGCTTGTCAAGTTCCCCAGTGATATGATCGGTTGCTCCAGTGTCGAGGTACCAATTTGTGTCGACACCGTATGATGTAGTGGCAGATGAAGCGGATTTTGAAGGTGGAGTGTAGTTTTGGTCAAACCTCTTGAAGCAGCGATCTGCACCATGTCCTTCCTTCTTGCAAACTTGGCAGAAGACGCCGTGCTCGAAATTGCGGCCATGTGTGCGCCCGCAGACATCCAGGGCACGGTGTTGCGTCCGCCGCCACGCCCAGGAGAGCCACCACGGTTTGGACCGCCGCGGTAGCGGCCACCGCGGCCACGCGCCTGGTACTGGTTACCGCCACCATGGCCCCCACGGGACGCGAGGTTGGCAGAGGAGTAGCTGCCCTCTACACGCAGGCCGATCCGCTCCTCATGGTTGACAAGTTGGGTGAACAACTCGTGCACCGAGAGCGGCTCAACGCGCAGGGAAACAGCGGACACGACCGGGTCGAATGGTTCTCCAACCCAGTCAGAATGTATGAGATCAGGTCGTCATCATCGAGCTTCTTTCCCCCAGCCGCCATCTCGTCGGCGAGAGCCTTCATTTTACCGAAGTATTCGGTGATTGTAGACGTTCCTCTGGACGCATTGGCCAGAGCCATGCGCGTGGCGATGACTCGCGTCCGTGATTGGGCTGCATGGAGCCCTTGGATGGCAGCCCATGCGCCGGCTGCCGTTGTCTCAGAATTCACTTGACCGAGAATTTTTTTGGAGAGGCCACTCAACAGGTAGCTGAGAACCTGCTGATCTTGAGCCTTCCAGACAGCGTAGTCTGGATTTGGTGTAGATTCATCCTTGCCCTCGGCATTTTTTTGTGTGATGGTTGGGGGTGGAGGTGTGGTGTTTGGGTTGAGGAGATGAGCAGCCTGAGCGCCATTGATGGCAGCGGTGACCTGGGCTTTCCAGGATTGGTAGTTGTGGCGGGTGAGTTTCTCGGAGATGGGGATGAATGCTAGGCCGAGGGAGATAGCAGTCGGAAGCGAGGATGAGGAGAAAGCCATGGAGGACCGAAGGAAAGTTCCGTAGGGATTGTTTAAGGCTCTGGTACCATGTGAAATGATATGCGGTAACGAGTTAGCCTTCCTGGCATCACTCGGTTGCATGTTTATACTTGATGGAGAATAGCCCCCCACCGGTAGCTCTTACATGTGTCAGTTGTACAACAAGTTTAGGATGGACCAATGCTTGGTCGTTACATGCACATGAATACACTCTAACACCACATGCAAACATTGAATCATTCTAACCACACGTTAACACATGAATCATTCTAACACATGCACCTGAATACACTCTAACACCACATGCTAACATTATGCTAACATTGAATCATTCTAACCACACGTTAACACATGAATCATTCTAACAGCCTGCGTGCGTGCCTGCGGCGTCGACCGCGCCGTGCTGGGCCTCCCCATCGCCAGCGCCATGGCCGAGGGCAACCGCCGCTCCTTCTCGCCGCTCTGCTCGTCTGCATGGCGCGACGTGTGCCCCGACGTCGTGGATCTCTACGCCACCGCCGCCGCCGCTGAAGGTGCGTGCATCACAGAGAATCGTACTTGCAAGCATGCCATCCGTGTTTGCATTGACTATTAACGGTTTAATTAATCTCTTCCCGGCCTGAACGATTTTCACGTACGGTACGGCGCTGTCCAGGAAACGGGCCGGTGATGGGTGCAGGTATGTCGCTGCCGGTGCTGTGCGAGGCGCAGAACAAGGCTGGGAACCGCCGCATGCTGACTTCGACGATACCCCCGGTCGGCGCTCCGGAGGCTGATGCGATACCCCCGGTCGATGCTCTGGAGGCTGATGCGCCAGCGCCAGCTACATGAGAGGAATGCATGATGTACTCACGATTTTTTATTGCAGCTTGAGTAGTTGATGCACACAGTGTTTGGGATATCCTCGTGATGTGCCATATGTGTATCCGAGATAGCTAGTTTCCATTGTTTTTATATGAAATAAAGCTGTACGAGCATTGTGTTTGGTCGAAATTCAAACAAAGACATGAATAAAGTAATTATAATGCAAGGGAGACACATTCACAAGTTCAAAAAATAGATATGTCATTATTCTTTTTTGAATATATAAGATTCATGATTAACGAGGAATAAATGTCTTCTTCTGTTATCAGCGCTAAGTATTAGAAGAATTCTAACTTGTAGAAAATTGTATATATGTTTATGAGCGGAGCTCTCTTATGGCAAGGTAAGGCGCCTGCCATATATACCATAAATTTCGAGCAATTTTTATCCCTAAATCATTCTGTGTCTTGAGCATATCAAAGAAAAAGAAGTTTCGTAGCAAGAAACTTAGCCTGGGCGCCGGAGGAAGAACAGCTACGCACGAGACGAACCACCTGCCCTCCATGCCTGCTACTTTTTTGGACTACGGCCTGCTTGAACTTAGCATTATCTCTTACAAAAGTTTTATATTTTCTACAACAACTTATCAGTCTCCTACAACTAAAAAGACTAAAATTAAGACTTCTCCGTGGTGCGACAATAGTTTCGTTCCGTCGGTCCGCGCTCGTGCGACCCGCGGCGTCTTGCGCGGCTTCTCCCCATCGCGACTTCCCTTGCCATCGCGATCTCCTCCAATCACGCGACTCTGATGGGATCCCCCCGCACTCCCCTCCTCAGACGGCTCGATACCTCTCCCCCACGCCCTCGCCCTTTCCTCCCGCAGCGCCAGGGCTCGATCCCTCTCACCTCCCTCTGCCCTTGCGTTCGTCGCACCCGCGCCGTCGCCCTCGCTGCCGGAAATTGGCCGGGGCGCCTATCTGCACCGCTGCACGTCACCAACACTGTCGTGAGTCGTGCCCCTTCCGTTGTGCTGCGCCGCCGCCGCAAGGCCATCACCTCGACCTGCACTGCCGCCTCACCCATGCCCGATCCACACCCTATCATTCCCTTCCCCTATACGGAACACTGGGGAGAAGATGGCACCACCTCATGCAAAGGTGCTTAGGTCTACATCGGGCCCTTCGTCGGTGACGAGCACCCAACAGGTATGCCTACCAGGCCACCCTTCTCTTCCCTTCGTGTTGTGTGAAACCAAGCACATGAGCCCTGGAGTCCTTTGTATTCAGATCTGATTTTCTACAGTTTTTTATATCTAGCGATTCCATCAATAAGGGATGCCCTCATCCAATCCGGTTAGATCTGATTTTTTATTGCAGCTTGATTAGTTGATGCACACAAGTGTTCGGGATATCCTCGTGATGTGCCACATGTGTATTCGAGATAGCTAGTTTCCATTGTTTTTATATGAAATAAAGAAGTACGAGCATTGTGAAAGGTCGAAATCCAAACAAAGACATGAATAAAATAATTATATTGTAAGAGAGAGGCATATTCACACATTCAAGAAGCTGATATCTCATTATTCTTTTTTGAATATATAAGATAGATGATTAAACAGGAATAAATGTCTTCTTCCATCTTGAGCGTTAGGCATAAAGAGAGGTCAAACTTATAGAAAATTATATAGTTTGCCGATTCTCGGAGTCTATTGGGCACGTTTGGTTAATTACATCCACGAAGTTGAGAAAAATCTTCGATTATGCTGACCTTTTTGTCATTGAATATTCGATTGCTCATCATCAGCCATGTGATATATGGTATAATAATTAAGGGAGGTTTTTATGTCATTGAAGTTCAATTATGACATCGCTATCGCCACGTCGAAGTAAACAAAATGTATTAAACAGTGAGGACATGCACCCTACCCCACCCACACCGTCGGGCGCGGCGTAGGGGAGCATGCAGCAAGGTCGAGAGGACCTTACAACCGCTCATGCAGCCGCATACGGACAAGACGCGAGCTGCGCTTAGATTGCAAAAAAAAAACAGCAAACAAGTTTGTGGAAAAAAAAAGTGGGCGCGGATTTCAAAAGTAATGGGCTCGTGGGTTCCACATGCGCTGTTTTGGACCCGTTAGCGGGTGAATATGGCTGCACGAATCTTGAAGCAAGAATGAATGATCCATAGATATAAATTAACAGTATTTCAACATACAGATAGCAAAACCATATAATATATACACTATATCTAAATATATAATAAAAGTAATATAGATCTCAAAAAATGAAAACATTTTGTAATTTTAAATAGGTGGAGCAGTAGAAAGTTTAGATGATCAGCCTGTTCATTTGAGCTTATCAGCCGAATCGGCTAGTCATTCAGCAGTATTTTTCTCTCACAACAAATCAACCAACAGTATTTTCTGCCATGACTTATCAACTAAACGAATGGTTAGGGGATGGAAGGCGGCGTTGATGTAGCAGCCGTGTGATCTTCTTTTCTTATTTGGGAGAAAAGGGTTGTTATGGATTGATGAACATCTCCTATCGTCTGCTAAGCAAACCACAACAAATGCACCGAATCCAGGTGCCATCTAGTGTGAAAATATATTATATTTTATGTGCAATATCAGTACATTGGCCAATGCCTATGGGCCTTAATCTCCCAACATCGTGAACATACTGTATTATTTGTAAACGGTAATGATGGAACGGACGTGGAGTCCGGACACCACCTCCACCTTTGTGTGCCGCCGCTCCAATGTGACCCTGCGTCTGCTTAGGCCTCCGCTCGCTCCCATGCCACCTCCACCTCCTCACCTACTCTGGCTAGGGTTTTGGTGAGCCTCCCCATCTTTCTTCTCCAATTCTGGCGATATAGAGGGGTGTTTTGCGAGGCAGGTCGGCCATGTGGTGGGAATGGTGGCCGGACGACTTAGGGTCCTAGCAGTGGTGGCGACAGTAGGGCCAGGCTGGGGCGAGGACGTCGCCGGAGTTGGAGAAGATAGTGTCACTAGAGTTGGAGAAGATAACTGCAGTGGGAGCGGGACTGGGAGGGGAACAAGGAGGCCTCCACGGACGCAGGCCATGGAGCTTCAGAAAAACCCTAGCACGCCACGGTCGAGCACTGGCCAGTGGTGGAGGGTGGGGGAGCCATCGAGCATGGGGAAGATGCATGGGAGGATGTCCAGGGGTGGGACAGGCATGGAGGACGGGTGTGGTTGCACGGTCACCGACGTGTGGACGTGGGCTTGCATCGGTAACATTTGACACAGGCACTTGCGTGCTTCAATTCATTTAATTTGGTAGTTGCTTTCTCTGAAAATATGGTAACGTGTCCTTGCGAGCTCGGTGGTGTGCGTCCAATTGGAACAAGGGAGCCCAATATGTACCTTAGCCTATGAGAGACCATGCTGGTGACGACAAAAAAGCCCGACCACATGTCCACACAGCTGCATTGGTTTTTCGGTGGGACTTCACTAAAACAGTGCACCCTAATGGAGAGTCACCCGCTAAGAGCACTAACAATGGAGAAACTACATGTAATTTCTAATTTCTAGGCTTTTTGAAGAAACTATCTTCCACAATGCATCTTCTCTACCCTTATGTCTATCCAATTGTTCACCTCTCCTCTCGTTGGATCCTCTGTACCAGCTCTCTTCCTTCCCGCCCTCCACCACATAGGGACAACGAAACCTATGGCAACGTGAATTCCGTACGTGAGCTCCGACGGGTGTACACTCCCGGCGATTTGTATTGCTCTAGGTGGTTGTTGTGGCCGTGGATATGTGTGGTGGAGGCAAGAAGTTGTGACATGCATGTGTTTGCATCGAGGAGAGCTCCACCGAGCGACCTCCGTTGGATGGCCGCTAACTCCACACATGGCCTCCACTGGGTGGTGTGGAGTTCCGCACGCGACCTCCAATGAGCCACCACGAGGTCTACTGAGCGAGTCTCTGACGAACGTCCAACATGAGCTCCGACGAGTGATCTCCGCCGGGCAACCGAGAGCTCCGACGAGTGAGCTCCACTGGGTATCAGGAGAATGTTGGGTTGACGCACAACATCTGGTGTATGGAGGAGGAAACCGATCTTTTTCTCCCAAAGCAGTAACAATTGATTTCTATGATCTCGATCAGCATGTAGAAACCAGTCTTTGGGAGAGGACCAAACACACTTGTTCAACAGTTCATGGTATCTAAGAAAATAGGCCCACTGATCAGCTTCTTTTACTATTTTAAACAATCTCTCATTGCCGTATCTGTATTCCAGCCGGCCAATCCTAGGCTTCCAGAGCTAGAGCCCAGAGTAGCAAGTGTTAAGAGGGTAGGCCAAGGTTTACTTTGAAATACACAAATCGACTGGCTACAAACTCATCGCTAGACGAGGTTTTATGACTTTCTCCCTCCTCTATATTAGTATAAATCCAACATTAGCTAGCTCCGAGCTAGTCTGTTGGACACAACCGAATAACCTTGTGAAGTGAATGCGACGACAGTTTATGGCTTTCTCCTTCCTCTACATTAGTATAAATCCAACATTAGCTAGCTCTGAGCTACTTTGTGAGACACGATCTAATAACCTGGTGAAGCGAATGCGACGACACGGCAGTTGGCAAATTGCAGAGCCTCACGTTCATGCCGGATTTTGTTACCTAAGTGCTAACGTGAGTAGAACCGATCACACTCGCCTCCCACGTGGCGTGTGTGTAACGTGCTGAGCCGATAGACGTGGCCTTTTCCCGTGCAACAATCGAAGATACGGTGGATCGCCAGCACCCTCAGACAAGGATGTACTGCACTTACCAAGCGTCTGAGAAATCTAGGGGACCTGCCTGCAGGTCAGACAGACCATCGCTATCACTAGACAGCATGCCGCGTCGTCACGGCTCGTCACACTCTTCAGACCTGAGTGTTATTTAAACGCACAGGCGCACAGCTCTCTCTTCGTCCTCACCAACTCATCAGCTAGCATTCAGTATACACAAGTACTCCCTTCTCCAGCTAGCCTCATTTGTGTCTCAACAGATTGCTAATCTCAGTCAAGCTTAGGCCGCGTCAATGGCCTCCTCCGCCGCTTTCGCCGTTCTCCTCGTCCTCGCCGTCGCTGCGCAGTGCACTCGTGGTATGCACATATCACTGCACGGCCGCTTCCACGTTAAAGCCGTTTCATTTCATTTGTTTTCCCTTTATTATTTATGCACACGAGAATCAATTATAAACGAGAATGCATGGTGGATGGCGCAGGTGGTCAGCTTGCGTGCGAGGACCTGTCGGCGGACGTGTGCGCGTTCGCGGTGTCGTCGGCCGGGAGGCGGTGCGTGCTGGAGCGCACTCCTGACGGCGCCCAGCGGTGCCAGACCTCGGCGTCGGCGGTGGGTGTCGAGACCGATGCCTGCGTGCGTGCCTGCGGCGTCGACCGCGCCGTGCTGGGCCTCCCCATCGCCAGCGCCATGGCCGAGGGCGACCGCCGCTCCTTCTCGGCACTCTGCTCGTCTGCATGCCGGGACGTGTGCCCCGACGTCGTGGATCTCTACGCCACCGTGGCCGCCGCTGAAGGTGCGTGCATCGCAGAGTATCGTACTTGCAAGCGTGCCAGCCGTGTTTGCATTGTTGACGATTTTCTAACGTACGGTACGGCGCTGTCCGGGAAACCGGCCGGTGATGGGTGCAGGTATGTCGCTGCCGCTGCTGTGCGAGGCGCACAACAAGGCTGGGAACCGCCGCATGCTGACTTCGACGATACCCCCGGTCGGCGCTCCGGAGGCTGATGCGATACCCCCGGTCGGCGCTCCGGAGGCTGATGCGCCAGCTGCATGAGATGAGAGCAATGCATGATGTACTCACGATTTTTCACTGTAGCTTGAATAGTTGATGCACACAGTGTTCCGGATATCCTCGTGATTTGTATCCGAGATAGCTGGTCTCCATTGTTTTTATATGAAATAAAGCTGTACGATCATTGAGTTTGGTCCAAAACCAAACAACGACATGAATAAAGTAATTATAATGCAAGGGAGACATATTCACTCATTCAAGAAGCAGATATCTCATTATTATTATTTTGAATATATAAGATACATGATTAAAGAGGAATAAATGTCTTCTTCTGGCATCAACGCCAAAGTATTAGAAGAAGTTTAACTTGTAGAAAATTGTATAGCTTTATGGGCGGAGCTCTCTTATGGCAAGGTATGGCGCCTGCCATACCATAAATTTCGAGCAATTTTTATCTCTAAATCATTCTGTGAGAAAAAGAAGTTCCGTAGCAAAAAACTTAGCCTGGGCGCCGGAGGAAGAACAGCTACGCACGAGACGAACCACCTGCCCTCCATGCCTGCTACTTTATGTGGCCGTATGGGCCCTTTGGCCTTTTGGACTACGGCCTGCTTGAACTTAGCACTATCTCTCACAAAAGTTTTTTCTACCACGACAATTTAGGCTCTGTTTAGATTGGAGATGAAAATTTTTTGGGTGTCACATCGGATGTGTCAGAAGGATGTCGAGAGAGGTTTTTAGAAACTAATAAAAAACAAATTACATAGCTCATCAGAAAACTACAAGACAAATCTATTAAGCATAATTAATCTATCATTAGCACATGTGAGTTACTATAGCACTTAAGGCTAATCATGGAGTAATTAGGTTTAAAAAATTCGTCTCACGTTCTTCAATCAAATTATGTAATTAGTTTATTTTTTATGTACATTTAATGTTCAATGCATGTGTCCAAAAATTCGATAGGATGGACGAAAAAATTTTGAATGGAGAACTAAACAAGGCCTTATCGGTCAAACAAATAAAGGGTAGATGGACTACGATCATCCACGAATGACGTTTCGTGTCCTCGTGGCGCTGTGAGGGCACGTGTGCTTAGAGGTAAATTTTAATTTAGCCTCCGCTGTTTGCCCGTCTCTCGCGGTGCGGTGGCCGCTCGTTCACCGTGAGTGCTAAATTAAAAATTCGATTTGCTCGTCGTCGGGCATATGTGATATATGGCATAATAACTATGTGAGACTTTTATATATTACTGAAGCTCCGTCATGACATCACCATCATCACATTGAAGTAAACAAAATATGTTGTTGATGAAGGAGATCATCTTGTCAGTGTCCAGTCATATCTGTGCCAGCCTTCACATGTGTAAGTTACTTTTAGCTCGTTGGTGCCCAGCAATGATGTGAATGAATCAAAATTTTGAGTATATGTACTGACTACTTGCTATAGGTTATTTACTAAATTAAGTCTTGACAAGCATATATTTATCTATATGCACATATTACTTGAATATTTAAGTCTGTGTTTTTGTTCTGAGTACGCTCTATCTCTGAGCCATTTCTGACATAAAAAAAAAAAGTTTGCTTTCGTAACCACATCCGGATATTATTTGCTCCGATCTGAATCCAACAAATGAAGAAAAACAGGTTAGGATATGAGAGACACACTTTGATCCGATCTGTTTTCATCGGTACAATGCACTCATATATATATATATATATATATATATATATATATATATATATATGTTTTGTTACAAAAGTTGAGATACAGATTCTATCTTTTACTCAAACGAAGATGTCAAATTTCAATCCCATGTGCACTAACAAGAGGCAAGCACATGCACGCCAAAATTTGTCAAATATGAATTTATTTATATACAAGATGATTTTGCCTCCCAATTTATGGACACGAAGCCTTTCTCCGAACATCAAGAATAATGACATAACAGTGAACGAAAATGGTAGCTTATGTCTGAGTTTTGAGCCTTGACAGATTGTGAGTATAATCAATAGTTGACACAAGTTTTGAGCCTTGACAGATTGTGGTATGGAGTATAATCAATAGTTGACACACAAGAACTCCCGTAGTTCGATTTATGATAAGGCATTCATTTTTGAGAAAGTCTGATGTGTAATGGGCAGTTCGACAATAAATCTATTTTAACAGAAAAAAGGATGGATACAACTGCAATACATCATTAGAGGCTAATGGTAGACAATAGATGGAGGGGCGTGCAAGCGAGTGAACCTCCGGGTCATCTGATGGATACTCGTATATTTTCATAAGATTAGATCAATTTTACTAAGCATAGAAAGATTGAGAGTCGAGATAAGAAGTTGTCGGAGATTTTTTTAAAAAAAATGCCAAAAATTAAAATAAAAAACTCTATGAGATGCTCTTAGTTACTACTCCCAACTTAAATTATAAGACGATTTATCTTTTCTGGATATATAAATGTTGCTACACACTTATACATAATATGCACTAAATATATGATAAAAATAATATAGATCTAGAAAAATAAAAACATCTTATAATTTAAAACAAGTGGAGTAGTAGAAAGTTTAGCCAATGGTGAGGGTATGGAAGGGGGCGGTGATGTAGCTCTACCGTGATCTGAATCCATCTTACCTGATGCAACCTCACTTAACCACATAGAGGTGCCATTTGACTGAGTCGTCCCGCATAAATTTGAAAAATAAACCCAATAGCACCTTGTGCCATTTAGATAGATCCTGGTCAGGTTTATCATCAAAATAAGGAGGAAGGACCAAGAAAAGAATGGAGAGCATCCAACCAACATCATTAGTGTCGATTCAGTCAGAGGAACTCCTTGAGAAGAGTAAGTTGATCACCTATTCTTAAATCAGCCGAAGACTTAGACAACAGAGTTTACCAAATAGTCCGTTAGTAACATCGGATCATCCAACAGAGCATAGGACAATAGTAGAGAATGGGAATTGAGATATTTGTCACATAAGAGAGTTGGACCCACATGTTAGCATGAAGTGGAGAAGATATTTCTTAGCTAAAGCTTCACCCCTCTCACTCATCCTCCCATTTGCAACCCTCAACCTCTCTCTCTCTCTCTCTACCTAATCTTGAGCAAGCAAGAACCCTAGGAGGGAAAAAGAAGGATTGGAGAGGGATTGGAAGAGAGATTGGAGTGAAGGAAGGAGAGCAGTAGTAGCAACAACAACCCCTGGACACACTCAACCCTACAATCTCCATGTTAAGCTTCGGGGTCATCACCATTTCTTGGATAAGTGCCTTGATCCATCCCTTTGGTTTGTGTAAGAGGAAGTCCCATGAAGTCCAGCCGAGATTGTGAAAGGAAGCTTGGATCAATGATCTACTGTGATGGAAGCTCTCAGATCTCAGAGCAAAGGTTTATCCCAATCTTATAGTTTATTCTCAAGTTCTTGTATCCTTGAGCTTGATCCTAGAACCCAAGCCACACTTAGTAAAATGAGCTTTAACCTTACTTATCCTGACCCTAGTGAACCACCTAAATTGTCCTAGCAATATCGTGCATATGCATAGATCACAACTGAGCACATCTAGGCTTGAATCCCAAGATCGCTCATGAACATAGGTTCTATCACCCGACTAATGGAGCATCCGACACCTCGATGGAATGTCCGTGTATCCTCGGTTTGGCCATCAATAGCCCTGAAGCCCTCTCTAAATGGTACAAGGGAGTGTTCGTCACCTACGACAGAGTGTCTGTTGCATCCTAAGAGTTGCACAGACTAGAGCACCAAAGAGCATCAAACCTATATCAGAGCATCCGCCACTCACGATGGAGCATCTGATTAATTATGAGGAACTATAACCAAGCAAACCTGAGAGCACCTAGTTCCGACCAGAGCATCTGTGATACCCATAGAATGTCACACCACCTGAAACAAAGACAGCCCACCTAGAACCTAGTATAGTGGAGCGTCCATCATCTAGCACGGAGCGTCTGACAACACACATAGAGAGTGTAAGTCTAGTCACCTTACCCGAGAACCAGAAACAATAAGCCAATTACCTTGTCCACCAAGAGTAGTAATAAAGCCAGAGATAGAAGCCTCTACCTAAGCTTTTAGTTAAGTCTTGTTCCTAAGCCTTTCTTGATCGCTCTCAACCCCAACCCTTGTCCTTTTCAGGAGCCGAGTAGTGCAAGGAATGTGTGAGTGCTATCGTCAACAACTTCGACCTTGTTCGAATATCAAAGTCAGGTAGGCACCTTACTATCTATAAAGTCAGGCAGACCGATACTGGACACGAGAATGAAAGGAGACAATGAGTCCACAACTTGATCAAACTCCTTAACATCACAACCCTATGGACACCCTCGGCAGTCTAGCTGAGGCGTTCCTCATCTAAACACCATCACTCTACATGCAGAATAGTCAACTGTAGAAGCCTCTCATCTAAACAATGTGAATGAGACGCTAATGCTACTATGTAGTTGTGGGATATCGGTAGAAGTCAAGCATTTGGATGTTACATTTGGATAATTAACTACTAAAACCTATGAGGCTACAACTTGACTACCTAACTAATTTGGCTAAGGATAGGAAACCCACGACACTTGATGATAACTTGGATATCTTGCTCACGCGAGGAGTAGGTCGTTATGAGATGGGATCTCAAACGATGACATAGCTCGTGGAGCAGTAAGGACCGTGTAGGACATGTGAGACCGAGTAACCACTCGTACAGACCACATGTCATGGATGGGGTCGACAAGTTGAGTAACTATCGATTTTATTCGTGAAACTGGCAAGAGGGTTGGCATCGGTCGGCAGTGTCTAGGATATTACCCGAGGCACTAGGAATGAGGATATTGACTGGGCAACCGCTCAAACATTTCATCAGACATTCAGACTGAATTAGGGAAAGGTTGAAAACTGTGAGGCAGCCCTTATTCCAAGGATCAAGAATAAAGAGGTTAGTCCCGTGTTTCTATGTGGATATAATTGTACACCTCTATAGAATGTTGAAAGCCTAGAGTCTCTCGGGATGGATCTATTTGGTTGTTCTTTCTTTCTATACCCATGGTAGCATGAAAGTGGAATTATGATCATTATGACCATTTTAGTAATTAGCTTTTCTTTATATATAGAGCATGGCATATCATACTTGAATGAGCTACATCGCTTTTATGCACTTATACAAATACCCGCTAATTCCCCTGAGCATCCACCAAATATTATATGTTGGAAGTAAGTCCTGCGAGTACAAAATGTACTCACGGTGTTGTCGTTAAGTTACTTTGCACGTGTTGTTGTCCAGTGGATGTGAGATAGTACTCTATTCACCACTGCCTAGTAGACCTTGGATTGGGCGATGTGAGATAGTACTCTATTGATCGAGTGAGCTATCAAAGTGTTGAACCTAGCTGGGAAGCTAAAAATTGTAACCTTCTAATGAACAAAGTATCTTCTTGTAAACTCAATGATTCTATTTGGTGGAAGCAATGTCAGGCGTTGTACGTGTGTTGGTTTGTCATGTGAAAAGTTTTGTGTCACTCAACCTGATCCTAAAGAGAAGTTGCTACGTGCTCCTGGGGACCACGAAGTGTTGATGCCACAACCCTCCCACCCTCCTCTTGTCAGCTTCATATTTCGGCTATTACAAACTAGTTATCGGGGAGCGACATAGCAGCCACGCTATCTTCTTTTCTTACTTCGGAGAAAAACTATGTCTACCAATTGAGCTGATCCATTATTGATTGATCAACATCTTCTGTCTTTTGTCATCTTCTACTAAGGAAACCATAACAAATGCACCGAATCCTGGTGCCATTTAGTGTGAAATTGGCCTTAATCTCTCAATAGCATGAACATACTAACTTACTACTGTATTATTTGTAAAAGGTATAGCTTTTGACTGCCACATGCGCTTGCGTGCTTCAATTCAATTGATTTGGTAGCAGCTACGTGCACCTGCGAGCTCGGTGCAGAGCGGGTCGCTTGTTAGCTTGTTCGTTTGATATTGTCTTCCAAATTTGCTAGCTATTTAATATTATTTCTCTCATAGCAAATCAGCAAAAGTATTATTCGCTGATTTATTATGAGAGAAAAACAATGTTAAATGATTGACAGATTTGACCAATAATCTTAAACGAACGGGCTAACAAGCGAGCCCGTTTTGTACCTTAGCTCAAAAAGACAAAAAGATCCGACCACATCCACACGGCCGCGTTGGTTTTTCATAGCGACTTCACTAAAATAGTGCACCCTGATGGACCGAGCTGTCCCCTAAATAGAACCGATCACAGTCGCCTCCCGCCCGACGTGTGCAACGTGCCGAGCCGATAGACGTCCTTTTCCCGTGAAACAAACGAAGATTGGCGAATCGCCAGCACTCTACGACAAGGATGTACTGAGAAATCTAGGGGACCTGCAGTCAGAGAGACAGAGAGGAGCCGGGCACGGCAGGCCGAGTGTTGCGGTTCAGAGTTCATACCGTAGACAGCGTGCCACGCCGTCTCGGCTTGTCACACTCAGACGTGAGAGATGATCCGCGCGTCCGTACGTGACTGCTATATAAACTCACAGCCCCTCACCAAGTCACCAACTCGTCAGCGTTCAGCACTCACCAAGTACGAGTCTCCAGCTAGCCTGTGCCTTTTGGCTATTCAGATTGCTGATCTTAGCCCGCGCGTCAATGGCTTCCTCCGCCGCTTTCGCCATTCTCCTCGTCGTCGCCGTCGCCGTGCAGTCCGCTCGTGGTATGCATATCCCTGCAGCCGCTGCCACATTAAAGCCGTTTCATCTATCTTCCTTCATTATTAAACTAATGCACTTGTGGATCGATGGCGCAGGTGGTCAGCTGGCGTGCGAGGAGCTGCCGCCGGACGTGTGCGCGTTCGCGGTGTCGTCGGCCGGGAGGCGGTGCGTGCTGGAGCGCACGCCCGAGGGCGCGCACCGGTGCCAGACGTCGGCGGTGAGCGGCGCGCGAGGACTGGCCGGGTGGGTCGAGACCGACGCCTGCGTGCGCGCCTGCGGGGTCGACCGCGCCGCGCTGGGCCTCCCCGTCGCCAGCGCCGCGGCCGAGGACCGCCGCTCCATCCGGGCGCTCTGCTCATCCGCGTGCCGGGACGGGTGCCCCAACGTCGTCCACCTCTACGCCACCGTCGCCGCCGCTGAAGGTGCGTGTGCGCGCGCTCCGGCTCACCTCTCTGCACCCATCGATCGCTACAGAGTACAGAGATCGAACATGCATGCATGGTGCATGCCATCCATGTCTTGTGGAGTATTTTCTAACGTGTACTGTCCGGGAAACTGATGATGGGTGCAGGTATGTCTCTGCCGGCGCTGTGCGAGGCGCAGAACAAGGTTGGGAACCGACGCATGATGATTGGGATGGCGCCGGTCGGCGCTCCGGTCGCTGCTCCGGTGGTTGCTGCACCAGCTCCATGTGAAGAATGATGTACTCACGATTTTTTTTTCTGCAGCTTGAATAATTGTTGTACACAGTGTTATTAGGGAATTAGGGATACCCTTGCAGTGCCATACGTGTGTATACATCCGAGATAGTTTGCATAGTTTGTATGAAATAAAAATATACGAATACGAGCATTGTTTATTGTTCCATGCGCGATCTGCAATAGGTTTACTGCACTCAGATCTTCCTATTTCCTATACTTTGTTAGCGAAGGTTGACAACCAAAATTATCCATTTTATAAAAATTGTTGAAATGTGAAACAGGCATCACCATTGTGTTCCTCTCGTCAAGATGGTCGGTATATATATGGGACATCCAATTCAGATGAAAAAGTTATACCTTCTGCAAGATGCTTCAACGTCTCGACCCTTGTTAGAAGTTATGAAAAACATGGGTGCCGGAAGTCTGAACTTCTGACATATACCTAATAAAAGACCCACTTTAGATCTGGTCATTTGGATTTCGATTTGAACTCTTTCCAAACTTGCGGGAAACTTGGAAAATAAGTTTGGGAAGCGTCTCGTACTGAGATAAGACCATCCCCTCTCTATATACTAGAGAATCATGATCGATTTAGTACATCCAATAACCAAATGATCTATTTTAATCTATAACTCCTTTTCTCTAATCTCTCCCAACCCTTATGTTGTTGTTCATCCCTTGATCCGATGACCGAGGATGGCATCCTAGGCTTACAAGCCGACCTAGGACAACCTGACAACGCCTTTGCCCCAACATGGTCTCTCCCGAATGAGAGCTTCGACGGTTTCTTTGCTAATTTGCTGGAAATTGGGCGTTCTTTGTTACCTAAGCATGATTGGTTATCCTTTCGTGGTTTGCTCGTAAACCTTGCCGTTTTTCATCGCAAAACATGTTGGTTACCTCCTGCGTTCTTGGGTCCGTGGCAACCTGGGCGATCTAGCCTTAGCTGATATCTGATCAATCTTCACATCAACAACGACCCTTTGGCTTGAGGAGGGGAAAGGAACGGAATCTGAATTGGAAGAGCAGGGGGAAAGAAGTTGGGTTCAGTTTGTTCTCTTCTAGCTATCCTCTCCATAGCATGGACATCGTTCACCTGTTCTGGGCCGTAAGGCTTTCGCGCTCCACATCTTGGGCCTTTTTCACTAGGATTGGTGTTGGCCCAACAAAGTGGTCTTCAAGAACCATCCTCTTTGCAGTATAACTCAGTGAGCGGCTATGAAAGAATCCCGAAGTGGCGAACAAACCAACAATAATAACCTTTTAAACCCAAGAAGCTATGGAGCTCTTTAAAAGAAGTTGGAGCAGACCATTGAAGAATATAGCGTGGAGGTCAATAGCGACACCCGCTAATGAAATCCATGTCCAAGATACTTAAGTTGGTGTTGAGCAAATAGACACTTGGAATGCTTCACTAGCCAGTGATCTTGAATCAACAACTGGAAAACAACTTGAAGACGATACAATAGCTCCTCTTAAGACCAACTATAAACGAGAATGTCATAAAAAACACAAGCTAGGGCAAGCATACACTAATGAAGCAGTGGAGCCAGTGTGGTATTCATGGATATCTGAAAGGTTGGTGGCACCCCGGACAACCCAAAAGCCATCACCCAAAACTCATAATAGGCCTAGACTAAAAGCTCATAGCTCGATAGCTCACTCGACTCACTCGTTAGTGGTTTGGCTCGAGCTCGACTCGTTTGAATTTTTAATTAACGAGCCATTTCACGAGCCACTCATGAGCCATAACGAGCCAAGGTAATTCACATAGTAGAAACTACAATGGACTCATATATCCCTTGGCCTAGCCCAATACGGTAAAAGCCTAACCGAGACAACGTTAACCGGGCCATATATACCTTTATCTATGCCCAACGCGATTAAACACTAAAACCCTAGACCAATAGACCTCACGGTCCCACCCGATCACCCCACCAGTCTACCCCCACAACATCATGTGCACATGGACGAGTCCCTTGCCCCCTTCCAGTTTCGATTCCATTGTAATATGTATTTTATTTATTTTATTTTAAATATGCATATGATGTGTTTTTTATGCTTTGTCTCGCGAGCCAAACGAGCTAGCTTGATCGCTAACGATCTGAGCCAAGCTAGCTAGTCTTCTCAATATTTGTATGACGAGCCATAATAAGCTGAGCCAAAAGAAGTCAAGTTGGCTCGATATCCAACCCTACTCATAAGATCGAGATATGAGTCTATTCCTCTTAATAAAAAAATGCGCTTTGGCGTGGTGAAAAAAAAAACGATCGATATGAGTCCGAAAGGCAATCTTTGCTCCTCATCTTTGCGTACGAGAATTTAATGATAGCTGCAGTCAAATCCAGACATGAAAAACCAACTTGCCCCAGATAGTTCATCCAATAATCCCTCAACGATGGGCGCAGGATAATGATTCTTCACTATGATGGTGTTAAGATGCCTTAAATCCACACAAAAATGAAAGGTAGCGTTCTTCTTCTTGACAAGCAGTACAGATGAAGAAAATGGACTGGAGCTAGGGCGAATCGCCCTAGTACTTAGCATCTCTCTCACTTGATGCTCAATTTCATCTTTGGTTGCAGGTGGATACCTATACGGCCTCACATTGACGGAGCAGCACCCGGAACCAAAGGAATCACGTGAGAACGCAATCCCGAGGCGGTGGTAACCAAGTAGGCACTTTAAACATGGGTGCAAACTGAACCAACAGATCAACAACTTCAGCAAGGGCTGCATCTCGAGCTTCAGGTTCCACAGGAAGAATATGAGACAGTTTGCACCAGCGAACCCACCCCTTCTTGCAAAATGACCCAAGAACACTGATAAGGAATATAAAGCCATTGGCCATTGCTCTTGCTAGTGGTGGACCCAGAAATTTTCGAGAGCCTGGACGAACGTAACAACTGATAATATAACACATATGAACCATTAACATAAGCTAAGTCAATAACTTAATAGTTATGAACTAAGATCATGCCAATATTGCATACACCAAGACCAAGAAGATATCACGACAATTGCCTCGTTACGACCCTGGGATTTGACATAAAAAAAAATTGCAACAATACGTTTGGGCTGAAAAACATATGTCAGCTGTGAGCTACCTGCTTACCCTAGCTCAAAGGCCAATTATATTGAGTTACCTGCTTACTCCTAATTTTCAATACACAATGAGCTGTACTATTGTGGGCCAAAAAGCTGATCATTGCACCAAGACTAGATGCCTATGCCGCACAGTGCAGCTTCCAAGTTCCAACAGATCAGATGCGCATGCCGCAGTCCAGCTCCTGAACGTCCTTTTCCCGTGAAAACAATCGAAAGATACGGTGAATCGCCTGCACTCTGAGACAAGGATGTACTGCACTTACCAAGCGTCGATCTGATTGAGAAATCTATGGGACCCGCAGGTCAGAGAGAGAGAGAGAGACGCCGGGCACGGCAGGCAGAGTGTTGAGTTCAGTTCAGACCATCGCTCTAGACAGCGTGCCGCGTCGTCTCGGCTCGTCACGCTCAGACCTGAGACCTGATTATTCCTCGCGCGTGCGTGAGTGTTATATAAACGCACAGCTCTCTCCTCGTCCCTCATCATTCATCAACTCACCAGCATTCAGTATACACCAAGTACATACAGAATTACAGATTGCTGATCTCAGGCAAGCTAAGCTTAGCCCGCGTCAATGGCTTCCTCCGCCACTTTTGCCATTCTCCTCGTCATCGCCATCGCTGTGCAGTCTGCTCGTGGTATGCATATCCCTGTGGCCGCTGCCACACGTTAAAGCCGCTCCATTTGTTTAATTTCCTGCTTAATGAAAAACACGTCGGTGACGTGCTCTCAAAAAAAGCCGCTCCATTTGTCTTCCTGTATTATTTACGCACGCGCTCGACTCGAATCATGGTGGATGCATGGTGTAGGTGGTCAGCTGGCGTGCGAGGAGCTGCCGCCGGACGTGTGCGCGTTCGCGGTGTCGTCGGCCGGGAGGCGGTGCGTGCTGGAGCGCACGCCCGAGGGCGCGCACCGGTGCCAGACGTCGGCGGTGAGCGGCGCGCGAGGACTGGCCGGGTGGGTCGAGACCGACGCCTGCGTGCGCGCCTGCGGGGTCGACCGCGCCGCGCTGGGCCTCCCCGTCGCCAGCGCCGCGGCCGAGGACCGTCGCTCCTTCCGGGCGCTCTGCTCATCCGCGTGCCGGGACGGGTGCCCCAACGTCGTCCACCTCTACGCCACCGTCGCCGCCGCTGAAGGTATGTCGCTGCCGGCGCTGTGCGAGGCGCAGAACAGGGCTGGGAACCGACGCATGATGACTGGGATGGCCCCGCTCGGCGCTCCGGTCGCCGCTCCGGAGGCTGCGGAAGCTCCTTGTGAAGAATGATTTTTACTGCAGCTTGAATATATAGTTGATGCACAGTGTTGGGGATACTACCATTGTGCAGTGCCATACGTACGTGTATCCGAGATAGTCTGCATTGCTTTTTGTATGAAATAAAGCTGTACGAGCATTGTTTGTTGTCCGGTTGTCCCATGCGCGATCTGCAATTGGTTCAGTGCACTCAGATCTTCATACTTCCCATTGCAAGTGTCTTCCAAAAAAAAAAATGGTACACTGTTTTTGCTCGCCTGAAGTCCCGTCAGAGCGCGTCCCCGTCACTGTCACGGAGAATACCAGGCGGTGCAAAGCAGTGTTTCTCTTGGGCTTTAGCCTGTGAATACCAGGCCATCCGGCTAGACTCCGGTCGGCCCGACTCGGCCCAACTGCGGCCCCGCCAGTTCGTCACCAACCCAATTCCTCAAAACTCCCCGGACGCAACCTAGGGTATAAATCAAAACTGCTCCGCGCAAGGACGCCGCCTCCGTTCCGCAAACCGCAGTCCGCCCCCCTCCCAAGTCCCAATCACGCCTCCTCCGCAGCTCCGGTCGCCTGCTGTAATGTAATGGGCATTTGCTGCTGGAGACGCCTCCCGATTCGTCGGTAAGCCGCATCTCGTTCGCTTCAGTTCGTTCCAATCCGTCCTGTCTTTTCTTCGCGTTCCGCCCATGTCCGGGGGATCCCCATGTCCGGCATTGCGTGCTTGCCCCGGTCATGGCTGTGTTACTTAGACGCCTAGATGTTTCTAGGCTTTGGTACGTGTTTGCACGGCTTCTTTGACACTTTCTTGCTAGTGCTGCAGGGATTGGTGTCTGTCCGGACTCGAGCGCGACCTGCCCCATTCATAAGGTAAACATGTTTTTTTCCCCTCCTCTGTTTTCCACTTGCTTGGACAATAAGCAATCTCGCCTGTGTAACTTGTGGATGCTAGGCTGGAGCGAAGGCGCAACTTCGGTTAAGGTTTGCTGGTGGCAGAACAAGGCTCGCAATGGCCAAGGTATTTCATGCCATATGACAGGTATTGTCTATCGCTCGGTAGATATCTTGCTTGTAGGCTACACATATTCCCCTATTGTAATCTTTGCCCGTTGTAATCTTTGAGTAATCTTTGAGTGTTGTACAAGCCGTCTTGGCTATATTAACATGTAACAGACCTGTTCCACTCAATCTCACATGCTAATCATAGCCAAATTTCTAAGGAACTGATCCAAGGCACTCCCATTGTCCTCTACGGCATTTGTTGCTCCCTCGCTAAACTTCATTCCCGTGAACGAGAAATTCTCCAAGAACAACCACTAGATGTGTGCTTGTGGGGTGAGTTTGGTAATCTATGGATTACCGGGGTTGTAACAAAACTCTCTTCTCTTAATGAAAAACGTGCCCACGGCGCGATCTCAAAAAAAAAAGATGTGGCCCGTGCTACGGGGTGCCCAACTCGCCAACTACATCAGCCTAATGGCGCAACCCCCACTGTTGTTCCTTCCTTCACCGAAGCGTGATGACAAGAAGATGCTCCAGCCATTCCCAATCCTCACTTTGAGGTGTGGATGGCTAAAGATTAGGTGTTCACTACCTGCTAGGATCCATCTACGGAGCAAGAGTGGCATGGGCTGCCATTGAAGGAATGTTTGCGCTCAATCTAGGGTCCGCATCATCAACACTCGTATGGCCCTCGCCACGGCGTACAAGGGGGTGTCATCCATCAGTGAATACTTCACCAAGATAAAGGTGCTAGTAGATGAGATGACATCTGCCAGCAAGAAACTTGAAGATGAGCTGGTGTCTTACATCCTCGCCGGGTTGGACCTCGAGTTCAATCCGGTTGTCTCCTGTGTTGCTGCACAGGTGGAACCCATCTTGGTGGGTGAGCTGTACACCCAACTTGTCAACTTTGAGCAACGTATGGAGCTTCATGGTGGCAGGTCTTCATCCTCCATCAACATGGTGACCAAAGGCGGACGTGGAAACGGGAGCAATCCCCATGAACGTGATGGCAGTCTTGGATCTAGCCATGGCAAGAGAGGAGGTTGTTGTGGTGGGCGCAACCAAGGCAACTCCTCGGGTGTGATCTGCCAACTCTACGGCAAGGAAGGCCACGCCGTCCTGAGGTGCTACAAGAGGTTTGATGCCTCTTTCACACCCGAGGAGGAGCTGCCATGGTTGCGCCCGCCACTTGATGTAAGACACTAGCTCCTCATCTTCAAGTTTTCTGCCAGCAAATGCCATCTCATCTGCCAATGCCTTCATCTTAGTGAAGTATTCACTGATGGATGTGCCCCCTTGGAGTCATGGCGAGCGCCATACAGGTGCTGATGACGCGTGCCCTATATTGAGACACAAACATTCCTCCAATGTCATCCCACGCTGTCGTCGCCAGTTCTACAACGCGAGAGAGAAGATAGTAGGTATTTGAGGACCTGCTGATCTTTAGCCATGCACACCTTAGTCAGGATTGGGCGTAGTGGAGCATCCTTCTTGTCGTCGCCCTTCGATGGAGGAAGGAATGACGTTGGGGGCTACGCCTTCGGGTGGATGTAGTCAGCGAGTTAGACACCCCATAGCGCCGAGAGCACCTGGGAACGCCACATCTGGTGGTTGTTCTTGGGGAGTTTCTCGCTCATGGGAATGAAGTTTAGCGAGGGAGCGATGCCGCGGAGGATGGTGGGTGTTATGTGGCTGCTGGGATGAGGGAGATTGATTGGGATTGAGGGAGCGGTCCGCGGGGCTCTGCCCACGGCAGGCAAGAGAGAAGGGATTTCCTTCTAATCTCTTGCTTGATTAGATTGATACATCTCCTCTCCTCATATAGAGAGGTTTACTAGACTTACAAGCAAGGCTTACTTAACCCCTAAGCAAACGACTCTTATCTCTAATTAACCCTAACACTAATGAGCTATTGCACCAGCCCAGGCCCAATAGGTCCCTTACGAAATCTAACAGTGGGAGTACCATGGATTAGTTCCATTAGGAATTTGGCTCTGATTACCATGTGAGATTGAGTGGAACGAGATACCTCCTAGAGGTCTTGGTACGTGTTAATATAGCCAAGACAGTTTGTACAACACTCAAATATTACAACAGATTGGTACAAGGAAATATGCTTAGCCTACAAGCCAAGATATTTATTGAGCCTAACAGACTTAATCCACCGTCTAACATTATTTACATGTTAGACCATTATTCCCTATACCTACAATGTGGCACACACTGCACCACCCATTTTGTGTTCACATTCTGAATTTTATCTTTCCTCAAAAAAATACTTGTCGTATGAAAACATATTATTTTTTTTTTACACTTTCCAGTGTTCCAATCCAAATGCCTTTGGAATTCCTCCTTGCTTGGTAAAAATAATCATCGTTCCCCCTATAAAAAGGTTAGTTTGGGTTTTCTAATTCTTTTTTTGAGAGCACGCTTATGCGCGTATTTCAGGGTTTTCTAATTCTAGATAGCAATTGGTTTAACACATATGCTGAACTCATGTTAGGGTGCCATTGAATTGGAAAGATTGGATAACAAGGCAAAAGCTAGTGGTGCATGCCAGCTTGTTGTGAAGGATCTGAAAGAAGAATCTGTTAGTGAATATATATACCCCTGTCTACATGCTGGTGCAGTCTATGAAAGAAAGTATCTGCTTGGGACTTCAATGGCAATGCCTGTTATTGCTAAGGTAAAGTTGCTATCATAATCAATTTTTTTACATAGTCGCAAAAAATCACATTTTTTACATATATTGTAATCACCAAGACTGTGTATCGTTTCTTGAAAGTAGATATTGCTCATTTTCTTGAGATCTAATTGACACTATGGCTTACAGTGTATTGTTTAAAAGTGTGCAAATGCACATGTTGGAAGAAATATTATTTGTATTACAATTACTTTGACATCGAAATCATTGATGTAACTTGATGTGACTTTTAGTAGCCATTCACTCTTCTGTAGAATTTCATGTCTGTTTCAGTAGAACATGATGTGCTTATATGCATAGACTTGTCAATTTTTCTTTAATACCTTTTTACTTCTTATTATTTGCTCCATAAAACTTTCAGCTACAAGACTACAAGCTTATGGATTACTATTTTTGTTTTTGTCGATTGATCCGCTAGTAATCCATAAGATTGTAGTCCATAAGCTTATGGATTACTATTTTTGTCGATTGATCCGCTAGTAATCCATAAAACTTGCAGAGAAAGTGGCTCTTATTTGTCATTGGAATGATCTGATCAGTTAATCCATTGGTAATCATGTGGACATAATGCGGTAGAACTATTAGCAGAACAAGAATTATCCCGCGGGCAGGGCGCATCAACACTTGTAACACATAAGAAACATAGGGATTCAAACGAAAAAAAGATAAATGAGCAAACATTATTTGAGCTCTCTATCACACATATGGTGTGTTGTGTGAGAATACTAATAATCAACAATGCAGTAAAGTTGTGTTTAATTGGCATGCCTACTAGTTTGCCATCTGTTGGAATCACTCAAGGAGCCAGGGCTGGAGTTTTGGTAGCCGTTGCCCAGGTTCCACCGTGGGATATGGCTATTCAAGCCACTCAATGGTATTACATGTGCGCTTGGTTTATTTCTTGCGTGAATTATTTCTTTATATCAGTGTTTATGCTCTCTTTATATGTTTATTTTGATTTGTAAGGTTTTTGGCAGCTAACCTTAAATATTTTATTCTTGTTGCTACTCTGCATTTAGACCTAGACAAGAAGCCTGTTGATTCTTGTGAATGATTTCATCCTCACCACCATGGTGGCTGACTGGCTGTGACTGGCTTCACTAGTTGAATTTGTCCCTTTATCAGCGGATGGATCCTCTATTCCTGCTGGGAAATGGGAATCCCTAGTTCTGGCCTACCTTTTCATTTCAATCAGCTATTGATTTTTGTGCTGTGTGATTTTTTTTTCTTTTTCTTTTTTAATTCTTTCGCTTGGTTTCCTTGGAGCATCAGTGATGTTACATTACTTCAACATTAACTCATCCTTGCACTTTGAGCTGCGCGGTGAAGAAACAGTTCGGGAAAGTTGTCTGAGATGCTCATGCTTTTCTATTCATTTGTTTTTGTTCTTCTGTTTGTGTTTGTGGATGTCTCAATTCTTTTACTTGGAATCTGGATTGATGATGCAATTATTATCTGCGTTATCTTTTCTGCAACCTTTAAGGTGCTGAAGAACATTACCTGCAGAGATCCATGGCAAATTCATATGTTGCATCAGTTTCAGCAGAAAAGGGAAAGGGCTTATGGGAGCTCGTATCGAAACAGTACAGACACACGATGTCATAAATTTCTTTTTTTTTGGGTTTGAAAAATGAGGGATGCACCTTTGTTTTCTTTTCACAAAACTGCTGGACCATAATTGACGATTGCATCAATCAGCACAAATCAAATGAAGACGGATTCACACATACACTGCATATTTGTGAAACTATTTTTACCTGCATGGTTTTAGCTCAGACTTTCTTCTATGCAGGACAACTTGGAGAAGCCTTCCATGGCTGCATACGTGTTTCAATGTTATTTTATTTGGTAGTAGCTTCCGCCCAAAGCAATTTGTAACATGTAATTGATTAATTATTATATCTCCACTGTAGGCAATGGTTGATGTTGCCAAGGAAGTTGGTGCAGATTCACTTGCTCGTGGTTGCACAGGGAAAGGTAATGATCGGTAACAGTGTTGTTTGCATGAATGTTAATATGTGGAGTTCATCTTGTAATGTTACCCTTTTCTGCAGGTTCGCTTTGAGTACATTTTTTGCTTTGAATCCTGAACTGAAAGTGGTGGCACCTTGGAGGGAGTGGGACATCACAGGACGTGAGGACGCGAGTATGCAAAGAAACATAATGTACCTGTTCCAGTTTCAAAGAAATCAATATACAGCAGAGATCAGAACTTGTGGCACCTTAGTCATGAGGATATTTTGTTTATTTCTTCTGATTTTCTAAAAAAAATATGATTTCTCTTTCTTTACATGTATGTACACAACTTTACAAGATGGTTAGATTTCAAACTTCTAATCTAAGATGCATGTTGTCATATTAATATTAATATATATTGCCATTAATATTCTGCATATTTGCTTCGTTGATGCCTTTAACTGTAAATCACAATATTTATCTTTGATGCGAGATGAAGTGAATTGTTCTCTATTCATTGTAGGGTGATATCCTTGAGAGGACCGAGCAAATGAGCCAAAGGAAGACATGTACCGTGTGTTTGGTTGCGGGACTAGTGGGTTGGAATGGCTCTAACCCACGTTTTAGGGACGACTCCAACTCTTCCCTTGTTTGGTTGTGAGAATGGGTTCGCTCCGTTTTCTGTTTGGTTGGAGGAATGAGTTGAGGTTGGATCCATCCCATTTTCTGTTTGGATGGATGGATTGAATCAAAATCTGGATGTGGTCACCTTTCCATTGAATTGGTGAGGTTACCCTCCAAATATATAATGCACACCCATTGTTTCATCATCAATAATTTATATAATTATCACACATGGTAATTTTATTAGCAACTCCAAACATTTGAGCAACCAACATTTGAGCGTCGGAGATGAAGGGCGGCGTCGGGGGGTGAACACACGGCACGTGAACAAGGCCAACCCGATGGGAGCGGCTCCGTCCGTCGAAATCTGGCGGACGAGTCCAACCCGCATAATCAGCGAATATTCCTTTGGGGTTCAACCCATCCCTTCTCCAACCCCCATCCAAACACCCTAAAAGCGGGTCAAACCCATCCGGGTTAGTCCCAACCTTCCAACCAAACACACGAGTATATGATGTCTATTGCTCCAGAAAATGCACCTTCGGAGCCGAAGTACTTTTTGGAGAAGCCTATGCGTTTGATAGATTGGGCCAGTGCTTGAAGCTGAAGGTGAGCTTGTTGGAGGAGCACGTGGGTGAGCCAAGCTCATTAAAGGAGAGGTCCAGAGATGGGATCTCAGGGAGGAATTGCTCGAGCAGGGAGGTGAGGAGGCCCATGGACGAGGAGGCCCTCTGGCCAGGAGCAGCCCATGGGCGAGGAGGGGCGTGCACACGCGGGTAGTGGGGGGAAGCACTTCCTCAGAAGCTGTCTAGAAGCAAATCGTTTGGCTGCTCTACAGCTACAGCTTTTTTTTGGATGAGAAGCTGCTCAAGAAGCAGTTACAAAAAGGGCGAATAGAGACCCTTGCAGTTGGATGTATATATAATATAATATCGACATTAGTATTATCGCACCTGGTCCATCGGAATTGGAGACCAGAACAGAACCCATCCAAAGCAGGGTTTGCCTGGAATCTGAAATGATTAGTATAATTAGGGATGTTTTCCTATGATGAATCTTGGGATATTTAACAATGTGAGATTGTAAGATGTTGAGAATTGAGATAGCGTTTTGAGGTCATGGTATCGAAACTGAAAAAAAAAGTGAAGCGTTTTATGTTACGCCTCGTTTAGTTCACTCTGAAAACCAAAAAGTTTTCAAGATTCTCCGTCACATCGAATCTTGCGGCACATGCATGAAGCATTAAATATAGACAAAAATAAAAATTAATTACACAGTTTAGCTGTAAATCATGAGACGAATCTTTTGATTCTAATTAGTCCATGATTGAATAATATTTATCACAAACAAACGAAAGTGCTACAGTACCGAAATCCGAAAACTTTTTGGAACTAAACAAGGCCTTAGAAGAAGAAGATCCAAGTAAGTTATATTGCCTGCCTCAGTAGTTCAGGAACCTAGGCACTAGCTATCATGAGGTTATGGAAAACAGGGGATAGTGAAGGTAACGTAAAAGCAGTATAGTTTTTAAAGGGGTCAGATGAGACTATTTTTTAGATGAAGAAAGTAAGCTTTAATTAAAATGTCATGTGAGACTGTAAAATACATGTGGACATAATACAAATCCTTGCTTAGCAAATATGCACATAAACATTTGCAACTTTCCTGATAGACAGTCTCACATTATATGTATCAATTCCTGTAGTGGACTAACATTGAGCTTAATCCGTTCAGGTATCTGGAGCTTGGCATCGTCGCAGGCGTTCCCGTTTCCCATCAACGGACAATCCCTCTCGCCCGCCTCCCTCGCGGAGCTCAACGAACTCGCATCGACATGGTGGAGAACCGTCTCTTCGGCGTCTACGAGACCTCAGACGGCACCCCTCATGGCAGCGGCGGTGCGCGAGCTGGAGTCCCTGACGCTGGAGTGCTGGACTGGGAGATCTGTCTTTTCGTTTTAACTTATCAGCCGAATCTGTTAGTCATTCGAAAGATATGTGGCACTCTAGTACGCCGAGCTAGTGTACGCGGCCGCTGGTTCGACCCGCTCCTCCGACAGTCCCTGCCTCCCTAGTCCCTGGACGCCTTCGTGGAGACGGTCGCCGCGACGACCACCGGCTCGGTGACCTGAAGCTGTACAGGGGCTCGGCGAGCGTCGCGTCCCGGAAAAGTGCGTTCAGCCTGACGGGGAGATCTACAACCAGGCTGACGCCGACGGCCCGATCGATCTCTATGGTCTGCCCACCCGAAAAGGGCTGATTTCTCTGTTGTGTTTGATTCAGAAATAAATTCCCGGTCCGGATTTGGCCGTTAATAAGCGCTGCATCGCCGATCATGGTACGAACCTGAGTGATCTTGCCCCCGATTCTCGTGTCCCCCTCCACAATTAACACTGTTTGATCTTCCGTGGCATCAGGTTCGTAAATGCGAGGGCACACTTTGCACTGCGACTTGCATGACGCTGGTAATTGCTGCTGCCTCCTGTGCTATGGTGCCATTGAACCGCAGCGCTTACCTACTCCGTACATCGGAGCGGCATTATTACGAGCACTAATCTGCCAGGTCCGTTTCGTAGACCTGCGTATAGGCCTTGTTTACTTCCCAGAAAAATTTGCAAAATTTTTCACATTCCCCGTCACATCGAATCTTTAGACGCATGCATGGAGTATTAAATATAGACGAAAATAAAAACTAATTGCACAGTTTGGTCGAAATTGACGAGACGAATCTTTTGAGTCTAGTTAGTCCATGATTGGACAATATTTGTCAAATACAAACGAAAGTGCTACAGTGTCCATTTCCCAAAATTTTTCGGAACTAAACAAGGCCATACTTTTTATCAAATCACTGCATGGCGTCAATACGTGGCAGGATCGCGATCGTCTAAAAAAACATGTCAGGATCCTGAAATACACCATTTTTAGACCAAATAAAGGTCTTGTTTACTTCCACCCAAAGACCCAAAATTTTTCAAGATTTCTCATCACATCGAATCTTTAGACGCATGCATGGAGTATTAAATATAGACGAAAATAAAAACTAATTGCACAGTTTGGTCGGAATTGACGAGACGAATCTTTTGAGCTTAGTTAGTCCATGGTTAGACAATAATTACCACAAACAAACAAAAGTGCTACAGTGTCGTGAAATGTTTTCCTTCGCGAACTAAGCCAGGCATGTTCACTCCAAAAACCAAAAACTTTTCAAAACTCTCCGTCACATCGAATCTTACAGCACATGCATGAAACATTAAATATAGATAAAAATAAAAACTAATTGCACAGTTTGACTGTAAATCGATCGCGAGACGAACCTTTTAAGCCTAGTTACTCTATGATTGGATAATGTTTGTCAAATAAAAATAAAAGTGCTACCGTGTCAAAATACAAAACCTTTTTGGATCTAAACAAGGACAAAGAGTAAGAGAAACTTGTGTCATTAATTAAATAGTTAGATTGTCAACTTCCTTAAATTTGTAGTAATGTATAGTAGTTTAAAAAGACATGCACAAATGTTATTAACTTCAGTTAACAATTGCACACATTTGTCTAAAAGACATGCATTGATGTATGCATGGATGTGTTTAAAAAAGCAGACATATATGTATATAAATGGAGTAAAAGCAATTCAAAATACCTTTTTAATTTAGGCAAATTTTGAACCTTCAATACTTTGTATTTTAGGATGGCTGGAATAGTAGCTATCTTTCGAAAAAACACAAAATGAATTTTAGTGACTAGCAAGATTTTTTATCATCTTGAAACTATGCGATTTTAGGCTTTGTCAAAGTCAAACTATCTAAAATTTAACTAAGTCTACAGAAAATGTATACTTTCAGATGAGCACGAGCTCAAGCGGCCATGCCACAACACGAGTCTATGTTTGCGGTTTACGTTCTGCAACTCTAAACTTTCAGTGGATCTATGTGTGTTATCCATAAAGCGAAAGGATGAAAATGAGAGATGAAAGATGGAAGAGAAGTGGTAAACTCATAAGAGAAAATAAGGGATGAATAAAGAAGCTCACTATTTTAAATGTTGTATACAGATATAGATTTGGTCGTATAACAAATCGTTTGACTAGCACAACAGCGTTATTCAAATACTGTTGTGCTAGTCACTGATGTAGTGATTTCTAAACGTATTGAGGGAGTAATGAGCAGCAATATTGCCGCCACTGATGTACTAGTGATTGATGTTGATATTTATGGAGATGCAGAGGTTTATCTGGTCCTCGATCTGACGGTGCAGATCGCACCGCCATGATTCAGATTCTACGAGCTGTTTGGGATCTCTATGTCCCCTGTGCTTTATACGGTGCTTTATACGCCGGGCACCATATTTATCAACCGTGTCACCTGTGTTCTTTTTCCAAGTTCTCGGACGATCTATCTGGGGCTTGTTTAGATACAAAAAGTTTTTGGAGTTTGATATTGTAGCACTTTCGTTTTTATTAGACAAACATTGTTCAATCATAGATTAACTAAGCTTAAAAGATTGTCACGAATCTTGCGGTAAATGCATGAAACACTAAATATAGACAAAAACAAAAACTAATTGCACAGTTTACTTGTAAATCGTGAGATAATCTTTTGAGTCTAGTTAGCTTATGATTGGACAATAATTATCAAATAAAAATGAAAGTGCTACAGTACTCAAAATAAAAAAATCAGAACTAAACAAAGCCTAGAGTAACTTTTGTGAACTTGCCTGAGTAATTTCACCGTATCATAGTCTGTGAAACCAAAACCGTCTCTAAATTGATTACTTGCATCCAGTTCGCTAATAACATTGATTGAAGATGTGAAGAGTGCCTCTGAAGCCTCTAAAAGTAGCTGCATCATAAAGGATGGGTTTAAGCAGCTGTTTAAAGGCAAGTTGGGACTGATTGATGCTATCAGTCTATCAGGATTCAGGCCAGTACAGTATGTGCTGATCCTTTGTTAATGCCAGAGTGGAGGAAGTTGGTTGACACCTAAACCTTGGCCATTATCTTTTCATTTCGGGGCTCCAGAGACCGGTGATATCGGTGTTGCTCGGCATCCTGGCATCTTTCTTGTCTAGTCTAGTTATACTGGTACAAGGATAGGAGTGTCTACTACAAGCAAGCTCCAGCCTCGGTCGTGCTAAATTTTAACTTACAGCATATTATATATATATATATATATATATATATATAGTACTAAATATAGACTAATTATAAAATTAAAAATACAGCTAGAAAATAATCTGCGAGACGGATCTTTTAAGCTTAATTAGTTTATGATTGAACACTAATTATCAAATAAAATAAAAATATTATAATACCTATTAAACTTTAATACCTTCAACAAAAACAGTCCCTCGGTCACTCACTCACTGCATAGGGTGGATCAATGGCTGGTGGGCCCAAACGTCCATCTTGACCCCTCGGAGACAACACAACCATGAGAGATACTGTGCGCTTTGTTTGTGATTAGGACATCTGGATCTGTGGTAGTAGTTGACGTTGCATTTCGGCGGTTGAGCCTCAATTATGGTCCTAGATTCTTGCTACGAAGTTTGTTTGTTGCTCCTGTACCCTTGGCGTGTACTTGTGCTCACCAGCTTCGTGTCATGAACTCATGGTCTCATGGAGCAAACGTCCTGGTTTTTTTCACCAGCATCTTGATGCCAACTGCTAGCTAGCTGCTCCTGTTTGGAAGCACCGAGCAGAACAACCACCTCATACCTTGTTTGCTTCAACTTGTCACGACGTTTATTAGTCATTGTCTCCCATGACAAATCATCAAACAATATTATTCAGTATTAGCATAAGCCAAATTTTAGCGAAACGAGTATTTCGGATCAATTCCTTTCATCCTATCTTGGATTTGTTGGGAAGCATTATCAGCTCACACACACACACACAAAGTAGGAGCACTCGGTTGCCAATGGGCGCTGCTGGTAAGCCTATATCAAATTGACACAGTGCGGCCTAAATCGCTGAGGTGGCCATGCTTAGTGGCAGCTACCTTGCAAATGCAGCAACACGCCGCTTGCCACCAGCAAGGCAGCAAACACCGATTAGTCTTGTTCTCGAACGAAACGACAGTTAGCCGGCAAATGCAGGTTTACACGTGTGTTAGAGATCGTTCAGGCACCATCCTTTTCGCCATTGGATCTTGAACGATGTGGGTCGGATCGGTTTGCTGGAACGAAGCCTGCAGCAGATGAATCATGGCTGCCTACCTTTTGCGCACCCGTCGCCAGTTCGGCATCATCGATGATCGATGTGGCGGAGCGCAGACCGCAGAGCAAATGGTGAATGCGACTCCAGATCACCCAGGGGACACAATGATGCACCGAGGAAGATCATGACCGCCAATTCCTAGGACGTGTTTGGTATGACTTCGGGTCCTCCCCATAAAAACTGTAAGGGCGCTCTTATCATAGAGTCTAAGGGCTTGTTTAGATCCAAAAATTTTTTAGATTTTGACACTGTAGCACTTTCGTTTTTATTTGATAAACATTGTCTAATCATGATGTAACTAGGCTTAAAAGATTCGTCTCATGATTTATAGACAAATTGTGTAATTAGTTTTTGTTTTGATCTATATTTAATGCTCCATTCATGTGCCGTAAGATTAGATGTGTCGTGGAATCTTGAAAAGTTTTTTGTTTTTAGGGTAAACTTGTATCTAGTCATTGCAATTACATTTTGTTTTTAGACTTATACAGCTCCACTGGTACAAGATGGGTGGAAGAGACTGACCAAATACTAGAGCTAGTGGGAGCCGTGCCTAACTGAGCCAGCCTAACTCTTATTAGTCGTCTGGCCATCCATGATCGATAGACTTGCTTTCTATACATAAGGATTACTACATGGTCAATTTTCTTGCGCAAAAGTACAGCAAGATTAATCTTAAAGTTATTGGCTTGAGTGCAAAGTTTCACATGTTCTCAAAAGGAATAATTTAGATCAAGGCCTTGTTTAGTTTTAAATTTTTTTGCAAAATAAGAATAGTACCATTTTTGTTTGTATTTGACAAATATTATTCAATCATGTACTAACTAGACTTAAAAGAATTTGTTTCGTCAATTTTGATCAAACTGTACAATTAGTTTTTATTTTTGTTTATATTTAATACTTCATGCATACGTCTAAAAATTTGATGTGACGAGAAATTAAAAAATTTTACAAAATTTTTTAAACTAAACAAGACCGATGAGCCCCAGTACCGCGATGCAATAGCTACGGTAGCTACCTACTCCTACTACGGAGTAGTACCTGGAGTCGTCACATCGTACGTGAGTGTCGGACGTATTGCGCCTCCATCTTGTGTCTGTGTGCCAGGCCATCATCGTTTCTTCACGAGAGTAGCGCAGGGAGGAGCAGGGCGTGCCGAGAATACCTCATGTCGCATCATGTCGCGCTTCAGAAGCCGGGATGGGAAGGAGATGTAGAGGCTTCAAGCTGGCGCGTGCTCCGATTGGTGAAACGCTGCAGCCATGAGAGTGACACTGTGCAAAGGAGAAGGCGTGTCCAGCCTCACAATTTGACGCGCCAATTTGACTACTGACTGCGTGGGGTATTTTGCCACAGTGATGGCAATTGGCAGTCAAAATAAAGCTGCCGTATTTGCCAAAGCTGTCATACCGTGGCGTCAGAGGTTAGGGCGCCTCACTGAAACCATGGAAATGATTCATATCCGGGCGAGGTGAAATCATTATACTGTAGGCTTGCCACCTACTCATGCACACGGGGAATCAATTTCTTTTCCATAATGATACAACTTCACTGCACGCATCTCGTCCTGCTTGTGTAATCTAACCAGTACTTACCGCAAATATCTTCAATATAATAAAACATTCAATATTAAGACATCTGTCAGTTTTTTCTTTAATTTTTACTCTCATTGACGCTATCATTAGGTAGATAGATAGATAAGCACACAGGCCAGGGTATATCATATTTAAGGAGTGCACAAATGCATCCACACAAAATCTAAAAATAGACTTTTTTTACAAAAAATCCACTATATAAATTCTACTCAAATGCATAGCTAGAATAACACATAAATGGGGACAGAGAGAGTAAATACATATATTTGCACATACAAGACAAGTGTACTTGTTTCTAATTTGTTCTTCATAGATAGATAGATGGACTGAATTCATAATTATATATGATATTATTTTTTCATACGTCTAAGAATGAGATTTTGTTTACGATATCTAATAAGTGCAAAACATTTCTCTTTGTGCTAAACCATATTACATTGTAAAGAAAATAAAACCACATTGAATGGCAAGGTAGTAACATGTTTCTATGTGTGTTTTTCGTATACTTATAGGTATACACATTATGATTGTTTCCTATGTTTTTTGTGTCTCAAAAAATGAGATCTAATAGCTCATACAATATCTTTGTTAAAACATGCAATATGAAAACCTCTAACCTAGTGTTCTCCTTAAGTTTTGTCATAGTGTTGGTACCTCATCGGCGATACGCTTACGTAATAGATATATAGACATATAGATAGATAAATCGAGGACTGTATACGTCATTGCGGATGTTAATTATCTTTTCGCATTACTTATATGTGTGAGAGATGTTTATCATGATATCTAAGAAATAAAAAACATTTCTTTCTTGCTAAACCATGTTAGGCATAAAGAAATAAACCATATTTACAAGCAAATGACATTGGTACTGTGACATATGTTTTTATGCGCGCTTGTCATAAATGATATGAAAGACGGAGAAATCTTCTATACATGTCAAGCGTAAAGAAATAAAACATATCTACAAGCAACGAACATTGCTACCGCAATGTGTTCTATGTGTGGTTGTCATAAATAAATGATGAGAAAGATAAACAATTCTATACGTCTCATAAGGATGCCAATGGGTGTCTATGATGTTCTTTTTGGGGTCAGCTAATTAATTAGAGATAAATATTGTTCTAGCTTATTTTTCTCTCACTCAACTTACAACTTAAGTAATATCATTCTAGTTCATTTAAGTAAGCTCAGCCCCAATAACTCAAAGTAATTAGAACTTGCATCCCTTATCTCCCGAACTAAGTTATGCGCAATATAAGGCCCTATTTGGTTCCCTTTGCTAAATTTTAGGTAGCTAAACTTTAGTCACTTTAGTAGCTAAAGTACCAAACACATTGACTAAAAAGAGCTAAAATAGTTTAGTCCCATTAGTCACCCAAGAGTAACTAAAATAATTTTAGCTAGCTAAAGTTTAGCAAAGGGAACCAAACAGGCCCTAAGTATAGTTTCTCTATCTAACCAAAGGTGTTTTTTCCTACCATATATGCGTAAACACAGGACATTCCTCTTTCAATGTGGAATTGGCATTTTCTATTTTGTACCTTTTACATGAAAAATGGTATATGTATAATATGATGTTTTATTGAAAGAAATAAGTGGCAAAAACCAATGAAAAGAAACCGCCGCTGCATTGCCAACTCCACTGTATCCGGCTATCCGCCCATTATTATTATTATCCACAGATGACAGATCACAGGAAGCAGTCTTGAGCTACACTCTTTGTCCATCCTTCTTGACCCATGGGTGGGCCGTGGTCATGGCCATAAGATGTTGAGACCTCAGAGCTCAACCTCCTGCTCTCACCCTCTCCCCCGGCAAGCACAGGCTTTTCTTTCCCTTTCTCGCTCTTCTTTTCCCCTCGCTGTGTGTGTGCAGCACATAATAATCCGTTCTCTCTCCCCCGGTTTCTCCTTGTCTTCTTGCGGCAATGGACCAAGAAACCTCACGGGAACCCCACCCCTCGAGGACCCGTCCACTACCGCATTAGTAGTGGGTTCCATTCCATTCGCGATCGCATTGCCCGCCTTTCTTTTGGCCCTCTTGGTTCGCTCTTGATTCTTGGACGAGGCGGGATTTGGAGAGCCGAGAGCGCTGCGGCGGCGGCGGCGGCGGCTGATGTTTTCTTGGTATAAATCTGTGTTCTTGATGAGTTGGGTTTTGATCTTGGCAAGCGCTAGCTAGATTAATTGGTTCTGGTTTTCGTGATTAATTCCTTTCGTCTGAGTAGATTGTTTCCATCCCTGGAGGAGAGGATGGTGGGCGGTGGAGAGCATTCGTCCATGGACCACCACCCTGACGCCGAAGACCTCGAGCGCGGCGAGCTGCGCCGTGACGTGCCTGAGTTTGCGGACGGCGACGACGGGGACGAGGTAGAAACCCAGTACTTCTCGGACGCGGAGGACCGGTCGTGGGCGTCGCACTCGCGCCAGGACTCCACCGCCTACCAGGACTGCATCTCGCCGTGCGCCTCCGCCCGCGCGAGCTCCGTCGACGCCGACGCCGATGGCGACGCCGCTGGAGAACACTGCAGGAAGTCGTCATGCGTGTCAGAGGGCTCGCTGGAGGACGTTGACCTGGAGGCCGGACTGAGCGAGATCATCAAGGCCAGTCCTGAGAAGGCCGAACAGAACTGCCGCATTTGCCACCTTGGCCTGGAGAGCACGGCGGCTGAGTCCGGCGCCGGCATCACGCTCGGCTGCTCCTGCAAGGGGGACTTATCCTACGCCCACAAGCAGTGCGCCGACACCTGGTTCAAGATCAGAGGCAACAAGTAAGTCCCACTCCATGAACTCTCGGTGATTCAGTCCGATTCAATTTAGTTCATTAGGATTTAGGAGCAATGTGCAAACTCGTCATTTTCTTTTCCTTCTGAAATTGTCCTCCTAATTTTTAAGTAGGAGATACACAATGCAGATGTAATAAGGCCTTGTTTAGTTCCAAAAAATTTTCAAGATTCTCCATCACATTGAATCTTGCGGCACATGCATGGAGCATTAAATATACATGAAAACAAAAACTATTTGCACAGTTCATCTGTAAACCACGAGATGCATCTTTTGAGCCTAGTTACTCTATAATTGGACAATATTTGTCAAATAAAAACGAAAGTGCTACAGTGCCATTTTTCACAAGTTTTTGCGAACTGAACAAGGCCTAAGACATTAAACGCACGCTAACCAACGCCGGCCTGCCCTTTAGGCCTACACCCTACGAACGCAACACAGATTTTCAGGGTTTACTGACTGCAGATATAGGTTTTATCTGAAAGGTAATGCATTTGGTGGTGCACGAACACATGGTTAGGGAATCTTAGCAGGTGGCGGTTGTTTTCGTTCGCTTTAGGTGGCCAAAGGTAAAAGCAGCAAATGGGGAGGAAAAGCAAAGCAAATGATTAATTAGTAGGCTTGTAGGATTCCCGAATGTTGAGATTGTTGAAGAGGATAAAGTTCGCATGTGTTCTTTCAGTCTGCTTTCTCACAGATTCTGTGCATTATCTGTTTGCTCTTGGAGTGTTCTTTTTTTTTCTTTAAGAATTTGTAGAGCTTATGGAGTGTTGTGTTGACCAAGTGTGTTCTTGATAGATTGACGTGGTCTGGCTTGAGTACTTGTGACATGGGTTTTTGTTTTTTGTTTTGTGGCATAGGGGGTAGTGTAGTTGTGTCACTTTCCACTACACAAGGTATATGCTTTCATAAAAATTGATGTGGGCAGCAGTCAGCAATCATAAAGTGTTGCACTTGAATCTCATTGATAAGTGTTTCCCTTACAGGAAGTAGGTGCAGATATTTCTAGAGAAGAGCGGCTTTCAATTATGTATTTAGCACACATTGGAATTCTGTAGTTCAGTAGATTGATGGTGCTTTATAGAACTTTGTACTGCAGAAGAATAGGAGTACTTTGCTATCTCTAGTTATTGGAAACAAGAACTGCCACCTTAATCAATATTGGGGCTTAGGAGTCACAAATTGAGCACAAGGGTTTTCCCTACAAATTCATTTTGTCTGCTAAATTTCTCTACAGTATAAATCTTAAAACAGGTAGGATGTTTTTTTTTGGTAATTAGTTCAAACTTGTAACACATACTGGTGATTTTAGTTTGAATTAGCAATCGCAATTAAGGACAGAAACATTGTTAACAAAAGAAGTAAATGAACCTTAGAAGTAAATGAACCTGTGTTTATTCTTCATGTTTTATGCCACTTTGTCAAAAAAAAATGTGCTCTGACTTGACCACATGCAAATTAGGCAAACATCCAAATAATACACGCAGAGATGGCTACGCCTGTTGTGTAGAACATAAAACACTTTCGTCGGTGCATCCATTTGGAACATAGATCTGTTTCAAGCCATGTGGCTTAAGCCTTTCTTTCAGAGGAGTATCAGCTCTTATACTTGTTAGGACAGCTGATTGTCTTTGCTTTTTAATCCCTTGCATGATATGAAGCCAAGTTTGCTACCTTGTTCTCTTTTACATGCTTAGAGACATCGAATTATTACCCTTCTGCTGTGAAAAAGAAAATAAAAATAAAGTACCGTATAGTTCTTATGATTTGTATGCAATTTGATAGCGTATATGAACTAAATGTCTCTCGTGTTCTTTGCTATAGGATCTGTGAGATATGTAGCTCAACTGCATCCAACGTAGTAGTTTTGGGGGATCCAGAGTTCAGTGACCAGTGGAGTGAAACAGGCAACGTAGCTGCAGTGCAAGCGCCACCGGCTGAAACTCGGAGGTTCTGGCAAGGGCATCGGTTTCTCAACTTCCTCCTTGCTTGCATGGTGTTCGCCTTCGTCATCTCTTGGCTCTTTCACTTCAATGTCCCTGGCTAATTAAGTTGTTGGCGCACATGGGCCCTGAATAAAAAGCTCCAAAGCCATTACTCCAAACATGTCGGTAAGATCTAGCAAAATCTGAAAGAACAGGCTGGGTTGAAGCAAAAGTTTGAAGATGGTAGTACAAGAAAGAGTACATGGTGGGGATGATGATGATAGTGCATTTATGTATGATGATGATGCACTCTTTGTGTTGGTAAAAAGAGAGAAAGATCAGAGATGGTGACGATCCCGCAAGAAAGGGAACATGATTGAGCGTTTCTTTCTCTGCCCAATCTAGATGTAGTTAGTTGAAAGCAAGGAATAGAAGATCTGTTGCTTCGTGGTTGGTGTTATCATCGTGTGGAGTGGAGGTGAGAGGGTTGTTAGTCTACTAGTCATTTTCTAGCTTCCAAACGGTTTTGTTGTTCTGGCGTGTTGATTTGGGGTCATCATGTGAGGATTCCTCTCAGATCGCGCTTTGTTCCGATGCTTCTAATCCTTGTGAAATGGTGAGCTGGTTACTCTCGTTGAGGCATGTCTCTGGAAGTAATTAATAAAGAAAAGGTTGTTAAATGCTCTCGCTTCTGTGTGCGATATTGCGTTTTTCGTTGATCTTTGCGCATGTTGTCTTTGGTTTGTTTCATGGTGGGGAGTGCAGACAGAGGGTGGGCAGTGACATGATCCTTCCTTTTCCTTGGGTGAGCTCGATCTGCCTGCCTCAGAATTCTGGGAGCCTGCAGTTATCAGCGTTGCAGAGAGGCAGAGGAACACAATAAAAGACCTGATCTATCTGATTCACGGGATACGTTCCTGCTTGCGGGCCCGATTATAAATGCACGATCGAGGCGTTGCGAGTAAACGCGGCTTGCAAGTGCAATTAACGTGCATGGACGTGTTTGAATTTCGAAGTGTACTATAGCGCAATGAGTTTTTCTTCAGAGCTGCAGGGATTCGGATCCTATCTATACGTACAACGGTACGTGCGTACAGCAAGCGAGGATCATGCCTTCCTGTGGTTACAGGAAAAGTTCACAAATAACGCCTTGTTTACTTCCACCTAAAAACCCAAAATTTTTTCAAGATTTCCCGTCACATCGAATCTTTAGACGCTGAAGTATTAAATATAGACGAAAATAAAAACTAATTACACAGTTTGACCGGAATTGACGAGACGAATCTTTTGAGCCTAGTTAATTTATAGTTGGACAATAATTAACACAAACAAACGAAAGTGCTACAGTGTCGCGAAATTTTTTTTCTTAAGGAACTAAACAAGGCGGAGAAGTTCACAAATCACAACAACACCGTAACACTTGCGGATGCGCTTGTAAACTCTACTCTTCCTTTACTTAAACTGCGGTTCATCAGAGGATTAGCTTTCTATAGTTTCTGTGATTGTCTGATTGGTTTTCCCAACCAAAAAGGTGGTCCTGTCTAGCCTCTTGCTTTTGGAAGGATGATGAAGACATCCACATGACCGCACCCATATGGCCATATATCAAGTTTGAGGGTGCTACTATCTGTCTGTCTTGGCACAGAGAACATATCCTGAGCCACTTTTTTGGTTCCATTTCAAAAAAAAAAAACACACACACACACACACAAAAGTGCTTGAAAAACACAACTAAAATATGAATGGAATAGATTAATAGATGATGCAAGTTGTTCATGTAAAAATTTAGAATAAAATAAATTCGTCGAGGAGAAATAGAAAAGAGAAATCATGATATGATTTTTCTTTGAATTATAGTCATAATATAATTGGGTCAGTTGCACCTCGATCCATAACCCGCTTACCCGCACATTTTTTTTGTTCCTTCTCTTTTGTATATTTTCTTCATCCTCAAATTTTGCACGATGAAACTTTGCATCGTTTATCTGTACTCTTTAGTAGAGCCTGGTGGAACATCTGGTGGCGCTTTCTTTAGTAGTCTTTTTTCTAATAGTTGGATGCTCACACATAACCCTATTTAATTTGTGTTCCGCTGCTTATTTTGAGCTCTCTCCGACCCGAAATAGGTACACACATAATGGAAGGCATTGTGAAGGGTTTGAGGACAATTCAAGTCAATGAGTTCATGTTTGCGCTCTTGGTTTAGAGTTTGATCAAGTGAAGATTGGAGACTTGGTACTCTTCGAGTTCGTTACCTCCTAAATGTCTCGGTAGAGGACTATGTGACTTTGGTGGAGTTGTTGTTGGGAGGCTCCTAATTGTGTGCTTGGTTTGAGACTGCCAATTCAGAGTGAAGAATTGGTCTTAATAGATCTTGAGCCTTGGTGAGAAAGCTAGCGCTTCAGGTTAAAGTTAGACTCATTTGGCACAGCTCAGCTTCACTAGTGAGCTTCATTAGCAACTTTCTAGACGCAGTTGAGCTATTTTGAAAAAAAAAATGTTTGGCAAAACAGCTTCATCAACACCTTCATGCATGGATGAAAGAGAGAAATGAGGGAGAGGACTAGGATAAGCTATTTTTTGCAGTTTCATCTCAACTCATATCTTTGTAAGTGAAGAAAAACACCTTCACCCATGAAGCTATTTTGAAAATGAGCGTTTGCCAAAAAAAACTCATAATAGCTCATAAAAACTGTTGTGAGCTATGCCAAACAAACCCTTAAACTTGGGGTCAGACCGAGAAAAAGACTAGGCATGAGGAGTTAAGCGGCAACGACGTGTGGCCATAGGGATAAAGGAGAAAAATGTTATATAGGCTAACGTTTGGGGAGCACCATGTCACCATCTCATCTCTAGTTTTGTGTCCAAAGTCCAAACCAAACATAAAAACAGAAACAGTCTTATCTCTTTTTAACTAAAAAAGAAATAAAAATAACGCCATCACCAAATTTAGGATAGGAGCATTCAATCTCCTTTATCCAAAAACTAAACCAAAAACTACCTAAGAGTAACTCAAATCTAAGTCTCGAACCTAAGAGCATCTCCAAAAGTATTTCAAAAATTCACTTTCTAAATTGAAGAGTTATTGTGGACTGCTCTGACCTTATTGTGGACTGCAAAACAGCTTCATCAACACCTCAACTGAAGAGTTATCTACATAAAAAATCATTTTCTATATGCTTTCATACTCCAACAGCTTTTCTATATCTTGTATATACTCTAGAGAACTATTTTCGCTATCTATCTTCGGCTAGCGAGAAATCCAGAATAGATGATAGCTATATTTAGATAACCACTTAAACAAGTTGTTTGAGGGTATTTTTTTTCGATATCTCTATTCCTATCGATTAGAAATAATATAAAGAATCTCTTCGAGTTGCTCTTAAGCCCAATCCAGAGGCTGGAGAAGGTCATGGAGCCCTTGCGTTGTGATTCAAATGAAATGATCAACAGTTAAAAAAAAGAAATTTTCTCAAAAAAAAAAGTTAAAAAAATGAAATGCTCAACCGAGAGTCTAGCTTTCTTTTTTTGTGTGTTAGTGTGGACTCATGGTGCTATGCTGGTCCCATGCAACGACTTGAATGCAGCACAGCATCACTCACGGTAAATCTGCGGTTCGTGAAGGATAGATCAGCTAACCAGGTTAATCGTCGTCTGAACAGTTGGGCTGCAGCACCGCCGTACCGGACACAGATTCGATGAATGCTGCCCAGGCGCGTCACAGCCAAAATCATCTGAATCTAGTTCATTCGAGAAAACAGGTTGTCCCGCTGCCTCACTCGATGGCGCTCGAGGCACGCTTCGCACGTCTTTCGCAGCTCCCACAGACAACCCACAAAGCGACTCCACAACTCACCACATGCGCCGCTCGACGCCTGCCCGCAGTCCCAGCTCCGCCGTATACGCGACGCAACAGAACGCACGTGCAGGGCTTCCCGCGCTGTCGCTTGGCCTTAACGTGCCGTCTTGTGGACTGCTCTGACCTTATCCAGCGCAGCACGAAACGAATATGAGTGCGTTGGCACGAAGGAACACCAACCTGCACACTTCAGGCACCAGCCATCGAAGCATCATTGCTCATCGAGGTGGAAGGCCGCGGCGAATGCACGCATGTTTTAGCGGATCAATATGTACAACAAGATCATTTTTCCCCCTGTGCCATCCTGAGAAATGTCATTGCAATGAGGTATGATGCAAAACTGTACCGAGGAACGCCACGAGATTCTGATTCTTGCGCAGCGCAACGCAACGGCGGTTCAGGAAGATGCATGTGAATGCTGCGGCTGGATTGCTGGAATCTCGGACGGCTTCAGGACAACAGGCGGCCGGCCGAAACCGGGCAGTTTTTCTCGGCACCCGCGAGGATTCTCCTCCGAGCGCCAAGGACAAAGCTCCCGGCGAAAAGCAGATGCCGCCAGCCCCCTACGTGCCGTTGGCAGTGGCCTCGGAGAGCGCGTGATTGATGTCTTCGTCGTGCCTCCCGTTCATCTGTGCCCGCTGTCGCTGAAAGCCAGGAACAGGCACGGTTAAGTACAGCATTGTGGGCCGCGATAGGACATAGCACAAGCACAACACATACAGGCAGCAATGCCTAGACAAAAGGGATTCAGGAGAGGTTTGGAAGTAATTAAACTAATAGATCCTTGAAAAGGGTTATTAGTGATAAAACAAAGATCAACAATTAGCAGTCTAATGCAGTTGTGACAGAGATGGCTACGCAGATCCAAATAGGATGAGTAGGGTTGCCTGGTAAAGAGTTGTTTTAGTATAAAATCTACATTACCCGATCAGTAGCATCCACATGGTTCCCATTCAGTAACTTGTGGAACTCATCCTTCAGTTTACTGTCTTTCTCCTCCTTCTGCCTGGCCTCTTTATCTTTGGAGCTTAATGGAAGCAAAGGTAGCCCGCTCGTCCGATCCGGCATTTCTACAGAAATGTCAGCAAGCCCTGTTAAAAAAAGTATACCTACCAAGGTGTGCATAAATCATAAGTCGTAATATGACATAAACCAGTACCTGGCAGCTTGTTGTCAACAAAGAATACTACTAAGTTTACGGTATACCTGCATTATGAAAAAACAGTTTAACAGCAAGGCAGTACCCAAAGAACAGAGAAGTGAGACAGAAGTTAGCATACCATGCAACAACAACATCAACGGAGTAGTGCTTGCGAGAAGCAATTATAAGGAGACTCTGAATTATAGCCATGAACCAAGCAAGGAACTTAATAAACCTGAATACAATATACACAGTTCAGCTTCATTTCAGGAATAATCACAGGAGACAGTAAGAACATGATAGGGTTCAAACAAAAAGATTAGGTGTAAAACATAATTACCTTTTCGAACCATATTTATGGTAAGTTCGAACGAAAACCAGGGTGAAAATCATGTGAGATGAAAATATCAAATCACCACAACCATAAAGTACTCCACGAGGAACTGCAAAGGGCGTTTCAAATTGCTGGTTTATCAGAGAGAATTCAATACAGAATCTGCCGACCAACAAAATAGACTTACAGTTAATCAGGAGCACTTCAAGTACACTATTGGGTGGTGGAAGAGTTGCCAGTTTTGAGCCCTACAGAGATAATGCTATATGACTTCATATATGACAGAGTGACATGTGTTCACAAGCTGCAATCCAGAACAGAGCATAATATCAAACGAAAAGGTTACCTCACGACAATGATAATTTGGACCTGGGAGCTGGGTCGAATAGAATGTAATAATCCTTAAAAATTGTGAAGCCTAGATAAAAGAATATGAAATACACTAAGTACTTCAGGGCAAACATAAGAAACATATATGGATGAAAACTAGGAACACTATACTTACAACTAAAAAAGCAAGCACCCTGCGCCAGATTAGCACAGTATAGAAACGTTTGCTGTGATAAATAAAAGGATGGAAAGTCCACTGCATAAAGATAATCATGTTGTGAGATCAAGTTTGATACAGTATAAGATGGCTCGTCACAAAAAGTGCCCAAAAGAAAGGAAGAACTGCAGATCCCGTGATCAAAAGAATGTCAAACAGAATGATACTATGAACAACAGTTAGTTAACGTTTCCAGCAAACATTTTTTATGATATATTCTTGACTTCTGCTGCTATTAAAGATGTTAAACCCAAGAAATGGCAACCAAACCAAAAAAAAAAATCAATGTGATAAGTTGACTATGATCCATTACCCAAAAGACCGAATACCAAATATACACTGGAGGACTAAATAATGAATACAATCAGGTTTCATTTAAAGCAATCACGACCAGTGGTGGAGGGTGGACCAAGATTAAGGAGGGACAAATTGAAAAAACTACTGCTGCTCCTAGCTATCAAAGTTTTTCAGATATGACTATAACTGCAGTCTATAAGCATCTATGAGATTACAGTCTACCAAAGCTAGGATTAATAACTACCAAAGCATAGAGGATGGGGGGTGGAGGCCCAGTTTTGCCTCCATGAGCCTCTGCCCCTGATCACGACAACAATCAACTGTGTAATTCTTATGTAAAACAAGATTAATCTCAGGCTAACTTTTAACCCATACAACATGCCACCAGTGTTTGGCTTTTCAGTTCATATTTATTTTGAACCATTATCTTAACAGATGAGAAGAACAGACACATGAGAACACATGCATACAAGAAGAGAACACATGCATACAAGAAGGGTAAACAGAGTAAAAGACTAACAGGAGCAATCAAGTAGAAAAACAGCAAGGGTTACCTACCAAGACAAAGGAGATGAAGATGGAAGAAAATATACTCTCACTAAGATAACCTTTGTCTTGCCCGAGCTCCTAATAAAAGGATTAGATAGTGCCCAACTGATTAGTGAGTTTCTACTAACTACACTCTAACCGAAAGGAAAAGAAATGAAGCAATTCACTTACTGGAAGGGCCATAAATCCCAAGTCCTGGAGCAGTGGTCCAGGTCGATGCAAATAATGCACTCCTCGAGCAGCCAATCCATGAATATACTATTTATAGGCAAAATCATTGTATATGAATCTCCACAGTAATCCATTAATCAACTGAGAAACATAGCTGAATAAGTAATCCTAGATAGCTAAATACACACAAACAAAAAGTGAAGAACAGAAAACTTTCATCATATCAGGAAAAGACAACCTGCAGAGACTTAGGGAAGAAATGATTAACAATAAAAATGCATTATTTGCTCACGAAGTAAAGTAATAATCACCCTGTGTATATAACTAGGCTAGCCATTTGGACTTTGATTGCCGATTCTGAAACAGCAGATGTCAAGAACAACATTGCTTGGTGTGATTTGACAAATGTTATTTCCAGTAATGTAAAACAGCAGCTATCGAATCCTTGGATCATTAGTAAGCAATGGTGAACCAAAGCTGGCAAAAAAAATTGGGGTGCCAAGAGATACGCAATGCTTAATCAGGATAAAAAAAAGGCCCTGATAGATTATCACATACTTTTGCAGCTTGTTGATGCAAAAGTACAACATCACTAGACTGAAGGTGAGTTTGACTAATGCATTCTAACAATAGGTTAAGGCCAAGGATATATTTGCAATACATCGAGCAAGACTGTTTTTTTTTTCAATACAAAACTTGATGGCTTCTGAGGCAAAAGGAAAATCTTAATTAGTGCTGACATGCTACAATGAAACAAACGCATGTCGGCAAAAAGGGCACAAAAGTTAATATTGGCGAATTATTACAAAACAGACAGATGTAACATGTCCACAAAAGGAAGACAAGTGCAGATATACCAATGCAGGGAAAGTAATAGGTGTGATTCCATTGTGACAATTTGGCACCACAACACAATATAGTGCCCAGCAAAGACTTCAATTAAGTGCTTAAAGCGCGCAATTTTTAGCCATACCATTTTCTGGTATATTAACATGCAATATATATATGCTACTACTAATACCTTGGAAGCCCATAAGATTTTTAGCAATCAACTGTTGGTGGAAACTAGAAAGACAAAATGTTTCAAGATATCTTTCATTCAGGAGAAAATGTGTGATCCGGAGCAATATTGACATAAAAACAACCTTACAGAATGCAGCCCAATCTAAGAATAGAAATCACACGAACAATCCTTAGCAATTTAGCACATTGGTTCAACTACTAGACGCGGTCATGGCAATAAAAAAAATAAACACTCCTGATATGGAAAGAAAAATACCCTCAATCTATCTAAGAAGCAAAAAATAGCAACAATTACATAATGCATGAGAAGTTACTAGATGTGGAACCTGTTATGTTAAGTAGTACATTAATACAGCCTAATAATTCAGAACTCCAGACACTCAGACAGTACATACAAACTAATAACAACAGAGCACGCACGAACTTAATAAATCCACCAGTGACCAGAATCTAGGGCGACAAAAACTTGCGCAGCAGCTGACCTGAAAAATCAGACCGGCGAGTAGGAGCCCCCACTTGTCGCGCAGGAGCTGCAGCTCCACCGATATCTCTGTGGTCACCTTCCTCCATACCTACATAAATCCCCCCACACAGCTCGATCAAACGAAAACCATGCACCAACAAGCGGTACTAGCAAAGCCGCCTCCGGAATCGAATCGAGGGCGAGCGAGACCTTTGAAGTCTCCCGCGCTATGTACATCGTCAAGTCCGCGGCAGCAGCAGCAGCAGCAGGACGCGCAACAACTACCGCCCCTCTTCCTCCCACGCCGACGGCACCCGCCTTAGGCGGTAGCAGCAGCAGCAGCAGCTTCTACTGGGCGGAGACGACGCGATCACGTCCATGCTCCGATCCGCCGCACATCACGCCTCGCGCCGGCCGATGGGATCGGAGCCCTGCCTGCCCGAAGCCAAGGAACGGCTCGAATCGGCGAGGCGGCGCCAATTTTGGTCCCCTTCTCCCGCTCCTGGGCACGGCGGGGGCAAGGGGGGGAAGGAAGCGGCCTAAGGCAGTTAGCTCCTCAGGCAGAGAGGCGTCTCGGCCGGCGGGCGAGTGCCTCCTTGGGAGCGGAGCAAGCGGGCGGGCCGGCGGCTGGCGGTTTTGGGAGACAAGTTGAAGGGGGGAGGAGAGCTGGAGAGATCGAGAGAAACGAGGAGGGGAGGGCGGGTTGGGGAAGCGGCGAGTGAGGCGAGGGGGGTTTATGCCAAAAAAAAACACGAGGGGGTGTGATGTGAAGATCGTGGGAAGTCCAAACTGCTCCGTCCCTTTTGGCACGGGGCGGCGGTTACAAGTCGTGAAGGCGTGAGCGCGGCGCCCTCCTGCTCCTGCATGTGTGCTTGAGAGAGTTTTTTTTTTTTTTTTTCTAGCTAGGCACAGGCAGCCATGTGGCCGAGGCCCCAAAGCTCCATCTCCGTTCCAAAAACTCTGATCAGTTATGAGGAATATTCTTGTGTCCTAGGAACTCTGGTCAGTTGCAAGCGAGGCCGCCATGTGCTCAGGTTTCATTCTTTCGTCTCTCGAAGGAATTTTTTTAAAAAAAAACAAAGGAGAGGAAGTTTGGCGCTTGATCTTCAGTTTGTGCAATGTAATTTTATTTGCGATCCATCAACGTCATGCACCAGGATGTTAGCATGAAGGATGGAGTGAATTTTGTTTTTTGTTTGAAAATAATTCTAGTGTCGTGGCATTTGGTAGTCAGTAGCAGTCGTCTTCCAAGTTGTATGCCACGTAGTTAAACCAAGTTGCTCTGAGAACGCGCACAGCGAGATCAGAGTGTTGGGTGTTGGTAGGCACGCGAAAGCAGAGCATCCAAAAGTTCCAGATCAACAACAACAACAACAAAAAATATTCTAAGACCTGCAGTCTTCTGCAGGGGAAAAGAAGATAATACTGGCTTTGTAGTTGTACTAGAATCTGTTGTGTCCACTCAGCCCATACAAAGGCAAAGCTATTCCGTCACAACTTTTAAACCCAGCGTTGCCCCGATTAAAAACCCCACTCGAGAGGATTCAGACGCAAACTTGCCCTAGTGGAGCAGGCGGTTGGCTGGGCCCCGCCGGGCGTGGAGAGGCTAGAGGCCCAGATCGAACGCCATGTCGCTGCTGCCGCGGCCCGCGGAGGCCGACCTGAGTGAGTGCCGAGTGACGGGATCACGCTACGAGACGTGGCCGGCACCACCTGTCCACCGCAGCTCCAGGGAAACCGATGCGTCTCCGGCGTCTGCCCTTTTGGTGACAGATCGTCGAATAATAGTAAGGTCTTTTTTAATGAAAAAGTTTTTGGATTTTAACATTATAATACTTTTATTTTTATTTAATAAACATTGTCCGATTATAGAATAACTAGTCTTAAAAGATTTATAGACAAAATGTGTAATTAGTTTTTGTTTTCACCTATATTTAATGCTATATGTATGTGCCGTAAGATTCGATGTGACAAAAAATTTTGAAAAAAAAATTGATTTTTGAGGTAAACTAAACAAGACCTTAAAATGAAATACATGTGCCTCCCCCTACCTGGCACATGCAGTGACGACCAGGGACGGGCCCAAGCCTAGGGCCAGTAGGGCCGTGGTCCTAGTCGTGGCCCAGAAATTCTGGGAGCAAGTCTTCAATTTTGGCCCAAGAATGAAGCCCATCAAGGAAAAAATTAGGGCAAACCAAAGTCACTCAGGCCTCCAGGGGCACCGCGCGCCGTCCCTCTCGCTCGCACCGTCGCACGCGCCCCCCCGCGGCATCGCCCCCGCCCCCCTGCACGCCGCCGCTCTGGCCTCGCAGCTCGCGCGCCCGCGCCCTCGCCTGGCTCAGCTCCGACCTTGATTTGCTCGGCCCTCGGCCCTCGACCTCGAGGCCTCGACGGCTCGACCGCATCCAGACGCGCTCGGCGCTTGCTCACCCCTCGCGGCGGCCGACGGCCAAGGGCCCTCGCGCTCGGACTCGCGGGCTCGTGGCGGCCGGCGGCCAGAGCCCAGAGCCTCAGGCAGTCAGGCGCGTGGCCGCCCCTTCCGAAGCTGTCCAGCGTCCGGGTCGAGTGCCCAGTGAGGCAGTGAGTGAAGGTACAGCCGCACAGGTACGTATTCTTTCAAGTTTCAATTGTATTTCAGTTTTTATTTTCTTTTGATTTCAATTACTAATTGTGAAATTTTGATTCCAATTAGATGAAGATGACAAGAACTATTGCAAACTTTATTTGAGAATTTTTATTTTCTGTGATATACGTATATGTATATGTATATGTATATATATGGTCATATATACTATACTATAGACTGTAGCTTTTGGATTTTGGTCACTAGAATTTGGCCACGAGGATTTGCCCCTAGCTAGTTTGGCCAAATCCTGGGTCCGCCACCGGTGACGACGCCGATGTGGGCATGGCCGAGCTGCTGGAGCTGGATCGTGTGGCGAGTTGGCGATACTGAACAGCGATGCGGCACATGGACATCTACGCCAGAAACGGAAAAATTTTGCCAAGCAGGAAAAAGATCTCGCGTCAAATGAAAAAAAAAATAACAACAGAAATAATGGGCTACAGCATTGGTGCCTGCGAAGAAATTGCTAGATCGGAACAAGGGTCTTGGAGCTGCAGCACGTCTCTGCTAGTGCTGGGCGGCCATGTGTTGTCCAACGGGGTGCGTGCGTGCTTGGTGTGCACACCACGCTTGGAGACCGACGCTCACGATTCAGAATCATCGGCAAGTTGATGATGTCGTCGAGTACCACTAGGGTGTGTCATTTGCATCACAGCTGGAGTTCTTGTAATTTGATCTTGCACGACAATAATATAACCGATCGAGGTGTCCGCCTAACCTACCATCATCTCCCGAAATAAAAAACAAGAGAGGTGTCAGCGTGTGCTCCGATGATACTCTGACTTGTTGGCCTTCAGAGAGTTCCTGGACGTTGTGTGGCAGTTGCCGGTCACGAAGGAGGTAGTTGGGTCAACTAATTCCCTTTTTTTCTTTTTGGAAAAAAAAATTAATGTTGGAATTCCTGCGAAGCAGAAAAGGTCAAGTTTGATTCGAGAATAAGGAGAACATATGGCCCTATATCAGGTGGTCCGCGTAAACTGCTCTTATAGCGCGAGGTCTGTTCCAAAATAACCAACTTTTTGCAGCGTGTAGGTGAAAGAAACCCAATAGTTTTTCTTCCGTTTGAAGTCAATGAAATGTTAGGCTTTGACTAGTGATATGCTTCAGAAAATCCACATGTTTCTTCAGCAAGAATGGTACGGCGCTCCCACAGAGAAAAGAATGGTACGGCACCCCTTGTGGAACGAGATATTTAACTGTATGGTCTTAGAAAAAATACATCTTCTTTACATGATCTTTTTTTTTTGAACTTACTCGTATGGCCCCAAAATAAAATTTTCTTCCTTCTATAACCTTTTGTCCATTTTTGACACTTGACAATGTTAAGTTAATGGTAAAATAACCACTTTAACTCCTAGCAAAACAATACAAAGTTTTATTTGTTTGCCATACATTTTAAAACTTATTTGCGTAATATTACTACAAACTTTCTTGTACATTTTAAAACATATTTTCATAATATTACTATAAACTTACCTGTATATTTTAATATTTATTTGTGCAATATTACTCCAAATGTATACTAGATAAATAAAACTTTGCATTTTTCCAAAGGTAACACCTTTAGGTGTAAAAAACAGATACAAGGTAAGAGAAGGAAGATTTTTTTAGACCATACAGGTAAGTTTAAAATAAAAAAGGATATATAAAGAAGATGTATTTTTTCGAGGGCCAAAAAGTAAATGGCTCTTGTGGATATAGATTTTCATCTGGCACTAACACGGTGGGCCGGCTCCGAGCACGACACTAAAAAGCACGGTCCAGGCACGGCACGGCCCGGACGTGCCTAGGCCGCAACTTCGGCTTGCAGTGCCGGCACGGGCACGGCACGGTTCATAGGCTGGCACGACGTTGGCACGATTATTTCCATCATCTAATGCTTTGAGGATAGATCATGACCATTGAATGTATTCTGAGTCATGCATATAAGCATTACACAACCCTTTCAAACCCTAACTTCCTAGTCGGCGGCGCAGACGCATCCTTGCTACGGCCACTCTTTCTCCCGCCTGACTATACGACAACGGTGGCGCTCGTCTTATTCTTGAGGCAAGGCGCAGTGAGCTTCTCGACTTCTCCCGAAGCCACGGGCCGGCACGGGCACGATGGGCCACCGTGCCTATCGGCACGGCACGGTTAAGGAGCCATAGTGTCGTGCCTGGGCCGAGAGTTTGGCACGATGGCCTGAGACGGCACGACACAATAGACATAGTGTCGTATAGTGCCAGGGCCGGGCCGCCCGTTTGGGCAAGTATACTTGTGGAAACACCGAGCCGCGGTGAAGAATGGCACAACATTTGTTCTTCTTCTGTTCAACAGAAGATGGAGAATCCTCTGCCTCCGTTTCAGAACTTCTTCTGTCTCTTGTTTTTACATTTTTTTTGTCCATGTCTATGCGAAGGATTTGATCATTTTCCAAAAAAACAATAAAAAAACATAAACGATTTTTGCTCGATGACTGTCGAACCAGGGAGGAGCCATGCCAAAGGAGGAGGGCACCAACCACTGCGTGAAGCCAGATCGGTGACCTAAGGAGGCGGATCCCGCCTTGCCATGGCCGTCCGACCCGCCGTATTTGCATGGAGCAAGGTGGGCAGTGGAGGAATAGTGGGGAGGGAGGAAGGGAGCTGTGGCGGTTGCCGGTTGTGCGGGTTGCCGTCGCCGCACGTCGGAGGGGCGACGGCGGCAGCCGGAGAGATGACGTGAGGGGCGGCGCTGGCGAGACGCCCTGCTCCCACCACTAATCTCTAGAACTGAGTACCCCCATCCCCGTATAATAATCCATGTGCATGCGGCCGGTGGGATCTTGGCTTGATGTACAAATCACCCGGAGCGAGCGGCCAGCTTGCAATTCCCTCTCCCTGGCCATGCTCCTCATCTACCCCTCACTCGCGTAGTCCAGTAGTCGCGTGGCACGATGGCTTGTATTGCGGGCACGGATATCCTTAAAGACACGCTAGAGTAGCTTGAGTAAGACACTTATCCGTATTCATTAATCTTGTTCGCTTGGCTGATGAGTCTGTTAAATGAATACGGATAAACTTCGATCAAAGGAGAAACTTCGATCAAAGGAGCACATACACGAAGGGCAGCCTCGAAGGGTGCACGTGTCAACCGGAGAAACTTCGGTAAAAGGAGCACATATACGAAGGGCGCACTTTGTGCGCGAAACCCTCTATCTTTTTTTATGTGCATAATAGATTTCGTTTACTCTGCTTCATGTATTGTTTAGTTCGCGAAAATTTTTGACTTTGATTATTATAGTACTTTTATTTGTATTTAATAATTATTATCTAATCACGGACTAACTAAGCTCAAAAGATTCATCTCGTAGAGAACTCCAACAATCAGTGTCAACGGATGATGCAGCCTGGTTGCATCAGCAATCCTTATCCAACATTGCAAATGATCAGAGGGATGATGATAGGTGACTCGAGGAGATCACCACCCACAGGTCCACTGGCCACTGCGATGTTCCATCAACTGACATGCTCTTCTCACCTGAACATATTGCTAATGCCATTTTTTAAAAAAACCTTTGCTAATGCCCAGGCTTTGTCCTGGCTTGTACTCCTATCTCGCCAATGAAAAGCGGAGCAGGTAGTCTTCGACGTGATGAAGTCCATATAGGCCCTGTTTTTGTCCTCTTTCTAAATTTTAGCTAGCTAAACTTTAGTCACTTTAGTAGCTAAAGTTCCAAACACATTGACTAAAAAAACCTAAAATAGTTTAGTTCCATTAGTCACCTATGAGTAGCTAAAATTTAGCAACAGAAACCAAACATTAGGCGGCTGCCCAGTATATGATGGTAAAAGGGTTTCTGTGTGCTTGCCGTGCCCACTGTCAAGGGAGGAGATCAAAAGCTGCATTTCATCCATTCAGGTGGATCAGGTTTTCTTATAAGATAATAACATGATCGTAGCATAAGGAGAAATTCAAATTCCTTGTCGCAAAAAAAAAACAAATTCCATGGCAGAAAAACATTTGACAAAAAAACTTTGCTTTTTAGAGAGAGAGAGAGAGAGAGAGAGAGAGAGAGAAACTTTGCATAGTTGCAGTTGCCGGAAAGGCCATGTTTGCAGTCTTATTCTTCTTTGGGCCTAGCTGCAATTCCTAACAGTACTCCAGGCCTACACGGGCCATCTAAAAAGAGGGCCTTAGGTAACAGCAAGAATGCAGCCCTGATGAAGATTGACTAGGCCTCAGGTAACTTAAAATTTGTAAAGGCCTAAAAGAGTGATACAGCCCAGTACTGACCCAAACAAATAGCTCCCTTTACTGAAGCGATCCAGATTTCTTTTCGCCAAAAAAAAGAAGCAATCCAGATTTCAAAGGAACAGCCCATTCTATTTGCTTGGCTCAAAAGTTATAGTTAAAATTACTGTTTGCTGAATTATTATTATAAAAAAAATAATATTAAATGACTAACAGGTTTCATAAATAAGCTCAAACAAACCCTCCTCAAAGGCTCAAACCCTCTGCGACCCCGTTGCCAGGCACTGGAGACTCGTCGATAGAGTCAGCATCATCAAGCTTGCTCATGGGCCATGGCATGCCTCCGTTTGCTCATTGGCAATCACGATCGCAGGCGCCACTCCGAAGGCGTGCACCGCGCGACGTCGGTTCCCGTCAACATCTTCCGCGCACACCCGTCGCACGTACGAATCCAGAGACCAGCGCCGACGCATGGCCGTGGCCATGGCCCGTGGACGCAACTAGAATCGAGATAGCCGAGGCGTGAAGCATACGCATACGCACTCGCACCCGCTGCGCCGGTCGCGCGTCCACCACGGACGTACGTACGTGCGCCCGAAGCAAAACACGCGGTGCGGTGCGCATTCCATTCCACACACACACACACACACACTCCGTCCGTCCCGTGCGCGCCCGCGGTTTCTTGATGCCGGACGGCACGCCGTCGCCGCGGAAAACCGGCATCATAGCATACATACGGATACGGACGCCCGTGGCTCTCACTCCAGCTGCCTGCCTGCCTGCCTAAATCGAGCAGCGGGCTTTGGGTCCCGGGCGGTGCCGGTACGAATTCATCAGTGGAGTGCGGCGTTCATCAGAGATGGCCACAGGGAGCTCTCGAGCACCGAAGCGAGAGGTGAGGTTGGCTCCATCGGCACGCCACGCTGCTCGCTGCCGCGATACTACAAACGTCCCTGCAGCTCGCATGAACCGATCCATCCCATCCCTGACCCTACATGCTGATGTGGATACTGAAGCGGTTGCAATGATTAGAGCTAATAGCCAGCTTGCAGACGAGGCAGCGGCCATTTGCTGATGACGAAACATGCATGCTGCTGAACAGTGAACAGCAACGCCCCAGCTATCGCTTGCCGGTGTGGCTTGGCGCATGTTCTGGACACAGCAATCCAGCCAAGAAAGAGAAGCCACGTGTACAAGTACTAGGATTGCAGTTTCTTTTCCTGAGGTTCTTGACATCTCCCCTCACCCACCAATGGCCACCATTTTACTCCCATCAACGCAAGGCCCGGGCTGTTCATCAGCTTACCTGGCTCCAAACAAATCCACGTGGGAAAGTTTATGGAGTACATCCTTAAAATTAAGATATTCCTTTTGATTCTGAATGTATTACGCGATGTATTAACTAAAAACGATCTTCTCGCCCACATTGGGAAAATTGAATTACTAACATTTGCTTATTTTGCAATAGTATGAAAACCACCAAACACCTGTTTTGTTTGGGACTTTATTATTTTTTTTAACATTTTTAATTAATATCTTAATCATAACCTCCCATAGTATCACTGAGTTAGTATTTCAAAAGGTCCTCTTGCTTCCTTGCCATCCCACTAGAGTAAACAAAAACGGAGTATGCATTGTTAATTTGTTAGTCCCCACATATAATGGCAATAGATAACTGTCTTAGCCAAAGAGGCTCGTGTTTTTACAGTAGGATGGCGATTCTGTATGATTTTTGTTTTATTTTCTTTAGTAAGAACTTCTTTCTATTGGCCAAGAGATGAAACCAATATCTAGTGGTTGAGTGCAAAACTAATGCACATGCATGAGTAAAATTCCTTTGTTAAAAAATAAAATAAAATAAGTGATCGTCCTCTTCCGTATAGACAGGCCACACTTCTATATTTTATTTTGCCTACACTCCTCCGAATCCAAGAGTAGCATTGTAGCAATGGCTAGTACTAATGCAAAAGGCAATCCTCGGTACAATTAGCTGTCCTCTTAAGAACATGCCTGCCCACTAGACAACAAGTGGAGACATTTTTTAAAAAAAATTAAACCATTCTTGTACTGATTTTTTTTTCTAGTTACCGCAAGGAGAAGCGTGGGTCCAGCAATGTCAGAGTTAATTAACTGTTTGTCTCGCTAGCCTCGAGCTGTTCTTCGGTCCCCTCGGTGCGCCTAGACAGTGGTGTGGTCTCGTGGAGGAAAAAAGAAATATGCCCGTGGCTGGTCCAACAGCTAGCAACAGCCCGGCAAAGGCAAACCGCTGGCGGGAGATGAAGAGCCTGTTTGGTTTGAGGCCATACTTCGCCACGCGCTCCTGTGGCGAGCCGAAGTTGCGGCGGCCAATTCGACCGCCTAAGCTGTGGCGAGTTTTGTTGCAACATTCAAGTGAAAAAGTGGTGGCGAGCCTAAAGTTTTTAATGAACCAAACACATGCGTCAGAACTGTGGCTGCCTAATCTTAGTTGTGGCGCACAACGGCGGCCAACCAAACGTCCCCGAACTGTCATGCTGCTGAGATCGGAGATCCAGGGTATGGTCGGATACCTAGGAACGAACCACCTTCTCCTTCACTTTGTCGGCGTGGTGGCGACTGCTCTCTTCACATTTTGTGCTACCCACTCTCCTTCATGTGCGCCTTGCTACAAGCTAGGGGCTGTTTAGGCTAAACTCAAAATCCATTTTATTTAAGATTTTCCATTATATCTAATCTTAGAGCATATTCAAGGAGAATTAAATAGAGATAAAAAAAATAACTAATTAGACAGTACAAACAAAAATCATACAATGTCCAAATCTAAAAAAGTTTTTGGATATAAACAAGCCCTTAGTTTCTAAAATATTTTGCGAAATTCCACGTCACATCGAATTTTACGGCACATGCATAAATCATTAATTATAGATAAAAATAATTAATTGCATAGTTCACCTGTAATTTATGAGACGAATCCTTAAGTCTAGTTAGTACATGATTAGATAATAATTGTCAAATATAAATGAAAATTCAATGATAGCTAAAACAAAAAAAAATCACCAACTAAACAGCCCCCTAGTCTAGGCCCATTTGGTTGAGATTTAGATTGTGTGATAAATATTTTAGCTACATATTTTTTATGAAAAATATATTTTATGAAAAAACTATATAAAAATATATTTCAAAAAAATCACTAAAATAGCAAGAAAAAATATGGTCACTAGTGTACGTAAGAGGCTAGAATTATAATCTATAGAAACTCTGGTTCCTGGCGATTCTGCTCCACTCCGCTTCACTCCACGAGACTCGGGCCAAGCATCAGCAAAATTTGTTGCCCCAACAGCACAACCTACTCTACGTTACAAGTGCTCTCTCTCTGTTCTCTACTATGAGCCGAGCGGGTCGAACTTCGATGTGTTCCTCTTTGACGCTTCTTTCATAGCACAATTCTTTCATTGTACAAAAACATTCTCCTCCACGTCATGTCGTATCGTCTACTCTGTCACCTATGGTTGTATCCACCGCGTCCTTCTCCGCCACGGTCTTGTTTAGTTCACCCTGAAAACCAAAAATTTTTCAAGATTCCCCGTCACATCGAATCTTGTAGCACATGCATGAAACATTAAATATAGACGAAAACAAAAACTAATTACACAGTTTAGATGTAAATCACGAGATGAATCTTTTGATCCTAGTTAGTCCATGATTAGATAATATATGTCACAAACAAACGAAAGTGCTACAGTACCGAAAATTTTCACTTTTCGAAACTAAACAAGGCCCAAGTCGATTTGTCGTTGACAAAGAGTTCGAGCCAACGAGAAACCTATCAGACACTTACTATTGATAGGAGAGAGTGGAATTGGAATTACTAGGAGTGGGAGCCAGAATTTGGGTCGAAAAATAGGGCTACCAAACAGCACCTACTACGCCTGTAGTTCACTCACTCTATAGTTTGTATCAAGAGCAATGCACTGGAAATGGACCGTATTTTGCAACATTACAAGTAGTCTATTGTATATATTTCTGGTCCGAAATATGATCCACTTATGTTAAAATGTGCAAGTCGTATCATAGAGACAACAGTAATGGAGATTTTCACCAAACATAGATGATAGATGCCGGTCTTCGAATAAAGCCTACTGCATATATTGTTGTTTTCCTACTGTTTCTTGCGAGCTTTTTAAGAGCTTACTTACTTTTTATAAGCCGTAGACTTGATATGTATTGATTTTTTGATTGAGTGCACAAGTTATACCGAGATTAGAATAAAACTTCCTTTTTTCCCTAAAAAGAATAAGAACCCATTTATCATGAGACGATGAGTTACACCTTAGGCCAGGGATGAAAATAGGGCCGGCACCGGCAGCTCTCTATCGCGGGGTCGTGAGTGATTGTGACTCCGTAACTAATAAGCCCACTGGACAGATTTGGCTACCGACAAATGGACTACGTGAGGGCGCGTGCGTAGGCGGCACAGGCATTCCCTAGGTTGGTCCGGTTTTGTTTTTTTTTTTTTTTGAATCTTGCGTTGCGTACGTACGCAGACCGCCAAACGGCAGCGATCAGGAGCTCAGCTGTTGGTGCACCTGCAGCCTAACTGTTAGATACTCGGATCCGTGAGAGTGACGTGGCACTTGGTTGCCATGGTAATGGTTGCGGTTGGTAAACTACACCTAGCATACGAGCCTGCAATCGAACAACAAACTCGGAATGTCACAGTCGGTAGGCAAATTGGCAGCGGGAAACGTCGGCCGCCGGTCACGATTCACAGAATCACCACAAGTGACGACGAGCGAGACCCTTCAGCTGGACGCAATTGGTGGCAAAAGGATGCTCCAGATAGAGGTGCAAGAGAGGGGAGGAGGTAGGCCAGAGCCAGACCGTCATGGAATTTGTTAAGGAGGGGCCAAAAAGCAAGCTAAATACGCGAGCCTCCATTTGACATGTTGCCACTTACTGGCTGACTTCAGTACATGATCAGCGATGTGCTAATTGAGGCAAACAATTTTTTTTAAGGCGTTGAAACACGACATGAGCGTCATCACTACGGCCCATGAAAATGGATAGGGATAGGTGTGCAGGCTGGGACGTTAGCCGGGTGCAAATAATGCGCATCAGTTAGGTCATCAAACCTACATAGTCATCGATTACTAAAATACTGCAACAAATATATACTAGTAGTAAGGCCTTGTTTACTTCATCCCGAATTTCAAAAAAAATTTCAAGATTCCCTGTCACATCGAATCTTGCGGCACATGCATGAAGCATTAAATATAGACGAAAACAAAAACTAATCACACAGTTTGACTGTAAATCACGAGACGAATCTTTTGACTCTAATTAGTCTATGATTGGACAATATTTACCACAAACAAACGAAAGTGCTACAGTTCGGAAAATTTTTCAGTTTTCGAAACTAAACAAGGCCTAAGTAATAATATAGTACTGCAAAGGCACGTACGCTGAACCGGGCCGGACCAAAGGGTGGGCATCGATTCCCTCCGGAACCTCCTCCCGGCCGGGCCCGTTGAGACGTGCGAATACAGTACATTTTATTATACGTGTGCGGGTGCGGCGAAGAGGGCACGACGCAGTCCGGACGGATAAGTAATCTTGATTGCTCGCTTGCCGTAGGCGTCACAAAAATATCTAGTACTCCCGGTCGGCACCACTCGATGGCGGGAAGGCGTACAAAAAAGAGTCGCGAGCAGTACTAGATTAGACGGTGGGGTGGACCACGCCCAGGAAGGACGAGAGACATTCATCAGTGCTGGGAAAATGGCGGGAGTTGGGGCACGTTGAGCCGCCCCGCAGCCAACCCACCGTCGCTGCTGCTCGGCTCGCCATGCACCGGGCATGACAGCGAGCCGAGACCCGCCGCGGCGGCGGTGGTGGGAGTGGTGGCCCTCCGTCCGTCCCAGCTCACCACCACCACCCCAGCCAGCCTTCCCTCCCGCGGCACGCACGCACGAACGAACGAACGTCGAACGACCGACCCAACAACGTGAGGGCCACATGGTGCTGACTTGAGCGACGCGACGCGGGTTTTGCCTGCCCCAGCGCGCACCCAACCCGACCCGACCCAGCTCGGACGGTCAGGTCAGGTCTGGTGCGTGCATGCAGCCAACCCACCTTTCCAGCGATCACGACACCGCAACCCCAGCCTCTCGGCATAGGATATCGCTCAGCGGTGGGAGCAGCAGCCCCTCCTCACACACCGGCGCCTTTCGCAGCCCACAACCACGCCACCGCCCAGAGTTAGCAACTGCAGCAGCACACCAGGCGTCGTGCGTGCCACCCAAACCGCCACTCGCCGGACAGAAAGAAACGAAGCGGTGCGCCATGTGAAAATCGATCCAGATTACTAGTAGAGTTTCCCCCGGCACCAGCAGTGAGCCAGTGAGCCCTCTCAAAAGCAGGTAAAGAAGATACTATCCGTGGTACTCCCGCGAGTTTAAAATTGCGGGTGGGGTGGGGTACCGTGCGGTTTACCCTAGCGGAAAAAGCGACAGGATCATCGTAACAAGGCCCGAGGCAAGCGAAAGAGAGAGAGGGGGCTCTCCATCGGTGGGAACCCGAGGCCGCAAGCCGCTTTCTCTTGGAAACACGCCTTTCCCGGCGACCGATGGATGTGCGGACGCACGGTAAAAACTCCAAACAAAAGACGGCGCACCAAGCGAGAACATTATTTTTTTAAAAAAACAAGCGACCGCTTTGACGGTTTGACCGGGCCACCAATGCGACTATGCAGGCATGCGTAATCCACAACAGAACAAGGGGTAACCATCGGCCACACCGCCACACTCAAGTTTTACCTCCTCACTCCACATCCACAGCGACAACAGGGCGCAGGCGCGGAGTCCGGCAGACACCCGAATGCGTACAAAAGCTGCGGCGGAGAGCTCTGCTCCGCGCTGCTCTCCACCATCGGATGGGGCCAACGGCCCGGAGCCACCCGTCGTCGGCCTCCAGCTAAACGCGCGCTGGACCGCGGCGAATAAGCGCGCCAGCCAGGGTTTGTATCGGCGGGCGCGGGCCGCGCACCCAACCAGAGGCGTCCTTCTCCGGGATCCAGCGAAGAGAGGAAACGGCAGAAGACGGGAGATGCAGATCCCATGACCCCCCCCCCCCCCCCCCCCCCCCGCGCCAGATTCTGCGGCGGTTAGGCACCCGGACAAGCAAACACAAACGACCGCTGCTCTGCTCACCTCACATGCGTAATCATCAACCAACGGAGAATAGAAGGCTGAGGAACAGACTTGATTAAGGCAATGATGCACCGTGTTAAGCAATGAAATTCCATATATTAATGGCCCACAATGCCATGGGACAGGTAGTAAGTACACAAGAAATATATATATATATTTTTGCTGCTGTTGACACTGCAAGCCTGCAACAAGCAGCTGCTAAGCAACTAGCCACTTCACTCCTAATGACCCTTGTAACGAAAGTCATGGGACACTTTTACTACTACTACTGCTGCTGCTGCTAGCTAGCCCTGGTACAAGAGAAACACAAATGAAATCCTTTGATAATACTTCTAGCATAACAAAGCAAACGCCCTTATTCATGGAGCCCACGGCAAGCTTCTTTTGCAAGTAAAAAAGTTGCAAAAAAGAGGTTTAAGAGAGGCCTTAGCTGGGTATGTGCTGGACTGCTGGTAGCACCCAAAGCAAGCAAGCCATTGATGGATGGGGAAATGACCACTTCTTTTCTTTTCATCTCCAAGATAAACCCCCCATGAATACTTTCTTGCAATGCAGGCCTTCTTGTTCTTGCAGCAGCTAACACCTCTCTCAAACCAATTTTATTATTATTGTTCCCCCCTAACCACAACCACCAAACTGGGAGGACGACATGGTTTTCTTCTTCGCCGCTCGTCGTCCGTCTCCACCGCTTTCCGTCCACACCAAAAAAACCAATATATCACCGGATCCAAAATGAACAGACCTAACACTGATGCTAACACTACTATTGCCCTTCCTAACTCTGCTGCTAACACACTACCTAACAAAAGGTACTCGAACTAGAGTAGTTTCTTTCATTATTATTAGGATTAACTGGAGTGATGACGGACACACGAAGGGTGTCGCCGGAATCTTTGGCGACTGCCTTCGTCTCCTCCATCCGGCCGGCGACTGAACTCAAGAGCTGTGGCACACTGCCGGCGACGCCGCGCGGCGCTTCTGGCTCGCAAGCATGGCGTTGCTCCGACTAATCAAGGCATCTGCAACGGAAGAGCTCAACATTAGCAATTGCTCGCAGTTTCTAGCAGGGAACGCTTACAAGAGAACGAAATCGAGTGACGAGATGGTTACCGTGATCAAGAACGAAGCCACCAGGGTAGCGAGGCTGCGCGCCGAGGTCTTCAAGGTTGAGGTTCAGAGCTTGGACGACGCGAGCGGGAACGAGAACCGTCGAACACCCTGCACGAGCGGAGAGCGGACAGACAGCACGAAGTGAGCTGAATGTTTAAGCCAAGAACGGGATCCAGTTTCGAGCACGGAGCGGCAAGACAAGAAGTTGTTACCAACGACGCACCTGTCTTTCTCTTCGGCTCCGCCGGGGCGCCGGCTGGCCTGGGGAGGAACACCCCAGTGCCGTTACGCTCGCGCTTGGCGCCAGGCGGGGTGAGGAACACGGCACGCATGCCCGAGGCAGGAGCCACCGGCGCCTGGTGCTGCTGCTGCGGCGGCTTCTGAAGCGGGGGCCACGCCGCCGGGTTCAGACCAAGCGGCGCGTCGCCTCCGCCGACGGCCTTGGCACAGGCGCCCTGGCGCGCGCTCCACGCGGCGGCGGCAGCAAGCTGCTGGCGCTCCCTCTGCAGCTTGAGCAGTTGCTGTTGCTTCAGGAGATGGAACTGCAAACCAACAACGGAGGAAGCGTCAGGGCAACAGGAACAGAACAAAGCGAACCATACAACCGAAGAATCTTGGCGAGAGGGCGCCAGGACGGACACGCACCTGTGCAGCCTGCATCTGGCGCTGCGAGACCAAGTGCGCGAACGGGTGGTAGTGGCCCTGCCCGCCGCCAGCAGGAACCTTGGCGGAGGGCGGAGCGATAGGCGGTGGCGAGGGCTTGCGCGCCGGCGGCGCGAAACCGCTTTGGCCGAAGCCGTAAGCGTTGTTGGCCGGCACCGGGATGCTGTTGGTGGCGCGCATGCGCGCGACCTGGCCGGCCGCCTCGTACAAGAGGTCCCACGGGTCTGCCGGCTTCTGCTCCAGCGGCGACGACGGCGGCGACGTGCCCTTGGACGCAACGCCGTTGGGGCTCTCCTGCCCGGACTTGGGAAGCCCGCACAGCGTCGACTGCGGTGACCCAACCGTCAACTCCGCCTGCTACACACAAGAACGCGCAATCAGAAATCCCGGCACGGATGCGTACAAGAACAATCGGAAAAAGAACCAACAATCCCATGCATGCGAAAGAAAACCAACCTTGGCGGCGGTAGGCGGCTTCCGCTCGCCGTCGTCACCGAGGAGGCCCGCGAGGCGGCGCGAGAGCCCCGCCAGGCTGTCCTCCTCGTCACTCTCGCTCCTGGCGGCCACGGCCGCCTTCTCCTCCTCGGAGAAGAAGTCGTCGTCCAGGAACTCCTCGGGCAGCCAGAACTCCTCCCCGAGGTCGGAACACTCCGTCGTCGACATTTCCTCAACTCTCGAAACCGTCGACGAAGAAACCTCAAGTCCACCGCCGACCGACCGGTGGAGGAGGACGGGCACAGCAACCACTGCGTGCGCTTCAGCTCCTCTCCAATCTCCAAAGCAGAAAAGCGGCGGGTGGATGGATGGATGGAGGAAGCGGCGTGCTTATCAGCGGAAAGAGGTGGAACGGCGAGAAAGAGATGGGGGAAGGAGGGAGAGGCGAATGGAATGTCGACGGACGACGACGAGGGGTATTAAAAACGGCGGAGGCCGACGCCTGCGGGGCTCTACTCTTTATAAAAGAGGACGCCGAGGAGTGAGAAAAAGAAAAACAGGAGCCAATGAATTAAAGAATTCATTAATGACGAAAATCATTTTCTTTTTCGAGCCATTTTTCGCCGGTGCAATCGGGCCTGTGGGGCCACCCAGACGCGCCGTAGGCCCGTAGCTCCCGTATCGTATCGCCCCCAAATGCCTCCCTCTCCACCCTCCCCTGTGCTCGCTGCGCTAGTACTCTATTGCGCGTAGTAGTTTTTTCGGCAACGGGATGGCCGGACGGCGGGTGGAGGAGGACAGTGCAGAAGTTGGAGCAGTTTATTGTGGCTTGTGGGATGGGTATGTACGTACGATTACGTCCATGCGTGTTGGGATTTTTTTTTTTCGGTACATGTTGCGTCATGTCAATGCCACACTCGACCCACTCCGTCCAACGTCAAATGGTTTGGCGAATTTTCAATATCTTTTTGCTTGCAAGTCAAATGGTGGTTGAACTAATTTTCAGGAAGGGAAAGAAACTCGTCTTTTTGTCAATTGGTGCTGGCAGAGCAGCAGCGTCGCTGTGTGTCGAGAGCAAATGTTGGGTTGGGTAGATGGATCGTTGATATTTATTTTTATATTTTTTATTTTACTCATATTTGAATTAAATATAAATAATGCCAACCATGTTTAAACGTTATATTATAAATATACACTTTAAATATTTAATATTCTAGATACCGCATCGGATATTAAATCTGCGGACTTAACAGGGACACTAGTTGGGCGTCACACGGTCACGGGAGTTTTTCCGTGGCCGTATGCGAGTTTTTCGTGGGCCGGGTGGCGTTTAAATTTTACACTGCATTAAAGACGTGAGCGCTTTAAAGGCAGGGGTACGGAGTGGAAAAGGATGTGAGCTGATTGAGCTGCTACCGGGTACGCTACAGCTCACGTAGAAAACCCATTGCCTTGCCCGCATCCGGTACTGGCCGACGGCGCGCCTGCTAGCCCGTTTCGACCGCAGCCAGGATACGAGTACTCTACAGTCTACAGCGAACGCTGGAGCCGGACCGGTTAACTGGTGACTGCCTGGCTGGCTGGCTGGCTGGTGAGCCCGACTGCTCGACTGCTGCGCCGACGATGCGGTGTCGCTCGCCGCCCCGAGGAGCGCGCGCACCGCTTGGTGAGGCGTGCAGGCCGCAGGGTTTTAAAATTTTTCGGGTCTCAAGCGTGCCGGCCCTCTGCGACGGCGCGGCTCGGTATTTTGATTTCTTTCGTCCAGCGTTCAAAAGGCCACACCGCGCAGAAATTTGAATTGCCAAGGCCACAACACGGGTACACGTTCAAATTTCGATTTTTTTTATTTCGATAAATCCGAAGAGGTCAATTTGCAAGAAACTGTCAGACGTGCTGACATGACAAAGCAGTTCCTCTGGACTTTTTGGAGTAGTGGTACAGTAGTAGTAGAGTAGAGGGCTGATCATTGCTGCGGTCACGCATGCTGGGGCGTAACCGTACAGGGATCCGAGTTCTCTCTGCCATTGGATAAGGGCGGGAGCGGGGCTCGTCCTGCTGGGCCCCACCTGTCGGGTGTCTGTCGCCCTCAAACGTCGGTCCCACCTGCCATTCCCTCGGGGCATGGCGAACCGGGGGGGAGTCCCCGGAAGGGAATCCTGTGTGAATCTCCGCGCGCCCCACGCCCAGCTGACGCACGGCGCGGCACGACACCGGAGATTCCCGCGACCGCAACGACCACACCCGCGTCGCTGCCGCGCGGGGCCCTCGCCGTCTCGCCCTGTCCCAATCTCACGTCGCCCCCTCCTCCCTTCCACTATAGCGGCGGTCTTGTCGCGTGGTGGGGGCAGTCGGGGTCGGGGACCGATCATTCGCAGGGCCAGGGAGGCAGCCGCCGTCACCGACGCTGCGGGGCCCGGCCATACTCTGACATCGTGGACACCAGGGAGGAGTCGTCGTCGGACCCTCGTTTCTTACGGCTCCGTCAAGCCGTCGTTTGCCGCTTTCATCGTGGTCAACGACAGGATCGTGGTGTGTGTGTGTGTGTGTGGCCGTCGAATTTCACTTGCCTTCTGCTTGGTGCTTGCCTTTTTTTAGTTTTGGAATGGTGAAGAAAATAGGACTTCAAACCAATAAATAAATTTATTACAAAACAGCACAAGGTCCTATGAAAAACAGCACACTACTTCCCTTTCAACTGTGTTTTCCGTTTTCTTCACATACAAATGGAACAAAATGTCCTTGTTGCATTGAAGGCACCCTCACATCCCAATTCTACTATGTTGAACATAGAACTCACGTGTAGTACATGTTAGTAGCAAAATTAGGAGACTTACTTTAATTAACAGGGCTAGTCTCAAAGAACTAATATAAATGGTTCGTTTTCAATTTCACATAATACATAAGGTTGAGACCTTAACTATGGAGCATAAAAGATGATATGCCATCAAAGAGTTGGTACCAAACTCTAGCTATTACAGGTGTCATGAGGGCGTCTCTAACGTTAAGGTCTAAGTTAGCATGAACCATGAAGAGAACATACAGACTTTCTATTTGTCTAGATGCATGAAACACACCACATTTATTCCTCTCTTGCAAATATGAGAATGACCTACATTACGAGATGATATGTAAAAAAACTAATAGCTAACTCCTACTATTGGGAGATGCCCTAAACTAAGAGTATCTTCAATAAACTTTCTTAAACCAAATTTATAAATTACTGTTTAAGAAGCTATTTAAATACAAACTGTTATCTATATTTTTCACTACCCAACCACTTCGCTATATGACTATAACTAAAGGTCAGCCTCGCTCTCCATCTTTAGCCTTACGGAGAAACCAGGAAAAGAGGATGACGATACTAAAAGCTACCCAAGCGCATATTTTTTTTAGAGATTTTAGTGAAAAAGATGTCCTCCTACAACTTCTCTAACAAGAGCCTCTTTATATCCTACCCAATTGATATGAATAGAAAATTTAAGTGGAAAATACACTCCTACAACTTCTTTAATTACATATCGACATACCGTTATTCTCTATTCTAGAATGCTCACAAGATTTATAAAATTTGTTGGAGGATGGTAAGGTGTGGAGAACGTTTTTTTTTGGCTCTACTAATGATGTGGCTCTGAAAAGACAATTAAGAGTAAGGCTCCAACTACTCCTAAAAGGGACTTTTTAAATGGCTATTTAGATATAGTTATTTATGTTTTGGATTTCACATTAGCCAAAGATTGAGAGTTAGGCTAACTCTATAGAGCGAGCATAAGATGTAAAAAGGCTTATCGATGAGTAAAATTATATATGAAAAGTGGTTTTCGTTTAAATAATTCTCCAAATGATAATTTATATAATGATTTTTTGTTTACAAAAGACTCGTGAAGATGTGTGAGATAGTGAGATCCCGCGGTGAACAGGCGGACACGTAGGAACTTGGTGAAGTCCATCTTTTGGTTTTGGTCGAACCGTGAAACCAAGTCGAGAAAAATAGAAAAACGAGGAGCCGTTGCTGTACTCCTGAACGCCAAGAGGCCGGTGCTATTTTGTGATTCTCCATGATTTCTGTCCGACCACGGTGCACATGTTTAGTTACCACAAGCCGTGTTGTGGACCTCGTATGATCCGGCAGGTGAAACGGATAAGAGGTAGACAGCCGGCCAAGGACAAGGAGCGTTGCACGGCGCCGCCGGTGGACCGGGGGGACGTGCGTAGCGTAGCCATCCGAAAACAACTCGACTTCTCTTCAAATTTCTCGTGAAAACAAGTGACCATATAAAAAAAATCATCATATATAGGAATAGAACTCCTCAAGCGTGCACTCGTGTGCCCCGCGATTTTTATCCACTGCGTATGCAGGCATCACCCAGACCCAGGTGCCCTTGCCTTGGAGCAGCATTATTATTGGTCGATGACGGGCGATGATAGCGAGACTGTGAAGGAGTGCAAGTTTGGAGTCCTGTTATGCTTGCGCCGGCGTGTCTGGTCCTCAGTGGCCGGCTCGTAACAAAGAAAAATGACGTGCCGCGAGAGCGACGCGCCGGTTTTTTTTTTTTTAAAAAAAAGCCCAAGAGCGACATTTGCTATCGTACTTATCAGTACAGGTTTTGTGCGATAGCGCCCGCGATTTCGACTCAAGTTAACAAAGGATCTCAATTCTCAATGCATTGGATACCCATGCTCAGGATGAGAGCCCAATCTTTTTGAAAAGGCAGGCCTGTGGGTGTCGAGTGGCCAAGGACTAGCTGAAGCTGGTAGGCCCCGGGAGCGTTCGACATGTCGAGCGATTTGAGCGACCACACACCACAGTCCGCAAAAGACACGGCAATGTCTAAACAGCTGCATCGTCCGTCCGCTGTCCTAACGAGGTTCCGAAAAGAGGCCAAATTGCAGCGAACAAAGGCCTTGATTAGTTCCTAGAAAATTTTGCAAAATATTTCACATTCTTCGTCACATCGAATCTTTAGACGCATACATGAAGTATTAAATATAGACAAAAATAAAAACTAATTGCACAGTTTGGTCGGAATTGACGAGATGAATCTTTTGAGTCTAGTTAGTCTATGATTAGACAATATTTGTCAAATACAAACGAAAATACTACAGTGTTGATTCCCTAAAATTTTTTGGAACTAAACAAGGCCAAAGACCCCCCGAAAGTTTGAAAACATTTGGAGGGGTTTGGGCGTTTGTCTGTCTCCAGGCCGGCCTGCACGCTCCCGCTGCACGCGGCACTGCCCTTCCGCCGCTGCTGCCGCTCCGCCGCCCCGTGACCTCGCTGCCGTTCACACCGTGCATGCGCAGCGCAGGTCAGGAAACACAGCGCCGCCAGAGGCGAGTAGTTATCGTTTTTTTCCTTCGAAAAGGAATATATATCTTTTTTTAGAGATTCTAGTACTACGAATAGAAGGCAGATAAAATTGACGGGTAGTCTATTTTTAAAATAAACAATTTAACCAACAGCTTTGAGAACACAACAGTTTTTAAATCAACCAAATCTATGTCGATATTTATACCAATAATTTACATGAATATTTGACAGCTATTTTTTTTCTACTGTTGCAATGCACCATCCATGCATCCCTTACTCTTTTTTGTGTGTACTGGTCGGCTGCCGCTTATTCCCATGCTTCTTCTTTTGAGCTTGGAGTTATAAATATTTGTTGGTGCCACAACACTTGTGTTATTTCCTGGCCACGGGCCACCCGAGTCTCTCGTGTCATGGGCGTGTGACTCCTCTTTTATTGGGCTCAGAACTGGTACACACAATAGCTACCTACTCCAGTTGAGTCGGTCTCCTGACAATATTATACGGGATTAATTTTTTATTGTACTATTATCTCAGTCTTGTTTGCTTTCCAATAAATAACATTGACTAAATACTGCCTTCGTCCAAGAAAAAAGATCAACTTCTAGGGTTGTCCTAAGTTAAACTTTTTAAATTTTACATAAATTTTTTAAAAAATGTTAAGATTTGAGATATCAAATTAGTATTACTAGATTCACCATAAAATATATTTTATATGATACGTATTTTATGTTATAGGTGTTGTTACTGTTTTTTATAAAATTAGTCAAACTTAAAAAAGTTTGACTGATACAGATTCTAGAAATTAATTTTTTTCGTGGAGTATATATTAAAAATAATAATATTTATGATACACAATTAGTATCATTTGATAGATATTTGAATCTAGGTTTTTAATAAATTTATTTGAAGATAAAAATATTATAAGTATTTTCTATAAATCAAGTTAAAATTGTCGACACGTAAATCATGGTAACAAATATTTAAGGACAGAGGGAGTATCTAATTTCAAGTTGGATGGAGACCAATTAAATCCAACAAAAGCAGCTAGGTCATTTTCGTCGGCATGAACACCACATGACAAATTATATATCATATTGCAGCATATGGATGCGAATGCTAATCTATAAAGGTATATCTATGATTCCGAGTAAGTTTCAATGGATCAATAATATAATATAAGTATTTTTCTAATAAACATATACAAGACAAATGCTATATGTTTATATAAATTGTAAACTTAAAAGTATTTTCCTTTAAATCTGAAATTGTACTTTTTTTAGACGGAGGGTACATCAGTACCAAATGGACTCCTGCATTTTAAGAAAATATTTACTGACCGTACCGAAATGGAATATTTTCTTAAAATTTCTCTCGAGGCGGTGACAACCGAGGTGACTTTTGCATTTGGCTCTTCGTTGTTTGAAAGTAGCGGAAACTGTACTGGATGGTCGGTCGGCACACCGAATGAGCTGGCAGGGGAAAAAGGCCATTGCCACTTTGGTCTTGTTTAGTTCACTCTGAAAACCAAAATTTTTTTAAGATTTTCCGTCACATCGAATTTTGTGGCACGTGCATAAAACATTAAATATAGACAAAAACATAAACTAATTACACAGTTTAGCCGTAAATCACGAGACGAATTTTTTTATTCTACTTAATCTATGATTGGATAATATTTATCACAAACAAACGAAAATACTACAGTACCGAAATCTTTTCACTTTTCGGAACTAAACGAGGCCTTGCCAGGCAAGCACCGAGCAATCGGCTGACGTGCGTCTCGGTCTCTGCGGCGGTGATCCCTGCGCGCGCGCGGCTGCCGGCTGCCGGTCTTGGGGCCAGCTGTCCGCGGTCAAACGCAGCTTCGCGCCTCGCTTTCGCGCCATTCCAGGGAGGGGCAGGGGCCGGGCGCGGGAGCTTTCCCGCGCAAATGGCGGCACCTGCTTGCTGCTGGATGCTGGCTGCTGCAGGGTAGTGGTAGGGGTCCATGGTCATTCTGCCGCTAATCAACCCCATGGATCGCAGTTAGGGCTGCAGGCCGCAGGCGGGCAGCAGCGGAGTGGTACGCTGGTACTGTACATCGTAATATCTCCGATACTGTACACTGTACAGGAGTTTGTGAGGTGGTTCATGAAAGCGTAATGCTGCGATGTGGTGTTGTACTGTATGCATACAAAATTCCAAAATTTTATATTTGGAGTATTAAATATAACTAAAAAAATAATTAATTATATAGTTTGCCTGTAATTTGCGAGACAAATTTTTTGAGTCTACTTAGTTTATGGTTGGACAATAATTGTCAAATACAAATGAAAATCGCAGCATTGTTTGTTTAGCTGATAAATAATGGTATTATTGGCTGATTTGTGGTGAGAGAAAAAAAACGGCTAAATAGCTAGCTGATTCCGCTGATAACATCAAGCGAACAGGCGTGCTACTTACTGTGACACTGTGTACGGCATCAGGAATAGTAACAACAATAGGCCAGATATCCATCTCGAACAAACAAAGGCCTTAGACCTTAGTTCTAAAAATTGTTGGGAAATGGGTACTGTAACACTTTAGTTTGTATGTGACAAATATTGTCCAATTATAAATTATCTGGACTTAAAAGATCCGTCTCATAAATTACAGGCAAACTGTGTAATTAATTTTTGTTTTGATATATATTTAATGCTCTATTCATAAATCCAAAATTTTGATGCGACAGAAAATTTTGAAATTTTTTGGGTTTCGAGGAGTAACTAAACAAGGCCAAAGTCATCTGTCCAAATTTCCGTCCACAGTACTAATCATATATTGTATTAAACACTGTCCTCGCTCGACGAAAATGACACAAAAACAACAAGTCAGCCCTTGAAATCATTAGGCCTTGTTTAGTTCACCTTAAAAACCAAAAAGTTTTCAAGATTCCCCATCACATCGAATCTTATGGCAAATGCATAAAGCATTAAATATAAATAAAAACAAAAAAATAATTACACAGTTTCCCTGTAAATCGCGAGACGAATATTTTGATCCTAGTTAATCTATAATTGGACAATATTTGTCACAAACAAACGAAAGTGCTACAGTAGCGAAATCTAAAAACTTTTCGCATCTAAACTAGTAAACCCTGCCAATTTATTCGCGACTCGTATATTGTGTGATAGTTGACCCACAAAAAAATTAGTATTTTTGTACTTTCACAAATTATAAATCTAAATCCATCTAAATTTGTTTTCCAAGTCAACTATTGTTCAATTTTTCTAAGTCAACTATTATAATATTTGGAAAGAAAAGGTTTACAAATAAAGTACTTTTTTCAATAACAAATCTAACATCAATCGTGTGTTGTCAGTTTATATAAAAGAGTTAAATGCATGAACAATATCAGTATGTGTCATTTATGTTCACAAAATTTTATAAGTATAAGGATTCCCCACGCATTGATACAAGTATTTCAGAATAAAATTAGATTGCACTGAGCGTTGAAGCGCTAGAAAGAACAACACAATATTAAAAGGCTATGCATTAATAATGGCTTACCGTAATTTTGGAGAATATCCATTGGCATGCATGGCTACATTATTTAAATGAAAAAAACTGGAGGTAGACAGAACGGAAATATTCAAATGGGTTGCGTAGTCAATATTAGTGGGTGATGATTGAATACAAAGAAAATAGTCTTTATTTGTATGGAGAATATATCCAATGTCATGCATTGAAATATGTTTACCGGAATCAAGGTTCCAAAACTATAGTGGTTTATTTGATTAAGAACATCGGTGCCATCTTATCAAAGGCGCCATCTTATCAAAGGTGCATGCAACAGTGTCCTCGTACTCAGATTAGTGGCAACGTCGAGACCTAAGTGGATGACATCATGATCAAATCCAGGAAGACCGAGCAACTGATCGAATATCTAGCGGAAAACTTCGCAAGCTTGTGGCAATATGACATGAAGCTCAACTTGGTGAAATGCATCTTCAAGGTGGCGTCAGGCAAGCTACTCAGATTCGTCGTATCCGAGAGAGGCATCGATTCCAAACTTGACCAAAGTCCACGTGATCTCCAGTGGGCCGGTGAACGATCAAACAAAAAGATGACTAAATTTGGTTTTTGATGTGCTATTATTTTTAAGATACCATTTATGTCAAGATATCGAGTCATTGTTTTTTTTTCATGCATGAGTCGGGAGGCGTTGCCCCCTACTAGACTTTATTAAAAACGTTAAAAGATACACAAGCAATGTTAAAACTCCAGATACAAAGAAAGAAAATCAACAAGATTACACAAAGGTGCCTGGCCATAGATCAAAAGAAGGTTGATATTTATACCTCGCTCTTAGCTTAACTAGAGCTAGCTCTTTTCGGAGGGTGGCTTCTTGCTCCTTTGCATGAACCCACCGAGTTTTAAAGGTTTAAGACGAAGTCATTTCTAGCTGACTAGATTGCTCACATAAGCACAATAATCTCTATAAAAGAAGGTCGTTAAATTGGAGCTCTGAACAAAGTGAGAGTTTCACAAGGTCATCTTGAATAAACTGTGCTAGGCCCAAGATATTCCAACAAGATATGGAGAAGGGGCAATGAAAGAAAAGATGGACCATGGATTCATGAATGTCCAAATGACACATCACAGAATTGTAATTTTTCAGCACCATATTTTTCCTCGGAAGCCTATCGTTTTTGTTGATATACAAGTCACTCCTAAGCGTTTTTGTTAAAGAAAAACTGTAAACCATTAGAGCGCGCGCCAATGCATACTCGGAAGTCGGAACCACTAGTGATTTGGAGGGTACAGGACGCCTGGAGGATTCGGCCCTGGTTCGAGTGGTAAACCGGACAGAATCCTGACGCCAACGATGTACTCCGAGAAAGTTTGGATCAAATATTGCAAAGATATAAAAATTATATGACTAGATTTGTTTTAAAAATACTTTTATAAGAATACATATTTATACCACTTGTTGATAAATATTTTTATATAAAAATAAAAAGTTAAAGTTAGATTTTGGATGCTGTGTTATTATCCAAAACGACTTATTTTATAATTTTATAGATATGGAGCACCGAGCATTCATTCATGTGGCCGTTCTGGCGTTCTCTGTTCTCTCGCTGAGGCAAGAGGACGCGTTGCCTCCTATCCAATCGATGTTCTACAGACTTGTGCTGGGCGGGCTTTCTTTGGTCTTGTCTACGGGTGAAAAGTTTTTTTTGTTTAACATAACACTTTTGTATATGTAATTATTGTTTAATTAAAAATTAATTAAGCTTAAAAGATTTATCTTGTAAATTATAGAAAAACTATATAATTATTTATTTTTTATCTATATTTAATTCTCTATCTATGTGTTCCAAGATACAATATGTACGAAGAATCTAAGGTCTTGTTTAGTTCCTAAAAGTTTTTTACTAAAAATTTCAGATTCTCCATCACATTTAATCTTACGGTGCATGCATAAAATATTAAATATAGTAATAATTAATTACACAGTTTATTTGTAATTTGCGAGATGAATCTTTTGAGTCTAGTTAATATATGATTGAATAATATTTGTCAAATACAAATAAAAATGTTTTTTGCATTTTTTTTTGAACTAAACAAGGCCTAAATACCTTACGGCGTGCTTGGTGCCTGTGTTGCAGTATGCGTAACTACGGCATTAATAGTGTGTAACCTGTAGGGCTAGTGTCCCTGTGCTGTTGTCATCTTCATAGACCAACTGCTGGTGACGCTCGATCGGAGCTGGGCCTAGGCCGGCCGCATTGATGGACGAGCACGGTCGGTTTGAACTGCCCGGTTCGGTACAACTCTACTCGTTGCTATGCTGCCACTCAAGGCAGGGACGAGACGACGAGTGGTGGTCTCACGCTTTCCTTATCCAAAATGTCGTGCTCCGCCGTCCCCACTACTCCCAGTCCCAGCTACCGAAACGCGGTAGTACTAGCAGTGATGCACGCACCAGTGGAATGCGGCGCGAGCGCGCGTGGCTCCGCCGGAAAGAAACCAGCGCATCGGCCGGACGGACAGGCGGAGCGCGGCGGAGGTGGACGTCGCTCAGTCAGGACCGATACCGAACGGCGGCGTGCGCTTGTTGCCTGCCGCGGGCGATCGCGCGGTGGACGATCGGGTAGGTACCTGTACCTGACAGAGCGCGCACCACGGCCAGTCGCCATTGGGGCGCCCGCGTGCGTGGCCGCCCGCCCGGCTCCCGGCGCCACGCCGAAACTAACGTCGCGCGCGCGGCCTCGTATACCGGACGTCCATTTCGTGTCGCGTCACGAAGGAAAGCTCGATCGGGCACGCACCGAAAATCATCATCACACGGGCGGAAGCAACCAGAGGAGGGAAAAAGGGAGTTCGTATGGCGCTCAGTCGCAGTCAGCCTCGACGTAACCGCGGCCAAACACCGGCGGTGCGCGTCATTGATCGAGCTTTCTTTCTCAGTATAAACTGAGCGGCAACTTTCGTTGGCAACCACTCGATCAAAGGCGAGCTAGGCCGGCCGGGGTACGCCGCCGTGACTCGGATCGTGCGAGGTAGGAAGGACTGGCTCTGAATCCCCGATAGGATAGGTCGCCTGATCTGTCGACCAGGTACGTAAACGGCCCCCGGTCGAAAGGTCCTTTCGTCACTTTGCTTTGTTCTGCACCTGATCAGGGATCGGGCTGATCGGTTCGTGACTCGAAAGTTGGTGCAATTCTGATTGTTCTATTCGACCGACGTGTACCTGAGACTTGAAAGCTCGTAGCGTCGTCGCACCTGTCTTGTTTTTCTTATCTGCCGCCTGTTGGTGGCTGAGGTAAGTTGCCATTCCGGTACGAAATTTTCCCCTGTTTTTGCCTCAGCAAGTCGAGTTGCCCTAATCGATGCTCCTTCGTGTAGCATCGGTTTTGCGCTTCTTCTCGAAAGAAACGGATCAAAGGGAGCACGTAATAAACGATTAGAAGACTGACAGCTACGGGAAACGCCAGTCTCTGAAGTGCAATTCAAGGCAGATCTCCACCCGGGCGAGCAGGCGGCCCGGCGGGAGCGACTGGCGGACTGGGCGACGGAAAAAAAAGCCCGTCGCCGTCGCGCGAACTCGCGTCCCTGTCGCCCGCCGGCGTCACGTCGCACCAGCAACGACTTGTGTGGTCGTCGATGGCCCATGGCCCGTGGCCCGTTTTACGTCGGTTTCCTCCGCGGTTGCAACTCGGGGAGAAGAAATCTGCTGCGTGCCTTAGGTGAGGCGGGTGAATCGGGACGGTTGACGGGGGCCATTCCGCAGACTTTTTTCAGTAACCACCGTGCTTTGCTTACGGAACGGATCGGCTACAAGGAGTAGGAGGGCAGTGGAAACTTCCCATCGTGATCTCACCAATCATTCACTACAGGAGAGGTCGTTACGCTATGATTTGATAGTGACTGGACACTATTGTGGAAAGTGCCTATGCTTAGCATTTACAGTGCGAGATTGTATGCTTAAAGAGGAAGATTATGCTTCATTATTACATTATTACATGTATAAAAGATAAATCTCTCCAAAACAAAGATTCTTAATTAATTAAGCTTAATTATCTTGCTAGTACATTTATGCACCGAGAATGAACTTAAGCATCTTATCCTCTTTATAACCACATCGTGCAAATCGCCTTTTCGTAGACAGTACTTTGTGGGAACAATACACACTCTTACGGAACTCCGGTGTGCTACGCATCTGACGAATCTATCCTAACACTTTTTTAATAGTTATTACAAAAGGCGACACCACGCACGCTCTGCACACACTGTTCATTGACAATGAGACAGTTGTTTCCTAATCAGTATTCACCAGCTCCAATTATTGTTTTTCCCTGAATGCAATCGCTAGAAAGCAACGTGCAGGCAGGAAGGTGAAGTTGGTGCCGGTGCCAGGTCGCTTCCTGCGACCTAACACTGACGAACGGTTGGGTCTGGCAGAAGCGAGCTCGAATGATTGGCGAAATTCAGATACGGCCGACAGCAAAGCAAGCGCTCCCACGAAACTGCATGTACGCCAACAATTCCCGAAGCAGAGTAGACGGAATATGGTGCAGAGGAGCACTTTTTTTTTCTATTATTTCTGAAGATCTGTACACGTTCAGCTCTAAATCGTAGTATAACATTTGCAAGTTACAACATCAACAGAGCTTTTTGCTGCTGCTGAACCCTTTTGGCCTTCGCAGCCAAAGTTTGGTGATGGCATGAGCCAACAAACCGGATGCTTACTAAGTTCACTAGCATACTGTTCCTATCAGCTGAAAGAACGTTCTCATCTCAGCTACATACAAGGCTGACAATCGACAATCATAACTACAGGGACATGTACAGCGTATTCACAAGGTGGTTGGTTGCTTGCTAGTGACCTATTTACATGGAGCAGGCAAGTAGTTTACGTGAGAGCTTCATTCCACTCTTTCCCGTTAAGGAAACCTGCAAGAGAGATTATATGAAACCAGTTCACCACTAGTACGAAAAATACTAGCGCACAGAGCATGACACGGCTGAAATGTGAGAAACAAATTGTAGCGCAAGTCCTACCAAGAGAATATCCTCATCTGTTCCAAAGGATTTGCGGGCCTCGTCTAAGCTCTTCATTGTCACCCGTTCGCGTTTCCTGGTACAGTCAACAAACAGCCTTATGTTTCTGATTCAGATTTTGCTGCCGTTGCCCAAACTGAAGTAATATGAACAGAAATCTCGATATAAATAGGTGGTGGCATGAGGCAGTGCCTCCAATCAGAAGCTGGAAATTCCTCAGGTAATGTTACTATTTAGATTCATTGGCATGTAAGTTATGCAATTAGCAGAAGGAGAAAAGTACTATCCAAACTACTTTATTAAAAGCACTCATTATAATGTAAAAAATACAGACAAAGTGACTATTGTTTACCTGGAACTAGCAGGATCTCTTATCTCAAATTCACAATCATCAGCGTCATACCCACATATTATGACATAATGCCCTGCAAAGGGGAAATACAATCACATTACTTTAGTGGTAAATGTGTGTGTTCGCAATGTGTTTTGTCATAATTATCTAATGAAGATAGGGGGAAAAAGGAAAACAAGGAGATTTGAACTCCATATTTTTACAAGACAAGAAAAAAAAAGGACATGGCATGTGAAATATACATCATGTTAAGAGTAATTTAGCTATCCTTGCAAAAAAGAAACAAAGCCAAACTACACTAACTTTGTGCTGCATAAATGTGTGTTATCCAGAATTAAACTACTGAAGCCGCTTGTGACCATCAATAATTCTGCAGTGCTACAATATGATGCGATGGAACATCCATGCTGCTTGTAATACAAGATACCAAATAATCAAAACCACCAAAATGCATATAATTCACCTCACAATGACCTGGAAATTGCACAAGGCAACTTACCCATGTAGTCTGACTCCTCGTTGAACTGTTGCACATCATGATCACTCATGCACGGCAAACTGCATTCAAGATTACAGTTGGAATTATGTTCTGTCGGTACCTCAACTTTCATGGGGAAAGAGTGAAATTGACAGTTCATGGAGAAATTCACAGCTCATAGAGAAAGAGTGAAACAGAGCTACATATCGTTCTAGTAATAGCAACAATTAAAAACACTTACTTTAGCTTCGATTTGTCCACTAAAGCAATAGCAATGCAGTGCCCAGATAGCAGTAGAAAAGCAATGTCATATGCGGTGATGGACCTGCACTGTGAGAAGCCATAAATTGGGGGGAAAATGTTAGCTTTCAAAACCAACATGCAAAGTACATGTAATGCAGAATTTCTATGTTGCTATCTGTTGAGAGCATACTTGAATACTAATTCCAGCATCAAGTGCCTTCCCAAATAGCTCATCCACACGATTGATGTCTTCTTGCAATTGCTCCTATGAAATGACCATTTTTAGAACATTAATAATGTGAACTTCAGAAGACTCGTGCAATAGAAGTTCATCAGAACACGTACCCTATAAAAGGATTCAGCAGAATATTGTGGATTTGCTCCAAGAGTCACCGTAAAGAAAGAAAAACTGACTGAAAACTTGTTTAACAGATATGCTAAGTCAACCGTCCAAATGCTGCAAACAAAAGAGTGTCAAACGGCATTAGTTCGTCAAGCTTGTACTGTTTTTAATAGGTTGAAATTTGAAGACATTATAAAAGTCAATTTCAGCTAATCTCCAACATGTCATATGTGTATGTCAACAATTGAAGCAAGTATTCATTTATTGTTGAGTCGGCATGCATAGTACTTAAATAGATTCCTCACATCAACAAAAGAAAATCGCCTTTGCATATTATCTAGTACAACCATCATAGAACATACAGCTCCTGTTATCATTGTGAGTTGTGACTAGCGAGAGAAGACAATATCAACAGCTAATGAAAAAAATGACAACAGGGTACAATGAAGGTAACCATTTTTCATATTCCAAAAATGTACCTTTTGTTCTTTAAGTAGTACTGTCTTTAATTGGAATGAAGGAACTATTGCAATTTTCTGTTCTTATATGACCACTATAGAGAATTCCCTACTCTAGACCAAATATTCTCTTATGATCATTGAGAAACAATCATTTAGCTCTGCACTACTACTTTCCTTTTTTTTTTATTCTACTTTCTGAACGTGCCGTGCTTAGGGCCAATAATCAAACTGACGGCCATTTCTTTAGTTCTGCTGTACAGCTAATTGCAGTACTTAAAATTGTGATATTCCAGAGTCCTAGTTAGAGAAAGAACCTCGTGGTGCGGCAGAGCCTCTCGAGATGGGCAATGCCGTCGCAGCAATCAATCCCGAGCGTCCTAAGCACCATGAGCACGCAAGCGAGGCCGCAGTCCCAGGTGAAGGCCTGCTGCACATGCGGAACCTACCACCATCACGAGAAGAAGTCCAGAGCAAGAGCCAAATTTGTCAAAACAACAGTAACAGCAATGAGGAAAGCGCATACGGAGTACATGCTACGCAGAAAATCAGAAACGCACAGCGAGATGAATAATTGAGAGTGACAGGACAGGAGTAGTACGGGTCCTCACATCGACGTAGTACGATCGGCGTGCTAGTGGAATCTGTCCGTCGAGGGACGGCGAGCCCGCCGCGCCCTGCACGGCGTCGTCGCCCGCCATCTTGAAGAGCTTCTCGGAGATGACGCAGAGGGGCCACATGACATCGTCAACCAACCGCCCGCCCGCGCGCGCGCGCAAGAGCTCGATCGAGCAGGCAGGCTCCAGCTCCCCGCCGGCGAGGAGAAGAGTCGGGTCGGGCGGACACGGCCGGCAAGCCGGCAAGTAACCTGACACGACAGAGGCTCCTCCTCGGTTGGAGACTTGGGGGTTCGGAGGGAATAAGAGGGCGAGCAAGACGTGAGCAGAGGAGCAGCGCGTGGCACGCGCGGTGGACACGCCTGTATTGGGAGCGGAACCGCGGTGGCGGAACGTACGATTGGGCGCGGCCGGCTTAGCTGCCCCCGCCGCGCTGGACGGTGATTAAAACGGGGGCGAGGGAGGGCCGCGCGCGGCAGCGCTGCCTGCCAGTGGGGTGGGCGGGGAGGGAGGGAGGGAGACGAGCGGTGCGAACGGCGCGCCTTTAAGCGGACCGCGGGGGGGATCTTCCAGAAACCGCAGCCGTGCAGCGCGGTGGTGGCGGTGCTATTATTTTTTATGCGCCTCTGTGTCCGGTTGCCTTGCCGGCAGAAAGAAGGAGAGGAAGCAGGGGGCGGGGTGGGCGCCGGGCGTGGAGGCGAGTGGGAGGGAGGAGCAGGGGGAGTGCAGCGGGGAAATGGATAGGGATTGGGGGAAGCGGAGGAGGATGTCGACGGGGATTTCGCTTTCGGCACCGCGGGCTTGGTGACGTGTAGCGTAGGCCCGTACACGTACTCATCTGCTTGGTGCCGACCGTACTACGTGGCTCGGCTCGGCAAGCTTCATCGGTGCGCTGGTTGCTGAACTGGATGACTCGATCCAATCCAAAAGCGGACGGGGCGGGCGGGCACTGCATTGCCATTGACCCAATCGAAGGCCGCCGAAGAGTTGGGTGGTGGTGGGCCGGCCGTGCCGGGCTGCGGGCGGGTTTATATTATTTTGTCGATCTCGATCATCAATTCAATGCGAGCAGGCCGGCGCCGGCCGGGTTGGTGATACTTTTTGGTACGATTACGAGCGCTTCTCTGCGAGAGGGTTGGAGGAAAGACGGGAAGTGACAGCGTGGGCCGTCGCATGGTGGCCAGACTGCCTGCCATGGTCCATTGGTCATGGTCCTGCCTTCCTTGCAACCTTGGACCTCCAAAATTATGTGCCGGGCTTTACACTTACACAAGCGTTGGCCGTGTGTGTTTGGTTTATTGATTTATTGTAGCTTGGCCAGGCATCTTAGTCTGAGCACCATAAGCCTGTTTCCACGGAGCCAAGAGACATTTGTTTGGTTATTTGTGCTGCTGAGCCTAGCTAGAATGAGCTCGTGTTTAGTTTGCTATGCAAAAGGCATAAAGTCACATCTTCCTTCAACAGGTAAGTCTATTTCCTCTCAGTCATTTCATCAAACACTTAGAGCTCGTCTATTTTCCATGGCCGACACCGGGAGCTTATCCGCCCAGTTGCACCGGCAACACCTAGAGTTGGGCATGGCGGACTCCGAAGGGAGCCGCGCCCCTGTTGTCGGGTGAGCGAGGAGGGGCAGAGGGACGAAGGGGCACGGAGGAGGAACGTTGGGACCTTGCTGCGAGCATGGAGGAGGAGGAAGAACTCACCGGAGTCATTCGACCGGAGTCACCGAATCTGGAGGAGGTGGAGGAGGAGCTCACCGGAGTCATCGGCTGCGAGCATGGAGTCACCAAATCTGGAAGGAGGTGGAGGAGCAGCTCACCGGAGTTGAGGATCCCATCCGCGCCAACGCCGTCTCCGTGCCCCTCCTCGCTGCCTCCACCTCCTCGGCACACACATCGAGCGAAGGAGCTGATCCACGCCGCCGCTGGTTCCTTTGGTGAGGAGACGGCGTGGAGAAACGAAGGGGCGGGAGTTGGGGCAACGGTGTAGTCAACTCGCAACCGCGGGCGATGAGGACACTCGCAACCAGGTTGGCTCGGCCCTGGGTTTGGAAAAACGCCCAACTCCTATGTTTTTTGGGGGCTAGGCTAAAGGCCTCTTGGGTGGCTTGCTGGAGCTTGATTAAAGGGTCTGTTCAATCAACCAAACAAGCTTAAGTTGGCTCTAGCAAGCCCGGTTAGGAGATAGCTAGGGAACCAAACCCAACACGGCTCCGTGGAGATATCTCGTGTTGGCAAATTGACATGTCTATTTCTGCTCTCATCCCCGACATCAAATGCTGGTGTAATTCCGTAGATGTAGTGGTGCGGGAGCAGCTCACTCGCAGCTTAACAAAAGAGATGCTCACTGACAGCTTGATTAACAAGCGTTGGTCGTACTAAGGTGGGGGCTGATGGGCTGCTTCGAAGAAAAAGTGGTTCACCGGGCCCAATATGGAGGTCGAGACATATGGGCTAAAGATCAAGATAGCAATGGCTACTTTCGATGGATTTTTATTCTATTAGAATAAGGATATAAGTCAATTTCTCTACTCATGGGTTTATTAATGAGCAAAATGCAAAACTAACGGGTTGTGGGCATAGGTCTAGGAACGTAGTACCAAACCCGTAAACCCATGGGTTTTTAAAACCCGATCCATCATAGTGAAGCAATCATATGAGTCTACAGTATCCTAAATTTTTCTACTACTACGTCCAGAGAGATAATTATAAGATGATATGTCCATTCAAAAACGAGAAGAATGAATAAAATTTCATGCTCCGAGACATGTTTTTATGTTTTATTTTTTTCTTTGTTGCTATGTGCAATGTGCTAATGGGTAACCGTGATCTGATGGGTATGGATCTAGGCACTAAATTAAATCCGTCATAGGTCATGGATTTTTTAGAGGGCAAAATTTATTCTTATGGGAGCATCTCCAACAACTTGGTAAAATTCACTTGTCAAATCTTGAGTTATAGCAAGTTGCTAATTTGTTTAGCAAAAGAAAAAAGGATGTGTCTCTAATAAGTTGCTATTCTCACTTGGTAAAAATAGAGGATGACAGATGGGACCCGCTCACTTGGTAAAAGAATATGTGTCTCCAACAAGTTGCGCTCGGGTGAAAGAGCATCTAGGCCCTTAAGAGATTTCGGTGATTAATGACATTGTTGGTTACTATGACTAACGTGTGTTTTGCAGAGGCAAAGTCATAGGTAAGGTCATGGTAAATAAGTACTCGATGGACAGGGACGTACATGCCAACTTAATAGTGGAAATCGTTTCGGTTTTCAAAGGATGGATGGACATCGTCGAGACTAGACTAGGTCTAAGTGCCATATGGTGAAGAAGGGCACTTAGAGTAGTTTAGGACTTTGTTCTCTTTTGACCGTACTATTAAGAGGGGCTTTGATCTAGTAGCTTGACTTAGGCAAGGCTTTAGGTTTAGGTGTGGTGCACACTTGGCAAACCTAGCACCAGGCAGCTCAGAGATAGTCCTTAGATCGAGAGCAACAAACTTCGTGTTGGAGCGTTCACGTTTCGACGAAGTTTGGGTGCCCAAAGGGGCACCGGACGCTGCACCGGACGCTCTGTGAGTGCGTCCGGTGAGGTCCTTAGCTGTTGGAACAGGTTGGTGCTTAGGGTTAGGCACCGGACGCTGGCACCGGACGCACCGGGCAGCGTCCGGTCCCTTACCCAGGGAGCTTGCAAAGTTCCCCAGAGCATCGGACGCTAGCACCGGACGCACAGGGTAGCGTCCGGTCCCATGCGCAGGGAGCATGTAAGTTTTCCCTTAGCACCGGACGCTGCACCGGACGCTGAGAGTTAGCGTCCGGTGACCTGTCAGAGCGAAGTACAGTTAGCCGTTATGCAGCACCGGACGCTCGGTGCAGTGCGTCCGGTGCAACATAATGTGCGTCCGGTGACCCCGTTTTCAGTGGAAAACGTTTGGCCGACCTTTGGACTTTGCAAGAGGTCTTTGCAAAGAGGTGTTCAACCGTGTTCGGAGTCACAAAACCGCAAATGAACTTTGGAAGGAACTTTGTGCGCTCCATGAGGGAACTAAGAGTGAACGCGAGGAACGGTATCACCTAGTGATGAACAAGCTCAATACTTTTGAAATGCTTCCCAAAGAAAATGCTAATGAAATGTATTCTCGCTTGAATGTCATTGTAGAGGAGCTAAATGGACTCGGGCTTACACAAATGAGTACGGCGGATGTAGCAAGGAAGATACTATGTGTGCTTCCCATTGAGAAATATGGGCACATAGTAACCGTGCTTCATCAAGGCGATCTTTCCACCGCTACACCAACCACCATATTGGGAAAGATCAATGCTCATGAGATGTACATGCACATGAATCCTCAAGATGGCTCCTCATCGGCCAAGAAAGAAAAGAAGGACTTGGCTCTCAAAGCTTCTCATAAGAGCAAAGCCAAGAAGATTGAAGTTGAGTCATCAACTTCAAGTGATGATGATGCATCTATTGCCCTCATGGTGAGAAGGACCACAAAAATGTTGAAGAAGCTCAACAAGAATGGAGTTAACTTTGACTCCAAGAAGAAGAAGTTCTTCACAAGTAGCAAGAGGAAGCCCATCTCCGAGATGGATTGCTACAATTGTGGTGAGCTTGGTCATCTTGCTCATCAATGTCCAAAGCCCAAGAAGGACAAGTACAAGAAGAAGAACAAAGAGCAAGATGACTCAAGTGATGACGAGAAAAATGACAAGAAGCAATACAAGAAGAAAGGTGGCAAGAAGAAGGAGCACTACAAGAAAAAGAATGGCAAGGCTTATATTGTTGGTGATTGGCTCACCGACATTGAAAGCTCAAGTGGTGATTCATTCGGCAATGAAAGTGATGATGAGAAGGTTGCCGCCATTGCCATTGATGCTCCATCACCATCATCTTCACCACCATCTACATCCTCTACACATCTATGCCTTATGGCTAAGGGTGACCGGAAGGTACAAAGTGAGGATGAGAGTAGTGAGAGTGATAGTGAATATGAATCACCTTCTTATGATGAACTTGTAAAATTGCTTAACAAATACACAAAAGTCATAAGAAAGACTAAATGTGAAAATGAAAAGCTTGAACTTGAAAATGAGACACTTCTAACAAAGCTTAACCCTAGTGATGAGCTTAGAGAACAAAATGAGATCATGACCACTAAGCTCAAGGAGCTCAAACTCTCTCTAAAAGAGCTCAAAGAAAAACATGATAAACTTGAGAGTGTTCATGATGAGCTTATCACTAGATATAGAGCAATGAAAGAAGAACTTACAACTCTAAAAGCAAACTATGACAACCTAGAGATTGCTTATGAACTTGCAATTGATGAAACACATGTTGCTACTAACAATGTTGCTAAGCTTGATGTAGCCACATCTTGTGATGACTTACTTGTGGAGAGCACAAGCAAATGTGTTGATTGCAAGGGCAAGAAAGTGGTAGTGGCCGAGAACTATGAGGACACTATCAAGCTCAAGGATGAAATTGTCATGCTCAAGAAAGAGTTGCAAGATCAAGCCAAGCACAAGACAATTGTGATTGAGTCACTTGATCAAGACAAGAAGCTTGCATATGAGAACAAGTTACTTAAGGAAGAAAATCAATATCTTAAGCTTGGTTTGATGTATGACAAGCAAGAAGAAGATGAGACATTCATCTTGGATGAGTTAGCTAGCAACAATGACCCAATCATCAAGAAGCTAACTCAAGAGAACAACAAGCTCAAGAAAGAGAAGGAACACCTAACCATGGGGTTAGCAAAGTTCACTAAAGGGAAGGACCTTCAAAGTGAGCTTTTCATGAACACCGTCATGAAGATGGACAAAAGTGGGATTGGATATAAGGCTCATCAAACAAGGCTCATCAAATCTCTAGCCACTCATGATCAAGCAAGCAAGCCAAAGCCAAAGAGATGTTTTGAGTGTGGTCAAGAAGGACATTTTGCTCATGAGTGCAAGGCACCACTACCACCACCCTTGCCCAAGCATGCAAGACCATTTGCCTTCAATGCTCACTACATTGTAAGGAAAGACAAGAGTGGCAAGGTCAAAGTTAGCTTCATGGGGCCACCAAACAAGCAAAGGCCAAAGAAGATTTGGGTGCCAAAGCAACTAGTTGAGAAGGTCAAGGGCCCTAAGCAAATGTGGGTCCCTAAATCTCAAGCTTGATCTCTTGTGTGTAGGTGAACTACAAGACCGGTGGATCACATTGGGTAATTGACAGTGGTTGCACTCAACATATGACCGGAGATCCCCGAATGTTCACCTCTCTTGATGAAGATGTTGACAACCAAGAGAAGATCACATTTGGTGACAATTCAAAAGGGAAAGTCAAGGGTCTAGGAAAAGTTGCTATATCAAATGACAACTCCATCACCAATGTGCTCTATGTGCAATCTTTGAGTTTCAACTTGCTCTCGGTTGGACAACTTTGTGATCTTGGATTTGAATGCCTATTCAAGAAGAAGGAAGTAATTGTGACCAAGGAAGATGACAATGAAGTGATATTCAAAAGCTTCCGACACAACAACTTATATGTAGTTGATTTCTCATCAAATGAAGTTGATGTCAAAACTTGCTTATTCACCAAAACTTCGCTTGGGTGGTTGTGGCATAGAAGGTTAGCACATGTTGGAATGGGCACACTCAAGAAGTTGATGAAGAAAGAATTGATTAGAGGCTTGAAGGATGTGACATTTGACAAGGACAAGCTTTGTAGTGCATGTCAAGCGGGCAAACAAGTTGCAAACACTCATCCAACCAAAGCCTATCTCTCTACTTCAAGAGTGCTTGAGCTACTTCACATGGATTTGTTCGGACCAACCACATATGCTAGTCTTGGAGGCAACAAATATTGCTTGGTCATAGTTGATGATTACTCACGGTACACTTGGACATTCTTCTTGCAAGACAAGGCCGAAGTTGCATCAATATTCAAGAAATTTGCAAAGAATGCCCAAAATCAATTTGATGTGAAGATCAAGAAAATTAGAAGTGACAATGGCAAAGAGTTTGACAACACCAACATTGAAGAGTATTGTGATGAAGTGGGAATCAAGCATGAGTTCTCCTCAACATACACACCACAACAAAATGGGGTTGTAGAAAGAAAGAACCGGACATTGATCACCTTGGCAAGAACAATGCTAGATGAGTACAACACTTCGGAGAAGATGTGGGCCGAGGCAATCAACACCGCATGCTATGCATCAAACCGGCTCTTTCCTCACAAGTTCCTAGAGAAGACACCTTATGAGTTGCTCAATGGGAAGAAGCCCGATGTCTCATTCTTTAGAGTGTTTGGATGCAAATGCTACATATACAAGAAGCGCCAACACTTGGGAAAATTCCAAAGAAGATGTGATATCGGCTACTTGGTTGGCTATTCATCAAAGTCCAAAGCATATAGAGTTTTCAACCATGCCACAAAGATGGTTGAAGAAACATTTGATGTTGAATTTGATGAAACTAATGGCTCCCAAGGAGCAAGTGATAATCTTGATGATGTAGGTGGTGAACCATTGAGGGATGCCATGAAGAACATGCCGGTGGGAGACATCAAGCCAAAAGAAGATGATGATGATGTACAAATCATTGAGCGACCATCCACCTCACTAGGTCCACAAGATGAAGACAAGGATGTGAGAGATGCTCATGAAGACACCCAAATCACTCATGAGCAATCGGTGGCACAAGCACAAGATGTTGATGCTCCCCAACCAACTCCTCAAGTGGCACCGAGAAGAACATCACATCTCCTCCAAGATCACTCTCAAGATCTCATCATCGGGAGTCCATCACGTGGTGTAACTACTCGTTCTAGACATGCTTTATTTATTGAACATCACGCTTTTGTGTCTCTTGAAGATGAACCAAAGACTATAGAGGAAGCTCTTCGTGATGCGGATTGGATCATGGCCATGCAAGAGGAGTTGAATAACTTCACTCGTAACCAAGTATGGACACTTGAAGAGCGACCCAAAGATGCAAGAGTGATTGGAACAAAGTGGGTCTTCCGCAACAAGAAGGATGATCAAGGCAAAGTGGTGCGCAACAAGGCGAGACTTGTGGCAAAAGGCTTTTCACAAGTGGAAGGTCTTGACTTCGGTGAAACCTTTGCACCGGTGGCAAGACTTGAAGCAATCCGTATCCTACTTGCATATGCATCTAGTCATGATATCAAATTATTTCAAATGGATGTGAAAAGTGCTTTTTTAAATGGTTATATTAATGAGCTTGTCTATGTTGAGCAACCCCCCGGTTTTGAAGACCCTAGGTACCCCAAGCATGTCTACCGGTTGTCCAAGGCTCTCTATGGTCTCAAGCAAGCTCCTAGAGCTTGGTATGAGAGACTTAGGGACTTCCTCATTGAGAAGGGCTTCAAGATTGGGAAAGTTGACACAACACTCTTCACCAAGAAAATGAATGGGGAAATCTTCATTTGCCAAGTTTATGTTGATGATATTATTTTTGGCTCTACTAATGAAGATTTTTGCAAGAAATTTGGTGATTTGATGTCCAAGGAGTTTGAGATGTCCATGATTGGCGAGCTATCCTTCTTCCTAGGATTTCAAGTCAAGCAAATGAAGGAAGGGGTCTTTATCTCTCAAGAGAAGTATACTCAAGATCTTCTCAAGAGATTCAAGATGATGGATTGCAAGCCAATCAAGACTCCCATGGCATCAAATGGGCATCTCGACTTGGATGAGGGAGGTAACCCTATTGACAAGACTCTCTATCGTTCCATGATAGGAAGTCTACTCTACCTCACCGCATCTAGGCCCGATATAATGTTTAGTGTGTGTATGTGTGCTAGGTATCAAGCAATGCCTATGGAATCTCACTTGACTGCGGTCAAGAGAATTCTTAGGTACCTAAAATACACACCTTGCCTAGGCTTGTGGTATCCCAAAGGTGCAAGATTCCAACTTGTAGGCTATTCCGATTCGGATTATGCCGGGTGCCGGATTGATAGAAAAAGCACATCCGGAGGGTGCCATTTCCTAGGTAGATCACTTGTCTCTTGGATGTCAAAGAAACAAAATAGTGTTGCCTTATCAACGGCCGAGGCGGAATACATAGCCGCCGGTGCTTGTTGTGCACAAATACTCTATATGAAACAAACTTTGCTAGACTATGGAGTAGTGCTAGACAAAGTACCTCTGTTGTGTGACAACGAAAGTGCCGTAAAACTTGCAAACAACCCGGTTCAACACACCCGCACAAAACATATTGACATCCGCCACCACTTTCTTAGGGATCACGTTGCTAAAGGTGACATAACCCTAGAGAATGTGGGAACGGAAAATCAATTAGCGGATATCTTCACAAAACCCCTAGATGAAGCTAGGTTTTGTATGTTGAGAAATGAACTTAATGTGCTTGACATGTCTAACTTCACTAAAAGATAAAAAGTTGTGTGTTGAATCTTGTAAATAATTTTTGCTTTGCATATCATGCATGCTAAAACTAAAAATTCAACTTGCATGTAGGGCTTGTCTAACATGGTTAAGATAACCCCCTTGAGTGTGTGAAAAAGCTTAACCTTGGATCAAACTTGACAAGCATTAGTTTACTTTCAAGAATTGCACTACAACTCATTTCATATGCATTCTTGTTAGTTGATCTTTTCTTTTCGGTTATTTATTGAGCATCCGCTGTGTTCGTCCATAGATAGGGGGAGCATTCCAAGCTCATTATGAATCAAACCCCTAGCTTTATGGCCATACGATGCTCCTTGGTGATTTTCTCGAACTATTTTCTTAAAAAATCTACTAAGCCTATGGCTAATTATTTGTGAAAACTTGAGGGATTGAGAGATGTCACTCATACCAGTTCCATTTGGTGTTTAGTTGTGTGCTTTTGAAGATGGAACTTGGTTGGGTCAAAATCGGACGTGGTGCTTAGTTGAAAGAGTGCTCAGAGGAGCACCGGACGATGCACCGGACGCTACCACTGAGCGTCCGGTGCGGTGAGTGTGCCAGACTGCACTCACCGGACGCAGAAACAGTTTCCCTTTAGCGTCCGGTGCGGTGCGTCCGGTGATCACCTGGCGTCACCCGAAGCACCGGACGCTAATGCCAGCGTCCGGTGCCCATCGTCCGGTGCAAAACCAAATTTCAGACCTCTCTGCGCATGAGTCCGGTGGTCACCGGACGCGTCCGGTGCCACATTAAGAGCGTCCGGTGACCCCGCGGCGGGCGCATAAAGCCCGCGCCCAGGGGCTTAGGGCGGCCGGTTTTCTTCCTTTCTTCTTCGATCTCGCCGAGCCGTGCCCTCCCCGAGCCCTAGCGCCGCCGCCGTCGGCGACCTCGCCTGGTCCGCGGCGCCCTTCGTTCTCTCTCGCGCCAGATCTGCATCAAGGTCCTCTCCTTTCCCTCTCCTCGCCAGTGCTCTTCTCTCATCGAGGAGTTAGGGCTTGGGGTAAGTCTCTTGGACCTCACCCTCAAGTTGTTTGATTTATCGTTTGAATAGATTAGATTGTTGTTTTTAACAGCGATTTAATTTGTTCTATCTCTATAGCACCTTGAGGAGTGGTTTGGAGGTCTCCGGAAGTTTCCGATCGTGCCATCTCTTTCGAAACGCGTCTTGTCTGTGGATCGTAAGCAGTTTTCGCTCGTATCTTATCTATTCTTGCGATCCATAGGCTTATCTCATCTCTGGTCAATATGATTGATTATATATATCCTATCTTGTCGGTTCCCTGTAGCGCGTTAATCTCCATTGTCAGTCTTTTGATTGTCGGACACTCTTTTTGCAATGGCTCGTACGAAGAATGTCAGTGGCCCGACAGCTGGCTCAGGAGGTTCCCCAGGAGGCGATGGTGGAGGTGATCCTCCTCGTCGTTTCTCAGCGGCAGAGAAAGGCAAGGGAAAGAAGCTGGCCACCAAGAAGCGGAAGGCCAGTGACAGAGATGCAGAGGTCGCAGAGGCAGTTGCAGCAGCAGCTGAGGCAGCCGAGAGGGGTGGTCGTTCTGGTTCTCTGAGGATCGGGGATGATCTCACGCCACGTCAGAGGCGTGCAGTGCTTGAGGCAGAGGCTTTCCATGGATCCCCTCCAGGAACCGTGACGATTGGAGGACAGAGGGTTAGACTTGTGGTTAGGGATCCGGCTCAGGAGAGTACGGACACAGAGACGGAGACCCAGGCAGAGGGTCCAGCAGAGGGACAGGAGCAGGAGCTGCCACTGAGGAGGTCGACGCGTGCTCGTACTCAGGCCACTTCCCGGACTGGTACGCAGGGACAGTCTGCCCCCACAGCTCGACCCACTCCGGCTAGAGGCACTCCAGCTTCCCGCCAGAGGCCAGTCAGGGTTCACAGGGATCTCACCCTTGTGTCAGCCAGAGAGATCCAGCAGCTGCGGTTCGTTCCCTTTCCGACTTGGTTTCCAGCTGCCAGGGATCCCAGAGCCGGTGCCCGCTTCTACACCATAGTCCAGGAAGACATTCACGAGGCATTGGTTCGCTCTCAGTCACAGTTTAGAGAGCACAAGGTGATTGACCTGGAGATTCTCGGGAACATGGTAGGGGCAGATATCCGTCAGTATTTTACTTACCTCCATGGTCTCCCAGAGCTGCTAGCGCTTCCAGGTACTTATTGCGAGCAGTGGGTCAGAGAGTTCTATGCGTCAGTGTGGATTTCTCCAGATCACACCTATATCCACTACGCACTGGCCGGGACAGACTACAGAGTGACAGCTCAGAGGGCTAGAGAAGTGCTTGGACTGCAAGCCTCTCCCACCAGGATTCACCAGCTGTGCTACGGGAACGTGGAGCCTCCTCGTCGTCCTCACGGTGGTGAGATACCACCAGTTGACTTCGTGGCTCCATGCTTCCGTGCACCTTTTGGGGAGGGCTCCAGCAGGACAGTGGCAGACTTGACACGCCCAGCCAGGATCCTCGACTTTGTGTTGAGGAAGACTCTTCTTCCCAGGACAGGCTACAGAGACGGTTTCACTCGTATGCAGCAATGGCTTGTCGCTCATCTGATCTCGCAGACAGAGTTTGACTTGTGGGATCTTATTATCTCAGAGATAGAGGACACTATTTCAGAGAGCTTCAGGGGCCGGCGTCAGTTGCCCTACGCCCATTGGATCACCCTACTTATACTCCGTGGTAGGCCACTGCCCCTGCCAGCTCACTTGCAGAGGGAGTTGACAGAGTCCGACACCGTCTTCCCCCACTACGACCCCCGACAGATGCTGAGAGCGCACCACGACCTCAGAGGTGCTCCTCCTCCTCGTGCTCCACGTAGACCGGTGCCCCCACCTTCTCCTAGGGGCACCCGCAGTACAGCGACAGTTGCGGAGACAGAGGAGCAGCAGGATACAGCTATTGGCGCGTTTGCAGATGCAGAGGCAGAGGGCGAGTTTGACTTCGCCTCAGACAGTTCCGATGATGACTATCAGCCGCCAGTAACTGACCTTCCTCCCAGAGCTCATGATCACGAGGCAGGTGGTTCTTCGAGTGTTTCAGACCCTGCCCTGCTTGCTATCTTGGAGGGTATGAGGGCAGATCAGCGCCGTGCAGCTGAGGAGCAGGCGAGGCGCGACAGGGATCAGGCTGCCATTAATGCAGCCATGCAGGCCAGACAGGATGAGCTCCAGCGTCAGCTTCTCACCTTTCAGGAGCAGCAGCTTGCTTTCCAGGCCCAGCAGACAGCGATGATGGCCGCTCTCATGACCGCCTCCGGGATTCAGCTACCGCAGATACAGCTTCCCGGCACGTCGTCAGTTAGACCCCCTACTCCTGTGCCTCAGACTCAGAGCCCGTCTCAGCAGCCGCTCCAGCTACCCGCTCAGAGTCAGCCGTTCACGACGCCACAGCACCAGGTCTCTCAGGGTGCTATCTCTTCAGGCTTTGAGCAGGTACCGCAGTTTACCCCTCTCCGCTCAGGCTTCACCCCTCAGTCTGCTTCAGCGTCACAGCTTGTGTGGGACTCATAGACAGATCCGCACCTCAGCTTCACCTACAGTGCTCTGACTGGTGACCCTACGCCTTCTCCTCTGCAGGCCCCTGCAGTCTTTACGGCGCCAGTCACCACTACAGAGCTTCTGTCGTCGTCCGTAGCGTCGTCCGAGCAGCTTGCACCGTCTTCTACCGTACCAGCTACGACAGCTACAGCGACCGAGTCCGTGCCAGCTTCGTCAGCCGGACTCGAGCAGCCAGCACAGCCTGTGACAGCGCCAGAGCAGACCCGGACCGCTTCTCCAGCACCTGCAGTTTCAGAGGGTCACTCCACCTCTTCCGCCTCGACGGCCGACAGTTCAGATGATGCAGCTCGTTTCGTGGCCGCGCCGAGGGACTCTACAGCTCCGCCTCCTCCACCGTCTTCTTAGGCTTTTGGCGCTTGATGCCAAAGGGGGAGAGAGAGTGCGTGTATGAGAGAGTTAGGGAGTTAGGGGGAGCTAGCTAGAGAGGGAGGAGTTTATTTTTTTTTGAGATACTTTCTATGTGTGCTACTTCATCATGCATCATGTTTACCTTTATGCATTGCACTTGTGTGAGATACTATGGCTTATGCGACATGATTTGCGCTTAATGTGATATTCTATTGTCATGTGTTTTGGCTCATATTATCTTTGCTTCCGCGTTTCTACTCCAATGTATCTATGAGCCTTATGTTTTTATCCTGTTGTATATCACTCACATATTTGGATGCAGGGTATTTGATTTGGTTGATATAAGCATGACTTATTTCTTTGTTCTTATTGTATCATGCTTATTAAAACCAAGTCACTTTGAAAACCTCAACTCTTTTCATACTCGAGGTTGTCATCAATCACCAAAAAGGGGGAGATTGAAAGAGCATCTAGGCCCTTAAGAGATTTCGGTGATTAATGACATTGTTGGTTACTATGACTAACGTGTGTTTTGCAGAGGCAAAGTCATAGGTAAGGTCATGGTAAATAAGTACTCGATGGACAGGGACGTACATGCCAACTTAATAGTGGAAATCGTTTCGGTTTTCAAAGGATGGATGGACATCGTCGAGACTAGACTAGGTCTAAGTGCCATATGGTGAAGAAGGGCACTTAGAGTAGTTTAGGACTTTGTTCTCTTTTGACCGTACTATTAAGAGGGGCTTTGATCTAGTAGCTTGACTTAGGCAAGGCTTTAGGTTTAGGTGTGGTGCACACTTGGCAAACCTAGCACCAGGCAGCTCAGAGATAGTCCTTAGATCGAGAGCAACAAACTTCGTGTTGGAGCGTTCACGTTTCGACGAAGTTTGGGTGCCCAAAGGGGCACCGGACGCTGCACCGGACGCTCTGTGAGTGCGTCCGGTGAGGTCCTTAGCTGTTGGAACAGGTTGGTGCTTAGGGTTAGGCACCGGACGCTGGCACCGGACGCACCGGGCAGCGTCCGGTCCCTTACCCAGGGAGCTTGCAAAGTTCCCCAGAGCATCGGACGCTAGCACCGGACGCACAGGGTAGCGTCCGGTCCCATGCGCAGGGAGCATGTAAGTTTTCCCTTAGCACCGGACGCTGCACCGGACGCTGAGAGTTAGCGTCCGGTGACCTGTCAGAGCGAAGTACAGTTAGCCGTTATGCAGCACCGGACGCTCGGTGCAGTGCGTCCGGTGCAACATAATGTGCGTCCGGTGACCCCGTTTTCAGTGGAAAACGTTTGGCCGACCTTTGGACTTTGTGGATAGTATTTATACTTCTCCACCTCGTCCATGAGAGCTCTCTTGCCCATTTGAACATCAGAGAAACTTGTTGTGGAGCAAGAGAGTTGCAAGAGCCTAGAGAGGATTGAGATTGGAGTGATTTCTTGTGAGAATCCTTCTCTAGTGAGTTCCAAGAGTCAAGTGTGCATCCACCACTCTCTAGTGCCTTGTTTGGGTCAAGTGAGAGTTCTTTGCTTGTTACTCTTGGTGATCGCCATCACCTAGACGGTTCGGTGGTGATTGGAGACACGAAGATCACCCGAAGTTCGTGTGGGTGGCTCGTGTCAAGCTTGTGAGCGGTTTTGGGCGATTCACCGCGACGGAGTGTCGAAGAATCAGCCCGTAGAGAGCACTTGGTCCTTGCGCGGACCAAGGGGGAGCAAGACCCTTGCGCGGGTGCTCCAACGAGGACTAGTGGAGAGTGGCGACTCTCCGATACCTCGGCAAAACATCGCCGAGCATTTTCTTCCACTACTCCTTTACTTTCTAGCATTTACTTTGTGTTTTTACATTCTTAGAACTGCCATGCTAAAATAGGATTGGAACTAGGTTGCAAAACTTTTTATCCGGTAGCTCTCTAAGTCACACTAGGCACAAGGGGTTGAATTGGAGCTTATAGGTTGCTTAAATTTTTAGAGAAGCCCAATTCACCCCCCCTCTTGGGCATCTTGATCCTTTCATCGGGATAGCAACTTGACAAATCTCGGCAGTAGAAACCTCTGGATAGCAACTTGGAAAATTTAGTAAGTTGAGATAAGGAGTTGTTGGAGGAAGATTTTTATGCTTTTAGCAAATTTGGTAGGATAGTATGTTGAACAAGTTGTTAGAGATGCTTTGTGCTAACAAAACCGAAGGGGTTTATAGCAGTTGCTATCTCTAGCTAAAGAACGCACGCTAATCCTACAAACTCACCAGGCCCAAGGATATGAGATGGGCTCGTAACCGGAAGTGGACTATTATTATTATTTTTAAAAAAGGGGATAAGTCCAACTAATTTACTAGCCCAACGTAGCTAGTTCTGATTTACATGCGACATGCAGGGGCGAAGCTACATAAAAATAAATCCTGGTGCACTGATTAAATAACTTACACAACTTTATTAAAATATATGATGAAAATAAGACCATTCAATAGCAAATATATATATATATATATATATATATATATATATATATATATATATATATATATATATATATATATATATATATATTACGGTGCCTGTGCAGTGCACCAGCTAACCTCAACGTGGCTTTGCCCCTGGCGACATGCCTCATTTAGAAAATCAGATTTGTAGGCTCTTCAACTTTCAAAACCATCTACCTGATGTCACCTTAGCCAAAACCGCTCATAAGGCCTTGTTTAGATAAAAAAAACTTTTGGATATTGACATTGTAACATTTTTATTGTATTTGTTAAACAATGTCTAATAATATATTATCTAGACTCAAAAGATTCGTCTCACGATTTACGGGCAAACTGTATAATTAGTTATTTTTTAATCTATATTTAATACTCTATACATATGCCACAAGATTCGATGTGACAGAAATTCTTATAACTTTTGAAATTTTGAAGGTATCTAAACAGGCCCTAAATCGGAATACATCAATAGTTTAATAAGATCAATTAGACTTTATAAAAAAACTATAGAATTCATTTTTAAAAAATAAATAGAAAAGTTATTTTGAAAGTCAAAATATTTTTCTATGAATAATATGCAATTAAAAATTCTAAAATCTAAACTAATCTTGTAAAAACTCATAGAAAATTTGTTTTTAGTTCAAGATAAGACAATATGAAACCAGCTTTTTCCCCCCTAGAATCGCACACCATGGCACGTCCTCCCACATTGGCCAGATTCAGACGGTGATCTAGATGATGTGTGCTCGTGGCGTTGCCTCTTCCGCAAGTAAGGCCCAATGTTCACGTGTCAAAACGAAAAGTTTTTGACCGCTGTAGTACGTTTGTGGTAAATATTATCTAATTATAGACCAATTAGACTCAAAAATTTTATCTCGTGGTTTACAGACAAACTATATAATTAGATTTTTTTTTAACTATATTTAATGTTCGATACGTGTGTGCCGCAAGATTTAATGTGACAAAAAATCTTAAAGAGTTTTTAGTTTTTGGTTTGAACTAAACAAAGAGTGGATCTTGTACACCATGGGCTAACCACGCTACAAAAATTCATGTTGTACATCATGAGCGGTGTGAACATGTAGACTTCTATTTAGTTCTTTTTTTTTAAAATAGATACTGTAGCATTTTCGTTTGTGTTTAACAAATATTGTCTAATCATAGGTTAATTAGGCTCAAAAGATTCGTCTCATAAATTATAGACAAATTGTAAAATTAGTTATTTTTTATTTATATTTAATACTTTATGCATATACAACAAGATTTAATTTGATGTGAGAGAGAATATAAAAAAATGAGTCTGTCTATTCAAGAACCGGTTGTTTGTGGCCTGGGCAACAACCGGTTGTTGTGCAGCAACAAAACAACCAGATATATAGCCACATCAAATCTGGTTGTTTTGGGTCAATGAAACAACCGGATTTTCTAACCCTCAGATTGAAATCTAATGGTCCAAAACAAATACAAAACAAAATACAAAAAATGATGATACAAATATAGCAAATATTTTCTATTGAATTCAAAAAACAAATAATACAAAGGACATATGCTACAAATATAACAAATATTTTCTATTGAAGTCAAAACCAAAAATACAAAAAATTACACAAACTTTACAAATGCAAAAAACAAAAAAGGGCAAGTTACAGTCACTTAGCCTGAAAAAAAATTACACTAGGACTATGAAGAAATTACATTGAGTACAATTATGTAAAAAAAATAATGATCAAATATAAATAAACCTAAACTATACAGAAAATGTGAAAAGAAAAGGATGGGAGCTTACTAGTGAATTAAAACTGAGAAGGCCCAAAACAAAGCCCACAAGACAAAATAACAACTCCTTAGTCAAAGCCCAAACTTTTACACAAACCACCTAGCACCTGTTAAATAAAAAAGCCCAACTGAGGATATTCATATGTCCAAAGCCCAACTAAGATAGTATAGAGCACTTAAACCAGAAAACAAAATAAACCAAGGGTCCAAACACAAAAGTAGGAAACTTGCCAACCAAGAAGGTCAGAACGAATCTGGTAGACCACCTGTCCAGATCTGTCTACAAGAAGGCCTTGCTACCTCTACAGATCTGTCTACAAGAAGGTCATGACAATGGAAACTTACCTGAACTACTAGACCACCCGTCCAGATCTGTCTACAGGAACCGAAAGAAGCAGGGGCAATGCAACCTCCAGACGAACCCTGGCAGCAAGGAAGGGATAAAGGACAAAAAACACAGGTAAGAACCAAATTCAATCACATAGAACTAGAAATAATACATCCCCAACAAATTAAGTTGCATTATCTCCACCAGTTTTCAGAAAACTAAGCCAAAAACTGATAGAATTTGAAATACTAAGCCAAAATAGTGAATTACTCATTGAACTTACAATTTCTTATTTGTTAATTGCAGGAAGATACAGACAGAGGCAAATTACCAGCAACATATTTGGAAGGAAACCTGAATGAGGTAACTAACAAACCTAACTAAAATAACAATTGAAAATACTACATCAAATTCTTATTGAATTACTCATTAAATCTCACCTTGTAGTAGCATGTGTTGTCAAAGGGAAGCAAAGGTCTGTAACCATAAACACCAGGGGATTTGATATCAAGATTAGCATAAAACTTAATCAAATCACCCTTCCACACACATATTCGAGGAATAGAATCTACAAGTTGCCTCTGACCGAAATCAATATGATCCAGGTAAACAACCTTAAAAAAAATTAAACAATTATATTACAGTGAAGAACTATTAAAACAAGCAACAAATAACAACAAAAAATATAAAATCAATTACTAAATACAAACAACCTAGAAATAAATGACCAGACAACTTATAAGTTAAAAAGCCATAACCAAACCATGAACAAAATATATAATGCAGAATTAGATAAAAAATATTCAAAACAATAAAATACAGAAACCATATTTATAGTTGCAAAAACTAAACTTACCGCAAGGTAATACAAACAGCCACCAAGACCCAAACAACGCTTTGCTTTAGCATCTTTACCACCATTGAATGCCTTCACATGCTCAAGTAACCACTGAAGCACATAAGCACACCACTTGAAATCCTTAATGTGATCAACATCTTCAAATATACCAAAGTACTTTGGACTGGGAATGGTGTTCGTATTGGGGCACAAGAAACTGCTCAAAGCAACTATCATGAAACAGATAAACACATCCTCATCTGACAAATCATCCTTCTTGATCAATTTATCAGCAAAGAAAGATACCGGCGGAATCATAGACTTCCCAAACTTTGATAAAATAAAATCCTTGCCAACACTAGGATCAGAAGGGAAAGGCCTTGTACCAATAGGAAGATCAAGAACCAGATGAACAGATTCTTCAGTCAATGAGATTACCTTTCCATCATGAACTATATCACCAGACTTGGAATCCACCAAATTTGCAACCCACTTAGCCAAACTATTGGGCACAAAGCATTTATCAAACAGCAACAATGAACCAAACCCATAGCTAGCAATAACATCCTTCTTCTCAGGAGACAAAGAGGAGATTACATTCATAAAAGCTGTGGCAGAAAACCTTGTGAAAGCAGCCTTAGACTTCTTTACAGATTTCACCTTCTTAGCCTACAATTTTATTCATAAAATTTAGAAAACAAGAAATGAATGTAACCTAAAATGCACAAACATAAATAAAAAGAACAGATACTAACCTTATGCCTCAATGCCATTTTTAGCCTTCTCTTCATAATTCTAAACTTTTCATACTGAACAAAGAATAAATTAATTTAGTAAATAAAAGCACTAAAATATAACTACAAAGGAAAAAAACGGAAGGAAAAAAACCATACATCCTTCAAACAGTTCTCATACAGATGTCGATCAAAACTTGAATTATCACTAGAAGAATCACCCTGCAAGCAACATAAATAGAAGTAAGTTTTTAAAATAGTATACATATACATCTAAAAAAAGAAATACAAATAGAACACTAACATCAGAAACATCCATAGCATCCGAAGAAGTCTGAAATGAATCATAATCCATAAAATTTGGTTGAGAACACTGCACATCATTCAAATCTTCATTCTCAGAAATATCAGGACTAGATATATCAACAACACCACGAGGCCTTTTTCGAACCATCTAAAAATTATGGAAAAAAACACATGTCAGCTGCCTTTCATTGCAAAAAGTTCAAGACCTAACCACAATTCAAAAGGTGTACCCCTATTTACTTATAACAATCAAATACTAAAATTACAGTAAAATAAGAAAAAATTACATTGACTACTAGCATGTAAAAACAGTAATATCACAATATCAGCTAACAAAAAACATAGGTCATGCAACTATAAATACCTTTAACTAACAAAGTATACACCAAAAGTACTATACAACAGTAAGAATCACGAAAAATATTGATACAAAAATACGCTACTATAAATTTACTAAAGATTACACATGTCATAACTTCCAAAAAAACATTAAAACTGCACAATGCATACTAAAAGAGCACAATTGATATACAAAACAGCCGGGTATAAAAAAAACCTACAATTCATTTCATACATAAAACATATTAAAATCATATCCACAACTCTACATGCTCAATTAACATTTGGCAAAACAAAATAAAAGAACCATAATAGTTCACGATGATTCCAAAAGTGCAGCGTAATTATATATTATAAAAAAAAGAAAAAAAGCACAACGTCCTGTCCCCATAATTACTCCCGTCCACCTCCTACTCGTCTAGTCACCGTCACCAGAGCAGCGCTCCTCGCCATGCACAGGCTCCACAGTGGACCGAGGCGTACCGAACTTCCTGGGACCTGGTCCCCGGCCGCTGCGAGCCTGCGACCAGATCTGCCGCCGTGAGCCATGCGCACGGCGCACCACACGGAGTGGCGCATGGCCTGCCTGACTGGGCGACTGACCGTAGTGCAGCAAGCAGCGGGCCGTGGGCCGTCCGCGCAGCGCACTCGCGCTCGATCGGAGAGAATCGCAAAAAACAGAGTAAATAGAGAAGAACGCCGAGCCGCACAGATGAACGACAAACAACAGATATCGAAATCGCTGGACAAAAACTTGAGGAAATGAAGCACAATAAGCATACCTCTCCAAACCCTAGGAGTCGCCAATGGCGGAGAGAGCCAAATCGCCAGGAAGAAGACGAAGCGAAATGGGGAAAGGGGAAACGGCAGCGAATAAATGAGCGCGACTCCCAAAAAATTAAACAGTGCGGCGCCGACAACTGGACCCCACATGTCAGCATCACATATCCAACAAGGACAGACCAAACAAACGGAAAAAATATCAGAAGGTCCAAAACACATGGACCGAACCAGATCAAACGGCCCAAAAAACGGATGCTGCAACACGCCAAAACAACCGTTTGTTCAATAGCTTTTCTGAAAAAAATTTGTAAAAATTTTTGGACTGCACGTTCACACCGCCCATCGAGTCAACGACGACAAATGAGGAGGCTGCCGCGTCTTTCCAGATGCTGTTGGACAAGTTGCAGTATGTCGGTTCGGGAGGTTGCACAAAAGAAGTTGCACAATGCTGATAGTGCGATGAGTCTACATGTTTGGTCATCGTGATATGCTCTAGATGAGAAGTTAAACCATATGATACATGTTGTCAATGCATGTAATTTAAAATTAAATTATATTTTTCATTTAGAATTTCTGGCGCATATCTCAATGCTTAAGATCTTGTTTAGTTTACCCAAAAACCAAAACTTTTTAAGATTTTCTGTCACATCGAATTTTGCAGCACATGCATGAAACATTAAATATAGACGAAACAAAAACTAACTGCACAGTGTGTCTGTAAATCGCGAGATGAATTTTTTAAGGCTAGTTAGTCCATGATTAAACAATATTTTACCAAATAAAAACAAAATGCTACAGTATCCCAACCCAAAATTTATTTGGGAACTAAACAAGGCCTAAGAGGGAAGTTAATGCTAAGACTAGTCTCAATGCATGTTGCATGAGAGTATCATGCACATAAGCAAAATTGCTGACTTGATAAGGTCATTAAATGAAGGAGTTTCATTAGATGAGAGAGAAGTTTCATCCCCATAAAACTTATGTGGCTGGATTACCTAGTTTATAGTTTTGGTAACTATGTAATAAAACTATGCATTGAGACTAGCCTAAAATAAATGTTATTTGCAATTAGGGTGTGCTGCACAGTGATTGAGGTTGCGGTCCACAAGGATATTTTGTTCCCTACATTTTCTGTTTCATATTTTGGTCTAGCTTTAGATTTAGGAGAATATATAAGATTCAAATTATTCCAAACTAGCTAGTAACCTTAATATAGAATATGATTTTAGAGAAAAATGAAATTAGTTTCATGTTTTTCCAAGCTAAAATATTTTTGTAAGATTTAATTATATTTCAGAATTTTTAAATGCATCTTTTTAGAGTTTTCTTGGTAAAAACATTTCTACATTTTTTTTTGTTAAAATTTGATTAATCTATGAAGTTGACAAAGTCCAACTTACCTATGTGATGACACAAGATGGCTGACATGACGCCGCGTCAGCCTAGACAGCTTTTAAAACCGCTTAGGAAGATTAAATCAAAGGGTTTCAAAAATTAGAAAAAACTATTTAAGTAGTAAAATGAGTTTTTCTAATAATAGAGGTAGATCAATTTTTTTCCAAAAGAAGGGGCTAACAAGCACTTCATCTATTCTAACTTATAATACATTTAGCTTTTTTAGATATATAAATTTTGCTACACACTAAAATACACATTATGCCGAAATAAAAACAATATAATTTAAAATACACATTATCCCGAAACTAAAAAATCAAAACGTGCTATTATAATTTAAAACTGAGGAAATACTTGAGAATGCCATGCAGAGGTGCAAGTGCAAGCGCATGTTATCTTCTGCTCCCGGCCATGTGGTTGTGTCATCATGTGTGCAGTCCTGCAGCTATGCCAACTGACACCTCACCCTCCGGCACGTGGGCATACAATATTCATATGCCTATGTTCATCCCGGCCTTGTTTTTCAAATTTTTTTTAAAGGTCTTGTTTAGATTTTTTGATTTTGACACGGTAGTACTTTCATTTTTATTTTATAAATATTATATAATTATGAAGCAACTAAGTTTAAAAGATTCGTCTTGCGATTTACAGTCAAATTGTACAATTAGTTTTTGTGTTCATCTATATTTAATAGTCCCTACATATGTCACAAGATTCGATGTGATGAAGAGTCTTGAAATTTTTTTGGTTTTTGGGTGAGGCCTTGTTTAGTTCCGAAAACTTTTTGGTCTTCAAAACTATAGCACTTTCGTTTTTATTTGACAAATATTGTCCAATCATGAAGTCGCTAGGCTTAAAAGATTCATCTCATGATTTACAGGAAAACTGTGTAATTAGTTTTATTTTTTGTCTATATTTAGTGCTCCATGCATGTGTCGCAAGATTCGATGTGATGAGGAATCTTGAATTTTTTTTTGGTTTTTGGAGTGAACTAAAGGTAACAAGGTCAAAAAGTTGTAGATTCTCCGTTACATCGAATCTTACGGCTTATGTATAGAGTATTAAATATAAATAAAAAAATAACTAATTACACATTTTACCTGTAATTTACAAGACAAATCTTTTGAATCTAATTAGTCCATGATTAAATAATATTTATCAAATACAAATGAAAATACTACCATGCTTATTTTATAAAATTTTTTGGAACTAAACAAGGCCAGGATGAACATAGGTCATGCTTGCTTATGATTGGAACTAAACAATATTAGTCCATGATTGCTCATTTTGTGGACGAAAAACATGCCTATCGCATGCTCGGGCGCGATTAGCAATCTCATGACGACGAGAGATGTTTATCTTCCTGTTGAAGGAAGAGAACCCTCGCTTGCACGATGCCCTGTGGGCTGTGGCTAACATTCCGCCGCAACCTGCGGGCCCGTCAACATGCTTTCGTTCACGCAAAACCTGCGAAACACGGCGACGCTTTCCGCCACTTTTCCTGTGTCTGTCCCGAAAGAAGAAGCGATCCCCAGTCTCAACTCTCAACCGTGAACCGTCTCACGATGCCGATACATACCGCGTGGAGTTTTCATAAAAAAGAAAAGAAGGAGAAAAAACCCCGCGTGGATAGATCGTCGTGGTATACTAACGACGTCGACCGCACCGCACGGCGCAAGCCGCAGCCTGCTTCCAAGGCCTTGTTTACTTCGTCGACGAAATTTTTTCGGGACACTGTAGTACTTTCGTTTGTTTGTGGTAATTATTATCAAATCATAGATTAACTAGGATAAAAGATTCGTCTCGTAAATTTTGACCAAACTGTGTAATTAGTTTTAAATTTCGTTTATATTTAATACTCCATGCATGCGTGACAGAGAATCTTGAAAAGTTTTTGGATTTTAGGTATAAGTAAACAAGGCCCAAGTTCCGATCCAACGCATCCACCTCGTCCTCACGCGAAGGAATGGAACGATGTCACCCAATCCACGGTAGCGATGAGTCGGTGACCGGCCGCACGACGAACAGCCCCGTTGGGTGCGCTTGCTTGCTTCAGCGCGTCGCGCGGAGGCAGCAGAGGCATCGTGCGTGCAAAGATTCCGCGCGCACGTCCCGGCAACAGCAAAACGCTGGAGTGCACGCGCCCGCACCACGCCGCCCGTTCCCGGCCGAAACGCACGCGGCGAAAACGTGTGCCGCGACAGGGGCTGCTTCCCGCTTCCGTGCCGATCCGCCGCGAGAACTGTCTGGGTCCGGGACCAGGCGCCGGGTGTCCCGCTCGCTCGTTCCAAACGCCGACGCGGACCCACCCCCACCACCTGCTCCATTTTTATGCTGCTTCTCCCTCGCTCGCCTCGCCTCGCCGCACCCGCAATAGACTTGTCTCTGCTACCACCACGCCACCGCGTTTAGGAGAGAATAGAGCAAGAGCGAGAGCAAGCAAGCAAGCGAGAGGTTTCAGCTGATCCGATGGCGGCCGCGGCGGCAGCAGCAGACGGGGAGCGGAGGATCGGGGTGGCCATGGACTACTCGGAGAGCGCCAAGAAGGCGCTGGACTGGGCCATCGACAACCTGCTCCACCACGGGGACACCCTCGTCGTCCTCCACGTCCTGCACCACAGCGGGGAGGAGACCAAGCACGCGCTCTGGGCCAAGTCCGGATCCCGTAAGCACTCGCATCCCTACCCTTACTTTACTACCCAAATGCTCACTCGAAACAGTGTCTGTTTCGATTCGTCTCCATCTTCTTGGTTCATTTTCGTCGGCTCCATCTGATTCGATTCGATCTCGCCTCTCCCCCGCTGCTTCGAATCTTCGATCCCCGCAGCGCTGATCCCGCTCTCCGAGTTCCGGGAGCCCGAGGTGATGCAGGGCTACGGCGTGCGCACCGACGCCGAGGTGCTCGACATGATCGACACGGCGGCGCGCCAGAAGCAGGTGGGTGGCGGCGGCGGCGTTCGTGCTACGCTCTGATCTGAATCGAAGTGAGTGGCGGTGGCCGGTGGGGGATAAACTAACTAACTAATCCTTGCCCCATTTCCGTGCTCTTCAGCTCAAGGTGGTGGCGAAGCTGTACTGGGGCGACGCTAGGGAGAAGCTCTGCGACGCCGTCGGGGACCTCAAGATCGATTCCCTCGTCATGGGTAGTCGCGGCCTCGGCCCGATCCAGAGGTACAGTATCATCCTAAGCCGCCATTACTACCACTATTGAAATGTCAGATGCTGCCTCGTCAAGACTGGAATACGGTGTCCTGCTTGACCATTGAGTCCCTAAGCTAGTTTCTTCCGTTTCCTTTTCTTTTCGTTCGGATAAGCGAGTCAACGGAGTGTCTAGAATAAATATGGCTGTAGTTTCAGCGAACAGGCTCAACAATTGATAGCGATATGTTCGTCACGTATGCTGGCGCACGTACTTAAATCACAGCACTTCTAGTTCGTCACGTCTTGCTGGAATGTCTTTCGACGACAATAATACTTAGGCCTTGTTTAGATGTGAAAACTTTTTGAATTTCGCTACTATTGCACTTTCGTTTGTTTGTGGTAAATATTGTTTTTGGGTTGAACTAAACAAGGCCTTATCTGAAAAATCTTCTTGTGCATTTTATCGTTGCATCCGGTGATTCTGAGCTGTCAATGTGAGTAGTATTTCTTAGCAGTGCTGAGCCAAGCCATGCTGCCTTACGAGTTGCGACCTTCTTTTTTGACTCGCAAGAGGGCATTGTCCGAGAGTTGAGACTTGAGACATCCCAACATCATCACGATTGTCAGTTTTTTATGCAGCCATGTGAAGCTGCCTTTGATATTTAAATGCTCTACATGAGTCTGGGCATTTGAAAGATGCATGTATAGGATCAGTCGACCAATGGCATGGCTGTGTTGTTCAACGCTTAAGTTCATATATATAAAATTATCACTAGTGGGTAACTACATATACAAGGGTTCAGGAAGCTTTTAATTCAGCTCAGTATCTTGAGTTCTTGGCATTTGTGTAACAGACTAACAGCTTTCTTCGAAAAAGAAATGGATCATTTGAGTTGTGAAATGGATAGAAAATTCCTTGCATAATAATCAGTGATTAATTTTTTTATGGTCAGGAAAAAATGTTCAGTTCTGCCTTGCTACAGATTATATACTTGTGCTGAAAGGGGACTTGTGTTGTTTTTGTTACTCTAGCTTTCCAGTCACACCATATTCGTTGTTGAAACACTGCTTAATAATTTAGATGTCATAAATCAGATTTGAGTGCAGTTCTCCCCACACTTGTTTTACCTGAAACTCGTGCTACTCAATTTGAATGTAAATTAATTACCACGTTCCTTTTTCATACAATCTTATACAGTATATGCTTATAAGCTTATTATTGCACTCAGGCAAAAATATATACATTGCCCTAAATATTTTAGCCTGTTTCATTTTCTTCATGACTCTAATCCGGTAATTACTTCAGGATTCTCCTGGGAAGTGTGACAAACTACGTTCTGTCAAACGCATCATGTCCGGTGACAGTGGTCAAGGGGAAGTAATGACCTGGGCAGCCTGCCAGTGATATGGCTAAAGTTTTTTATTGTCGTGTCTTTTCTTCCCCTTGAATCTTGATGCCAGTGGTCAAGGGGAAGTGATGACCGGTGACAACAAAAAACTTGTTATTTAGCGTTCAGTTTGTGTGGTTTACACATATATGTTCGGTATTGTTTCTGCATTTGAATAAAGTCTTGTTATTTATGATGTTGCAGCTTTCGCAAATCCAGCTGAGGCTCTGACCTTATCTATAAGCTGTGAAAATGTCCATACTTTGTTCCTGTTCAGATCGAATTTTGAGGATTCATAGCCCTTTTTATTGTCGTGTCTTTTGATCTGTTGGTACTCTACTCAGTTTGTATCTGGTGACCGCATCTCAAATAGTTTCTAAAAAAATAATCGGTAAATCAATAAGTTTTGTAAGTGGCTTAAAAAAACTTGAGAGTACATTTGCCCTCCAATCTAAAAATATAAAAGACAATTTTACATTAAGAGTTCTAGACAATTTCTAAATCACTTCATTCACTTCTATATTTTTTCACTCTTGTATATTTCTATTGGGAATCTTACTCTTTATTCTTTCCTACTCTTTTCACCTCTATTCTACTTCTTTTCACCTCTAGATGGGATGATCGATACATGTATGTATATTTTCACGTGATTCGTTCAGTTTTACAAGTACAGAAAGATTAGGAGTTTTTTTGACAGAATGAAAGATTAGGAGTTGAGATTGGGAATACGAAAAGGTCAGGAGTTGAGATTGAGAATTGTTGGAGAGTAACTTTTTTTTTTTCTAATCATGTAAGAAAAAGATTAGGATTGAGTGGGTTTTGGAAATTATTGGAGATGCTCTTACATCAATGTTTGGATCTAAGGCGCGGAGTGATTCAAGGCTCGAGAGTGATCCAACCCACCGACCCTTATTATTTTGGTTGGATTGTCACAACATCATGATATTCTCTGGAATCAACACTGCACCACAGTTACTTTTGTCGTCCTAACCCTAACGTCTCAAAATTGAACAGCGTCTTCACAAACCAAATAGGCCATTACACTGTCATAACTAAAAAACAAAAACTCACATTAGTTTTATCGGAGAGCAGGAGCAGGTGCCTCTATAGCCTCTGTGGCCAAATTTCATTGTTATATATATATATATATATAGTACAATAGAAAACTTCTCAAAAAAAAAGAGAGAAGAGATCCACAACAATTTTGCTATTTTTACAAAATCAATTAGTAAGGCCTTGTTTAGTTTACCTTAAAAACAAAAAAGTTTTCAAGATTTCCTATCACATCGAATCTTACGGTACATGCATGAAGCATTAAATATAGCCTTGTCTATGATTGAACAATATTTGTCAAATACAAACGAAAGTGCTACAATGTATTTTGCAAAAAAAATTTAGAACTAAACAAGGCCTATCTTTCTAAATTTCATGCGTACTATAAAGAGTCATTCTTATCTTCTATTTTTCACTATAGACAACTTCAAAAGCATCTCACCCCCTGCTTTTCAGCTGTTTTTGGAGTAAAAAATTATCCACCTGCCACTGATTATGAACATACCGATTTGATATTTCCTCGTTTTTTCTAGTCGGCGACATCTCTCCTCTGCGACTCCCATTCGCGCTGCCAAGGTACCTTGCCAGCGCCCCACTTCGCCGCCACCTGCACGACCTAGATCTCGCCGACGCCCCGCTCCGACGTCGCCCGCACACCCCCGCCTCAGGTCCGTGGCCAGCCGGTGCCCCCATGCCTCCTCGCAACCCTAGGTCGAGCTCGACTGCCCGCCGTACGGAGAGGAAGAAGAATCGTGCCTCTGCTCAGGGAGCGCGGAAACTCCAGTGGCTGGCGCAGGCCTCTACAAGGGCGCGCACGGGAGCACCAGTGGCTGGCGGCCTCTTCCTCCGACGCGTAGTGGCAGGCGCGGGCCTTTGCTCGAGCGCGCGGGAGCTTTGGCGGCCGGCGCGAGCCTCTTCCTCCGATGCGCAATGGTAGGCCGTAGGCGTGGGAGCTCCTGCTGCACGTCCTCTCCCTCCTCCCTACGGCGGCGTGTTTCCTGCATCCTCGGCCGAGCAAGGTCGGCAAGGTCTAGGGCGGTGAGCTCCAGGCTTCTCGTGCACGAAGTGGAACAAGGAAGAGGAAGAGGTTGACGAGCAGGGCCACTCGTAAGTGAGAGAGGGATTGAGTTCGGAGAAAATGACATTTAGGCCTTGTTTACTTCTCAAAAAAATTTGCAAAATTTTTCAGATTCCCCGTCACATCGAATCTTTAGACGTGTGCATGGAGTATTAAATATAGACGAAAATAAAAACTAATTGCATAGTTTAGTCGAAATTGACGAGACGAATCTTTTTGAGCTTAGTTAGTGCATGATTAGACAATACTCCCTCCGGGCAGCTTTCTTAGGCGTTTCGTCATTTTTCAGTTAGGCAGCTATCTTGGGCGCCGGTAGCAGGAACGAGGCAACGATGCTTTGGAAATCCTACTGCATTCAATGTGGGTGCCGTTGGGCGTGCATGCTGGCCGAGAATCGAAGAGTTTTCATGCATGTATAGGTCCTTTAAGTATAAATTTGCGGCACCAGTGCTTACCACTTCGTATTCCCTGCATGGCTTCATGCATGAATTAAATGAAAGAGTATCCGACTCTATAGCAGCCGTATTGAGCCAACATCATTTAATCTTTGTGTACGCCTAAGAAAGCTGCCCGGAGGGAGTATTTGTCAAATACAAACGAAAATGCTACAGTACCTGTTTCGCAAAAATTTTTGGAACTAAACAAGGCCTTTAGGGTCCATTCTATAGTTTTTCCAAAAACGATGGTTGGGCAACCAAGGGCCTGGTTTCCTTCTCATCCCAACCAGACAAGCTCTAGAGAGCCAGGCTGCCTTTGGCCTGACCGGATGCATGCAGGAAGCCTAGTTTAGTTGCATGCATATGTGGAGCCAGGCTCTTTGCCTGTACGAAGGTAAGCTGTATGAGATAAAAATATTATAAGATTATGATTATAATTTTTATTTTTGTACGAATACACTTTTACAGGTCTTATTTTATCTAATTATATATTAATCAACTTTAAAGTACACTAATATCACTTGATATTTACTAATCACGCACTAATACACCGTTAGGCACGTAAACGGCTGCATCTGCCCGCCTGGCTGGCTAGGAACGGCCGATTCAGGTCCTCCTCAGCTTAGCTGAGGGCTCCTTTTTGCATGTCCAGAAACTGGTCCAAAGCTACATGCAGGCAACCAAACAGGACCACACTACATTCCAAGATGCATATATGGTCTCATGCGGGCAACCAAACAAGCTTCAAACGGTCTTCTGCTAATCCAACTGTAGCAACATCTAGGCCTTGCTCCGGTCAGGCGGTCACAGACACGCAGCCTCCCAGTCCCAGGCTCCCAGCAAACTTCTGGAGCCCTGGACTGCGGTCATCACTAGTGGCTTGCATTTTTTTCCCGCACCCCGCGCGCGCTCTCTTTTTCCTTTGAAAAGACGCGCGCGCTCTCTCTGAGTCTCTGGTGGCGTCGTGGCGAGTGGCGACGAGTGGGTGACCGCCACTGCCGCCGCCGCCGCCCTAGGCCAGGTGCCAGGTCTTCATCGAGCTCTTCACCGGCGACGAGCACCCACCAGGTATACCCACCTCTTCTCTTCCCTCCCTGCCGTGCGAAACCGAGCACCCAAACCCTAACTTGAGCTATTTGCTCATTTGTATTTGGATCTGATCTAATTTACAAGCGTATGTGTGCTATGCTTACTAACTTCAAATTCCTTTGCAAAAACTATCAGTTGCCATGTCCTTTACCGGCTCCTCCCCTGTTTGGTAGAGAACTAGAGATGCTTTCGTCAACGAAATATTTAGAAATTGGCACAAGGCAAAGAGGATTGATAAACTTGACTAAGCTTGCTCAGTTTTATCCAAAGATTCACAAGTATAAAACCTTTTCTCAACTTGACCTCTTCATTACTGATACCTGTATGTAGAGATGAAAGGTTTAGAAAAGTGGAAAATCTTGCTGACCTTCTATTATGTTTGTTGAAATAAAGAGCCCCAAAACACCAGCAGCCTCGTTGTTTGAGCTTGCTGTGACTGTTTCAGTTATTCACTATAGTAAATCACAGTTATTTGCAGCAGCCGTAGCTACAGACAGCAGGCCCGAGGATGTTTACAAGCTTTTCAACTTGATGCTAATTCTTCCTGTAGTAAGTAGCAACTGTTAGTATTGAGATGAATTCTCCCTGAATGAATTGTGTGAAAAAAAATAAGTTTTAAGATATACAATGGAGAATCAATGCATGAATTATCGTTTGCCTGTTTGTAGTGAACATGAATTTTTATGGAAGTTAAGGACGCTGACATCATCAACGGCAAACACTTCCAATGCATAAAGGGACACTTTTACTTGAGAATGTTATTATACTGTAATTTCATAATGTCTTGTGCTTTCTCTTAAAATAGCTGAGAAATCTTTGCTCTAAACAATTTATATTTTAGTTCACGTGTGATCGTAGACTTTTCGCCTTTTGGAATTTGGACTGAACATTTTTAGCTTCCCTGCTCAGGAATACCCAAGTGCCATCGCAGGTTCTGGAGGAGGATGTATGGGAGGCGTGCGTCGCAGCTGCTAAAGGAGATCGACTCCTCTGAGGCTGGCCAGCTTGCGCCATTCAACGTAATTCCTACTTCTCTGTACTCACCTGCAGCTACTAGAGTGATTGCTGCTTTTATCTCGTTTGTGTCTATGGCAGGCTGCAATTTTGTATGATCTAGTGTGTTCTGTGTTTGATGGGTTAATTTGCTTGTGGAAAACCTTTTGTATCCTCAGTCGAAAGTATTGCTTTGGTAGCACCTTAAAAATCATGAATTGTCAGATCAAATATTGGTTTGGCTGACAGATGTGCCTGCAAAGTTATATCATTTTTTTGAGCTACTGAACCAGTGTCTTTTAGACTCTTCTCCCTTCTAAACATGTTAGTTACTAGTTAGTATGTGCTATCCAAATTTGAAGAAACTCGTATTGTACCTGGACACCTGGTTTAATTCTCCATCAAGTTAGACCCTGTCCATACCTATGTACATAAAAAACAGATCACTACAATGTTTCATTAATTCATAATTTTTTTTTACCATGTGTATGGATGTAAACAATTACTCCCTCTGTCTTAATATATAAGACATAACTAATATAGGCATGAGCTTATCAGCCGAATCTGCCAGCCATTCAGTAGTGTTTTTCTTTCACAATAAATCAGCCAACAGTACTTTCTGCCATGACTTATCAGCCAAACGAACAAGGCGGGCAAAAAAGGTTGAAAATATTTTGTACTGCTCTTCCGTTATTATAAGCAATGCGACTTTGACAGCAGCAGTCCCTTTTAGTTTCTTTGGTACCTAACTTGCAATCTCTGAAAATGTGCAGACTGACATGTTCGATCAGGTGATTAGAGAGTGCAGTGAGCACAATTCACAATTCCAATCACTGATCAGGTAAATTGTACCCTACATTCCTACTAGAAGGTTGACCATCTTGATCCAAAGTTAACCTGATTGATAGACATTTCCAATGCAACTGACAAGGCCTGGCTTATGACAGGAAAATGGTGGAGCAAAACTTAGATATTGAGACAACTAGAAATTAGGATCACTATGGTGCAGCTATCCACCATCTTTCCCTGCTCCGTAACAAAAGATGCCTTATGGCTTACATGTACATAACTAAAAGTTCTCAATGAGCTAACTTTTTGTTTGTTTGTTTTATGCTGATAGCACATGCTTAAAATTGATTTTGTGTGTACTTTAGCTGAATGAATTCTATCCAAACAGGTACAACCGAGCAGAAGTTATTCAGAGTTTTAGATGGAAAGTTGGCCCTGTGCTTCCTCATGACATACAAGAAAAGCTCCATTTCTCAGAGAAAGAGTACTTCAAGAACCACTCTGCAGCCATTAAATCATGAAGAGACTTGAAGAGACTATTTCTTGAAGTATCCATGAAAAGCTCCATTTCTTGAACATTTTCAATATCTTCAAGCATCACAACCGAGCCTGATGGAATGCCACCCTTGTGATGCTTGAAGAGACTATTTTCAACAATGAAAGGACATGTCATCCTGGGTCTGAAGGGACAAGGTACATGAGACGTGTACCAGAGAGCTTCTAACTAGACATGTTCTGTACCAGGGAGCTTCTTCTAACTAGTTTTTGGCAGTGATTTATTGCTCTAGATAAATGAGTGAAGTTTATAATATCTTTATTAGTGACAATTTTCTTCATGATGTATTACTTTTATAGATCTTACAACTCTGTAAATTGTACAATCAGTCTTACTAAAATTCATTTCCTCTGTTTACGTGTGGATGCCTTTTGGTCAGTGTGCCATCTAAGAAAGCTGATGTTGATAACAGTTTAACTTGTGTATTGACATTTAGTTTTGCTCGACCTAGAAACTTATTTTTCCTGTGCACAAGTTTGATTTACTTCTTGCACTCGATGTTGTGAAATCATAGTTCTCTCAGAGTTCAAATTCTAACTTGCTCTTGTCAGAAGCTACAACACAGGTTCATTCCACCTTTGTATCACATCATACTGACCTTTTCCATCTTTGCAATGAAGCAAGATTAGTGCAATTCTTGCAGGAAAGTTCCTGCTAGCCGGATTTATGTAAAGTTGTTCAGAACATCACTTAGCTAAGGTTGGTATCTTACTTTTACCAGCGTAGGTTTGTTGGGATGCTTTTATTCTTAGGAACTTACAGACCACCATGGCTGTCTCAACAGCAATTGATATTTAGAGAGTCTAGCTTGAAGATTGCTGAATTTTGAGGTTAAAACTTAAAACCATACAACAATTGTATCATGTTGTAGTACCTGCAAACTTTTAAATTTGAATTGCATCACTGCACGATGCTTATTGACCCCACACATGGTTGAGAATGCAGTGCCATGCCATAATTCCTGACCTAAACTCTTAACTGTAGATATTTGTACTGTGCTAGCTCAAACATCTTCCTCAGCATATTACGTGTCATATGTATATTGTATGCTCAAACTGTGCGGTGAAGTTAAAAAAAAGTATTATTGCCTTTTCAAGGTATAAACATCGGAGTAAAATGTCTATTGTTGTTTAATACATGAGCTGCATTAATGCTGCAAGTGATTAGCTAGCATGCTACCGCATTGCTTGATCCTCTAATGTTTCTCTTGGAATTAGCATCTGTATGTTATGTTAGAAAAAAAAAGGTGAACAAATAAGCCTGCTTTTATCTATTTCACTCACCTAGATTGCTTGTTAGCTTGTTGCATGCCTCTTTCCTATCCTACTCCAAACAATTCGAATGTGTTTCTTACCTCTGCTTTGATGTGAATAGTTATTAGAGAAAAGAAGACAATTTTTTAATGGTTTCTTACTCTGCTGCCGTTTGCATTACATGTCCTTGTTTTTGTTTAAACAGGATTCATCAAAACTATATGTGAAGTGTCTTGTACTTCAGTATTGCTGGCATGAGTAGGCGAAACATTCCCCCCTCTAGGACCGGTTCTTTCCTGCAGTTCCATGTTAGGTACTAGTATTCAGTATTCTCTATTCTGGTAAGCTACGGCCAAATTGTAGTGGTCCATAACTCCATATACTGACATTCAAACTTGAAAACACGAACCTACCAACTACTGGCACTTTATTTCAGAATCATTTCCCTCTTATCTTTTGGGGGCGGTTCGTAACGTTCTTCTGGCACTGATGTGTAACTACTGGTAGGCCATGGTACTGATGTGATGTGGTAGTGTCTCCGCCAATGTGGCACGCAAATCTGGATGATGGTCAGTTGGTCACTGGAGACATAAAAGGCTTTGGATGATGGTTTTCATGCATGTCATGGAATACTTTTGAAGTGCTAACCTAGGCAAACAATGACAAAGACTAGATGATAAGCCTATAATATACAATCTTATATTTAAGCCTTCCAAGTGAAGAATGTCTTTTCTCTAGCACTTATTGGGTCCAACAAGCTCCCAATTTTTTGAAGAAGATAATTAGTATGTCTAGTTTGGGTTCGCAAAATAATTGTCCTTGGCAGAGGCTGCGATAACGAAAAGACAAAATAGAACATCCTCCCGAGATCCTCAGCAGCCTTTTCTTTTCTTTTCTTTTTTTAAGCGAATTAACACTGACAGTAGTACATATAGGAGAAATTACAAGAAATAAAACTAATCGACCTTGGCATGGGCGCATTGACAATCTCCCCAGCGCCACTAGGTAAACCGACGAATCGGATCCCGGGCCAACACTAGCAGGCGGCAGCTCGCGACGGGCTCCTCGCCGGCAACGACGACGCACCCATTCCGGCGCCGGCGAGGAGTCCCGACAGGGGAGACGGGACGAACCGGTGAGCCCAGTGCCTACATGCCGCGCGTACGATTCCCTTGGGGTGCTGGACTTGACGCGTAGCCCATGTCTGCACAAGTGGTAATAGTATCGTGGAACATTGTTTTAGGCAAAGGGTCGTCTTCTCTTTGACATTCGGCTTGGAGTTCTCGTATGGCGCAAGTGTGATTCTCTTTTCTCCCGTTACCGCACGATGATATGCCAAAAAAGGTCTTTGACTTCGTGCAAAGTTTACAAAAACTAGCCATGGCGAGCGTACCTGACGAGTGATTATCGAGACAGACAGACTAGTGAACTCGGCTCAACCACAGTGACAGTGTTTGTTTGACACTGTCGAGACAGGTTAGGCTACATTCGGTTACCAGGTTTTAAAGGCCCGGAAGCATTCCAACCGGAATTCCTTCTTTAATTTCTATAGCTAGCATCACCAGAAACGATTCCAATCCAAAATCACCCCTAACCGAACGAGCCCTTAGGGCACTCACAATGCAAAACTCTATCACAGAGTCCAAGACACTTAATTACATATTATTTATGATATTTTGCTGATGTGGCAGCTTATTTATTAAAGAAAGAGGTAGAAAAAATAAGACTCCAAGTCTTATTTAGACTCCAAATTCACATTGTTCGAGGTAATAGATAACTTTAGACTCTATAATAGAGTCTGCATTGTGAGTGCCCTTAGTGAATTCGTTTCAGCTCGATAAGCCTCTGCGTACCTGTTAAAGGCTTAAAGCTAATTAATCTGCCGACGGCCTGCCGGCTGCCGAGCAAAGCTGAAACTTCCGGGTGGGGGGGCCAAAGCGAGCATCATTTCCGCCCGTTGCTTGCGGTTCCTCAGCACTCGGTCTTTGCTTGGAGCAGAAGTGAGTCTTCTTCTCTATTAGTGTAGTGATCCTAAGCCATCGAGCCAATGATTTTTGAAGATGGTTGGTGCAAGATACTCGCTCTTGAATTCCTTAAAAAGAAAAAAAAAAACAGTTGCTCTTGTGGGGACTGGGGCTGCAGCAGCGTGGGAGGCGAGCGACGGACAGGGAAACGACACGGGCAGGATTTTGCATGCGGCGGCGAAAGGACATCCTGCGGTCCTGCCGGCCCGCGCCCGCGCGCGGTTACCGAGTCAAACCCAAGGCGCTTTGCCTGCCTGACGTTGTGTAGATCCATCGCAGCCTTTCTCCGGCTTCCGTCTTTGTCTCGATTTTGAAAACCTGTGGCTCATTTCCCCGATGAGCATCTTTAGCTTCTCGGGTTGTGATGCTGCTCCGTATTGCCATCGCGCGTTCGAATTGCTATACTACACGACTACACGTATAGTACTACCTATTGCTTTGCTTCTCCATCTCCCTGTCGATACAAATCTCATGCATGCAACTTCTCATCATGCCTGGTAGTACGTATCCAGAAGACGAGTTTGCACCAGCGAGGTGCAATCCGTTGCGGGCACGTCGTCACCGCCGAATATCATATCCAAATTATTTACTGCTCGAATTGACCGTTTGATCGATCGATCACGTTGAACGGCCATTAAACAAATCCAGGACTACTGTATAGTAACGAGGAATCACCGAACGGTCCTTTTGCCTCCTCGGAATTTCCCGTGGCTTGCAGACACAGCAACCCATCCTCCCCTCCACATGGCCGGCCACCTGCAAAGACAGCGTGCAACGGCAACACGTACAGTGTACGTTGAGAGAGGAGAGAGAACGAAATATATAGCCAGTCCGATGGATCGTCGATCCATACGTAGAGACGACGCACCAGACGGTCCCGCCGTAGCTGCCACGCCGGCGCCGACCAAAACCTGCAACCCTCAGGCGCACCCCCCCCTGCGGTCCTGTGCTGTCCCCTCCCCCTCCCTCTACCAAAGACGGTGGTGGTGGTGGTGGCCTGGTGGTGGTGGGGGAGAAGCTGGCGGGCGCGGGCGCGGGCGCGGGCGGACGGGAAGATGAAGCCCACCAAGACAACTCAAAACCCAACGGTCACTCCTCCTCCCTCCTGCCTTTCGCTTCTTTTAAGCCTTTATTACTCTCCTCTCTCTCTCTCACACACACACACTCGCACACACCGTCTCTTTCATCGCATCCCACCCCCACCCCACGAGCATCCAGCCTGCCCTCTCGCCGCACGCCACGAGCGTAGTCGTCGCCGGCGAAGACGGCCTGCCTGCGTGTCTAGTCGGAGCCTGAGCCTCCGCCCTCGTGCTGGCTCCCGGGAAATAAACGACGCGAGAGGTAGCGGAAGCGGACGTGGTCGATGGCGAGAGGTAGCACGGGCGCAGGCGAGGAGGAGGAGGAGGAGAGGGCGGCGAGCGAGGCGCTGACGGCGGACTCGGCCGACGAAGAGGGGCGACGCGGGAGCAGCTCCAGCGCCAGCTCCGAGGCCGCCTCCTCCACCGTCTCCTACACTTACTCCCCGCCCGACGAGTGGCAGCAGAAGGTGGCCATCAAGACCTGCGTGTCGGTAGTGTCGGCCGACGTCGCGGTCGCGGGCGCGGGCGGGGCTGACGACGGCGGCAATGAGAAAAAGCCGCCGAGAGCCTCAGGTACGTAGTGCAACGCGAATGCAATCTCCAATCTGGACTAACAGCGGTCTGTCGGTCGATCTCACCGTCGTGCTTGTGCGAAATTGCCTGCCAGAGATGGAGATGATGAAGGAGAGGTTCTCGAAGCTTCTTCTCGGCGAGGACATGTCCGGGAGCGGCAAGGGCGTCTGCACCGCGCTCGCCATCTCCAACGCCATCACCAACCTGTGCGGTACGACGTGACCAAAACAACTTGTTGGTTAGCTTTGCACAATTGCATTGATTGGTTAGGTTAGCCCGGTTGCATTGCATTGCTTTATGCTTTCTTGTACGACAATTGCAAATTTGCAATGGAGTTTCGACTTGCTCTTGATGCCGTTGCGGCGCACCGTGTGTTTGCAGCGACGATATTCGGCCAGCTCTGGAGGCTGGAGCCGCTGCTGCCGGAGAAGAAGGCCATGTGGCGGCGGGAGATGGACTGGCTGCTCTGCGTCAGCGACCACATCGTCGAGCTCGTGCCCACGTGGCAGACGTTCCCGGATGGTACAAGGCTTGAGGTAATTAAGTGACAATAACAACTAACGCACTAAAATTGTGTCTTTACCTAAAAAAGTAAAAATTTGTGTAGAATTGATCATCATTTCCCAGCATGTTTCTGCAGTAAAATCTTAGGTATACATCGTTTTGTAGGACGCATGATTTCAGGAACAAGTTCATCTAAAGAAACATTGATATAAATCTAGTAGTGTACCTGTGAAGGTTTCTAATGAGCAATTGCAGCGTCTGGCGTCCTAGCCATGTGTGATTAAGCGCAAAATCTTTGGTGATTTGAATCTTCATGGTGCTGGATCGCGGCAAGGAGCCATTAAATACGTACTTAGCCGTTTGATACCTAATCTAGTGTATTAAAAAGGGACAGTTAAGCGCGTGATGTCTGAGGTCCAAAGAAAGTAAATAGCTCTCTTATCAATCAACAACCAAGAATAGAGTAAAGATCACATTAATGTGATGCCCGTTTTGGTGGTCACTTGTGCATGTTTCATCAAACTTGCCAATTCAAATGCCGTGTTCATTCCTAGCTGTGCCTGTATCTGCTAAGTAGTAACCACGAGATGCATTATAAAAGAAAAGAAAAAAAAACTGTTCAGAATGATGCTAATCCTGTTCATCCATCTGTATACCAATTTCCTGTTTAGGGGATGTTTGGATACCAACTAAATTATAATGAGCAGATAAAGGTGATCTAAACACTCTAGATTATGGGAACCACCAGAGTAATTTTTGTGATTGTAGTTCATTTATACTTCCATACTACTTAGGGATGAAAACGGATCGGATATCACCAATATCATATTTGTTTTTATATTTTTGGTCGAATTCGAATTCGAATACGGATAATGTCAACTATGTCGGATAAGATAGGATTAGATGTGGACATCATAAATATACGATTTAAGTATTCGGATACGGATACGGTATCGGATGTTGAACATTCGGACTCGAATACGGACAGATCTAAATCCTTTTAAACGAATTCGGTGTCAAATACGGTCGAAAAATATCCGTACCGTTTTCATCTTTGCTACTAATAAACCTCTAAAATACAGTACAGAGTTTCAAACAGTCTAGACTAATCCTCATTCCAGATTGCTATAATGTTGCAATGTGTAGTTCTATATTTCAAGAATCATTATGGCAACAATGTCGATGCGAGCAGTGTAAACTGATTAATAATTGTCGATTGCAATTTTTCAGATCATGACAAGCAGGCCACGGTCTGATCTGTACATCAACCTGCCGGCACTTCGGAAGCTAGACAACATGCTCCTCGTGAGTTTAGCATCACATGCCTATTTTCTATTCACAATTCTTCTGAACAAACGAACATTTTCCAACTTACTGACAAGTGACAATCCTCTGCTTCCAGGAAATCCTGGAAGGATTCAGAGATGCCGAATTCTGGTACGTGGACCAGGGCATCTGCGCGCCGGACTGCGACGGTTCCGCGTCCTACCGGAGAACGTTCCACCGCCGCGACGACAAGTGGTGGCTCCCGGTGCCCCGCGTGCCCCACGGCGGCCTCTGCGAGGCCACGCGGAGGCAGGTCGAGCACCGGCGCGACTGCGCCAACCAGATCCTGAAGGCCGCCATGGCCATCAACAGCAACGCCCTGGCCGAGATGGACGTGCCGGACTCCTACCTCGACTCGCTGCCAAAGGTCGTGCAGAACTCACGGACCATGACACGACGATGTCTGGACATTCTGTCCATACATCGTTCGAACACTCTGTGCCGGTATACCTTGAAGCTGACACGGTACACTTTGTTTGATCAATGTTTGGACGTGACAGAACGGGCGCGCGACGCTGGGCGACGTCATATACCGGTACATCACCTCGGACCACTTCTCCCCGGACTGCCTCCTCGACTGCCTCGACCTGTCGTCGGAGTACCAGGCGCTGGAGATCGCCAACCGCGTCGAGGCCTCCGTCTACGTGTGGCGCCGGAGGGGCGGCGGCGGCGGCCACGGCGCCGCCGCGAAGCCGGCGAGCCGTGCGGGCGCCAAGTCGTCCTGGGGCATCGTGAAGGACATGATCATGGACACGGAGAAGCGAGACCTGCTCGCCGAGCGCGCCGAGGGGTTGCTGATTTCGCTGAAGCAGCGGTTCCCCGGGCTCACTCAGACCAGCTTGGACATGAGCAAGATTCAGTACAACAAGGTTCGTCGCGTCTTTCAGAATGATTTGCTGGCGGTAATGATAGCTCAGCGAATGGCGGTCTGAACATCTTCTTTTTCCTCATGGTTATCAGGACGTGGGGAAATCGATCCTGGAGAGCTACTCGAGGGTGCTGGAGAGCCTGGCGTCCAACATCATCGCACGGATCGACGACCTGCTCAGCGTCGACGAGCTGAGCAAGCAGTCAGACAGCATTCCGTCCGCCGGCGTGGACGCGAAGATCGTCTGCAAGATCAACAGCAGCAGCAGCAGCAGCAGCAAGCAGGCGGCCACGGTGGTGCCCGCCTCGGGCACGCCGTACGCGACGGCGTACACCACGCCGAGCTTCTCGCCGGCGCAGCTGTCGAGCCCGTCCAAGATCGGGAGGGCCCTGCTGGTCGACCGCCGGTCGCACCACGTCAAGGGGCCCGCCGGAGCTACTAAGAGGACAACGGCGAGGTCCGTGGCTGACCGCGCTGGCGTGGCGGAGGTCGTCAAGGGAATTGTGGTCGGCAGCGCCGTGTTCGATGTCCCGACGGCTGTCACAGCAGAGATGTGAAGACCCATGGGTTCAGATCGAGGTCGCCTGTGGAGGCCTCTATGTGTAGTGTATACGTAGCTCGCTCGCTCGTCTGTGCGTGCCAGATACGTTGTGGCGTGTAGGAGTGTTTACTGTAGCATCCGAGGGCGGTTTCTCTGGTTGTCAGCCCTCCTCCGGTTGTAATGTTTGGCGCGGTGTCATGTAGGACTTGGTATGTTAAGGGAGTTAGGGCAACGGATCTAGTGCAAACTCATCTTCCGTGCAAACTGTGCAAACTCTAATCTGGACCGCAGGATGTTGATCCAAGGAGGCGCATGAGAGAGGTGGAAGGAGGGATTTGTAAAAGTGTGATTAAGAGCGGGCGGTTAAGTGCAAAATTACCCGATCTCTCCGCGCCCCTTGGATCAACATTCTGCGGTCCATATTAGAGTTTGCATAGTTTGCACGGGAGATGAGTTTGCACTAGATCCGTTGCCTTCTATCAGATCAGATGTTCATCGGATCAAAGCACCGCGCCGTCGCAAGACAGTAATCGTGCCCGATTTTTTTATCGGGATGTCCACGAAGAGACAATCAAGCCCGATTTTGACTCGCTAGTCTCATCGATGTTTTATCAGAGTTTTATAGATAGGGAACATATCCTGTGCAACCCAGCTTCGTATGCAACCTATGCAACCACCAATTAAGACCACAGGATCTAGATCCAACGTCTGAGGTTTTTTTCACTTAAACCCTCCCTTCTGGATACACACGGGTTAGATTTAAACCCACAGGTAGAGGGGTTTAAGTGAAAAAAAACTCAGACGTTAGATCTAGATCCTGTGGCTTTAATTGGTGGTTGCATAGGTTGCACACGAAGCTAGGTTGCATATGATACGTTGCCACTTATAGATATTATTAATAAAGATAAAGATGATAAAAATTTTATAGAAGTAAAGAATTTTATAAAGATAAAACTTTTATACACTATTTCTAAAATATAAATGCATTAGAAATTCGTTCATAAAACCTTCATATGGTCTTAACGAAACCCAATACATAATGAACGTCACAGCCGGCCTCTTGATCTCTTGAAGTATGCCGCGCGTGTGAAACATTCGCAGAACCTTCGCGGTCTCGCCTAGAATTTAAGGTGCACTAGTGTCGTTCGCATGAAATTTAGCCACATCAGCGGGTATTCCTCAGCCATTGGATCTTGATCGGGCGGCTCAATCACGGCTACGATACTGTTCAGTCACTTGCCAAATATTGTTTATTAACTTTTAGGTAATATTGATTTATAATGTTCTAATATTGTTTATTCACCGTTCAAATAGTGTTCGCTTACCAGAACAATTGTGTCGAATTAATTCTGCCGGTTCCACATTAGCTTATATGAAAGTACAGAAAATAAACGATATTTTTGTTGATGTATTTTTTTATAATGAGTATAACTAACCAAAAATGACGAAACTAGCGTAGTAATCTATAACTCTTATAAAGCAAAACTCCACTATCTCTTGACATGCAATGCGTCCACCTCAGTAGTCTATTATCAACCCCACTATCTATTTTCTCTTAAATTGCAAAACGTTCACCTCAGCAGTCCACTATCATTTGCCTCTATCAATTTCTCCTGACATGCAAGGTGTCCACATCAGCAATCTACTATCATTTGCATTAAAGTTAACTAGCACAAGAATTATGACATCCACATCAGCGAGACACATCATCCACTATGGATACAATTTTCAATGATTATGCTAATAAAAGAGTTATATATTTATTATATTCCTCCTTCATACCCGCGGCAACGCGCGGGGAATCCTCCTAGTATTACTTACTACTCAATACGATTCAAGGATGAGATTGATATTTTCGTTTTCTAACAAAGGGTTCGCTTTGCCTCTATTCTATATTTTGCACTGCTCATAGCGTTAATAGACCTTTTTCAATTCATCCTCCATCTTGATATCATTTCGATGAACAATATCAATAGGATAACAATATAACATCGAATAAAGACAGGATCACCTATATTAACAGGCTAAGCATCTAATATACGACTAAAGCTCTCTACAAACAGTCTACAAGTAGGGGCGAAGCTATGTTGTTGTTCATGATGCATTTAGTGAAGTGATCTACGAGAAAACATGAAACCAAGCTTCGTTGTTGTGTTTGTTTGTGTGGTGGTTGGAGGGGGGGGGGGGGCAAATGCACCCAAAAAGAGAAAATGCAAAAATAGTAGGTTTGATAATTCCCACAAGTTCCGATGAAGACTCCTCAATGAGGAAGACAAGTACTCCCTTCACACTCTCTCTGTCTCGTTATTAGAAGTCATTCTGGGGAAGGACCGACCTGAACCAAAAGAAGTCGTTCTAGCCACTGACGTTAAATTTGGAGTCGTTTTAGCCTCCGACGTTAACTTTGGACGACGCTACTCCTCGCGCTTCGGCTCCCGCGCCGCATATTAATAGTCCGCGATCGATCTCTTCATTTCCCTCGCCAAACTCCTCAATGAGGAAGACAAGTACTCCCCCCGTATCGTTATTAGAAGTTGTTCTGGGGAAGGACCGATCTTAACCAAAAAAAAGTCATTGACGTTAACTTTGGAAGACAAGTACTCCCTTCATACTCTCCGTATCTCTTCACTTCCCTCGCCGCGTTAATAGACCACTGCGTGTGATACTCTCCCCATCTCTTCGAAGACAAGTACTCCCTCCATTTCTCGCCGCGTTAATAGGCCATCGTGTGTGATACTCCCTCTGTATCTTTTTACTTCCCTCGCCACGTTAATAGGCCACCGCGTGTGATACTCTCCCCCATCTCTTTGAAGACAAGTACTCCCTCCATTTCTCGCCGCGTTAATAGGCCATCATGTGTGATACTCCCTCTGTATCTCTTCACTTCCCTCGCCGCGTTAATAGGCCACCGCGTGTGATACTCTCCCCATCTCTTCGAAGACAAGTACTTCCTCCATTTCTCGCCGCATTAATAGGCCATCGTGTGTGATACTCCCTGTGTATCTCTTCACTTCCCTTGCCGCGTCGCGTTAATAGGCCACCGCGTGTGATGTCCCTAGCCTCCGACATTAACATTGGAAGACAAGTACTCCCTCCATATCTCTTCACTTCCCTCGCCCTCCGACATTAACATTGGAAGAGAAGTACTCCCTCCATATCTCAACACTTCCCTCGTCGTGTTAATAGGCCACCACGTGTGATGTCCCTTTAATTTAATCATGTCATCAACTTCACGTCGCATGCCGCTCGACAAATACTCCCTTCATACTCCCTCTGTATCTCTTCACTTCCCTCACCCTCTGATATTGACATTGGAAGACAAGTACTCCCTTCATACTCCCTTCGTATCCTCACTTCACTTCCCTCGCCCTCTGATATTAACATTGGAAGACAAGTACTCCCTTCATACTCCCTCCATACAAGTACTCCCTTCATACTCCCTCCGTATCTCTTCACTTCCCTCGCCCTCTGATATTGACATTGGAAGACAAGTACTCCCTTCATACTCCCTCTGTATCCTCACTTCCCTCGCCCTCTGATATTAACATTGGAAGACAAGTACTCCCTTCATACTCCCTTTGTATCTCTTCACTTCCCTAGCCCTCGCATCGTCAACCTCACGCCACATGCAGCTTGACAAGTACTCCCTTCATACTCCATCTGTATCTCTTCACTTCCCTCGCTGTGTTAATAGGCCACCGCGTTTGATGTCCCTTTAATTTAATCGCATCGTAACACCACACACCTCCCTCTGTATCTCTTCACTTCCCTAGCCCTCGCGTCGTCAACCTCACGCCACATGCCGCTTGACAAGTACTCCCTTCATACCTCCTCTGTATCTCTTGATTTCCCTCACCGTGTCAATAGGCCACCGCGTGAGATGTCACTTTAATTTAATCGCATCGTAACACCACACGCCGCTAACCGCCACCACACACCAACTCCACCTCGCACCGCATGCTTGATATAGAGGGAGTACCCATAAAGAAAGTCGTCTAGGGCAACAACACGGTCTCCAAAACCGAACTTTGACTCCTTGTTTTTATAAAAATATTTATCAAAAAGTGGTATACGTATAGTTTTATGAAAGTGTTTTTCAAAACAAATATATTCATATGGTTTTACATTTTCAAACTTAACAACTTAAAAGTTATTCATGATTTATATTCTCAATGTTTGATCCAAACCTTGTGCATAACGATTTTCTTTATGGGCATGGAGGAGTACTTCACTAGAGTCTAATTAAGGTTAACATTTCTAGTCTCATTGTGTAATCTATTATCATGCCTAGCAGATATTAACTCTACCAATTTCAACTGATTTGATTTAGATTTTATAGGACGCGACAATATGGTATGAAACGCAGGCGTCCTTAACACCGAAGGTCTTCTAGGTGTGCCGCCCTCCTCGGTAGAACAAGGGGAGGAGACTCAAGCCTCCCCCCAGAAGGTGGAGGACCAGCGCAATGTCAGCAGCTTGGAATTTCAAGCGTCTTTTGTATTTCCATCCTGTTTTCACGTTAGTTCTTTTTTTGCTTAGCTTTGTAACCCACAAGGCAAATACACCACCTGTAGATTGCTTAGCTTTGTGAGTGCACGGGTACAAATAAGAATAGTAGAAACATAGTATGCACACTCCAAATCTTTCCGAACGATAGCGGCAAAGGATGCACATGGTACATGTAGCCTGCAGGTGATCCTACGAGTCTGCGACTCTTTGGCAACTGGTTTTATAAAACTACCACAGGCTGACCTACTAGCCCATTAGTAAGTTCAGAACTGCAACTAAACCACGAGAACACAGGGGGAAACATGAATACAAAAGGACACAGCCTACGTCCACATCTGTCCAGGTGTGATGATGCATCTAAATACTGCCTCCACCGACCGGATGGATGTAGTCCCGACGCCAACTTTCAACAATTACAACTATTACTTTCGATCCATGCCTGACGGCTCGCATCAACAGTCCCAACACTACAACAAAGCAAGCTCAGCTCTACTCCTTTTATTCCTGAAAAGCAAAAGGAGAATAGGATGTGAATAAAATGATGTGGCCATTGAGAAAGCATTGCTGTAACAGGGGTTGCGGGATGCTAGGATTCAAGAAAGTGCAAGCTGTCATGGTAAGTTCTACTTCTATGTGTCACCGTTACCCTTAGTGCCATATATACCTTCTAGGTAATGTATGCACTCTTTACATACACTACAATAATCCTTCTAGGATCAACACCACTAAAGTGGTTGAAGAAAGATTGAAACTATACTCTGCTACTGTTTTTTTCTTAACAAGTAACACTTACCAACAACTTAATTATAAGCTAACACTTGCAACGGATGCAATACCCCTTGCCATGAATTGAGATTTAGAACAACTAATCCACCAAGCTCTGCCGTTCACTTCAATCATCACAAAGTACAAAAAAATATGTTTGCTTCCAAAAAGCTAGTGGGCTGTACGAGATGGTACATATTAGGCTAGGAGGTAAAGACTGATGGTGACGTAACCTGTTCTAAGCTGCTAAGATAAACTTTCTACTAGTTAATTAAAGCTTACACTTCATAAAAAGTTGATAGTTTACAGCCATCGTTGTCAACCTCCACTACCATGCAATCCGTTTCAGATTCAACTAGCAAGTAAGTCTTGTACAGACTTTTGTGATTATTTTTTCAGAATGGAGCTGGGATAATGACACAAAATATAAAAGAAAGATATGTTTTCTTGAAACGAAAAAAAGGAATATATGTTTTGAACTTCCTAAGATTGGAATAGGATACCTAAGCTGCATAGATGATCAAGGGCAGTACCCCTGGAGACAGAAAAATTGATAAGGCTTTAGCTTATACATCACATCTCACAATTAGGTTCCTTGTATGAAGACAATCAAACTACCATTTGCTATAAAAAAAATTCGAACAACTGCTGAAGTCCAAGTATATAGTCTAGGCTCATTAAGATGTAAGATCGAGTTAAGTGCTGCTGCTAACCACCTAAATACAACTGTACAACGTTGTTGACAGCAAGACATGACTCAAAATGGGGGCACCAACAAAGTGAGTAGCACCGGTGATGCAAGCATAACAAACACCACAACTAATGAAAAGCAAAAAATAGAAACTGTGAGGTGTCCTATATATGGTATACCTTGATCACAGAAAGGAGAGTTCTCAGCAGATTGTTCAGTAATACAGCGAACCTGAAAGTGCAGTCTAGCATGTCAGTGTACGTGCGCATCCATGTATATTCAAGGTAATACACAAATTAATGCAATGATATACCTTGCCACCAATCACCTCTAGTAGCAGAGCCATCCGGGTTGTCCTCCTTGTACTGGATTTAAAATTCAAAATAAACATTAGACTTAACTGCTCCAAATGATCTGTATACTTATATATAAAAAAGTTCTACGTACGTTTGTATGTGGCTCGTTGGCTGGTTGCTTCTGTAAAGTGCTGCTGTAGAACTCCCGACCACCGTAATGCACGGATGAGCCAAAGTAAGGGGATTCTGATGACTCATTTGGATAAGACTGTTTTCCATCCTTGTAAGTAGGGCGGCCATGGGATTTGCCATCTGAGCACGAATTTAAACTTCCATAGTTATTACATCAATAATGCTCCAGATTAACTCTAAACTAAGATGGTAAAAAAAAAGGTCTTAAGTATCGCTTTGGTTATGAACGGAACCTAAATTCGAAGAGAAAATATCAAACTCACAGGGTTACCAAGAACTACCTACCTGTAATGCTACTGCCATTCTGTCCTCTGGAGCTCTGCTTGTTCAGCATCGTGTACAAGTCCGACTGCTTTGCGTCATTTGCGCTCCCCTTGAATGCAAAACAAAGTCACAATGTCAACGTCATATCCAAAATAGATTATGCAGAATCCTATAGCTCCTCTATTATCAAAATTACCCCTCATCATATATATAGTTAAAATAAATTGAGAAACCGTTGAGCTCTCTCCACAAATCGCAACATAGTAACGGACCCATCAGCAAATCGCACCAATTCACTAATTATGAAAAAAAAAATCCTAGGACTCCAAGAATCCACCAGAACGATGGCGTGAAGAGACGGCCCGTACATACCGCAGGCGACGCGGAGAAGACGGTGCTGAAGTACCCGCTAGCCGGCGGCGGCGCCGCGGCTCCGGCGGCGGCGGGGGCCGACTTCTTCTTCGTATCCATAGGTAGGGTCGTTGTCTGCGCTAGCGGCTTCGGGAGATGGGCCTAGACTCTCGAGAGGATGGAGCCGTGAACACTTCAGGCGGAGAGAGATAGGTCACGTGAAGATGGTCGTTGTAGGCGGCGGCGCGGAAGGGAAGGAAGCAGTTGGTTGTTCGCCTCGTGGCGTCCTGCTCCGGCCAACATCTGTGCCGGCATTTAAAGGCCTCGACGGAGCGCCCCGGTTTCGCTATTTCCGAGATCTTAAGGGGGCTGCGTGGAGAAAATTGTATTTCGCTTTCATCCGCCTTCAGACTTTGCAGAGTGACAAATTATTGATAACAAAATTCCGAACATCATAACTGCAAAAAAAATCTTTTGACAAATACCATCCCCAACAAATTGCAACCCAAAGGTCAAAGAATCGTGGAAAAGCTCATCTAAACCGCAACTACTGCATTTGTTCCAAACTATAGTTTAGCTTGACTTTGTAATAAGTTAAACTTTTCTAACATTGATTAAGTTTTTTTAAAATATGGTAGAAACATCTAGAGTTCAGTTAAATGCACTTTCAATATGTATTTCATAGGTAACATAACTTACTAAACAAATTTCATGTTGTAAATGATGGTGTATGAACTTGTAAAATTTTAAAAATTAAATTATTGATAAAACCAAAATAAGGGGAGAACCCCTCTCCTTCGTGTACTCTCTGCATGTATATGTAACCTAGCCCACACGACTTATAAGGGGAGCCAAGCCTTCTTTCTCACAAGGTTAGATGATTGACTTCAAATCAACTTCCCAACAATTAACTTTCCCTTCTTTGAACACTTCCTACCTATATGACTGTAGCTTGCATACACTTTGTTGTAAGCCTTTTGGAGCACTTTGGCATTGAGGAACACATACTTAGAGGTCTGCGGCACTTAGAGCTTTGTCCTAAATTAGTATAATCCTTTGTTCTGAGTGCTAGCATTGAGTCCTGAATTTGATGCATGGGTATCATGGAAGTAGATGTGAGTACGTGTGCATGCATGTGAACATTACTTCATTTTGAAAAAAGAAGAAAGAGAGTAAGTTTACACAAAATCTATGAAGATATCACTTTGACTATTAACATTTTTAGAAATGTATTATTCAAATAGAGGAATTATATATTATGGAAGTATTCTAAACTTTATACAGGTGGTCTATCTAAATTTTAGATTTTATTAATTCAAATAAGGTTTATTTTCAATATAAGGAGAAAGTATTCACATTTTGCTTGCATTATCGTAGATCCCTTGAATCCCATGTACGGCTTCACCGTGAAGCGTGAACACCGACGTCTGAAATTTGGATCTAAACAAGACCTTAAGTGAACACAACAGTAGCACCATACCTTCGAACTCTACAAATCTTTTCACATCTTTAACGTCTCCAAAAATGCACTGACCAGTCGCCAGAATGTACGTGTTGACAGAACAGGTTCCACAGCACCACCCATATCTTTTCACATCCTTCTATACGGATCCAAAAGGAAGTGCTCGATCTAACGAGCATCACCGCAACTCGTGCCATTTGCCACCACAATTTCAGCACAAGATGCTCATTCCTTTTCATCTAGAATCACCTTGATGGCCAGCATTGACCGATTCCAGTCTGACTTATTTGGCAAAGTATCTACCTGCGTTGACCCATATAAAAGACTAAGAGCAACTCCAAGAGAAAAGTTATCCATGTTATGTATTCTATATTTGGCTATTTGGGGAGAGAAAAGAGAGTCCAACAACTATTGTATTTGGTTTGCTAAAATAGCAAGTCATCTATTCCGGAGTTCTCGCATGGTAAATATAGTTTGCATGTCCCGCTAGCCATACGATTAGACTGTTGGAGTTTTTTGTTTTTTTACATGATTTTCTATTTTAGAGGTTGGCTAAATCTTGAATTTAGCCATCCATTTTTATCAACTCTCTTGGAGTTGTTCTAAAGGGGTGTTTGGTTGGAGTTGTTAAAGTTTAATAGATACTGTAGCATTTTATTTTATTTGGTAATTAGTATCTAATCATGGACTAATTAGGCTCAAAAGATTCATCTCGCAAATTACTCTCTAGCCATGTTTTTAGTTTCGTAAATAGTATACATTTAGCATTTCATACATGTGTCCAAATATTCGATGTGTCGTAACCAAATAGGCCCTAATATCACCTACGCGAGAACCTTCCAATTAACTACACTAAGGTCTTGTTTAGGGTGGCTTATTAGGCTGTTTAACTTAAAAGCTAATCTCTCCAAAAAGGCCAACTTTTTTGTTTTGTAGCCTTTTTTCGAAAGATTCTCACAACTACAATCTTTTTAGTTTGATTTTAGAATCTAGACCCAGAGCTTGACGCCATTCACATCTTGGCGCCAGTGCCATTGGCGGTAAGCTCCTAGACCACGTGCACGTCGACACAGAGCTGGCAGTGACGTGTCAAGCACCTTGGCGCCGTCACATGTGGCGCCAAGCCTGTTGTGTCTTTGCTTTTTTTCTCCAGTCCAGACCATCATAGCATCAATGTTCATGGGCGTCCAAGACAAGCGAAAATACTATTCGCTGATTTATTATGAGAGAAAAATACTGTTGGCTGACAGAAAACTTATAAGACGAACACGCTCATTGTAAAGGAGAAATGACAGATTTTCTAATGTGTTGTATCACATGATGAAGGGAGGTGAAGATGGACCAAACGTCCCCAAGAGTTTTTTTCCTAGTGTTTCTACTAAATAAATCACACATGGGTTTTTGTGAAAGAAGTCCATAGAAAAGAGCCACCTTACACATTGCGCATGGGACCGCTAGGCCCATCCCCCTTCTAAGGGTGTCGGGAATGGAGATCTCTCCAAATCCCTAACCCCAATCTCAACACTACTCCACTGCCGATGGCCTCGACTATTGCTCATGATTTGCCACCACTAGTGCTCCCATATCCCGAATGGGAGGAGGAAGAAGACGTGACTCGCTAAATCGTGCATCGACTGATGTTGGTGCATCACTTACAGTTGTTGTGCCCACATGCTGTATAATAATTTTGCATGCCCCTTACACCTTGCCTTGATATTATTCACACAAGAGGATAAGGATCATCACCAGTGGTGGAACTAGAACTTTTGATGAAGGGGGTGGATAATACAATGACACCCTGTAAACATGATAAATATGTACAACAAATGTATATCTCAATAGCTTTTCAACACTCTTACATATATGTTTAGTACTTATAACGAAAACCCCTAAATTTTTTATATTTATTTTCAAAATTCACTGTGCTTTGGACCCTGCTAGCCCACAGTCATCGAAGAAGAGAAAACCGAATTAAACCACCTCAAAGCCAAGAGATCATGATAGGTGCGAGAACCCACTAAAGCAAGTTCAATAGTGGACTCCTATTATTGATAGGATTGGCAAGGCTTGAGTGCATAAGATTCAGTCTTACAGAAGGAGTGTGTAACATCCCCGATGTTACGGTTACTAAAACTGGATCATGTCATCATGAGCATTGCATAGTATATTTGTTAAGCACACACTGATGCACTAACTTAAAATAAGTTTGATTTGGATGAATGTGCTTAGGAATTAAAGTGTGCTTATATTGTGTATGGATGTTTGTGTTGGTGATTAAAACTCTAGGGTAAAAGTTTTCCGAGAGCTTAAGGGGAGAAACCCTAATTTTAAAACCCTGGATTTGCCCCCTTTTGTGCAATTCAAAAACCAAGAAAAATTTGAAGTTGAGTTCAAAAGCAAAGTTGTAGATCTTGTCAAGATGTACAACTTTCGTGTTTTGAGTTTTTGAAGTTTCAATACAAAATTCAGAATAATTGTGAAAATACAGATTTCCGGAAAGTGTCCCCTTTTCTAACTTGAATCTCCAATTCCAAATATGTTTGGAATTTTGAAAAATGGTCAACATGAAAGTTGTAGGGCTCAAAAAGTTGAACAACTTTCATGTTGGGAGTTTTTCAAGTTGTTATGGAAAATCAAAAGTAATTTTGGAAATTCTGATCTGCCCCAATTCAAAAATTGAAATTTCCCCAATTTGAGATTTGAAATTCAAACTGTTTTACTAAATTCAAGTTTTTCCACTCAGATTGAGCTTTGGGCACCAAAATATGTTTTGTAGCTTGTAAATTTCTGCACACTTTTATTTTGGTAAATTTTTTACTGCAGTTCACTTTTTGGTCGAAATTTTGCAAAACAGACAAAAAAATAAGGGGGGGATATGGATGGCTACAGTGGCCGATGTGGACCTCGGCGCCCTGTCCATCGCGGCCGCCGCCCGCGCAGCGCCGCCTGCGTGCGTGAGGGCACGCAGCTGCTTGGCTGCCTGTGTCGCCAGGCGACGTGGAGGCACGACGTCTCTTCTTTTCGCGATAAAAGCCTTTCCTGGACGACGCGCTCGTTCCTACTCTCGCACCGACGCCGGCGACCTTGCTGCGCTCCTCCAATTCGCGTTCCTCGCTCCCTTTCCAAGCCATTCGAGTGCACCAGCAGCTCCGCCTCGAACCAAGCCATCGATTGCGCCCCCGAGCGCAAGCTCTAACCCACCGGAGTCCTACACCGAGCCGTTCTTCTCCAAGCCCGACCGAGCGCCGCCGTGATCGAGCTCCACCATGGCCAGCATCACTCCGACCCTCTCCGCTGCCACTCCTTGCTCCTTTGAAGTCGTGGTGAGCCCCTCATGCTCGTGCGCCCTTTGGTTTGCTTTCTATCTGTTTGCAGTAGCCGGTGTCCGCACCGTTAGCCTCGTCGTCCGCCATGGACGCGGGCAAGGGGAGTAGGAGGGAGTAGCTTGTGCTTTGTATACCTCAGTAGGTGCGAGTGGAGTTGCAGAAGCTAGCCCGCCCTACCGCGGAGGCCAAGGGCTCACCGGTGTTGAGCTTGAGCTCGCCGGAGTGGAGGCGGAAGGAAGGAGAAGCTTCTGACGGGCGGGACCCGCCCGTCAGTGGCTGCAGGAGAGGGGCAGCGCCCGCGCGTGACGCGGGAGGCTCTTGGGCCGACTTGGGCCGTATCCAAGCGGGCCGGCCATAGGAGCAGTGACCCTTTTCTTTTTCTTTTATGCAAAGTTGTGGTATATGTTTGAATTTGTATAGAAAATTGCTTGCTGATCCAAAAATTATGAAAATTTTTGTGTAGGTTCTATAAATTTATTAGAACACAGGAAAAATATTAGATTTTATTTTATGATAGTTTGCATGTACATATAAATTGCCTCTGTTTATTAATAAATAAGTCTTCCATGATTTTTAATAATTTATGGGTATATCCAAAAATCATGAAATTTGACATGTGAACTTGTGTTACTGTTATCTAGCTTCAAGAATAATTTCAGCTCTTTTTGATAAAGTATGCTCTGTTTCTTAATAAAACTATTTAAAATAATTATAAAAGAAATAGAAATAATTAATCCTTTTAGGATTTGAGTGGTATTTTGGATTGATTGACAACCAGTGGTTACTTATCATGATATGCTCCCTGGTTATGGATTATTTTATATAAATGATCTTTGTTGTTTGATAGCTACACAACATTGCTTAATGAAGATGATAAAATTTGTTTAGTAGTAATCTATGCTTTGATAGCTAGATTAGTTTGTTTCTTTACCATGAAGGTAAATTGTACTCGAGGTAGTTATGTTTGTTGTTATCATCCAAGAACATGTAACCTGTCTTTATCATGTCATGAGCATCTAATTGATCATGCATATGCACCTTTACGTGTAGACTACGCTCCGGAGGAATCTAATCCTCAATGGGTTGCTTCCGAGTTTGTGGATCCATCTGGTTTTGCTGAGTTGTCGGACTTCCCTTCCGGCCAAGGCAAGCCCCGGACATTAAACCCTATCCTTGTATTTTCATAAAGTTATTTATATCACTTGAGTTAATATGATGCATTAGGTGAATAGGAGATGAGTGAATCATATTTGCTGCATTATCTACCTTGATGATTTCAATATTAACCTTGATACTTGTTTTATGAAAATACTTAGTATGCTTAGCCCTGCTTATTAGATAGGTTTTCAAATGGGAAAGTTTGAAGGGTTGTTGTGGAATACTTTTTTGGTCAATAATGTTTCAACTTGAGACCGGTCGGTGGACTTGCTTTAAGAATGGAGTCTTAAAGTAGTGTCTCCAACTGTGTCGATTAAGGACCGTTCCGTTGGTGGCCTGCTGTGTTTGAGACCTTTGAGTACGCCCACATGCGATGGTAAGCCTTACCTATAGCTATTCCGATACTTGAGAACGGCTAACCGCGTACTGGGAGTGGAGAGATGGCGAGAGTAGCGTGTACCCACCTTACGGATCTGAGATGACCGGGAAACATCTAGATTGGCTGTAGGATGGTGGTGTACTGTACTCTCGGGTGACACTGGACCCGTTCTTGTATGGGAGGATCTATAGAAACAGGTTGACATATGCAAGATTAAGTTCTACATATGTCGTGTGGTACTGAATCCCCAGCTGGGTTTAATCGATTCGAATCGCCGTGTTTCCTCGGATATGGAGCCTCAATCCTCACCCCATCATCGTAGTAATAAATGATCTTTGGTAAGAGAAAGAGGTGGTATGCTTATGAAAGTTTGATAATAGTTTTGGTTAGTCATAAATGATGATCTTGAGTTAAAACTTGAAAGTAGGTTTTACTCTTAGTAAGCTTTTATGCAAAAGAAATGCTTTATCTTGATAAAGCTTTACCTTAAATCCCTATAGCCTGCATACCTGAGTCTTCACCTCTTTTCTAGTCGGTTAAGTCTTGTTGAGTACTTTTGTACTCAGGGTTTTATAACCCCTGTTGCAGGTGCTGACTTAGACTGCTAATGGAGGTCATGTCGGTGGGCGCGACATGATTTATCCACCTCTTCTACCTTAGAAGCTTCACCTAAGATGCTTCCGCTACTCTATACACCTTTTGGAAATTTAGTTAAGTTTATACTTCATCATATGTTGTAAATTAAGTTATAAATCTTCCGCACTCTGATGTAAGTTATTTTTGTAACAAATGTTGTAATGTTGTGGTAACTCCATGTTGATCCTTGTAGGGGTATAAACCCCTATACCCTCATGGGCCTATATGGGCCGCACCATCAGAGGTGGCTCGGCCCACAAGATGAAGACGTGCGGCGCACGACTGGTCGGCGTGCACCGCAAGGCTACAAGATTTTGTACCAAATAGGATACTTTGCTTGTAACTCTGTCCCTTCAGGATATATAAGGAGGGGCAGGGGTCCCCTAGAGGACAAGTCATATACATCATATTCTCTCAACACAAATCAATACGACCAGACGCAGGACGTAGGTATTACGCCAACTCGGCGGCCGAACCTGGATAAAAAGCTTGTCCGTGTCTTGCGTCACCATCGAGTTCGTAGTTTGCGCACCGTCTACCGATAAACTACTACCGAGGGTATACCCCAAAGTAGACTGCCGACTAGCTTTCGTCGACAATCCTGTATGAGTTAAAACGTGGATGATTCGGGTTTTCCGAGGACACCCGACAGACTTCTTGAGTCATTTGGAACTCGTGCACGCTGATCAGAAGTCTTTGAGACAATGATGGGTGCATGTGGGCCACTTAATTCAGGAGGTTCTGCCACAGAGTGTTGAAAGGTCATGTTCAGAACATCTTCTACTAGGTGGGCTGTGAGATGAGAATCAAATTGTTAATAATTAGGTAGTTTTCAGTTGTATCTTGAGTCAAGGGTTCTATATTGCTTAGAGTTTATGTTTATCAGATCTCATTCTTTTATCTTCATTTTCCTATTTATTTTACAATGGCTGCGTGTACCATCTTTATTTGTAGCGGCAGGAACTTTAATTAAAATGACCTAAAAATTTCTTCATACAAAAAATGGGTTAGCTAGCAACTGTCTCACTAGTTGTCTCAATCTAGATAATAGCAGCTAATATAAAATATTAAAAACCATTTTACCCTCTAACTTACCCTCCAACAACAGCTAAATTAGAGTATTATAGACAAAACTATCAAGTGCATCTATATTTTATCTATCGGATCCAAACAATACCTAACTAATATTTAATTAGTTAATATTATTTATGAATTATTATTAGCTAGCTAAGTATTATCTGCAAGTAATTAATATCATAGCCTTAGGTCATAAGATAATCAAGAGATATCATGGCGTATGGTTACCATCTTAAGGGTATATAAATCTTCGTGTCAAATGCGCACTAGGGTTAGCGACAAGTATTTAATGTCACGATCTGGAAAAAAAGAGTGTCTAATCACGAGTATCCGCCAAAATCTTTTCGAGTGCTTGTTCGAGAACTATGATCTTTGGCTCTAGAACTGAACCAAAGCCTTGTTTAGTTCACTCCAAAAACCAAAATCTTTTCAAGATTCCCCGTCACATCGAATCTTACGCCACATGCATAGAGTATTAAATATAGACGAAAATAAAAACTAATTGTACAGTTTACCTGTAAATCACGAGATGAATATTTTAAGCCTAGTTACTCTATGATTAGATAATGTCTGTTAAATAAAAACGAAAGTGCTACATTTCCGAAAACTTTTCAGTTTTCGGAACTAAACAAGGCCCAATTTGCGAGATGAATCTTTTAAGCCTAGTTAATTCATAATTAGATAATATTTATCAAATACAAACAGATAGAACTAAATAAGGCCTGGGTCCAAGTTGGTCAAGATACTACTGCACGACAAGTTGTAGAAGGTATTGTGAAACAGATAGAAGCAGACGTTAAAATAAGAGGTATTTTTAGTTTATAAATAAAGAGTATTTGCATACTCAATTTTATCAACCAATAAGGAACGAGACATCAATTTATGTATACGTTATATAACGCCTGCTGATACCGGAAAGCATCATCAGGTAATGGGATCCCAAAACGTCCGGGTGCTATACAGACGTACCCAACTAAATTTGGCTTTGCTTATATGCTAAGGCCTTGTTTAGTTTCCGAAAAATTTTGTAAAATTTTTCAGATTCCCCGTCACATTAAATCTTTAGACGCATGCATGGAATAATAAATATAGACGAAAACAAAAACTAATTGCACAGTTTGGTCTGAATTGACGAAACGAATCTTTTGAGCCCTAGTTAGTTCATGATTGGATAATATTTGTCAAATACAAACGAAAGTGCTACTATTCCTATTTTGCAAAAAAATTTGGAACTAAACGAGGCCTAAATCAAGATAAAGTCGAAGATGCAGAGAAGTCTGCATGCTGCGAATGAAAGCACGTGTTGATTGAATGTGATAGGGCCATGCATATCAGCCTGGTTCGATCGGCTCCAAAGCCTTTCACATTGATGGCATTGTTCAGTTGAGGGAAATTTTTGGTTTTGGCTACTGTATCACTTTCGTCCGATCATGGACTAACTAGACTTAAAAGATTCAGCTCGCGAATTACAGGTAAACTGTGTAATCAGTATTTGTTTTTGTCTATATTTAATACTTTATGCATGTGCCACAAGATTCGATGTGACGGAGAATCTTGAAATTTTTTGGGAACTGAACAAGGCCTGAAAAAAGAAGAAGCTTCCATCTGAATCGGGAAGAAAGGGAGAGGGAGAGAAGCTTCGGTCGACAGAGCATCAGGCATTGGCGCGCAACAGGCAAGATGCCCCTTTATTTTCTACTCCACTCCTATCAGGGATTAGGATGCAGCAGGCTGCAAAGTACTAGGAGTAGTATCCAGCTGCGGTATTGCATTGACCACTTGGCACTTTTGACTTGCAGTTCCCGCTGCATTAGGTTCACCACGACCACGAGCACCATATCTCCGGCGGATCGGAGATCCATAGCAGCATCGATGCAGCCGGCCCAATGCAAAAAGGCTTGTGCAAGATGGCAACTGGGACCGACCGACCGGCCGAACCATTCGCCGGCGGATAAACTCGCTGGTCGCTGCGCTCGCACTGCTTCCCAAGATATTATCACGACAAGTGGAGTGGATCCCTCTCCCTGGCCGGAAAGCAAAGCTTTGTGTGTGTGTCTGCAGAGATGAGATATGCGCGCGTCAATAATTAAGCACGGGAGGCCATCCTTATCTCGTCATCGCTGCTTTTTTCAGGCCGGGCTCATCTCTCCGTCTCCTTGTCCTTGCCCAGTGGCAGTTGGAGGGCCGGGGCAGGCAGCAGGGTAGAGCCCAGCACGGCGATGGGTGCGAGAGTGATGCTGCATCCGGCGGCGGGCCCCTCCCAGCTTTTTATCCGTTTGACGTCAAAGGTGACTGCTAGCAGAGGATGATGAGACGAAAAAGGCGTCTGCAGATTTGGATTCAGAGAACGATCCGTCTCTATCCTCCCGTGCGGGAGTCTGACACTGGCAGCCTAGCGCGACAAATGTTCTTAGATTATCTAGTCTATTTTTACATTTTTAAAGCAAAAATTAAAGTCCAACAGGTGTGGTATCTAGTTTGCTAAAATAGCAAGTTTGCTATCCCTAAACTTTCGCTTGTCATATATAGCATGTCGTCCTCACTAGCTATCATATACAAATACTGTTGTGGAACTCTATGCTTTGAGTGAGGTTTTTATTTTACATAATGGCTAAATCTTAAAGTTTAGAATATAATTTTACCTGGTCTCTTGGAGATGCTCTTATTTGACCCTTTTAGGCCTTGTTTAGTTTGCAAAATTTTTGCTTTTTAGGCTACTGTAGCACTTTCGTTTTTATTTGACAAATATTGTCCAATCACGGAGTAACTAGGCTCAAAAGATTCATCTCACAAATTACAGATAAACTGTGCAATTAGTTTTTATTTTCGTCTATATTTAATGCTCCATGCATGCGACCAAAAATTCGATGTGATGGAGAATCTTGAAATTTTTTGCGAACTAAACAAGGCCTTAAGAAACTAAAATTAAGATATGGCAAGAGCAAATCAGTTAGGCCTTGTTTAGTTCACCTTAAAAACCAAAAAAATTTCAAGATTCCTCTTCACACCGAATCTTGCGGCACATGTATTGAGTATTAAATATAGATGAAAATAAAAACTAATTGCACAGTTTATCTGTAAATCGCGAGATGAATCTTTTAAACTTAGTTACTCTATGATTAGACAATTTTTGTCAAATAAAGCAGAAAGTGCTAAAGTGTGGAAATCCGAATTTTTTTCGATCTAAACAAGGCCTAAAATCAGGAGAGGAAGAGCTGAGAAGAAGCATCGATAGATATGGCAAGAGCAGCAAATCTCACTGGATACATTAGATCTCGAGGTGGTTTAAGGATAATCTAGTTTAATGCGCCAAGCCGTTATCCAGTTTATCCTGCAACTGTGCTCTACACTACACTACACCTACGTACGCGCGCGGTGCGGCGCACCCGGACGGACCCGGTGCCGATCGCCGCTCTGGGTGGTTGGGCGTTGGCCGCTGACGCGCGCGCGTCGGCGTCACCCAGAATAAAAGCGCTGCACGAGCACGGCACGGCACGGGGGCTCGGCGCCGCCGAAAAGTTGGCCGCGGGTCTCGTCGCTGCGTGCGTGGCGTCACGTGTCGCCGACGGACGTCGATGGGGACGACGGGATGGGAGGCGCGTCGCGTCCCTTGGCGGCGCGAGGGGCCGGGCCCGGGCGGGGCGGCAAAAGATCGCTGGCGATTGGTGGAGTGGGCTTTGGGTCAGTACCGCCGGTCTTTCATGGGTCGGCTTCAGCGAGTGGCGGCCGGGATGGGGTAGACTTTGGAAAGCCTGTTGGTCGGGCCCAAATGGCCCGTAGTTCCCATTCTTGCTAGGTCTGGTACGGGTAGCCATAGAGCCTATTTACTCAAAAACCTAAAAGTTTACAAGATTCTTTATAATATTGAATCTTGCGTCACATACATAAAGCATTAAATATAGATAAAAAATAATTAATTGTACAATTTATCTATAAATTGTGAGACGAATTTTTTAAATCTAGTTAATTCATAACTGAATAATATTTTGTTAAATACAAACAAAAATGTTACAATGTCAAAATCTATTTTGTATCTAAACAAAGCCGTAGCCTCAGATGAGCACTGACCAGTGACCAGTGACCACTGAGCAGGAAGTAGTACTAGGTTGAACAGCCCCTTCGACAAGTGTACAAGGACGACATGGCGGGGTAAAACTGACGAAAGGTAAAGCAGATGAGAGGGGACAGAACTGGGCCGAATGACAGCGGAGACCTTGAAATCGCTTGGACCTATGCTTGCTGGACTGGGCTCATCTTGCTTTCCCAGGCCTCCGTGAAAATCGAATTTCCTCTTGGGCCGTCTCGATCGGGGCTTCCAGCCTTTGCTTGCACATGACACAATCACACAAGGCACGGATTGGGAAATTGCCGTCCGACGAGACGCCTCTCCTGTATCGAGAATTCCCATCGAGGCGCGTCCAATCCATCGGGACCTGGCAGCAGCAAAAACGAAGGAACGCCGGCACGCATTTGACGTGCTCGTCCCGCCTCCCTTGGCCATGCCCAGCCGGGTCCTTTCCGATCGCGACGGCGACGACTGCCGCGCCTCTGTTGCACGCACCTGACCTGACAGACCCCTCCCCGGCGATCGGCACGACGGGCACCGCACCGGCACCGCGCGTGCGGGTGTGAACCGCCAGTCCGCCACGATGCGATTTGGGTCCCCGTCACCCGAGCGAGCGAGGTGACACGGGGCACTGGCGGTGTGGGCGATCTGGTCTCACGTCAGGCGACGCTACAAGCGGCGGTACCCATCAACGCGCACCCACCGCGCCACCGGTCCACCACCCGCCATCGGCCATCTGATGAATGAGATGGCTACGCAGCGAGCGACACCGAACCCGGTCCCACCAGCTCGCGTCGGTTTCCATCGTCCGGTGACGCCGACCTGGTTCTCGGACCTGTGCTCTCGCTCGCGGCGCCATCGGATTTGCCCGCGACGCGACCGCTGAGAGCGAGCGAGCGAGCGAGCGAGAGGAATTCAACAACAACAAGATGCCGCTGCGGCGCTGCTGCTCGAACTCGATCCGTTCCGCCCGTGCGTGCGCCGTGGCCTACCAGCCCGATCCATCTGCCGACTGCATGCGCGCGACAGGTGCGTGAATGCGAGATCCATGCGTGTGCTGGTGCCTGCGGTGGAAACGGAGCCACGCCTCCGCAGAGCATGAGCATCGCGCCATGCTGCGTGCTCTCTCTGTTTGCCCACGGCGCCACGGCGGTCGGGCAAGTTGGCCGCCCGCGCGCGGCAATTGGTTGTCGGGCGTGTTCCGTCGAGAAATTAGTAACCTTTTTCGATCCATCGCCGATTGGTTGGTTTGGCGCGGTTGGTGGGTGGCCGCGGGATGGATCGTTGATCGTTCCGGACGGAGCCGTACTACGTGCGCAAGTGCAGCGGCACGACCGCCCCGCGCACCTGAAGCCGGGTGCGCGCGCACTGGCACTGGCACTGGCACTGGCACAGCGACCTGGTGCTGTCTCATACAGTCCGCGAATCATCTTTATCTTGCTCCTGTCAAGACTGCGAGTTCGGTACACCGTTGCCGACGTTACGATCGTCATTTTGCCCGCAGCTGTCGGTCGACTTTTGTAAGAAAGGAACGTATACTACGCGATGCACTGACACCCAACACTCAGCTCGCGCACAAATCAAGTGCCAGGAAGTGGTGATCTTTATGGTTATATATGCTCCTTGGTCCCCGATGCTTATCACATTCTTCATGACTGTTGTCTCGATCCTGCGTGACCAACTGACCATCCACTCGGAACAGCGGCGGCCGGCGGGGCTCACCGCACGTTCGTTCGGCAGCAACCTGCGGAGTGACCGACAGCCGGCCGGCAGGACCAGGACGGCGAGGAATTGAGGGTGCAGTTGAGCGCCCATACGGGGGCGATGCGGCGGGCGATATCGAAAACCGCTGTGCCAGTCCACCATACACTAGACCTCGTAGTTATCGTCAGGACAAGGCACCTGCCAGAGGAACTGAAGCATCACGTCGTCGGCGGCGTGACACCGGTGGATAGATATGGGTCATGGGTGGATTGCTGCTATTTCCTGTTGCAGTGGCACATGCTCGTGGTGCGCTGGTGCTCGCTCGCAGAGTCGTCGCAGTCGTCTCCCGGTCGCGGATGGGATTCGAAAAGCCCACCCGCCGCACGATCGGTGCCTGCAGCCGTAACCGGAGACGACAAGGGAAGAATGAGTGAATGCAGTGCAGTGCCTGACTGGTTCATGTCGTGAAGACTGAAAACTCTCCCATGGAGTACTAAATAAAACAGTGCCTGCACTATCATTGCCGTGGTCGTGTACTCACGTGATGAAGCCAGGAAGGATTGATTGAAGGCACGAGCGGAGTTATGGGCCTTCATCACCGGCTGAGTACCTCACCCTAATCTGAATGCGAGTGTTGACGGACAGACGACCATGCATGGCTTGGAGTTGGAACGACCATGCATACCGCAATACGGCCATACGGGTATTGGGCCTTGTTTAGTTCCGAAAAGTGAAAAGCTTTCGATACTGTAGCACTTTCGTTTGTTTGTGACAAATATTATCCAATCATGGACTAACTAGGATCAAAAGATTCGTCTCGTGATTTACACCTATATTGTGTAATTAGTTTTTGTTTTCGTCTATATTTAATGTTTCATGCATGTGCTACAAGATTCGATGTGACAGGGAATCTTGAAAACTTTTTGGTTTTTAGGGTGAACTAAACAAGGCCTAGATTTCCAAACGGGCCAAATCTGGCGGGCTGGCACGGGCACGGCACGAAAAAGCCCGATCCGAAAACGGCCCGGCACGGCCTGCCTCGTGCCCGTGCTTGGGCCGCGATGGCAGCACGGTGACACGGCTCGGGCACGGCCCGCTTAAACGGTCGGCACGGGGTCGGCACTATATAAGCCGCGCGCCGCGGCCGCCCCTCTCCAACTGAAACCCTAAATCATTTCCCCCCCCCCCCCTCGGCCGGCCTCTCGCCCTCTCCTCTTCCACTCGCTCTCGATGCGGCGCCTCCTCCCCGGCTGAAACCCTAAATCCACCTTCTTCTTCCCTTCGTCCGGTGAGAAGCAGAGGGCCACGGCGGCTGATTGACACACGGATCTACATCCCCCACCCCCCCCTTCTTCCTTGCTCCAAGTCAATGTGAACGTAACCTCGTTCATCTCCTCTTATCCTCTCTCTCTCTCGTCTCCGTCGTCGACGCCGCCGTTGCCGGACTCCGGCAGGTTCGGTGCTCCGCTTTGATGCGTTGAGGTACCAGGGTGCCGGATCTTGGCAACGACGTCCTCGCCGTTGTCTCTGGTGCTCCGTCAAGCAAGGTGAGTCGTAACCCTAGATCTCGTTAGAGTTTGGATGTTCATTAGGGTTTAGATCTCGTCAAGCAACGGTTTTAATTCTCTCTTTTGTTTTGATGTTCATTAGGGTTTGGCGTTGAGGGATCAGAGACGGACGAGATGACAGAAGAGGATGAGAGGATGAGACGGACGAGATTGCTTTACACCTGCATAAGTATCAAAATGATGAACATATTAGATGTGTTGTGCAACCTATGATTGATAAGTACAATAAATACTGGAGAACCATACCTCATGTGTATTGCATTGCATTTATCTTGGATCCTAGAGCTAAAATTAAAGGTTTCAATGCTGTGCTTAGGAAGTTACATTTGCTTACTGATGCTGATTATGGTAATAAGTTGGGTGAAACTAGAACCCTGCTTTTCAAACTATATCATAAATATGATGATCTGTATGGTTCTGTTAGGGAGAAAAGGGCTGCCCCTCCAAGCCTATCTGGTAAGAAAAAAATAGCCTGGGCTGATATATATGATGATGATGATGATGATGATGATGATGATGTACTTCCTCCTAATCTTGATATGTCCAGGAGTATTCCTGCTACTACCTTGCTTCATGCAGCAACTGCTTCTTCATCTACTGGATCTGAACTCACATCCTATCTGGATTGTGACACTGTCATTCAGTATGATGATGACTTCAACCTCTTGCATTGGTGGCATCAGCATAAACTAACTTATCCTGTTCTTTCTACCCTAGCTAAAGACATTTTTAGGGGCTGTTTGGTTCCCTTCTCATCCCAACCAGGCCAGTTCTCGAGAGCCAGGCTGTCTTTGGCCAGGCTGGATACATGCAGGAAGCCTAGTTTGGTTGTATGCATACGTGGAGCCAGGCTCTGATTAGATGCTGTTTGGTTGCCTGTACGAAGGTAACTTGTATGAGATAAATATATTATAAGACTATGATTATAATTTTTATTTTTGTACGAATACACTCTTATAGGTATTATTTTATCTAATTATATCTTAATCAACTTCAAAGTACACTAATATCACTGAATATTTACTAATCACGCACTAATACACCGTTAGCCACGTAAACGGCTGCATCTGCCCAGCCTGGCTGGCCAGGAACGGCCGATTCGGGCGTTCCTCCTCAGCCTGGCTGAGGGCTCCTTTTTGCATGCCCAGAGCCTGGCCCAAAGCTGCATGCAGAAAACCAAACACGGCCAAGCTGCATCAAGAGATGCATGTATGGTCTCATGCGGGCAACCAAACAGCCCCTTAGTGTGCCTGTTTCTACAATCTCTTCAGAATCTACTTTCAGCACAAGTGGCAGGATCCTTGAAGAACAACGGCGAAGGTTGAATCCTGAGACTATGGAGGCACTGGCATGCATCAAGGATTGGGAAGCTGCTGAATCAAGGCTACAACATATGGTGGAGGACAAGGAACTCGAGGCTGCCTTTGAAGAGCTTTATCTTGATTAGTCATTTCATTTATGTAATGGTTCTGTAATCTTAAAATTCTGGATGTGGATGCTTTGGACCTTGGTTGATGTAATGAACAATTAATCTGGGGCTGGCTCCACTCTTTTTTCCTGTCTAGGGTTTCTCACAAGGGTGAGTTTTACCTAGACAGGTTTTTAATGAGGCAGCCATTGCACAGCCCCCTTCTTTTGTTATGTTTGTGTCTTTTGTGATCTCTGCGTGTTTTTCTGTTTTCAAATTCTGAGAAGTTCATTGAATTTGCAATTTTTTATGAGTTTTTTGCATGTTTTTGTAGTGTTAGTGCCTGGGCACGACACTACACTAATGTTCACTGGCGGGCTGCCGTGCCCTTGGACACGGCACGACACTAATTCTCGCCCTTAGTGTAGTGCCCGTGCCTGGAGCTTGGCACGGCAGCCCTACTCGGCACGGCATGGCTGGCACGCGTGCATGATAGGGCCGTGCCTGTTAGTGCTGTGCCAGCACCGTGCTAGTGCCGTGCCGCCCGTTTGGAAAACTATAGGTGCGGAGAATCCAAGTTCGATGCATAGCCAGTGACGCGGCGACGCATGCAGACGCACGTACGTACTCCTACGTACGTATGAGAGGTCACGCTAGATACGTACCAGTACCGCAGAGGCAGAGAGGTCAGAGGACCAGATAAACGTCGTAGTACGTGGGTAGGGACTACGGAGGGCCTTGCCCTGGGATCGTATCCTGGGAAAAGGCCGAAAGCACCGAGCAAGCATGAATGCGACAAACGTGGGCGGGCTCAGGAACAAAAGAAAATGGCGTCAAATCAGCGCTGCTGCTATGGCATCGTAAAAGCGAAGAGGGAGACCGGAAGAGGACGAGAGATCTCTGCGCCGGCCAAAGAGAATGTATTCCCGTATTTCAAAGAGCTCGTTTAGTTTTCATCTAAAATCTTTTTAGTCTGTCGCATAACATATCTTAATTTAACTAAATTTGTGAATAAGGTGATGATATTCATGATGTGTAACTAGGACTACTATTAGATAACCTATGAAATATATACTCCCTCCGTCCCCAAATACTGCTATTTCTAGCATATTTCGGACAGATTAGTGTGACAAACAAAAGACCATTCTACCCTTAATTAATTTAGGTTCCACCATTTAATCATGCACGTTAAGCCACGATTCTCTGGTTCCAACGAGCTGCATATTAATGTCAACTGAATAGACTCAACCAATTACCATGCGCCAAAGTACTACTCCCTAGAAGAAATTAAATGAGTTGGTGAACCATGCAAGTTCCAAGGATAATTAAATGGGTTGGTGGACTGAGTATGCTAGTAGAAATAGCAATATTTGTGGACAAAATTTTCTCCTAGAAATAGCAGTATTTAGGGACTGAGGGAGTATATTAGTATTATAAATCTATTTATTAGATATAGTTTATGTTGATAGCGCTAGTAGTGTTAGGCGATGTCTTCATCGACAGCGAGACGTCTGTGGTGATTTTGTGAATCTCGAGATCTGTCGACTCAGTCCATCGGAGATGAACATAGGGTTAGTGATTGTGTACGTGTATTCAAAGGGTGGATATGCGTGCGTTACGAGTGTCTATGTTGTAGTATGCAATTTTCAAAAAAAAGGATATCACCTCATGTCCCCCTCCACTCTCGTACCTATCAGTTTCGATGAGTGGGGACTTAATCCCTTTCCCTTCAAAGTTTCCAGTTAGGTTTTTTTTATCCTTATTGATCTAGGGTTTGGTTTCTGGTGCCATCGACGAGGTGATGAGTCTAATGACAATGATAGTGCTTTGGAATGAGGACCAATGAGAGTTTAATGTGTTACATCTGTTGATCCTCTTCGGATCTGGGCATTTAGTGCGCTTACCAACGAAAGCGGTTTGTTGGCTTTCATCGTGGCAATCTTAACCTCTTCTTTTGGTCATTCTATAGAAAGGTGCGGCATCTTCAACACTCTATTTTGATAACGAAAGATTGTAAGCTCGCGTTTCTTGGATATTTCCTTCAGGCGATGTTGTTTTAGTGGATACTAGATCTCGTTGTTAGCAAAGAGTGGCTTTTGTGGTCTTTGGCGAGGGTGTTTGCAAGCGTCCCTACTCTTATTGTCTTTTAATCCACTCTTCAAGCTCCAACAAGCAGTGGATGATCGAAGTGTATTATCTTTGTTTTCCTTGAGATATATATCAGCAGTGAGGGCCTCTTTTGAGTGTCTTTATTAAAAATGTTGTTAATAATATATTACCATCGGTTCATGTTTCCAACAATGAAATCTGGTATGGTTTTCACCACCGACTCACACCACCCGACGTCATAGTTATGCCTCCACCCCACACGCTTGACTCCTCCCTCACTCCACTCACATGTGCTCGGTGTCGCCTCCTCTCTCCCTCGCCCCCCCATCAATTCAGCAATGACGACCTCCAAGGGGTGGCGGCGGATCCAATCTTGAGGGTGGTGGTGATGCTAGGCCAAGTGCCTTGACGATGATGGCCTAGTCCGCGGTGGTGGCTTCCACGACGCCCACAGCCAAGTGCAGCAATGGCTTACAATGCAGCAGCGCGAGCTCATTGGGCATAGACAACAGTAGTAGCATGGGAGGCGAAAATCGAGTGTTTATTTAGGATTTGTTTGGTTCCCCTTGCTAAATTTTAGTTAGCTAAACTTTAGTCACTTTAGTAGCTAAAGTTTCAAATACATTGACTAAAAAGAGCTAAAAAATAGTTTAGTCCTACTAGTCACTCAAGAGTAGCTAAAATAATTATAGCTGGCTAAAATTCACCAAGAGGACCAAACAGGCCTAGTTGATTCTCATTGTCGGTTTGTAACTGGTGGTGATGAACTTCGTCTTTCACGTCCAATTTCACTGGCACTTTCTAAAGCTAGCGGTGATAGAGGGTTAAGAGCTGGCGGCCAAAATAATTGCGTAGGAATGACATGTTGTTTTTTTAAGTCTAAGGTGAAATAAATATAAAGTAAAAACATTCAGTTGTGGACGAGAAAAAATCCGTAGTAGTATCAAGCAGTTGTTGTCTAGCAGGAGTAAGCTGGCTTTCTCCAAACTCCATCCCTCTGAGAGCAAGTATTATATCAGGCTGTAAGCCAGCTAAATGCTGAGGTGGAGGAGAGAGAAAAAGAGAGAGTAAAAGCGGCTGTAAGCTTACAGCCGGCTCAGACACAAAAACTAAGAAAGTCTTTCAGATAGACAAGTGAGTCATGTATTAATAGTGATTAGCTAACCATTATATAAATGGATTGCAAGAAGGCTATAAAAAAATCTTACAGCCCAGCTGCTGGCTGTATATATTATAATACTTGCTCTCATGCACACTCAGATGCACAAAAACTCTCAAGGAAACAACGGGCTCCACGGCCCCATGCTTGCCTCCGTTCTGGCTCACGTGTACACTGTCACAAGGTGACACCCACCCCAATCGGCGATCCATCGATTAACCATTAAAGCCCTCGGCTGCTGCATGGACACGATGTCCGTAAGCCGATGATCACAGTGGGACCCCGCATCCATGCATGCACAAACACACAGCGAGACACGGACACGGACACAGCGCCCCATGGGCCATGTCCTGGCATGCATGCCTGCCTGCCTGCCTGACTGCCTCGGAGGTCGCGTCATGGGCTCGACGGGAAACTCGGGCGCCTCTGCTCTCAGAGAGATCTTGGTCGTCGTCGTCGTCGTCCCTGGGCGCTCGTCGTTGATGCAAAAGACTGATGCGTGCGTCGTCGTTCCAGTAGCGCCACGGCGATCAGTCCACGCCGCCGGCCCGAACAAAAGCAAACGTGTGTGCCGGTGCCTGGCTCCCCCCTCGTGGCGGTGTCTACTTGCTGTCTCTCTGACCGCCACTAACTTGGCGGGGCCCCTTCCCGTCTCTCTCTGCCGCGCGCCATGCATGAGGATTGAGCAAGGGGCGCCAATGCATGGGCGCCGGCCTGGCTGTGGGACAGGGAAAAGCACAGGGCGAGAGGCCGGCGGGCCGCTGTGTGCTTGTGCATGCGCTCATGCATGGCCGGACGACGACGGCCGCTGCGTTCCCCCTGTGAAGCCTGTGATGAGGCTAGCTAGACTAGAGTGACTGCGACCGTCCAAGCGCCGCGCTCTGGCCAATGCGCGCGCACGGTGGTACGTGCAGTGCCAGGAGTGAAGGCATGCAGCCGCTAGCCAGCTAGCTGTTGCTGCTCGCTGCGCGACGTCCGTGACCGGCCGGTCGCTGAGGCACGGGCACGTACGGGTGCGTGCGCCTGGACGACGACAAGAGTACCTCTACAGTGTGACTACTGTTTGTCATGCGTATTGATGAATCTCCTGGTCCTTGTCCTGCCGCAGCCCGCAGGACAGGAAACGGTATAGCTCTACCTGCACCGTGGCAGTTCTGAGGGCGTAATCAAAGACATCATGTTATCGGCAATCGTGAGGTTCAAGTTCAATGGCCCGAGAGTGTGTGCGTTTTAGTCTAAGGGTCTGTTTAGGTCTATTTAGCACCATGTTTCATGAGACAATTGGTTCTATGGGTCTGTTTAGCACCATGTTTCACACGTTATAGACTCGTTTTCTTGCCAAGGTTTGTCACAATTGTGGAGTAATTTTGTTCGTCACTGTAGCAGCCACAGTTTGGCGAATGTTTATAAAGAGAGAAGTTAATAAAGTTTCATAGGATGAAATAAAGTTTTGTGGATACAACACTTTTTTACATTGTTTACCACGTTAGAAAAAAATCTTAGAAATTGCATAAAAAAAGGAAAATCTTAGAAACAGTACATAACACTCCCAATAAGACCGCGCGCCTAAGAAACCCAGTTCCATTATAGTGAACGTTCATTAGAAACTAATCCAGCGAACGATCCAGTCAGCGCCTTCACTCTGCTGACGTCACACTGATGTCATCTAAAAATGCAAATCATTTATTTTAAATTGCTATAACTTCCCAACGGTTTATCCAATTTTCATTCCGTTTGCACTATTGTATTCTTCGTGACGAGACGAACAAAACTATATCCCACTTATAAATATTTCAAAGATTTTTTTCACGTAGAAATTTATATGTGTTAAATTACAACATATAACTTTACAACTTATGTACATAAATTGTATTGATTAACTTATATACACAAGTTGCATGGAATAACTTATGTACACAAGTTGGCTTTCATGACTTTTTATGTTTGTAAGTTTTGATATAAGTTATAAGTTAATTCGTTTCTTTGTGTGTTAATAATTTTTGTGTTTGCAAGTTTTGTCATAAGCTATAACTTAGTTCATTCCTTTGTTTTTAATAACTTTTTATAAATAAATTGTGTTTCATAACTCTTGCACTTTCAAGGTTTCATATATAAGTTATAAGTTATACATTATAAGTTATGTATTTTAAGTTATATATTCTAAGTTATATCTAATTATTTGGTACACATAAGCGATTACATATAAATGGTGTGTTCTAAGTTATATGTTCTAAATTATATATCCTAAGTTAGTACATATAAGTTACTCGTAGAACAAAATTCTTTGAAACGTATCTAAGTGGGGTCTAGTTTTATTCGTCGCATCGTGTAGAACACGCTGGTGCAGACGAAATTAAAAATGGACAAACTGTTTTTAAGTTATAGCATTTTTAATTTTTTTTTGTTTTTGTGGGTTATGTCAGTGCTGACATCATAGCCAGAGAAAAAGAACGAAACGTGAGAGGCAATAAGGATGCACGGGATAAGTGTTTCCTAAAAGGAAAAGAGGTGGAATTTTTTTTCCTAAAATGGAAAATTTAGATGGTTAGTTTGAGTGATCGTTCGTCAATTAGTGGCGTCGCCTAAGGAAGGCCTTGTTTAGTTCCGAAAATTTTTTGGTTTTCGGAGCTGTAACACTTTCGTTTTTATTTAACAAACATTATCTGATCATAGAGTAACTAGGCTTAAAAAATTTATCTCGTGATTTACAGATAAACTGTACAATTAGTTTTTATTTTCATCTATACTTGATATTCTATGCATGTGTCGCAAGATTCGATGTGACGGAAAATGTTGAAAAGATTTTACGGTGAACTAAACAAGGCGAAAGCCTCAGATCGGGGGCGGACAAATCACCCAACACTCCGTCGTAGTACGTACGTGTAGGTTTCCGAGTTCTGATGCATGATTGGTCTGTCTCGCTCCGTGTGCCTGCCGTGCGCCCGTGGCAGCCGCGTTCCGCGCCACATATCACAGACGTACGCGTTCTAGCGAGCCAAAGCCCAGGGGGCCGGGGACTTGCACGGTGACCGATCGAGCGTACGGGTGCGGTGCACCAGGCGTCCCCTTCAGCTTGAGGCCTTGGCCTTGTTTAGTTCCCAAAAAATTTTGTAAAATTTTTCAGATTCCCGTCACATCAAATCTTTATACGCATATATGAAGTATTAAATATAGACGAAAATAAAAACTAATTGCACAGTTTGGTCGGAATGACGAGACGAATCTTTTGAGTCTAGTTAGTACATAATTAGATAATATTTATCAAATATAAACGAAAGTAGTACTATTCATATTTTGCAATTATTTTGGAACTCAACAGACGCCATGAATGAATGGAGGCGGAGCAAGCGCGCGCAGCGCAGGGAGTGCAGCAATGGCGCACAGTGCACGCCGCTAGCGCCTGCATGGGGCCGGTCCCGTCCACGTGCCCGGTACTGTTGCTCCACTATGCCTCGACGCGTTGCCTTGGGGTCGGGATGATGACGCCGTGTACGTACGCTGCTGGCCTGGCGGTGACGATGCTACATCGGCAGCACAGATAAGACTACAGTAACAACGAGAGCTCGACCACGGACACGGAAGGACTGGTTCCTTCGTCCAGTCCAGTACCAGTAGTAGTGCCCACTCTCTCTCTCTCTCTCTCTCAGACTCATCTCTCTCCTCTCGCTGTCGTGATGGATGGACGTGACGTTAAATGGAAACAGCAGGGACGTCACCTCCAGAGACCGCCCTATCTACGTAGTACGTACCCTAGCAAAAGCATCACAGGCAGGATGACCAGCATTGCATTAGGGCCTTGTTTAGTTTAAAAAAATTGCAAAATAGATATTATAATACTTTCGGCTGTACTTAATAAATATTATTTAATTATAGAGTAATTAGATTTAAAGATTTATCTCACAAATTATAGTGTACAATTAGTTATTTTTTATATATATTTAAAGTTTAATGCATATGTTGTAAGATTTGATGTGATAAAAAATTTAAAAAAAGTATAAGACCTTTTGGGAAGTAAACAAGGCCTAGCTGTGGATCACACCAGTACAGTACGTAACGCATACGTGATATACGTACACTGTATCGTAATCTTTTGCGTCGCAGGACCGTATCTCGCCCGTATAGCCGGTAGCCTGGCCCCCTATGGGGACGTGACACGCGTCCCGTCCCGGGACCGCGACTGACATCCCTCGTCGACGTGACGACCGTATCCCGGGGAATCAACGTGACAATCCTCGCCCTACTGTACTGCTCTTGGAGACGGGGGAGAGGGAAAATTGTCCCACATGTCATTGGCAGTATCCCCCAGAAGAGTCCCGTGACGGAGACGGGCCTGGGCCAGCGCTGCGCAATGTTGCGTCGCGTCGGTGGTGGGACCCAGACGGATGCCCGATTGTTTATTTGGGGGTCCAATTATTAATGGGCCTGCTGGGGCCGCTGGCACGCTCATGCACCCCATCCCCGTTGGTTGATGCGGAGTACTCCCAACGGGGAAGATTGTTAATTAGGGCCCAAAAATCTAAAACTTTATAAGATTCTCAATCACATCGAATCTTGCGGCACATATATAGAATATTAAATATAGATAAAAAAGATAACTAATTACACAGTTTATCTTTAAATCACGATACAAATCTTTTAAGTCTAGTTACTCCATAATTAGACAATGTTTGTAAAATAAAAACGAAAATGCTACAGTGTCAAAATCCAAAAAGTTTTTAGATCTAAATAAGGCCTAAATACAATGATAATGTACACACGAATTAAGATATGATGAAATAGTTTATATTCATTAATTAGAGTGCTAATTAAACAAAATGATAATGTAGCACAAGTATTAAGAGATGAGGAAATGGTTTCTACGTGTATAGTCTATATGCATAGTATGTATAATATGGTTTAGCAAGTATAGAAGCTACCTTAGGCCTTGTTTAGTTCCTAAAAATTTTGCGGCACATGCATGGTGCATTAAATATACATGAAAATAAAAACTAATTACACAGTTCATCTGTAAATCGCGAGACGAATCTTTTAAGCCTAATTACTCCACGATTGGACAATATTTGTCAAATAAAAATGAAAGTACTACAATGCTGAAATCTAAAAAATTTTGGGCACTAAACAAGGCCTTATAGCTTTTAGTTCGGTCCCTGTAATGATGAGGTAATTGATGTGTGTGTTCTTGTCTTACAGCAAATTGATTTGAGTTGTAACTAGTAAACCGTATTTTGTAAATTAATATATAATTTATGTATGAGATTGGGTGGCTTAGAGATTTATCCACTGATGGTCGCTCATGCATTCAAATTCATTTTAGAATCAAACTATATATCATACATAAACACTCTATCGAGGCTTTTAAATTCTCTCCCTAGGCCCTCATTCCTCATGATCTTCGAGGAAGCCATACTTCTTAGTTTTAGCAGCTTATCTCCCCACCCCAATTGGAATCACAGTCGCTTGAGCTCGATAAGTTGCCACCTCGACTCCCCCATCTGACGCGCCGCCACATAATGCTGCCTCGTGGCTCCACTAGTGTACACCTCCTCCCCCAGCTCCACCACATCAAGCGGCTCTGCCTTTGCCCGGCCTCCTTTCTAACAACTCTGCCTCCATGTGGCGACGTCGCTGGAGCAAATGCGGTCTTCACCTGGTGCCTACTGTCTGACCTCCTTCGCTGGCCTCCTCCCATGATGGGAGTTGATGTCTCGCTCCTCTCGGTGGCTCTGTCGCCGCTTGTTCGAATATGGTGCTTGACGTCCTCCTCATGTCTTGTTCTCTTGTCCTGGGATGCGGCTCTACCTCCACTTGTTCGGATTCGGCATCCGCGGCTTTGCCTCCACTTGCCGAATCCAACGCTCAGATGGATGCGAGGTGCATAGCTCGATCAATGAGAGCTAGGAGGAGAGAAGAAGAGAGTGATGACTACGTCCTTTATGTCGGTATATGATGGAATAGATTGTATGCCACTTGTGTTGAGGGCTTTTATTGGAGTACATGTACAAAATTAAGCCATCAAAAGTAAAGGAGAGTCATCAAATCAAAAGTAGAAACCCTGATTGGAGGGTTCCTATGGGAGATAATCTTACCCTCCCAATAGTGCTACCATACATAGGTGGTTTTTCTACTCTCGGGTGTAGATACACCCATGATCAATAAACCATCTTGAGTATGGGTGCTCAATATCCATTTAGATGTATTCGTGCATACTCAATATCCATTTATCAATTTAAGTATGTTGCCTACCACTAAAAAGTAGCACTATTAGATTTTAAACAAATTTATAAAAATGCAAAAACTTGTGCTCAATCAAGAATTTAAACTGAGGTTAAAGCCTTCTTCGGAACAAGGGAAAAGCATAGGAATTTTAGAGGATTTGCAATTTTAGAGAAAAACTAATATGATGTTAGATTTTTTTGGAAACTTTGGTTCATGTGTAATTCCTATGTTCCATCTAAGAACTTCATAACAAAGTTGGCATTGTTTAGTTCCGAAAATTTTTTGAATTTCGGCATTATAGCATTTTCGTTTTTATTTGATAAATATTATCCAATTATGGACTAACTAGGCTCAAAAGATTCATCTCGTGATTTACAGGCAAACTATGCAATTAGTTTTTATTTTCGTCTATATCTAATGCTTCGTGCATGTGCTTTAAAATTTAATGTGATCAGAAATCTTAAAAAATTTATGAGAAATCTTAAAAAGGCCTTTGTTGCGGTATAGATTCCTATAGGATTGCAAACTTTGTAACTCTATACATGCGCTTCAAAGGAGGCCTACGCCTTGTTTAGTTTCCAAAAAATTTTACAAAATTTTTCGGATTCCCGTCACATCGAATTAGACACATGCATGAAGTATTAAATATAGATAAAAATAAAAACTAATTGCACAGTTTGGTCGAAATTTACGAGACGAATCTTTTGACCCTAGTTAGTCCATGGTTAGACAATATTTGTCAAATACAAACGAAAATGTCACTATTCATATTTTGCAAAAAATTTTGAAAGTAAACAAGGCGCTAACAGGTTCCCGCACGAATCCAGGTATGCCATTTCACCACCGCGTTTATGTGACAAGACTTTGATTCACGATTTGACATTGGACAATGGATGACAAATGATCCGGAGAGAGAAGGGTATTTTCTTGTTGCAATGATGGCTAGTCCATCCTACTCGTACTCGCGTCCTCGTTAAAAAAATTTTCACCAATCTCATTAAATCTTTAGACACGTGTATAAAACATTAAAAGTAGATAAAAAAATAAACTAATTACATAGTTTAGTTGAAAATTGCAAGATGAATTTTTTAAGCCTAGTTAGTTCATGATTAGCCTTAAATGCTACAGTAACCCACATGTGCTAATGACAGATTAATTATGTTTAGTAAATTTATCTTACAGTTTCCTGACGAGCTATGTAATTTGTTTTTTTATTAGTTTCTAAAAATCCCACCCGACATTCTTTCGACATATTCGATGTGACATCAAAAATTTTTCATCTCCAATTAAAAAAAAGCCCTAAGAGAGAAAAAAGTCTTCGTAAGAATCCGCTTGACCATTTTGGCGTCAGTCAACTTTGTTAGGCAACTCGAGTAGCCATGTAGTAGATGTACTATTCGGACACCAAATCAAAATAAAATAGATCCTTGCTAAAATAAAATAAAATAGATCCAACAGAAACTAGCATGTATATCAAAAACACAAAACATATATGAAAAACGAAATAGAGCCTGTTGGATCTACTTTGATTATCATAATCAGATAAAATAATTTAGGGTATTTAGATGATTATGATTATGATGATGATGATGATTATTATTATTATTATTATTATTATTATTATTATTATTATTATTATTATTATTATTATTATTATTATTATTATTATTATTATTATTATCTGAATTATGTATAGGATTATTATATTTATAATTATGAATTATAATAATGTTTTGGTCCCTGAAATATGAAGATTGATTATGTGGTTGGTTAAAGTAAAAATTTTATATTTTATCATTTACTTTGGTAAGTTGAACAATCAGTTGGGAGGTAAATTGGACTTTCACGAGAACTAAAGTGTAGACAAAATAAGTTGCAGAAAAGCATATTGTTTGGCGGTTAGTTTCAGCTTATTTTGGTCATAAACAGTTTAGGGCAGTCCTAACGGTTGAAACTATGCACAGTTTTCATAGCAGCCATGTCAGCAAGAAACTATCTATAGAAATCATCTCCCACAATGCAGATTTCTTTCCCTAATAAATATTACACATTATTTGTTTTTTCTTTCTCTCTTCTAAGGCCTTGTTTAGTTCCAAAAAATTTTGCAAAATTTTTCAGATTTCCCGTCACATCGAATCTTTAGACGCATGCATGGAGTATTAAATATAGATAAAAATAAAAACTAACTGCACAGTTTGGTCGAAATTGACGAGACGAATCTTTTGAGCTTAGTTAGACCATGATTGGACATTTTTTGTCAAATACAAACGAAAGTGCTACGGTGTCGATTTTGCAAAATTTTTTGGAACTAAACAAGGCCTAAATATGTGTCTGTGATCTTCCTCCTAGCCACGGGCGTAAGCTCATGCTCACAGGTCACCCTACTAGAGGAGCCTGCACGAACAAATAGCGTCGAGCAGAGGAGCGACGCGGCTGGCCTGATGCACGGTGGCGCACCTTGCAGCTTGAGGTGAGCCTTTATAGCATGGCAAGCCTTCATAGCAGCGGCGAGCCTTTACATTGGTCCAGCTTGTAGCTTGCAACTTTGCGAGCGTGACAGCAGTGGCCTGGTGCACAGCGGCACGGTTTATGTGGCAGCGGAGGCGAGCGCGGCAGCTTACTGCACCACGGCGTGACCTTCACAGCAGCAGCGGCTTGCGACGGTGAAGCGTGCGGCAGCATGCTTCACAGCGACGCGGCGGATACAACAGCGGCGACGAGCGCAGCAACCTGCTGCACGGCGGCTTCGCGGACGACGCCAACAGTCCCACCGTGGGCTCCACTAGAAGAAACCACTCGTTTCTCCTCAACGGAAAAAACATGGTTTCTTGCTGCCTCGTTCGACGAGTCGACACCGTTTCTCTATGAAGAAACCGTTTTTTAGTTTTTTCTTCTCTTTCTTCATTAATTAGACTGCCACATCATCTTTTTTATTAGCTGGCAAGGTAATTAATAGAGATAGAAACTATCATTAATATCCTATTGGGACTGCCCTTATAAGCACCAAACAAGCCACTGGGCTCGTGTGGATTATGGAATTATGATAATCAAAGATTTTTTAATTATAATAATGCATCATATAATCAATCCTATTTGAATCATAATTTAATTATGTAATCTGATTATGAAGTGGATTATTATAAATAAGACACTAGATTATAATAATGTTATAGTCTGTCTCGGCTAGCTTTTGGTGATTATGAGTATTTTCACTTGAACTTAGAGTAATTCATGAATCCAAACAACTCTGATTATTATAGCTCGTAATCTAGATTATAATAATACTATATGTAATCAAGATTATAATGATCGAGTTGTGATCCAAACATGTCCTTATGGATGCTAGAATCCAACTAGATTATAATAATCAATATAAATAATTTAAAGGTGACCCAAACACCCTTAATTATGGATTAGATTACAATAATCCAGCAACTAAACTATAATAATATTATAGTCTCTCTCTAACTTTTCTATTATAAAATTATTGTATTTCAACTAATAATAAGTCATATTTATTTTCCCCTCAAAAATATCCATGTTTATAAGCTAGATATTCACATAATCTAGATACTATAATCCATAACGAAGGATATTTTTGAGGGGAAAATAAATATGGCCTATTATAAACTTCCTTCGTCCCATTGAAAGTGACATTTTGCACTATGTGCCATCTTGTTTGCATGTTCGTCTTATTCAAAAAATTTATATAAATATTAATTATTTTATTATGACTTAATTTATTATTAGAGATACTGTAATAATAATTGATTTATTTTATAATTTACAAAAAAATAAATAAGATGACTGGTCATACACGGTACCCAAAAGTAAAAAATGACACTTTCAGTGGGACGAAGGGAGTATATTATAATATGTTTCATACTATAATCCATACTCTATATATTATAATATCATTCGTTTACAATTTAATTGGAATCAAATAGTCTTTCACATACAACCATGAATAAAAACTTGGCCGCATGTGATTTCAGTTGTTATATCTTGAGCTGAATTCTAAAAGTGTACATTGTTGACGCCGAATTAAATCTCAGATCACACCATGGGCGGATACACCGGGTATTCCTGGTATTCCCAGGAATACCCAACTTTTTATGCACTAAGTATATATAGGTATATTTATATATATGTATATCAAATATATTAGCATTTCTATATTTAACAAATAAAATTTCTCTCTCATTCTTTTCAAAGGAATTTGTACTAATTTGTTGTTTCTGCAAATGAAAATCTAATTATTTATCTTCCACATACATATTGACCATGTCACTAAATATTAGTACAGATCATATCTTATTTCTAATTTTTTTCCAAGATAAGGCCTTGTTTAGTTCATCCTAAAAACCAAAAACTTTTCAATATAGATGAAAATAAAAACTAATTGCACAGTTTGTGTGTAAATCACGAGACGAATCTTTTAAGCCTAGTTACTCCAATCTAAAATCTTTTTGGATCTAAATAAGAGAATATGCACATGGCAGCATGTATAATAAAAGTATTTTTTTCATGTGAGTGAATGAGACATGAGTGGGAGACAATTCTATAATCCTCATTCCTAAATCTCACCCTAGCCTACCAGACATGACGTGGTGGCGGTACTGCTGGTTCCCAGTGTCCTAAGCTCCTGGCAGCGTGGGACATGCAGCGCGGGCGCGACCTCTATCTCTATGCTATGCTTACATGGCGACCGGCGAAGGTGCACGTCGGTCGTAAGGTTAGAGGCAACAGCTGAATGACGACTCACTAGACACTAACAAGGGAATACCCAAGATTCAAATCCTGGCTCCGCCACTGGATCACACACCAATAAGGGCTAGCATGCCTGAGGTTGCACACAAATTTGTGAGTTCTAGTAGGAAACATATTCAAGACATGTTTTACAAGTTTCTCACATCAAAACAAGAGCGGAAACCGAGTTGGACTCTTTATCAAACTCGGAGCAGAGCTGGATCCTGAAACCGTCCTTGGGCCAGCATAGCTGGTTTTGGCAGATTGGGCAAAAACCCTTCTTCTTTGGGACTCTAAACGCGATGATCCAAATGTTATTTTTCATCGTCTTGATGTCTAGAAACCTCATGGTGGAGTCCTTTACACATGTCACATGTCATACATTTTTTGTTGTCAACACAAACAAATAATGGTATGTGTACTAGCATTCGATATACATATATAGCAGAGTCATTGTCGGCCCTAGGCTCCAAGCCACCGCTTCATAGGGCCCCTCTTTGTTCCTCTCCGGCAAGATTAGCGGTGGGAAGGAGAGAGGATCGACCCCTCATCTACCTTAAGTGCTTCTTTATGTTTAGTTTGCCTAGGTTTAGTACAACTAAATGTACTAGCTAGCAAAATTATCTTGCAATGACTTCAAAGGTGTCCATCAAAGTATTGTAGTTAAGTCAATTTCATCAACATGAGCGCAGAATGTAGCTACTACTCCCTCCTTTTTTACATGTCATATTAGGTTTATCCTAAATCAAACATTACTATATTTGACCATTCACTTCAAAATCTAGTTCTACAATATATGAATTATATTTCCTGAAAGTATTTTTTGTAGTAAATCGAAAGACATAAACCTTATGGCATGAATCTATATAATATTTTTGAAATAGATGGTCAGAGATATAAATGTTTGACTTAAAACAAACACAATACAACATATAAATAAAAATGGAGCAAGTATTCCTAAGGTTTTGGGTTGGTCGGTGGATTTGGCATGAGGACTCTATCTGAGTTTTGATATTCGACTGTGATCTATTCATCTACAATATCAACTGTATCAATTAAATCCACTGGGAAAGAAGACAAAAAACTTGGATAAATTATTGTTTCTTGTCTATTTTAAAATTTTTCATATTTGATTTAAGGATATATTGTGCCAAGATTTAATATATTTTTTCCTTCGAAAAGATCTATGCTCAGTTTCTCTTGACATGTAGTAACCTCTTGATAATTTTTCGAAGCCTGCAATGGATAACTAGGAAACTATAGAGGGCACAGAGTTTATAAGCTTCGTATCAACTATAATTACCTTTTACCTGTTCAATGAGGAATGAGCATAAAAGACCCTCACAACCAATCTCGTAAGCCCTCACAATCTCCAATTGAGAGTTCTCACAAGGCTTGTTCCAAAATCACTTTAGATCAATAGTCAAGTTAGGAGAATTAGAGCTTAGAAACAAGCTAGTCGTTAGACCTGCAGAGAACGAAAAATAGAAGAAAGGTTTTTCTGCTTGTTTCCGCACGTTTTCATTCATACAGCCACCTAGGTCATGCTTATCTAGTAGAACCCATTTGGATTCATGTTTTTTTTCTTTTTTTTTCTATGAAAATAAACTAATTTTTATATTAAGAAAATATAATTTCCGAGGCACTTGACTTTCCGCAGCCTGCTAATCTGCTACGCCGGCGAGCGGCGGCCACGAACACCTGGCGACGTCGGAGTTACCCGGTGCCGAGGACCCGAGGTACAAATAAGTCCCCCCTGACCTCTGGGCAGGGTCTCTACCCGCACGCCCAGGCGCGCGCCCGCGCCCGCGCCCTAGCTCGCGGCCTCTCCTCGCAGGCTCGCACCACAATCACACGAGCAGACAATCACCAACTCCCTTTCTGTCTTTCGCTTTCACTGCTCACCATTTCGCGTCGCCCTCTCGCCGTCGTCGCGGGTGCCTCCCTCTTTTTCACCTCCCTCCCCGCATCTGCCACGAACCTTTGCAGAAAGAAAGGTGCCCCGGGAGGTAGAGGCAGTAGATGTAGAGAGCCCCGGGAGCCCAACGCCTCCACCAGCAGCAAAGCACCAGCACCAGCACCACCACCAGAGCCGAGCGCACAAAAGCGCGCGGCCGGGACGCCGGCACAAAGCAACGGGCAGCCTGTACTGCCCGCTGCTGCAGCTACCCTTCCAGTCCCAGTCCCAGTTCCAGCCCCGGCCAGGCGCTCGCAAAGTGCGGGAGCCGCGCGCCCTCTTCGCTCGTGCTCTCTCTCTCTCCGCCCTCTCGCTCCAGGTCGTCTACGACACCCCGCCCGTACGTACGGACCCCGGCGCTCGTGCGCGGGCGAACATGTCTTCGGCGGCGGGCGGTGGTGGATACGGGGCCGGCGGCGGCGCCGAGCACCAGCACCTGTTGCTGGGGCAGGCGGCGGGGCAGCTCTACCACGTGCCGCAGCACAGCCGCCGCGAGAAGCTGCGGTTCCCGCCCGACCCGGCCGACTCGCCCCCGCCCACTGCCTGGCCGGCGCCCCCACCCTTCTACTCCTACGCGTCCTCGTCGACGTCGTCCTACTCGCCGCATAGCCCAACGCCGCTGGCGCACGCGCAGCTCGTGGCGCACGCGCTACCTGCAGGCGCCGGGGCCCAGATCCCGAGCCAGAACTTCGCGCTCTCGCTCTCCTCGGCGTCCTCGAACCCTCCGCCCGCGCCGCGGAGGCAGCTCGCCGCGGGGGTAGCCACGGGGCCGTACGGCCCGTTCACGGGCTACGCGGCCGTCCTCGGCCGGTCCAGGTTCCTCGGCCCCGCGCAGAAGCTGCTCGAGGAGATCTGCGACGTGGGCGGACGGCCCCCGCACCTGGACCGGCGCTCCGACGAGGGCATGCTCGACATGGACGCCATGGACGTGGTTGGGGACGTGGACCATGACATGGACGGCGGTGACCGCGCTACCGCTGAGGCGGTCGCTGTCTCCGGCGCCGAGCAGCAGTGGAGGAAGACCAGGCTCATCTCCCTCATGGAGGACGTGAGTTGATCCGCCTTCCCCAGCTTCTAGCTTGATCCTTCTAAGAAAAACACGGGTTTTCTGCTTTTGTTTCGTATCGCAATTATTTCTTCTTCTTCGGCGAGAAGAATCTAACGAACACCTCATGGTCACGTCACGGAGCCTACATCCTGGTTGAATCTCTATTTACTGTTCTGGCACAGCTTATTTCTTGTGCTTGTGATTTGATGATAGTAGATATGGATTGTGATTCGAGCTCTTTCGGATATGTTTCTTTGGTTATTATATGCATCAAATCATTGTTTTGCACTGTTGATGTTGAGCGGTTTTCCATTCCTTTTTCATTTCTCCCTTGTGAAAACTAGCAACATGCTGTGATGTTCTTGATGAACAGAATTGCTCAGCACTTCAAAGCATGAAATTGGAACATCAAAATATATCAGGAATCTCTAGTTTTACCCGATCCCGTATAAATTTTCAAAGTTGCTACTCGATAAGATTCCGAGAGGTTTTGTCTTCTTTCGAAAGGATGCCATATGCATCAGTGTAACCTGCAGAAAGATTCTGTTTATCTGGTCACCACTCTTTTGCTAAAATAATTCTATTGTTCACGGTTGGAATTTTGCCAGGTAAAGCACAGTACGTGCTAGCATCTTGGTTCCTGAACATACATGCTTTGGTGCAGTCTTGTCGAGCGGGAGGAAAATAAATTCTTGCTATGTGTCCTATATATGTTTAACTTCCTGAGTTTATTGGCTGCACTTAGTAGTTTTTAGTTATGTACTAAATTTTGGGTGTGCTCTACCTTTAAACTCAGAGTACATGAACCTTGCAGGTTTGCAGGCGATACAAGCAGTACTACCAGCAGCTGCAATCTGTGATCTCCTCGTTTGAGACTGTTGCGGGGCTGAGCAACGCCGCCCCCTTTGCTTCCATGGCTCTTCGGACAATGTCGAAGCATTTCAAGTGTCTCAAGGAAATGATAATGAGCCAATTAAGGAACACAAGCAAGGTTGTCGCCAATGATGGTATTGGCAAAGACGATATGGCTAACTTTGCGCTTATGGGTGGTGGAGCAGGCCTCCTGAGGGGAAACAATGTGAACGCATTCGGCCAGCCTCACAACATTTGGAGGCCTCAAAGAGGGCTTCCTGAGCGTGCAGTGTCTGTGCTTCGCTCGTGGCTGTTCGAGCACTTCTTACATCCGTAAGTATATGAATGTCATATCTGCTGATCTTGTTATCTTTGAAGTATTTTGGTTTTGGTGAAACTAATATTACAAAACATTGTACATAGTCGCATGTATACTTGTAGTTGCTATTGAATTCAGGTATGGAGCAGCAGTCCCACGTATTTGCCATTTTCAAACTACTATGTTATGATGCTAAGGTGAATGTGGTAACCATTGGATACAAAAGACATGTCATGATGATATGCTGCTTGCGCAACATGATCTTGATTACTATTAGTGATAAAATCATGAAAAGATCCGAGATATGGGATAAGTGCCTACACAGTTCTAATCAAACCAATGGCCAAAATCTTTGCTTTATTGAAAGTTTTTTTTCTTGTGCATTCACTTATTTTTTGCTAGTGATAGGTGCACATTGGCCACTGCTAGTGATAAGTCTGAGTTATATTTTCACAAATTGCTGAGAAGTGTGCTTGAAATTTTCTTTAGTCACAAATCGTTAAATATCATCGATGTTGATTCATTACTATCTGATTACATATTCTGATATGAATGACTCAAACTGTTAATAAATACACAAAAGGAGCCCAATTGCTGTTAGTTCTTCTTTATTGTACTTTGTACAAAAGCTTAAAAAAAACTTATATGCATCGACCTTAGACATGTACAGAAGTCTAGGGTAATGTTGTCATTATACTTGCTTTTGTGATCACCCTCGGGGGCCTGTGCATCCAACGCATGGGGGCACATGCCCTTAAGGGCAAAAACTCCACATCCTCGTCCACAATTTTTTGATTGATTGTTACATCTGTTGGAATAAAGCCTTGCATCAGAAGTGGAGTTTGTTCTGGTTGCGGAAACTGCATATTTCTGGTGTTTTTAGGCCCTGTTTAGTTGCAGAAAATTTTGAAAAAATGACTATTGTAGCACTTTCGTTTGTGTTTGACAATTATTGTCCAATCATGTATTAAATAGGCTTAAAAGATTCGTCTCGCTAATTACAAGCAAATTGTGCAATTAGTTATTTTTTTATCTATATTTAATGCTCTATGCATGTGTTGCAAGATTCGATGTCAGCATGTCACAGAGAATCTGAAAAATTTTGCAATTTTTTTTTTGGAAACTAAACAGCCCCTTAGTCTCATGCACCACCGGTTGGACAAATTACTCGTTAGAGACTTTCGAATTACATGCTATATGTAACTTTTATTGCAGCGTGTTTGTTTGATTATTGTTTGATCACTTGCTTTGACATGCCATGCGTGTGCTGCTATCTCTGCTTGCTTGGTTTCTGTATCCTAATTCTCATGTTTGGTGGTCATTTTCTAGGTATCCAACTGATAGTGACAAGCAGATGCTGGCTAAACAGACAGGCTTAACAAGGAACCAGGTGAGTAACCATGAATGCAAAACTAATAATATTACTAGAACTTTGCCATCAGCAATGTTTTCAGCTGTCAAAACAAACCTGCTGTATAAAAACATCATTGGTCATTGCATTTTGTGTCCCTAATAAGCTCGTGAATGCAACGAGCAGGTGTCAAATTGGTTTATCAATGCAAGGGTGCGGCTCTGGAAGCCCATGGTGGAAGAAATCCACAACCTGGAGATGCGGCAGGTGCAGAAGAACACATCGGTGGACAAGAATCAACTTGGCATGCAGCAGATTCAGCACTCGACGGACAGCAGTGGGAAGCTTTCTGACCCTTCAAACTCTCAGCGTGGGCAAAGCAGCGGCATGACAAGAAACCTCAGCTCTCCGGCATCACGCCATATCCAAGACGAGCTCTCCCAGATGCCCCACGACATGCCAGGCCAGGTGAGCTTTGCTTACAATGGGCTCCCCACACACCACGGTCTTGCGCTGTCACACCCCCAGCAAGCTGAAGCAGTCAGCGCCGGCATTGGCCTTGGCGGCGTGGCTGCCGGCGGTGGCGGCGTTTCCCTCACACTCGGCCTTCACCAGAACAACAGGACTTACATTGCCGAGCCACTTCCGGCCGCGCTCCCGCTCAACCTCCCGCACCGTTTTGGGCTGGAGGACGTGAGCGACGCCTACGTGATGGGGTCATTCGGCGGCGGCCAGGACCGTCATTTCACCAAGGGAATAGGTGGCCACCATTTGCTCCATGACTTTGTTGGTTGATCTCGTATTGGAAGTGTGTTGTCAGCATGCATGTATTGTATTATTAGGGGTAGGACAGTCGAAGAGACCATTTAATTTGGTCGTCCATGCATCCAAGAATGCTGTCGATATTTGACAATGTGAGGGCTATAGAGGGCATGACATACCGTTGAAGATCTGTTCCAGTTGTATGTTGTAGAGTTGAACCCTATTTGTTCTAATCCCAGGTGATCGATTAAGCGGTGTTAACACATTATTGTACCACTACCCCTTTGACATGCGATTGATGTGAAGGTTAATTGAAAACAGTGCTCCTGGAGGTTGAGATGGTTTTCCACAATAATTTACAGTGTAGCTTCATTGTGTAGCCCTAAAATATGACTGGTGGATAGTGGACAGGTGGTGGTAGCCTTATCTTGATGGTTGGATATATGTGGTTAGCCTTTCCATGTTACTCCATTAAACTAAGAAAGCAGGTTGGTGGCAGTATTAATCCGTGCCAGATCTTGCATCCTTAGATGGAGTACGCCTCCTAAAGCTTGGACAGGCCATGATTTGGCCATCTGCTACATGACCTTCGCATGCAGTTCCAGCACACGCATACTGTACGTTGTCATCACTCGCACCTAGCTAGCTAACCGCTAACAACACTTGCTGTTAGGGCTGAGCTGTGCGCCTGTGCCTATTGGTAACCAAGCTTTCGCCTTGATTTACGCACTAAACAACCAGCCAATTAGCCAGCGGCGAACATGGGCTACGCCATGATCTGGGGCTGTCCTGTCAATATTTTTTTTTCACTTTTCCCCAGGGTAAAAAGCCCATGTTACCTGGGATCAGTTATCCATGGCCCTCGGTGGTGCAGCGCGCCCGATTTGACGTACGCTTTGGCGAGGAGTAGAATAACAGCTGGGGGCTCCATGCACGCCCTTTTTGCGTGGAGGGAATCCATGCACGTCACTGGACTACTGCTGCTCCGGCTCTTCAGCTACTCGGCGTGCATGGACCGGTGTGTTCTTTGTTTAAAAAGGGCACTGTTGCGAGCCCCTTCCTTTGGGCTCTACTACTAGCGACCGCTGCTCTCTCAAGTGCTGCCTGCATGGGCAGATTATTGCCCTCTGATTCTGCATGCCCGCTGAGCAAGCCTTGTTTAGTTTGCAAAAATTTTCGTTTTTAGGTACTGTAGCATTTCGTTTTTATTTGACAAACATTGTCCAATCACGGAGTAACTAGGCTCAAAAGATTCATCTCACAAATTACAGCTAAACTGTGCAGTTAGTTTTTATTTTTGTCTATATTTAATGCTCCATGCATACGATCAAATATTCGATGTGACGGGAAATTTTGAAAATTTTTGCGAACTAAACAAGGCTCAAAACATGATGTGCTGCCTTTTTTCTATGCCTTGCCTTCATGGATAAAGCAGGGGTGATCATTGCCACTCATGGAGAGGAGGGAGAAACTGGACTTGCCAAAGCTTCAGCCTTCAGGGTTCAGAGCAGCAGCTTCATGGAGCATGCATGGGAGCTAGGAAAGGCTGCCGGGACATTACGGTTTCTATGTTGTTGCTGGCACTCTAGTGTTTGTTCGACGTGAAAAGGAGAACGCTAGGGTCTCTTGTCAAGTCAAGATCAGGTTAACTCATGTCAGCAGTTCATGAGCTGTAAGCATCTTTCACCAGAGACGCGTCGTTTGGCGTTCGAGCATGAGTGACGACGGTAGTGATGGTATAGGAAGGGATCCGAGCTGTAGGTGTTTTGATTTTGATTTTGGTGTGGAGGAGCTGTACTCCTCCCTAACTTATGATGGGACCAAGAAGAGGGCCATCAGTTTAGGTGCTTTGTTCCTTTTGTCGGCAATTTTGGCCTTGTTTAGTTCCGAAAAGATTTCAGATTTCGGTACCGTAGCACTTTCGTTTGTTTGTGATAAATATTATTCAATTATGGACTAACTAGGATCAAAAGATTCGTCTCGCGATTTCCAGCTAAACTGTGTAATTAGTTTTTGCTTTCATTTATATTTAATGCTTCATGCATGTGCCGCAAGATTCGATGTGACGGGGAATTTTGAAAACTTTTTGTTTTTTGGGTGAACTAAACAAGGCCTTGCTTTGCTCAAGAATAGACAGCTTAGATTAGCATTCATAAGTAGTATTTTCTACGTTTTGTCTAAGGTTAAATCTTTTCATGAAACGTTGATGCTACTAGCATGCTAGTGCCTACTCGTAGTAGACAACATCTTTTTTCACTCTGGCTGGCTGGCTGGCAGCTGAGAGCAACTGCAACACAGGAGGACATCAGTGCAAACGGTGCAATAATTCTCTTAAAATATGTCACCTCAATTCAGTACATGCATCCGAAACATGTTACAGTATTTTTCCTATGAATTGTTGTATATCTATTTTACATCTTGACTTTTGTGACAAAAGTATATTTGAATGAATTATGGATTTGTTAAGTTTGAAAGCTTTTTAATATCAATTCATGGACGTCACTGGAAAGCCTTTGCTTGCATCCTTCTCTGATCATGATCAGTAGTGCCAGCTTCTGCTTTTGACGCCAAGACCTTTTGCACGATTCCTTCTCCTTGTCACAAACATTTCTCAATCAAGTGACAGAGCATTGCAGCAGGTGTAGTGTAGGTGCATGCAGCTAGCTGCATGGGGCACACACCTGGGTGCCAAAGCACCCAAAGCTAAAGGCCAACGGCCTTTTGATCCTAGCAAAGCCTAATCCGCGTCAGGTAGTGAGTGAGGTTCCCGTTAAGCATATGTTCCTTCCACCCTTAAGATATGGCTGATCTGACGATCCGTCCCTGGATTTGCCACTTTCAAAGAGATGCCGTGCAATGCCGTCCCCTCGTGGCTTTTGTTTGTCTAATCCGAGTGGCCACCACCTCCTCCTCCTGCTGCTCCGTCCGGCCCGTCCGCGGCTGTGCCATGCTACACCAGGCCAGGCACCACCACCGCTAAAGATGTCAATGGAGCCCATGACCCGCGACCCGATGGGTATTTACTCTATTAGGGTATCAATATGGAGTGAAACCAGTATCCATGGGTACACAAACGGAGCAAACCCTTCACCCATTGGGTACGCGGGTATGGAGACGTTCTAGTAGTCCCCATACCCATTTACCCATAGGTGAAAAATACCCAGCCCAAAACTAAAGAAGCAAACCAGCTATTAGTCCACTGGCAGCCCATACACAGAAACCCTATGTAGTGCTAGCAAAGTACTACTCTCTACTACGTGATTTGTATGGACAATGAACTATTATAGTGTTGTGACTAGTGGTTGCAGCAGAAATTATTATGTTGCTATTTGCTAGGTATATGGTGAGGTGGCTATGTGACGATGCTTGTGAATGGCTATGTGATGATGCTTGTGAATTGCTACTACGTGACTGATGCTTGTGAATTGTTGATGTTTGACGGGTATGGGTGACCCGCCGGGTCTAATTTACCCATCCGGGTATGGGTCTGGAGAAATTCTCCCACCCATCACTGTATATGGGGATACCCGTGGTGTCATATTGTTGTCACGGGGATTGGTCTGAGAAGTTCATACCCGATGGGGGATTTACCATTCCAACACTAACCACCGCCTCCTCGTCGCCTCCCGCCGCAGCGGCAGTGGCGCAACGTGCTTTCGCCTCGGAAATGTCATGCGGCACTGTGCCCGCATAGAATAATTGCTTTTCTTGGGAAATGCGGGTGGCAGCAGGCAGCTCAGGCAGGCAGAGGCGGCATCGCTCTCCAGAACTGGAGTGCAAGTGAGCGTTCAACGGGGATTGGATGGCTTTTGCATCATGCATGCTACACCCTCACGGCACCCTCCTGCTCACCTGCAGCACTGCTACTGCTACTCTCTGCTAGCCTGCAGCTGCCTGTTGCATGGATGGATGGATGGATGGATGGATAAACAAGTCATCGGGACTCTAGCCTTTTTCTATAAAGAAATTGTTCAGTTTGTTGGGGTTGGGCCTTGCTTAGTTCCGAAAATTTTTAGAAAATGGACACCGTAGTATTTTCGTTTGTATTTGACAAATATTGTCCAATCATGGACTAACTAGGCTCAAAAGATTCGTCTGGTCAATTTCGACCAAACTTTGCAATTAGTTTTTATTTTCGTCTATATTTAATACTTCATGCATGCGTCTAGAGATTCGAAGTGACGGAGAATGTGAAAAATTTTGCAAAATTTTCTGGTAAGTAAACAAGGCCTTGATAGGTCGGGTTAGGCTTTGTTTAGTTCACCCTAAAATCTAAAAAGATTTCAAGATTTTCCGTCACATTAAATCTTGCGGTACATGTATGAAGCATTAAATATAGACGAAAACAAAAACTAATTATACAGTTTGTCTCTAAATCACGAGACGAATCTTTTAAACCTAGTTAGTTCATGATTGGATAATATTTGTCAAATTAAAATGAAAGTGTTACAGTAGCGAAATCCGAAATTTTTTCGGAACTAAACAAGGCTTTACAGGAACTGAAACAAATTAGGCACTTGTTTAGTTCAACCCGAAAACCAAAAAGTTTTTAAGATTCCACATCTTTCGACACATGCATAAAAACATTAAATATAGACGAAAGTAAAAATTAATTGCACAGTTTATCTATAAATCGCGAGACGAATCTTTTGATCCTAGTTATTCTATAATTGAATAATTTTTACCACAAACAAACGAAAGTGCTACAGTAGCGAAATCCAAAAAAATTTCGCATCTAAACAAGGCCTACGTACGCTGTTCTCTTCTCATTTCCCTGTGATGGCTGCTTAACGGTTTTCTTGGGCCAAGACAGCAAATCAGTGACGAAAGAGGCGAACATCATTGGCCAAATGTTAGCCACGATTTCAGCGAAAAATATTTTTTATATAAATGATCGTTTTGCTGCAATAATCTTGCATCCGATGGTGAATCTATATTTTGACCTCAAAAATTTAATTTTATTAGTTGCTCCGACGGTCGTATCCATGTGCTTTTGGACTTGTTGTATCTATTAAATTATTTTTTTATTACACTAAAACTAAGGACTCTAGATCTTAGATTACACAACTAATAATTATGATGCTACACTCGGTCCTGCTGTTTGGTTAGTGCCGTAGTTTGCTACGCTGAACCTTCGGGAAACTATGGTTACCTTAGAAAATGCAATGACAAAAAACAAAGCCACACTTATGATAAAAGTTTGGCACGAAAATAACCCTATAACATGTAGAACATTATGCTAAGAAGATATAGCATGCCATAGTTATGGAAGCGAGAACCAAACAACGGTTGAAAAAACCATGATATGACTAATCTTTGTGTGCCAAGTTTTGGTCATGAACCAAATAGGCTCTAAGGATCCCTTTGATAGGGCTTAGATTTTCTATTAAAAAAAGCAAAACCAAGAGAAGCCACATTTTGGTGGCTTTCGATTCTTCCTAAACGGTTTCGCGTTCACCATTGTTATCTTGGTTTTGATTTCAGAAATAGTTCTCATATGTGCTCACTTGGTAGTACTTTTGTAAGCCAGTGGATACGTATAAGTCCAATCAAGCTCTAAGTGGGTTTTGATGATGTTGACTATTTAATTAAAGGATGCATGCTTCCCATTCCTATTCATCTATAGTGTGTATGAAACCTCCACACCCCTTGTTTAGTTCCTAAAAAGTTTTGTAAAATTTTTCAGATTTCCTGTCACATCAAATATTTAGACGCATGCATAAAGTATTAAATATAGACGAAAATAAAAACTAATTGCACAGTTTGGTCGGAATTGACGAGATGAATCTTTTGAGTCTAGTTAGTACATGATTATATAATATTTGTCAAATACAAATGAAAGTGGTACTATTCCTATTTTACAAAAAATTTTGGAACTAAACAAGGCCCTAGAACGCTTTTGTATGTAGGAGTTGAGTGAGGTGTCTATACCTTCTCCTCTCTCTCCGGAACCGATCATCCCCTTCACTCATTCATTTTGACTAGCAGCTCCCTCTCCCTCTCTTCCATTGATGCCCAACCAGCTTTGTTCAAAATCTAAGTGATTCCATGAGGTGCTTGGCTCCGAGAGAGTGAGAAAGGTAGAGAAGATCAAGATTCTTTATTTTTGAACACTTGGTGAAGCTCTAGCTAGTCGGTGTGTTTGTTACTTACAAAGGTTTGCTTCTAGTCGACTAGAGGTTGCTCGAGAGCTTCAAATAGGTTGTGCTAGAGCACCAAGACATTTGTATTGTCATTTGTGACTTAGGTTTTGTTTAGTTCACCCCAAAAACCAAAAAAGTTTTCAAGATTTCCTGTCACATCGAATCTTGTGGCACATGCATGAAGCATTAAATATAGACGAAAACAAAAACTAATTGCACAGTTTACCTGTAAATCGCGAGATTAATCTTTTGACCCTAATTAGTCTATGATTGGACAATATTCACCACAAACAAACGAAAGTGCTACAGTAGCGAAATCCAAAATTTTTCCACATCTAAACAAGGCCTTAGTGGAAACCTCTAACTTACTACCTTGGTGGTGGGTCGGGACAAGTGGAGTGGGTTTAAAGAGACTTCATAGCCTTCATGGCTTCTTCAACAACGTGGTCGTAAGCAAGCCTTTATGGCAAGCCGAGGCACATGATAAATCCTTGTGTCACATGTGTTGTGCTTGTTGTTGCATATTACTTATGTTTGAATTTGCCTTTTAGAGTTTGCACCCGATTTAGAAAAATAGAAAATCGATGTGAAACATCTCTCTACCTTCTCCCTCTAACTCCCTTGAAACAGATGTGAAACATCCCTCTACTTTCACCTATTTAGGAAAAATAGAAAATTGAAAGTAGGGTGTAAGGTACTGCGAAAATACTATGGACAACAACGCTTCTCAATAAAAAAAACAGCTTGAAATTCTATTTGTTTGGTTGGTGTTATGCTTTTTTTCTTAGCAAAAACACTTTTTAGAAAAGATGAACCAACGGTCTTAGTAATATAGTTGAGAAAAAGGGAAAATGATGCAAAGTTGCTTGGTCGCCCAACCTAGAACTCCGGCGACGGCCCACGTCTGATCCAACAGAGTGATAACAGTGGCCCACGCCTGATCCGTCATAGAAACAGTTGGCTGGAGCCCTGACATGTGATCCGGTCCACGCCCGCATCCACGCAGCCCAACACTCGAACCACAAGGTCCACTGAACTCCCGCTGGGCTGAAACTGAAATCCAAACGCGTCTGCGTGTGCTCACCAGACGCGTTCGGCCTCCTCGCCGTTTCGCTGCACGGGCCACCGGCCGCAACACCACAGCGGCCTGCGTTTCTCGCAGCGGAAATACATAATCGATCCCGCCGGTAACGAAGGCGATCACAGCTTTGATCGGGCGTGGCGCCGCGGCGGCACCTCGGGGACGGTTCGGCCGGCCGTCATGGCCTTCCACTTCGTTCCACGCTCACACACCGTCCTAATCAGACGACAGTCGCGGTGCCACGGACCTTGGATGGAAGCCCTCCTATATTCTCTCGTGCAGTAAGGCCTCGTTGGCTCTTTGGTTCTTCTTACTAAATTATTTTAGTTACTCTTTAATGATTAGTAGAACTAAATTATTTTAGCTTGATTTAGTCAATGTGTTTGGAAGTTTATAGCTACTAAAGTGACTAAAGTTTAGCTAGCTAAAATTTAGCAAGGAGAACTAAAGAGACCCAATCCAACATTTTTTAGCAAAATGGACTCTATAGTAATTTCGTTTGTATTTGACAAATATTGTCCAATCATAAATTAATTAGGCTCAAAAGATTCATCTCGCAAATTACTGACAAACTGTGTAGTTAGTTATTTTCTATTTATATTTAATGCTCCATACATGTGCCGCAAGATTTGATGTGACGAGGAATCTGAAAGATTCGATGTGACGGAAAATCTGAAAATTTTTGTAAAACAACTGAAAAAATGTTGCATATACTTGCCGCAAGATTTGATGTAACTAGACTCAGTTTCGATGTGACAATTATTTCTATTTAACCCATTCTTTTGTTTTGATGAAGAGAGATGCTAAGAGCTTCATAAAAATAGAGATAGTTTTATAAAAACAAAACTTTTCTGCATCGTTTTCAAAATATGAAACTGAGCCATGAACCCTGAATGGCTTAAGATCGCACGAAATTCCCCCGAGCTCCTGGCCAAAAAACTCACCAGCACGCACATCACATACCAACACCACCATCACTGACCTCTAAGGCTGGTGGAACATTTTCTCTCGTGGAAATTAAAAGAATGAGCTAGAGATGAGCATGAGCATGGACCGTGACTGGAGAATCTTTGCAATTTGCATCATTTAACGGGCCATCCGTCACCCAATGACATCGTCCGGAAGACGGCAGCCTCACAATGTGGCCACCCACACACAAGAGTCAATGATAAGCCCCGCGCGGTTCTATTATCCTTGTAGCCTAGTATCAAAATTGTGCAAAAATGCTGGATAAACAAGAGGATATATACTCCCTAGTCCTAGCCTGTCCCTCTCGGCTCTCCCTCCCACACAGGCCTTGACAAGTTGGCCCGGGGTACTGTGGCGGACACGGTCTCGCCGTTAGCGACTTGCGTCGCCTAGCCTTCAATATCTTAATTTGATTCTGGAAGCTAAAGTAAAGGGATTATGTTAATCCCAAGTCGGGGAGCCTTTCCGGCTTGTGTGCTAGTGTGGCCACAGGCCTAAACAAGTCGTTGGCCTTTTCGAAAAAATCAGTTCAATGGATCCTGTGATCAACAAATAATCGAATGCATCTTACTTTCAATAGCCACGTCCCTTGCCATTACAAAAAAAAAAAAGTTAACCGAAAATATGAGTACATGCCTGGTTATTGTACATTATGTTTCTCTAGAGCAAATGCATGAGACACCAAGTATGAACCAGTCATTGTGCACGGCTGGTTATTACTACTGTATTGTAGATTGAGTAAAGAAAATGGTATGAATCACCAAGTACATATACATAGGCGAGTCTCAATGGGGTTTCATCAGGATGTCATGCACATTTATTACAACGCCATATCAGCAAAACTGTACTTTTTGCATGAAACGATGAGGAGAGAAAAGGAAGTAGTTTCACCATGGTGAAACTCCGTGGGCGTTGTTTCCCACGCGGTGAAACGAGATGAAATCCCCACTAAGGGCTAAATCGTTTCACCATCTTGCATGTTATGCTTTGCCCAGCCTAGGAAAGGTCAAGGTGAAACTCATGCATTGTGGAGGTTGTTTCATTATTCGTTTCATTGATGCCCTATCAACAGATTTGTTTTGGAAACAGTGCATTGAAACGGACCACTGAGACTGGCCTTATACCAGACGTGTTAGGTTTGAAAAGAGGACGTCCACTGTCCACGCCGAGTATTCGTGGATCGGCCATGGAGTCACTATGAGTATCCGATGTCGTCACCGTAGCATTGCTTTCCTTTTAAAAAAGGATTAAGTGAAGGTGAGAAAGCCACCACGATCTATGTTAGTACTCCTATGGCATATATTTAGGCCTTGTTTAGTTCCAAACGACACTAAAGTATATTTGTTTTTATTTGACAAATATTGTCTAATCATAGAGTAACTAGGCTTAAAAATTTCGTCTGACGATTTATAGACAAACTGTGTAATTAGTTTTTATTTTCATCTATATTTAATGCTCTATGTATGTGCCGCAAGATTTGATGTGACGAGAAATCTTAAAAAGTTTTAGGTTTTTGAGGTGAACTAAACCAGACCTTAAATTCACTTGAGCAAGTAGCGTGGCGCCGGCGCCCACTTTCTATCATGCTTTTGTGTTCTGGAGTAATAAATAATGCTCGCAAGCCATAACAAATTAGGAGTACTCTAAAATGTTTTACGCTCGCAGGCATGGTAGGAGTAAAGGCTAACCAGCATATCTTCAATGTATTGAAAATACGGTCTTTGCTTCTTCTTCTTCCGGGTCATCATCGTTAAAACTACTATAAGGATTTGTCATAAGCTTAGTGATAATATACTCCATGGTGATGAAGCATGTAATGAGACACCTTCAAAATTTGACTACAGACACTAATGTGGATTAGCCATAATTGATGCATTAGAGACATATTATTGTGATTTTCTAAGTTTTACCGATAATTTGTAACACGTTTTAAATTGGCTCTTATTTTGTACCTTGCACTAGAAGATGTTTGAGATATACTTTGTTTTAAACAATTTTCTTGTATCTAGTACTTTGTACATATATTAATTGGTACTTTGTATGAGGGGGTATCCATTTTTTGTTTCTTCTCAGGCCAAAAAGAAATATCTTATGAAAATATATTTTATAATAAATTTAATAATACTAATTTGGTAACATAAATCTTAAAGTTTTTTTCTAGAAATTCAGTTAAAATTTAAAAAGTTTGACTTAAGATTTTTTAGGAATTAAAGCTGTCAGAGACAGAGTGAGTAGTTTTCAATCCTTAATAAATATGAAAACCATACTGGTTTTCTCTCTCATCATGTTAGGCGGAAAAAAAAACCTTGGCGACAGTCGTTTAAGAATAGCATGATCCTTTCCACATCCCCGTAAGGGCCCCTTCGTGTCTCTGTCGTCGTGGACTCGTAGTTACTACTGCGGCACTGCACGGAGAGCTAATTAGGCTGTCTCCAATACGAGACCTATTTAGAAACCCAAATCCAAAATAGCTTTCCAACACGATACTTATAGCCTCCAACAGAAGATCTATTTTGAGTATCAAGAGAGGCATAACTCGTGTTGTCTTTTAGGTCTTGTTGTTGGAGAAGACTAAAAATAGATATGGAACCTTTTATCTGTAGCGCTACTCAAAGGACAAATGAGTCTTGTATTTTGGGTGACGATTGTTGGAGATATTATTAGTCGACGGAAATGGGACGAGATCCGGGATGGTGAAGCGATCGAGTGACGCGCCGAAAGGCCATCGAATCTCGACTCGCTCGACGACGTGCCGCGTGAGCGTGACGTGAACCCGCACGACACGAGCATCACGCCCCTGCGCCCCCGGCTGCTCTCCACACGCCTGAAACGCCCCCACGCCCTCGCCCGCGGCCGCGCCAGCCCCACCGAATTCCACCCCCATTTTTTTTGTGAAGCAACCAACGCGACACGCACCCTCAGCCCCGCCGCACCCAAGTCCCTCGATTTAAATATGGATTCCGTCGGAACCATCCGCCCGCTCGGCGGGGCCCAGCCGACGAGCCGCACCTGCACACCCACGCGCCCGCACCCAAGCGCCCGCGGCACCGTATTCTATTCGCCAAAAGCCAAGGGATGGGGAGGGGGCCGTCCAAGTTGCGTGTTGTTTAGACGCGCCAAAAGGCAAAAAGGGTGGGAGGAGGAAGCGGCAGGGCTCCCGAGCACAAGCACGCCACGCGATCCCCGCCGCTCCCCCGCACACGGCAAGCAACGCTCGAGGTCGAGGCTCGTGCTCGCCCCGCGCTACCCGCGAAAGATCTGTGCTTGCTTCGCTCGCTTGTGGCGGGTCTCGCCGCTGCGTGGGTGCCGATGAGCTGCACGGGGGCGGGGCAGGCCGGCGGCGGGTGGCTGCTCGATTACGGGCTGGTGGAGGAGGAGATCCAGGGCTCGGAGTTCATGTACATGGTCGACGACCCGGCCGTCTCCAGGTGAGAGAGCCTCTTCCTCCTTGATGCTGGATCCTCTTTGATGCTTCCTTGGTGGCTTGGATGGGTTCTTATGGGTGGTTGTTGGCTGACTGTTGACGATGCCTGGTTGATTGATTCGGTGTGCACTTGCAGCGTGATACTGGGGTTCGATGCTCCCAGGAAGGACGACGGCGGCGTCCAGGACAACTCCGGCGCCAAGAAGAGGCAATTTTTTCCTTTCTTCCTTCCTTTTCAGTTGATCTCTCCTCACCCTACAGTTAAGCTTTGTGAATTTGGCCTGCCTAGGAGCTTGCAGAGACATAATCATGGATGCTTTGGGATATTTCTTATTCCTTTTTTGTCGCTAGTATTAGCTTCTGCTTGAGTAATCTGGTATACAGATTACTTGATTAGCAGTACTCCGATTTGGTTGACAACAAAAGGTAGAACTAGTGGTATCCAGGAGTTGGCAACCTATTTCAGATTTCAGGTTGCAGTGAAAACTCAAGAAAGCTCATCGTTCTAGAAGAAAACTCGCAGATTTCAGGTTGCAGTGAAAAGACTTGCAGTGTTTGCAGACACGCCTAGCAAATTTGCTTTCTCATAATTAGACTCCACTTTGAGAGCTACGACTTGTGCAAATTCGTGGTCCATGGTCCCATTTCACTGCACTATCAAAGTCAGAACTAGCACAATAAAGCGGAAAAGTGTCACACATCACAGATCCTGGGAGCCATCACATATACTGTACTTTACGTCCAATTCTGTTGCCCCTGAAGTCCGTGAGCATAATTTGTTGTGGTTTTCCTATTTCACTTTCTTGTTACCAGATCCCGGCCAGAGTCCAGCGCACCACCTGGCACCAAGGCTTGCCGTGAGAAGCTCCGGCGAGACAGGCTCAACGAAAGGTGTGTTTCAGAGTTCAGACTCTCAGTGACCAATACCAATCTCCCCGCTGCTTCAGACTAGACATGCATGTTCAGCACTTGTAATACCGAGTATGATCATCTTTGATCATTCCCTCATGATGCACCATTCCAGGTTCAACGAGCTCTGCGCCATCTTGGAGCCCGGCAAGCCACCAAAGGCTGACAAAGTTGCCATTCTAAGCGACGCTGCCCGTCTTCTGAACCAGCTGCGTACCGAGGCCCAGAAGCTTAAGCAATCAAATGAATCACTCCAGGACTCCATCAAGAGTCTCAAGGTATGTCAATCAATCAACTGACAAAACGCCTGGTCAACCACCATTCGTCCAAATTGTATGGAAGTCTATATATTGATTTACCGGTGTTCAATGTGTGGCTGGCTGCAGGCTGAGAAGTCTGAGCTGCGAGATGAGAAGACGAGGCTCAAGGCCGAGAGGGAGAGGCTGGAGCAGATGCTCAAGGGCGTCAGCCACGCCGCAGTGGCGGCTCCAGCGCCCTTCGTCCCGCACCCTGCTGCTGCAGCCGCCGCTCCATCTTTCCACCCGGCGGCGGCGTTTGCTCAGGCTGGTAAGTTCGTGCCGTACCCCAGCTACCCGCCGCCGGCTGCGTTCTGGCAGTGGATACCGCCGACGTCCCTCGACACGACCAAGGACCCCGCACACTGGCCGCCGGTCGCCTAGTCGATCTACCTACCAGCTCGCCATGGCATCATTGATCGGTGATGCGTTGCCCGCCGTGTGTACTGAGCTTCTTGCTGTGTCGTATAGAATTTGACCAAAGCATGCCTGGAGAACAACTTCGGGTGCTGATTGTGTAGCAGTGTGTTATGCTTGTGGACGTGGCGTGCTAAAATTCAGGCGATCAAGGCCGATTGGATAAGTCTATGTAACAGCCATAATGCTAAAGCAATGAAGGTGATAATATAACTGAATCAGACTATTGTAGTAGTGTTTCCCGAGATCAGTAGACAAAGATCAGTGCCAAGAACAAAGCATATTTGGGTGACATTGCGGCCTACAGTATGAATATGTGATAGATATATTAGTAGCTACTACTTCGGCAGCAGTAAAGCTGCGTCTACCGCAGCTGGCTTCTGCTGTCAATACTCAATACAGTGATCTGAAGATGGCGTAAAGCCACAGCTACAGCATCTAACACACCCGGTATCAAGATGTCGTGTAATCACAACCCGGTTAGGATAGCTCATAAGAAACAAGTCGGCACAAAAAACCTGTGACATATGGGTTCGATCGCACCAAAAAAAGAAAATAAATATAAGAATATAACCGGTTTATCTTGTTTAACCTAGACACCCTCGGTACACGGTACATCAGTGCCCTGACTCCCAGCACTGCTTTATTAGGGAGGGTGGCCTCCAAGCTCATACAGAATGAACCACCAGAATGATGGTCTACACACTGACTGAACATTGCAGTCCATGGATTCACAGTCCTCAATCGAAAAGATTCACCATTCTCTGCTCCTATCTGATGAAACTATCATACATCACTGGATCGACACGAATCCTGATTAAGCACAAAAATGCCCTGCATAATTTCTTAGGTTTAGTACGCTTTTCCTACCATTATCATTTAAAAGTACTTTATAAGATCAAATGACTTGCATCAGCTTTATGAAAAAATAACCATTACCTGCCTCATTGCAAAGGAAGGTTCTTATGGGTGTATGCAATATCCTTGTCACCGTTCACCACTTGCCCACTCCCTCGCATGATCCTATAGGTTAAAGTGAACATCCATAAATATACAATATTGTTGTAACCAGTATTAAAATAGCAGAGAATTAGACAAACCAAAATTTAGAAAATCCACTATTCAAGAGCATATAAATTGTTCAGGTGCTTTATCGGGAAGGTGGGTCTCCAACCTTCGAACATATAAACTGACATAATAGTAGCTTTAGTCCATCAGTGCTCTATTACTTCCAGCACTGCTTTATTGGGGAGGTGGGGTCCCAAGCTCACACAGAATGACCAACGAGCTATCAATATTGTATATATTGAGGACTCAAATGCGCAAATATAAGGAACCCGTATAACATATAAACTGCAAAAACTATGTTTTGCAATATAGGGAGCTTTATGTTAAATACCCTGCACATCTTAGCGGAGAGACTCTCTGTTGCGAAGTGCAGGGTATTATTTATCAGTGAGAGCAGAGTATAATATCCTAGCACCAGTCAAGAACTCTACCAACTGCACATCTCAGTTTTACACTTCTGATAAGAAGCATGGCTGTGCAGTTATTAGGAAATAGGGTTACAAGAACAGAAGAATAACTGAAGGGTATAGATTGAATGGAAATCCACTTACCAGCGTGTTGTTAAGAGACCTTCAACACCCACAGGTCCGCGAGCATGTATGCGCCCTGTGCTTATGCCAACCTATTCAAGATATTCCAAAGGTAGAAATATTAAGATGAAAACAGTAAGCAATCGCTAGAAACGATAAACTTTATGCCAATGTAAGATATTCCCGCTTATTCCAAAATTTTCACTAAAAACGCCATAAAAGATAGGACGTACCTCAGCACCCAATCCAAAACGAGCCCCATCAGAGAATCGTGTGCTCGCATTATAAAATACAGCAGCACTGTTGCAATTGTAGAAGTAAACTAAAATCAGTGAGATATCTAATCATCATTGAATTCAGAACAAAACAACATTGTACATACAGTAAAAATGTATAAAAAGAAGGGACGCTGATGTTTAAACGTACCTATCAACTTGACGCAAAAAAGTTTCTGCTACTTTATCATCTGTAGTAACAATGCAATCTGTATGTGCACTGAAATAAAAAGCAGTGAATCTCAGGTTTACTAGATTTTCAACAATGAGGGAGGGGAGGGAGACTACCTTCCGTAACGATGTATATGGTCAATTGCTGACTGTACATCATCAACGAATTCAATTGTGCAGGCCATAGAGCTATATTCATGATGTAATGAATCTGCTTTTGGAATGCACAATAGTTCATGTGCAACAGGCCCTCCATAAATAGCAACTCCTGCAATACATTACAAGTTTCTTTTCTAAGAACAAGGAAGCAATCAGAAGTATAGAAGTATAGAACTTTGATGAAAGTGGTCAAAGAAGCAATCCACAAGTTCATAGAAGTATAGAACTTGATGAAAGTGGACAAATGGAACTGCCTTGCATAACCAGATTTATCCAAAATGATAACAAATGGCCACATACTAGAGATGTAGGCATCTGCTAACAAAATTCTAACAAGAGTTGAACGTATTACTTACATGTGTTTATTCTTCCATGCAAATATACCTCATTTCATGTACTAACAACTTATTTTGTGTGATATTAACAAAGGCATATTATGAGAACTACAAAGGATTGACTAAGTGCAGCCAAACAAGCCCTTAGTTGTATCTAGAAACAAGGAGCAGATATATACTACATTTTAAGGATGAGCAAGTAAACTTTTAACCTTCTGTTTTGAGTGCTAGCAGTAGGTCATCAAGACCTGGAGCATTTATGAGATCTTTATGAACAAGCAATGTCTCCTGCATTATACAAGCAAAATATGTTATATCTGAATCTGAAATAAGTTAAGGTGTCTAGACTTATGAAAAAAAAGGAGTAACAATATCATGAGTTGTACCGAAAATATCATACTTGTCACAAAGATCTCTACTGTGAAAGTAAATATGTTATACGAAAAGGTGGGTTACAAGGAATCAACATCTTAATTGACTGTAGTTATATATATTAAATTAATTTTTGAAAGAGAAAGATTAATGGTGAATCAAGGATTAAGAAGGATTTTCTTTATAAAAGAAAAACACAAAATACTAGGATGATTGGAGAGGCACTGAGTGGCTCATGTCGAGCACGCTCTTAAGTTGTCTAATGTGTGTAAAGGTTTTACTTGGTTCTCGAGTAAAGATGTGCCAACAAAAGTAATTAACAAGCTGAAAAGAGGCATGTTAAATAATATAAATTGTAGACATACCATAGCATTGCAGGCTGCTGGGTAATCAATTTTAGCGTCCAGCACTATTCGTTTTGCCATATTCATGTCAGCTGATTTGTCGATGTATACATGACAGATACCATCTACATAGGAAAAATACAGAAATCAAACACTAGTCAACATATTTTAAATATTGTAGAGAACTGTTTGTACCAAAACATACTATTGGGAGATAAATTTACCAGCATGACCAAGGACAGGGATCTTAGTTGATGACTTGATTTGCGACACCAGCTTATTGCTGCCTCTTGGAATGACAAGATCAATCACATCATCAAGCTGTAGAGTGTGTTATGAGTTCAGGCTTATTTGGCATATTGGTAGAATCATTAGTCTCAAAATATATAACACTCACCTTTAGTAAATCAGCGATTTCATCTCTACTTGTAACAAGGCCAATAAGTTTTTCACCCACGTTGCTAGGAATTGCACTAGTTATAACCTATAAGAAATTTATTACCAATTATAACCTATATAAGAAATTTATATCATGACACCAATCTAAAAACATGGCATGTCAGCATGAGAAAATACCTTATGCAGTATTGTGTTTGACCTCATGGCTTCTTTTCCACCTTTCAGGAGAAGACCGTTGCCACTTCGGATTGCTAAAGACGCAATCTACACAATGATATCAAGATCAAATATAGCTTATAATTTATAAATATGCTTAAGTACTAAGCATTAACAAAACAACAAGTCACATGGTGAAATGAAAAGTAAATGGTAAATTATGATTAAAAAACTACCTGGACCAAGGCATCAGGCCTGGACTCAAAAACGATCAATAGCACACCTAGAGGACAAGATGTTTTTTCGAGAACCAGATCTTCAGCAACCTGAAATCAATATGTAACATTTATCTTTGGTAAAATATGTTAGTCTTTCCTTTGTTAAAGAGTTTATAGTCACCTCTGTTCTTTTAATTATCTGATTGATTGGGTCTTCCATATATGCAAGAGTGCGAATGGATTTCGCAAGGCTTGCTATCTGTAACATGATAAAACATTAAGGTGAATCAAATTGAAAAGAAAAACACCAAGAAGAAAAAATGCACAACAATCCAATAAATAAAAAAACAAGGAACATGAAATTAATATACGATTGCGGTTATAATATATGCTGAAATATACACTAAGGCTACCTTTCCTGGCTTCAAAGTCAATCTCGCAACCAAAGATGGTTCATATCCTGCCTCTTGTGCTGCAGATACATCTATTTCATTCTCAGTTCTAATTAAATCCACATTCTCTTCCAAGGCATCTGCAACGTCCAACAATATTTTCTTGCGCTCATCAGATGACAAATTCTGTTTCATAAATGTCCAAAGTTAGCATAAAATATTCAGGAAAAAATGGGCTAGTATTTTGTGTCTTCCAGTAGGCATTGTTTTAATAAGATACCTGCAAACGCCTTGAAGACTCCCTTGCACCAAGGGCCATCTCACGAGCACTAACATCTTTGGATGGTTCCCACAAACTTGCATCCTTATGAAAGAGAGTACCAATTTTCTCTCCTTGGAGAACTCTAACAATGCTCTGAGACGCAAATCCACTTCAACGATAAAAAGAAAGTTAAACCACTTCGCTATTCGTCGTAAAGAGACAAACATAGATTACAACATATGAATTTACTTGTCTTGTCGAGGTGAAAAAAGAACACTATTATGACAAGCTAACTACTCAATCCATTTTGCAATGTTTGTCCATAACACACCAAGCGCAGGGACTAAGTACTATTTCCAAGAAAAACAAACTTAAAATTATACCATAGCATGATACAACTACTTATCAATTCAACACATTTAATTAAGGAACAGTGGAAACATAGCAATAAGATGTAAGAGCACTTGACTCCAATGCAGTCTACAACAAATATGTAGTCAACTACTTATCAATTCAACACATTTAATTAAGGAACAGCGGAAACATAGCAATAAGATGTAAGAGCACTTGACTCCAATGCAGTCTACAACAAATATATAGTGAGTCACACCAACTATCAGCTATTTTACTTGTTGAACATCACATGGGAATTTTGATATATCACCTGGACAATATATAAATGAGTAACGAAGGGCAGTTATCATTCTCTTGCTAAAGAACGGTACATACCTTGTAATAACAACAGGTGTGCCACTGTTTGAAGCCACGAAAGCAGCCTTCACTTTAGCTGTCATTCCTCCTCTACCTACACGTGACTTATCCCCAAAAGTAATTTCATTGTGATGTTTTTCTTTGATGTAGGTATGTATTATCTTTGATTGAGGTTCACTTGGTGGACCACTATAGAGGCCATCCACGTCACTGAGTAGAACAAGAAGATCTGCTTTGAGTTCTATAGCCAGAAGACCGGCTAAACTATCGTTATCCCAAAATATACCAGATGAATCCTGTAAAGACAAACTGTTAATGAGCATGACATCGAAAATGCTACCAAGAATTTAACAGACTCATGCATTGGTTAAGGTCCAGGTGCATAAGTAGCACAGAACCACAGAATAACATTTATCAAGCAGTGCAGCAAATGCTGTTGAAATTTTCAAAGTCATTCATGGTACAACACAAACCTCATATGGAGCCTTTCTAGTGCTGATGGCATCATTCTCATTAAATATTGGTACAACTTTAAGATCTAATAGTGACTCAACAGTTTCACGGAGCCTCTCCCGGAAGTTTGGATTCTCAAAATCACTGTCTGTCACAAGAAGCTGGGAAGAGGATACATCAAGCTGCACAACGGGAAGCTCAACATTAGAAACATATGGACACAGCACAGAACAGTCGACAAATTTCGATAGCAAGTTAACAAACACACTTGAGTAAATAGCATATCGTAAAGAGCCATGAGGCCACTCTGTCCAACGGCAGCACAGGCCTTTCCATCCAGCTCCATCTGTGGCTTTTGCAGATCAGCAAAGCTGCTATTGACAAGCTTCCTGTACTTAAGCCTCTGCTTCCCCACACCAACAGCACCTGAGGTCACAATGATCACCTCGTATCCTAGGGCGTTCAGCTCCTTCACCTGCATTGCCACGAATATTTGGCTAAGAATCTTTCCAGACTTCACTAGTTGATAGAACATTATGAAAGTTTGAATTAGAACTGCTACCTGCTCACAAAGAGCCCCTAATCTACCCAGAGCTAGTCGCCCATCATGCCTCGTGACAACTGCAGTGCCCACCTGTTGTTGTGAAAAGGGTTAGAATCAGCTGTAATCAAAACCAGAAGATCCAGACGGATATACTCGGATAGGTAATTCCCAAAAGTTGCCAACTTTGTGGTGGGGTGGGACGGCACACTGGTACTGACCTTGCACAACCCCGACCCCCGCAAAACCAACTTTTTTTTTCCGGGCAAGCAATTTCATAGTAGATAGACTAATCTAGCTCCCGATATTCCCAAAATAACAGAGGAGAAACAACCCGGCAATTCGAATAAAAAAAACAGAGAAGAAACAATCCGGCAAAAACAGAGGAGAAAGAATCCGGCAATTCGAACGAGTTGATTCGCATACGAAAAAAAAATCAGACAGGATGGCTTCTCTACGCACTCGCATTTCACATCTGACAAAATCTGATAAAAACCATATAGCAAACTAAGATTACGACACCAAAATTCCAAACATAGGAGTCAGCGTATCAACTTTCACCATCAACCCGTCAACTCGACTATAAGGGATAGAAGCAAAATATAAAACCCAAACAAAACCCTGCTGCCTCGCCACTTACACTTACCTAGACGAAGAAAACCCAGAATCGAACACGGTTACTCAATAATTATTCGCGCTATAAAAAAACACGAGTCGAAAACACACAAGAATATGAAAAAAAAAAAGGAACAACGCAATGCAAATAGCACCAAACAAATCGCGCGATTCAGATCTAACAGGTCGGCGGCCGTCGCCAATCGTACGATTCAATCACCTTGATGATGACGCGTTTAACATCCTTCATGAAAGACCGGGTCCGGTCCGCGGTGGCCATGACCGCCGCCGGCGCTTTTAGCTCGACGCCGCTCCTGGTCCTCCGTCTCCCCCTCGCTGTCAACTTCTCCCTCTCTTATCCGTTTTTTTTCTTGCGGGGCAGCTCTCTCTCTCTCTCTCTCGCCGACTCGTCGCCGCAATCGCGAGGAGGCCGGAGGAGAGATAGGTAAAGGAGGGTGGAGGAGAGAGAGGTGTGAGGAGGGTTTTGAAGTGGCTAGATGGGGCTGGGGCGAGCAGATCGCAACAACAACCTACCGCGGCGCGTGTCTGGGCCGCCGTCATCCAGATGGGTTTATCTGGGCAGGGTATCAACGGATGAGAGAGAGGAGGGAGCGCAGCCGGAGCCATCGGATGCACGAGGACTCGTTGGACCCACGTACTACTGGGATGTCAGGGACTAGTAGAGGTGTAGGGGTCGCAAACTCAAGCAAGCAAAGGGTTCGTGTGCGTGTGGAGCGCACCATGACCGCACTTGCCTGTGCCCGCGCCTCGCCAACATTAGAGACGACGAGCTTGCACCTCTGGTCTCTCCCCCTCTCCTTCCCAACTCCGGCGGGTATAGAAAGGATTGGCGGGGAGCGGCGGGCTGGTCAAACGGTAGAGAAGGTGGTCAGGCGGTTAGGGGCTTAGCGACGGTAGAGGTGGCCAGGCTAAGGAAGGGAAGGGGCGCCATGCCCGTGGAGCTCGCTGTCGCACGAAGAGGAAGGGGGAAAGGTGGCCATGTGGGGTACCAATCCCAAAATGGATGATTCCACGTTTTGTTTTGGTTCGGCGTGGGAATAAAATAGTTGACAACGTTAATAAATAACCCTCACACGGAAGCGGTATCTTGTTTCCACACGTCCATATCGGATATCCGTCATAACTGATTGAGGGGCCACTTGAAACAGACAAAAAACAGCGCAACTGGATAACAATGCAGATTACGTTACAAAATCTTCAACCAGATGTGTGACACGTCTGCGTGACCCCGCCCACAATACTGATGTCTCCTCCTTTGTTTTTGGTTGAATCGGGTTGCTTCGTCTCCCCATGTGTAGTGCTTTTGCGCTCGTGGAAAAAAAAGGAGGCGTCATTCATCGCTCGCCTCGCCACTAGCTCCTCCACCCCCTCGCACACCAATCATGGCGAGGTCGATGCAACAAAGGCATGGAGGGTGCGCTCGCGGCCAGACTTGACGCAGCGAGCGGAGCACGACAGATCGACCACGAGCGCGCCAAGGCGACACCCGAGGGGCGTCAAGGTTAGGGCATCGTTGCTAGGCCTCCGGTAGCGAAGTGGCGTCGGAGTGGGAGCGTGGAGGGGCGATTTGGAGGTGGTGAAGAATTGTGGTGAGAGAGGTACAACATTGGGGTCAGGTCCAAGGGTGTGGAGGTTGGAGAGGTCGCGGAAGGGGAGGCGGCGGGCTCGCGGCAGCTCATGGTAGACGAGGAGGAACACTCTAGAAGGTTTGGGGGCTAGCGTACATGGATTCGGGAAGGTTCAAATTCGAGGGGAACAGGGGAATCGAGGGGGAGGACGGGAGGGGGATTCGAATGGACGAAGACCTCCTTGGCCTCGCACGGAGACCTCATGTTCTCCCATTGTAGCAAGGTGCAACACCATGCTCAGTAGGGGCTATATCATGTGTGAGGTGGGGAAGAAGATGGATCAATTCCCAATTCCATGACATGCACATGAAAACAAGAGTTTATATTCGGCACTGCATTTGATTTCAACTAATAATCTACATCCAAACAAGTACTTTGTTATTGGTACCATTTTCAATATAAATCTAATTTGGTATTAGTACCAATTCAATTCCAAGTTTCCAACATCTCCAATATCTACGTTCAAACGGGCCCTAATACTTTTTTGGAATGTGGAATGTGGAGAGGTTTCATTTTATTCAGTGAAATTCTTGTATGATTTTTTTTTTATAGAAATTTCTGTGTTTCAACTCCCTTCTAGCCCAACGCTACCCACTCCCTTGGTGTCTGTGGATCCGGACTCGCGAGAAAAATCAAAGCACACTGTAGGACAACACTGACCAAACAAAATGTTTGTATCCCTCGCTAGTGGTTTTGGTTGCATCGCTGTGGCCGTTTCCAATCCTAAACCAAACAACACCATACGTCATACGTTACAGGAAAACAAAGGCGTTAAAGGCATGAACATGACTAGGATATGAGAGGAAGAAACGACCAGTAAAACCCACGTCATCGGATAAGTACGTTTTTAATAAATCTATAATCTCATAAATAAATAAATAATAAATAAATAAATAAATAAATAAATAAATAAATAAATAAATAAATAGTAGTAGATGAAGGTGAAGGTAACAATTGATGGCTCGTGACATTCCGTTAACATGAAACATGGAAAAAACAAAATTAATAAGAGATAATAATCTTGCAAAACTCCATGAAACCCAGGATGTTCACCCTTTTTTTTCAACCTTTGTAATTATTATTAATCTTTTATTTAATAAAAAAATAGGTAAAGGACTCCCTGCCGACTCGTTCTAGAAAGAAAACATAGTTTAAAATGTTGTGTATTATATTATTTTACAATCTCTTGGAACAACAAAGGAAAATCATTTTATAAGTTCGTGTCAAGCTAACACATCAATATATTTTGTCAATATATATTGGTTTGTTTGGAACTACCTAACTTAACTTAGTTAGCTAAAATTTTAAAATATTTTTAGCCAACTAAAAGTTGTCCTAGCTAAACTTTAGCGGGCGTGATTGAATTCTCCAGCTAATAGACATAACTAAAATTCAACTAGCTCTAACTGGATTGAAACAGGTAAACTCACATAAATTTCAGCTTGACTTTTTAGCTGGATCGTTTGGTCTCTAGCAACTAAATTCACCCAACTAAAATTTAGCTTGTGGATCCAAAGAGGCTCTACCTTGTTTACGCCTGTTTTTTGTTCTCTCCAAAATACGTAGGCACGCACATGTACTGCTAATGCTAATACAAACACAGGCCGTTGTGGACAGCAGAAGCGAACGCGTGTGCAGGTTTCTGGTGTCTTCAGCCAACGGGGCCGGCGAGCCGCTCCAAAGTCCAAGCGCGTCGCTGTGCGCGTTGCCTAACCTAGGCGCCGCTAACATGCCACACTCATGAACGATGGGAATATGGGATCAGTATCGCCCACTGGTATATACTGTATCGCGATGGGAGGACTGTGCAGGTGGCACGCACACGAGTGGCCAGCGATCGGCGATCGAGCTCGAGCACGGTGGCCTGGTTTCGGCAGCCGTGGCGAGCTCGGACTCGGAGCGCGTGCTCGTGGCGCACGACGGCACTGCTGTGCCTTCCGTGGAAAAAATGTGGCGCACGCGACAAACGTCTTTTGTTGGCAACCTGATCTGATGGGGTGGGGTGGGTGGTGGAATCTGCGGCGCTCACAAGTCACAGCCAAGCAGGCGCCGTCCCCTGACAGCGCCAAAAGGGGATCCACGCCGGGCCGCGCCGCGGCGTTTTGGCGCGGCTCGCGCACGGCGCACAGTGACAGGTCACAGGAGTTCCTCCCATTGGAACACTTGGCCGCGGCAGCGGGATGCGCGGCCACCTGGCCTTTACCGTCCCGTCAGGCGGTCAGGGTCTCCGGTTCACTCCGCTACAGGTGCAGAGAGCCAGATACCACAGACCAGACACGTGACGGAAGAAAAAAAAAGCTGTTCATCAGCGTTCTCTCAAAGGCCTTAATTATATTTTTTTATTTATATTTAATACTCTATATACGTGCCGTAAAATTTGATGTGATGAAGAATCTTAAAAAATTTATGAATTTTCGGGTGAAAAGTCTGTACCCGGAAAACTTGCCTGACTTTGATGCTACAGGATTTCTGCACCGTGCACGCATATGCATAACGCATTGGTTGAAGCCTGCGGTACACCGTTGACCAGGATAGGGCTGCGCGCACGGGACAGGACAAGTCACAAACGTCTTGGGAAGCAAACGACAACACGTCACGGGTCGAGTTGCAGCCAGCCCAGCAGTACCACATCAGGCTCACCAAAAGTTCAGCCCAAAGGTCCAAAAGCCCACCAGGCCAAAGCCCAAAGGTCACAGCCCACCAGGCCGACCCGGCATCGCGCGATGGCCAGTTCTCAGCCGCATGCGAAAAAGAGGAAACGCGATCGGCCCACTAGACCCCACCAGGCCGAGCGGCGGCGCCCCACTCCACCACGCGCACGCCACCCTCCAACCCAAGCAAACGAGGCAACGAAACGCGGCCGCGGCACACGCGAAACGGCAGAAGCATTCTCTCGTCTCCAGTTCTCCTCCGCGCAGTACTCCGCATCCGCGATTCCCCAACCCCGCAAGGAAGCCGACGCCCACCAGCGCGACCGGACCACACCGCCCGTCCGACGCGACCCAGCCGGTCCAGAAGCGTCGCCGCCGCCGCCGCCCGTCCTTCCACCACCCCGCTCGCGCCGCCGTCGCACGCTCGCTCCCCCTAGGGTTCCGCAGGGTCGGGATCGCCGGAGATGGACTGGAGTGCGGTGACGGCGGAGGACCTGGTGGACGCGCTGCGGGAGGTGGACTGGTCCACGCCGCCGCGGCCTGTGCCGGAGTTCTTCTCCCGCTTCACCGTCCCACGCTCCTACTCCAAGTGGACCAGCCGCCTCAAGTGCAACCTCTACTAGTACGATCCGCCTCCTCCCTCCTTCCCTCCCTGACTCTCACCGTATTGGTGCCTATAATTGCCTAGTATACCTTTTTTTGTTCTTTTCCCTGCCTCGTGCTAATCCACGATTTGCCCAGGTCTCGCGTACTGTATTGAATTTGAATAGTGGCCCATGTTTTGGCTGCTTCCACTTGGATTTGTGGGCATGTAGAGTGAATTCTGCTGGATCAGGCCCCCCCCCCCCCGCGGAAAAGATTAGATTTGTGTGTATGCGTGCTCGAGGTTGTACTCCTTTTGGTAGGTTCAGACTGCAGGACATGTTGCTCGTACGGTTAATGCAGATAAATCGGGTGCAGATTTCCCTGAGTGAACTGGTGAATTCCTTAGAGCGTATTTGTCCAATCTCAGCCCTTGTTTCATTCTCATGGTTCACATACTTGCATAAGATGTCAAGGCTATGAAAATGTATGCTGCTTATAGGTGTAAGCATTATTTTAGAGTCTCAGCAAGTCAGGTCGTGATTAAAGGAGTTACACAGGACTACAGGAGGATACCGTCTAGCTGTGGGTTAGCCTTTTTGAAAATTTTGATTGATGAATTGGTAGTTTCATGATACAGATCATCATAATGAGTAGCCCTCTGTATTGACTTCTGTGGCCTCAGCTTGTCTACTGGCTTACATATGCTAGATTAGGATATGTTGGAATAACTGGAATACACTTAATTCTTCCTAGTTGATTTTCATATATGTTCAGTGGCTTACTCTTGGGGTAATAAATGTGCGTATGTGCATATAAATTATGTACACCAGTCTTAGTCTTAGAGCTTTAACTTTGTGTAGTTCACGTAAGCATGATACACAAAACTTTTTTTTTCTTTTTGCTACTCTAGATCTAGATGCATCAAGCTTAGAGAGCCATATAGTGCACTAGCCAACTTGTTAGAAGGGCACGTAGTTTTAATTACTTTTGTGCCTAGAATTAATTTCTTAATTTTGATTTGCAGCTACAGGACAAACTATTTCATCTTGATCATGTTCATCCTTGGTAAGGAAATGATATATAAGCTTTCTTTTCCTCGTATTTATAGGCTTATTGACATGCAACAACGGGTATATGCAGGGATGGGCTTCCTTTGGAAGCCAGTTGCTATCCTTGCTGCTTTTATGACTGGACTTAGCATCGCATTTCTCAATGATAGGTAAACATTTCTGTGCTTGTGCCCTTATTCACCTTTCTTTGTGGTTTTTCAACTGTTCAGTTATTACACAGGTTAAGACTTCTGTTTACCCTGAAGTCCTGAACGGCTGAACTAACAAAGTATCAAAGATATTGTTAATGTGAAGTTCATACTTCTTTTAATAAAAAGCATTCTGCTTTAAACTGAAGTAGCAGATAGCTAGTAGTTTTTTTATCTTTGGATTAATGAAAAGCTGTTCAGTTTGAAGCTACAGTTTGGTGTTAACCCTGTCTAACAAATTATGTAATAAACTATACTTTGGGAATTCTATTCAGTTCATCATTAGTTTGTATGTACAAGTTAATGGGACATTGACAATTTGCAGTTTACTAGTTCAATGCTCCAGATTTTTTCCTTTTGGCTATGCTTTAAGCCATAGGTCCAGGTGTGTACTAGAGTTGAGAGCCATGATATTGTTTTCAAAATCCTCACAAACTACTAAAAATTGCATGGAAGTACAAATGTTGTTGAATGGATTCATAGAAACCAATACTGCATACATGATTTCGTATTTGGTCATGGCAGACTAAACTCCAAATTATACATTCTATCTGTGGATATATTGCATAGTGCCTTTAAACCTGATTGCTTGCATTCTTCTGTGCGTCTTTGCCATTCAGTGGCCAGTGTCTTTTCTAAAAGTTTACTGACCTAAAGGGAGTATCATGTAAATTTAATTCGTGTGCTGCAGTTTGTTCCATCAAAGTGTTATGCTCTTTGATACATAAAGTGTTTTAGATTTTATATAGTTTTTTTTCCAAAGGACGGCAAAAGCTTTGCTGCTGTTTCACTAGAAGAGATTGACCTATTTTTTTAAGGGGAAAACCTTGCCCGAAAACCTTTTTCTATTTTTTTAGTGATCATTGTTTTTGAGGTGTTGTGGTGTGGCGCGGCGCCAAACCCCCTTCACAATGCCTAGGCGCTTATGGCGGACGCCTAGGCGACGCCACATGCACATTTTAGGCGCCATGAAGGTGTTGCATAAGCTAAAATTATTATAGATACTAGTGCAGCACATACATGCCTTGTTTATTCCCAATTCTTTAGGCCAGCACATACTAGTAGAGCTAAGAGTACTAATCAGTAAGTATTATACTAATTAAAGGAAGAAAAACTTCTACTTTGTGTTCTGTAAAAGTGTAAAGATTAAAGAAAGAACCCAAACAGATATTACTCATCAAAGAAAGATCCACTTTGTGTTATGTAATGGTCAAAGAAGATAACAACCCAAGCACAAGCAGGCACTAGTCTACTCCGTATGTGGGTATGTGACAGGCCAATAATATAATATAAAAAGCGGAACACTGTATTCACCAGTATGAGCAAAGCCAGAGCAAACAAATATGAAAAGCGGCAGATTTGGTGAGCCAAAACACGAGATGAGGCAGGGGGTGTACAGGTGCGGACAGACTCGAAGCGGACGGACAGGTGCGGTGCGGATGGACCTGCGAAGGCGACAGTGACTCGAAGCGGGTGGACCTGCGGACGGCGATGGCTGCTTGAAGCTGCATTGCGGATGGCCGGCGGCGTGCGGAAGGTGCGGACGGCCAGCAGTGGCAGGGACTCGAGGAGGCGGACATCAATAGAGGAGCACCCAAGTGGAGATGCAGGAGCGGCTCCACGAAAGGTGCATAAGGCTGAGCGGAGATGCAGGGGCGACCGACCAGCGGACTCGAGCAGAGGAGCAGCCAAGCAGAGCTCGATGCCCGCCCACCCCTTTCTCTTCCTCTCCCCTTGCCCACCCCCTTCTCTCTTCCTCTCCCTCTCCTGCACTCGTGGTAAAAGCCTCGAGCAAGAGATTTCGCGCGCGAAGAGCAGTATAGGCCTGGTCGATTCTTGCCCTTTTGCTTTTGGCGCGGATGCGCAGTTGATTCCCGTGGGCCACAGTGATTTCGGCGCTTTTCCTCCGCAAGTTTCGCATATGCCGCCTAGTAGACGCCTAACCGTGTGAGGCGGACGCCATACCATCGGAGGTCGTGGTGACCCTGACGCCCAGCGCCTGTTGCACACCTTGTCGCCTAGGCGATGACTAGGCGACACCTCAAAAACAATGATAGTGATAGAATTTTTGTTTTGGGAACACAGAAACATCTCTACATAACACTGTAATTTCCTTCTAACAGTCCTCATTCCTTGATTCAGTACTAAGCTACCAAAATATCAGATATGATGGAAGTAATTTTCATAACTTGTCTTTCTTGGAACAATTGAAATATTGGGAGTAAAGACAAACAATTGAATGTCCTACTCTTGAGTCTTGAGTTTTCATTGGAAGATTTAACTATCCATTATTGACATTGGAAATATGAAAGGATCAATAGTATATCATGTATTTGCATTGCACCTAGAATAGTTATGACTTCCCTTGAGTTTATCTGTGATGCATGGTTCTCAAATTATGTGCCAAGGAATCATCAGTTCCTTTTCTAGTATATGGTTAGTTTAAACTAATTATCATGTTTGATTTGATATTTCAGTTTTGCAGTCACTTTCAATGAGAAAGTCACAAGGACCGTAAGACAGTTTTCACCACATTTAGCTGCAAAGATGAGGCCACCAATAACGTGGGTATCTTAGTTTCTGATGTTTCTTTTTTCTTTATATTATTGTTGGTAACTACAAAGTGATGCTAATGTCATTTTTATTTTCATTAGTCCTGTTCTTCGCGGTCGACCTAGCTCGAAGAGATCAATTCATATTTGTGGGCGACCTCGCTGGGTGTTTGTCCTGTTCTTTTCTGCAGGTGTGCAAACACTATACCTGGGCTTCGTAAAATTCTATATATCAGTATATCACCATAGTCTTCAAAACTGACACCACCTGTTTCCTTGGTTGCAGTTAGCTGTATGCTCTGGTTGACTTCATGCAGTCTTCTCACAGTCCTCTGGGCACTTCTCATTGCTCTATTTGGTATGACCAGTGTATGGTTTTGAAATTTTGTGTATCGCAAACAATACCCTTATGGTATTTTCTGTTGTCCACAGCAACTGTGCTCCATGCAAGCTTCAGAACACCAAATCTGAAAGCACGTCTGAATACATTCAGAGAGGAATTCCGGGCTGTTTGGCGGAATTATAGTGAGCTTTAAGGTCTCCTTTGTTTCTCTCATGTAAGTACCTCTTTGGCTTCTAGGTCCTCAGTTTATCAGTACCTGTATTTCCCTCATCATTTGTTTCTATGGCATGCCATTTCAGTAGGTTAATGTGGCCTGTGTATTCCATAGATGTAGATCCTCCACTTCCATAGCTTGTTGATTAAATGTATCTTTCATCACAGGTTCATGTGGTAAGGAAAGGTGTCTCGTGCTGAAACGTCCATGCTGTTTGTGAGTTGTGCTAGGACATCTAGTGGAAGGTGAAACGCCATTGGACATTACTACATGGATTACTTGCTCTTTCGGGAGGTGGGGATTTTGGTTCGGTTGACTCCGGATGCGATGCTATGCCTTGCACACGATCCCTCAAGAACAATAATTTTTCTTTCAGATTTCTCCCTAACCGAGCATTGGAGAGAGGACAGCATGTAAAGGATGTAAAAATGTACCTGTTCTCGATCAAAACGTATGTTGTTTGTTGAAATTATTACTAATTCGTATTGCATCCACTTTTGGATTATTTGTTTGGTGACTACAATTTTGCTTGAGATTTTGTGTCGAGTAAGCTGAGTTACAGCGAGTAGATACTTTCTATGATTCTATCCCTCCATTCGATCACTTTTGAGAAAATTGATATTTTTCAAAGACCCTTGGAAGGCCAGGGCCAGCCAAGTACTAAGTGTGCTGGAGGAGCACAAGATAACATGATGGCAAACCAAGGGGTCTGAAGATGAAAAAACTAATAGCCGAGTACTTGGCTAAAGATGAAAAGCTAACAGCCAAGTAGCTTTTCATCTTCAGACAAAGAGGCATCTTCAGAGGACTGTTCAAGAAGGGCTTTTGATCACTTCCCTCATATTTACTTTGGGATTGCCATGCCAGCTTTATAGCCTTAAAGGTTTGCAAGGCCATGAAGAGGAGATATAACTGAATTTTTTAGAAACTTGATCCATATAAAAACTTCTTATGGCACTGGAGTCCTAATGGTATGCTGAGTGGTGTCAGTTCTGAAATGTTTGATCTGGAGAAGTGTAAAGCTAGGGAGTTTATTATTATTGCAAATGTTTATGGAAAAAGGTTGAATAGAAATGGTCAGGGCCATTGTCATAAAACTCAGTTCCTCACTGAACTTTCTAACTGCTGGTTGAAAGTGAAATATCCTCTAATTATTGGTGGTGATTTCAACATTCTGCTATTCAATAATGAGAAGAACGAAAAGTTGAACATTAATAAAATTTTTGATATGTTCAATCGGACTATAAATACCCATGAGCTCAAACAAATGAAATTAGTGGGCAGGAAGTTTACTTGAGTAATAACATACATGACCCTCTCGGAAAAACTAGACAGTTCTAATGTCTGGATCCTATGAACAGGAACTACCCCTGTAATTAAGGATGAAACGGAACGAAAATATTTCAAACTGACCACTTTTGTTTTTTTATATTATGATACTGTTTTCTATATTTTGATACCATTTCTGACTTTTATCAAACATAAAAATTTGTTAGTTTTAGTTGGTTTCACAACCATTTTTTATACTCTTTAATTGCTAAAATATAGAAATACCCCGAACCAATCGAGTTCGTTTTCTATATTGTAATTCCATTTTCAATTGTTTCTGACCGTTTTCATCCTTACCTGTAATAACCTAGAAAAATTCCAAGATACATGTCTGACCATCAGCCTCTTATCTTCAATTCTAAGCTAAATGGCAAACAAATCTTCAAACTTTTTTGCTTTGAAAATTCATGGTTAGATCATGCTAACTTTATCCCGAAAATCACCAAAATCTAGGGCAAGAACATTATTGCAAGTAATGCAGCAAAAAGATGGTGCATTGAAATGAACAGAATTAAGAGTTCCTCAAAGTGTGGAGGTTAAGTATCAAAGGGCATAGCAGAAAATATAAGAACAATCTCAGAGATAAGCTAAATAATTGGAATTTTTGGAAGATGAGAGAAGCCTCTCTGCCATGCTTCTTGCCAGGAATTGTTTTATTCAAATTGAATTAAAGTTTATGAAAGAAGAGGAGAGCTGCCAGTATCTTGTGCAGCAGCTACATCAGCTTCATTCTCAGTTCTAATCAGATCCTCATTTTCCTCCAAAGCATCTGAAACGTCTAGCAATATTTTTTCTCGCTCATCCGATGACAAATTCTGTTTCATAAATGTCCAAAGTTAGAATAAAATATTCAGAAAAAGAGTGGCCTAGCACTTTGTGTCTTCCACCAGGCATTGTCTTGATAAAATACCTGCAGACGCCCTGAACATTCTCTTGCAGCAACAACCATCTTATGAGCACTAACATCTTTGGATGGTTCCCACATACTTGCGTCCTTATGAAAGAGAGTACCAATTTTCTCTCCTTGGAGAACTCTAACAATGCTTTGAGACGCTAATCCACTTCAAGGTTAAAAGGAAAGTTAAACTGCTTTGCTATTCCTCATAGAGACAAACATAGATTGCAACATATAAATTTACTTTCTGTCAAGGTGAAAAATGAACACTATTATTACAAGCTAACTACTCAATCCATTTGGCAATGTTTGTCCATAACACATCAAGCGTAGGGACTAAGTACTATTTCCAAGAAAATTCAAATTTAAAAGGACCAGCTATACCATAAATAACATGATATAACCTTCTCTTCTTTCAACACATTTAATTAAGGCAGAGTGGAAACATTGCAATAAGATGTAAGAAGCACTCGAGTCCAATGCAGTCTACACCAAATATACAGTGAGTCACACCAACTATCAGCTATTTTACTTATTAGTTGAACGTCACATGGGAATTTTGATATATAACATGGGGAATATATAAATGAGTAACCAAGGGCAATTATCATTCTCTTTTTTTTTGACAAATCATTCTCTTGTTAAAGAACGACAAACGCAATACATACCTTGTAATAACAACAGGTGTGCCACTGTTTGAAGCCACGAAAGCAGCCTTCACTTTAGCTGTCATTCCTCCACTACCTACACGTGACTTATCCCCAAAAGTAATCTCACTGTGATCTTTGATGTAGGTATGTATTATCTTTGATTGAGGTTCACTTGGTGGACCACTGTAGAGGCCATCCACGTCACTAAGTAGGACAAGGAGATCTGCTTTGAGTTCTATAGCCAGAACACTGGCTAAACTGTCATTATCCCAAAATATACCAGGTGAATCCTGTTAAGACAAACTGTTCATGAGCATGACATCGAAAATGCTGTTAAGAATTTAACAGACTCATGCATTGGTTAAGGTCCTGGTGCATAAGTAGCACAGAATCACATTTATCAAGCAGTGCAGCAAATGCTGTTGAATTTTTCAGAGACAGTCAATTCATGGTACAAAACAAACCTCATATAGAGCCTTTCTAGTGCTGATGGCATCATTATCATTAAATATTGGGACAACTTTAAGATCTAATAGTGACTCAACAGTTCCACGGAGCCTCTCCCGGAAGTTTGGGTTCTCAAAATCACTGTGTGTCACAAGAAGTTGGGAAGCGGATACATCAAGCTGTATAACGGGAAGCTCAACGTTAGAAACATATGGACAAGGTACAGAACTGTCGACGAATTTCGATAGCAAATTAACAAACACACTTGGGTAAATAGCATATCGTAAAGGGCCATGAGGCCACTCTGTCCAACGGCAGCGCAAGCCTTTCCATCCAGCTCCATCTGTGGCAATTGCAGATCAGCGAAGCTGCTATTGACAAGCTTCCTTTTCTTGAGCCTCTGCTTCCCCACACCAATAGCACCGGAGGTCACAATGATCACCTCGTATCCTAATGCATTCAGCTCCATCACCTGCATTTCCAGGAATATTTGGCTAAGAATCTTCCCAGACTTGCACCATTTGATAGAGCATTATGAAAGTTTGAATTAGAACAGCTGGTACCTGCTCACAAAGAGCTCCTAACCTGCCTAAGGCCAGTCGCCCATCATGTCTCGTGACAACTGCAGTGCCCAACTGTTGTGAAAAAAAAGGTAATAATCAGCTGTAGTCAAAACCAGGAGGATAGGTATTCCCAAAAGTTGCAAACTGATTGCTCAGACGATCCAATCACCTTGATGATGACGCGTTTGACGTCCTTCATGAAAGTCCGGGTCGGATCCGCGGTGGCCATGGCCGCCGCCGGCGCTTTTAGCTCGACGCTGCTCCTGGTCCTCCGTCTCCCCTCCCTCTTTTTTCCCCTTTCTTTTCCTTTTTTCTTTTTTTGAAAAATGTCTCCCCTTGCTGTCAACTTCGCCTTCTCTTATCCGTTTCGTGGCGTTTGCATCGTGGGAAATAGAGGGTCCATTTCCTTATCCCCAACCCTGCAACTATCCAAACAAGGGTGAGGGGACATTTGGTTGGCCCCCGTTGTGCGCCACAACTACCAACCGTTTTGCATATGGCCTTTGCATTCTTATATTTGTAAAAAAAAGTCTAAAAAACACTTATCCAACGGTTTCACAAATGAGGTTTTGCATTTTTATTAACTTGGCAAATACTAGAGAAAGATTCGCATATATGCAAGCCGAGCCCACTTGGCATTGTGACCTTGCGCGATTTCCGTCGCCCCCGCGCATGCTCCGGTGCTTAAATTTATTTTTTTGCAAAGTGAAAAATTATATGGATCCACAAATTCCTTTTTTTGCAAAGTAAAAAATGTCAAACCATTAGAGATTGACTTTTTTTATCTTTGACATATTTATTTAGGACTTGACAAACTCCCTCATTTGCCAAACAAAATATGTAAAACGTTGGTGGTCACCGCAACTTCAGCTTGCCACAAGAGCACGTGGCGAAGTATGGCCTCAAACCAAACAGGCTCACTATCCTACCCCTTTGCATGAGCGCCACAATCCAAACACCACGTCAGAGATAGATGCATGATTTATAAAAAAAACAAAAACCGTCTTATTGATAGTATCATATGGAACTGTAGAGGACTGTCCAATAAGGGCTTTTGATCACTTCCCTCATATTTAATTTGGGATTGCCACACCGACTTTATAGCCTTAAAGGTTTGCAAGATACACTGATATTTTTTTAGAAAACTTGATCCATAGCAAAACTTCTTATGGCACTGGAGTCCTTCTAATGGTAAATCTAGAGGTATGCTGAGTGCTGCTGAAATGTTTGATCTGGAGAATTGTAAAGCTAGGGAGTTTATTATTATTGCAAATGTTTATGGGAAAAAAAATTGAATAAAATGTGGCCCCTGGCCAATGTCATAAAACTCAGTTCTTCACTGAACTTTGTAGCTGCTGTTTGAAAGTGAAATATCCTCTAATTATTGGTGGTGATTTCAACATTCTGAGATTCAGTAATGACAAGAACATAAAGTTAAACATTAATAAATTTTTGATATGTTCAGTCGGATCATAAATACCCATGAGCTCAAAGAATGAAATTAGTGGGCAGGAAGTTTACTTGGAGTAATAACAAACATGACCCTACTTTGGAAAAACTAGACAGTTCTAATCTCTGGATCCTAGGAACAGGACCTTCCCCTCTGTAACCTTAAAGAAAATTCCAAGATATATGTCTGACCATAAGCCTCTTATCTTCAATTCTCATCTAAATGGCATACAAATCTTGAAACATTTTTGCTTTGAAAATTCGTGGCTAGAGCATTTTAATTTTATCCCCAAAATCACTAAAATCTGGGGCAAGAACATTATTGCAAGTAATGCTGCAAAAAGATTGTGCATTGAAATCGATAGAATTAAGAGTTCCTCAAAGTGTGGAGGTTAAGTATCAAAGGGCATAGCAGAAAATATAAGAACAATCTAAAAAATGAGCTAAATAATTGGAAATTTGGTAAAGGAGAGGAGCCTCCCTGCCGTACTTCTTGCCAGGAATTCTTAAAGTTTATGGAAGAAGAGGAGAGTTACTGGCATAGAAGATCCAATTCCACTTGGTAACTTAAGGGGGACAACAACATAAAATATTCCTAGAGTAGCTAATGGAAAAAAAGGGGAAATATCATTTTGTCTTCATAATGAAGATAATATCATGGAGGGTGATGAACAAATTGTTGAACATGCCGCAAACTACTATAAAAATCTCTTTGGCTCGGATGACAAGCCTAATTTCTCGATGAATTCAAATTTAACAAAAATAGTTTGAAGTTTGATTTATTCATAATGATCCATAAAGCTTTTTGCTTTGGTGCAGCTAATATAGTATACAGAAAGGGGTGCTAGGAAGCACACTGGCCTAACTCGATCTATATAAACAAGATAAAACACAATGAAACAGTTCTATTCCGTCGACTGGCAAAATATTAGAGACCACTAACTTCAATAATCCATCATTTTGAACGGAACATTGTTCTCTCAAGAAGATTTCACCATCTGGAGACATTTGAACTAGCCATATATTCTACGCAATCATACAGAATGGGTAGCTACAAAATGGTAGGCAGCTGGTTGTAACACTGAGAAGGAACAAAATCTCAATGAAGGTAATCTACAGCAATGAACACTTCTACTCGCAGTTGCTCCATTCCTGTGAAACTCAAGCAAAGATTCTCGCAGGTCGAGCACTGGCCCAATCAAATTGAGCAGTCTGATTATGTGGCAAAGCTTCTGTCGCCAGCATCCCCCAGTCCTGGAACTATAAAACTGTGGGCACAAAACAACAATGGAAGTCATTAATCAGCAGAAGCAAGGACCAAATGGGGTATTTATGCAGCAATAACAATTACTAATACGTCCTCCATGAGTTTTGCAATGAGCTGATAAGTTTAGAAGAATACCCTTTCTCATTTACTTCCGGATCAATTATTCCTGTGTACACATGGAGCCTGGAATGGAAGAAAATTGTAAATGCTGCATGCAGCATGTAGGTGAACTTGTTATAACACATAAGATTGTCTATTTCTTACCCAGGGAACTTGTTATTGAGCTTTTGCAGTGCAGGAGGTGATGCAACAGCAGATACCTGAATGGAGGAGGCATTAGAGATTGATAAAATGGTTAAGTAACAGAAGCATATGGAGGTTTTGACGAACTTACAACTTTAATCTGCTTGCTGGTAACTCCGCGCTCGATTAATAAGTCAATAGCAGCAACCATTGTCCCACCTAAAGAAACAAATTTAACCATGATTCTTAGAGATTTATACAGCAATAGCCTAGAATTTTCATTTCTACTCATTTCATATCTGGAAAAGAAAAGCAATTTATCATATATCGCAACTTGTTTAGCACCACGTTGTTCAACCACTAACAACAGTTTTTTTGTGCATAATGCTGGTTAGGTACAGGAACTTATTTTAAATTTTCGTTTTGAAATTAATTGGTATGTGCAAATTTAAGAACCTTAGGCAGAAGCAGAACATAAATTGTTTATGCAGAGCTAAATGTTTACCAGTGGCCAGCATTGGGTCAACAACTAGTACACGAGTCCCCTCTGGAATTTTGTCTGGCAGGCTGGATTGAAAGAAGAAAAAGAAAGAAATGTTAGGGGTGCTCAAATTAGTGTAGGCATTTAACTATTTATGAAATTTTACAGTGCTGAACAGATCAGCACAATAAAGTGATACTAATTAACACAAAGAATGGTATATGTTATAATGAATAACTACTACATATTAATTTTAATCAAGATAGCAATGGGACCCTTGTGTGCTAATATCTGCATTCCATACTATTTTACACAGAGAGGGATTTACTTGGATAGGAAAAAAAAAACTTGCATTTGCAATATTTTATTCTTCAATAGTTCTGTAGGGTCTCATGATCCAAGAGTGACAATCAAAGCAATTGCATAAACTAAAGCATGGATGACCCCAATTGTTCAATCTGGTAAAAAAAAACTTTACACTTTTGACTTTCATGGTTTCAAGGTGCAACTTTGACCACTACTTTCTGTTAGAATATACTTACAGATTCTAATACTTTTTGTGAGATTATGGAAGTCCTTGTAAGAATGCCCACAGATTTTTTTGTTCCCAAACCAAATATTTTAGAAGCTATTGACATTCCAAGTTTCTAATGATTGGATCTTGGACAAAACAGTGTGTGAGAAAATAGTGTGTGAGAAAATAAAGTAGAGCTTGCAGTGTGTGACCAAAGGGAGCACAAAACAGTGTGTGAGAAAATAAAGTAGAGCTTGCAGAAAGGAAACATACTTGTTCAGGTATATTGAAGGTTGAAGTGTTTCTTCATCTCTACGGAGGCCTTCATTTTCAATGAAATGGAATGGATAAGAATAGTTGCTCATAGCTTTTGAGATGAATACTGGTTTGTGTAAGTAATTAAAATAGAGCCACTAAAATATTGTATTTACAGAGCATGTAAATAGTTCAGGTAATCTTATTTGTTTATTTAATATTTTTACAAATGCATTATTAGCAAGCAGAATAATAGTAGGATGTGGTGGTTAAGTACAGAATATATGGATATTAGTCTGCACATTTCCAACTTTATTCATCTGACCCGCAAAGATGCATGCATCAAATCAAGAGTATCAAACATTGATTTGGTACACAGAGAACAAAACAAATCAGCTTGGAGTGCTGAAATTTTGGTCATGAAGCTTATGTTAGCAATATATGAGCATAAAAGTCTTACTTTGATTTCAAAAATACAGAACAAAATTTGGCTCTAGTTTGCTTAGACAGAGATACATGGACCATTGTTTAATTAACTTACCAAGGTGATAAGTCTTGGTTGCTGGCAGAACTGATGAAGCAAGTTCAGCTAGTGCAAGACCAGCTCTCAGTATCGGAACAACCTGTTAGCCATGCTAGTAGAAAGACTAAATATAATCGTAGACACTACAAATGCCATGTACAATATCTGGTGTTAAGAAATAGACTTACCAGAACAGGCTCTCTTGGATCAATAAATTCAACGCTAGCTACAGCTACGGGTGTTTCAATCTCTCCTGTGATTGTAGGCTGCAAGGGTTCAGCACGATTTATCATGACTCCTGATGTTCTATTGACAATGAAGTGTTGATTGACGTGTATAAGAATGACTGTGATCCACACATCTTTTTATGGCGCAACACATTGTTCATGATATAGAAAGATAAGGGAACTTGTCCACATATGACTTGGTGTTGTGAGGCTGGATTCTCATAAACAATACACAACTATGTGTTTTAAAAAAAAATACATGAGAAAACTGTGGCAAAAGAAGTGGCCATGAAGACATCTAAAAAGATTAGTTTTGATTCTTATGTTCCTGGCATTCAACATTCTTCCCAACAAATATTGTCCATACCATGTCAAAACTGTGTTTTACTCTGACTTCACTAGCAGGTTAATTTCAACCTTAAAACATTAGAAGAGAAAAAAGAATAACAGAAAATGATTAACCAGGCAAAAGATTTCAACTCACCAACCAATCTCTGGATGCTTCATATATGAGCAGCCGACCAAGCTCTGCCATGGCACTCTCTATGACAGCAATTAACAAAGGCTCAGTGAAATCCTATGAAATGGTGTTCAATTGCTACTATATCCAACTTCTACTAAGGGGATGTTTGGTTAGGGTTGTTAAAGTTTAACAGTTTGGGCAATTAGTGTTCAATCATGGACTTAAACATTTGATGTGACGGATGGTAAACTACCGCAGTCAACCAAACAGGCCGTTCCTCGGAACAAAAAAAAAATACTAAGCCGTTCAGAAACACGCACTGAAGATGGCGCACGGTGTCTGTTCGTTGCGCAGCACGGAGACCCAATGCTTTATCAGCGGGTGCGGCGGGACGAACACCTGCGAAAAAAACACGTCAGACCCTGTCACCCCACACCATCTAAGCGGATACGCACGTGCCAAATGCTGTATGGATAAACAAAAGAAAGCCAACGAGCAGAGGGAGGCAGAACCAGATCCGCACCAACATCTGGCCGCCAGATGTGGGCGATCTCGCGCCCGTGGCGGCGTCGTGGCTTGCCGCCCTCGTCGCCGTCGGAGGCAGCCTCAGCGCGTGAACGGGCAGCGGGGCCGGGACGGTGAGGCGCCCGGAATTGGGGAGCGCGCGGGGTGGGAGGAAGAAGAGGGAGGTTTGAGGGAGGCGCTGACGCGCGCATGCGATGCGGTGGAGAGGCGCCGCGGCGGCCGCGGCGGCCGAAGGCATCGCGAGGGCCGGGCGGGGGTGTGCGGACTCCGGATGGCGAGCGAAAGCGAGAGCAGTGAGGAGGGGGCGAGGGGGATACGGTGGGGTCGCCAACGCCGTTTTATGGTTTTCTTTTTCATTTTTCAGAAAAAAACTTATATATATTACGGTTTTCGTTAGGCCATCCAACGCATCTACAGTGGTGAGTCCCGGCTCCTTGTTCGTCAGTCATTCAAAAAACAAGTTGTTGCGTCTGATAAAACACAAAGGGACGCTCGTATGCGTTGTGGAGATAGGAAAATTTTCAAAACTAGTTAACCAACATTTAGTTAGATATTTAGCTAAAAAAATCAGCCCAAATTCTCATATTTAGATACACTAGAACTAAATTTAGCTAGCTAGCGATTAACTCTTATATTATAGAGACCCTAAATTTGTTTAGACTTATATAAATGTGATTTTTGTTAGAGTTGCTACTAAATGTTTCTATTTCAATGCGACATTCATACTCTTGTGGGTACAAAACTAGACACCCTCTTTTCTATATTCAATCTGCTACCGAGTGTTCTAGCTCTAATCTTCTTCGTGCATAGGGGATTGGAAGACCAAGTCTCTGGAATCAACACTCCTCTACAACACCTGCTTCATTGCTTGGCGTTATTGTCGGTGATATCCAATACTCCTTCGTCTTTTTCTTGGTGAAGGTGAAGACTGTGCGCATATTCTTCCTGACAAGGAAGGATTTCTTTATCTATTTTCTATTGACTGTTTGAGAACTGCACAACATACATCTTTCTACATCGGACTATGGTCCACAACTTCAAGCAACCCACTGTTGAGAATGATGTCGTCAATGCTTTCACATTGATCCTTTCTTTAGGTGTATTTCTGATCTTGGTAGTTTTATATTCAGTAATGTGTTAATCTCATCAATACCGAATAGATCACACGCACACGTGTCTCTAGATTAATTTATGTATGAATTTACCAAATATCAAATACATAGCTTAGTTGATTGGAATGACAAATGGTGCTCCACCCTCTGCTTCCTCCCCTTAGCTCAGCTGATTGAAATGACTTACGAGTAGATTTCATATACCGGTATCTACTTGAATTGACCTTTTTTTTTAGAATCACTATAATTGATTTAAGGTTGGGTTGGAGATGCTCTAGGGCCTGTTTCAATCCTTTTATTTGGGGAGTTAAAACCTACTTAATAAATTATGTTATTTGGCTTGAAGTTAAAAATTTCACCACCTTTTGATGTTCACATATAAGTCTATCTCAAATTCATAGGGTAAAAGATAGGAATTGATTCTATAGATCACTATTGTATGTTTCTACTTTGCAATTTATAATATTCTCTTCAATTCACTCCCTACGGTTGAAATATAACACTTAAGTATCTCTCCTATAGCCAACAATAATATATAAAATATAATCCATATAAAATCTTATTAGTTTAATTAATGTTTGTCTAAATTATGATTTATTAAAATAAATTCAATTCTAGCGACCCAAATAGGATCTAAGGGTTGACTTACTCTAATTTTTTTTGTGAACTATCAATACACGCGCAGGGGTTGGGGGGGGGGGATTGAATCTCTACCTTGAATATATATTGCAACAGTCTCGTTTTTAGGGAAGAACGAGATAAAACCCTTTTGTCCAGTTTTTTTTTTTTGGAAAATTAGACTAAAATCAATACAACAGACCTAGTATAGAGGTGAGGTTGTGGCATATCACTAGTATAGAAAAAATAACAACAACAACATGCCCCCAACATAAGGGCGAAAAGGAGACACACCTATAAATATATCACAAGGAGAAAGCAAGAGGCGAATGACGCTAGAATACAATCATTATCAGTTATAAGCAAGAGCTTAGGAAGGCTTTGGTCCAAGTCATGTGCCGAGAGGAACCGCCCGACGGGAGGGTGTGCGAGAGGTTCTTCAGCAATGCATTTTCGTGAAGAAAAAATCATCGTCGCTGATCCACCTCTGAGCTGGGCTGCTGACTCCAATTCTTGGTGGGCCTTTTGCTAGTTGGGCCGACGCCGTCGTTGTACCAGCCTCGTGACCCGCCTTCGTTCCGAAGCAACACCGAGCACGAGGGCGTTCGACGACGACTTCCCCTCTCCCACGGCAGAGTCCTGGCTTTTGCCCCCTTTCCCCCTGCCCCCCCCCGAAACCACTTCCGATCCCAATCCCCGTATCCGGCGAACGCGCGCCGCGGCCATGCGCAGTTGCTGAGAGAGGAGCGAGCGCAACGACGCCACCGGCCATGGACGAGGGCTACGCCAACCTCCCCACCAGCCACCTCCTCGGCTCCGTCCCCGTACCGATGCAATCCCTACTCGCTTATCCGCGTCTCTCGTTTCGTTAGGGAAATAGTCGCTGATCTGGGGTGGTTTGTTTCTGCAGGCTGTGACACAGGACGACAGGAAACACGTCCCCCCCGCCGCCCAAGGTTGTGGAATATTGTGAAACTGTGAATTGGTGCGGGCGCATGTGTTGCGGGGTTTTTTTTTTTGAGTGTTACTAATTAATTTTCGGTTGCAGATGCAGCTGCCACCTCTCGGTTGCAGGAGTTCCCGCCTGCTCCTGGTGGTAATGGAGGAGGGTATCGTCCACCAAGTGGCCCTGCAGGTAATTAATGTTGATGCCAATTGTCGCCACGATCTGCAGTATTTTGTTTGAGTTTCGAATTGATCTATCTAACTATGGATGCACAATTGCACACGGTACCTGATTGATGAGTGCAGATAACTTGGTATATTATTGTGCAAGTAGGTTGTTATATGAGGTTACATTTCAACCTGAACCATGGGGACGCAGGCTCCACATGTTTTTGGTCATTGGGTCAACCCAAAACTTGCTAAAATGAACTAGAATTGAATGCCATCTCATTATATTTAGGAGGAGAAATGAATTGAGTTGGCTGACCCACAAAACACTGTTGGGTACCCACTTGCATCTTTATTGAACCATATCGAAATGTGAACTGTGGATTTAGGAGAATTAGGAGAATTAAGAAGAATATCCTGATGTTCTTATGTCAGAAATTTTGAATGAATACGTTGTGTGTAGTGTAGATAAATGGCCTCTTAAATGTGGCAACATCAGCCCTGCACTGCTTTATTTTTGGGGCATGCTAAAGGATACTGTTGTAGAAGTCACATAATGAGAAACGAAACTTGTGGTCTGATTTTTATCTTGTAGATAGTGGTTGATAATTGAGAACAACCTTTACTTAAACCTTTGAATAAGTCACTAAGTATCATGACTTGCATGAAGTGACAATTATGTTGCACTTTTGATGAACCATGCCTCCTATTAATCAAGCGTGTTAAATTTCTATACATTTTATTTTTTCAGAAGTCTTTAACACGTAACCATGATGGTCTAATATTCTAACCATCTCAACTAGAAGCAAGGCACCAGAGAGTCGTTTTATTGTTTCTTTCGCTACTTTGAATTTTGATCCTTGTCACTGTTCTATTTTGATGAGTATAAATGAATAGATTTTTCTTAATGTCAGCTATTGAATAGAATTCTGGTTTTGTTTTTGTATATGCATTGCTCCATATTGAAGTCTCTCTTTACTTTTTCAGATGGAGATGTAGAAAACCAAGCAGATTGGAAAGGATACTTCAATGTTGCATCTTATGCTCCATACTTCAATGTTGATACTGATGTTGTAGTTGACAGGCTCATCAGTTCAATTTATCCAATGGATGGGTTTTACAGGAAAATTGATGCTAATCCTGACATGTAAGTTTCTAATGGACAAGATCTGCCATCTGAATCATTTTCTAAAACAAAACCTGGCTCTTAGTTACTTTTCTGTTGTTTCAATTTTAACATTTCTAGTGAATAGTCTAATATGCAATAATGTGATAAAAATGTCCATTATGATATTTTCGTTATAACTAAGCATCGTTATAATATGGAAAGATATGTCGTTTGTATAAGATGCATATTATGAATCTGTTTTAACACTTCACTGTTTATTAACTGATAATAGCACGAGATGATGATTCAGATATGATAGTTGCAAAGTTCTTACAAGAGTATACGAAAAATATAGTGCCTACCTGGCTTTATACAGACTGTAGTGTTTATTTGCCACAGCATAGTTTTGGGAGAACTGGACAACTCAGTGTTTTGAATGGATTTTGATCCAATTTTTTGCATACTTAAGGTGCTTGCTGGATTACCTTCTGACTTAATCTTGTCGGAAATTTTAGTTTTTTTGTACTTCAATCAATCATTTGGATCTCTTGCCTCCGCATTCTATTGTGTTATGAATTATTTGAATTTCTGCAGGTATGGGCCTTTATGGATCACCACTACTCTGGTTTTCATGCTAGCTGCGTTTGGTAACTATGCCACTTATCTGATGCAAAATAAAAAGGATCTGGACATATGGAACTTTGATGTTGGTTATTTCAGTTGGGCAGCATCAGTCATGTATGGTTATGCTATCATTGTGCCCGCTCTGTTCTTTTTCCTGTTTCAGTATTTTGGATCACGCCAAAGTCTTGTTCGATTTTGGTGTATGTGGGGCTATTCTCTGTTTGTCTTCATACCTGCATCTGTAAGTATTCGACTTCCATCTATTTGTTTCGGTATTTATATCACTGGCAAGAATATGCAGACATTCAATTTTAACATTATGTACATCCATAGTAATTTTCAGTTCTCTATCTTGCAATTATATATAATGGTTCTAAAAATTGATCCTCTTAGTATAAGTAATCCATGATGTTATCATGGTTGTGACCACTTGGAACTCACTTTTGTTCTTCGGGATGAAGGGTGCCATTATGTTAACATGAATTGCCCTCCTATTTTGTCTGGTTAAGGTACTTTTGCTTATTCCTGTGGAATTTCTTCGATGGGTCATCATAGCTCTTGCTGGTGGTGCATCATCTTGGTTCATCGCTTTAAATTTGAAGGAATGCACTGAAGGAGCTGATCTGATGGTTCTGATAGCTAGTGCATCGGTGCTGCAAGTTGCTCTGGCACTGTTCATCAAAGTTTTCTTTTTTGCCTGAGGTTTGCTTGTTGATTTTGCAAAAGGTCTGCCTCTCTTTTTCTTACACCCCAGTACCCGCTTCCCTTCCATTGCTTAATTGAGGTTTTGGATTCTGAAAAAAGAATCTTTGTTTTTGGCAGGTGACCTGATGCGCTCTGTGTCCACGGCTTGTTCTGGAAAACATCTTTGGAAAGGGCAAGGGCAGACAGACCTGTTTTACTCGACAACTTGACATACATATTGACCCTAGATTGTTGTGCCTTGGGCATTCTTCATTTGAAGTGGCTAATTTGCAAGTTCTTCTCCAGCTAGCTAGTAACAGAATTTTACTGCGTGCCTTACAGAGTTTACTGAGTTCGGCACCAAAAAGTCTTCCCGCGTTGCTTAGTGAGAACGTGCACAGTCCTACACTTTGATTTGCATACAATCCTTTCTTGGGTAACAGTATTCTCATGATCTCTACTGTGTATATGTGCGCTATTACATCTCTTCCGGTTTTCTAACGTCCAACTGGCAACATGATTTCGCATAGTTACCGTGCACAGAGCTGAGAAACTGGGGTAGGGTTTCTACTTTGTAGCCTGAAAGTATAGCTAAAGAAGTTGAAAAATCGGAACCGGCAGCGGTAGAATTCACAGAAGTTGAAAAATCTTCCATTAGGGCAGAGAAGAGAAGCAGCTGACACGTACCAAACATTGGAGTGCAGAGGTCTAAAAGGCTTAGCAAGCACCCTCTGCACTAATGTCGTCCAGGCTTCGGTTCATGCTTGCTAGCTTCGGTGGGGGCAAGATGATGAAATGGTTCGGCATGGTAGTCATGAACCCGAGCCTGACTTGTTCGTTTCGCTGAAATTTGATTTATGCTAATGCTGAAATGTTATTAGAGAAAATAACTATTCTTGAATTAACGAGGAAGGCCATTGCTGCGACGGTGGCTTCTGCCAGCCACTCCACGTGGGATCTCCATCTCCGCACGGACTGGATATTGCAGGCACCACAGCATGATGTTTGCATTTTTCAGGTATATACTATGGAGTAGTATGGACGGGAGCTCTGGGTCTCACCAGCATGATGTTGTTAATTACTCGTATTTCTTGCAAGTTGAATTGGCTGTCTTGCCCACAAGTATCTTTAGATTTTGGAAACACTATCACTGTACGTCTGTAGTTATAAGTTATAACCTTCCTAGTACTCTTATACATTTGACAATACCAAAGGACGTGTGAATAACAATTTTAACGAGGTTTGGACCTCAGCAAATGACATTGATGAAATATTTGGAGTTCAAGGAAGACATCTTGTAACAGTCCAAAGACAATCTCGTTACTAACCATAAGTGAAGAAGCAAAGGACACCAACATTCACATACATGACCATAAATGGTGCGTTTATAGCAGTGTTCCTCCCCACCTATCTTGACAACACAATGCCACTGAAAATTTCGCTCAAAATAAAATAAAATAAAAAAGACACACAATGCCACTGAAAAGGGGCCTCAAGAATTCATGGAAGAAAACTAGTCCAAAACTGTGTAAAAATAAGGAACTTCTGTTGTACTTCATTTACTTTTTATCAAACCTTTAAGTTTTCTCAGCCAAGCGAGATACTCATGGCACTCTTTGTTTATCATGTACGCATGCAAGAAGTTGGTAACATCTGACGAAATGGCTCTACTTTTCAAGTAGGCATAAAATGCATGCTGAAGTTCCTCAGGAAGATTACTGCAGAAGAATGCAAGGCCATGATCAGTAAAACTGCAATACGAGAGAACATCACAGCACAATGCTACAGGTGCCAATGCTCACCTTATCTTAGCTTCAACATTTGATGAATCAACAGACTCATCCGTCGGTCCAAACGCCAAGCTCTCAATGGCAAGTTCATCAGGGTAAGATCTACAGCTGATCTCCAGCCACGAAGCCATCCCTTTGTGAATTTTCACCAGCAGCGGGATATAGTACCGATTTGCAGCACCATTGATAGCATGAGCCTGGCTGTTGTCATCTTTGGTGCCATCCTTCTGCTCACCATTGTGCTCCACTGGCTCGGCAGGGCTCGGCAAGAACACCTCCACTTCAATTTGCTCCTTCTGATCTCTCCTGGTGAGAATTATCCTAGTGGTACCCTCCTTATCCTGGATCTCAAAAGGGAACCACTCCCCTAATTCCTTCGCCTGAAACAACACAATCAAATAGTATGTCCCCAGATCAAAGAGATGATATCTTCCTCTAACCCCATGTTATCAACACTAAAAAAAATTAGTGAATCCTCTCCAAAACAGCTCGCCATATGCAACCCTATAATCATCAACTGTAAAGTAGACAACAAACCCACCATGGATACAGTTTCTATAAAAAACTATCTCACCGCATCTTCAAATCAAAAAACGGAAAATTAATTATTTTTGGGTTGCAATTTGTGTATCCGGCCACTATCTGTGAGGAAGGTGCATCCAAAACGGAAGGACAATAAAGAGATGGCAGGGTCGCATACCCAGTCGCGCTTCTTGCAGTCTTGCTGGGCGCAGGAGATCTCATAGTTTATGACCCGGAGGAGGTGGGCGTCGGCAGCGGCGCCCGGCTGCGGGTCGGAGAGGGAGGAGAGAGCTGCGGAGCGCTCAGCGCGGTACGGGAGGCGACGGGGAGGAGGCACCCGCGAGCCACTCATGGCGCCAAGGAGACCGCGCGCCGCCGCCGCCCAGGGCGCGCGGCGGAGGGCCGCGGAGGTGGCCATCGCCGATTCGCCGGGGGTTTTGCGAGGGTTCCTTCCTTGTTCCGGTCACTAGCAGTTGCAGAGTTGCTGGGTTGTTGGGCCGTCCGTTGTTTTCGGCGGCCCGGATTGGAAGATACAAATGGCCCGCTGTGGTCGGCCAGTTGCACTTGCACCCCATACGCCGCCGCAGCGCTCCGGCCTCCGGCGGCCAAGCGCTCACGGCGACCGTACGCACGCACGGCGGGGAACAGGGGATCCGTGACACCAGGGAAGTGTTCATCGAGGAAGACATGGACATTTGTACGAAAGTGGGAAACTTTTCGTTCATTTTGATCGACAGTTCAGCACTACATCGAGGTGAGTGACAAAGATTCATGATCCATCTAGCAATTATGTGTATGCAAAACATTCCAACCAAGAAGAGATATACATTTGGTGTCCTCAGATTTCGCCGTCCCAGAAATCCTCCACGGACTTGTAAAAGCTGGTCGGATGAGTCACGAACTCGTACTTGAAAAGCCTGGCCTGCAATTATTTTCCAGACAGAAGCAGGCAAAGAAACGATGAATAATGCCAGGAATTCAGCTACAAACTCATCAGGAAACACCTAAATCAAGATTCGTGGCATGCCTGCTTGATCTCGGAGAACTTCTCCATCAGCTCGTCAGGGATGCACCAATCAAACAGGTCAATGTTCTCCCTGGTCCACGCCTCGTTGTCGCTCTTCGGGAGCACGCTCTGCCCCATCTGAATACCCCAGCGAAGAGCAACCTGAGCCGGGGTTTTCTGCAGCTTATTGGCGATGGAAATCAAGGTGGGGTGGCTAAGGACGTCCGGTCCGTCATTTCCTGGCGATCCAGGCGAACCTAGTGGTGCATATGCCTGCAAGAACATACCACCAATTAGGTTTGTCATCAGGTTCACAAAGGATCTGAATCTGAAATAGGAGTGGAACTTACAGATAAGTGGATGCCCTTGGACCGGCAAAGCTTGCGGAGCTTGTCTTGTTGCCAAACCGGGTGGCACTCCACCTGGTTGACTGCTGGTGGCACACGTGCGACCGCGAGCAAGTCCTCCAGCTTCTTGCAGGAGAAATTGCTCACGCCAATGGCACGAGCTTTGCCTGAGTCGTACAGTCTCTCCATTGCTTTCCACGTAGCAGGGATGTCGGGCTTGAGGATGTTTTCGGTGCTCAGCCTAGTTCCTTTCTTCGCACGAACTGGACCATGGACCTGTGAAGCGATCAGTCAGGAACTGTGGAAGTGTGGACCATGGACCATGGACCTGCCTGCAGTAGCAAAGGCAATGCTTGGCAACGATGACACATGATGGGCTCCAGCTTTGAGGCATAGAACTCCTTGGGTTGTTTGTTTCTTTTGGTGCGCGACCGAAATTCATGGTGTGAGATTGCAGAGGTGGAGTTGGAGTTGCTTGTTGTTGGGGGCATGACGATACTAGGCAATGATGGCATCCTGCGGTCTCTATCTAGGTGTATGGGTGCTATCTGTGTGCAAGAGGGGCGACATGGCGGATTTGGCTGATGTTGATCGCCGCTAACTGTTGATCGTCTAGGCTGTTGTCTGGGTGTGTCTAGGAATGTGTTTTTACGAGTGTCTTGTCTCGTGTTGAACTTTTCTTCTTCTTAATTGATGGAGCTCTTGCCTTTTCGATCTAAAAAAATAACACCCTAAAATCGCTTCAAGTAGCATAATTTTTCAATTAAATAGAAGTATGAGCACTAGGATTGGATAAAAAAGCTGCAGGCTTAGAACTTACTAGGTAAAGATCTAAGTAATCAAGCTGCAGATGCTGTAGTGTGTTATCAATCGCCTCTGGAACATCTTCTGGATCATGATCAGTGCACCTGAAAAAAAAATCAGAGCATCGTCAAGAATCCACTTGGCATCACAGCAACTGGAAGTACAAGGTTGATAAAATACCACAGTTTAGAAGTGATGAATAGATCTTCACGTTTAAGTATACCCTCCTCAAATAGTTTCCTCAGGGCAAAACCAACCTACCAAAAAAGTCATAATAACTACCCGCCATAGAGAAGTGAAGAGTCTTCCCATGAAGGATATATGAATAATTTGTTTCAAAAGGATAAATGAATAATTGTCTGGCACTCTGGCCATAACCAAGATTCTTACATCAATGGTATCATCATGCATACAAACATAAGGATGGGGACAGTGCTCCAAACGGGTACCCGCGGTTCTTCTCTTGTGTAACTAAATGAACTAAATGAAAAAAAAATGAGAAAAGGAATTGTCTATTTTATTCATTAAATTACACTAGAGAAGAACCGCGGGTATCCATTTAGAGAGTCATCCCCATCCTTATACAAACACAACCATATTCGAGTCCTCTTCAAATTGAATTTGAGTGTCTATTTTATTTTTAATAAAAATCCCTTAGTTCCTCTTAAGCTGGTCTTTTTCCATCTGTGTGATGCTACTTTCTTCTACATTACCATCAGCCTCTGTTTAGCTGTTCTTGTTTATCTTAGTACTTGTTACATACTCAGGCCTCTATCCCAAAAAGAGTGTCTCTATGGGATTCGTGGCAGATTCTTAAGTTTAATTATATTAGTTTGTGGAAAATATTAGGAATATTTATATCTCCAAATAAGTTTATTTATTCAGTGCATTATTCCTCTAATGATACTAATTATGCACTATAGATATTAATTATTTTCTTATATATATTGGTTAAAGTTGAAAATATTTGACTTCTCAAAAAGTGAGATCATACTATTTGTGGGACGGACAAAGTCGTAAGCTGACTGCTGACGTTAAAGATTAACACAAACTAGTAGCATGTTTGTTTCAAGGGCTCTTTATTATGCAAAAGAAGGGCTTAAAAGTTATTACCTCTTTCTGATTACCATATTGTGGAGAACAATCAATATGATGATAACCTGCCTGCACTGTTACAAGTAGAAACATTACATCCAAACTAAGAAGCCCATATGACATGCTATGCAATTAAAACCTGATATCTTCCGTTCATGTGCAATTAAATTGGCACAAAATAGTAAAGGGCTCTGAAACTAAACTATGCTTTCACAGTTTCCATTAGTATATTGGGTTAACTGGATGATAAACCAACATGTTCTCCACTTGAGCAATAAAGGATTCTTACGCTAGATCAATTGAATCCGATCCACAAAACAGAAAAGGAAAATACCATAATAAGTAATGGATCTAAACATAAGCAAGAAGTGGTAAGACCTGGAGAGCTGCACGAATGGCATCTTCGACAACAGCTGGTGATATTTGCCATGTTCCAAGGCCAACCGATGGGATAGCAGCACCGGTGTTTAGGAGGAAGGACTTGGCCATCTGCGCCCTCCAGATTCCAGAGACCAAATTGAACCGCGAAAGTATGATAGCAGGTAGCCTTTGTTGCTGGAGCTTGGCAGGATGAAGATACCTATACTTGGCCACACTTCTACAATTGCCAGCAAAAACATTGTGGATTTTGAACTCACCAAATGTGTGAAGAGGACATTCTGAACGACGGTGGCTGGACGCCTGCGGAGCAGTTGAGAGCATGGTAGCTGGTAGGTCAAGTCATGTGGCAGGACGCCTGCACCCCAATTTTTTGAGGATCCATCTATCTCAAAGAGTCATCATGAGTTAAAGCTTTGATAAAAAATATATGTGACGATCATTGCAACTTGATATAGTTATTGATACTGAAAGCTAACCTCAACCAGCTATCAGTCATTTGTATCGATTCGATTCTTGAAACTCAATCCAAACTTTGCAAGTATTGCCATTATTAAGGACTCACAGTTTCTGCAGCCCTCCTTGAACAGTGGACGCTCCTTCTCTCTATGCAACATGGACCACTGCTGACTGCTGGATTCAAAACATCACCCTGAAAATTACCTTTATAACAGTGTTAGATCTAGCCTTGTTAAATACCATATTATTCATATTCAACCACATTGGCAAACAAAGAGCGGCTGCCTCTAGCAGAATTTGGTTTTGAAGTTTAGAACGTAATCTATGAAGCCAAGAACCAAACAAATTAACAAAGCTAGTAGGTGGTTGAATTCTAAAAGTGATATACACGGTATTTCAAACAAAGCATGCAAAGTGACAGTCAAAGAATTTGTTGGATAGTTTCAACTGAACTATAAAGACAACACTTGGCACTTCATTGCTAGTTTCTTTTTGCTAAATTATCTTTTGTAAATGTTATCCCTTTTAAAAGTACCACAAGAAAATCTTAATTTTCAGTGGTACTTTTAACTTCTAGATAAGGCTTTTCTCAGGGAGAAGGCCTTGTCGGATCAAAGTTTTATACATAGATCGGACTGTGAACATGTCATTCTTACTAAGGTTCCATCGAAAAACATCATTCCCGTTTGAGAGGTGAACTTGTACAACTTTGGACACTAAGTCAAACTAGGCATTCCGATTTTCATTAACTAATCCCCGCTTAAAGGACATATTTCCACCTCACAAATCTATATAAATTAGGGTAAACCTCTCTAAGAGGTTTGTCTCCTAACTACACATCCTCCCAAAACCTTACTTGTTCTCATTCTGCACCTTAAAAGTGTCGCATGCTAGAAAATCCGCCTTAGCTTTCATGAGGCCGGCCCATAAATGAGAATTCCCAGGCCTATATTTCCCAAAAATGATCATCGGGTTAATCTAGTGATCACACATACATCCCACCAAGTCAGCCCAACAACTAGTTTCTCGAGGCTGCATATTGGCCTGCTCTTTGAGAGCTATCTTGGCAATGTTAAGCGAAGCAACACACTTATGAGCATCCAAGAACACTTCCAACTCATCTCTTGACTTGTGCTTGATCCAAAGTGAGATTGGGAGAGATGTAGTGCATTTTCTTTGGAGTTTTGCTTATAGTGGCACTAGTTCTTGATTGGACTACTGATTTCTTGTTACTCTTGATAGTTGCCACCACCTAGACGATTTGGAGCAGCTTTTATCGTTTTTTTAAAAGAAAATGGGGAGCAATGGCTCCCCAGCACAACACTAACTTTATTCAAGAAAAAAGACAGAAAACTTACAGAACAGTTAGCCAAGAGCTAACTAAAGAAGAGACTTGCTAAAGAGCAGGCTAGAGAAGCAATGAAAAAAACTCTATAAACCGTTAAGCCAATTCATTACTGAAGGGTGATAATCTGGACTGATCCTGTGTAAATGAAGCTTAACTTCATTTAAGAGCTTTGTTGTGGTACTCTCAAATTATTGTGAGCCATTCATTTATTTTGATCGGACGGTTATGATCACATACCACCTCATAAGAAGTAATATGAAATATATATTTATTTTATTTTTAGTTTGTAAACTACAATGAATTAGGAAAGTTTTAGATATAAAAATCTTTTTTTAGATCTGATTGATACATGAGTGATCTGATGGATATGGTAAAATCTATATTATTTTGTAACTTTTGGACTTAATATATTTTGATTACCAGGTAATTTTGATCGGACATTGAATTTGCTTGTTTATGATTAATTTGCATGTGTGTTTGTGATCGATTTAGTGATTAGCGTGTGGGTGTGCAATGTGATGTATGTGGATAACGTGTGCATGTCATGCCCAAAGTATTGTCACCGTTTGCAACTTTTGGTGACATGTTAGGGAGATTATGATTGCATATCACGTACTTGATTTGGATGTGATATTGTGTGTTAGATGAGTGAATAACGTGTGTTTGTACATGTAGTATTACCGGTTACAACATATCATAATTTTGTAATGTGTCATGTGCATATGTAATCCATTGGCCATGGTTGTCCATGTAATCCATGGACCACTATTTAAGCACTTCAATATAAATATACTGTTCATAAAGATTTAAAATAACTGTGTGTAGAGATTTAAATTAATTGTCCATGTTTTTTTTCTTGCGAACCATGGAAAAGGAAGGGCCAAGCAGCTAGAAAAAGAAAGTGGCATCCGCTGGCTTCTCTCTATCCGTGACTTGGGAATTCGACGATTTATTTTTCTTTTCCTTAATTAATTAATTCAAAAAATCCAAAAAAAATCAAGGGCTCAGATTGATTTGAGATATTACCTCCTAGCAAGTAAAGGTTGTACCTTAGCATAAAAAGAAAGCTTCCTAACCGCAAAGGAGGGTGTCTTTCCATTGAAAATCCACGTATTGCGTTTCATTCCAGATGCACCATGCTGCTATCATGCACACCTCCATGAAGAAAGGAAAATGCAACATATTCTTCTAGCACTCTATCACCTGAAAAATACTACCCTGCACAGTCCAAACGAAGCCAATGTAATTTTAGTTGCTCTGTAGTGTAGCCAGTGTTCTTAGTAGCTAGTGTGGTGTTGTGCTTTAGATTAGAACTCAAAGCCACTAGAATTGTGTAGGGCTTGCTTGGGTGTTTGTAGAGCTGCAAGTAGTGGCCTTAGTATCTCTTGTTATTGTATTTTTTTTAAAAAAAATTATAGGTTATTTACCCTCCTCTAGTCATCTGAATGCTATCATACGTCCTCTCAAGGGGGCGGAGCGGTGGCAGAACTTGTTCATCTGGAGCCACAACGTTTTAGTTGTTGAAGGTCGGCGCGGAATGACGGGCGATGGTGCCTACCTCGAGGTCGGCCATGACCAATCAGCCGTGTGCCCAGTGGCGGAATCGGGGGCCAGCAAGGGCCGTGCCCCCCCCCTCGGCAAGCACGGTAATTTTTTTACTACCTATATGTATTTCAATTACATAGTCATAAAAATAATTATTTCACCCATTTTTAATGATAACCATGTATATTTTTTCTATGAATATTAAATATATGCGTAAAAGCATTGAAAAAGCTATTGAGACACTATGTTTATATATTTGTCACACTGATAAGGTATCGTCATAATGTTCAGCCCCATTAATCAAAATTCCTAATCCTCCTACTACGTGTGGCACTACTACTGGATTGAACTATCGCAACGAGATCATTTTCACCTCCGTGGCGGGCGCAGTTTTTGCCCACCACGGTTATTCAACCGCGCGCAATTGCTTCTGGCCACAGGAACGCCCGCTTGGGTAAATGATTAACCACAACGGGCAACATAAATTAACAGCAGCGGGCGCGTTATGTTGACAGCTGCGATTAATAGATTAACCGCAACAGGCGCGGGCGCCCGCCGCAGTAGTGGCCACGATTTACCGTGGCCTTATGACCGTGGCGGACGTGTTTGCCCGCTGCGGAAAAGAGAAAACGCCTGCCACGATTATTTCTGCAGTAGTGTGGCCAAGGAAGTGAAAGCATGCACAAGTATGCCGGTGGCGGTGAAGGCCATGTCACCTACAACCAGCAGGTGGCTTGTGGTTGCACATATGTCAGCTAGCGTGCTTGCAGCGGAATGCGACGCTTGGCCCTACTTAACAATGGATATTACGGTGTGTTACAGCATTGAAAAAAAAGATAACACATTGTAGTTTTACTGTGAACTCCAACTGTATTTGTTAAGGAAGTAGCAGTCACATGTGGATAATCTTGAAACACAACGATTATATATTCTCAGGGTTTCTCCACGCGAAGGCGATATTCTTTTTTTTTTTTAAATAGTTGGCAGGACTTCTGGCAGGTAAATATATTAATAGAGAGAGGACGAAAGCGATATTCTCAATTGTTCATGAAAAACATCTCAAAAAATCAGAATGGTCCTGATTCTCTGTTCTTTCGTCTTCGTATTCCACTTCACCATCCCAAAGATCCTCCAAGGTATTGTATCCACTGTTAGGGTGAACTGCAAATTCGACTTTTAGCAGCCTAACCTGCATGTTACGAATCAAAAGAAATATCAGATAGGAAAAAAAATTGAATACCTAAATAGAGGAGGTCTGCATTCAAAAAAAAGAGGAGGTCATTCATCATTCATTGTGATTCTACATGAAAAGATCGATGTACAAATACAACATACTAGATTTTGATTTTCATATGCATATTGCTCTTCTACAGTATAAAGAAAATAGTAACAAACATAGATCAGAAGTCAATGACATGCTGCAACTGATTGGAAAAGGTTGCTTTGGTACATGCCTGTTTGATTGCAGAGAACTTCGCCATCAAATCATGAGGAATCGACCAATCAAATATGTCGAAGTTCTCTTTGATCCTTCTTTCGTTGGCACTCTTGGGAAGCACACTCTGGCCCATATGAAGGCCCCAGCGCAGAGCGACCTGAGCAGGCGTTTTCTGCAACTTCTCAGCAACAGATGTGACAATGGGGTCGCTAAGGACGCTTGGCCCACTGTATCCTGGTGATCCAGGTGAGCCTAATGGCGAATACGCCTGTAATGTGTCAACAGAACCATAAGTGTACAAGCAGAAACTCAGCCAACAGAAAACTGAAAACATATACTGGAATATCAGATTGCTGTATGTTCTCTGAAACTTACAGAAAGATGAACGCCCGTTGACTGGCATAGCTTGCGTAGCTTGTCTTGCTGCCAAACTGGATGGCACTCAACCTGGTTGACTGCTGGAGGCACACGTGCAACAGCAAGCAAATCCTGCAGCTTCTTACAGGAAAAGTTGCTCACACCGATCGCACGAGCTTTGCCTGCGTAGTATAGCTTCTCCATGGCTCCCCATGTTGCAGGGATATCAGTAGGGATAAGGTTTTCCGGGATAAACATGGTTCCTTTCTTGATACGGATTGGACCATGAATCTGTAAAATAAGCTCGTTACAGTTTACAGTAGCACAAGCCAGATCTTATATTAGCAGGTAAACAGTAGGCAAACTATCATCTGATAGGTACCAAGATCAAGAGTAGGAATTTACAAGGTACAGATCTACGTAGTCAAGCCGCAAATCTTCAAGGGCTGAGCAAATATCCTCCTGCACATCTTCAGGTGCATGATTACCAGGCCTGCAAAATTCAGGGTTTCTGATTTTAGAGCATAAAGCACTTATCCATCATTGCTTTAGATAAGGTTGGGAAGAGAAGCTTAACCACAGCTTGGAGGTGATAAACAAATCTTCACGCTTAACCACGCCATACAAAAATAATTTCTCCAAAGCCAGTCCAACCTACATAAAAGATATGTAATACAGTTCCATCTGACAACTGACTATTTATGACCTTGGCAATGAGTTCATAGGAATTTTATAACTTCCCTAGTATCTTGCATGTGGTTCATGCGTTTGTATAAAAATGCAACGGGACAAATTGTATGATAAAAGTGATTTAAATAACTTGGAGATCAAAGTTGGTAGTTAAAATTCCATATTGAAGTCTCCTTAGCTACAAGGATTTTGGATACCCCTGCTGATTCATCATAAAATGAAAAAAAGGTTGAAATAATCAATTTATTTAATAATAAAGAGAAATTAAGAAAAAAATTATGCCCCGGCGCATGTTCACTAAAATAAAATAAAAAGTAATTAAGAAAAAGATCAAATTTAGAAGAAATTAAGCACCTTTTCTTATTCTTAATAAAATAGTTACCTAGTATATTCAAGATGAAGTGATTTGAACTTGAGTGGTTAGGATGCACGGCCATACCATCTACCCTAACCAAACCTACACGAACCAGTTTAGTTATGCTCACTTCCTAAGTCCTAACAACCAATAGAAATTGAAAAATGTGTTATATAACTTAATATATTTTTGCAGGACTAGTAGATAAACATGAGCAGTATTGATCAAATGTATCCATATTGATTTTAGGGTACTCTCTTAAAACAACTTATAAGAGATGCATATAAGCGATCTGGCGAAGGTACTCTAACAACTACAAGGTCATACTAGTCATACCCTTTCTTGTTGCAACAAGGACAGGGTGGTACAAGAGATAGGTAGCAAGAGCTGACCAGATTACCAACAACAGTATGTCATATTCATGTGAAGTGCAACATCAAAACTATATTTAAGATTTTAAATCATGCTTGTCATATCATACTGTTCAATTAAAAAACGGAATGATGTCATATTCAAGCGAAAAATCATAAAGTCAAAAAACAATTCCTGAAGGTGTCAACCAGTCCAACTTATTAATCAGTTACAATGATTCAATGAAAAGTAGGAAGAGGTAAAAAGCTCATGGGGTGCTATGGTTTCAGTCACCTCGATGGTAGACATTAAGTTACTAATTGATTACCTCCTTCTGATTGCGGTATGCTACAGCAGAATCAATATGCCGATATCCAGCCTGTGTCAGGAAACCATCAAAAACTTTAGACTTGAATAGGAGAGAAGGAATTTAATGGACGGATATCAGAACTTAAGAACAATAAACTTCCGCCTTGTGCTTCTTGCTAAAACAACATTGGAGCAATTTTTTTTCTCGGTCGGGTTTTTAACCCATTTTTTAACATTGGAGCATAGTAGCATACGAACACTTCAAGAGCAAGCTAACCTAGAGTCTGTCAGTTCTTTGTAACAAATGAAACAAGTTAGATGGCTACCTTGGGTAAGTTTGTCAAAGCTCATTCTACAGACTCAACAAGGTCAACATAAAGCAAGGATGATTCAGCTCAACTTATACACATGCAGGCAAAAACTTTAGAAATAAAGGAAGAAAAGCAACAATTAATGAGCAATATGTAGAAAGTTTATTCTTCAAAGGGAAATAGGCCAGAATAGCAACCAGAAAAGACCTTAACAGCAGCATAGATGGCGTCGCTGACAGTTCCAGGCTCTATTTGCCATGTGCCAAGGCCAACCGAGACGGAATTCTTGCGCCAGTATTGAGAACAATGGATTCAGCCATCCTAGGACAGGAAGAAAAAACAGAGAGTGGAGGAAATGGCTTGGAAAGAGGTGTTATCAACGAAGCTACGGGCAGCCGGGCAGGATGGTAGTGGACCAGTGGTTGTTCTCTTGAATGTTTATATGCCTGACTTTTCGGATCTGGTGGAGAAGGAGCTTAGTCCAACAATTACTAGTATATATCTGTGCATGACTGGAAGCCATATGGATGGCAGTATGGCACAATGGCACCCCATCAACGGTAGCTCACAAATTGTTTGGAGTACATCTCGCCCCTCCTTTCAACGTGGGTCGGTGGGACACCAATTTCTTGATTCTCAAAGCACGTTGCTTTCCGTGATACTTTCTTTTAATTAGACCTCTAAGAGAGTGTCTCGTATCTAAGGACACTCCCTTGCAAGGATATCTAAGCATTTTGCTAATGTGGTAAGATAATTATTGAAGAGAGAGAGAGAGCAAAAATCATAGAAACCGGGTCTAAGTTAGAAACCATGTCTACACGAGATCCAAGACATAAAATGATATGATTGGTTGGGAATGGAGAGAGAATGAATGTGACTGGATAAAAAATTATTCTATAGAAACTATCCATTGTGATCATAGTTTCTATATATAGTGTCTATAACTATATATAGTTTCTAGCATTGAGAGTGCCCTAATACTACTCTGCTCCCTTTTATAAGCCGTGGGTTGGAATGACACAGTCTCTTAAATTATATTTTAACTATTTTTTCACTTTATATTATACTGTATCCATCCCAAATTATAAGACATTTTAAGAATCTTGAAGAGTCAAAATATTTCAAGTTTGACCAAATTTATAGAAAAAATTATAAAGATTTATGAGATCAGGTGGATATACTACAAAAATATAATCAATGAAGAACCTAATAATACTTGGTTGGTATCATAAATGTTATCATTTTGTCATATAAATTTGATCAAACTTGAGATGCTTTGACTTTCCAAGATTGGACTTATGATTTAAGATAAAAGGAGTATTATTTATGTTTATAATTTTATGATTATTAGATAGTACAATTGGTTACGAATCTAATGTATCAATTTTACATTATAATAGTTAGAAATTGTTAGCCAAATTATTGGTCAAAGTTTTTAGAGTTGGACTCTTGATATGTGTCAGGATCAAATTACCCGGAAATCATAAGCCGTTGAATAGTTAGCCTCTCGAGTGGCGCAACTACCCAAGGCCCAATAGCCGCGACCCACCTAAGCCAGCCTTGAGCCAAGTGCCAAGGCAAATGGTCTACCACGACCTCTCCCTTCTCCTTTCACTATGCACTATGCAGTCCTGCTTGACCTCTCTCTCGTCTCGATCCTCAGAGAGAGACAAGAAGAGGCCAGACGTGGCCAATTACGCCTGCCCTAATAGAGACATGCATGCACCACTCACTCCGCCAAGACTGAAAGGACAACCATCTTGGGTGCAGAGCCATCCTTGTGTGCTCCTACGCAGACAAGATAGCACCGCCATACGGTGATGACTGATACGACACCGCACCATTCAAATCCAGCTCAACAAGATGGATGTATGGCCCCACCCCGCTACAGGATGGGGCACATGACCCCGACCTTGACTTTCAAGACCGACCAAGTCACCAAGGACCTCGACCTCACAATCCAAGGTCAAGGCCACCAGCATCATTACCAACAAAGGAGACTGATGATCTGAGAGTTGATACTTGCCCTCGCACTGTCACCATGGCGCCATCAAGAGAATAGGAGATGATGATGAAGGCCATGGCAAAACCACATCATGTAGGACAGTTGGTGAATTGGCAGCGTGCCAACAATGTCGTCACAATCGACACTGTAGCATCATGCCATGCCACGCCATGACATGGGAGCAAAACCATAACGACCATGATGATGACCATACTTGAACGTGTGATGACGGCAGGATAAGACAAGCTTGCTTGCAGGCCAAGTTTACTTGTTTCTCTCTCCCTTGGGCTCACAACCGTTTGGTCAGGAAAACCTCTCTCTCTATATGTAACCTGGCCCCCCGAACTCTATATAGGGATGGTTAGGCCTCCCTTCCAAGGAGACGAACTCTCAAAGAATTCATTTGGGCATTCATTCACCTCACTTCTTCTACCTCTTTCCCTTAGCTTACACACCCCCATTGTAAGACTTTAGAGCATTTGAGCCGAGGAGCACAAACTCGAACCATCTCTAAGACTAGACATAGGGCTCTGGCCTAAACCAATATAATTCCTTATGTCTTTGAGTGCTATCATCGTCTTTCTTGAGCAGCACAACACACTTATTGTGACTAACCAAATTGTATTTACCACTACAAAAAAACATACTAGTCACAATACTTGTGTTCGAGCACAAAAACCTCCAAATTCACCGTATTAGCGACTATGCATTCAATCTCCTTTTTTGGCGATCAATGATAACACAAGACTCCAAAACAAATAAGGATAAGATGAAAATGCCATTACTGCATTTTATTTGGTCGGAATTGGAACAGACATCTTTGGATACAATGAAACACAAAGCTTCTATTGGAACAGCAACAGGGGCAACTATCCTCAGTTTCTCTCTCTCGAAACCAAGGCAATCATATCTCAGCTGTCCAAGCAAAGCATCTGCCATGTCAGAATAGTTTCCTCGCCTGGCTCTTCTATTCTGAACAAATTTGTATGCTTTTTATATTTCACCATCCCAAAAATCCTCTAATGTATTGTAGCCGCCTTGAGGGTGAACTGCAAACTCAGCTCTCAGCAGCCTGACCTGCATGTTATAAACCAGAAGGAATATCATATTGGAAGAATGAAAGTGTAAGTACCCAAAGACTTCACTCATTAAATTTCTACAAGAAAAGACTGGTGCATTATATTGAAAAAATATGCATATTGCTCTGGTACATGAACAGTTGTAGCAATCATAGACGAAGACAATCAATGAAATACAACTAGCAGGTTGCATTAGGGCATGCCTGTTTGATTTCAGAGAACTTCGCCATCAAATCTTCTGGAATAGACCAGTCAAATATGTCAATGTTCTCCTTAATCCTTGATTCATTGGCGCTTTTTGGTAGTACACTATGGCCCATTTGAATTCCCCAGCGTAGAGCGACCTGGGCAGGTGTTTTCTGCAACTTCTCTGCAACAGAGACCACAATCGAGTTCTCGAGGACACTTGACCCATTGATTCCAGGAGATCCAGGTGAGCCTAAAGGCGAAAATGCCTGAAATAACAGCAGGTTAGCAGCATGAGTTTAGAGAAAGAAGCTTGATTAGTAAAAATAAAAATAAAAAATGAAGGAATTATTGGTTATGTTCTGACAAGCTTACAGAAAGATGAACACCCTTGGATTGGCATAACTTCCGGAGCTTGTCTTGCTGCCAAACCGGATGGCACTCAACCTGGTTCACTGCTGGAGGCACTCGAGCAACGGCAAACAAATCATCCAGCTTCTTACAAGAAAAATTACTCACGCCGATTGCACGAGCTTTGCCAGATTCGTATAACTTCTCCATTGCTGCCCATGTAGTAGGGATATCTGTAGGGATAAAATTTTCAGGGCTCGTAATGCTAGTTCCTTTTTTGATACGGATTGGACCATGGATCTGCGAAACAAGGTCATTTAAGCAACCAAGTCATGTAAACGGTAAGAGACAAAAGGCAGTCACATCAAGCAGTTAATTGAGCTTAGCGATCCATAGTCCAACTGAGTGATGCATATGGAATTTTCTTTAATATTAGTTGTAGACTTCTGTTGTGGAGAGCTTCTTAAGATGGAAACATAAGCATGTAAATTCAAGATGTGACTCTCATCTGGAAAGGAAGCTGTGATTGTCTTATATGAGAAACACACTACACAAATAACAATCTTTTTTTGTATCCCTAGTGTCGACACATTTTTGCCAAGCAACTAATATTTAATGAGTACTGCACCTCATTATCACAATGTTTGGACAGATTCACAGTTACTGAAGTGAATGGAATCCAAATATCTAATTGGACAATAACTTTAGCTTCTATTGTTTGGTTAATCATAGGCATGTATAGGCACATTACGAGGTACAAATCTAAGTAGTCAAGCTGCAAATCTTGAAGTGTGGTATCAAATCCCTCTTTCACATCTTCAGGTGCATGATTAGCAGACCTGTAAATTTCAGCAAATTTATCATTACAGTTTCCACTCTGAAACGAAGTTAGGTAACCTACTTATCCAAACATTGTTTGAACAGAGGCTGAGAAATAAAACTAACCATAGCTTAGAGGTGATAAACAAATCATCACGCTTAACCACACCATCTTCAAATAATTTCTTCAAAGCCAAACCCACCTATGAAATGAATATTTAAATTTACTTACCACTTATGTAATATTTTTTCAAATCGAATCAAACAAAAGTAAAAATGTAGAAGGTTTTTCCTCCAATGGTCTCTTTTTTACTGTTGAATGGTTGTGCTACATTTACACCTTTTTTTCATCTTATCACTTGTACTTGATTGTGAATACCATAAGAGAATTGAATTTTGTTTTTTATCAGTATATCCGAGTATGATTCTTCTCTTGATATTGTTTTCAAAAGGCAATAACTTAATTTTGTACCAAGAAACATAAAAAATGGGGGGGGGGAGTCAAATCAAAAGTTAAGGTAAAATACCATGCTTGTTATTTATTAGTACCCAAATAATTAGCATTGAGTCATCTTCATGTGAGCTGAAACAAGGGCCTTGTTTAGATGCGAAAATTTTTTGGATTTCGCTACTGTAGTACTTTCGTTTGTTTGTGGCAAATATTGTCCAATCATAGACTAACTAGGGTCACAAGATTCGTCTCGCGATTTAGTAATTAGTTTTTGTTTTCGTCTATATTTAATACTTCATGCATGTGCCGCAAGATTCGATGTGCCGAGGAATCTTAAAAATTTTTTGGTTTTGGGGGTGAACTAAACAAGGCCTAATATGATGATGCTGTAAAAGTAAACTAAGTCAATAAATAAATAAATAAATAAATAAATAAATAAATAAATACATATATATCCTGAGAGCATTAAACAGTACTACGTAATCAGTTACAAATCATGTTGTGGAAAACTGGTGTGCAAGTAATTGCTATTACTACCTCCTTCTCATTGCTGTATGCTGGAGCACAATCGATATGCCGATACCCAGCCTGTATCAGAAAACCAACGGCAATTTTAGACTCGGGTAGAAGAGATGCAAACAATCCGATGGCACATCCATGACTTGAAAACACACTTTGAAACAGAAAAGGTCAAAAACAGAAAAAAAAATGTTGCGTTCTTCTTCTATATTTAAATTAACATTATGATCCTATGGAGCATATATATGAACACTTCGTGGACAAGCCGCTTCGACTTTACCAGTTCCTTTGTAATAGCTACTAGCTAGGTTAGCTGAAGTAACTGCATCAACAGAGATTTCCAATTGGACATAAGGTTGACCAAAAAGGCCTTATTATAATCTACAGAATACAGGCCTATCCTAATCCTAGTATCCGATCCTGATGAAACGATACAGGTAATTCAGACTGTTAACACATACAAACACAGGCGAGCTTAGAAAGAAAATTTTCGTCTGAAAGGGAAAACAGGGCAATGAAAAAGACCTTGACAGCAGCGTAGATGGCGTTGACAGCAGCGTCAGGTTGTATTTGCCATACGCCAAGCCCAACCGATGGGATCCTCGCGCCGGTATTGAGAACAAAGGATTCAGCCATCTTTGGTCAGGGAAACCTGGGAAGATTGTAGAGGAAAGCAGAGAAAAGCTATCGGAGAAGAAGCAGGTTCAGTGTGGGGATGGAATTGGGCCTTGGGTGTGTTGACCAAGCCGTGTGGGGTTGCGCTCCAACTCCGACACCTACTAGAGCAGTGAGCAGCACGGCACTCGCATCACCGATAGTTACTTGCAGCACTCGCTGTCGCTGGCATATTAGTTACTGGAATATCTCAACCGAGCTTGTGATGTACACGTTGTCTGCAAACCATCGACGGCGCAGGTGGTTCCTCGTGTAGCGGAAGCGTGAAATCGGCAATGGAAGGAGAAGGAAGAGCGGCTGTCCATTGTCGCAACAAAAGGCGACGTCATGAGCAGGCACTGCTCCTTTGATAGCCGACTCCAGAACAACAGGGCAATTCTCTGTCAGCTCACCAGGGAACGAGTGCTCAACAATTTGTCTTCCCAACTCGATTTTTCTGAAGCTGAATCAGATTCGACGCTAGCTAGTCGTGTCCAAGTTGCGGGCATTAGTCGCAATGGCAAGACAATTCCAGATTTTAAGTTCGTAAAAAACGAATGCCAAATTGCCAATGATGTCAAATTGAATATTAGTATTAGTATTATTTAAAGACGACCGAAAATTATTGGAGTACAAAGTATGCCAAGTACCAAGTAGTACCAAATACCAAGTACCCGAAAACTACGCTGTCTTTGACAGTTTCATACGCATAAATTTATTCTTCCCCGTACGTCTGGCCAAGTTCCTCACTCCAGCTCCTCCCATTCAGATCTCGCCATCCCAAAACTCTTCGATGGATTTGAACACGCCTTCGGGATCAACAAAAAAGCCCGCGCGAATCAGCTTCTCCTGCAAATCACAGCCCACGTAGACGAAAAAAAAATGGTAAGACATTCGCCGTGCAGCAGGCAGCAGCTGCAGCGTTTCAGCTTCCGAGTTTCTGATGCCATTACACTTGCCTGCTCAATCTCCGAGAACTTGGCGAACAATTCGTCCGGGATGGACCAGTCGTAGACGTCGAAGTTCGCCCTGATCCTCTCCTCGTCGGTGCTCTTCGGGAGCACGCTGTGCCCCATCTGGATGCCCCAGCGCAGCGCCACCTGCGCCGGCGTCTTCCCGAGCTTCTCCGCCGCCGACACGACGACCGGGTGCTCCAGCACCGCGCCCGCCTTCACCATCATCGTTCCCGGCGACCCCAACGGCGAGTAGGCCTACGCAACGACACGACAGCAAGCCGATCAAGAACCTTTGACTGATCACACTACCTACCATAAAACTTTTAGAAAGAACTCTCTGCAGAACTGCGTGCACGTACGGAGAGGTGGATCCCGTTGGCCACGCAGAAGGCGCGGAGCTTGCCCTGCTGCCACACGGGGTGGCACTCCACCTGGTCGACGGCCGGGGGCACGCGCGCCACGGCGAGCAGGTCCGCTAGCTTCTTGCTCGAGAAGTTGCTGACGCCGATGGCGCGCGCCTTGCCGGCGTCGTACAGCTTCTCCATCGCCGCCCACGTCGCGGGGATATCTGACGGGACCACGCTCTGCGGGCCGAACCCGGCGTCTTTCTTCATTCTCACCGGCCAATGTATCTGACGAACGGCGCACGCACCGGCATCTTCCGATGGTAAGTTTTACATTTGAGTTTTTGTGAATTGTGACAAAAACAATGCACGTATGTTTGGAGTTCCTGCAGACTTACGAGGTAAAGATCCACGTAGTCAGTTTGCAGGTTCTTGAGTGTGCCGTCCAGCGCAACCGGGACGTCCTCCGGCGCATGGTTGGTGTTCCTGCACACACAAATGAAATGTTCAGTCAGATGTGCCAAGTCGGCAAGTCCTGAATTTCTGACTAACTGACCAGAGTTTGGAGGTGATGAAGAGATCTTCACGCTTGACTATGCCCTCGTCCAGCACTTTCTTGAGACCAAACCCGACCTGCAGCGCAGAGCAGCAGCGGGTACCGGTTACTTTGGTTTCAAAATTGGGATATCATTTGCTTGCTGATGAGTGATGAGTTACTGATGTGAGGAGGACATTCAGCACATCATTCACCTCTTTCTCGTTGTTGTATGCTTGAGCACAGTCGATGTGCCTGTAACCTGCCTGCACGTTATTCAGTGGCGGGGAAAAAATCAGGAACTGAATTGCAACAGTTCAAGGAAAAGGAGAACAAGTATGCATTAAGTTGACTGAAGCAATGGAATTGGACCTAGATGGACACAGAAATGACAAATGAACATCCACATTAGGCCTTGTCTGGATGTTGTCGGATTCACCTCAATCCACATGTGTTGAAGTAGATTGGGGTGGAATTTAGTTCAAATTCCACTCCAACCCACCCCGATACATGTGGATTAATGTGAATCTGACTACATCCAAACAAGAGCTTAAGTGTCTAGGTGACAACAAGAACTGCAGCTGAAACCATGAACCAGGGGACCAAAGGTCAACGATGGACTTACCTTCACGGCGGCATAGACGGCGTCGCCGACGAGTCCATTGTCGGACTGCCAGGTGCCGAGCCCGACCGACGGGATCTTCGCGCCGGTGTTGAGGACGAAGTGGGTGGCCATACGCCGTACCGCGCGCTGCGTACCAACACTCTGGTGCCCTGTGCGGTTTTGCCTGCCTCCAAAGGTTGGAGCCGAAATATCTGCGGCCTCGACACCCCGACAGTGGCAGATGGAATGCAGTCGCGTCGGACACGGCCCGGAGCAGTTATAGGCCGGGCCCCGCAACCAGCTCTCCATTGTCGGTGATGGCGCCGATGCGGCAGCGACAAGTGCGGTGCGGTGGTCCTGACGCGACGGTGAAGTTTTGGGCGGCACTCGGCCGGTGGGTGGAATGTCAATCGCGATTTCGCGAAAGACAGGACAGCGGCGTTCCTGCACGAAACAAGCCGAGTGGGCTCGTGCCGCTCGTCGTCTCAATGAATCTGTGGGCCACACGAAGCATCTTTCAAAGTCCATCACGTTTACGGCCCAACCCAAATGTGGGTCTAGCTTTTATTTTATTTTATTTTATTTTTTATAAAAAAAATAGACGATGTGCATTTCATGGTGCACTCGTTTTTTTTATATATAAAAATATGCTGCTTTTGAAGGTGTACTACCGTTTTTAAAAAAAACACACATTTACAAACATATATAAAGCACACAACCCTATGGATACATGTTTACTATCTATTTATCTAACAATGTATAAAAAAAGTATGAGAACCTGTATGGATTGAAGGAATTTTCATAGGGATTATAGTGTTTGGAATGGATGTTTATGATCCTAACAATGTATCAAAAAAAGTATCACGACCTGTTTGGATTGGAGGAATTTGTTAGAGGTTTCAAAGGAATCTAATTCCTATGTTTTTGCTTACATCACATAGTGTTTGGAATATAGGAATGAAGTTTTCAATCATCTGCTACAAGCTCTCGTAAAAATTTCCTACACGTGAATGGAGGGATGACCAAGTCCTTGTTTAATAGAATGGAGGAATAAACATGGTCTTATATTCCTAGGTTCTAAACAACAATGCCTATAAAATTCCTGTATTTTTTAATCCTCTGTTTTTTTGCCTACACTCATTTCCTATTCATGTGTTTCATTTCTTTCCTTTATTTTACATTTCTCCGTTCCAAACAGCCCTGTAATTTTTGATAGCATTATGTTTTTTTTAAATGCTGACACAATTTTGCCTAGTGCGCAATGATTAACTCGAATTTAAAAGGTGGTTGAGTTCATCTAGTAGCATCTCCAAAAGACTATTTGCATGGATTTTATTCACAAAATTTAGAAAACCAAATAAAAAATCAGGCTCCAATAGACTATCTGAACCATTTTTCATCTTTTCTGCTCTCCATAACCACCTTCTTGCTCTCCTTTAATGAAGAAGCTACATCACTCTTTGAATATATGGCGGTTCTATCGTAATCTTTTCACACAAGAAGAATATATAGTAAATTGTTGGAGTATAGAGAAGAAAAAAATAGAGAGTACATTAGAGACAAGAGAGATATATAAAGAGAATATCCATAGGTTGACACTTCAAATAAAGATAAAGAGATCGAAGTTTAGATAGACTTTTAAAACATCTTCAACAGTCTTTCATGAACCCACTCACTAAATGTTGATTTAGAGAGCCATTCCATCCAAAAATCACTATCTATATCTCTCAACCCTCTAATAACGTCTCTATATCTTGTTTTATACTTTTGAAAACTAGCTCCGCTCTCTATCTTTAGCGAGCAATGATAAAATATTAGAGAATCGAAATATTTAGAGATCTAGATGAAAAATGTGTTGGAGAGATTTCTTTTCACGCATTGCTATCAATATTAGAGGATATAAAGACATCTTTTATTTACTCTTAGAAGCACCCGTTAAAATTACTCCTCTCATGCTTATTGCTTAATTGATTTGGCAACCTTCTCTCCCTTAAGCATCATGAATTTCACCTTCCTTAACTGTGGAACCAAACACCATTTCGTCTACAACAAGTTAAGTTGGTTAAAATTAAGAACTACAATTTTGAAGCACTTTAGCTTACTTATGTGATTTGGAGATTTTGTGAGGTTGGCTAAACTAGACGGCAGTTTAGATCTCCTCTTTGGAGTCTCAAAAGTTAAAGTGGTTAAAGTTTAGATATGGCATAAGTAAGGACTTGTTTGGATTCTCTTCTCTAAACTTTAGAGCATTTTAACTAAAGCTTTAATATGAAATGGATTAAAATTTAGAACTAGCTTCAGACTATTTGTTTGGAGAGTAGAGGAGTGGATCCGAACAGAAGCAACGCAAGCCCTCTCTCCCACGCGAGGCGTGCACCATGCTCGTTCTTTTTGCTCCGACGGGAGATCACGTCAATAAATAAATGACTTCGAATCCCGTTCGCCGTGAAAGGAAACTTTCAAGGCCGGCCGATTTGTCACTCCGGGCAAAAGTTGCAACGAATATTCGCATATTTGTACTCACTCCACTCAGACGCATCGACCATGCTCGATCAGGTCGCTGTCCCCGTACGTACGTGGTACGTGTCAGTTAACACTGCGCCCAACCCAACACCCATCTTCTGTGTGCCCGGCGTCGCGACGTCGACGCTGGACGACGAGCAGACCGCCGGCACAGCCAAGCACTACTTCATTCCTATATGGACTTGTTTAGTTCTAAAAATTTTACAAAATGAGTAATATAATATTTTTGTTTGTATTTGATAAATATTATCTAATTATAGATTAATTAGGTTTAAAAAATTTATCTCATAAATTATATAATTAGTTATTTTTTATCTATATTTAATGTTCTATGCATATGCCGTAAGATTAGATATGACGAGGATCTGAATAATTTTATAAAATTTTCTGAAACTAAACAAGGCCTATGATCAAAACATGCCGAGTCCATGGATCACATTCATCCATGTTCAGGTCTTGTTTAGATCAAAAACTTTTTAAATTTTGATACTGTAACATTTTCGTTTTTATTTGACAAACATTGTCCAATTATGGTGTAACTAGGCTTAACAGGTTCGTCTTATAATTTACAGATAAACTGTGTAATTAGTTTTTATTTTCATCTATATTTAATATTTTATGTATGTATCGCAAGATTCGATATGACGAAGAATCTTGAAAAGTTTTGAATCTTGGTGTAAGCGGAGCAGAAAACGCGTCGTTGTACGATCAAAGCTACACTCGCTCTACCAGGGCCTGCACCTGCACGTTCTCCCTTTGGAACAGGGAAATAAAAAATCCAAAGAGGCCTGCCGCTGCCGGCCTGCACGAGAAATTTTTCCCGATCCGTGAATCCCTGTCCCAAACGCGGGGCTATCGGCCCCATCGACGTCGTCCACCTCCGCAGAAGAAAGACGACGGACGACGACGCCTCGCTTTCGCTTTCCTAGTACGGCCCGCTCTCACCGCCACCCACTCGGCTGACCCGGCCGTCCCCGCCGCGCACGCGGAAGCCCCCAACACACGCAACCCGGCGGCGCTTTCCCGCCCCCCACCGGGGCCCGGCTCCAGCGACGGCGTCTGGGATACTGGTGGGAGTCTGGGTCTGGGATCCATCCAGTACCCCCGCCAGCCGGGCCCCGCCGCGTGGCCGCGCGCACGTCAGAGTCGCACCAACCTCCGCCGCCGTGACGCCTGGCAAGGCCGGCCGGAGCCGGGACCGGGAGCCTCCACCCGAAATTCCCGTCCCATCCACCATCTCGCCGCTTTTCCACCCTCCTGTGTTCTGCTGCTGCTGCTGTTGGTAGGAGTACTGTTAAAACCTCCCCCCTTCGCCGCCTCCTCGAGACCCAAATTCTTGCCTACTGCTGTTCCTGTTCCTGTTCGTGTTCGGTAGGAGCACTTGTCAATTACTGTCAAATCCCCCTTCGCCGCTTCCTCGAGACCCCAATTTTTGTTGCGTAAAAAACCCGCAGTGATCCGCCCAACTCCCAACTAACCCACCGGATTGGAGCGCGCATGGTCGATCGCCGCGGCCGCTGCTGAGCTGCGGGCTGCGGCGGGAGGCGAGAGGTCGTGGGTCGAGGGTAGGAGGCGATGGCCGGGATGCTGGGGAGGCCTGGTTCTTGGGGCGGCCTGGTGCTGCGGGTCGGGCAGACGTTCTTCGCCGCCGCCTGCATCGGCGTCATGGGCAGCTCGCTCGGATTCGCCAGCTACACCGCCTTCTGGTAAGCGACATGAAAACCACAAACCGTCTCCTCGTTGACCTTTGTGTTCTGGGGTTTTCTTCTTCTGCACTTATGTTGGTTGGGGTTTCTCGTGAATCTATCCATTTGGCGGGGAGCAGACCAATTTCCGCAGCTTAGCATGGCTCTCGCCTCTCAGCTGCAGCAATGCGAGATTACAGCGTGTTTGGTTGCTGGCCAGGCTCCCTGGATGCAGCAATGTAGTGGTTACGGTGCTGGGGTTTCAGGCGCGGTTAGGACTCAGGAGTGCTACTAGTACCCCCACTTTGCCTCGGATCATTCGTTGACGACTCTTCAGTCCTCATTATTGTTTTCTGGATGAATTGAGTCGTAATTAGGTTCATTTTTGGGGGGATTGTGGAGTGAGGGAGGGGCGATTAACAAACTGCTTGTTAATTTCTGGGTTGCGTTTTGTTAAGTGCATTTAGTTTGGACTTCGGAGGGTTAGTTGCAACATTCGAGACAAAAAATCTGAGAAGTATATGATTGTCGTCCAATTATACAGATAATCTGAAAAACATGTTAGCATGGAGGTGTATTCAAAGAATCTATTTTGTTTGATATGATGTTGGGAGCTTGAAACACGTGGTGCATTTGTGGTCATTCCAGTATCTAATGGATCCTTGTTGCTGTGATTGCTTATGTGCTGATGTTTAGTAAGATGTTAACTCAGATTGGTACAGCTCGTAAAATTTCTCCTTTCGAATTTGCAAAAAGCTCATATTGTCCTTCACATTTCAGCTACTTGATTGCATCAATGGGACTTCAAATGCTGTGGAGTTTCGCACTTGCTTGTCTTGATGGATATGCCATTACAACCAACAAGGATCTCACCAGCCCCATTCTAGTGAGCTTGTTTGTCGTTGGAGACTGGGTAATGACTAAACTCATTTTGGAACTCTTGTCATCTAGTATCTTGGGTTGACTGCTCCAGGGGTTTTTTATGTAGTTTTACCTATATGCTTTGATAAACCCTTAACATCCAGTATATTGGTATACTACTTTATAGAAGCACTGAAGTTGTCCATATGAATGTTTCAAACTCATTGATATTTTTGCAGTTCTTTTCTATATGTTTGGAACTGTGGACCTTTATCCATAAATTTTGCTATGCTAGAAGTTTTCGTTTTGTTTAAATGTTTTAGGATTCTCGATGTAAAACCTCTTGAACTATTTAGCTATCGATTTATTTGTGAATATTAGCATGGAGCACAAATACTTGTACACTTGTTTTAAAAAGGCTGAAGATCCATTTATATCAAAATAGATTTTGGTCGCCAAAGTTGTGTTTAATAGGGTACCAATTTGCAAACTATTACTTGTTTGTGATGGAGAGAGTAATAATAATATCTATTTTTCAACATAAGTGCTCTGCACATTCTAAATCAGTGATGCAGTACATTCTGTTTCCCCCCTTTGAGAAGAGTTGATAGTTTCACATTTGTACATTTGATGTTATTTTTAAATGGGCAAAGTTTGGTTTTCTGTACATGATGTTCGTTATTCACGGTCTCCCTGTTTGATGGGTCATGCATTCTGATGCCAGCTTGGGGTCATACTAAGGGGAAATATCAGATCTGTGTATTACACGCAGTCTGGTGTGGATTTGTTATTTATCAAATCGTACGAGTCTAGCCTTGTATTCATTTGGGTGACGCTCATCTAATCACGTCAATGCTTTCAGCAGCACTAATGAAAACCAATCTACTGAGTGTAGGTAACAGCAATTCTGTCATTCGCCGCAGCAAGCTCATCTGCTGGTGTAGTAATTCTATTTCAAAAGGATGTGTTCTTCTGCAGAAGGTATACCCAACTTCCTTGTGGAAAATATGAGCTCGCCACAGCGTTTGCCTTCCTGTCTTGGGCACTCAGTGCTACATCAGCCTTGATCATGTTTTGGCTCCTCGCTGCATTCTGACTTTGTGTAAAATTTGGTGGTAGCGATGTTTATAGTGCCTACTTTGCTGTTCTCTCCTCATAGCTCTTACAACTATATCACATATTTAGCAGACCACGTAGCCCAAAAATGGAAAGATGGGATCATGTAAAGTCCTTGGAGGGAACAGTTACTAATGGAAGAAATTCACTGAACAGATAATTTTGCTATCTGCTGAGTTAATTGCCTTTCGCTATCTTTGATGCAAGGTGACCTTGCACGCTGCAATCAAGCAGTTCTATGTAAACAATCTGAAGCAAGACCTTGCAATTTTAATTTTTGACAGAGATGGCATTTATGTTGTGTGATGCATTTTTTTACTCTAGCGCAACTAGGTAATGGTTACATGCTGTCGACAAAACTAAACAAGTTGGCCAATTTCGCATCAAGGCAGTTGTTTTTGAATTTCTGTGAAAGAAACGCCACAAGTATCTGCATCAGAAATCCTGACGCGTTTAGCGTAAAGATGGCGGGAGCAGTAGCAACCTTGAGCACAACAGGAATGCAACCACTGAACCATAGTAGTTTAGCAGCTAGGAGCAGCCACAGTAGCTTAGCATCTGGAGAACGGCGCAGAATCCATCAGGCGCGGCTCCACAGGTCCAAACATTCGTGAAGAAGCATCTAATTGTTCGGGTCCACTCCGGACAGGCCTTTTTGGTTGATGGCCAAGCATCAAATCACTTAGGTTATCATCTGGTTTCATGTCTCAACTTATTAGGCGTGCGAAACTTTTCGTCTAGGTATGGGAATTGATCCCACAAGAGCCATGTGCCCATAATGTCTTGGCAAGATATCCTTCCAAGCCAAGTTGTGGCTATCTTTTTCTGTGCCGCAAGTTAGACGATTTAGGCAAAGACAAAACCAAGTTGTAGGTTGTGGCTATCTTTTTCTCTGCCACAAGTTAGACGATTTAGGCCTTGTTTATATGTGAATTTTTTTTTTGGATTTCGCTACTGTAGCACTTTCGTTTGTTTGTGGCAAGTATTGTCCAATCATGGACTAACTAGGATCAAAAGATTCATCTCGCGATTTATAAGCAAACTGTGTAATTAGTTTATGTTTTCATTTATATTTAATGCTTCATGCATGTGCCGCAAGATTCGATGTGACAGAGAATCTTGAAAACTTTTTTATTTTTGGAGTGAACTAAACAAGGCCTAAGGCAACAAAAAGTGTGGCAAAAGTTAGGCACGAAAGTGTGACAACCCTTGGCAATCTTAGGAATGAAGCAAACATATTCACCTTGCAATCATGAATTGTCAAAAAGAAAGAAAAAAAACGAAATTGTACTGCACCAATGACTTTATAGCATCAATGTAGGATCCAAAAGTACCAAAATCTCAAACTTTCGTAGTACAAAGGTTGAAAGCTTTTGCTAAACAAACGGAGAGCACAATAAAGAAAAGCTAAAAGACTCTTATCCTTCTTCCAAAATTTGGATTTCGGTAAATTGGCAAAAGAATGACGCAAAGTAAATTGCATTCGTGCAGTCTCGATCGTTCAAAACTTCAGGAATATATGAGTAAGGACAAACATCCTACTACACTGATTCAAAATCCTTTTTATCAAAATCTAGTAGAAAAACCCTAGCACCTTGCCACCAACATTCTTCCTCCTGGCCTCTTCATGATCCATGATGCCAGCAGAGGTCGTCAAAACAATGAAACCAAACTGCACAACAAACAGTGACGAAGCACGTATGACGAAGGAACGGACCTGACGAGATGGAAGGAGCCTAGCAGTCCACCCTTCAATTTCCTTGACACCAACATCAAAACGAGGACTGATTACTCCACACTTGTTCAGCCTGCCGTTCAACTCAACAACAATCTTTCCAGCACGATGGTCATCAACATACTCAAACTCACCGATATACCCTGCAGAAAAGGACAGCAGTCATGAACCCTTTCCTTGCTTTCAACAAGTTTCAAACAAAATGTAACTAAAGAGAACTAACCATGCTTCTGCATCACCAAAAGATCACCTTTGAAGATGGCCTGATCATCACTTGCCTCTTCCCACGCTTCTCAGCATTATACATGCTCTTGAGAGCATCGTTCAAGACACTAACTCTCACCATCCTCGGCGAACCTGCAGAGGTGTGCACCACGCCACCACCAGACTTGTGAAGAGAATGAAAAAAAGTCAACATTTAACTTTTAGCTGTTCAATGGCAAAGTATATATGTATGTAGTTTAACTATGGTGTAGAAGCGTCTTGTAGACCAGATTCTTTTTATCATTTGGGTTTGATGCAAGAAATCTCTCCCAGATGGGAAGCAGTTTCCCATGGTTGAACTAGATGCTATTTACTTGGGTTATGGTGAGCAAGAAATAATATGTTTATTTTGTTTTCCAAAGAAGTTGGTTAGATCTTCTGCGGAGACCATGTGTTTGCTTGCTTGTTTATTTCTTCTTATTGGGCGAGACTCCAGAAAGGTGCTGGAAGGAGCAGATAATCGGAAGGAAGGAGTGCTGCAAAACATTGTTGTTTTTGCATCTAGGTGGTGGAGTGGATCAGGGGCTATTCTATGTATTATTGTCTGTTGTTTAGTATCTGTAAGAATAGAAGGTTGCTGTTAGTTAATATTGGTTTCGTTATGTGTCTGGGCTATCCGATTAGAACTCTTTGTGTTGCTTGTAACTCAAAGTACCCAAACAATGTAATTTCATTGCTTATGGCAATAAAATTGGACGTCGCCAGTTGTGGAAAAACAGACTTGTAAGGAAGCCATGTGTTACAAACCCAAAAGGATTAAACTGGCAGCTTCAGAACAAAATAATTGAGTATATATAAGAAACAACTAGTAAGACATCAAATAGAGGTCTACTAACACGGTAAGACTAACAGATAACATTTCACAAAGGTAGAAACAAAAGATAATTTGTGGCAGATGGAAGGGGTGAAAAGAAAACCTAGCATGCAAATTAAATGGTAAATCAAATAACACTGACCCACAGGCCACAAGTCTTGCAATCATAATGTTTCAGTAGTCCACAAACTAACTATGCACTGGATGTACAAATTAGGTAAGAGACAATACAACTTTTATTGGTAGCATAACATGTGAACAACACAGTGATACTGTCATCATCTCATTATTTCTTTTTGCCAAGGACAACAGTAATCACTAACATAGGATGTTGCAATGAGCATCTAGAGACTAGATAATCTTGTTCCCCAATGTTTTTTTTTGAAAGGAATGGCAGGAGCTCTGCCTCTCAATTAAGAAAGGAGTAAAAGAGTTTTTTATGTACAAATTATAGAAACAGCAGCAACAGGAAAGCCAAACACAAAGCAGCTGAACACTGGCAGAAAAACAAACTGCAACTTGCTAGCCAGCTCTCTCAATAGCCCTTTTTCTTTGTGCAATGTCTTCTTTGATTCTTGAAGCAACCTGCAAGGCCGGTTCATATGCGTTGCTGAAAATTCTACTATTTCTCTCCTTCCAAAGATTCCAGCATGTGTAAATGACCAAGCCGTTGAAGCGCCTTCTTTCTTCTTTTGTGACCATGAGTACGGTGTCCTCCCACCATGAACTCAAGCGTTCAGGGTCCTGATCAAACTGGGTTAACCGGGGGTCAAAGTGTTCCCAGTTTAGGATGTGGTTCCATACTACCTTGGCGAATGGGCAAAGTAGGGAAAGGTGTAAGCATGTTTCCAAGGGCCCGTTGCACAGTACGCAGCGGTCCTAGTGAGGCCATCCTCTTCTCTGCAGATTATCTGCCGTTAGTATTTTTCCTTGCACTAGGATCCATGTAAAGACTTTGTATTTGTTTTCTGCCTGAGCCTTCCAAATGAGGTCACTTTTGAAGATGGTATAGGAACCCTTGAACTGAATCCTATATGCAGAGCTAGTGGAGTAGGAACCATCTGCAGTCCAACGCCAAATAATGGAGTCCTTTACGCCAGGCCGCAGGTGGACAGCTTGGATTCTTATCCAAAGGGAGACAAATTGCTCTCTATGTGCTCTGTGGTGCTGACACGGTTTCTTAGGTAGTGTATCCATCTGTCGTTTTCTTAGGTAGTGCATCCATGATCGGTTGATCTAGTGCTGACACTTTTCAAGCTCTTGCTGCACTGACCTGTTTTTCCTTGCAACCAACTCAAACAAGTGTGGGGCAAGGTTTTTGGGGGCTTCACCATCAAGCCAGTTATCATGCCAGAAGCGCGCCTTGGCTCCGTCACCGATTGTGATCGTAGTTGAGGCATTAAAGAGGAGGCGGTCATCTTTATTGTAGGGTAGTTCAGAGCCTGTCCATGGTTTGGATTCATCGGTCCAGTCCTGCCAAAGCCATCGAAGACGAAGAGCTCTTCCAAACTTCTCCAGGTCTAGGATTCCTAGCCCGCATAACACATGGTTGTAGAGGCAATAGAAGTATAGCTTGCTTTGCCAGTGAATAGTTGCGCCTAGACTATGTGATGCGAGAACTATTATATCAGCAAAAATAGCTATTGAAAGACATGGTGCACGCAAAAAAAAACTTGGACCATGGATCATATTCCGAAATGGAAGGGTGGACTTATGAACTTGGCTGGGAGAGCCATGTTGACCCAGACCATGTTGTCAAACATTCCAGTGCATATCCCCATTGTAGTCTGCCTTTCTGCTTGGGCAATCGAAGCTATTGATGGTTAGCAGAGAGATTTTCTGTGGGCTGGTGCTGAATCAGTGTTTGTGTAGCAAGTGCAAAGTAACATAGGAGGTCGTTTGCAGGCCTAAAGAACTTGAAGGGTTAGGGATCACCGCTTTGCATCGCTTTAGTATGGCTCTGCACCTGTTCTGGGAGTGGCATCAGTGGTCTGATCCACAAGATGCTGGGTTGATCGTCCGAATAAACCAGATAAAGCAGTCCAAGCCTTGTTCTTTGATGCAATGGAGGTCCAAGTGGTTGATGGTGCTGCCCCTTCCTTTTGATTGGATAAGTGGCTTGATGGAAAGTGTTCTTGGTTCCGGCTCAACATCGGCCTCATTCGGTCAGGGATACACTTGACGACTGTGCATGGGTAAAGGACATTCCTAGGGCGCTGACTGTGCAGGTGCTACTGGACTATGTCATGCTTTGGGAGAGGCTAGATCAGGTAGTGCTTCAGAGTCGCATCCATGATCGGTTGATCTAGTGGTGGTCAGCGAACAAGCAGTATTCTGTTTCATCAGCTTACAGAGCGATGTTAGTTGGCTCAATCCGCATGGCAGGCACGAAGGAGCTCTAGAAGGTCTGTACTCCACCGAAAGTGAAATATTTCTTTTCGCTAGGTCTCGATAGTCAGCACTAACAACAAATAGGAGGTGGAGGCACAATTTGCAGGATTCAGAGTCCTGCGCTTTGTGCCATCAGGTTTCAAAGACTGGATCACCAGCTGATGGGTTATGTTCTCAGTCGGGAAGTTTGGTCCCGTCTGCTCCTTTGCCTAGGCTTGGAGGTATTAATCCCTTATTTGACAAGTAAGATGTTTGATTGGTGGCTTGGATCTAGGAAGTTGGTTCTGAAGCTCTCTCGTCGTGATTTTGATACACTTGCGCTTTTGGTGTCCTGGCACCTCTGGAAAGAATGTAATGATCACACGTTCCGTCGCTGCTATTCGACTCTGTTCAATAAAGTGGAGTTGATTCTGGAAGAGGTTGAAGAGCTGATTCTAGCGAGTTTCAGTCGCTTCTGTTTTCCAATGAGTATTGTATTTGAGCTATGTGCTGAGTGTTGTCTTTCTCTGTTTGGTCGCAAAGTGTTTGTGTAATTAACGCCTACGAGAACTAAGTTCTCATCTGTTAGAGGATGTTTGGTTGGAGTTGTTAAAGTTTAACGGGTAATGTAGCATTTTCGTTTTATTTGATAATTTTTGTTTAATCATGGACTAATTAAGCTCAAAAGATTCGTCTCACAAATTACTCTCTAGCCATGTTTTTAGTTTCGTAAATAGTCTACATTTAATACTTCATGCATGTGTCCAAACATTCGATATGACGGGCGGTAAACTTTACCGCCCGCAACCAAACAGGCCAGCTTAGGCTTCCCAATGACTTTTGTATTTTGTTTCCTACCCTCTTTAATGAAAGAAGTGCTAAGGCACGGTAAAAAAATGGTGTTGGCTAATCAGTCCACATGTGGCAACCGACGAATAGAATATTTGACCCTTCAAAGTTCAGATTCAGCTAAAAAAGCACTTCATCAGTTTTACTGCGTCCAATTGAGACAGTCCAACAGTGTGTTTCCTAAAACTCTACAAATAGATTGAGAATATCAGTTGAGCCAAAACAAAGCTTTATTTGAATGACAGGAAGGAAAGCCTTTTTGAAATTTAACTCAATTTCCCCCCAAACGAGTGCTCAGTTGCTCACACGAAACAAGATTTTGGTTGCAAATATCTCAAATAATACAAAATAGGGACGCAACATGAAGAAGCCTTCAGACATACAACACAATGTCTGGTGAATTTAGTTAAAAACATGATATATTTACATTCTTAGTTACAGGCTCAGGAAGAGACACAAGACACCAACAGGAGGCCAATAGCTGGGTCCTGGGTGGATTACATAGCCATTAACGGCTACGGTCGCCACTAAAGAACTACTGTACTAAACAAGGATTAAGATCCGGATCCACAGGAGAAATGATGCGCACCTCTCGAGGGCGGTGGGCAAAGCCGAGGTTACTCCTCCGTTGCGGCAGCGGCGGAGAGACAGGCAGGGAACAAGGCGACGGGCAAGGGCGGCACAGGACAGGACAGGGGACGAGAGAGACGAGTCGAGGGTTTTTACTTTTTAGGCCTTGTTTCTCTGAAAATTTTGCAAAATTTTTCACATTTCCCGTCACATCGAATCTTTAGACGCATGCATGAAGTATTAAATATAGACGAAAATAAAAACTAATTGCACAGTTTGGTCGGAATTGACGAGACGAATCTTTTGAGTCTAGTTAGTCCATGATTAGATAATATTTGTCAAATACAAACGAAAGTAATACAGTGTCCATTTTTCAAAAATTTTCACAACTAAACAAGGCCTTAGTGTTCTCAAGGTCTTGTTATGATGGGCCTGGGTTTGGGCTGAGCGAAATGAGACCCAAGAGAGAGGCAGACGGTGGACGCGTTTGCGTTGCTACTTACTATAGTTTATCCGCAGAATTTGCCAGTTATTCATGGCTTTTTAGCCAAAAGAAATTGTTAGCATGTTGACAAGTAGGCTGATAAAAAAAAAGTTGGTAAGTAGGGATGCATGGACTCATGTACGTGCTTACATGAGCCCATGTTTGTGTATAAGTATGTTAGATACTTCTGTTGTATTTGCTCAAAAGAAAGATGTTTCTTCTGTAATTTGTTAGAGCGGATGTTTTCAGAGACGAAGAAAGATTTTTTTTCTCCTGTCATTAGAGGAATCCGGAGGTTTTATTTTTGCTTTTCGGGTTTTTTTAATTTATCAAGTAATTTATAAAATCCGAAAAATCAATGGCTCAGATTTATTTAAGATATATTATTCCCTTTAGGAGTGTACCTTAGTTTTGCTTATAAATATATAGATAGAGATAGAGAAGAGAATAGAGATAGATATGAAGATAGAGAAATAAAGAGTGATGAAAAGAGTGATAAAGCTTTCTTTAGATGAATTGGGATAAATCTTTTTTTCCCTTTCCTGTGAACAAATTGAGGCATTGTGGATTCTAGCTTTTGTATCTCTAACTGAAACAAAGAGTTATAGATTCTAGCTTTTATTATCCCTGACTGGAATAAATATCTGCTTTTGACCATTCACATCCCCACAATTTGCTTAGATTTCACAATCCAATAATCTGTGCAAACCCACCTTTTATCAGATTATGGCAAAGCACACGAACCACCATTCCATTGTGTCCACATCTAATCTAGAGTGAGAAAAAGAGAGAAGAGGGATGCCAGCTTTTGAAACCCATGCACCTACTAGTCTACTACTCGGCTCAGGCCAGTAACTTGTAAGGGGACATGTAAATGCACATATATACCACCATTTTGAAAAGCATGGATTTCTGAACTAGAAATTCATGTGTTCCGTCATTTGCTTTTGCTTGACGTATTATTCCAACGACGAACGACACACAATTCTCACTCCAAGGTGCAAAGCCTCTCCTTAGGAGGACCTGCACCCATGCACACACAGTAATAACCTACACTTACACGCACCTTAGGCTAATATTCACAGTTACTCAGCATCATCCTCAACAGGTTCAGTGTGAGCAAGGCCTTCGCTTGCTTTTCTTTCTTGCCTCACGGCTTCACGATCGACTCACGGTTCTGGGGACGCCGGACGCCGGCCGGCGGTGCGACGGGCACCTCACCGGAGAGCGTCGTGCCACGCCGACCGCACTGGAGCTGGCTGTAGTAGTCTGGGAGAACAGATCGCCGCTAGTCGCCGTCACCTGTTGGTACCGGCCGGAGTCGCCCGGGAGATGGAAGTAGGACGTCGGCGAGGGCTCGTCGAAGAAGAGGTCGCCCACGGAGACCTGCCCTTCCTTCCTGTACTGCACGATGGCCCTGTAGATGAACGGGATGAGGCCTTCCATGGCCACAAATCTGCAGAAGCTCACGGGAGAGCTGGGACTGGGAGACGGGAAGAGGATGAAGGAAGGAGTAGTTACGACACTTGCTTTAGGGGGGTTTGTCTCTTGAGGTGGCAGTGGAGGCAAAGGTGAGCTTAAAAAGGGAGACAAAGATGCATGACTTGGACACTTGAAATGGATAGAGACCATTAGACCAAATGGAGTGATTTCCAAGGATCTAACTGTATCTAATACTAATATATATTCTGATAAGATGGGAGTATTAATAGTAATAGAAATTATTCTCTGACAGCAGCTTGAGAGCAACTCTGAATGAAGTAGCTAATAAAAAGTATCTAATAATATATATTCTGATAAGACGGTATTTAAAGTATGATCAAGTAAACTTTTGGCTGAATGAAGTAGCTACCAAACGCTCACATGTCTATCAAATCTAAGCCATATCGGTCCATAAAGTCAGTAACAATTTTCAGAAAGAAAAGGGGGGAGATTGTTTTGGCGCTGCGGCGGTGGTAGGATTTTAGCACGGGGAGGAGACTTGAACGCAAGGGATGTTCAGTCTTAGAAGGCGAGTTTTACAAGTGGACAGCGACGCGGTGGAGTTTCAGTGCAGGGATATCCTTTGTAAATTCAACTCTTGGAAGCATACGGCTTACCTTACCTGCTGCAAAAGAAAAGGAAGCCAAATAATGCCCGCGTCTGACTGAGCTGAGAGACCCCGACCATGATTGGTTATCCACCGGAATTGTTAATCTGGTGGCGTAATCCGCTGGAAATCCCAGCGCCAGCACGGAAGATCCCGATCGTTCTCGCGTCACTCCAACCAACTCTGCCCATCTTGACGATGACTTCTCGAGCACTCAGGTGCACCAGAGATCATTAGAGATCGATTATTCTGCAGCTCGTGTGGCTGGAACTGACGCATTCTTGCGAGATTGACCGTTCTAAACTAGTAATGAAGAATGTTTTTTTTATCTGATCATGCCGGAGACGACTGAGAAGATGCCGGTTAGGCAGCAGTTCACACCGGACAGATCATCTGATGGTGGTTTTTTTAGTATGTGCTGCGTCCGCAGCCTGCTGGTAGGAGTGCTATTTATTACGCCTGGTCAGCGGCAGATGATGAGGTCATGATTTTGTTTAATAGATATAATTTGGATCGGCAGTTTGGCACTGATGTGCTCGTCTCAACTAAAAAGGATTCAGGATGGGATCGAAAGCTGCAGCGGAATTCCAGTTTCCACGGGAAACTTGGTATGCTTGAACTCAGGCTTCAGACCTCACATCAGGGACCTGCTGCTATCGGTGTCCTTCCTGCTTTGATTTTCAGGAAACAATATCGCTGCAGAATCCTTTGGGTGTTACCGTTGGTTGCTCAAGGTTTTCTGATGGCTCTGCCGGCATGCAGACAGTTGTGACGATGACTTGGCGCCAATAAGCTCTATGCATCCGGATTTGAGATATTTGAACCTTTTTGTGCTGTGCCTATATACTGCCAAGTATATATATAGGAACTGTTTGAATACCCCTTCTAAACTTTAGTCCTCGTCACATTAGACGTTTGAACACTAATTATTAGGAGTATTAGATATAGACTACTTCACATATGAAGGCTAATTTGTAAGACGAATCTATTAAGTCAATAAACATGTGCTAGTCATGGATTAATTAGGCTTAATAGATTCATCTCACTAATTAGTCTACTCCTACACAGTTAGTTTTATTAGCTCAAGTTTAGTTCTCTAGTTATTAACATCGGAACGTCCAATGTGACACGGACTAAACTTTAATCAGACTTGGATTTTCAACTCAACATCATGTTGCACAATGAGATAATTTGATGCTTGAATATTCTCTCTCTTGAGCATTGATATATTTCTACCTTGTGGATAGTCCTAGAGAACATATGAATAAATAACAAACTTTAGGCTTCCAAGTAGCTTCGATGTAGGGTAGGGTGTCTAGCTAGGTCAGCTTAAAAGTTCTGAGGGCACTTAGATTTCTACCATGTGCTTGTATATCTTTTTTCGTCTGGATGGTTGAAGAGAGTAACGAATCTTTATATTCTCTCTTCCAAATTATAAGTTATATTGTGACTTTTCTAGGTATATATAACTTTTGTTATTTGCTATATGTATATTATACGTTGTCTAGATATATAGTAATAAATAGAATGAGTAAAATTGATAATACAATTAAGTGTTATTTTTACGAAATTGTAGAACTAGTATAATTGCTTTCTTTTGAATCCAATTTCAAGTTCAATTAGAAGGATAGAAAGACCATGAGAATGGGAAAAGAAAATTATAATATTTTATTTTAACGAATCCCCCTTTTTAGTTCCTCTTTTTTGTAATTTTCTTATTATCAATTCCATTCATTTTTAGAATATCTTTTTATTCTATATCTATAAATTTATTCTATATCTATAAACAATATTCTATAAAAAATCTTTATTTGGTAAACTAAAAAATACAGTAGTCAGTATTTCTTATAATAGATACTTATTATGTCATAAGAATCTTAAGATATATTTCGAATAGATAGAAATAGTAATTCGAATTGAGACACATTCTACTAGTGGCACCTATGAGCCAATGAATTAGTGGCATCTAATCGAGAGTGGTTGTTTTATTCAAGTTTTATTATATTTTATTTGATGTAGTATTTTTAAAAATAACAATATAAAACTCTCCATTGAGATAGTCTAAGGCAAAAAAAAAATGCAGAGTCCAGTCAGCAATTAATCAGCCCGAGCTATCTGCAATCAGCTTTTGCTGGGCCGCAGGCCTATCGGCATGTGAGCGGCCTTCTCAAGAAAGTCAAGTTTCTATGGACCAATTTGATTATTTAGGCCTTGTTTAGTTCCAAAAAAATTTATAAAATTTTTCAGCCGTCACATTGAATCTTTAGATGCATGCATGGAGTATTAAATATAGACGAAAATAAAAACTAATTGCACAGTTTAGTCGGAATTGACGAGACGAATCTTTTAAGCCTAGTTAGTCTATGATTGGATAATATTTGTCAAATACAAACGAAAATGCTACAGTGTCGATTTCCTAAAAAAATTTGGAACTAAACAAGGCCTTAGGTATTCTACTGTGGATCCGAGTCACCTTTTTTTCTAGTGCAAAACAATTAAGGAGGTGTGGCGCCTTCTGAATTTAGAGCAGCAGTGATGGCAGAAATGGAGTCGGCATTAGCAGTAGTTCAGTATATTCTACAAATCAAGTTGGAAGCGAAGTACATGACACTCATTACTCTCTGGATGTGCTGGACTGAAAGGAATTCTCTGCTTCTACTAGAGCCGGTGGGTGGGGCTTCCTGATCAGGGACTGTGGTGGAGACGTGGTGGTGGCGGGAAGAGGAAGAGTCGATCATCTATTTGATAGCTGAAATCATAGTCTGTGTTCAGGTGTTCAGGCAGCAGTTGATCATGGAATTGGTAATCTGATAGTGGAAACAGACGCGGTGCCAGTCAAGCAAGCTATATTGTCTGAAGATTTCCACTATTCAATGCCGGGTGGGCTTGTGGAGGAATTGCGGCTCCTAACGAGCACTAATTTCATTATCTTTCGAGTTTCTTCAGTTTCTAGAAATTGCAATAGAGTTTGCTCATGAATTGGTAGTTGTTGGGCGTAATTGTGACGAAAGAAGTGAGACGATTATCAACTCACTTCCAGAGCAATTGACGTAATTGTTGCTGAAGAATCTTCAGCTCATGAGTAATGGAAGTCACCCAAATTCAAAAAAAGAAGTCCACGAAGATCACAAAAAAATTTATATTTTTCAATAGATGGTAAAAATCAAACATGACCCATTTTTCTGGAACAAGTATCATTGCTTTTACAGTCGTTTTAAAATTAAAGTTTTTCCATAATGTTATATTTTAGTTTAGGCATACGCTGTTTAGCCCTAGAAGAGGAAAATGGTCTCTAAAAGGTTAAAAAATAATAAATATGCTCAAAAAATAAGTTTTAATTTTAAACCAAAATTAAAATCATACTAAGCGAGCACATATAGGGAAATTACATTACATGACAAAATACTAATTTTTAGACTATGATTTTTAAAGATTGTTTTGCGGCTACGCATATTAAGCGATAACTCAAATAGATAATGTTGATTTCAAAGCTGTAAAATCAATCATGCTAGATCCAATCAAAATTTAGCATCTACTGATAATCTACAACTACGTTACAATGGATACGGATACGGGTATCAGATATAATACATATCCGATACGCCAATACGCTATTCTCCAAAAAACAGTGACACGAGGTTATGGCTAAGAATTTTTTAATAATAATAATAATGACATGATTTAATATAAAATAACATAGTTCACATCTTAAAATATCGCAAATAACTGAGTTCACATGCACACATAACAAATAAGTAGATAACACCTATGGGATAACACATGTGATAAAACTTGCTCTTCTATAGGATTCTACTCGTCTTCATCTAAAGAAAAATTACATAAAAAGTATATTTTTAGCTCTTAGTTCTGCAACTATTTATTAAAACAGTATTATTTCATAAATTTCTTCTCGGCAGGCTCGAAGGCTAGTGTTGCTTTTTTTCCTTTTTTTCTTTGTTGAGAATCGGCTCGAGGGCTCAAGGCAGGTCAGCGGTCAGCCCCGGGCGACACCAACCCAGAGCAGTAATGGGCTCGGCATCTGGGCTGTAGGAGAAGAATTAGGTCGCAGGGTAGGCATATGGAAAAAGTTCATCTTCTCTAACTTTTAAAACCGTTAAATTTATTTCAATGCATAATTTTGGCTAACATGATATCAATCAACCGAGAGGAAGGTAAATCAAATTTTATCATAGTTGACATGAGTCAATTGGACTTTATAAATATATCCTATTTGGACGTAGGTATTCATCTTTTGAATTTGAAAATGTTATTGGCTAGCTTTGAATGCAGTGTATTCAAGAGCTAGCCAAAACTTAGCCCAACCAAATAGTACTTGCACCCCTCTCGTCCTCAAAACTTAGCCATGCCCCCTCTCTATTGCTCTGTATTCCCTAATTTTTTACAGTTTGGTCTTTTTTTTAAAAAAAGTTCACAATTAAACTCCTGGAAAACTTAAATGCAGAAATGGACCCAGGGGGTCGACGCCATGCATCATGGCGTCGAGGTATCATGTCTCGACGCCATGGATCACGGCGCCAAGGTCCTGGATGCGGCCAGCGTATATTCTGACGTGGCAGTGGCAAAAAAAAAAAAATAGGTCGGCGCCACAGATCTCGGCGCCGAGCTCGGCGCCACGGATCTCGGCACCGAGCTCGGCGCCACAGATCCTGGCGCCGAGGTATTGAGACCAAAAGCCCCCGCCCGAGGCCGCCTCGTCCTCCCGCCCGCCACGCCCGCGGCTGCCGCTGCGCGCCTGCCTGCCGCCACTGCGCGCCTGCCGCCGCTGCGCACGCCCGCCGGGGCCGCCGGCGCTTCCCCGGCCGCCGAGCCGCTGCCCACGCCGGCCGCGGGCGCTGACCCCGGCGCTGCCCCCGGCCGTGTCCCCGCCGGTGCGGCGGCCGCGCCCCCGCCGGTGCCCCGGCCGCGCCCCGAGGCTGCCACCGGCCGGCCCGGCCGGCCCCGCGGCTGTCACCGGTCGGCTCCGCGACTGCCCCGGCCCCGGCGCTGCTTTGCTTAGGTAAATTTTTTGTTCTTGTTCTAGTTGTATAATTGTTTAGATAATGTAGTTTGTTTTCTAAGTTGTATAATTTTTGAAATAATTCTTGTAGCAATTTTCTATATTGGTATTATTTATATGAATATTGTTATGTAATTTAGAGTTGTTTATTTAATTTAGAGTAGTTTATTTAATATTTTAGAATTTAGTTATGTAATTTAGTTAGATAAATCTAGTTTGTAATTTTAGTTATATAGTTAGTTACATACGTATTTTCTTAGATAGATATTTAGGTGTTTTATTTGTATTAGTTATATGCCTAGTAACATGGTTGTTTTGTATATCAATTAGATGGACAATTTATTAACCTTATATCATGGAGGAAGTGTGGAGAAAGATCAGTTTGGCAATGTTGATTTTGTTGGAATGCAAACGGTCCCTTTGATGTTTGATGAGCGACCCTTGTTTTCTGAATTGATGGGTAGTGCTCGTGATGAGCTTAAATGTAATTCGAATGAAGAAGAAATCTTAATTGAGGGGGTCATTCACCATGGCGGGTCAGGGACAATTTTTAGGCGGTTGGTCCCAATTGTATCCGAGGTTCAGTGGGACAAATATGTCAAAACTGTCATGAAGAGTGACTTTAAATGTTTGGATTTGGTTGTGCGCAACTTGTCCAAGGAGCCAGGCCCTCTAATGGATTCTCCTCTTAATTGGCAACCACCCATTGGTGGGTTCTCGCCGGAACCGGACAATCCGGCACCCTCAGCTTCTCTTATACCCATTCAGGACGTGGGTGTGGAAGATGTGGTTGTCGTTCCTGATGCTCAATCAGGTCCCAATGAGGCTGGAAGATTTGTCGGTGGTGTTGGTGTTGGCTGCCTAGAGACCCCTATGACCCAGACTATTCAATGTAAGTGGCGTAGTTGCATTATTCATTTTGTTAGCCTTCCTTCGTTCTATTTAGTTGTCTCAATTGTATCCATATTTGTGGTTTTGTTGTAGGTGACAATCCAAGTAATGATTCTTGTCATCCTGTGCCTCCATCATTTAATGTTGACGCAGCTTTTATAGCATCTAATAGTTTGGATGTCCATATTGAGGATGATGAGGAGCCCTATGGCACAGCTAGAGCTGTTGATTCCGATGATGACCGCCCAGTTGCACCTTTAAGTGAACAAGAAATGGAGCTTATCAGACGTTTTTGTCCTGATCGTGATCCACTAGTTCACGAGTTTAGTGACCTCAGTCATTCTCAAAATGCTTATGCAGAGGGAAGAGATGATGAGCTGCTGGAGGCTCCTGAGCCTAGTGACAGTGTGCAAATTCAGAAGGGCATGATCTTTAATGACTTGCCCAGCTTAAGAAGGTGGTTACAACAATATTCTGTAATACGTAAAAGACCCTTCAAGGTGATGCACTCCCATGTTGAGCGCCGCTACACGGTTGTGTGTGAGATGTCAGATTGCAACTGGAGGGTCTGTGCTCGTAAACAGAAGGCCACCGGGAAGTTTAAGATCACAAAAATTGTAGGTCCACACACTTGTGCCCAGACTGACCTTCAACAGAAGCATCGACAGTTGACCTCTACACTTATTGCTAGTACGTTATGCACAACTTTAAAGGGTCAGCCCAACTTGAAGGTCAGAACAATTATGGACATGGCTCAGAAGATATTTAAATATGACATAAAGTATGGCAAAGCATGGAGGGCAAAGCAAAGGGCCTGGAAGATGATATATGGGGACTGGGAGGAGGGGTACGAGCAGCTGCCAGCAATGTTCAATGCAATGAAAGCAGCTAATCCAGGCATGCATTACGAGTACATTCCGAAGCCTAATGAATGGAGGAATGGGAGGCAGATATTCTTTCGTGCATTCTGGTGTTTTCCACAGTGTGTCCAGGCCTTTAGGCACTGCCGTCCAGTGTTATCAATTGATGGTACTTTTCTGCTTGGCAAGTACATGGGCACTCTTTTGGTAGCCATTTCCTGTGACGCTGACAACGCATTGGTTCCTTTGGCTTTTGCTTTGGTGGAGAGAGAGAACAAAGACAGCTGGGGTTGGTTCATGCGCCTTGTTCGGATACATGTCATTGGCCCACATAGGGAGGTTGGTGTCATATCTGATAGGCACCAGGGCATACTCAGTGCCGTACAGGAGCAGATTCCTGGTTATGCACCTTTGCACCATCGTTGGTGTACTAGACACCTTGCAGAGAATTTACTTCGGAAAGATGGTACGAAGGACAACTTTCCTCTATTCGAGGAGGTTGCTCGAATGCTTGAGGTGCCGTTTTTTGAGGAGAAGTTGGAGCAGTTAAAAACCGCAACCTAGCAGCAATGTTCAATGCAATGAATGCAGAAGGTAGGCAGTGGCTGCTAGGTTTGATGAGGGAACCTGAGAAATGGACAAGAGCCCATGATAATGGTGGATGGAGGTACGAGTTTCAGACTAGCAACATGGCAGAGTCATTTAATAGTGTGCTCAAGGGTATACGTGCCATGCCAGTCAATGCCATTGTATCTTTTACGTTTTATAGGCTAGTGGCCTGGTTCAACGATAGACATGCTCAAGCATTGCAATTACAGAGTAATAATATGAAATGGGCACCTAGAGCTAAGAAGCACCTTGACAAGGCAAAGGAAAGGGCTAGGACACATGACATAGAGTGTTTTGACCATGCCACTGGCAAGTACCAGGTCACTGAAAGGGGTGGTACAACGTCAGATGGTGAGATCCGACCATCAAAGAGTTATATTGTTGTCCTTACTGATTTTTCATGTGGATGTGGGAGACCAAGACAGTACCACTCTCCTTGTTCTCACTATATTGCAGCAGCTAGGCATCGCAACTTTGACTACGAGACCAAGATACCATGGGAGTTGAGTGTTGATAGCCTTGTGCTAACTTGGTCGCCCCGTTTTGAGCCTTTCCTAGATGAGGGGCAGTGGCCAGAATACATTGGCCCAAGGTACATTGCAGATCCAGGTGCTCGCTGGAACAAACGTGGAACCAGAAAGCGTACGAGGCATAAGATGGTCATGGACCAGATTTCAGGTAGAACGAGGCGAGGGAGAGCAACCCCGTTTGTTACTGACCCCGAGCAAAATCAATGTGGCAAATGTGGTAGACTTGGACACAACTCGCGTACTTGCCATTGGCCGCTAAGTCAGGTGCACTTAATATTATATGTACTTAAGTTGTTAAATACTTTCATATGCAACTTACTTTTTGGCAGACATACATGTTCTAGTGCTCCTTTGTTTAATATAATGACATTGTAATGTATTATTTTTTTTCTGCTTAATTACTAACTAATGGATCAAATTTGTTTATAGGATGGAGCAGTTCCACCTCCTGGATCCATACTACGAGGTGAAGCACCGAGGACGACTCACTGCCGAGGGGGCGGTACTTACTTTGATCTTTGCTTTTCAGTTATTATTAATTTGTGTACTTATGCATTAAATAACTTGATTGTATGGTTGCAGAAACTACCCCCGCTTCGACCTCGAACGCATGACAAGTTCGAGGAGATGCGGTATGACGACAGATACACACCTCTGCTGTAGAGGGCTGGCTTGGATGTCATATCGTATCAGGTTCGTCGTGGGTTGCCTCCAATTAACCCCGCGGCGATCACAGCTTTGGTTGACAGGTGCACCATTTATCTTTAGTAATCGTATGTTTTTTTCAACAAAGTTTATCTATCTTTCTGAAAACCCTAACAACAATGTTCTTTAAATTGTAGGTGGAGGCCAGAAACTCATAGTTTCCACCTACCTTGTGGAGAGATGACTGTTACACTCCAGGACACTCAGAAGATCCTGGGTTTGAGTGTTAGAGGTCGTCCAGTTATCGGACACTGCAGGTCCGATGGTTGGAGGGCCAGAGTTGAGGCCTTCCTTGGAAGACCACTTCCTCCGGAGGCACCGACGCAGCGCACCACTGGGGTACCAATTGCTTGGCTTAGGCAGAGCTTTGGTAATTGTCCGGCACATGCGGACCAGGAGACAGTTGTCTACTACTGTAGAGCTTGGATCTTGCACCTATTTGGGTGTGTTCTTTTCCCTGACGCGACAGGGGACACTGCATCGTGGATGTACCTCCCGTGCCTCACTGACTGGAACACCACAGGTACTTTTCCCTTACACAGTTATTATTAATTTTCTTACTTATGTTTACGTATGCATTGATTAAATTGATTGCAACGGTTACAGGTACTTACAGCTGGGCTTCGGGAGTGCTGGCTTACCTATACCGTAGCCTTTGTGAGGCGTGTCGTCGGACCGCAAGTAGTTCTTCCGTTGGTGGTTGTGTTTACCTACTGCAGCTTTGGATGTGGGCTCGTCTGCCAGTTGGACGGCCCATAGTTGACGCTCCTCGGGAATGGTTTGCAGTGGGCAACCCTCGTCACCGTCCGACGTTTGCCCATCTTTGGGACTAGGCGAAAGTCGCCTTCAGCAGGACTTCACGTGCGTACGTACAGTATGCCAATGAGCTCGACACGCTTAGGCCCTCCATGGTGAGTAAAATGCAGTAGTTCTTGTTTATTGTATGCTCGATAGTTTGTCTAACTTGCCATATACATGTCTTATGTTTGCAAGTGAATTGGGATCCGTACACGGCGAATGATGCGATGCATCTTGGAGTAAGCAGCATGTGTAGCGAGGATGAAGACTTGTACTTGATGATCTGCCCTCTGATTTGCTTCTATGCTGTTGAGTGGCACCTTCCAAATCGAGTAGCCCGCCAATTTGGCTTGTGCCAGCAATGGCCTGTCCCTCCATTTGATACTTCCGTGGAGCTGCACAAGTAAGTCATTTTGGTAATTTATTCCATGCAATTGATAGATATGTTGACTGCAATTTATTCAAAGTTCAATATTTATTCAAAGTTCAATACCATAAATGTTGCTGAAAATTACATGATTGCTGAAATTTATTTGCTACTTGGTCCAATATAAATCCTTGCTGAAATTTATTACCCCCTATATGCATGTTGGTACTTTTTACATGCTTGCTGCAATTTATATAAATGTTGCTGAAATTTACATGCTTAGTGCCTATCCATGCTTGCTGAAATTTATAAATGTGCTATTGCAGATCCATGCTTGCTGAAATTTATATCCTTAGTCATTTCCATCGTATTTGAAGTGTGCTACTACAACCTACTTGCTGAAATTTATTTCATACCACCTATATTCATGTTGCTAGTTCAATATTTTTAACCCCGTACTGAGTTTTAGAATCAATGTTGTTAAATTTGTGTTATTATTTTCATCTTTAATATTTAATTTTAGGATTGATCATCAGAAGCAAAAGAAGACAGTTGAGTTTCAAACGTTGCATCGTCAGTACATAGAGGTGTGGGACCAGTTTCATGACAACCTCTACGAAAATGAGCAACCACATACCAACTACAATTTTCGTGCATACCTTACTTGGTACCTAGGTGTTACACGAACAAGGTTGAAAATTCAGTGGACCCAAGCAGATTATGCGTACCTTGAATCATCTGAGGATGAGGACACTTCCTATGACCTAGCAGCACGACAAGGGACACTTATCGAGGCAGCACCTGTCTTGGACCGAGTGGTACATGTCCTTTCCACTATACAATTGTACGATTGTTGTCCTTTCCACTTTATAAATTGCACCTATATAAACTATTACATGTCTTATCTTATAGGGCAACGCAATCAAGCAATCTGTACTTGACATCGAACGGTTTTCAAGAACAGGTGTGGACGAGCACACACTAAACAACTTTCTTGGAGTAAGTACTTGACATCGAATTTATCTAAGAACAAGTATTACGACCCTCATTTATCATATATCTAACAATATGAATTTTAATCTTTGCATAATAGAGACTAGCACGTAGGCTTAGGCGTGCTGCAGCTCGGTGCGGTTGTGGTACTAGTGCTGCGATGAATGTGCATGTGCCACAGGAACGACAATGCAACACACCTGTTGTGCATGGTACATCTTCTTTGGGAGGTATAATTTCATTAAATTTGTTGTTTATTTGAACTGAGCAATTTTCATGGTATGAGATAATGAATTATGTGCACACATAATTTGAACAATGTTTATAGGATCTGGAGGACAGAGCTCGTCTCGGCCAACTATGGACACTTTTCAAAGCGATGATGATGAGGACGAAGAGGGGGTGGCCGAGGAGCGTGACTATGACGAGCTTGGGTTATCTCAGCTTCCTGATGCTCCTTCTACTCAGCCTACGCAGGTTGCAAGAAGGCGACGTCGTTCGCCTTGTAGGTACACTCCAGGCACCGATGCTCTTGGCCACAAGGGTAAGACTAGGAGGCAGTGAGGATGACTTCTGTGCTAACACCATGGTAGAAGCTTAGAATTGATGGCATAACTTCTGTTATTTTGCATGTATTGACACTGTGAACTTTGTGGACTATTTGTACTATATGAGACTGTATGGTCTCTGTGGACTATCTGAACTATCATTCCTGATGGCGTATGTGCTTGTGTTGTGATATTTGGATGAATCAATGAATGTATTGTACTGTGATGTCTATTTATAACTGTGGATGTACCAAAACTAGGGGAAACTCTTGCAAATTTTTTCCATGAATTATTCAATGTAGTGCACATATTCTGTGGTCCATTCCTATTGGTTTTCGCAGTGTAGGCTTTTTAGAAACAGTGAACCAATATGGCTTTTCATTGAATCATCACATCCGAAATAGTGAACGAATCTAGCCTTTTCAGATGACAATCCAAATAGACTTTTCAGTTTTCAACTAGCCTTTTCAGTAATCGAATCTAGGCTTTTCAGATGACAATCCAAATAGACTTTTCAGTTTTCAACTAGGCTTTTCAGTAATCGAATCTAGGTTTTTCAGGTCCATTTATTTTGTACTACAACGGCTACCAACTATTGGGTTCCTATATATATACGCAGTGGTGAGAGCGTTGCTACTCACTTGAGATTGTTCAGTTCAAGAAAAAATGTCTGGAGGGTCATCTAGAGGGAAGGGAAAGGGAAAGGCGGCGATGAAGGGTAATCCCTTTGTTTGGGAGGGTCCTCTTGGTCCTAAAGACTTTGAGGAAGCAATTTATGATAGGTTCCCCCTTGAGAGCAAACATGATTTTACTAAAGAGGCACCACTGAGGGCATATGATGACCGAAAAGAAGAGTGGCCAAAATGCATGCATGGTGAGGATTGTTTGGTGCATATGTACACAGAGGGGATAGATGGAGGGCGTCGTTTCTTCAAATGTCCACGAGCATGGGTAAGTCATATTAGTAATTCAACCTTCAAGATACTCTTTTGTGCTAAAGCTACATACTTATTGCAGTCATTGTTGGGTATTCTTAACATCATTACCAAAAGTAGACTAAGTTCTCTAAATCTAGTAACGGTGCCAAAAATGCCAAACCTATCCCTCACACCACTTAAGCCAAGTTGTCATCCCCAGCATGACATGAGAGACGCGGTATTGAAATATGCAATTGCTCTTCTAAATAAATAATGAATGGGATCTGCAAGCGTACAGATTAATACCGATGCAGCATTTTAACCGGGAAGTATTCCAGGTATCGTTATTTATATTTTTACCACTGGGAAGGGATTAGCGATCATCACTATTGATTACAGAATAGAATATGAGATTGAGCATTTATCATTGCATGTATAATTGAGAACATTATATCTTTACGTAATCCCGACATGTGGGCCTTTCTTCCATATTTCCTGATAACCCCCTGCAGAAATAGACAAACACCAAAACTCGTGGAATTCTGTGAGATAAAACCCTAAGTCTAGATCTTGATTTCATTTAGATCCTTTTCTTTATTTATTTGATAATTAAATTTGATACTTAAGGACTGTCAACAAACTCCCCCAAGCTTACCTCTTGCTCGTCCCTGAGCAAGGATAGACTCAGCTATGGATCATAAGTAGTTGCAATATCTTTAAAAAATTTGACGGTACACGTCCTTTTAAATAAGATCTCATCTCTGAGTTAGAGTAAACTGTCAAGACTTAAAACTTACTTACTTTACCTTCACCATGGGACTTGTAACTGTCACTTCTGTCTTGAGTGGTTAAAAGATAGAACAGTCTTGCCAAGTGCCATGTCTCTTATTCTTGATCAGCTATAGCTCTAGAGTTTTTGCAGATTTTCAAATAAAACTCAGAGATTCCTTGTATGATTCTCTCAGGTCTCTCTTTTGTGGTATTTCTGGATCCTTACCAAGGCAGTGATGGTATATGCCTTCTCTCAAGATATGTGGTATTTATGGTATAAGGCATAGTGACATTGTCTTCTCTCTCACCCTACTCTAACAAGGCTTTAATATCTGGAGCTCATAGGTGGGAGATAAAGTATACATACTTACAAGACATTTATTGTATAGTCAAACCATGGATCCAAAGTAACAAGTCAATAAGTTTAATCAATATGTGCATGTGTGGTGAATGAATAGTGTATGGTGATGATGGTGATAACAATGGTGAAAACAATGGTGGTGGAAGTCTAATTCTACTTTGCTCTTTGAGGGGATACATACCTTCCTTGCTTTTGAAATTTTATGAGGAGAATGAGATGCTCTTCTTTTTCTTTTCTTTCAGGTGGGTATCTTGTACCCCTAATTCTACTGTCGGACACTTGTCCATTTTTACCTCTCGTCTCACTTTTTCTTTTCTTTCGAGGTTCCGAGCACTTGCTCCTTTTTATTTCCTCGTATCTTTTTTTTTCATAGCATTCATCTCTTGAGATAATATAGCAAGTGGTAGTAACAAGATAACTTGAGCATTTATTTCACAAGGGAAAAACAGGAATATTTTTGGCTATTCTCTCCCGGATTAGGAGTAGAATATTTTTGGGTGATTCTGGAGATGGAATGGGTGGATATATGTGGATGGTACTTCCGGAGTAGAAGTAGCATATATGAGTGAACGTGTAAGTGAAATCTTGATTTAACCACATGACAAGCTCCTAAGGGTCTACACAGCTTGACCACACTCAATGCTCATAAGCAGTAAATAGTAAATGTGTGGCTCAAAGTCTAGCAACCATGTATATATGGCTGTGGTAGGAATTTAAACTCTCATCATACAGGAACTCATCATGCAACATTTTAAAGATTTTCAAAGATAAAATTCTCCAGAATTCTAGCATCTCTAGGAACAGATAAACAGCAGCTCAACCTTCCCATATCGTATCCGTTAACAACTTAGACTTCAGATCAAGTTTTCATCCCACAAGTTTAGGTCTAGAGCAAGCTTTAAATTATAACAGTTATATCTAAACTTGAGAGAGAACTTAAAATTTGCAAATTAGGCAGAGCAACTATTTATCATATTCATGCTTAAGTTTTATTTGATACAGATTAGCATAGCCACTTTATTTATTTATTAAACACACTAAGCAAAAGACATATATATATATAAGCATAAAATCTTTATTTGGTTTTTCCTAGTTTTTGTATTTTAGTATTCTAATATAGTATAAGTATAAAGATAGATAGAAATACTTATCGGGATAAATGGGGATGCTCTCCCCCAAGCTGAATTTTGACGTAATTTCTCTTGATGTAGCTAGCAGGTGGTAGAGGTGTATTTGAAAGTCAGCAGCATTCTGACAGCGATTAGAATGTCCTCCGTCTGCTAGTCTTCTTGATTCTTAAATTCTGTGGAGCTCAAATAGACAACAAAGCTTGTGGAACTGATTAGTGTTAGCATAAATATCTCGCCTTTATCATGTTGAGACTCCTTAATAATTGTTACTCCCTGTTTTTATATTTTTTTGTTTTTATAAAGCAGAAAAAATATTTATTTTATTTTTATGCCACCACAGTGAATGTACTTATGGGTTTTATGCCACTCGTCTACTCACATGGGGCTTACTGTTTTTCACATTTTTATTTTCTTTTTAGGATAATACGAACATGATTAACTAAGTAAACTATTTGAAATAATTGAAAGGGAAAGGATAACTACCAAGTTTACCTCTTGGCAAGGCGTTCGGTGTTTTTAAGTCCTCCGAACGGGACTCTCCATTTTCTTAATCGTCCTGAGGTTCGTTGGGTGGCGTAGTCGGTACTTCCGGCAGCGCCTCCTCTTCATGTATAGTTATCTTCATTTTCCACACCTGACTCGGTGCTTCAATCTCCTCTGGATAATTCTGTTTAAACTCAACGTCTTCTGATCTTACAACTTCTCCTTCATAGTCTGCCCATCCGTCCTTGATGATCTGCCTCCTCTGGTTGCGGTTGCGTCTCTTTCTGACCTGCTTAGATTCTTCAACAATATAGTTATGGTCAGTAAAATAACGGCGTACCTTCTCTGAGAGGAAGTGCATATGGACTTCTCCGGTTCCAATGTAGATAATTGCTTTAACGGTGCTGAGGAACGGTCTTCCAAGGATGATGGGTGGATCATACTCGTCTTCTCCCATGTCAACAACTTGAAAGTCTGTGTAGACAAAGTGATCGTCTATTTTGACTGGGACATCAGATACTATTCCTTTGACTTCTCGAAATGTCTGATTTGCCATCTGGAGCTGAATGTATGTTGGTCTTAGTGGCATGGTTCCGAACAAGAGCCGATAGGTGACTGCGGCCATTATGTTGACGCCCGATCCGGTGTCGCAAATCGTCTTGTAGAAGTTGTATCCATTTATGGAGCAGTAGATGCTTGACATTCCTGGGTCGTCCTTCTTGGTCAAAAACGGTGACTTAAGTTGATGATCTTGGCCTCCATGAACTACAGTGACCATCTTAGCTGACTCGGTCCACACTTGCTTGTTCCCGTTCCTCCTGTTGGTCCTTTTCCTTGACTCACGTCTGGATTGATCTTGAATTTGTGTAGTCTTGTTCTTGAAGAAAAATGTCTCCTTCTTCCCTTTGACGTAGAAACTGATCTTGGCAGCACTAGCGTAGATGATATCTCCCGTGGTGTTCAAGAATGGCCTCCCTAGGATGATAGGTGCTCTCTCATCATTTCCGGTCTCTATCACTACGAAGTCTGCTGGGGCATATAAGGTACCAACTCGGACACAAAGGTTCCTCACTATTCCTTTTGGAAAAGTTATCGTCTGATCTGCAAACTGCAAACACATGGTTGTTTCTAATAAAGGATATGTAAAGAATTTTTCATAGAGTACCCTGGGTATAATGTTGACACTAGAGCCAAAGTCGCAGAGTGCTTCTGGAATGTCCACCATGCCGATGGAGATCGGGATGACGGGGCGTCCTGGATCACCTCTCTTGACCGGCAGAAGGTCAGTAGAGAATTCATTGACGGGGTTACTCCAATTACCTGCATCAAACATGTCTACAAGATTTGCAGATTCTAATCCTTCCGGTTGTGATGGTATACCGGGGTTAGTAGTAGGAACAGCAGCAGCTATTTGATTTAACTGAGATTCAATCATTTTATTAAAGCTAATTTGATTCTTGATGGCAGTAGAGAAATTATCCATTCCATTATTTATATTTTCTAGCATTTTATCATTAGATGCCAATTTCTTAGATAGGTTATCCATTAGCTTTCCTTGATTAGACACTAACTCTCTCAAAGGTGAAAAATTATTATTATTGTTGTAAGAATTGTTACCTTGATAATTACCTGAGTAGTTAGGCCTCTGTTGATTCCAACCTTGATTTTGTTGAGGACGGTTGTAGTAGTTGTTGTTGTTGTTGATGATGTAGTTTACATCCTCAAGCATCTCAGGGCAGTGGTTGCCTGAGTGTCCAGTGTCTCCACACTCCTCACAAGTCATGTGAGAGTCGTAGATGTGCATAACTTCTTTCTTGTCTCCAGCTCTATCGTCGAGCTTCTTCATGAGCAGGTCTAGCTTTGCAGACAACATATCTACCTCCTTCAGCTGATGCATACCTCCACCTCTCTTGCGTGTCTGGGTCCTCTCTTCATTCCAGCTTTGATTGGACGCCATCTTCTCCACAAGAGCTGTGGCTTGTGGTATAGTAAGTGATAAGAATGCTCCTCCAGCTGCAGCATCCATGGTCTCTCGGGCACTGTTGCCGAGCCCATGATAAAACGTCTGCATCAATAGCCAACTCTCCATTCCATGATGGGGACATTCTAGGATGTAGTCTTAAAAGCGCTCCCATGCTTCTGGAACAGATTCATCATTTTGTTGCTGAAAACTCGTAATCTTCCCACGGAGAGCATTGGTCTTGCCCATGGGAAAAAACTTAGCCAGGAAGTTTGTTGAGCAGAGTGCCCACGTAGTATTCTTCTCCTTTGTAGCGTAGAACCACTGCTTCGCTCTTCCTAACAGTGAGAATGGGAAGAGGCGAAGTAGTATAGCGTCTTTGGAAACTCCTGCTGTGGTGAATGTGTTGCAAATCTCTAGGAAGTGTTGTAAATGAGCACTAGCATCTTCGTGTGCCTTCCCACAGAACTGGTTGGATTGCACCATGTTGATAAGTCTAGGCTTGAGCTCAAAGTTGCCATCGATCTCTGCAGCAGGTCCAGTGCGAATGTTGTCCGTAGTGGGAGCTGAGAACTCGCGGATCGATTTGTTCGCCATGGCTTCGAACTCTGAAGACAAGTTCCGGTGATCTTCTTGATTAGATGAAGCTTCTTGCTGAAGTGTTGATGATTTCTTTAGCTTGGCTCTCGTCTTCTTGAATAATGCTTCAGGATTGTCAACAAAATTTCCTGGAAGATGTCTTCTATTCATACATTCCCCTGCATAAGATAAAATAGAAAAATATCGGGGTAAAACTGTATGAGAGAATAGATAAGCTCAATCATATTAGTGATGCGAATGATAACTCAAAATATTTTATTCCATTCCTGATTGGTAATCAACCTTCCCCGGCAACGGCGCCAAAAATGCTTGTTGGGTATTCTTAACATCATTACCAAAAGTAGACTAAGTTCTCTAAATCTAGTAACGGTGCCAAAAATGCCAAACCTATCCCTCACACCACTTAAGCCAAGTTGTCATCCCCAGCATGACATGAGAGACGCGGTATTGAAATATGCAATTGCTCTTCTAAATAAATAATGAATGGGATCTGCAAGCGCACAGATTAATACCGATGCAGCATTTTAACCGGAAAGTATTCCAGGTATCGTTATTTATATTTTTACCACTGGGAAGGGATTAGCGATCATCACTATTGATTACAGAATAGAATATGAGATTGAGCATTTATCATTGCATGTATAATTGAGAACATTATATCTAACTCTTCATACAGGGATAAGTGTCACATAAAAGATATATGAAATAATATTAGTGACAAGGATAACTAATCTGATCTAGCCACATAATAAATATGATAAGCACCTCAATTAGATACTCTAGAAAGTCATTAGCATGGTATTAGAACGAACTACAAGAATATTCCCTAAGTTATTCTTAACTATATAGTCTAGCATTATCATAGTTAGTGCAAGCATACTTAGCAATCATTGTGAGACAAGACTACGCCCATGCATAATGATATTAGCAAGGAATATGAGAAACATAGCGATCACTCCCCTGTAATAATGTTGCTCTGCCAGCCCAATACACGAGAGGGGGACTATATAAGAATCAATGAAGTTGTCACTATCACGAACCACCCCACGATCTGGCATATTGGGTACAATCGCAGATAAATACGGTATAAGCACCACGCCTACACAATATCTATCATTTACCCATGGATCCGATGGATAAACGCTATACGATCCTAAACATGTATATAGATCTAATCTAACTAAGCCAAGTACATAACTATGATAAACTAAGAACAATATAATCTTGAATATAAGCAAGTAGAGCAAAGTCATAAGCAATATATTGAAGTAGAACAAAGTCATATTCATAATATTGAAGAACAAAGATAATTAGAAAGTAATTAGAAGCACAATTAGAGAATTACCAAGAATCCTCTTGACAGATCCGGAAACCAATCGAAGATTGACTCCTTCTAGTTCTAATCCTATGTAGCTATGCTGATCTAGATATCTAATTTATGTGGTGGCTCTAATCTTGATCAGAGGCTTCTTCTCCCTTGATGGAACAATGAATTAGGGTTGAGAGGCTCTCTCCTCCAGGGGCCAGGGGGTCTGGTTTTATAGTCCCTTCAAGTGAATATGGGCCCTTGGATCAAACCGACATAGATTGTATGGTTTAGATTCATCCTTTAGGTCGGTGGAGATCTCCCGCAAAGCAGAGTCCTGATTGGACTCCTGGAGGGGGCGGGCGCCCAGGGCAGGAGGGCGGGCGCCCTGCCTCTGGCCCCGTTTCGCCTCTGCTTCGGTCTCGTGGCTTCTGGAGTCTTCTAGATGTAATATAATTGCGCAGCACGTTAATATCTTTACGTAATCCCGACATGTGGGCCTTTCTTCCATATTTCCTGATAACCCCCTGCAGAAATAGACAAACACCAAAACTCGTGGAATTCTGTCAGATAAAACCCTAAGTCTAGATCTTGATTTCATTTGGATCCTTTTCTTTATTTATTTGATAATTAAATTTGATACTTAAGGACCGTCAACAGTCATCCTTGTCAAAAGAGAACTGTGGCTTCACCAGATGGGTCGATCCTAGACCTATTCATCCCCATGCAGAGTACATCTACTACCTGCAGGACCGTATCTTTGATTTAGAAACGGAAGTTAGCAGTGGTTACAAGGACGACGAAGAGGACGACAACAGCAATGCTACTGGCTCCCAAAACACAATATGCAATGATCCATACTGCACATGCCCTAATCACAAGAACAAGGGCCCTCCTTCACCACCACCCCCACCACCACCACCAACATCGGGAGGATACTATGGAGAAGGGGCAACACAGTTTGCTATGTGGCCACACTACTAGGTCGAACTGAACTAAGGCATATAGTTGTTGTTTGGTTTAATCACCTAACGCATGTTAGGGTTAGTCGAAAGAACTATGTACCTTTGTGTGGTATATGTTCTCACATGCCATTTCCTGTGCTTGTTAATTGCTTGAATTACCTAAGGCATGTTAGGTTTAGTCTCGGACCTCTGCACCCTTGTTTGGTGCATGTTTTGACATGCCATTCAATGTGATGTGTGCTACTAGTTATGCAACATACTAGTTCGTTAACTTCCATTTCAACTAATTATCCTCATTTCATTGCCCATGCAATACTCAAATATAAATATTGTCTACTAATAATGAAACCAAATTAAAATTGCTAAAGTGCATTACATGACAATAAATTGAAAAGTCCAACACAAAAACAATATTGTCCATGAACCAAACAAAGAACAAGAAGGTAATGTAACTACTGAGTGCAACGAGGCCACTTTCCCTTCCTCTCGGCATCTGGATTCTCATCCATCGCTGCCTTCGCTTGGCGCACACGCTCAAGCTTCTTTTCCCTCTCCTCCCGAGCCGCAGCAACACGTCTTCTTTCCTCCTCTTCCTTGTGCTCCCTCTTTTGAGCCTCCTCTCTACGTCTCTTCTCTAATATCTCTGCACGCTCTGCATCCCACTCCTTTAGGCCTTGTAGAAGCCGCTTGTCGGACTCCTTAATCTCAGTGTCAATCCACTGCTCAAAATCACACAATGGTGGAGGGGTCTGCAACAAATATATTTGTTCAAAAAATTAAATCATGCTTCATAGGACACAAAATACTAAGTGCACAATAGAAAAATTAACTTACAATAAAGTTATTGCGGCGTTGTTTTGGCGTAGGCTCCCAGGCAAAATTGGAACACATCCAATACCTCTGCCGATAGGTTTCCTCGTCTTCCGAAATTTCTACCTTGCAAGGATCACCACAAAAGCACATAGGTATTGGAACACCGCTAGGAAGCGGCTTGTGGATGTACGGACTCCCGGTCGTCCGGCCATAGCTACAGTTCAAATAATTCAATTCTAAGAAATCATAGCAAATAACGATTCAACCGAAAACTAGAATTTACAAAAAGATAAATAATAATGAGAGGAATTTATCGAAACATGTCGAAAGGTTACCTTGGTTTGCTACTTTTTCCACGACGTGGCATTCTACGATTGCATAATAAAAATATTAATCATCCATTCAAAAATCTAGAAATGGTATATCTAAGTTTACAACATACGTGTAATATAAGTCAAATCAATGTGTCAAAAACTATTATGTGAAAGAGTATACCTGGCTCTTCAAGATCTATGGAACAAATCAAACTTTTGATGGTCACAATATTGAATCCAAATTCGTGCTCGGTTTTTGGAGAGAAAGAGCCGAGAGGGGAGATGAAAATACGAACACTGCGTCCACGGTAGCGAAGGTCGTCGGGCGGTATGTAGTAGGGAGCTCGGCGCCGTGATCTATGGCGCCGAGCTCGGCGCCATGATCTGGACCTCGACGCCATGATCTATGGCGTCGAGACGTGATACCTGACGCCATGAATCATGGCGTCGACCCCCTAGGTCCATTTCTGCATTTAAGTTTTCCAGGGGTCCAATTGTGAACTTTTTTCAAAAAAAAAGGGTCAAATTGTAAAAAAATAGGTCTGTATTCACTAGCCAACCCACCCTAGACACTCTACTGCATGACATGCCTCCACTTCCAACGCTTTGCCCTCGACCCTCTACCACCCAACACGCCTCCACACTCTATATGCCATACCAACTCTCCACACTCTACATGCCACCCACAACCATCTGTTGCCCGATGCACCACCACTTGATGCCCAATGTGCCTCTGCCCTCAACCCACCGCCGTCGCAGCCATCCCCACCACCCACGATGCAATCATCGTTCCACGCTACTTCTCTTCTTCTCGACGACCGGCAAACGACAAGCACTTCTCTTCTTTCCCGTTGTTGGGGACCTGCTCTCCTTTTCCTCATGACAACGCTCTTGCCAAGCCAATTTAATAACATATATGAACAACAGAGTTTGAAATTATGGCTAATTTCAATACCAAGGTCGATTTGGTATTGAGTCCAATCCAATTCCATGTTCCTCGATATCTACATTCGAACAAACTTAGTTATATTCACTTGAACACTTTTTATAGCATAATAAGGCCATTCGATCTCTTACTATATAAGGCATGTTCCAAATCATCATTATAGTATTCTTGATACGTTTCTTGATATATTCAGTGATGTATTCTGGTTTGTACTTTGTACACATAGTAATTTTGAGGTGTTCCTTGATATATTTTAGATATTTTTTTCTACAATGTTAATGCTTCATATATTGGTGTATTTTTCTATGTTACCAACATCTTGTCTCTCGTCCAACCCCAATGCTGGCCGTCTGCTATATGATCTTGAGGTTAATGGACAAGGCCACATACGGTCAGCTGTGAACATCAAATATTAGTTTATTTAAGATATATCCATATACCATAATATATTAATATCTACAAATCCACGTGAGGCTAACATATGTTAAGTGTTAGATATGCCACAAATGTATCGGGCCACGTTGATTAATAGTAGTGTTGGCTTTTATCTTTCCTCGTGTTTTCTCTACTACCATACAAGAAAAATTATAATATACACAAACTTTTAGTTAGGTGATCTGTCACACAAGAGGAAAAGAAAAGGACAATTAGACGGCAACAAGTGACTGAATGAGCGACAGGGTAGTGATTGGGGGAACAGGATAACAGATCGTGGTGGGTGGGATAGGGATAAGGACAATTAGGGGGTGCCCATCCAAATGTGTGGACGTTGTCGACGGATCACAATTCACAACTGCACAACACGAGCAATGAGCAGCATGCAGCAACTGTACCTTGGTAAATGAATCAATTTTTCCCCTACGGTTGAATGTGACCTATAAATAGGGAAGGTCCGTCCTGGCACTGGCACTGGCAGCGGCCTGGCGGGGCAAAGGTGACCGGCCGGAAGCACACACGGCACTGAAGCAAATTAAAACTGCTTGCTAGCTCGGAGAGATCGAGCAGCAGCTATGGGGGAAAACAAGGGCAGCCGCAGCGCAATTGCCGTGCTCCTGGTCCTGGTGATGGCCTTGGGCTTCTTCGCCGGGCAATCCTCGGCACGTAGCTGGACTGACTTCGCCAGTCTCATCCAAGGAGGTACTCCATCTCTAAGCATCGATCCACATCTCCAGAAACATAAAAATGTCGATCCATCTGCCGATCGATTCGTCTCCTGAAACGCTTTCCTTGCTTTGTCCTGCGTCTACGTGTTGGCCAGGAGCAGCGGCGGAATCGGCGGACGAACTCTGCAAGGACTGCGACTGTCCCTTAACCGGTGGCTGCGTGTGCTACGACACCTTCGCTTCGTGTCCCAACTTCTGCTCTGGTTGCTGGTGCTCTAAGACGAAGGCTGAATGCCAATGCGTTAACTATGTCGAGAAGAAGTGGTGTGCTGCACCACCTGCAACCACGGTGCAGAAGAAACCGGTCAGCGATGCCCTCTACTAATCCAGCGCGTTCCTCTTCCTCCCCGGCCGTTCCCGGCCACCTAGCGTCGCGCCCGGCGGGGCCGTATCGACTGCGTGCCGACCAAAGTTAGTACACCATGTATCTTGAGAGTGGAGGGTTCAATAAATTAAAGCATGCATCATGTGTATCTCTTCGATCCTCTCTAGTGTATGCTAATCTTATTCAGACCGTTAGCATATAGTGATCTACTAGTGTTATCCTAGACGATAAAGATAAATAGTTGGCCGCTGGCTATTGTTTAACCTAAGCGGTCACTTAAACCGACAAAATGGGATAAAATAACCGATTAAAAAGAAACAACGGATCAAACAAGCTAAATAATGATTGTTTAGGCGAACATGGATGTAAAGTAAAAGCGGATGCAGCACTACTCGATACATATGTACGTGTAGCTCGATACATGGAAGAAAAACTGAAAATTGCTTAGTGTTCAGGTTTCTGTGTTAAGGAAGAAGCTTTTTTTTTTGTTTATTTTCAGCAGGCACAAGCTATCGATCGTGTGATAGCTGTAAAATTACTCTAATGCAACGTTGGCACCATGCATATGTGTTGGCTGCCAAGGCCACGCATTTGCACGACCACACATCAAATTAACCGGCAAATCCCCGAGTGCCACGCATGCGAGAACAAGCACCAGCACGACGACCTAGAATGCCACAAGATGTCGAGGTGGCGGACTCTTCTGTATCAAACATAAACATGTTAGTTTGTTTGCTTAGCTGAAAAGTTATGGTTGAAAGTAATGTTCGTTGATTTATTATGAGAGAAAAATATTACTGAATGACGGGTAGTTTCGACCGATAAACTCAAACGAGCAAGACGATAGTGAATTAAATAGAGTACACTATATGTTTTGATAGAAGAGTTCACATGACTGACGCTTTGTGACTATCTTGAAGTGTGTATGCTTCTCAGCCCAAAACCAATGCTACCTGAATATGCAAGGAAGAAGTCTGCTTTAGGTCTCTCAACTTTCGTGAAAATCTGTTTTTTATCTCTGAACTTCAAAATCGGGTAAAATACATCCCTCAACTTTTGAAACCGTGCATATTACTCATGGTTATGAGCGGTTTTGAAGGCAGTTTTGTCTTTTTTATTTTTATTTATTTCGGCTGAATATTTGTAAAATTATAGTAAATCACATAAAATTCATAAAATAGTGAATATGATTTTGTTGGACTCCACATAAGTAGATCTACATAGTGAACATATAATATGGTATGCTTTAGTACAAAGTTTTTGTTGTAGCTTTAGATCTGTGATTTTCTATAATTAATTAGAATAATTCATAGCTATAGTTTGTATGGTCCAATTGTGGTGAATTTTTTATGTTGGGATAATTATTATATGTTTAAACTATGGTAAAAATTTTATACTCGTTATATCATGTATAACTTAGTTATAGATTTATTAAGATTTAACAAGCATAATCCTAAATAAATCTAAAACTAAGTAATACATGATCCAATGAGTATGAAATTTTTACTACAACTCAAGCATAGAATAATTAGCCCACCATATAAATTTTATCACAATTAGACCATAGAAACTGCAGCTATAATTAGTCTAATTAATTACAAAAAAGCATAGATCTCAAGATGCATCAAAAAATTATACTAAAACATACTATACTATATATTTAATATGTAGATCTACTCATCTGCAATCTAACAAAATTGAGTTTTCTATTTTATGACTTTTATGTGATTTATTGTGATTTTTTAAAAAATTCAGCTGAAATAAATAAAAATAAAAAACAAAACGCTTTTAAAAACACGTCACGGATGTAATGTGCATGATTTTAAAAGTTGAGGGATATATTTTGTCCGATTTAGAGCTCAGAGATAAAAATTAGATTTTTGTGAAAATTGAGAGACTTTTTCCAATATGCTTGATGCATATAGATATAGGCCGAGGACGTGGTGTGGTAGACGCGTTGCTGGGCTCGGACCAGTCGTAGGCTTACCCGCCACGGAGACGACGCGCTCTTGTGCGTTGCACGCGCGGAAACAATTACCGGGCCTTCAAAGATGGGCCTAATTTGAGAATGGTATGGGCCCGGTCAGTGCCAACTTTGCTAGGTCCAGTGCAAACCGAAACACGACCAGGGGCACAAGAGTTGGCAGGAAAGCAGTCCTTATATGATGACTAGTGGAACCCGCGCGCCATCGCGCGCGAGGATAGGTTCATATAGAATACAAAGGTTGGACATTTAGAGTTTTTAACAGAGCGGATATTTATATATGCTACATGTATAAAAACATATTACATCTGTAGGTATTTACAGGATGGATGCATTAAGTATTGGATAGTTTCTTGGTTTGAGTAGGCAACGATATTACATAAACAGAAATATGACATGTGTTTATGTACAGGATGCAAGCATTATATAGTAGCAATAATATTATGTGTATATGCTCCAGACTCGCAGAATATGATCCTTGGTTGCTTGAAGTGTGCTAGCCAAATATGTTTGTGTTCCCTGGTGCTTAAGGTACCTATCAAGAAACGGATGTTAGATCATTGTGGTTTTCGAAGAAGTTGACTATTTTTTTTTTTCGAGCTAATTTTGAATTCAGAGGTGGGTTTTCGTTTATTACCTGATCATGGTACATATGGTTCCCAGTCTGCTTATTTTTTCCCCGGTATAATACCAAAAAAAGGAGTTAGTGATTTTGGTTAAATGCTTGTAGGTGAAAGATTAAGTTTGTAATGGTTACCTGAATCATCTGAATACCCGGCGATGTATTCTGTTTTGATATATAATTGAATACAGAGAGTATGTAAAGTTAGCTATAATTGTGTTATGTATGTATATAATGGTACTAAAAGATAATCTATGTAAAGTATAAGAGAAGTTACGTGGGTGATGTACCATTTAACTGGGAAGTGGTCTCTTTGTTTCCATCTGTGAAAAGAACACAATAGTATGAGTGTGTATTTTACGACATTTTTTTATATGTATATTGTCAAAGGAATAGATGAGTATACCTTGAAGGTCATAGTACTGTTTTTGGACCTCTTTATGGTGCTCACTGTCAAGATCAGAGTCTCCTGCCAATGTTGTAGTCATAATGATTATAGATAGTACCATTCAAACTTAATAAAGACATTGTAAATGTAAATGTTGTTACCTCGAAAGTTGTCAGTGTTTTCTAAATAGTATAGGTCATGTTGGTTGGGATGCATGTCCTCTGTAATGACTTCATACCATAATGGCCAGATGCTGATAATACTACCATTATGTGTTTCTTTTTTGACACCTATATGTGTGATCTCCGGTATAGACATATCTGATCCGTAAGCATCCACTGAATATGTCAGGTTTGCTGGCGTAAATGCTATTTTGTGGACAATGCATATTTTCTTAAGGAGCTGGCGTACTATGAACTCACAACAGAGATGAGGTGGAAGCCCATATATATAAATGGTTAGGTGTTGACTGTTGGATGCTATGAGTGAATGGGGATTTAGGTTGTGAGCATCTGTAAGATGGGTCTGAAGAGGGAGAATTGTTGAACCATAACTTCTGTCCCATGGGATCAGTGGAAGTATGAAGGAACCAACCTTGAGAAATCCTCTGTCAAGGAGGATGGTCTTTGTACTGGATGAGTCTAGCATGATAATGTAATCTGAGTTGTACTGTGAGATATCTTCTACCTTGATATTAATCTGAAGTTCTTCCTGGATTACATCCTTTAAGTCTTTGTGCCCTATGATATCTCTTGCTGACTGTGGAAGCCTTGCAATCACTGCTCTCTCTTCTATGTGGGCACTGATGGATTGAATCTCTGAGTCGTTAATTACTGTAAGATTTGCATAGTGGTGACCATCCATCTTGATAATTGTTATTGTAGCTTCGTCGTTATGATAACTGCATATTTATCATACAAAATAAAAGAATAAGCATATGTGTGATCTAATGTAGCAATTAAGTTCATAGGATTTGCACTGAAAAATATGCAGACAACGATGATGATTGAATGGTCTTAGAATTATTATGAAATTAAATGTTTAGCACCTGCAGTCATAACTATTAAATTAAGGATGACATTTGAATCCTTTTAGAACTATTTTGGTATGACTCCTTTGTTGATTGTACGAAATAGCTCTCACATTTATATTTATCGAGAAAAATTAGCATGAGTTATGCTTTTATATATATGGAAATAGTTTCCTCCTAGTCAAAACCTTCTTTACAATTAGGAAGTGCAACATATACAGAGACCTAGAGGTAGAGCTAGAGGTCGACCATGTGCACTCTTATCTTCATTGCTGCCAAGAATATTCCCCTTGATACATGTATTATATACTATAACAGAGCAAAATCACTACATATATATTTGGTTTAGGAAGCATGTAGGTAAGAAAAAAAACTGAACTGAAGGTAGGGAGGCTTCAAAACAAGGAATTCACATGTCGTGCCAATAGTGCTGCAGAAATAAAAAGCAATATAAAATACCATAACAAATTTTTGCAAACCTCTAAGCAAATGGTAGGTATTTAATATACCCCTTGCCAATATCAGGAAGAGAAAAAGAACAGATAAGGAGACAACAAAAATGTAAGACCTGAAAAACTTGAATATTAATAAACTCTGAAAGAGAGCTATGTTAGGCACATGCATGACAAACAAAGATGCCAAATCTGACAATTTCATATAGATAGTAGATACCCTTCCACACTCTTGGAAAACTGGAAATGAGCTATAAATGTAGGGATGAAAACTAAACAACTTCCAGAATATGCCATGGACACTGAAATAAACATATTTCAGTAGCCTTTCCGAAGCTTAACAAACCAACAAATATTGTGCCTAATAACTGTAAGGAATCCTGCTAAAGGTATACCCACCTATTCATAGACAAACAATACATGTTTGTACAAAAATCATCTAAATAAATTAATCACATGCTGCTGAGTCAAGCTAACATGCATTTGAGAAGTACCATGTGGAGAGCATCTTACCGATTGTGAAATATGACCAACTTGATAGCGTTGATCTGGAGAAAGGCCCTCTGAATTTCCTAACGAGCTTCTTGTTGTCCCAAGCTGAAAGAGCACTGAAAAATAGACTATGAAGTAGAACACTGAAGTAGGCATCAATACATAAGGAAGTCATAAAAGCGAACCCCATTTTTCTTGGAAACCAGCAAGGGATGTGTACAGTTTTTTTTTACAAATATTAATATAAGGATTTGCACTCTTTTATGTGCATTCTCTGATTATTCAGTGCCAAAAATTACATAGTTCATCATATATTCAGAAAGTTCTTATAAAGACTGGCTATCCATTTGCTTCCAAAAATATCATAAGATTTCCAATAATAGATCATACTTCATGTAGTCACCTCCTGTTATTACTTTCAGATCCTAGAAGAAATCCAATAACATTATGCCCTGGATGTGCTTCTGCCTGCAATGGCCAAAGCTAAAAATACAGAATAGTTTGTCACTATGTAAGTGTGCGATGATAAAGAGTTGCATGGAAGAAATTGTGGCACTATATATTAAACAGTTAAATCAAAGGTGTGGTATTTGGTCCATAACGTCAAAGAGAGGCAAGATGTACAATGTGCACAAAACTAAAGAAATCATTTTTGAGTAAAAAGGCCACCTGCAATCAAATTTCATAAAACTGGAAATGGCAAACTCTACTTTGCATGCTGAGATGAACACCATCTAGATGGAATATAATAATATGCAAAAACTTACGTAAAAACCAATTTCATAAGAAAGGAAATGCTAAACTCTATTTCATGACTTGAGATGCCCCATTCCAGATGACAGGTAATCTGATCAAAATAGTTGAGCACTGGACTTCTTTGAGTATGAATCTTTTGGCAGTAGTATTCAAATACTATGAGGTTGAGGAACAATCAGAGACCTAAAGAACGGAATCACATCTTCAGAAACAAGCTTCCTATTAACAAATGCGCTCTATTAGAGATGCCTTCATGGCTAGCCTGTAGAAGTGGAAGTCTATCAGAAACTCAGGACCACAAATTGCTAAAGATAGATATTCAAAATCCAATATTATCAATCCTCTTCTATCTTTCATACAATTACTAACATCAGTTTCATTGTCAGCAAGTTGCTTGATCTTTTGTTGAAGCATCATTGATTTTCCTCACCACTTGGATATATTTTTTTTTTAGAAATTTGCTTAAATTATAGACTGAGTGCAAATACAATAGCCTCCATTACATGGAAACTAAAGGAAATATCTGGTCAATTATTATTACTGAAAATGCAGTCTCAACTGACCAGAACTGAAGCCCTCCTAATAGATTGAGTCTCATTTGGTACTTAAGCCTGAATAATATGCTAAGAAAATAGAACACATGTTTGCTGAGAGAATCATAAGTAACATAATGTAGAGAACTGTATGGCTAATAGAGTCCGTAAGCCAAGTAGGGTGATATTTTTGACCTTCAGCCATCAGCATAGAACAGAACACAACAACACATAAGAGGATGATGTAAAAACTTGATATGTACACATGTATGTAGGAACATAAAGCAATGAGAGCTAAAATCTAGAAAAAGTAACAGCCTCCATTTGAAATTTGCTTGACCTCTTTGTTTGTTATTTTGTTTGTTGGATATAATTAAATATTATGAACAAACTAAGACAACGGACGATTTGCAGAACAATCAAAACTCAAGCTGTAGCTCTGCAAGTGCACTGATATCAGCAGGGAAGCGGACAAAATCGAGTACCATGTAGTGAACTACGACACTAAAGAGCCAGCTGGTAGTATACCTCGTCGTTCACACAGCCGCCGCAGCGCCGCTACTGTAGCCAGCGAGAGTCTCCACACAAGAACACAGGTCCACCGACGGGAGCGAGAGCTGGGCGGACATGACCTGCAGCAGAGACAGTTAGGGTTTACTGTAGCACATGAGCAGACGCGGAGTACAGGGAGGAGAGGAAGGAAGGAGCTCTAGAGGACGGCCGCGCTGGCAGCCAGCAGCCGTGCCCACCCTCCCTGCGTCCTGGCCGGGGATGGGCGGTGCCGCGCTGCAGCCCGGGAGTGCCACCGCGCCACCAGCACGCCGCACGTTGAGGCGCTGCGCGTTGAGAGACGCCGAGCGCTGGCCGGCACGTGGCGACATCGAGAGGGAGAGGAAGAGGAAGAGGAAGGGATGCGCGGGCGGGGGCGGCGGCGGGGGCGGGGGGGTCGGGAGCGGCGGAAGCGTCGGGGCGAGGTGCGGGTCTGCGGGAGCACGGAGAAGGTGCGACTCTTTTTTTTTTGGCTGGAAGGATCCAGAATGAGAATCTGAAGCTCAGGTATATATTTGGTGGGCTGGCTTCGTCGGAGAAGCCGAATAGCACTGAGAGAACCAGAGGGGAAGCCAATGGAAGTCAAGAAGGAGCCGGAGAAGCTGCTTTTATTAGAATCCACTTCGGATAATCATGGCCACACGATCAAAGATCCAATGGCTGGAAAAAATTCAAGTGACGTGGCACCTGCTTCACTCCTTGAAAGCCACCGGGTGGTTTAGGGGAGAATTCTTCAAGATATCTATAAAAGATCAAAGTCTTTTAATTATGTGCGGTTTGCACATGAAGGTAGGATGTTCAATAGGGAGGCTCATATGATTGCAAAGTTCGTATGTACTTTTGATTCTGGAAGATATATATGGTTTGAGTCCCCTCCTGTATCTATTTATGTAAACACTTCAAAGTGATAATATATATCCTACCTTCCTCTAAAAAAAACAAAGAGTTGGCAGGAAAAAAGGGCAGGAGGCGGGAGGTTTTCGTGAAGCACGGGTCCTGTGAGCGGTGTGGTGTCCCTACCCTAGTTCCAGCGAACCGCGGAACACTCTGGAGTCTGGACCCTTTTGGACGTCAGATCGAGCTCAATCAAACATTCTCAAATGGAACCGGCTAAATCATCATGCACCGTATCTTTGGTTCTCTTGAGCGCTTTCTGGGGGTTTCTGGTGGAGGACTCGGCCGCCTATTAAAAGATAGACATGCTCCCGTGCAGCGGTCCAGCTTTGCATTGCATATCCTTCACTTCACCTTGCTCTCCTGACTAGCACTACTTTGCTTCAACAGATCATAACTCTGGCCAGTGATCTCCGGTGCGTTGCTGTAGTAAGCTTGTGCGCAGCTCGAGAGCGGATGCCGCCGCTGGCGCCGACGACGACGTCGTCGTCGGAGCCGGAACCGCCGTTCCGGCCGCGGGAGAAGATCCTGGAGAAGCAGAGGTACTTCCAGAGCGTCCGCAGGCCGACGTACCTCAAGGGCCGCCACGACGTGATCACCTCCGTCGCCATCCCGCTCGCCCTCGCACTCTCCAGCATGTACCTCGTTGTAAGTACCGTAGTAGCAATACCTCGCCTCTCATTTGTTTATATATATCTGGATATACCAAAACGAAAACAAAAAAAAATGTTGCATTTTGGAGGACTCATGCGTACGTGTATGTATCTGTGCTGATCGACCGACGTCTTGGTGTTTGTTGTTTGGTGCAGGGGCGCGGGATTTACAACATGTCCCACGGCATAGGGAAGAAGGAATGAGCTCTCGTAGATGATGGCGATCGCGCTACGTCGGTGCTACTGTTGTCTCTGATATTACTGTGTGTGTAATGTAAATATAGTGAGTACTCGAAGGCCATGTATATTATTGTGTCCACGTCCATGGGAGAGTGGTGCCTTGTGAGTTTGACAGAGGAGTTTGGGTGCAACAGGAGCTTGTATTGATCAGATTAAGAATCTAAGCCGTTGAGCAAATAATTGAAGCATAAGACCTTGTTAAGGATCGAGCGACCAATCACGCGTGTAACGCCCGCCTCTCACGCAACTTAATCTCGACAGATCACATGACACTAACGGGATTCTAATTTACTATTCCTATCAGATCAGAAGTACTCCCACATAACTCGATCAACCAATTGTTCTGTACTTATCTGCCAGAGCAGCAAGCCAGACATATAATCCAAAGTGTTGATTGCGACGAACTCGGAAACTCTGGAACTCGCGATCCGCTAATCATACTGAGACTCATAGTATCTATCTACAATAAAGATCTGCGCAGATTAGAGAATTAGACTATTTATTAATCGGCACATTCAATCAATAGCATAAGAAAACAAGAGACGAAACATCGATGGGTCGGTGCCTCGGTGGGTGTAAAATGTAATCGTGCCCCCTTAGCATCACTAGTTCAGCACCTCCGCCGGAGGTCGACGACGACGACGCTAACGTTATCCGTGCTGCGGCGCGCGAGCGCGAGCTTCGCAAGCAGCAGGGCCGCCTCGGAGCACGCCCTGTCGGAGTCGGCCTTGTCCACGCCCTTCACCGGGCTGGCCGCACCGTCGTCGCCTTCCCGCCCTGCCCCGGCAGCGGGCGGCGGGAGCACGCCGTTCGGCCGCGCGGCAGGCGGCGACGGCGGGCCGTTGCTACGGAAGCAGGCCCGGACGACGTCGCACGCCATCTCGTTGGTCACCACGTCCCACAGCCCGTCGCTCGCCAGGATCAGGCACTCGTCGTCGTCCGTGCGCTCCGTCACCGCCACCTCCGGCTCCGCCGTCACGAACGGCTTCAGGTAGCCGTCACCTGCGCGCCCAAACAATTTCAAACTAAAGCACGGCGGTCCGAAAATGTTGGTTTGGACAGAAAGCTCGCTCGGATTTCGAACAAAAGCGCGCGGCGCGGCGCGGCGCTCACCGATGGCTCGAGACATGGCAAGGACGCCCAGCACTCTTGCGCCGTCCCAGTAGATGACGCGGCCACCCGCCTCCTGGATGCGCTCTAGCTCGTCTTGCCGGTCAGGCTGAAGCAAGGCGGTGGTGACCGGTGAGACGACAAGTGTCGTACTCGTACGATACGAGCAATCAAGGATGCAAAGCTTACTTTGTGGTCGACCGACAGGGGCACGGGGACGCCGGCGCGAGAAAGGACGGCGCGGGAGTCGCCGGCGTTGGCGACGACTACGCTGGTGGGGCTGACAACCGCGACGACGGCGGTTGAGCCCGCGTGGTCGCACCGCGTGGGCTTCTGCAGCTCGCAGCGGCAGGCGATGCTGCCGTTGCTGCTGCGGCTCGCGGCCCGGGTCGCGGCTTCACCGTCCATCCGCGCGAACACCTTCTTCATCACCTCTTCCCAGGCCGGCTCCGCCGCTGCTGCCGTGGCACTGTTGCCGGAGCCCGCCTTCTTGTACTCGTCCGCGACCAGCGCGTGCATCCTGTCCTGGCACATCCTGGCCACCTGATGGCACAAGAACACCACCCGCTCAGCAGTCAGCACTACTTGTTGACACGCATTCGAAGAAAGATCTCTCGCCGCTTATGAGTTATGGCACGAGGTGGGGTGCGCGTACATGGCAGCAACCGTGGCCGTCAAAGACGCCGTAGAAATGGTGCTTGCCGGAGGAAGGGTCAGCGGCGCCGCGCAGGAAGTCCGGCCTGATGGACACGGCATCCTCCATCTCGCGACGGAGGCCACAGACCGAGGTGACGCCGTACCTCGGCCACCACCAAGTGGAGCCGAACCCCGACGTCGTCCGGGACCTCTGGCACGAGCGCACGGGCGCCGCGCACGCCACCCTCCGCCGCTTGCCGCACCGCGTGGCACTGGCACCGCCACCGCCACCGGCACCTTCGTCCGCGGCCGGCGTGGAGCTGGAGCTGGAGCGGCATGCTGCCTCGGCCACGGCCATTTCCACCCTGGGGCGACCCCTGGCAAGCGCCGTGATGGCCGAAGCCGACGCCGGCGGGGTCGACTTGGTCTCCTCGCAGCAAATCTCGGCCATGGCGCGCGAAGGCGGGCCGGGATCGGCTCCGGTCCCCGGCGTACGCACGAACGTACGCACGCAAGGAGGCCGAGACGCAATGCCACCGCAACGACGCCCGCCCGCGCGCGCTAGATTTTTGGTCGCGCCTCAATCCACCCGCGTCGCCGTCGCCCTCGGGCAAACCAACCGTGTGCGGCGATTATTGGACGCGTGAGCCTCCGAGCGCGAGGGTAGGGCGGGCGGGCGCCAGAGAGCAATAAAGAACACCGTGCCGTGCTCTCCCACGCGGGAGGACCGGAGGAGGCGCCATCAGGCGGGGCCGGGGGGGGGGGCCGGCCGCCCGTGGCAACCCTACACGTGGAGGGGACAGAGCGCCGGCTGGTGGCGGAGGGAACCACATGTCGGCTGTGAATTGCCTGATGCTGCCGCTGTCAGCGGAGAGTACAAGCGGCGTGGGGGGGAAGGCGCCTGTGATTAGCGGGGCCGGCGGGACGCGTGGCAGCGTCAAGTTGATGCGCGCAACTCCCAAGCGACAGCGGCTCGACAGCGAATTTAAAGTTGCGTTCTCGCGGGCCCGACCTCGTGCGGTGGCCGATTTGGCCCCTAAAAATATCGTCGATGCCTCACTGACGTGTGGGTCCGGAATGTCGGGCCCCTATGATCATTAAAGGGAACTTGATCATTTGAACACGTGTAGAGTCGGGACAGTTCCCAGTTGGGCTGGGCTGTTGGCGAGCTACTCCCTCCGTTTTTTTCTCACATTTGATTTGTCCTAAATTAAGGGACTGTTTATATCCTAAACTTTTACTATAAATTTTATGTTCTAAATAGGTGTTTAGATGTTTTTTTAATTTTTTTGTCTGCACCACAAAAGACACGAACCACCAAGCAAGTTTATACAATTTTAGGGCTCCAAACTACCAATTTTTAAATTTTTACAGACCAAATTTCACATACCACTGTTTAAATTTATTCTTCCAAAAAATACTCATTTTTCTAAAAGTTTTGGCTGCATTTAAAAAAAGCTTAAATATTATAATTTTTAACTAAATATTTTTTAAAAAAAATATAGTTTCACAATTATAATAGTATTTCTCATAATAAACCTAAAAATATTAATCTTATAACATAACACTATATATTTTTTAAAAAAATTAATGGTTAAAGATATAAACATCTAATTAAGACAAATTAAATGTGACACTTAATGAAAAATCGAAGGGAGTAATATCCATCCATGAGCAGGCCTGCGCGTCTTTCGTTCGAGTTAGTTCGCAAAAACTTTTAGTTCGGAGTACTGTAGCATGTAGCATTTCCGTTTTTATTTAACAAATATTATCTAATCATAGAGTAACTAGACTCAAAAGATTCATCTCGCGATTTACAGACAAACTGTGTAATTAGTTTGTAATTAATTTTTATTTTTATCTAAATTTATATATGTGCCGCAAGATTCAATGTGACGAAAAATCTTACAAAATTTTAGGTGTTTAGGTGAACTGAACAAGGCCTAATTTTATCAAAAAAAAGTGGTAAAAAAAAACAAGCAGACACACTGGGACATGGCCACATGGTAGTGGGACGCATCAAACCCGCAAAGCGCAGGCGAAGTCCACAGGGAGAAACTACTACATGAGGTGCATTCTCGGATTGCCTGCGAAGCGCAGGCAGTCCACAGGGAGCAACACTTCGAAATATTACATGAGGTGCATCCTCGCATTGCATCATGGTACGTCTCATGAGATTGTTGGCTGAAGCTACACGACCCTGCCGATCCGGGTGTCAACAACGAGAGTCGGCTTTGAAGGTTCTGAAAACTCTAGAGCTTGTGCTAGCGTTAGCCTACGGTTCCTCCAAGCATCTTCTGCCCACTGCTTCATCCGTTCACCTTCCGCCTTCCTGTTAGACTGAATTAATAACAGCTCTGCGTACTCACCTGCAAGTTGAGCTTAGTTTAAGTGTTGTCTCAAAATCTTAAGAATGAGTCACAAGCCACAAGGCATCGATCCGTATAAAGCAATATTGAATTATTGATATACACAAGAACTGGTACCAAAGATAGCTTATATTAAAATTGTTGAAATAGTCAGATTTGTCAGGACCCGAAAAATGCAAAGCTTACTACAGATCGATGTGAGACAAGAATGGCATAGAGCAATCCACGGATATACATGGATCTGCTCTAGTTCAATTAACTGAAAAATTAGTTAAGTAAGGGCCAACACCTATAGCAAATAATGGAACTCAGAATTAAAATGATTAGAAATCATTATTTCCCATAGTTAGCTTCGCGTTTGGGTTACAATGCAAGCCTGTTGTACTAGGATATGAAGGTACGGTGGAATAGGGTTCTTAAGACAGAATGTATGAAGATGCAGTTCTGGATATGCTAGGATGAATAAACTAAGGACAATATTCAAATGCAACTGATTGTAGTGACACCAGATTTAAATTGTTGAATGTTCAAATTTAAAAATATAACCTCTGGCAAGGGAGATGATATCTCTCCAATCGACCTGCTTGCTGGTACCTGCAAAATAAAAATAATGTCAATATATCAAGAGGAACCTTGTCATCGATAGAAGATAATTGTTTTTACCCTCAGAATTAATAGCAGGAGCTTTCAATACTTCTAGGGCCTTCCTGTATAATCCCTGCAACCAAACAGCTGATTAGATATATTGTGTTCAAGTATTAGGTCACATACATAGAATGAAGTTCCTCCACAAGTACCATAGATACGAAGAAGAGAGAAATTAAATATCAATGTTATTCATTGGTCTCCAGTGACCAAACTGTTCAAAGATTGAAGGATTTACAGACCTCCTGGACCATAATTGAAGTAGAACTTTCCGATTTTGCCTTCATTTTGTACATTCTAGCTATACAGGTCAATATAATACCAACCTTTGGGTGGTTTGCACCTACATGGATTGAAGTTTATATGATTATTCAATTATGGTCAAGGAATTGAATGCAACTATTTTCTTATATTCATTCATTTTAACAAACTTATTGTGACAAACCAAATTGTTCTTCAGCCTTCTGTAGAGCTCTTGTGAGATAATCCTCTGCCTCATCAAACTTCCTGGATTAAAATGAAAAGGTGAGCCCCCATAAAAGGGAAGATATTAATCCAAAAGGTGAACTATCTCTGTGGGTTCATAAATCAAATATTGGGGTTAATCTATAATACTAACCAAAGAATAATGGTAGAGATGACTCTGTTTCTTACCCAGAGTGAGATAAAAGCTGGCCATATGAGCAAGTGGCCCCAAGAGAAGCCTCCTCAGAAACCATGTTTCCAGCTGCTAAAAGGTTTCCAGACACGTCATCCATGCAAAATGCCTCATGAATTTTCTCATACACTTGTGCTGCCATTTGAAAATCCCCAACACAATGCAAATATTCACCATATGAAATGGCAGCATTTTCTGAGGAAAGGGCATCAATGAGACTCAAGTATTCACTATGGAAAAGAAAAATGTGAATATTCTGTTTCAAAGATAGTTATACGTGTTTGGTTTTCGCCTCCAGAAAAGTCTCTACTCCAATCATCAAACAGCTGGGCAGCTGATAAAGAGCACATGTAAGCCAAATTTTGTAGTCTGATCTAACGACAACATTCATGACATAAAAAAGAACCTGATTCTGTTTCTCCATTCAGAAGTGCAACAAGTCCTCTGATAGCATTAACCCGAAATTTAAGATGGTCCTGATCAGACCATCTGCTATCATCTTTGATTGACAGATCAACTAAATCATCTGGGGAAATCAAGTAGGACATCTCCTGTATTCAAAATACTTTAAAACCTCAAATAAGAACACTGAAGACTAAATGAGCTTCTAGTACCAAACCTGCCCTGCCTCCATGTGTAATCCCATTAGTGCTTCCCACGCTGCAACTGCAGAATCAATTATCAATCCCCATCAGAAATGTCACTCAAAGACTTTTGACTGCACTAATAACCCCAACTCTGTCTTTTGAAGACCTAAAACTTATTCACTTCTATTTTCGGGCAATTTCCTCAGACTCAGAGACAACTCTACTAACATCTTTCCTTTTTTGGCACATGAAAGCCAAAGGATCATCATCCAGTAAATAAGAACACTTGATATCTATAGCATTTGTTTTTTTATTTATACCAATGCCAAAAAAACATAATAGAATGTAGGACTTATGATCTATTTGTATTGGATGTTTAAACAATAAGCATCTACAGTCTTTACAACCCACCAGATATACAGAATTAACATTATATAAAGTAGAGTTGTGAAATTACCTCTGAAAGCTGCAGAAGGGGCAACTTGTTGGGTTGCTTTGAGCTTTTCCATTGCATCTTGACGTCTTCCACTGCACAAAGAAAACATGAGGTTGCTGAAATGACTCAACTCTGCTCAAGATGGATGGTCCAACTAGAAAAATAAATCAAGGATCCAGTTGGTGATTTTATATAATTAGCTACAAGCTCAACCTGATTACACCACATGAAAGCAGTAACTATCCACAACAGATATTGATCATATTAGGTAGTTGTAATGTTAATGTAAAACGTCTATAAAAGGTATACTCTCCATGATTTATCCTCCAGATTCAGATTATCTCATGAACCAATACATAAGCAATAGCCCAATTCGCACTCTGGTCTCTGGAAGACACACCCTCATCCTCTGTTCTTTACATAATGTGTGCTATGCCTAAATCCTTCCTAAATGCCACGGATATATAAATCTAAATAACTTAAGGTCAGAGGCCAAATTGACCCAAAAACAAGAGCCCAAACCACCATATTACAGGGTTAGCGAAAGCTGTCAAAATTTTGATTGGATTTAAAGCCAAAGTGCAAAATAAGAACCGTTGATGTATCATCTGGACTATCACCATGCACCGATACATTGCCAATATGCAAACCAGTAGACACATTCACTCTAGCAGGGCGAAGCTACATATAGCTGAGGGGCTATGCACCCAAGGCAAGCACACCTCCAATTTGTGCTAGCTTCCCCACTGCACTCTAGTAATAATATTATCATATATGCCCAAAATCGTCCTAACTGCTGCACCTATACTAAAGTAAAACTCTATACTAGCCGCCCAGATCAATTGGCCCAAGGCCGGATCCACCTCATTGCAGCCTTGCAGGGTCTGCGAAACTGGTAAAGAAAAATCTGCTCGAAATTTACAAAAATGAGTGGTGCAGCTCACCGTACCTCCGGTAGAGCAGCGTGGACATAGCGAGCATGAGCAGGCCCACAGCCTCGGCGCTGCCCTCGCCTCCGCCCTGCAGGTTCGAGGCGCCTTGCTCCAGTATCCGCATCGCCTCCTCTGGCACACCAGCGACAGCAGCCCAGGGCACATGAGCGAGTCCCTCAAAACCCTAATGCAGACTAGCGCAAATAGAGGGGAGGCGAAGGGGGAACCTGGCGAGCTCCGGTGCACGGCGCCGCCAAGGGCGTAGCGGACCATCTCCGCCGCCACCCTCTCAGCCTGCGTCTCGCCGGCGACTGCTGTGGCAGCAAACTGGCGGGAGCCCCACGGCTTCGGAGCGATGAGGGCCCTCTTCAGAGCCGATCGGATCCAGCTCATGGCTGCGCGCCTGCGGCGGCGCCGCGTGCTGAAGCGCTGAAAGCGGCGGAGAGCCTGGAGGAGTACCAAGGGTGACGTGTTCAGCTTGGATGATGCATAAACCCTGTTGAAGTAGCAGGTGAGCCTGTGACACGCGGCTCTTCGACGAGTTTCGAGAACAACGAATTTGGAGGGGCGTTCTCATTTCACCGGTAGTACAAATTAACGAGCATATATGCCATTGTGTAGCGACATAGATGGCTTTATATAAAATTAAAAAATGATTATGTTATGGCTAATAATTTATCGGCCTGTTTGATTCTCCTTACTAAATTTTAAATAGTTAAACTTTAGCCATTTTAGTAGCTAAAATTTTAAACACACTGACTAAATGGAGCTAAAATAGTTTAATCCCACTAGTCAACCAATAGAATTTAGCAAGAGGAACCAAACAGGGTCTTAGAATCAAATTTTATAGTTCATACTATGACGGGCTGTTTGGTTCTCCTTACTAAACTTTAGCTAGCTAAAATTATTTTAGCTACTTTTAGGTGACTAATGGAACTAAACTATTGTAGCTTTTTTTAGTCAATGTCTTTAGAACTTTATCTACTAAGAGCAACTCCAATAGTCTAGCTAAAATTAGTAGCCAAATTCTATTGTTTAGCCATTTTGTAAAGTAGAAAACTTCTTAAAAAATAAGAGATCCACAACAATCTTGTTATTTTACAAAATTATATAGCTTATGTCAGTGTTTGACTATATATGGCCATTGAAAATCAAGAAGTAGCCAACTTTTTATTTTACAAAACTAGATAGCATATCTATTGGAGTCTACCTTTTGTTATGTAAATTCTAAAATAGCCTCCACAACAAGAATAACTAAGCTGTTGGAGTTGCTCTAAAGTGACTAAAGTTTAGCTAACTAAAATTTAGCAAGAGAAACCAAATAGGGCCTAAACATACATGAAGCCTGTTCGCTTGAGCTTATCTACTACATCATCAAATCTATCGGTCATTCAATAGTATTTTTTTTACAACGAATCAGCTAACAATATTTTTAGTTATGACTTTTCAGACAAGCGAATAATATCATTGTGCGTTAATATTTTTCTATTTTCTATGAGATTTGACTACGTTGTTCTTGATAAGGCTCTGTTTAGATTGGAGATGAAATTTTTTTTATGTCATATCGGATGTGTCGGAAGAATGTCGGAAGGGGTTTTTAGAAACTAATAAAAAAACAAATTACATAGCTCGTCTGAAAACTACAAGACAAATCTATTAAGCATAATTAATTTGTCATTAGCACATGTGGGTTACTGGAGCACTTAAGGCTAATCATATACTAACTAGGCTTAAAAGATTCGTCTCGTGATTTTCAACCAAACTGTGTAGTTTATTTTTTTTTTATCTACATTTAATGTTTCATGTATGTGTCCAAAGATTCGATAGGATTGATGAAATTTTTTTGATAGGGACTAAACATGGCCTAAGTTGCAAACACGCGCTACACTAGCAACCGCTACATATAAGTAAGGTATTCAGGCCTTGTTTAGTTTATCCAAAAAAACAAAAACTTTTTAAGATTTCCCATCATATCGAATCTTGCGGCACATGCATGAAGCATTAAATATAATCAAAAATAAAAACTAATTATATAGTTTGCCTGTAAATCGTGAGATGAATCTTTTGAGCCTAGTTAGTCCATAATTAAAGAATATTTGCCAAAAAAACAAAAGTGCTACAGTGCCCCAAACCAAAAAAAAGTTTTCAAACTAAACAAGGCCTTATATTCTAACGTCCTTTCCTGGACAATCCAAGAGACCTGTTTACTTCCTCATTTAAGCTAAAGTTTTAGGTTTTGGTTCACCATTTTGTAGAATAAAACTAAATAACATTCAATTTTTTTAGCAAAATAGTTATTATTTTGCATTCTAGATTTTGATCTCAAAAGACAAAAAAAAAAAGCCTTCACTACCCCACGGCCTCACCTAACTCTGAAAATTTTGATATTTTAGATGGAACTAAACATAATTTTGAAATTTTAGATATTTTATATTTCATTGTTCTAAAACAATTGGTATTTTACATTTTGTATTTGATGGAATCTAAATATAACCCTTGTAGTAGTTTTGAACGACGCCCCCGCGCTTCTACCCACCAGCCACCACTGCCGCTTTCTTTTTCTGTTCCTTTCTAAATTTCAAATTGCTCTTTCAAAAAGAAAATGCTCCATTTGTTATTTTGACATTAAGATAAACAGATGGAAGGTAGTAGTCAAAAATAGCGATTACCAGTTTCATAATTTTACAACAGTGACGTATATGTCCTGTCTCGATGTGTGGCTTCTAGCTTCCTTCTTGTTTATTTCGTCCACAAGCAAGCAATCATCATTCCTTTCACCTCGAATGACCTGCACATAAGCATTGATTAACTAGAGCCTGTTAATTCCGGGTCCAATCTGAATTAAATCGATCATTCGCAGCCTCTGTTGATTTGACAATTGTGGAAAAATTTTGGTTTTGGCTACTGTAGCACTTTCGTTTGTTTGTGATAAATATTGTCCAATCATGGACTAACTAGACTCAAAAGATTCAGCTCGCGAATTACAGATAAACTGTATAATCAGTATTTAGTTTTGTCTACATTTAATACTTCATGCATGTGCCACAAGATTCGATGTGACGGGGAATCTTGAAATTTTTTGGAACTAAACAAGGCCTAATATCTGTGCGTTAGAAAAAAACAGTTTTAGAACACGCGAGAAGTGCTGCCTTCAAATGATATCGCAGTACTACTTGTCCGCTTGATTTGCAGGAACTAGGAAGAGCATGTATGAGTGTTTACCTGAAGGGATAAACTGTTTAGTTCATTCTAAAACAATTTCTACTGAATCTACTGCAGTAGAAACCTCTTTGGAGAGAAAAAAAAATGCTGCTACTATCTGGTAGCAGCAGAGCAGACCTTAACAAGAAGCTAACTGTAGCGGTGATGGCTGACAAGATGCAAACTCTCAAGAAACAGTTTGTGTATAGAATTTATAGTACTCAATCGATCCACGAGTGCCCATTATGAATCCTCAAGCATATTCTTTTGTAGACTTCCCTCCTCAAGAATATTCTTTTTATTTATATTATTTTTTAAAATAAAATATCCATAAGTATGGACCAACCGTCCTGTTATCAAGCTATACTTTACTAAATCGACATTCTTTTTGTTGCTTGAGAGTTGAGAGTACCCATTTTCACAGATTGTTACCAGAATTGTCCCGTCTCACTCCATCAGACAATAGGTGTTTATGTAATCGAAAGCAACTGTAGCTACAATAGGGATCAGTTTATGAATCCAATTCCAAACCGACAAACTTTCTGTGAGACGAGCAGTTTAATGCAGTTTGTTACTTGTCACAGCATTACTATTACCGGAGAGATTGGTGGAAGGCGGCAGCTCCATTTCCGTTTTCGCGTTTCACATCACGCCGGGCCGACGGGGATGGCCGCGTCATCTCAGCAGCAGTCAGGCGTAGCGTCCAGGACAGGACTTACTAGAAACAGCGACAGTGTGTTATAACCCGGATGTTTTCAGAGGTATTAAGAACGACACTAACATGTTGACAGCTGAACTCAAGTACTATTGAAAATTACGGACGGTTAGTATAATCCAGCTGATAGCATCTTCAATAGTTTTGTAAGACAACTACTTATTTTAGTTTTTTAACAAAAAGGAGAAAAAGTGTCCTTCAACGGTTGGGTAAAAAGAGCTTTAAGTTACCAAATATCATCTCTCACTCGTTTTCTATAGTGAAGAGGAACTCTATATATTTGTTCCTCATCTTGGGTTAAGTAAATTGGATACATGTGTAAATTAAGAACACACAGAAATCCGGATGAGAGAGCAAGAAGAGACAAAGAATTATTTAAGAAAGGTTTGATTGGTTATAAATAATTTTGGATTTCCAATGCAAAGTCGTTTAGAAAGTTATTATAGGATACTGTTGGCAGGGAAGTAGAAAATTTAATGTTGCTATATTTTTTAACTTGCTAGATCTATTAGTTTAGCATGTAAACTATACCAGCATCTACAACTGTTTTGTAAAATAACTCCTATTTTGATCTTTCAGTAACAAGAAAAAAAGTCCTTTAACAATATGGTAAAGAGTTTCTTAAAAGTAAAAAAATTATTAGATATCCTCTTGAACTCGTAAGTTCTACAGTCGAAAGGACTCCAGTATCCACTTCTCAATGTTTTTTTCAAGGGATTGAAGTAAATTGGATGCATGTGTAATTTAGGAAAAATAAAGAATTCTAGATAAGAAAGCGATAAGAGACAAACAACTTTTAGAAAAGTTTGGTTGGTTAGAAATGTTTTTTTTTTTGACAGAAGGTTGGTTAGAAATAGTTCAAGGATCCCAAGCAAAATTGTTTACGAAACTATTATAGAAGACTGTTGGATAATAACACAATTTAAGTTTACTATTTTTTCCCTTAATTTGCTACTCTTTTGTTCCAAAAAGAATGGAAATTTCGTTTTTTGTGGAGTCAAAGAATCTTAAAGCTCGACTAAGGCCCTGTTTGGTACAGCTTACAACAGCTTCATGAGCTGTTGTGAGCTGTTTTTTTTTGCCAAACACTTATTTCCAAAACAGTTTCATGGGTGAAGCTGTTTTTCCTCTCCTCTCACAAAGACATAAGTTGGATGAAGCTGGAAAAAAGTAGCTTATTGCAACTTCTCCCTCATTTCTCTCTCTCAACTATGCATGAAGCAGTTGGTGAAGCTATTTTGCCAAACATTTTCTCCAAAACAGCTCAGCTTCATCTAGAAAGTCACTCATGAAGCTATTTTCTAAATAAACAACTTTACTAGTGAAGTTGAGCTATGCCAAACAAGCCCTAAATATAGAGGCTGGACTTTACATCCTTTATCTAAAAAAATCTCTAAATAGATTTATATTATAAAATATATATTTCACTATTTATCTTAGGACGGAAGCCTGAACTGATAGGTCATGTACTCTCATAAACCAGTCAACGTGTACAGCACAGCGCATATAATACACGACCCTGTCTCTCATCACGGTCGTTTTCGTGTTGACTATATATGCATTTGCAGCGCCCGGTGGCTAGCTCTTGTTCCACTCCCTGTAGCTCGTTGCCATGTTGACTATTTGCATTTGCAGCACCCGGTGGGGTAGCTCTTCTTCCATCCCCTGTAGGGCCTGTAGTCTGTACTAGGACGGAGAGCGCAGGCGCGCCGGGGCGCAGGGCATTCCCATGCGCCATGGCCGCATACCATAGCGCACGGTCAACCCCAAGGAGCGCGTTGCTGTTGCAAGTGGGTGAACGGCGCCCGGGGCGCGTCGGCGCGCCCGGCCGCGGACCGCCGCCTTTTTCCTCGCTGTGGACGAGGTCACCAAGAGCCTGTGCGGTGGTTACGACCATGCTTGCAACGGTTGTTGCACGCTGCAAACCGGCATGAGCCACGTTCTTCGTATGTTGTTCCCGCGAGCACCGAACAGCATAGAAGAAATTAAAACAACAGTACACATCAACAGCTGCATGGGCCTGCTGGCACTACAGGTGTAACTTGGAGCAAACAGGCCCACTGGCATTATTATATTCGTAAAAGGAAAAACTTTGGCTAGGTGAGGCAAACCATGCAAACATGCAGTGTTCCTCCAGGGGCGTGTAGGTGAGGCACTCGCAGGAGAGGGAGAGAGGGGTACCACAATCGACAAGTGACGCACGGGCGCGGCGCCGGGATAGCGAGCAAGAGCCGTTTGGGAAATATGGAAGCAAGCTAGGGAAAAAAAGAAAACCAAGATAGTAGAAAGTTTGTTGCACTCTTTTTTTTTAACAAAGTGGCTAAAAATAGCTTCACAAATGAGTTTAGAAAAACAGTTGGAGTTGCTCTTAATACGTAATCAGAGGAAGCATATATGTACCATACTTTTGGGGGGCTGGGATGATTTTGGTTGACGACTTTGAACGAAAAAGATGTGGAACTTCCTCTGATTCGTTCAAGAGGTAGCTCAATTCATATATGAATCGAAAATGTTACCCGCGTAGAGGTCTGCCCGAGTATGGCACCAATCAGGATATCTTATCTTTAATCTTATCCAGGTACAGCCCCCACCCCCACTCCCGCCGCCCGCGATAGCCCACTCCTTAAGCCCTTAATTAACCCTGAAGCACCTGTCCACGCTGACCAAGTTGCGTGAGCAATAACCAATGGCCAACACTGGACTGGAAACAGGCGATCGACAGCCTGCCCTGCTCCACCGGGACGGCGCAACGCGCGGCAAACGCAAAGGCGGCCGCCACAGGTTCTGGATGATGCGGTCGCGATGGCGAGTCTGGCACACGAACGTTCCAGCGGGCACCGTTAGTGGCTATCACCGCCTTTAAATTCCGTCGACCTCGCCGCGCCTCCTACCGCGACGCGGTCAGTCACGCAACAACCGCCGCCTCCGCCCACGCAGCTGCTCTGCTCTGTTCCATGGACACCCAGCCAGCCAGCCAGGCCATCTCATCATCGTCTCATTTCACACGACCAAGGCACCCACACAGCACGCTTGACGCACGCCACGCGGCTGGCTGCCTAGCGCGGGCATAAATAAAAAGGAATCGTGGTCAATTAGCCGATGATCAGTTTACTCGTCCACGCAGTTGGCTTGTTAATAGTATAATACCCCCCCCCCCCCCCCCCCCCCCCCCCTGTTTGTTGCGAGTTAGGTGATCACCTTCGATCTCCCGCGCTTATTTTGCGCGCCACCCTGCTGCCGCTCTCTGCACGTACGTCGTGTCGTATCCCAGGAGGACCCGGCGCGGCGCAAGGCTCCCCGCTAATCCTACCGCTCCGCAGCCGCCGCAGCCCGCAGGTGCGGGGTGGTTGACGGCCGCTTACCCGCTCCGGCGCCATGCGCACACGCTAGGTGCATCGAGGTCAAGCCAAACGCTGCCCACCGCCTCTGCCTCCCATATAATCCTCGTGCACGTCCTTGCTCATCATCTCAACACACTTCGTCTCCGATCCTTCCGACTCATCGCCATCCATCAGGACCATCACCAGTAGGCCCAGAGGAGCTCGATTTTCCTTCCGATCAGGACCACACCACACCACACCACCGACGTGACGCTGATGACGATGCCGACGACGTCCTCGGCGGCGGCGCCGGCGTCGCCGCCTCGCGCGCGGCGGTCCCGGTCCGTGGTGGCCGAACTGGAGGGCGCGCTGCTCCGGAGCGCCGACACGTTCCCGTACTTCATGCTCGTGGCGTTCGAGGCGTCCGGCCTGCCGCGCTTCGTGCTGCTGCTGGCGCTGTGGCCGCTGCTGCGGCTGCTGGAGCTGGGCGCCGGCCGGCGCGACCTAGCGCTGCGCGCCGCCGCGTTCGTGGCCACCGTCGGGGTGCCTCGCGCCGACGTGGAGGCCGTGTCGCGGGCCGTGCTGCCCAAGTTCATGGCCGACGACGTCGACCCGGCCGCGTGGGCGTCGTTCGGGAGCTGCGAGGGGAAGCGCGTCGTCGTCACGCGGATGCCCCGCGTCATGGTGGAGCGCTTCGCCAAGGAGCACCTCGGCGCGCACGCCGTGGTCGGCTGTGACCTCGAGTACAGCCGGCTCAGGCGATCCACGGGGCTCCTCAAAGGCGCCGGGCATGACGCCGTCGCAACCCGTGTGCGCGCGCTGTTCGCCGGCGACGACCGCCCGGACCTCGGGATCGGTGCGTCAGAGATGGCAAGCTCCTTCTTGACATTCTGCCAGGTAAGAGGACCGATCGTTGTCCATGGTTTTTGTGTTACAAAGTTTTTTTTTGTTCGTCTCCAACGCTTTTTTTGGTCTCTCTAGTCTTTGGGCAAGAGGCATGTACTACGGAGTACGGGAGCAGTAGTAGACTAGTACTCCAGCACAGAGTTTCAAACGCGTTACTATAGCAGCTAAGCCTAAGATTTCCTACCACCCATGCATGCACCTATAGTAGACCTTCTTGCCCATGGCGGAAGAATATCTCCGTCCTCCTGCCTATTACGATAGGGACAAATGTGAACCATATGTGTCCATAACTACAGCACATCACCTTAATCATTTATACCATTTGTGATTTTGTCCATGTGAGCAAATATAGCCACAAAAGTCACGGCGCATTAATTCAGCATGCAATTTTCTTTCACAAAAACAACCGGCACGAACATGCTGGACATATATCAAAGAAAAAATAGCAATGACTCTTATAGTTTCAAGTCAAATTGTTTTTAAGTTTAACTGAATTTATAAAAATTTAAGATTTATGACGCCAAAAAAGTGCACCACCATAAAATCTATATTTTTAATGAATTTATGACGTTTAAATATTATTAGTATTCCTTTTTACATAAATTGGGTTAATTAAAAAGCAAATAGTTGAGTTAAAACTAGAATATAATTTCTCCATACGACGGAGGTACTAGTAAGTAAGCGATTTTTATGGTTTACTACAGTTTAAGCGCGGTAAAATTTCATCTGATGATTATGTGTTACGTTCATGCATGCAGGAGCAGCTCAGGCCGCCGTTCACCGCGGACCACGACACGAACGCGCCACCGTTCCGGCCGGTCATCTTCCACGACGGGCGGCTGGTGTGCCGGCCCACGCCATTCATGTCCCTCGTCATCCTCTTCTGGCTGCCCCTCGGCGTGCTGGTCGCCTTCGTCCGGATCGCCGTCGGCCTCATGGTCCCCATCTGGACCATCCCCTACATCGCGCCGGTCTTCGGCGGCGCCGTGATCATCCACGGCCGCGCGCCTCCCCCCGTCAGAGTCAGCGACGACGCCGCCGCCGCCGCCGGCTCGCCGTCGGGGGTCCTCTTCGTCTGCACGCACCGCACGCTCATGGACCCCGTGGTGCTGGCCACCGTGCTGGGCCGCCGCGTGGCCGCCGTGACCTACTCCATCTCCCGCCTCTCGGAGATCCTGTCCCCGATCCCGACGGTGCGGCTGACGCGCGACCGGGGCGTGGACGCGGCGCGCATGCGCGCGGAGCTGGCCCGGGGCGACGTGGCCGTGTGCCCCGAGGGCACCACGTGCCGGGAGCCCTTCCTGCTCCGCTTCTCCAAGCTCTTCGCGGAGCTCAGCGACAGCATCGTGCCCGTGGCGATGAACTACCGCGTGGGGCTCTTCCACCCGACGACGGCGCGCGGGTGGAAGGCCATGGACCCCATCTTCTTCTTCATGAACCCGCGGCCCGTGTACGAGGTGACGTTCCTGAACCAGCTCCCCGCGGAGGCGACGTGCGCGGCGGGGAAGAGCCCCGTGGACGTGGCCAACTACGTCCAGCGGATCCTCGCCGCCACGCTCGGGTTCGAGTGCACCACGCTCACGAGGAAGGACAAGTACACGGTGCTCGCCGGCAACGACGGCAGCGTCAACGCCAAGCCGCCGGCGGCCGGGAAGCCGGCTTGGCAGAGCCGCGTGAAGGAGGTCCTCGGGTTCCTGCTCCACTAACCCATTACTTGCACAGCTCTGGACTCTGGCCCAAATACTTCGATTGCTCACCAATTTGATTGAGTTTATACTGTTACATTACATTTATATACATGTACGTAATAATAAAGCATGTGTAGAGTAGTAGTAAAATACAGCAGTGATTCGCAAAAAAAAAAAACAAAAAAAGGGAGTAGTGATTAGCCTTTCTTTACATAATAAGTACTGTATATTGTATTGTTCTTTATTTTTCAATTGTTTTGGTGAATTTTTACTGGGTGTAATCAAAGGTCAAAGTTGTTCCTCATCTACACTAGGCTTTGTGCTGAACTGCTGATCGTTGTTTGGCGTCCATTTATTACAGTTTGAGTGCAATCGTCTTCCTACCTGGGTGATCCAGTATGGTCGTAGTAGATATTGATTACTTGATAAGCAGGTGAGAGATATTTCCCTCCTTGACGAATGTTCTGGTCACACGTCAGTTGTATTTTCCACAATTCAGTCGGCTGCTATACACGCAACCGTATATGTGAACTATGAACGTACTACACGTGAACGTAGCCATCCCAAGTATCCAAATCCAACTGACGTTACATGACAGCACGAGTTTGCGGCAGCAAAAGCTGGTGCTGCTCATTACCACAAGTGGTGATGATATGCTCTGTCGCTGCGATAATTATGATCCTAGCACCTATTGCAAAGATCGTGTAGAGCTCGACTTTGTATTTCCTTGGTCGTTTTCAAGTAGTATTTGGTAGCCATGGCTAAGAAATACATAGAAACCAATGTATGCATATAAAATTATTGTAATGCGCTCTCTTGGCGCTGAAGAGCTTGTTGCCCAGTGGCTGCAAGTGCATGCTTTGAGTAGCACATTCAGGTTCTCGGTTCGACTTTCGTAGGATCAAATTTAGGTGTTTAGCAAGTTTGAGTTATTCTACCTTCGTAGCAAGCTCTACGAGAAGTCATACCCTCGCGTGACAAAGTGTGTGTTCAGGGATTTTTCTCGACCCCAAATTTGAGTTACTAGCAAATTTGAGTTATTTTAACAACACACGGACACGGCGAATGCTAATTTTTTATATAGACCTCACAAATGCTACAAAAACTTATGTTTTCTGACGAGTTTTATCAAATAAAAGTTATGTTTATGAGTGACAATATTTTAAAACCATGGTATTATCTTTTTTTTAATCCTATAATCCTATTGTAAGGTATAGACATACTCCTAGTAATATAACAAATGCTAACTTTTCATATGGACCTCACAAAGACTACAAAAAGTTGTGTTTGCTGGTGAGTTTTATCCAATAAAAGTAGTGTTTATGTGTGACAAACTGACAATGTTTGAAAAAGATGGAAAATGTTGTGTTAGCATGAAAACTTTGAATAGAATATTGTTTCTTTGTGAAAAGAGGCAGCGTATTTTTTGAAGGACGCCAGTGCAAGATTTTTTTTTATTTCGCAAAGGCAGGGTATTCTATGAAGGATCTCAGTGAATCACCTTTTTCTCAAGAATTTAATCAGTGACTCGAAAAATAAATCATCAATTGCATGTTTGGAAAGAAATTTAAAAAGTTGTCGTCAAGAATGGGATTCGAAATCATCTATTGCAGGTTTAAAAAAAACACAAAAAATTACTAAGAAGAACGCAAAGAATAGCTGTGAATAATGGGATTCAAAATCATCCATTGCAGGTTTTTAAAAAATAAAAAATATTTGTATTCATTGCAGGTTTTTAAAAAATAAAAAAATATGTGTTGGCAGGTTTTAAAAAAGAACACAAAAAATTACTAAGAAGAACGCAAAGAATTGCTGTGAATAATGGGATTCAAAATCATCCATTGCAGTTTTTTAAAAAATAAAAAATATGTGTATTCATTGCAGGTTTTTAAAAAATAAAAAAATGTGTGTTGTCAAGAATGGGATTCGAACCCATGCCCTTTCGGACCAGTACCTGAAACTGGCGCCTTAGACCAACTCGGCCATCTTGACTAAATGTTTATATGATATACTCTTACACTTTTTAAAGAGTTATAGTATTGTTTTTAATTAGTGTGCCATAACCATAGCTGTGTGCCTGTGACCTGTGAGTGCCCTCTATACCAATATGAGTAGAGTGCACGACCACAATACCGTTCTTTGTGTTTTTACAGAGTCAGATGAACCGATGCTGATAGATGTGCTTACAAGAGGTGTACACGAGAACTCCAAATTTTCACAAAGTCCTCATTGCCTCCTAGCTGCCGCCATCCTCCCAGCCTCCCATGACTTTGTCTTGGTCCCCTACTCTCTGTTAATCGGCGATCTTGTTAGTGGACAAATTAAAGGAACGAGATCCAATATCTTTTTTTTTATATATTTTTCAATTAGTTTATTGATCTAGGATTTGTTCTCTGGTGTCATCGATAGGGTAGTGGTGACATGATGCTTTGTAATAAGGTATCTTCGTTCTTGAAAGGTCCTAATAAGGCTAGAGGGGGGGTGAATAGCCTATTTAAAAAATTCTACAAACTCACTAGAGCAAGAGGTTAGTAAAAAACAAAGCGAAGCTTTTTGCTCTAGCTCTAAAGGGGTGTTTGCAAGCCACCTATCCAACAATTCTGGTTGATATAATCACTAGGCACACAGGAGCTAAGTCTCTACTTACACTAGAGAGCTACCTAAAGTTTCTATACAAGAACGTAAGCTACTCTAATTTGCAAGCAAGTAAGAGAGAAGGTTTGAACTTTATACCACCGCGTAGAGGGGATGAACCAATCAATAATATGAAGTCCAAACACCGGAAGAAATCCAAAGTACAATCACAATGGAGACACACGATTTTCTCCCGAGGTTCACGTGCTTGCCGGCACGCTACGTCCCCGTTGTGTCGACCAACGCTTGGTGGTTCGGTGGCTAAGAGATGTAGCACGAACCTCATCCTCACTAGGACACCACAAGAACCTATCCACAAGTGAGGTAACTCAATGACACGAGCAATCCACTAGAGTTACCTTTCGGCTCTCCGCCGGGGAAGGTACAAGACCCCTCACAATCACCAGGAGATGGCCACGAACAATCACCAACTCGTGCCAATCCTCCTCCGCTGCTCCAAGCCGTCTAGGTGGCGGCAACCACCAAGAGTAACAAGAAAACCGCAGCCAAATCGATCCCCAAGTGCCACTAGATGCAATCACTCATGCAAATGCACTTGGAATCACTCCCAATCTCACAAGGATGTATAATCTATGAAGGAGATGAGTGGGAGGTGTTTGCTTAGGCTCACAAGGATGTCAAGTATGTTAGAATGCCAAGAGTGTCATCCCTAAGCCGGCCAAACACGTATATATAGCCCCTCAAACAAATAGAGCCGTTGGCTCTTTCACTGGGCAAACTGCGGGGTCACCGGACGCTCTTAAAGGGGCACCGGACGCTCAACACCAGCGTCCGGTGCTTCAACGTCAGCCGCGTGTCAGAGTCTAACGGTAACCTGCAGAGCACCGGACGCTGAGCAGGTTGGCACCGGACGCGTCCGGTGCACACCGGACTCATGCGCAGAGAGCTCCGCAAACTCGCAGGGTCACCGGACGCAAGCCACCGGACGCACCCTCAGCGTCCGGTGCTCACCGGACCCATGCGCAGAGAGGGTCACAAAACGCCCGCACACCGGACGCGCACCACCGGACGCTCAAGCCAGCGTCCGGTGCCTATCGTCCGGTGCCTTACCCTAGCTGGGTCAGGCCTTGTTTGCACACCGGACGCTCAGACACAGCGTCCGGTGCCTCTGAGCCAGCGTCCGGTGAGTGTTCCTCAGCGAGAAACACTCCCGCGACTTCTCCAATTTTCCCACCGGCACAATAGAAAATATGCACTTCATTTTCTCGAAAAGCGCCGAATCCCGCCTCGCAAGCTCGGCGGGAGGGAGAGAGGAACCCATCCTCTCTCTACTCTTCAAACTCCACCTCCTTCTCAAAGTGTGCCAACACCACAAAGTGTGTACCAACAAGTGCACGTGTGTTAGCATTTTCACAATCATTTTCTTTGAAGGAGTTAAGTTAGCTCACTAGGTTCTAAATGCATGCACATGAACAATGACACCTAGTGGCACTTGATAACCGCTTAGCCAAAGAATTCCCCTCTTTATAGTACGGCTATCTATCCTAAATGTGATCACACCCTCTATGGTGTCTTGATCACCAAAACCAAAACCCTAAGCAATACCTTTGCCTTGATCTCCATAGGGTTTTGTTTTTCTCTTTCTTCTTTTCCAAGTTGAGCACTTGATCATCTTGTGGTCATCACCATCATCACCATGATCATCACTTGCTCCATCACTTGGCATGTACCAACCTCATTAAGTCTACACGCACTTAGTATAGAGGTTAGTACTAGGGTTTCATCAATTATCCAAAACCAAACTAGGGCTTTCAGTCCTTTCTTCCTACCTCGATGATGTCTAATCTGACGTGTGTGAAGAGCTAGTGTGAGTTTATTGTAACAAATTTGTTGATCTTCTTCAGGTCTTGACATTTTGTGTCCTTATCATAGGAAACAGTTGGTTTGCTTGATATGACAATCTCGACCTCTTCTTTTGGTTAGCTCTACAATAAGGTCTGGCATCTTAAAACTATATTTTAATGGTAAGGTATTGTAAACCTATATTCAAGGTTTCTCTAGTCGATATTCTTTCAGTGGGTCTAGACCTCGTTGTCAGTGGCCAGTGGCTATTGTGGTCTTTTAAAGTCTTGTTTTGTCAAGGGTGTTTGTAGATGTTTCTTTTCTTCAGCGTATTCTTCGAAATTCAGCAAGCAATGGACGGTCGAAGGAAGAAGACAACTAATTTGGCCTTTAATGTACTCATACTTTTTTAGAGGAGGTCATTTTATGTCTTGTTGACTATCTTTTGTATTGGTCTTTATTTTCCTTGTGATATATGAATTGTGAGGCACTCTTTTAAGTGTCCTTTTATCATAAAAAGGAGAAAACAATCCAAAATGCCTTCTAAAGCCAATGAAAAAGCCTTGACAAATTGGTCTAAGAAGATTGAGAGAGGATGTTATGGGAGGGTTTTTTCCTACATATCAAAATCACTTTAGTCTCAAATGAACAAACATTTAAGAAAGAGTTAGTGGACACTATGATTGCTGGTATGTCACGTGCTACTTCACCAACTGTTGCAGCTGCCGATGCTAGTTTCCTCCAGAGTAGGCATGTTTGGTTGTTTGCATAGCCAGATCTATCCCTCATGTAGTGCAATTTAGTCTTGTTTAGTTATGCGCACATGCCTATTTATAGGCTAGCACTGTTTCTAAAAGCAACTCCACTTTGCATACCACTATTCGGTAAAATGCGTATCTAGCTATGGCCTTGTTTAGATGCACCAAAAATCCAAAGCTTTACGAGATTCTCCGTCACATCGAATCTTGCGGCAAATGCATGGAACATTAAATATAGATAAAAAAGATAACTAATTGCACAATTTACCTGTAAATCACGAGACAAATCTTTTAAGCCTAATTACTCCATGATTGGACAATGTTTGTCAAATAAAAACGAAAGTGCTACAGTGTCAAAATCCAAAAAATTTTTGGATCCAAACAAGGCCTATACATCATTGCTCCTACAATTGCTATATAACCCAAGACATAGTTTAGCCACTTACGCAGGAAACCAATTACATGCATAATTCAGTATAATTTTCTATTGCAAACCAACAAACAACATCAAATGGTTTTGCTTTGTCCAATTTAAAAGTACGTTGCATAACCTCTTATGCAAATGCAATATTAATGTGACTAATCAATCGGACCCAGTGTGAACAACAACGGCTGGTGTGTTGACGTTGCTGACTTTGCTACAGCACCGTTGCTGCTGCAACAATCACTACCGAGCACCACAGGGCGGACCAGATCAGCAGAGGCAACGCTGGTCGCTCGTCCGCTCCCACGCTTTGCTTGCTCGCTGCCTGTCCTCACCGAGAAATTTCAATATTTAGGACTCAATTAGTCTGCCTCGCAAGATTTGGGATCCAATTCGTTTGCCTTTCAATATTTAGGACTCCGCATGCGAATTGTTTCAAAATTTTGAATTTCAGCAATTTTATCTCATTTTCTCTTTCTCTTTGATCTTTTCACCTCTCCTGGTGACCTAAAAAGACCAGCTACCCCTAGCGTCCTAGAACATATCCATCTCATTTGATTCCAGAGCTCGTTGCCGGTGTCGAACGCCATGGTGATGTTCTGTGGCAGCAGGCAGACGATGAGCAAGACGGTGAGGCTGACGTTGTGGTGGAACTGTAGCTTGCAAGCGCGCCCGGGGCGCCCCGCCGGTGCCTGCCGCGCCCGCAGCAGGAACGCTCGAGGCTTCGAGCCAGGCGGCCTCGGCGGCTCGCCGGCAATGGACCACGGCCGCGACACGGCGACGAGCAAGATGAGGAGACAAAGGAGCAGCGGAGGCGGCATAGTGGTGATTACAATCTTGTTGCGGTAGATGGGCGTGCTAGGCGGCTGAGAGGCACCGCTTCGGGGGCGTAGGAGCGGCGGCGGAGCGGCCCTGCGTCCGTCTCGCTCGCTTGCGAGACCGACGTCTGGAGATCGTAATGAAGCCAATCTTTCTATTCTACAATGAGTCAGGGTAGTTTGGTTCTTTCAGATGGTTGGGAGAGGAGAGAATATTTCAGAAAAAGAAAAAAAAAGATAAAATGACTTAAATCCTAAATCTTGAAGCAATTCACATACTCAGTCCTAAATATTGAAAGACACACGAATTGAATCCCAAATCTTGTGAGGCAGACGAATTGAATCCTAAATATTGAAATTTCTCGTCCTCTCCCAGGTCCAGCCGCTGCTCCTTCCGCTCGCAGAATAGACTAGGGAGCGCGAGCGTCTTAAACGGGCGCACGCCGCGTGCGCGCCCGACCCGCTTGCCCGCGCTCGGACGCGTCCCGATGCGCCTCCGCCGGCCGGAGGAACCCTAGTCCTAGGGCTCGCCTCGCCGCCCCGATGGGGGGCCGGCAGGGGTACCTCACCCTGCCGATCTTCTCCGTGGTCGCGGCGATCGGGTACGTCTACTACACCACGGTGTTCGTGGCCGTGCCGCGGTGGCTGGGCCTGTCCACGGCTGCGGGGGTAGCCAACGCCACCGCGTTCACTGCGCTAGCAGCCGCCTGCCTCGCCACCTACGCCGTCGCCGTGCGCAGGGACCCCGGGCGGGTGCCCCCGGGCTTCGTGCCCGACGTCGAGGACGCCGAGAGCACCGTTCACGAGATCAAGCGCAAGGTGCGTTGGCGTTGCGTTGCCCCCCGCTCCCCCCTCTATCTGGCTCCCTTGCTCCCCTGGGTTCGGCGGGCGGGCCTCGGTTCGCTGTTAGGTGTTGGGGTGTTGTTTTGGATCTGCGGGTGGGAGGGGGGCCTGTTGCTTCAAAATTTCCTACCGTTCGGGAAGCTTCCTCAAAGATGAGAAAATGCGATTCTGATGCAGCTTGGTCAGTATTTTTGGATAGTTTTGGTACATATGATTCTATATTTGCCACCGTTCATTTGAAACTTAGGAAACTTATTCAAAGTCGAGCAAATGCGATTCAGACGCACCTTGGTTGATAATTTTGGACCATTTTGGGCGCAAATAGTTCTGCTCTAGAATTTTCCAACTAATAGCTGGGACATTGGTAGGTGGTCGTGTTACAAGTAGATAATTTAGATTCGAGAGTTGAGCCATCTAGGAGGAGCTAAATTATCTGCCAAACAGGCCCTTAGTAGACGATTGCTCGTTTCTAGCTTCAGTAACTTCAAAGTGAATGCTCACTGCATTGCCAGATTAGTCTGTCATAAAAAAGATGAGGAAGGGAGAGGGTAACCTGAGTTGAGCACATTCTTTTAATTTGGAAAAATCATAGGCCAGGCCATCAGGCCCTGTTTAGTTTCCCACCCAAAATTTTTTCATCCATCCCATCGAATCTTTGGATATATGCATGGAACATTAAATGTACATAAAAAAATAAACTAATTACACAGTTTGGTTGAAAATCACGAGACGAATCTTTTAAGCCTAGTTACTCCATGATTAGCCTTAAGTGCTACAGTAACCCACATGTGCTAATGACAGATTAATTATACTTAATAGATTTGTCTTGCAGTTTCCTGACGAGCTATGTAATTTGTTTTTTTATTAGTTTCTAAAAACCTCTCCCGACATCCTTCCGACATATCCGATGTGACATCCAAAATTTTTTTTATCTTCGATCTAAACAGGGCCAACTCTCTTGCTTGTATCTGACAAAAGCAGTTTCCCATCAGTATGTTTCACAACATCTCTACTTTTGCAGGGTGGTGACTTGAGATATTGTCAGAAATGTTGCCACTATAAACCTCCACGTGCACACCATTGCCGTGTTTGCAAGAGATGTGTTCTAAAAATGGTGCTGCTAGTGTTAATTCTGTGATTCCATTCCTCTAACTGCTCTCCAGTTTCGTATTTTCACCTAATTCACATGCGCAGGACCATCATTGCATTTGGATTAATAACTGTGTTGGACATGAGAACTACAAGATTTTCTTGGTCTTTGTATTGTATGCTGTGGTTGCAAGCTTCTATGCATTGGTAAGTGAGTTTCTTTGATTTACTCTAGCAAATCATGTTTCCTGAGGCTTAGTGCATTACAAAGTTTCATTTTGATATCAGATTCTGATCATAGGGAGCGTTTTGCACAGTGTTCCTAAAGATGAGCAGCCAGGCAGCGATTCTTCTCGAACATCCATTGTGAGTACTCTGGGAATGTCTACAGAAGTTGCTAGCTTGTTGTATTTTAATCTGAACGATTGCCAATTTTGAAGAACTTATCGAATTGGCAGATTATCTGTGGGGTCATTCTTTCTCCATTAGCGTTAGCGTTGGCAGTGCTCTTGGGCTGGCATATTTACCTCATATTACAGAATAAAACTACAATTGAGGTTTGTGGCTTAAGATTTTTCTCTTTATATCGGACAGTACTCTTGTTTGTAGAAGTTCAAGATTGTCATTAATGGCTTGCAGTACCATGAAGGAGTTAGAGCAATGTGGTTGGCAGAAAAAGGTGGAGATCTCTATCATCATCCATATGACCTTGGTGTCTATGAGAATCTTATTTCAGTAAGAACTATTTACAATGCTATTCTGTGGTTCTATGAGAGCATAAATGTTGCACATATTCAATTCAAGTGCAAAATGAAATTAGCCCAATACTTTACTAAGGAATAAGGTTAATGACAATTTATAATCTTCCTATCATCCGTCTAAAGATGTCAACAAATTGGGATTGACCTTTTGCTAGCCATAACCTGGATGTTCAACCCAATCTATTCAGGAGAAAGAAACAAGATGGAGACATAACATGGAAAATGATTTTACCAATATTTGATATGTTATGCTGCTAGCATTCATTTTAATAGTCAAGTATTTCATACTTCATTTTTCTTTTCCATTTGATATTTTAGAATTGCGCATGCTACCCATTCGGATTTATTAAGCAAGAAGGAATGAATTAACCTTGTATCAAATAATATAAGGATCATGGCACATCGTTAAACTTGTTTGTTCCCTAAACAACCAGTTGTGCCTGATGAAGGAAGAGGTTGGACTCTTAAATTGTTGTAAATATTAAATTGAACAATGAGCATATGCATAACTCTTCAAATATTATAGCATCAAATAAAAATGATCACTTTGCAGCATCCACAACATCAAACAAAAAAGAACATGGAGTAACACATTTATGGTATACTACCTTAGTTGCTTTCAACTTGCTCACGGTTGGCATCGCTTTCTATTAAAATGTTGTTCCACTGCTTCCTGGTTGTTCGCAGGTTCTGGGGCCTAACATATTTTGCTGGCTCTGCCCTGTATTGAATACTGTTGGAAATGGCCTCCGGTACCGTACATCCTATGATATTCCGATATCTACGCCACCAATGTGATAACAAAAGATAGCAGCAGTCACAATAGGTAGTTGCTAATTTGTGAAAGGATTTTCCATTAAGCTGCTAGAACGTGCTTGGTCTGAACGATTCTGTATTGGGGCAGGTCAGGGTCTTGTAACTCTGCAAGATACAGGAGATGATGACTACCACAGCCTCTCACCAGGTGTCTATCCTGAGTCGAGACACGAACTCTTAACCATGTTTTTTTTTATTTCATTCACATACTTGATAAAATTCAATCTGCCTCGCTTGTAATCTGGAGTAGGCTGTTCTTACCAAAAAAAAGAAGCACTGTAATTCTGTTGTAAAGTTCATGTGTTTGAGAGATGAGAGCCATGTAATGTAGCCAGAGGTCATGAAAACCATTTTTCCCAGATTATTTGTGTACATTTGTTTAGAATGGAATGTGACATCTGATGTACTTTTGCATGCTTGAGCTATACTACTGTATAAGTAAGCACTAGACATTGGTGCGTCGTGCCCCGTCCGGAGAGCTTATTGATTGAGGGCTGCCTGACTTACGATTTTCCGTGTAAATCCTAAACCCTGGGGATGCTGTCTGGACACGTACATATTTGCCTTGTAAATGAAAATAGGGAATCCTGGTCAGCTAGCTATGTAGACTTAACACACTCCGTAGTACAGTTCCAATATTTGACATCCATGTACAAAACATGCAGCTAGATTATCGAACACGAACTGACCAACATGTCATCTCAAATCAGACATGCTATCCCATATCAGCAGCCACGCCAATATGTAATGCATACCATACGATTCGTGATCCACGTAGACACCAAATATTATTCATACTTCGCTCTTTTCGATACATGCCAGGCAGGAGCAAGGGTACAACATCAAGCATAGTACCAGCAAGTGACGTGCAGTTTGAGGATGCTCCCACAATTATTTTCTAGGTTATACAATAGTCAGCAGCAGCGTTGTAATCTATTTTCCCTTTCCTTTTCCCTTCCCCTTCTTCGCATCAAGCTTTGCTTGTACCCGGGCTGCTGCAGCGGCTTTTGCTTCCTCCCTCTTCTTTTTCTCTTCTTCTTTGGTAGCAGCAGCTAGCTCTCGTTGCTTCTTAAGTTCCCTGCCCAGATTTATGTATCTATTACTTTATGATCACTATATAATTCTTGGACTCTGATCAAATGAACAAACTATATTTGATTACAAGGTGGATACAGCATTGTGATTTCTACCTCTCAACATTACATTGTCATCAAGAGCTCACTCGAGGACACATGTGCAGTTGTAAATTGTATAATAACTGAATTTTTCTGTGCTAAATGTTAGGAGATGTCTTACTCAAGTCTGGCTTTCTCATCAGATGCACTCCCCACACTTGAACCTTTCCTCGGCCTGCAAGCTAATAGCTCCACCTCAAAAATAAGGGTTGCACTACATAAACGAAGAACCAACAGTTACCAACATTATTAAATTGGGGAAACACAAGTTACCAATTCAAAGAAAGGTGACAGAGGAACTCACTTAGGAGGTATCTCTGGTGGTGAGCCTGCAGCTCCGTATGCATATTCTGACTTGCATGTAATTTTTGCAACCTCGCCAACCTTCAATTTTTGGATATGCCAAACCATGTTAGACAGAAATGGTGAAGACCACACCAGAAACTCGAACATTTACACACCTTCATAGTTCTTAAGGCTATATCCCATGCCTTGATGACAGCCCCTTGTCCAATTTCAAATGAGAAAATAGAGTTGTCTTCATGGGTGGTATCAAAAACTTCACCAGTCTCAGCAAGTGTACCTTCATAATGAACTATAGACAAGGTACAAAGATAAATGTTCATATTTATATGACTTTATTCGGTATACATTATCTTCATAATGAACTATAGACAAGGTACAAAGATAAATGTTCATATTTATATGACTTTATTCGGTATACATTATCTGAAATCTTCAAATTATTTTACAGTGAATCGTGGCAATATATGAGACAGCAGGTGTTCACTTTACAACATAAAAAAAAAACATGCAGAGTTAAGTGAGGACAGAGAAGGTGAATGAAGTAATAGAACGAGTTAACACTTAACAAAGAGGAGAGCATATCATAACTCAGTTACTGGCTCAATCAAACAGAAGTAATAAAAAGATTTGCTTATGCAATGCTTGCTCAAAACTCAAGATATATACAGTACTACCATACCATCAACTAAAGGCAGGCTCTCAGACGGCGCTATAGCATCGTCTTTTGCTTTCCGGACTACTGTCTTAAGAACACCTCCATCTCCCGTTAGATCTATCACCTCTGCCATGACCTTAGCTGACCAAGGGAAATTCAGAGAGAGCAATACAAGAGCATTAGAATATTTCGGTTGGACCAATCTAGATCTACAAGCACCGGCGGATCCAAGGCCCTGCCACGCTGGGCAGCTGGCCGGGCTCCCACGGTAGAGCAGAGACGGGAGGGGAGAGGGAGGTGCGTACGCGGGGTCGCCGGCCGGTGCGCGGAGGACGGAGGCGAGCGCGCGAGCGCGAGGCGGGAGGGGGAGCCGCTGACGCCGCCGCCGAGCCTGGGACTGCCCCTCCGTCGCTGAGGGCCCGAGCCTGAGCGCCGCTGAGCCGGAGTGGGGGAAGGAGGAGAAGATTGGAGCGTCAGCGCTGCGAGGAAGGGTAAAGACTAGATCCAAAAGCTTTTTTTTTTCGGATTTGGCTACTTTACATTTGTATACTCCATCCCAAATTATAAAACGTTTGACTTTTTTATCTCAAGTTTGACCACTTATCTTATTTAAAAAAAATTATACAAATAAAGTCAAATTTAAGTTATTCTTGTAAAACTTTTATTAATAAGCCAAGCCACGACAAAAAAGTAAAATTTTACACAAATTTTTGAATAAGATGAATAGTCAAATTTAGTGTCAAAAAAGTCAAACGTCTTATAATTTGGGATGGATTAAGTATTTGGTAATTATTGTCCAACCATAGACTAACTAAATCAAAAGATTCATCTTAAAAATTATAGATAAATTGTGCAATTAGTTATTTTTTATCTACATTTAATGCTCAATGCATGTCGTAATATTCGATGTGACGAAGAATCTTATTTTTTTCGGATTTTTGGTGTAACTAAACAAGGCCTACGGAGAAGACTATGCGGTGCGTGTGTTTGTGTGATGATTGAACATAAAAACCTATAAAATCTCTTTTCTCTTTGTTTCCTTTTTTTTTGAGCAACTTTTATTTCTTTTTTATTTCTAATATCTTTTAACAAACTAGCACCTATATAATCAATATCTATATATCTAAAATAACATATTTACAAGCAATTTTGTGAATCCACATCGGTCTCTGTTATCCTCTATTGACCCCACGTATTTATAATTAAATTTCTTACCCCAACTGGAAGACTGATTTTAAACCTTGGCTAATGTCCATTGGGCTTTCTAGGCTCCTGCCATGATTTCACGATGAATTAAACAGATAGCTTGAGAATTGAAGATTTAGCGAGAGAAGAAAAATGAGGACGAAGAATAAAGATAGATTTCTTTGAGGTTTTAGAGTTTCAATTTTTCATTACAAGATACAATGGCCTCAAATGCTTTATACCTGCCGGATTTATACCATAACACTCATTAATTCACCACCAACTTACACCACTACGGCTTAGATGTTAACATTACCCCACCTTAATCGATGTCATTTGCTCTGTTGCCAAATGCGTAACGATACTCTTGATCCTTCTTGCCCTCTCCCTCATGGCCTTGACATTGCTTTTCCCTTGAAAAGTTGGTTATCCCCAAGCAATAGTGGATGAAAATCGTCTCGGAAGATCGTGAACTTCCTCCCATGACATCAAGGTTGGTGAGTGATCATCAAACCACTGCACCTAAATTTGTGATTGTAAAGATGTCCCTTTATATATATCATATGATGAGATGGACAAAGAATCATGTGGAACCAAAGTGATATCATTATCTTTTTAAATTCTAGTAGCAAGACACGCAGGAAAATCTTCTATTACGGATCTTGTATGTCTCCAAAACCGTGGGAGTGTGAAGGTGGCAATTGCAAGGCACACTCTGATGATGTTACTCTCTCCGTCCATGAAAGAGTCAATTTTTAAAGTTGTTTTAAGTCAAACTTTTTAAACTTTGACCAAATTTTTAGAAAAAAATGCTAAGATTTATGATATCAAACTAGTATAATTAGATTCATCACAGAATATATTTTTATATGATGCGCATTTCATGTCATAGATGTTGTTACTTTTTTCTATAAAGTTAGTCAAATTTAAAAAAGTTTGACTGATATAGATTCTAGGAATTGATTAGAAAGTAAAAAGAATCATTAGCCGGTCCAGTAGTTGACTGATACATATATTATATGTAGTATATATACCGATACACTGTACGTCTGTACACACTAGCAATGTCCAGCAGGAAAACAAAAAGGTGTAACCAAAGAATCGTAAAAAAGAATCACGCAACAACACACACCACCCAATAAACTTGCTTTACGGATTTTGTATGTCTCCAAAACACGGTGCGGCAACAAAATCAGACATCGTCACAAAATGGGGTATTCCACGGGTCAATCGAAGTCCGTTTCCGCTACCGCCACAAGACGCGTGCATTGCACGGATCAAAACCTCCGCAGAACAATTGTGTCGGATCCGAGTGTATCAACACCTGGGGATATCGGACGGCGGAGGCGGCAGCTTCTGGTTGGGCAGCGGCCCGTCGTTGACGAGCCACGCCATTGCCAGACCCCAGCTGAGGTGCACGTCCAGGTGGCAATGCATGATCCACACGCCGGGGTTGTCGGCAACGAAGCGGATGGCGACCCAGCCGGCGGTGGGCACGCTGATGGTGTTCCGCTGCACCGGGTCGACGAGGTTGTACTTGGCCGTGTCGTTGCCGGCGTCGTAGTTGCCGAACCCCTGGCCGACGACGAAGAAGTCGTAGCCGTGCAGGTGCAGCGGGTGGCTCTCGGCGCCCAAAATGCTGGTGTCCTGCAGCACCACCTCGACGGTGGTGTTGAAGCTGAGCGGCACCACCCTGGTGCCGTGCGTGACGAACGTGTTGTTGGGCGGCGTCCCCGTGTAGTTGAACGGCGTCGGCGGCACCCCGGGGAAGTTGGCCGTGAGCACGCCGCTGTACCGCCGCTGGTAGTGCGCCTGGAGGAGCGACGTCTTGGGCATGGTGAACGACACGTTGTTCATGGTCGCCGCGAACCTGGTGCCGTTGGGCCCCTGGCACGTCCCGTTCACCCTGCTCTGGCACGGGTCGGCGCCGAGCCCGACGGCGAAGAAGAACCTCCGGTCCACCGTCCGCGGCACCAGCGCCGGGTACTGCGCGCTCGCGAGGCTCCGGAACTTCGCCGAGAAGTTGGCCACCGCGCCTGTGTCGTTGTACAGCGGCAGCGCGGGGAGCGGGAGGTTCCGGAGCGCCGCGGCGCTCTGCGGCGGCGCGCCGTAGTACTCGAGGACGGCGATGGCCGTGGTGTTGTCGAACGTGCCGACCGTGTTGGTGTAGGGCGCGACGGCGATGGCGTAGGCGGCGGTCGAGGAAGGGGCGGTCGCGGCGGCCGCGGTGAGGAGCACGTCCATGGTCTGCCCCGGCGAGATGACCAGCGTGTCGGCCGTGAACGGCTTCACGTAGCTGGCGTCCGCCTGCACCACCGTCAGCGTGTGGTTGGCGACCGCGAAGAAGAGCTCGTCGTTGAGCGCCGCGTTCACGAGCCGCAGCAGGTACGTCTTGCCGGGCTTGACCCTCAGCTTGAACGTGTCGCCGGCGCCGCCGCCGGAGCAGTTGTAGGTCGGGCCAGGCAGGCCGTTGAAGGTGTAGGCGTCGGAGACGTTCGGCCCACCGCCGGTCTGCAGCGCCTGCTTGATGACGGCCTCCGGGTCGGCGTTGAACCACTCGCCGAGCATGAGGGGCACTTCGGCGTGGGGCTTGGGGAACGGGTAGGGGACGCCGCGCGGCGGGAGGATGACGAGCGGGCCGTAGAGCGTGGCGCGGAGCCAGGAGAAGTGCGCGTGCCACCACAGCGTGCCGCGCTGCCCCACGATGCGGAAGTCGTAGGCGTAGCTCTGCCCGGGACGGATCGGGCACTGCGTGATGAACGACGGACCGTCCGACCACCCGCTGCGCAGCTGCCGGACGCCGTGCCTGCATATGCATGGTGGTGGTGCGAGCAAGTAAGTAAGCGCCGGCGGTGGCGTCAAGCAACGATGATCGATCGACAACAAAATGCGTGAACGTGACATGTGTGTGTCGAAACGGGTAAGCTAAGCAGGGTTGCCCGTGGATCGGGACACATGCATGGATGCAGATCGATCAGAAATTCAATACGTAAGTACCAGTGGAACGTGACGTTGTTGTTGATGTTATTGTGGACCTGCACCACGAGGCGGTCGCCCTCGCGCACGACGATCCTCGGCCCCGGGAACCGGCCGTTCACCGTGGGGATGCTCTTCGTCACGCACAGCCGCGTCACCGTTGCCATCGTCACCTGTAAAAAAAGCACGCACAGGCGGCGGCGGCGGCCATTTGTCAGTCAATTAACTTGTGTGTGCCTGTGGTGCAGCTGCCAGCTGAGACACGCACTCAAATAAAAACATGCATTCAGCTGAGACATGCCATTTGTCAGTCAATTAACTTGTGTGTGCCTGTGATGATAGATGGCTAGCTAGACTGCATTGCACATTGGACGACGACACCGGATGCGTACATTGAACGTGTAGCGGCGGGTGCGAGCAGCGGCGAGCTCCGGCAAGGCGACGAGGACCACGAGGGCGACGGTGAGAAAGAGGCACGCAGGGGAGAGTCGACGACGACCGCCAGCCATTGCTAGCTCTCGTTCTCGCCTTGCTGCTCGATCTGCTCAATCTCTGAAGCAAGAAAAGTTCAGAGAAAGAGAGATCGATCTAACTGGCCTGGTGGTGAGTGGCATGAGTAGGGCTCGAGTGGCTATATAAACAACGGCCGCCGGTTTGCGCATGCTCGTCCCTGGTGCCGTGCATGGTAGGAGGTCACAGAGCGATAGTGGTTGGCTGGGGTTGGTGGGCGTACATAGAAAATTTGCGACCGGGCCACTCTTGCTCGCTCCTTTCCTAGGGCTTGTGTGCGAGTGGTTGCATCCATCGATCGAACGGTACAATCGATGCAAGTTGTGATTAGATTCAATTTAGAAACATCAGAAGCTAACGCTCGGAGAGGAATATATATGTATGTTAATTATTAAGCTTTGCATTTAATTTGGATGCCTATTTTTACTGTTCTGTTAGCTAGCAGTAGCTAGATTAGGTAGCTCTCACCAAAACGCAGACCTCTCATGTCGTGGAAAATATCAATATCGTTTTCACGTAAAGGCGCGTAGAGTTTCAGTTAAGCTTATATAGGTAAAAAATGAGATGTTGAGCTCACGCAATATTGTTACTACTACCAGATAAGTTGGTTAGTTGACTCATCACCAAGTGCCAATGCCCAAACTACAAGTAAACTGTTTGTCTGCATGAACACATGACACGCTCTTTCTTTTTCAGAAATTACATCTGTTATTTTATTTAAAAAATCATACTTTTTTTTATATGTTTTGACCCAACAACACTTATAAAAATTTAGAAAATAACTAGATCGAATTTTCATATGTGTTTAACCATATTGGTTATGTAGCAATAAATGATAGTGCATATCTTGTGAAAATTATGGTAAAAATATAACTTTGGAGACAACCACAATACAAGCATGTCTTGTATTCATGAACAGAAAGAGTACTGCAGCATCCCGATGCTAATTGCATCCAAAGATGATCTGGTGTCAATATATATATATATATATATGCCTGTGGGGGTATAAACCCCTATACCCTTACGGCTAGACTTGGGTCAGGAGGCTTGGCCCATTACGAGACGAGTTCAAGGCTTGATTCGACAGCTTGGAGTTTTGCGCAAGGAAACAAGATGTGGAGATCAAGCAGGATTCTAGTCGGTTAGAATAGGAATTGATATCGAATTATCCATGGCAATTGTAACCGACTAGGATTAGTTTCTAGATCTGTAACCCTGCCCTCCAGACTATATAAGGAGGGGCAAGGGACCCCCCTAGGACAGATTATCTCTCAACACAATCCAATACAACCAGACGCAGGACGTAGGTATTACGCCAACTCGGCGGCCGAACCTGGATAAAAAGCTTGTCCGTGTCTTGCGTCACCATCGAGTTCGTAGTTTGCGCACCGTCTACCGATAAACTACTACCGTGGGTATACCCCAAGGTAGACTGCCGACTAGCTTTCGTCGACAGTGGCGCGCCAGGTAGGGGGTGTGCGTACAGCTCTCCCGACGAACAAGATGGCCATCATCCCCGACTTCGCGGCCATGGCGGGCGACTTCACGTTCACCGTCAGCTTCAACAACTTCACCGCTATGACCACGGAGGAGGTGTAAATCCGATCTGCGCCAACCACTTCTTCATCGACGTCGGCGGCGGCTTCAACCACGCTGGCTACGACTCCGACTACTCCAGCAACGTCTCCGACCACGCCGACAACGCGTCACCCGCTTCCCTGCTACAAAGAGAGGCAGATCGACAACACCGACCTGCTCGGGCCATCGACCAAATTGTTTAGCCTACTTGCTCTGACCACCAGTCGCAATAATAATCGCCGCGAAGAACGACGCTACGACAACAGCGACCACCGTCATGACAAGTCGAAAAGCTCGAGGGCCGGACAATTTTGTCGTCACCGACTAGACTTTCATCCAAAGATAAGTACACTTCTAATATCTTATTTATTTTTGGCATAATATTTTTTATTATCATTCAAAAAAAACTTTTTATTTAGCCACACTAGTTTTTTCTCCTACACGAGCTTTCCAGAGCCGGTACTGTCTCCGACTCCTCCCTACACGTGCACGAGATCCGCCCTCTGCGTTCCGGGTGGTCGGCAGTAGCTCTCTGGCGAGGCTGACAATCCCACGCGTGTCTAGGTTCCGCACCTCATGCTGATTGTTGGCTAGACCAGAGCTGGTACAAGCTCTAGGATGAATTAACTACTTGTGCTAATTTTATAACAAAAAATCTAAAACTTATCTCAGTACTGATTTTTATCTAAAGTTTATTTATACATCATGTACTACCTATTCTTTATATTTATTTTTCAGGGGTTTGGCCCAGTCGACAAGCTACGCTCGGGGACTCGTCGACTATTCCCTACGCTGTGCCCGGGGACTGCTCCGACCACCGAGCACGTTTACGTTCCCAACCACGCTCGGAGACTTGTCGACTACTCTCTATGCTGTGCTCGAAGACTGTGCCGACCACCGAGCACGTTTACGTTCCCAACCACGCTCGGGGACTTGTCCACCGGTCCCTACGCCGTGCTCGGGGACTGTGCCGACCACCGAGCACTATACGCTCGGGGACTGGTCGACCAGCTCACCAATTTAAGAACTTGGGGACTGCACCGACCACCGAGCACTATACGCTCGGAGACTGGTCGACCAGCCCACCAATTTGAGAATTCGGGGACTGCACCGACCACCGAGCACTTGATGCTCGGGGACTGGTCGCCCAGTCTATTAACTCGGATGTGAAGGACTGCACCGACCACCGAGCACTTGATGCTCGGGGACTGGTCGCCCAGTCTATCAGCCCGGAACTTCGAAAATTCCGGCGACCACTGAACGCTCGATGCCCGGGGACTGGTCGCCCAATATAGCAACTCAGAATTCTAAGGAGTGCGCTTGGTGCTTGGGGCCTGGTTGTCATACTTTTGTACACCCGGGGACTGGTTGATTAGTCTATTCAACTGCAGACGGACTGGTACTTTCAATTTTTTAGACCTTGCTACAAGGCTCATACTTCGCCTTATAGCAAGCTCGGGGACTACATCGGTACGATGCATCTGGCGATGCATCTCAGTTACAGAATTTCTTTAAGGACTTTTCTTTTAACCCTGGCACCACGTGCCTACGTCACCTACTACCAGGCTCGGGGACTAAGTGGGCACACTTCACCTTGCGGTGAATATGCTTGCTTTTTTGAGAATAATACCTTACAAAAAAGTAAAGTGGGCACACTTCACCAGGAAAGAAATCTTTTTTAATTTAGAGCACCATGCATTCTTCGAACAACCTGCTTCTTCGATGTCAATGTTGATCAACTGTCTTTTGAGTTGGTCAAAATACCGTTGCAACTGTTCGGGCAATTTTCCTGAAGACGTCAAGCCTCACTGATCGAAGAAGCTCAAGACGGCGTGTTACATCACAATACATGGTGCTCGGGGACTAACTGTGGGGGTATAAACCCCTATACCCTTACGGCTAGTCTTGGGCTAGGAGGCTTGGCCCATTACGAGACGAGTTCAAGGCTTGATTCGACAGCTTGGAGTTTTGCGCAAGGAAACAAGATGTGGAGATCAAGCAGGATTCTAGTCGGTTAGAATAGGAATTGATATCGAATTATCCATGGCAATTGTAACCGACTAGGATTAGTTTCTAGATCTGTAACCCTGCCCTCCAGACTATATAAGGAGGGGCAAGGAACCCCCCTAGGACAGATTATCTCTCAACACAATCCAATACAACCAGACGCAGGACGTAGGTATTACGCCAACTCGGCGGCCGAACCTGGATAAAAAGCTTGTCCGTGTCTTGCGTCACCATCGAGTTCGTAGTTTGCGCACCGTCTACCGATAAACTACTACCGTGGGTATACCCCAAGGTAGACTGCCGAATAGCTTTCGTCGACAATGCCTTATTTAATTCACCCAAAATCTATTTTTTTTCAAAATTCTTTATCATATCGAATTTTGCGGCACATACAAACATTAAATATAGATAAAAAAATAACTAAATGCACAATTTACCTGTAATTTGCGAGACAAATCTTTTGAGCCTAGTTAGTCCATGGTTAGATAATAATTACTAAACACAAATGAAAGTGCTACAATGTCAAAATTCAAAAACTTTTTGGATGTAAACCCGGCCATACTATGTACGTAGCATTTTCCCTACCTTTTCGAATGTGGACAAACAATTCCAGGTCTTACCCTGTTGCATGTCACGAATCATTGAGAAAATACACATGATAATCTCATAATTGTGCTGTGCCCCCAACCGATAATAATGCATGTAATGTGGTGGAGTATCACTTCTGAACTGAACATCTGAAAGCTTAACGGGACCTCCAGCACCAGTGTCAAAACCATCTCTGCCTGCTTTTGCTGCCTTGCTGGCTGCTGGCTGCTGCATGCACCACACCAATGACCAATCTGCATGCATCTTTCTTTGTGAACTTCTCAAGTTAACCATGGCCCGCACAGGGTCAATCCATGTCTTTTCTCTGAACTCTGCACAGCTTTTCTCCCCAGTCCCCCCCTTTTTTCTCATCCACGGAATTTGTCAAACCAAGACTGATTAAAAACACTGTTGGAAAAGAACAGGGGAAAAAATCGAAGATTTTGTGTGTGGTGCTGGGGTGTTACTTCATTGGATTTGAGTTTCCTGATTTTCTGTTCCTGCCAGATCGGATATGCTTGCCACCTTGCGATCTGATAAATCCTTTTTTGGCGGCTGGGGCCCTGTGGAAAGTGTCTCATTATGCCGGCTTGCTCTGTCTTGGGAGCCAAGGGAGGCCATGGAGGTTAGGGGACCAACAAGGCAACAACTAGTACACATCTGAATGAACACTACATCTATTATTGCTTTAAGGTGAGAGAACCCCCACCCCTTCTCTCCATGCATGCTTATAGTACTTAGTAGTAATATATATATTCCCAAAAGTATCTAAGAAGGGTTGTTTGGTAACGTGTATATTTAATCCATATGCAGCAACTCTTACTTTTCTGAAAGTATTTGTATGATATGAAAACCTGAAATGTGAAAAATGTTTTTCCCTTTGTGTTGGTCCAATGAAAAAAAATGATTGTTGACAAATTTGATCCACTGGCCTATCAACCAATGCTCTAGCACAACTTACAACCTTATGTTATATAAATATTAAAAGTTTTGTAAATAAATTTATATGTACAACTAATCCAAATTGATTACCTTTACCCTCTCTTAATTTGCTAATACAAATTTAGATACATTATAATCTCTCTATCAGGTTGTAATAAATTTATCAATCATGGTACATGGGTTTTCTTCCTTTGCACTGTACCTTTGTGAGTTTTTCAATTTGTGTTTAGTTGAAACATTATTAGCTTGCCTCTTGTTGCATCCTATATTGTCTTTCAACATGTAGTCTTATTAGTTGTTGTAATTTTTTATCCACGTGTTAAGCTCAAAATCTAGTGCTTATGTATCTTTTATTCAAAAAGTATTCTTCTATATTTTCATAAAAGAATGGATTGTAGATCTTAGACTACATTTTTAGTTACTATATTGACATAAACAATAGTTGTAGCCTGCACCATGGCACCATCAAAGAATTATATGTGTAGTAGTATTGTTTTATAGAAAAATAGATTCTTACGGTTAAACTAGCAGTATTGATGCCACAATCTTTCATTACAAACCTATAAAATTAGGGTTGATTGTATTATAGAAGAACTTACTTAAATTTTGTTGTTGTGAAAAACTTTGTTAAAAAAATATTATAACACACCAAAAAGTATTTTTAGTATAGACGCAACCTTCACATACACATATGCACACTTGAACACCTATATGAACACCCTACTCTCTCAAGACCAAATGATGTGTTTGGTTCTAAGGAAGCATGAGGATGGGTTAAGGTGACCCCTCTTTTACCGATGTTTGGTTGTGGTACGAGTGGGGTCAGGCGATCCACACCCGTACATTTTGCGAAGATGTAGGACATGCTCTTCTGTCCAAAACAAGGGGCAAACTGTCCATTGTTCACGTTGTTTCTCTTCGTCTTCAACTCCAAGTGTTGAGGCAAGGGCAAGGGATCAGAGAGGGTGGTGCGACAAGCTCGAGCCGGTTTGGCACTAGTGCAAGGCGAGGTTGATCCAATCTGGTCTGGGGGCGAGCACAACGTAGTGAGCTCCCACTTGGGGTTGAGGGGTGGTGCGATGATCCACTGTGGCATAGGGAGATATAACACGGCGTGGTGAGGGCGGCGTGGATTATGAGGGCCCGGTGGAAGCATACAGATCCTTTAAAGAAGTAGTGTGTTTTTTAGATACAAGGGTGACATGCAGGTAATAGATGAGTCTGACAGTTCAGGTGTGAAAATGTCACCCATCTTATATGTTCTCATCCCAAAACTAGGATGAATCCACCATTTTAAACCAAACACGAAATATGATGGTCCCATCCAAAAAAAACAGGGACATGATCATTTCATCGCGCCTTATCCCCACACAAAACACATGCTAAAGACCATATCAACAGATTTTGAGATTCAAGTCACCAGAGTCATATTGTCGACTGTCACATTGATCTAGCAATGAAACAGTTGAAAATGTGAGTGCACGTGCTAAGTTGCCAATAGAATCATGCTCGTTCAAAGAGATATTTCTTGCCCAAGAACAAAAAAAAAGCTATTTCTTGAATCTCGGTAAAAAGAAACAGACAAGGAAATTAAAACGTTCACTGTGTTCGTGTTTTGCACCACCGGGATCTGCACGTAGTGCTAGATGAACAGCGCCAAAGATTCAGCATCGGTTACGATGTGACAAAACATTACAGTCCAGTTAGTTGCAACGTAAACCGCGGGTTGGCTGCCGACCAGCCGGTTTGCATGGCATTCGATCTGGTGTGGCTTGGCTTCAAGCCGAAGCATCGTCTCGTTTAGTCGTTAGGCTAGCCGAGGCAGCAGCAGCCTCACGACCTCTCGTGGTTTCGGACGGCGGCGGCGTTTGGAGTAATGGAGAGAGCGGTTGGGCAGGCACTTGCGCCGCACTTCTCGACCGAGTTGTTCTCTTGTGATGGCCATCTGCCGGAGCATATATGCATGGAGAGCTAACCAACTCGACGGTTCAGGCGTCAAGCCCAAGCCCCTTTTACGGCCGGCCGGAACCCCAGTCAGTACGATACTCCACTAAACTACAATCTTGGTCAGTGTTAAGTTGCCATCAGCTCAGATCATATCCTTCAATTCTCCCCAAGCTGTTCATGGAAAGCCTGACGATAACTGACATGATCGCTCAAGAGAGAAGCTGCCATCATTAGCATAAAGAACGCCAAGAGAACTACTTGGCACCGGCCGGCCGGCCGGCCGCATGGACAGCTACACTTCATTTGCGGGCATAATTACGCTCTAGAAAGAAAATTAACAGTAGTAAATTTTGAGAAATGAGACTTCGATCCTGATCTCTTCTGAACAAAAAAGACATTAGGGCTGCGTCACATACAGTGTACGGAAACGTTGGGAACATAGTGGATTTGGAAAGCCGTGTGCATGCAACGATGTGTCATGCGAAGGAGAAGGCCAGCTACCAACTGACCGGCCGGTGCAGAATCTGCAACGACCGAACGCACAGATCGTCTCCAAAGGCTACTACACAGCTACCTCCTCGCTTGGAAGTTGGAAGTTTTAGCACTGGTTGTATGATCTCAAAACCGTTCAAAACACACTTCTCTGACTTGGTTTCAAGTGGGCTTTGAAGGCTGTTTTTCCTTTTTTTTTAGTTTAAAAAATCCGGTAAATACTTGTATGGTTTTCAAAACCATAGAAAATGCATGTCTTTAAGCTTTTCAAATTTCTGAAAAAAATCTAGAGATAGATTGCATTAAGACACATTCAAATAAAATATTTAGAGCTCATGAAAACATCTTTGAAAACTTTGAAAAACTAGGTTTTCTCAAAGAAAATAGAAAAAATATCCAAAAAAATTATAGAAAATTTCCAAAACATTTTGACCAATGTATAAACATGTTTTAAAAACTTTCCATAGCAAAACTATGAGATGCAACCATCATGAGTGCAAAAATACTTTAATGTTGAATGCGTTGATGCTATGCATTAGTGCTGGTTGCATATATTATGGTCTTTGTTGCGATAAGTTTCCAAAACACATTTACATATCAATTAGAATATTTTTTTTTGTAATTTTCTAGATTCTTTTTTGATATTTTCCATTTTACTAGAGATAAATCTATTGGTTAAATATCTCGTGATATTTTTACGAGCTTTAAATTTTTCATTTGGATTTTTTCTATCACATTCTATCTCTTGATTTTTCTTGAAATTTTTAAAAGCTTATGGATATTTTTTACAGTTTAAAAATATTATCTAGTATTTACTAATTTTTTAACTGAATAGACAAAATCGCCTTTTGAAACTACTCCAAACCAAGATATTAGTTAATTGAACGATTTTGAGACTTCAAGATATAATGTTTGGTTTTAATGTTTGAGGAGATTATAACGATAATTGAAAAAGATATTTTCTTTGTCCCAAATTATAAGACATTTTGATATTTCTATATTCATAGTATTTGCTATGTATCTAGATATAACATATATCTAGGTGCACTGTAAAAACTATGAATCTACAAAAGTTAAAACATCAAATAGTTTGGATCGGAGGGAGCAGTATATAGTATATACTTGTTCCTAAAATCTTTGGATTGGATATGTCGGGTTGGGTGTTGTGCATGGGCCACGTTAGGACCACATTCGTTTTTTTAGCACATTCGGCTGCCTTGCAGCCCAGCCCAGCAAGCCGAGTGGTGCCGGATGGATGCAAGCCTTCCCGACGACCTCCACGCTCCACGGCTCCACAGCTCCACCGCCGCCGTCGGCCCGTCCACCACCGCCGCAGATATGGCTCCACCCTAGCTACAGTAGGCGCCAATCTTCGGTGGCGCCGCCAGCCGCAAAACCCCAATCTACCCTATGTTCCCAAATCTCGCAGCTCGGCCCCATCGCCTCTTGCCCTGCGGAGCTAGGCATCCTCCCTGTGGCCGCCGGAATGCCTGACGGTAAAGCGCTCATGGGAGAGCGGCAAGCGTCTCTGGAGAGTGGCGGCGACCGCATAGGTGCCCTCCCGGATGAAATCCTGCGCCGTGTCCTCTCCTTCCTCCCCGCGCAGCAGGCCGTGCAGACCTGCGTTCTCGCCCGGCGCTGACGACACCTCTGGAAGTCTGCCACTGGCCTACGCGTCGTCGGTGCGGACGGGAAGGCACCAGTGCCCTTCAAGGAGTTCTAGGAGTTTGTGGACAACCTTTTGCTCCTTCGTGGAAGCTCACCTCTGGAGACATTTGAGCTCAGGGTCGCCGGAGCCGCTATTAACGTTCGCCACGTGAGGCTCTGGGTCAGTTACGTCGTGGAGTGCAAAGTCCAGGTCCTACGGCTCAGCTTCCATGGGAATACCCATGCTCCGTTTCCACCAGAGGACCCACCCCTCGCCTCCAGGCGCCGGACCAAGCTTCGGCCGGTGAACCCGCCCCTCGCCTCCAAGCACCTGACCAAGCTAAGGCTTTGCGGCCTAGTGTTCAATGATAATTTTCTTGACTTCTCTAGCTGTTGTGAGTTGCAAGATCTAAAGATTAAAAATTGCAGCTTTAAGCATGCCAAAAAGATCTCATCTAAGTCCTTAAGGCATCTAAGTATCGAAAGAGCCACATTCAACCGGAGTTTTCGAGCTCGAATTCTTGCCCCAAATCTTGCTTCATTGGTGCTAGAAGTCACTGCTGGTAGGACTCCTGCACTTGAGCAAATGCCCCTGTTGGTTAAGTCTTATGTTGTAATCTACGCAGTTTGTAAAGACTGTTGCAGCCATTCAAACTATGGGGACTGTGGTGATGAGAACTGCAGAGGTTGCATACGAGGTGACGGTGCCTCTGTGATTTTGCATGGTATGTCTCAAGCAAAGTCTTTGATGTTGCTAGCTTACCCTGACAAGGTATGCTTAGACCTCAAATCATCATGTCCATGTTTATCTTTTTTTCAAACATCATGTTTATATTAAACATTTATTGATTTATCTAGTTGCTATTTGTCCAGTTCATTTTCAAAAGGGATTTGAAACTTTGCCCTACTTTTAATCGATTGAAGTCTTTGCGTCTCAATCAAAACTGGTGTGTGCCTGATGAGCATCCACTAGCATGTATTCTTGAACATTCACCAGTTTTAGAGGACCTTATTCTTTGTCTATATTTCGAGGTAAACAATTTCTAAATTGGCAACTATTGCATCTTAGAACTTTATGCAGATATTTGGTTGTATCTTGGTGAAATCTTTAATTCTGTATGATAATACAAATGCAGCTATCTAAAGTTAATGTGGAAATCAAAGGAAGGTTCAATCCAAAGGAGCTACCACCAACCATATCATCACACCTTAAGCATGTTGTAATCATTTGTGGACAGGTGATGGAACCGTTCTTAAAGTTTTGAAGTTCCTGAGCAAACTTAACATTAGTAAGTTAGCTAGCAACACTCTCACATTTCTATATTTCTTTTGTTTGTCTTAACATATGGGTAAATTAAAGTTGCAAGCTATGAAGAAACTTGAAAGCCCAAGTTTGGTTTTGGTAATTAATGACACCAAGTTGCTAATGCCTTGTGTTTAAGTGATTTGAGTTAGGCATAGCAACACATGTGATGAAGGTGCATGGTGGCATGAAAAGGTGGCCACATGATCACAAAGGGATGAAGCATGATGTGGAGATCATGGTGATAGACGAGGAGCAAAGTTATCAAGGCAAAGGTATAAACATAGGACTTTACCTTTGCCGGTCTAAGATGAGTAGAGAAGTGATTGACCGGGTTTAGGATAGATAGCCGACTATCAAGAGGGGAAATCACGGTCATCTCTCGAATCAAGTGCTACTAGGTCTACATCTTGAGCATATGCATTAGGATCTAGTAAAGTGCTAACTTAGCTCCTTTGGGAAAATGTTTGTGAAAAGCTAACACACATGCACTTTGGTGGTGGACACTTGTTGGTGTTAGCACATTTACAAAGGAGGTGGAGTTCCTAGGGTTGAGAGGGGTGTGGGTTCCTCTCTCCCTCCCGCCGAGCTTGCGAGGCGGGATTCGGCGCTTTTGAGAAAAATAAGTGTATATTTTTCTATTGCGTCGGTGGGAAATTTTTGTAGAAGTCGCGAGAGTGTTTTCTCACTGAGAAACACTCACCGGACGCTGAGTGTGGAGGCACCGGACGCTGGCCTCAGAGTCCGGTGTGCTTGACCCTGCTAGGGTTGAGCACCGGACGCACTCTGAGAGCGTCCGGTGGTTAGCGTCTGGTGTGAGGAGGTTTTGCGACCCTCTCTGCGCTTGGGTCCGGTGAGCACCGGACGCTACCGGTTCTTAGCGTCCGGTGACCCTGCGGTTTGCGGAACTCTCTGCGCATGAGTCCGGTGTGGATCTGTAGAGCGTCCGGTGATCCGCAGGTGACCGTTAGGATCTGACACGCGAGATTCAAGAAGGACACGTGGCCTACCCCAGTGCACCGGACGCTGGGGGTCGAGCGTCCGGTGCTCACTTAGTAGCGTCCGGTGCCCCCGATTTCAGCCTAGTGAAAGTGGCCAACGGCTAGTTTCTTTGAGGGGCTTATAAATTGAGGGTGGCCGGCTTTGGGAGGTCAACTCTTGCACATTTGATTACTTGAGACATACTTTGAGCTAGAGAATACTCCCTCCACTCATCTCCTTGCTTGATTGCTCATCCTAGTGAGATTGAGTGAGATTCAAGTGCATTGCTTTGAGAGTTGCATTTAGTGGCACTTGATTCTTGAGTTTGCTGCGGATTTCTTGTTACTCTTGGGTGTTTCCCGACGCCCTAGACGGCTTGGAGCAGCGGTGGTGTTGAGCTCGTGGTTGGAGATTGTTTCGAGGCTCACCAAGTGATTTGTGAGGGGTTCTTGAGCCTTCCCCGCGGGAGAGCGCAATTGGCTACTCTAGTGGATTGCTCGTGGCTTGGAGGATCCCCATCTTGTGAGTGGATGTGCGGCACCCGCTGAGGGTTTGGCTTTGGATTGCCAATTAGCTCGTGATCCATCAAGTGGGTGTATCGCCACAACGAGGACTAGCTTGCCGGGAAGCAAGTGAACCTCGGTAAAAAACCTTGTGTCATCTCTTGCCGAGGATTCTCTTATTGTTGTGATTGATCGATTGGCTATATTTCTACTCTACAACGTCGGTATAACAAGAACTCTCCTCTCTTTACATACTTGCGTACCTTGTTAGTTTAGTTTGTGTAGCCTTCTCTTCTTGTTGTGTTTTAGTGTTTAGCCTTCTTGCTAGTTTGTATAGGTGGCTTGCATAACTTAGTTGAGCTAGTGCTAGAATTGCTTCGCCACTTATTTTACTAACTCACTTGTTTAGTAAAGTTTGTAGAATTTTAAATAGGCTATTCACCCCCCCCCCTCTAGCCATTTGGACCTTTCAAAACTCTATATTAGTTAATAAAGCAGTGATTTGGGAAATGAAAATCTGTGATGGAAAGTGGAAAATACCATCTGATCTATTTCATTCACAAGTGTTTGTACACATAGACTCACTGTCCATGCTTCCGTATTACAACTATTTGCCTTTGTATGTGGGAAAGATAAAGCAACAAAGGAACACCTAACTTTAGGAAAGTGAATGAATTCAGCTAGAAAGAAAGAAAACATGTGCACTAATTTTTGGGGGCGGAGTAGTAGTATAATGTGTTAATTATTTCTGTACCATAACACAAATGTCCTAATGTCGATTTTTAAATAGCTCCTGCTGTATATGTAATTTCTAAGTTGTGCTAACTGTTACTTTCAGAAGTTCAGCTGATATACCCTCTTTGTTAATTGGGAGTCTCTCCCCCCCCTCCCTGTCTCCCTCCCTCACAGTCACTAGGGTGTGAGTGTCTTAGTAGAATATTCTTTTTTTGAACATGAAATACAGCAGGGGATTAGTAGAATATTCTTATCTATTTTCCTCCTTGTTTCATTTTTGTTATTGTTGGGTTAACCATTATCATACTTTGGCTCCTTGAATTTGTTTTCACAATCTTAGAAAGCTGTATCCAGGTGCTGTTTCTTTCAACAGTTATGAGAGTAGATGAGTTCTATGCAAGGATGCAAATAGAAATGATGTGATACCCTAATCCATTTCCATTTTACTACTGTAATTTTGTAACACCCTAAAAATTTGCATCTTTTGAAATAGGTCTAAAATGATTTAATTAGGTATTTTTGTGCTCATAAAAACATAGTAAAAATGAAAATTTTCCTTAAATTAAAATTCATCATAGGGTTTAGCAACAATGTTGTGTATACATGCGGACGCATAAGATTTAATGTGATGTTTCCTTTTTTGCTCTTTGTGTGGTGATAGTAAGAAAAGTATTTAAAATACATTTGGTAGATTGATCTTCCTTGACCAGTAAGTCTTTATCTTTATCTACAATCAAAATCCTTGTTTCCCAGCTCAAGTTTTTATTGAGCTTTCTAAAAACATTTCTTTGTAATCAAATCATTCCTTTCAGTTCCTCGCCCATTAATCAATCTCTAAAAATTTACAAGGAATTATCTCAGCTTTTTCCTAAAACTTATTTCTAATTTGCTAATCTAGTTTTTTTAGACGCTCTAAATTATCTCATCATGAGCTCCAAATACTTTATTTGGATTTCTCATGTTCCATAATGTCTCTGGTAACTTTCCTCGAATTTTCAGAACTTTTCAAGTATTTTTCTAGCTTAAAAAGTAATTCTAGATTTTTTTCTGAAATTACTTTAATACTAAAATCAATCAATTCCAAAAGTAATTAATCCTAAACCTAATACTACTCGGCCACGTATGATGCATATACGTTGGTCACCTCCGTCACCTAATGTTCGTGAATATGTAAACCTAGTCACAAGCCGTCCCTCGCCTCTCGCCGCCGGCCGCCCCTACACACAGCCTCGCACACCCGTGCCGCCGCCGCCGCCATAAGTTTGCCACAAATTCTTCAGTGTCGTGTCTAATCGGCGACTCGGCGTCCACGCGTGAGTCCAAGGCAGAGTTTTCTATCTGCCGGTGAAGTCCGTCACGGAGTTTGACTTCTAGTCTAGTCGAGGTGCTCGACCTGCAAGTTCCATCCATAAAGCTGCTGGAATTGCTGGCCGTCGTCGTCGAGTTTTAGCGAGCACTGCTGCTGCTATCCCAGGTGGAGGAGGAAAAGTACGCCACGTTAATCGAAGGTCTGCTGCCTGGGCCCGTTGTTGCCGTTGCGGTGAATTCCAGAGGTGAAGGCGTCGTGCTTTTGGACCATGGTCACATGGATCGAGGCTGCAAAGCTGCTGTTTGCTTGGTGAATTTGCTGCGCATCAAGCCAAGCAATTCTGTTGCCGTGGGTGTGGTGATTTTTGGTGAGTTTAACTACAAGATCCAGCAATTAAGCCTCATCGCCTTTCATGTCTACAGATGTGAACATATGCATAATCCATATCCTACACGTTGCCATTAACTCTTTGTGGTGTTTCCTCATCTTTGTTTCGTTTTAGTCTGTTCAAGTTGAGTTAGACTTATAGCAATGCAGTCCACGTTCTAATATTATTGTTAAATATATTGTTGAATCTTATAAAATAAATATTAACTCAATTAGTATTTATGTAACCGGTTCTATTAATAAAATTAGTATAGGAGTTGCACTTTGATATTTTATAGGTAGATCTTAAAACGATTTAATTGAATTTGTTTTGAAATTATAATTTGATTAGTTTTTAAATCTTTTAATTGTTTGGTGTATTGTTCTAATTATAGCTTGTTTGCTCTGTGTATGATTGACCAATGGAATGCGTGTTGTTGATTGATGATCGAGTTTAGTCAGTGAGCTTTACGTTGGTGATCAAGGCCAAGCTTTTGACGACCAGCAGGCTCAGGAGAGCTTTGATCAAGGCAAGTATAGTATTTGGATTTTATTTCTGTGACCATGATCCTGTGACTAGATTAATGTTAAGTAATAAATGATAAAAATGACTTTTTAGCAACTTGATGATTTGTCTGTACGTGATCACCCGGGACAACAGTGCAACCATGAGGGCTATAATGGCTCTGGCTTTAGCTCAGTATGAAGACCTTTTCTAGCTTGTTAGAGGTTACCCGAAAGGGCGGAGGGGCTGAACCGTTTTGGGTATAGTGTGGCCTCTGTCTGTATGTGTATAGGCTGCGAGTCATTGTGCCATCGGAAGGGGGGCTCTATATCTGCGCGCAAAGGAAACCTTGCGGCCCTAACATGTTAGACGAACTTTTGAAAGGCTTCATAGTGATCCCTGCCGACCTTCCTTGGAAGTGGGTTAAGAGGCTGATCACCTCGGGCGAAAGGGTAAATCATGACTCATGGGTAAAGATGTGCAACCTCTGCAGAGGGTTAAAAACTAGTATACTAGCCGAGCTCACGGTCAGGAGCGGCCTTGGGGACATCTACATTAAGGGTGATGAATCTTGTGTGTTAAATATGCTCATTGTTTATTGTTTAATGCTTTACATTATTTATGTCACATTGGTCATGAGATTGTGGAAGTTATACAATCTAGTTGCTATACTTGTGGAGTTCGACATGGACTCACTCTTGCTATTTTCCCCAAACCTCAGGAGAAGTTTAGGATTGTGATCAACCAGTCAGTTGGATCCTGTGGAGAGGAGTTAATACCCGATGGTTGGAGTTGTCTATCCGTTGTTTGCTATCTAAGGTTATCTTTTTTATACTAAGTACGTTATATATTTATGCATTGTCTTTTGATATTACCCCCCTTATTTGTAGCTATATGTGAGATTTGACTTCTAAGACTCACATATGGTGTATATCTGGTTTTATCCTTAAAATCGGGTATTACAAAGTGGTATCAAAGCAATGCTGACTGTAGGACGCAAGCCTAGTTAGAAATTTGTCGTCTTAAGGTTTTGGAATTGTCATAAAATCCTTGCTCTATAAACCTTGGTATTTTCATCCATATTATATCCCTATCCTTGCTATTTGTCTCCACCTTGTTGCTTATTTTAAAGACTTGTTCTCATCCCCACTCCTTGCTTGATATGCTTTTAGAACTTTTTCTTACCACCTTCTGGCATCGTTGGAATAGGTGTTTTAAGATATCTACCCTTACTATGAAGAGAACGATAGTATCGCAAATTGAGTGAAGTGTGCTTAGTTGGTTTGTTATTATGCTTATGCTTGATTTGGATCTTTGTAATGATTGCAATGATCTTGTGGGATTTCTCCACAATTTCATTAGTTTATAGACCTAAGGCATAAGGATTAATGAAATAAGTAGTTGGGTTTGGCTATCTCTTGTTCCTATCCCTTGCTGATTTCTGGAGCAGTCTGCGATGATTTTGGTGTACCTCAAGTTTTGATCGTGCAAAGTATATCAACTTTTTCTGGGAACAACTAGACTTCAAGATCTTTCTCTGACCGCAAGAATCACCCCCATATCTATTTTGGAATTGGAGTTATGAAAATCACAAGTTGATGCAGCTGCGCTGTCAAGAATCTGTACCAGTTTCGGTTGCTTACTGTTTTAGACATATATAACTATAGAATTTGGAAAAGTATTCTATAGAAAATTTGTAGACAATTTTCTATTCTTTCCAACGGTACAAGCTGGAACTTATTTGGATAAGTAGAACTTGAGATTATGATATTTATACTCGGATGTTTCTGTTCTGCTTCAAAATCTGGACAGATCTGGTATTTCTAATTTTTCAGCCAAGTTAAAGACAGAATCTGGGAAAACGTGGTATACGAAACTTGTAGAGAATTTCCCAACCTTTTCAAAAATGTAAGGATCATCTCCAGATGAGTTAAGGAGCTCTAGATATAACTTCTGGAAGTTACTGCACCTTTGCTGAGACATTATCAGGAAGGAGATTATGTTTGGTTGTTTTACCTAAGCTTAAAGACAGAACCTAAGGAGGTCTTCTACATGAAAGTGGTAGAGAATTTCATAAGTTTTCTAACGGTATAAGCTACAACTCTATTGGATTAACGTAATAAGAGTTATACTTGTTTTACTACGCTGGTGTTTTCATATCACGAGAAGATTTCAGGATACCTGTTTGTTCTCTTGCACCTAAGTTCTTTGGGATGTCAGGAGTTCTCAATGTTAGTTAACTTGTCTGAAAAACATGCAAGCTACCTTTCTTGTGCCCTAGTTGACTTTTCATAAGGAGGGTAGCCTAGTTAAAGAAGTTACAAGGAGAATGATTGGTTAATGTTGGATCATATGTTAGGATCACAAATGTTTGGTGAATTTGGTTTTGTTCCAAGGTATCAACCCACTTGGAGAATATAATTGGAGGTTTATGTCATTACTGATACTCACAGACTAAGAGTTATGTTATGAGGATCAGATGACACCAAAGTTTACGAAGCTATAATTGGGATGCCAGAGTGAAACAACTTAACTGTGATAAAGGTACCAATAGATGGAACTTAGTGTTGAAACCAACCTTGGATTAAGAGACTTGATACAAGGAATTTAAAAGACTATGATGTGTAGCGTCTAAAAAGGATAGGAGAATTAGTCCCTAATGTCCCCCAACCAACCTCGTCTTAAGGGGGGTAGTACTTTGGTACCACTGGAAGATGCATTTTAAACTATCATGAAGCAATAACTGTCTTCTGAGATATCTTATGGTTATGTGCAAACAAAGGAGTGATCTGTGCTACCCAGTGGATTTTTTTTTAAACCGCACCATCAGGGAAAAGAATTGAGTATCAAGGTGGTCCGCTCCTACCTGAGGAGGCATATCCATGCTAAGTTATCACGTCTTTGAGTTGTATGAGTGAAAAGTTGGTAGTCAAGATGGACCTTGATCAATTACGAATAATAGACGTTTTATGGAAATTTTGTTCACAAGTTGTGATCCCGAGACACAAGTGTTTGCATTTGGAATGCCAGTTGTGAAGTTGAAATAGTTATCAGTATCTTTTTCTGTTTCTCTGTTGGAATCCGTGTCTCTTTCGAATCTCGAGGACGAGATTCATTTTAAGGGGGGTAGAATTGTAACACCCTAAAAATTTGCATCTTTTGAAATAGGTCTAAAATGATTTAATTAGGTATTTTTGTGCTCATAAAAACATAGTAAAAATGAAAATTTTCCTTAAATTAAAATTCATCATAGGGTTTAGCAACAATGTTGTGTATACATGCGGACGCATAAGATTTAATGTGATGTTTCCTTTTTTGCTCTTTGTGTGGTGATAGTAAGAAAAGTATTTAAAATACATTTGGTAGATTGATCTTCCTTGACCAGTAAGTCTTTATCTTTATCTACAATCAAAATCCTTGTTTCCCAGCTCAAGTTTTTATTGAGCTTTCTAAAAACATTTCTTTGTAATCAAATCATTCCTTTCAGTTCCTCGCCCATTAATCAATCTCTAAAAATTTACAAGGAATTATCTCAGCTTTTTCCTAAAACTTATTTCTAATTTGCTAATCTAGTTTTTTTAGACGCTCTAAATTATCTCATCATGAGCTCCAAATACTTTATTTGGATTTCTCATGTTCCATAATGTCTCTGGTAACTTTCCTCGAATTTTCAGAACTTTTCAAGTATTTTTCTAGCTTAAAAAGTAATTCTAGATTTTTTTCTGAAATTACTTTAATACTGAAATCAATCAATTCCAAAAGTAATTAATCCTAAACCTAATACTACTCGGCCACGTATGATGCATATACGTTGGTCACCTCCGTCACCTAATGTTCGTGAATATGTAAACCTAGTCACAAGCCGTCCCTCGCCTCTCGCCGCCGGCCGCCCCTACACACAGCCTCGCACACCCGTGCCGCCGCCGCCGCCATAAGTTTGCCACAAATTCTTCAGTGTCGTGTCTAATCGGCGACTCGGCGTCCACGCGTGAGTCCAAGGCAGAGTTTTCTATCTGCCGGTGAAGTCCGTCACGGAGTTTGACTTCTAGTCTAGTCGAGGTGCTCGACCTGCAAGTTCCATCCATAAAGCTGCTGGAATTGCTGGCCGTCGTCGTCGAGTTTTAGCGAGCACTGCTGCTGCTATCCCAGGTGGAGGAGGAAAAGTACGCCACGTTAATCGAAGGTCTGCTGCCTGGGCCCGTTGTTGCCGTTGCGGTGAATTCCAGAGGTGAAGGCGTCGTGCTTTTGGACCATGGTCACATGGATCGAGGCTGCAAAGCTGCTGTTTGCTTGGTGAATTTGCTGCGCATCAAGCCAAGCAATTCTGTTGCCGTGGGTGTGGTGATTTTTGGTGAGTTTAACTACAAGATCCAGCAATTAAGCCTCATCGCCTTTCATGTCTACAGATGTGAACATATGCATAATCCATATCCTACACGTTGCCATTAACTCTTTGTGGTGTTTCCTCATCTTTGTTTCGTTTTAGTCTGTTCAAGTTGAGTTAGACTTATAGCAATGCAGTCCACGTTCTAATATTATTGTTAAATATATTGTTGAATCTTATAAAATAAATATTAACTCAATTAGTATTTATGTAACCGGTTCTATTAATAAAATTAGTATAGGAGTTGCACTTTGATATTTTATAGGTAGATCTTAAAACGATTTAATTGAATTTGTTTTGAAATTATAATTTGATTAGTTTTTAAATCTTTTAATTGTTTGGTGTATTGTTCTAATTATAGCTTGTTTGCTCTGTGTATGATTGACCAATGGAATGCGTGTTGTTGATTGATGATCGAGTTTAGTCAGTGAGCTTTACGTTGGTGATCAAGGCCAAGCTTTTGACGACCAGCAGGCTCAGGAGAGCTTTGATCAAGGCAAGTATAGTATTTGGATTTTATTTCTGTGACCATGATCCTGTGACTAGATTAATGTTAAGTAATAAATGATAAAAATGACTTTTTAGCAACTTGATGATTTGTCTGTACGTGATCACCCGGGACAACAGTGCAACCATGAGGGCTATAATGGCTCTGGCTTTAGCTCAGTATGAAGACCTTTTCTAGCTTGTTAGAGGTTACCCGAAAGGGCGGAGGGGCTGAACCGTTTTGGGTATAGTGTGGCCTCTGTCTGTATGTGTATAGGCTGCGAGTCATTGTGCCATCGGAAGGGGGGCTCTATATCTGCGCGCAAAGGAAACCTTGCGGCCCTAACATGTTAGACGAACTTTTGAAAGGCTTCATAGTGATCCCTGCCGACCTTCCTTGGAAGTGGGTTAAGAGGCTGATCACCTCGGGCGAAAGGGTAAATCATGACTCATGGGTAAAGATGTGCAACCTCTGCAGAGGGTTAAAAACTAGTATACTAGCCGAGCTCACGGTCAGGAGCGGCCTTGGGGACATCTACATTAAGGGTGATGAATCTTGTGTGTTAAATATGCTCATTGTTTATTGTTTAATGCTTTACATTATTTATGTCACATTGGTCATGAGATTGTGGAAGTTATACAATCTAGTTGCTATACTTGTGGAGTTCGACATGGACTCACTCTTGCTATTTTCCCCAAACCTCAGGAGAAGTTTAGGATTGTGATCAACCAGTCAGTTGGATCCTGTGGAGAGGAGTTAATACCCGATGGTTGGAGTTGTCTATCCGTTGTTTGCTATCTAAGGTTATCTTTTTTATACTAAGTACGTTATATATTTATACATTGTCTTTTGATATTACCCCTTATTTGTAGCTATATGTGAGATTTGACTTCTAAGACTCACATATGGTGTATATCTGGTTTTATCCTTAAAATCGGGTATTACAAATTTCACAGCTTTGCTATCCACATTATCTAGGATTCTGCATTAAGGGCTATCCGCCTCTAATGAATATCTTGATTTTCATACTAGTTGTGCTTGCAGCGAAGATGTTACTTCAAAACTAATGAAAATACTTCCATCTATAAATATATAAAATAATGTTTAGATTGGTCACTCATTTTACAATTCTATGCAAAGATGTTTTATTTAAAAGGTTACACTCAAAATTGCATGTCAAAAAGAAAAAACACAATTATATACCATGATAATTATTTTGGTAAAATTCAAAGCTGCATGTCAAATACTCAAAAACACAATAGTATACCAAGATACTCCCTCCATCCCAAATTATAAGTCATTTCAATAATATTGGAGAGTCAAAGCATCTCAACTTTGACCAAAATTATAGAGAGAGTTACAAAGATTTATAACATCAAATAGGTAATACTATGAAAATATAATTAATGAAGAATATAATGATGCTAACTTGCTAAGTTGACACCATAAATACTATTATCTTGCCATATAAATTTGGTCAAACTTGAGATAGTTTGACTCTTCAAGATTCTTGGAATGACTTATAATTTGGGATGGAGGAAGTACTTATTTAGGTGAAATTCAAAGTTGCATGTCAAAGACTTCCAATGTCCCCAAGATGGCCCTTGAGTGAAGGAAGTAATTTATTAAGGATTCTACTGTATCTACATTTTAGTAGTTAATAACTCCAGCTTTGGAATATTCTAGTTCGCTATAGTTTAGTCAAGTGAAATTTTCATATGGTAGTCGATCTTTTGCTGTATCTCATCTTTACTTGCCTTTTTCACCTCTCAATAATTTGTCAGACGATACCCCTTGGCACTTACTATGCTTTTCAATTGTACAGGTTTTAGTTTCACGGAAGCTGAGGACAGATCTTCTGCCACTTAATTACATTACAGAACTAAGAGCCACCAGCAACTGGTATCACTAAGAATGCTGCCTTCTTTGTGATTGCTTTAAGTTCCTCCACTTGCTGTACCAAGTTAAGATTATCTACTTGGACCTGATAAGTTTCATCAGGGTTGGCTGGACCTTGTTTACCATGCCATGCTATTTCTTGCAACCTTTCCTGAGCAGCTTGCTCAAGGTGCCTAGCTGCTCTTCTCATTGTTATGTGCATGCCTATTGTCTTGTTCTTGCTAAATGAGACAGAAATGTGCCCCAATACTTAGTGCCCATGGATACTCCGATGTGTAAAATGGAGTCCAATGATGTTCTAAGTTCTGACTTAAAAAGTTTGGACTTTCGTGTGTATACATGTATGTAGATTCCTGTTTTCCAAATGATCTCCCGACTTCCTGTCTGCCCTGTTCGATTAATGAATGAGCATGATTCGGATGCACATATTGCAAACTGATCTCATATTATTTTACATATTGCTTGCACCTTCTTCACTTCTACTGATTTTAAGAAATGATCACGCAATTTCCCTTACAAATTAAGGGAAAAAATGAAATAAAGTTGTACAACCGTACGAGCCGGTGCTGCCTTTCACGGCGGGGACGGGGATGTGAGGGAGGGAGGTAGCCGGCTAGGTAGGTGCCGACGGGGGCCGAGCTCAAAATCTGGCCATATCACGAGTTGACAACTTGACATGTTTGTTCGATTGCCCTCCTACTTCATGTGGTTTTTTGGCGGGCAATCTGAGCCAATTCTTATTGCAGATCATATAAAAAATAGTGATTCCATGCTTCAAAAACTTACAGATCATATTGTAAAATTATTGATACAAGTCATCTGAAAAACCAGTATAGTGCATTTGTAGGCTACTGCTCTTTTTCATTCAACGCCAGGGGTAAAATAGTCTTTTCATGTATTCCCTCTATGTCCACAAATAAATGCACGTCTTATTTCCTAGTAGTTAAACTTTTTTAAGTCTGACTAAAATATATCAAATAATATCAATATTTTATCTGCAAATAAGTATATTATGAAAGTATATATTTAATGCTCAATCTAAAAATATATATTACATATGATAAATATTAGTATATTTTTATATATATTTGGTCAAAGTGTGATTCCGGGAGACGAGACGTGCATTTATTTGTAAACGGAGGGAGTACAACTTAACCCTGTTATCTGGTCAAACTGACTGAAGCATTACCTAGTCAAACTGACTGAAGGGCAATAAAATCAAGTAAAACTCAAATCTGGATTAAATAGCTAAGTTCGAAAAAAAAGAACCAAGAAACTAAGAGATACTTTTTCTTTTTCTTTTTTGAGTGGAAGAGGCACTTTTTCTAGGGGCAAGGAAACAAATCGCTTTCTGATTTTGTCCGGCGTCTCTGGGCAACTGGGCTTCGGTGGAGGGGCGCGGTGTATTACGCGGGCGCCAGCAAACAGTGCTGGACCGTGCTACTACTGTTGGGCCAAAAATTGGTCGTGTGCCGAGGCCCAGGACGAGGAATGCCATGGCTCTCGGGCCCGAGTGGATGAACACCGTACCTGTGCATGCGTAGCGCCGAGTGTGAGGAACCGTGTTCCACCAATGTTGGCATGTTCAAAAGAATTATTTAAGCACTTCAAATTCCCACACCGCTCCTTCTGCGCCATGTCCTGAGGCCTTGTTTAGTTTCAAATTTTTTTTAGAAAACGAAACGGTAGCACTTTTGTTTTTATTTGACAAATATTGTTCAATCATAGAGTAATTAGACTTAAAAGATTGGTCTTGTGATTTACAGATAAATTGTGTAATTAGTTTTATTTTCATCTATATTTAATGTTCCATGTATGTGCCGCAAGATTCGATGTAACGAAGAATCTTGAAAAGTTTTAGGTTTTTGAGGTGAACTAAACAAGGCCCAAGTCTCGTCATCTCAAATTGTCCTTTCAACACAGCCCTAATTAATATGGTTGATCCACTCTTTCTCATATGTTTCTAGCCGAACAACTAAATAGATTGTGTCATTTACAATGATCATGGCTCAAATTTGATGTACTTCATAGTGATGACCAAGGAGAGAAAAACAAGTCCAGTCAGCCAATTTTACTTTGTAGAATTACGAGAAACCATAAAAAGAATACCCACTTTTGACATGTTATAGGCTATTGGTTAATTTGGTTTTTTTTTGGTGCACATATGCATGAGAAGCTCGCAAGCAGCAAAAAAACACATAGTTTAGATTTTTTTTTTCTCTTCAAGAGAATCTGGTCACAAGCGGAGACAAATATGATCATAGGATGGTTCACAACAATGCAATGGAGCAGCTTAAATAATGAGCCAGAGATCAACAAGTTCACGGGTGTCAGTGATGGTCCCATAGTTTGTTTTTATGCTTGTTGCAATGAAGATTGGTGTCATGACGATGCCGCCCAATGAATGTTTGAGACAACAATGACTCCAGCAAACATGAGCAACGTTCTGTTAAATACGATGATATTTTAGGACAGAAGTGGCAACTAAGAGCATCTTCAAGAGACTAATTATATTCTAAACTATAAGATTTAGTCATTGTGTACGTAAAATAAAAAACTCACTCGAAGCATAGAGATCCACAACAGTCTTTGTATAAGATAGCTAGCGATGACGACATGCTATATATGACAAGCGAAAGTTTAAGAATAACAAACTTGCTATTTTAGCAAACCAGATAGCACACCTGTTGGAAGTTAATTTTTGCTTTAAAAATATAAAAATAGCTTATATAACATGGATAACATATCTGTTAGAGTTGCTCTAAGGATCCATAAACAAGATACAAATCGTTCAACATTTAAATCCTCAAGCGGATCGAAGAAATAAAAAAATGTGAAGGACTTTTATCGAGCTCACTGAAGAATTGAAGACTGTCTAGATCTAGTATCGGCAGAAATTGCATAATTAGGGGATACGAATAAAAAGAAACATACTTGATGGAATTGAGAAGCCAAAAAGATTAGTCAATGATAACAGCCTACGCCTCTACGGTAATTCGTGCAAGTGGATGTTGTCAATAAAAAAAAAACTCTAACGGTTACAATTGCAAAACTAGCTATCCACGCTACGCGGATCACCTGCTTGCTAGTTTAAAACCAGGTAGGGATTAGTTTTATATTGCAAAGCACGCGTGCACATTTCTTAGTGGCAATAGAGAGCTGAGAAGAGATCATACAGGTTGGAGCGTCGCATCCGAGCGCCTGATGAGGCGATAGACTTTTGCCAAAAGTCCCTGTCATCGCCCAGCCCTGTCCAACTCCAACAGCGAGAATCTATCGTATATAGGAAACTAGAAAACTCCATGCATGGACCCATATGGTTAGGAATTAAGCGTCCATGATTAAAGATTCAGCTACCTCTCTATATCCTTTGCCTCGTCATGCTTGCCGCATGCTTTTGCAATATATTTTGGGTTTTCCTTAAAACAAAGAGTAAAGTTCATCAGTGTTCCTTAAACTTATTTGACTTTGTCATTTGAGTTCCTAAACTCAAAAATCGACTGTCTAGGTCCTCAAAATTGTTTATCTATGCCTTGGTCCCTAAACGCGCAAATCGTTCATTGAGATCATCAAACTTGTTTGATTGTGTCATTGTAGTCCCTAAAACTTGTAAATCACTAAAATAGTTCTCAAGTTTGTTCAATCGTGTCATACTGATCCAATATTGTAAACATATAAATTCAATGTATATTTATATAACTGTCCAAAAATTGTCAAATATGATTTTCTTAGACTCATGATAACAGTTATGTAGACGTGTTTGATCGGCTAAACACTCTTGTAAATTTATAGGATTTATTTACCACACAGGGCAACATATAAAAATGTATGTGCCTATTTAGTTATTTAAGTGTAGAGTTAAACAAAGAAAATACATTACATGTTACTAGGAGTCCCATGAAATTGGATTTACAATTTTTGGTTAGTTCTATAAATATATATTGAATCTGTAAGTTTACAACATGTAAAATATTTAGGGACTAGATGACACAACTGAACAATGCGAGTTCGAGGACCTAGATGGGTGATTTGTAAGTTTAGAGACCGGAATGACACAATCGAAAAAGTTTGTGGACCTAAACGAGCGATTTATGACACTAGGAACTGAGATAACACAGACGAACAAGTTCGAGGATCTAAACGGTTGATTTACGAGTTTGCGGACTGAGATGACACAAGTGTGTATTCACTTAGGTCTTCAGTCCTTGTGCTAAAGTCACAAGTAGATTCAACAATTATAATAGCCCTCAGCTTAAAACCGGTGTTGAAGTCACAAGCATTTGTTCACTTAGGTCTTCAGTCCTTGTGCACGCCTTTGTGTAACACCAATAAACCATTTCTGGATGGCTAGCGAAACGTTGGTCCCATTGACTCTCATCTTTGACACTTTGTGTCTACTCCTCTAAGCAGTGATGAATCTAGGATAGAAGTCTTGGAGGGTCTAAAAGCTCATCTTTAACCTCTAGCCTCAATTTCTAAAAGCAGCCATGTATTTTTTTTGAAGAAGCTCCAGGGGGTTCCATATGATCAGCAATGATCCCCCGCCTCCCGACGCTAGATCTATCCTCTCAGTAGTATAGGATCTAGTGTTGACTTATTAACCATCACTTGAAATTGATTTTCTAGTGTGGCCTTTCAAATAATCATAACACCTCCATGGAAATTGGCTTGCAGGCGGGTGCATACACTACAAGCACTTGTTTCTAGAGACCCTTGCATAGAGACAGTCATGAATTTCACATCTACAGTCGATTTTGAACACCTTTTAAAAGTTGTTGCGCATTGCATTTATTATTATACTTGCTTCTCACAACCCATATAACCAAACTGCATATATAGTTGCCCGTCTCTACAAATTTGAGGACCCAAGGGCAAACACGACATGTAGGTCCTATAGGCTAAACATTCTATTTTGGTACATAATAGTACAACTAGTAAGAGAATATCTGAGCAAATTAGGCCCATCTTGCCCTGAACTCAATGAGCTTGGTCTATCCGACGAGGCTTACTGCACAGAGGTATTGCTACCCAGAAAACTTTTGCTTACTGCACAGAGGTATCGCCCAAGCTCTAGACTAGGCCTTGTTTGGCCTTGCTAAAGTTTAGCTTAAAATGAATGGGCTAAAGTTTAGCCCCTTAGGTTGTTTAGATATATGACTAAAAGGTGAAAGGGAGAGGATAGAGAAAGAGAGTAAAGTCATATGTTAGAACTTTTAGCCATCCTTAGCCCACCTTGAAGGGGCTAATGGGCTAATGAAAAGCTAAAGATTAACCTCTCCTTTTAGACCTCCTGTTTGGATCCTCAAGGCTAAAAGTTGGCTAAAAAGAGAGGGCTAATCTTTAGCCCCTTGGATCCGAACAGGTCCTAAAACATTGGCTAGCCATCCAGGACCAAACTACGCCTAAAGCATATATCCTAGGCCTGAACTCAAAGCATCTTTTTGCCGGTCCATTGTGCAAAATGCTTAGGTCTAAGAAAAAATTAACTTATAGTTTAGTTTAGAATATAAAAAGAAAATCCCAATAGTACAATAGATGAAGCTAAAATAACAGTAAAAATAATTAGTATGATTACCTTAAATGAGATGATAGTGCAAATATGGAATTAGTAGTTAGAAGCCTATAACAACCTACCAATCTAAGATGCTAGGTAAACAAATATTCATAGACAAATGAAACAACAACGATAGACCTAAATGAAATTAGAAATCATGCAAGGACTAAGGGTTAATCTGTACCGTAACAATTTTGTTTCATCCAAAGGACCACGGAACGAATCAATTTTGTATCTATATTTATAACTATATCTATACCTAACAATAAAAAGAAAAAAATTTGTCACAAGTTTTTTTTCGTCCAACTCTGATTTCTATTCAGATTCTGTTTTTTTTTTTTTGACCGATACAATTCTCTTTTCAAAGTCCCGCTTAGTTTGGAATTTGGATCTGTGAATTTACAATTCGATGTCTGCCAGCTCGAGTCGAAGGCGGAGTCCAAGTTGATCGAAGCTGGACTTCTGATCTCTGCTGTCACTAAAATAGAACCGAGCCGGTGCTGTGTGCGGCTGTATCCTGTTGAAGTGCGTTGTTTCCCTTGGATAGTTGCAGACACAAAAATTGTACGCGAATAAGATAGGAGACAAGTATACTTCTTAGTTCTGTTGCTGTTGGGCGTTGGGTGTAGCACGTGAAAAAAAAATTGGTAGATTTTTGCTTCGTACATAGAGAAAGTACACCAGGAGGTTTGTTCGTTAGTAGCTACTGGTGGTTTGTTTCGTCCCAGTTTTTTTTTTTTCTTCCGAGCCTATATATGTGCGCCTCGCTCGCTGGCTCATGCGTTTCACCGGCAACGCAACCTGTTGGGTTCGTGCATTTCGCCGGCCGCGTGCCCCGCCGACCTTTGCACGTCGCTCCCTCCCTCACAGTCCGCTATATGCCGGCCCTGCCCCTGCGTGTCGCGCACCATGCCCGCGCCTTGTTGGCTCCGAGCCCTCGCCATGCCTGGAGCTCGGGACTCGGATGCGCCAGCCGCATGTGCCCCTGCGCCTGCAGACCCTGCGATGCATGCACAACTACGCCTGCCTGCTGCGTCCGCTCTCTGCTCCACAGCCGCTGGTGGTCTCACATTTGGAGAGAGTGAGAGAGGGGAAGTGGAAGACTGACGAGTTAAAAAAACAGTAAATTTGGTCCCCCAAATTTGCTTTTTTAAATGCCGTGTACGTGTAAAAATATTCTTAATTTTAGAGTCCGCCGGCTATGTATTGTATGTAGTAGCAAACAACTACAAACCGTGCATAAGGTGAGGCAAAATTGTTGTACAAAGGCTTTGCAAAAATTTTTGGATTTCGACACTGTAGCACTTTCGTTTTTATTTGATAAACATTGTCCAATCATGGAGTAACAAGGCTTAAAAGATTTGTCTCGGGATTTACAAATGAAATGTGCAATTAGTTTGTGTTTTCATGTATATTTAATGCACCATATATATACCGCAAAATTCGATGTGATGGGGAATCTTAAAAAATTTTTGAAACTAAACAAGGCCGAAATAGTTTTTTTTTGATGAATGAGCTCAGTCCCAGTCAACACGTCGTATAAGGATTTGTTTGTATACGACTAAGAAAGATAACAAACATCGAACCGTGAGGGTGAGGAAGGTGTTTATTAACAACTTAAAATAAAAATAACAATCCATTACAATACCCGGACACTTTTACTAGTAATAGACAAAACAAGAGTCAGCCCACCATGCTTGTACATGGTCTCCAAAAATTTTAAAAAAAAGAGCTTGAAAGGTAGGTTGGACCGTTGGACGGCTCCAACAATAACCAGTCTCAATGTATGTTTCATAAGAGTGTTATGCACATTAAATAGGATGTCACATAAGCAAAATTACTAACTTGTCAGGGTTATTAAATGAAGAAGTTTTATCATATGAGAGAGGAATTTCATTCCTATGAAACTCATGTGGTTCGGTTATCTAGTTTATAGTTTGATAACTGTGCCATGAACTTATGAGACAATTTAATAATGCAAATTTTTGAGAAAACCTGATTATTCTAGATCGTAGTAGGTGAGACGATCAGGCACACAAGTAGGTAAGGCAATGACTTAGCACCCGATTCACCAATCACTATTCTTCTCCACTACACTACACATACCCACGGCCATGCCCCGTGCCTTTATTTCCCGCCCTGCACGCAAAGCACACGTCGTCAAGCGATCGATTCCATCATGGTCATGGAGCTCGTGCTCGCTACACCTGACCTCCCAACCCCGCTGCTGCTCTCCGCCTTGACGGTAGCAGTGTCCGTGGCCGTCTGCTATGTCCTCTTCTGGAAGCAGCAGCAGGCGGCGGCGAGGCGAGCGCCGCTGCCGCCGGGGCCGAGGGGCTGGCCCGTGCTGGGCAACCTGCCGCAGCTGGGCGGGAAGACGCACCAGACGCTGCACGAGCTGACCAAGGTGTACGGCCCGCTGCTGCGGCTGCGGTTCGGCAGCTCCGACGTGGTGGTGGCCGGTTCGGCGGCCGTGGCGGAGCAGTTCCTCCGCGTCCACGACGCCAACTTCAGCTGTCGCCCGCCAAACTCCGGCGGCGAGCTCATGGCGTACAACTACCAGGACGTCGTGTTCGCCCCCTACGGGCCCCGGTGGCGCGCCATGCGCAAGGTGTGCGCCGTGAACCTCTTCTCCGCGCGCGCTCTCGACGACATCTGCGACGTCCGGGAGCGTGAGGCCGCGCTCATGGTGAGGTCGCTCGCGGAGCAGGCGGCCCGCGACCGCAACACGCCGGTGGCGCTCGGCAAGGCCGTGAACGTCTGTACGACGAACGCGCTGTCGCGGGCGGCCGTCGGGCGGCGGGTGTTCGCTGCCGCCGGCGCCGGCGACGAGGGCGCGAGGGAGTTCAAGGAGATCGTGCTCGAGGTGATGGAGGTGGGCGGGGTGCTCAACGTCGGCGACTTCGTGCCGGCGCTCCGGTGGCTCGACCCGCAGGGCGTGGTGGGCAGGATGAAGAAGCTGCACCGCCGGTTCGACGACATGATGAACGGGATCATTGCAGATAGCAGGAAGGCCAGGGCTACGCCGGCAGACGGAGAGGAAAGCAAGGATTTGCTGGGCTTGCTGCTGTCCATGGTGGAGGACGAGGGAAGCGACGACGAAGTCAGGATCACCGAAACCGATGTCAAGGCACTTATTTTGGTAAGTTCTCGTCGTTTTCGATCGTTTCCAATCGAAGCAATGTTTTAGTCTTTTTGGCCACAATCACTCGAAGCTAAAATTAAAAAATCTCAAGCAAACACCCCGGCCCATGAATAGATAGATACGCTAGCTAGTTACTCAATCCATCTCAAATTATAAAACATTTGATTTTTTTAACACCAAGTTTGACTACTCGTCTTATTCAAACATTTATGTAAAATATCATTTTTTAATCGTCGCTTGGTTTATTAATAAAAGTTCTTCAAGAATAACTTAAGGCCTTGTTTAGATCCAAAAATTTTTTAGATTTTGACACGGTAGTACTTTCGTTTTTATTTGACAAACATTGTCCAATTATGGAGTAACTAGGCTTAAAAGATTCGTCTCGTGATTTACAAGTAAACTGTGCAATTAGTTATCTTTTTTATCTATATTTAATGTTCCATGCATTTGCCGCAAGATTCGATGTGACGGAGAATCTTCTAAAGTTTTGGATTTTTGGGTGCATCTAAACAAGGCCTAAATTTGACTATAGGCATGTTTAGTTCCCTATAGAACCCAAAATGCAAAACGTCAACTACTTTGGAGTGATAAAATGCAAAATGCCAAAATTTTCATGGTCATGTTTAGTTTTATCTAAAATGAAGAATTTCTTGTCCTCATGAAGCCTCTTAAGGCTCATTTTGGGTTTTTTTAGACTCTTGAGACAAAAATCCAAAATGGAGAATAACTATCTTTTTGCTAAAAATTTTGCGTGGTGTTTAGTTCTATTTTACAAAAAAAATAGACCAAAACTTAATTTTTTTTAAAAAAATGAGAACTAAACATCTCTATATTTACATAGATTTTTGAATAAGACGAACGGTCAATAAAAAAGCCATGGGTACGGTACAGGCTACTTAAACGCACGCGTACGTGTATATGGAATAATTGAAGTTTATAAATTTGTGAAAAAAAGAAGGACTAATGAAGTTTGGAGCAGAACGTGAACGTGTGTACGTGCATGTATTACAGACGGAAGAATGCATGTCTGCGAGATCCATAATCACTCGCAGACATGCATTCTTCCGTCTGTAATACATACACATGCACGTACGCACGTTCTGCTCCAAACTTCATTAGTTATTGATCATGTACTCCAAACTTCATTAGTTATTGCACATGCACATGCACGTACGCACGTTCTGTTCAGAATGAAAATCAAACAATCCATAAATTTTGGTTTATATGTATATAATTAACGATCCATAATTTTTTTGGTCTATGTCCGACTACTGTACAAGACAATGGTTGGTCCGCACCTGTTCACTCTCAGGCCTTGTTTAGTTACCAAAAATTTTTGCAAAATTTTTCAGATTCCCCGTCACATCGAATCTTTAGACACATGCATGAAGTGTTAAATATAGACAAAAATAAAAACTAATTATACAGTTTGGTCGAAATTGACGAGACGAATTTTTTGAGCCTAGTTAGTCCATGATTGGATAATATTTGTTAAATACAAACAAAAAGCTACAGTGTCATTTTGTAAAATATTTTAGAACTAAACAAGGCCTCACATCGTTACTGTAGCAAGTACTACCGTTCTGCCTGCGCTGTTCGTGACGCTGACCGATACTGTTCCGACAATGTTTACTGTAGACAACACTATTCGTCCGGTTTTTTTTACTGTTTTTTCAGAATTCCAGTTGGGCCTTGTTTAAGTTTACTCCGAAATCAAAAAGGTTTTCAAGATTCACCGTTACAACGAATCTTGCGGCACATGCATAAATCATTAAATATATACAAAAACAAAAACTAGTTACACAGTTTATATGTAAATCGCGAGACGAATCTTTTGATCCTAGTTAGTTTATAATTGAATAATATTTGTCAAATAAAAACGAAAATGCTACAGTAGTGAAATCCGAAATTTTTTTGGAAGGCCTTGCTGTTGTTCATTGTTTCCATATCTGTGCGTGACAAAAGCCGGTGCAGCGTTTTTATTTTGGAACGTAGGGGGTACTAGACAGCATTGCTTCACCCACAATGACAATAGACTGACGATGGCCTCCAGAGGCCGAGAACTCTTCTGTGTTAAAGAAGCATTATTATCATTGTAAAATACATAGATTAGTCGTGCATGCATTTATATCAGCAATCATCGCATACCTACGTGAATAAGACGTCGGCAGCTGACACCTCTCTTCACTACCACGTGAAGAGGACACATGATGTGGACGGTGCCTTCGTTAGGAATGATATATAATCATAGTTTTATTAGGGGAAAAACTCATATAAAGACTCCATGTTATCGTTTTGCTAAATAATCAATATCATCTCATGTCATTTTAAATAAAATCTATGTCCTAAACTAAATTTGACTAGTTATTGATCATGTACTGTTAAATTTGACATTCCTATACAAAATACATCTGTTACAAACAGGTAGTCGCGCTTCGTGCGCTGTAACAATATCCTCATGGCTCTATAGACTGGGAATGTAATTGTACTGTAGTATTTCATTTTATTTGATAATTAGTGTCCAATCATGGACTAATTAGACTCAAAAAATTCGTCTCATAAATTATTCTCTAGCTGTGTTTTAAGTTTTATAAATAATATATATTTAGTATTTTATGTATGTGTCCAAAAATTCAATGTGACGGAAGTTAAAAAAAATCACAAGAAACCAAACAGGGCAACAATAGCCTGATGCGGCCCGGAACTCCCTTTGCTTTTAAAAATTACTCCGTATAACATATGCATGTTAGGTTCAATTATTTAATTCACCAAGTTAACACACTATATGCATGAGAACCACTTTAGGATGTGACATATATTTGGGCTAAAAAAGGAAGTACATAGATTGGGAGCGAAAAAGGGTAGGGAGAGAAAGATGATGTTTTTCGAAAGGGAAATTAAGGATGATGAGTTCGATTCCTAGCTAGAATGGTTCATAGGGATGATTTGCTAATTTGTATATATTAATATATATAACTTAGATCAAGTCGGAATATTTCTAGAGGTGGAACGGCCCATTTCAAGCTAACCATGGTCTTAGTGGGATTTTGAGGAGTTCTCTTAGCCTGTCCCGCAACAAGTACCAGAAAAGTCCTACCGTGGGCGACACACTTACGGTTAAAACTTTTCATAAAACACTATACACTTGTGGATAGAGGTTCAAACAATAAGGCAATATAAGCATATACGTAGCAAATTAGCAATACATGCCAAGAGCACGACGAAGGAAAATCCGAGTCGTGGTAACGTGTGCCTTGCACCTAGGACTAACCCTTTTAGGGATAGGTGCGCGCATCAGAGTGTTGTTCAGTCTCTATTTCACGGTACCAAAGATGACATGCTAGCCACCGCTTTCGGCAGTACATGACCAATAGTGGAGCTACCTGATATGGTTGCAACATCCGAATCCAATAGCGATGTGACAAGTAGATAACGTGGCATACCATATGTTTTCTTTTTTTCCTGCCATTATTATATATATATACTCCCTTCATAAAATTGCAAGTCGTTTTTGTTTTGTACTTAGTTAAACTTGTTTATTTGACCGAGTTTATAGAAAAATGTAATAGTATCCACACTATCAAAATAAATAGACTAGTTAAATATAATTCAAAGTAATAAATCTTATGTGATGTTGAAGATATTTGTGTATTTTTCTATTAATTTGGCGAAAAGCTTAGTACAAAGTTAAAACTACTAATAACTTCTAATGAAGCTAAGAGAGTATATAATACCCAGTTGCTCATTGTGTCTATTGTTCATGCATGACTCCTGGACACGCAGAACCTGTTCATAGCAGGAACCGACACAACATCGACCATAGCAGAGTGGTCGCTAGCCGAGCTGATCCGCCACCCGGACATCCTCAAGCAGGCACAAGAGGAGCTAGACACAGTCGTTGGCCGTGGAAGGTTGGTCACCGAGTCAGACCTCCGACACCTCACCTTCTTCAATGCAGTCATTAAGGAGACGTTTCGCCTGCACCCATCAACGCCCCTCTCCCTTCCTCGCATGGCTGCAGAGGAGTGTGAGATTGCTGGCTACAGCATCCCCAAGGGCTGCGAGCTGCTAGTCAATGTGTGGGGCATTGCACGTGACCCGGCCTTGTGGCCTGACCCACTAGAGTTCCGCCCTGCTAGGTTCCTACCAGGTGGATCACATTCGGATGTGGATGTCAAAGGAGGCAACTTTGGGCTTATACCATTCGGCGCGGGTCGGAGGATATGTGCCGGCCTTAGCTGGGGGCTGCGGATGGTCACACTAACTAGCGCCACTCTGGTGCATGCATTTGATTGGGAGTTGCCGGTAGGACAGACACCAGATAAGCTAAACATGGAGGAGGCCTTCACCTTGTTGCTACAGCGTGCTGTGCCGTTAATGGCTCATCCAATACCCAGGCTGCTACCATCAGCATATGAGATTGCATAAAAAAAATCTCAAGGGACTTGTGAGGTTGAAGTTGTGAGCTCATGGTCTCACCTTTGCTGTATCAAGTAAATTGGCTTCAAAGACAAGGTGTTTATATGTATTACGGTTCACTTTTGATTGTTGTACTAAATGTCTAAATGTTCTTGCTCTAGCTAATATATGTAATGAAATATTTGACATGCTTATGCTCCTCTTCTCACTTGTTTAAAGCTCATCTTTGTCTTGTTGAAAGATATGTGATGTGGTAGTTTGTGTCAATCCATGTTGTTTATGTAAATTTATTTTCTATTGTACTCTTGTTGAGGTTATGTGATGTCAAAATACAAGTAATTGAGGTTGTTACGAAAATATTTGATGGTTCTTGTATATAGGCCTTGTTTAGTTCGAGATTTTTTTTGGTTTGGCTACCGTAGCTTGACTCATAGGCGGATCATCCGTACAGCAAGGTAGGGTGGCCGGCTGGCCGCCCTATCTCCCATCGAGTGGGACCCCTTCCTCAAGTAGGGGCTTGTTTAGTTCCAAAAAAATTTACAAAAATTTTCATATTCTCCGTCACATCGAATCTTGTGGCATATGCATAAAACATCAAATATAGATAAAAAAATAACTAATAATACAATTTATCTGTAATTTATGAGACGAATCTTTTGTGTCTAAGTAGTTCATGATTGGAATATTTATCAAATAAAAACGAAAATGCTATTGTGCTTATTTTTTAAAATTTTTTAGAACTAATCTAGGCCTAGGTAGTGCCCAGCGAGCCACCGAGCTTGAAGCAAGGTTGAAGACGCCGCCGAAGGAGCTTCTGCGACTTGTGTAACTGGTGGAGTGATGGGCCTTTTCGGCCTGGCCATCGGCCCATGGTGGTAGGCCTTAGGGCAAGGCAAAGCACAGGGCACATGGCACTCGGCGTCGCCATTGACGACAGCGGCACCCCCACGCAGCCAGGCTTGGCGTTGGTGTTGGTGGTGCTCCAAGTCCAAAGGGTACATGTGCTGAGGCCGTGTTTATTTCCAAATATTTTTGCAAAATAAAAATAGTAGCATTTTCGTTTATATTTGATAAATATTATTTAATTATGGACTAACTAGGCTCAAAAGATTTGTCTAGTTAATTCCGACCAAACTGTGCAATTAGTTTTTATTTTTATCTATACTTAATACTCTATGCATACGTCTAAAGATTGGATGTGACGAAGAATCTAAAAAATTTTGCAAAATTTTTTGGAACTAAGGCCTTGTTTACTTCCCAGAAAATTTTGCAAAATTTTTCACATTCTCCGTCACATCGAATCTTTAGACGTATGCATGAAGTATTAAATATAGACGAAAATAAAAACTAATTGTACAGTTTGGTCGAAATTGACGAGACGAATCTTTTGAGTCTAGTTAGTCCATGATTGGACAATATTTGTCAAATACAAACGAAAGTGCTACAGTGTCAATTTCCCAAAATTTTTGGAACTAAACAAGGCCTAAACAAGGCTTGAGCGTGAACGTCACTGCTTCGCTATCTCAAAGCCTCTTCCCACTTCTGTGCAAGTTGCCAACCAGCTTCCCGAGTACCCAGCACCAGCTAACCTCGACGGAGTTCTTCCTTTCTTGGGAAACAAGATTGAAGTGGGGGTTGTGGACCGCGATTAGCCAACCGACCCCCGTTTTGACCTCACAACTTTGCTGTCCCCGTGTTACAAGCCTGACCATGCCTACCGTCCCGTGCCGTACTCTTCTGAAGAATAAACAACATTTTTATTTAGGGCCCGTTTAGATTGGAGATGAAAAATTTTTAGGTGTCATATCAGATGTGTCGGAAGGATGTCGGGAGGGGTTTTTAGAAACTAATAAAAAAAACAAATTACATAGCTCGTCAGGAAACTGCAAGACAAATTTATTAAGCATAATTAATATGTCATTAGCATATGTGGGTTACTGTAGCGCTTAAGGCTAATCATGGAGTAACTAGGCTTAAAAGATTCGTCTCGCGATTCTCAACTAAACTGTGTAATTAGTTTATTTTTTTATCTACATTTAATGTTCTATGCATGTGTCTAAAGATTCGATGGGATGGGTGAAAATTTTTTTGTGGGAAACTAAACAGGGCCTTATAATTCTTCCTTGAGCAACTGTAGCAGAACAAATTCAAATCGAGTTATTAGCCCGTCACCAGTTTTTATGAGACGACGAGAAATTGCGAACGTTTTTTGTAATCACCGAATTCCACCCCTTTCTGCTGCCGTAAACGCGGTGAAAACCACGCAACGGCATCTCCAAAATCACCCAATCCCGTGAGCGCCGCCGACCCGCTCGAAGCCTGAAACCACGGACGCGCCGCGCCGTCTCGGCTATACTATTTCCTCCCAACCCACGGCCACTCGCCGCCGCGGCGTTTCCCTCCTCCTGACCTCATCACAACAGAGCCAGAAAAAATCTCAGAACGCATCTCTAGTGCTTCGACCTCGACGCGACCTGCCCCTCCCCTCCCCTCGCTTGGATCCGGAGTCCGGACGGCCCGGCCCCGTCCCCTCCGCCCTCCCATGCGCACGGCGCCGCCGCGGCCGACATGACGCTCGCCTCCCTCGCCCGCGCCCTCGGCCGGTCCGCGCGCTCCTCCCGGCCGCGCCAGGCGAGTCTCCCTTCTCATCCCCTCCGCTGCCCCCCCTACCCTCTCGGCGCACATCCGCACCGCAGGTCTGACCTTTCGCTGCTCCTTCTAGGGTTTCCAGCTCGGGGGCCTCCGGCAGTCGCCAGCGCCGCCGCTACCGCCGCCTGTCCACGGCCGTGAGAGCGGGGCGACAGGATTTGTCCGTAGTTACCTGACTGCGGCATCGTCGGCAGCTCTTGGGAAGCCCGCAGCGGGCAAGACTGTGGACTGGAGATACATCCTCGCCAGCCCACAGTTCCGACGCCTCTTCTCGGACGAGTCCAAGAAGAGTACGTTCCTCTTTTTTATGAGATTATTATCAGTGAGTTTGAGTTTGGTGGCCCTGGTTCTGAAAGGTTGCTCCTTTTCTGATTTTAGACTATGAGAACTACTACCCGAAGGGTAAGAAGGAGGCGCCGAAAGGAGATGGGAGTAACAAGTCTGAATCGAAGCGTAAGTTCCCCCTCGTGCTTCACTTGTTTGTGTATAGGAGAGTAGCCATGTTATGGATGCAAATATCATAGCTTTTCATGCGCCCATAGTAAATGGAATCGGTGCACATATTTGAGTTGACTCACAAGATGGATGACTAACGTGATTTGTTGATTTCCTTTTTGCTGCAACTGCTTTGGTGAATTGTTATACCAGTTATAATTTATAAATAACTCTTGGAGTAGAAATGTATAATGATACACTGTGCTTCTGTGTGTAGTTTTGTGACATCAGTGCTAACTATTTCACTTTTGATGAAAATGCAATCTTGTGCTGTGCAGAGGAATCCAATACAGATGAAGGATGGAATTTCCAGGATAATGCTATGAAACACCTGCAGAATTTCCTTGCACCTCTATTAATTCTTGGCCTGATGCTATCATCCATGTCATCTAGCACCGCAGACCAGAAGGAGGTGATTACTTTCCTACTTTGTCAACTCTGTTGGGAATAGTTCTGCAAGTCGATAGTTTCAATTGTTCCTTTTCTTGTAAGCTATGTTTGTTGGGCTATGTTAGTCCCCTAAGAACTGGTAATCTATGTATGTTTCTTATGTTCACACTTACATAATTTGTTTGTCAAACTTCAAAGAAATGGAGGAAAAACACTACGCCACCATATAGGGTTTAAAAGGCTAGGCAGTATATTTAACTCTCTGCCCCTGTCATCTCCAGTCAAATTCCCAGGATTAGTAATAAGCTACGATAAACGCCAAGGAGTAGGACTGTAAGAGACAAAGGCCTTACAGACAATACACTATTGCAGAGTAACCTTTGTGTAATTTATACTGGCCTAAATTGAAATTCTTTTCATTGATCCTCTTGTGCCGATGCATGGGAGAATTGTTAGTTTGCTACCATTTGCTTTGTGCTTGAAGTGTTCTTTCCTAGCCTTTGAGTGTGAATGCAATATTGGGAATTCATTGTTCTCTATAATTGAAAACTGCCAAACAATATCGTTTCATGTAAGCATATACATTCGATTCTAAGTGTACATATTGTATAGTATAATGGTTCATTACAATATCTTTTGTATCAAACATCTGCAGATAAGCTTCCAAGAGTTCAAGAACAAGTTACTAGAACCTGGTTTAGTTGATCGCATTGTTGTTTCAAATAAATCAGTAGCGAAGGTCTACATCAGGAATTCACCTCTTCCAAAGAGCCAAGGCCAAAATAGTGATACCCATATTTCTACCACTGATATTCCAGGCAAGCCTGCTCCCAGCAGATGCAAGTATTACTTCAACATTGGTAGTGTTGATTCCTTTGAAGAGAAGTTAGAGGAAGCCCAGGAAGCTTTGGGAATAGATTCACATGATTTTGTCCCAGTAACTTATGTTGCTGAAGTAAATTGGTTCCAAGAAGTTATGAGGTTTGCCCCAACAGCATTTCTTGTTGGTCTGATATATTTTATGGGAAAAAGGATGCAGAGTGGTTTCAATATTGGAGGTGGTCCTGGCAAAGGAAGAGGAGGTATTTTCAACATTGGAAAAGCTACAGTGACAAAGATGGACAAGAACTCCAAAAATAAGGTTTGCTATTTCTTTTCTTACGTCACTGTTTTACTGTTTCACTTGGTTCTGTTTTTGATGTATGATAGAAACAATCTGGCCCAAATGATTTTCCATGCACAGGCTAATTCTTGATCTATGATAACTCCATTGCTTAATTTTGTGGTAGCTTTATTTACCCTTTCCTTAAGAAACAAAGCAAGCTACATGAAACTCCTGGATGTGTCTTTTCAATAACGCTTTTCTGTTGGTCCAGGTGTTTTTTAAGGATGTAGCCGGTTGTGACGAAGCAAAACAAGAAATAATGGAGTTTGTGCATTTCCTTAAAAATCCCAAGAAGTATGAAGATTTGGGAGCTAAAATACCCAAAGGTGCTCTACTTGTAGGCCCTCCTGGGACAGGGAAGACTTTGCTTGCCAAAGCTACCGCAGGAGAGTCTGGTGTGCCATTTTTGTCTATTTCTGGTTCAGATTTCATGGAAATGTTTGTTGGTGTTGGACCATCCAGGGTACGGAACTTGTTCCAAGAAGCTAGACAGTGTGCTCCCAGTATTGTATTCATTGACGAAATCGACGCTATTGGTCGTGCAAGAGGACGTGGAGGTTTTTCAGGTTCAAATGATGAACGCGAGAGTACTTTGAACCAGCTGCTTGTAGAGATGGATGGATTTGGAACAACTGCTGGTGTTGTTGTTCTTGCTGGGACAAATAGACCTGACATCCTGGATAAGGCATTATTAAGGCCAGGAAGATTTGATCGCCAGATAACAATTGACAAGCCAGATATAAAGGGTCGTGATCAAATATTCCGCATATATCTTCAAAAGCTTAAGCTAGACAACGAACCATCATTTTATTCGCAAAGGCTAGCTGCCTTGACACCTGGGTTTGCAGGAGCTGACATTGCCAATGTTTGTAATGAAGCTGCTTTAATTGCTGCGAGAAGTGAGAAAACTCAGATTACCATGCAGCATTTTGAGTCTGCGATTGATAGGATTATTGGTGGTTTGGAGAAGAAAAATAGGGTAAGAGATCAGTAGTATAACCTATGAAGCTGATTTGTGAGATTTGTTTCAATGTCTTACTTTTGGATCCTAATTAAGTAACTTGGCAGCCTTCTTTTTCTATGTAATGTCATTCCTTTTGTACATGTAATTTAATTTTATTCCTTATTCTGGCCTCTGAGCATGTTAACCCTTTTGCAGGTCATTAGCAAACTGGAGCGCCGTACCGTTGCTTACCATGAATCTGGACATGCTGTTGCTGGATGGTTCTTGGAGCATGCAGAGCCTCTTCTGAAAGTTACAATTGTTCCTCGTGGAACAGCTGCTTTAGGCTTTGCACAATATGTCCCAAATGAAAATCTTTTGATGACAAAAGAGCAGCTTTTTGATATGACATGCATGACATTAGGTGGCCGAGCTGCAGAGGAGGTACAGTTATCTTTATTCATATCTTATTTTTGCTGATTTTTATGATAAATAGCCAGAATTCATGGATGTTTCTCATACTGTTAAATCTATACTAACCAATTCAAGCTAATATAAAGTTTGAACTTTGAATTTCAGCTGTTATTTTGAACTTCCTACATTCGACAAGGACATTAATTATAGCCTGTTTCGTTGATATTATCGCCACTTAAATTATGATCAGATCATGTGAATATGGTCATAGTTGTCAATTTAGTAGAAAAATTATAATTCATTTGGTAACTCAGGATACTGCATCATGTAAACTTTTGATTGCATTTTAAGGCGACCAGAAGACGATAATATTTTCCGTCATCTCCTCTGCCCATGTGATAAACACATTGATATACCATTACATTTATCAAATTGGTTGCCATCTAAATATTGTATATAATCTCAAGTTATTACTTCAAGACATCATAGAAATAATAATCAGTTCCCTGTCTTCCAAATCCTTATGTTGGGATATCTGTTTATTTAACAGTATTATCACCAGAAATTGTTATAAGCATATTGTTGAAAGGCGCTAATTGAGCTTTGTTTCAGGTTTTGATTGGCAAAATCTCAACTGGTGCTCAGAATGACTTGGAGAAAGTTACCAAAATGACATATGCACAGGTCGCTGTGTATGGTTTTAGTGAAAAGGTTGGGCTTCTATCCTTCCCTCAGAAGGATGATGGTTTTGAAATGACCAAGCCTTACAGTAATCAGACGGCATCCATCATCGATGATGAGGTCCGGGACTGGGTTGGCAAGGCCTATAAGAAAACAGTTGAATTGATAACAGAGCATAAGGAGCAAGTTGCGCAAATCGCAGAATTACTGCTTGAGAAGGAAGTCTTACACCAGGACGATCTAACCAGGGTACTAGGAGAACGTCCATTCAAGGCACTGGAGCCAACCAACTACGACCTCTTTAAGCAAGGTTTCCAGGATGATGATGACAAGAGCCAAGCAACATCAGAGAACGCTGAGTTGCCTGATGATTCATCTCCCCCACTTGGTGAGGTTGTACCCACGTAGTTTGTTTCCCCCTCAAAGTTAGAGCTGTACATTGAGTGCTCATTCTCGATAGATTCTTGTTTGTTGTGGCACCATAAGAAAACTGTATAAATTAGCGCCCTCGCTGATTATGCCAATGTGGAAATGCATTTGGATTTTCACAAATGCATTTGGATGCCTTGGGCTCTTCATGGCATCAGCAAATGTTCTGAATCTTGTATCCGAATGTTTTGAAAAATTCTGTCTGACTGGGGAGTTGGCGCAAAAAAGTGTGCTTGTCCTGTCTGAAGGCTTGGCTGTCTGTTGCTGGTAACGTCAGTGGCTAAGAGGGTGCCTGCCTGCCTGGAACAGTGGAACCTTTGAATTTTCATCAGTAGCCGGTGTGCTTACTTTGTCGGATAAGCACAAACATGTTGGACAAGGTTTTTGCATGTGTACAACTCCCTTCGTCCCAAGAAAAACTTAATATTTTCAGTCTTTTAGGACAAATTAGTGCTCAATGTAAATTACCTATGTACCGTTATTTATTGAACCTGAATCATACCAATTAAGGAATAAGAAGGAATGCATTGAGTCATGCAGATCACAATCTGAAGTGGTTATGGGCCCAATTTGTTGTCCAAAAGTTTAAACATAAGTTTTTTGGGACATCTTTTGAATCCTAGAACATAAAAGTTAAGTTTTCTGATACAGAGGGAGTACGTGAGAATTTTCATTCTGGAGGATAATTTAAACGACACCAGACATCAGCAGGAGTACAGCCTTGTAAATTTTGGGTACGATATTCACAAATGCACTACTAGTCCTACAACGCCTGTAGATGTACGTACGTATGGTGAAGATACCAAAAAATAAAAAGGTATTTGGCTGATGGCCACCAGTCCATCACTATTGTAATGTAATGTAACCATGGCAATTTGAAGGCTACCCATACCCACTACCATGGCTTGAGGTCTCTCGGCGGTCCAGCCGTCCAGTTGAGGACCGTCTGTCCGTTCCTCAAGAAGGCATCATCGCCGTGCGGGAGCTTGCGTGCGAGCCCGTTGAGTATCTGGTGGAACGCGTCGCCGGGCTGCGCGGGCTGCGGGAACAGCACGGCGCGCTTCATCGCCGGACTCGCGAGGAGCCGCTGCTTCCTCAGCACCACCTCCACGGGGATGGACGTCAGGATGGTGTCCAGCCTCGGGACGTCGTCCTCGGCGACGAACACGCCGATGTCCGCCCACGGGATGGCGTCCGCGAAGGGCAGCACGATGTCGTCGGCGATGACCACGGGGATGCAGCCGAAGACGACGGCCTCCACCAGGCGGGGGCTCCAGGGCGCCCACCCCAGCGGGCACAGGCAGAACACGGCGCGCTGCATGTCCTGGTAGTAGGTCGTCGGGTGCGCCGTGGAGATGTCGAACAGCGGGTTGCTCTTGAAGTTCTCCCACACGGACGCGCGGGCGCCCCTGGCGTAGTAGCCGCCCTCGGGGTCGTTGCCGGCGTCGTAGAAGAGGCCGCGGAAGTAGACGAAGATGGACCGCGGGGTGGCCGGCGGCAGGAGCTGCGCCTCCATCTTCCACGGCGGCGCGTACGGCGGGATGGTGATGGAGCCGCCGCCGTCCTTGAGGCACACGTGGTTCCGCTGCCCGAACGTCTGCACCAGCGTGGCGCGCCGGAGCACGGGCAGGATCCCGCGCGCCATGGCCTTCTCCTCCTGGAAATGGAAGCAGGCACCGAAGTCGTGCGGCGTGACGAAGAAGTGGTCGGCGCCCTCGGACCTGTTCCAGTACGGCCAGCGGTCGGCGATCAGCCGGATGGCGCTGCGCATCATCCGCGGGGAGTCGAAGGGCATCGGGTGGCCGGAGGCGGTCAGGTCGCAGGTGGTGTACACGGGGGTGTAGAACCAGTCCGCTTCCTCGGGGTCCAGGGTTCGGACGGCGCTGGAGAGGAGGGACCGGTGCACGAAGATCTCCGTCGCGAACATGTGCGTCAGGCAACGCGGGTCCTTCTCCACCGGCTTCGTGTTGTATTTCGCCGGGAGGTCGTACACGAACACCTTGAGCTTGCCCACAGGGTCGTCTTCTAAAACGTCACCGCCACTGCCTGCGTTTTTTCATTGGTGGGTACATAATGAAACCGTTTGAAACACATAGTCAATACCTACATTTCCTAAGAAAAACAGTTTTTTTCGTCTTCCAGTTTATCCCCTTACTAGCAATGCCATCTTTTAGCTGCTATTGTATATAATCAGTGCTAAGCAGTAAGCACTCTAGGTCTAGGCCCAGAACTTAAGTTTCATGTAGAAATCCATCACGGTCCCTGCTACTCCCTTCAGACAAAAACTAGTCTGCATTGAGTTTCATGAATGACATCTTGGATGATTTACTGAATGGAGGAAAAGCGCAACCAAAAGAGAAAGTCCTTCTCCCGCACCTGAGATCCTCTCTGTATGGTGGCTCTGCATCAACTCCTGCGCGTCGGACCCATGGAAGAGCACTACTGCAGTGGTGGCGGCAAGAATGGCGATGGCGAAGATCGACCTCATCTTCATGAATGATCCCCACAAGCAGCCTCTTGGCAGCACCGCCTGTGACTCCTCTTCCTCTCCAAGCCTCCCCCCTTGTCTGGTTTCTCACATTGTCATGTTCTAGGTAATCAATACTGTGTAGTTAAAGAAGAGATGAAAATAAAGCAGGGTGGAAGCTTCTCTGCCAATTATCCTACCAAGAAGTGTTTGGTGGAGAGGTGAGATGGAGCTTTCCTGGGCTTCCTTCGTTCTTCCTCCTCCCCTACCTACACACTAACAGACATCACACATCAGGAACGACTATTGGCCATGTGTACTTCAAAGAGTAGGAAGGCTGCCCCTTGCTGATACTTTAACATTTTCACAATGCCTCACTACTTTTCCTCCTACTTTTATTTTATATTTTTTTTCATAAATCATTGATAGCAGGTGGCTGAGATGTAAAAGGAGGTTCACAATTTTCTTGGTCTTTATTTATCTGATGCTTTGTGTCAAATAGCTAGGATCCATGGATATGCCTACCAAATGTTTACATTTTACTCTAACGAATTCAATTTAAGAGAAAGGGCTTTATTAGATATTCATGATTTCCTCTTGACTATGACCAATGTTTTCATAGTGACAACAAAATTCTGGTTTATGTGGTAAAGGTGCTTAATTATATAAGACTAGTATTATGTCCGTGCTAACACCACGGGTTTATTTTAGAGATGCACATGAAGAGAACCAAACGGCGATATCAGATTATTAAAATAAAGATTTAAAAGGACCATATCATATTGTCTTTGTGAAAGAGGCCGACATAAGGCTGTGACAAACTCAGAGATGCTTCGATTAACAACAGGCCATCGATATAATTTTTACTTTAGTTAGGAATGAACTAAAAAGTCTGCTAAGCCTGACCAAACTGTAAGAAAGACAAACAACTTGTTATTCTTTCACTGAACTTAAATGATCCAGTTATGGTGTTTCTACTCCGGAAAAGTATCCTTCCAGAATTAGCACAGAAAATTGTCAATGAACTGAAACGATTTAGTTATGGTGTTCCTTCTGGAGTTTGATCAGCGTGTTTTGCAAATCATGACTGTATATATTCTGTTCCCCGACGAAATAATAGCGAATTCAGAACCCAAATGACATTTATCAATTCAGAACCCAAATGACATTTACCACCAAACTGGGTCTCCTTTTTTAGTCAAATCGTTCACCTTGCACTAACTTCCCTCTAATTTTGTGTATTTGCGTAGAACCTTTTACAATATTACGTACCGGAGTTCCACTGGAAATGCTTTATGAGCATATTAGTGGAAAAGATCTAATTTTTGGTTTGTTTCAGGTGCTGATTGGAAAAATCTCAACTTGTGCTTAGAATGACCTTTAGTAGCTAGGGTACTTAGGCTAAGAGGAATAGCTTTTGATCACTTGCTAAGGTTGCTATTTGTTATTTCAGAGAAAAGGTTGGGCTTTGTATTCTTCCCTCGGAGGGATGGTGGTATTGAAATGACTAACCTTATGTTGAATTTTGATTGGGCTTGGCCTATTGCCTTTTTATTTTTATTAAATTAGTAGATAGGCCATATTAAATACTAAACTTCTAACACCTTATAGCAATCAGACAGCATACACCATCGACGATGAGGTCAGGAAGCCAGTTGTCAAGACCTATCGGAAAACAACTTGAACTGATAAAGCACGAGGATCAAGTAGCCCATATTGCAGGAAAATGAGAGCTCGTCGAATTGCTGCTCGCACTGAGAGTTGAGAGGGAGTTTCAGGACGATCCAAATCCGACAAGGGTAATGGGAGGGCCAACTCAAGGCTGATCCAAAACTTTCCGATGTTCCATTGCGGGCCCAGGAAATGAGAGCTCGTCGAACTCAAATTTGACATGATACCTTAAGGCAAATGAGTCATTGACTTCTGTCCCGAAGGCTCACTATCTTTTGTTGCAAAGTAAACTTTGCCTTGGGGTTACATGAATGATGCCACCCTGTTTGGTTCCAGGCGACTAAAGTTTAGGCACCTGATTTTGACCCCTTTTAGTCATTAAGGACTTGTTTAGTTCACCCAAAATTCAAAAACTTTTAAAGATTTTTCGTCACATCGAATCTTGCGACATACGCATGAAATATTAAATATAGATAAAAAAATAACTAATTGTATAATTTGTCTGTATTTGCGAGACGAATCTTTTGAGCCTTGGACAATAATTGCCAAATAAAAATGAAAGTGCTACAGTACTTAAAAACTTTCCACTCATCAACTAAACAAGGTCTAAATTGCTAAACAGGGTGACTAAAAAGTGATTGAACTGGTTTAGCCTCTAATCCCTTGTGGGGTGACTAAATGTCGACGAAAGCTAGTCGGCAGTCTACCTTGGGGTATACCCACGGTAGTAGTTTATCGGTAGACGGTGCGCAAACTACGAACTCGATGGTGACGCAAGACACGGACAAGCTTTTTATCCAGGTTCGGCCGCCGAGTTGGCGTAATACCTACGTCCTGCGTCTGGTTGTATTGATTTGTGTTGAGAGAATATGATGTATGATCTGTCCTCTAGGGGACCCCTGCCCCTCCTTATATATCCTGTAGGAACAGAGTTACAAGCAAAGTATCCTATTTGGTACAATATCTTGTAGCCTTGCGGTGCACGCCGACCAGTCGTGCGCCGCACGTCTTCATCTTGTGGGCCGAGCCACCTCTGATGGTGCGGCCCATATCGGCCCATGAGGGTATAGGGGTTTATACCCCCACACTAAAAGGACTAAACCAGTCAAAAGACACCCTCTATCCCTCATTAATGCACAAAAGGAGAGAGAATGAGAGGGGGACATTTTGGTCTTTGTATAGTAACTTCAATGGTCTTTGATCCTTGGATGCAAACATGCAGGGACTAAACTTTAGTCCACTGACTAAACAGAACCAAATAGGCCCTTATATTTGGGGCAACTCACTTTTCTCCTTCAGAAGGAGAAGGACATACAAACACATGAAAGGCAGGAGTGGAGCTCATCCTATCTTCAAGTGGCTTTGAAAATCTTCCTGTCAACACAAACATAAAGTGTTTTTTCCTACTCATTCAGGACACACTCAGTACCCACAATATTCTGAGAAGAAAGAACTTCCATCTTCCTTCATTCAGCTTTGTGCTCTGCACCAACAATCATGAAGAAACAAGAGATCACCTTTTCCTGCGGTGTGATTTTGCCAAATCCTGCTGGAGCACTGTAGGGTCGTAGTTGCTGATTCACTTGATCCCTTTAGATTTTTGAAAGTTCTAGAGCCCAACTCAATGAGCCTTTCTTCATGCAAATTGCTAGCATTTTGAGTTGGAGCATCTAGACAATTAGGAATGATGCTATCTTTAGAGGAATGTAGGAAAGCAGTCAGCGGTGCTTAGAGATCTTCAAAACAGTCTTTGGCCTACTTATATGGCGTGCCAAGAAGAAACACTTCCCCCAAACTGAGTTATGGCTAGAGCAGCTTGTTTAATCTCGCCAATCTTTTTTGTTTCCTTGGAAGTGGAAATAAACAGATGAAAAATATTTTAGGGTCTGCTTGGCTCTTTCACTGTCACCTTGGTTGGATGCGCAAAGAAATCAAGCAGACTCTTGCCCTTTTGATCTGGGAACCGAGTAGTCTAAATTGTTGGACAGTGTGTCCAAATCATCTACCACATTCCTACGACATGTTCTCTAGAAGATTGAAATGTGTCGAATGCATAGTCAGCTTCGGCTACTACTGTACTGGCACTTCGTCCATCGAAATACTAGCATTTTGGAACGGATCGGAACTGCACTGTGAGTTGTGACTTGTGAGAAGGGAATCATCTCACCAGAGCGACCAGGAAACTCCGAGCTATATCTCGCACACGAATCATCGCTCGACAAGGTTGTGTCAGGCCGATCGAAACCAATGCACAATGCAGGGTGCAGCAAGGCTGTCAAGGACTATCTGTTACCTTACCTTCCTCCAGGTCACGTCCCTGTTTTAAAAGTCGATCCTTTTGGCTTGCTTGTGCATGCGCAGTCCCTTGGCATGTAAGCATAAAGGGTTAGGAGACTAGATATAGGCTAAAAGCCAAAAAGGGCCAAGAGCCTCAGACCTGTCACCTGTGGATTTATATCTCCGCTCGAGGTCGCTTGTCAGTTGTCACTCAAAGCGAAGAACTCAACCACTGCAGATTTAACAGGTTTTTTAGGGGTTGGTGGAGACCCTAACAATAATAAAACGTCTGGCAAGTTATTCAACTGGTTATTAATAAATTGACAAAGTATTAGTATCATCTTGCAGGTTATATTTACTGGATCAGGTTCTGGTTCATGTTACAGAAGGAGGAGGATCAAACTTTGATGAAGATGGGTTGCAATACTATTGAGGGAGTCGCGATGTAGGTGTTTGCAAGATACAGTTGATGATTTACCAATAGGCTTGCATTCTAGTTGTGTTTTTGGAAACACTTTTTGTTCTCCTCATGCCTCAAAACTTTTGAGATACCTTGGCCTGATTAGCTCTAGTCTGTAATAAAGAACAATCATATATATTGATCGATGCAGAAGCTAAAATATTAATATATTCTATTTTTTTAAAAAAACATTCGTTTAGGAAGTTGTCTGAAATTAATTTGACCATGATTGTATCTAAGCTAATGTTAGCTTCTTCTTCTCTCTCTCTTGAGTGAAAATGTTAGCTTCTTGTTGGCTACAGATATAAATGTCATCCACAATCAAAGAATTTGTTACAGTCCTAAGATGCTTTGAGGCTTTGTTTAGGTGTTGTCAGATTCACCTTAATCTATATGTGTTAGGGTAGATTGATGTAGAATTTATTTGAAGTTTTACTCCAATCCACCCCAACACGATTGTTATGAATTCGACTACATTCGAACAAAGCTTTAGGTGGAACACAGTTCTTCGTAAGGAAATGACTTAGTAACTTAGGCTGCTATATATATTAATTATATAGTCAGCATAATTGACAAGTAGGACTCTACTTCTACTTGATACAAGATGTACTAGGTCTAAACGTTGTATCTCTAGGATTTTCTTTTTATCCCTAACCACACATATTTATACTTCTTGCATTCTCCCTCGGTCCCAACGGAGCAAACAACTGTATGCTTTTAAAATCTTCTCCGCCTCAACATCATTAACTATGTCTTTGGTGGATGATTTGGCACCTAGGGTCGTTCTCCCCTTTTGGAAAAATTAAAGTAGGGACATACCCCATGTATCGGAGATGCCGTGAGGACCTGTTGTGGACACGATACGTGTCCATACATAAAGTATCCAACTCTTGAAAGAATTATGATCCTCCTGAATTTGTATAGTAGTTTTTTTCTTTTCAATTTTTTTTGAGTTCAGTTTTTTTTCAACTACCCTTACCAATTTATGCAATAATCTTACACGCTAGATAGTAGGAACTTGTGGACATATGTCGTGAATGCAAGCTAGGTCCTCATGTCGTGTCTCTTCTCTTTTGATACCATGTGAAAATAACTGAAATGGCTTAAATCCTCTCATTTATGTTTATTATCTTGTGTCTACCATGTGAAAATAACTGAAACAGCTTATTATATTTATTATAGTTGACATAATTGATGTATGTCCTTGAATGACTGAACTTATGACTATAAGTCTATTTGAAGTACTCTCTCCATCTGTGAAAGAATATTACTATGTGTTACGTGCTAGTAAAATAGTTCACCTTTAAACAGGTTTCTAGTGAATAATATTCATATTTATGGTTCTAAATAAATTTATTATGAAAATATATTTCGTAATTGTCTAATTGTGTTTATTTGATATTACAAACATTGATTTTTATCTATAATTGATCAAACTCAAGATACTAAAACAGACACTTGTATTCTTTCTTGGATGGAGGGAGTATTTTTTTTCACGACCGGATGTGCACCCGTATTTCATTAAGAGGAAAGCAAACCAAAGTACACAACGAGCGCGAAAGACGGATCCAAGGCGAGAGGCCTCAGAACCTTATGTAAATCTAACATTCACCATATATGCTAGTACAAAACTACGCATAATTTGCGAGAAGGGGTAGACACTAGACGCGCTGCAGGTTGACTTTGGCCGCACTCAAAGCTACAGAGTGCTTGCATATCGCATATGGACCAGCCATCTCTCTCTCTCTCGCGTCGATTTATCAGCAACAGGCAACAGCAGGCTCAGCAAGCTGTGACTGTGAGATGACCGACGTTGATGCGACCGCCGAGAGTTGTTAACCAATCGGCGGATCGATCGAGCAGCCGCGAACCACAAACGAAAGCTACTAAACGGAGCAAAAGGCAGGCAGGCACAAGTGCAATCGTGAAGCATGGGGCAGGCGCAACACGCATGCACACCACCAGAATCGCCATGCGTTGGAGATGGATCACACGCAGAGATGGCGGCCTGCAGATGCATTGCCTTGCTTGGCCCCCACCTGTTGAGCCTATGCAAAGTGCCCTGATCCCCACTATATATATATATATATAGCCCACCCCCATGCTACCAATCACCAAATCATCGCAGCACAACAGAACAAGCACAGAATTCGTTTGTCAAAGGGCCTACCTCTAGCTAAAGAGAAATGGCGTCCTCGTCTGCTCTCCGTTCCAGCGCCTCTGTCGTCGTCGTCGTCGTCGTGGCAGTGGTGCTGCTCGCCGCCATGGGAGCCGAGGCCGAGACAAGAAAGTACCAGTTCGATGTAAGTGTATTTTTTTTATGATTATTACTAGTTCATTCATGCAAGCGTCACCGTATCATCGATCCCGTCAATCTTCACCAGCAAAGTGGCAAGTGAACCGTGTGATTATGTTAGTGTAGTTCTACGTGCATATGTCTATATATGCATCTATTTTATCTATATTATATCTATATATCTATATCTAAAGAGACAAAAAATTCTCTTCACTTTTTTTCATCCGGCCCTCTCTCTAACTACCCCGATATGGAAGAAATCTCTTCATATCTCATATGTGACTCGGACAAATAACCTATACTCCTACAATAAACAAATATTCACACACTAAGTTATCGTTGTCGTTTAGACATACATTTTTCACGCCAGGCAAAAAAAAAATTCAATTATCTCGGTAAGAAAATCTTGTCCATGATCGTCCTATAGACGAGTCAGGCCAGGACTGTAAATTTTCTAGACAGTTGGATCTCTATCTAGACACTGTCCACAAGGCTCGTGGACACACCAAAACTTGATGGGCTCAGGATGGGCATGACATATCTCAAATTGCTATGGTCTACTGTAACTTTATTTGAGTAGGAATAAAAATTTCCTTTTAGAATTTGGATTAGACATGGTCCAAGTATGCAAATGGTGAATTGAAATGATTAGGAATAAAATCTATTCTTTGTTAGAACTTGGATTAGGTGATAGTCAAGCAAACAGTGAACTAAAATCCATGAGTAGCTTGTTCTCTAATCCAATATAAATAACTGTACCTCCAAGTTATACCCAATACTAGTGTAATTCTCAACTAATCTGTTGATGATTATAATGAAGTCCTCTCTTGATTTTGCACATGGTAGCCCTAGTTGAGAATAAGGATGGGGACGGTGCTCTAAACGGGCACCCACGGTTCTTCTCTAGTGTAATTTAATGAAGTAAATGGACAATTTTTTTCCTATTTTTTTTCATTTGATTCATTTAGTTACACTAGGGAAGAACCATGGATATCCGTTTGGGCATCGTCCCCATCCTTATTCTCAACTAGGGCTACCATGTGCAAAATCAAGAGAGGACTTCGTTATAATCATCAACAGAGTCCTTGACATGACATCAGCCAACTCATTACCAACTTGGTGACTTTACTCGGATCTTAAAAGAAAGTCCTGTAACTCGATATTTAATTCTATCAACATGTAAATAGTAAGAAAAATAAAGTTATGATATATTTACAACTAATACGTTTGTGCCTTATAATGGGAGAAAAAACCTACCAAAGTCATATTTTAATTTAGTACAGCCTTCATAGGACATTGGCATATTAGTGTTGATATTAACTATTATGGATGACGTGGTTAATAAATTCTAAATTTTATAGAAATAGTAAAATATAAATAGATATATAGTATCGTGTCTTCGCTTTCATTAGTTTTTCATTAATATCCATTGCAATACATGAACATGTTTACTAGTTATAATAAAATCAATCTGTATGTATGGCAGGTGCAAATGACCAGCGTGACGCGGCTGTGCGGCACGAAGGGCATCGTGACAGTGAACGGACAGTACCCAGGTCCCACGCTGTTCGCGCGGGAGGGCGACCACGTGGAGGTCAACGTGGTCAACCGCTCCCCCTACAACATCAGCATCCACTGGCACGGCGTGCGGCAGCTGCTGAGCGGGTGGGCGGACGGGCCCTCGTACATCACGCAGTGCCCGATCCAGCCCGGCCAGAGCTACGTGTACCGGTACCAGATCGTCGGGCAGCGCGGCACGCTGTGGTGGCACGCGCACATCTCCTGGCTCCGCGCCACCGTCTACGGGCCCATCGTCATCCTGCCCCCCGCCGGCGTGCCGTACCCGTTCCCGGCGCCGGACGAGGAGGTGCCCGTCATGTTCGGCGAGTGGTGGAGGAACGACACGGAGGCGGTGATCGCGCAGGCGCTGCAGACCGGCGGCGGACCCAACGTCTCCGACGCCTACACCATTAACGGACTCACGGGGCCTCTCTACAACTGCTCCGCTCAAGACACGTTCAAGCTGAAGGTGAAGCCCGGCAAGACGTACATGCTCCGGCTCATCAACGCCGCACTCAACGACGAGCTCTTCTTCTCCGTCGCCAACCACACGCTCACCGTCGTCGACGTCGACGCGCTCTACGTCAAGCCCTTCACCGTGGACACCCTCATCATCGCGCCGGGGCAGACCAGCAACGTCCTGCTCGCCACCAAGCCGACGTACCCCGGCGCGATCTACTACATGGAGGCGCGGCCGTACACCAACACGCAGGGCACGTTCGACAACACCACCGTCGCCGGCGTCCTCGAGTACGAGGACCCTTCTTCTTCCTCCTCCTCCGGCGAGAACCAGAGCAACAGCAACCTCCCGGTCTTCGCGCCGACCCTGCCGCCGATCAACGACACCAGCTTCGTGGCCAACTACACCGCGAAGCTCCGAAGCCTGGCGAGCGCGGAGTACCCGGCCGCCGTGCCGCAGGACGTCGACCGGCGGTTCTTCTTCACCGTGGGGCTCGGCACGCACCCGTGCGCCGGCGGCGTCAACGGGACCTGCCAGGGCCCCAACGGGTCCCGGTTCGCGGCGTCCATCAACAACGTCTCGTTCGTGCTGCCCACGACGGCGCTGCTGCAGGCGCACTTCGCCGGCAGGTCCAACGGCGTCTACGCCACCAACTTCCCGGCGTTCCCGCCGACGCCGTTCAACTACGCGGGCACGCCGCCCAACAACACCAACGTGATGAACGGGACGAAGGTGGCCGTGCTGCCGTTCGGCACCAGCGTGGAGCTGGTGCTGCAGGACACCAGCATCCTCGGCGCGGAGAGCCACCCGCTGCACCTCCACGGCTTCAACTTCTTCGTCGTCGGCCAGGGGTTCGGCAACTTTGACCCGACCAATGATCCGGCCAAGTTCAACCTCGTCGACCCCGTGGAGCGCAACACCGTCGGCGTGCCCGCCGGCGGCTGGGTCGCCATCCGCTTCCGTGCGGACAACCCAGGTTTAATTTAATTTGCACACTGGAACCATCGTAGCATAGCATTGTTTCTGATCGAGGCCCCAACAAATTAATGTTGGTCCTAACTCGAGAACGCACTGGCGTTACATGCAGGTGTGTGGTTCATGCATTGTCACCTGGAGGTGCACATGAGCTGGGGCCTGAAAATGGCATGGCTGGTGCTGGACGGGAGCCTGCCGAACCAGAAGCTGCCGCCTCCGCCATTGGATCTGCCTCAGTGCTAGGCGCGCGTCAGAGACTCAAGAACAATGGCCAATGTTGGTTTCCTCGATCAGTTCCACTGCATTATTATATTACCCATCATCAATGCGCAGCTTCGTTTGCTCGATCAGTTGCCGTTTTGCATGGTATTGTACCTCGATTTTTCTGCAGCTTACGTCGCGACAATTTCTTTTCCTAGTTGGTGTGATTCTTTTTGTTAATGGATTATTCCTGATTTCCCATCGTTTCTGTTGTGCTTCGTTCGGCGGCCATGTTTCTTGTAATCTTTCTTGTAGCTCAAAGCTTGCCTGTAGCTTTTTTTGTGTGTGTGTGTGTGTGTGTGTGTGTGTGTGTGTTATGGGTGCAATGTAACCTTGCGCTTGGCCTGGTATGACTAATAAAAAGTGTAACGTGACTGATTTCTCTGAATTAAGATAGAGTTTGTAGTCATCTTTTTCACAGTCTGGCTTAAGAGACTTGACTCATGACACGTTCACGAAAAAAAAAAGAGACGACTCGTGGACTACCGAGTACCGACCCAATCAACCTCGTTCGATCTTTTATGGCGAGTATACATCGATACATGTTAGTGGTCTATGATACATGTCAGTGGTCTATTATACTTGCAAAAAAAATTGTAAAATATGATCAGTAGTAATTTCGTTTGTATTTGACAAATATTGTTTATTTATAGGCTAACTAGGTTTAAAAGATTCGTCTCGTTACATACACACTGTGTAATTAGTTATCTTTTTTACTTATATTTAATGCTCCATGCATATGCCGCAAATTTTGATGTGGCGAAGAATCTGAAAAATTTTGCAAAATTTTTTGGAAACTAAACAAGGCCTTAGTAAAAGACAAACATTGTACATATTGTATATTAAGTCGTCTTAAATTATTACGTGGCACTATATGTTTGATCAAATGTTCTACCTAGTTATCAGTGATTATACACCTATACTGTAGCAAGAGAGAAAGTTGTACAGTGTAGCACGAAAAATGTTTCCCTCTTTCCAACATGTGACGGAAAGCTGGTGAAACCAGTTTCAGCTCCTTTGGGCTGTTTTGTATAAGCTGAAGGTAGGAGAGGCCTTTCCAAACTAGAGTGAAAGACCATATTGCGATTAACAATCTGTCGTTGTGTTGCCTAGATTTGAGCTAGTGTTAGATAACATGACAAAGACATACTATATCATTATTGGTAGGCTTTTTAAGGGCACAATTTTGGAACTGATGTAAGAAAAAATGTACAATTTTGGAGTGCATTTTTTTCAGGTTTTTTTTCGTGTCTATCTTCAAAAGCTTTGCCGAGTGCCAAAAAAAACTTTAAGACCCAAATTGCACCCCCTTTACTAACTAAAAATTTGTCATGTGGTCTTTGCCAAGTATGATACTCAACAAAGATTTTGCCAAGTGTATTTGGGTCTTTACCGAGTGCCACAGACACTTGGCAAAACACCAGTGTCCCGTAGTGCTAGTCCAGTAGTCCTAACTCTTAACTATATGCATCCATGCATTAGATTAGAATTTTGGAATAATCTTGGCATATCTAATATAATGAAGAGTTTATTATAAACTTAATTAGGATTGATGAAATTTAACTCAAAACAAAACATAATGTAGAACGGAGGAAGTACATCTTGGACACGCTACCATTACGATTTCTGGGCTTCGCAACAGAAGGCATGGCTTTGTATGGCCTATGGGACTAGTATACAATGATCTCATGCAGTCAATCAATCAAGAAAAGTTAAGCAAGTCAATCGTCGTAGGGTCAATGTGCTTAACCGAAACTTTCCATCAGGATTATTTTTTTCTCTGCTAATAATACGAATGGGCTTGTCCGCGCACGGTCCACCCGGGCCGGCCTGGGATGGCAGTGGCTGCTGGTCAGGGCCCAAAGGGCCATCGCGCAGTGGCAGTTTTTGGTCGTTGTTGTGGTCGGCCGGCCAATGCCCAGCGCCCCTCCTTGTCCAAAAAAAAAAAAAAAAAAAAAACCACCCGTGCCGTTGTGACTCGCGAATCGCGAGGGCCCCTTCGACTCTTCGAGGGATTGCCGAAGAAATCGCCGGTTCTCCCCCTGCATTCTCGCTCGGTGGCCCGCCCCTGGGTCCCTGCATTCTCGCGACTCGCACGCTGACCTGTTGCCTGTTGCACAGCGCTGGCGTCAGCAACACAAGGCTCGGTCATAGCCAACCAGATGCGGATTCGTGTCAGGAACTCAGGATGCGAGCTCGTCCCCTCTCTCCTCGATCTCCTTTCCCCCTCCCGGCCCTCCATGAGAACATTTGCTCCCAAGGCAAGCACAATCAGGGTGGCAATTTCGATCATGGTGGATGATCAGGTTTCGCCTTAGGATGCAGTCCAGCCGTTCGATGGTATTCCCCTGAGAAGAGGCCTACGTTCGGTCTCCGGTCTTTCGGCTTGGAGGTATGATGACCTGCTAAAGTCATCGCAGAGCTGCTCTCCCCTCCCTTCTAAAATCCGATACAACAGCTGTAGAATCGGAGTGTCTTGCTTGCCTGTAGTTGATTCCTCATCATGCTCATCGGTTCACTTGTATCTGCTTGCTTGTGTGGTGCAAAACTTCAAATGGCAATACTATCGGTTTGCTACGATTGCCCCTCTTGCTTTTAACGACCAATTCTGGTCATTGGTTGTTTTGTCCACTGTCCTTTGGTGGACGAGTATTTGTGCTGTGAAAGTAACGAGCTTTTAGCCTGGTATTTTTTTCCAATTAAATTCATGTTTTTCATTTACATACAGGAAAGACAGTTTGAAGCCAAGATTGCGCTTTGTTATCATTTGCTAAAACAGAGTAATAAAATGCAATTATATAGTGTTTTATTTTCCTTAAAAAACTGCCGATTACTCAAAAATGGACACCTAAGGTAATTTAAGTGATTGTCCTTATATCATTTAGAACACTGGATTTCAGTCCTAAACAATTGAAGCGGAAACACTTTTTGTTCAGGTAACATAATGAGCTTCCTTTACAGAAGTATTGCATCCTGATTCAATGTATTAGCGTACTTGCTGGTGATCCCTCTTTTTTTTTGTATTCTTAGCTTACAAGGCACATATGAACTGTATTGGTAGATATTTTACTTTACATTTGATGCATTTATGTACATGCTGTGCTGCTGATTAATTTATTCCTTTTATGGTAGCCTCTTTCAGGGTATGTTCATCATCCTTTCTACAGCAATACCTCAGTTCAAGGCCAACTATGTAATGTCTTGACTCTTTAGTTGGTGAGACAACTCTCTTGAGCTTCATTCACAACTTTCTTCCATTCTACTAGTAGACGCGTAGTTCTCAATTCTGATTTCGACATCGTGACATCTGTTCTGGTATCCATAGCTGAGAATAGCCAGTGCGCTTTCTGATCATGAGCTTTCTGTTACATTGATTCATTAACATACACATCAGTGCATATCAATTTAGAGCTTTAGACTAGGGCATTTATATGTAAAGGTTGGTTGGTTGGTTGTTACACTGGAGAAATCATTATCCAGCTGTACCTTTGCGATGTACTTAGCTTAATATCAACCACCAGATGGCAGCTAGGTACTTGTGTCTGCTCACTCTTGTGCTGTACTCTCCACTGTAATCCAAGCTGACAGAAAGCAAAGGGATCACATCTGAAACAGCAAACTTCAAAACGTAGTTGGCAGTAAATTGATGCTTTTATTGTCGGTAATTTTGACCCATGTTCTATGGATTTTTTATTATTATTTAGGAATTGATTTGGACATGTGAACCTTTTTATCAGGTCCATAAATCTGAATCTGTCCACATATACTAACAAATACTGTAGGCTAATTCTATTATGTAAAGAAGCTTTAGATACATAATGTGTCAAGAGCAGACATTAATTACAAAATGGCAGGATTGGTTGTAGATTTGGGAGAGCTTGCTGTACAGTTTCTATATTCACCAAGATCTAATTGTGTTGGGCTAGCCATAATTTGTTGTGCTGTCGCTGTTGAAGTAATTCCTCAATGAATTCTCTTTTAAGCATAGCAGTCTTCCAAGTGTGGGAACATCCATCTGTGGTGATAGCCTTACATGTCAAGATATTTACCTATTGAGCCTCCGACAGATCGGTGAGATCACTCGCTTTCATAACTGCTGTGACCTGAGAAGTGGAGAGGACAACAAAAGCTAAAGCAATGGCTCACCTGATCTGCTGAGACTTGTTGCTGCTGCTGCTTGTGTAAGCCGCCGACAACACTGGCTCTTTCCTTACAAGAACAATTGCAACTGTGTGGACAGGTGTGTTTCCAAACCTATCTTGTATAGCCTTTTATTTTTGGATTCTCTCATTGGCAGCTCTAGATCAACCTTCTTTGTCTTTTTGCACTTCCTTTATATTGCTTCGAGATTTTGTTTGATCATCTTAAACCTAGTCCAAGAACATCTGAAAAGAAATTTTGGAATTAGGCTTACAGGCGTGCACGCGGCGCCAATGGGGTTTCATTATTTCCTTAGCAGAACCTAGAATCATGTGCTAGCTTTTGAGCAGGCACAGAGAACCATCATCTTAGTTGGGTGTCGCAGAGCTACACTACACGAAAAGGAACAGCCGAAACTATACACAATACACATAAGCGCAGAAGTAGACACGCATGCGTGCGTGTACAAAGATTCTGAAATAAACAAGTGTTAGATCCTTTTATTATATGTATATATAAGAATATGGCAAAGATGGGGGCGTTGTCAAATGCCAATAACTCCTCCCGTTGCCTGACCCACCAACCGGATTACATTACAAAAATGGTAAAGCTAAGTTCTTCCTTGATGCCCAAGCGGATGATGGCCCTTCACTCTGACAACACCTTTGTGATATGGTACCAGCAGCCACAGCAGCACAAGGAAGAGGGGGGGACTCCGCGGGACTCGTCATTACAGCCTTTTCCCCGGGCACCACTCCAGCCGCACAGCTCACTCCAGCCGAAAGCACGCCATGGCAGAGGAGAAGAAGAGGCACAAGCACAAGCACAAGGAGAAGGAGAAGGAGAAGCAGTCAGGCGGCACGGAGCAGGCGGCGCACTTCAAGCCGTGCGCCGACGTGAAGGGCATCCGGTTCGGGGGCCAGTTCATCGTGAAGTCGTTCACGGTGCGGCGGGCGTCGCCGCTGGAGCTGCTGCGGCTGCTGGACATCCCGCCGTCTTACCTGAGCGAGTGCCAGAGCCTGCCGTTCCCGTCCACCACCACCTACATGCCCACCAGCTTCACCATCCTGGCGCACCAGGCGTGGCACACGCTGACGCTGGGCCTGGGCACCAAGAAGTCCAAGGTGGTGCTCTTCGTGTTCGAGTCCGAGAGCATGAAGGCGGCCGTGGACCAGCTGTGGCCCGCCATGATCCCGCTCGGGGACGTGAACAAGAAGCTCATCCGTGGGCTCACGGGCAGCGAGATGGCGCGGTTCAAGTTCCGCAAGGGCTGCCTCACCATCTACGTCTACGCCGTGCGGCGGCTCGGCGCCGCCGGGTTCATGCGCACCGATGACCTCAGGCGGATACTGCAGTCGGTCGTGGAGCTCAAGGACTTCCTGGACCACACCGCCATGCTCGCCATCCCGAGCCAGAAGAGCATCACTCTGCAATCCCGGACAGCGGCGGTAGCTCACTGAGATCACAGCGCATGTCATCTCCTTCCTCTGAATCTCTGATCTGATGACGCTACGAGAACATCGATCGGTTCAGCATCGCAGAACAGAACAGGTACGGTCGGCTTGTAGTTGTAATCTTCAGAGGTCCTCATTTTTTTTCCCTCTCGGTTCGATTCGTTTGTTCAGTGTCGGTGCAAGTGTTCACCTCCTCTGCTGGGAGCAGAGCAGCTGTATAGATCTGTTGAGCAAAACGTGTTTCAGCAAATCAAGCATAGGTTTTTTTTTCTTTTGTCCCAAAGGCAATTTTCCTTGAATGGATCTTACTTACATGTTGGTAATTGGTATACTGGTGTAGTCTTGTCCACTGAAATAATCCATCAATGAAGCCATCTGTTCTAGTGGCACTTTCTGGACGTACTGAGCAGCACTTGCTGCTGACTGCTGTAGGTAGCTACGGTACAATACAGTGTTTGGAATTTTTTGCTCTCCTACTCTACCCTCTCTAGTATACTCATTGTTCCACAGCATTGTGAACTCCTTATGTTTTTGGAATTTGGTACTAGAATTGCACCCAATTGCGTACTACTCTATCGCACATCTGTTTCTCAGCGTTACTGTTGCTTGTTAGGATGGCCAAATGGAGCTGTCAGTGTTCACTTCGAGAAAGAAAATGGAGCTGCTAGATGGGGAAGGTGAATGCTACAGGATCTCAGAGAAAGTGAATGCTATTATCTCTCTCCTTATGTGGGAAGTAGCCATCATGTAACTAGTAGAAAAAGATGTATAGATGCTATCTTTTGACCTGTTTGGAGGGGTGACAGTGTGACACCAATTTTTCCGAGCATTTTCTCCATGCTCCCTTGCAGTTGCAGCTGAAAATTTTGACCGACGAGAGAGCCCCGCCCGGATAGAAATAGGCCCGGGCCCGGCGGGACAGATGCTGCGGGTGCTGTCGCCATGATCATGGGGGAGGTAAAAGTTAGTTGGGCAGGACACTCGATTCAGTGACGTGCATGATGAGTGGTTGAGCGGCATGGCATGGGCCACACCCACTACGCCCGCCCCTAAATCATGAGCAACAAAGCCATCTCCGGGTCGCCCGGTGCGAAAGGACGGTGTAGTCCCTACTGCAACCTGCTTCTTGGATCATCGCTTTTCAGTAGTCCTTGACTCCTTTGGATCCCCTGCTTTGGTTAATGAAGCACCAAGATTGCACTGCTAAATCATTGCTGACTGCAACTTGCAACCAAGCATAAGTGTAGCCAAATAACAGGATTCCATACGCATCAGGCTGTTTGGATCCGTCCCAACTATACTTTAGCTAGCTAATTTGATGAGTTAGAGGTTGTTTGGATCCTCTACTAATATGTGAATATAAACAATATTGCCCTTTCTTCCTCCCTCTACACTGCTCATGCCACTGCTCCCTTTGCCTCTCACCTCCACCCACCATTGTCTCCCTCACTCGCCTCATGCTTCTCCCCCCTCCCTCCATCACTCGCTCCGCCTCTCCTCCGCTGCTCCTTTTCTCCTAGCTCGCCGCATCGGAGATCTCGTCCCCCCCCCCTCCCACCGTCCCCACACTCCTGAAGCCACAAAACCTGTCAATTCACGATTTCTCCTTCTCTAGCTAGGGGTGAGGGGAGTAGTTGAGGAGGCGCGGCATGGCCTTGGCGGGCGAGCGTGGCCACAAAGTTCACGTGTTGAGAAGTCAAGCACGAGCACATGAATCGTTGCGGTGAAGGGAAAAAGGGTGAGGGCATTTTGGTAACTGACCACTTTTAGCTACCAATAGCTAGGTTGAAACAACTATGAGATTGTATACCCTCTAGCTAAACTTTAGCTAGACTGTTTGGAACCCTAGCAACTAAATTTAGCTAAATTCAGCCAACTAAAGTCTTGAGAAACGGGAGAGTAAAGGCTATGAGAAACGGGAGAGTAAAGGCTATTTCATTGCAATCCATATAGTACAATTCAATCCAGGCAAATCGAACGCTTAGAGATACTTTTGGAGATGGTGCATGCAAAACGGTGCAATGCGAGATTCCTAGGGCTGCAAGTTAACGCGTCTTAGACCTTTCTTTTTGGGTCCAGTTTGGCATATTATGTTAGGTGCATAATCTGTTTTTCTTCGAAAAGTGGCTCATTCTGTTAATCTTTCAACTTATTGGTCATGTTTGCTTGTCTAAAAAGTCATGGTTGAAGTACTATTCGCTGATATGTTACGAGAGAAAAAAACTATTTAATAGCTGGTAGATAAACACTACTTAGTAGCTAGTAGATAAGCTCAAGCGAAGAGAACCATCCAAGTATGTGCTTCAAAATTCTTCATTTGGCACAGTTTGTACTCAATCCGTGAACAAAGGACTGAATCATATGGCAAACAGGCCCTGGCTGGACCTGGAAGCGTTTGTGTAAAATGTATACTCCCTCCATACTGGTATTACAAGTCGTTTAGGACATGATTGCGCATACCGAGGAGTGCCAAAGAGTGACTAATTAGAGGATAGTTTTTCTTCTTTATCCTTATTAAATAAGGCTGCGGGTGCCTCCTATACTACAGATGTTCATAGCCTAGTTGGTAAGTGCTCCACGGCCCGAGATTTGAGGTTGAGTGTTCAAACTTGTTAGCCGTAATTTTTTTTTTGAGATTCAGGCAATTTGCATGGGGATTTTGCATGGCTGCATGCTCGCGGGAGGTCGCTGGTTGCTTTGGAGGCCGCGATTTTTTTCGTTTGTTCGAACTTTTCACTTGTGCGCGTCATCTATTTCCTTTGGCGCTCATTGCGGCTCACTTTCGCGCAGCATTCCATTGCTCGACTGCTTGCTGCAATAAACACCGGAACGGCGCGGCCCAGTAATGCGTGGCCGAGGAACCGATAATGGCCGAGGAACCGATATGACGCCGCGCTATTAACGCGCGGCACAGGAGCCTAAGCACAGGGGCAGCAGCGTCCAATTTAGCTAAATCACGCCAGAATGACTTCTTTTGATTCAAACTGTGTGAAGACTAAAACGACATCTATTTCTAGTATGGAAGGAGTACATGCTCAAGCTGTACCAGTCTTGGGTACGGAGAGATAATACTAATGAAATGTGTCCTTATCTAAACATCTGATATGGATCGAGATGACAGTCCTCCAGCGAGCATCACTATTTGGCAGCTCGTGTATAATTGTGGCCGAGCGGTAGCTAGCAGAGCTGGCTGCTGGGGTCTTCGACGCCATGCGTTGGCACTTTGGCAGCGTTGCGAGGTTTGGTATTTGCCGAGCCATCCCCGGCATTCCCAGCTAATTTCTGGCGCACCGGGTTTTATCGTTTATGCCGAAAAAGCCGAGCGAGGAGAGGGGACACCGGACACCAACCTGCTGATTGACTCGCGGTCCCGGCCGCGTGCGCTCGATCATCGTCTTCCATTCCAAACCGTGGCGACGGATGGGAGGGCTTGAATTCAATCATGCCATGCCGCCGGGGTCCCGCCGACCGGGCAAGGAAAGCAGCAGATCGAGACGTATTTATGCGCTCATGTGGCGGTGCATGGGCAACCGTCTGCCGGCCTGTGCATTGGCATTGGCTGGCTGGCGCGTCCCGAGACCGGAGCCCATGGCTGGCTGGTGGCCTGGCCTGGTGCTGGTGGGTGGCACACTGGCACTGGCGCGCGCATGTTCTGGTGCTGGCGCTGGAGCTGGTCCTTCCAATCGCGGAAGACTTTTCTGCCCTGCCTCCTTGTTCTCGTGCTGTTTCCCGGGTTGACATTGACAACGAGCTCTGGTGTGCCAAAAAGAACTGCCATAGCGAAGCAACGCGGCAGCGGTCCGATCGTGTTGCCATATGCCATGCATCATCTCGGCAGATCGTGTGAGGGCACTCCCAATGCAAGACTCTGTCACAGAGTCCAAGTCAATTAATTACATATTATTTATGGTATTTTACTGATGTGACACCATATTTATTAAAGAAAGAGGTAGAAAAAATAAGACTCCAAGTCTTATTTAGGGCATTCACAATACGGACTCTATCATAGAGTCTAAAGTTATTTATTACCTCGAACAATGTGGACTTGGAGTCTAAATAAGACTTGGAGTCTTATTTTTTCTACCTCTTTCTTCAATAAATATGCTGGCACATCAACAAAATATCATAAATAATATGTAATTAAGTATCTTGGACACTGTGATAGAGTCTTGCATTATGAGTGCCCTTAGACTCTAAGTGCACATTGTTCGAGGTAATAAATAGTTTTAGACTCCATGATAGAGTCTGCATTGTGAGTGGCTCTCTCTGCCACTCTCTGCGAGAGAACTGGGATACGGAGAGCGCGCTCGTGTCAGCCTAGCTAGCAGCCAAATCCAATGTCCCAATTGGTTCCCGAGTCGCGACTTCATGTCTCACATGAGGGCTGGTGGAATCCTGGAGACCCTGCACAAGGTGATCATGAGGATTGAGGGCTTCTTTTGGTCGACATAACTCTGAGCATAATAGTTTTGCCCATTAAACTTGTTCATTTGCTTATAGTATTATATAAAGGGGGATCTATTGGTTCCGGGACGGATACTTCTCAGTATTTATTTGAGTACCGGTATTATCGCCTGTACATTCACGCTTTATTATCGACAACTTTGGACTCCCTCCTTTGCTTTCACCTTTCGGTTTTCATTTATATGATACGATGAGAAGTTGATTGAAATTCCTGGGGCAAAGTTGATTGGCCTTACCATACTAATGAAGTCGATGGAAGATTAAAGTTAGTGCGTACCAACAATATAAAGCGCCTAGCTTTATATTCACATCAACTCTTTGAAGCGCAGTGCATAGTGAGCTGCATTTGCAAGTACTCCCTCTGTTACTCAAAAAAATGACGACATCATTTAGGATCCAAGGAGTGATTAATTAGAGTAGAGTTTTCCTTGTACGCCCCTATTAAATACGACTACGGGTGCACTCTCTACAAGAACATACATTAGCTCAAGTGGCTAGCCAGTGTGTTGGGCTTGAGGTGTTAGGATCGAAGCTTGATGGCCGCAATTTTTGCATGGCCTGCATGGGGCTTTTTTTTTGCATTTTTGCATGGCACTGTTTGCCTGAGGCGCGCCGATTCGCGCTTGTTTGGCTGTTTTGGCGAATTTTTTGGCCAGGCGCGTGTGGGAGACGCATCGTGCCATGCTGTAAAGGCAGTAAAGCTGAAGCAAAATTTTTTTGCGGTAAACTCGCGAGGGCGCGTTGAAGAAGACCGACGTTTGGGTTGCCTTGTTCTCTATTAAAGCGCCTGTGTTCTTCACTTCTTCTCTTCACTCAAGCTCCTGTTCTTCACTAAATCATCTTGGCCGAGCAGCAACTCACATGGCTGATGTTGGGTTTGATCTCAACGTTCGATTAGAAGATGATGACGATGGCGACGTTGCATTTGATCTCAACGACCCTCCATTGCAGCATGACCACGGTATTGTACTTGTTCTTATCTTGTCCATTTGCAACCGTGCTCTTAATCGTTCTCATATCAAAGGATGTTGTTACAGGTTTTGATTTAAACTTACCGGTAGATGAATTTGGTGCAGTCGATAGCCATTATCTACAAAACCTTGCTGATATGTACCCACACTTGCAGTATTTTCTACATTTTTCACTAAAAATAGAACATGTTGCCGACAACTAATGCTTGTTTTTTTACTATAAATAGAACATGCTCCCATTCAAGGAGCTCGGCAACGAAAGAAAGACATGACCGAAGAAGAGAGAAAGCAAGTTTACCAAGCTTTGTTGGCAAGAAGCAAGAATGGAAAACTAGGCAAAAATGATACGAAAGAAGTTGCTACTCAGTTTGGTCATGACCGACGTGCAGTTCAGCGCCTGTGGCAGCGAGGTAAAATAGCACTTGCAAATAACATTCCGGTTGATCTTGGTAGTCGAAAGAGGGGTAGAGTTGGTCGTAAGGCATCTACTATTAATTTGGAACTATTGCGTAATATTCCTTTGAAGGAAAGAATGGTCATCGAAGATGTATGTGCTAAACTTAGCATGAGCAAAGCTACTGTTATAAAGTATTTGAAAAAAAAGGTTTGCTTCGGCGCCATTCTAGTAGCATCAAACCCTATCTCACTCAAGCTAACAAGAAGTCTAGATTACAGTGGTGTGTTGACATGGTTAAGAGGGATTTGGTTGCTGATCCAAGGTTTAAGGATTTGTATGACTTTGTGTTCATCGATGAAAAGTGGTTCTTTCTCTATCAAAGTCTGAAAAGTATTATTTGCTACCCGATGAAGAAGATGCATATCGGACTTGTAAGAACAAGAACTACATTCCTAAGATCATGTTCTTGTGTGTTGTTGCTCGGCCAAGATTTAGGGATGGGACATGTATTTTTGATGGTAGAATTGGTTGTTTTCCTCTTGTTCGGTATGAGCCAGCAATGAGAGGTAATGGGAGAACCGGACGTATTCGTGGAGACATGATTATGAAGCCCATAACTTCGATCACAAGAGAAGTTATTAGAGAATTCATGACTCGAGCGAAGGCTGCTGCAACTCCGGCGTGGAGTCCGGCACCACCTCGATGGAGTCCGGCACCATCTCCGACTCCGGCGAAGGCTGCTGCAACTCCGGCGCCACCTCGATGGAGTCCGGCACCATCTCCGAGTTCGGCGAAGGCGAGCGACGAGCACGAGCAGCGGCGAGCACGAGCGGTGGTGAGCGCGACCGGCGATCGCGAGCAGTGACGAGCGGCGGCGAGCGGGAGCGGCGGTGAGCGGCGTCCATGGCGAGCGGGAGAGGCGAGCGGCCACGCAGCCGAGCAGCGGCGATGGCTAAATAAAGACGCGAGTGGAGAATTGCTCACGGTGCGGCGCATGCAAGAATCGAAGCGACTGAGAGTTACTGCACCGTGCAGCAACCAAAGCAGCAAGGGCACACACGTCCATATTCACGGCTGCCAGCTCAGAACGATATTTTTAGGCAAAACACGATTAGGGGTCAGAACGACGTTTTTTAGAGTAATAGAGGGGAGTATGTAAGTGGAGCACGCCATATTGGGCGCGGTGGCGCAGCCTGTGAATCGAGCTTAGCTACCTTTCAAGCAGGGGCTTAGAGCGAATGCATCACAAGGCACAACGACGATTGGCATGGGAGGATTTAGGGGTATTTCCCAATAAAGATGCGAGTGGAGAATTGCTTACGGTGCGGCGCATGCAAGAATCGAAGCGACCGAGAGTTACTGCATCGTGCGGCAACCAAAGCAGCAAGGGCACACACGTCTATATTCACGGCTGCCAGCCCAGAACGACATTTTTAGGCGAAACACGATTAGGGGTCAGAACGACGTTTTTTAGAGTAACGGAGGGAGTATGTAACTGGAGCACGCCATATTGGGCGTGGTGGCACAGCATGTGAATCGAGCTGAGCTACCTTTCAGGCAGGGGCTTAGGGCGAATGCATCAAAAGGCACAACGACGATTGGCATGGGAGGATTTAGGGGGTATTTCCCAATAATGCTATAATTTATATTATTTTCTCACAGCTCAAACACATGTAAAAACTTGCGTTTCAATTAGAAGTCTAGATTCTAGAAAATAAATATTAGTTTAAAGTTGCTGATTTGCAGTGTTATTGGCTATATTTTAAGCCTATGGATTCGACTTTTTTATGACATGAAAGTGGGAATACCGAAGTTTCAAATCCTAGCTCCGCCACTGATTGGACAGAGACAGCTTGGTTTTGGAAAGTGGGCAGCTAGGCCTTGGCGCAAAACAAGCCCTAAGGGCACTCCAAATGCTAGAAACTACGTATAGTTTCTATACCTATTAATTTCTATAGACAATATGTATAGAAACTATGGTCTCAATGGATAGTTTCTATAGAATATTTTTTATCCAATCATATTCATTCTCTCTCTATTCTCAACCAATCATATCACTTCATGTCTTGGATCTCGTGTAGACATGGTTTCTAATTTAGACCCAGTTTCTATGACTTTTGCTCTCTCTCCTCAATAACTACCTATCCACATCAGCAAAATGCTTAGGTGGCACTGCAATTAATGTCTATAGAAACTATGATAGTTTGTGTATTGAGAGTGCTCTAAGGGGATGTAGGTACAACTTCACTTTCTGATTTTTGAACTTTACTCTTTAACTCTCGGTGATTTGGTGAAAGAGATAAGTACTCCTAGCTGAGAAGTGACTCGAGTGATTTCATGGTGATTGAATGATGAGCAATGGAGAGTGGCGTTCTTTTAGCTCTTATATAGTTAACTAGTATAAATAGAGAAGTAATTGCATTTTAACAGTTTGGTTAAACTCCAAAGAATCAGCTCGAAGAAGCTAGGAGCAGAATTTTACCGACAAATGCATCATGTCTCCTCAAACTTTTTTCACATTCTCACCTATATTCATGAACTTTCAAAGTAACATTTAGATCCTTCAATTCTAACTCTCTAAGTGGTTCATTGTAACTTTGTAAGTTCACTGTAATGAGGACCTTGTTTAGTTCTCAAATTTTTTTAAAAATTTCTCATCACATCAAATCTTTGGATACATGCATAGAGCATTATTTTTTTTGACAACAATGCATAGAGCATTAATATATAGATGACAAAATAGCTAATTACACAGTTTGTCTACAATTTGTGAGACGAATTTTTTAAATTTAATTAGTCCATTATTGAATAATAATTGCTAAATACAAACAAAATTGCTACAAAAGTTGAAAAAAAAATCACGAACTAAACAAGGTCTAGTTGTAAATGCTTTCCGTTAGGTGTTTACTGTTTCCAATAGGTTGCAATTTGACTCAATTTCAGCTAGTTGCAATTTCTTTGAAGTTTAAATTAATTTTAGTCTAGTTCTAATTAGTTACAACTGCTTCGAATAGGTTTCAATTAGTTCATACTGGTTGCTGCTTGTACCCGCTAGGTCGTCGAGGAAAAAAAAAATTCAGGACAGGTGGAAGGTGCCACCGTCTGGTGCTCTACGAATGGCAGCAGAATCCGACGTGGCTGCCCTGCCTATCACACCGCCTGACCGCCTACCCTGTTCAAAATTCGAACTTCCTCCGCCGCCCCAACGGTACCATTGCCCCCAAGCTCTTGCTCCGCCCCCTCTCCCCAAGCCTAGAATCGTTCCAGGATCCGAATACTCCGTACCCTCTCTCCGCCCCCCCTCCCCCGGCGGCCGGCGCTGACCGCGTGATCCTCGCTCCGATGGCGGGCACCTCCACACCCGCCCGTTCCTCCGCGCATCCGATGGCGGCCACATCCACACCCGCCCGTTACCGTTCCTCCGCGCGCTCTTCGCTGCCGGTGCGCATCGTGCTGCGCGTGCGCCCGTTCCTCCCGTCGGAGGCCGCCTCAGCGACAGCGCCCTGCGTCTCCCTCCTCAGCGGCCACCCCGGCGGTGAGGTCACCGTCCACCTCAAGGACCAGCACACCAGGTACGCCTTAACGCCTCCTCAGCGTACGATCTGGAGCCCTCGGACTTTTTCCTGCGCTAATTGCGGATCATCACGATCGGTAGATCCATTTAACCTACCAGGAATTGGTCAAGTGCTTGCATGGAAATTTGATACTCCTAGATAATACAGTGAAGGGGCTTCTCACATGTTTGATTGCGTTTCCTTATTTGCTTTGGTGTACTGGTCCATTTATGCAGTCGGAGTGAACTGTACAAAGTGGATTCGTTCTTCGGTCAAGAGGACAGCGTGAGCCAGATATTTGACCAGGAGGTTCGCGCAGTGATCCCAGGCATCTTCGAGGGGATCAACGCGACGGTCTTTGCCTATGGGGCAATCGGCAGTGGCAAGACCTACACAATGCAGGTGCCTACTGTTATCATGACTGCAATGTGTTTGATTAAATGCCGCTTTTGGCAAAACAATATTTCACTGAAACCTATCTGAGTGGCTGTTGAACAGGGCACGGAGGATTTTCCAGGGCTAATCCCATTGGCTGCTTCAACAATCCTAGCACACTGCACTGGCACATGGTGCTCTGTTGAGATCTCATACTATGAGGTGTACATGGAACGGTGCTATGACCTACTGGAGCCTAAAGCAAAAGAAATTATGGCATTGGATGACAAAGATGGGAACATGCAGCTAAAGGGCTTGAGTTGGGTAATGTGATGCTGCTTGGTGATTACTAAATGTGTTTGATGGAATTCAATCGGTTGCTTACTGTTGCCCTTTGATGTTTGAAGGTCCCTGTGCGATCCATGGAGGAATTCGAGGAGCTCTATTCCATAGGCGTGCAAAGGAGAAAAGTCGCCCATACTGGACTGAACGATGTTTCCAGTCGGAGCCATGCTGTGCTCTCACTCAGGGTCAGCACTGATGTTATGAAAGGGAAGCTTAACCTTATTGATTTGGCTGGTACATCTCTTTGGAAGTCTGGATTGAGCCACACATGCTTAAGCTGTATCCCTCTACTTGAACTTGTGCTTTGCTTGATTGTTGTTTCTAGGTAGCGAAGACAACAAAAGGACTTTGAATGAGGGCATCCGTCTTCAAGAAAGCTCTAAGATCAACCAGTCATTGTTTGCATTGTCCAATGTATTTTCAGCTTTAAACAAGAATGAGCACCGAATTCCCTACAGAGAGAGTAAACTGACCCGAATACTTCAAGATTCTCTAGGAGGCAGTAGCCGTGCTGTGATGATAGCTTGCCTGGTAACTTTTCTTAATCTTTTTTCTTATGGATGTCTCATATTGTAGAACTTGGCTAATTGTTTTTGTTGTTTCAGAATCCTGCAGAATACCAGGAGTCAGCGAACACAGTAAGTTTGGCTGCTCGATCTTGCCATATTGAGACTTTCACCAGTTCAAGCAAGCAAGAAACTCCCAAGGTCAAGGTTGACATGGAAGCCAAATTACGAGCATGGTTGGAATCGAAGGGGAAAACAAAGAGCATCCAAAGAATGGATGGTCTTTTGTCCCCAATTGCCAGCAAGACTCCATTGTCTATGAGCCATATGAAGCAACCAACATCTTCCAGAATTTCTTGTAGAGCTAAGGCAATGGATCAGGATGGTGGTAAAATCAAGAAGTTAGTATTTTTTTTTATCATTTCCTCTTTATATATTACATGGAACCATACATAGTTCTTATTTCTTTGTCTTCTCCTGCACAGGATGCTTTTTGATTCAGAAGTCCATGTTCTTGCTGAAAATATACCGCGAGAGCACAGGCAGAGAGAAGTAAATACACCAAAGAAAGGTACTTCAGAAAACTTCAGTAATATTATATCTGTGCGAATAGTGGTTACAAAATCTGAAAAGTTAGTTGAAATTTACTTAGAACAACCTCTGACATTTTTTATCTATGTTTTCATGTGTGAATCTGATGTCTAAAGGCCTTGAGATTTTTTACCTGTGTTTTCACGTGTGAATCTGATGATTAAAGTCTTATGCAGTGGTGCTTGCTTCAGTTACTCAATGCCATGAAAAACATGAAGCTTCTCTCAGGAAAGCTGTTTCTCCAATTTCTTCAAATATGGTGCCTGTGAAGCAGCAAATATCAGATAATGGCAATTACCCCATTTTATTGGAGCCCCAAACTCCAATAGAAACACATAACATAGTCAAGGAGACTCCTGGTGCAACACCACTAGAGAGATTTAACGTGCTACAGTCTAACTTAAAGGTTTGTATGGTTCCCATTGTCATTCTATAGACAAGATATTTGCTACTTTAAGATTTATCAATTGACATTAGTCACATTATGACTTTTTAGGAAGCTCTTGTTCAACCATACCTTGAAGTTTTAAATGTTGCAAACAAGTAAGTCCGAATTCTACAACCTTTTTTGTTGGCACCTCAGTTCCAGATTTTTATTGAGCTTAGCTTTATTTGATTGATGCCTAAAATGGCTGATGCTGTACACATTGCTGAAAACTGACTAAATAGCACAAGGGAAGCAAAAATGCAATGGATCTAAATTGCATCCCCCTGGATCTAAAAAAGGCACGTTGATCACTCTAACTTTTAGGCTAATCTTTCTTCTCCTAGTATCTTGTATGCTTACGGTGAACCATGACAAAAAAAACATGGACATGTCAGTCATGGTTTGTGAGCATCACAAATCAACTAAGAGCTTGTTGGGATACTCATGTGTCCATCTAAATTTCACACCAAACCACTCCAACAGACATGGATTGAGATGGATACATGGGTATCCAAACAAGGCTTAAGGACCATTTACAAACATGACCTGACATTGTGTGTGTGTGGGGGGGGGGGGGGATGCAGTTTCCTAGTTTTTTATTCAAGTAATTTGCTCCTAGGTGTCAGTTCAAATGAGAGGTCAACCTACATTTCTTCACATTATGAAACTTTGGCAGGAATCCTGCCATTCTTCATTGTGATTATGTTATAGTCTGTAAAACTCCGACTATTGGCTTGTCAGTATAGAAGAATACATGAAATTTCAGTTCTTAGGTTGACCCTTATGTCACAAAAAATATCCAGTTTTTTCCAGTCTTTCTTTCTAATGTTTCTCTCCCTTTACCTATGACTGCAGGGAAGAGCTACAGAAGCTGAAAGTATGATCCTTTCATCTTAATAGCATTTCGATCACTGTTGTTCCAGTCTTTTCTTCTGAGTAACTTCCCCTCTTGTTTGCTAGGGAATTGGCACGAAGAGAGCAGAATATATTCTGGAGTTACGGGAGGACTCACCAAGACCATTCACAACTGTAAGTTTTTTGTAGAATGTGAAATGATCCATACCTTTTTTCCAAAAGAAAAAAAAGGAAAAAGAATCCAAATGTCTGAAATGGCCTTCTAATACAATTTGCTTGTCCAGCTTGAAGATTTGGAAAACATTGGCCTCACGTCAAAGCAGGTAACTTTTTGTGTCATCTGTTCAGGCGAAAGGCATGCATCTCTGGCCAAAGTTATATATCGCTTGTAATGCCTTTGGCTTTCTTGTTCGTTTTGCTTGTAGATCCAAGAACTCCTAAAGAAGGTGGCCGCCACTGGGATCTTCAAATGATGACCGAACTAGATGCTGTATGTGGACGGGAAGTTAGTTCAAATCTTTCTTTTGGTGACTTCAGGCAGTGTCCTGCTGCTGCTTTCAACTAGATTTCCTTTAAGCGTCTATGTAACTAAACTGTCGAAGTTGTGCTGCTACTTTTACGTCCAGCAGAGTTTTTATGAAACGAGCTATTCGAATATTTTATATGATGAAGTAGAGTCTTTTGCTCATTTGATAAGGGCATGTACAGCTAGGCTGTAAAGCTCGTCTGTGTAATTTAGTTTTTGCGAAAAACACCCTAACGTCCCTAATTGAATGAAGTGAGAGAGGAAGTTCGTCGTCTCGTGAGGTGACGCCCTCGGCTTGTGCTCCCAGATGTCGTTGCCGGCGAAAAGACGCGCTACGGGGATGCCGTCTTCAAGCTGAGCGCGCGGGATCCGGTTGTGGCGCGCTCGATTTCCTTATTCGCGCCAAAATCCCCCATGCCCATACCATATAATTGTTGTTCTCTTAGAGCTCCGCCGTCATTCGTCGCCGTCGAGATGGAGCCCAACAGCGACCCCCCCGTCCAGGAAGGACAAAGTTGTTCCTTTGGGTCGGATGGGCAAGGTTCCAGCGGCGTCTTCAGCGGTGACGACGATGGCGCCAAGCAACTTCATCTGCGGCAACGGCTGCAGATCCGGCTTGGCGGTGGCCCTCTTCCATGCTGCCGGCGGCCCATCCCCTTCCTCATGATTGAGCGAGTTGCTGCTGGTGATTCTTATCAATTTTTCAGATCTACTAGTAGTAGCACTGAACTGGAACAAACAATACTAGCAGTTGCACTGAATTTTTGCAATCAACCACATATTTTTTTAGTGCAGATTTAGAAGGCTTCAGTTTCTTCTTGTGGTGCCTGTGATCAGGCTTCAGTTACTTTTTGAGTTTTCTAGTGGTGCCTGTTAAGCTCTTGTGAAGAATGATGTCCTCTTGTCAAGAATTTCAGAGAATTTTGTGCTTTCACTTCTAGCTCTTGTCAAGAATTTCAGAGAAGTGATAGCCATATTCTGTTCCCTAGTATTGGTCTTAGTTTTCCATTTTTTTGTTATCTATCACCGGTATTATCCCCCGTACAGAAGTTCAGTTCGTGTCTGCTTGCCTGATATCTTTTTCAGAATTTTGAAAGCCATCAAACTCCTGGATGTATTGTTTTTATTTCTTATTTTTGCTGCCCTTTTCTATATTAGATCATTTTCCTGCTGCGTGCATGCTGCTACCGTGAAGCTGTTGTGGTCATGTCCCAGATCCATAGCGAGGTGAATCTTAAGTTGAAAGAGAACGCCAGGGAGGCTCTTTGTTTGCTTGTGAGTGAAATAATTCTTTACAATTATAGTATGAACATTTGTAATCTCTGACTGTGGGTATAAATCATGTTGTATCAAATAGCAACACAATGATATTCGATAGTCAAGGACGTCCGTCCGTCCGGACGCTTCATTGATGGGCCACGGCACCAGCCCAACAGCCCATCTCTCCACTTGCTTTCCTTGCCTTCACTTATCTACTCGTGAGTCCATATGTTCCTCCCTATTTCGCACTCAGCCTTATCTACTCGTGAGTCCATCCGTTCCTCCTCATTCGTTGGACGACCGTCGCATCCGCATCGCTACAGGCACTCTCCACCGTGCGCCTGCTCCAAGCGACTGCGCTCGCCGCCACGGTTGCACTCCCTCTCGCTGCTGCCGCCTTTCCCCGCTCGCTCCCTCCTACGACGTGCGTCCCTGCCCGTGATGCCTCGTTCCCCACTCCCAGGCCATGCTCCATCCTGCGCCACGCCGCGCACCTCTCCCCCCCACCCCCACACACTACCTCTACCCGTTGCAGCTCACTCGGCTGGCTTCGATGGGGTACGTGCCGTCAGAACGGTGCTAGAGCAGCGCAGAGTGTCAGTGGTGGCCTCCAACACTCCTTGCAGGGTCCCTCTGGGCAGCGGCCCTCCTCGGCCCTTTGCTCGGCTAGGCCTCGCGGTTCACCACCACAGCGCTTCTGCTAGGGCGACCTCCATCCGCTCCCTGTCCTCCTCGCCGATCTATTTTAAGTGTTTTTGGATGTTTTTTCGACATGTTGCAAGTCTATGTTTCAAGTGTTTCATTGTTTTCAGATGTATGTTTAAGTTGTTTTACGGATTTTGTGAAAGTAAATTGGATACTGCATATGTTGCAATGGTTATATATATATGTTGCAACTTTCTATCTCCAATGTTTCATTTGTATTTTTTTACACGCAGACACATGTCTCAAGTGTTTTATCTGGGTATATTGCACATGTTGCAATAGTGTTTCAGCTATATGTTTTAAATGTTTAATTTGACTTAGATTTATGTTGTAAATGTTTTATCTGAATATTGTAAAAAAAACTCTATTATTTGAATGTTTTATTTAGACCCATCTGCTTGCAGCTGCTGGCCTCACGTGCATGCGTGTGAGCGGAGGGGCGCGAGCAGGCGCAGATCGAGGTGTGGCCCCACGTGGGGCGCGTGCATGCGCGGAAAGAGCAACGTGGGCCCCCACGTGAAGCTGGCCGAGGAGTGTGGGTGGGGCATGAGCGGGCACAACAAACGCGAGCGTCCGGATGCTAGCATCACATTGGACATCTGGGCGCTAGGAATCCCGAATGGTATTACTAAAATAATATTCATGATTGATCATGGCTATATACAAGCATTAAACCACTTGCAGACAGTTAAATAGATAACTCTGTTTGTGGATTGTATGAGTTGTCTGTTCAGTTGTCTACGTTGTGGACTCCAAGAATTTACAGACAAGTAGCTGTCTGTGGGCTGTACATGCCCTAAGGACACGTACAACTGCCGTTTTGATCCCGTCTCTATGATGCTAGTTTTGTGAAAACACCCCTGCCAACGTCAAGAGACAGAGCCTCCGTCGTCTTGTGAGGCGACGGGTAGAGCTCGTGGCCCGAGGCCAAATCATCACCTCCAGCACCGCTGTACGCTCGCACGCCGACTTGAGGGGGCTCGGATCCCGTCCACGCGCTCGCGATCTAGTTTGGGTGCACGGGAACTTCGCCTTCGCCTTTGGTCATGCCGGTGTCCTCACGATTACCTTCCTTCTTCGAGGCCGGTAGCGCCGACCTTCGATACCGCGCCGATGTCTGTTGACCCCATTGTTCACTGCCTGGACGCAGCGGCTGCATCCATCGCCACCACCGACGACAAGCACTCGGCGACGGCGACCTCCTGCATGGATCGATCTGGAGGATGTGGATTTCCCAGCATCTCATCGTCCATCAGTCGCTTGTACTGCAGTTCAAGTAGATGAAGCCTTCTTGTGCAGTTAACAAGAATTGAATGGGGTCTGCTTCTGATTTTTGTAATTGTGAATGAACCTCATAGTTAAAGCTTCTGAATATTTGGACAGGTAGCTTCTCATTACTTGTTGTGAGTGACTTTTATTTGCCTTTTACCTAGCTACCTATTCACAAAAGACTTGTGAACAGATCTGTTAATTTTCTCTGATAAGCTTGCTGCCCTGTTAAGTTTGGTGACTTTTAAATTTAAATTTCTCTGATAAGCTTGCTATCATGTGAACATGTTCTCTGATAAATTTCTCTGATAAGCTTATTATTAGGTTGTGAAACTAGCACTAGTAGGTTTAATGGAACATGTCATCTGTTACATGTGAACATGTTTCAGTCAACCTCTCCCCTTCCTATGTAGCGTCTATTATCCTATCTGTTAGTTGCATGATTTCAGTTAAGTTGCTGCCATGAATGTTTTTGAATTTTCGGGTAAGTTGTTGCCCATGAATGTTTCTGTATTTTCAGTTTAAACCATAGTAAAATTTTATATGTTCAAGGTATGGTAATAATTTTTTTTTATGAAAACTTGAGGACCAATAGATCATAGCTAGAAGAACCCTATCACACCTCAAGGGGCCCTATCACAGCTCGAGAGAGCCTATCACAACTAAAAAAGTCTAGGTCTCCAAACCATGGTAAAATTCTAAACTTTTTCATATACTTTTATGTGTCTAAACCATAGTAAAATTCCATGTGTTGATGACATGGTAATATTTTTTTTTGAAAGCTTGAGGACCATAGGTCATAGCTAGAGGGACCCTATCACACCTCGAGGGACTCTATCACAGCTCGAGAGAGCTTATCACAGCTGAAAAAGTCAAGGACTCCAAACCACGGTAAAATTCTAGACTTTTAGATACTTTATGTGTCCAAACTATAGTAAAATTCTATGTGTTCAAGGCATGGTAATATTTTTTTGTGAAAGCTTGAGGACCAATAATTCGTAGCTAGAAGGATCCTATCACATCTCCAGAGACCCTATCATAGCTGAAAAAATTTAGGTCTCCAAACCATGGTAAAATTTTAAATTTTTTTATACTTTTATGTGTCCAAACCATAGTAAAATTACTTGTGTTTAAAGCATGGTAATATTTTTTGTGAAAGCTTGAGGACCACTCTATAATAGCTAAAGGGACCCTATCACACCTCGAGGGACCCTATCACGGCTTGAGAGAGCCTATCACAGCTGAAAAAATCTAGGACTCCAAACCATGGTAAAATTCTAGACTTTTTCATACTTTTAGGTGTCCAAATCATAGTAAAATTCCATGTGTTTAAGGCATGGCAATATTTTTTTGTGAAAGCTTGAGGACCAACAGGTCATAGCTAGAGGACCCTATCACACCTCAAGGGACTCTATCACAGCTGAAAAAGTCCAGGTCTCCAAACCACGGTAAAATTCTAGACTTTTCTATACTTTTATGTGTTCAGACCATAGTAAAATTTCATGTGTTGAATGCATGGTAATATTTTTTGTGAAAGCTTGAAGACCAATAGATCATAGCTAGAGGGACCCTATCAGACCTCAGGGACCCTATCACAGCTCGAGAGAGCCTATCACAGGTGAAAAAATCTAGGTCTCCAAATCATGGTAAAATTCTAGAATTTTTCATACTTTGATGTGTCCAAACTACAGTAAAATTTCATGTGTTAAAGACATGGTAATATTTTTTGTGAAAGCTTGAGGACCAATAGGTCATAGTTAGGGGGACCCTATCACACCTCGAGGGACCCTATCACAGCTGGAGAGAGCCTATCACAGCTGAAAAAGTCTAGGTCTCCAAACTATGGTAAAATTCTAGACTTTTTCATATATTTATGTGTTCAAACCATAGTAAAATTTCATGTGTTCAAAGCATGGTAATATTTTTTGTGAAAGCTTGAGAACCACTCTATCAGAGCTCAAGGGACCCTATCACACCTCGAGAGACCCTATCACAGCTCGAGAGAGCCTATCACAACTAAAAAAGTCTAGGACTCCAAACCATGGTAAAATTCTAGACTTTTTCATAATTTTATGTGTTCAAACCATAGTAAAATTCTATGCGTTCAAGGCATTGTAATATGTTTTTGTGAAAACTTGAGAACCAACAGGTCATAGCTAGAGAGACCCTATCACACCTCAAGCGATCCTATCACAGCTTGAGAAAGCTTATCACAGCTGAAAAGTCTAGGTCTCCAAACCATGGTAAAATTCTAGACTTTTTCATACTTTTATGTATTCAAACCATTGTAAAATTCCATGTGTTGAAGGCATGGTAATATTTTTTGTGAAAGCTTGAGGGCCAATAAGTCATAGCTAGAGGGATGTGAACAAATGTTTGCCAGTTACATACTGCACCTCTTCCACTTAGACAAAAAAATGTTACACTTATAAATAATATATGATTTATACTGATGTGTTGTAATCATGTATGCTTGATCTGTTTTCTATCAAATAGCAACAGAATTATTTTCTGAATGCTATGAAGTGTCTTAGGAACAAAGCACATATGGCAACACTATGGAGAAATTAGACAAAAGGCATTGCAATTATATGTAGTAGGTGAATTCCTCGCGTGTTGCTGCGGAATTTTCTTAAAAATAAATCATTATATACATAGCATTACTATATGGTATTCAGTCTATTATGTATGTATACATATGAATTTGACTTGCATGTATTTTATTGTATTAGATCTAGTAAAAGCTAATAGAATAAAAACTAATATTTGGTTACATTATAGTGGAATTAATTGACGATGAAACAAATAGTGTAGTACATGACTTGTATGTTAATAGATCAAAGATTTAAAGTATTTCACATGATATAGATGACATGGTCATTTTTTGTAATTAATATGGGATGACATGGATTTAGTGGGGAATGATGTGGACATCTTGCATGAAGGGATAGAATATTTAGTGGGTCACTTAGTAGATAATGATGTGGACACCTTGCATGAAAAGATAATTCATCTAGTGGGGTTTAGCTTTATAAGAGTTATAGATATAATTATTATATTAATGGTTTTTAAAAAATATTGTAATCATGTTGCTCTTATTTATCCTTAATATATTTTTTATTAAATAGAAACACAATTATACAAAAATTTATTTATAATTGATCTTAGCTACATACAAAACATTAAACATCTTAAAGACGGACCTCTGTCTATGGGTTATATATGACTTTCTTTATTTATAATAGTGTCAAAAATGGAAAGAACAAAAATGAAAAAAAACAAAAAGGTCTATATTACAAAAATGGAAAAAACCAAAAAGATCTATATTTATAATAATGTAAAAAATGGAAAGAACAAAAATGAAAAACAAGGTTAAGAGCCTTGCGCTCTACCAACTGAGCTAGACGGGCTTCTTGATTTTTTTAGCTTGATAGTTTTTGTCGTAATAACGGGTCTTTATATATTCATGTCATGTTCTCTGGAACAAAACGGATCATCGAGAGAAACGTAGAAAAGGGCAGACATCAGACATGTTGCATTGCAGTACCACTACTTGCGGTACAATCTTTTAGCACACGCACCATCAGCGAAACTTTGCCGTTTATGCAAGGAGACAGCTTGAGGCATATAGAAAACATCAATCCTTTTCTTCGGCTTACTGCCAAGTGCCAACAGTCCCTTGGATGTGACGCCATTGAAGCATAGACTTTCATCCATAGATCCCTTCTAAAGTAGCCAAGGCACATGGAGTATACACTAAAACACAAGCCTTGTTTTCTTGATGAAGCGCAAAAATTCCATTAAACCAATGTGCAATGTGCCCCATAATGATGTTGACATGCCTTTTGTTAATTTTCACTAGCTTGCTACTACGGTCTGAAGAAGAGTACGGGCCTGTTTGGAACACAGTTTTTTCATAGGAATTTTAAAGGATTTCGGGCCTGTTTGGAACACAGTTTTTTCATAGGAATTTTAAAGGATTTCATTCCTCTGGGAAAAAAGCCTGTGAATGCGTTTGGAACGTAGGATTTGTAGTTTCCGTTCCGGAGGAAAGGCAGCCGGGTATGTATGTTTCACGGGAAATAAAACATCCACCGCGACTCAAGGGAAAGCATCTCTCGTTCTTTTCTCCATCGCTCTCGCGCGCTCTGACTCCTCCCTCCCGCCATGGTGATGGAACCCTAGAAAAATTTGGCGCGAACAGGTGGAGATGGCAAACCACCATCAGCGAATCAGCCCATCCCCACGAAATCCCCCTCTCTCCGCTTCGTCTCTCCCTGCAACTCCATCGGTGCAAGGGCTTGATGTCCACCAATCTAGGGGAAGTCAAGAAATCCACGAAGAACCAGGTAGGATTTGATAATGATATGATTTTCCTCTTCAAAAATAGTTTTATTTTGCCCTCGTTTTGGATCTGGATCCAAATTTGTGGATCCGGCAGTACATGTTCTATTTAGATCTGATCTATGGAGTTCTTTTATCTTTCCCCTAAGTTTCTATAATAAATGTTTTTTGTGTGTGCTTGTAACTACGAAGCACTCTCTCCAATTACTCTTAGCAGTTAGCACAAGGAGATAGCACTTACGTTTTGTATATTATGCCTAGATTTTTTTTTCTCATGGTAGGAACTCTAATATATGTTATTTAACTTATTTTGAAACTGGAATTTTCATCATATTTTTCATAGGCACCTCAAAGAATAGAGCTAAGTGGAATCACCAGAGGAGGCTATATCTTATTGAACTCTTAAAAATCCATGATGTGCCTAGATTTCGGACACACAATGCATGGAGTAAGGATGCTTGGACTAGTATTGTCGCTCAGTTCAATCAGAAATTTTCTTTGTTGTTCTCTATTGCACAAGTGAAACAAAAGGAGCAGGATATGAAAAAAGAATTTCGTATTATAAAAGATTTGGTGGCAGAAAGTGGTTTTGGCTGGGATTCTGATAGAATGATGTTTGGGCAGCAATGGAGACACGCAAGAATAAGGATGCTCTGTTTTGGCGAGACAAGTCATTTCCATACTATGATGATCTGTTTGCTTTATATGATGGTGAGTTGATATGAGCCTGATTAGTTATTATTTTTACTGCATGTGATTACAGTACTTAAGACCACTCTAAAATATTGTCATAATTTTTACAGGGCGTTATGCTGAGGGAAGAAGCTGTCGCGGTATGGATCATTATGCCAATAAGGCAATATCGCCTTCACAAGTCTCTCCTGATGTGCAACCGCAGTCACCTAGTATACCTGCTCCTGGTTTTTTCAGTTTTGATATTGAAGAGGAGAGGAATGATACTAATTGGTTTGGTAATGATGCATTTACTCCATTGGGAACTTTCATGCCTCAAGACAGACCAGATGGACCATCTTCCATAAATCTAGCACCACATGTTCCTGAACAATTTGAAGAAACTCTTCGTCACAGTACCCGACCATCTAATTCAACTCCAGAGGCAGTTGATGGTAAGCGTAACAAAAGGCAAAAGACCAAGCACACTATTACAACTGAAGATTTTCATGAGAAGTACTTGAGGCTGAAAAAAGAAGAGATTGAACGATTCGTTGCCATAGAAGAGAAGAAGCTAGATGATCCTTTCAGTATCAAGAAATGCATCACTGTACTTGAGGGGCTTAGTGAGCTACAAACTGGAGATATGCTAAAAGCAGCAGACATCTTCAAAGACAATCCGTCAAACAGGGAAGTTTTTCTCTCATTTGGTTGTGATGCATTACGAGTAGGATGGTTGCTTAGACAAATTTAGATTACCTAACTGATATTGGTACACTTTTGGTTCATGTGCATATATGCTCACATGATTAGGATTAGCATCCTGTAGTGACTGGTTTACAGTACCTGTCACTGTCTTTTGTAAAGTAGAAGCTAACTAGGTATTCTAATGCCTAGGAATGTTAAGTTACATTGTAGTACATCATTATCGCTGAATTGTACGTCTGGCAATGTAATCTTCCCACATCTTGTTTGCTATGTCATCTCGCATCTCATTTCCTGCTTGTCGCAAGTTGTTAAATGCTGGCACATCATTATTGTATTGGTGATCTCCTTCTGGTACATCTATCATGTTGCTGTCATTGATATCTGTGGTAGCACTATGTACCAAACTGTCATCTCCATTGTGTAACCGAATGAAATTGTGTGTTAAACAACAAGCTACAGAGATATCAACTTGTGTCTCTATGTCATATGCTGAAGCAGCCTTTAGTATAGGGTACCTCATTTTTAATACACCAATAGCTCTCTCTATATGATTCCGTAGTTGTGCATGTCGAAGGTTGAATAATTCCTTCGGATTTTGTGGTTTTTGACCTGCTCTTCCTTGTTCTTGTAAGTGATATCTTGTTCCACGGTATGGAGCAAGAAATTGTGGTGTATTTGCGTAGCCTGCATCTACAAGATAGAATTTACCGGGGGGGACACTAAATCCATGGTTAAGTGCATCCTGTAGAACTCTTGCATCAGAAGCAGACCCCTCCCAACCGGCATGGACATGCACAAATTTTAGATCGAAGTCACATGCAACCATCATGTTTTGTGATAGACCTTGTTTTCTATTTCTGTATGGTTCTTGTTGTGCAACAGGAATAATCATTGGAATATGAGTGCCATCGATAGCTCCAACACAGTTCTGTATATATATTAATGGTGAAGTCAATATAAACGACCCACTTTACATATATTAAATACAATAAAACTGGCATGAAAGTTAACTATTTTTTGACTACCTGAAAGTATGGAGAAAATTTAGGCTGCCTTAATATACGATGCGGGTGTGGAGAAGGCAAGCATATATAGTGGCATGTCAGTTGTGTAAGTGCATTGAGCACTGCTGCAAAGTGACGGCTAATTGTTTTCCCACTATGTTGGAATTGATCTTGTAATACTCGATTGCTTGCATTTTTTGATACTGCATAAAGGAATATAGCTAATTGCTCTTCCACCGAGACATACCTTGAATCAACAAGTCCTTTTTCACGCAATCTTCGAACTAGAGCTCGGAAAATCTCTCTCTCCATATGAAATCGCCTTCGGCATACGACTTCATGCCCATTTAGTGTTTCATCAATAAATATGGCTCCATTCCGGACTGATGTATGTATGGCTTGCCTTTGTGACGATTGGGATGAACTAGCTTCTTGTAAGGTAGGGAGTACGAAGAAAAAAAATTCCTCTTCATTATTTGATCTACGCTGGTAGCTTGAATCCATTCAAAGAAATGGTATTTGTCTCTGATGGATGGATGCGAGAATGGCAAAGCTATTGTATTGCTGGACACACAATGCAATATGCTGCTGACCCGACAAGCTTATATATAGCAGGAGAAGCAAGGTGTTGTAGCAATGCCAGGGTAAGCAACGACACTTGCAGGGCTGCAACGGCTAACTTACCCAACGGCTATTTCCTCACTGCATGGAAAAACGTGAATGTTTAAAATTGTCCTGCAATCCAAACAGCAAACTTCAAGTATTCCTCTGTTTTAGATTCCTGTGGTTTTTCGCTTTATACTATATCCTATTCCTATGTTTTTTCCTATTCCTGCGTTTTATATTCCTACGTTCCAAACAGGCCAGACTCTTCGGCGTCGGAGCATAGCACGCCGTAATTCACGTACCCTCCTGCTGCTTAATTGTCTACGTTCGTTTGACTCCAGTGGCCAACGAAACGATCGTTGTATCTCCGTCAAGATCAACAATTAAGGCCTTGTTTAGTTTACCCTAAAAAATTAAAAAATTTCAAGATTCTCCGTCACATCGAATCTTTCGGCACATACATAAAATATTAAATATAAATAAAAATAAAAACTAATTACACAGTTTATCTGTAAATCGCGAGACAAATCTTTTGATTCTAGTTAGTCTATAATTGAATAATATTTGTTACAAATAAACAAAAGTGCTACATTAGTGAAATCTAAAATCTTTTCGTATCTAAATAAGTTCTTAAATGGCGTCCGCGTCGAAACGGCAGAAACCCAAAGCGCTTTTGAAAGCCCAAAACCAGTCGATCCCGACTCGACTCGTACTAACGTACCGGTGCCCGGCCGCAACCGCGACGCGCGAGTCGTCGCCACCTCGCCACGCCGCGCTCGGTCGGTCACGCGCCGCGCACTCGCCCGGGCTCGTTTGCCTGCACACGCGCCACCTCGTCCTCCTCGCCCCGCGCTGCCCCCCTCTCGTCTCGCCCCCATTGCGCGGCCCCGGGCGGCAGCGATCGTGCGCGGGGGAGGCCTAGACCTAGACTCCGGAGGGGCGGCACCGACCCAATGCAGGGGCATGCGTACAGCCGCCTGGGCAGCTTCGGCTCCGCGGCGAGCGCGCCGTCCCCCCCGCCGCCGCCGTCGCCGTCGTCACAGGTGCCGGCTGGGGCCGGCGCCGGCGCCGGCGCTGGCGGGGGCAGCCGGACGCCCGCGAAGGTGGGTTCGGCGAGGGGCATCCCGGGGGCCGCGGCGTCGGCAACGGCGGCGGCGCGGGCGGGGGTCGCCCACCGTGGCGGCGGCGGCGGCGCGGCGCGGAGGGTGGCCAGGGCGGTGCTCGCGACACTGCTGCGGAGGCAGGCGGTGTTCCTCTTCGCGCCGCTGCTGTACGTCGCCGCGATGCTGCTGTACATGGGCTCGCTCCCGCTCGACGCCGTGCCGCGGATCATCGCGCGCCAGCCGCCTGGGTCGGTGTACCGCAGCCCGCAACTGTACGCGCGGCTCCGCGCCGACATGGACGCCGACAACTCCACCGGCGCGGTTAGTCTCTCCCTCCTCATACGTTTGCTGCTGCATTTTGATTTTGTTTGTCAGGCTTGCAACGTGGCGCAAATGTTTGGCCGTATTGATCACAGAATGGTTGAAGCATGATTGAGCTTGTGCATTAGCAGGGCAGCGTAATGCTTTTGCATATGGTGGTCGAGCTGAGATGGTGTAACGTACTCTTTAGATTATTTTCAATGGTGTTGATCAATCCGAACTGGCACCTGGTCGTCTTCTAATAGTGAGGAAATGGGTGACAGTGGACATGTGCTTCAACCGTGGGTTTTATATTGTTAATTTGTTATTTACGTTCATCAGTTCATGTAATTGCTTTGTGCCATGGGCTGAAATGAACGGCCATTTTGTCCCATCTTCTGAAACTTGGTTCAGGTTGGCAGGCATGTTAGAATGTTATTGGTCATTGTTACATTGCATGATCACTGGTTGGTTTAGTCAAATTGTCTCATCCAAATTAGTATGTGCTATCCTGCCATTTGCTCTTAATAAATACAAAAAAGTGTGGTTTCTTTATTCATTATTACACCATGCTCCCATAAGTGATCTTCATTTTGCTTGCCCTCGTTGTCATGGAGAATATTTTTTTAAAAAATAGGATTCACAGTTTCGCACACATGATGGGTTACTACATAAGAGAAAGCATGTGGCGCCTGAAACCAAATCTGATACACTCATGATCAAGAAGCTCCAGTTGCACTCGCACCACAGCAAGCAAACCCTGCCTGCATTTCTGGTGTTTAAGTGTTCTGCATCTCGTTTGCTGTCATCTTCACCGCCTTTTATTCATGTATCACTTATAACATCATTTTATTATGTCCTCAAATGAAACAATGTAACTGTGGTTTGACAGACAAAACAAATGAATTTCAAATGATCCAGTGCAAAATATGGGTGAGTGGACAAAGAAAGTGAATTCCAAATGAACCAAAGTAAAGTCCGGTTGAGTGGACCAAAGAAATGAGTTTCGATATGCAATCTGCTCAAACCTGTTTATGCGCATGGGATACAGTGCATGAATGATGAAAAGATAAAAACATCAAATCCATCAGCAGATAGGCCTTTCCTTTTATTATTCCAAGTGGAATAAGAACATTGACTGAGTATATATTTGCATCTGTTTACATCTTTCATTACAAATGTCCCAAAGAAGATATTAATTGGACGGCATCCAGCAATGAAGTAGAAAAAGGCCCTGTACTTCTGTTTCCATGTTTTTATGATTATAATTTTCTGCTTCTTATTTGTATTAATTTTTCATGTATTCTTCTTCCTCTCACATTCTCATATTTTTCTAGCTAGCAACTGTATGGAGGCACACTTACAAAGGTGGCACATGGCGGCCCTGCATAAAAAACATGACAAATGGTATGCCACTTTCTTGCCGTTCTTCCATTTGTTTGGCTCTTGACTAAATATTGTGCTTCAGATATGCAGATTTCGTGCACTTGTAATTCTGTTTGTTCCTTCTAATGTCTTGTTTTAGGGTACTTCTAACTAATGTGTCTTTGATGCAATTTAGATTATTCTGTTACCTTTCTGATGGATTGTAAAACCCTGGAAGACTCTTTTTTTTCTTGTATTTAATCATTATAGAAGTTAATTTACATGGTCTTATGTTTTGATTTTAGCAAATGGCCTGTTGTTGCACATAGTTACATTGTTATATAGAACAGGCAAACAGGAGTTCTGCTACTGGCCTACTACTTATTATGCTCCACTGTAATGAGCTTATCAAAAAAAAATCAAATAGAGCATAATTCTGCTTTTAGAAAGCAATATCTGGTTGCAGGACAGCATGAACAAAGTGTAAAGGGGTGACAAGCCAAAGACCCTACTACAACAAAGCTAAATTTCAGAGATGTCATAATGAGTTTATCATACAACTTACAAACAAGCAGCTGCTTATATTGGGGCTATGATTCTCGGCATATGATTGACAAGTGTTTATGATTAACTGATCATCTTCCTGATATAAGAGTTCTCTTCCTTCTATGATTTGTTTTTTTTACCAAGTTTACACTTGGAAGAGTCAGATGCATTACCACCTCCAGTGCTTGTGTTATTAAATTCACAGTGTAGAAATTATTCAAACTGTATTAATTTGGACGCAAGATATAGGCTAGTTTATTTGGACAAATGAAAATTTACCCTAATAGTATCCAATTTTAAAAATCTTTTCAGGATATATGAAAATTTAGAGGTTAATGAAAGTGTCATTATATCACTCTCTGAAGGCGGAAACATCATTTTTGTTTCGTGACTGGAATTAGTTCCGTTTAGAAAACTTGCATATTGCCCCTGATCTCTCTCCCTCATAATTTATTCCATAACTTCTGTTAGGTTTACCTGAATCAAATGGCTACATATACGTTGAGGCAAATGGTGGTTTAAATCAACAAAGGACATCGGTAATCGCCTTACCTCAGTGTTTCTTATTACTCCTGATATTTTATATTTTTATTAACTGCTATATGGTATCTTGAGTTACTAACTCACGCCTCTTTTTTTTTTTCTGTTTTTCAGATATGCAATGCAGTCGCCATTGCTGGTTTTCTGAATGCTACTCTTATTATCCCAAATTTCCATTTCCATAGCATTTGGAGGGATCCTAGGTGCATTCCCCACCTCTCAACTCAAATTTGTATTAAGTACTGAAACATACCATTAGCTCCTGTAAGCTAAATGGATTTCCCCCCCAGTTCATGATGTAAAACCATAATATGTCATTTTCTTCTAGTATGCATGGTGATCTTGCTTGATGCAAATGTAAGATGTGGCCTTTCAGTCTTACAAACACTCCTAACATTTGAGTTTTTAAGTTCTCTAGAATGTTGAATTCGCACTTTATCTCTTGTTTGCATCATTATCACTCTAGAATATTGATGGAACAAGATCATGTATTGAAGCTGTTCTGCCGGCTGTTGCGCTTGAGAGACAGTTTATGGTGTACTGCTGGGGCTTTAGTGCTCCAAGAGACCAGGAGCTGATCCTAAGGCCGCTCGCCATAGTCAACTAATCCCATTATATAGCAGAGGTGCTGGTGGTGGTCGTTTGTAGTGTTTGGTGGCGCGTCTTTAGCTAATCCTTTGCTAGGCGAGTGTGTGCTGGGTTGGGGAGAAGGCATTGTGCCTCTCTCCCTTGTTTTATTCTCTTTTCTTCTTAATGAAATGATATACAGCTCTCCTGCATAGTTCAAGATTTTTTTAAACATGGTTTTGTATTACAGTATGATTTCAAGTAAGGCTGAGGGAGTTGTACTGCACAATGGACAAAATTATGTAGATCTGAAGTTAGTTGTGCACTATGTTGCTAGTTGTTGTTGACTGCACTAGTTAACACACCCTAAAGGTATTGGTTTTGTCCTTGTTTGCATGTCATGTTAGGAAAACTTCACTTCAGTGACTGAATTGCAGTTTCTTGTTATTATTGCTGAGAATTTCTAAAAGGGTTATATCAATTAGTTCTAGGAGGAAAATAACAATTTTTTAACAGTTGGATTACTTTACCTATTGTTGGGTGTTGTATACATTTGGCACTTGGTTCGATTGGATGGCTCTGCCTTTTATTAAGATGTTTCACTTTCTTCAGGTTCTTTGACAGTTCAGGTGGTTGTGTACATGTTATTGATTGTTCCTGTGCACTGTGAGATTTAGCTTCATGTTAGCTGATGCAAACGCCACTTGTCAGTATTATACTTTCCTGCTTGTAAATTGTATTAACGTCAGACATTTCATTTTTGCATACAGCAAATTCAGCGATATCTATGATAAAGATCAATTTGTACAACGTCTACAAAATGATGTTAGAGTAGTCGACAAAATTCCGGATTTTATAATGGAGCGGTTTGGTCATAATCTCAGCAATGTGTTCAATTTCAAGATAAAGGCTTGGGCACGCATTCAATATTACAAAGATGTTGTTCTTCCAAAATTAGTTGAAGAAAGGTGAATTTAAATACAGTTCAGTTACTACTTGAATCTTCTGTTATCTTGGCACACACACACAAAAAAATCCCCCCGCTGTCTACCCAAAAAATAGTGGCAGGTTGCAGACTTGTGGTTCCTTTGGTTTGGGTAGTTGCAGTGGTTGGCAGCCCATTTGGTTTGGGTATGACCCAGGTTACAGTGCAGCCCCATAGGGTGAAGCTGGGGTTCGGTAGTTTATCGGTTGGTTTGACTTATGTTCTTTTTTCGGAGTAAAAACCGCGGGGGCGGTCTTCCCCATCAGTTGTTTACATTCGATATGATTTAACTAGAGTACTAATTCAAATGTTATAGCTTTATTAATTGGTAACACAACCTTTGTATCTGATTACTATCATTTACTGTAGAATAGAGAGCACTTCTAGTATGTTGGATATGAATTTGATATTGAACTTGACATGGGAATCTGTAAAAGGATATATGATATATTTATAACCACTACAACCTTTTTGTTGGACTTGCTATGATATTGATATATAGTTAACATAGGATATCCTATATGAAAAATCATTAGTGGTGTTTGGAGCATCTCTTCAACTTTACCCTCCTAAATTTATGCTAGAAGGATACCACCTCTTTATTCCTGAAACTTATCTGCAGCAATCAATTCCTCTGACTCGATCAATTCTTTCATTCTTCGCCATCAAAAGTTTCTGTGACCTGTCGCTTGTGGAAGCTGACTTTCCAGGATTATGAAATTGTTGACACTCCCTTTAGTGATGGAATTAGGTGTGAAATCATTTCCTTGTTTACAAGGGCACTACTATTTAGCTAGGAGTTTCTATTTTGTTAAGTATCATTAAGTGTTGATTCAATTATAATGCATTTCTTTCTGATGCTATGCTCTTTAGTGCAGATTCATCAGGATTTCTCCTTTTGCCAACCGACTCTCATTTGATGCACCTTCTGCTGTTCAACGGTTGAGATGCTTGGCAAACTTTGAAGCCTTAAAATTCTCTAAACCAATTGTGTCTTTGTCTGAAACCTTAGTTTCTCGAATGAGAGAGAAAAGTGTTGCAAGTGATGGAAAATATATCTCAGTGCATCTTCGTTTTGAGGAGGTTGGGTATCTTTCATGAAATTCAATGCCTATATGTTTGGGAACCAAGGATCCACCATTATGTATTTGACTCTTGTGCGTAATATGCTGCCAGTGTTCTGAAGTAAGTGTGGCATCTGCTAATTGTCATCTTGCAGGATATGATTGCCTTCTCATGTTGTGTATATGATGGTGGTGATGAGGAGAAGAAGGAAATGGATGCAGCCAGAGAAATAGGTTGGAGAGGGAAATTTACTAAGAGAGGACGGGTAATAAGACCAGGAGTGATCAGAATGACTGGAAAATGTCCTCTTACACCTTTGGAGGTATGTCAGTATCTAATATCAGAAGGTAGAACAACTGCTGTTATTGACATTTCAGATATTTGCTCTCAAGCACATTTTGCTGGTCCATGCTTTGTTCATTTTATTTTATTCAGTTTAAAACAAATTCATTTAGGATCAGGCAGAATTTGTCTTGAGAAGCTTATCTTCTGATGTTTAGGTTGGGTTAATGCTTCGTGGAATGGGTTTCAGCAATAAGACTGCAATCTTTTTGGCATCTGGAAAGATTTACAGAGCAGAGAAGAACATGGCTTCTCTTCTTGAAATGTTTCCTCTCCTACAGACAAAAGAGACACTGGCATCAGAAGAGGAACTTGCTCCATTCAAGGTAGGAACTGCAGGGTTAGCTGTATTTTTTTGTTCTGTACTTCCATATGTTGATTGTTCTGAAACAACTGCCAGAATTTCTCCTCAAGGATGGCTGCTGTTGACTATAGCGTTTGTGCTCAAAGTGAAGTTTTTGTGACCACACAAGGCGGAAATTTCCCGCATTTCCTTATGGGTCACAGGAGATACTTGTATGGTGGGCATTCAAAAACAATTAAACCAGACAAAAGAAGGCTTGCTGTACTTTTTGATAATCCACGTATAGGGTATGATAACACTATTTACCCATAGTGTTTTGATTTATCTTGAGTTCTAAGCACTTGATCTTACTTGTTAAAATCATAATTTTCATTATGTGCAGGTGGAAGGCATTGAAGCGGCACTTGCTTAATATGAGAGCACACAGCGATGCCAAGGGGATTGAAATGAAAAGACCAAACGAATCCATATATACCTTTCCATGTCCTGACTGCATGTGCCGCTTGAACAGAACAGAACACTCGAAATCCAAACACAGTAGATAGTATCTCGTAGTTGCATTCCAGACTAACCCTATTCTTTCTGACATCCAGTTTAGTTTGTTCATTCTTCATTTGCTGTGCGGCTTTTCATTACTTCATCTGCAAGCATACTTGCCAGCTGCCACAGCATTGAAAGCAATCTATTCTCCCTATGTAGCGGTTTTTCCTTGTATAGCATATGCCAGCATGGAAACCCCAGGTTCCTCCATGGAGTATTAGGCCAATTGTTATGCTAACTATACATCAGCTGACTATAATCCTCAACAACAGATCTGACTCCAGTAGGATAAGGATACTATCCATTGTTGATGAAGTATCAAATGGTTTTGGGTAGTATTGCTGTTGTACATGGTTCGTAAGCAGTCTGTCATCATGTACAAATTTTGAATGGAAGACAGGCATTAAAGATTCTCATCTTGCCCAAAAAATGGCATTGTTGCAATAGTCTCCTGTATTCTTTTAGCTAGGTCTTCGCGTTGTAACTGTCACTTCTATTCACAATTCTGACAATGGAAACTGCCCAGTGGAACTTGATTCTTATTTCATCAGTATAGAGGCAAGGTATCTGCTTATTTGCAATAATGTGTTCAAAAGCTGCTTTGGTGAGGTTTAATTGTCATTATCAGATGGTCATGCATCTGAGAGTGAGCTCAAGGTAAAGTTCCGTCGTGCCTAGGGATGGCAATGCTACTTGCCGATGTGGGTACAAGTATGGATATAAGGCCGGTCTCAATGCATGTTTCATGAGAGTGTCATGCATATTAAATAGGGTGCCACATAAGCAAAATTGCTGACTTGGCAGGGTCATTAAATGAAGGAGTTTCATCGGATGAGAGAGGAGTTTCATCCCCATGAAACTCATGTGGCTCGGTTACCTAGTTTATAGTCTTGGTAACTGTGTCATGAAACTATGCATTGAGACTGGCCTAAGATTCTACCCATTGGTCTATGTGTGGATATATTGTTTCACATGTTAGTATTTAAAATGTAAATGCTTTCATCTATTCTAGTTATAAGAGCAGGTACAATAATAGGCTTATAGCCAAGCTAATGCTAATGTGGAGGAGAGAAGAGAGGAGAGAGATGATAGCTTGGCTCTTAGTTAAGCACCAAGCTGGGCACGGATGCATAGGTAGTAGTGGGCCCAAAAAACCAATGTTGTCAGAAGAAAGAAGAAAGAGAATGTGTTTTAGAGACAATTAGGAGACAACTTATTGTATAACTTGGCTCTAATTATTTGGCTTATAGCCAAGCACTTGGCTCTATTATTGACCTTGCTCTAATCTTAACTCGTTAATGTGGGTACCCATGGGTATCATATCCAATGTAGGCGGGTACAAATAGGGGTATAGTTATGAAAAATTATATGTTACATAATTCGTCACGGATAGGTTTTACTCCACCCACCACTTACTTGAAATAGCCTAGGAAGGAAGATGACAATTGAAATCAATTTTTATAGTAGGTGTTTTAGATAATCGTACATGTTGCCTCCTACTTCATATATATCCCCCCAAACTAATCCACCATGCGCGTAGCCTTGCTACTTTAATCGTGTCTTGATTTGATTTGGCAGGCACATACAATTCTGTCCCCCAATCTCTTGATTAGTTGTGTTTTATTTTATTTTTGGAGGAAATGTGTATATATATTATGTCTCTTCACTTGTCTGATCATTGTATATCGTCAGCATTCACCAGATGTTATGGTGAAATAAAACCCAAACTATCATTTCAACCATGAATCAAATCCAGTGGGGGGTACTTTCTTAACACATCAAGAATCCAAGCACTACAGAAAAAAAAATACCCTGTCGGTTTGCCCAAAACCGATTTTTCCGTGAAACCAAACAGAAAAAAATGTTCAAACCGAAGAAAAAAAGAAATAGAAGAAAATATAAAAGAATATTTAAGAGATAAAAATTACAGCAACAGGAAAAATAAAATATAAAAATATAAAGAAATTAAAGAGAAGATAAAACACAACAAAAACAGAAAAAAAAATAGAATGAAACAACAAAAGAAAACAAAAGAGGAAAGAAAAAAAAGAAGTACGGAAGAAAGAATGGTAATGATATATATTAGACGTCCGTGCATCTAGATGCTCCTATCCACTCATTTCGTTGCTCCTACACATTTTCTTATCCACTCCTTATTTTCATCTTCACTCTTCCCTCTTGTCTCGCTGCCCTGTCGCTCCTGCCGCTCGCATCCCGCGCCAGCACTTCCTGCTGCGCCATTGGCGAGCCATCCCTCCCTCTTTCCATGCAGCGACCCACGCGCCCTCTATGCCACCGGAGTGGAGCGCGACGACAGTAGCTTTCAGTGAGCGGTGCGCCTCCCTTCCTCCCTACTCCCTCTCCCTCGCTCTCGTGACCTCCATGCATCTGGAGATGAAGATGACGGCGCGGCTCCCGACGAAGTAGGTGGGGAGGGATTTGGATCTGAGGCCTCCCTCTCTCTTTCCCCTCCCTCCTCTTGTGGATCTGGATCTGAGTCCTCCTCTGCTCCTTCTCCAGCTCTTGATCCTTCTCCTCCTACTCCTACTCCTCCTCTGGGTCTAAATCTATGGGATGTTGTGGTGGCTAGGGTTCCAACGAGCTCTTGGGGTTCAGTGCTCGCTCGTGTTGCAATGGTGTTCTCTGGTTGTTTATAGTATGTTTTCAGATGATATTGTAGTAGGGTAGGGTTTCGGCGAGCTCTCGGGTTCAGATCTCGTTATTGTTGCAATGGTTCTCTCTAGACATTGCAGTAGGTTTTAGTTTTTGTTGCAGTATTGTGTTTTGAAATATTATTTCAGTTGCTTCAATTTGCATGTTCTAATAGTTTGTTTCATGTTGTTACAACAGTTGTTCAGTGTTGTTGTATTACTATGTCCATTGTGTTTCAGTTGCTCAATCCAATACTTCAATATGCACTATTGTATTAGTTGTTGCATGTCGTTGCAATAGTTGTTCGGTGTTGTTGTAATACTATATCCATGGTGTTTCGGTTGCTCCATTCAATACTTCAATCTACTCCATCCGTCCCTTTTTAATTGTCGCTTGCGCTTCTCGAAAAACAACTGCCGGCAATTATATATTAAAAAATATTAATATTTATAATACATAATTAGTATCATTAGAAAGATCTTTGAATCTAGTTTTTTAACAAATTTATTTGGAGATACAAATGTTGCACGTATTTTCTACAAATCGAGTCAAACTTGTGGCACGTCTGCGTCAATTAAAAAGGGACAGAGGGAGTATGTTGTTGTATTAGTTGTTACATGTTATTGCAGCAGCTGTTTGTTGTTGTTGTAATACTATGTTCATAGTGTTTCAGTTGCTCCATCTAATACTTCAATCTGTATGTTGCATTAGTTGTGTTGCATGTTGTTGCAGCAGTTGTTCGGTGTTTGTTGTAATACTATGTTTATGGTGTTTCAACTACTTCAACCTATTGTTGTAGCAGTATGTCCGGTGTTGTTGCACTATCATACACATTGTGTTGTAGCGCCAAGCGTATGTTGGCATCGGTGTTCCCCGCCCCTACCGCTCCCACTTTCCCCTCGCATATAGTCACGCGCTTCAAACCCTAACCCTATCCTGACTGTGGCGTGAAGATCGGATGGAGCATGGCGACGACACAGTTGCGGGCGTATGACTGCCAGTGCACCGCGCGACGTTATATCCTCCGTGGCTCTTCGTGCAGTCGGGCATCTGCTGCAGCGGGGTGGTAGCGTGTTGTGTTCCTATTGTAAATGAGGGCAGCTAGAGTGTCCATGTCACCCCTCACATAAAAAGAAGAGTAGGGCAGAATCACTCGATCGCTCACGCCGTCACGTGCTGCTCGTGGCTCTTCCGCCTCTCTCTCGTATCAAGCGTCTCTGTTCCCGCCTCCCGGTCGTCACCACTCGTCAGCATTGTCGCGGCGGCACCCAACCCCGTTAGGTAGCTGAGCTTCTAATTTCCGCCTTCACGTCAGGCGACACCGCACGTCCAGGGGGCAAGATGTGGTAAAGTGTTTTTTCCATTGAGGATACATGTTCTCATTCTTCCACTATGGGCGTGTTTGGAACACTACACGTGAGTGGCCAGGCCAAAGCCAACCAAAGGCAGGCCAAACCCACATATTTGGTTCACAGTATCAAATTTGGCTAACTCAATTGAGATTTTGTTTGTTTCATAGTATGCAGCTCGTCCAATGCCAACTGCCGCAAAGATTCACCCTCAAATCACCATAGAGGAGCGCAAGTGAGCCGAGCTTCAGAAAAAACAGTGCATCAGGGCCTTGTTTAGGCCTTGTTTAGTTCACAAAAAATTTTGTTTTTAGCTACTGTAGCATTTCGTTTTTATTTGACAAACATTATCCAATCACGGAGTAACTAGGCTCAAAAGATTCATCTCACAAATTACAGATAAACTGTGCAGTTATTTTTTATTTTCGTCTATATTTAATGCTCCATGCATGCGACCAAAAATTCGATGTGACGGAGAATCTTGAAAAATTTTGCGAACTAAACAAGGCCTTAGTTCCTAAAAAATTTTGCAAAATTTTTCAGATTCCCAGTCACATCGAATCTTTAGACACATGCATGAAGTATTAAATATAGACAAAAATAAAAACTAATTGCACAGTTTGATCGAAATTGACGAGACGAATCTTTTGAGCCTAGTTAGTCTATGATTGGATAATATTTATCAAATACAAACGAAAAATCTACAGTGTCGATTTTGCAAAATATTTTGGAACTAAACAAGGCCCAGACTGTTGCACGCCCGGAGCATGGGCCACCCCCAACCGTCGTAGCAAACACACCTATGTGTGTGACTGTCTGCACACTTGTGCCAAAGAGAGAGAAGGCAAAATTTGCCTGGAGACATCGTTAAAATGTGGTTTTTGCCACAAACCATCAAATTTTTTTTGTCTTTGCCAAGAACCATTACAATTTCATGTATATTTGCTGGAAGACACTATAGTTTATATAATAGCATTTTTATCTCAAATAGGTCACACAATACTAAATTTGGACAAAATACCCTTGCCCTTCACTAGTTTTGTAGGACCCAAGCCAAGCCTCGTCGGTGACCTGGTGCCAAAGCCTCGCCGCGCCGCCAACTAGCCACACTCAACGAGCAGGATGAGAAGGTTAGGGTCTGAAAGATTTGGGATTTGGAAACAATTTAGGTGGGGTGAAGATGGGAGAAGGGGAGGAGCAGCTACAGGAGCTAGGAGAGGCGAACAGCTACCGGAGCCAAGGTTGCCGGCATTCCGCCCCAGCGAGGATGGAGCTCCCGTCCACATTGTCCGGTCGTGTATACGTGCTTGACTGCTCGCCGCGTAGCCGCGTAGTTTGCGCCACCCAGCCACGTGCTCGCCGCACGGGACGACACCGCTGCTGAAAACTGCGGGCACAGCCGGCGGTGGAGGGTCTTTTTTCCGCGTGAGGCTGCATGCGAACGAAGCTGCAAAGAGAAAGGATAAGGCAAAGGGGCACATTCGCCATTTCAGTATCTGCCTATTAAAATCAGATAAAATAAAAGGTTGAATGTCTTCTAGCATATTAGCAAAGATTTAGGGTTTGTTTGGCATAGCTCAACTTCACTAGTAAAGCTATTTTTTAAAAAATAGCTTCATGAGTGACTTTCTAGATGAAGTTGAGCTGTTTTAGAAAAAGTGTTGGACAAAATAGCTTTACCAACTACTTCATGCATAGTTGAGAGAGAGAAATGAGGGAGAGAGCTACAATAAGCTACTTTTTTCAGCTTCATCCCAACTTATATTTTTGTGAGAGGAGGAGAAAAACAGCTTCACCCATAAAACTATTTTGTAAATAAGTGTTTAGCAAAAAAACAGCTCACAACAGCTCGTGAAGCTGTTGTGAGCTGTACCAAACAGGCCCTTATAGTGTCTTTTAGCAAAGGCAAATTTTTTTAAGGCCCGTTCGTTTGAGGCAGTTTTACATCAGGAATTGTTCCGGTTAATGGAAGCCTGTGTAAATTGACTAACGATTCCGGTTCAGAATTCTTCTACGCGATCATTCGGAGGAAACGAACGGGCCCTAGTGGTTTGTGGCAAAAGCCATAGTTTAACGGTGTCTCATAGCAAATTTTGCAAAAAGAAAAAAAATTTGTTCCAGACACGAGAACCCGTTCAAAAACCCTCGCCTCCACTACCCTCGCCTCGCTGCGGCGCGTCACTAGGACACGGAGATCCAGCGGCGATTCCGGCGATGGAGTACGTAAACCCTCTCACTGGCTTCCGCGTCGACGGCCGACGCCCCAACGAGGTGATGCCTCCTTCCCCGCTTTTCCCCTCGCGCGGTTCATGCGCACAACCCTATCTCACCCGGTGTTTGACGTCAAGCAGATGCGGCAACTCAAGGGCGAGGTCGGCGTCGTTGCGCGCGCAGACGGGTGAGTAAGGCCCCCCTCCGAATCCGATGAACGAACGACTATTCGATTAGGACTGCGGACGGCGGTACAGCGCTCGCTTTTGATCGTTCCTGCTGTTTTTGTTGCTCTATGCAGGTCGGCGTTGTTCGAGATGGGCAACACCAGAGTCATCGCTGCCGTCTACGGCCCTCGAGAGGTGATTCCCCTGATCCTATTTGTGTATCTCGGCGTGCATGTGTGAATCGTGATACATAGGTCATGTGCACCAAGTGTTTGAGGAAATGTCTCCCAGAGGGGATTTACATTTACTCGTGTACTGTTTGGTCTACAGTTGAATTCTCTGAGCCAACCTGACCTTAGTTTATTCTTCAGGGGTCTTTTTTAGTGAAGTGGGGATCATATGGAAAAACTTGTCTATTCTTTACATTTTCTATATGCATGAAGAGTGTTTGAAACCCACTAGTATCCACAATGGCCTCTGGACAATAAAGCATTGTTTGTTTATACACAGTGTTCTTTCTTGAGATATACTGGAGAACTTGGAATTATGGAAATTTCAATCACTAGCGTTCTTTCCTTCCTGTCATACTACACACAACACCAGGGAACCTTGAGAGTCATAGGGCTTTTGCTTGGGCTTATCTGTCGAATCTGTCAGCCATTCAAGAGTGTTTTTTCTCACAAAAAAAAATCAGTGGCAGTACTTTCAGCCATAGCTTATCAGCCAAGCGAACAGTACAGCCATGGCTTATTCGTACCTCCTTATTTTCTTCTTCCTGTTGTTAGGAAGATATTTACATTTCAGTGTAACCAAATAACTAAAAGTTCATGCTCTTGGATTGTTCATTCAGGTTCAGAACAAAGGTCAGCAAGTAAACAGCAATGAAGCTTTGGTAAAGTTTCACTGACCAAGTGCATTCTTTAGAGGTTGTCCTTTGTGATGTGTTCCTGAGAGTGTTCTGTATGCAGGTTCGTTGTGAGTATAGGATGGCAGAATTTAGTACAGGAGATCGGAGGAGAAAACCGAAGGGTGACAGGTACATTCGAACTTGAACACAGTAAAATTTGAGTAAAAAGAACAGTCCAGTCCTTGGGCATTCGCAGCATCTGGTTCATTTACTATCAGAATAGATTTCTGACGTGGCAAATGTGTATTATTTTTCTCTCTACCTTATCAACAAGCTTCTTTTCCGTGCATCCTGTGTTTTCGACATCACAATTGACTTTCCCAATAGAGTAAAGAATCCTCAGTAAGCGTATTGGTGTCAGATGTTTTTATAACAGTATAACGGTTGTGGATGGCTTTGTTGGCTTCACATGCCAATGTAGCTTGAAGCCTGACATGTCCAGCCCATCGCAGCAGTGCCCACAGCTGCAACAGAGGATTAGCGATTGGATTAGTTGGTTTGTTTTGTTGCTTCAGAGGAAAATTAGCTTGTTTGGTAGTCAGTTTGTTAGATTGGTTTCTTAGGCACTGAGCTCTCGAAGGCATTGGCTATTGAGTTTAGCAAGCAAACTGTTGTCCCTAATTCATCTAACCTTGCCTCCACCTCTTGAGAGGGTGAACTTGCCTTCACCTCTTTGCCTAATTCCCCAATTCCCAGCCATATTGGTAATATAAGTTGTAATTCAGTACCTTGATCTTATTTTTTTTTTTTGGTTCCTTTCTCCGTTCCTTTTTTTGTCCCTTTGTGTTGGTACTTATGAACTTTTTCTTTCTATATATTCTAATATATTATAATCATCAGGGGTGTGCCCATCCTGTTTTCCATTAAAAAAAGTAGGTCATGGTTAAGATCAGAAATTTCATGAGCAGCATCCAGCATAACAGTGCTGCATTGCTGCAGTACAATTTAGTTGACTTGCTTTATTTGCTGTTGGGGTGAACGCCCAGCGTGCAAAATGGATATAAGTTGCATGAACTGAAGTAGCGAACTAAAGTGGATTTAGCTTGAAGGTACATGTTTCATTTCCCATATAACTATGATAGTGAACTTCACTACAATCATCTGGCAGGCGATCAACAGAAATTTCTCTTGTTATTCGACAGACAATGGAGGCAAGCATATTAACACATTTAATGCCACGCTCACAGGTCAGTTCTGTTTAGTCACGTGTCCTTTAAAAAACTTCAGTTTTTTTTATATGATATCAGGGCCAACTTCCGGTGCTTGTTATACTTTTTTGCAGATTGATATATATGTCCAAGTTCTTCAAGCTGATGGTGGTAGGTGTTATTCTTTCTTACTTTCTGATTGTTGAAGTAGTCTCTAGGCTGTATTTACTCTCAGAACCCCTCTATTATTTATTCTAAACAAAGTTTTTTTTTTGGTTATGTCCAAAAGTGAGATCAAGCAAGGACATTTTTTTTCTGTGGGCTGAGTAAATCTAGATTTATGCTTTGCATGATGAGACAAGCTGGAGAATGTATACCACTTATGATGTGTGTCTTCCCTTAGCTACATGATAGCATATTAGTATATTATACTCATGCTATTGATTCTTTTGCTTCTTGGAAATAATTTAACCATAGTTTTTGCTTCAAAAATTACTGTCATCTTGACCATGACCATGTGTACAACAGGAACAAGGTCAGCTTGCATCAATGCTGCAACACTAGCTCTTGCAGATGCTGGGATTCCAATGCGAGACATTGTCACATCTTGTAGTGCTGGCTATCTGTGTTCTACTCCTTTGCTCGGTAAGACACCAACCTAATTTTCATATCTTTAATAGTAATTTTATGGTATAAATAAAATTCAAATAATTCTAATGTACTATGCGGCTATGCCAGATCTGAATTACCTTGAAGACAGTGCTGGGGGTTCCGATGTCACTGTTGGCATTCTTGCAAAGATGGACAAAGTGACTTTGCTTCAGGTATATAGATCATGAATCACATTGTTGCCTCCTCAAGATTTGTCTCTAGTCCCAATCAAATTATATGTTTCAGTTTTGCTCTTCTGTGAAATACTTTTTTTTTATGTTTGATTACTTAGTATTATCTCTTGTTAGCATAAGAAGGAAGCAACTTAAAAAGTGCTTTTTTCAGATGGATGCAAAATTACCGATGGATACATTTGAAAATGTAATGGGACTTGCAATAGAAGGGTGCAAAGCAATTGCAACTTACATTCGAGAGGTAAACAACTTTTTGTTGATCTTCCATTATTCGTGACTGCAGTTTTTTTATTCTGTTTACATTGAATGACATGTCATTGACACGTTGAACTTCTGGGTTGTTGACTATCGTTCTGAAACAGGTGCTATTGGAGAATACAAAGAAGCTTGAGTGTCAGCGTGGTTAAGGTTAACCTTAGGAGGTGGATCTCATTTGCCCAGTTTGTTTTACACTTGAAGCCTTGACTGGTCTGGGTAAAAGTAAAACTAATGGTTTATCTCCGTACTCGGCAGTGCATGCAGATTAATGACCTGAACCTGTCGAAAGATTGCTGACCCAACAATGGACATCAAACAGCCATTAAAAGTATTCCTGGTTATGGATGGATGGCTTTGGTGCAGTGCGTTGCAGTGCACAGGAACTTCCTTAGCTTGCTTGAATTTCTAACGGAGTATGTGTAAATCAACAGAAGCTGTTCAAGGCAAGCTTGAATGGGCATCCCATACAGAATTTGAAAGCCTAGAGGTCGAGGATGTCAGCAGTTCTAAAGTAGGAAATCAAACTTCGATTGATCGAGGAAAATCTATGCCGATACACTTTTTTGGACTGTTTGCTATACCCCACTTACCCAGTATTGAAGACAATTACATCACTTTACACAACTTTATACTCCCTCCATCTCAAATTGTAAGTCATTCCAAGAATCTTGGAGAGTCAAACTTTTCTAAGTTTGACCAAATTTATATTATAAAATAATTATTATTATGGTACTAACTAAGTATCATTAGATTCTTTCTTAATTATATTTTCATAGTATATTCACTTAACGTTACAAATCTTAGTATTTTTCTCTATAATTTTGGTCAAACGTGAAAATGCTTTGACTCTCCAAAATTCTTGGAATGACTTAAAATTTGGGATGGAGGGAGTACATACAGATCCTTAAGCAAAATGTCTGTCCTGGTGGCTGCTCAGTTTTACTATAGTGATTTGCAAAAGTGGTTCATGAGCTCAGACTACACACATCTCCCTTCTTTACATGCCTTAAGTACAAAGTGTTGATTGCTTATTTGTACATAACGGGAGCCTGTTCGTTTGAGCTTATTTGTCGAATTTATCAATCATTTAGCAGTGTTTTTCTTTAACAACAAATCAGCGAATAGTATTTTCAGCCACGGCTTTTTAGATAAGCGAATAAGGGCAAGTCAATAATTTTTTATTCTCTATCCCTATCACATTCTATACCAAATATGGCTATGGGTATAAAATCTCGTACCCATACCCTCTTTTTCTATTTCCATTTCTCTATCCTAATCTCTATCCAAACGCATGGTGAGTTTTCTTTTATTCAGTATGGATAGGTATACTACTACAATGAACATTTTATTTTGTCCCTTCCTATCACTTTACAATGAACATTTATCAGATAGGGGCGGATCTAGTAAACAGAAGGGACATGGGTGGTCTACACCCGACAATTTTGCAAAAAGTTAGAAGTTAGTAGGCATCAAATAACCAAATAGCTTGAGGTTAGAGTTTGGGAACTCGATTTCGTACAGCAGACAGGGAAGAGAAGGATGTGGGAACTTAGCAGCCTGGGAACGAAAACATTACTCACGTTTTATTCCTATGTTTTACGTTCTGGTAACGTCTATGTTCCGAAAACACGAACCCTAAGTTCTAGTTCCCGTTCCCATTCCGAAAACATAGACGGGACACACGGTTGTTATGTGTGAGAATACCTAGCGGGCGCTCATCAGTGAAGGCCTCGGCTCCCGTTGTAGGGCGGCGGAGGCAGTAGCCCAACTAGAAATCGATCTGGGAGATGAGAGGCTCGATCTGGGAAGAGGGACCTTTGTCACTAGGAACCAATCTAGGAAGAGGGAGGCTTGATCTAGGAAAAAGGGACCTTTGTCAGCGCGATGTAGGCGGTGGCAGCGGCATAAGGATAAGAGGAACGTGAGTGAGACGAAAACGAACAGGTTGGTCTTGTTTAGTTCCAAGGTGTAAAGTTTTAAGGTGTCACATAGGTTGTCATATAGGGATATTGTGTGTTTGGATACTAATAGAAAAATAAATTATAGAATATGTAAGTAAATCGTGATACAAATTTATTAAGACTAATTAATTCATGATTAGCACATGTGTTACTGTAGCATTTTATTATCAAACTATGGACTAATTAGTCTTAAAAATTCATCTCGCAAAATAGTCGTACTTTGTGTAATTAGTTAATTTTTTTAGTTTATATTTAATACTCTATGCATATATCAAAATATACTTGTTTGAGTGCAACTAAACAAGGCACACGATTATTTGTTTTGCTTCTCGTGCATTAGCAGATTTATTCATTTGGGTGAGGGTTTGCCGCTTGCATGTTGCTGTGGACCTAAAGATGATGGGACGAGTTGGTTAGTAGATAGTACAGACATCGTGTGAGCTGGGAAATAACATTGATTGTGTCATTGACCATGTGGCCTCATTTGGCATCATCACATTCCTAGGGTTATCTTAACTCAAACTTTTTTATATTTGACTAATTGAGCATAATATGAAACTATCGTTTATCACATATCTAATGATATTAATTTATTTGGTGTCACAAATTTTGACGTCTTTTCTATAAATTCGATCAAACATAAAAGTGGTTTGACTTCAGTAGCCAAAGGAGTTTTAGAGTTACACAATATATTTTACCAAAGTTAATTGGTGATCTCGGAAAGTAGACTTGATTTATTGCTCCACGATCTTTGTGTTTTTGTTTACTAGTTGGTATAGGAGCAGGTATGATGTGCGAAGTATTAGTGACTTAGGTTTGTCATTTATGTGACCTTACTTCCAGAATTAGTTAAGTGAGCTCTTGCTAAGTTAACACCTTTGTTGCCTAATTAGGATCTTTCTAGGGTGCTTGAGTATGAGAACTTAGAGGGGGTGCAGTCTTGGCTAGATCGATAATTTTAATTATGTATTTGTTTCGGTTAGCCGACATGATTATTTTTGGAAAGGACTATTAACCTCTCCTCTAGTCCGCCATCTTAATCCTACAATGGATACTTGTATTTTTGGTTAATTATACTCATCTAGATTAATCTGAATGGATTCTTTCAAGTATGCCACATAGTTTTTATTTCTTGTGTTTTATTTGCACCATTTGTATTTGATTTTATGACAGATTAAGACTTGAAAATAACATCGTGGGGTTTCATCTAGATGAAATGTATTTTACCTCTTTTTTATATCTAATTAGAAATTGCCTTATGACACTAGAACATGACCACTCATATGTCCTTGTTCTCTTCATTTTCTCATAATCTATATTGTATTGTGCATTGTTGTGGATAACTGAGATAGGTTTTTTACAAGAAGAAAAATAAGGCAGAGTGAGTTTTGGGGTATCATGATATCACACGGAGTGTTCAGATTCTAATAAAATAATAAATTACAGAATCCGTCGATAATCCGCGAGACAAGTTTATTAAGTCTAATTAATTCATCAATAGCACTTGTGTTACGTTAACACTATATTATCAGTTATGGACTAACTAAACTTAAAAGATTCATCTCATAAATTAGATGTAATATGTGTAATTAGGTACTTTTTTCAAATTATATTTAATACTCTATACATGTGTTAAGATTTCAATATGATAAAGTAAGACTTTGTTTTTTTGCGAGACCCAGTTATAGACGTAGACGTTTCGAAAAGTTTAGCTACTATAAATTTTCGTTTTATTTAGTAATTAGTGTCCAATTATAAACTAATTAAGCTTAAAAAATTTGTCTTGTTATTTATAGATAAACTATATGATTAGTTTTTATTTATATTTATATTTATATTTATATTTATATTTATATTTATATTTATATTTATATTTATATTTATATTTAATGTTTTATGTGTGAAAGATTTCAGTGTGACTAAAGATGGCAACGGGTACAAATCCGCTGGGTTTTGCCATCCCAAACCCATGCCCATTAATATAAAATATGCCCACTAAAAAACCTATGACCCGTCACGTGTTTGATTTTGTGTCCAAACCCATGCCCATCGGGTCACGGGTATTTAACGGGTTGCCTATGCCCGTCACAACATGTCATAAGATGGTCATCTAATCAAATGAGCAAGTCTACTCTATAACTCACCAAAATACTTAAAGTTGAATCAATTGGCAAGGTGGGATTCATGTTATGTGTTATTACACCTCCGCACTAGAAATTTGCGAGTTATGATAGAACACTCACCTCTAGCATGACCTGCTAATGCTCGGTGCCAACATCTGTCATATCTTTGAGTCCAGATGAATTGAGTGCATGCACTAAAACGCGCTAGCTAGCTGCAACTTTCACATAAGGAGCTTCTGCTAAAAAAGTATGGAGCTTGCATGTTCTCTATTTCGTTTATTTTTCTTGCATTTTGTACTTTATGTACTAATTATATTGTGTGATGATATGGTGAACTGGGTTTAAAAAACCCATGAGTTTGCGGGTTTGGGTACTACATACTCAGATCCATGTCCATAAACCCGCTGGGTCTAGCTTTTGCCTCGTTAACAAACTCACGGGTAACGAAGTTGACCCATATCCTCACCCTAATAGAGAAAAACCTATCGGATTTCGTGTGTCGAGTACCCATTGCCATCTTTAAGCGTGACAAGTGAAAAGCTTAACGGGAGAAAAGAAGGCCCGTCCGCCGAGCTGTGCATCGTTGCGCTAGAGCTGGTGGCCAGCCTTGCTATTTTGCTAGCTGCCTAGCTGCTGCTGCACATACTACAGTCCAAGCTACCCACCAGGATCCTCACGCCATAAGGCCTTGTTTACTTCTCAAAAAAATTTGCAAATTTTTTCACATTCCCCGTCACATCAAATCTTTAAACACATACATGAGGTATTAAATATAGACGAAAATAAAAAATAATTGCACAGTTTGGTCAGAATTGACGAGACGAATCTTTTGAGCCTAGTTAGTATATGATTGGACAATGTTTGTTAAATACAAACGAAAATACTACAGTATCAATTTCTCAAAATTTTTCGGAAGTAAACAAGGTCTAAATTTCATGAAAACACAAATCACATCGCGGCTGGCGGTATAGCACCCTATGTTCAAAAATAATAAGTTTATTTGACTAAAGAAAAAAAGGATTAATCTATTTACTTGAGCTTCAACAGTACTTTCAATCATAACTACAAACGAACGAGTTTTATTTAATAATATTTTTTTTAAAATAAATTAGGGAATAGTATTTTCTACTAAAACTTTTCAGCCAAACAAATGAACTGAATCATGGTATCTTAAAATACATTTTAAATATAAATTTACCGATGCAAATTTTAAATCTAAATTCGCAAATAATTTACTAACTAATTATTAGTTAAATTTAACTCTTCACTTAAAAACACTTTATCATTTGTCAAAGAGCTTAAATATCCATCCCGGATATAAAATAATACCACCCAGCATTTTTCGTTAGAAAAAAGGCACTGTACTGACAAAATCGAAATAAAATATTCGATCCCTTCCGCTCACCACCCCGCATCTGGAGGAGCTTCAGTGCTTCACCACCTCACTCGCTGTCGCTCCCAGCCTCGAGTGCTCGCTCACTCCAGTAGTGGCGGCGAGATGCGGAGACAGATCCCTCCCGTCTCCTGCCTCGTACTCCTCGCGGCGGCTCTCGCCGCGGCGTCTGCAGCGTCGCCGACGCCGGCGGCCGTCGCGGTCAACGTCACGGGCGTGCTGTCGGCGTTCCCGGACCTCAGCGACTTCACGCGCCTGCTGGCGTCCAGCCCCGTGCTGGCGGAGCTCGCGGGGCGGTCGTCGCTGACGCTGCTGGCCGTGCCGAACGGCAACCTCCCGCAGTCGCCGTCGGCGTTCGCGGCCGCGTCGGGCGCCGACCTCGCCGACGTCCTCCGCTACCACGTCCTCCTCGAGTACCTCGCCCCCGCCGACCTCCGCCGCCTTCCCGCCTCCGGGAAGCTCGTGACCACGCTGTTCCAGACCACGGGCCGCGCCCCCGCGGACCTGGGCGCCATCAACGTCACCGCCGCGGGCGCCTCCCTCGCCGTCGTCCGCTCGCCAGCACCGTCTCCCGTTTCGAACGCCACCGTCCTCGGCGCCATCACCGCGGTGCCGTACAACCTGAGCGTGCTGGCGGTGAGCGGCCTCATCGTCCCCACCGGGTTCGACCTCGCGGCGTCCGAGTCCCGCCCGCCCGCGGCCGTCAACATCACCCGCGTACTCGCCGACGCGCGCGCCTTCAACGTGGCGGCGTCGATGCTGGAGGCCTCGGGGGTGGCGGCCGAGTTCGAGGACGACGAGCGCGGCGCCGGGATCACGGTATTCGCCCCGACCGACGACGCCTTCGCGGGCCTCCCCGCGGGCGACCGCCTGCAGTCGCTCCCCGCCGACCGCAAGGCCGTGGTGCTCCGCTTCCACGTGCTCCACTCCTACTACCCGCTGGGGTCGCTGGAGTCGATCGTGAACCCGGTCCAGCCCACGCTGGCCACCGAGTTCAGCAACGCCGGCCGCTTCACCCTCAACATCACCCGCGCCAACGGCTCGGTCGCCATCGACACGGGCGTCGTGCAGGCCACCATCACGCGGACCGTCTTCGACCAGAACCCCGTCGCCGTCTTCGCCGTCTCCAAGGTCCTCCTCCCCAAGGAGATGTTCACCCGCACAGCAAGCGGCGGCGGAGGCGGCGACGACTCCTCCATCGTTGCCGCCACCGCCGCCGCGTCGTCGCCCCCGCCAGCCGCGACAGCCCCGGAGGCCTCCGAGAGCGCGCGGACGCCGCCGACAAAGCTCTCCTCCCCGCCCGCGCTCCGCGGCGGCGGCGGGCAAGACTACGACACGGCGTCGGCGCGAGGGATCGGAATCGGGTGGTGGTGGTGTATAGCATTGGTGTATCTACTTCCACATCTGGTATGAGATCCGGGACGACTTGGTCAGTCCATCTCCATTGCCATTCCTCTTGTGCTCAATTTTTGCCTTTTTTTCTTTTTCTTTTTGTTTTTCTCTTGTCTTTTTTTTCTTTTCTTATTTGGGTTTTGCTAGAATGTGTACACTGGGAGGGAGATGAAGTGAGGTGAGGGAGAAGAAGATTGAGCTGCGAAAACAAAAGAAAAATGCAGCAAAGCAACCTTTTTAAGTAAGAAGAAAACAGAATTGGTTATTGGCCTTCATCAAAAGGGGAATAACAGTACCGCCCTGTAAAAATCCAATCAAAATCCATTGCATTCCTTTGCTCCAGTTGTCCCATATCGCAGCCGACATTACATTGCTTTTACCATCAAAACTGTTATTCGTGTGCTAGTACATTGCAGCTGCTTCAGCTCCATTTTTGCTCTGATGAATTGGAAGCGTGGAGAGCTGGTGGGTGTGGGAGGAGGTAGCAGCACCAGGAGGAGGAAGAGCTGCAGTGCATCCAATGCTCACCGGACGGTGAGGGGAGCGGTGGTGGTGGTGGGTGGCTGGCAGTGAGCTGGCGGGCGAGGGGTGGGGCCGCGGCCGTCAGGCGCAGGGCGCCAGCCGTCAGCGCGCCCCCGGCTAGATTCGATCGCCTTTCGCTGGCGTCGCATCGCCAGACGTGTACCGCCCGCCAGTCCGCCACCCCGTGCTCTGGCTGGCACCCGCGCGTCTGCTTCTTGTCGCTCGCCACGTCACGGCACGCCCCCGGCAGGAATTCCGGCTCCAGTGCAGTGCGTGCAATGCAGGAGCGCCGGAGAAGAGGGGGAAGGAGCCGAAAATCTTCCCCCATCTTTTTGCGCTCCATCATGAGCCGCCTGACGCATCATTGTGGTCTGATATGAAGGCTGGTGATGGCGATGGATTTTCCCTGACATGTTTCATGGCGATGGCGAGGACGAGGAAAGGAACTGCTGCGTCCGTTTGGGACCCGGCTGGAACGCCGGAAGGGAACGGCATGCACTGTAAAGTCTGGCGTTCCAAAACGGCCGGGGACGAGCGGTCCACCGAGCCATCAGCCGTTGGAGCTGCAGGACTAGCTAGTGTCCTGTTACTCTACTTATTATTACTACTGTCTGTTGTTATTATTATGGTATAATCGATGATTTTAGTTGTTCCTGAGCTAAGGCGTTCACGTCTGGCCATTGGAGTGAAATCGATCGTGGATGGGCTGTCTGTATGATTGGAGGACGGAGTGCGTGAGTGTGATTTCATGACGAGGAACGAGCTTGTGTGTGTGATTGCGGGAATCATTCACCGCGAAGCCAACATACAAGCATGGCTCTCAGTCCCAGCTGGACCTCTCTACTGCATTGGCATCTGGAATTCTGGATCCCTCCCTCCCTTCCCTACCCTCCCCGGCGGGGACATCATCCACTCATCCATCCACAACCACAACAGGACCTCCGCCACATGGGCGGGCCCTGGCCTCGCCTCGCCTCGCCTCGCCTACTACGACAAGTCAGAGCGCCCCCCCTCTCGATCTTTGGCGCCTGCAAGAAAGAACTCGATTGGGAGTGGAGTTCAGTGTGGCCGCCGATCCATCATCCAGACCATGAGTTGCTAACATCAGGCAGGGAGGAGGGACACATGGAAACATGCTCGCTCGCCAAGGGAGAGCTTCCTTATAGTACATACATCCATACAGAACGCAGCAGCAAGCGTTACCTACAGCTGCAACTACAGGTGGCAGCAAAGACTGAATCCAGTTGGGAGGACCCATTGGCGCTTCTACGTGGAAAACAAGAGAGAGTAGACGCAGCACGCACGCAGGCAGGCAGGCAGGCTTATCGGTTCGGAATGCGAGAGCCTGGCAGAACAGCAGCGCAGGTGGTACAGTTGGCGGCTCGTCAGATCGTCGCGCGTGAGCTGGGCCTGGGGCCCATGCCGCTTGCCGCCGCGCTGGAACGGAGAAATTCGTTTGGACCCGTGTTTCGTCCGGTTGCGGCGTGTGACGGCTCCAGCAGTCCAGTCCATCGTGCTTCGCCTGCCCTCCAGCGTCCGGCGATGAGCAGAGCTCTTCCTGGGCGCACGGTCCATTTGTTTGTTCTAATACCGTTTGCTGATTTGTTATATGAGAAAATTATTACTGAATGACTTGATTCATAAGCTCAAGTGAATAGAACCAAACACTTATGGACTACTCATAGTTTTTAAAGCGTCGTCTAGGTGATCCCAGCGCCTTGCAAAATGCTCGTCTAGACGAGTAAGGCGGGCGCCTAGGCGTCCAAGCGGTGGCGCATTGTCATACCTTGCCTTTACGTCTTAAAAACTATAAAACTATTCTCTCCGTCTAAAAAAATATAATTCTTATTTATTTCAAAATATCAAGCCATTTAAAATTTAACTAAATTTATATAAAAATATACTAGTTCACCCTAAAAACCAAAAAAATTTTAAATTTTTTCCGTCACATCGAATCTTGAGGCAAATGCATAGGACATTAAATATAGATGAAAACGAAAACTAATTACACAGTTTTTCTGTAAATCGCTAGACAAATTTTTTAAGCCTAGTTACTCGATGACTGGACAATATTTGTCAAATAAAAACAAAAGTGTTACAGTGTCAAAATCCAAAAAACCTTTTAGATCCAAATAAGTTCTAACATTCATGATATAAAATAAATACTATTAGATTTTTTATAAAATATACTTTCGTAATAAATTTATTTAAAAACATAAATCAATACTATTTTATTATAAATGTTGTTAGACTTGAATAATTTTGATCGGTTCTGTCCGTTGCATTCTTTGGAGTGAGTAGTTTGTAGCACAAGGAAAATGGCGGTATGATCCCGCTTCCTCGGAACTGATGATCGATCCGTCCCCACTGTGCTGCTTGTCACGTTCGCGTGCAAAGCGGCGGCGACGAGAGACTTCACTGCTTGGACAAATTTGCAACTGCATTATACGATGCCGTACGTGTGCCTGTGCTAACCCACTCTGTAGCGTCGAAACCAGACACCGGAAAAGTGCTAGTTTGTTTACTGTACAAGTTGACAGCAGTAATGTGTAGCACGTGCAGAAACATAATGGGAAAGTTTTTTACAGATGGTACGCACAGCGGCACAGTGAACATCTTGGGGCCGTCTACGTGACTACGTCTGTGTAGCTGTACCATAGTCCGTATCCTGGGTCGCACACGTCACACGTGTCGAAGTGTGTGTAATAATATTAGGGCACTCTCAATGCAAGACTCTATCATAGAGTCCAAGACAATTAATTACATATTATTTATGGTATTTTGCTGATGTGGCAGCATATTTATTGAAAAAAGAGGTAGAAAAAATAAGACTTCAAGTCTTATTTAGACTCCAAGTCCACATTGTTCGAGGTAATAAATAACTTTAGACTCCATGATAGAGTCTGCATTGTGAGTGCCCTTACGGCGCATCCACCTTCATTTCCGCGAGGGACACCGGGACAAGGCAGACCTGTCTTCTAAATGATGATTATCTTAAAGGGTGTTTGGTTGGGGTGATAAAATTTAATAATTACTATAGTATTTTTGTTTTATTTAACAATTAGTGTTTATTTATGGACTATTAAGCTCAAAAAATTCGTCTCGCAAATTATATTTTAGTTGTTGTTTTAGTTTTACAAGTAATATATATTTACTACTTTATACATGTGTATAAACACTCGATGTGATGGGTGATAAAAAAACAAAGAAAACCAAATAAACCGTGTAAAGTACAGTAACCATAGCTTACTACAAAACAAAATTGCGAGTTAAGTCCTTCAAATGGTTACAGCTTTTAACTCATATGTATAGGGCCTATATTAGTTCCCATGTAATAAAAATTTCAACTACTTTTGGAATGATAAAATACAAAATGCCAAAAATTTTAAGGTTATATTTAGTTTTAATCAAAATACAGAATTTATTACTCTGATTATACCCTCATGAGGCTCTTTTGAGCTTTTGAGGCCAAAATTCACAATAGAAAATCACAATTATTTTGTCAAAAATTTTTGCATAGTGTTCAGTTGTATCATGCAAGGTGATGGATCAAAACCTAGAACTTTTCGGTAAAAGGGGAACTAAAAAAACCCATAGTCAGTGACCAACGTGAAGCGGGTATTAGTTTTGAGTTGCATGTTCTCTCAGCCCCAAGCAAACTCTGCTCGCTTGCGAATAGTACTTTCAAGCCAATGAATTTACGGAGTAGTTATGACTGTAGATATGTTCCCATGATACAGAGGCCCTTTAGATGTACTGTGAAATATGATCGGATAACAATTATTTATATTTAGTTGTGTCCGTGAGTATTTAAACTCAATACCCCTCATACCCTAACTCTTATATTATATTGCCGTGTGCATACCTTACCAATTCAATATAATAGGTGACATTTGTATTGTGGTTAGGTCAGAATGGTAAATGAGAAGGAAGGATAAGTTTTCCACAGTTTGGTAAAGATATATGGAAAAGAACCGGATTCGAGGCATGAATAATAAAAGATACTCATATATTAGGTAAAATATTCAGTGAAAACTAAATCTTCAAATACATACTCAAAGAGTTTTTAAAAACTAAGATTATGCACATCCATATTACATCTACTGATGTGCCATAAAATTTGACGTCAAACACGTTTTGTTAAAGTTCAAACAAAAAATAACAAATTTGAGGTGCATATACATTAGAAGGCAATTTTCTAGGAATTTTGTTTTCTAGTACATATACATCTAAAATTTAATATTTCGTATGTTTTTTTTAAGATGGAGTTTGAACCTCAATTTTAGCGGTAACATGCCCATCAATAGACGCATTATGAATGTGCATAGTTTCAAACATTTTAAAAACTCTTAACTATATTCTGAAGAGACTGTTCATGATTACATTAAAAATTTAGTTTATACTGAATATTTTGCTTTCATATCCCATGCCTCTAACGGAGAGGGTGGGTTATGACTGAAAATCCAAACTGCGTCCTATTCGTAGTAGTATAAACGAATATATACGACATAATTAATTGGCTACCAAATTTTATCACGTAAAAAATTTAGCATGTTCGCTTGGAATCCGTCAGCCATTCAACAATATTTTTCTTTCATAATAAATCAGTGAACAAAACTTTCAGCTATGTCTTTTCGGACAAGCGAACAGACTAGAAAGTCAAAAGTTGAAATTTTTTTTGCTAAATGTTTGGCAAGCCAATTATGAGAAGTTAGCAAGTCTTGGTAACCAACCGATTATTAGCCAAAATTATAGCTTGTCAAATCCTTGGTATATAAATTTTGGTAACCACTAATCAGAGCATCCCCAACCGTTTTGCATAATTGGTTTGGTAAATGAGGGAGTTTGCCAAGTCTCAAAAAAATATGGCAAAGGTGAAAAGAGGCAATCTCCAATGGTTTGGCATTAATCACTTCGCGCCAATTTCCCAATGCCAAATGTGAACAGGTTTGGCATATATGCCAATCCTTCCTCTCTTTTTGCCAAGTTAACAAAATTGCAAAGTCTAAATGCCAAACCATTGGATAAGTGTTTTTAAGACTTTTTTGCAAATACATGAATGTAAAGCTTATTTACAAAACGGTTGGGGATGCTCTCAGATCTATATCGGTGGCCATCCAGGCCGGCGTCGGCTGTCCACCGTATAGGCCTGGGCAAATTACCCGATACCCATTACCCGTACCCGAATTACCCGGATCCGAACCCGAATTACCCGAACCCAAGGTACCCGATCCTAAATTCGGATAGTGATTTTGATTACCCGAAATTAGTTTGGGTAATTCGGGTAATATCCCCCAGTACCCGAACTACCCGAATTACCCGAATATTTGTCTATATCTTTGTATTTATCATGTGTTGATAGTTAAATATTAGAACTTATCAATTTATTAGAACATAATTCTCTTTGTTTGAACAAGTGATAGTAACATATTATTCTCTACAAAATGCTATTGAAATTCTATACAAATTGCTGCTGAAATTGTATATAAATTGCTATTGAAATTTTGTATAGTGTGTTGTTTTTTGAAAATTCGGGTAAATCGGGAATACCCGAACCCGAACCCGAATTAGCGGGTACCCGAAATTGCGGGTAGTGTTTTTTCGGAACTAATATCGGGTAACAATTTTCGTTACCCGAATTTTGAATTACCCGAATTACCCGACCCGAAAAAATCGGGTAACCCGAATGCCCAGGCTTACCACCGTAATCCAAGCCCTTCTTTAGTTGCAATTTTTTTTATAAAATGGACACTGTGGCATTTTTGTTTGTATCTGACAAATATTGTTCAATCATAAACTAACTAAACTCAAAAGATTCGTCTCGCAAATTACAGACAAACTGTGCAATTAGTTATTTTTTAATCTATATTTAATGTTCCATTCATGTGTCATAAGATTTGACGTGACGGAAAATTTTGAAAAAAATTGTAAAACTTTTAAGAAGTAAAAGACCCAAATAAGCCCGCGTGTGTTCACATGTCATTTGTAAAGGTAGCTTACGAAACCTGTGAAGTTACTGTGACCCAGGCAGACGTTAAACCTGTGCCCACAACAACAAGTTTACGACTGCAGAGGTAGCCCAGCTCAGCCAATAGTCCAAACTCCAAAAATTCCAACGAACAAACCTAAACGACCCACAAGAGGCCCAACTTACTAATCACAATCCTTTTCAGAAAAGTTGGGCCCATATAACAGGCAAGGCCTGGAAAGGAGAATGAAACAATCTCAGCCCAGCCCAGTATCCTCCGGCTGCGAAGCCATCGCCGCGCCGCCTATATAAGGATGCACAACGCTAGGGTTTCTCCTCCGTAGCAGCCGGTTCACTTCTACAGGTAAGGTAAGCCTCCCCCTCCCTGCGCCGCCGCCGCCGCCGCCGATCTGAAACCTAGCCTGTCGCTCCTTGCGTACGCGCTCATCTCCGTTTGTTTTTTGTGCGCGCACAGGAAAGGGTTCGTCCTCATGGCGCCGCCGCAGCCGAAGTCGGGCCTCTTCGTGGGCATCAACAAGGGCCATGTCGTCACCAAGCGCGAGCTGCCTCCGCGCCCGTCCCACCGCAAGGGGGTAAGCCAACTTTCAGCTTTGTCATGTTGATATCGCGGATGGTAGTGGTGGTGTGATTAGGTGTTAGATGTTGTGGGTTTAGGATGCAGAGAAGATCTTACTTGTTGATAGTTTTGTTCCCTGTAGCTCTCGCTTTCTAGGGTTGCCTAGGATGTGTATTTGTGACAAGGATCATGCTTGCTACTCGTATGCCCGAATTCGAGGATTCGTTGTGTTTTTAATCATGTCCTTGATCATTTTTTCAATTCGGCAAAACACAGTTTGATGGATCTGCAATACTAGTTTAGGAGCACCAGTTTGCTTAGGCAGATGAAAAGTTTGATTGCAGACTATAGTGTAAGTTATGTTGATCTACATGATTTAGTATAATTTGTTCCTAAAGGTTTGTGTGAATGCGAAGTTTGCCTGTTTTTTCTCATATATTGGATTTGCTGTACCAAGTACTGAGATATTGGCTTTCATTTGTTTGACTTGTAAATGCCTATGATTTAGTGTCTGCACTTGTAAATTACTAGTACAAGTAGTGTTTGTTCCTATGTGGTAGATTTACTCTGTCCTCTATTCTAAATTTCTCGTGGTATGCAGAAAGCAACGAAGAGGGTGTCCATGGTCAGGGGCCTGATCAGAGAGGTTGCTGGCTTTGCTCCTTATGAGAAGCGTATCACTGAGCTTCTGAAGGTTGGCAAGGACAAGCGTGCTCTGAAGGTTGCCAAGAGAAAGCTTGGAACTCACAAGAGGGCAAAGAAGAAGAGAGAGGAGATGGCTGGTGTCCTCAGGAAGATGAGGTTTGTAAATGTGAAACTTTGTTGCAATTAAAACTAAAATACTGCTTGGTAGCCTGCTTTTTTTCCTTCAGATGCTTTTGTGTCTAGTCATTCGCTTCTGCTAATTTGTTGCATAATTATTATTTACTCTTACTCAAATGATTGTTTTGTCTTTAATGCACATCAATTTAAGTTCAGATCCTGCCATTTGCATTACCTGTTAATGAGTTTGTGTATAGAGGACTAGTGCTTATTGATTGTGCATATTGTTGTATACTATCCTAATCCTTTCTGATATATACATGTTTTGATTTTCTACTATCTTGTCAGTTGTTTATTTTTGTCGAGTTGACACTATGATTGGACTATTATACTTCTAATCAAAATAGATCCTGTGTTGGCATTTGATAATATGTTTGAATTGTTTCATAACATTGTTCAAATTAGCATTGTCGTGTTGGCTTAACAGAAAAGACCTCGTCAGGATATGTCTAACTCTATTTTCTGTTGGGTTCTGCAGATCGGCTGGTACGCACACAGACAAGAAGAAATAGAGCATTTCAAGTTTATGAAGCTGGCGGCCAGAGATTCTGTTCCGGTGTCTGTTTTTCCTACTTGTAGAACGTAATAGACATGTCAAAGTATCTGTCAGCGAAATATTGTGTTGTTAGTTATGTATCGAACCACCTCATGGGGATTTTGCAACAACTTTCAATGTATCCATGGTTTGTTAATCTTTTGCTTTGGCTTTTCTTATGGTTATCATTGTTTGATTACTGCGTATTGAATGCTATGGTTGCAATCCACCTGTTATTCTTATTGCTATTTTTTGTTTAAGCTGGAGTTGTTTTTTCATTTAGATGACGTTTTTAACTGGTTACCATTACTTAGAAACAATAAGAGTGCCGCTTAAACCAACTTTGTGGTTTAATTGTAGTATTACTGAGAAGGATTCTCTAAATGTGAACCTGTTCTAAATGTGAACAAAGTTAAACGATAGACAGAAACATCCAACCATTCATTATTACTAGGAGCGTCTAAATGGACACAAATCGCCAAAATGGATAGGAGCGTCTAAATGGACACAAATCGCCAAAATGGACACAAATCCAGGCGCCTAGGTCTGAGGAGAAGGAAGTCCAAATGGCTCTGCTCATCAACAACAGATATCCAGAGTTCCAGACAGCGTGGAGAGATCGCCGAGAAGTGGATTAGCCTATGGTAATACAGCTCTATTGCTTATTCCCAACCGATGATGAGCTGTTCTGTTTTGTGGAAGTAGATGCCAGTCTTGAGAACGAGCACCCATGTTTACCAGTGCTGCACCTGCACAATTGGGTTTTGTCATATGACTGCTGCATATATCTGAATCAAAGAACTGCGGTTAGTGACATGTTCAATCATGATGACTTTGTCTAGGATCTTCTAAAGAGTGTTGACTTTCATTTGTATTTGTGTCATACCCCATTCTATTTAAATTACATGCCATTCTGTTTTTTTTAGGTATGATACATGACACATAGCTTTTTATATTAATGTACCTAGAAAACCCAAATATCTTAGAGCATGTTTGGTTGAGTGCAGTAAAGTTTACAGCCCGTCACATCGAATATTTAGACACATGCATGAAGTACTCAATATAGACTATTTATGAAACTAAAAACACAGCTAGAGAATAATTTGCTAGACGAATTTTTTGAGCCTAATTAGTCCATGGTTGGACACTAACTGTCAAATAAAATGAAAATACTACCGTACCTGTTAAACTTTAACAACCCCAACTAAATACCCCTCATACTTCAAAACGACAGGAGTATTTCAACAGATCAGGAGCTTGATCCTACTATTCCTTTGTGTATATGTACCTAGTTTTCACTCACTGGATTATTCATCCTCATCCATTGATTGATGGATGTCATAAACATTTTCACCTTGTGATACTATTTCGTATGTACTCTTTCCAAAACATGTGGGCTTTTTTTACTAGTTTGGCCTTCACTCGTTGCGGTGGCAACGCTCTTTTCTCCTTTTTTTTCCCTCTAATTTTTGTTAGGTGACTTGTTTCTTTTTTTTTCATATACTCTTTCTTCACCTAGACGGCCATCACTCAAAAAACATAATTTAGATGTCACAGAAATACCGGTGAGCATTTCCTAAAAAAAACATAAATACCAACTAGCAAAGCTCTATTCGCTTGTCTGTAAAGTCATGACTAAAAGTACTGTTCGTTGATTTATTGTGAAAGAAAAATACAGTTGGCTAACAAAAAAAATACATCTTATACGACAAGCGAACAGATTTAAAGCATAAAGAGATGTGAACGAAAGAAGTTGGCACAAAGGTTGTAGACGGGGCACAAAGATGATCATAAAACTGCTACTACTAGGTTGCAGGGGGAGGGGTTGGGGGGGGGGGGGGGTTTATTGCTTAGGGCGTTCTCAATGGTTCTAAATAGCTAGTTCATGAAGAATTTTTTTGGCTATTTAAAGAGATAGATCAAATAACTAACAACTCTCAAATAACAATAACTAGTCTAGAATATTTTCGCATAAACAACTTTCTCATAACCCACGTAACTCTCCATTAAATGTTCTTTGTTTATTATTTTTAAGATTCATCTAGCTAGTTATTTACAATTTACCATTAAGAACGTCCTTAGTTGATGATCGCAATTTAGAATAAAAGAATTCATGTACATGTCCTTCAGCTTTAAACTTTTACCAATTTGATTGATCTACATCCTGTGTCGTAAAAAAAGAACTGCATCCTATGGATCTATGCAAAGATACCAATCACGGAATAATGGCACTTGAGGATGCAGTTGTGCTCACTGCTATTCACCATGTTTCCTAAAGAAAATAAAAAGGTGTGTTTACAATGTCGTGGAAATTCTCATACTATGGCCTTGTTTACTTACTTTTCGATACTGTAGCATTTCGTTTTTTTTGACAAATATTATCCAATTATAGACTAACTAGGATCAAAAATTCGTCTCGTGATTTACAGCTAAACTGTGTAATTAGTTTTTATTTTCTTCTATATTTAATGTTTTATGCATGTGACACAAGATTCGATGTGACGGTGAAAACTTTTTCAGACTGAACTAAACAAAGCCTACTTCGTGCAATCATGGGGACAAGCAGCAGACAAGAAGTCATGGTCCTTCGTGCGCAACGATCAGCGCGCCTGCAGCTTGCCTAGGGCGTTCCGAAAAGTGAAAACTTTTCCGTTTGTTTGTGACAAATATTATCTAATTATGGACTAATTAGGATCAAAAGATTCGTCTCGTGATTTCCAGCTAAACTGTGTAATTAGTTTTTGTTTTCGTCTATATTTGATATTTTATGCATGTGCCACAAGATTCGATGTGACGGGGAATCTTGAAAACTTTTTGGTTTTCAGGGTGAACTAAACAAGGCCCAGGTACTGATATGCAGCAAACACGCCAACAGATATCAAATCTCAGAGGTAAGGGGGAAAACGCAATTAAAGAAGCATAATCATATTCAAAGGCTGAGTAAAGCTCAGCATTGAGTTTTTAACCACCCTCAACCTTAAAGTCTGCTGCTCCCAAACAACTAATTCAACTTCTACGACGACACGAGTGCAAGTGAGAAGTGACACGATCGGCAACAAAGAGCCAGGTGGAAGCATTACGCATCTCAATCCCCTCGATGCGCAGGGCCAGCTTAATCGACCTCCTCGATCTTGGGGCCAGCACCGCTGCTGCCGCCGGCCGGTGCGTCCTCGTCCATGCCCGCGGCGCCGCCCATGTCCGCGCCGGCGCCCTGGTACATCTTGGCGATGATGGGGTTGCAGATGCTCTCCAGCTCCTTCATCTTATCCTCGAATTCGTCTGCCTCCGCGAGCTGGTTGCTGTCGAGCCAGCTGATGGCGCCGTCGATGGCGTCCTCGATGCGCTTCTTGTCGTCCGCGCCCAGCTTGGAGGCGATCTTGTCGTCCTTGATGGTGTTGCGCATGTTGTAGGCGTAGTTCTCCAGCGAGTTCTTGGCGTCCACCTTCTTCTTGTGCTCCTCGTCCTCCGCCTTGTACTTCTCCGCCTCCTGCACCATCTTCTCGATCTCCTCCTTGCTCAGCCGCCCCTTGTCGTTGGTGATGGTGATCTTGTTCTTCTGCCCCGTCGTCTTGTCCTCCGCCGACACGTTCAGGATGCCGTTGGCGTCGATGTCGAAGCACACCGTGATCTGGGGCACGCCGCGGGGCGCCGGCGGGATGCCGGACAGCTCGAACTTGCCGAGGAGGTTGTTGTCCTTGGTCCTGGCGCGCTCTCCCTCGTACACCTGGATCAGCACCCCGGGCTGGTTGTCGGAGTAGGTGGAGAACACCTGCTCCTTCTTCGTCGGTATGGTGGTGTTGCGAGGGATCAGCACGGTCATCACGCCGCCGGCCGTCTCCAGGCCCAGGGACAGCGGGGTGACGTCGAGCAGGAGCAGGTCCTGCACCTTCTCGTTGCCCTCGCCGCTCAGGATGGCGGCCTGTACAGCCGCGCCGTACGCCACGGCCTCGTCGGGGTTGATGCTCTTGCAGAGCTCCTTGCCGTTGAAGAAGTCCTGGAGCAGCTGCTGCACCTTGGGGATGCGGGTGGAGCCGCCCACGAGCACGACGTCGTGCACGCTGCTCTTGTCCATCTTGGCGTCGCGGAGGCACTTCTCCACGGGCTCCATGCACTTGCGGAAGAGGTCCATGTTGAGCTCCTCGAACCGGGCGCGGGTGATGGTGGTGTAGAAGTCGATGCCCTCGTACAGCGAGTCGATCTCGATGGTGGTCTGCGCCGTGGACGACAGCGTGCGCTTGGCACGCTCGCAGGCCGTCCGCAGGCGCCGCAGCGCACGCGGGTTGCCGCTGATGTCCTTCTTGTGCTTGCGCTTGAACTCCTGCACGAAGTGGTTGACCATGCGGTTGTCGAAGTCCTCCCCGCCCAGATGGGTGTCACCGGCGGTCGCCTTCACCTCGAAGATGCCCTCCTCGATGGTCAGGAGCGACACATCGAAGGTGCCGCCACCGAGGTCGAAGATGAGCACGTTCTTCTCGCCACTGCTGGTGGCCTTCTTGTCGAGCCCGTAGGCAATGGCAGCTGCGGTGGGCTCGTTGATGATACGCATCACGTTGAGCCCGGAGATGACGCCGGCGTCCTTGGTGGCCTGCCTCTGGGAGTCGTTGAAATAGGCAGGCACCGTGACCACGGCGTTCTTGATGGTGGAGCCGAGGTAGGCCTCGGCGATCTCCTTCATCTTGGTCAGCACCATGGAGGAGATCTCCTCGGCGGAGAACTGCTTCTCCTCGCCCTTGTAGTTGACCACTATCATCGGCTTGTCAGCTGGGCCAGCCACGACCTTGAATGGCCATAGCTTCATGTCACTTTGCACAGACGGGTCGGAGAACCTCCTACCAATCAACCGCTTCGCGTCTGCATTCAGAAAAACGAGCGACATCTGTCAGCAGGGCCGTCAAAAAACAGCAGAAAAACAGTTCCAATACGGTATAAATCAGCTGAACATATCATAATAAAGGTCAGAAGGGGCGTCAAAAGACGGCAGAAAAGCACACATTCATACAATAAATCAGCTCAGGGCATGTTTAGTTGGAGGTGTTAAAGTTTAACAAGTAAGTATTGAATCATAGACTAATTAGACTTAAAAGATTTGTTTCGCATATTATTCTCTCACTGTTTTTTTTACTTGCATGTGTTCGTTCAAACATTCGATTTGACAACGAACCAAACGGGGCCTAAATATTAGAGTCAATGATCAGGCTACGCACATTTTAATCAAGGATCAGGTAAGGCACATTTTCGAATACTGCAGTCTGAAATTACTAACCAACGAAAAGTGACAGTGACAATTTTCTACAGGACAGCATTCCGGGACAAATTCAGTTCAGGACAGCGTTCCAGTATAAATTCAGTTAAAAATGTAATTGCACGCGTTGCAATCAACCTAAACCGCTAAGCGGATCTAGAGTAGCAATACCAGAGGCGACAAAGGTAACTACTGATTGCAAATCTGACCGAGAAAACTTACTGCAGTTATTGGTATTACAAAGTTCGAAAAACAGAGGATTACATTGAGACGGCAGCATCTAATTTTGAGCGACAAATTCCACAGATCAACTCGTATCCACCTAACTGTTGAACTATCCTACTCATGTAGAGAACATAAACAAAGTAGCTACTGCTCACACTGAACAAAACAGATGTCTAAGGTAGAGATGCTCATGTTGCCAATCGAAACAGAGTAGAAATTGCTTACTAAAACAAATTCAGTAGATCTACAAGCATCTGAAGCGTCAAGATTAATGTAAAACTCCACAGCATCATCAATGATGAAGTGATGATTAATGCGAAACTCCGCAGCATGGAATCAAACAACGCTAGGGCTAGTTGGCGTTCTAAGTTCAAAGTGAAAAGGGAAAGGAGATTGGTATCTGGCACGTACCGAAGACGGTGTTGGTGGGGTTCATGGCGACCTGGTTCTTGGCGGCATCGCCGATGAGCCGCTCGGTGTCGGTGAAGGCGACGTACGACGGCGTGGTGCGGTTCCCCTGGTCGTTGGCGATGATCTCGACGCGGTCGTGCTGCCACACGCCGACGCACGAGTACGTCGTGCCCAGGTCGATCCCGATCGCCGGCCCCTCTCCCTTCGCCATCTCCTCTTCCTCTTCTACGAACGGAAAACAACTAGTCCTTCCTTCGAAACCCTGGTTGCAGTTGCGGTTGCAGAGAGATTGGTTCGTGGAAACTGGAAACCCTTTTTTTTCTCAGACGAAAGACGAGGGACAAGGGAGGAGACGAGGAGGTTTTATTGAGGTGGCGGCGGGTCTAGAAGGTTCGAGTGCGGGCGATCTTGGCCGTTGGATTGGGGTTCTGGAATGCTCTGGAGGGTGCTGGTTCTGGGCTTGTGTTGTGAGACGGGAGGCCGACACGGCGGCGGGTGGCGCCTGGCGCGCGTCTATGCAGCCGGCCAGACTGTTAAAGCGGGCCCCTTACGCGCGCCTTTTGGACCGGCCGTCTCTCGTAGCTTCTACACTGTACACGATGATGGGGCACTGCAGGAGGCAGGTGCGGTGTTGGATTTCGGTCTTGTTTAGGGCCCAAGCTGTAGGCTTTCTTTAGGCCTGGTTTAGTTTAGGAAAATTTTTGGATTTCGCTACTGTAGCACTTTCGTTTGTTTGTGGCAAATATTATCCAATCATAGACTAACTAGGATCAAAAGATTCGTCTCACGATTTGCAGGTAAACTGCGTAATTAGTTTTTGTTTTCGTCTATATTTAATGCTTCATGCATGTGCCGCAAGATTCGATGTGACGGGGAATCTTGGAAAATTTTGGAAACTAAACAATGCCTTAGTTCTTAAAAAATTTTGCAAAATTTTTAACTATTATATTAAATTTTACGACATTAGAGTATTAAGTATAGATAAAAAAATAATTAATTATACAGTTTATCTATAATTTATGAGACAAATTTTTTAAAGTCTATAATTGAATAATATTTGTTAAATATAAACAAAAATACTATGATATCTATTTTATAAAATTTTTCATAACTAAATAAGATTTTAGCTGCAAATTTTTTTACAAAATAGATACTAGTATTTTCGTTTGTATCACAACAATTTGATCACGACAAAGCATCGGTAGAGCATCTCCAACAACTTGGTATTTCAATATACTATCCTACCAAATTTGCTAAAAGCATAAAAATCCTCCTCCAACAACTCCTTATCTCAACTTGCTAAATTTCCCAAGTTGCTATCCAGAGGTTTCTACTGCCGAGATTTGTCAAGTTGCTATCCCGAGCGCAACTTGTTGGAGACACATATTTTTTTACCAAGTGAGCGGGTCCCATCTGTCATCCTCTATTTTTACCAAGTGAGAATAACAACTTATTGGAGACAGATCCTTTTTTCTTTTGCTAAACAAATTAAAAACTTGCTATAACTCAAGATTTGACAAGTAAAATTTTCTAAGTTGTTGGAGATGCTCTAAGTAGTTCTTGTTGCGGCAGCTCACGGCAGCCTCCTTCATCCTGGCAGTGATGGACGCAATGTCATGCACCGTAGGGATGAATGATACGGACGAAAACGGATCTAAAAAAACTTTTTTGCTTCCGTTTCCATATTTTTTTTATGGAAATATATAGGGTGGACCATCTCGACCTCAGTTAATTCACTATATCAGCCTTGTGTACTACTCTTTCCATTGTAAATTATAAATTATTTTAAAATTTTTTGATCAAAGCATCTCAAATTTAACTAAAATTATAGCGAAATATACTAAGATTTATAACATAAAATGGATATACTATGAAAATATAATTAAAAAAGAATTTAATAATACTTAGTTAGCATCATAGTTGTTGTTATCGTATTATGAGCCTATTCGTTTGAGCTTATCTGTCGAATCTGCCAGCCAATTAACAATATTTTTCTCTTACAACAGATCAACAAATAGTACTTTTAGTCATGACTTTTCAGACAAGTGAATAGGCTCCATATAAATTTGGTTAAACTTTAAATGCTTTGACTCCAAAAATTTTAGATTCCCATCACATGGTACTCCCTCCGTCCCAAAATAAGTGTCGTTTTCGCTTTCCGAGAAATAACTTTAACTAAATATATAGTAAAAAATATTAGTATTTATAGTACATAATTAGTATCATTGGAAAGATCTTTAACTTTAGTTTTTTAACAAATTTATTTAGAGATATAAATATTTCATACATTTTTTACAAATCGAGTCAAACTTATGGCACAAAAACCTAAAACGACACTCTTTTTGGACGGAGGGAGTACATACATAGAGTATTAAAGATAGTCGGAAACAAAAACTAATTACAAGTTTACCTGTAATTTGTGAGACGAATCTTTTGAGCCTAGTTAGTTCATGATTGGACAATATTTGTCAAATACAAACGAAAGTGCTATAGTACCTAGAATCCTAAAATTTTCCCAACTGAACCAGGCCTAACTAAACTTTAGTTACTTTAATAGCTAAAGTTCTAAACACATTAACTAAAAAAACTAAAATAGTTTAGTTTCACTAGCCACCCAAGAATAACTAAAATAATTTTAGCTAACTAAAATTTAATAAGAGAAATTAAATATACTAAAATTTTGTAAGAGGAACAAACAGGACTCAAGACTAAGGAAGTAGAAAGGTCACTTAGGTCTTGTTTTGATCAAAAGGTTTTTAGATTTTGACAATGTAGCACTTTCGTTTTTATTTGATAAACATTGTCTAATCATAGAGTAACAAATTGTGTAATTAATTTTTGTTTTCATCTATATTCAATGCTCTATGTATGTGTCACAAAATTCCATGTGATAAAAAATCTTAAAAAGTTTTTGTTTTTGGGTGAACTAAACAAGACCTTACAAAGGTAAGCCATGGCGGTGAAGATCTTCTACTTGGCAGCCATCGCGGTGACATTGCTGCCCCAGGTCGAGATAGTCCATCTAGGCATCACGTGTCAGTTAAAAACAGGTGGGACATTTTGATCTTTTTCGAATGCCTTGCTTGGCCATCCAACTAGACCCCAAAATTTAAAACTTTTTAAGATTTTCTGTCACATCGAATCTTGTTATATATGTATAGAGTATTAAATGTAGACAAAAATAAAAACTAATTACACAATTTATTTGTAAATCGAAAGATAAATCTTTTGAAACTAGTTACTTCATGATTAGATAATAATTACCAAATAAAAATGAAAGTGCTACGGTATCCAAAACCAAAAAAATTTGGAACTAAACAAGGCCTAACTTAGACCCTCTTTAGTTCAAGCCAGTAAACTTTATTGTTTATCGCATCGAATGTTTAGACATATGTATGAAACTAGTAAATATGCCCGTGCGTTACAACGGAGTGTATAAGTTATTATTGCGCAGTTACCTAGACAATTTGAGTCAAATATTTATAGTGGTTGTGCTATTTGTTGTGATAAGTTGTTACGCTACTATAAAGTTGATTTTTGAGACTGCTACTTTCATTTACTGAGGTAGCATATATTTGTATCAAATATGGCTCTTAAAATACATATTCATTTTCGAAAACTCACGTGCCATTACAAATGCTGAGGAGTCAGTGTAACCAGTTTTCAAATATCTAGTCTAGCTCTAGCTCATGGCAGACTTGAGGCCATGTTTCCAGGGATCATTTGTCACCATTGCTGGCTTGCCGATGAGAGGATAATTCGGAGCAGCAGACTTGAATTCAGCTTCTGTTAAGGGCCTAGCTTTATGCTCCTAGTGAGCACACTGACAGCGAGGTTGGTGCACCTGGACAACAGTACGTAGGAGGACAATGATAGGCTGAAGTTTAGCTCCAAATGCATCTAGGCATCTGGAGCATGGATCAGGAAGGAGACTACAATGATAGGGGAATGAAACAGGCATAGCAAGAAATGCCACGCTAGGAGAGTGAGCACGTACTCGTGGTTCATAGTGCCATGTCCTGTGACTCCGGTCCCAACTCCTCCAATGATGTCTTTGAGTCAGTATTTTTCTTTGAATTACATGGAACTCTGTTTGCATTAGAGGGTTTACAAAACTTAAGGGGTGCTCCCCCTAGCCCTCCCTCCCTCTCCCTCCACGCCTACAATGAAACATAAACAATTTTAGTTGAAATGTGCTAAATCGAGTATCACCATGAAAATTCAGATCTAGAAAATTTTTTAGACAGAGCTTTGGAGGAGATGAAACCTTATCATCTAGTAAAATAAACAACTAAAAAGTGTCTGCACTTACGGTTACCTATTTAACTTTTTATAGCAATTTTGCATCACAAATCTGTGTGATCATCCGGGATTGCATTTTAATAATTCAAACAACCAGACCACCAGCATTCCAATTCATACACTCGTATGAACCAAATACAAGAAATTTTACACAAATTTCAGCAGGGTTATGTTCACAATTTGGTAAACAATAGTTACTCCTGGAAAATAGTTTGGGTTTATAACTCAAGTTTTGGTCTTATTTCTTACCAGCTTTGGTGGAAGAGACAACTATTGGCATTTGCACAAAAGAAATGCATGTCAGGGTGGTACACTTTACATCACGGTCAATCTGCTCCATAATCTCTGAGAACTGTATGAAAGAAAAATTCCATACAACATTAGTTACCAATAAAAGGGCAATAAAAGAGGGCAAATCAGTTCATACATGCAACAAGCCCAACAAGATATGTGTAGGTACACAGTGCAATGCAGACACACTCAAAAAGATGTTTATTTTCTGAAACCAAATCGCAAAAAAAGCCATGGAATAGTTGGCTCAAGATTTGATTTCCAAACCATTTTTTTCTCTAACCAAGGTGAACCTAGAATGTGGAGCAAGTATAATAAAGTGTGCCCATTGCATTATTCCAGTTCCTTGTGATTCCTATGAACAAGTCATACATGCTAATGTCAACACGAGTGCATCATAAAAACAATGACGACTGTCATATGGATAGCTCTAAAATAAGACCTTAGAAACTGCTGACTTTAAGGTGAACTAAATTTCTAGCCATATTATAAACATAATAAAGAGTAATAGCATCACAAGGCGCCTATATACCTAAAAAACACGGGGTATCGATAGTCATGGTCTCATGGAGACATGAAAGCATATTATTGTCATAAAGCTCAAACCTCATTAGAAAAGAGCATCAGACTAAACTCAACCTCCCCAGAGTCATATCCATCCTGCTGCTGCAACCACCGGATTTTGTTAACTGGTCAGAATATAATACTGAAGCAGGGTGCAGTTCCCTTGTTATGTTAGCAAAAAGCATATCTAACTTGGCAGATCATTTGGTGTCTGAGGATATGAGTTCAGATTCAAATCACACTGGAACATGACAAAATATTACTTTTTTAATGATCCTGTGAAGGAAAAAAGATGGAAGTTCGGTCATGTTGCAATAACCATACCTATCTTCTTAAGATTCTAGTAGGAGGGATCACCAGAAAGATTTTTTGCAACAACAATCTGGGACTACGAGAAGAAACCAAATGGATCAGTGCACAATTTCAAAGTTTATGAAATAAAACAAGTGATGCATAGAAATAAGTTAATACCTGGTGTTCCTGAAATATTCCTAGACTGCTACTTAAAAAGTTGTAGGCATAACTCCTTTTCTTCGGTAACATGTGAAGCCAGGAACTCGAGAAAGAATAAGCATAGATTACTTTCCTACTCCATTTGTTTAAGCTTTTGTTCTTTGTTTCAGTCAAATTCAGTAACATTGAAAGCCAGGTACATGAGAACAAATAGGCATAGTTTTATTCCTTCACTGACATATCAGACCTGCTACTCAAGAATTGGTTATTTTCTAAATTCACTTGTTTATGCTGAATATAAGTGGCCGGTATCTTCTTGGTATTGCACAAGTCATACCACCTGTTGAACTCATAGCTACAACTGATGGTGCTGGGGATTCATTCATCGGAACCGTTCTATACATAGTCTCTTTGCAATGTCCAGTCTCTAATCAAAATTAAAAGGAATTGGCTCATAACCTGAACAAATGGTCTCAAGGTTGAATTGGCTACTTACCTCTATTTTCCTAGCCGGGCAAGCGGCTCATCACTCAACTGGTGCCTCCTCCCTCCTAACCTTTTAGATGGAGATCGAAGAGTGTCATGGTCTAGGGCAGCAGTTGCTGCTGGAAGTGCACTGATAAGATGGCAAGGCTCGACTCAGCAGCGATCACGGTGGCCTTGCCGCTACCGCAGCTTGAAGGCCATAAATTTAGAAGATGTGCCCATGTTCCACTTCACTTCTGAAACTACAGGAGCAAACATGTATAGGAGAAATCAGTGTTTATTTAAAAAAGGGAAATCAACTTACAGTGGCTGCAAGTTGATTCCGTTCTTCCTTCCAATTTGCACATACTCCCGGCGCCGCTCAGAGAGAAAGGACAATGGGAGAAGAAAACCTAGTGCCATTCGGACAGACAGGAGGAGGATGGACCTCGACAGCCGCCCAGGGTGCTAGGCTTTAACTTTCTCACCTTCAACTGCAGGCTGGCCGTGTACCGCTTCTGGGGCAGGGAGGACCCCTCTGTCCAGCCACTGGGAGGCCGAGAAGGATGGGCCTCGCGAGCGTGGTCCGGCAAGTGGCGAGCCACCGGCCGCAGGAAAGCCGAGGCGGATGGGCAGTTCAACTGCAGTGATCGAGGGAGCGGGGCCACGACGATGAGCATCGGCCGCCGGTCTCCGGGAGGCCGCGGCGGATGGGTGGTGCCACCACAGCGGCGAATGAGGCGGGGCCACGGTCGGTCGTGCGCGCGTACGACAAACGGGAGGAGCGTCGGAGGCCAGATGAAAAACAGAACAGACCAAAGAATTAGGTGAAATTTTACCTCTTTATATTAGTTTATAATTCGCGTTCGATTCGTGGTTGTCGTGGACTCGGAGAGAGGAGGGGCAGAAAAAAAAAAGCAGACTGAAAATTTATCTCTTTATTAGTAGGTATAGATATTAAATATAGATTATTGATGAAACTAGAAATACAACTAGATAATAAATTGCAAGACGAATCTTTTGAGCCTAATTAGTCTATATTGGACAGTAATTGCAAAAAAAAAAACAAAAATGTTATAATACCTGTTAAACTTTAACACCCCCAACCAAACACCCCATTAAGAATGGGGATGACTCTTCAAATATATACCCGTGGTTTTTTTAGTGTAGTTTAATAAACTACATAGATAATTCATTCCCTCATTTTTTTTCATTCAGTTCATCAATTACACTAGAAAAGAACCACGAGTACTCGTTTAGAGCACCGTCTCCATCCTTAAACTAGCTATATCAAGTGAGTAAAAAATTGGCAAGAATCTAGTGTTCCTCCTCTCTCTAGTGGTAAAAATGTAAATTTCTATGTAATAATGGTAACTGAAAAGTTGGTATAAATACTATTCATCAAAGCAAGAAACTAGCGGCCGCAGCCCACAGCCGATGCAGATAAGTACAACCCATCGGACCCTAAATATCTCTTGGGCCTTGTTTAGTTCCAATTTTTTTTGCAAAATAGAAATAGTAGCACTTTCGTTTGTATTTGATAAATATTATCTAATCATAAACTAACTAGACTCAAAAGATTTGTCTCGTCAATTCCGACCAAACTGTGCAATTAGTTTTTATTTTCGTCTATATTTAATACTCCATACATGCGTCTAAAGATTTGATGTGACGGAAAATCTGAAAAGTTTTACAAAATTTTTCGGGAACTAAACAAGGCCTTGAGCTTGTGTTGTCTCTCCGCTTTGGAAAAAAATAATTCTTTTAACCTATTGACATACTGCTACTAGGGACACTCTTAATAAAAAAAACATTGCCTGCTATATAAGCAATTTGTTGATGTAACAAATGATTTAAGCTTTGCTTAGTTTGTAGGTGAAAAGTTTTTACATGTCACATCAGATGTTTTATGGGCTATCAAAAGGAATATTTGGATAATAACTAAAAAACTTATTACATAACTTGTTTGCTAGACAAATTTATTAAACCTAATCAACCTGTCATTAACGTATGTGTTACTGTAGCAATTATAGTTAATTATGAACTAATTAGACTTAAAAAACTCATCTCGTGGTTTTTATACAAACTATATAATTAGTTGTTTTTTATTTATATTTAATGCTCCAACCATTAAATAAGACAGGGTGAAAAGTTTTAGAAGGACCTTAATGAGGGGAGAGAAGATGAAGTGGAAATCAAGATACGATGAGATGGGATAGATATATGAGGCCTTGTTTAGTTTGGAAAAAATTTTAGATTTCGCTACTGTAGCACTATTGTTTGTTTGTGGCAAATATTATCCAATCATAGACTAACTAGGATCAAAAGATTCGTCTCGCGATTTACAGGTAAACTGCGTAATTAGTTTTTATTTTCGTCTATATTTAATGCTTCATGGATGTGCCGCAAGATTCGATGTGACGGGGAATCTTGAAAAATTTTGGGAACTAAACAAGGCCTGAGTGAGAAAAAAAATATATTATATGTCTTATAAAATATAGTCATAGAAATTACTGCACCAAGTGCTGCCTACCGTACCGGGAGACCGATTTTGAGCTGAAAGTCTGATTCAGGGGACCCGAGGAAAGGATTAGAGGAGTTCAGTGCTACCGGAGTTGCTCTTAAAGCTAAACAAACGAGGAAGAGGAAACTCTACATATAAATACACGTGTTACCGAGAAATCAAATATTTTTAAGACTATTTAAAAATATACACGTATGTAATACATATATTATTAGGTTAAAACGAAATATACTTTTCATATTATATTTATTTGTAGATATAAATATTAATACTATTTAATATATTTTTAGTCAAGTTTACGCTTCAGTGCTAGACGGGCCGCTAGTCGCTGGCCCATCGAACCCACTGGCCACTCCCACCTGAACTTTGCCCTGCCTTCTCTCCCTTGCCCGCATCCCGAAGCCAGCCGCCGCCGCCGCAAATTCCCCTTCCGCGTCTGTCTCGCCGCTGGGGTTTCTAGGCTACCGCGTGCCGTCCTCTCCTCTCGCCCCCCACCACCATGGCCGAGGAGGCCCAGGCTCCGCCGTCCGCCACCATGGCGAAGGAGGCCCAGTCGCCGCCGTCCGCCGCCGTAGCGGAGGCGACGGCTACGCCGCAGCTCGTGTTATTCAACTCCTTGACGAAGAGGGAGGAGCCCTTCCAGCCCCGGGTGGAGGGGAAGGTAGGGATGTACGTCTGTGGCGTCACTCCATACGACTTTAGCCACATCGGCCACGCGCGTGCCTACGTCGCCTTCGACGTCCTCTACAGGTAGCAATCCCAGCAACTCTCGGATCTGGCGGCCCTTTGTCTTGTATACACGTAGTTAACCGGATCGGCTACTAGAGAGCTATGCGTTTGTGCTCTCAAATGCTTAAGGATTTAGTTCTAGAATTGGGTGCTCTCTGGACTCCGGTTGTACTTGCTGCTCACATGTTGGTGATTGCTCAATTAGTGCTCTCGATTGGGAAATATATTGTCTAGTAGCGTTGTTTCTGTATTGTTGTAGTAGTAGGTCTGTGTGTTGTTAGTCATGCTCGGGTTTGGATGTTCAACATAGCTGGATACAGGCTATATTTGAACTGTATTAGTTGCTAGTTACCTCTGGAATCTACATCTAGATACATGTTTTGATGGACTAATTATTGCTGTGACTGATTAAGCATTTGAATTCTGGCCATGATGTATTTCATCTGTCCCAAAATAAATCAACTTCTAGAGCTGTTTTATGTCAAACTATTTTAAGTTTGATCCACTGTATAAAGAATAGTACCAACATCTATGACACCAAATAAGTAAAAAATATATATCTTCATGGTGTATTCAATGATACTAATTTGGTGTAAAAAATATTAGCGATCTTTTATAAATCGGTCAAACTTGAGATAGTTTTGACTTAGGATGATTCTAGAAGTTGATTTATTTTGGGATAGAGGGAGTACATGCAACATGCCAATATGTGATTCTTTGTAACTTGGAACGCTTTGAGCAAGCTAACCTTAGTGTGTTAGTACTACAGTCATGTGGTGCTATTTTGAATTAATCCTACAATGGTCCTGTTAATATTTCAATACATTTGTCAAAAGACTATCTGAGTTAAAGCATAATATTGAGTCATGCTGCTATCGTTGCTTCTTAAGTTTTGATAACATATTTATTCTATAATATAACTGGTCTCACATTCCTTGTAGGTACCTTAAATTCTTGGGGTATGAAGTTGAATATGTCCGTAATTTCACGGATATCGATGACAAGGTAACAATTTGTTCGCACTATTCTAGAGTTACGCTTTAGTAGTGGAGAAGGAAGGAAAACTTCTTGAGGTATCAAAATGGAAGGAGCATGATCTGTCTCATCTGTGGACTAATTTGTTTCTGGGTTCAACTATTATTGTGCTTTCCTCTTAGTCGGAGTGTCACCAGTGCCATTTCATCCCAACATCTGTTCTGCTTTGTTGGCATTGTTCGTAGATCAGACAACAGGATTTACAAAGTAGTTCAATTTTTCCAGTGTGTTGCATGTTTAATATAATTTTTTTATTTTTCTTTCCCAATATCTTTGGCAGAATTTTGGATAAAATTATTTCCTTACCCTTTTTTACAGATCATTAAGCGTGCAAATGAACGCGATGAAACAGTTACAAGTTTGAGTAGCCGGTTTATCAATGAATTTCTTCTTGATATGACTGAGCTCCAGTGCTTGCCTCCTACCTGCGAGCCACGGGTAACAGAGCACATTGAGCATATTATAGAGTTGATAACAAAGGTACAGTATTGCTCCAAATCTAACTGATGTAATATGTGTTTACTTATTGCTTTCATGATCCTTTGCAGCTGTTGTCAAGGGATGAGCTTAGTTAGGGCCATCAGTGGCTATGTTCCACCCTTGAAATTTTGCTATGAACACAATTGGTTTCTGACTTTCTGTATAATAGCCAGTTGTGGTTGAAATTCTTCAGTAATTCTCCTGTTGTCCCTGGCTTTTATTGGAAGCTCTACCACTCTGCCCATTGTAAACAAAATCAGCACCGATGATTACATTATTTGCCACCGTACAAATTAAACCCATTTTTTCACTCATTATTTCTAATTCCAAGATATTCAACAGTCATGCATAGCTTACTGTATATAATCCTGATGGTTAAAAAAAAAAATCCCCTTTCATGTCTTCTTATGTCACATGTCTTTCCCATGCTGTCTATGTTTCTGGACAGATAATGGAGAATGGGAAAGCCTATGCTATGGAAGGAGATGTTTACTTTTCAGTCGATAGCTTCCCTGAATATCTCAGTTTATCTGGAAGGAAATTTGATCAAAATCAGGCAGGTGCACGGGTTGCTTTTGATACGAGAAAGCGTAATCCTGCAGACTTCGCACTCTGGAAGGTAAGTTTGAAGTACTGATGTTGCTAGGGTTGATTTCACAAAACTACAACTACTGGGTCTAACTATGAGGAAACTACAACCTCTGGGATCTGTTTCACAGAACTACAACTACTCGTCCACATCCATGTCCACATGCGAGTCCAAACATAACTTGTGTGGCTACACATGTGGGTCCATGCAAAATGTTGTAGATCTATTAATTGAGGCTGCAGTAGTTATAGTTTTGTGAAACAAATCCTAAAACCTGCATTTCCTTGATTAGGCACAAATAGCTGTAGTTTTGGAAATAAACTCATCTCTAGCTCAGTGTTGTCACTTTCTTCTAATTCTTCAATAATCATTGTTTCAGGCTGCAAAGGAGGGTGAGCCTTTTTGGGATAGCCCTTGGGGCCGTGGAAGACCAGGATGGCATATCGAATGCAGCGCAATGAGTGCTCACTATTTAGGACATGTATTTGATATTCATGGTGGGGGGAAAGATTTGATTTTTCCTCATCATGAGAATGAGCTTGCCCAAAGCCGAGCGGCTTATCCTGAGAGCGAGGTCAAGTGCTGGATGCACAATGGCTTCGTTAACAAAGATGATAAAAAAATGGCAAAATCAGATAATAACTTTTTCACGATTAGAGATGTAAGTGGTGAACACATGGCTCCTTTTAGTTTAGTCCTTGTGATTAGTTTTAACCTTTAGGTTGCCCTTCAGATCTCCTACTGTTGCTTTCTTTAGTTCTTTGCATGAGTTTGAACTTTAAGGTTCCTGTTGAGATCACTAACAGTTGTTTTTGTTCAGATCATTGCCCTTTACCATCCAATGGCTTTAAGATTTTTCTTGATGCGCACACATTATAGATCAGATGTCAACCACTCTGATCAAGCACTTGAGATTGCATCTGATCGTGTCTACTACATTTATCAGGTACTTGACTTACTTTAGCTTCAAATTTAGTCATTTTGTGACTTATTGGATTTAGGTTTGAGCATTAATTATCCTTGTGTCCTAATTCACTCTTTCTTTGTAGACTCTATATGACTGTGAGGAAGTGCTAGCTACATATCGTGAAAAGGGTATTGCTGTCCCAGTGCCATCTGAGGAGCAAAATCTGATTGATAAGCACCATTCAGAATTCTTGAAATATATGTCGAATGATCTTAAAACCACAGATGTTCTGGATCGTTGCTTCGTGGAGCTGCTGAAGACCATAAACAGCAGTCTGAATGATTTGAAGGTATTCTGGTCTCTTGTGCTTTCAAGTTCCAAGGTTATAGTGTTTTGAAATTGTCTGTGGCACTATTATTTTTTCCTGGCCCATAACACCATTTCTACTTTCAGAAACTGCAGCAAAAAATAGAACAGCAAAAGAAGAAACAGCAACAGCAGAAGAAGCAGCAACAGAAGCAACAGCAGTTGCAAAAACAGCCAGAAGATTATATTCAAGCACTGATTGCCTTGGAAACAGAACTTAAAAATAAACTGTCTATACTTGGTCTGATGCCATCATCATCTTTGGCAGAGGTACCTATGTGCCTGTCTGGAAATAAAATAATTCCAGTGTCTAGAAATGTATTTCTGTTTATGATGACCACCTACATATTTAACGATTAACGAGTAAAGTGTTGGTCCAATAGGTACTGAAGCAACTGAAGGACAAAGCATTAAAGCGAGCAGGGCTGACTGAAGAAAATTTGCAAGAGCAGATTGAGCAGAGAAATGTCGCAAGGAAGAATAAGCAGTTTGAGGTATCTGATGGAATCAGGAAAAACCTTGCTACCAAGGGCATCGCCCTAATGGACGAACCTTCTGGTACAGTGTGGAGACCATGCGAACCAGAGCGGTCTGAATAATCATGATTATATGCTCATTAACTCAACGAGTGATGGTGTAAAATGAGATTTTTGCCTCAGGGCAGCTATCACATTTTGAGGACTAACAAAAATCGCCATCTCTGGATGTGGTATTCTGCAGTGTAGGGGGTCCAGGTTGACTCACCAGTTGAAATTTGCATTTCTGGTTGTGTAAGAAGCGAAGGACCCCATATATATACTTGACTCTTTAGGAGGTTTGAGTTTTGGTTTTGGATGAGACTTGACATTTCCATTTCAATGAACAAATGAAATTTTACTTGGTACTCTTTTTGCTTGCGTTTGCGTTTCAGTTTGTTGTGCACCGGTGCTGTGCTTTGAGATGATGAAGTCAATGCTTTATTCAAGGTAATGAAAACTGATCTTGCAGAATTTGGTTAGCTCCCTCGGGTCATGAAAATGCTATCTTTTGGATGTTGAAACTAACTTGGCATATACATGTAGTTAAACACTAAACCATGACGCTAATTGCACGTAATGTAGAAACTAAAGTAAATTGGTTTGACTAGAGCTGTTAGATGTTGATGTGCCTCTGATGTTGAGATCACTCAACCAGATCTTTGATTATGAGAAAAAAAACATGGGATTTATAAAACAGATAAGCAAAACATCATATAGGTTCAAAATCATATCACAATAGAGCTTAAGTAGATACGCAACCGGGATCCTGAGTATTGATGTGGTGGAAATGTGGATGGTATCTCTCGGGGATCACCGATATTGATTTGCTTATAAATGAGATCGGTTATATGGATGACACTTCTTTTTTTTTTTTTGGTAAATATCGCGGTGAAGTTCTACAAGGTGTGCCAAATCCTACCCGCCTGCGGAGGAGGAACCGAGGGGGCGTGGGAGGAGTACAAAGTGGATGCATGGGGAAAACTACAAAGCGGATGCAAGGTCGTGCAGTGCGGATGCAAATGCACCCTTGCATAGCTGGATACGCTAGATTTAAGGGGAGGAAAAAGTCTACATAACTCCCCAAACTATCTAGGGTGGACTACTAACCCCCCGAACTATTAAACCGGTTATTCTACCCTCTGAACTTTCAAAACCGGTCAAATAACCCCCTCGAGTGGTTTTGGAGGGTGGTTTTGTCTTTTTCTTTTTTATTTATTTTTGTTGAATATTTGAAAAATCATAATAAATCATAAAAAATCATAAAATGAAAATTTTAATTTTTTTGGACTCCTGATGAGTTGATCTACACAGTGAATATATAATATGGTATGCTTTAGTACAAAGTTTTTGCTGTACCTTTAAATCTATGTTTTTCTATAATTAATTTGAATAATTCATATATGCAGTTCCTGTGGTCCAATTATGGTAAAATTTTTATGGTGGGCTCATTATTATATGCTTGAACTATGGTAAAAATTTCATACTCATTGGATCACATATAACTTAGTTATAGATAAAACATAGATTTAATAAGAATAAAGCTAAATAAATTGATAACTAAGTTATACGTGATCCACTAGGTACGAAACTTTTACCATAGTTCAAGCATACAATAATGAGCTCACCATAAAAATTTCACCACAATTGGATCATAGGAACTGCATATATCAATTATTCGATTTAATTAAATAAAAACATAGATTTAAAGCTACATCAAAAACTTTATACTAAAGTATATCATATTATATATTCACTGTGTAGATCTACTCATCAGAAATCCAACAAAATTTAAATTTTCATTTTATGATTTTTCTATAATTTATTATGATTTTTCAAAGATTTAGCGGAAATAAATAAAAAAGAAAAAGACAAAACCACCATCCAAAACCACTCTAGGGGGTTATTTGACCGGTTTTGAAAGTTCAGGGGGTAGAATATCCGGTTTTATAGTTCGGGGGGTGAAGTTGTCCACCCTTAATAGTTTAGGGGGTTATGTAGACTTTTTCCTTTAAGGGGATATAGGGGGATAAAGGACCAGACTGATTTCTTACTAGTGCTAGCCTACATAAGGCCATAGGCAGATAACCAAACATGCTCAACTTACGTTACATGTGTCTGTGGATGGAGTTTTGTAGGCAACGGACCCATATTGGGATATTAAAACGTGTAAAAACCCTTGTACTAGGAAGAGATATGTCAAGTAGTTTTTACCAAATTTACTTTGAGCATCTCCGAGAGTTTTGTATAGTTTACTTGCTAAACATCTAGCAAATTAATAGAAAATAGTAACTTTAAATTTTATTTTTCTTTAACAGTCTCCTACAATGGTGTCCTAAATGATTTTTGCATTCGCAATATCAAACTATTTCAAACTTTACATTAGGAACCCTAAACTATTTCTAGCCAACCAAACTTTTCTTTTACCAGTTTCTTTGTCTCTTATCTTTCTAATCTGGAACATTTTATTTTTCTTAATTTACTCATATGTTCAATTTAATTCAATCTCCTAAAAAATGTCAAATCTGAGACTGGATATGAAGTTACTCTCAACCACGAAAATTTACGAGTTGGAGAAGATATTTGACTACTTTTTAATTTCATAAGGAGTTCTTTTAATTAAATTTGTTGGAGGACATTTTTTCTTTTTTACAAAAAATAAAAATAGATAATTGTTTTACAAAACCCATCGAGATGCTTTTACGGTTTATAATTCTCCTTCATTTCTAAATTATAAGTTATTTTGGCTTTTTCTATATTGTTATGTATTTAGATATAGTAACCTACATGCATAACATAAGTTATATATTAAAAAAAATAAAAATAGCCAATTATTTATAATAATTTAGAACGAAGCGAGTAAAGATATTTTGATTTGCTAGTGTGAGAAAGAAATCGAAAAAATACACCAGAAACTTATTATTTGCTGTAGGACTCCTAAATTAATAATGGTAAGTAAGTTTCTTTGCGAGGAAATTACTAATGACAACTAAAATACATGATGTTTTAGCCGCAGAAACTAATCCGGTTGCCATCATTAACTAACCCGGAACCCTCTGTCAGGCTTCTTATAAATCCTCCAGCCTGTTGCCTTCTACCCTCTTCCTCTCGATTCCGAAGCTGTTCTCGCCCCCAGAAATAAAGCAGCTCCTCCGGGGGGCGGCGAACCACTTCCCATCGCCAAAACCCTAGCCCCGATCCGGTCGAGGAGCGCTGCTTCCTTGCCATGGCGAGCACCACTAGCCAGGCGAGCCTCCTACTCCAGAAGCAGCTCAAGGGTACGGATCCGAAGGCCTCCTGTTCCCCCCCTCCCTTTTCGCCCCGATTTGCCGCGATCGCCTCCTGATCTCTCGAACGTTTTTCGTTGCTCGTCACAGATCTTGCGAAGAACCCCGTGGATGGGTTCTCGGCGGGGCTTGTAGACGATAGCAACGTCTTCGAGTGGCAGGTCACCATCATCGGCCCGCCTGACACCCTATAGTAAGTGAATTTTGCCTGCCCTATAATCACTACACTATTGTTATTGGGATATAGATTGCATGCTTATGGGTGTGCATAGTCGTTTCAGGTTCAGATTGTTTGATTTGCATGGTGCACACTATATGAATTCCATGCTGTGATGTCGATCTGCAACCCATATTGATGAATTGTGGTGTGATGGAGTCGATTCTGCATTTTGATGCCGATTGTAGGAATTCCATGCTGTGATGTCGATCTGCAACCCATATTGATGAACTGTGGTGTCATGGAGCCGATTCTGCATTTTGATGCCGATTCTATATAATTTGTGTCTGCTTCGTCCTGATTGTTTGGTCTCTATAGTGTACATCAGAATTCTGTGTTGCCATGTTGATCCACAGTCTTCATTGATGAACTATTGCATGATTGATTGGTGCGCATACTCTAGTTGTTTCTGGTTCATACTGTTTGATGTACATGGTGCATACTGTAGGAATTCCATGTTGTGATGTCGATCTTTAACCCATATTGATGAATTTTTGTGGTGTCATGGAGCCGATTCTGCGTTGTGATGCCAATTCTGTATAATCTGTGTGTCTGCCTCTAGTCCCAATTGCTTGGTCTCTATAGTGTACATCAGAATTCTGTGTTGCGATGTTGATCCACAGCCCTTATTGATGAACTATGGTGTAACAAGCGGATTCTGTGTCTTGATGCTGATTTGTATCACTTGTGTGTAGTCACACTGCTTCTGAGTTTGGTCCTTGTCTTGTACGTGTATATCGATCTTTTGTACTACTTAGCTGCATGTTTCTGGTAGATCCATAGAGCAATCCAGTTTGTTTTAATTCAAATACCTCACCCACCTGTTTTTTTTTTTCTCATGAAATTAAGAGGGTTAACATTTTACTTTTGCAGTGATGGAGGCTACTTCAATGCAATAATGACCTTCCCCCAGAACTATCCCAACAGCCCGCCATCAGTAAGATTTACTTCTGAGATGTGGCATCCGAACGGTAAGCTTTGCTATCTGATTGATATTCATGTCTAATATTTGATCATGTCAAAGTTCTGACAATTCTTATTATTTTGAATTCTCAGTTTATCCTGATGGACGTGTTTGCATCTCTATTCTTCATCCACCTGGCGAGGATCCCAATGGTTATGAGCTTGCAAGCGAACGGTGGACACCAGTGCATACGGTGTGACTTCTTGTTCAATGTCTGTTTATTTGTTTGTTTATACAGAGCTCCCGACCCGCCACCCCTAACTGGTGTGGGGGTGGGGGTGGGGGTGGGTGCTAATACTGTTTACATTTAACTCAGCCTGTTTGGATCCCATGAACTGAAACCAAATATCTAGAAAGTGCTTCCCATTTTATTATTAAAATACTTTCCAATTCCTCTCGATCCTGAGAACCAAACAGGGCCTTATACAATTATTCCTGCATACTGTGGTGTCTGTATGTGGGTTTGTTTCTGAGTGAGTGTATGTCACTGTTTGACTCTGGGCGCACGCGTGTATCTCTCTCACACACAGTAGCTAAAATACTATATGACTGAATTTTTTGTTGATGTATACCCTAGCCCATAACTTTTATATTTACATCAGTAGAAATTAGCCAATGTGCATGTTGCCTTCGCTAATTTATTGTGTTTTCATAAATGCAGGTTGAAAGTATAGTTTTGAGCATCATTTCAATGCTTTCTAGCCCGAACGACGAGTCTCCAGCGAATATTGAAGCTGCTGTAAGTGCACATGACATTATTCTCTCTTTTTTGTATAGGAAAACAAACTGCAGAAGTTCATTTGTGCTGCTTCGAGTGCAACGTTAAAAGTGGTCACTTATATTGGCTTTGCAATTGCATTAGTCAGTGTTGCTGATGGATAAATAGTTTAATACAGTATTGGGTCCTTTGAAATACACTACTTGAGTAATTATTTGCTTATTAACCCGTTAAATATTTATTGTGATCATTTCTCCTTGATTAGCACATAGCGCTTCTGCTATTGTCAAGGTAGTTGACTTTATGCACTTCTGAAGTTTTCTAATCATTTAGTCTAAGCCACACCATATCTGAAAACTTGCTGGCTTTTGGTAAAACACCGAAATGTTGTTATCAGATACCATTGGTTTCTGAAGTTGTACGTGAATGTCTTGCAGAAGGATTGGAGAGAAAAGCGGGATGAGTTCAAGAAAAAGGTAAGGCAATGTGTCCGCAGATCTCAGGAAATGCTCTGAAGGAGGAACATATGGGGAGTTGAACGAGTGCTGCAACCGGTCTGCTGCAATTCACAGCCAATTACCTCGTGCCAGCATTCTTTTGCTTTTCCCCTGTATATTTTCCGTTCAGTGTCATTCGTATGGTGGTGTTGGGTCTCCTTAGACAAACTCGGGACTGTTGCTTATCCTAAAAATTCGATTGTATTGTGTGGCATGAAATGATCGGTGTCGAAGAATATTTTGAACATACTGCCACCTAATCATAATTTTCATGGAGAACATCATAAGAAAGATGTGATGGCTGCCAAATGTGTCTTTAGCTCATTTCCTTGCTGAGTATTCAGATTCCCTCTGCGTACCTGGGCAACTTAGGATTTTAATATTTGTACACTCCCTCGTTGAGTATTATTTAGATTCTTTTGCTATATATTTAGACATGTTATGTCTAGATATATAATTGATTTGATGAGCTAAGAAAAAGTCAAAGCGACTTATAATTCGGAACGATAGGAGTAGTTAATTTAAGTTCTGGATGGCTCTGCACTGTGCTGGGCCTGGGCTACAGGTACCATTAGGATCTCAAATGATCAAGACTAAATCATGAATCAACACCATGGATCCTCCAATGATTAGCACTAGTATTAGGAACTATTTGAATCTCCTTCTCTAAAGCTCTAAAAACTTTAAAGCACTTTAGCTCAGTTTCGAGATCTAAAGTTGTAGCGTGAGATGGGCTAAAGTTTAGAGCTATCTTTTGACCTCCTATCTTTAACTCAAGTTTAAAGCTCTAATTTAGAGATGAGGATCCAAACAGGCACGCACTTGCATACATGTTGAGCCCATGGAATAGTGTCTAATTACTTACATGCACGACATGTCTAAAGTAATACTATTTCAGGCATTTTGCTCCTGCGGTTGTCTTCGTAACCTTGCTTTTGTTACTGTCTACTGCATATATATAATTTTGTACCTTCAATATATATATCCTTTTGATTTTTACATATAGTGATGGAATGTTCAATTAGATTTATAATAATATAAATTTTCGCAGCAACACGAGGTGTCATCTAGTTCATCAGAAAAAAGACATCTAAATTTTACATCTTCTATACTAGTATAGATGGATATTCAACTATTCTTTTTTTCCCTCAACTTCAACTCTTGTAGTGTTCGAACCCACAGGTAAATTACTTCGGTGGACTAGAGTTTAAAGCTCTAAAGTTTAGAGAAGGGGATCCTAAAGTCTCCTGAGTCGAATGGATTAAAATTATGTTTGTATCCCTACATCTAAACTTTAGAGCTCTAGAAATTTTAGAGCACTTTAGATTAGTTTTAAGATCTAAAGCTCTAATATAAGGTGGACTAAAGTTTAGAACTAATTTTAGACCACGAGTTTGAAGCTTTAGCTAAGTTTAGAGAAGAGGATCCAAACAACCCAATTCAGTTTGAGAGCAAGAGAAGTCTTGTAAACCAAAAACGCAACCTCAAATGTAGAAGTATGTTTTCTTTGATTTCTATGTCTAAGATATTTGTGCCTTTATGTATATTTGAGAACTATCTTCATCCATGAAATAATGTAATTTTAGATTTTTGAGGAGTCAAATATTGTGAATTTTAAATAAAGGTATATAAAAATACTAACATATATAAATACTAATAACATTCATAATACAAATGTTAACGTTATTTATTGTAAATTTGATCAAATTTGAACAATTTTTTTATAGCAGCCGACACAAAATGAGGCCTTGTTTAGTTTCAAAAAAATTTGAGAAATCGACACTGTAGCACTTTCGTTTGTATTTGACAAAAATTGTTCAATTATGGACTAACTAGACTCAAAAGATTCGTCTCGTAAATTCCGACCAAACTGTGTAATTAATTTTTATTTTCGTCTATATTTAATACTCCATGCATGCATCTAAAAATTCGATTTGACGGAGAATCTAAAAAATTTTACAAATTTTTTTGGGAACTACAAGGCCTGATATAACTTGATGTCCGGCAATCCCCCCGCGTGAGGCCTTGTTTGGATGTTGTCGGATTCACCTCAATCCACGTGTGTTGAAGTGGATTGGGGTGAACCCACCCCGATACATGTGGATTAATGTGAATTCGACTACATTCAAACAAGCCCTGACACAATTCTCACCGCCAGTCTGCAGAAAGCTTGAGACTGAGATCATGCCATGTCACCGATCCGCGCCCCCCTCCTGCTGACCAATCGCGGCCCGCCGTGCACCTCTTTAAATTTCAAGCACGCTCCTTATTCGCGTCTCACTACGCAACCGCCCGAACGACTCTTCCAGTCTCCTCGCGAGTTTCCTTCAACTTCCCGCCATCTTCGATCCGTGCGTAATGGCACCCAAGGCGGAGAAGAAGCCGGCCGAGAAGAAGCCCGCGGCGGAGGAGAAGGCACCCAAGGCGGCGGAGAAGAAGCCACCCAAGGCCGAGAAGCGGCTACCGTCGTCCAAGGACGGCGGCGGCGGCGGCGGCAAGAAGGGCAAGAAGAAGGCGAAGAAGAGCGTCGAGACCTACAAGATCTACATCTTCAAGGTGCTGAAGCAGGTGCACCCGGACATCGGCATCTCCGCCAAGGCCATGTCCATCATGAACTCCTTCATCAACGACATCTTCGAGAAGCTCGCGCAGGAGGCGGCGCGCCTCGCCAGGTACAACAAGAAGCCCACCATCACGTCGCGCGAGATCCAGACCTCGGTCCGCCTCGTCCTCCCCGGCGAGCTCGCCAAGCACGCTGTCTCCGAGGGCACCAAGGCCGTCACCAAGTTCACCTCCGCCTAGAATGGTAGATGATTCCCGCTTGACCTTGTTCTTGACGGCTCTTCCCTTTGTTAGGCAATGGGTCGAGAATTGTTCTGTAATTGGTGGTGATGTGTAGGGTTTTACGAACAATGTAATGAATTAATGAATGCTAGTGCTACGTTTGGTATGTGAATCTGAATGTATTGTCGCTGTAATTTGGCAATTGATAATACTCTGCAATACTCGTTCAAACTCTGAACTTTGTTTGGCATGAGCAACCGAATTGAAATGAGAATGTGTGATTGTGGTTATATTGGTATCTTTCCTCTAAATAAAAAAAGATGTGTATTTTATCAGTTTTGGTTATCGTCTTCTTGTTCTGTGGGGGTGTCTTGTGGATTGGCGAACTCCGGCAGGCTTCCCGGGAGGTCGGAGCCGTAGACGTGCCCCATCTTGGTGCGCTTGGTCTCGAGGTACTTCTGGTTCTCCTCGGTGATGGGAGAGATCACCGGCACCCTCCCCACCACGGCGAGTCCGTAGCCCTTGAGCCCGATGAACTTGGCCGGGTTGTTGGTCATCAGCCGCATCGTGCGCACGCCGATGTCACGGAGTATCTGAAACGCACGTACATTTGGATCGAAAAAACACACATCAATCTCCCCCTAACTTAAAACAAGGAATGAGGCAAGAATTGCTGTGGATTCTGCTGGCTACCTGGGCGCCGATGCCGTACTCGCGGGCGTCCACGGCGAGGCCGAGCTCGACGTTCGCCTCGACGGTGTCGTGGCCCTGGTCCTGGAGATTGTAGGCGCGGAGCTTCTGGCCCAGGCCAATGCCGCGGCCTTCGTGGCCGCGGAGGTACACGAGCACGCCACGGCCGGCCTTCTCGATCAGCTTCATCGCCAGCTCCAGCTGGTTGCCGCAGTCGCAGCGAGCTGAGCCGAGGATGTCCCCCGTCAGGCACTCTGAGTGCACTCTCACCAGGACGTCTTCGCCGTCGTCGATGTCGCCCTGCGTCGCAAACATATATTGGATGGTGAGAATCACACGATCGAGACCACAACTGGAAATCAAGGTAAAACTGCATTTTCTGACCGATATCGATGTCCCTAGAAGATGGAGACAAGTGATTGCATTACCTTCACAACAGCAATGTGCTCAGTTCCATCGAGCTTGGATTGGTAGCAGTAAGCTCGGAAGAGGCCCCATTTCGTCGGCAGGCGAGACACAGCAATCAGCTCCACCAGCTTCTCCCGCTTTCTTCTATACCTGAATGAAACCAAACATTTTTGTTGAAACCTTCATATCGTAAGGATATTTGCAACCTGGAAATATCCCAACACCAAACCAATACATTTCAGTTTTCAGAGGTATATTAATGTTTGGTCTTGAAGAGTTATGCAAGCAGTATAGTATAATCAAAATGATACAACAACGGAAGCTTTTAGGTTCATAAAGGCTTCACCTTAAGATATACTAACCGGATGAGATCAGCAATTGAAATGATGGGTATGTCATGCTCCATAGCCATCTGCTGAAGAACTGTTATGCCTGCCAATGAACCATCCCTGGGGTCCATGACAGTGGAGAGAATGGATACAGGACGGAGACCTGCCAATGCAACAAGATCGACTGACGCTTCTGTGTGGCCAGCTCGTTTCAGCACACCCCCATTTCGGTACTTGAGGGGGAATATATGGCCTGGTCTCCTCAGATCACTGGGCTTCGAATCAGGGGAGGCTAGAGTAAGGATGGTCTTTGCCCTATCAGCAGCTGAGACACCAGTAGATATGCCAACCCTAGCATCCTGAAGAGATTGAAAGATATCTCTTCAAGTTTGGTACATCTGAGAACTTGCAAAAGCTATGAGATGATATATCTTTACCACTGTCACCGTGGAAGCAGCAGCCGTGATATCTTCGATTTCTGTAATTGGGGACATCATAGGAATCATCAGTCTTGTTAGGTCCTCTTCTCTCATGCCTACTGAGATAATCCCAGAACCGTTCCTGATCATGAATGCAATTGACTCTGGGTTCACTAGAGTGGCCGCCATCACAAGATCACCTTCGTTATCGCCGTTTTCATCATCTACAGCAATAACAAACTGGAGAAGAATGAATAGTTAACTTTGTAGCTAAATTCAACTGTACTACAGAAACAATGCTAATGTAGGTATCACATTCTGCATTTAGGTCCTGTCCTGAGTTTTGAAGCAAAGGACTTACTACATGTAGATGTAAGTGTCTCATTGTTTTCACTTGAGTCTTATAATTTTTAAATAAAAGTCAAAAGGTTGGAGCAATAGAAAAGTGCACGCACATTAGTAATTGTGGTATTTATATATCCAAAATACTGGGAAGGAAATCCATCTAGTTAAGCTGCTGAATTCAGTGAATCGTGCTTGATTGGGAGCTACTACTATATTTGTAAGAATTCATGTATTACACAGTACATATGGAATATGGTCTTCAAGTAGGACAATCAATCTAGACTGATCATGCATGTTCCATGCACATGAATGGAACAAACTGCAGGGATGAAAAGTACAGGCTGAAACAATGAATATGATAAAGAGTACTGGCTCCATGCCCAAGTTTAAACCTAAACTATGATGATAGTATAGTAAAGATACAAATTGTAGTGATGAAAAGCGTTGAGGTGTGAAATATCCTTAATGTAGTCATTCACCTACCTTTCCTTCACGCAAAGCATTTATAGCCTGGTCGATTGAGGAGAATCCATCGGTAGGTTTGTCTGGATCACCCTCTGCATCACTGACAAAAAAATCTCTTGTATCCTGAGTGATTTCAGCACCAACAGTTCTAAAAGAAGCACCAGATGCATCGAGTCCTTGGAAAACAGGTCCATTACTGTTTTTGTTAAAAGGCTTATTAAAGCGCCCAGGACCATTAAGTTCATCGCCAATCGCATAACATCTAAACTTTAAGCATCCCTTTCTGATGACTGCAAATCCTATACTGTTGAGACCACCAGGGCCTTGTTGCAACCTGAAAAATTGGAATAACTGGCATGTTACAATCCTGGATAATCTTCGAAGGCCTTCCACAGATAGTAAGAATTGGGAGAATCAATACCTTGTGTTTGCAAAAGCGTGAGATGGCAGGTGGGAGCTCAGAAGAACACGGTCCATTTGGTGATCCCAGGCTCCCAGTTCATCAATTTCGGGACCAGCGTTTAGTTTATATACCTTTATCACCTGCGGTGTCACAACACCTCTCAGCCTGTCATTTGGAGTTATCTGCTCATGCAGATAACGGAAGGAAAATCCAACAAGTAGAGGAAAACTGACCACATATTTCTGAGCTGCAAGATAGAAGCGGCCGTATCGACACATCGCACACTTCAGGCGATGCCAAGGCCAAGATATCACGCTTTGATTGCCTTCTGTTGTGGGTCAAATGAAATAAGTACGTAAGTTGGACAAGACAATGACAAGTGACAGAGATTTTTATAGATAGCATCTTTTGGATGGTTTCACAAGATAATGGAGCTTCTTTCAGGTCAATTTCCATCGAAAGTGGTTAGAAGACTCGCGACTACTCTTTTTTCAGTCAGTAAATGGTCACCACATTGGGAAAATAATAACATTTTCGTCAGTTAAACAGCAGACTATGTGAAGTGACGGCGACCATTTCTTTTGAAGAAACCAAATGCTTAAGCAACATTTGAGACCGGGAGTTTCCAGAATTTGGAAGTGTCGGCACTCTGCACTAGAAAAGTAGCAGAATGATCCTTCAAAAAATTAGGCATCAAGTAACGGTCCCAGGATTTGAACCTAGGATATGCCTAAGAAAAATATTTCATATTTAATATGGTATATATATGAATTCAGCTGAAGCTAAGCGCAAGCAAGCATCAGACGAGAGGAGGTATGGTCTGGAGACGGAAGTACTTAAAAGATGTTGAACCTTTTTAGTTTGAAAACTTTCAAAATCTACCTAGAACTAATAATTTGGTCTAAATTTAGGGTAGGCATGCCTATGTGACCTAAGAGCATCTCAATCTAGGGTGTAAGTTTTAGGGTGTCACATCGACTGTCAGCCTATCACATGAGAGCCTTTCTTTAGATTTAGGCCCGTTTGATTTCTTCTAGTAAAGTTTAACTCTTATCGCATCGAATGTTTGGATATATGCATAAAGTATTAAATATAGACTATTTATGAAACTAAAAAACACAGCTAGAGAGTAATTTACGAGACGAACTTTTAAGCTTAGTCAGTTCATGATTAGACACTAATTACTAAATAAAACGAAAATGCTATTAAACTTTAATACCTCCAACCTAACACCCCCAAAGAAGAGCTAGTGTTGGTTTATTCAGAAGAGATGGTGATGAATATAGGGATAGGAGATTACATATTTACATTTCCTATTTAAGGGAGGAGTGAGAATAATTTTTTCAAAAAGGAGTGAGAATATAAAAAATCAGTGGAGATGCTGTAAGGCCGTGTCCGCCCATGGCATCAAACCATTTGCCAACCTGAACCAATCGCCTTCATCAACAAATAGTTCCACCGCTTGCATTGGGGACTGAACAACCGAACCAGCAGGGGAAGAATTCGAGGCTGCACCAATTGAGGAACGAAGGCATGGTCGCGACGGCAACCAGCAGCGGCCAAGCGGTAGTCCCCAAACGAAGGAAGCAGGCACTAGCGAAGGAAGCGGCCAAGTGGTAATCCCCAAATGACCTTGTTTGTTTGGCTGATAAGCCATGATAGAAAATACTGATGATTGATTGTTGTAAGAGAAAAACAATGCTGAATAACTGAAATTCGGCTTATAAGCTAAGTGATCAAGGTAAGCGATCAAGTCACCCGCGATCGCTGCCGTCCAGTTGCGGAATCAGGTCCCCCGGCCGCTTGGCTAGGCATTTTCGGGATTACAACGCCTGGCTGGCTAGACCTAGACATATCAGACCGTAGATGCTAGTAATGCAGTATCACTTTCAATGGCTTATTGGATTCCAATTGAATTCAAGTGAGCAACATAAATACATGTGGTAATTCTGCATCAGGGTAGATGATTAAAATAAAAAAAAAGGCTCCAATAAGTCATTGAAGAAACAATCAACCATCACCATGTACAAGGGTGGCTGTGACTCTGCTGTGTCAGACCTTGTTTGGATGTAGTCGGATTCACATCAATCCACATGTGTTGGGGTGGATTGAAGTGAAACTTGAACTAAATTACACCTCAATCCACTTCAACACATGTGGATTGAGGTGAATCCGACAACATCCAAACAAGACCTCAATGATTATTAAGTTTGTATTATCCTCATCTGGCATTGACCACTTGAATTATTATCTGACAGTCGCCTGCTGTAGGCACAGAGAAGCGTGATCAGCTTCAATGTAGACAACTGAACAAGTAAATCAGGATCATAAGATTGATTAGCGCTTCAGACTCGCAGCACCAAGCAACATGAGTAGATATGCTTGCTGTATGTTAAGATAGACATAAAACACAGAGCAATTGAAATAAACATAGAACCCAAAGTGTTATTATATCCAGTTGCTGTCCGATTTAGCAAAGTTTTCTCCGTTGCATCAGTTAACAACTCACAAAATTTTCTTCAATAAAACAATTCCACAATGACCCGTGAGAGTTTCACATGACAGCGACAAGTGGCACCTGAGCTGAGCTGAGCCAGATTTTTCTTAGGCTCGTTTCTTCCTGCTCCCCTTTCCCAGCTTGGACTTGCGTTGTTTGAACACATGCAGGTACAGCTTCAGCCACAGGAACGGATAGATCACCAGCACACCCTGTGTCACGGCCAGGCACATTACCAGAATAGATAAATTGTTGAACTTTTGTTAAGAAACAGTCAAACTGAACACATCAGCAGTACACGATGTTCCAGTTCACGGAGTCTTGACTTACCACTAGAAATGAATGGTAGCTCATGGAGAACTTCTTGAAGAAACCTGAGTAAAGGTTCCTCTTCTTCACAAATGGGAGAGCTTGATACATAGTCCACACTGAAAGGACAACAAGAACCAACGTCAGTTTAGCTTTAGCCAAGAGTAACACTGTTGTGAGAAGACATTTTGAGCTTACTTTCTCCTGGTCCAACCCCGATTGGATACAGCGGGATAAAAGCAGTGTACCTACAGCGTGCTCCCATGAGTCTATTCTTTGGTATATATGATGATATCGGCATACATATTAGATAAAAGTAGCTTAAGACGAGAGTTGGAAATGCATTAGTCTGAAAGAGTCAAGTGGACAGGTGAAACTATAAAACGAATAGGTAATACCTCAGGTATGCATTTTTTTTTAAAAAAAATTGAGAACTAATTAAACGCTCTCTCCCCCCCCCCCCCCCCCCAATGTATTGTACCAACTGAGCTTGTTGCTCAAAGTCAATCAAGTAGATGGGAGTGCTTCTCCCCTCTGATTAACCCTAAAAAACAGAGAAGCAATTTGAGAAGGGGTGAAGTGATCATTTTACTGTATTGCTAAATTATTATAGAAACAATTAGGGGTTGCTTTGCAACTCAGGACACGTTTCTTCTTCTAAGTCAACATATAAGTCCTTTTTTTATGGTGCTATAATGTTTGAACAATGGCAGCAGCTTTGGAAATCATGGGCGCCTTCCAAATGCAAGGTCTGTCTATGGCTTGCTTTTAGAAACAAGTGTTGGATGGCTGATCGTTTAGCAAAAAAGGGTCTGCCCCGCCCTGACTAATGTGTATTATGTGACTAAGAGGAGGAGACAGTGCAGCACATTCTCACAAACTGTGTCTTTGCTCGTCAGTTGTGGCTCAATCTGTTGAGTCTTGGGCTGGAGCATATGCCTAATCGGTAATCGCCATGACAAGTGCTTTGCAGACTGTTGGAGAAAAGTAAGTAAAAATATTGGGAAGGCCAAGGCCTAAAGAAAAGGATTTAACAGTGCTACCATACTTGGGGCTTGGATTATATGGAACCACAGGAATAACTGTGTTTTTTATGCAGCTTCTTCCTCCCTCCAGACTGCCCATCACTCCTTCAAAGAAGAGATGAGGCTGTGGTGTGTGGCTGGAGCCCGAAAGCTCGAGGAGTTATTCTTTGGTCATGTTCAAGGCATAGGTTGAGCCTTTTCTTTGTTTGGGTCACCGTAATAGGATAACTGGTGACTTTTTTTAGTTGTAATTTTTGTGGCCTTCTCTTCTCTTATAGCTGGGATAAGAGGGTTGTCCTGTATTCTTTCCCCACTTTTTCCTCTCTTTAATACAAAGATATGCAGCTCTCATGTGTGATCGAGAAAAAAAGAATCAGGACATGCATGAACTCCCTAGACTAGGGGCTTAATTGCAGGGTGATGCACAACAACCTGAGCCTAGGACCTGCTATTGTCCCTATTCAGTGATCCTTCCCCTTAGTCCCTTACATTACTAGAAAATTTTTATTGAAATTTCGTCTCATCTAAATACTAAACGTATTTTGTAATGATGAAAATCCTCTGCAGCCCCCCCCCCCCCCAACACACATAGAGAGAGAAGTACACAAACAAACAAACCAAAAAAAAAAGACAAAGGCCATGGCAACAAGATATCCTGCAAATTTGGTTTTCCAGTATGCACAAAAATACAAGAACTCGTAACATTAGACTGCGCATTGAATTGGAGATTGTTGCAGTATGAAACCTGAGATATGTCAGCCATCCTGGACAAACTTTTAAGGTAGTCAGAGCATAGTGAGAGTAACGGATGACCTGTACAATACAAACACGAAGCAAATTATCATTGTATAGAGATGATCCTTAAACCATATCTTGAGGAGAACTAAGAAACAAAAGGGATGCCTAAAATTGGATAGATAGATTTAAGTACTAATAGATACTTAAGGACTTAACATTCTTATATTTACCAGACACATGGTAGATCATAAATTGAAAGATGGTTGATTTCCAAGAGTTTATTTAGGAAACAAGATAGTGAGTGTCTTCTCAATTGATGATAATAGATTTTTAATTACTGCAGCATGTTAGTACTACTCTAATCATGTCTTCTCACAATCATCAGTGCTTAGACATTAATACTACTCTAATCATGATTTTTCTTCAATGTGTATCAATGGATGTTAGTACTCTTTTCATCTGAATATCAGCACGACGATGCATTGACATTTAAGAATAGTGTTGTCGTCTGAATTCTGATCAATTCTTTTCCAACAGACTATCTACTCTAATACTGCTGAAACAGCTGTTATACTGTTATATGATATGAGCTAGCTCCATAAAACTGCATATACTTAAATGGAAACGAATAGGTATAAGAGTAATCAATCACTAACAAAGACCAATTATTTAGCTTTTCTTAAGATGATGAGACAGGTTATAGTTTTTACTGCTAGATGAGGAGTAAGGACATCACACCATATAGTTTAAACTTTGAACACTACTTGCAATTATTGGCGAGAATAAGACTCAACACAGAAAGAAAATGAAATGAAAGGTCTTTCGGTCATACCTCAGATATGCTCCAAGCTATAAATGTTATGTACACAGATGGACTCCTCTGAACCTGCAGTTGCCAAACGTTAACTGAAACTTATCAGCCAGGATTGAACTCTCCAAGAGGGGAAACACAACAAAGTTACAGAAACCTAGCAAAATCAGAATCTTTTATATGTGTGCGCAAGAGGAATCCCTCTGATAGCTTTTAACCCAATCCAAGCATCACACCTCGGGAATTTGCCGGACAACAGCCAGGATGAAGTGGGTCCTCCCTCCCCATTGCAAGAAAGCAAGAAATGGCGCGGTCGGCACCAATCCTGAACCAAAACGGCACCAGTCTCAGTTTCTTCTCAGACCAATCTCAATAGAGGATTTCATGTCTCAGTTTTCAACCCATCTTATTTTGAAAACAACAGAGTTTCATCTTTATGAAACTCTCTTTGCTCTTATCATCTCTCTCCATTAATACGGCGTCATGTCAGCATATTTAGTGCCCATGAAATTTCAGTGAAATCCCTTTGAGACTGGCCTTATGAACGACTCAATCGCGTTACTGCAAGGAAAATAACGAAGGAGGTCAACAGTTCATCTTACCTATGGCAGCGTGGACCGTTTCAAGGAACGCACATGTCTGCAGGAAACCTTGGGAACAACAACAAAAGGAGAACAATTCAGAATTTCAGATGAGACCGGAGAGAACGGAGACGAAAGGTGGGGACAGGGAAGGCGGGCGGGTGGGTACAGATGAGGTCGCCGGTGACCACGTACGCGGAGTGGACAGGGAAGGGAGGGACGAGGGAGGGCAGGAGGCGGAGGAGGGCGAGGAACCTGAATTCAGCGCATAAAAAAAAAGGCATTAGTAATGGAAGCAACGGCCGCCGGCCGGTAGTCTCTGGTTGCTTGGCTACCGTACCATCCGAGCGCTTGGAGGGAGTTGTAGAAGACGAGGTAGAGCTTCGAAGGACGAGCCATGGTTGCGCCGGCCGCCTGTATGGCTGGCTGTGGTTTCGACACCGCCGGCAGACGTGACTCCGTTTTGGAGCAGTAGACCGCACACGCAATTATTTTGGAGCAGATTACGTCGTTGGAAAAGCTTGGTCATATAATATTTTTAAATTATCATAAAAAAAGTAATATTGAAACGAGCTCACCTAGGGATTCAATTATCGTGTTCGAGCTCTAGTAATTGTGTCTCACATAGAAACTTGAGTGTTATTTGTATGTAAATGAGTGATATCTTCGTTATCTTTCTTAGCTTTCTGTGCATATGTAAAACATCGAAAATAAATTATATACGTGACTAGGGTGATGATTTTAGTGTAGGTTGCTCCACGACCGGCCCTAGAGGTAGGGCACGGGGTGCAACAACCGAGGACCCAAACAGAGGAGAGAGCCCAAACCCAAATATATAAATTCCCAAGCCCTATAGTCTATTAGACATCATCACATCATTAACAAACTAATGAAAAGGCAGAAAATGGATAGAGAACTGGTCAGGCAGCCCAAGAAGACAAGGCCAGACTTTCTTTTCAAGTGGCAAGGAGCGGTGCCACATACTCTGATTGCAACTTGCAAGTTCGTGATGCGCCGATGCACGCACGTGGCGACGGAGACGGTGAGCCACGTCGCCACAGAGAGCTAGACTACTGGAGACACGGACACAGGGCACGACGGCGGCGACTAGACAAGGATCTATGACGACGCTATCTGAGTTCTTGCCTTCTTGCAAATTGCGGTCGTCGATTAGTTGTTTTAGTTCATATCCAAGTCCTAGGTATTTTTTATTGTTTATTTTTTAATCTAAATTAATTACTTATAGTATTCTAGACTTCTAGTATTTTATACTCATTGTTATTTTTTTCTAATTAAATGTTAAATTGAAAATATATTATGATTGTTTTTGTTTTGAAAGTAAAATTAGCATCTATATATTTTTAGGTTTGATACATGGTCTAGAGGGGCTGGTCGCGACAAGTTTGTTAGAGGACCCTTAAAATCTTAGAACCGACACTGGGATGCTCTTGGAGTTTGAGATGGACTTAAATTAGATTGGGTCTTCAACTTGGGTTGGTCACCTATGCTGGTATTCTCCTCCCCCAAGTACTTCCTTTATCTCTGCAAACTTCCTTAGAATAATAATAGTATTAGATAGCAATCTATTATCATAATGACAAACATAAGTACTTAGGAATGAACTCACCGAGAGATTAAATTGATAAGCTCAAACTCTAGTAATTGACCCTTCTTGATAAGTGATGTGTGTCCTGAAAAGCCATAGCTTCGCTAATTTGTTGTAAGAAAAAAATATTATTCATTCGCTGAAACAGTACAACTCATAAGATAAGTAAACAACTCATTACAACTCTTTCTCGTTGTTCAATCATATTCCATCTTAAGAAGTGTTCAAGGAAAAAGCCATCACGTGATCATTTTCCCTATTTTCCAACATGACCGTACGCTCTTCGTACAAGTGACTTTACCCTTTGTGCCACCCGATATCCCCTAATGAACCCATGCTTTCATTATCGTAAACTCTAAAACAATACCAATCCCATGAATGTCCCTTTATGTTCTTATCTTCCCTATTCCTAGGGGGTGTTTGGTTGCTATCCTGGCTAGCTTGTCTTCAACCAACCAACTTCATTTGACTGAATCAAGTCTTGAAAACCTAGCGCTTGGTTGCAAGCTATTTAAAAAAAATTAGGACTATTAATAAATATACATAGGTACTTCAAAAAAAAATCCACCATACAATTGGTCAGATCCCTCCATTTGTGATAGCCTTTTTTCACTTGTTTGTGAACTCATGGAGCTTAAAATGACATAGACATATGGACATGCACCACAACTTAATTGTAGACATTTTTATTATGTACAACAATGTTATCAACCACAATACTAAATGCCATTTAAAAGATAGAATATCACAACAACGTTGTTGTAGACTTGTAGGTGGCACACAATATTATGGCCTTTGTTTATGCCTTGTTTAGTTTCAAAAATTTTTTGGATTGACACTGTAGTATTTTTGTTTTTATTTGATAAACATTGTCCAATCATAAAGTAACTAGGCCTAAAAGATTCATCTCGCGATTTACAGGCAAACTATGTAATTAGTTTTTGTTTTCATATATATTTAATGCTCCATGCATGTGCCGCAAGATTCGATGTGACGAGGAATCTTGAAAAGTTTTTTGTTTTTGGAGTGAACTAAACAAGGCCTTAGTTCCCAAAAAATTTTGTAAAATTTTTCAGATTTCCCGTCACATCGAATCTTTGCGGCATATGCATAGAACATTAAATATAGATAAAATAAATAACTAATTGCATAGTTTACCTATAATTTACAAGACGAATCTTTTGAACCTAGTTAGTTTGGATAATATTTGTTAAATACAAACAAAAGTTCTATAGTGCCTATTTTGCAAAAAAAATTGGAATTAAACAAATCCTATATACTCATCAATCTATATTATTTGTTTGTAATCATAGTGTAACATAAAGCAAAGGCGAATATCTTACACAAACTGTTCCTACTAAGATCATTGCCCACATCGCATGTTGGTTCTCAAATGATTTTTTTTCTTTAGAGTTCACAACAATTCAAGACTAACATGATACACCATATGCTACCATCGCATAAACTAATTTAGAGATACCAAATTCAATTTGGATGTGAAAGAAAAATGACATGCCATGCATCTGTTATACGTAAGCTAGCTTAGAGATATCCAAATTAGTGTGGATCTAAATATAACACACGACAAGTTGTGGTGTCATCTTAAAATAACATGTTATAGATATATCTGGTAAAAAGAAAAGACTCACGCTCAAACAAAATTGCTACTATGTATGCATATAGTAGGTGCCCTATCCTATATATGTTGCTTCCTTTTTCTTTCATAACAATGCAAAGTAAATTGGCATGTTGATATTACTAGAATAAAAGCTAATTTGAAATATTTGATAATAATATAGACTAAAAAGAAAATAGTATGTCGTGTACTGATCAACTTACACATATTAATTTAATATAGATCTAAAAACAAAACGATATAATGTGTGCCGCATCCCTTAGCTATGGACTAGGGATACGGTTTGGCTACAAATCAATGCACATCGGACAATCGATCTAAACCGATATCCGCTACACAAATCTTAGATATGTCGTGTACCGATCAACTTACACATATCTAATTTAATATAGATGTACATGTAAAATGGTATACCGCGTGCCGTATACCTTTGCTGCGGGCTAAGAATGCGGTTTGGCTGTAAATCAGTACTCCTACACGCCAAACAATCGATCTGAGCCGATCTCCGCTAAACATATCTTGTGCGTCGCATGACTCTCTCATGTTCCACGCAGACACGGTTGCACACTGCACAGGAACACAAGCAAGGCCCCGGAGGGCTTCGGAGTTTCCTTGCATGCTCTGCTTTCGTAGCTGCACAGAACGGCCAACACCCAACCCGTTCTGAAAAACACTTTATTTTCGGGGGGCACAACATCTCAGACCTCCAGTCTTCGAGTCCTCGTTGTGCCTTTCTTGATCTCCTCGCGTCCATGGCTCCTGTGCGAGGTGCCAAGAAGAGGAAGCGGCCGGAGAAGCCCGCCCCGGCGCCGGCTCCAGGGTTGCCGCTGCCGCCGCTGCCGGACGGTAGCGATTGGTGGAGCGTCTTCTACCGAAGGATTGCAGGTCGCCTCTCCTCTCCCTACCCTCCTTCCTTGCCTGCGTCGCTGTGCTCTGTAGAGTTTAACCATGTGCGCTTCCTTGCTCCTTTCGTCGCTGTATGCTTGATCGCCGTGGCATGGTAGGAAAGTATCTAGTTCTTGGTAATGCGTGTGTGTGCCCCCCAGAGATTGAGATAGTTCGTGCGTGGATCTGGAGGGAGTTCGAATTGCAGTTTGTGGGAGTCGATGTGTAGCTTAATCGGTTGATTGCTCTAGATGGGCTTTGAAGATGCCGGTGCGTAGGGGCTTGATGCATTGGAATGGTGTGTTATGGATTGAGAGCTTCAGACCGTGGCAGCTCCCGCGATTGCTCGTGGCTTCTGTAGCATCCTTTGAGTAGAGGATTATTTTGGGAATTCAGCGTTTGGTTTCCATTTCTTCTTGTTTATCCATGTTTGTTCCGGAATCCAGATCTGTAAACCTGCATAAATCGCACTTTGAGCAGACGATGAATCTAGGCACCATCGGTTTTTGCTCACTTTTGTTGATTCAATTCAATCCAGAACCAGCAAAGAGGAAGCTGATTCTCAATGCAGCGATCGATGATCTACACAAAAGTATCTTGAAATTTTCCCTACAGAATGGAGTTTTGGGTATCTTAAGCTAAAAGGGGAAGTAAAGTAGTGAACACAAAAGGAAAAGAGACAACAATGCCATCCACAACCTATGATTTTTTTTAAAAGTTTCTTTGATGGATTGCTGATTGAACATCCGAGCTGTGATTTTGCTGTTTGAAGCTATATCACAATTTCTGCGCTATTTCTGAAAATATTGTAGACATTTTGTTGTGAATAGGTTCCCCTTATTAGACATAGACGGTAAACCTCTATACACTGAAATCTTGGGAACTGAAGGCTAGTTACAAACAAATAGTGGTGTAGTTGTTACTAATAATTCATTAGTCCTTATCGAATTGTGGCTTAACCTTGGGTATGCTTTTGGAATCAAAATTAGGAGTCGATTAATGTGGTTCATACAAGCACTAAGGGCTCAAAGTGTACTTGCGGAACTTGCTGATGCTTGATAAGTTACATCATATATTGAAACTTCAGTGCTTGGTGAATTGTCAGTGTTTATGTTTGACAGATGAGCTTAAAGGAAGAGTGACCATGCCGGTCGATAGTTTTCATGATCCTTTTGCTCTATTCATTGTCGGATCTCCTCACAGTGCTTAGTGTGACTACTCAAGTTCAGAGGTCAATTGTGGCAACCACGAAATCTTTCTGTAAAAATGTCCTTCAAAATTTTTGGATGCCATAGTTCTATACATGTCTATCCTGACTGCTAAACTGATACTAACCAGTAAGAACTAGGAGTGCCTGGTACACCCTGCATCATTCTTTTTTTTTTTTTGGAACCACCCTGCATCATTCAGGTGTATTTTAAAAGATATGCCAAGCATTATAAGTCATTCAGATTTTAAAATCAAATGGACTCATCGACTTCTAGAAATATGAGCCTGAAACTATAGGTTCATTTTTTTTAATGAATACTTTAAGGGTTAGAGGTGAACGATATCCTTACCTTGAGTTTGTATTCCAAGATGTGCATATCTCTTGCACATTCTTGGGGAATATTGTAAAAATGATATTGTAATCTTCAAAATTCATGCACGTCTTGATATGGATGTTATAATCAAACAATTTATCTGCCTTGAACCTTGATTTTGTAGTAGAATGCTGCATACATATGTATTATACTGTTCTTAAAATGGTTATGTTTTAAGATTGTGTAACAGTCAGTATCATTAGTGTTTCACTCTAGTTTTAAAACATGTTGTGCCTAGCGTTTCCTGTTAAGTAATCTTGTTTCTCAAAATTTAAATTATTTGCCTTCCGTAGGAGCCTTCATGTTCCTGATGCGGAAGAGATGTAATATTTCACTAGTAACAATACTACAGCATTCCTCTTTTCACAGGACATTCCCCTTTTCCAAGGGAGCACCAGAACATGGAGTCTGTCCTCAAGATGTCAAGAAAGACCTTCGACTATGTCTGCTCACTTGTTAAGAAGGACCTGACAACAAAGACATATGGTTTCAGGAACTTCAGGTTTGGTGACAAGACAATCCTAGGGGTGGAGGATCAGGTGGCGGTGGCTCTGATGAGGCTGACAACTGGTGAGTCACTGCAGAACATAGGAATGTGGTTTGGCATGAATCACTCAGCCATCTCGAACATCACATGGCGGTTCATCGAGTCCGTGGAGGAGCGTGCCATCTGTCACCTGAAATGGCCGAGCCATGAGGAGATGGCAACCATCAAGGCAAGATTTGACAAGATTTACGGGCTCCCTAACTGCTGCGGTGCCATTGACACCACACACATCCTCATGTGTTCCTCAGCTCAGCCCAACAGCAAGGTCTGGCTGGACAATGAGAACAAAAACAGTATGGTGCTGCAGGCTGTTGTGGATGCAGACATGCGGTTCAGAGACATTGTCAGTGGCTGGCCTGGGAGCATGGACGACTCCTGCATCCTTCGCACTTCAGGCCTGTACAGGTTGTGTGAGAAAGGCCTCAGGCTTGAGGGGCAGATGGAGCTTCCTGGAGGTTCCGCAGTTAGGGAGTACATAGTTGGAGATGCAAGCTACCCTCTACTTCCCTGGCTCATGACCCCGTACCGGGGACATGGTCTCCCGGCAGCCAAGGTGGAATTCAACAAGCGGCACACAGCGGCAACGGCGGTGGTGCAGACAGCATTGGCAACACTCAAGGGGAGGTGGCGTGTCATCCAGGGAGAGCTGTGGAGGCCTGACAAACACCGGCTGCCAAGGATCATCTTCGTCTGCTGCTTGATAACCAACATCATCATCGACATGGACGGGACTCCGAGCAAAGACAAGCTGTTTTCAGGCAACCATGACCATGGCTACAAGCAGCAGTTCAGTAATGTAGCAGATGACAATGCAGTCAAGCAGAGAGACGACCTGTCTCAGCATGTCACCGCCAGCGAGTAAACACTCACCGTCAGCTTCCTGGTTCCCTTGTGCTTTTTGCACCCATTAATATAGAACATGGATACAGAATTGTAAGTTGAGTTTTGGCAGATTATAATAATGTTTTGGTTTCGGCGAGACATTACTACCATCTTGAAGAAAGTGTAGCCCTAATTCGTTAAGATAGGCCATGCCATGTTATCTCCACAAGCATGTTATTTTTACCGTTTCCAACAGGAACAGGTTAAACAAAACGACCAATAACTGAGCCAGTCAAAATTAGAATATTCATGCTACACAACTTTGAAAGCTTACAAATGAACATGAGAATTTCAGGAACACCATGCCATTCTACACATTCATAGATTTCAGACATTTTTCTTTCTCCGTTGCTAACAAAAAGAATATGTTGTCCAGACACAATAATTGATACTCCATCGTCACCCCAAAGTATAAAGCACAGCATCACATGAGAAGAGACTTCGCGAAATGTTCTCTTGCTTGCGTTAGGGCATTCACTAGAGTCTGCACACAAATAATGATAGCTAGTAAGTTAAAAGAAACCAATTTCTTCAGTTCAAAATTGAAGTAGATGCAGCCTATAGCCTACCTGCTCAGCTGATGAAGCACCCTCCAATCCATGACCAGACACCTTTTCAGCTATCTCTCTTCCTTCTGTTTCAAGTACAATCCTGTGTAATCATTCAAGAAAATTAGGTATAATGCAGCAAATAATTACATGCTGCTTACAATGTTTGATGCTATTCATATCTCTAAGCTTGACAAAGAATCATCCTATCACTCTCACATTTCAGAGTTCAGAAATCAATGGGGTTATCTAAGTCACACTGAGGTGAGTGCAAGGTTTTGGTAGCTGCAGTCATTCAAGATCTCAAAACTTAAAATCAAACATATACAATTCCTCATGTAGATAATCAGTGTTGTTCCATTTCGAAAATATCAATGTAATAGGATGTTTATTTTGTTAATGTCTTTAGCAGACTAAGCCATTGTTTCACATATCAAATTGTGAAACCCCATTCAAAGCTAAGGCATGCTTGGGCTTGGGGTACGGAAGCAGAACACCGGAGTAAGGCCTTGTTTAGTTCCTTCCCGAAATTTTTTCGTGACACTGTAGCACTTTCGTTTGTTTGTGGTAATTATTGTCCAATCATGGACTAACTAGGCTCAAAAGATTCGTCTCGTAAATTTCAACCAAACTGTGCAATTAGTTTTTATTTTTGTTTATATTTAATACTTCATGTATGTGTCTAAAGATTCGATGTGACGGGGAATCTTGAAAAGTTTTTGGATTTTGGGTGGAAGTAAACAAGGCCTAAACCTTTGAATCCAGTGAATACAACCATTACACAATAGAGGCCCTAAGTGAACTCTATTGCCATGGCCAAACTACAAAAATCAAACATGCAGCAGAAGGCAGTCAGCTGATTTCATGGCAAAGAAAGGATAATAAATGTACACAATTAGGGGGAACAAGAAAAGAAGTGTATGTAGTAAGACAAGGCTTTACCCTCCATCAACAATTTCATCAAGACACAACAGGATCAGGTCCAAATTCTCAAGTGCTGTCCTTTTGTCAACCATGTTTCTGAAACCACCAAGATTGGAAACACATTCATATACAATCAGCACTAACACAATAACATGTAACAGAACAAACAGCAGTTGAAAAGATAAACTTTAATAGAGGGGAAGTAACTTGAGAAGTCGTTCGACAGCATCAGAGAATCCCTGAAGAACTGATGCTAAAATAAGCTCATTCTCCTCTTCTCCTCCAGTAACAAAGAAATGCAGGTCTTGGATGAACTTGTATACCACAATTTGACCATCAAACATTACAATCTCAGCTGTTAAAGAGAAACAAATAAATATATGAAATACCTGAAGTTGAAGAAAATAAAAAATAATTCAATGTATAAGGACAATTAAGGTCAGTCAGATGTAAATTTAGCCCTGGCTCATTTACAGATTTGTGGTGTGAGTGGGAGCTAGTACAAACAGTGTCATGACTGAGGTTAAAAGAGGATACAAGGGAGGACACGGAAAATATATACTCCCTCCGTTCCAAATTGTAAGACGTTTTGGTTATTCTAGATACATTGCTTTTATACCATGTATTTAAACATAGTGTATATCTAAGCACATAGCAAAAGCTATGTCTAAAAAAGCTAAAACGTCTTACAATTTGGAATGGAGGAGTAAAGGAGCATATGATTTGTAAATTTGAATATAAGCCATGTCAGTGAACAATGAATAAAATGGCATAGGGACCGTAAATTAACATGCTGCACAGCAAGAGAGTCAAAGCAAGAATGGTGTAATACTGTAATTTAACATCGAAGAAGTGGTTCTACCCCTATACAAAAAAAGTCATATTCCATGGAAGCATTCTTGCCCAGCATCAGCAAATATAGAATGGATTATAACAATACATCACAGTATCACACTCATGAGTTCATTATTCACTATGAGATGATAATGCTAATCAAATACTCTGGATTGCCTCAAGCGAGCACAACAACGCTCACCGAGGCTCACCATCGGTGGAAAACAACTCCTTCCGTATAAGAGAAACCAGATGTAAAATTACCTTCCGTTCCAGCATTCGCTTTCTGGGTTTTGGCAAAGACCGACTTCTCGAAGGCCAGCTTCGCGGAGAGAGTAGGCCAGTCATCGCTGTAGTACTTCACGGCGACGCGCTTCCCCTCGGAGTCCAGCAAGAGGATGTTCTTCACCGAGGGGCAGGTCTCCTGCATCAAACAAAGGTTCAACCCTTGGAATTCCTTCAACCCTTTAAACAAAATCGAGGCCACCACCATTCGCAGATCCCATAGCGCTTGCAACAGAGAGAGAGAGAGAGAGAGAGAGAGAGAGAAGGACAGCCGGATCTTGAGCCACGGGCGAGAGGACAACGACGTGGCCCGCCACAAAAGGCTGGATCTCGGAGCGATGGATCGGGGCAGATCAAGATACCGGCAGCGCCGCCGCCCGTGCGCGGTAGAGCGAGAAGGAACGGGGGAGGACGACGAGGGCGGGAGACGGGGCCACCTACCATCGCGGGAGGAGAAGAGGAAGGGCGGGGAGCGGAGGACGGTGGTCGGGACTCGGGACAGCCGCGGCAGTAGCGCAGCGCGAGATGGGGAAGACGGAGACGGCGTGCGGACGAAACGAAGCAGAAGCGAAGCCGGTAGGTCGTGCCACGGTGGCAGTGGCACGTGGCGGTAGCCCAGTCTACGTTGGGCTTGCAGGTCCGGCCCACACTGTCTCTCCTGGTGTTTGCCATGCTAGGCCGACGTCCAGTTTCGGCTTTAGGCCTTGTTTCGACGATTTCATTCATGTCAGCCCTTGTGCGAGGTTCATGGCTAGATTTCACGTGTTGGCTAGTAGGCTTGGAAGGGCTACCGTTGGGTTTGCACATTCGGCCCAAGTTGCCTCTCTCGTGAAAAAAAAGGGTTAGGGCTTGTTTTGACGGTTCCATGACCACCTGAGTACCTGACACGAGCGAGCGTCATCGCTCAGAACTTCAGAAGTATGAAGTCGCCGGGTGACGTGAGGAAAAGCTCGAAGTCGAGCAGCCGCTGGTTGACCGGCCGCGCTTTCCCGCAGCCTACGTGGCTTTGTGCTCGCCGCCCGACGGATCTCGTTCGCACGGCGCGCCGCCGCGCCTGATCGTGGCATCCAGCGATGAGCCGGTTCCGCGCAGCTTCACTTCACTCGGGTTCAGAACTGAAAGCCACGCTAAACTAAACTAAACTAAACTAAATAAACAACTAGATGCGCGCTCGACGGCTTGCTTGAATTACTGAACTCCAGAGATGCTCCTGGCTTTTCGCGTCTGTCTGTCTCGCTGCGTGACGTCCGATTTTCCAAATGCGCAGCTCGTTCAGGCTGCTCTCGTTGATACATGTGCCGTACAGGATAGCTAGCATGTACTACGTACATATGGCCGGGGTTGGTATGACTGAAACCGGTTCATGTTCACTTGGTTAATAAGTAATGACTGGATATGAAAATATTGAATAGTTGGCAGATCCGGCAAACAAGCTCAAGCGAATAGGCTGACCTGTGATTCATTTCCGGGTCTTTGATGTGCTGTCGTGGTGTTCTAATCTGCACGAGTGTATATACACGACTCTATAGTTCAAATCAAAGTAGTCTGCTTTATTTGCTCGCCACCTCTCATGTAGTCAGGTCCGATCGAACGAACAAATTTCACGGCGGTTGGTGGACTTTGTGTTGTACAAAAGTAGTGTCGTATCAACTGTCAAGCAACGTTCCCTGCAAATTGGTCAAATACTGTGTTTGGCCGCCCAGACCATCGGCTTAACCGCACCAACCAACCTTGTGGATTCACTGAGATCGATCGAGAATCGCTGACTAGGCCATTGGACCTGAACCACCAGTTCATGGTGCCTGTTCCTGACGCTTGCTGAATTCCAGAATCTGTGTTCTGACTTCCGAGACATGGAATTCAGGTCAGGGTCCAGCTAACGTGCCAGTAAGCCACTGCCACTCCGGCAGTCCAGTTTGAGCCACCAACCCAAGGTGTGAAACGCCGAACCACCGGCCGGACGCGGCACGGGCTAGCACGACGAGCACGACGCCAGCTCGCTCGCTCGCTCCAGCGCGCGGATGCGAGACCTGGGCGATCCAACGGCGGCCGACGACGCTCGCACGCCAGCTCGCATTCATTAATTAAGGCAGCTGCTCGGTGGTGCTTTTGCTTGCGCTCGATCGTCTACGTGTGCGTTTCTTACTGAGCCCAATTTAAGCCCTTCAAACGGCAGCGTGGAAAAGCATACCGACATCTAGAAACTTTTTACACTCTCGAGTCAATTCCCACTACTAATACTCGAGTAAACCTACCCGCACGTCGCGCTATATATAGTCGCCAACGTCGCATGGCTCTCATATATCGGGCAGCATCGCATTCGCATTGCACCATCGAGTACTACTAGCTCGGAGCACACAGCCAGCAAGCCGTGCAGTAGACCGGCGAGGAGATGGCGGAGACCGCCGGCGTGGGCGTGGACGCGGCCAGCGTTCTCATGCTGCTCTCGCGGCGGCAACAACAACAACAACAACAACAACAAGGCGGCGCGACGACGACGGCGGAGCTCGGCGCGCGCGGGCGCGGGCGCGGGCGCGGGCGCGTGTTCGAGTGCAAGACGTGCGGCAGGAGGTTCCCGACGTTCCAGGCGCTGGGCGGGCACCGCGCCAGCCACAGGCGCCCCAAGCCCTACTACTGCCCCTACCCCTACGGCAGCGAACCGGGGCTACGCCGGACGAGGCTGGACGAGCCGCCGCACAACGGCGAGTGCGCGCCGAGGCTACACGGCTGCCCCATCTGCGGGCTCGAGTTCGCGGTCGGCCAGGCGCTGGGCGGGCACATGCGTCGGCACCGGACTGCCGCAGCCGTCTCCGGATGTGATGAACTCCGCTCTGGGGACGCGAACGCGACGTCGGTTGAGGAAGCCGACGTTGGCGCTGCCGCTGGCTGTGCCGGTGGAATCTGTTTGGACTTGAGCCTGGCGCCGTCGGAGAACTGCGTCAGGTGCCGGAATAACGCTGTGCTCGGCAACACGGCGCATGACGCACGGAAATCGCTGATATTGGACTGCCCTCCTCTTTGACAAGCTCTGCCTTATAGTAGCACACGTCTATTTATTATTATTATAGTATATATACAACTGTATAAGTTTATTAGATTTTTTTCGAACATTACGACATGCGCCGGTCTCATTTCCAGATACGTTTTCCTCTTTTTTTTTTCTAAATCGAAGATTCAGACTTTCCGTGGATAGACATTCCTGGTATAAAAGACACCTGATAGAACGACTACATAACAAAGCACACAACAATTCACACCAGAGTGACACGTTATTCGATGCATTGATCGATAAGATGCAATCCCAACGACATGGATTTCATTCATTACACACTGTAGGGAGGGGAGAGGTTTTTCCAACGGATCCAAATCCAGAGTGCAATAGCTCCCAGCAATAGCAACAGCTACGTCAACAGCAGGAGGTGGTTGCTTCAAAGAATGGAAGCAAACACGAGTACAACCACATCAGTATATCATAAGTGGCTTCTTCAAATTCTTCCTATAACAGCCAAGCGGGAAATAAATAATGTCAAATAACCAATCATTATGGCCATCTCGCATCTGCTTATGAGCCGCAGCAGGCAGATCGCTGGGCAGCTGGTGCCTCGGAACCCTGGTCTGGCTTGTTAATTTTGATTGCCTTGTCCTACAGTGCAAAGATATATTGCTCAGAACACTGAACACGATGAATGATGCAATGTCAAGCATAACTAAGCGCAGTTATTTGTACCTCTGGCTTTGAATCAGTCTCTGCAAGCCTCTGCTTGATGTCACGTGCGATGGAGAAAAACACTTGCTCCACATTCAGGTTTGTCTTGGCACTCTGAAAGACACAGAAATCTGTGAGATTAAAACAACTGCAAACTCTGTTCTTTTAATAATAATAAAAACTGCTCACTGAAGGTATCTCAAGTCTGAAAGCAACATACCGTTTCAAAAAACTTGATCCCATACTCATCAGCAAGTGCTTGTCCTTTTGCAGTAGGTACGGCCTGAAGCAATAGTAGAAGTAGGATTTATTATTTATCTAATTGAAGGGGGAAAAATAAGCATCTAACTACTGATTTCAAACAAGTAATACAGAACGGAAACAGTCAAACATTTAAGGAGAACAATGAGTTCAGGCATGTACCCTCTTGCTTTCATCCATATCGGCCTTGTTGCCAACCAAGATTTTGTTGACATTATCAGAGGCATGTTGTTCAATGTTCCGAATCCAGTTTCGGATGTCTGTATTTTAGATGAACCAATTGCGAATAAATGGTAAAATCGTTTAAAATGGAAGCATTAAGGAATTGGAGTATATGATTAAGAAGAGTTTACTGTTGAAAGAAGATTCATCGGTGACATCATAAACCAGCAAAATGCCCATAGCTCCTCGGTAGTACGCTGAGGTAAAATAAAGTCCATTGGATCAGAAGGGTCACCATATAGTTTCGAAGTGTCAATCAGAAATGAAACAAAACATCATACCAGTGGTAATAGTCCGGAAGCGTTCTTGGCCCGCTGTATCCCAAATCTGTAGCTTTATACGCTTGCCATCCAATTCTATTGTTCGTATCTTAAAGTCAATACTGCACAGTAACAGGTACAAAATCATTGTGGAGTAAATAACGAATGCTGAATTCCCATTTGATGTAAGAAAGCATGATGAGCAGTTTCAACAAAGGGACCTACCCAATTGTGGTAATAAAGCTTGTAGTGAAGGAACCATCAGAGAACCGCAACAGAAGGCAACTCTTGCCAACACCTGAACATAGATAAGGAGTAAAAGAGATCATGCAATTGACGCAATAAAAAACTCTACTGATGAACATGCCACTAGTTTATGCATTAACAATTCAGTCAAAAACACAACCTTGTACCATAGCTATCAAGACCTACACTTTGCATGTTATCACAATACAGGAACTGGACAAAGACTCATGAATAAGTACAATACCCAGGTTATGCCAGGAATCAACAAACTTCAATCAAATACTAGATAAGCTCAAAACCTATGCATACAGACATGTATGACAATGGAACCAATCACCATTGTGTGCCGAGAACACTGTTAGTCTCAGGCTCTCAGCAGTAAGGATGTCCAGGAAAGATGGAAATATAGATAATAAAAAATAAAATAGAGAGAACAAGACAATGCTCTTATTTACTTGAGGCATATTTCCTGGCTAAGGCTTAGTTAAATTCCGTAGAGGCAGTTTCTCCAACCCAGGAATATTCGTTCAACAGAGTTCACTGCTCCATCTAACGTCCAGCAGCTGCCACTTTTACAAGTTATCTGCCCCGCAAAAACTCACAGCGTGTTTCATAAGTTTCATGGTTACATGGTACACACACTAACAGGCAAATAATTATAGAAGATAGAACAGCAAGCAACATCACAATAAATAATTCTACATTGTCTAAACCCCCTAAAGTGGGTGCAGTTTGAAGTGAATATTCTAGTCTCTCTGCTCAATAAAAGAACTGGTAAAACAAATAATCGCTTAACCAGGAAGTATCAGTTCAACATGTCAACCTTTGAACCAGTCTACAAACTTAATCTGCAGAACATGGAGCCTTGAAAGGACATTTCCACAAATTGGACTATTTCCAGTGCGCATCTTCCTTTAACCAAAGAGTTCCCACGAATGAATGCTCATCAAGGAAGTGGAGGGAAAAAAAACACACCCACAGCAATTTAACGAGTGAATGTTCAAAACTCACAGTAAAGCATAATCCATCCTTCTCACTAGTGCCCAATTTTGCATCTCCGACTAATGCGCCAGATGCCTACTGATTAACGTACGGTACGTTAGGTAGATAGCACAAAGGATTGAGGAACCAGCAAGCAACATCTCAACCACTCTCTAGTCTCTACCCCAGACGAAGGACGGATCAATCGAGCGAACACGACCACAGGCAACAGGAGCAAGATCGTATGCCCGAATCCAACTCCGATCCCACGAACGCGCGCGCGCCTAGGGAGTACGCCCCCTATAGACCCGTTTATTCACTGAGACAGAGAGATCTAGCAGCACCCACCGCTATCCCCAATGAGGAGCAGCTTGATAAGGTAGTCGTAGTCGGCCCGGGCCCTCGCCGGCGGCGCCGCCATGCCGCCCTTCCTCTCCTCCTCCTCCTCCTACAACCCGGCGCGCGCCCCCACCGGTCCCGGCCTGCAGAGAGAACGCACGCACGCGTCGTGAGCGAAACGGAAGGCAGGAATGGCGGCGAGCGGGGCGGAGCGCGCGGGCGGATCGGTGCAGCGCGCTCACCTGCGGGCGTGGGGTGCGGGGATCGAGGAGCGGGCGGTGCCGGATCTGGGGTCTGCGCAGGGAGGGGAGCGAGACGAGGAGACGGCAATTTTTCGGGGGGGGGTAACAAATCGCCAAATCGACTGGGGTGGGGGTTTGATTCGCCGGGCGCATGAGCCGAGCGTGTGTTATGTTATGATATGATGATGGGTCGGGTCACGGGGTCAGTCACTTGCATTGGAAGACATGGGTTGGGTTACTTGCGGTGCAGGTGCTGCTTAAGCCACCGACCGGTGAGCTTAAGCCTGACAGTCTGACACCGGATGCTATTCTGCGCTAATGGAGATGCCGGCCACAATTGCAATTTTCGGCTAGTACGTGCTATGGGAAATGAGGAGACGACTTCCAGTTCGATGTTTGGAGTGCCGCGTGCATGGTACAGGTTTAAAAGATTACTAGTATGATGAAAGATATAGTACATTAGTACTTGTTCTAATCATAAATGTAAGTCCATCTAATTTTGTTGACATTGGACTACAATAAAAGTTATATAGATTGAGATCTCAAGATTAGCCTTACTAGATTCAATATAAAAAAGCTTTTGTGCAGTATAAAACATAGCAATATGTACTCCTAACTTTTTACTCTATTTGTTAGTAATTTATATATTTAATCGGAAGTAGTGACTATTTTGCCATAGGTATAAGTTTGACTATTACTCTCTCCATCCTAAAAAGAGTGTCACATAGAATTTTATGTTGGCTAATTTTTTAAAAGTTTGACTATAGTTATAGTAAAAATATTTAAGATATTGGTATCTCCAAATAAGTTTCTATTATTAAAATATATTCAACAATTAATCTAATCTAGTGGAACTTACTATGCACATGTTTGAAAAGTCATAACTGAAAGCATTATTCGCTAATTTGTTGTGAGAGAAAAATATTGTTTAATGACTGACAGATTCGTCAGATAAGTTTAAGCGAATAGTGTTATATTTGAACAAAGTTGAGAATATTTGATTTCTAGAAAAGTGAGAATAGTACTCTTTGTAGGAATGTATAAACAACAATCATCCTTTTATTCTTGAAGAAATAACGATCATGTTAACATAGTAGTCGTCCTATGCGACAATGTTTCGTATGAAAGAAAGGGACAAGCGAAAAGCGGTAGATTGAGCGAGGGTGTGGTGTGCTTTCGAGCTTTCAGCTTCCTCCGCAATGCCAATCGTGTCGTCGTCACGCAGCCTTCATGCGTCTCTCCCTTTGATTTGAAAACGCAGTTACAGCACGCGAAAGACGTAACCAGATCGGAAAGCAACGCCGGGACACGGTAACGTGATGCCATTTTTCATGCGTACTAAGGCCTTGTTTAGTTCGAAATTTTTTTTGTTTTTGGTACTGTAGCATTTCGTTTTTATTTGACAAACATTGTCCAATCACGGAGTAGCTAGACTCAAAAGATTCATCTCACAAATTATAGGTAAACTGTACAATTAGTTTTTATTTTCGTCTATATTTAATGCTCCATGCATACGACCAAAGATTCGATATGACAGGAAATCTTAAAAATTTTTACGAACTAAACAAGGCCTAATGTTTACCGCCAGGATTCTAATGGAACGCACTGCGCCGATCGGCAGACGAGGTAACTACCAAGCAAGGAATTGCTAAGCAATCACATGCAGGCCTAAACAGCGCGCACATGGAGCTCGATCGCGGCTACAAATCGGTTGGTGCTGTCCAGCCAAGACCAGCACCTTTTCGCAACCATGATTTGCTAAAAAAATAACATGAATGCGTTGTTTTTGTTCTATATATCGTCTGTAGGCTGTAGTGCAAAACAACGTAGTATTTGGCCTCCTGAAGAATGTCAAACACTCTGCATATGTCTAGTACTCTTTAAACCTAAGGCCTCCTCACATCAAATATTTCAACATATATATGAAATACTAAATATCGAATGTTTACACAGATGCATGAAATACTAAATATAGACTATTTACGAAACTAAAAATACAGTTAGAGAGTAATTTGCGAGACAAATCTTTTAAATATAATTAGTCCATAATTGAATACTAATTATTAAATAAAATGAAAGAGTTATCATACCTATTAAATTTAACATCTCCAACTAAACACCCTAACCGAATTTAATCGGCGGATACTAAAATTGTTATCCTGCACCAACTGATCTTCTCGAGAAAAAGTTCCCATATGTGATTGCATATGTCGTTGTCTAGTACGGTTAATACTCTCTTCGTCTTGAAAAAAAGATCTAAATCAAAAATAGTGCTATGTTTGATTTTGATTAAATTTTGAGACCTTTTATAATGGTTGGAATCGTTTCTAATTGCCTCCCATTGCCTCTGCTAAATACTGTTTTTCTTAATTTAATTCGTGAAAAGATAATAACGTCATTGTACAATGTTCTCTCAAACCCCAACCCCTATTATCGGTGGCGACAGCTCCGTGTAACACGCACTGGTAGACGCCGACGAGTGGAACCCTAAGAAGATTTTAAAAAACTTAAAAGAAGATTTTTATCTAACTAACTATAGTACTTGAATCATATACCCTCACTATGCTACTCAAAATATCATTTTTACAATTATGAATTTAACCTTTTACCCTTCATTAAAAAAGAAATATGAAAAAAATTATCATTCCTCTATTTAGGATCCTAATCTTCTTAATTTCGGAGGCGATGGGAGGTGATGTGACGTCTATGGCCCACCGACCATAGACACACCTACCGCCTCCCATCGCCTTGCTACCATCGCCTCTCAATGCTTTTCATGTTTTGGGTTCTCAGACTATGGACACATCAATCGTTTCTCATCGCCTCTCCAACCATTATACAAATATTCTTAAATTTTATATAAAAAAATACTAATATTTATCATACTAAATAGATACCATTACATTCATCATGAACATATTTACATAATACATCTATTAAAGTCATATATATTAATATCTCTACTATAATTGAAATCTTCTTCAAGTCACCTCCCTACTTCAAAATCAACGGCTGTTAATACACGCCCAATGAATCGGACGTCTCAGATTAAGATGTTAGAAGCCGCTTCCAACTCTCCTCTCTCACGCGCACGCGAGCCTGCGCCTTCACAAGCCACGTCGCGGGTTCGAGCCCAGACACCTACATTTGCATATTTTTTTTATTTTTTCTTCCAGGATGACCTACATGTGTCAGGGCGGGTAGGCGGCCAGAGCTCGCCGCGGTGCGTGGCCAGGGCTTGCCGGGGCGGCCGGGGCGCGCGGTCGAGGCTCGCCGGGGTGGCCGGGACGAGCGGTCAGGGGCTCGCCGGGGCAGCCGGGACGCGACGCCGGAGCGCGGCCAGGGCACGACGCCGGAACGCGGACAGGTAAACTCAAATTTCCCTTACCTCTGTATCTGATGATTAAGGTACACAAAGCCACCCTGCACAGACAGTTGAAACCTGTTTTTTTAGCCCGAATGGCTTCATTGAACATTAGTTACGAATATATCATTTGTATGCTTGTCAATGTTTGTCTTCATTTTTTGTAGCCGTTCAAATATCCTTGCCCCTTAGGTGGCACTCCTTGCAGCTTGCGTGCGCAGAGGTTTGAAGGTACTTTCTGCAATGGGGGCTGGGGCTCGAGCTGATCCCACCAGAATTCGTGTTGCAGATTTGAGAGAATCAAGCAATGATCCCCTCTCTCGATCGGTTAGTTTGATACTTCTTCCAAAACTCTGTCCCACTGTAAGCTGCCATTTCATTCGTTAGCTAACTGACATGTCAAGATGTGCTGCAAATGGGATGTTGTGATTGCTACTTTTAGGTGAGGTACAGGCTCAAGAAAGAACATGGAATTGAGGGTGGAATACCAGTAGTTTTTTCATTGGAAAAGCCAAAGGCAAAGTTGCTTCCTTTTCAGGCTTCAAAAGAAGAGGAAACTCCATCAGATTACCAGGTGAGCTCCCCTAGGACTTGTATTACCACCCTCCTGCTACATGCTTGTTCCATTTCTTGAGACCTTTTTTCCTTGTGATTTTTTGAACAAGAAATATTTGTTACAAAGAGTTAATTAAATTCCTCTAGAACACCCATTTGCTTGTATATTATAGGAGTGCATGATGTGTGTGTACATAACTATTGACAACATGCTATGCATTATTCCACAGATTGTCCTAGGATTTAGGGTTCGCATTATACCAGTACTGGGAACCATCCCTGCAATATTTGGTCAAGTTATGGCCTCCTATGTGATTACTCAGCTTGCTGGATTAGATTTTCAAACTGAACCAGTTGTTAACCTGGATTTGGATCATTACCGTATACTTCATCAGCGTCTTATTGAGCATGAGGAGCGGATGTATGGGACAGCCGAGCAAGTTCTGGTACTATGTTTCTTGCTATGTAATGTCATATCCTGGAAATAAGATATTTTCTTCGAGCATTATGTAGTTGAGGTGTTATTTATTTATGTTGATGGTGACCAGCACATGTGGAAAAGGGATTATTCACCTTCACTTGTTTTGATATCCTTTTGTACGTCTACGTTTGTAACATTCTCTTTTACAATCTAAAGGTAGATTCTGAAGAGGTAATGTACATTGTCAAAGAATTGTGGCGTGGTCGAAGTGCTAGAGACCAAAGTCAGAAGGACACTGGTCGGAAAATGTGGAGATCTGTCAATGAACTAATGCTTGTTCGGTATGCTTCCTTCTCTAACTGATAGTGTGGCTTGAGATCATCGTGCCTTTTGTGGCACTACCTAAGTTCCCATCATATCTGATTTGGTAGAGCAAAAGCAAAATCCAACTTGCATTATCTCTAGCGTAGGGTGACTGTCATCTTTTAAGTTGTGCAATATGAATTATAATCTGGATAATTAGCTATGTTAGCTTGTAACTCTGAAGTGGCTTGGCATTGGTAATGTCTCAAATTTCGATGAGATTTTTTTTGACATTAATTCCTGTAATTACTTTGTTATAGGTGGGACAAATCAAAGGCTGCTGGCATCTCAAACTTAATACTTCTCAAGTTTAGTGAGGTAACAAGTCACGAATACTCATGGAACATTGAAGTTGAATTCCAAGATGGCATATGTTGCAGATGAAATGACTGGCGGGCTTTTCCTGTCCATTGGTTCACCTTCTCCTATTTATGCAGGCTGATGCCCATGAATCCACCACACTCGACCGAATAAAAGAAGAAGAACCTGAATTCTACTCTATGGTTTCACGTGTCCTGAAACGAGCTGAGATGGAGTTTGCCTTATGACTCAACGAGTAGCGAGGGTTGATGATCTTGCCTCTTGGAGGACTCTCACGGTTGCTATTCAGTGGTGGCCTTGGAACAATGGATCAGCGTTCAGTTTGGTGGGATTCATATTTGGGAGTACTTGATCGGTATGCTATGGTAAAAACGACGTGCAAAAGTTTTTCTTCTTGTGGCAGCCGAAACATCAGCTCTCTGTTATCACGGAGTTGTGCACTTGTAGCCATCTATATGTAAATTAATCGTGTTTTGCTTTTGCGTGCAATATAGGTGTCCAATGATATTCCACTGAGAAGAGGAGTTCCAATACTATCTACCTCTTGGAGGTATGTGATTTAGAATGGGGTCAGATGCTTGCCTGTAGTTGATTTTTGTGTAGGTAAGTAGAAATTCAGACCCGAATGTTTCTGTCTTGCTATATGTGGTGAACTGTTATGTCAACTAATTGTGCATCTTATTGCATCTTTGCCATAAATCAAAAAGTAATATTCCAGTTTGCTTCCACAGGCAAGAGCACCAAGAATATCGTTTATAAACATGTTCTGCTATGATAAATCCTTAAATGAGTAAGTCCATAAATTAAAATTACCTACTATGTATGTTTCGAGCTTATATAATCCCCTATATGGTTAAGGTGCAAAAGAATTTTAAAAAAATATATGGTTCTCTATAATTTTATAGGATGTTGGACCTGTTTTAGAAGGATTAATTGTTCTCTATAAATAGATTAACTGTTCCTTGGGAAATATGTTATTGATTCAATCCAATGAAGTACTTCAGATTTGATAGAATTAACTTTGGACTTGAATGTGGTCCGTAAGATACTCAGAATAAATAAATGATTGGTTGTTTTCATATGTATTTTTTAAATAAAACCGTAGCGTTAGCACGGGCACTATACTAGTTACTTTATATAAACTTTGTTAAACTTAAGATAGTTACATTGCAAGGAGCAATGTCGAGGTTTTATTTTCTAAATGCCTAGGTGCATGGATGAATATTCCCCTATAGGATGACCTATCACATATGACTCTAACCAAACGCTACCAAAAGAGAGATTGCCCTCATCTCATTCCCAAATGACTCCTAACTAAAACACTACCAAAACGAGAGATTACCCCCAACCCATCACTATTGGAGTATTGGTCCCTTGAAAACAAATGATAATACGCAAAATGAGAAATTGGAGTTTCCGCAAGTGTAGGATTGCGCAAGCAAGCAGGAGCCATATGGTGAGTTCCCTCGATCACCTCCACACTCCTAATGACCGCTGCCTCTATGGCTTCGCGAACATGGAAGAGAGTTCCACTCCATAACGGTGGAGACGGTGGAGGTATGTAGGAGAGGCTCGGGACTGCTTCGCTCCATGTTTTGTAGCTAAATGGTTAAAAGCTCCACATGCTTTGTTCAAGAAAAAAGGGTGCAATTATGAGAGCACCTAAAGAAGTACTCCACAAACTTCAGGTTTTTATGGAACTGCTCCAAGGTGGATTTTATAGAGCAGTCACAAACACCCCCCCCCCCTTAATCAACCAACGAATCCGCTCCGCTTGCAACATCGAGCATGACGACGAGCAACATACCAAGCCTCCATTGGCTTCCCCTTCGCCCTCCACCGCCTCCTCGGCTTCAACCCAAATTGATTCTTGAACACAACCAGCTCAGAGGCCTCACACCAAATCAATTCTTTAACGCAACTAGTTCAAATTGAGGTGGTGGAGGTCCTCCACAAAGACTTCTCCAGACGGGCCAGAGCTGCTTTGGAGGAATTACAATTTGTGACTCTAAGTTCACTAGAAAATTGTGACTCTGAGTTCACTAGAAAATAGCCCCAAACAGCTCCTCCAACTAAACCATTTTGTAGAGCTCCATAGCAAGAGCACGAGCCATAGAAGAGCCCTGCCAAACAAGGTCTAAAGGAGGAGCCGCAGAAGAGCCCTACTGTAAGTGCAATCAAGTCCTAATGTGAGTTTTGGTGTTAATAACCATCAGATTAGATAACTAGTGAGATTTATCGAGATGATGAGCAGGAAATCAAATATTGAGGATGATGAATAGGTTGCAGGTACCTAAATTGTGAATGTGAGCTAATCCCAACTCAAGGAAGTTTTATATTTCTCTTGTTTTGAATATTGAGTTTAGAAAAAGCCGTATTATAAAGGGGAACTCAAGAACAGTTAGTCAACTGTGCAACCAGATGCTCATCTTTCTAGAATAACATCCTCTTTCATAGCCAAAGCATCCTGCAAAATAGCCTATCATAATACCTGTTTTGGCCAGGGGGGCAGTGCCGCCCATTACTGACCGTTAGGACCCATGGGGTACCCATGCGGTACTTATACTTCCAGATATGTCTCACAACGGTTATCTTCTCCCTCACGCGACGGAACACGCAGACAGACAGACCAGAGCTCTCTCTCTCTCTCTCTCCATTGTTGCACCTTCACCCCTCAAACTAATCCTTGATTCCATTCCAACCATCAAATCTTGAGAGAAAAGGCAGCAAAACTCGATTGGAGAGTAGATCCACTGATTCCCAAAGTCTAAGAGCATTTGGTTCACATTTGGCCAGTGGTTCTAGGGTTTGTTACTCTTGGAGCTTGCTTCTAGCCGGCTAGACGTCGCCCTTGAGCTTGCCCTCTTGTGTGGCAGCCTAGGAAGGTTTGTAACCTCACTCTTGCAGCTAAGAAATTACCTCTCACTTCAAGAGTTCACTCTCTTGACTTGAGGACGAGGGTAGGGCAAGCCTTTGTGGCAAGCTTAAAACTATGGTGGCTTTCTCAACAACGTGGACATAGGCAAATCTTGATGATGAGCTGAACCATGGGATAAATCACTAGGTCTTGTGTGCTATTGCAGATTATTTCTTGTGATTGACCCTTTCTAGGATTTGGAGACTTGATCTAGTCTGGTGAGAGTTTTCTATGGCATTCAGTTTTCGAATTGAATCTTGTGTTGATTTTGCAGCATTGTGTGGTTTGCAGTTTCAGTTTACTTTATGCAAAATCTCATTATTGTCTGCTGTTGACGGTCCTTAAGTACCAAATATAATCATCAGATAAATAAAGAAAATGATCCAAATGCAACCAAAACCCAGACTTAGGGTTTTATCTGACAGAATTCCACGAGTTTTGGTGTTTGTCTATTTCTGCAGGGGGTTATTAGGAAATACGGAAGAAAGGCCCACACGTCGGGTTTACATAGAGATATTAACGTGCCGCGCAATTTTCTGTCATCTAGAAGACTCCAGAAGCCACGGGAACGAACGGGAAGGCGAACGGGCTCGGGGGCAAGGCGCCCGCCCTCCCCCCTAGGGCGCCCGCCCTGTCCCAGAGTCCAATCAGGACTCTCTTCGGGGATTACGCTCCACCGACCTAAAGGATCAAGGATAACCGTTCAATCAATGTCGGTTTGATCCGATGGCCCAGATTCACCTGAGGGGACTATATAAGCAGACCCCTGGCCCCTGGAGAAGAACAAGTTCATCATAGAGTTGAGAGGTGCCCTCGAAGGATAACCTCTCCTCTAAATAGACTTAGGGCTTAGCATCTAATGTGAGAGTAGACTAGATCTACTAGATTGAGAAAGATAGAGTGGAGGTGTAGATCGGAGGAAGCCCGGCCTGTCGGTGTTTACTCCGAGGTTGTACTTGCGGGATCAAGTTCTCCTAACCCGAGGCTTGCTCCTAGGATTCTTCAGTAATCGACTTCTAAATTCTAGTAAATTCTTGTTTTATTGTTCTTTGGTTTATGAGTTTACTTTAATCTCTTCCGGTTGAGTTTAGAGTAATCATTGCTAGCGTAAACATGGTGTTTGGGCTAGGGTACTCATAGATATCCCCTGACTAGCTGGACCGTGGTAGTAGCGAGGAACGTGACATTTCCGAGTTACCTTTGCATTCCACATCTCGTTAGCAGGATGGGTAGGGTTTATAGGTGCGGGTTGAACATCCTCTGTGGTGTCTAGATTCCGTGAGCCTCCCCAATAGAACAGTAGATCATCCTTACCAAGGTTAGAACGAGACTACGGTTGCAGTCTTCTCTATACATCGCTCACATCGAGAAACATTCTTTGTAGCCTAAAGGGTAGTAGAAATAGATTTGTTTAGTCAGATGCACGCTTTCTTCCAGTGGTAAAAATATAAATACGATACTCTGGATAACCTCCCGGGCGAAGTGCTCACCGATATCTGTGCGTTTGCGGATCATTTCCTGATGGCGTTACCAAATATCAACATCTACTCATAAATTGAAGGCCGACAGCGTCGCCCTCTATTCTAACAAAGTTTCAAGTTAATTTTTTACAGGCCTACATACCTCCCTCCCTCTAGGCCTCCTTTACCTTCGAGGAGATCCTACACCTACCAAACAAGGTCTAAATGTTGATAATCTGATCTAGGCGGGATAAGTTCAATTTAAGACCTATTTGGTAGAGCTCCACCCGTGCAAAAATTAAATCTAAATCTAGAACTCACATGAACCCACCGCAGAGCAACTCTACTATAAATCTGAGATTCACCTAAGTGTTTGGTACAACTCCACAACCTGTCTAAATAACTGCCAACCTGGCCCCACACGTCAGCTCTTCATCCTCTCTTTTTCTCTTCTTCCTTCCGGGTGCTTCTTTGTCCGTGATAAAAAAACACAGCAACAACCATGCAAGCCAGGGGTGCAGGGCCAACACGATGTTGGCCCGGTCGAGCTCCGGTGAGGACGAACACAACGGGGAGAAGAAAAGGAGCGACAAAGAAGACACGAAAGGAAAAAAACAAACCTTTTCTTTATAACGAGTGGCATGGTAGATAATATTCTTCAACTCTACTAAATTCAAATTTGGTGGAATATCCTTTGAACTGCTCCACCAATCTAGTGAATCTAGAGATAGATCCACCGTTTTGGTGTATCAATCTACGGTGGAGCTGTGGAAGTGTGTGGCTAGCAAAACTGAATCTAAATCATTTTTGATGAATTTAGAGCCGGTGGAGCTCTAGCAAACACATGCACAGCATGCACGACGCCAATTTGGAGGTAGATTGGGAGGAGCTGCTCCGAGGAAGCTAGAAGCAGAGATTGAGGACGCCTTGACAGGGAGGCAGCCATGGAGCACTGCTCCCTGTGGACCTGGGTGGTGGAGGTGATGGATTTAATATTGAAGACTATAGGTGATCACATACATCGCAATGCAAACGACCAAATACTACCTCAGTTTCAAATTGTCATTCCAACTTTGAAGAATCAAAGTATCAAATATATATATTATTAAAATATAATTAATGAAGAATCTAATAATATTTTCTTTAGAATCATAAATAAATGTAATCCAATTTGAGATACTTTGACTCTTAAACTAGATGGAGGGAGTACAATATTATCAAAATGCAACATGCTAGCCTAGTCCAATCAAACACATACACCAACACCAACACACTTGCATATATTTATATATAATGTTTTAAAAGAAAAACAGATAGAGTGCAATTCTTACTTTTCAAGAAGTCACAGTTTCGATTTTAGCTAAATTTGTATAAAAAAACTATTATCATTCATGATATAAAATAAGTATCATTAAATTAATTATAGAATATATTTTCATAAATTTTATTTAGAGACATAAATATTAATATTATTTACTACTAATTCGGTCAAACTAGAGTTTTTTTATTAGCAAGATCCCATAATTGCATTCTTTCCTGGACAAAAGGGAGTATACTATCTTGAGTTGTGCCACATAAGACCCAATGCAGGCCAGACCCCCACACCCACCCGCGGTTCTATATATCAAGGTAGAGATATGTATATATTGATTGACAAAATCATTCTAAGGGTTGCACTTCACAAACTATTAGGGTACGCCCTATAGGCCTACAGGGTATACACTCATGGTATATTAACAGAAGTATCCCAAAAAAATCATAATGCAGTCCAACGTAACAAGTTAGGCCTTGTTTAGTTCCCAAAAATTTTCAAGATTCCTCATCACATCGAATATTATGGCACATACATGGTGCATTAAATATATATAAAAATAAAAACTAATTACACAGTTTGTCTGTAAATCACAAGACAAATCATCTTTTAAGCTTGTCAAATAAAAACGAAAATGCTACACTGTCGAAATCCGAAAAATTTTAGAAACTGAACAAGGCCTTAACAACACAGACCAGCATGAGTCGACAAACTAATAACAAAACTGACATTTATAGGCATCAAAAGGTCTGTCATAAAAAATTTCCCTTTCAGTACTAGTCATTCTAGTAAATCCTGTTAGACGGTTTGGACATCATCATTTACCAGAATGGCATTTTGATAAATCCTGTTTTCTGGTTAATTCTGCAGTTCATTTGATTTTTTTTAAATAGATAAACCCATTGACAAACCTGACCACGCCAAAGATTCAACTACCCAAGCTAATCATACCATGGCAGGGATCAACCCATTGACAAAGGAAAACTAAGGCCTCGTTTAGTTCCGAAAAGTGAAAAGTTTTCAGTACTGTAGTACTTTCGTTTGTTTATAACAAATATTATCCAATTATGGACTAACTAAGATCAAAAGATTCGTATTGTGATTTACAGCTAAACTGTGTAATTAGTTTTTGTTTTCGTATATATTTAATGTTTCATGCATGTGCTACAAAATTTGATGTGACGGAGAATCTTGAAAACTTTTTGGTTTTCAGGGTGAACTAAACAAGGCGTAGAAAAACATGAAAGAACTTGTATATTTTAAGGAGAACATACAAATCAAACCCGCAATGAATCAAAGCAACTTAAGCTCCAGCTGACAGCAAAATATTTTTACCAAAGGCAAATATTAAGGACAGCATACAAATCAAACCTGCAATGGATCAAACTATCAATACAAATAAGCAACATTTTCAATTACTGCCCATTTAATTGGCAATACATCACATAGAACACCATCAAAGCTGGTGGCCTCTTCGGTTGACACAATCTAACTTTGCAACAACATTAGACAAATTGCGGCTGCCACCAGTGTAATGAACAAATCAGTCACCTCACTTTTTTGCAAACTGGGAAGAAAATGAACCAATGACATGTGAGGCACAAGACTAAGAAAGTTTAGCAAACACACGCTGGGAACATGACTCTAAGGCCAGTCTCAATACATAGTTTCATGGCACAGTTACCAAGACTAGGTAACCGAGCCATATGAGTTTCATGTGGATGAAACTCCTCTCTCATCTGCTGAAACTCCTTCATTTAATGACCCTGCCACCTTCATTTAATGACCCTGCCAAGTCAGCAATTTTGCTTATGTGGCACCCTATTTAATGTGCATGACACTCCCATGAAACATGCATTGAGACTGGCCTAATAAAGTTTGGCCAGCCACAATAATGGTGTGGAACAAACACACGCCTAAGAAACTGTCTCGCGCCTAAAGTGCCACAAGGTTTGGCAACGAACCAACAGGCCCACATATGTAAGTGTCAAAGTACCAAAAAATTGCAACCTATAGAGAAATGAAGTACTGAGATGAAAATCCTAACATTCTGTAATCCTGCACATAAAAACATGCCAATATTCTACAGGACTCTATTTGCCGGAAATTGCTGGAAAACAAAGAAACCACACGTTACACAAAAATAAAATAAATCCAATCACTCTTATATTATGCCTATGCAATGAATTGCACACACACTCTGAGCAACAATTCTTAAATGTGTTTCCACAATCTATCAAAGCAATCACACTTCAAAACAGGAAGATCTATAGACGAATGATATCCAGCCACCATATTTCAAAGTTTTGGTTTTGCAAGAATTTCACTGGATATCATATTTCAATTATCTACAGCTGAGGACTAGCCAAGGACACAGGCTTTATTGAACAACAGGCCAACAGTAATATCATTGATCATCTAAGAGAAATGTCGACAGCAAACAGCCAAGCCCATACTCAATTGACATCAACACCACATAATGGTTTGTAATCATCCCAAATGGACTGTAGGACAAGTGGTCAACTAACAGAAATGTCAACAAAACATACACCCCATTGTTGGAAGAAAATTCAGTGGGCGCTGGGTTCATGGCGTCGTCCGTGCGCCCCCAGTCCCGATAGGCGACGCGTGTCTCGCAAGCAAATCAAACGTCCGACGTGAGGGCAGCTCCGTGATATCAAACTCTAAGCCTAAACAAACTCTAAGCCTTCTGAAAGGATCTTTAAATGTTCCAGGGTAGTCAGTAGTGTCTATTCAAACAATTTGCCTGATAACTGGCTAATTGATGGAAGACCAACCGTTTACCCTTTTTTTGTTTAATAGGAGAACATTTCATACACTCCTATTTAATTGACTTTAACAGCACATAGTGTTATGTAAGCATCACTTGAATTGATATGTCAATAACCCTCACCATGGTCAACCAATTCGGGGTACAGATCATAACCCGTTTTTAGTTTAAACTTTAACACGAGCTGATGGGAAGCAACAATAGCATAAAACAAGCCAACACCCTACAGTTACTACAACCAGTTAATCATAGTAGATGCAACCATATAAACATAACAAAGGTCACCAACTAATGGAAAAGATATATCACATCCAGACAATCAAGCACGGAATGGAAGCACAGAACGGATTTTACACATCTTCGCAATATTATTACAAACAGCATCTAATGATTCACAGATCCCACCCCATCCCCTGCCCTTCACAGCTCACACACTCCTTGAATCTAAACCAGCGTTTCACAGATCGAAACCTAAACCAGTGTCAACCTACACAGTACATGCGGATTGGGCGAAAGGCGCGCAATTACACACGAACAACCACAACAAATGCATCAAGCAACAACGACCTTGACCGACAACGACAGCTAGGAGCGTTTCAGTTCAGAGCGGACAGAGGAAGAGAGCAAGAGACAAGGGCACCGGCATTGGCGGGAGCCTATGCGGCAGCCGCCTTCTTGGGCGACTTGGTGGCGGCCTTCTTGGGTGACTTCTTCTCTTTGCCCTCCTTGGCGGCGGCGGCAGCGGTCTTCTTTGGGAGCAACACAGGGTTGATGTTGGGCAGAACCCCGCCATGCGCGATGGTGACGCCGGCCAGCAGCTTCCCGAGCTCCTCGTCGTTGCGGATCGCCAGCAGTACGTGCCGCGGGATGATCCGGTTTTTCTTGTTGTCCCGCGCTGCGTTCCCCGCCAACTCGAGGACCTAAAAATAGGAAGGAGGGACGAAGCGAGGCGACGCGAGACGAATCAGGTCTTCCGCGTCTTCCGCGACGGGTGGGAAATGGGTGGGCTCCGACTGACCTCGGCGGCGAGGTACTCGAGGACGGCGGCGAGGTAGACGGGGGCGCCGGTGCCGATACGCTGGGCGTAGCGACCCTGCTTGAGGTAGCGGCCGATACGGCCGACGGGGAACTGGAGGCCGGCCTTCACGGAGCGAGAGACCGGCTTCTTCTTCGGGCCGCCGCCGCCGCGACGCCCTGCCGCGGCCTTCTTCGGCACCTTTGCTCCGGCATCCATCTCCGATAAAGCCCCCGTGCTATCTCCTTCCCCGCCTCTCTTTCTCTCTCCTCTCCTCCCTCGTCACCCTCTTTCGCGTTCGATTTCTCCGTGTTTTTTCCCCTGCGCCGTGTGCTTGTGTGCGTTTGTGTTTTCGTTGTGTGGAGAGCGGTGCTGCGATCCGGAGCGTTGCGTGGCATTGGCTTCGGTTGATGTGTGCCGTTGGATGGGGCTCAGCGATCCGTGTGAGAGGGCAAGGGCCAATGAGAGAAGAGATTGGAGGGGCGAGGGATCATGGTCCATGGCCTCGTGGGGGTGTATTTCGGTGCCTCCTTTCCCGCTAGAAAATTAGCACTACTGCTCAACCCTTCCCTTCTCGTTAGACCCTGTTTAGATTGGAGATGAAAATTTTTTGGGTGTCACATCGGATGTGTCGGAAGGATGTCGGGAGAAGTTTTTAGAAACTAATAAAAAAACAAATTACATAACTCATGAGAAAACTACAAGACAAATCAATTAAGCATAATTAATCTATCATTAGCACATGTGAGTTACTGTAGCACTTAAGGCTAATCATGGAGTAACTAGGCTTAAAAGATTTGTCTCACGTTTTTCAATCAAACTGTGTAATTAGTTTATTTTTTATGTATATTTATTGTTTCATGCATGTGTCCAAAGATTCGATGGGATGGACGAAAAAATTTTGGATGAGGAACTAAACAGGGCCTTATTAAAAAAAAACTTTCTCACTAGGCCTATTTTTATTTGTTTTTTGACAAAATAATATTTAATCATGGACGAACCTATTTTGTTGGTCTGAAAAGTCATGGTTAAAAGTATTATTCGCTAACTTATTGTGAGAAAAAAACATTGTTGGCTAGCAGAAAAAGTACGGCTTATAAGACAAGCGAACAACCTCGCAAATTATATGCAAACTATGCAATTAGTTATTTTTTATCTATATTTAATATTCCATACATATACCGCAAATTCAATATGATAGAAAATCTTGAAAGGTTTTTCATTTCAGGTGTAGTTAAACAAGGCCTTAGATAAAAAAATACCCTTCTTTGTGAATTTGATCTCTAGGACAAATAAGATAGTGGTATGCTATGTACATATCATATATGTGCAAATATAACGTCTATTCTTTTTTCTAATGCATGGGTTTCTTTCCTGTAGGTTTAATTAGAAAATCTTTTGAACACAATTATAGTTAGCACATAATAGCAAGAAAAGAGTTGTGTGGGAAGATGATGTATTACACATCGTGTTGGGAGAAGACAAACTCTTGCATGAGATTACTTTCAATTTCTAAATAAGTTTATGGTCAAACAATATTTTAAGAGCATTAATATAGTTATAAATAGATGGTTTATCAAATATGATGCAAAGACTCACATGTTAGAGAAATAAGACAACTCAAAGAGCATTCTAAGATGCAAGATAGAGTTATTACATAACTAAAAAACAATCAAAAGCACCATAAAACCCATTAACCAATTGTGAAAACAGTGTATATTTTAATTCGTAACTAATTTGAAATGTGTTACTAATAATAATATATGCTAAATTCATTATATGTTAATAGTTTTAATTAGTAATTATCATTTGAATGAATTTGTATTGGAACCAGGCCAACCTTCACGGAGCAAGAGGTTGGCTTCTTCTTAGGGCTGCCATTGCCGCAACGCCCTGTCACAGCCTTCTACGACACCTTTGCTCCGACATCCATCTCCGATGAAGCCTCGCTCTCTTTATCTCTCATTCATCATTTCCTCCCTCGCCACCCTCTTTCACTCTTGATTTAATCGGGGGTGGGGGGTTCCCTGCGCTGTGTACTTGTATGTGTTTGTGTTTTCATTGTGTGGAGGGTGGGGCTGCAATCTGGAGCGTTGTGTGGCATTGGTTTTGGTTGATGTGAGCCGTTGGATGGGGCTCACGATCCATGTGAGAGAGCAAGGACTAATGAGAGGAAAGATTGGAGGGTTGAGGGATCATGGTCCATGACCTCATGGGGTGTATTTTGGTGGCTTCTTTCCTGCTAGAAAATTTACAGCACTGCTCAACCCTCCCCTTCTCCTTATTTTAAAAAACTTTCTCCTTAGATAAAAATACTTTTCTTTGTGAATTCAATCTACGGGACAAATGAGCCAATGGTATGCTTCCAACATAACATATATGTCCAAATACAAAGTTGTTTCTTTTTTATAATACATGGATTTCTTACTTGCATGTTCAATTGGAAAATCTTCTAAACATAGCCATAGTTGCACAAAATAGCGAGAGAAGAGTTGTGTGGGAATGTGATCCATGGCAAATCAAGTGTTGGGATAAGAGAAAACTGGATAAGTACATGACATGGGTTTACTTTCAATTCCTAAACAAGTTTATGATCAAACAACACATAATTTCAAGGGCATTAATATAGTTATAGTATATGGCTCATCATATGATGTGGAGACACACATGTTGAAGGGAACAAAGACAACTCAAACAACATTCTAGGATGCAAGACAAAGTTATTGAATAACTCAAAAACAATCAAAAGCACCATAAACCCTAAGAACCAACAATGGTAATGGTGTATATTTAAATTTGTAACTCTCTATTGAAATGTGCTACTCAATTTGTGTGTCTTTTCTAGAAAAATTGAGCAACGAGTGATCATGGCAATTATTAGAATCAAGTAGTGCATTTTAAACGAAAGGTATTTGCTTTATTTCCATGTTTTTATCTAATTTAGTATTTTGGTTTTTTTATTATTTGATTTTTTTTTCATGGAGTTCAATGTGTCGCACCAGAACTACTCCTTTTCTTCTCTTTAGAAATAAAGGAATATGTGAGTTTGAATTTAGTGACGATGCCAATCTACTTTTGTCCTAGGAAAAGGTTATTAGGTGGTTTATTGTATTCAAGAATAACAATATACTCTTAGTTCATTGTATGTTAATAGTTTTAATTAGTATCTATCGTTTGAATGAATTTGTATCGGAACTAGGCTAGGGTGACAATGATGTTAAGAAAATATCAATGGAAGAAGTAGAAGAATAAGAATTATTCTCACAATGCTTCAATAATGATTCTAAACAAATAGAGATACATCTTTTCATGAACCATCGAATAAAATATATTAAACTTGTAATGATAGTTTATTCAAGATGCATAATAGGTAATATGGAGTTTGTTGTAGGTAATATGGGGTTAGTGATAGCATGACATGATCATAAAATATCGGCTTGAATGTTTTGTACGCACTTATATTTTATCCATGTTGGTAGGATCATTTGGAAGCCTAGACAAGGGTTGCTAATATTAGTTTAGATCATTTCATGTGCTGTGTGGCTAAATGAGAGTGGGAGTGGACAAAGAGCATTGTAAGAATGAACAAAATCTTTCTAGGTGCAAAAAGTGCCAATCATTCGTATCATAAGATGGTATGGATTTGGTTCTATTTGAATTGTACATATAATAATTTCATAATTGCCAGTAAGGGATTATGCTAGTAGCGGCCGATCAGTACTTGTGCTCTGTCAATGACAAAAAGTCGAATTATTCTAGAGCTTAGATGTTGGATCCACCCAAATTACTAAAAAAAGATACTTTAAGTTTAGTACCAAGAATAAATATCAAAATTATTGTAGCCTCGTCAAGGTTTAAAGTTTCTCTCAATCTTAGTCACCTATACATGTTAAGGTGGTGAAGTTATACTTTTTTCTTCAGCAAAAAATCACTAAAACTATTTAACCAAATCAATGTACGTGATGCCTTTCTATAAAGCAATCCCCGTTCACTTGAATTTGTCAGCACTAGATTTTAGCCATGGAATATTGTTTTTCTCTCAAAACAAATTGGTATCAGCACCAGCACCAGACGATAAAACAGTCAAGCGTTGTGACCTGATTCAACAGCATTTTGTGGCGTGATCACCGAACCCAGGCCGTATCCCGGCCCGGCAGTAGCAGCCATGTAGTTTCGCGACGACACCCGACATCCTCTCACAGAAAAGATTCGACAACGAATTTGATAGGAGGCTTGGGACACGCGACGAGCGATCCGCGGCTAGTCCAGCACCGCGGCACGGTTTGCCCGGCCGCGCCCCGCTCTGCTCTCCATCTCCACAGCCAGGCAATCGTGCGCGCTCGCCACGGCCAGTAGTCGGCTCGGCGGCCCGCCCGTGCGCGCTCGTCTGCCGGTGCCGGTGGCCATGTGCGAGCCCGGGACCAGGCAACGTGGGGCGGTTCCCCGGGCATGTGCCCGCACAATCTTTTTTCACACGGGTGCCCCCGCGCGCGCACGGCTGCAACCGCAACCCGGCAAGTGTCCCTGCTCGCGTCGCCCGCCCCCCGGTGCTCCTGCCTCCGGCCGCCGGCATCCGTCCACCGCGTCGTCGCGATGGCCACCATGATTGCCGCCGTTGGGTTGGGTCTGCATGCACGTGGCCATGTGTGTGTGTGTGTGTGTGTGTGCTGGTCGCGCCTAAACGACAAGCTCAGTCTGTGGTTGATGCCTTTCGTGATCAGGTTCACAAATGCCTCCATCAAAACACGAAATGTACAAGGAACTGCATGGAAGGAGAGGGTACGAATATTCAGAGAGTTTGGAACGCAACAAAGACAGCCTTTATATACGATCAACGTACAAGACAAGAGATGGGAGTTCACGGTGAGAGACGGCGAATAAGAATGGACGGGCAAGCTGCGTCGCGTGTTTCTTTATCAAAATTTCCCTCTCATCTTTTAGTATTCGCGAGGAACCAAACCAGACGAAGGCTCGCTCCAAAGGATAAGGATAGGTAGATGGTGATGGATCGAGGCCTCCAACCGCATGCGTGTACCGTCGCAGAGATCCAAAATTCTTTTATTTAAATGTTCTCGCAGCTAGCGCAGAGTCCCCGTGGGCCGGGTCAGGCTTCGTCTCCTCTCCCCTGTACATGTACATGCTTTGTCAGTTCATCGCACAAAGATGCAAGCATTTGTTCGATTCCTCCTGCCGCAACCACAATATCCCCTTGCTCATGAATTTTCTTTCTTTTTCTACGTTGTGATAATCCTTCATCTTTTCGAGTTACTTTTGTGATAGCAGTATAAATCTGGTGCTAGCAGAGTATCGTTGGTGTTGTTTTGTGGACGTGAGACTGCATAACTCCGCCCACTAGGATCCAAATTAGCGTACCTATATTTAGAGCTTCGCGAAGTTTAGTACTACTCCCTACTATGTTCGGAACAAATTAATTTTAGAGTTTATTTAAATTAGTTTATAGAAAAGAACGTTAAATCTTGCAAATTAAATTAGTACCATATAAAATATACTTTTATAACATGCTATAGGAAAGAGTTTAATAATATATACACATCACTGGTTGGTGCAGAGATCGAGAATTATACTAGTTTCGGACGTTTGAGATTAGTAGGTACTCCTAGGCTATTAATTTTTATAGACACTGTATATAGAAAGCATGTTCTCAATAGATAGTTTTTGAAGATTTTTTTTTATCCAATCACATTCTCTATCGATTATATTTTTTCATATCTTGATTCTTGTGTAGATATGGTTTGTAATTTAGACCTGGCTTCTATAATTTTTGTCTCATCTCTTCAATAATTACCTTACCACATTAGCAAAACATTTAGATGACAATATAATTAATGTCTATAGAAATTATAATAATTTTTGCATTGTGAATGCACTTATAATGCAATGAACTAGCAGATAATATATTTTTTTAAAAAAATTCATTCATTTATCGGAATTAATACACACAGCTTGCCCTATATAAAGCCGTGACTCCCCCTGCTCCTCCTCAAACCAAACTCACACGCCGCACCCAAAGCGACCAACCTCTTGCTTCCCACCGTACCTGCCTGCCACGCCGCAGCCTCCGGCTCCGATGTCGTCGCAGCGCCCGGGCCGCCACCAGCGTCGCGCGTCGCAGAGCGTGTTCGTGCTCCCGGAGAACCTGGCCTCCCTCGACGTCGACGCGGCGGGCGAGGTGGGCGCGAATTCGAAGGCCGGTGGCCCAGACGGCGCCGGCGCCGAGCAGCAGGCGAGGCCGCCCGCGGGGCGTCACCGCCGCGCCATGTCCGTGGCCGTGGCCTCCACTAGGGACCTCGAGCTGATCAAGGAGGACCTCGGCAGCTACAAGCTCGGCGCTTGAGAGAGGGGGCCGGCTGGCACGTCGCGTCATGTGTATATAGCCTGTGGGTTAGCCGTGCCCAGACCTGGCTTTGATCGGCGCTTAACAGTGGCTTAATTACAAGGTCTCTCCTCCGTTGCTCTTTTTGTTTTCGCTCAACACACGCATATGTAATACTACTACTAGTACTATGTAGTAACTTTTTTCATTACAAAGAGGAAGTATTTGGACACTTTAATCGCGTGAAGGTCCTGCTCAGTGGCAGCATATGACTACTTCTTATACTTGTACACCGAGCTTATATATGCAATTCACAACAATCTATCTTTTTTCGCACAATAAAATGATTGAAATTAAGATGCTATATATATCTTGTTAAGTTGATGGCGATTTACTTTTTACACGCGGCAGCCGATCTTATCCTGTTTGCTAAAACACGCACGAGTTATACAATTTTTTTTTTTTGGATCTGGTGATGAAACTGTGCAACGGCGTTAGTTTGTTCAGATTTGCATTTTGTGGGGTCAGATAATGCAAGCTGGTAGTAGATAGTAAACCAGCATAAAAGGCACCCACTATAATGTCGTTAACGCCCTTTAGTAGCTTCTACTTAGAAGAGAGAATCCAAAAGAGAGAAGAAGCTTCTCGCCGCGATTAGTGAGAGAGCCGCTAGCACGTCTCTCCACGCTAAATGAGCCCAACCGCGTGACTTTCCTCTCTCTCTCTCTCTCTCTCTCTCTCTCTCATTTCCATCCACGTTCCCTTCCTTACCAGCTTACCTCCACTATGTTCATCGACGACGACGACAACAACGACAAGAGGAAGGAGACTTCCGTTGTCATGAACCGTGCTGATGGCTTGGGCAGGGCGGATCTCGGCTGCCCGGCGAGGAGGTTGATCGTCGGCAGCCGTTGTGGAGCTTGTGAGGCTAGAGAGAGGGGGCTAGGACCTAGAGGAGCAAAGGTGCAGCGTCGACCGGCCGGATTGGGTCGGTCTGATGAGGGTGACAAACGCGTGGCTATTGCGTCCACTGTAGAGCTTTGTCTGCGGCACGATCAGCTCTAATGCGTCAGCCAGCAGCAATGGCTAGTAGGAGCAAGAGCAAGGCCATCACGCCATGGCAGCCATGGCCAAAGAGGTGTAGTAGGGGCTTGGTGGAGCTTTGCACTACGACCTGATGCATGGACGAGTGCGGCCACCCACCATGACATGCGTGCGTGAGCGCAGCCAATTGATGGCAGTGCACACAGACAAGTTTGGCCTCACAGGTGTTGACATGGGTGAGGAGGAGCATGGTCTCGCTTGGTAAAAAGAATCGTTGATACGAGTTTCTTTTTCAATTCTCACGTTGATGATAGGTCATCTATTTATTCTATTTTAATCAGAAACTAATACGCCCTATGTTTACCATCGCGGTTGCACTAAGCTCGGTACCTCGAACACATCCAGGTCGCTTTGTACAAGCGGGGCTGTGTCAGTTACTGTCGCGCATATATGGACAGGGGGTGTCTGCAATTGCATCGAAATCGCTAGAGATTCTTGGAGCAATCCCCTCGGGGTTAAGTCTTAACGGCACAGTGACTATTGCTCCCATGGCAAATAACACGTACGAGCAAAGATGATTAAAGTAGGGATGCCCCTGTCCCTCGCTCGAGAAACAGAGCATGTTCGTCTCATTTTGGCTCTTTCCTCGCCCATGCTGCGCATCTCGTTCCAGCTATCTTCTCACCATTATCCAGTGTATTTATGTATATATATAAAGTTATATAAACTGCAAGTACTGTTGGCCGCTTGAACTGAACGTATATGTCAGCTATATGTTTATGTAGAGATAAGTGTATGTGCATGTGCATGTGCATGTGTACGTGTATGATGTCTTCTTTGATCATGCTGTGGTTAGAAAAAAAAAATGTATGGTTGGCACGTACGTATGCACTACTGTGGACTGTGGCAGCTACTGTACAGAATATTGCTAATGCTAGCTAGCACAGGCAAGTACGGAAGTACTGTACCTAACCGGACGAACCATCTGTACGTACGTACGTACCTGCGTTTTGCGGCATGTTATGATTCTTGCACAAGTCCTATAATTGCAGCTAGGAATTATTGCTTCTCGCTGTCCTTTTTCGGGCGGTTTCTGCCGTATTTGGCGCCCCAATGCCAGATCTCGATCCGGAGCATGCATGCATCGGCACATGACGGAGCGTGCACGCGATGGCGTCGCCAGTTTGATGTAGCCAACCATCGTCCTGATTTGACGCAGCGTGCACGGTGTGGTGGCCGCCGTGTTTCGGTGTTTGGCAGTCGGCTCTGCAGCTGGGCCTTGTTTACTTCTTCAATTTTTTTTTGTAAAATACTAGCTATAACACTCCAAATTTTTGAATTTCAAATTTAGTTTAAATTTGATTTAATTTTGGCTCAATTTGAATTTTTGGGAAATATTAAATAATTTACAAAATTAAATAAAATTAAAAATAAGGTAGAAAACTTGTTCGTATGCATTCATGCCGCTGCATCTATTTTTGTTTGATTTGTTTGCTGGTGCTTGTATTTATTTTGTTGGAGAAAGAATTAAATAGGAGAAGCAAATTGTTTCTGAAAAAAAAAAGAAAAAAAAAGGGGCAGCGCCTCCCCCTCGGCCCGCGACCGCGCGCGGCCCAGCCGCTCCCTCCTTCCCCTCCCCCTGCCCCTGCCCCCGCCTGGGCCGACTTCCGGCCCAGCCCCCCGCGCCCCTCTCCTCTTGACCGAGTGGGCCGCGGCCCAGCTCGCCCGCGCAGCGCGCGCCCCAGCCCGCCTGCCGCCCCCAGCCGCTGACGCGTGGGCCCCGCGAGTGGGACCCACCGTCTTCTTCCACCTCCGGCCGTTTCGGAAACGGACGGCGCCGCCGCCTCGGTTTCCGCGCGCACACGAACCGAAGTTCGCTGCGCCCTATAAATAGCGCCGCCACTCGCCCTCGCGGGCCCCCCCTTCGCACCCCGAGCCGCCTAAAGTCCTAAACCCTAACTCGCGCCGCCGCTCTCGCCGAGTTCGCGCCGCCGCCGGAGCTCGCCGCCGTCGCGCTCCTCCTCGTGCTGCCGGGTTCGCGAAGGTGAGCCGCGCCCCGTCCTCGCCGCGTCGTGCCGACCCCGGTGGTGCCCTCGGCTTGCCCCGTCTCGCCCCATAGGGCTGCGCCCGCTACCTCGCCGCCGGCGGCCATGGCGCCACCGTCTCTGCTCGCCGCGCCGCCGCAGCCCGCTGCTCGCCTGCCCCGCGCGCGGTCCACGATGGACCGCGGCTGAGCGCCCGCGTGGCCGGTCCACCATGGACCCGGCTCACCGCCCCAGCGCCTCCTCCGGTCCACCATGGACCGGTGGACCGCCGCCCCTCCCCCGGTCCACAGCCCGCGCCATGGACCGGCCAACCGCGCGCCGCCACGTGGCCAGGCCGGCCACGGTCCCGCGCGCCCCCTGCTGCTTTTGCAGAAAAGCCCTCGGGCTTATTCAAAATTAACCCGCAGTCCAGTTATTTTAAAAATATTTAAGTTTATGCCCTTAGTTTTCGCAGTTTAACCCCTGTTTCGGTTAGAATTTATATATTTAATCCAAAATGAGTTTTAATTCAGTTTTAATTAGTTTTAATTACGAAAAATAGTTCAGTTTATCTACAGAAATGCCATTCAACTTGTTTTAGTCATAACTTTTGCATCGTAACTCCGATTTAGGTGATTCTGGTCGCTATGGTTTCGTTTCGTCGAGTAGAATACAGTAGTGCAGTTGCTTTTTGTTTTCGCATGCTTTGGTGTACTGTTTCTGATTAAGTTTGTTTGCTTGCATGTATTGTTCCTATGATTGATGATTGTCGCGTTTAGCCAACGAGACGTTCGTGAAGGAAGAGGTTCAGGATCCCGCGGAGTTTGAGCAACCCGACGTCGATCAAAGCAAGTGCAGACACCGTTGGATCATTTTGAACCTACTCATTAATGTCATTAACTTTATATGCATGTGTCCAATGAATGCAAACCCTAAGGACATGACTAGCTTCACTTATTATTCCTTGCTCACCTGGGGTTATGTATTTGGGTAGACTAGGCTATACTAGGTTTGCTTAGCTGCTCTACTCATCTTATACACATGCCTAAACAAGTATTAGTCTCTACTCAACTTGATGCTTAAATTGTGCTGAATCTTTGGTCACTGCGGTGATGGCGATGTTTGATGCTTACGAGCATCGTGATGATGGTGGTGACAGGGGGAGCGGGTACCGTTGGTGGTCCGGTTTGCCGGGCGTACCCGTCTCTGCTCTCCGTAAGGACTTAGTCAGGGAGCGGCCCCCTGGGACATACAGTGCAGCTCCAAGCTATATGGCTCTGGCTTGACTAATTAGCAGGACCTCCACTAGTAGGGTGTTACTTTCCGGGTAGGCGTAAGGAAGTAACTTGGGTAATGAATATTAAGTTGTCGGTTGATCGGTACGCCATGGCTATGGGTATCGACTGCCGAGCGCCCCGGCAAAAACTTGCGAGTGGCATCCTATTAGTTGGACCCTGTGAAAGGTCTCGTAGTGAGACCCTGCCTGCTCACCTTGGAAGTGTTTTGGGGAGTCGCGACCCCGGGCAAATGGGAATCACGACTTGGAGTGAACGTGCACACCTCTGCAGAGTGTAAAACTGATATATCAGCCGTGCTCACGGTCACGAGCGGCCCAGACCCTCACTTGATGAGCAAATTGGATTCACTGGTTGCTTGGAGATGGACCTTGGCGAGGTTGCTACCTCGTGTTTTGGCGGAATGGCTATTCCGTGGTGGCAGGAATGCTATCCTGTGGTATTAATTGGGGTTAATCCCTGGATTACTATAATAATTAGGATAGTCTTTTAAAAGATGCTAATTACTACTTACACTAATTAAGGGTTGGGTTTATGCTACTCATATTTAGTAATAGGTTATTCTAGTAATTGTTATAATTAAAAGCGATCAACTAAAATGCTACCGCAGTCAAACCAAGTCAGCTTTACCTTGTTTTAAGCCTTGCATGTCATTACTTTCCGTCTGTGCTTGCTGAGTTCGACATGAGCTCACCCTTGCTATAATCATTAAAGGTTGCTCGGACGATCAGGAGTACAATTGCGATTTCCCTGAGGACTACCCTGAGTCTCCTGGTTGTTAGGCTCGTGTGGTTCTACCGTCGACCTTCCTGTGGCAAGGTGGTCCTGCTACGTCGGCGTTTAGTTTTTCCCTTTAATTATGGAACAGTTTATTTTATGTTTCCCCTCCGCACTTTGATAAACATTTGGCTTGTAATAATGGTACTTTTACTCTCATTTATGTAATTCGTTTGAACACTGTGTTTTGTACCATTGATGATGTCGGTCCATGTGTGTGAATTTGAGATCCTGGCGCACATGTGATTTGGCACCCGAATGCTCTTTTATATCCGGGTGTGACAGAAGTGGTACCAAAGCCGTGTTGACCGTAGGATCACGCAGCCTAGTTAGAAACAGCCGTCTAGATTGTCCCTTTTGGGTGGAATACACCATTGGATCTATTAACTACCTTACTAACCTGTCTCATTAAACTTTATCTATTAGCCTTATCTACTTACTTTTACTAACAGTTCAGTTTATTCACTTATTTCTTGCATTTATTACCTTGTTATCATTTATTGCTTTCTATTTCTTATATTGCATTTATATTCTTGTTTCAACTTTTACTACTTGTTATTTGAACCTTTCTTCTATACCTTGTCGTTTATTATCATTCTACTCATATTACCTTCTTGTTCCTTGTTTTTCATTTATTACTTGAGTTATGTTTTATTTCTACCTTGACAATAAATTTCATTACCTTGTTTTCACTTTATACCTTCATTACTTGCTTTTATATCTTACCATAAATACCACCAAAGTTCATACTGTCCATCCATTGTATAATCTTGGTTCATCTTCATTACACATACACTTTTACCTTCATTTATGTTATTCATTTACCTATCATTGTCATGATCTATTAACCGTTTCCTGCATGTCTATGATCTTATGCATAAGTAGATGACTCGCCACCTGACCTGCCGCAAGAGCGTTATCCGTTTCCGCCCCGTTCAAGCTGTGGAGTTCTCGTTGACTGGTCGCGTGGATAACATCGTGTTTCAGCCTAACCAGCATCTTGATGACGGTGCTAACCTCCAAGACGCGGAACCCTATGAAGGACAGCAACCACCTCAAGCTCTGGTGGTGCATGGAAGGGCGCCTTGCTGGGCACCTGGAGGAGATGATCCCTTCGGTGATGATGAGGATGATGATGATGAGGATGCACCTGGAGGACCCAGAGGACCCGGTGGACCTGGAGGACCTGGAGGTCAAGATGGACTTTTTGCTGCTGATGAAGGGTGGATTGTGACAGTCTGCACCAGGGATGGTGGAGAGTGTTTCTTCCACAGCGAGCTGAAGCGTCTCCTTGACCAGCAGCTGGGACATGGCATGTTCTCAGTGGAGTACCGCAGTGAGCACTGGAGTCACCCAGACTACCCGGCGTACTGGAAGTTCTGGGCACACGTCGGCAGGCCTAACCCGACGTTGAGGGCACTGAGGATCATGTCCATACATGAGGCTGTGGCTGAGAGGTCTACACAGATGGCGGGCATTAATGATGCTGCTCGCCAGGCTTTCTACGCATACCGTGATCACTTCTTCGAGGAGATCAGCCAGGATGAGCGTCGCTACTACCCTCGCCGTCGCCGTGGAGAGTTGGCGATGACTATTGCTTCCACCACTGATGAGCAAGACCCCCGCATGCACAGGACTGTCAAGCTGGTGGCGGTCACTAACACCGAGCTCAACAATTCACTAGTGGAGATGAAGCAAGTCAGGAAGGAGTTGGACGACGCCAGGAAGAGGATAGCACAGCTGGAGGCTCAGATCACTGGAGTGCCACCGCCTTCACCTAAGTGGCCTGCTTTCTCTCCGCCTCGTGAAGATCCAGCCTATGGAGATGCCAGCGCTCGTACTACTATAGAATAGGAGCTATTCCCAGCTTAGTAATAAATAGTGCCACGCTCAGAACGTTAGCACGACCTTAGTTATGCGAGTCTATTGCTTAGTGGTTTGCTTAGTGTGCTTTGCTTGGTCTGTGTGAGAACTTGATTTATTATTGTGTTAATGGTGTGATTTGGTTTTTTGTAATGAGTGCGATGAGTTGTGGGTTATGTCCCCAACGCATCAAGAATAAGATTAAGTATTAAGTTTATTTGAGATAGTTTGGGTTATCATCGGTCTCCTTCATTTGTGCCTTATCATTTTTCATATCGCTTTATCTTATCAGTCTTACACTATCATGATCAGTTCATTATCTATATATTACATTTGTTGTGAGTACTGTGTTTATCAACTGAGAAAGGAAAGTAACTATCAGCTGGGTCATACTTTGAGGAAAGATTATTACATTGCAGTTTACATTACAGCTCAGGTTTACACATATGAACTACATCTGATTTTATTATTTCTATATATCAGATGCCTGTCCACACCAGGAGCAACACCAATGGAGGAAACAATGGACAGTCCAACAACAACAACAATGATCAGAGCGGGACTAATGCCAACCCTCCTCCTCATGGGAATCAGCCCATGACCATAGAGCAGTTGATGACTATGCAGACTCAACTAATGCAAGGGATGGCTCATATTATGAACCACATGCAGCAGAACCAAAACCAGAATCAGAACCAACATCAAGGAGGTAATAACGCGTTTGCCCCACCTAGGGACAAGCGTGGAGAGTTCATGAAGGGACGTCCACCGTTCTTCTCCCACTCAGCCGATCCTATGCAAGCTGAGGATTGGCTTAAGGCAGTGGAGAAGCAGCTGGTCATTGCTCAGTGCACTGACAGGGAGAAGGTTCTGTATGGCTCTGGGCAGCTTCAGGGAGCCGCACAGGACTGGTGGGATTCATACTGCTTTGCACATCAGGACCCGGATACTGTCACTTGGGATGAGTTCAAGGTCGCCTTCAAGACTCATCATGTGCCTGCTGGATTGGTGAAGCTGAAGAAGAAGGAGTTTTTGTCTCTGAAGCAGGGCTCCATGACAGTTTGTGAGTATCGTGACAAGTTCACTCAGTTGTCGCGGTATTGCCCCAATGAAGTGGAGAATGATGAAGACAAGCAAGACCACTTCCTGGAAGGTTTGAATGATGGTCTGTCCTACATGATGTCGAATGTCAAGTATGCCAGTTTCCAGGAGATGGTGGACAGGGCATTGGTGCTTGAGAGCAAGCGCCGCAAGATGGAAGACAAGAAGAGGAAGTATAATTCCTCTCAGCAGCAGGCTGGTGCCAGTCGTCCCCGTTACAACAACCAGCAGGGCCCTCAGTCTCGCCCTGCATATCAGTCAGGCAACCAAGGACAGCAACAGAACGTCAGGTACAGCAACCAGGGTCAGCAGACGAGCCAGCGCTACAACAACAACCAAGTGCAGCGCCCCGCTAGTCAGGCGCCTCGCCAGAATGCCCCAGCACCATCGGGCTCTCGCCAGAACTCCAACACTGTCCCAATGAAGCCCAATGTCAACCCCGCCCCCACTGGAAATACCTGCTTCAAGTGTGGTCAGCTTGGACACTACGCGAATGCGTGCCCCCAGAGGCAGAGGAATAACAACAACAATGGAAGGGTGAATCATGTGAAGTTGGAAACTGCGGAGGAGGCTCCAGATGTGGTAGTTGGTATGTTTCTTGTCAACTCTTGCCCAGCTACTGTTTTGTTTGATACTGGAGCATCACATACTTTTATAAGTGCACAGTTTGTTGAGAAACATAGTATAGCCACCTGTACCATGCAAAACACCATGATAGTTAAATCACCTGGGGGAAAGATGCATACTAATACTTTGTGTCCGGGAATGAGCATTAAAATAAGGGGGGTAGATTTTCCTATCAATCCTATTGTGTTGGGTTCAGAAGGTTTAGATATGATATTGGGAATGAGATGGTTGTCCAAGTTTAAGGGTACTATTCAGTGTGCTGAGAAGACAGTGGCTCTAACAGCACCTAGTGGGAACAGAATTGAGGTCAGAGTTTCTATGTCACCTAGCAGTGAAGGAACAGTTTACCATGTGAGCAGTGGGTCAGTAGAAGACATTCGAGTTGTGAAAGAATTCCCTGATGTGTTCCTAGAGGATTTGCCAGGTATGCCACCTGAACGTGAGATTGAATTTGTTATTGATTTATTACCTGGTACTGCACCCATATCTAAGAGACCTTATAGAATGGCTGTTAATGAGTTAGAAGAACTTAAGAAACAACTAAGGGAGTTACAGTCTAAGGGCTATATCCGTCCTAGTTCCTCACCTTGGGGAGCTCCAGTTATCTTTGTAGAGAAGAAGGATGGGACACAGAGGATGTGTGTAGACTATAGATCTTTGAATGAGGTCACCATTAAGAATAAATACCCTTTGCCTAGAATAGAGGACTTGTTTGACCAGTTGAAAGGAGCTTGTGTGTTTTCCAAAATAGATCTGAGGTCAGGTTATCACCAGTTGAGGATTAAACCTAGTGATATTCCAAAGACTGCTTTCACCACCAGATATGGACTTTATGAGTATACAGTTATGTCTTTTGGATTGACGAATGCTCCAGCTTACTTTATGTATCTGATGAATAAAGTTTTTATGGAGTATTTGGATAAGTTCGTGGTAGTCTTTATTGATGATATCTTGATCTACTCCAAGACTGAGGAAGAACATGAGGAACACCTGAGACTTGTGTTGCAGAAATTGAGGGAACACCAGCTCTATGCCAAGTTGAGTAAGTGTGACTTCTGGTTGAAAGAAGTGTCTTTTCTTGGTCATGTCATTTCAAATGGTGGAGTTGCTGTCAGTCCAAAGAATGTGGCAGATGTTCTTAAGTGGAGTCCACCTCAGACGGTTGGAGAGATCAGAAGTTTTCTTGGAATGGCCGGTTACTACCGGAGATTCATTGAAGGATTTTCCAGTATTGCCAAGCCCATGACTGCTTTGTTAGAGAAGGGTAAGCCATTCAAGTGGAATGAACAGTGTCAGGCTAGTTTTGAGGAGTTGAAGAAGAGGTTGACTACTGCACCAATTTTGACTTTGCCAGATGTGACTAAAAGCTTTTCCATCTATTGTGATGCTTCCAAGCAAGGTTTGGGATGTGTACTGATGCAAGAGGGAAAGGTGATTGCCTATGCATCTAGACAGTTGAAGAAACACGAGGTGAATTATCCAACTCATGACCTTGAGTTAGCAGCTGTGGTCCATTCACTGAAGATCTGGAGACACTATATTCTGGGTCATAAGTGTGATATCTACACGGATCACAAGAGTCTGAAATACATCTTCACTCAGAATGACTTGAATCTGAGACAGAGAAGATGGTTAGAATTGATCAAGGACTATGAACTGGAGATTCATTACCACCCTGGCAAAGCTAATGTAGTTGCTGACGCTCTGAGTAGAAAGAGTCAAGTGAATATGATGGAAGCCACGGAGTTACCGATGGAACTACTGGCAGAATTTGAGTATCTCAATTTGGGGTTTGTTGCTAATACCCAAGGTACTTCCATGGACATAGAACCAACTCTTGAGCAAGAGATCAGAAAAGGTCAGAAAGAGGATGAAGAGATCAAAAAGATACTTAAGCTGATAGAGGAAGGTAGAGCACCTGGATTCAAAGTTGATCAAGAAGGGATTGTTTGGCACAAGGACCGATTGTGTGTCCCTGATATTCAGAGAATTAAGGATGTGATATTGAAGGAGTGCCATGAATCTGCTTACTCTATTCATCCAGGAGGTACTAAGATGTATCAGGACTTGAAGCAAAACTATTGGTGGCCTGGTATGAAGAAAGATATTGGTGAATATGTGGCATTGTGTGACACCTGTCAGAGAGTGAAAGCGGAACATCAGAGGCCAGCCGGGTTGTTGCAACCGTTGAAGATACCTGAGTGGAAGTGGGATGAGATCAGCATGGACTTCATAGTGGGATTGCCGAAAACTCAACGAGGTTATGACTCAATATGGGTTGTAGTAGATCGATTGACCAAGGTAGCTCATTTCATACCGGTCAGAACTAACTACCGTGGAGATCAGTTAGCAGAAAAGTATATGGAACGGATTGTGTGTCTGCATGGAGTTCCTAAGAGGATTGTGTCTGATAGAGGTACACAGTTTACATCAAAATTTTGGGAGAAGTTACATGATGCTTTGGGAACCGAGCTCAGATTCAGTACTGCTTATCACCCTCAGTCCGATGGTCAGACAGAGAGAGTCAACCAGATAGTAGAAGATATGCTTAGGTCTTGTGCTTTACAGTATGGAGATAGTTGGGATACTAGCTTGCCCTACGCTGAGTTCTCCTATAACAACAGTTATCAGACTAGTCTTAAGATGACTCCTTTTGAAGCCTTGTATGGAAGGAAGTGTAGGACTCCGTTGTTCTGGAACCAGACTGGTGAAAGGCAAGTGTTCGGCCCTGATTCATTGAGAATAGCCGAAGAAAGAGTTCAGTTCATCCGACAAACTCTGAAGGCAGCTCAGTCTAGACAGAAGAGTTATGCTGATGTGAGACGAAGGAAACTTGTATTTCAGGCAGGTGATTATGTATACCTGAAAGTGTCTCCGATGAGAGGTCTAAAGAGATTCAATGTCAAGGGAAAGCTAGCTCCAAGATATGTTGGTCCTTTCAAGATTTTGGAGAGGAAAGGAGAAGTGGCTTATGAGCTTGAACTGCCTGTTAGCTTATCCAACGTGCACAATGTTTTCCATGTCTCCCAATTCAAGAAATGTTTGAGAGTGCCTGAAGAACAGTTGCCACTAGAGGAACTGGATCTACAGGAAGACCTAACTTATGAAGAGAGCCCTATCAAAGTCCTGGACACAGCAGAGAGAATTACCAGGAGTAAAACTATCAGGATGTGTAAAGTACAATGGAAACACCATTCCGAGGAAGAAGCAACCTGGGAAAGAGAAGATGATCTAATATCCAAATACCCTCAGTTATTCCCTGGTTCATCCTAATCTCGAGGACGAGATTCTTTTAAGGGGGGTAGGTTTATAACACTCCAAATTTTTGAATTTCAAATTTAGTTTAAATTTGATTTAATTTTGGCTCAATTTGAATTTTTGGGAAATATTAAATAATTTACAAAATTAAATAAAATTAAAAATAAGGTAGAAAACTTGTTCGTATGCATTCATGCCGCTGCATCTATTTTTGTTTGATTTGTTTGCTGGTGCTTGTATTTATTTTGTTGGAGAAAGAATTAAATAGGAGAAGCAAATTGTTTCTGAAAAAAAAAAGAAAAAAAAAGGGGCAGCGCCTCCCCCTCGGCCCGCGACCGCGCGCGGCCCAGCCGCTCCCCCCTTCCCCTCCCCCTGCCCCTGCCCCCGCCTGGGCCGACTTCCGGCCCAGCCCCCCGCGCCCCTCTCCTCTTGACCGAGTGGGCCGCGGCCCAGCTCGCCCGCGCAGCGCGCGCCCCAGCCCGCCTGCCGCCCCCAGCCGCTGACGCGTGGGCCCCGCGAGTGGGACCCACCGTCTTCTTCCACCTCCGGCCGTTTCGGAAACGGACGGCGCCGCCGCCTCGGTTTCCGCGCGCACACGAACCGAAGTTCGCTGCGCCCTATAAATAGCGCCGCCACTCGCCCTCGCGGGCCCCCCCTTCGCACCCCGAGCCGCCTAAAGTCCTAAACCCTAACTCGCGCCGCCGCTCTCGCCGAGTTCGCGCCGCCGCCGGAGCTCGCCGCCGTCGCGCTCCTCCTCGTGCTGCCGGGTTCGCGAAGGTGAGCCGCGCCCCGTCCTCGCCGCGTCGTGCCGACCCCGGTGGTGCCCTCGGCTTGCCCCGTCTCGCCCCATAGGGCTGCGCCCGCTACCTCGCCGCCGGCGGCCATGGCGCCACCGTCTCTGCTCGCCGCGCCGCCGCAGCCCGCTGCTCGCCTGCCCCGCGCGCGGTCCACGATGGACCGCGGCTGAGCGCCCGCGTGGCCGGTCCACCATGGACCCGGCTCACCGCCCCAGCGCCTCCTCCGGTCCACCATGGACCGGTGGACCGCCGCCCCTCCCCCGGTCCACAGCCCGCGCCATGGACCGGCCAACCGCGCGCCGCCACGTGGCCAGGCCGGCCACGGTCCCGCGCGCCCCCTGCTGCTTTTGCAGAAAAGCCCTCGGGCTTATTCAAAATTAACCCGCAGTCCAGTTATTTTAAAAATATTTAAGTTTATGCCCTTAGTTTTCGCAGTTTAACCCCTGTTTCGGTTAGAATTTATATATTTAATCCAAAATGAGTTTTAATTCAGTTTTAATTAGTTTTAATTACGAAAAATAGTTCAGTTTATCTACAGAAATGCCATTCAACTTGTTTTAGTCATAACTTTTGCATCGTAACTCCGATTTAGGTGATTCTGGTCGCTATGGTTTCGTTTCGTCGAGTAGAATACAGTAGTGCAGTTGCTTTTTGTTTTCGCATGCTTTGGTGTACTGTTTCTGATTAAGTTTGTTTGCTTGCATGTATTGTTCCTATGATTGATGATTGTCGCGTTTAGCCAACGAGACGTTCGTGAAGGAAGAGGTTCAGGATCCCGTGGAGTTTGAGCAACCCGACGTCGATCAAGGCAAGTGCAGACACCGTTGGATCATTTTGAACCTACTCATTAATGTCATTAACTTTATATGCATGTGTCCAATGAATGCAAACCCTAAGGACATGACTAGCTTCACTTATTATTCCTTGCTCACCTGGGGTTATGTATTTGGGTAGACTAGGCTATACTAGGTTTGCTTAGCTGCTCTACTCATCTTATACACATGCCTAAACAAGTATTAGTCTCTACTCAACTTGATGCTTAAATTGTGCTGAATCTTTGGTCACTGCGGTGATGGCGATGTTTGATGCTTACGAGCATCGTGATGATGGTGGTGACAGGGGGAGCGGGTACCGTTGGTGGTCCGGTTTGCCGGGCGTACCCGTCTCTGCTCTCCGTAAGGACTTAGTCAGGGAGCGGCCCCCTGGGACATACAGTGCAGCTCCAAGCTATATGGCTCTGGCTTGACTAATTAGCAGGACCTCCACTAGTAGGGTGTTACTTTCCGGGTAGGCGTAAGGAAGTAACTTGGGTAATGAATATTAAGTTGTCGGTTGATCGGTACGCCATGGCTATGGGTATCGACTGCCGAGCGCCCCGGCAAAAACTTGCGAGTGGCATCCTATTAGTTGGACCCTGTGAAAGGTCTCGTAGTGAGACCCTGCCTGCTCACCTTGGAAGTGTTTTGGGGAGTCGCGACCCCGGGCAAATGGGAATCACGACTTGGAGTGAACGTGCACACCTCTGCAGAGTGTAAAACTGATATATCAGCCGTGCTCACGGTCACGAGCGGCCCAGACCCTCACTTGATGAGCAAATTGGATTCACTGGTTGCTTGGAGATGGACCTTGGCGAGGTTGCTACCTCGTGTTTTGGCGGAATGGCTATTCCGTGGTGGCAGGAATGCTATCCTGTGGTATTAATTGGGGTTAATCCCTGGATTACTATAATAATTAGGATAGTCTTTTAAAAGATGCTAATTACTACTTACACTAATTAAGGGTTGGGTTTATGCTACTCATATTTAGTAATAGGTTATTCTAGTAATTGTTATAATTAAAAGCGATCAACTAAAATGCTACCGCAGTCAAACCAAGTCAGCTTTACCTTGTTTTAAGCCTTGCATGTCATTACTTTCCGTCTGTGCTTGCTGAGTTCGACATGAGCTCACCCTTGCTATAATCATTAAAGGTTGCTCGGACGATCAGGAGTACAATTGCGATTTCCCTGAGGACTACCCTGAGTCTCCTGGTTGTTAGGCTCGTGTGGTTCTACCGTCGACCTTCCTGTGGCAAGGTGGTCCTGCTACGTCGGCGTTTAGTTTTTCCCTTTAATTATGGAACAGTTTATTTTATGTTTCCCCTCCGCACTTTGATAAACATTTGGCTTGTAATAATGGTACTTTTACTCTCATTTATGTAATTCGTTTGAACACTGTGTTTTGTACCATTGATGATGTCGGTCCATGTGTGTGAATTTGAGATCCTGGCGCACATGTGATTTGGCATCCGAATGCTCTTTTATATCCGGGTGTGACACTAGCATAACAGTTTCGTTTGTATTTATTGTTAAATTATGAACTAATTAGACTTTAAAAAATTAGTTGAACAAATTAATGTATGAATTATGCAATTAGTTTGGAGAAAAAAAGCTATCAAATTTATATCTATATTGCAATGGGAGAAATTTTTTTTCAAAGATGATAAACAATAGCGACAGAAATAGTAAGTACCTACTTATTATGTTTTACATGTAATTATATAATATTTTAAATATATAATATATTTCATTTATGTGACTATGGCAGACAACAAAATGAAAATGTTTTACTAAAACCAAAAAAGGATGAAAATAAAAAAATGGCTGAAATTTTGCCTCTTTAGTATTAGGTGTAGATTTAATGCTCTATGTATATGTCGTAAGATTCGATATGATGTAGAATCTTAAATCTTTTGCAAAATCCAAATAAATTATTTAGGGCTCGTGAAAACATCTTTACAAACTTAATTCTTTTCTTTTCAAATTTAGCCCTAGAATAATAGAAAAAATATCTAGAGAAATATAGAAATTACCTAGAACATTCTAATTAATATGTAAACGTGTTTTGAAAACTTTTCACTACAAAAATTAATACACACCCAAGATGAATGCATTCAACATTAAGTTATGTCACATTTATGTTGGCTGTATCTCATAATTTTGTTGTGCCAAATTTTACTACATATTTATACATTGATATTAGACTATTTAGGTAATTTTCTAGATTTTTCTATGTAATTTTTACATCTTCTTTAGCTAAATATTTTTTTAAGTTTCTAAAGATGTTGTCACGATCACGAGCTATAATTATTTTTTTTTGGATTTTTCATTTCCCAATATGCCTCTAGATTTTTTTCATTAGAACTTTTAAAGCTCAGATATTTTTTTGTGGGTTAAGAACCATATCAAACATTTACCATAACAAAACCATATTTAAAGTCGCTCCAAACGGTTGCGAGAATTTAGACAAGATGATTGGTTTTAGAGTACAAGGAAACTATGACGGATGTTCACAGAGATAGAATGGGCCTTTTTTCTCTTCGGAGTTCGGATGAAACACATAATGCACAGGCTTGTTTCTTCCTTTCTCTAGATGGGCTTTTTGACGCTTTGTTCCTGGGATTACTATGAACGAGGCCGAACACCAAAGAAGCCTTTTGCAGCAACGTCCGCCTATGTGCGTTCGTTTGGAGAGCTCACAGTCCGAGTCTATTCGTTTGGCTGATAAATCAGGATTAAAAATACCATTTAAAAATTTATTGTAAAAAAAAATCAGGATTAAAAATACCATTTAAAGATTTATTGTAAAAAAAATAATATTGAATGGTTGACAGATTTAGCAGATAAGTTCAAACGAATATGCGTGATCGTCTCCCATAGCTTAACCCCCAACAAACTACTTATAAACAACGTTTTAAGAGATTGGTTGGATCACTATATCTGAAGTAATCCTGTGATGATGGTATCCATTTTACGTACCTGTTTAATCTGCTTCACTTAACCTGAAAGCACTCAACTTCGGTGTCAACACAAACCATACTCGCCACGCCGCACGCCCAAGTGCTCAGCTAGTCAATGCCCACGCCACGTCGGCTTGACTCCTGGTCCGTCGCTTCTCCAGGACCCCTCATCCGCAGGATCGAAAGCACCTCAGATGTTAGCCCTCCACTTGTCCACCTCAGCAGCCGGTGCCCCCGCTCCTGGCGACGCTCGCTGGACCAGGTCCACTAGCGGTCGCAGCATACCGCGCGTCCGGCCGTCCACCGGCCCACCGCGATCCCGACGCTGCCCGGTTCACCTCCGCGGCACCACCCCGCCTTCCTCTGCCCCCCCTGTTCCTGACTTCCTGTGTTCCAGCGGCGGCCCCTTCCCCTTCCACCATCGCGGCTGCTCTAGCTCTACTCCTCCTCGCTCGACGCTCGTCCCCGGTGCGCTTTTCGGGAGGCTCACCTCGCCGTTCTCTAGGGTTCGGGCGACGTCGGACGCCGGAGGGAACGGCGGCGGCTGGAGCGCTCCGCTCCGTGGAGGCCGAAGACGAAGGGGGCGGCGGTTTGTGCATGGGAGACGCTGGCGCGGGGGCTTCAGGACTTCCTCGGCGTGCTAGGTTGCGTTACCTTTCGAAGGGAAGCTCTCGCTAGATATTGCTAGCAGTAGCCCTGTCATGTTTTTTTATGCATGTGTTGCCTTTCAAACGGACGCTCTCGTTAGATATTGCTAGCATCCTGTCATTGTTTGTCATGATTTTTTATGCATGTGCTTGGCCGCTTGGGTGCTATAAAATAATAGCCTACGAATTTGTTTGTTTATTGATCCGGATTGGTGTTTGACTAAATAGTTAAGTAGTCATTATCACTCTGTCATCTTCGTCAAGGTGATAGAAGAGATAGGGTATGAATAGAGAGTTTTGAGTAAAGTTGTTTCCATCGTTTGTGCATGTGCGGAACCAGGTATGTTAGTAAGTCGGAAACATACAATTTTAATGAAGTATAATTTGCTGAGAAGAGCTATTGCATTGGGGGTCAGAAGAGTAGAGTAATTATTGGACGATGATGCATGCTTTTTGGACATTGGCATTGATAATATAATTATTTTTCTTCATTTTGAGATGTGGCATCGTGGCCTTTGAGAATGATGGTAAACTTTATTAATATATGGTTGTGTTCCAGTATTCAAAATTGAGCTTCTTGGAAATGATGGTGAACTTTACACTATGTTATTGACATGGTACCCTATTCTTTATACCACTCACCACGTAATGATGGTTAATATGTACATATTCCGAAATTAATGAGATAGATGATTAATATTGCGATATCCTTCAAACTTTGGAACCTCTAGTGACTGTATTTTGCATCGAAATTGTTTATCTTTTTGTAATTGGTAGAAGATGTCAAAGGGTTACTTACAGATTGTTCAACCAAAGATCCTTCTCTCACTTTAGTATTTTTGGATTTGAATTTCTCAACTAGGTTTGTCTTTGTTCCATTTGGTCATATGTTTTCCTTTCACCTGTCCATTGTATCTCTCTTTGTGACTTCCCTGATATAAAAGGTCTGGTAGTTTATATTTTTTCCCCCTAAAGACAATACATTCCATTCAGAGATGGAATCTGGAAATCATCAGCTAGCATTTCAAAAGTTCTCATTGCTTACATAAGGAAAAAGATTCTGTATGGATGGTGGAAGTTAACATTTTTTTTGGCGTGCAAATTGTATACACATAAACGAAATCCAACTGAATTGGATACTTTGATTCATGTGCATATGTTTCTGTTTGTTCTACAATTATATTCCTGTGGTTTGAGTTCCTCTGAGACTAATGGTGTATAGTTGTTTTTTTTACAGGAAAAGGAAATGCTGTAGAATTGTTTGGATCCTGTTGGTGTAGTTCAGTCTCTAATGCACCATCTTGAACTCCATATGCAGCTCACGGCCCTGCAGATGGTGTTGCACAATACTACCAAGAACAGTTGGAAATTACTGGAAGGTTTTAGTGAAATGGACACACTGACACATCGTGGTTTCCTTCCTGCTATATCTACGGTTCGTTGTGTACTCTTCCTCTGATCGTGGCATGGACAAAAAGTCAAAGAGAAAATACTTGCAGGAAAAAAATTGCAGCATCCCCCCCCCCCCCCCCCCCCCAAAAAAAAAATGAAGCATTTCGCATTTCTTTTATCTATAGATCATCCTACTTGCAGGAAGAGCGTGAGACAGTTGCCTGAAAAGAGATTTGGGCTATCCAATCATGTAACATTGCAAACATGGTTCTTTTTGGTGCAAAAGTTTATGGCTCAGTAAGGAGTGGCTCCCTGCTTATTATTGCTTCTGCCTTGGATTCTCCACTGGACTTCTTACCCGAGTTTATATTGTAGTTTACTGCCTTTTCTGTGCAAACACAAAGTCCATACATTATTACATACAGATACCCAGCTTGTAAAAGGCGCATGCAACCTCTGGTGAGTGACATACTCTTACTTCTATTTCTTGCATTCGATTCCATTTGAATAGAATGATCAAGCGTTTCATTGTCCTTTGCTATCTTCAACATCTCTTCCATATTGTCGCTATATTAATTCAGCATATCGAACTAGAACAACATGTAAAAGAAAATAAAGTACTTCCAGTTAAATAACAAATGGATAAAAGTAATGGCCTTCTATTCCAATTTTAGGTGTGTAACATTTGTTCTTGGGAGACCGGACATTGGTCACAATTATGTTTTTTATGATGTTATTTGTGGGAGCTGGTACTTCAATAGGTCGAGGTCCTATTACTTGCAATTTTTTACTACTTTACCACAATCTGTAATGCAGGTTATAGTAATTTTTGCTTACCTGTGCAATACTTGGCCTTCAAATCATCCTAGAATCTGCATGCTCATTGGTATGCAATGTAAGTCTACATCTCTTCCTAATCCTGTAAAAGAACTCGACAGGGGTGGGGGAAAGACCGCCCCCGCAGCTTTGCTAAGAAGAAACCTCAGCGAAATCAGCCAAGAAAACCTCTGAACCCTGGCCTCACTCTATAAGGCCTGCACCCTTGCTGCAGGCTGGCACCCTGCCACTATTCTTTTGGGTGTGCAAGCCGGGATTTGAACCCTGGTTGGCTGGTACCACTACTTGGTGACCAACTACCGTACTACTAGTGCGTTTGCTCTTATCTCAATCCTCCCTGCCTGTCTGGCACAGTAGACATAGCGAATGGGTCAAGGACGACCAGTTTCTGTATGAAGAGTGATTACTGGAATTGCAGCTTTTACTTTTGAACCTTTCTGTAGCTGGTACTGATGATATTAATTATTTTGCTTTCCAGGGAGATGAGTTCTGCTTGACAAAAGAGCAGGAAAACTGGGTTGTCAATATTATGCTCTCAGTGACACTGGTGAAGCTTCTCCTGGGACAATGATTGCTTAACATTCACCAATGAAATAGTTAAGGCCTATGCACAGGATCACCTTTTTGATGTTATCACCAACGTTATTGGGCTTGTGGCTGCACTTCTTGCTATTTAGGTTCAAGCCTGGATTGTCCCAGTTAGAGCTATTGTAAGTTTTTAGGGGATCGTGCATGAGCACGTTTTTCATTAAGAAGGAAGGAGAACTGTTACAAACTCGGCGTCGAAGTTAACCCAGGTTACCGCCGCACCCGAGCGAGCACAAACTAAAACCGACAGTGAAACTGACAGTGAGCACGAGGTTGTAATTACACTGAACCAGATTTACGACGAGAAGGAAAGCAAGAGCTTCAGCTTCAGACCACCGCCAAGAGCGAGCTCATTGTAAGTGATCTGTGCTTCTGTATTATATATGACATAAGCTACTCAAGTAATTTCATTGATAGATCACAACCATGTGATGTGCATGGTGTAGGCATCTGATGAACTTAATAACTCCAAAGATTTTTTTTTTCTAAAAAAATTCTTCAGGTGTAGTGACCAAATGACAGAGTATGATTTCTTTCATAAACTGGCGTGCCTACATTTTCTCATAAGCTGCACCTTACATGCTTACAATAGACACAGTTGGGCCCTTTATTAATTCAATTCTAACAAAAGGATAACCAAAAAAAAAAATCTGTGACTTCAAACAAGAAAGGACGATGGGCTCCAACTTTAGATTGACTTGATACAAAATTCAGGGGTAGGCATTGCCATACCCAGATCCAGCACCTTTACCGCCGCCAGCCCCACCGTTGTAGCTGTTCCCTGTGCCACCACCATTGCCATTAGCATTTGCACCTGCATAACTTGGTCCGTTCCAATACCTGTTAGCATAGCTAGAGCCTGATCCGATGCCACTACCAGAACCTTGAGCATTGGAGTCCCAAGAACCTCCAGCTTGACCACCACCTCCACCCCCACCAGTACCACCAGCATCGGAAGATTCTCCACTACCACTATATGTACTACTCCCTGAACCTGACCCTAACCCTACACCCCATGCAGACCCGGCATTTTGGCTAGTTCCACCACCTGCGCCACCCCCTCCAGCACTTGCATGGGCACCATTCGGACCACTCTCACCTAATCCGGTGCCGCCCCCTCCCCCTGATCCCGCACCAGTCACATATCCGCCACCCCCTCCCCCTCCTTGTCCTGACCCATCAGCACTAGAGTATCTAGCCACCCTCACAGCATTTGCTAATCCCATGCTCATGAGAACAATGAGCCCCAGTGATATTAGCTTTGTGCCTGCCATTGTGAGCTACCGCTAGAGAGTAGTACTTGAGTTGAGATGAGTTCCAGTGAAGTCTGCTTGGGTATTTATAGTGCTTTGGGCCATGCAGTGGTTCTTTATCTTAATAGAGCATGCACATTAATGATAGTGGTGTTTCAATAGAAGACCAAGTGGAGGCTTTTAATATTCACTGGATGGAGCTTCTTGACTTGACCATTAAGTACATGCAACTATGCAAGTAACGAAGTGGTTACAATTTACGTTTTGTCTTGGCACTAGTATCTTTTTAGGCTCTCGATGACATGCTGAAGTCCTAGCTTCAAGTCATCTCCATAGATTATCGATGGCATAAAGTTTTAGTATTTGATACTACCATTTTTGGTGTTTGGAAGACTCATTGAAGCTAAACCTAGCTCTTGCTCCGAGTAATTCAGTTTATTTGCTTAAACCATTCTACATCACCTTCTGATAAGTACAATTACTATTCTCTATGCATCCACCTCCATAACGTAAGATTAACCTCTCCCTCCCAAATTAATAACTTAAGGAGCTGTCCTATATCATACTATTTTACAGCATTCTAGACAAGCCCTAAGTTCGATCAACCTTATAGGGAAATACACCAATATTTACGACAACAAATTAGTATCACCAGACATATCATGAAATATATTTTTCTAATATGCCTATTTGGTGTTATGGAGGTACTATTACCTTTCCTACAAAGTTGGCCAAATTAAAAAATTCAAAATAGATTGTAAGAATTGATTTTTGTAGAACGGAGGTAGTACTATTTTTAATCTATTAATATACTCCCTTCGTCCGAAATAGAATGGAAGTCTCGCTTGAGTGAAACGATCCTAAGTTTGACTAGGTTTATAAAAAATAATATCAACATTTGTATCTTCAAATATGTTTATTATGCAAATATATCCCAATATCAATCTAGTAATACTTATTAGTTATTACAGATAAAAAATATCAGTACTTTTTTTAGTATATTTTTGTTTAAACTTAAAATTATCTGACTTCTCAAGAAATGAGATTTCTATTCTTTTTAGGATGGAGAGAGTAAGCACTCACATCATACTATTTATTTGACTGACCCATCCTCCTATAATTCCAATATAATATCACATTAGCTTTTTATTAGATTCTTTCATTAGCTTGCCCTGTTTTGACAATATCAAATGTAATGATGATCTAGTTTTTTTTTTCTAAGAAAATCTGAGGCAACGTATGGGTTATTCTTTTAGTTCACTTAGACGTCGTGTCTCCTTGTGTGCTTATATAGGGTTCTTGGACTAAGGACCATACAATACAAAACTGAAAAAAAAAATATGGTTAGCAAATTCCAAGCTCTAATACAGAATCCATGTTACCCGACCTGAGAACAACAGGAAAAATTGCATCTTCCACAAGGATTATGGGTCCTCGTGGTAATGTAAGTTTTTTTAATTGGCTTTCTGTTTGTAATAAATTGTTTCGGTTGAAAAAACTACAAAAATCATGTATACTACAATATCCTCAAATATACATGTATATGACTTTCATTGCTTACATATGCGTTTGACAATTCTCTCCAGCACAGTGAAACTTGTACAGCTGGTGACAGACACGACAATCAAAAGATAACGAGATCACCCATAATAATGAGGCTCATGGTTTAACTAGTTTTTGTGATCAGCTTCTAGCATTCTACTCAGAGTGGAACTAGTAAACGACGACCTGCACTACGTCTTGACTTCATGTTTGAATATCAACACAGGCATCCGCTGATCACCAGAAGAATTCTTTCCTCCTGCAGTGGTTGACGTTGCAGAGGCGACCTCGAGTTTTTCGCAACAGGCATGGACCTAAAGACGATCTCGATGTAAGAGAAACAAGTTGCAGTACTAGTACAATGCAAGCTGTAAGAAATCTTGAACCCTAAGTGTCCACTTCCAGTAGTTGGATCAAAGGGGACGCCGGGCAGATTGTCTGGCTTACCTTAACATACGCAGTGTTACCTGCGTTTAATTCTGAGGAATTAACGCAATCATGAGGAATTAACACAGTGTTACCGAGAGTAGTTACCTTTGCCTTTGGAATTTGAATGCTAATACGATCAGGCTACTAATTTTCTTTTTACATAGGCCTTGTCTGTTGTGCAATAACTTTGTGATGGCACCAGGCGACTCCGACTCGATTGCATTGGTCTTATCAATTGCACTACGCAATCAATGACAACTCAACCTAAAACGTTGTGCTAATCAATGTGAGGCCCCGGCTCCAATGCAAAGTGGCGTGGCGCAAATAATGGGTTTCAAGGTCAATTCAATCTTTCAAGTTTTATTTGCTTCACATTTGCAGCTCGCGACATATGAGGATTTAGAACATGGTCGAAGACGATGCTGGAAAACGTCCACTCCCTGGTTGGTCAGTCGGCATCGCCAAATTTTCTTCAGAAGCTCACGTACCCTCCGCTGGATCGGAACCACTAGAAGGCTGTGACTCTGTGAGGCGCACGGCGCGGGCGGGCGTACACATTCGGTTCCTTTGCCACTACTTCGTTGAGGCCTTGTTTGGATGTAGTGAGATTCGTATCAATCCACATGTATTGAGCTGGGTTAGAGTGGAACTTGAACTAAATTCCACCTCAATCCACTCCAATACATGTGGATTGAGATGAATCCGACAACATCCAAACAAAGCCTGAGGTGGATTTGGATACCGTCCTTCCTTGCGCCTGTGCGCGGTGCGCCATGCCTCTGCGGGAGGCCCACGACATTGGTGACGTCTTGCAGGAGCTGGCTGCCTCGGATCGAGCGTGCCTTCGTCCACCTTGAATACGAGTTCATTCACCACTCCGAGAATGCTCGGTCGCATGTATGACAATTACCTTACTGAAAAGTAAAGTGCGATTTGCAGAGCTTGATGAATCTTACAGTGGTCGATGGGTACTCCAGAAAGTTGACGAGCGTTGCATACGTGTACGAACCTTATGCCTCGTATAGGTTACTTCCTGTGTTCAAATTGCAAGATGATCTGATTTTTCTAGATACAAGCTATACAACTAGACATTATATCTAGGTAAATAGCAAAAGTGATGTAAAAGTTAGAACAAAAAAAACTTAAAATTCGGATGTTTCGTCAAAGAAAACTTATAATTTGGATTCGGGATGGAGGTAGTACAAGATAAGAGTCATAATTGGTTTGTTCAGTTCAAGATATGTGCTTTTTTTCTATAGCTATACACTTAGACATTATATCTAGGTGCATAGTAATAGCTATGTGTATCTAAAAAAGCAAGAACAAGTTACAATTTGGAATGGAGGGAGTACGAGATAAGATTCATAATTGGTTTACTATCCCGTCCATGATATGTGTTTATAGGAGTTATTAGAATAGCACATCTGCACATGTCCAATCACGGTATAGTCTTATTCTAAAACCTATTGAAAGTTTGAAACGTTAAATGATCAAGATACACAATAGGAGAGGGGGTTGTGAATTGGGGTACTCTAAATTTCTTGTGGAAATCAGACCTATTGCTTAGCTTATTTCTCCCTAGTGCCTAATGCAGTTTTGCACACTAGTTCCAATCTACTCTTACAGGACAAAAATGTAAATTGCATGAAAATCAATGGTCAAAGTAAAGAAAAGGTTAGGAACACATCGATGTTTTTTCTAAGTATCGTAGAGTCGACACTCCCCACTAGTCCTTGCTCGAGCAACTTGCAAGGTATTGTGCGCTCTCACTTGATCTGCACAAGGTCCAAGTGATCTCTAATTGTTGATCCTTCTCCACTCTGAAATGGTGGATCACCAAACATTGTGAACTAATGAGTTGGGCCTCTCTCAATCACCATTGAGTGATCCCCAAGCTCCACAACACCGCCAAGCTGTCTCGGTGATGCCGATCACCAAGTGTAATAATCAAGAACTCTCACTTGATCTAACCAAGCCTAGTGAGAAGAGTGAATGCACACTTGCTACTCCATATAAGCACTAACTGATGTGGAACTAGATCCATTTGAAAGCTTACAAAAAAGCTTTCTATCAAGTGCTCATTGACCTCAATCGCACTCCAGATGGATGGGTTATGACCTTTTTAATGAAGTATTGTTGAGCTGCCGACGATCCGGATGTTGGGCTTCGATGAGCTTGCACTCCAAGATCGGTCTTGTGCATGGTGTATCCATGTCGTATTTGTTGTAGAGGCCATATGAAGCATCTTTCCCAACTTCACACCATCATCATCATTGTTCCTAAGCATACTAAAAGTAACAACATTAGATATCATCATTTTCTTATTTATATCATTATGCAAATATAGGAACGAGCTCACCTTGTATTCAATGGTCATATTCTTAGGTGTCATGTCCACATCACTAACAAAGTCCTTAATCTTCAATTAGTAAATCTCAATAATTCCAATAGGCCAAAGCACTCTCTTGGATGCCCAATGATGTAGCAAACCTGAAAATTCCAAGAGATCTATAATGTACGAGATAGAGGGGTACATATAGGCTCACCCAAAAAAACTAGCCATTACAACTCCACTCAGCCGAAATGTACTCATCAAGAAACTTCGATGGCACTTTTGGATGACCACTAGAGAAATTCGGTGCCTCTCCAATGGTTGGTTCTTGTTCATAGCTTTCTCCGGTGCTTCTCCTTTGGTACCATTGAAAAAATCCAATGCCTCAAACAACCTTTTATTTTTGGCGGCTCGAAAGCTACAACGATCCTCTAGCGACCCCACAGGAGAAATCCAGTGGTTATAGGAGCTCTCTAGAAACTGTGCTGATTCACTATAGGGAGCCAAGTCAGGGGGACCTGTGGCTCGGGCGATGCTACCAAAGAAGGCATTGTCTCTATGGTAGAAATCCAGGAGTGCCTAAAGCTATCACTGGAGCTGTAGTAGTTGTTGTTGACGAGAGTTGGCTTGCCTGTGATCTGACTAAAAGTAGTAGAGAGGCTCCAAGATGCGGTAGTGATAGGAACAAGGAGTTGACTAGGGGAGGGGATTGAATAGTCGATTCAAAATTCTAATTACAATGGCTAACCGATGAGAATAACAAAATGAAACTAATCGATCTATAACACAAGCACCTAACAAAAGCTCATATCTAAGGTATCGATCTAGTGGGAGCTCTCCTACACAATATTAGTTGGTAGGGTCACACAAACCTCCGCAACTAGTCAACTAAGCAACAAGGAGCTCTAACACATATTAGCGAGCAACAATCTCAAAGGCAAGCTATACTAAAACTACTTAACTAGTTTTTTTGGTTTTCTGGTTTGCCAACCACTTAATCCATGTTGACGCAAGCCCAATGTTGCCACCGATCCTCTTGCTAGTAGCGAGCCCGCAAACTCGCATTAACCCCTCCAGGTGTGCTCTAATGTGAGCTCTAGAATTTGATCTGGTCAGACCACTTAGTGCTCTTCGCACCTCGCAGGTAGTTTCTCTTCGCAGTCTCTTGCGGGGCGAGCACAACACCCTCAGAATTTGATCTTGCTCCATAGCACCACACAATCTTTATGCATGCTATGATAGAGTCCACAAGTCACCAAGCCATCTAGGAGGTGGCAACCTCCAAGAGTAACAGCTCTCAAGCTTGCTAACCAGCCCCTAGTGCCACTAGATGTTATCTCTCTCAAGCAAATGCACTAGCCCACTCCAATCTTACACCAAATCACAATCTCAACTATGCAAGTGAGTGAGTTAGTTTTGGCTCTCATATGTCTGGGAGGCTACACAAAGTCCCCATCAATTTCAAATACCCAACCACACCTTCTATTCATAGGCCCACAAGCCAAACTAGACCTTGGGTAAAAGCTGTTGCTTTTGCGTGTGCACGAGATGGCTCCGGTGCTACACCGCATACCACACCAAAACTCTCCAATGGCCAGGTTTCCAATGGCTCTTCAAACTAGCAATTGGTCGAGTGCCCCACCCCGTGTAGCCACTGGACCAATCTGGTGAACACAATGCCACCAACCATGTGGAAACAACCTTTATGGTAGAATAATCTAGTACACACTCTAATGTAGCATCAGACACATATGATGAACATGTTCAAACTTCCCATGTAGGAATAGAGGCAGTAGACAAATCCGACAAAGGCTTTTTTTGGTGAACCCTAAGCATAGCTCCGCCACCTTACCTTCCGGTGCCCTCCGCAGGTCTATATTGAACTAATCTGGTGCTAGCAGAGACATATCTCCGAGCTCTATTTCAAACCCTTTTTAGACAACATTGGAGTGTTGTTCAACATGACAATAACTCCTTTGGCCATGAGTTAGCATTTTCGAATTCATTTTTCAATGGATTTTCACTTGCTCCTTTCCACGCAACTCGAACTAAATGCAACACGAGTTATATCTCACCTAGTGGCACTAAATAACCATTTAGCTTACAAGAAAACCCCTCTTGATAGGATGACTATCTGTCCTAAACCTAGTCAAGCATTTTTCTACTCAAGCTTAGTATGTTGAAACGAAATGCCCTACAAATATACCTTTGTCTTGTGCATTCCATTCCATCTTCATGTTGGCGAATGCACACATGCATCCAACCTCCATCTTCATCATATCGAATGATGAACAATTAATGGTCATCCATTAGTGTAGCCAACCACGCTACCTTGACCATTTGCCCATAGCATGAAGCTCCTCCATGAAGCCACTTGATCAACTGGAATCAACACTTGACTTTATCTTCCATGAATCATATAATCCACTTCATAGCTTCACACGACCTTATTGGTTCATCAAACATAGCCTCATTTGCTCTTCATCGTTGAACTCAATCCATTGACGTCAACCGTACCCCTTCTACTCATGCTTAACCACCTTGATGGTCCAGCACATTCGAGTCTCTAGCTTGCCTCCACACTTGCAACCCGGTCCTTCATAGCCAAGCCTCGTCTCTTGATCTTCTCCACCTAGCCACATGACTCCATGTCATTACTTATATATAATAAGCTCCTTCAACCTCACTAGTTGAGCAGTTGTAGCATGCACAAGACACTTCCCCACCATGGCTCTATGTATTTCTCACACTAGTGTACATGTGGACTAATTAAGCACCTATTCATCTCGCACGAAACACATGAATCCACCTAAGGTTGTTACTCAATTATAATGGTAGTCAAGCTGCATAATTGCATCGTCTAACAAGCATGAATGATGATCAACCAAATGTCGAGGTTCAAATTCACATTACACAAACAACTTGATTGTCACAAGTATCTACCATTGTGCAACTTGTTAAGTTGCTTTGTTCTTATTGTTGATTAGTATGCCCAACTTGATCCTTTCTCCAAATAGATCAGATGTTCACATAATTGTCACAAATATCTTGCAAATTTTATCAGTTAAAAAGTGTTCGAATTTACCTCAATATCTATAATATAGTCGATCTCTCCTTTATTTTCCAAGCAAGAATGAACTCATCATTTGTTGATGTTGATGAAGATGATGTCGTTGCGCAAATTAAATCTGAGTTGAGAGAATTTTGCACAGAAGAAATAACTGACCCTGATGTACATACACATGCCAGAGTAAAAATGATACTCCCTCCATCCTAAATTATAGGTCATCCTAGTTTTCTTGGAGTCTCAAAGCATATTAATTTTGATCAAATTTATATAATAAAATAATAACATTAAGTATCATTAGATTCTTTGTTAATTATATTTGCATAGTATATCTATTTGATGTCATAAATCTTTATAATTCTTCTATATATAAATTTAATTAAACTTAAAATATTTTAACTCTCTAAGAAAGGTAGAGTAACTTGTATAATTTGGAACGGAGGGAGTACCGTATGGAACTGCATTGGTCTCTACCTGTGTCTTGATGTGCAATCATCTGCGGGCGGAATTATACTGTGAATTTACTTGGTTACGAGCGATCCAGCTGAGTTCGTCGTGACTACACACTACCACCATACTGGTACTCGATCGAAAGCAATGTACTATGGAAGGTAATCCATGCTTTTATCGCATCCGCCATGGCTGGCGCTCCCTGCCACGTGACTTGGCACTCTCTGATTGGGTCCCTAAATTTCATTGGGAATCAAGCAATTCACCCGCGACAAACAGGAGCAATGTACCATCGTTACACGCTGCTGGAAAGTGGTCACCTAGCTACTTGGCTGGTTCCATAGATTCGATTCACACAGTGGTCGACAAAAAGAATTTTGGCAAAAAAATCGTGTTTGTCTTCAGTTCAATCTCAGATCAGAACTTGAGCTATTTACCATAGTAGTGTGGACCGGGCCTTGTTTAGTTCTAAAAACTTTTGTCAAAAATTTCAGATTACTGTCACATCGAATCTTACGGCGCATGCATGGATCATTAAATATAGATAAAAATAATAACTAATTACACAATTTGTCTGTAATTTGCGAGACGAATCTTTAAGCCTAATTAGTTTATAATTGGATAATATTTGTCAAATACAAACGAAAATACTACAATGTCTATTTCACCAATTTTTTTGGAACTAAACAAGGCCTTAGGTTTTCCATCGTCGATATAAGATAAGATTCGGCTAATTTTATATTAGCTGTTTGCCTGAAGACCTCCATATCATTAACGCTATAACTGATGTGGCCTTAATTAGTTTCATCATACTATATTTGATTTTAGAAATTAAATGATAATATAAAGTTAGTCAATAGGACAGAAAGCCTCTTGACTTGGTGGCTAAAGCTCGAAGTGAAGACGGCGACAAAGTGATGGAAAAAGATGCTAATGGTGGACTTGCCTTTGTGGCTTCACACTTATCCGGCTTGTGGAGTGCTCAGGAGCCGTGATTGGAGAGAATTTCCTAACCCAAGACTAGAGCCTCTAGGCGTCTTCTCTTCACTTTTGCTAGGAGTTTTTGCCATCGATGCCAGGCGACAATCTTTACGCCGAGTTTGCACCCTCTTGTTCAATTCATCTCTTCACTTTTCTGCATTTACTTATCTCTATTTTAAGATATAATGGGTAATTTATCTACTAGGTCCTCCAGTTATCCTCGCTGAGTATGCGATCATAATTATTATATTCTCTCCATCCTAAATAAAACAATTTCTAGAATCTATGCAAGTCAAAATATTTTAAGTTTGACTAACTTTATAAAAAAGATTAATAACATCTATAATATAAACTGAGCATATTATGAAAATATATTATATGCTATATTCAGTGATACTAATTTGATCTCAATCTTGACAATTTTTTTTTTAGAAATTGGGTTAAATTTAAGAACTCTATATGCCACCACAATAAAGAAGACACATCTGACCAAATGGACATGTAGCCAAGATATTATATTGCTCTGATGTACCCTACCATAAAGGCCTTGTTTAGTTCCTTTCCGAAATTTTTTCAGAACACTATAGTAGTTTCGTTTGTCTGTGGTAATTATTATCCAATCATAGACTAACTAGGCTCAAAAGATTCGTCTCGTAAATTTCGACCAAACTGTACAATTAGTTTTTATTTTTGTTTATATTTAATACTTTATGCATGTGTCTAAAGATTTGATGTGACAGGGAATCTTGAAAAGTTTTTGCATTTTGGGTGGAAGTAAACAAGGCCAAAACCGAAAACCAAGAATAAAATCACTATCTGTAATGGACAACTCATGTCGTCTCACAGCAATCTGTCTCTTCTGTGACCTCGACTCCAAAAGATATAGCTTGTCACAAATCAAATGAACACAGAATCGGAACTTGAGCCCAACCAGCAGAGGTGAAAAGTAACCTCAACCGTTGATCAAACTCCCTCCATCCACCAAAAACAACCATTGCCACAATGGCATCACTATCACCGCCTTCTGGTGTACTCTCTCTGTCATTAAATATCTATTGCCATGGTTTTATATGCAGACAAATTTGACTAGATTTGTAAAAAATATTAACAACAATTGTATCTTTAAATAAATTTATTATAAAAATATATTCAACAATTCATTTAATGATATTAATTATGTATCATAAATATTAATATTGTTTATATATATTTACTCAAAATTACTTCCTGAAAAGTGAAAACGACTGTTAAAAAGAGAGGAGGGAGTAGTGCATCATGTCTCCCCTTAGTCTCTAGCCCTCCCTAGCCGCAGTTGTTCAGGGAATTCTGAGCTGAGAGGGGAGAGAGACATCGCGTAGTGAAAGAGAAAAATACCGTGAAATATATGGCACTATTTAGGTTTTGTTTGGTTCCTCCTGATTTTTTAACTCCCATCGCATCAAATGTTTGGACACATGCATAGAGTACCAAATATATACTATTTTCAAAACTACAAACACAACTAGAAAATAATTTACGAGAGGAATCTTTTGAGCCTAATTGGTTCATAATTGGATACTAATTATCAAATAAAACGAAAATACTACCGTATCAATTAAATTTTAACACCCCAACCGAATACTCCCTTACTGAGTCTATACTAATTTCTGGTTTTTTGTCCTATTCAATGACCAAAAAATCATTCAACTAACTCTAAGCTAGACCATTAAGAATACTCTTGCAAGCTTGCTACATCCCAGGATCCACTCTCTCCACTCTCCAGGCCTGCCATATATTGTCGATGCCACAACCCCCCCCCCCCCTCTAAAATTAAACAAGGAAAAAGTTAGAATTAGGGCTTGTTTCGATCTACCTCTCTAAATTTTAGAGCTAAAATCTCTAAATAGGATGATCTAAAGTTAACTCTAAACTTTACCCCACCCCGCATTAGAATTTTAGATCTCAAAATTGAGCTAAAACGTTAAGTTTTTAGAGATCTAAAGTTTAGAGGAGTGTTCCAAACAGCCTCTTAGTCTGTAGAGGTGCATGCATGCATGTGCATAATGGACGTTTTCACCTACTTGGCACGAGGCGTGTCGTCGTTTGCGAGCTCGGCGATCCACCGGATCGAACTGTACGTACGATGTCCCGCGCGCCGACTCGCTCCTGATCATCGTCGATTCATCGGCCTCATCTATCTATCTATCTATCTATCTCATCCGGTCCTATCTATCCCGTCGCCGGCGCGGATATGACGATGCAACCTGGATCACAAGTTGCCGATAGATCGGCCGGCGTCGCAGCATCAGCAATTCAGCATGCACATGCAGCGCGCGCGTTTCCCGTCAGGTGATTTCAGGAGCGCGCGTATGCATCCAACGTCGTCGCGTCAGACACACACACAGAAACTGACAAATTCATATGAGGACGGAGCGTATTTTGCTAGCTTTGCAGCGAGCGACCGACATGTCAGAGACAACTAACGCGACCTGGTGGCAGCTGAATGCCTGAATGCGTGATGGTATATTGGCAACTTCTGGACAACCAATACAGTGGCCTATGCTATGAGATCAACACCACTGAATATTTCATTTCATAGGTTCGGGTAGCCGCATTATGTTTGGCAATTCGAAAACATCGTAATGGTCTAATCTTTATGCAGTCTATTTTAGGGGAATATATTGACTGTGGTATTGTTGATATGTCAGATTCAGTATCAGTCGGCAAATAATGTGATCCGTGACAAGTTAGTATGAGGTGTATGATTCAGTATTTCAGTGTTAGGGCCCGTTTGGTACAGCTCACAACAGCTCATGAAGCTGTGAGCTGTTTTTTTTGTCAAACACTTATTTCCAAAACAGCTTCATGGGTGAAACTGTTATTTCCCTCCTCTCACAAAAACATAAGTTGGATGAAGCTGGAAAAAAATAGCTTATTGCAACTTCTCCCTCATTTCTCTCTCTCAACTATGCATGAAGTAGTTGGTGAAGCTATTTTGCCAAACACTTTTTCCAAAACAGCTTAGCTTCATCTAGAAAGTCACTCATGAAGCTATTTTCTAAAAAAACAGCTTTACTAGTGAAGTTGAGCTGTGCCAAACAAGCCCTTAGTCATTGCCATCGCTTAGCTGCTTCGCGGTGTAGCATGCATATCCCTGTGGATCTGTTCGCTTGTCTTATAAGTCGTACTTTTTCTGTCAGCCAATAATATTTTTTTCTCATAATAAATCAACGACTTTTCAGACAAGCCGTTACAAGCTCGTTATTACATCGACACAACACATTTGTCTCTAGGCCAGTAATCAATGGTAGTTTCTTTTTATATATAAAATTAAGCAGAGAAAATAAACTTGAGGGAGCTTATATACAAAGAAAAAAAACAAAAATCATCCGAATTTCTGGAGACAAGAACAAGAAGCAGTAAGGTACAATACGCTCAATGCACAGTTGTACATGGCTCACAAGATTTTTTTTTAGACAAGGGAACAAAGTTCTAGCTTCTACCTCTACCATCCATTCATAGTACACAATTTAGAGTTGAGAACACAAAAAGGAACCATAACGCTTATAAAGTAGCACGAATTTAAACAAGATGCCCCAAATTAAAAGAGGGGGGGGGGGGGGGGGATGGAATTAGTTGGTATGAGGTGTGTCGTTGCATTGTCAGTCTGGATACTACTCAAGAAACATCCAGTTATCCCGGCCCACCTCTATATATTCGTCTCTAAAATTATAAATTTCTAGAGATCGATATATGCAGCCACATTTAGAAACCGATTTCTAAAGAAACCCATTCTAAAAATCGATTTATAGACCATGTAGTAGTGATCTTTTTGTGTCTTTTGCGAGCTCAGCCGGCGATCCATGCACTGGAATAATGGAACTGTACGATGTCCCGAGCACCGACTCGTGATCTTTGTCGATTCATTGGCGTCGCTCGTCTATCTCATCTGATCCTATCCCGTGGCAATATGGCGCGGCGCGATACGACGCAACCTGGATCACACACAGGTTGCCGATAGATCGCGCGTTTTCCAGCAGGCGGTCTTGGCGGGCGAATGCATCCAACGTCAGACCACACGCGTCCGACACACACAGGCCGACAAATAGTACATACTCGTGTGAGGACGGAGCGTCCCAACACATGCAGCGAGCGAGCGAGCGACATGTCACAGACAACGGGATCTGGTGTAGTACTGCAGCGCAGCGTAAGAGTAAGTTTAATAATACAACCTACTTACTGAATGTAAGATTACTTGTAGCCTTTTTCTAAACCACTTTACAATAGTTAGTTGTTCACTATTAATATATGGCCCACTTATTTCTCTCATGTGCCCATGCTGGCTGTAAGCTTACAGTCTGCTTCTCCTCTCTTTTCTTCTTTTTCTCCACCTCAGTATTTAGTCAGCTTACGACCCACTATAATACTTGCTCTAAGTATACAAGCAAGTAGCTGATGAATGCCTCACGCCCTGTTTAGTTTTAAAAATTTTCTTTTCGTCTTATTACGTCAAATCTTTAGATGTATACATGAAACATTAAATAAAGAATAAAAAAATAACTAATTAAGATATAGTTTATATGTAATTGCAAGACGAATTTTTTAAACCTAATTAATATATGATTAGACACTAATCGCTAAATAAAGCGAAAATACTATAGTAACTAAATATAAAATTTTTCATAAACTACGCAAGGCCTGCCCTGATCTGCATGATGGTAGTATATTGGCAGCTTCTTCTAGCCAGCAGCCAATGGCAATTCCAGGTAGTTGCACCTCTCACTCTCGGCTGGGATCGCTGTCGTTTATTCATTTCTCCCATTTTCTCATTCGCGATGAAACTCACATTCCTGTTTTCCTCTCACATTCCTGTCCTTGTCTCGAGCCGATGACGACTCATCACGATGACCGGCCGGCATAACAAAGCTCAAATAAAAGTCTTTGCATGCGCCGCCTGCGCTGTGCCATTAATGCTGGCCCTGATCTTCTTTAGCTACTGTAGTTCAAGCGTGACGGTACGTGGCGTTGAGTGGCGTCGCCCTCACGAGCAGCCGACCGGCGGCACCTGTGGAGAGGTGAGGTAACCGCAGACGTCCAGCTCAGGGGCCCCAAAGTGTCCCATGCCGCCATGCGCCGGTCCAGATTCCATAACGCACGTGAGGAACCTTACTAGTAGTCCCTACCTGCAAATTGTGTTGAGCGCGAATCCTCAACGAGGTTTTATAACCTAATTTTTAATACATTTAAAATTTGGAAAACAGACCGAAAAGTTTTATTTTTATGAAACTTTCTCTATTTCTATGGATCTTTTATTATTATTTTTCATTAATATAGTATCACATCAGCATATATTTTTCTTCTTGCTGGTACAATAGTTAGGGTTTCAAAGCTAATGGCTCTCTCCCCTCGCTTCTTTTCTTATTGCTCTAATTGTCGAGATCGCTTAACACTAAATTCAAGGGCTCTCTTACGATCGTGTTGAGTAATCCTCTCTCTTAGGCCAGTCTCAATGTATGTTTTATAAGAGCGTCATGCACATTAAATATGTTGCCACATAAGCAAAATTGCTGACTTGGCAGGGTCATTAAATGAAGGAGTTTCATCAGATGAGAGAGAAGTTTTATCCTCATGAAACTCATATGGCTCGGTTACCTAGTTTATAGTCTTGGTAACTGTGCCATGAAACTATGCATTGAGACTGGCCTTAATGAAAAACATGCTAATGCACAATTATATATATGTCCCACACTATTACACAACAACCCTTAATACTAATCATAAGCCTTATCTACAGAAATTCATAACTTTTGCATATGAAGCTAGATGAAGGTGGACTTTTTATTAAACTGTAGTGCTCAGTGAGATCAACAATTTTTTTAGTTGACAAGTTTTGATTGAAATTTAGTCTAAAATTTCTTTCTGAATTCCCATATTGTGAAATTTCATATTTAGAATATCTATAGCCATTTGGAATCACAAGGACAGAAAATACATTTACCGACAGTATTTTCATATTTATACTCACACTTTTACCAACAGCCAGTGTGAAAGGCCAATAAAAATCAGCACAGTTTACTAGCGTCACCTAAGAACCGCCAATGTAAATATTATGGAAGTGACCACAGTAAATCGATTTACAGGGTTTGAAACCACCAATGTAAATGTTTTTTTTTCAAAATTTACAAGAAAAATCTAGGGAGAGCTGCACTGTGAGCCACACACAATTTTAGTTTTTTTGCACAAAACAATTCTAGCCTTGAATGATTCAGATGAAAAAATAGTGAACTATCGTTTCGAATACTACAACTTCCATTTAGACCATTTTTTCATCAAGTTCATTTGAAAATTTTAAAGAAATAATTTAAAAGTATTTATAGTGGCATAGATTAAGAAAACCGCCAGCATAAATAAATTTTACTAGCTATTTTCTTAAGTCTACCACCAATATAAATACATTTGTACTGGTGGTAGACTTAGAAAAAAGCACTAAAAATAAATTTACACTGGTGGATTATATATGGACATGGGTCCACAAGTTCATTTCTACTTGCACCTATACATTATGCACTGTCAATGAAAAAATTTCAAAACATCAGCAAAAATGAGTTTTGTACTGGTGAATCCTAAATATTCATTTTATTGTTTGATATTTTAAAATTTAAAATATTCAAAATGTCTATGGCATAGATCGTGTCAACATTTCAAGTCATTTGAAAATTCTAAATTTAAAATTTTGTAGTTTAACAAAATACAATCAATATTTAGGACTCCAGGTGACTTTAGATAATGCAACTTTCCTGCTTAGTTCAAGAAAAATGAATTTAAATAAAAATTTTATCAACTATAAATTTATAGATCGCATTGATAACTACAACTTTTCTATATAGAGTGTCAACCTCTAAGCTCCTTTAATAATTTTAAATTTTGAATTTCAAAATATGGGAATTTAAAAAGGAAGTTTTGGCACTCTAAATATTTGTAAATAAAAAAACTTTTCAACTACAAAGTTATATAAAATTCGTCTTCATCTATTTCATACATATGCAAAACTTATGATTTTTTTAGATAAGTGTTAAGGGTGGTAGTATAATCATTAGGGGGTATATAATCAAGGGCGGATCCAACGGTTGGCGGGGTCTCAAGCCCCCTACCGCTACTGGACCCCCCCCCCCAAAAGATCATTTTTTAGGCAAAGTTCCATGGTGTAGAAGGCCATGAGACCTAAGATCAAGCAACTATAGGTAGGAGACGACCTCCTCGCAAGCTGGGCTGGCCACCAACACCAATACATGTCCCAAGGCCCAAGGCCTAAGGCTAAAGGCCCAAAAGAAACCCTATCTATTCGGTATTCTAGTCAAGCCAATCCCCAATCCCCATCGACACAACATCTCTGTCTGGCTCTCTAGCTCTTATTGTGGAATGCCCTCTATCGCTACTGGACCCCCCCCAAAAGATCATTTTTTAGGCAAAGTTCCATGGTGTAGGAGGCCGTGAGACCTAAGATGAAGGAATTATAGGTAGGAGACGACCTCCTCGCGAGCTGGGCTAGCCACCATCACCAATACATGTCCCAAGGCCCAAGGCCTAAGGTACTTTTCAAGTTCTAGTCGTAGGGGTCCAACTCCACATACTAATGAGAGATTTCTTGAACTTCGGCATGTTGAGAGTTGTACAACTATTGCACTGAAAAAAGTTTGGTCGGTATGCTTTCAAGTCACAATTTATCAATCTCTGTGCTTCGTGGGCAAGGGTATGATGGAACTTCTAATATGAGAGATGAATTTATTATTAGGGTGCAGAAATTGATTCGTGACGAAAATTCTTATGCTTTCTATGTGCATTGTTTTGCCAATGAACTGCTAGCGGTTGTTACCATGTCAGCTTCTAGCGCAGACATTGTAGATTTATTTTACTATGTTCCTTTAATAGTAAATAATGTGGGGTGCTTCTTGTATGAGAAAGGATGCCTTGCTTGCAAAGCATCATGATGTGTTGCAAGAGCGAAGCCTAATAGGCTGACGTGTGACACCCCACCAATTCTAGAATTTCTCAGAAGTTGACAATTTTTGGCCCTTTAGGCACCCCCACAACCCAATATGAGGCACCCCCACCAGGCCTTGAAGCCCATGACTCCAACTCCTTTAGCCATCGTGATGCAACAGCTGCCCTCGCGGTTCTCCTTCCTCCACAGTCCGCACCTTGACTACGCATGCGTGAGACGCGAGTCGCCAGGCGACACATCGCCTGCCCTTCGTCTTCCACTTCTCCTCACCACTTCGACTGTACGGCACCTCGCAAGTCACAAAGCACGCAACCACGATCCGCCTGCCGCCCTGCCACACCTTGCTCCAGAAGTGTCGAGCCGTTGAGGATGAAGCCGTCTGCTCGTCCCTGTCCATTCATCTGATTCCTGGCGGCCATCATCTCGACGATCTCGTCCTCGTTGTCGTCGAACAGTTGCTGCCCGCTACCGCCCCAGTCGACTAAGCAGAGTGAGTGTTTATTCAATTTATGTTTGAGTTCGTCCTCAATTATTTTTTTTGCGATTTGCAAACTGTAATTTCTTTATACAGATTAATGAATTATAGGTAACCATGGAGAGGTTTTATAAACGGAAAGCTCAAGATATGATTGATGGTAACAGAACTTCATGTCCAAATGAAATCAATTGAGATGAGGAGATTAAATGTGATCCCAGTTTGAGGAAAGAAATTGATTCTTACCATCCCAACGTCAGAGACTCATTTCATGCTTTCGATGGAGAGACTTTGGTGAGCTTAGCCAAGTTATATCCAAATGATTTCACCAATGAATGATGATATGAGGGACCTTAATTAGCCATGAACTTTGTCTTTACATTGGTGATGTGAGAGCAGATAATAGATTCTCCAACTCCAACATAAACACAATTGGTGAGCTATCTCAAAAAATGGTAGAGACAGAGAAATATCTTTTGTATAGATTGGTCTTTCAACTTTTGAAGCTTGTGCTAGTATTGCCTGTCGCTACAGCTACAATTGAGAGATGTTTTTCTGGCATGAAGATTGTAAAAACAAATTTGTCTAATCACATGGGTGATCAACACTTGAGTCATAGACTTATTTGCTATATAGAGAAAGAAGAAATGAAGAAAGTTAGCGGTGAGATTGTGGTTCGTCGTTTTATGACTATGGAAGGAAAAGAGCGTAAATTTGATCTCTAAGAGGTAACACAAATGTACACGCATCTACTTTCAATTGATAATTCTATTTTTGCTAAATAATTGACATATTTGTTCTCTTTTCTTTAGGCTTGATCACATATTTTGTTATATAGAACATCTTTTGTTCATCGTTGGGGACCACAATGATCTCTGTCATATTTTTTATCAACTGTGAGTGTTATGGTCCATTTCTATACCAGTTTACTAATATTTTGACTGAAAATCATATTATCATTACTAAAATTGTGAGTTAGCTATACTATTTGCTTGAACATCACAAAAGTCATTATAGTCAGTCTTGATAAAGTTGGGCACCCCCGTGCATATGCTTTAGCTTCGCCACTGATGTGTTGCTTGAAAAGATTGAGAACAGTGATATTATGACTGGAAGAGGTTTGAACCAGGAAAGTTGCCCAGAGCTAGGCCTGGAGATACTAGATGGGGTTCACATCTTAAATCGTTGCTTCTCATTTTAGTGATGTGGGAGCCTGGGAGGTTGTCATAGATGTCCTTGAGATAGTGAAGAAAGATTCCATTAAACCATCATATGTAATGGTGGAGCTTTAGGTTTAATTGGAAAAAATGAGGAGCTTTGATTTTGTGTTGGTATGCATTAATTGGAATTCAGCATGTCGAGATGATATAATGAGAAGGAGATATTTAGAAATGTCGTATGTTATTGCCTAAAAAAATAGTGGCATACTTTATTTTCTTCTAAATTCATAATTTGGAGGTCCATATATGTTTCACTAGTCAATTATATCTATTTATGTAGATTGTTGCTTCGGATAAATAATGGCTATCACCGTCATGCGTCATCTATTATTTCATAAGTTAGCCTTTCGGTATGGATAAACCACATCATTTATTTTTCATGATGTATTTTGTGAATTTCATTGTTCGTTGATCAAATTTGACTTTTGTGGAGGGTCATAGTGGAGCTAGCTATGTTTTTGTAGCGCTTTTGTTTAGCCCTCCTAAAGTTTTTCCTAGGTCCACCACTAGGTATAATTATCGCTTTTTTAACTTCCGTCTCCAATGAATTTCTAGAAAATATTATTTTCATAGTGTCTGGGAGCCAATTGTCACAACTAAAGTGTCTTCTAGTAAAGACAATATTATGTAGGATCCATCCAGAAATACCAGCATTGAAGGATATTGTACAGCAAATTTACTTAATACAAAGCGATCCACAACAAGCCAAGAAGCACCGGCTATCCGGCAAGGAGGAGCTGCCGGCAAGTAGCAGCCCCGGCCAGCTACAGGTCATCACTGATGGATACGCGCACCAGCCGCCACGTGTCGCGAAAGGATTACAGTCAATGATAAGCCTGGCTACTTTGCTTACATCACCCTAGTACCCTACAGGGGCATGTGTAGATTCTGAGTATGTATATATTGGTCGAATATATATGCATCTTTCTACACGAGTACATCGTAATACAAAGCATTTTTTTTTTCTGGTCCTAATAACCAGACGTACTACACACATCATGCATGCACATGGTCCTTGCAGATGCATGTTATGTTGTTGATTAGTGGCTAATAAGCAAGTTAGCCATAGAATGGTCTCATATATGACGGTACGTACGGTACGGGGAGGGTCGTGCTCCCATGGAGAGGATCGGAGCTAATGGGAGGAGCTGGTGCGTACATGAGTGATGAGAGTCCATGCAGGGAGCTGATGAGATCTATAGCTCTAGAGCTAATGGATCGAGGGCTAGCTAGCTAGCCATCGTCGTCGTCGTCGTCGGAGCTCTTGGAGGCCGCCGCCTCGGAGAGCATCTTCTGGATCCGCTCCATCGTCTCCGCCTCGATGATGTTGCGTTCCTCGCGCTCCTTGTTGTACGTCTCGAAGAACTCCTTGTTCTCCTTCTCCAGCTCCTTCCACACTGCACATGCGCATGCATGGAGATGGCGGCAATAATTTTCAGATCACACACATGAAATGACAGAACAGAATAGCAACACACACATGCATAAGGTGATATGCATATGCAAGATAAACCAGCAGTACGAGAGAAATGGTTAAACGGGGAAGGATTATTTGAAATTAAAGCATCACTCATGTCCAGTATATATGCACGCGCGGTGTATTATTACCAGTGGCAGTGACGACAGGGTTGACGTTGGCATGCTTCTCCAGTGCATCCATGCACTCTTCCTTGTTCAGGTTGAAGCAGATGCACTTCTCTATCATATGGTGAACCTGAACCCAGCAACACAAATTAATTAAGCAACACCAAAACCATATGTTTGTAGAAATGGAACAGGCAGGTAGAGTATAGCGCACACACCATTCTGATGTAAGATGCTGATGATGAGGAGTCGCCCATGGTGACCTAATTGACCAGTAGCAAAGCACACCAGCTAGGGCTTTGAGGAAAAGCTCTAGCTGTTGCTGAGCTAGCTAACACCCGGCCAGTCTAGGGGTAGTAGCTAGAAGATGACCCGTGTGTGTGCGCCACCAATAAGCTGCAACGACCACCGGCGAGGAGATAGAAATAGGGGAATGGGGGGAGGGGGACGTGGAGCATGCCACGTGGGCACCGCCTCCTCATTGGCCGGGAGGTGGCCGGGGAGATTTTTCCGGGCCCACATCTCGCTCTCGGGCTCTCAGCTCTAGCCTGCTTTGTTTTTGTGGCTGCAGTCTCTGGGCGGCCGAAGTGACAAGCTTGCATTGCATCAACGGCCATAATTTACTGTTGTTTGGGCCTTCATGTTTTGGCGTATTGCTCGTTGGACATGTCTTTTACTTTTACACGACGTTGAGCGTACGTGCTCATCTTTTCTTTCTAGTAATCTGCTGAAAGACGTACTAAACATGCATTTCAAAATGAATAGTTTCTTGTGGTGTAACCAGTATACTTGTTTTTAAGTCCTCAACTTGATACAAATATTTATATATTTTTTAATTTATTTTTGTACATTTTAAAATTATTCTAGGATTCTTTTTCAAAAACGACGCTATATTTTTAGTGGTAGACAATGTTCTTATCCACAGCAATACATCTGTGGTGACTTCGTAAAATCTTGAAACCTGTAAGCTCAGTTTTTTAGAGATGTTTATAGAAATAGGGTTTATATAGTTTATTTATAAGAGGGAGTGTGCGTGTATTTTATGGACGTCTACGTTTTATTGTGTAATTTAAAAGTAATAATTACTTTATAATACGATTAGAGGCGTCTTGTTGCCTGCCGGCTGGCAGCGCTCAGCACACGTGCAGTACAGACGTACAGTACGTAGTGCATGCTGGGGCAGACTCGGTGGCTTGCCAAGTTGCTGTGCATGCATGCATAGATGCACTTGTCTTCCTCTTTTTTTTGAGATCTTTTCATTGATCATGAACATGATTACAATCAGCAGCTATAATACCCTGTAAGTCTGGTGGTGGTACAAGCCTAGCCACTCCACCGAATTAGTACGAGATACCAGTTTAGCACATTTATAAGCTAACTTACAAGTTCTACTGGAGAAAACAAAATTAAATCGATCGGCGAAGCTCCAACTTAGATCTTGTGTCTGCCATAGAAAAGGGCCAAATCAAAAATTTTGGCGCCAATGATTCTCCCACAGAATTATAGGGGGTGATTGGTTGCTCCTTCGCCGGTGAGCCGGGATGGAATCCTAAACCTGGTTGGTTTCATGCATGCCCGAACCACGCACTCAGGTGTGTTTAGTTGGTTGCCCAAAAATGACTTGTACAAGATGAGAGCGAGTTTGTTTGGTTGTATCGTTGGACCAATTGCTAGAATGAAATTGGTGTCCCACTTATGTTTGGTTGCAAGAATGGACTATGGTGTTAGCACCCAGGTATAGATTTGGTGAAGTTACCACTGTGATCAACAAAAGAAGCACCACAACACAAAACAATTCAATGATTCTTTGCAATAGAACTGACCATTGCCTCATATCATTATGCATCATCATTAACAATGACCTTGGAGCATCAAACAAATTGAAAACAATACCACAATTCTTGACAAAGAGTGTCGGTATCTCACAAGGTCACTATCTTTAGATAAGTACAAATCATCACAGGCACTTGTTCCCACTATTAAGAATGTACCACCAACAGAAAACTCTAAACCATAGAAATAATACACAGACAAGGTGCATAGGAATATAGCTAAAAAGAGGAGTGTATCGCACAGATCCGAGGGCGGAAGAAGATGAATCCACAAACAAAATCTAGATCTGAAGTAAACATATGTAGAGTTCATGCCATGAACCCTAACGTTCATGGTACGACAAACAAAATCCACAAATGAAACAACAAAATCGCCGCACAGAAGACCAAGGGATACAGACACCATCGGACCACCGGAGGACCAGCATAGAACCAGCAGAGGAGGTCGACTCGATCGGTCAACCGAGGTCGATGGGGACGAAGAGAGGTGCGGATATGGGGGCAATAACGACCCTAGCTAGCCATGAACCCGCGCATGCCCAGATGTGGCCATCTCCCACGCTCCATGAGACCCTTCCCGCCAAGCACCACGCCATCCCGGCTCGTGAGGGAAGCATAAAAGGGGAAAACATGGGGATGGGCGGGACAGAGGGGTGGAGATGAATGAGATAGAGTAGGAAAATAGTGCAAGGCATGCATCCAAACACCCTACACCTAGTGGTGCTGGGACGGGGCTTAGGATGGTCCGAGTAGGAAAATAGTGCAAGGCATGCATCCAAACACCCTACACCTAGTGGTGCTGGGACGGGGCTTAGGATGGTCCGAGAAGGGCAACCAATCACCCTATAATTACTTGGCAATCTGTCTCGAGCTCAGGACGCTGCACCCCCATAGTCTATGGCATACTGCCATCACCTCCGTAGCCAAAGCAATGAGGCAGTGATCATACCATCTTGTTGGGCCCCCACAAGATCGCCTTCATGATCTCTGGGTACCACTCCAGTCCTCCAGTGTCCTTCATTCTGCATAAAAAGAGGCATCGACAATGCATTTGGTCCACCCTGGCAGGTCGCCATTATGTTGCAGCGCTCTCGGCACGCCCTTGTCTTTGGTCAGGTGTGAGAGCTACCACAAGTCATACGCTGTATCCTTGGTCGATTCATAGCCTTATTCGTCAGAATACCTGGCTCATCATGTCTTCTTTTGTTCCTCGCCATCCACAATTCCACAAAGACCACATACCGTAGAGAAAAATCACGGCGGTGTTCTCTGAGCAGTAGCTAGGATCAACCAAGTCCTGCGCCCATGTCCGGGGATGCAGCCGTAGCAGTTTATTAGCGCCTGTTAATGCTCTCCAAAAACAGCAGGCCACCGTACAGTCCATGAGGACATGCGCTTGATGGATTCCTCCTCAATGCCATAGACATCGCAGTTTGGCACAGGCTCGATGTGTCTCTTATGAATAACTGCTTTTGTCGGCAGGATTCCATTCACCACGTGCCACTAGAAAACATGGACCTTTAGGCAAACACATAACCGCCAAATGCGCTTCCAAGTCAGATCGCCCGAGGCGCTGATGCCATTCCTTGCTCTGCTTGGTACCACTACTTGTTTTAGAGACGACGGTAACGGTAAGTCGATCTCACGTTATATAGTTGCCGTGTTTCTCCGGCTTCCAGTCCCAAACATTCTCACGAGCTCCCCCAATTAGCGTACTCAAAATGGCATGAACATCAATATCCACAAAAAAAAAAAGAATGGTTGATCACCTCTTCATTCCATCCACCACTCAGTGTGATAAGTTCAGGAACCAAGGGCACCTGCGGATCCTCTAGCACGACCTAGCGGTTTCCCTTCGAAGTGGTTCAGGATCCACCGGTCATGTCAGATGTTTGTCGAACTTCTATCATCACCGATTATTTTCAAGAGCTCCTTCTGCAACACCTCTCTTCCGGCTAGGAACACACGCCAGGTTTGGCTGGTATGTTTTCTTCGAGATGCTGACAGGAAATCCGATCGAATCATGAAAATACCGGCCCCTCAAAATCCTTGGACACAAAGAATTTGAATCTTAAAAATGCTGGCACGGGCTCGGCGGCTTTGCCAAGTTGCCATGCATGCTGAGCGAAGCAACCGATGAGGTAATAAAACAAGAATATGACACTAATTTCGTACGTATTAAGAGCACTCACAATGCAGACTCTATCATAGAGTCTAAAGTTATTTATTACCTCGAACAATGTGGACTTGGAGTCTAAATAAGACTTGGAGTCTTATTTTTTCTACCTCTTTCTTCAATAAATATGTTGTCACATCAGCAAAATACCATAAATAATATGTAATTAAGTGTCTTGGACTCTGTGATAGAGTCTTGCATTGTGAGTGCCCTCGACCGGGGGCGACAGCGGCGGCCTCATCATCAGCACCAACGCCCTGAACCGCGTCGTCGGCAAGGAGGAGATCACCGTGGAGAGCGAGCGGCGTCACGCTGCAGCAGCTCATCGACGCCGCAGCTCGTGCCGGGCTGGCGTTGCCGCACTCGCGCGCCCTACTGCTAGCTGGCTGCGGCCGGCTCACGGTCGGCGGCTTGATCGTCTCCACGGGCGCGCACTTACGGGAGCTCCCTGTGGGGCAACGGCTAGCTCTGTCGTGCACGAGTACGTTGTCGGGATGAGGGTTGTGACGCCGGCGCCACCGATCGAGTGAGGGGTATGCCAAGGTCCGGGTGCTCGTCTCGTCGACGGCGACACCGATCGAGCTGAACGCGGCCAAGGTGTCACTCGGCGTCATTTCTCAGGTACCGTAACACAGGGATCGATCTGACGAGGGACACTATCCTTTATCCTCTTCTATCGCTTCCGCCGCAGCGTGACGACGGCTGTCTTTTTGCTCTCCGTGTCATGTCCCTGAAACACCTGAACGTTCAATAGACAGAACCTTGTTTTAAAGTGAATAAGCGCACAAAGTTCTACCCTAAAAACTAATCATGCACCGTACGTAAACCTTTAGAGTTTCTTATACCAGGTTAAAAATACTGATTCACAAAATTGCACATGCACAGCACATTGATAGCAAAACACACACACACACACATGCAATGCCGTATAATTAAGTTTTGCTTGTAAACAAATACAAATGCGGTTTCCTAAACAATTGTTGAGTGTTGACTTATTAGGACACTCACAATGCAGACTCTATAATAGAGTCTAAAGTTATTTATTACCTCGAACAATGTGGACTTGGAGTCTTATTTTTTCTACCTCTTTCTTCAATAAATATGCTGCCACATCAGTAAAATACCATAAATAATATGTAATTAAGTGTCTTGGACTCTGTGATAGAGTCTTGCATTGTGAGTGCCCTTAGAGCGGCTCCAAAAACTTCATATGTCCCTCCTAAATGCTAAGTATAGAGATTTTGGTGAAAAACTACATTTCAACATGTTCTTTATAAGTAGTTATGCAGATATGACCACCTTCTATTTTGGATTTTTCGCTAACCAAAATACAAGATAAAAATGGTTTTTAGAGTGCGCACGAGATAAAAAAACTGTTGGAGAGTGAAAATATATAGAAAGTGATTTTTATGCAAAGGACTCTTCAAATGATGATCTAGAGAGTAAAATTCAGAAAGACCCTTAGAGATGCTCTTAGCTTCCTAGGGGTCACATAGATCTTTATTTATTGGGTTGGAGGATGAGCGGGTCATGCACACCGTGGTTGGCAAGATGAAGTTGTTGGGAAGGAGTGAAGGAGTGAGGGCCAAGTCGGTATGGGCCTGCCCATGGCCATATGGCAGTGGCGGGGGCAAGGATGAGGTCGTTGCGAGGGATTGGCGGCGGGGCAGTGGATGGTGGGTGAGGAGGAAGACAGATATCAAATCTGAAAGCAATTGTGCAAGGAGAATGGTTGCACGCGGAGGAAGAGGGCAGAGGGGCCACTAGCGGTGGAGGACGGGGAAGGCGTGGGAGGAAGAATTGCGCGTGGCACGGGGAGAAAGCGGGGCATTACTTTGTCACCTTTTTGTTTCTTAGGCTCCCTGCTCTTTGCTTGGTATCTTAGACCTTTAAAACCCCTCCTGTTTTATAAAAAAAATGGTACGAAGAAATGACGAGGGACTTCAATTTGTAACTGTATGGGGCCGTGCAGCCTAGAGTCGGAAATCCTTCTATGGGCTGAGCCCAGTTCGAACCGCTAAGAACCACGTAAATTATTTTTCTCGTAAGCTAACTATCTTAAATTTTGACAGTGTAAACAATTATGGCACCAAAACATGTATACTATGAAATATGATAATGTCTTTTTTTTTCCTTTTTATCCATCTAATAAAAAATGGTAAAGCTTTTGCCACCTTTCTAAAAAAAACTATTAAGTGTTATAATTAATAATATTATTTACATAAATTTGGTCAAATTTAATATCATTTGAATTATGATAAAACTAGAGTTTCTTTCATTTTGCGATGGAAGCGGCATGTTTTATTCCTTGGAATGATTTAGTAAATTGTTTCAGTAGTTGTATCAACATTTTCTTCCGAATAATTTCTGTAATAGTGTTAATCCCAAGATAAGGATAACTCCTACGATACTGTAAAAGAAATATGAATGCTTACCAAGTGGAGAAAAAAACTAGCTACTATAGGAGAATCAGGGGAAAATGAAAGGAAAGATAAAAGAGATAAAAGGTAAAGGAAGAGAATAAGAAAACATTATTGGCCAATAATGTAGCACATCCAATGTGTCGCAAGCCCGTTGGCAAGGAAAACTCAGCTGGTTAGGTTTTCTCATGAACAAGTTTAGTGAGTTAAATTCTCTACTTGACGCGAGTGCTCTTATGTTTTTGAATTTGTTTTAGAATTTAATAGAGTTATTTTTTGAATGGTGAGTGACGTGCTCAACAACATTGACATATGTGGTGACTTCATTAACATCGGGATCATATTGTTTATTTTTTCGGAGGTGCTTATAGAAGCAGAATGTGTATGTATTCATTGCACTACTACCAAACATATTTTCGGAGGTGGTCATAATCAATTTCTAGAGACGGATATGCTGCCTGCCTCTCAGTCGCAGTCACTGTTAATGAGTATTTTTTTAGGCGGCATAACGCCCTTCTCTAGGAAGAAATCACAAAATATTAGAACAGAGAGACGAGGGGAGAGAGCAGAGAGAGAGACGGACACTCCATCTTAGAAGCCTTAGAGCATCTCCAAGGGCTTTGCAAATAGACTTTGCATTGACATATTTGCAAAAAAGACTAGAAAATATCCCTCCAATGGTTTTGCAATTGAGGTTTCCAATTTGGTAAACTTTGCAAATAGAGGTTGAGCCTTTGCATATATGCCTACCTCTTCCCCACTTTGCATCCAGGAATCACGTCGGTCCACGTCACACTCCTGGCGCGCGCGAGCTTCCCTTCCTCCTGGCGCGCGCGATCTTTCTTCTGCCTGGCGTTCGCGAAGTCGATCGTATCGGCGATCTCCGATCCCCTTCGCGCGGCAGGAGCCGGCCCGTTCGCGACGTCCATCCGGCTATCGGCGATCTCCCCTTCGCGCGCCAGGAGCCCGTTCGCGAAGTCCATCCGGCCTATCGGCGATCGCCAGGAGCCAAAGCAGACCGTCGCGATCTGGACTTCGCGCGCGAACTCCGTCGTCTTGGCGCGGGGATCGGTCCTCCATCGTCCTGGCGCACGAAGAGGCTCTCCCTCCGCCGGCTGAATACGTCTTCTCGCGTGCGATCTCCCGTCCTCCAAGGTATACTCCATGCATCCCAATCTCTCTCCAACTCGGTTCCGATAGCAGGCGGCCATTGTTCGTAGGGTATGAGGATGGGCACGCTCAGTATGATGAACGCATGAATTATCGGATACATGTTCTGGCCATGTTTATTTCATATAAAGTTGTAAAAGTTTGCTGTAATTTTTTGTAGATTGGATCAAATGCCTGGAAAACCTCTTTTCTCATTGACCGCTAGCAAGCGTGCTACGTCAGCCTCAGTTGGGTATCTCAGATATTCGGCTTCAAATATTTGTACAACTGCAGTAACGAACTTACGTAGGCTCTCAAGTGCAGTGCTTTCGCCAATGCGAATGTACTCATCTGTAGCATCAGCAGAAACCCCATATGTGAGCATACAAAGAGCGACAGTGACTTTCTGGAAGCAACTCAGACCGAGCACACCTGCCGCATCCCTTTTCTGCACAAAGTAATGATCATGTGCTTCAACCGCATTCATGATGCGTCGGAAAAGAGGCTTGCTCATTCTGAATCTGAACAAAACAAACAAAAGTTCAACACCTCGAAAAATAGACAAATACTATGAATTAATGTAATGTCAAAGAATATAACAACCTCCGACGGAATAAATCATCTCCATACGTCGGATTATCCGCCAAATAATCTTGATACATCCTCCGGTGGCCGCCTTCTCTATCACAAAAAATAACAGCATGGCCAGGGACCGAACCACCATGTATTCGTTTACTTTTATGCAAAAACATGCGCACAATCGAAGCAGCAACGAAGATGTCGTAGTCCTCGTCGTCCGAAGAATCGTCATCCAATTGCTTCCGGAGACGTGATCTAGAAGCCCTCAACTAAGAAAAATTGCACAGCTCATAATATAGAACAAAATAAACATGATTTGGATCAAGATATTCGTATACGAAGATAAAACCTTTGCGATGTGCCGTGCACCGAGGCTTAGATCTGTTGTCTGGCAACCTGGATGCCATCTGTGTCGTCCCTGGATGATCTTGTAACGAAGACGCAAGGAACTGGCAGGGAATTTTGACCACGTGAGTGGCTTCCAGCGATTAGTACGATTTCCAAGCGATCTGGCTTCCAGCGATTATTTCAGCGAGTGGCAGGCAGCCGCATAGGAACTGGCGGCGGCTCTGTTCCTCACGACGACGTGGGCGCGAAGAGAAGCCAGAACTGACGGCAAACAACTGAATGGCGCGCCAAAACAGAATTTTTTACAGAAAAAAAATATAGGACTTGGCAAAATGCAAAACGGTTGGAAATCACGTCTTTTACGACTTTGCAAATTTATTTAGGACTTTGCAAATTCTCTCAAATACAAAACTGAAAATGCATAACCCTTGGAGATGCTCTTAGTAACCCGTTTAAAACGCAACAGTAATAAACTATTTCTCTCAAGCACCAACAAAAGCAGATTAAACACAACCGCCACTCCAACTAGATCTTCAACGACACCCTCCAGCCGTGAGGCACTGTCTTGGGCAAATCTTCACTGAAACCAGCATACTGATTCTTGGTGGTCACCCAACAGGAAGCCACCACATCATCTTGGCTTGAAATTGAGCTCGGCTATCATTCCCCTCAGTTGATCCTCCTTTTCCCTTGGACATAGAATTATCCAATTCTGTGCCATACACATGATCCTTTGGTAGAGTATCTCCATACTCTTCCAGCCACATTTCTTAGTTTCCAAAGACTCCACAGGGCTGCTGCAGTAATAATATATGTAACACGGTGTTTCCTATTAGAAAGCCAAAATTTTCCAATCTCATCTAAAGAACCACCTATATTGATTTTCAGATGGAGGACAAAGTCTTCCAAAGCTGAACTGCTATCACACAGTCAAAGAAAAGGTGCTGAATGGATTCAGTTTCACAGCAAAATAAGCAAGTTGCATCATCTAATTTTCTTCTTTTTCTCAGATTATCTCTAGTTAACACCTTATTCTTGGAAACCAGGCAAAGGAAAAAAATGCACTCTAGGAGGGACTTTTATTGACCAAAGGGCTGGAACCAACGCTGGTTGGACACCTCTAAAATTAATTACTTTGTATAGAGACTGAGTAGGTGCCATTAGAGGCAAATTGCCATATCAGATAATCCTCCTCATTGGACAAGGTAATTGTGGAGGCCAGCTGACAAACTTCTAGCCACTGATCTTCTAAACTATCATCTATGTTTCTCCTAAAAGGGCATTTGAGAGTTGAACCATCCCAAACCTCTAAAATTGTTGCATTCTTCTCATTAACTATCTATAAAGTTTCCAAAACTGGATCGCGAGACTTGAAGACCCCAACAAATTATCCTCCCAGATTCTAGTTCTATCACCTCTTCCTATCTTCCAGTGAAAACCCATTCTAGCTAATTGAGCAGCCAAACATAAAACCTTTAAAGAAACTAGAGGCACCACTAATTAGCTGTCTTGTATTTGAAGTCTACCAACTCTCTCCAGAGTTGACTTTTAGGGAACTTGCCATTCATTAGCTTCTCGTCCTTCCTTTGGGAAGAATAGAACAACCGAGAGATTTAGCTGCAGTTGGATGTCACTACCCAGGTAGGTAATCTCGTCAGTTACCACGAGAACAATGAATACAAGTTGTAGGCCAGCAAGAATAATCACAAAAGCCACACCTTACGCCATGCAAAAACCGGATGCTAGACGCAAAGTACATGCATATAAACAACCCTACAAAATCTTTGGCGAATTGCGAGTGCCAGAGATGCCGGGGACGGCATAAAAGAAACCCTCATTCCACGATCGACGGTCAGACCCACCATCGCAACGCGCCCACAACACCAATTCGATGGCTAAATCCGCATGCCTTTGCCTTTGGCTTTAACCCTGCTCCACGTCTGATCGGCAAGGGCACGCGCGTGCTCATCTTCGCTTCTAATTTCTAAAAGATTATTCGCCACTGCGAATTTCTTTACGAGATTTCCGCGTAAAAGCGACGGAATGGGCTTTTTTTTTGGGCTTGAGTGGGATCCTTCTGATCCGATTTAGGACAGGGTTAGATGCTGACAGGCAGAGTTGTTTATGGGAAAACCACTGGCTTGATGTGCTGATGCTTTGTACTATAAAATTATCTTTGGTGTTGGTGTGATTTCAGCATCATGTGAGGATGAGGCTTAGTGAAGGAGAGAAACTGGGTGCAGTCTTGCAGACTTGGTTTTGTTGTCAGGCAACTGTGATGAAGGCTAAGCTGATCTTGTCTGCTGGCTGTTGCATTGCAGCTTTCATGGCCACTAAATTATAGTAGAATATGGAATCTCTTCCCTATTTTCAGCTTTGGACTTTGTGCTCTTAAACTACTAGTAGGAAGTACTAGATTTCTTTGTTTTATATCAAATTTACCAAACTCTTGGTTAGCTGTTAGGTACACCAGAATTGCCAAATCTGCCACTAAGCCAGATGACTTATGTTCAAGTCAGGAGTCAGTGGAACCTACCTCATTGACATGTTTGCGGCATCTTAAGCTGACCATTACTCAAATGTCCTGTTTATATACCCAAAATAAAACAAAATATGTTTTCATTGGTCATTAATGTTTAAAGTCTGGCATCATCAGATGCAAAAAAGCAAAAAGATGATCAGTGAGATAAAAGTTGCCCTCTTAAATCTACTCAGCATGTAAAAAAGTTGTTAATCCAAATTGTGGAGCCGTATCATTCTGATATTCAGATATGCTAATTTATGCGCCATATTGCCATGCGCCTGCCGATGTGTACCAGGAGGAGAATTGTGACCTAGACAGCCATTGATGGGAGCAAAAAGTTGCTGCCTCCATTGTTTTCCCCACATTGCCTTGTTTCCCTCTCTCTGTTTTTTTTTTCCTTTATTTTTGGGGATAAATTTATCCCTCAACAAACCAATACTTGCTTGTTTTCTGATCATCCGTAGCTTCAAAGGCGAACATGATGCCGGTAGTGTGAAGCAATACATGTAGCAATGTGTGGTGCAGTAGAGACTGTACCCTTTTTAGATTGCAAGTTTTGTGTGTCGGCCACTGAGTATTCCCTGAAAAACAATGCTACTCCTGTTCTAAAAGTGAACATGTGTTTCTGATGGGAATGGGATTAGTAAGGGCAACATTTGAGATGATCTACTATGTTTTTTAAAGACGTATGTTAGATGTTACCACACACCTTTGATCGTCCATCGTCCTGCGTTGGCGCTACTTTGAGTTGCCAGTGTTCAGAAATCGGAGCCAAGCAATGCAGGCCGGCCGGACTGGAAAACGTCGTTTCTTGTAGTACATTTTTTCTGGATGAATCTAGGGTTCTAGGCTTGCTTGAAAGTTGAAACATATGCAGACAAGCAGATTTGCTCTTGCTCCCTTCAGCAAATCATGACTCTGACTTAATCAGTCTGTTTGCTTGAGCTTATCAGCCGAATCTACCAGTCATTCAGCAATTCAGCATACTTTCTGCCATGGCTTAGAGCCAAATGACTTCAAGCATGTTTTCTTGCTGCAGCATACTATCTGAACATGTGCCCATGAATACTTTTCTTTCTCGAGAAAACGGAGTAGAGTAGGAGTACTTGTCTATCAGTGCTTATCAGAGACAATTCTAAAGTGATGTAATGGAAGCAAGACTTTGCTATTGATTTTACTCATCCATGGAAAATTTTACAGCTATTGCATAGAGTAATGTACTGGAAACAGTCAATGTTCAAAGTTCAGATGTCATTCATTTGAACAATATCATCATGACACAGGGTGGTCAACACCACAAGTTTTAGTTTTTTTTTTCACAAAATCCCCAGAACGCATTTGCATCATTGTACAATCATCAGGGATTCATGGCACTACCATATCATCATCCCCTGCAAATCTCGGTGAGCTCATCAAGGCTGTCCGACTCGGCGGCGATCTTGGACGCCGCCGACGACAGGAAGCGGAAGCCGGCGTCGCTGGCGCTCTTCCTGACAGAGGCCAGCTGCTGGGACTTCTTGCAGTAGGCGATGAGCCCCTGGATGGGGTTCTCCACCTCGGAGCTCGCGCTGCTGCTCCTCCTCAGCGCCGGGCCCGCGCCGTCGGACTCGCTCGAGGTCCGGACCGACGAGGAGGCTGACGAGCTCGACGACGACGACGAGCACGAGGACGACGAGGACGACGGCAGCGCAGGGACGGAGGACGTCTTGTTCGACGAGGAGTACCGGACGATGACGCTGGAGAAGGACCGCCTGTGCCCGTGCTCGCGCTCCTTGTACCGGCCTCCTGCGGGTGCGGCGGCACGGCTGCTGCCGCCGACGACGCCGACGCCGCCGGTGTGGGAGGCGATGCACCTGTTGCTTCTGATCTGGGCGAACGGGTTCTTCTTCCTCCACGCCCTGGGTTGCCCATGGGCGAGCTCCTCCCTTGCTCCCCTCGCCGCGCCAAGATCGTCCGGGTTCCCCGGCTTATTGGCTGCGAAGATGGTCTTGAGGTACGCCTTGGACGCCTTGAGCCTGAGCCCGAGGTTGAGCTGCCTCATGAACCTGAGCTTCCTGGACCACGGCTTCCTCTCCCCGCCGGTCGCCGCCGCGGCGTCGTCGTCTGCCAGCGCCAGGCCGGCCGCGTACTCCTGGAAGTACTCCTCGACGTTGAGCTCCCCGCTGACGTAGCACGAGTTGGCCGGCGACGCGTTGCACGACTCGTACGGAGTCGCCGGGGCGGTGCTGATGCTGATGCCGTGGAGGTGGTGGAGAAGCTCCCTGCTGCCGCCTCTGCTACATCCCCCGCGGCCGTCCAGGAGCTCCTCCACCATCTGGATGCGCGGCGGCAGGTGCAGCGGCAGCAGCTTCCCCTTGTAGAAGAGCTCGTCCGCCGGCGACGCCAGTGGCTCCCCCCACCGGTCCAGCGGCGCCGACATGAACTCGAACTCCCGCGCCCCGGCAGAGCTGCTCAGGTCCATGTCGATGTAATCCTCCTCCTCCTCTTCTTCCACCTGCCGCTGCACCTCTCCTCCATCCCCCTCCTCTCGCCTTCCCGCCATTGCCGCGTGTTCTTTGGTTGTGGCGTGCCGGCGCGCTGCGTCTGTCTGTCTGTGTAGGATGATTTTTCGGTGCTGAAACGGCAGAGGAATCGATGGAGTGGGGGTTATAAACAAACTGGAACGCTCGTGCTTTACAGGGGGCCTGGCCTACCAACCATATTCCGCATGATCGGCTTCTTGTTCGCGTCTCGGCCATCTCCGTGTCGTGTCGTCCCTCCCTCCATATCATTGCTCCATCCCTGGCTTTGGCGCCATCTTTTTCTGATGAAAACCCGGCTTTGGTGGCGCCTCTGCCGTCTGCCCTCTGCGAGTACTGATTATAGGGCGCAGCTCTTTTGCTTTTTTGAACGCCTTCCCTCTGCGGCGGTGCATAGGAGTAGGAGTAGCATGCTTCTCGTCTTTCCATGGCTAGAGTCACCTCGTGCCATTTCATATCAGACAGTAGGAGGAGTACTCCAGTGCAGTGTTGGTAAGGAATTGTTATTGGATGATCACTGTAGGATGCGGCAATGATCGTTTGGAGTTCCCAACTAGTGTCTGGGAGAGTTACGAGCGGTACGGACGATACGCAGGATCTGTGACTGTGCTGGGACTGGGATTCCTTGGGTTGCTGGACCTGGACCCGTGCGTGCTTCACTAAAATCTTTGGATGACACATTGCCGTTGCTTGCTACGGTCAAGTTTTGAATTCGAAATGGGTTGCGTTCAAAAAAAAAAAAAATCGAAATGGGTAAGCAGCTCGTGCCCCGGAACGGAACGAGGGCGCACACTGCGAGCACGGAGCACTGCGAGCAGGCTGGCTGCGACCAGTGACGCGCTACACTGCACCAACCTACTGTAGTAGGCGTGCGCGTTTGTTTTTACGGCATCGGTATCACTGCCACGTTTGTGCGTCAGGCGTTGAAGCGTGTGAACGGCCCATCACTCTTCACTCATCAGTCATCAATGACCAACCGCTCGGGATTCAGGCCTGTGCTCGGGGTAACTTTGATTAAAATTACAAAAATAATATTAATATTTATAATATAAAATAAGTATCAATAGATTAATAATGAAATATATTTTCGTAATATAAATTTTGTTTCGGACATAAATATTAATACTAATCACTGTAAACTTGATTAAATTTTAGCAAATTTGACCGACACGAATTCTATATTTGCGTTCTATTTAGGACGGAGAGAGTAGTAACATTCAGGGCCACATATCAGTAGAGATTGCTAAAAGAAAAATTAGAAATTGGCATTTTACTCATGTTTTCAAGGTTAATCATGATATTATCCTTATCTTTAAAATTTTATTACTTTATCTTTATTTTTTGAATCCATAATTAGAAATTGACTTTTGACCTTATCCTAACCTCTTAACTTCCATTGAAGTGTAACTTATTAAACTTCACTAGTTTTCAAATATTTCCAAAATTTTATGTAAAAGTTCTTTCAAAATGTAAACGAAATATTTAATATCAAAATAGAGGTTAAAATCATATAGTACTAAAATGCCTAGGGGCAAACTTACATATGAGAATTAGTCTTCTTCTTTTTTTGTCCAACCAGTACCGTTCACTTTTCTAAACAGAAGAGAGATAAACTCTGCTTTCATTTTGAAAAGGCAAAGGGGACATACAAAATTAAATAAATTTGGGTAAAATCATAATTAGACTTCAAAATAATGGTAAGAACATAAGAGACCATTTTAAGTATAACTATGTTTTTTTAAAAAAAATAACAATATTTATAATAACAGATAGGTATCATTAAATTTTGTCGGCGTCTGGACTCGCGATCCAGACACTAACTAGTGATTGTGAGTTTGCGTGCCCCTATACCCAGATGGTGATGCAAGAAGGACACAAGAGATTTATACTGGTTCGGTCCAATGATGCCCTACGTTTAGTGTGAGGATCAAGCCTTGTATTATCTTGCACGTGAAGTGCTCGTAGTAGGGGTTACCAATGTGTGTGAGACAGGAAAAGTGTCCTCGGTCTCGGCTTGAGTGGTGGTAGAGTGCTCGTGTGAGTTCTCAAGTTGTTGTGTTGTAGTCTTCGTGTTCCTGAACGGAGCTTTGCCTTCCCTTTTATAGTCTCAAGAGGAGGCAGGGTTTACATACGCGCTGATATTGCTATCTATTCCGGCGTACAAGTGGAAGATGGTGTCGGGGCTGTAGCAGCAAGGTGTTTTCTGCTCGGAACTGTGATCACAGTGTGATTGTCGCTGTTGATGTCGTTCGGGTCATCCCTCATGCTGTGGATTTGACGCCTAACCCTATTCTTTCCTTACCAAGTTCTGTTCAGGGGCGTAGCCATCCTCTCCGAGGCCTCTTCCCTTGAACTGCGCTCGAATACGGCAATATTTTATTGTAGCATTAGTACTCGAGACATGACGTCTCCCATCCCCTCTGATCAGTTGTACACACAGTAATAGTGGTTAGGTGTAACAGGGGAGGGAGTAGGTAGCACACTAGGCGTCATGCCCTGATTCAGTATGGGTGCAGACATGCCCTGCGTCCCATCTGTGGTGCGGGTGTCGTGCGCAGAAAGCCGAGGAACAGTCGGTTCGAGCCGAGACCGGGGCTCGGGCGAGACGGAGAATTCGTCCGAGGCCAAGGCTTGAACAAGTCAAAAAAATTATCCGAGGCGAGGGCTCGGAAGAGTCAGAGAATTCGCCCGAGCTCTGGGCTCAGACGAATCGTGAATTCTCTGTGATCGGGGCTCGAGCAAGCCACAGAGAGATTCTGTTCACTGGTCATGCCTTCAGCCGAAAGAGAGTTGTCCCGGCCCATCTTAAGGCATTTTGGGCCTATTTTCTTATCTCAATTTGAATACCCCGTCTTACTATACCCGATCAATTTGTTATGAGATATATTTTTATAGTAAATCTGATCAAACTTTAAAAGTTTTGACTAGACATAGAGTTATAGTGTTTTTTTATGATAGTACTGTGGTAACCCTTGTTTCTTCGGCAACGTTAGACGACATGTCACATACTACTACACCGTAGGAGTAGCAAAATCCACAAGCCGGATTTCGGCGGACAATAGTATATATACTAGCTAGCCCCAATCCTACACGCCTACGGCCTACAACTACCCGGCAGACCAAAGTACAAGACGTTTCCATTTGGTAGATGGATTGCTGAGTTGTCATTTCGATACGTGTTGTGCCTTTGACTTTTGTGATAATGCTGAATGTTGCTGATGCACTTCTATTGCTGTACTCCTATTATATTCCCTGCTAGTAGTACTGCTCCATTCGAGTGTAGTGTCCTCCAGTCCATCAGCTGCTAATGTGGCTGATTAGCGTCGTCCTTCCAATCAGGTCGTCGTGCTGTGCTCTGTGATCTATGAAATTATTCGTCTGCCAAGGCTCTCTAATTGCTGCTGAGTCGATCAGGCAGTTGAAAAATGGGAGATGCAGGTTAGGTCGAGGTCAGCTCCTCCGCTCAACTCCGGATTTGCGGTGAATTGCAGGGCGGAATGGCGTACCCACTTGCGAGCCCGCAGCGGCTGCTCCTGCGCGGTCGGCGGTGGTTGGAACCTGCAAGATTCTTGCTTCGCGATGTTAGGGTCTGTTTGAGCTAACAACGGCTTTATGAGCTGTTATGAGCTTTTTTTTGTGCCAAACATTTATTTCCAAAACAGCTTCATGGGTGAAGCTGTTTTTCTCCTCCTCTCACAAAGATATAAGTTGGATGAAGCTGGAAAAAAGTAGCTTATTGCAGCTTCTCCCTCATTTCTCTCTCTCAACTATGCATGAAGTAGTTGGTGAAGCTATTTTGCCAAACACTTTCTACAAAACAGCTCAGCTTCATCTAGAAAGTCACTCATGAAGCTATTTTCTAAAAAAACAGTTTTACTAGTGAAGTTGAGCTGTGCCAAACAAGCCCTAAGTATAATCTCTAAAATAAGAATCGTAATAATATATACTAGTAGAAGTAGAAGGTTAAGCAAAGGATCTAATAAAGGTGGATAGCTACATGAACATGTAGGCTCACTCTTATATGCCGTAATCTTCGGATTTTTTTTTTCATAAAGGCAAGGCAGACAGGAAAAGCAACACGAAAAGTGCAATATGTCATTTCATGAAATTTCAACCAAGACCTTTTCCTATAGGTAGAGGAAGTGGGGAAGGCATCGAGTTAGATGTTACTCCATCCGTCCAGTAAAGAATGAAATTGTTTTTGTGAAAACACATACGGAAATTATCTATGTGTTTGTGGCAGTTGGTGAGAGCTGAAGGGAAAATTTGACCTTTAGTTTTGGTCTCTTGTTTAGATCGTGAAGGGAAATAAAAGGAGAAAGTTGAAAAGACCACTATCGTTTTGTGTAAGGGTCTTGATTGTAGAGGATAACTAGGTGAGTAGAAATGGAGAAAAAATACAAAGAAATATGATAGGGATGCATATAGAAAACACAAAGTTGGAAACACACATGAATTTCATATGGATGGGGTGTGAGTGATCATATAAAAAAAATAGGAAACAACAGCACGTGTAAATTTGATTGGAGAAATAATTATGATCTTACCCCTAAACATCAAATCATTTAAAAATAAAAAACAATATATAGAAGAGTAGTATGAGGCAGTAGGCAACCGTGACTCCGTGAGCTTATATCCATTGTCTAGCGGCTCTCTCTCCTCAGTGCATCCTCTCCTTCTGCTTCTGTACACATGAAAGATATTGGTCCCGGCCACCGCTTGATGTGTTGATGCAGCTGAGGTGGACATGTAGCAGACAACGGCTGTGCACCGTGTGAGGCTGCAGGGTTTGCTTCATACCCTATCGCAGCACACTGCCTGACTGCCAGCAAGAGATGGAGCTGTGTGTGGGCCGGTCGGGGTGGATAGCTGATAGCTCACACCGCTCGCCGCTACCGGAGGAGATGGATTTGTGTTGATCCGGCAAGGGTGGTGGCTCGCTGTTGTTGCAGAAGACAGAGCTTCATGCGGCCAGCAGGGGTGGATGCGATCTGATAGTTTGCCACGAGTGCTTCCAATCTGTGGCATGGAGGCTACTATTTCGTCGATATTGCCTCAATCCTATAGAGCCCTCTAAATACTACAGACATAGGGGATGCAAGAGAAGTATGAATAATGATGATTAATGGTAGAAGGGGAAGCAATGAGATCATGGTAGAGGGAGGCTGACATGTGCCATGGAAGTGAAAGAGGTGCATTCATATTTCTGAAAACTGTTATCCACTATGCAAGGATCACAAGTGGAGGCTGACGCACAGATGAATGGATGGAACTTGAATTAGCAATGAATGAAATGAGGCTTAGTGGGAGATTGCAGTTTTTGTGCGGCTGTGGCCTTTGTGGGGCATGATGATGACGTGGCTTAAGGAGATGTTAGAGAATTAGGCTAGTGGGGTTTTGCTTTATAAGAGTTATAGATAAGGACATTTGTTTTTCAATAGAGCATAATTATCGCTCCTCCAGTGAAGTAATTAGTGGGAGTTTGTTCTCTAAACTCACATTCTCCTTCCCACCAAAACATCCACTCCCACAAAACGAAGAAAATATTTCTAAACTCCTATATCCAATCTCACATTCTCTCCTTTCATTTACGTCCAACCAAACATGCACTATATTTATTATAGAATAGTGTTAAGTCAATGATTTAAAATTTAACCAAATTTATATATGGAAAAAATAATATCTCCATTCCGAATAGACTATTATTCTAGATTTCAACTAAATTAAACTTTTTTTAAACTTTGACTAGATTTATAGCAAATATTATCAATATTAGTATATCTAAATATTTTTAATTATAAAAAATATATCTATGATTCATCTATCACTCATCATAAAATTAGTAATCTTTTATATATATTTTGTCAAATTTAACATTCATTGACTCGAATAGCAAAATAACAGTCTTCCTAGGGCTGAGAGAGTACAAATGTTTATTATGCTAAATAAATTTCACTAGATTTGTCATGAAATATATTTCTTATATTATACATATTTAAAGAGTCATACCTCAAATCAATGTTATCTTAAATGCTAAATGGTTTAGCCATTATTTAGGCAAAATAGCCACTTAAACAGACAAAACGGCTCTTTAAATGGGATAAGTGGCCGACTAAGGCCTTGTTTATATCAAAATTTTTTTAGATTTTGACACTGTAGTATTTTCGTCTTTATTTGACAAACATTATCCAATTATGGAGCAACTAGGCTTAAAAGATTCATCTCGTGATTTACAAGTAAACTGTGTAATTAGTTATCTTTTTTAATCTATATTTAATGTTCCATGCATGTGCCGTAAGATTCGATGTGATGGGGAATCTTGTAAAGTTTTGGGTTTTTGGGTGTATCTAAAGAAGGCCTAAACGGAAACACTATACCATAGTGTAGGGCTTTGATATGTGAACAGGCAAAACGACCGCTTAGATGAACAGTATCTAGAGTTATATTATTTTTATTATGGAGGTGATATGTAAAAGAATCAAACTCTTCATCTCATTCTTGCACGGACGCCTGCGCGCTTATGGGAGTACATACAATCTTTTTTACATATCGTTTGTTGGTTAGTAATTAGCCCTGTCTAGTTTCCAAATATTTTATTTTTATCTTATTATATCAAATCTTTAGACGAATTTTGTGTAGTAATTAGCCCTGTCTATGGACCATTAAATATAGATAAAAATAGCTAATTACACAGTTTGTGTATAATTTGTGAGACAAATTTTTTGAGTCTAATTAATCTATGATTGAACATTAATTGTTAAAATAAAACGAAAATACTATAATAATTGAATCCAAAAAAATCATTTTCGGGTTCCAAGAATCTGTTTGAGAACCTGACGCGTCAAATTACAGATCCCAGTGCACTAGAGGCCAGAAGCTTCACATTCTGACGCGCAAGAGAACAAGAACATCCGACAGCCTACGTCTGAGCCGGTGTCAACCAAAGCTGCCTGCAAGTACCAGAAACAAAAGCCACGAAAGATGCCTGCCGGGTCACACTTGATCTGAACGTCTGATCGATGGAAGCAGGAGCACACAGCACACACCCGACCCAAGAAGCGCTGCAAAGCAACGACGAGTGGTACGCGCGCACACGACCGCAAGCAGCCAAATGATGTTCGCGCATGGCACCGCGCGCGCACACGCGCGCGCGTCGGTCTCGTCCATGCTACCGTGGCTGGGCAGACAGCCGGGCGTCTCCTTCGGGCGCGTCCATAAACGCTGGCTCCCTAAAGAAGGGGGCGGGGGCGGTCTCAACGCTCGAGGCGTTGCTTTGCCGCCTCTGTGCGACGACGGAAGCGGCAAGCGGGCAAGGGCTCTCTCTCCATTTCCTCCCCGCTCACCAGCAGCCCTGGGGGCCATATGGGACCCTGGCCCTGCCCTGCGTTTTGCATAGCCATGGACGCCGAGTGGCGAGTGGGCACTGGGCAGGAACAGGTTGGTATGGTTCGCTGAGAAATTTGATGCCAAGTGATGGACGCAAAGTGATTTTTCGTTTTGCTTTCTGCTAATTTAGGTACTATTATGTTAGCTGTGAAAAATCAACTAGTAGCTAATTGTTGCTAGGTGATATATAGATAAAACATTAGCTGATTTATTAGCTAGGGATCCAAACAGGTCATTAACTAATTTTTAGCAACTAACTATTAATTTGGGGTTCAGACATACTATCCTTAGCATTGGCTGGATTCGCTTCAAATTTTTTTTTTTTTTTGACAAAAAATTGCTCGGCATGATGCACAACCACAAACCCACATCTGAAAACGGAGATCGCAAGAAAACTCGGTGATATCTTCATATGTCCAGGCCTCTAAACTCTGAAGAAGCCGCAGAGAGCAAACACAGGAACCTGATACTCTCCCATTCAACTACCAGTACCACCTTGCGTTCAACATTGCCCTCATGCATCCCTGGCTCCTGCACTTTCATTGACAACCTACATCTACTAGGGAGCAGTAGAGCCGACAATGTAAACTTTTCTTCACCTGTTCAGCATTTAACAAATAGCCAGTGTGTCAAGTCTGCGCGAGATTAACCATCTCATCCTTTTCCTTTGAAAGGCAAACCATTTCATCTTGCAAAGGCAACAACTGGAGCACAAAAAAGAAGGGGTTGAAGATGAAGCAGATATGTTTAGCAATTCTCTTCCATGTGCTGATATACAATGCACAGCTGCTTTTGTCACCTGAGGATTTCCTGTTATCAGAACAAAGTAGCTTGGAGAATGACCAGCTCAGGAGAAGTTCTCTAATGAACTAAGGGTCTAGAACTCAAACCTCTGGGTACAACAAGTTCGACGAAGACAATCAGATCACTACCTAAAAGACGTATGATCATGTGAAAGCTCCGTCGAAGGAAAGAAAGTGGCAACCTTTCGCTGGGCCATTGGCTATCAAAAACCATACATCTGGGAACTCTTGAGATGCTTTACAGATTGGACCTAACCCCGTAGTGGTGACTGCAATTAGTGTACAGGAAGCTCGACTACTAGGCTTTTGCAAGATCTACTGGTATCTAAGGCTGTTTCTGTCAAAACTACACTACAAATCAACATCTGGCAACGGCACCTTCCAGTAATTCCAGTTATTGTAGTCTTCCTGCACAACATTACCGATACTCAGCACAAGAAAACTATATGAGCATGCATTTGTCCCATGTATCTTTTGAGTAGTTGACTGTTTGACATATATGCCACAATGATTGGGGACTGATTGCAGTATTCATGTGCTATGGAGTTGTTATCTAATGATTAGGAAATTTAAAAAGATATATGTAGCTAGTAACATATCATGTGGTATATGATATTTGGAGGAGACAAAATGTAGCTAAAAAGGAAATTGATGTAAAGTTGGAAACCATTAATTCTTCCAGATCCAACCTATGTGATTGTTCTATTAGGTGTTCAACGATTTACATATGTTCTTAGTAGACATGAATTACAACTGACCTGCTCAACCAGAGTTGTTGGTGGAAACATGTCATGGACAAGGGTATGTAAGGAGGTATAAGACTTGACGTCAACAGAACTGTTCACAGCCACTTCACCCTGCAACCCCATGGGACGTGATTTAAGAGGCTTATATAAACAGTTAAACACAATACTAATGTTTACGACGTTGTATAATACACAGTTAAACACAATACCTTTGGGTTGATGATAAAAATCTTGCCTTTAGGTATTCCCATCTTCTTGTAACTGAGCTCGTCAGTGTCTCTGTTGCCAAACCCAGCATAAAATGGATTGCAATCAGAAGGAAAGAGCGCCTTAATGTCCTGCCAAACAACAAAACACTTCCATGAATTTAACACAGCAATCATAGTACTGCTGCAGAGTTTTAGATCTCAGGGCTAACTTGCATGCACAATCACGCCAGAGCATCAAACTAAAAATTGGAATTGCCTAAAAGAAAATTACCTCCAGACATGCAATCTTGAATTCATGTGGGGCTCTCCGTATAACTAAGAAAAGCATAGGAATATTAGGTCATGCTTAAAATCAGTAATAACAGCATTATTATAAGCCATTAACAGCTGATTTCCTTTGAAGCCAGAGGCCGCATTACTGATCATGCTAGGAAAAGGCCAGTCAATTGCTATGGCAAATCAAATTGGCCCAAGTCATAGTAACTGTCAGGATACAACTGCCAACAAAATGTTACCTTCTCGGTAGAGTGAAGGAAACAAGCCATCAGGTGAAATTACAACAGGCCCATTGGGTAGTGCTTTCCCATCCTGCAAAATTGGGGGAAAACATCACTTGTAAACTGGATAAAGTTAGCCTGCAGGCATATTGAAAATACCATGTAAAATTAAAGCAAGGCCACTGCCATACCCACACAAATGCTTAAATCAGTAAATATTAGAAAACCATGTGCAACATCAAATGACAATTATCATTTTACCTGTTTAAGATTGAAGAGGAAGTTCTTTGTGAGATATGCCTGAACAATTGCTCTAGCACTAAGGAATAGTAGTTGATAACCATTTTCCTGGTTGAGAAATAAAAGTACCCTAGACATAAGCACAACCCCACAAAGGCAATAAAAAACAGAAAAATGGAAGTCTTCAAAAAAATCGTCAAACCTTTATTGCAGAAAAAAGTCGAGCAACACCAGAGTGACTCCAATCTCGTCCAACCAAAGGCATGACCTGACCCAACACATCAGACCTGAAAAATGTAACATTACGCAACCACATTAAACTTTTGGCCATTTACAGCAGAAAAGCATGTGTATAAACGACCCACTGCAGAGGAAGACGTGGTAAACAAGGTTCCTACAACAAGATGTTGGATTTAGTCAGTTGTGCTATAGTCGCAGGCCACCTTGATTCGCTGGGTGATAGTTTCAGTCTTCCAGATGTAAAGCGATTGTTGGAAATTCATGAACCAACAAACTACAGGGCATGGGACAGTCCCAACTTAAATGAGAGAATAAAAAGACAAAAATCGCTAGTAATCAAACAAGGCATGGCGCCTTACATTACATCCATCAGATGACGGTAAATGTAACCGTTTAATTTACTGATATTGTCATCAAAACATCGATCTGAAACAGTGTGTACTTAACCAGAAAGTGCATTATTCCAACTGGTGTTTGTAAGCTACTAAGCAAAGGGCGGTAAAGCATATAGGAGTATAAACTATGAACATTACCTTGTTATGGTGCCATCCACATCAGATATCACAATTTTAGCGTTCCACTTCCACAAGTAAATATGTGCATCAACCTAATAAAAGATTAAAATTTATTAAACAATCCTAAAATAGAAGTATGAAATAGATAAGAAATAGAGGTATAAACCTGCTGCTTCCCAAGAACTCTGGTGGAAAAACTAAAGGTCACCAAGTTTTGGCCCTCCTTCAGATTTAAAGATGCTACCTGTTCACTTGTGGGAATCAAAGTCCGTACAAATTGCTTTCTAGGTGACTGGTTTTTGTTGTTCTCCAGAGTTTGCTCATCAATTGGACTCAAAACAGACTCTGAGTCAAGGAAAATGTCTTCAGAAGAATCACTGTTACTACGTTGAAGGGATCTTGTTATCCGAAAGGGATTGAGCCAAAGCCTCCATCTCCGGCTTGAGGGAGACATTCTAAGAGAGTCTTCTCTTGAATTGGGTGTTTCCTGATGTTCAACCGGAATAGCATCAGTGGGTTCTATGGAGAACTTTGAACCAAATACAGCCTTCCCAAGAATAACATGAGAAACTTTACTCCAGGGGAAATAATTATTGTCAACTTTGACAATAAGGTTTGCATTTTTTATCATTGTTGACCCAGATGTTTTGAAATCCTCCTCATGAACAATATGCTGTTGAAATGTTTCCTCGGCAGATTCACGACCCATTCCTGGTCGTAACAAGTTCCCACAAAGAGAAATCTCAAGCCCTGCAAATGCACATCAAAGCAGAACAATTAGAAGTTACCTTTAGCTTTAGGAAATAGGAATAATATGAAACCTGACACGTGCTTACCCAAGCCCTTCTGTGATTGAGAATGCTCTGCTTTATTCTGTTCTTCTTCAACTTCTGAGTGCTCCGGAATGCTCCCCAGTTTGTCTTTACCACTGGTAGCCATGGTTGACTGTAAACCATCAGATCCAGCAGCCTCAATTTCGATTTCCTTGGCCCTACCATGAGAACCTCCTTCAGGCGAAGAACTCTCTTTAATTTGTGTCTTATCAACTTCTGAGGTAAATGTTGAAACATCCACTCCCTCCTGTAAGGGACCATACCGACCACAGTCAGCAGCTTTAGTTTCACCTTCCTGCAGATCTGTTTCAGCAACAGAACAGTTACCCAGACTAAGCTCAGAATCCCTCTGATAATCAGATCCAGGAGAAAATAGTTCGTTTCCTGAATCCCCGTCATCTATTTGTGACGTCAGATCCAAGCAGCTCTGGAAAGTGTCATTTTTACCAAAACTAGCACCAGTATCCTCCAACTCAGTATCCTCATTGTTTAGATCACAAACATCAACCTTGTTAGTTGGGGAGTTGCAATCCTTGGCTTTTTCAAGTACTGGCACATCACAAGATTCATCTTCATTTGAGGAGTTGCAATCCTTGGCTTTTTCAAGCACTGGCACATCACAAGATTCATCTTCATTGGTCAAGGGTGGTTGATCCTCATCATTGTTATCTAGTATATCATGAGCTTTATGTTCATTGGTCAAGAGTTGATAACCCACAACACTGTCCCCTGAAACACCAGGAGAGTCATCCTCCCTGGTCAAGGTTTGATAGCCCACATCCATGTCCCCTAAAATACCACGAGACTCACCTTCACTGGTCATGGTTTGATAAACCATATCACTGTTCCCTGATCTTGACACATCCTGAACCTCATCTTCATTTGTAGATACAGCATGAGCTTCGTCATCATTTATAGACACAGCATGAGCTTCATCATCATTTGTAGACACAGCATGAGCTTCATCATCATTTGTAGAAACAGCATGAGCTTCATCATCATTTGTAGACACAGCATGGGCTCCATCTTCATTGACTGACACATGTGCTTCATCTTTGTCAACCGAGATGTGATGTGACTCATCCTTCTCAACTGCCTCTCCATTCTCTATTAAAACCTCTGGCTGATATCCAGAATTAAACTTTACCTTTTCCTGTGATATGTATAAATCATCTAAAATGCCAGCATCCCAGACCTCACCACTGCGGGTGAAATCCCCACTAGAGCTCTGCCCAGGTCCCAAATGGAACTGAGGGTCACTTAACTGCACATCCTCCATACCCTCCTCTGTTGAAGAAATAGGCGCAGTGAGCACATGTCCATCCACACTAACTAGAACCACCTCTGAATTTCCCCCATCAGCTTGGGTTGGCAAATCTTCTGATTCCTCTAACCTACCATAACCATCATACGACTCAAACTCATCTCTAGTTTGCTTCTCTTGATGCTCCACATTGAGCTCTTGGCTACCCAGTCTATCACTTGGACCAATGTAAAGGTCCCCATCACTCTTACTACGAGCTGGAGGTTCAGGCTCATTGACAGCTTCTTCTTCTGAACTTGTTCCAGAATCTTGACCACCGGGCACAAGCTCACGCATGAAATAGGCTTGGCCAGAGTTGTCAAGCTGCATGTGAAAGTTGGCTTCTACTCCATTGACCGTGATGGTGACGACCTTCTCAGCGCCCTTGAGCACGCCCTGGAACTTCCCAAACCGGACATACCATGGTGTGCTGCGGTACGAACCATCAGGCTGCTCAACTGCGATGATGTCAACCGCACCACCAAACGGGTGGAAGGGCGTTGCAACGGAGTACACTCCCTGGGAAATCACGGACCCAACCCTTCCCACCACGTTCATATCTGCAGTAGCACTCCTCGATCACCAAGTATCAACACTCGTCAATCCAGATCGAGCAATTTCTTCATCGATTCTGTAATTGATGGATAGGAACAAAGGAATTTCAGTGCGAAAAAAAAATCAGGAGCTCAACAAACAAAAGGGATTTCCAAACCCTAGTTGCTCGATGCGTGAAATTGCTTTCTCAGCGACTTCCCAGCATGTAGGCAATAAAATCTATAAAAATACAGCTCGTAGGCAAGTTCCAGAATATTAGAACGAAGTTTGGTACGAATTTTGAACAGTAGTGGAACATTCCCAGACCCTAACTGATGGATTAGCTAAATTATTCTGTCGATTGGGGTAACACCGCGCAAGCAGCGGCAGCGGCTACTCCCAAGCGGAGCAAATTCTAGGAAGCTCCTAATTAAAAGAATAATACAGGAGACTAATTTGGGAGGGAACATCAGCGCAATCTCACCACAAATAATAAAAAGGAACCCGAATTCTCAGCGGAGAAATGGGGATTGTCGACGAATCGAATTGGATCCCAACGACGGAGAGCCGGAGAGGTAGCTGGGACTCGCAGCCAAACCGCTCGATTGGACTCGGCCCAACCCAATCCGGCCGGTTTCTTTTGGGCTCTGCCGCCCGAGACGCTTCTGCAACTTTAGAGGCGCCGCCCGCCCCGCCGCGACGCCGCCTCCGTCAATGGCGAGGTCGGAATTGGATTTGGGGGCAGCCGGCCGGCCGTTGGGGGAGGGATTTATATAGGTGATCCCCCTCCATTCGCACGCGCAGCGGCGCAGGTGAGCCTTGGCGAGCAGCGCACATGGGAAATTCTCGCGAACCGGCTGGACGGTTGGCACGCTTACATGTGGGGCACATGAGTGACCGGGCCCACGTGCCATCGGCTATCTTGAATGCGGGTAGTTGATAGCTCGTGGGGGCGGAAATAAAATGCCGCTACATGCAGGTGGCGTCCTGGCGTCTCACAGCCTGCTGCGTGCGTGACGAATTTTCTTTTTTTCTCTTTCACGGGTTAAAGGAGCGCTGAAAAGACCGTGGAAATTCCGATCATGTGACGCTGCCGCGGTGGGCCCCGTAAGATTTACACGATGTGGAGCCCACTGAAAAGACGTGGAAAAAACGATCATGTGACGCTGCCGCGGTGGGCCCGGTAAGATTTACGCGACGTGAACCCCACTGACGCGTCAGACGCTCGTGACGTTGGTAGTTAAGGACATGAAAACACGATGTTCCCTGCTTTAATTAAAAATTGTTGCAAGTAGGTTTTGGGTTCGCGAAATTTTTTAAATTTAGCTGTCATAATATTTTCATTTTATTTAATAATTTGTGTCAAACATGAATTAATAGGATAAAAATTTGTCTCCCAAATTATAATAAACTGTAAAATTAATTATTTTTTATTTATATTTAATGATTTATGCATGTATCTAAAAACTTAACTAGACTAAAAAAATAAGAACTAAGCAGAGCCATAATGAAGGCTGCGTTCCCACTGCCAATCTGCAGTGCTGGCTTGCTGCTGTCGAGCCGCATCTACCTACAGTACTCAAAGTTATTGTTTGGCGGAAATGACAATAATGTCACCTTCCAATAATCCAATTTGATACAGTAGTTTTAGTTTCATGGCTTTCGCCTGTATTAGTGTACAAGGATGAATTAATTTGACGCCTTTTTTTATTTATTAGTTATTCGAGCAATGTAGGTTAGTTTAGCAGTTTGGTCACTTATCTAAAAAATTATGACTAAAAGTACTATTTACTGACAGATTTGATAAATAAACTCAAGCGAACAAATCTAAATGTGCACACAAACACAAGGGCAGTCTCGGTAGACGATAGAGCACTGGGCTCCCACCTTGTTTAGTTCACCCAAAAAACAAAAAGTTTTCAAGATTTCCCGTCACATCGAATCTTGCGGCACATGCATGAAGCATTAAATATAGACGAAAATAAAAACTAATTACACAGTTTAGCTGGAAATCGCGAGACGAATCTTTTGATCCTAGTTAGTCCATAATTAGATAATATTTATCACAAACAAACGAAAGTGCTACGGTACCAAAATCTAAAATCTTTTCAGAACTAAACAAGGCCCCAGAGGCCAGAGGCCCTGGTCAAGTCTACTACTACAGTCTACAAGTCGTCCCCGTGCATGCACATGCACGTGTGATGACGAGGAGGTTTTGGTCTTGTTTAGTTCTAAAATATTTTGCAAAATCGACACTGTAGATTTTTCGTTTGTATTTGACAAATATTATCCAATTATAGACTAACTAGATTCAAAAGATTCGTCTCGTCAATTTCGACCAAACTGTGTAATTAGTTTTTATTTTTATCTATATTTAATACTTAATGCATGTGTCTAAAGATTCGATGTGACGGAGAATCTGAAAAATTTTACAAAATTTTTTAAGAACTAAACAAGGCCTTTATCCTGTTGTCAAGAAAGAGCATGTCCGGTATAGCCTGTGCGAATATGCCTGACCTCCACTCAGGAAAAAAAAAAGGAGCTGAGAGAGGCAGGCGGTTGCTTTCCGGCATGGGATTTCGTACGTGCACGGTGCACCCGTCATTTCCCTCCCGTTTCCGGCACGTACGACTACGCGGCAGCCGCGCCCTCTCGAAGTTGCTTGGCGTCCTGCGGTACCTCGGGTGTGGGCGTGTGGTGCCTTGAAGCAACCGTGTCTTTACCCTACGCGCGACCTCGTAGTGCTTCCAGAAAGGCAGAAGCTCCATGTTCAGGCCTTGTTTAGTTCATCTCAAAAACTAAATTTTTTTAAAATTTTTCCATCACATCAAATTTTACAGCAAATAAATAAAATATTAAATATAAATGAAATAAAAAAATTAATTATACATTTTATCTATAAATCATATGATGAATCTTTTAAACTTAGTTAGTCCATAATTAGATAATAATTGTCAAATAAATTAAAAATGTTATAATACCTAAAATAAAAAAATGAGAACTGAACAAAGCCTCACGGCCCTCACTTGAACTCATAAACACTATCTTTAAGCTATAAGCTATAGAATAGTGTTTCTTTTTTCGTAACAAATCAACCTCGACGTCCAGTGATAATGGCGGTGGTGGTCGCAGCCGTACCATGTGGCTATGCTGTGTGTCATCCGAAAATTAGCTGGATCAGGAGACGGATGGCAGGCAGGATAGATGGTTGATGGGGACTGGATTGGCTATAAGCGGGAAGCGATGCGCGAAGCCGCCCGAGGCCCCGAGATCAACAATGACATCTTGATGGTGTTTAGTTGCATTTTTTTAAAATGAACATAGTAATATTTTTTGTTTGTGTTTGATAAATATTGTCTAATCATAGATTAATTAGGTTTAAAAAATTCATCTCGTAAAATATAGGTAAACTATATAATTAATTATTTTTTGTCTATATTTAATGTTCTATACTTGTGTCACAAGATTTGATGTGAATACGTGACGGAAAATCTTGAAAAACTTTGTAAAATTTTTGGAAATAAGCAAGTTTTTAGTGAGGGTCAGGCCTTGTTTAGTTCACCTCAAAACCAAAAATTTTTCAAAATTCTCAGTCACATCGAATCTTGCGACACATAAATGGAGCATTAAATATATATAAAAATAACTAATTACATAATTTGGTAGTAAATCACGAGATGATTTTTTTAAATCTAGTTAGTATATAATTAGATACTATTTACTAAATAGAAACAAGAATGCTACGGTAGCGAATCCAAAAAAAAAAGAAAATTCGGATTTAAACAAACCCTCATCCAATTCGCACAGACACATTCTATCCGGTACAGAATGATTCATACTCCTACATGCACGTTGCCACTGCCACCTTCGTCGAATCCTTGGGCTTTGTTTAGTTTGTTATAAATTGTGTAAAAAAACTTTAGATTCTCCATCACATCAAATCTTTCGGCACATGAATAAAGTATTAAATATAGGTTAAAAATAACTAATTATATAGTTTATCTATATTTTGTGAGGCAAATTTTTTAAGTTTAATTAATCTATGATAAATAATATTTATTAAATACAAACAAACTACTATAGTGTCTATTTGTAAAATTTTTTACAACTAAACAAGACCCTGGTGGCGGTGTGGTGTCTGTCGATTTCCTGGCATGGGAGGACTTTGTACTGGAGTACTCATCTTCAGCGCCTACCAGGAGCAGTCCAACATACCGAAGGGCCCATCCGTCTACGCGCTTAAGGCCCATGTGGTCATTTCTAGCCTAGCCCACACAGGTTGACGACAGCGGATTGGCTGAGCACGCTATAGATAGCCATGTAGCTCGAGGCACGATGGCCCGGCCCACGACACGACATTTTGGTCCGGCCTGAGCACAGCCCGGCCTGGTAACTCGTGGACCTAGGCCGGCTCGGCCCGGTGGTGCGGGCTGTGCTTGGGTCAACCTCTGAGCCCGTGGGCTGGCACGGCCCGGACCGAGTTTTAGGGGTTGGCCCGGTAACGGCTCGGTACCACCTCTATGGGCATTGCACAAACAACTCATTTTTATGTTATATGTTTTTTGATGTTATTTCTATGACTTAAGACTGAGATTGTGAATCTGAGAAGTTGAGAGTTGTAAAAAATTGATTGTGGCATTATGTTGGTGAAGTGATCATTGTCATTGTGTCGTTATTTTATTTTTTTTTACAAAATCGGGTTGTGCTGGCCCGGCCCGCCGGGCTACGCGGGCTGGCACGGCACGAAGTCAGCTCCGTGAGCCCGTGCTTAGGCCAAAGGCCAGACACGCGGGCCGCTAAGACACGGCACAGTAGGCAAGCGGGCCAAATCGGCACGACACGCTACAGTTCGTACCCGGCCCGGCCCCATGGTCATCTATAGAGCACGCGAACCTTTTAAAGCCATTTGGAAGATAGGAAAGTTTTTTTTGTCTACTTTTTTTCGTGATAAATAAAATAACTGTATAAATTTTGCATTATTCCTGTACTCCAAAAGGTTCGTAACCTATTGATCTATTTTTTTAAAAAAATCTTCTTCTTCTTTTTGGCCAACTAGACGAGACAGGAGTCAACTCTCTTATCCTCTTCTATTTTCCTATATGTTGATTCGATCCAGCTATTTGATCTAGCCCATTTTGTCTATAAAACCAGGCCTCCAACTAAGGCACGGTCACGAAGGCCCACTGCATGTTTTAGACATATAGAGCATTTCCAATAGTTCTTTAGCAGAATTTCCAGTAGTTTTCTTAAACTCGTTTTCTAAATCTCGTGCGCACTTTATAGAGTCAATGTTACTCTTCATCTTAACTAGCAAGAAATTCAACTTCAAAAGAAACTAGCAATAAATTCATAATAGAGGATGACAATATTTTTCAAGATCTAATTAAAAATTTGTTGACGGTTATTTTTCAACAAAATCCATCTTTATCATACGAACAATATGGAGTTGCTCAGAATTTCTTTACTTTTTATTCTCTTTTCTCTATTTTCTCCTTTTCTTTTTCTAGTTTCCCTTTGTTAGGCTGGTTTTTATTTACCATTTTCCTTTTTTATTTATTGTGTTTTGCTTCATTTTCATTTATCTTTTTTTTACAGATAAAACCCCCTGCTTTTATAAAGCATTGTAAGAGTACAGAGACATGCTAGGAAACCAGCTTACAAAAAAAAACCCGCAAAAACTAAAACAACCAACTTGCAAAACCCTAAACCTAGATTAGCGACAAACTACAAAAATAAAAAAGAAACCAACTCTCAAAATCTCAAATCACACCTTCACCTTCCATATCCTCAGTTTTCCTTAAAACATGTCATTCTTGTTCATTTGGCTGATAAGTCATGGCTGAAAATATTGTTCGCTGATTTGTTGTAAAAAAAAACTGTTAAATGACTGACAAATTTAGCTGATAAGCTCAAGCGAGCTCCTAATTAAAGGAATCCGGTTCTAAGATTTGTCTTGTACCGTTCTTGGAATTTTGTCCCAACCTAGCACCTGTTTGAAACAAGACCAAACTGTTTTTGCTAATATACTGCTACAAAAAAAATATCTTCAGGAACCCCACACACAGACAATAATTTTGTTTATCTTCCACTTCTTTTTTTCTTTAAATTCACCCAGTTTGAAGCTTGTCTTGGATAGGTAACCGCCATTTTCCTTTATTTTCTACTACTTGTACATGGTGGATTTATGAGATATTTCGTGGTGTAGTTTTTGTTATTATGTGCCTTGTGTTTTCTTAGGACCACATGATTTCTTAGGGCCCAATCGTTTTTTTTTTTATTTTTTGGTTTTCAGCTAACTGAAATTTATCTAGAACAGAAGAACCTCAATTGGATCTAATCGAATGTTAGACGTCCCATTTCGAATGTTAGACGTCCCATTTTGAAATACCTCAGCTGGACGACGCCGACGCAGGTCACTCTCCTTTCCAGTTTCCGGTCAGCGGCCAAACACCAACCACACTGCCCGACCGACGAACGAAGTCAAAAGTGTCAAATACCACCACACTGGCGCCAATCTCAAAGCGCATCCGAACCACCTCACGTCCACACCTACCACAACAAGACCCTCCCCGTCCCCGACGATGACGATTCATCCGTAACCGACACACTCCCACTCATTTCGTCCTCATCCTCCGCCCCGCGCCGCCGCCCCCACAGATCTCGCCGCGGCCACCGCTTCCTCCATGGCCGCGCCGGCGGGCCGCCTTCTTCTGCTCGTCTTCGCCGTCGCGGGAGCCCTGGCGCCCCCCGTGGCGGCCGAGATCAGGAAGGAGTCCTTCAGGGAGGACCCGCGCTCGTCCATCATGTTCGAGAAATTCGGCTTCTCCAAGTCTGGCCGGGTCCGGATCATCGTCTCTGGCGCCGCCGTCTCCTCCCCCGTCGCGCGGCCGGACAACGCGGAGCTCGGGTTCTTCCTCCTCTCCGACGAGTCCCTCCTCCACGCCATCGACGAGGCGCAGGAGGGGCCCACGCGGGAGAAGCGCGCCGCGGCGACCAACGGCGGCGGCGAGGACCCCGATGGGAGCTCCGGCGCCGGCGCCGGGTGCGTGCTCGACAGCCCCTACGTGAAGAAGCTCTTCACCTTCAAAAACATGAAGGGCGGCCACTACAACAAGTCCTTCCCGGTCACCCGCCCCGACGAGTACACCCTCTTCTTCGCCAACTGCGCCCCGGAGGCGCTCGTCTCCATGACCGTCCGCACCGAGATGTACAACGTCAACGCCGACGGCTCCAAGGACTACCTCCCCGTCGGCCAGGCGCCCCTGCCGGCCATCTACGGCTTCTTCGCCTTCTGCTACGCCGCGTTCCTGGCCGCCTGGGGGTACCTCACCCTCTCCCGCGACCGCGTGTCCGCGCACCAGATCCACCACCTCATGTCGGGCCTCCTCGTCGCGCGCCTGCTCTTCTGCCTCTCCGCCGCCGAGGACCAGCACTACATCCGCGTCACGGGGACGCCGCACGGATGGGATGTGGCCTTCTACCTCTTCCAGCTCGTGAAGGGTGTCATCCTCTTCGCGGTGATCGCGCTGGTCGGCACGGGGTGGTCCTTCTTGAAGCCGGTCCTGCAGGACCGGGAGAAGAAGGTGCTCATGGCCGTGATCCCGCTCCAGGTCACCGCCAACATCGCCGCCGCTGTCATTGGGGAGACAGGGCCCTTCATGGAGAGCTGGGTGACATGGAATCAGATCTTGCTCTTCGTGGATGTGGCGTGCTGTTGCGCGGTGCTCTTCCCGGTCGTCTGGTCCATCCGGTCGCTCAGGGAGACGTCCAAGACCGACGGCAAGGCGGCGCGGAACCTCTCCAAGCTCACACTGTTCCGGCAGTTCTACGTCGTGGTGATTGGGTACCTCTACTTCACTAGGATCGTCGTGTATGCGCTCAAGACGGTTGCCAGCTACAAGTACCGGTGGGTGAGCGTTTTGGCAGAGGAGATGGCCACCCTGGCGTTCTACCTGTTCATGTTCTACACATTCAGGCCGGCCGAGAAGAGCCACTACTTCTCTCTCGATGAAGATGAAGAAGAGGCCGCAGAGATGGTGCTCCGAGAAGAGGAATTCGAGCTATGAGGAGATGCAGCGAGTGATTCATACGAGAGTCTCCATGCCACGTTCGTTTGATCTTCACTCCCTGTGATCTTGATCATACTTCAAATGCCCGGCCGGACACGGCTTTGTATGTACCGATGGGATGTGAGATCGTTTTGTTCTTCTTGTAGATTTCAGATTTTTACTAGTATTTTACTGATGAAACACAGATTACTTAACTTATACCACCATGTTCAAGAAGTTTTCTTGCTTGCAATGCAATCAGCAGCAACTACTCCTGTTTCGGCACAAAGTTTATGAGCACATTTAACTGTTCGTCTGGCTGGGGAAAAAAAAAGCTTGTTTTCATAGCTAAAAAGCAGTGCTGATAAGTTCAAGCGAACGGGGCTCTAGAAGTTTGAAGTGCGCTACATATTTTGTGGTGAGCCGTCTTCGTCACTTTGGCACATTTGACTTGTTCTACTTTCCTGCCTACCTTGTCCTATATCTTTTGAATTCCTGCAATGCTTTGGCCTTGTTTAGTTCAAAAAAATTTCGGATTTCGTTACTGTAGCATTTTATTTTTATTTGACAAATATTGTCCAATCATGAACTAACTAGGATCAAAAGATTCGTCTCGCGATTTACAGATAAACTGTGTAATTAGTTTTTGTTTTCGTCTATATTTAATGCTTCATGCATGTGCCACAAAATTCGATGTGACGGAAAATCTTGAAAACTTTTTGGATTTCGGAGTGAACTAAACAAGACCTTTGTTGCATACCTCTACATGCGTGTAGAGTCTTGGTCAGATACTAGCATTGTCTCATGGTAAACTATGGTCACATATACTCCGTACACACACTGGCATGATTGAGGCAGGAAAACTAGCTGACTAGCTGAGCATGTGGAATGGCTGGGGCACATTTTGCTTTGCATTGGTATTGCGTCACTGTCCAGCTTTTCTTTTGGCACTGCTGGTTGCTGATTGACAACACAGGTTGGATGATTCAGTTTCAAGCCACTAACAACTACTACTGCAAACAAGAAAACTCTCGAAAAAAATGAAGTGTAGAATCAAGGCAGGATCTCGTCGATGAGCGGGGCTAATCAAAAGCAACGAATGCAAAGGAGAAAGTACTGAGGCTCCTCGCTCTTGTTCGTGCGAGACGTGCTCCCCATGTCCAAGTTGCTACCATGTTAAAAATATGTCAGAATAGAATCTTCGCTGGCACAGGCGTGCAACAACCTTGTCTGAAGACCCAGGGTCAAATCGCAGCTATGCAGTGGCCTAAAGTACAAGCACAATATACACAGCAAGCATATGCGACTATGTAGTGGAGCTACATATGACATATCACATATAGAACAAGGAAAATATTGGAAAAACATTCTCTCATTATTCCTAACATAAAACACGACGTTGAAATACATAGTTCCAAGAAAATCACAAAACAAGTTCAGTTTCAAGTTATGATGGAACTATTAGAGCCAAAATTTCATCGCATCATTCCCTCCACCGATTACCACAATCTGGGCTGCAGCACACAAAGAACAGGGTCATCCCCTCCTCCCCTCTTGCTGTGGCCTGCAAATGATAAAAACAGCATTGGGATTAAGATTGTCTCAAAACATAAGTAGGATCAGTGCCATCAATTGCAACTATTGAAATATAAATATTGCTTAACTGCAGATGTGGTAATTTTGAAGAATACAGAAAGAGACATGCAAAGTGATTTGCGCTACGCCTCTAATGGCATTTAGTAGTATTACTCCACAAAAGAGGACTCTTATTCTGGCACAAAACAATAATACAAGGCCACATTTTCTTGGGAACTGACTCCTGACTTGTCAATTAGGACATGTTCATGTCAGGGATATAGATGCAGGCCTCAACATATATAGGATAGGATACATACTGCCAAAAAAAGGGGATGCAACATCCAAAGTTAACATTGACAAGGTGCAGAATTTTGGCGAACTATGTTGTTTAACAAGTCATTTAGATTGCATAACAATATAACATGAAAATGCAACCCATGAAAATGCGACAAGGCAAAACAAGAAAAAAAAACCTGGAAGAAAACAGCCTCTCCATGCCCACAAGCACTACAGCGAACAGTCTTGGTTCTGGGAAGAGTGGGGTCAGAAGCTACATCCTGCAAGACCTGCGTTCGCTCCCCAGCAGTGTGGTGCACCTCGTTCCGATAGACGCAGTTATTGTCAGAGACCTCCTGAATCGGACCAGGAATAGTTCTGTTAACTTGTAAGCAGAAGAAAGGGTGTTTGAGGGATGGCAAATTACTCAATTCACCATTCATTAAACACAGACACAACAAACACTGTAGGACAAGTGTAGTATTTTTGGTGTGGACAGGAACAGGATAATCATTTTCCTGTTACAATTATGTTTAACTTTGCTATGCATACATGAAATAAATGAGGAAATTAACTAGCCAAAGATGGAAATGAAGGGCACACATATCATTGGCATGACCCTACCAAAATCTTAAAATTTGGGGAAAAAAAGGGAACAACCCCCATCCTATAAACATTTTAGTCCTCATCCGAGCCCCATCATCCAAGTGCTGTGCCCAAACACCATTCTTGTAGTGACGCACTCATGAGGGGTATAGCAGGAACATTGGATTGGATTTGTTGGTGGAACAAGGATAGAGGTTGATGAGTTGTACCTGGTGCTCACAGTTGCGACATGCGAAGAATAGGGTGCGCCTGTCTCTCTCCTCCTTGGGGTACAGGATGTTGTTGCTGCACGTCCATCCATCAAGTAACTGTATGATCAATCTAATGCAAGAGAGAGGAAGATGATCAATGTAGAAGGGTGCATACCACTCACGGCAAAACTTCATGGTGCTCATGGTTGCAGCAGTAGTGTCTTCTTCAAGCCCTGAATGGAAACCAGAGAGATTTCATCAGATTGTCCAATGGTCGAAACGGAACACAGCTAAATTTATCATGCATCTCCGTAGTGAATTACCATCTGACTATTCTTGATACAGTGAATTACAAATCACATTGCAATTTCAAAGTGCAACTGGGAGATGTGAGCATAAGTAAGAAAAATATAAGCTCTACCTACAACCGAGAAACAAAATGGTAAATTTGTGAATTTTCTTAGCTGTGGTATCTGATAGATACAGAGAAATTTATTAACCTGATGGCATCAACAGGGGCAAAGTTTTGTCCTATGACCTGCTAAAGTTCTGATTTGTACATTTATGCTTAACATCCATGTGTCGATAATCCAGCAGACTTCAGGTTGCTGGTTACCGCACCCATCAGTACCAAGCAGATAATAATGTTCCACAGCTGCTGTTATTTATAGGAAAAAAAAAGGATCGACCCAACCCCCTTGCATCAACATTACAATCAGCTAGAGAGAGAAAAAAACTTAAGGCTTCGTTTGGCATGTGGGGTTTACATTCTAGAGGAGAAATGACCCAGAGGAGGATTGTGTTAATCCCTCCCTCCCATCCAGTCCCCTTCCACCGTGAGGGTTTAAACCACCGCTGAAGTTAATTATTTGGGATGACTTGGATTGACATGGAATGGTTCCATGGCAAGAAACACTGCAGTGTTGCTGCGATGTTTTATTACTGTATTTAGGCCTTGTTTAGTTCCCACCAAAATCCAAAAAGTTTTCAAGATTCCTTGTCACATCGAATCTTGCGGCATATGCATGGAGCACTAAATGTAGATGAAAAAATAACTAATTGCACAGTTTACCTGTAAATCGCAAGACGAATCTTTTGAGCACATAATCGAACAATATTTGCCAAATACAAACGAAAGTGCTACAGTAGCGAAATCCAAAAAAAGTTCACAACTAAACAAGACCTTATTTTCTTCGACGAACGAATAGCTTAGAGCTGCGTGCCTGCGCTAATAATTCAAATAGTTTATACGACAAAATGCACATACATGCTGCCTGGATCAAACTGCATACAGGTCATATGTCGGGGTTTATTTGAACGGCATAAGTGCATACACATCATGTTCATACAATTACAACTTGCCAAAAGATTTAATTAGAAAAATACAATGCTCAACACTTACAATATGAAAGTAACTACTTGTTTCTGCTGGAAATGCAATCTGATCTCGCTGAACCTGGATAAGACTTCACACCTATTATCTGAAGTGAATTTAGAAACACAAATAAGCTAAAAAAATAATAAAGATCACGGATAGCTAGGTGAAATAAGATAAATGATACATACACAAAAACATTATAGTGGACAGCATTTGGATTACTGCAGGTGGAAAATGACACATTCACAGAACTAATAAAGGAAAGTAGCTGTTACCACACAGTATTTTCCTTTGTCAAATGAGCAAATCATCATTGTTGGGTGGTTTGTTAAGACTAATATCCAAGGAACAAATAACAGTAAAGTACTAAATACCAGAGGATCATCAAGCAAGTACATATATGAACAAAAAAGAGCACTTGGATGCACAGAGAGATTCTAGTGCTAGCAATTCAGTTTTCTACACCTTGAAGGCATCAGATTCCGAAGTGAGTTTTGTTCACCTTGGAGCACAACGCACACAAGAACATATCAAGAACTCACAAAACCATCTCTAATGGATTTGAGTAGGCTAGCAGTCGGTGGAGGGGAAGGGGACGAGGGTGGAGAGATGCAACTTCATGCAACTGGTGAGGCCTCCAACGAATCGCGCATAGTCAAGCTAGAAGACTCAAAATCCTAGCGACAAGGGAATGGATCAGGAGGACAGGGGGAGATGGGGATATGGGGAGGCAATGACGAGACAAACTTTGCATTTTGCAGGGGAAACGGGATGAGGAAAAGGGGGAGGAGGAGGAGGAGATGGAGGCAGCGTACCTGGATTGGCGCAAGCAGTGGCGGCGCTCGTAACCAGCGGCAGCGGTGGTCGGTGGCGGCGGAACCGGAGTCGGGACTGCGTGGGGGTGGTGTTGGGTGCTGACGACCTCCGTGACTGTGTGTGCGTTTGCGGAGGTAGTCCCGTCCCGGTCCCGCCTCCCGCGCGCGTCCCGGCCGCAGCAAGATTTGGCCAGGCGGGGGACGTGCGGCGTGCAGTTCACACCGTGCCAACAGCCAACATTTTTGGAACGGATTCTTGACAGATTCTGGCGAAACAAAAAAAATCGAGCCCACGGCCCCAAACGGCGCGCTTCTCGGCACTGCTTCTCCTCCCCGCTATTCCATACACATGAACGCCGAAGCGGATGCGGAACCGAAGGAGCAGCGGGAAAAATCATCGCGGCTTGTCGATCTCTGTCCGCCCGCGCCTCCCTCATCCGTCCCTCCAGCTCGCTACCCGGTCCGGCTTCCATCTCCGGCCTGCTAACATTGGCCAGTTTTATCTTTCTTACTAGAAAAAACACAAGACTTGGACTGTTAGCAACCCAACTAGTACTAGTAAGGTATTCTGTTGATTGATATTTGGTTGATTCCCTTCACTTGTCCTCATCTGCAGCTGGTGCCCTAGCCTGGCATGGCCCACCTGGCAGGCAGTACCTGACATTGACCTATTCGGCACTCTGGCAGGCAAAATCAGAATGTATAACAAGTCATTTCAGTCTATCACAGTATGTATGAAATATTTAGTATCAGAATATCAGTATACAGTTTGGCTCGACAGATTATAAGCGTATTAGCATACATGTTTCTATAGGATAGAAAAAACAAATTTATGTGCGACAAAAAAATTACAATCTTCACGTATGCTTCGAAGTTGTCGTTGCTTTTCATAATATTTCTACACTTAACACCAAGTTAGGGGTGACCGGGTGAGTAAACCAATGATACAACACCACCACGGCACAAAAACTTGCTCCGGTACGGGTAATGCTGCTTTCTTATCTGCCTTCTCAACGAAGGTCATCACGGTGCAACTCTGGATGACTGGATCAATTTGAGTAAATGCCATAACCCGATGGCCACAAGGAAGGTCAGTTAGAGCAAATGCCAGAACCAGATGACCGCATCCTTGTTCAGTTGTTCCGACTCTCTAGCTCCGCGAGCTTCGTTGGGCAGCTCCATTCCATGCCCCTGTTGTAATTTCTACGGGAGATGCGCAGTGCGTCCACACCTCAGCACGACTGCCACAGCAGCAAGTGCAGTGCGTCCACACCTCAGCATGACCGCCACAGCAGCACCAATACTACTATGGAGTATCCACCGCTGGTCCATTGCTGCTGCACCTTTTAGCATGTCCGTCAGTCCGTGCCAAAAAGTCATCAACAGCAAGTGATGCATCACCATGTGCAACCGCGTCCTCTGGCTCTGGCATGTAAAGTGTAGAAGACGAAGCCTGTGCAGAAATATACAAAGAAAAATAAACTTGCACGTTAAATCTATAGAAGGCAACTAGATTGAATGGATGAGGACATGTTATAGCTAGTAGCACTTTCAGCAAAACACTCGGATCACTACTGTTAAATATTTCTTGTGAGGAGTCAGAGAACAGGAATCCAACAATCAGAGGGTGCATCTTTGCATAATCAAGATCAATAAAGTCTTCTTACTAGAGCTGTGTAGTGTTTTCTCAGGAAACACAGGTCTATTTAGCCTAACGGGAAATTCACCAAACCGTTAGCACCCTCCCATCGTCTTTAGATAGCTAGATGAGATTTGACTGTACTTAAATAGCACAAAAAAAATAGAGAGGGTTGATACCTTCATATCTATCTGCAATTCCCCACTGTTATCTTCTGAAAGAACTGTCCCATGCGCTTTCAACCATTTTTCGCATTCTTCTAATCCATCATCCTCATTGGTTGCACAGCCTTCAGTGTCTGTTCTCAAGAACCCCAAAATCTGTGCAATATATCCCACAGGTACAGTTGGGCGATATGACCTAGACATGCATTTCATAGCTTCAAAGCGCATCCGCTCCACATATAGATCTGTTAATGAGAATGGTTACAACATCAGAAACCTCTTCCAAGAAGAAAAAGTACAGTACATTTTAAGCTAGTATATTGCTCTTTACCCATGAGGCATGAGTTCAAATTGGGCGCCTTCTTGTATAGCTTGAAAAATAGAACATAATTGCCAGATAAAACAGAAGAATGAACTGCAAGGGCATGCTTAACTGCTGCATCTTGTCTGGCTTCTTTTGATAAGCTGAAATAAAAAAAAAATCAATTACAATCCACTTCTTTTGATAGGCTGAAATAAAAAACAAGATATCAATTACAATCCAGTTAATGACTAAGTTGGGATTCGATAATCTAGTATTTACAACACAATACCTTGCCATTGACGACAGCAAGTCTCGTTTATTATTAGAGTGTAGCATGACACACAGCAAATTGTAAGCAGAAAATTCAAAATAGCAACCCTTGATTCCTTGTGCATATAGCCTCTTCAGTTGTGACTGGCACTGCAATAGTTATTGATGCAGAAATAGTTAGAACTATGACAATCATGAAGCACCAGTGTAGATTTCTAGCCTTCGGGGTTGTATTTTGCAACTGCAAGTTTTATGAGCAACAATTTTTATTGGCATTCAGCTTTCCTGATTCAGTAGCAGTACCAGCGATCAGAAATTCAGGACCTGCTTAGTTAGCTTCCAAAATTTGCCATGCCAAAGATTTTGCCCGTGTTTTCAAAACGAAGCATCACTTTGCCCCTATTCCGTCATCCTCCCCTAACTGTGTTAACTTGTAAAAATGTCTATGTGATTTTGCCCCTGGTTTTTGTGGCTATTTGTGATTTACCCTTGATTTGGAATAAGACATTTATATTGCATTTTGACAAAAATGGTCAAATATATTTGGCGCAATTTGCAGTTATTTCAAATCAGATCCAATATTCAAAAAAAATGTTCAAATTTTGGCAACACCTTGGTAGCATCTTAGCAATAGCTTAGGTTAGGGGTTTGGGTCCCTATATAATGACTTAGGTAAGAAATTTGGGTCCTCTGTTTTGCACACAGCAGGAAGGGAAGAGAATGGTTACGACCCGCCTCCTCCTCCACGCGAGACAGGTGATTGGAGACGTGGAGATGCAGCTGCCGCCTCCCCACGAGCTGCATACGACACGCATGCCGCCTCCCCGCGAGCTCCGAACACCGTAGCCCATGCGCCAGGCGCCGCGCCCCACCACAGCCCCGCGCGCTGCGCGATTCCGCTGCACGCCACACACCGAGCACCACGGTCCGCGCACCGCGAGCTTCTGCCACCGCCGCCGTTGGACCCCGCCTCCTGATGCGCCCCCGCTCAGTCGTCACCCACGAGAGAGGCCGTGTGTGTGTTTCCTCTTGTTCAGATGAAGAGGCTGAAGATAAGCATAAGGGGCAATTTGGTCTTTCCCCACTATGTTTTTACAGATTTTGTACTTCTTTAATTCATTTTCTCCATGCCCCATTTGATGGACATCCAAACCAGGGGCAAACGGAGGATTTATTTCAAAATAGCCAGGGCAAAATCACAAAGTTAAAAAAAACAAGGGCAAAATCACAATTAGACCGCTGGATAGGGGCCATAACACAATTTTCCTTATAAACTATTTTGGGATTGAGCGGGTACAATGGGTAGTATGATCAACATTCTAGTTCATTTGCACAAATATTTCAAAATGCTAATCAAATAGAAAGAAATCATTACCTGGTTAAATTCAGGTAAATCGCCAGCTTGCATAGCTAATCGGGCATGGGTTTCATAAACCTGAAAATAAGATATCTAATTGTTATAAAATCCTAGCAGAATACTGAACTAATGCTCGAGTGCATGAATATTATCAAGTGTACTCCCCCTGCCCCAGAAAGAATGCACATCTTGCTTTTTGAGGAGTCTATCAAATTCAAGTTCGACTAGATTTATAGAAAATAATATATTATATGATCAATTTAATGACAGTTATTCGGTACATAAATATCGTAATTTTTTGTATATATTTGGTCAAATTTGGAACTAGTTTTTTTTAATAAGATTTTTGGGATTAGTTGACTCCTCAAAAAGCGAGATGTGAACTCTGTTTGGAAACAGAGAGTAATGTCTTAATTTATTGAAAGTAATAAGTAAAATAGACAGTGTTCATTGCTCTACTAAATGGTAGGGTATGGAGTGCAGGATGCCATGTAGAGTTGAAAAACTACCTTTACAGTCAGTTCATTCTGGATTCTCTGAACTGTAAGATCTTGGCGGATAGATTTTAGCTGATCACACTTGTAAAGATAATTCTTTTGTGATGTTTCAACCATTGCAAGGGCCTTCTCCAGGACATCTTCTGGCCTTATCTGCAAACAAAATACTCAGAGGAGTCAAGCAAACAGTAAAATGATTAAGCAGAAGCGATCAACTTAATGGGTCACAGTCAGTGACCCTTTGAATCTAGAGTAGAGTAAGACAATTGATGAGTGTTGTTACTTTGGCAGGCTCAGGCGCTCCTGTAAGTCGTAGATATTGTTTCTCAATTTCTTGACATGTTCCTTTGATTGTCAGTGCATCCCAATCCATATCCTCAACAGCCAAAGTGCCTTCTTCATAGGTTCTAGTACGAAGAGATGAAATTGCCCTTCTTAAACGCAAATTAGCCATAGCATCACTATTTGCAGAAGCATTTCTTGATTTTAATGACGAATCTTTACTCTTTTCAAAACGCTTGGATCTATGTTCCCTACGCTTCTTTTCCTCAGGCGAGTTTGCTAGTGCAGTTGCACTGGCATAATATTTGGTTAGATCATGTTCCTTCTCGCTGTCACTTGAAGCACTTCCATTCTGTATTTGACTCAAATTACTACCCATTTTTTGCTTCTTGGCAGGCCTCTGATTCACTTTACTTGAAGAAGGTGCTTCACGAGACTGGAGAAACTTTCCATGATCCCAACTGCTACCCTGCAAAGGATTTGGCTAATATTACGAAGAGCAAAAAAACAAGTTTGGAATACCAAATCTAGTGATAAAAGCATTTCATTGTGGAAACTTAGAAACAATGACATGAAAATCCATTCCACCAGTATGAGCAACAGATTAATGCTTACCATTCTATTTTTAGGGTCCAAAGTACTGTGGACATTACTGCTAATCAATCCTTTTGCTATTTGTTCCACCTTATTGGTAACATTTTCATCCACAACAGGCTCCCATCTACTTTTAACACGTTTCCTTGGTGTAGATACTGACGAGAAGGGACTTAAATTGTTTACAATGCTGCATAGGAAACATGATGAGAGAAAACAAGAAATTATCAGGACTGCTCCATATCTGATAAATCAAAGTAAAGAAAATGCAAGGAACAACATGGATTCAGGGCAAGTGCTTTAAAATAGGAATTAAATTTGATGGATAGCCACTTTTTGAGGAACTGTTGTCCCTTTACCAGAGTATGTAACAGTCTCTTTTAGCTTCTCTGTTGTATCACGCTTATAGTAACAAAAAGGGGTTAAATTATGAAAATTGATTGGATCACATTAACAGAAGTATCAGGCCTAGAAATGTCTTAAAGTGTCGAAGTCCATGATGCATATTAAGGTCATATGCCGGCTGACAGTTATTACAGAGAAACGAGTCCATGATGATAGTTATTATTACAAAGAACATTACTATATTATCTTAGGCTGGTGGTTAGAATGAATCTTGAAGTTACAGGTTAATGGCCTGGACCCTGGATGATCACCGCACGCCATCCTGGGTGCCATATAATTTACAGAGTGGAAATACCGCAATAACTACACTGTTAATATTCTCAATGGGCAAATATTGTGAAACGTTTTCTCCAAGGTCATGGACAAGCATATCAGAATAGAGGGAGTAAATTACACTAGTGCTAGCTGTGCCACTGTGTACTAAAGTGTTAAACAACAGGCAACAAAGTTGCATCAATCAATGTGTTTAAGGTCTAAACAATCAAGATACTTAGTTTGTGTTGGGGGAGGAAAGTTGAAAAGCAGTGTACGCACCTTGTTCCAGTCATGCCCACAACACTTTCAGGCAAAGGAAATAAAGGTTCAGTGTCCCAGTTCTTAGTAAGAAGGGTTCCCTCAGCAAAAGCCTTTTTTGTTATCTGAAATTAAAGAAAAAAATAAGAAAGCAACTGAGATTACAGAGTCTCTTTATCAATTAAACAAATCAAAAACTATGTAGCAGGGAAAATTGAACTAAGAAACAATGAAGCAGCAGCATATGCATTGTACCCATTATTATAGCAAGTCTGACACTCTGACTAGAAATTTGAAATCAGTCTTATTTTACCTTGGAATGGTAGCATCCATAGTCACTGATGTTGGAAGCTAATATTGACGAATTTGGTTTAAAGTCTGTACACATTTAAAGTTTGTGGACATAACAGCACAAGTATCATGACGTCATGCATGCGGTGCATGATCATTGTCATGTGCAGGAGTTTGGCTCATATGCATGCATGCAGTAGTGGTTAGTTGGCTAGAGTCTTGTGTCAAATCGAGAAATCCACGGATCATGCATGTAGTGCTAGAATTAGTAGAGATCGTGTAGGAAAGATGCATAAGTTTGGATGCATTCGTAGTGGTCTCCTTGTTGTGAGATGTGGTTGTGTATAGCATATGCACAACAGGAGATAGTGGGTCATTATATTTGTATTTAAGAAGTCCTAAAGCAGTATGAGATATACATATCAGAAAAGGACATGAGTAGCATGGGTACATTGCAAAACTACTTCTATTTTTTTTCCTACAATATCAGTTTTTTTGTAGTTCCATCTCATGAGAGTATGCGCTAGTACTCTCCAGGAGGTGTGCAAGAGATCAAGTGGAGTTTGAGTGAGTGATTCAACTATTATTACAGGTGAAACAACCCTGTCCTGTTAAGTGTTAACCCCATTATACCAAAAGATGTCAGAGGACTAGGGCATCCACGACTAAAAACAAAGGTACCACTGGTGTCCTTTTCGTCAAGGAGATGGAACTAATAAAGGCAAAAAATAAAGAATGAAAGTAAAGATTTACCTCCTCCATTATGCTTCGGCAGGCTGCCCTCTGGGCATCATTCTTGCAACGATTGAGGTTCCTCGTAGCATAGTTACGGAGTGAAAATGGTATCGATCTCTAAACAGGAGACGTGAAAAATGCATGGTTAATATGCAAGTACCGACACATCTTCTTTGTCTAGAATGTTTAGTTATAAACATAAGCACAGCTTCAATTTTTTATCACTACTTTCCAAAGAAGTAAGTGATTTACTCCTACAGACACTACAAATTTAATCATGCAAATCAGAATGATAGTCAGCCAAAATGTAATTCCAGCATTTCTTGAATCCCATTACTTTATGTAGTGTCAATTCCTATGTAAAGAAGAGAGCAGAATATTACAGCATCAGGACCATCTTGAGTTGCTTTAGCATCATTCGTCGGCATGGAGACACTAACATAGGCAGGTTTCTTTGATAAATCAAGTCCAGAATTTTTCTTCTCATTCTTTGGCATCACCATAGAGAAACCTGGGGCAATTCGAGGATTTATAGGAACCTGTATTTTGCTTTCGCTGGAATTGTCCATTGTCACGGAACCCTGCAAGTTTGGTTTAAAATTTTCAGAAACATGGTTCGATGAAAGATTTGTGCTTGGACCGTTAGAATCTACAGTCTTCTGTTGATCTTCAGGGTTGCCTAGTTGTGGATGATTGGAATTAGTCTTCTGAGGGTATGGCTGTGTCTGATAGGCATAATGGTTTTGAGACCATTGGACACCTGGTCCCTGGTTATAATGGCCTTCTGCCTGGTTGGCATATTGATTTTGATGTCCTGGAACCTGGAGAGTGGTGAAATTTAGATGATTGTTCTTCTAATGAATCAATGCAAATAAAATGCTACAAAGCACATAAGAATTGTCACATATCATCATATGAAATGGAAGCTAGAGTCTATGCTTCAAAAAATGCATAATATTGATGTAAAAAACAGAACGAAAAGAAGTAAACTTGATAAATGCACCTAAGCCATGAACTCTGAGCAATAGGTACATGTACTGACTACTCGAAGACTTCAGAAGATCATTTGATCTCTTTTGGTGAAAAGAATGGGCCATGGCCAAGGGCAGCACTTCTTAGAGGCCAAGCCAAGGCGTAATCATATCCTACCTTACTACAAATAATATAAGAAAATTTTGATTCTAGCTATTGAATGCAAACAAAAATAGTAAAAAGATTTTTTTAGTTTAGCCCCTCAATGATCTTATCTAAAGTTCCATCACTGGACTCGTAAGTTCTTAGGAAAAAGAAAAGTTCATATGCCAGCTTGACATTAAGCCTACTGCCTCAACACAAGATAACATGCATCTTATTTATGTTTTAAGCATTCTTCCACTTCAACTAATATTCATCTTTATTTATGTGCAAGTATGTTGCAGCATTCAAGAATTAAAAGATTTCCTATACTAAACAATAAGTGGTGTTATTTTTTCAATAACGAGCGAACTCGAATTTCATTACTTAGCAACGAAAAACCTTGCACCCGAGTTTACCATTTAAAGCGCTTACACCTGAATGTAATGAGTTTGCAGAAAAAAACAAAGTTGTAAGCGAACAAAGTGGAAGTCGTATCAGTGACGTACTGAACAAGTAATGCTTTTTTAATAACCAACAGCCACTATCTGATTATCAAAATATCAAGTATTATCAAAATATCACTTGACTAAATTCAAATAGCCATCACAATCAGTTTTTTTTGTTCCGGATTCTTCTTCAGGGTAATTTGGTTTGTCTTAAGCTGATGGCCTGACACGATTTTGATTCTGTCATCCATTTTTGTCACATTTTATTTTTACAGCTCTTTTCATATGCTTGCTCATTTTGTACACTTGTTATTTTCAGCATCACAAAGGATATTTCCAACTCACAAAATAGAAGTCAATGGGTATGAATAGCAATGATATATAGATCATTTGTCACTTGTGGAGGTTTACCACTTGTAGTGATCGATATTTGGTAAGGTTTCATTCAGTCAAACTTGGTATAACTTAATAGTCCAATCCAACAAAACAAAATGGCAAACAGAAACAAAGACCTAATGGTAGAGTTACAATTACCAAAAAAAAAAGGTGTCAAAAATGGATGGCAGAAAATGAGTTCAATGACCCCCCCCCCCCTCCCCCCCCCAAAAAAAAAACTCTTCTTAGATGCACAGTTCTCCTGCATAGTCTTGAATTGAAAAAGAGAATTGAAACAGCAAACAGATCCAAGCAACCCAAAATTTCTGAGAAATCATTGCTCCAGAATATCATGAAGTAGCAAGTTTATAGTGAAAAGGGAGGTACAATACCTGCATAGGAGGTGCAGCAGAAGCAACTGAATTACTTTTCCATGATGTTGTTCCTGGTGGAGGTGGCTGGCTACTAGGATAGGAATAGCCAGAAGGGGTGTTAACAGCTAAGTTATCTGCAGTACTGTTCCCAGCAACTAGATTGCTAGAAGCACTTGGCACAGATTGATTGTAATAGTATGGCCACTGGTTATACTGCTGCTGATACGGTAAAGAATTGGCAGGCACTGAAGTAGAACTTTGCTGTGCACTTGTATCAGATGATGAGTAGTTCTGGTATGATTGAGCAAAATTATTCCCTGAGCTTCCATCATTCCATGTGTTGTTCTGATAATAGTAGCTGCTGCTTCCATATCCTGGCACAGTCTGATGACCCCCAGCATTGTAATATGTGTTACTTGTAGGATCAATGTAAGACCCTGAATTTTGAAATGAAGTAAGAGGCTGATAAGCTGCACCTGGATGTTGGTTTGCTCCTTGCTGGACAGAAGAATCATTTGTCGCTTGTGGGTAGCTATAATAATAGTTGGCATATTCTACAGGGTTATAGACATGTTGGGCTGAACTAGAGTAGGGCACATGAGAATGAGCTGCATCTGTTATCCCCATACTCGACTGGGCAACATGAGGCGCACTACTTCCTACATTTTGATTCCCTCCTGAGACCGATACATCCCTTTGTGGATCATAGTAAACCGTATCTTGGCTAAGTTTTTCCACTGTATTGTTCCATGAAACCGTTGCTGACCCAGCCGCAGAGGACCATGAATGATGACTGGAAGATAGAGGAGGATAAGGAGATGGATTTGTCTGTCCCATACTGATGACCTGCCATTACCAAATAAAGTGGTCATTCACAGTGTATATATACTCTCTAATTTAAATGGCCGTTTCAGAGAGGGCTAACAGTAGTCAAATTACGACCAGTGAAAAATCATCATTAAAACAATGATATGACTAGACTTCCATAAGATTCCACGCTACATGACACTTCAAACAAGTAACCGAAGCATAGCAAGGCACACATGACTGTCAAATACTGACAGAATAACACATCAGAGAAGTAAAAATGGCACAAATACAACTCTTTAATTATTTAATTAATCAGTATAGTTTATAAACATAAACATAACGCATGCCTAAACATAGCCCCCCCCCCCTCCTCCCAAAGAACATGGCACAGTAAATTGTATGATCAATAAGGCAAAAGATTTTCTCCCTGACCAAATAATTAGCACGTAACAAGCGCTTAGCAACTCATAATTAGACAGTATCCACAACAAAAGCCAACCCATCATAATCTGTGGAGATTAACTGGAAGCAAAGCAAAATATTTTCTCCGTGACCAAATAATTAGCACATATCAAGCGCTTAGCAACTCCTGATTAGACGGTATCCACAGCAAAAGCCAACCCATCATAATCTGTGGAGATTAACTGGAACCAAAACTATAAGCTAAACTATAATAACAATAACCAAAAAAACACACAAACATGTGTCGAGTCACATCAATACCTCAGCGTGCGGGGCGTCAGATCCAGCGGCCGCCCCGGCGCCGTGGCTCGCCATCCTCCTGGAGCTCCAACCCTAACCACCGGTCAACCACCACAGCCGCCGCTGCCGACGCCGCACGCTCGCGATTCGATCCGCGTCGAGGAGGGGGAATGGATCAGATGCGTCAGACAAACCAGAAGCAGAGGGGAAAAATTCGGGGCTGAACGGCGAATCGCGTGCGTAAAGCCGTCCGTCGATTTTATTTATAATTATATATATATGATTGACTGAAAAAAGTTTTCCCTCCGCGGAAAGAGAGGAGATGTGCGAAGGAAACGGAAAAGGAGTCCCTGCTGCCCCTTTCGGGCGCGTTGCGGGTTGGGTTCGAGGTGTCGTCAACGGCCTGCGGCGCCCGCGTCGGAGCCGAGGATGACAGTTGCGGAGCGTGGAGAAAGTAGGAAGGCCGGAAGGGAGGGAAACGGCTGGGGGATGTGTCGGAGGCGGGGATGGCTTCGTAGTTCGTCGAGAGGGGGCAGCGGGATGGAGAGGAGAGCGGCGACGCCGACGACGCGGAGTGTGAGCTTTAGGGGAAAGGGATCAGGAGGTGCCGAGGTTTGCGACTGGCAGCCGCCTCAATTCTCAGGCGAGATGGGTGGAGCCAGCCGGCGAATACGGTGGCCTGGGTGAGATTGGGAAGGACGTCGCCGGTTAAGAAAGGCGCGGCTGGGTTGGGAACCACCGTGAGGACGAGGGATAGAAAGAGAGGCTGCGGAACCCGACCAGGGGGAACCAAGTATGGCGGTGCTGACAGAAAATAACTGAACTTTTTTCAGTTTTCTACGAAATCAATCCAGCCTCATATATGTTGTTTATAAGATCAGTTGGATATTCTAGTCTCCTTTTTTTTATAGATAGAGTTAGGAATTGTTTAGATCTAAAAGCTTTTTAGATTTGGATACTATGACACTTTCGTTTGTATTTAATAATTATTGTCCAACCATAAACTAAATAGACTCAAAAGATTCATCTCACAAATTACAAAAAATTATGTAATTAGTTATTTTTATCTATATTTAATATTTACCGCAAGATTCGATGTGATAGAAATCTTAAAAAGTTTTTAGATTTTAGGTGTAACTAAACAAAGCCTTATTTAGTCTCCTTGATTGATTGTTTAAAACCTCAACTCAAAACCAAACTGAAGACGCCAAGTCAAGATTAAATTTCATTCAAAATTAACTAGTTTGACTTTGAAAATCAAACGAGTACAATCAAAGCAACTTTGAAATAAGCAATCAAACATTTTGTTCAGCCCTACCCATGATGAGGCATATCATTTGTCACTAATCGCAAATAATGGCCATACTAGCAGTCGATGTGACAAAAATGTTGTCACTATATAGTCACCTTGTAAACAGTACACTGGAGGTAATCACTTGAATTTAACTTTGATTTTGGCATTTTGCAATACATTGCACACACAGGTTGAAATCAACTGATTATACAGTGCTGTCCCCAACAGATATCATCATCAATACAACGAGCCACCTCGAGCAATTAGTCCGACATTATTTTGCAGCCACGAGATGGGAAACTGTAATCACCGCTCGCCACCTGATTATACGGTGCTTGTTCACAGCATACCGGCTCAAATACAATGGCACATTTCGAACAGTTTTGAGGTTATCCCACAACCACAGGATAGCAACTTTAATCACCGCTGGCACAGCCCCTGCATCCGCAGTGGACACATTCTATCACCTTTTCCTCCCTGAGGTGCTTGGGCACTCTGCAGACGCAAGTGGTTGCGAAGTTGTGGTCTCGTGTCTGTATGCAGCGAAGGCAGCAGAGGCGCTCATAACCTGGCTGCAAAAGGACTCGAGAGAAAAATCGTTAGTAGCGATCCGGAGAATTGAGTAATAGAATCCAAATATAGTCACAGTGAAAGAACCCGAGCCGAGACACAGTAGATTGACAGCAGCTATACATATAAAGATAGTGTGGTTCAGGGTATGGAGCAAAAGTATAGTAATACTGAGAGGAAGGAAAGGTATCTGAGCATGCCCTAATCAGTGAATCAATAAAAAGATAGTACCATTCGAAATTTCCACATGAAAAACTCAGACACACACAAAAGTACACCCACAATTGCATGGGTCAAGCCATAAAGTACCTTTCAATTTCTACAAGGAAGGGTTTGGCAAAGCAAACCACTCACAAGTTTACTCTTTCATGATGAAGCGACAGTACTTACAAAAACATGAAAATTGTATGAAGAAGCATTGAATTGTGTTCTACATGGCTCTTCTTTAAGTAATGATAGTCGGCAAAAAGGATGCATCCAGACAAAAAGATTATACTTGCTATGTTTTTACTTGTTCACGTGATGAAGATATGGCCTAGATAAGTTCTAAGAAAACTAGAATAGTTACACCATCAAAGTTCAATGGCAATATATATGCGGGAGAGTAGCATTCCAGAAAATTCTGCAAAAGCATCAAAACAAAGCATTGGTAGTTTAGTTCTATACAGGATGCTCACCAACCTTTTTCCACTTTGCAATCAGATTGCGATCTGCATAACCTTGGTCTAAGCAAAACTCATATAACTCTTTTGATATTTCCTTCCTTCGATAGTAAAGATCATATATGTAGCGACTCTTTTGATGAGAAATACGGAAGATTGGCCAAAGAGCTTCACATTTCCTCTTCCCATCATGTGGATCATTTTCAGCTGCAAGAGAAAATCACATTATTATTCCTATCAGAGAGAATATGTATTAAAAACTTGCATACAATGCAACTTAAGTTTATACCTTCCCTCATTTTGGCCTCCAGATCCCGAAGAGTTGGCTCAATAAGCTCCCAACCTTCAGGATATTTCACACGGCTTGTCTTTATCTTAGGCATGTTGTCTCAAATCTGAGGGATACAAAAATGATAAGAAGCATATGTAGCACTTATTATTATTAAAGTAGGATGTTATATGCCCCTACTATTTCATACAGAAGCACCTCCAAAGCAGCAATGCTAACTCTCACAAAATGTTCTTTTAGCATATTACATAGAATAGAGTATCATGACAACCAAATAGAGGTGGACAATTGGGTGTTTTGAGTGCCATAGACTGCATGAACTACTTTTCCATAATATAGTAGAAGACAATGTGTACCTCCAATGGCGAAGTATGCTTCAAATATAACTGCATATTGTATGTGATTGGGGCCCTTTGTCACCCCAATTCTTTCAACCAATTTTGATCTTGGATATAAACTTATAGCCAAATAATAAACAGTTTCATTTCGTTGGTCTCGCAGCAATCTGCCAGGCTTTATAGAAACCACAAACAATGTGCGTTGCAAGCAATAAGATCACCAACTGACATTGTGTGTCCGGCTTCTTCATTTTAGCATCACTGAGCAGGTCTAAAATTGGGTGAGGACCGGGTGATGCAGGAATATGGAGTAGAAATGACTGGCACAGTACTTCCATTCGCACCAAGAGGGAAGATACTGGGACAGTGCCGTTGCAGTTGAAGATGTCTCGGGCCTTCTGTAGTTCTGTTTCACATGGAGGAGGAGGAGGAGAAGGGGGGGGATGAAGATTTTGATTGAGGCTTTGGTCAAGTGTTTTCTGATAGGTTAGGTGGAAAAGCCTATGTGCTATGTGTACAAGGATCATTGTGGTCTCATGCTTTCATTTTGCGTACTCAGGATACGCCCTGGGGTGCTATAATTTGGCTAAGAGTCTGGTAGAAGTTTGTGTAGTTTCAGAACTGATGATAAGACATTGTGGGGTAAAAACTTGCTGTCATTTTGTCAAGTTGGTAGTTATTTAGGTCCGTGGTAACCTATGACTGGCCTAAAAAGAACCCCTTTAAAAACTAAAAAATAGTAGGCAAAACTAAATCTCTCTAAAAAGGGCCCTTTTTGATGAAAACAACCTGTGCTTGGCCCAGCAAGCAACAGCCGCTTGCCTGAGCTTCTTCTACCACTCTGTGAAGTCCTGATCCTCAGCCTGCAACATAGGGAAAATACCCCGTTTGTCCCTTATGTGACCCATTTGCATAAGACAAAAAGTAAGCATTCTGATTTTTTTTTCCAATTCTAGGGTTAGCTTAGTTTGCCCAAGGACTACTACTCCATCACTGACCGTGCCTACAATGTAAAATGCAATATTAAATTATGGTACAGCTTACTTCATAGCAAACTCCTAACCATTTTGGTCATAGATAGCTAAGGTGTCCTTTAACTTTAAAGGGCTTATTATTGGGGCCGAGAGCTGATCTTTCCCAATTATGTAGGATTCACTTGTTAGTTGCTACCAAATTAACAATCAAGTCTTGAAAGCATTTATGATTTTTAAATAGTTGCATAGTTGATTAAACAGCGCCATAATTGATCAGTTTTGCATCAATCCATTCATATGACGAAATCAATTTTGCAAATGATAAGCAGAGCCAACTAACTAGAAGCATGATAATAATCGATGTATCCTTCTGTTGGGAAAAGCATAATCGACTTACCCTGTGTCGGGCCTCTCGCGTCGTCGGCGTTGGGGCGTCGGAGCTCGGCCGCGCGGGGCAGCGACTCGGCAGTCGCTATGGTTCGCGTCGGGGCGTCGAGGCTCTGCCGCGCGGCGGCACGGGGCAACGGTGGTGACTCAGTGGTCGTTAGGGTTCGGGGGGATTGGGGATTTGGGGACCGCTTCTGCTCGGCCGCATGCGGGCACGCTCGGTTTCGGTCTCGGTCTCGGGGAGTCGGGGGTGGGGGGAGACGTGGAGTACTGCGTCGTACTGGAGTGGAGTTGGCTGTGGGCCTGTGGCTGTTGCTGGGCCGCGTACGCGTAGTGGGCTTGAAGGTTGATGTTCTCATGGGCTCTAGAAATATCGGGTAATTTGGATATCGGGTGATTCTGGCGACGTGGCTAGCTGCTGTCCACAAGGTAATTTGGGACGACGTGGCTGAATGTGGGATTTCAGGGTGACGTAGCCAGGGGAGAACGCAGGGTTTAACATGCGTTTAATATGTTTAATTTCACTAGTAATTTCAGGTATCCAGAATCAATATTTAAAACTGTAATCCGATTAGCTTGTTCGCTTGAGCTTATCATCCAAAACGGTAAGATATTGAACAGTACTTTTTTTACAACAAATCAATCAACAATACTTTCTGTCATAGTTTATCAGCCAAACGAACAAGACTAACTCACAGATTTGGATGACAACCTCAAGCGAACAAGCCAGTAATTGAGTAAATCGTGTTCAGGTAGTTTGTGTATGAGTTCAGTTAGTTCAGGTTTAGGTATATTGGATAATGGGTAATATGCCCATGGCTACTTGACACAATTAAGGCTGGATAATAAGCCGTTCGACTTGGCTCGGCTGGTTCAGGCTCATTAGAATAACAAGCTAACTCGACTCGGCTTATTATCTTAACAAGCTAGAAAGTCAGCTCGGTTTGGCTCTTTACGAGCTTGAGATGACTCGTTAAGCTTACGAGCCAAATATAAAAAATACATAAAATATAATATTTATATTTATCTAAAGCATAAAAATAGTAATAATACAAAATAATATATCCGATAATCTTAAATTGAACAAAATATTCATATGAGCTAACATATCAACCATTGTAAAGTGTAAGACATGAAGTAATACAAAACTAATATAAACTATGATAACTTTTTTCCTAAAATGTGTAGCTCGGTTGGATTGCGAGCTAACTTGAGTTGGTTCATTATAGTTAACGAGCTAAAATTTTGGCTCGACTTAGCTCGTTATAATAACAAGCCAAGTTGAGCTGAGTCAAATTAGCAACGAGTTTCGAATTTTTCGTCCAGCTTTAGACACCATGGTATCTGCTGGTAATTTGTGTGAACTCGAAAGGCCAAGGTAGGTTAGCCATGTTGTTTGGGCCAAGTTTATTTGATTTTTGTCAATATAAAAGTTAATTGTTTCTTTTGTTTGTGTATCAAATGATTACAATATTCACAAGCACCAAGGATTGAATTAGCGTTCCATAATAATACTACTAACTTAGACCGAGTCAAACTCCATTGATTTTGACTAAGTTTATAAGAAATATTATTGCTATTTATGATTCTTATTCTTTGAGATTTTGACTAACTCTGTTCCCCTTGGCCATGTATAATTGTTATGGATTTTGACTAACTCTGTTCCCCTTGGCCATGTATAATTCTTATTCTTTGAGAAAAATGCACAATTTTGTTTGGACCTTCATACACCGAAGTTGTAAAACCACGAGAATTATGGTTGGGTTATTAAATCCATACAAAATGGACTCTGTAAGCCATGATTTTTGTATGCATGTAATATAATAACCATACGAAAAACAAACTGAAGTTGCCAAAATGTGTAACCCATCAGTATGTATAACTCGTAAGCTCACATTTTCGATGTTTCGTCATCACAACAAAAACATTACTCACTTATAAACACCCCCAATTTACACTGCCACAGCCACCAAGTAGCCCCAAGGATTGATAATCCACGGTCCACCGTCCACATATTTTAGCTCCTTACATGCAAAGTGCACGAAGCTACTGCATCATCTGTGTGGCCTTCCACATTCGAACACACACCTGCATGCCCTTATCATTGCTCCTCGGCTTCCTCCTCCTCATCGTCCTCTTCGTCCTCCGAAGAAGACGACGAGTCGTCTGAATGATCCGATTCTTTGTCTTTCTTCGGGTCTGGGTCGGCGGCGGCGGCGGCAGGTGGAGCAGCAGGGGCCGGTGGATCCGGCGGCATCGCCGTGAGGAAGCCCAGCGTCATGACGACGTCGGCCATCAGTGGTCGCACGGAGTCCTCTTCCTGCAAGCACATCGCAGCCATGGCGACCACCTGGTTCAACGCTTTGGCAGCGTATTCCTTCTTTATGAGTGGATCAACCAGCTCATGGTATCTCTTCTGGTCCTTGAACATTGGCATGGCCTGAAAAAATGTGTCGTGCAGATGCCATTGCCATGTTTAATAAGGTCATGGTAAATGCGGCCAAACTAATTAAGTTCAGAAACCAACGTTATTATGAGGTGAATGCAATCATATCATATCATACAAAAAAAGGCTGAAAAATGTCAGTAAATTGAAACGCTTGGAGAGTCAGTGTTTCAGTGATTGCTATCTTCTAGCGCATCTTCAGAAATCAGAAATCAGAAGTTCGTGGCTTGATACTTACCCAGGTGACCACATTCTGCTCGTCCACCGGCTTGCTGGTGTCGACGGCCCTCCTCCCGGAGATGAGCTGCACCAGCACCACCCCGAAGCTGTAGACGTCGGACTTCATGGTGCCCTGCCCGGTCCGGTCGTACTCCGGCGCGCAGCAGCCGAAGGAGCCCATCATGGGCGACGCCACCGGCATGCTGCCTCCCGCCTTGCCGAGCTCCGCGAGCCCGAAGTCGGAGAGCTTGGGCGTGAAGTTCTCGTCGAGGAGTATGTGCGAGGCCTTGAATTCCCCGTACACCACCGGCGGGCTCGCTGTGTCGTGCAGGTACTCCAGCCCCTGCGCCGCGCCGTGCGCCACCTTCATCCTCGTGCACCAGTCCATCGGCTTCTTGTCCTCCGGCAGATCTGGTGCAAGTTAAGTTAGCAGCTTCAGCTAACAAATTCTGCAGGATCGATCGGCCGGAGCCAGTGATTGAGGCGCGCGTGCGTGGTGTGCACGTACCGAACAGGTGGTCTTCTAAGGTGCCGGCGGGCACGGACTCGTACACCAGCAGCCGCTGGTCACCGTCGGCGCAGTAGCCAATGAGATCGACGAGGTTCTCGTGGTGGAGCTGGCTGAGCTTGGCGACCCCGGTCAGGAACGCGTTGTTGTCCTGGAACCCATGCTTGTCCAGCTGCTTGATGGCCACGGTCTGGAGCGAAGCAAAGCAGAGGCGCGGCGCGCCATGCATGATCATGATCGTCACCCATTTTATTTTCAGAAAGATATGCACGCATGGATGGATGGACACGTGTGAGCGCGTGGCAGTTCACGAACGTACGTACGTACCTGGCCGCTCTTCTCCAGCTTGCCCTTGTACACCCGGAAGAAGCCGCCTTCTCCGACGAGGTTGTACGGCGTGAAATGGTCTGTGGCCGCGGCGAGCTCGCGGAACGCGAATGCCTGCCCCGTGATGGCTTGCCGCAGCGACGAGTCGTCGGCGGAAGAAGCTTCGGGCGCTTGGTTCGCTGCGTTGATTGATTGAGCGAAAATCAAGATCGTTTTTAGAGTCTGCGACAGATCAAGAAACCGATGGAAGCAAAGCAGAGGGCGCGCTGTCACTGCTCACCGCCACCGGGCTTGGCCGACGCCGCGGCTGCTGGAGCGGCCGCGGGAGCCGGGGAGTACGCGGCGGGCGCCTGCACCGTCGCGGGTGGCGTCATGTTGGATGCCGGGGCCCCCGCGTCGCCGGGGCTGTCCGCGTCGGCGTCGTCATTCTCGCCCTTTCCGCCGCCGAAGCACGGAAAGCAGCTCATCTTCCTTTTCCCTCCGCGCCTCCCCGTGGCTGCGACCTTGCGGGGGCGCCGACCGGGCGGCGGCGTGGGGCGCGAGCGAGCGACGACTCGACGAGGGCAAGAACGCAGGGCACGCACGCGCGCACGGACCGAGCCGCCGGCCGCCGTCACTGCGCGCCGACCATGCGCCGGCGTCTCAGCACCGTCGCGGCGTCTCCACTTCGTGGAACGCCATGCCCGGGCTCGCCGTGGCCGCGCACCAGATGAAACCCGACCGGCCGGCTGGCGCGGAGCAGGGGACCGTGACCGGCCGACTAGTGGTTGGCTTGCTCAGGCGACCGACCGGAGAGGGGCACGGGGCCACCACGGGGAGACGGTCGATGGCGATGGCAATGGAAGGAAGGAAGGCCTTGGAGATCGAGGGATCCAAGGGCCTTCCCAGAGAGAGGGGGATCGGGGGAGGACACCGATGGAGGGGAGGCGGGAGGAGAGGGAGGCTAAGTTTGGCGGGTGGAGTGGACCGAGGCCGGAGCGCTCCAAAACGAGGGGTTGGGAACGTGCAGACCACGCATGGCTTGTAGGTACCTGAAGCGAGCCGGGAACGGAGGCACGTCCGCACGACAGCGCATCGTTCGCGCCTGCCGGTTGCCGTTGCATGCTTTGTTTTTGCCAGCCGGGACGCTTCGCCGGCCGTGTCTGGCTCTGCTGCTAGAACATACTCCGTGTGAGTGACTCGAGAGTGTACTGATTGCTGAATGGATTCGTTCTAGCTTGCTCGTGAAATCCCCTGCAAAGTCGGGAGGTACACAAGAAGCACACAGGCACGGAAAATGGTTGGAGCGAACCTCTGCTTGTTGGATCTTTGTCGATTTGCAAATGAGCTGCTATGGTAGTTCTTGCCCAAGTGCCCATAACCATCTCGGTTGTATCTATGGAAAAGATGGCAATGGGTAATTACCCACCGGGTTATGGCTACCTACCCTTACCCACGAGCAAATATTCTACCCACTAATTTACCTATATCCAAATGCGGGTAAGAGTTCTTTCCCCATACCCTTACCCATGCGGGTAACGGGTACCCATGGGTTATCCTTACCCATAGATCTAAGAATGTTTGTATTACATGTGTCAATATACCAGACTCCCAAGTGCGTGACTGCGTGAGATGCGGCACCGCAAGGGGGGAGCGCAGGAGGGGAGGGAGGAAGTGGGATGGGGAGGTGAAAACCTAGTGTTGCATTATATATATTTTTACTAGGCTTGGGCTGTGTGGTGGTAATTTTGACCTATGATTCATAAAATTATGTCGGGTTTAATTTACCCATGGGTTAAAGGGTATTGGCAATACAGTCTCGTACCCTTACCCGCTTTACCCGCTGGGTAAAAAATTTAGCCATACCCTTGCCCTAATAGGGTTTTTACCCATCGGGTTTCGGGTTTCGGGTAGAAATTGCCATCATCTTTATATGGAATAGATGTCAAATTCTATTCCGGTGGGAATACAATTAAGAGGTCATGGGCTCATGGCCCACTGGAACTACGGACCTAATATGCTCTTTCAGTAAATCGTATACTTACACAAGTATTAAAGATGCACATTGTATACAGAATGGCCCAGAGATAGAAGGGAATGAACATCTTGCATTTAAGTCGTTGCTGGTCTTTATAAAATGGGTCATCTATAATGTAAAAAAAAATAAGAAAAACAATATCTTAAGAAGTTTTCATTGATCTCATGTTGAGCTTGCGAAGTGTCTTAGGGGATTTCACTAATGTGCTATCGCTTAGCATGTCCTATATCCTGTGAGTGAGATAGTTCTTACAACTTTTTGTTGTGAAGGAAGCTCCAAAGTATTAGGCTTTTAGAAATATATTTCTAAGATATAATGCCTTGGTAACATCCATAAAACAGGAATAAATCAGTTAAGAATAGTAGCTACCTTCCGCCGACAATGCAAGTGCCCCCCTTCGATCTTCTCTTGCTTCGTCACTAGAGTCTTTAGTGTATTCATGCACCCTCTTCAATCTCCTCTTGCTTCGTCATTGGAGTCTTTAGTGTCTTCGTGCATGTTTGTTGGTGTGTTCTTCCCTATGCGCTCATCGTCTTGTCATTTTAGAGCCACTTTCATATAAATGATTAATTATTTGCTAGCTAAAAAAGGTTTGCTAAAATTAGTCTTAATCCATCAAAATAGGGGCTAGTAACTAGTAAGTAGACTATTTTGTTATCTAAACCTCTAGATAGTTGTTAGTGAACTAGTTAGCAAACGCTAACTAATTTGAACTGATTTTTAAGTCAAACTAGTAACTAGATCTAAGAGTTTCCAAAAGTCACTCCCAAACTTGATTTTTTTGACAAGATTAAAAACTACTAAACTACTCCCTCCATTCCAAATTGTAAGTCATTCCAAGAACCTTGGAGAGTCAAAGCATTTTCACGTTTGACTAAAATTATAGAGAGAAATACTAAGATTTGTAACATAAAGTAAGTATATTATAAAAATATAATTAAGGAAGAATCTAATGATACTTAGTTGGTATCATAATAATAATAATAATAATTTTATCATATAAATTTGTTCAAACTTAGAAAAGTTTGACTCTCCAAGATTTTTGGAATGACTTACAATTTGGGATGGAGGAAGTACTTTTCCAACAACTCTCAGTCTAACTTCTAAAATATATGTCTCAACTCTCAACTCCTAATCTATCTGTACTTGATAAAATTGACCCAATCACACCAAAAGTCAAAGGATGTGGAGAAAAATTAGTAGAGGTAGAGTTCTCAATGCATATATACAACAAAAATGTATAAAAACAGTTAGGGTGATTTGAAAATAGTTTGATGCAAAATTGCCCTATAATTTAGAGGCAAAATAAAACCTTTAGCAAAAACCCAACAAATGTGCTAACCTTTTTAATCACTTCCAACTTTTTTTAATCACTTAAAAGACTCATTGATTTAACAATTATTTAAAAAACTATTAGAGATACTTAACACATCCAAACATGTCCTTGTCCTTTTAACAATTTATTTATGATTTATTTATTTTCATATAAGTTCATGTTTTGCATTTTTTGCCATGATCTTAGGCTTGTTTAGTTCCCACAAGTTTTTGGTTCAGAACACTATATAACACTTTCGTTTTTATTTGATAAACATTATCCAATCATAAAGTAGCTTTTAAAAGATTCGTCTCATAATTTACAAACAAACTATACAATTAAATTTTGTTTTTATATATATTTAATGCTTCAATCATGTGCCACAAAATTCGATGTGACAGGGATCTTAAAGATTTTTTAATTTTTGGGTGAACTAAACAAAGTCTTATGCTAGCTTTTTTATATATAAAAAAATCGTTGGTCAATCAAACCACAAATCAGCAATATGCTGTTTGTACGTTCAATCATTTGTTCAATAATTTGGTTAGTTCATAGGCAGTCGCTAGTGTCTTGTGGTGCTGCACAGCACAACGACGTCGGTCAGCACGAACTCTTCTTTGGCCTTGGCAAAAATTTGGCTTCTATAGCACTTTCATTTTTATTTAACAAATTATCCAATCACAGAATAACTAGACTCAACAGATTCATCTCACAAATTACAAATAAACTGTGCAATTAGTTTTTATTTTCATCTATATTTAATAATCCATGCATGTGACTAAAGATTCGAGGCGACGGAAAATCTAATTTTTACATCGCACGGGCTGCACAGTGCACAAGCTCGCCAATCCACTCTGCACTGCAGGGCTTCAAAGCAAAGCGGCGACTATCAACAGCTTCGCAGCAACGATGCGAGTGACGTGCATCGGCACGGTGTGCGGCTGCGGGGCGCAATGGGAAACAAGAATCAAATGGGCAGGGAGACCGCCGGCAGATTGCTCGGTGTGCCTCGGTGCACTCTGTGTGCGCCGCAGGGCTGCGGATCCCGGCGCCGATGACGCGGCGGCCGGGAACGTAAGCTGAGCCCCCGCGGCGCGAGGTTCGTTCTGCGCCCCCAGAACAAGGCCGCCAAGAGTGGATCGTTCTCTTGAAGCCGAAAGAAGAGGCGACGGAAAAACAAATCGAAATCAAAATCGAAATTCGAAACTTAATAAAGCACTACGACAGCTACGAACTGAGAGAGGTTGACGAAGGATCCATCTGCGTCATCCGTGGCGGCGGCGGCTGTGATTGAGCAGTGGAGCTAGGGTTACCGAATCGAAGAGAGGCGTAGCACGTTTTTATAGTAGCGAGCCGGCTGGTTCTAGAAGCCCTAATCTCTGATGAGTAGTATAAGGGCCGGCCCAATGCACAACTTCTGGGCCCTTTTTCTTTTTCTATTTTTGATCGCCGATAGTGTCCCACTCTGATACTGTAATTTTATTTTGGTTCATTCAGTTTCTGGACCAAATGCGAAAGGTGACTATGCTCTGTTTAGCTGAGCTTTTGTTTTAGGTTCTCAGAGATCTGATTTTTCTTTGGGAAGTAATTCTCTAACTAAAAACGTGTCTCTATGAAGTACATCTGAAATGATGAGGAGAATCTACTTTTGTCAGCTCTCAATCCCTATTTATTTTATAAAATCACTTTACAGAATCAGCATAGAATCACTTTTTAGTACAAAAATTATATGGTTGAGTTATTTCTTGATTCAACATGAAAGTTGCTCTAGAAGTTCTCTCCAATAAATCCTTAAAAAGTTAAAACAAATACTATTGTTGATCGTATAAGTTTATGTGGAATCATTTTGAACACTTTTAGTAAGATATACATGGTCGTAATCATGTGTCCTAGACGCTTGGTGGCACATCCAAGATAAGTAGTTTTTGGCGTGCTTCTTAGCCTAGGTACGAGAAGTTCCTTTTTCATGCAAATGTCGCGGGGGGCTATCTTCCCCTAAGTTTGTGGACTAATACAAGTTTATACTAGGAAATATACCTGTGCATTACAATGGGAGAAAAAAAACCATATAAATATTACATATATCTATTTATGTTTTATTATTTCCATAAAATTTAAAGTTTACAAATTATTTTGACAAGCACAAAAATATCAATTAGTATTGACAATAATATGATAATATCCTATTAAATTTATATTCAAAAATCATATTTTGCTAGAAACATTTCACCCATTGTAAGGCACACTGTAATTTTAGATTTGATAATAATATCTATATGTAGCCAGAGTTTAATATTGAGTTACAACCCTCATCGAGAATTGCATTGTTACATACGTACAACTTGTTCAAAATTTGCTCATTATATGATTATAGATTGGATAATTGGTTAATATGGCTCCAACAGTTTGCTAAAATTCACTTAGCAAATATTGTGATTTGTCAACTCCCTAAAATATATGGCAAGTGAAAAAACGGACTCTCTCCAATAGTTTGTTATTTTAACTTAGTAAACTTTTAAAAAATAGGCCCACGACCTACTGTTCCCAACTTAAAGAACCTGCATATTATCTAGATTTATATTTCATTCAGTTTCTAGTAGAATAAATGTCCACAATGTTTATTGTCTTATGAAAATTTTGATTTGCATTCAGAAACAGAAAACAAGGAGCATCCGCATTCATAAATAGGCAGCAAAATCAGTGCATCCGCGTCAGGAACAAAACAGAAACTGCCGGCCACCAGCAGCATCAACACACCTGACAACGGCTAGGCGTGGTGCATCACCTGACAGCCGACAGCAACATCACAAGGGCGGCAAGGTGCTGTGCATCAACTGACACCTGACAGCAGTACCGACGGTGAGGCCTTGTTTAGTTCGCAAAATTTTTCAAGATTCTCCGTCACATCGAATTTTACGGCACATGCATGTGATAGATCTAGAGGATCTACTAGCAATAGAGAACAAGGATTCGGGACACATAAGAAACATAGGCAGTAATGTAAAAAGGTATACTAGATCCATTACATATCTATTACATAGGAAATAGAAACAGGTAGATATAGAGTGTAGGGTTTCGACCGTCGTTGGCGGCGGATGCAGATCCAGTGGGATCCATGACGAGGGCGTTCAGGCGATGACGGAGTAGATCCCGTCGTCCTTCGGGCCTCCACCTGCACTGGCCGACGACGGCGGGGTAGGAGTGGAAGGGTGACGGCGCGGTGGTGCTTCCCGACGCCACTGCGCACTGTCGATCGGCAACCTAGGGTTGTAAGCAGGGTTTGGCGGCGCACGACGAACTTCGTTACGTGTGCCTGTAGCCCCCTACTCCTATTTATATGTGGCGCAGCGCGTCGGGGGCCCACCAACCATAGATCGGTTGGGCGCCCCCGATCAGGGCGCGATCCAGAGGGAGAAGGCCTCAGCCGTTGGGCTGGGCCTGAGATCAACCTAACATTCTCCCCCTTGATCTCAACTGTGCTTTCTCGCTTCGTTAACTCACCCCATCACAAATCAGTGTATTGAGCATGCTTCATCCTAACAGTTATCACTGCTAGATTAGACAGCCACAAACACTTTTCTGTTTGAAGATGAATTCTCGCCTTGGGCCCCTTACTATCCAGGAATCACAGGCTTTCCCTTAAACCCATGCCGGCTACATGTTCTCTGAACACATTGGGCGGTAAGCCTTTTGTAAGCGGATCCGCTAGCATCTTTTCTGTGCTTATATGTTCAAGACTTATGACGTGATCCCGGATTTTATCCTTGACAACATAATATTTTATGTCAATGTGCTTGGCTGCATTGCTTGACTTATTGTTGTGAGCATACAACACTGCTGGCTCGTTGTCACAATACAACTTTAGTGGTTTATCGATGCTGTCGACCACCTTTAAACTGGGTATAAATTTCTTAAGCCAATTCACCTGTCCTGATGCCTCATAACAAGCAATAAACTCAGCATACATTGTGGACGATGCAGTGACTATTGTTTGTTTTGAGCTCTTCCATGATATGGCTCCTTGCGCGAGAGTGAATATATACCCTGAGGTAGACTTTCTATCATCTCCCGCGTAATCAGAATCTGAATACCCTACTATTTGCAGGTCATCGGATCTTCTATAGGTTAACATGAGCCCTTTCGTGCCTTGCAAGTACCTTAAGACTTTCTTTACTAGATTCCAGTGTTCCATACCTGGATTACTTTGATATCTACCAAGTAACCCGGTCACAAAAGCCAGGTCTGGGCGTGTGCACACTTGAGCATACTGTAAGCTTCCGACAGCTGAAGCGTATGGAACGGCTTGCATGCGATCGCGCTCGAACTTGCTCTTGGGACATTGATGTTCCCCATACTTGTCACCTTTTACAATAGGAGCAGGTGAAGGTCTACACTTATGCATATTGAATTTCTTCAATATTTTCTCTATATATGCCTCTTGGGACAATCCCAATACCCCTCGACTTCTATCTCGGTGAATCTTTATGCCCAAGACAAAAGAAGCTTCACCTAAATCTTTCATATCAAAATTTGAGGACAAAAATCTCTTGGTTTCCTGCAGTAGAGTGACATCACTACTGGCTAGTAGAATATCATCTACATACAGTACTAGGAAAATGTATTTCCCATTCTTAAACTTTGCATATACGCAATTGTCCTCAACGTTCTCTTTAAACCCAAACTTTCTGATTGTCTTATCAAACTTTAAATACCACTGCCTGGATGCTTGCTTTAATCCATAAATGGATTTCTTCAGGCGACAGCCCATTCTTTCTTTGCCTGTCACAACAAAACCTTTCGGTTGTGCCATGTATACTCTTTCTTCTAGATCCCCATTGAGGAAAGCTGTCTTCACATCCATTTGATGCAATTCTAGATCAAAATGTGCCACTAGGGCCATTATGATTCTAAAAGAGTCCTTGCTCGAGACGGGAGAGAATGTTTCATTATAATCTATCCCTTCTCGCTGAGTAAAACCCTTGGCTACCAGTCTTGCTTTGTACCTTTCTATGTTCCCTTTGGAGTCACGTTTCACCTTGTAGACCCATTTGCAGCCTACTGTTTTGGCTCCTTCAGGAATGTTCTCTAGGTCCCAAACTTTATTGGTACTCATAGACTTTAATTCATCTTCCATGGCTTCTTGCCACTTAGATGCTTCGGTGCTCCTCATGGCTTCTTCAAATGAAGTGGGTTCATCCTCCATCTGAACTTCTTCGCATTCATAGACTATATAGTCATCTGGAATAGGAGACTTTCTTGCTCTTTGAGGTCTGCCAGAAGTTTCTGCTACTGGCATTTCTTCTTGAGGTTGCTCTTGTTGGGGCTGTTGTTCTTCGACTATGGGTTCATTCGGCTCCTGAGGGACAGGTTCCAAATTGGCCATAGGCGAAAAGGCAGCAGGTGTTGTCACTACTGGTGTAGATCCAACAACAACAGGCAGCGTAAAGTAGGGTTCTTGCACCATGGGAATGGGCACGAACACCCGCTTCTCTTCAAGGTTAATTTCTCGCGCTGCCTTGCTCCCCCTGATCATCTGATCTTCTAGAAAACTAGCGTGTCTCGTTTCCACAAACTTGGTATGTCTACCAGGGCAGTAGAAACGATAACCTTTCGACTTTTCTGGATAGCCAATGAAATGACAACTTACTGTTTTGGGGTCTAGCTTTCCTATGTTTGGGTTAAACACTTTTGCTTCAGCGGGGCTCCCCCAGACACGCAGATGGTTGACTGAGGGTTTCCTGCCGGTCCACAACTCATACGGGGTTTTAAGTACTGACTTGCTTGGAACTCTGTTGAGAATATGAATGGCGGTTTTTAAGGCCTCCATCCACAAACTCAGTGGCAGAGTGGAATAGCTCATCATGCTGCGCACCATATCCATTAGAGTACGGTTACGCCTTTCTGCTACTCCATTCTGCTGTGGGTCCCCTGGCATTGAATACTGGGCTACTATGCCATTTTCCTGTAAGAACCTTGCAAAAGGTCCAGGAACTTGTCCATAAGGGGTATGTCGACCGTAGTACTCCCCCCCACGGTCAGATCTTACTACTTTGATTTTTCTGTCTAGTTGGTTTTCAACCTCAGCCTTGAATATCTTAAATTTGTCTAAAGCTTCTGAGCGTTCTTTGATTGGATAGATGTATCCAAAACGAGAGTAGTCATCTGTGAATGTGATGAAGGAATCAAAACCATCCACAGATGTCACTGGAAAAGGTCCACAGATGTCTGTGTGGATCAATTCTAGTACTCCCATGTGTCGGTGTTTTTCCCCCGGGGGGTCACACCAACGAGTAAATTTGTATGCGTGCTCCCCTTTCCGGATGGTGATGCAAGAAAACACAGAGATTTATCCTGGTTCGGGCAAGAGAAGGCCCTACGTCCAGCGGGGGGAGAGAGTTTGTATTATCTTGCACCTAAGTGCTTGTACAGGGGCGAATACAAGCGTGGAATGAAATGTGCCGCTCTACTACGTGTGTGTGTGTTTGTGTTGTGATGTTCCCCTCTTCTATTCCTGAGTCCCTCCTTTTATAGCTCCAAGGAGAGTCACAGGGTACACGCATAGATGTTAGAGTAGGGATCGATAGCCGCATGGAGCGCTGACCTACTCGAGGCTTCCGTACGGCATGGCCTCGAGCCGTCCCATCTTGATAGCTCGGTGATGATTGCGCGTGCTCCTGTGTTCTGCCCTGCCAGCCGCCTTGCGTTGGTTCTGTGGTCGCATGCTTGTACGGTATGGTGGCGGATCCGGCGGAGCAGCTGTGGTGTTGTCAGTCGACGCCCGACTTGTCCCTGGGAAGGGACCTTGTTCGGTCGAGGGTCGGGCGCCGCGTAATATGCTGATATCCGGAGCGCTGACTTTGGGTGTCTCGAGGGGGTCCCGATCAGACGTTCCATCCTCGTTTCCTGCGTCCTGACACACCCTGGGTCGTTCGGTGGGAAGGCTGCAAAAAGAACGATGGGACAGAAGCTTGTTCCCTATCACACCTTCCGTGACCCGGGTGTTAGGTGGGAAACGTCAGATGCATTTAATGCTCCCGCCCGCGTGCGCGCGTCAGGCGGCGGACAGTGTCCTGACGCTCGACGTCTCTCGGTTCGCTCGAGCTCGCTTCCGTCTTCGACGGTAATCGTCGCTCGAGCCCTGACCGATTCGCTCGACGCTATTTCCGTCTTCGAGGCTGCGACCGTCGATGGCGGCGCGTACGTAAGATTAAAGCGTCGAATTGAGGGTCCCAACCTTCGTACGGGCAATCTCATAATGCGCATCGCTGAGGGTACCCCTTACTGATACCCTCGACAGTAGCCCCCGAGCCTCCATTTGAGCGCTAGCGCTCGAATGGAGGTTTTTGATTTAGGGTTGAATTTTCGTGGGGGCGCGCGAGCGACCCCGCGGGGTAGCCCCCGAGCCCTCGGGGGAGTTTTTAACTCCTTCGAGGGTTATGTTATCTAATTCGCAGAAGCGCTTTCGACACCAGTGGTGGAAGGTTCTGACTAGCTCGTTTTTGCCCGGGGGCTTTGACGTACTCTCGATAGAGCGAGCGTCTTCCACCCCAAATTGAGTTCCTAGCGGGTAGTCCAAGTGAGAACCTGTGCCCCTTTCGAGGGGGTCAGCTGTAGCCCGGAGGCGTCCTCATAAAGCAGGGTCGACGTGGTCGGGGATACCGGTCTCATTCGATAGAGTCCAGTGGCTCGATGCCTCCCTTCGGGGGGATTCCTCTCGACTGTCTCGACCCTACCTTGAACATCGCCAGCAAGTCCTCGAGGCGGGCCTCGATCTTCGACCGCTTGCTGGGGATCCCTGACTCTGGCGCTCGAGATCGGCTGTCGAACCCTTTCGGCGGGCCAGCCATCGACCTCTCGAGACTTTTGCGGTTATGTCTCTTGGTTTACGAGGGAAGGAAACGGCCGTGGCGGTTCGCCTTTCTGCCCGTTGGGCGCGTCTTTTTAGGCGGATGACGTTACAACACCGTATCGGCGAGGAATTCGGAGAGTCCGGCCTGTGAGGAGAGAGAGAGAACTGTCAGGCGGCGCATTCATGGGGGGGGGTTACCTTCTCGGATCTGTCCGTTGGCTGACGGCTGCCTATAAATACGTCGTCGCGGCACCGCCGTTCCTCTCTCTTCCGCCTTCTTGCTCTTGTTCCTTCGCTGCCTTTGCCTTCTTGCCATCTCACGCGCCTACGCCCCCTCGAGCTGTAGCGAACTCGCCGTCCCTTTAGCCAAGATGCCTGTAAGACTCGTTGCCGCCGACGACTGGCGCCCGTCGTCGATGACGGAGCGCCGGCTGTTGGAGCTTGAGAAGGAGGGACTGCTGCGCCGCCGCACCTCGCTGTCGTCGCCAGAGTGGATCGCGCCGCCGGCGAGCCACAGGGCGCCTCAGCCGCCCGAGGGCTACGTGGTGTCATTCGCCAAGTTTCACCGCCATGGTCTGGGCGCGCCTCCAAGCCGCTTCATGCGGGCCCTCTGCTTCCATTATGGGGTGGAGCTGCAGCACTTCTCTCCGAACGCCATCACCGTGGCGGCGGTCTTCGCCGCCGTGTGTGAGGGCTTCCTAGGGATGATGCCGCACTGGGAGCTGTGGCTCCACCTCTACAGGGGCGAGCTGTTCCACGCCTCCACCGGAACCACGGGCGTGAGGAAACCCGTGCGAGCGGGTTGCCTCAACCTGGTGCAGAAGACGGGGAAGACGGACCGGCCGCGGGAGTACATCCCGGTAGGGTTGTCGACCAACCATGCCGGTTGGGATTCTCAATGGTTCTACCTGCGCAACGACGACAACCTCCTACCTCCCTACTCGGGCCGTCTGATCTTGGAGCGCCCAGCGGACTGGACGTACGGCGTCGTCCAAGCTCATCAGTCTCGGCTCGACCCCCTCCTCGACGCCCTGAAGAAGCTTCGCCAGGAAGGTTTGTCCGCCGCCCTCGTCCTCTCGGCGGTCCATCATCGGAGAGTTCTTCCTCTGATGTCACGACCGCTGAGGATGGACGAGATGGGCCCTGGCGTCTCGTCTCGGGACCTCGAGGCATGTCGGATGTCCAGCGAGCCTCCGACGGATGATGAAGTCGCGGCCCGAGTCAGGGCCGCAATCGCCGGTGATTTCAAGCCGGAACACGTCAACGGCTTCCCCATGCGACCCGACGCGGGCTCGATCGATCTGGTACGCTTTCTTCTTGCGCGCATCCTCGATTCTAGGTTTTGCCCCCTCCCATCTCTTTTTTCTAAGTCTACCTTAGTTTTGGCAGGGCCGAATTGACGTCCGGTCCTCGAGGCCTCCAGTAAAGGAGGACGAGGTCGATCGCGACAAACGACGCCAATCCGCCGAGAAGTCGAAGTCTGCCAAGGACTCCGCGAAAAAGGGGGAGAAGAAGAAGAATCTCGAGCGCCAAGCATTGGAGGCGCGTCGAGCCAAATCCAGGCAGAGGGGGGAGCCTGAGGAAGAATCCCCCAACGATGACGACGATGACGACGAGAGTAGCGACGACTCCGAGGGGATGGCGTCGCGTCTCGATCGGCTCCTCGAGGGCCCCCCTCGAGATGACGTCGATACCCCCCAGACGGAGGTGCCGGATGAGGGTCCGAGCGGGTCTCGTCGTCCCCGGCCCGACGCTCCTTCCGCGCTCAAGGCGGGCCGGGACGCACCGCGCCCTCCCCTGGCGCCCAAGGAGAGTGGTCCGGCAAGATCCCAGGCGTCGAGGCCGCTGACCCGCGGTCGCGCTGCGGCTTCTGAGAAAGGAGACGCCGGCCGTAGGAGCGCAAGTCCCGGCACTCGCCAAGCGGGACCCGATGTGCCTAGGCCAGTCTCTGCCCTCGAGGGGCCTAGCGCCCCGACGCGGGGTGGCTCGAGGCCCGCTGGTCGGGGTAGCGGAAGGCGAGCCGTTCTGCCCGTGGGGTAAGCCTTTTTGCCGTTGCGGTCTTTGTCCCCTTATTCTCTCACCTTTCCTCACGTGCTTACTTTTTCTCAGGCTGAAACGGGCCCTTGAGCAGGCCCAACCATCGATGGCCAAGAGGCTCAGAACGGGTGCCGCACCCACGGAACAAGGTTCGTAGTTAATTCCTGGGTGTCGCGATATTACTACACCGGTTATCATGGCGTCTGACCCTTACCTTTTGTTTCGCAGGGCCGTCCAGCACCCAACCTTCAGCCGGCGTCGAGGCGGCGTCGCCTCGTCCCGCGCCTACTCCGTCGCCACCAACTCATGATGCGACCCCTCAGACGCGAGTGTCAGAGGGAGCCCCCGAGCCGCCTCGATTGGGGGTCGAGGGGGAGCCCATCACCATCAGCGATACATCTGATGGTAACGAAGCGTCTGGGGGCGTTCGACCCATGGAGGAAGAGGCGTCGACTCCCAATGTCGCAGGACGGACTCCCTGGCCCGCAGGCCTTCGAGCCTTCGAGACACAAAGGAAGATGGCGGAGGAGGAGGCGCGGGAGCGCGAGGCGGCGCAGCCGTCACTGGAGCAGCAGCAGCAGCAACCCCAGCCGGAGGAGCAACTGCAGTATCAGCATGACGAGCAGCAGCAGCAGCAGCTGGGGCGGCAACAGCAGCTGGGGGGCCAAGAGAACGAGCCACTCGAGCCCCCGCCTCAAATTTTGGCCGGACCGGCGCCGCAGGCGTCGCAAGAGCCCGGCGATCAAGAGGGAGATTTGCCGGTGTACGGGCCTCCCACCCCAGCGTGGCTTCTCCCGGGGGCGCCCGCCGCGATTCGGGCAGAGTCGGGGCGAGCGGACGGAGTGGTGGCGCTCGCCTGCATGATGCGCACCCCCACCGACCCCGAGTCCGAAATCAAGAGGACACTCTACGGCATGGACGGGATCGCCCCAGGGTTCCTCCGGGAGCGTCGAGCGTGGGAGGACCGTTTTCCCTCCGAGGAAGACGAGATCGGAGCGTCTGGGAGCAAGGACGGTACGTGGAAGACGGTGGACGACGACGGCCGGTTCCCTTGCCTCGCCGACCTGTTCTTACGCCACGGGGGTTCCCTCGAGACTGTCGAGAACTTCCTCCGCGGCGTCAAGGTGCGGGCCGATCGGGAGATGGAGAACTGGTGCCCCGATCGGATTCGTATCCGAGCTTCCAGCGACCCGTCCGAGCCCAATATCTTCCTCGATGACAAGAAGGAAGTCGAGAAGTGGGAGCACGTCGAGGAGCTCCGCCTTTGGATGAAACACGTGGTGGGGCTCCTATCGGACGTCATCAACAACGGGCTCGGGCCCGCTTATTTTGTAAGTGTTTCTCGAGCTCCAATCGTTGTGGTGCTTTTGGGTCTCCGTGTTCTAATCCCCCTGGCCCCTGATTCGCAGGATATGAAAGAGACCTCTCGCATCAAGTCTAGCTTCATACATGCCACGAGGGGCGGATGGGAGCAGCTTCCCCTCCTCAAGGATCAACTCCTCGAGTCACAGGAAAAGCTGCTTAAAGCTTATAAAGAACTTATAGCACTCGAGGAGGAGAAGAAGGTGAGGGAGGCTGCTTTGGCCGAGGCCCGAGAGGTCTCGAAGAAGGCGGAGGAGGAGGCGGTGCGGCTACGGGAGCGGGCTCTCACGGTCGAGGAGGCCGCGTCCAGAGCCCGGGAGGAGGTCCTGTCCCACAAGAGCACCATCGCGGACCTGGACAAGGAGAAGGGCCTTCTCCAAACCGACCTGGACTCCCTCCGCGATACCTTCCAGAAGATGAAGGTGGCTTGCGTGGAAAATGAGGTCGCCAGAGGTGCCGCCGAGGACGCGAAGAAGAAAGCCCTCGAAGACCTCGAGATAGAGCGAGCTCGATCCCGCAGTCTCTCCGACGACGTCGAGCGTCTGAAAGGAGAACTGCTGGAGAAGAGCGGAGCCGTCGCCCAGGCCGGCAAGGTGATTGAAGATCTCCGCGTCGCCAATACTGAGCTGGCGCGCTCCAACAAAGAGATCGAGCGCGCCAACACCAGATTGGTTGGCGAGAACACGGCTCTAGAGGAGAGCATCAAAGGTATGTTTCCTTTGTCGAATTTCCTCTTCGAGGTGTGTTTGAGTTTTTCCTAAACCTTCTCTGTATTGGCGTTTATAGGGCTCAAGGACGAACTCCTGGCTGCCCAAGCCGAGGCTCGCAACGCTAAGGCTCAACTCGAGGCTGAGGTCGCTTTGAACCGTCGAGTGCGGACGGCGATAAGCGATCTCTCGACCTCTTGGGAGGTCGAGCCTATGGATGAGTCGAGGGAGGACGCTCGAGGTGACGCCCTGATCGACCAGTTGTGCTACATAGGCGCGACGCTGCGAGATCGGGTGCGGGATGCCCTCCACATCGGGGTGAAGCGGGCGATGGCGGTTGTCTGCTCGGGCTTCTCCTACGACATGGAGGTAGTATCCCACGGCTTCGTCACCGACATCTCTAAGACCGACGCGGAGAACGAAGAAAGGCTTCACACTTTGATCGATGACGCGGAGGCCCCTGGAGAGAGGCTGGCCAAGCTGTTTGAACCTGAGGTGCTTCCTCCTGAGACTGGCTCGGGCGGAGGTGAGGGTGGCGAGGAACGTACCATGGACTGAGGCCTGCGAGCCTGCTCGGGGTGCCTCGGGCCCCTTGTATGAAACTTAGTTAATCCTGTTTCTGAGCGATACAATACTTTTGTGGTTGTTAAATGTTTGTTTGTCTTTCCACTCGAGGTTCTTTTATTTCCTTTTGCCTACGAATGCGTTCCTTGTTCGATTTTTCGTAAAACACAGCCTCGATCGCCTCGAGGGTGAGGGAGTGAGTAAAGTTTCCATAGCCCGGGGGCGTAGGTGTTCTCAGGCTCGCTATCCTTCGATCCTCGAGGGGCTCGAGGCGCCTTGACTACTCGATCGTTCAAGGTTTACTAAGTAGGAAAAAGAGAAACTTTTTGGTTTTTTCGACGCTTGGGGAGGGGTCGTCCCTCTGGTAGCCCCCGAGGGGGTGCGGACCATGATGGGTCATGGTCGGCATCCCCTTTTAACGTCGAGACTATAATTCGTAACTATTTTTGGTACAGAAAGAAACTGCTCGAGGGGGAGACTTTATTTATTCATGCGTTCATTTACAAAGTCTTCGTATAAAAAGTAAGATCGTAAATCTAGGACTTCTAGGGGTAGAATCGACGTAGCTGTTCGATGTTCCATGCGTTGGTGAAGACTGCCCCCTTTTCGTCCGCCAATTTGTACGTTCCTGGCTTAAGGACCTCGGCCACCACATACGGGCCTTCCCAAGGTGGGGTTAGCTTGTGGCGTCCTTGGTTGCTTTGCCGGCGTCGTAGGACAAGGTCGCCTACGTTGAGGTCCCTCTTGCGCACGTGTTTGTCGTGGTAGCGTCGGAGTCTCTGCTGATATCTAGCAGAGTTGAGGAGGGCCATGTCTCGAGCCTCCTCGAGTTGGTCGACCGCGTTTTCTCGAGCTTCTTTGTTCGATTGCTCATTGTAAGCCTTGAGTCGAGGTGACCCATACTCGAGGTCTGTGGGGAGGACAGCCTCAGAGCCGTAGACCATGAAGAACGGGGTGTATTTGGTGGCCCTGCTCGGCGTTGTCCTTAGGCTCCATAGGACCGAGGAAAGCTCCTCGATCCATCTCTTGCCGAATTTCTTCAATCGATTGTAGATCCTTGGCTTGAGTCCTTGCAAAATCATGCCGTTGGCACGCTCGACCTGGCCGTTAGTTCGAGGGTGGGCTACTGCGGACCAGTTCACACGGATGTGATGCTGATCGCAGAAATCCAAGAACTTTCTGCCGGTGAACTGGGTGCCGTTGTCGGTGATGATGACATTGGGGATCCCAAATCGGTGGATGATGTCGGAGAAGAAAAGGACGGCCTGCTCGGAGCGGATGTTAGTGATGGGTCGAGCCTCGATCCATTTGGAGAACTTGTCAATAGCCACCAGCAAATGGGTATACCCTCCTTTCGCCTTTTGTAGAGGTCCTACTAAATCGAGCCCCCACACCGCAAACGGCCAGGTGATGGGGATCATCTGAAGAGCGTGGGCGGGCTGGTGCGTCTGTTTGGCGTAGAATTGGCATCCATGACACGAGCGTACGAGCTCGATGGCATCCGCCACGGCCGTTGGCCAGTAAAAGCCTTGTCGAAAAGCGTTTCCTACAAGGGTCCGTGGGGCGGCGTGGTGGCCACAAGCCCCCGAGTGCAGGTCGTCGAGGAGTTTTCGGCCTTCCTCTATGGTGATGCAACGCTGCAAGATCCCCGTCGGGCTCCGTCGATATAGCTCGTTGTCTTCACCATAGATCACATATGATTTGGCCCGTCGAGCGATACGACGAGCTTCTGTCCTGTCTTCTGGCAATTCACCGCGGATAAGGCAGTCGAGGAACGGTGTGCGCCAATCAAATGGTCGACCCGGTCGTCGTTCTATTTCCATCACCTCTTCCTCCATCAAGAGCGCATCGACAGCATTGGTTGGTTGGGCGATGGCGGTATCGACGCCGGCCCCCGTGCTTAGGTCGACGGATGGCTCGTGTAGATCCTTCGAGAATACATCAGGCGGCACTGTGCCTCTGGTAGATGCAATCTTGGCGAGTTCGTCGGCCGCCTCGTTGTAGCGTCGAGCGACATGGACGAGCTCGAGGCCGTGGAATTTGTCTTCGAGTCGACGTACCTCCTTGCAGTATGCTTCCATTTTTGGGTCATGGCAGCTCGAGGCTTTCATTACTTGGTCGATGACGAGTTGGGAGTCGCCTCGGACGTCGAGGCGTCGGACTCCTAACTCGATAGCGATCTTGAGACCGTTGACGAGAGCCTCATATTCTGCGACATTGTTAGATGCGGCGAAATGAATCCTGATTACGTACCTCATGTGGACGCCCAAGGGTGAGATGAACAGTAGGCCGGCCCCGGCCCCAGTTTTCATGAGTGACCCGTCGAAATACATTGTCCACAGCTCCGCCTGGACCTGAGTCGGGGGAAGCTGGGAGTCCGTCCATTCTGCGACGAAGTCTACCAGGGCTTGTGATTTGATGGCCTTTCGAGGCGCGTAAGTGAGAGTCTCGCTCATGAGCTCGACCGACCACTTCGCTATCCTTCCCGTGGCCTCCTTGCTCTGGATTATTTCGCCCAAAGGGAAAGAAGAGACCACCGTGATAGGATGACCAAGGAAATAATGCTGTAATTTACGGCGGGCAAGGATTACGGCGTAGATCAGCTTCTGGATTTGGGGGTAACGCGCCTTGGTCTCCGAAAGTACCTCGCTGACGAAATAGACCGGCCTTTGGACTGGTAGCGCGTGACCCTCCTCTTGTCTTTCGACCACCACCGCCGCGCTGACGACCTGGGTCGTCGACGCGACGTAGAGGAGCAGCGGTTCCGCCGGTTGAGGCGGAACCAGGACTGGTGCCGAAGTCAGCGTCTTTTTCAGCTTTTCAAGTGCTTCCTCGGCCTCGGGGGTCCAAGAAAAACGCTCGACCTTCTTCAGGAGTCGATATAATGGTAATGCCTTTTCTCCTAGTCTCGAGATGAAACGGCTCAGAGCCGCCAGGCACCCCGTGACTCTCTGGACACCCTTGATGTCTCGGATTGGCCCCATTTTCGTGATGGCCGAGACTTTCTCGGGGTTGGCCTCGATACCGCGCTGTGAAACGATGTATCCTAAGAGCATGCCTCGAGGCACGCCAAAAACGCACTTCTCGGGATTAAGCTTGATCCGGTTGGTGCGTAAGCAGCTGAAAGCAACCTCGAGGTCCTGGATCAGGTCTCCTCGTTGCTTTGACTTGACGACAATGTCGTCGACGTAGGCTTCGACCGTCGAACCTATATGTTCGCCAAATACGTGGAGCATGCAACGTTGATACGTGGCTCCCGCGTTTCGAAGCCCAAATGGCATGGTCACGTAGCAAAACATCCCGAAAGGCGTGATAAAAGAGGTCGCGAGCTGGTCGGACTCTTTCATTTTTATTTGGTGATAACCAGAATAAGCATCAAGGAAAGAAAGGGTTTCACATCCCGCGGTAGAATCGACAATCTGATCGATGCGTGGTAATGGAAAAGGGACTTTCGGACATGCTTTATTCAAACTAGTATAATCAACACACATCCTCATTTTTCCATTCTTTTTCTTAACTAATACAGGGTTTGCTAACCATTCGGGATGATGAACCTCCTTGATGAATCCGGCCGTCAAAAGCTTGTGGACTTCCTCGCCAATGATCTTGCGCTTTTCCTCGTCGAATCGGCGCAACCGCTGCTTCACTGGCTTGGAACCGGCTCGAATCTCCAAGGAGTGCTCGGCGACTTCCCTTGGTATGCCCGGCATATCCGAGGGACTCCATGCGAACATATCAGCATTCGCACGGAGAAAGTCGACGAGCACGGCTTCCTATTTGGGGTCGAGGTCGGTACTGATCGTCAGCACCTTGCCGTCAGAGTTGTTGGGGTCGAGCGGGATCTTCTTAGTTCCTTCCGCCGCCTCGAAGCTACCCGCATGACGTTTAGGTTCTGGAGCCTCAGCGGCCATGGCTTCGAGCTTTGCAACGAGCTCGGTGGAGCTCTCGACCGCCTCCCCGTACTCGACGCACTCGACGTCGCACTCGTACGCGTGCTCGAAGGAGGAGCTGACGGTGATGACGCCTTTGGGACCAGGCATCTTGAGCTTCAAGTATGTGTAGTTGGGTATAGCCATGAATTTGGCGTAGCCCGGGCGCCCGATGATGGCGTGGTACGTGCCTCGGAACCCGACCACCTCAAAGGTGAGGGTTTCTTTCCTGAAGTTGGCCGCCGTGCCGAAGCAGACCGGTAGGTCGATTCGACCTACCGGCAGTGCCTTTTTCCCTGGTACGACGCCATGGAAACCGCCGGCGCTTGGCTGAAGGCGTCCTCTGTCGATGCCGAGGAGGTCGAGGGTTTCGAGGTAGGTGATGTTGAGGCTGCTGCCACCATCCATCAGCACTTTCGAGAGTCGGGTGTTGATGATGATGGGGTCGACGACGAGCGGGTAGACGCCTGGGGCAACCACCTTGTCAGGGTGATCTTCTCGGTCGAAGGTGATGGGAGTGCTTGACCAGCTGAGGTACTGGGGCACCGCCATCCTTGCCGCGAAGACTTCGCGACGCTCCCTCTTGCGCTGCCTCGTGGTCAACTGAGTCGAAGGCCCGCCATAGATCATGTAGCAGTCGTGGACGGCGGGGAAACCGTCGTCCTCTTTGTTGTCCTCCTTGCCGCCTGCCTTCTCCTTCTTGGAGTCATCACGCGCATCTTTTTTGAGCCCCTGACCGTCGAAATGCTTTCTCAGCATGCGACAATCCTTGAGTTTGTGGTTAGCGCCCCCCTTATGGTAAGGGCACGGCTCCTCCAGCATCTTGTCGAAGATGCCTCCTTCCGGAGGGCCTCGCGGCTTCTTCCGATCCACCGTGGCGACGAGGTCGTCCTCCGAATCTCCCTGGTGGAATTGCCGTACTTTCTGCTTCTTTTTATTTTTCTTGAGGCCTCGACCGGAAGTTCTTTCTTCTTCGACGGGCTGCTTGCCTTTTCTTCCTTCTGAGCTGAAGAAAGCGCCGACTGCCTCCTCCCCTGCCGCGTAGTTTGCTACTACGTCCATCAGCTCGTCGACGGTCTGAGGTCGATTGCGGCCTAATTCCCGCACCAAGTCCCGACTGGTGGTACCCGAGACGAACGCCAAGATGACGTCGTGGTCAGGAATGTGAGGCAACTCAGTGCGCTGCTTCGAGAAGCGTCGAGCGTACTCCCGTAGAGTCTCTCCTGACTTCTGCTTGCATTTGCTGAGGTCCCACGAGTTCCCTGGCCGTATATAGGTCCCCTTGAAATTACCCTCGAAGACTCTGACCAGGTCGACCCAGTTGTGAATCTGATTGGCTGGGAGCTCCTCGAGCCATCGACGGGCGGTGTCGGAGAGGAAAAGGGGTAGCTGTCTGATGATGGCTCGATCATCCCCCCGAGCGCCACCCAGCTGACAAGCCAACCTGAAGTCGGCCAGCCAGAGTTCTGGCTTGGTTTCTCCATTGTACTTCGCGATGCTGGTTGGGGGTCGGAACGGACTAGGCAGTGGCGTGCTGCGAATCGCTCTGCTGAACACCCGCGGGCCTGGTGGCTCGGGGGCCACTCTGTCCTCGTCGCTGTCGTACCTCCCACCGCGATGCGCGCTATAACCACGTTCTTCCGCGTCTCCGTGCCGTCGGCGTCTACTTTCTTTGACGTCGTGTCGCGCGTCGTATTGACGTTGATTGTCGGCAGGGAGGATGAGAGCGGTCTTTCTGCCTCGAGGGGGAGGTTGTTGCTGGACAGACACCTCCTCTTCAATTAGAGGCTGTTCGTTGCGTTTCTCTGTGGCAGCCCCTCGTCGTCGAGATGCTGAACTTTCGGCTTGTTGAACCGCTGCCACCTGGAGCAACGTCTGAACTTCGTCTCGAATTCGTCGGGCCTGGGAATTCGATGGTTCTGGCATGTTACGCAGCAGCATCGTCGCTGCCACTACATTCTGGCCTGCTCGAGGGAAACGGCTGACAGGTTGCTCCGCCTCTGCGTCGCCGATGATCTGTCGATGTACCTCTCGAGCGCGTCTGCGGACACTTCCGCCCGGCGGGTAGGGCAGGTCTTGTTCGAGGATTTGCTCGAGCAGGACGAGGCGCTCGCGGTCTTCGTCGAGCTTCATCTTGAGCTCCCGCAGCTGCGCGAGCTGCGCGGTTCTATCTTCCTGAGGAAGAGGATCGAACCTTCCGCCGTTCCCAGGCGTCCTGGGGTCTTCTTGCGCCGCGGGGGCTTGTCCACCCGCAACGACGTCCCGTATCTCGTCAGTGGTTTCTGCTACTCCGTCGAGGTGGTAGCATTCCCTTGTAGGGTCGTAGCTGTCTGTCTCGGAGTCGGAGTCTGGTTCGGCAGTGTGGGAACGTTCGCGTCCTTCCTCCGACCATCGTTGCTCGAGGGAGGTAATCGAGTATCGCCCGGGGCCTAGGCGGCGGAGGCCTCGTACTTGGGAAAGGTCCGGCCGTTCGGATGTCGGCCGCCGCTCTTCGAAACTACGTGGGATGACCATTGGTCTTTCCACGTATGTCTGAGCGTTTGGGCATATCGTCTTGGCGAGCGATGCCGCGGCGTTGTCCAATCCGAACGGCAGTGCCGTCCTTGGAGAGAGCAACCCGCGTGGGGGTAGCCTAGCTGCGGTGGGAGAGGGCGCGTGAGACGCGTCTCCCCCCGTCGTCACGTGGTGCTGAGTCGTCGTGCTTGTTGCTCGGTCACACGGTGTCGCTGCCTTGTGGCCCGCATCCTGCCTTGCGCGAGTTGTTGGTCGCGCTGAAGCAGAGGGGCCGCGGTGGTGCTGCCCGCGCCTCTTCTTAGGCGGGGAGGCGTGGTGGTGAGGGCGTCTTGGAGCCTTCAACCGTGCTGGCGTAACGCGGACTCCTCCTGGTCCTTTGACTGAGAGCAAGATCATGTCGTAGCCGGAGCCCGTAGACATGAACTCGAGACTCCCAAACCAAATCACCGTGGAGTGCGGAAGCGGCGAGGCAGGAGTAGCCATCCGGAAAGTGGTGGGAAATTGGTGAAAAACACGCAGGGCCCCTACCTGGCGCGCCAACTGTCGGTGTTTTTCCCCCGGGGGGTCACACCAACGAGTAAATTTGTATGCGTGCTCCCCTTTCCGGATGGTGATGCAAGAAAACACAGAGATTTATCCTGGTTCGGGCAAGAGAAGGCCCTACGTCCAGCGGGGGGAGAGAGTTTGTATTATCTTGCACCTAAGTGCTTGTACAGGGGCGAATACAAGCGTGGAATGAAATGTGCCGCTCTACTACGTGTGTGTGTGTTTGTGTTGTGATGTTCCCCTCTTCTATTCCTGAGTCCCTCCTTTTATAGCTCCAAGGAGAGTCACAGGGTACACGCATAGATGTTAGAGTAGGGATCGATAGCCGCATGGAGCGCTGACCTACTCGAGGCTTCCGTACGGCATGGCCTCGAGCCGTCCCATCTTGATAGCTCGGTGATGATTGCGCGTGCTCCTGTGTTCTGCCCTGCCAGCCGCCTTGCGTTGGTTCTGTGGTCGCATGCTTGTACGGTATGGTGGCGGATCCGGCGGAGCAGCTGTGGTGTTGTCAGTCGACGCCCGACTTGTCCCTGGGAAGGGACCTTGTTCGGTCGAGGGTCGGGCGCCGCGTAATATGCTGATATCCGGAGCGCTGACTTTGGGTGTCTCGAGGGGGTCCCGATCAGACGTTCCATCCTCGTTTCCTGCGTCCTGACACACCCTGGGTCGTTCGGTGGGAAGGCTGCAAAAAGAACGATGGGACAGAAGCTTGTTCCCTATCACACCTTCCGTGACCCGGGTGTTAGGTGGGAAACGTCAGATGCATTTAATGCTCCCGCCCGCGTGCGCGCGTCAGGCGGCGGACAGTGTCCTGACGCTCGACGTCTCTCGGTTCGCTCGAGCTCGCTTCCGTCTTCGACGGTAATCGTCGCTCGAGCCCTGACCGATTCGCTCGACGCTATTTCCGTCTTCGAGGCTGCGACCGTCGATGGCGGCGCGTACGTAAGATTAAAGCGTCGAATTGAGGGTCCCAACCTTCGTACGGGCAATCTCATAATGCGCATCGCTGAGGGTACCCCTTACTGATACCCTCGACACCATGCTTCGCTTAGCGCCTTTCTTTATGTTCTTTACTAACTTGCCTTTAATGCAATCAACGCATTGCTCTAACTCTGAGAGTTCTAATGGTGGGAGGATTGATTCTTTGACTAAGCGTTCTATTCTCCCCCTCGAAATATGGCCTAAACGACAGTGCCATAATTTCGATGAGGAATCAATTCTCTTTCTTTTCTTGCTAGCATCTGCGGGTGTTGCATTCTCAGCATTATTACATTCAGCATTCACATTCTCAGACAAAGATAATAAATAAAGTTTGTCTTGTCGGAAGGCAAGACCCACACATTTATTATTTAACTGTAGCTTACAATCATTCTTGCTGAAATGGCAATCAAAACCATAGTCTGACAAACATGAAACTGAAATTAAATTTCTAGCTAAAGAGGGAACATAAAGAACATCATGCAACTCAAGGGTGAAACCACTAGCTAAATCTAGAGATAAATTTCCTATAGCTTGAACTTCAGCTTCAACACCAGTGGCCACCTTAATCTGTCTTTCTCCTCTTTGAAGGGTTCTCCCTCCACTGAATCCCTGCAAAGAGTTTGCAACATGAACAGTTGCACCTGAGTCAATCCACCATGTGGATCTAGCATAACTTAGATATAAGGATTCATCAACAAAAGTTATAATGTCCTCACCTTTCACTAGGCAATGTTTCATGAACTTAGGGCAGTCATGCTTCCAATGCCCTGTCTCATTACACCATCTACAGCGATCCGGGTCCTCCTGCCTGTGCTGGTTGTCTTGCTTTGGGTGTGCTTTAGGCTGTGAAGTGCTTCCTCCCTTGTTCTGGGAGGTGGAGGCATCTGGAGCTTTCTTGTTGTAGAATGGCTTCTTGTTCTTTCCTTTCACAAAGTTCACAGAACCACCATTTGCATTCTTGAGCCTTTCTTCCTCTTGCACACACATAGCAATCACCTTCTCTAAATCCCACTCCTCTGGCTGTGTGTTGTAGTTAACAACAAATGTCTCATACTCTTTAGGAAGTGAGTTTAGAGCTAGGTGAATGAGGAAACCATCAGCGAGGGGCATCTTTAGCTTCTCTAACTTGGCTGCCATGGTGCTCATGCTCAGAATGTGCTCTCTCACACTCCCCCCTGTGAACCTCATGTTAGTGAGTTTCTGGATCAGGGTGGAAGCATGAGCTTTGGTTGAACCAGTGAACTGATTCTTCACTTTCTCAAGATATTCTTTTGCTGTGTCACATTCTGGGATTGCACCTCTTAGGCCCTCTGTGATGGTTTTCTTGATGACAATCTTGCACTTGCGGTTTGACTTTTCCCACTTGTACTTCTCAAGATCATACTTTGCTCTGATGGGAGCAAAGTCTCGCTTCCGATTTGCAAAAGCTTCATCGGTCTCATTCTGAGCCCTTTCGGGCTCCTCTGGCTCAGTGGGCTTTGGCTCTTGAAGAGCCAAATCTATCTCAGCAAGTGCTAGAGCAGCATCAAGTTCCTCGCGCCACAGAACATAGTTCTGTCCCGTCAGCTTTGGGATTGCACTGATGAAGTGCATCGCATTGAGTGCTTGGTCGTCGTTGGCGGCGGATGCAGATCCAGTGGGATCCATGACGAGGGCGTTCAGGCGATGACGGAGTAGATCCCGTCGTCCTTCGGGCCTCCACCTGCACTGGCCGACGACGGCGGGGTAGGAGTGGAAGGGTGACGGCGCGGTGGTGCTTCCCGACGCCACTGCGCACTGTCGATCGGCAACCTAGGGTTGTAAGCAGGGTTTGGCGGCGCACGACGAACTTCGTTACGTGTGCCTGTAGCCCCCTACTCCTATTTATATGTGGCGCAGCGCGTCGGGGGCCCACCAACCATAGATCGGTTGGGCGCCCCCGATCAGGGCGCGATCCAGAGGGAGAAGGCCTCAGCCGTTGGGCTGGGCCTGAGATCAACCTAACAGCATGAAGCATTAAATATAGACGAAAACAAAAACTAATTACGCAGTTTACCTGTAAATCGTGAGACGAATCTTTTGATCCTAGTTAGTCTATGATTAGATAATATTTGCCACAAACAAACGAAAATGCTACAGTAGCGAAATCCAAAAAATTTTCCAAACTAAACAAGGCCTGAGACGCCTGCAGCTCGCGATGCGAAGTGAGATACGCGCGCGTAAAGATGCGCGCGCGGAGGGGTGGAATACCAAGTTGTTAAAAATAGCAACCTCATTTAGCAAACTGTTGGAGATAAAATTTTATTGTTTTACCAAATTTTTAAAGATGACAACCTTATTTGACAAACTGTTGGAGATGCTCTAATAAAAATAAGTTTTCATAATCAAAACTATATCAACAACTAAGTGGTAGTAATATTTATATTTATTAACAAAAGATAAGTATATTTATTATTTGTTTTGTAGAAAAGGACATAAAATGGAAAAAACAAAAGACATGGGCAAAAAAAATTGGCCGCATATCTTTTTGTATGCATGCTCATAATACCATTCCCATACATATATGAGCATGTGACAACAATAGCATGCCACGGGGAACACGTTCGTCAAGGAAAGTAGACATGTCAAAATCAAAACTCATTCCTATCTGTAGGCCAAGCCAACCTACGACAACCATCTGCAATATATATATAGTAAATGTATATAGTAAATAAAAGGATAAAGATGAGAGTCTTACTTCAAAAGATGAAAAGAATATCGAAGAAAAACGAAATGAGAGTCGGACAAAAAACTTTCTATGTTTAATATTTAGAGGTAAACTGAGTTGGATATAAAAAAATCTTCAATTTTTGTTTTATCCTTTTCCATTGAGATCTATTGCATATTCAACTTTTAAATAATATTCTGACTTCTAAATAATATTTTTACAAAACATTTGAGGAGCAAATTTTCCTTTTTGCTAAAAAAAGCAGAGTTTATCCATCCACACTCATGATTCCCATGCATGTGACCATAGTAATCTGATTCACACAGCTTTCATTGTCGTCCTAAAACATATACACACACGAAAAAACAACACCTGACTCATAACTAGTCAAAAACACACACAAAACAAAGTGCGGCACGCTTGGTTAATTTGTTCCATCTTTGTTCCATCTCCCTCTTCGACTATAGCTTCACTCAAGATAGCGACATCCTGGGACTGGAAAGCTGCGAGTACCGCCTTACCCTCTCCAGCGCCACCTTGCTCGGCGACGAGGCACTTGGCTTGTCCGCGAACACCTGAGGCAAACGCTTCTTGGCCGAAGACGGCGAGGGAGGCACTTGTAGAGGCGCTGGACCGCTCTCGGGAGCGTCAAACATGTCAGAAGTGGCCATTGCCGCCGACGGGCTCGGGCATCTGACCTTCTTGGCCCTCACGGACTTTGTTGGATGCATGTAGCTTGGGGTCACCGGCGAGCCCTCGTCGTCTCCCATGGTCGACGCTGCCGCGATGGTGCTTCCCAGGCTCAACCTTCCCGGAAGCTCCGCCCGCAGGCTCGTCGTGCGCCGCAGCGGGGCGTCCTTGTTGGCGCCCAGGCGCGGGCTGCTGCTCATCCCGCGGTCCTGGCTGCTCCGCGGGCGGCGCTCGAGTTGCATGGTCGCCACGCCACTTGAAGGGTGGAGCGGGTTGCTGCCTCCGCTGGCGGCCCTAGGGCTCGTCGGCACGGCGCGGCGTGGGCTGTTCACCGAGAGTTCCTGGCTGCTCCGCGGGCGACGCTCGAATTGCATGGTCGTCGCGCCACTTGACGTGTGGAGCGGGCTGCTGCCTCCGCTGGCGGCCCTGGGGCTCGCCGGCACGGCGCGACGCGGGCTGTTTACCGAGAGTTCCTGGCTGCTTCGTGGCCGGCGATCTGGCTGCAGACTCTTGGTGTGCTGGAGGCCGCTCGTAGCATGGAGTGGGCCGCTCCTCGGGCTCGCGAGCTTGGACGGCCTCCCTGAGATCAACGGCGACGACCGTGGCGGGGGCGTCGACGGGGACGATAGCAACAACGACGATGACCAGTTCGGTGGGCGCAAGGACTTGCCCTTTGGCGTAGTAGTGGTCATGGCCGGTATCTGGACCGAGACGGCCACTCGAGGCAGCCGACTGCTGGCACTCTTTGATGCGACACGACCAGTGTCTGACAATGTTGTTGTCTGGTTCTCCCATGGCCTCGCAGCCGCCATCCAGCGCTCCGTCCAGCTCCAGCCCCAGTTTGGATTGCCAGGGTCCATGAACATCGGAGCAGGCGCATGCACAGCTCGCGCAGAAGAGGTATTTCTGTTCCTCCACTTCACGGAGATCAAAGCAGAGACGAACTTTGAGAGATAGAACAAGAAACACAACAACGAACGGAAAAACACTTGCTATCGTGTGATCATTGATCAGTACCTGTTGAGAAAATGCGTATGACAAGGCCCTTTGCCGCCTTGTAGCGGCTTCCTGCTTCATCTTCAGCACTGCTTCCATCTGCTCCTTGGACTGCAGGCTATGGTCCCAGCCGTCACCAGTCTGTCAACAAATTTAGATTCAAAAATCAAAAGATTGCTAGATACATATTGCATGTCTTTATAAGTTAATTACTATATAACAGACTTCTGCAATCCAAAGTTTTCTTTTTTATCTTACTTCTTAGTGCTAGATCACTAGCAATTTGTGAAAAATAATGTAACATGGACGTCAAAGTTCACAATTTCGTTGTAAAAAACATTAAAACAATGAACTTGAATGATTGCACCAAATCATGAATGCATTGTTGCACCTCACCTTTGTTTTGTCCGGGCTCTGTTTAACCTTGGGCTGACTCTTGAGAGCCTTCTTGTCCTCCTCAGTCTTCAGCCTCCTTGAGTATATCTGAGTCTGAATCCTTGTCATCATCTGCATGCAGTATAATGCTTCCTGGGTTTGGCGCTTAACAGCGAACCCCTTGTCAACCAACGACATCAACCTAGCCATTGCTCTTTCTTGGGGTGGTTTCCTTGCCTGTAAGCAAACGTGTTTTAGGTTAATTACTGTCGGTCCACCAGATGATAGTTACAGACAATAAATAATGGGAAGAGAAACAAATGATAGATATACCAAATGGCCCCTACAAGCAGCCTGAATTCTGGTGGCGGCAATGTCCTCCTTTGAACGGGCACACCACTTCGTTGGTGATATGACGGTGGGGCAGGCGATCGCTACGACTGCCATGGTCGTGGAGGTGGAGTGGACCTTTGAAGCTGGTGACACCACCTCCGTCTGGTGCATGATGCACTCGCCTTCTTCCTCACATCTTGAGTCCATGAATTGCACCTCCGTCGTGGTCTCCTCGAAATGTTGCTTATTATTAGGCGCCGGGGACTGTGGCAATTGATGAGGCTGATGAGCCTCCACATCTAGCGCCGGCGCCGCAGAGGTGGAAGCACCAGACGGGTTTGATTTGCCGAATTGCCATATCTTCTTGAAGCTCGGTTTGTCTCTCAGCTTCGCAGCCTTCGTTCTCATGTTGAAATTCTAGTTCTTGAGATTGTTGGGCCCAATAAATTTTGACGGAGAGAAGGGGAAAAACAATGCATATTGTTGTTACCTTGGCATCTGTGTGCGTCTCCACAGGATCAGGTTCAGAAATGCTCAAGATTCTCTGCACGGTGTCAAACCACCTTGCTTTTCTCCCCATTTCTATAGTTCTTAGTTGTTAGTTAGCACCGCCACTTCGTAATGAAACATGAAGAGAAAAGGACGGAGGTTCACCATGAATTAATAAGTGTCAAAATAGAATGCACTTGCGACGACAGAGTTGCAAAAACGTTAGAAACATTGTAGCATTCACATGACACGGATGGAGCCAAAGGTGCATGCATGTTGGTATGGGATCAAACATTTCTCTTGCGCATCGATGAATAGAGGAACTGAAATTCCATAGCTATTCATTCAAAGCGCTCTACTTACTCACCTATTCTGTCTTGTCGTCGTAATGGGCACGGCCGATGCTCTCCACGACGGCCGCTTCCCGCCTGTTGCCTGTTGGGGCCTTGCTACCAACCACCTGGTTGGTGCCGATAGTCGTCCCTACATTTGCCCCAATACGCCATGATAATTGTGTATATTCTTTTTTTAGAGACAAAGCTAGGAGTTTTTTAACCATATATAGAAGAAACGAGACTGTGAAACACGAGGGATTGAGAAGCCAAATATAGCGGCCTTTGTTTAATAAGAGAATATCATCCAAACTTAGCTAAATCATGAGCATCTACATACACCTCCCATCTTTCATGCTGTATCTCTAGTTTTTTCAAATTGGTATCTCCATTCCTCTGTTTCGCTGATCACCATTGAGAAACTGAATGCACTGCATTCTTTCAAACTCTTCACAACTTCCAAGCACTTGGAGGTCGTTGACAACTAATTTGGGTAAGTTTGGAGAAACCGGCTCTGACTCTGCCTAAGGTTTGCCAAATCGGTTAAGCCAATTTTGGTAGAATCCGAAAGGAAATTAGGATTGTTGCAGATTTTGTATTTTGTAAATGTTTTATAACCAGATAATACTACTCGACCCTTATAATGTGGAGAGGGACGATTGATTTGAGGTATTACCCGTCGATCAAAAATCAATACATCTACCTTTTATGCAACTCAAATTCTAATTCTTTCAATCCCCATATCCTACTATTCTGTGCTTTTCTCAACGAGATTCGTGGACATTCTAGGTACCCTTGTTGATCCTAGAACAACCCTAGTTGCATCTTCCTAGGAGGCAGTGGTGGAGCTTGACAGGAAAACAAGAGGGGACCATTATCACTAATTTCTTACTTAATATGCATATCTATTAATTTTAATCACCAAATTAATAGCTACTTAATTGAGTTTTCAATTAGCAAGGAGGGGCCATGCCCCCCTTTGGACTGTACGTAGCTTCGCCAGTGCTAAGAGGTGTCTAGGTTTTCGGGGGCATCTCTCTAGCTGTTTTCTAGAACCAATCATGCAAACTTTCGTAGGTCCATTGTCAGTACTGTATTTTGTGATCCGAGCTCTCAAGCTCTTTTGGTGTGGTACCTTTATTGCGTCTAGAGAATAAATCAAGCAAACCATCTTTTGCAATGTCTTAGTCAAAGGATGATGTGATTAATCCGTTAGTTCAAAGAATACCATCAAGCCCACGATGAATGAGTAGCTCATTACGAATTTCCTCACTAAGATCGAGAAGAAGAGGAAGATTAGAGATCTTGCATGCTAGTTGTAAAGCTTGCATGCTACATGATTTATCATCATGGAGTTATGTTGAAGCTCAGGGATTTTGACTTCGTCTATGCTTCCAATGTATTTACATCCAAGGTAAGAAAAACAATGTAAGCTCTTCTAATCCTGCTATAATAGATTGATATGCATAGATGTTCATTGATTATAGAAAAAAATCTATGGAAGTCAAAAAGTTTGGTGGCAATTGCTAGTCAACCCATTCAATTATTATAAGGGCTAATAGGGATATGCATCAACAAGGTAGCTCAAATTGTCTAATTCAGTTGTCGAAGCCAAAACGACTAATTTAGGGTTAGTCACTTCCACACTATATATTGTCACCGTTCTACCTCTTTTGGTTTCTCCAAGCCAAATCAATGAATTAGATAATTTTATACCATCATTCACTACTATGGCATATGGTTCTGGAGTGCGGTCCTACAACCGATAAACAATTCAATCATTACTTAAAATTTTCTTCAAACAATACAATGGCTACTCCTCCTAAACCTCTACAAAGTATAGTGCCAAAAATAACACAGTCTAGTACTTCTTACAACAGACTAGTAATTGGTCAAGTGGGACGAATACTTTCCTAAGTATATGGAAGATATGACTAAGTACGTCTAGGATAGTCTAGGTGTAGAGATCAATCCGGGGAAATATTCTTACCAACAACTATACCCACTTTGCCTTAAAAAACAACCATACCCACTTTACTTTGATACAATTGCATGATAGAGAGTTTCAAATTTTGTCAAATTTAATAGGGTGATAATAAGGCTACCATGGAACATATTAGTGTACTCCCTCTGTCTTGTAATATAGAGTATTGTAAAATTTTTAACACAAATTAAAATAGAGCATCAAAGATATATGTATCCCCATTTTATTTCTAATCAGACGCTATCATCTATATTATTAATAGTGATTGGTCGATAAATAAAAAATATTTAATGTAAAAGTAAGTTTTTCTCCAAAATGTATTATATTTAAAGACAATTTTTGAATGATAGAATGCACTATTTAGATGGAGGGAGTATATCTTACGCGGTTGGGGAAAGCTAGTTCTATAAAGCATTCAAAGTGCACTTATTTTTTTATCTCTCTTTACATGAATGGAAACAGGGTTGACCTCGTGTAGTAATCAAAATAGAAAAATTCTACATAACCTCCCAAAGTTTCTAGAGTGGACTACTTCATCCTCCGAACTATAAAACCAGTTATTCTACCCCTTGAACATTCAAAACCAGTTAAATAACCTCCTCTAGTGGTTTTGGAGGGTAGTTTTATCTTTATCTTTTTTATTTATTTCCACTGATTTTTTAAAAAATCATAATAAATCAAAAAAAATGATAAAATGAAAATTCAATTTTGTTGGACTTCTGATGAGTAGATCTACACAGTGAATATATAGTATGGTATACTTTATTACAAAGTTTTCGTTGTAGCTTTACATCTATGTTTTTGTAATTAATTCGAATAATTCATATATGTAGTTCCTATGGTTCATTTATGGTAAATTTTTATGGTGGGTCCATTATTGTATGCTTGAACTATGGTAAAAGTTTTGTATTCATTGGATCACGTATAACTTAGTTATAGATTGTTCAACTCCACGTATGTAGATCTATGCAGTAAACAAAAAATATTATAAATTTTAGTATTTTTTGCTGGAGATGCTTGCCTATGCTTTTTAGTGTAAAATTGATCGGTTGAAAATTGATAAATGCGTAGTAATTCATAGAAAAATCTAAAAAGTACAAAATAAATTTTGTTCAGCTCCACATATGTAGATCCATCCAGTAAACAAAAAATATCACAAATTTTAGTACATTTTTTGCTGGAGATGCTTACCTATGTTTTTAGTGTAAAGTTGAAATTGTAGTTATCTTACTCTAATTATTATGAAAATTTTATGGTAGCCTATTTAATGTGATGCTTGATTTTTGTGGTAAATGTTTTAGCACCATTCCTGCATATATTATTGATTTACTAATTTATCAACTTTATGCTTGAAGATGCTTCCACTACCTTTTGCACGATGTGTTGTTATGTCATATGAACACTTCATAAGTCCATGTGTCATAATCTACATACATTTAACTGATATATATCATATTTTATAGGAATACTAATCTAAATAAAAAAAATTAAAACTAGCAACAAACTTCTCATGTTTTAATATAATACTAAGGTATAGTAAGAGATAATATTAGAGTAAGATAAGGTTTGACTAATTTATTTTTATTATTAAATAAATATATCTCCGAGCTACATATTATTGTAAATATTAACTATTTAACCATAGATGTCATGGTTATAAAATAAATTATGGGCTTTAAATTTTATAAAAAGGATATATATAAATAGATATGTAACATTATGCCATTACTTTCTATGACCATTTGATGTTTTTCTCCCGTTGCAACGCACAGGTATATTAGCTAGTTATTATTTAACCATGAACTAACTAAGTTCAAAAGATTCGTCTTATAAATTATAGATAAATTATGAAATTAGCTACTTTTTATCTATATTTAATGCTCCATGCATGTTCCGCAAGATTTAATGTGATGAAAAATTGTAACATCCCAAAAATTCACATTCAAAAAAAATCACTCGCATTAAAAAAATTATTTTCAAAATATATTTCAAAAACTATAAATCATTTGAGCTCTATAGTATCTCCATCTAATTTCTTTTCCATCCATTCTAATTATCCATCTTTAAATATAACCTGCACCGCATGGCATGAGCATCATATGTCCGCTACTTATCCCTCTTGCTCGCTCGCTCTGCCCGATACCCGGCAACGGCGCGTGCGCCGACCCCACCACCATCAGCGCCGCAGCGCACTCACGCCCGGCCCCCTCGCCGAGCGCACTCGCTCGCGCGCGCACCGCGGCATGCAGGCCCCACCTCTTGCCTTTTCCCGCGTCTCTTTTGCTGTACAAAAAGATAGCAAGTCGTAACGTACAACTAGGCACCATTTATATTTTTCGCGCACAAATAATAGCAAGTACCAGCAAGCTTACATGCGAGAAAACATAGCAGTGCACCTACACGAATATATATCTCATGCATGCATGCAGGACATGCCACCGACCATTTGCATGCACCTGCATGCAAGGACACAGTGATTAGGCACCGTCCATTTGCATGCAACGTGCATGCAAATGGGACATCGTCCTTTGCATGAAATTAGGCACCGACCATGCGCTACAGTAGCATTTTTAATGGCACGCAGCTGAGCGCTTTGGCCTATAAAAAGCCAGCCTCGGGTGCTCACTCTCACCACCCGAGAAACACGTTCACTCACTCGCTCACTCGCTCTCACTTCGCGTATACCGACGGCCATACGCACAAGCCGAGCTCGACTGTCGTCGCAAGACGAGGTGAGCAGCTCATGAGCATCTCCTTGCTCTTCTCTATCTTTCTGTAGTATTTTTCTGTATTTTTCCTTGTATTTGTCTGTACCGATTCACTGCCAAAAACTCCACGAATAGAACCATGACATACAGAAGAGCTCTAAGGACCCCTGCTAATTTCTCTCTAACCATGCATGTGTAGGCCATAAGCATTAACTCCAAGTAGTACATGCATGCATGCAACATGCACTACCAGCCAAAATTCATCTCGTGAAGCATGTATTTCTTAATTATCGTTAGCCTTTTTCGCATGATTAAAGTCCGGCCATTTTACAAATGCCACATGCTAACTCTGATTTCAATAATTCTTTTTCCTAAATTTATCTAAAATCATGATCTACCTCCCATATTAATTTCATGATTTTTGGAGCTCATTTGAATTTATATGATTATTTATCTGTGCCTGTTGTCTGTGTCGTTCGTCGCGTATTTTAGTTGACGGAGTGAACGAACCGGAGAACGAGAACGTTGGAGACGAGTACCGCGAGTTTGACGCCGAGGACCCGGACTGTCAGCAGGAGTTTGCCGAGGACGCCGACGGAGGCAAGTCCAACCGATCCCCTTTGATGCATATTGATCCTATTTTTAAACACAATCCATAGAAGCCGTTTTAAATATTGCATGTACGATATATGTACGAAGTATTTTCGCTGCTTAGTTAAAACCTGTTGAATAGCCATCCTTGAATTGATATTACCCGATAATTGTCTTGTTCGAACTTAGGAACAAATAATATGCTATGACAGAAATATTATTATTTAGTATGCTTAGGACTTGTTACTCATCCTGGATACTCATCGCTATATTTTTTTCAAATATAATGATTTTAAAGGTAAAAGGTGTGAGTGGTGAAAATAAATTGTGGGTATTATGAAAGGGTTAATGAACAAGTTATAGATGTGATTACTATAGAGATGGGGCGGATGGGATCTCTTTTGGGGATGCCCTGGTGTTGTGGCTTATACCTTGCGGGGTTAAGCGTGAAGATATCCGCCTTGTCTCGATTAAGGACTGACTTGATGATTCATCTTGCCTAACTCATTTATCGTACAACCACTCGCCTTGCATGGGAAAGGCTTAGTCTAAATCCCTCTAGTTAGTATGGCAATCACCTGGAGGCAGGTGTGCAACGGGACACTACGTGATGTATGTGAAATTGTGAAAATGTATGAAAAGAGCTTTGTGAATTATTGTGGTATCATGAGATGTGGCCTTAGTGTTCTCGTGGTGAGCGCCATTACTTAGCTATGGAGGGTATTGACTTTGATGGATCTGTGCTTGCACGACGGTGTAAGTTATGGTATCCTACTTGTGGAAAAAGTGTACAACCTCTGCAGAGTGTAAATCTATCTGGATAGCCGTGTCCGCGGTCTCGGACGGGTTATGGTTTGGTTTCAACAACTAGATGGGTTGGGATGAGTGAAAATATGAGAGTGAGTGTGATTTTGGAAATAAATGGTTGACTGCCATTATGTTGTGGGAACAAGGGTTCAACAACACTTAAAATTGTGACCAAACCCTCATTTTTAGAAATACTATCATATGTGGAAAAAGAGTTCTTTTACAACAGTATTTGTGAAATGAAACCTTGCATGTGTAAAAAGATAGCTTTATGCAAATAAAACTAAGCATCATCCTTGATTTATCCATATGCATATATACTGTTATTCCCTTCCGTAGGGTAAGGTTGGATTTGCTGAGTACTTTGTACTCACCCTTGCTTTATTAAACAGAAGAATATCCGAACTTCGATCCGGAAGTGGCGTTCGAGTAAGGTCGTGTCTGCACCCAACTAAGCCTGTGGCATTGGGACTCGTCAGATGTTCGATGGCGATATCGTTTGTTTCTGGGTCCTTTGGACCTGTGTTGTATTTTGGTGTCTTATTATTATAGCGTGCCTTCCTTGCCCACGCTTTCCAAGACTACTGCGCTGAAACTTATCTGATGTAATAAATGTGTTACTAGCCTCCTGGAACTAGTATTGTATCACATTTGAGTTCCTAGTTTACCAGGGGCGCTTCAAAAATTTTGAATTTTTTTTGGATTTCATGTGTAACTAAACAAGACCTAATTATAGCGATAAAGTACTTCTCTACATACCTGCCGATTTATTACGAGACGAAGAAAATATGCACAATGAAGCATTACGGAAAACGATGGTGACGACTCACGAGCGTCAAAACAAGGCAATCTCTCTACAGTGAGGATGGGAAAATAACAGAAAGTTCAGATCAGATCACAGCTCCCAAACACGTACTCCTACTCTTACCCGCTTCCGAGCTCGGACCTAGGAGCGCCGATACACGACACGGAAGCCGAGCACGCACCAGTATACTCTTCCCCTTCCTGACCTCCTCCCAGCTCGGCCCCGGCTCCGCATCTCTCTCTCTCTCGCCCTGCCGTGTGCCGTCTCCGGAGCTGCTCTCACCTCCCCACGCGCGCGCCCTCGACCCCGACTCCGACTCCGTCCCCGCCTCCGCCCCCCCACCCGCTCGGCGCTTTGCGCAGGTAAATTCCGTGCTCCCCCGCGCTGATCCGCTCCTAGGGTTTCGGCGCCACGCCGGATCGAGGAGAATTCCGAGGTCCTCCTTCGCTGACTTCTTGCCCCCGCTGTTCCAGTCCTTCCAGATCCCCTTGTCCGGGGAGTGGCGCTGAGGCCTCGCACCGATGAGCTCGGGGGCCGTCGCGGCCTCGGATCCTGGGGGTGGCGAGGCGAAGCTGGTGGCGGGCGCTGACGTCACGATGTCGGAAGCTGAGGGCGAGGTGCCTGCTTTCGCCGCCGATGTGAAAGTGGAGGGGAAGGCTCCGTTGGCGATGGATGTGGCTCATGAAGGGGGAGATGTGGCGGTGACCGACCCGCTCTACGCGACCGAGTCGGCTGGTATGGTTGGTGCCGAAGGGCCCGCAGAGGAGCACATGGAGGGCGTGGAGGCGGTGAACGGAGAGGACAATGGCGAGGAGGGGACGCTAGAAGCGGGAGCTGGTGGTCTGCTGACTGAGACAGAGAGGAAGCCTGTTCTGGAGGTAGATGTGGCTGCTGCTGCTGCTGATTCTGCCACTCCTGAACATAATGAAGCCGGTAAGGAGACTGCTCAGAGCCCTGTGCTTGTAGGTGTGCTCCCTATTGATGACACTGATTTAACTAAACATCTTGAATTGTATTCGCCTAATTCCATTTCAGAATCCAGCGAGCTTGAAGAAAATCATGTAAATGCGGAGCCTGTGAGAAAGAATAATGAAAGCGATAATGGCTTAGCACATTCTGATACGGAAATACAGAACAATGTGCCTGGTGACATAGAGGGAAGCTCCAAGGAACATGAAGGTGATGGAGCACCTGCAGTTGACCAGCCGGATAATGCATCTGAAATGCTGCCACAAACAACAGAGCAGCTTCCTGAAAGTGGAAATGGACCGGACAGCAACTTAGAGGCTGCTAACCTGGGGAATGTTCATCAGGGTGCTAGATACTGCTTGCCTCCTCTTGATAAAGGCGGGTTTCAAGTTACTGATCTTGTCTGGGGTAAAGTGAAAAGTCATCCTTGGTGGCCTGGTGAAATTTTTGATCCATCAGATGCATCTGAGTTGGCGCTGAAGCATCAGAAAAAGGGCAGCCACTTGGTAGCTTATTTTGGTGACAATACTTTTGCATGGTGCGATGAATCCCAGTTGAAGCCTTTCGTAACAAACTATTCACAGATGGAGAAACAGAGCACTTCAGATGCCTTTGTTGGGTCAGTTAATAATGCACTTGAAGAACTCTCGAGGCGGATATTGTCAGGTATGAGCTGCTCTTGTTTGCCAGAAGAGCTTGCTGATAATGGCATGTCCTACACTGTTGATAATGCTGGGCTCAAGGATGGAGTTACTTGCTCTGCAGTTAATCGGCCCGAGATCTTAAACTGTTTCAGTCCACAAAACCTTCTTCATTATATTAAGGAGTTAGCTCTATTTCCTGGCCAAGGAGGTGATCTGTTGGAGTTAGTGATAGCGTGTTCTCAACTTACTTCTTTCTATCGATCTAAGGGATGTCCTGAACTTGCATCATTTCAAACTGGCGATGCGTGGGTTGAGGATGGTGATGGTCTGGATGGTACAGACACTTTATCCACCCAGAATGTAATGGTCGAGGAGCCTGTGGTTAATGAAGTGCGTCCTACTCAAGAGAAGCCTAAAAGGGGCAGGGGGAGACCTCGGAAACAAAAACCTGGTGATGGACAGGTGGTGATGGAGAAAAGAAGCACATCTAATCAGGTCAATGTTACTAGCTACGTTGAGAAACAAGTGGGTCTGGAGTTTGATGACTATGACACCTTACAGAACAAGAAGAAAAGAAACTTCGACTCATTTGAAGATTCAGAGAAGTCATCAGCTCCGACTGGTGGTAGTTCTTTCAAGATTGGTGAGTGTATTCGGCGAGCCGCAAGCCAGCTGACAGGATCTTCATCCATTATGAAGGCTCAGAATGAACCATCAGCCTATAAGTATGCTGCTGAAGGAGAGAATGGGGAATTTGATATCTCTAGTGATGACGCTGGTGATGAACTTACTGTGGAGAAACGAGCGAAAAGGAGACGCATGCACAGAAATCACACTGCAGATCCCAAGGAATTACTATCACAGCTATGCATGGTTGCAACAGAGCCAATGAATGGTTATAGTTTCTCACCTATGATAATCAGTTACTTCAATGATTACAGAAACTATATTGTTTCTACAACTACTGAAGCTAACATTGTTGATAAAGGTACATCTAGGAGAGGGAGGAAGAGAAAAGAAGTTTTAGCTTCTCCTGAGGTAGAGACAACGGACCATATGCAGGACTCGTACTGGTCCGGATTGAGCTTGCATAATCACCCAATTAATGACCTCAGAAAAGAGAGTCCCAATACAAGGCCAAGACGTAGGCGGAGATCCTCAAGACATGCATATGAACCTTTGTCGGAGCTTGGGGATCCGGTTCCTAAAAAACAGATACAAGTTATGGAAAGATCTATCATCCATGTTGATGAGAAGATGGTTGATGAGTTGAAGCCCACTGCACTTGTTTTGAGCTTTGGCAGATCAGCTGCTCTTCCTTCAGAGCTGGATCTTGTTAAGATGTTTAGTCGCTATGGGCCACTGAAAGAAGGGGAGACAGAAGTACACAAGGAAACAAAAACTGTTAAAGTTGTCTTCAAAAAACGTGCCGATGCTGAAAGGGCTTTTAGTGTTGCTGGCAAGTATGGCACTTTTGGACCTTCGCTTCGAAGTTACCGTCTTGTCAATATGCCATTTTCTCTAGAGACACCATCAGGAAATAATCCTGTGAAACACCCTGAAGACTGTGGCATGGAGATTCCAGGTAAACATTCTTTCAATTTACATGCCTATACATAGTACTTCTTCTGTTTCAAAACATGAGTCATTATATTAGTTGTTTATTAGGATTTTAAAAGTCAAACATCATAATTTCTTTACCAATGTTACTCAAATTATATGCATGTTAGGACATAAAAGTTGTATCAACGGATTCACATTCCATATGGTTCAACACAAGTTGGTTTGCAGCAATTGATGGTATATAATAAGAGTACTTGATAGTGAAAGACTAAAAGTATACTTCTAGTTGTTTTTTTAATCCTAATACGCCTTAGAAAAAGAAACGGGGACAGTATTTGACAAAGGCCTTGTTCAGTTGGCAATTTTTTTTGGTTTCGGGTACTGTAGCATTTTCGTTTGTATTTGATAAATATTGTCCAATCATGAACTAACTAGGCTTAAAAGATTTATCTCACAAATTACAGGCAAAATGTGTAATTAGTTTTTGTTTTTGTCTATATTTAATGCTTCATGCATGTGCCCGATTTGATGTGACGGGGAATCTTGAAAAATTTTGGGTACTTTTTGGAAAGTAAACAAGGCCAAAGTTACTCTGCAGCTTCCATAAAATTAAATGCTTAATTCTGCCATGTGATCATGCCTTTTCTCTAGGTTCGACTAAGTCCGAAGTTCGTAAGGATTCCATGGAAGTTGACCTGGTGCAGAAAACAGATAAAGTAGAAGTTGCAGGAGAGCTGTCGTCTGAAGAAGTTGAGACTGTGAGGCAAACATCTCAAGTGGAAGCTGCAGACAGTGCATTTGTCAGTCAAGTTGACAGTCTTGAGAAAGCTGGAAATATTGACGCTGAGCTAATTGACCATGCTAATCAAATTGGGAAAGGTACAGAAGCTGCATCTGTGCCTGAAGTGTCATCTCAGCAAGTTGGTAATGTTGAGGAAGCTTACACTCAAAAGGAAGTGTCAATCAGTGATCTACCCACAGAGACAGAAACCTTACATTCTGATGCTATAATAAAAGAGTTGCCTCAGAATGATGCTCCAGATAATATGCAAACAGATGCAGTCGAAGCTCCAAAACAGAGTCACATTTCAGGAGACAATACCGTATTTGAGGCAGACACTGAAGCACCAAGTACTGCACAAGATCATACTGAGGATGATACTGGGAATGAAGTTCTAGAAGAGCACATGGTATCTCCAGAGTTATTACAAAGTCAAACCTCTGGTGAGAAACTAGTGGGAAAGACAGCAACTGAACAAAAAGTGGGACCTGAGGACCCAGAGTCACAATCTGAAAATTTTGCTGCTGAACCTGAACCTTTCGTACAAGGTGCAGTTGAGCAAGTAGAAGTGGAAGTGGAATCCAAAACTACTGTTGAAGTATCAGGCGAACAAGGCTGTAGTATTGAGCAGACTGTTCAAGTGGAAGCTGTAATTGAAGCATCAGGTGGACAACTTGAGGTGGAAAGACAAATTTCAGAAGATGAATCTATGGCTGATGCAACTACTGAGCACTCTACGGTCATGGTTGATGAAACTGTGGAGGCAGAAGTAGTACCAGTCCAGGAGCATACAGAGAATGCTGCTGCTGCTGCTGTAGGAGTAGTTGAGGAGACTGCTGAAGGCGAAACTAAGGAGGAAGCGCCAGAAGAGAAGGGGAAAATAGAGAATGAAGATTATGCTGACAAATTAGCTGAGGCGACCAGGGCAGGCGAAGTTACAGTTGAGACACCAGATGAGAAAACAGAAAATAAAGCAGATGTTGACACACTAGCTGGGGAGACCAAAGAAGTTGAAATTACAGTAGGGGCACCAGATGAGAAAATAGAAAATGAAGCTATTGGGGAGACAATCGAAGGTCAAACTACAGCTGGAGCACCAGTTGAAGAAGCCATAACAGCTGAGGAAATGGTAGAGGATGTTAAGGTGCTAGATGATAAACCTGCAGCAGCTGAGAAACCTGTAGAGGATGTTAAGGTGCTAGATGATAAACCTGCAGCAGCTGAGAAACCTGTAGAGAATGCCACAGTTGTGACACATGAGAATTCAACAGTTGAGAAGACTCTGCAGGATGCCATTGCGCCAGCAGATACAAATACCACACTAGGGGAGGCCCCAACGGTGGAGAAGACTATAGAGGATACCTCGGTCGAGGCACCAGATGCACAAGCAGGTGCAAGTGAGTAAACCAGCTTAACAAACCTTGCGTTCCTGTCAGTTTCTGTTGATATCGACATAGTCTGGTCAACTGATTCTCTTGTCTAGATGATGCAGTCTGTATAGAAAAACGGAAATCACTTTAGCATCATAAGGTTATTAGGTATTAGTAACCAGGGCATCTACATCTCTATCCCTTTTTTCCTATATAAACTTCATCTAGTTGTATTGGACGCGCACGTGATGGTTTGTCATAAACACAATTTCCTCCTACGTCAGTTCAGTGCTCAGGCGATCAGTGACTGAGTGAAGGCCTTAAATATATCAGATAGAGGGAAAGCATGTTCATTCCTACGTTTAACGGTTAGGCTTGGGAGTCTTTGGGCTACGTACTGGGGTCAGATGATTCTTGTACCATTTGTCATTTGTAACGTGTTCTGGAATCCTTTATAATATCACGTAGAATATTTTAGACAGTTCTTTTTGCTCACTGATCTTCGAAGTTTGATAACTATTTATTAGCAGTATTTTTGGGGTGTATGCATGTTTCATTCGATCATTCTTGGAGGCAATGGGATTTAGTACTCTTCTAAACAATTTTATCCCAAAGAGACTAGTACTCTTCTAAACAATTTTGTGCTCTGGTATTCACGGTACATGCAATTTTTAAACTGTAGATTCTTCTTTCTCGATGTTTTCTTGCCCGCTGGTCGCTGGCTGCTGCGTAGTGTGTGCTCTGGATGTAAATGTAATGGAACTGTAATGCTACTAGTATATGTTTTCTTGCTCGCTGGCTGCTTCACTTGAGAATCTGTCGCTGTCCAATCTGTCAGCTATTTTTTTTTTTCTCGAACAACGCAGGAGAGCTACGTGTCATTTCTGTTAGGAAACAATAACCCTAACATAATTGTGGGCTCATACCAAATATACCCCTGAAGGGTTAAGACTATATAAAGGAACCTGTACCTATCTATAATGAAGAAGAGATACGAGTTCCACAATATTTGCTCTCCTTTGTGTTCGTCTGGTGTGCTATTGGGAAGGGATACGGGAGATCATCTACAACTTCCTCACGTCTCATCTGCTGCTGGAGGGAAGGGAATCGGATCAGGGATCCAGAATAGCGTCGTTACTTAACACGTTATCAGCACGCTCTACTGCTACTCATCAACGACGCTGCCGCCACCACGTGAGCGCTGCTATGCTAGTTCAATAGATTTTTTTTTCTCTTCCTGTGTGGCAGATTCAATCTTAGATTAAGTCTTTTTCTGTTCGGATACTAGCTTTCTAGAACCCTGATAGATTGGTTTGTTTATTGCTAGTTTCTGTATTAGAATAAACTAGATCTTGTTTTTCCGATGATTTTTTTTCTTTTATCATCGGTCTGCTGGCATCAGACGTTGATCGGCCAACCCACATGCTATGCATGCACGCCGGCGCATCCACCTGTTTCCCAATCTAGTATTGAATTTTGTTTGCATCGCCGGCTAACCCAACGTGTTTAAAATACGTATGCTGGATTTTATGCGTTGTGCTGCCTGAAGTTACGTATTAGCTTACCATCTCATATACCTGCATGCATATATCGTGGCCCTGCTGGTTACTGAATTTATGACACATCATGGCCCCGATGGTCATCTTGCGATGCTAGTGGTTGTTGTCTACCGTTGTACTGCATGAATATATTTTTTTATGTCAGTTTTTTTTTCTTTTGCGTTAATAATTCATTTAAGGCTATACATAATACTTCATGCTTATTTACCGGAAGTTAATTTGCATGGATTAATAGGCAATGGCTTCGATCAACAAGACAGAGTTCAAGGTTCTTGCGCTGAACGGCAATAACTATCAAACCTGGGCAGTTGATTGCGAGTTCCATCTGCAGGCGATGCAGCTGACTGCCACGGTCGCTAGACCTGCTGCCGGTGTTATCAGCACGCTCTACTGCTACTCATCAACGACGAACAAGAGTCGTACATTCTATGGAGGCTGGAGAAGAATTTTGCCTGGTTGATAGCGCTGCCACAAATACAATACTTCGAGAGACAAAATATTTTCAGACATTGTAGAAAAAAACTGAAAATATTACCACGATTGTTGGTCGCAACGGCCATATTGTAGGCTCCGGTCGAGCCGTGGTCGTACTCCCTAATAATACTAGCATCTTCATAGAAGAAGCATTTTTGTACCCGGGAGCTGTACGTACTCTCCTCACATTCAAAGATATACGCCGTAGTGGCTATCATATTACAACTGCTAGCGAAAATGATGCTGAATATCTTTATATCACGGCAGCAGACGAATGTGGGACAAAAGTGGTAGAGAAAGCGCTGGGCACCTCCTCTGGAATTTACTACACAAAAATTAAACCACCTCGAGAATATGTTGCGATGTCTACTATATTTAAGAATCCTGAGTCTTTTACGATCTGGCATGAAAGACTCGGACACCCTGGGTTAAGAATGATGCGGAACATCATAAAAGGATCTGCTGGTCATGGCATTAAAACCACACAAATTCCTAAAGAATTTCTATGTGTGTCTTGTGCTAAAGGAAAATTAATAACTAAGCCCTCTTACCTGAAGTTAAGTGTCGAGTCCCTAGGATTTCTAGAGAGAATCCAAGGTGACATATGTGGTCCGATTCACCCCTTGTCGGGTCCCTTTAGATACTTTATGGTGCTTATAGATGCTTCTACTCGGTGGAGCCACGTATGCCTGTTGTCTACGCGGAACCATGCTTCTGCAAAACTTATTGCCCAAATCATCCGATTGCGTGCTAGCTTCCCGGAGAACCGCATAAAATCAATCAGGATGGATAATGCTGGAGAGTTCACCTCAAAAGCATTTAATGATTATTGTCTTGCTTTGGGCATAAACGTAGAGCATTCTGTGCCCCATGTGCATACACAAAACGGGCTTGCTGAATCTTTAATAAAAAGAATAAAATTAATTGCCAGACCACTTCTACAAGATAGCAGACTTCCCACCAGTTGTTGGGGACACGCAGTGCTGCACGCTGCTGCCTTAATCCTGTATAGACCATCTGCATCTCACTCTGCTTCTCCCCATCAATTAGCGCGTGGTCAACAACCAATGATTTCTCATCTGCGAAAATTCGGCTGTGCTGTATATGTGCCGATATCACCACCCCAGCGTACGACTATGGGACCTCACCGGAAGTTGGGGATATATGTAGGTTATGACTCTCCGTCCATAATCAAGTATTTAGAGCCTAAAACTGGAGATTTATTTACGGCTCGGTACGCTGATAGCATCTTCGATGAAGAGCATTTCCCGGCATTAGGGGGAGGATTATACCTTAATAATAAAGAATGCCGAGAAATAGATTGGACGGCCAGCAGCATTCAATCACTTGATCCACGCACTAAAGATACTGAACTTGAAGTTCAAAGAATAATAAACCTGCAACAATTAGCGAATAATCTACCAGATGCATTTACTGATATAAGAGGAGTGTCAAAATCGTATATTCCAGCGGCTAATGCACCGGAGAGAGTGGAGATACCCCTAGAGGGCATGAACTCTACCCAAATCCCCAATCCTAGGAAAAGGGGGAGAGATCCGGATGACTCAGCACGAGGCAAGCGGGGACGCCCGCAAAGGCAAGTTGCTAGAGAGAATGCATTACACTCCCTCTCAGTCGTCCCAGCAGCGACACATCCTGAAGATGAAAGTCCAAGTGCAAATGTGCGCATAAATAAAAATAATAGCACGAGGACAACGGAACAAATAAGCTCGAGTAATTTGGGAAATCATGACGAGCTAGATGATTCAATTGAAGAAATTGCCATAAATTATGTTGAATCTGGAGAATTATATAACAGAAAGAATACAGATGTCGACATTAATTTCGTCTCTAAGATCGCAGAAGTGATTAATGAGGATCCTGAACCAAAGTCCATGGCAGAGTGCCGGAAGCGCTCAGATTGGGTCAAATGGAAAGAAGCAATAGAGACGGAATTGCGCTCGCTTTCTAAGAGGCAAGTATTCGGGCCTGTCGCCCGCACGCCCCCCAAAGTATTCCCCGTAGGATACAAATGGGTGTTTGTTCGAAAGAGAGATGAGAACAATGTGGTGGTGAGATATAAAGCGAGGCTTGTAGCACAAGGGTTCACGCAGAGACCCGGCATAGATTATGATGAAACATATTCTCCAGTTATGAGTGGCATAACGTTCCGATATTTAATATCTATGGTAGCAGGCTTAAACTTGAAAATGCAGATGATGGACGTGGTGACTGCATATCTGTATGGGTCACTAGATTCGGATATATATATGAAAGTCCCAGATGGATTGAAAATTCTGGATTCTAAAACAAATCGCAACATGTACAGTGTTAAGTTGCAGAGGGCACTGTATGGACTTAAACAGTCTGGCCGGATGTGGTACAATCGGCTAAGTGATTTCCTCCTGAAGAAGGGATATGTTAATGACACCGATTCTCCCTGTGTCTTTATTAGAAAATCTCAGAAGGGTTTTTGTATTATCTCAGTCTATGTTGATGACTTAAATATCATAGGCTATAAAGATGATATCGAGGAGGCAAGCGCCTACCTCAAGGCGGAGTTTGAAATGAAAGACTTAGGTAGAACTAAGTTTTGCTTGGGCCTGCAGATCCAGCATCTCCCTGGAGGAATTTTTGTACACCAATCTACCTACGCGAAAAAGGTTTTAGAAAGATTTAATATGTCAAAGGCTCATCCTGTAAACACCCCGATGGTTGTCAGATCACTTGAGGTGGACAAAGACCCATTTAGACCGAGAAGTGATGATGAGAAACCTTTAGGACCTGAAGTTCCCTATTTAAGTGCTGTTGGAGCACTGATGTACCTCGCGAATTGCACTAGGCCTGATATTGCATTCACAGTGAATTTGCTAGCTCGCCACAGTGCAAACCCAACCAGAAGACATTGGGTAGGCGTTAAGACAATACTTAGATACTTGAATGGCACCCAAGATCTTGGCCTATATTTCCCGAAGAATAATGACCTAAGATTGGTTGGCTATGCAGATGCTGGATATCTGTCTGATCCGCATAATGCAAGATCTCAAACTGGTTTCGTGTTTCTCTGTGGTGGTACGGCTATATCCTGGACGTCTTGCAAACAAACCTTGGTAGCAACGTCTACAAACCACTCAGAGATTATTGCGCTATATGAAGCCGCACGTGAATGTGCTTGGCTACGACGTATGACTAACCATATCCAGAAGTCATGTGGTCTTAGTAACATTGATACCCCCACTATTATCTATGAGGATAATGCAGCATGTGTTGCACAAATTGAAACGGGCTATATTAAGAATAATATGACTAAGCATATATCTCCAAAATTTTTCTATACTCACGAACTCCAGAAGCAGGGTGAGGTGAATATCTTGAAAGTCCAGTCATGTGACAATCTAGCAGATTTGTTTACTAAGTCTTTACCATCTACTACGTTCAGAAAATGTATCCATGATATTGGTCTAAGACGACTGAGAGACCTACAGTGTTCAGGGGGAGATCGCCCTTAAATTGCCCTTATTTACTGGGTCTAGAAGATCCTGAAATTTATAATCTCGAAGATTATAAAATGTCCTGAAGACAACTGTTGTACTCTTTTTTCCATCAATGAGTTTTCCAGATGTTTTCTCATAATGGTTTTTAATGAGGCAACAAGTGTAATACATCTAGCGGCACAATGTACTCTTTCTCCGTATTTTTCCCACTGGGTTTTTAGGAGTTTTAATGAGACATGAGTTGATCGCGGTATTCGCCCAAGGGGGAGTGTTAGGAAACAATAACCCTAACATAATTGTGGGCTCATACCAAATATACCCCTGAAGGGTTAAGACTATATAAAGGAACCTGTACCTATCTATAATGAAGAAGAGATACGAGTTCCACAATATTTGCTCTCCTTTGTGTTCGTCTGGTGTGCTATTGGGAAGGGATACGAGAGATCATCTACAACTTCCTCACGTCTCATCTGCTGCGGGAGGGAAGGGAATCGGATCAGGGATCCAGAATAGCGTCGTTACTTAACAATTTCATTAAGAAGACGGAAAAAACCGGTAGGCACCGGTCAAAGTAAAAAAAACTCCACTCACACACACACACACACTTCTAACAGGAGACAAGGCAACAACTAAAACCCCTGGTCAATCTAGACACCACCTAAGCGTCTAGGGACAGCGACCGAGCAAGAAGCTCTTGGAGCTTAGAAGCTCCAGCCAGCCCCCAAAAACTGCAGCCATCAGCTATCACCCGGAGCAGGTCTGGAATGCTAGGCCTAGCATGCTCGAAAATACAAGAGTTTCTGTGTTTCCAAGTTTCCCAAGCTACTAGGATAACTAAAGAATTGACCCCCTTTTGCAATTTCTTTGGAACGAGCCGAAGACTTTTCCTCCACCAGCTAGAGAATTTGGTGTCCGAAGTTGAGGGCACAAGAGCAGGTAAGTGAAGGGCTTGAAGAATTGAAAACCATATTTGCCTGGTGAAAACACACCCCACAAGGATGTGTTGTATGGTTTCTTCCTCTTGATCACAGAAAGGACAAACCTCGGAATGGGGCAAGCCTCTTTTAGCAAGTCGGTCTGCCGTCCAACATCGATTGTTGATAGCTAACCAAATAAAGAACTTGCACCGTAGTGGAGCCCAACTCTTCCAAATCTTTTTCCATGGTGCAAATTTGATGGTCCCAACAAAGAAAGCCGCATAAGCCGATTTGCTGGAGTAAGCACCTGACTGAGTTAATTTCCATCTAAACTGATCAGGTACATCCTGCGGCAAGGTCAAGCCCTCTACTAGATCCCAAATATGGAAATATTCTTCAAAGACTTGGACGGTGCGTGCCCCCTTGATATCAGCCACCCACCTCTGATTAGTTAGAGCCTCAGCAACTGTCCTTCTGTTGAGAGATCTCTTGGGAATAGCTTTGACCAAATTTGGGGCAAGATCGCTAATGGTACTTCCATTCAGCCACCTGTCCTTCCAGAATAAAATTGATTCTCCATTACCTACAATACAGTCAACTGCTAGGTGAAACATTGCTTCTGCACACTGAGGAATTTGAACATGAAAACCAGCCCAAGGTCTTGAGGGATCTGTTTTTTGGGCCCAGAGCCACCGGATCCTTAGGGCCCAGCCAAGCTTTTCTAAATTATGGATACCCAATCCACCGTACTCAAGCGGGCGTTGAACCCTTTCCCATGAAACTAAACAGTTGCCTCCATTTGCCTGTTCCTGCCCTTTCCATAAAAAACCTCTCCTCCTTTTATCCACTGCCTTGATTACCCATTTAGAGCAACTCCAACCATTATGCAAATAGACTTGGCATTTATCAAAATGCATAAAACTCTAAAAAAAACTCCTCCAATCGTTATGCATTTGGACTTTGCATTTTACATAGCTATGCATTTGGAGGGGGAAACTTGGCATATATGCCAAAGGAGTCCGGCTATGCAAATAGAGATCACGGGATTCTCGGTTCCACCTCGCGGGCTTTTTTCTTCCCTTCGCGCGGTTTCCCTTCACGCCGCCACCACTTCGCGCGATAGGAGAAGCATCGCGAGTCCTCCTTCGCCAGCTTCGCGCGCGCGTTTGGACGAAGCAGCGCACAATAGGACGACGCAGCGCGCGATAGGACGAATCTACGACACAACGGCTTGACTGATGGCGGCGACCTGCCTTGACGACGAACTGATGTCTGATGGCGGTGACCGGAAACTGATGGGGAACAGGACCTGATGGAGATCGAGCCAAGGGGCGAACCTGTACGACGACGAACTGATGGCCAACAGACGACGAACTGGTACGGTGAACGGGAACTAACAGAACGGGAGATCGGTACTGCGAACGAGAACGACGAACTGCGCAGCTCACGATCGGTACTGTGCGGCTGTTTGGCGCGGGAATTGGTGAACGGGAGACGACGGCGGGCTGTTTGGCGCGGGACGATTAGCCGCGCAGGAAGGAGTGCCGCGAAACAAAATTTCCTGGAAAAAAAGATGATGGACTTGGCATTTTGCATAACGGTTGGAGATCACCCGATTTTAGCCTTGCCATTTTCATTTGGGGGTTTGCAATTTGCATAAAATGCATAACTTCAAATGCATAATGGTTGGAGATGCTCTTAGGGAGATCAAAGGCAATCATTAGATAAATGGGGGTGGCTGTCATGACCACCCGCACCATAATCAAGCGACCAGCCCTATTCATTAGCTGTGCCTTCCATCCTGGGAGAAGATCAGCCACAATCAATCTGTCAGCTATTTAGCAGTATTTTTTTCTCATAACAAATCAGCGAACAGTACTTTCAGCCATGACATAGAAACATGAGCTTGTCTGAATAGGGTGATAATATGACTGCTGCGTCTCTATACGACTATACCTGTATGGCCATACAATATAATCAGAACAATTGAGTCTATTTGCTTGTCCGAATAGGGTGATAATGACTGTTGAGTGGACGAACGAAGCCACCGCCTGCTAAATAGCTAGTAGATTCAATAGATAAATTCAACTGAATAGGGCGATAATATGACTGTCGAGTGGACGAACGAAGCCACCGCCTTGGGTGAGATAGAATGGCTCACGAGGTTTTTGTTGGGTTGCGAAGTACGTTCCTTCAGGATCTCAACTAGTGGTACGGTAAAATGGAATGATGGGACCACGAAAATACGGCAATACGCGTAATTATCACGGCCTACAGTAAATATGTTGTGCACGCCCACGATCTTTCTTTTTCCTATTACACGGGCATCCAAAGATGGTTACAACTAAAGCAGCTCTTCTCATAGTTCAATACCTAGTCTTAACACAAATTACACAAATTTTATGCCTCCCAATACAAATACAGGTATCTGAATGACAGTCAAAAGACCAATCATAAAGTTATTCTTAATAATATACATACAACAACGGCGCTAGCTCACAACCGAAACTATTCCCAGGGAAGCAATTTACACCTAGCAAAGCTGCCTCATCAGTTCTTGGACCTTCATCAGTTCTTGGACCTACCGGGGGTGACTGGTTACTCTTTAATGGTCACCGCAAGGTGTCTCAGTAAATAACTATGACCAAATATGCACCTGTGTCGAAAATGTAGCAACACCTGAGATACTGCAATCATAGCAACATATAGCAATTGGATGAAAGCATGAGCTTGTACCTCAGGGAAGAGCAGCTGTCGCAGAAAAGGTCCAGATCTTCATTAGTTTGAGATATCCCCATTATGGTACTGGAGAAGGGAAAGAGGACTATCAGCGATCATATGGCTGCAAACCGCAGCATGACCAAAGAAAAAACATTGATAGACGAAAAGAAAAAAACATAACATATGGAGATATCATTATGTGTGGAACAAATACTGAAAATTGTTAGTGGGGGCGCCTCAGTAGTCTTTACAGATAAGCAGATGGAGCAATTTGTTGTGGGGGCACCTTGTTAGTCATTACTCATTAAGCCAGGCAAATGGAACACGTGAACTGATTTTGCAGGTCTGCGATAAATTAAGGATATAATCTGCCAATCCAACATGTTCAAGTTTCCATCCCAATAAATAAACAACTACAGCACGGACCCAGCTATACATTGTGCTTATAAACACAAATACAGACCAAAATAGCAACTGTCAAGAAAATTTAATGTCAATCACCTGAGGTTGCATATAACCCATTCCTTGGTTGTATGCTCCTTGTTGGCCCATCTAAAAAGAGCAGAAACAGTTAGCTTCGCAGTGTGATCAAAAGAATGACAATGAAAAGGCCCAGAAAACTAACCCCTTGTGCAGCTGAGCTACTTCCTCCCACATGACCAAGGGCATCCTTTTTAATTGAGCCATCACCGGTTTTTGCAGTTAACTTACTATCACCCTGTTGGTTGTCAAAGAATCAAGAGCAGAGTAATGTTCATTATATTATATCTCAGATTCTATAAGCTTGGTAGCTAAATCATGGATAATAAGAAAAACTACTCCTATACCCTCTAGAAAGAAAAAAAATCAGATCCCTGTAACAAGCATGGTACAGGAGTGGAAACTTGCTAAACAGTCAGTGAAGCCAAATTCATATCTCTATCAGAATCAGGTGAAGGTCAAATCTATTAGGCAACCATACAGTAGTTTGTATGGTGAAGACCTGGGATTCTGATCACATTTATACCCCTTGTACTTTTTCTAATAAAAAGCACGCATGTGAATCATTGTTTCATTTAATTTTTATTGACCTGCCAAGTAGGGAATCAATACATGAACTAGCCGAACTAGATTCGTTTACAAGAAGATATCTTCAGTACTCCATGACATTCAGAACCAATTCAACTGTGCACATGTGCTTCAAGTCAGGGTGAAAACAGGATCAGCTAGCTCAAATTACCAAGACCAATTCTAACAACAAAATTCCACGTTATAAAACATTTGCAGACCAATGTCTTAAAATATGAAAAATGATATAGAGTAGTTCACCATCAGACAAAATTGTATTATGAAATACAACTCAAAGTGCTTAATACCACATACCTCCATCTGCAATCCGCGATGCAATCCACCAGACAGAAGGCCAAAAGAGAAACCTCATTAGACAGATGATTCAACCAATAAAATAGGGCATATAAAAAAAATAAACTACATAAAACTCTGGACTGTAAGCAAGATCGTATATGATCTCGAGTGGAATAGTTTCAGGTATCTTTAGCGTAAAAGTATGTTTTTCAAGTAACTAAAAGCTTGCACTACAGGATGTTCTAATTACACTATTACAGGATCTCTTATGAGTTCCATTTGCATTACATCTAAACTTTTCATCATAGAACAGTCACAGAGGGTTGTGAATAGATATAATATCTTCCCAGTACGTGTGTTAACTGAGACCTATGTAAGAACAGTAAAGACAGGTTCGATCACTGTTCAGTGTTAAACCTAAGACAAAACTAGTTGGGGGAAAGAAAAGAAGCTCTTTCTGAATATGTTTACTAGCAGTATTTAATAGTACATAGGAACAGGGGTCAGTTTATATTCCTCAACTAAAGCAGTACAAACATGTACCAGAAACATCAGGAGGGAAGTAGGTAGCTCATTTATCATTTATCGTGCTCATGCCCAACAAGATTATTTAAGTTCAATCAGAGGTACAGTAGAGGTGACAGATTGGTGATTACACAACATGACCCCCAAATTAACACAAAAGTCCCAACACCTTCATAAGTACAGTACGCACCTCTCTGTACTTCTGCAGGTACACCTTGAGTGGTTCAATGTAGTCCTCAAACCCCAATGTGGCCATGGCCCACAGCAGGTCGTCGCCGTTGATGGTCTTCCGCTTCTCCCTCTGGCACTTGTCACTCGCTCTGCAAAGAGCAGACCAAAAACGTGGACGTGGACAAGTCAAAACACAAAACCCCCAAGTCCCCAACCCAAGCTAAAGCCCGAAACGCCACTCCAAATTCCCAACAAGCCAAGCAAACAGAGGATGAGTCAAGAGTCAGCCGCGGCTGAGGCACTTACTCGCTAGTGATGAAGGAGATGAACTCTGAGACGCACTCCTGCACGGTCTCCTTGGCGTCCTTGGCGATCTTCCCGTTAGCCGGGATGGCCTTCTTCATGATGCGACTGATGTTGGCGATGGGCAGGAACCTGTCCTGCTCCCTGACGCTGCCACCGCCTCCACCTCCGCCGCCCCTGGGGCTCCCGCTCTCGTGGCTCCCGCCGCCGCCCCCAGGGCTCGCCGGAGCGTCCGCCATGAGCTCCTCCTGCACTGCAGGACCACCACCGCAACCGAAACCCTAGATCCATCAGCTCCGTCGCAGCGCGCCGGACCCTAGGGCCCTCGCGGAGGGGTTTCGAGAGGGGAAGAGGCGTACCTTATATAAGCGCGGGCACGGGCGACGTGGAGGGAGGGGAGAGCGAGGTGGCGAGCGCGCGCGCAGGGGAGAGGGCGGAGGGGGGGCGAAGCGACCGAGCAGAGAGAGCTGCGGTGAGGGAGGCGAGTGGGAGATCGGACGCTGGAGAAGAGAAGGCGGCCCGCGAGGGTGCGATGCGAGGGAGGAGGTATCCGGGCCGTTCGTGGAGTATTTATAGCACGCCGTGGGGGCTGCCGCGTGGGTGCGAGCGGGAGAACCCGGTGCACCCTGGACCCGGCGCAGGGTAGTTGGTGTTCAGCGAGGAGAGAGAGAGTCTTCTGGCCTTTTTGGCATGTGCTTTTAGGTGGTTTGTCCTGTTCGCCAATAGGACCGGAGAAGGCTTACCATTCCCCTGATCTTTAGGCCTCGTTTAGTTCTCAAAATTTTTTACTCCGTCATATCAAATCTTGTAGCACATATATGGAGCATTAAATATAGATAAAAAAGATAACTAATTATATAGTTTATCTGTAATTTACGAGACGAATCTTTTGAGTCTAGTTAGTCTATGATTAGATAATATTTATTAAATAAAAACGAAAGTGCTACAGTAGTAAAACCTAAAAAATTCACAAGGCCTTAATTGCCGATGCGTGAGTCTAAAAATGGGAAGAAAAAAGTGCTGGCCATGTCATCACATCAAACTGATTTTTTTTAAGAGTAAAATACACTAGCGGCCCTTTAAGTTGTCGCCCTGTGTCACTTTGGTCCATGAACTTGCAAACGCGAAAAAGAGACCCCTAAACTTGTCAGCATGTGCCACTTTGGCCCATGAACTTGCAAACGCGAAAAAGTGTCCACTGAACTTGTTGATCCGTGCCACTTTGATCCATGAACATGCAAATACGAAAATAACACCGGCTGCATGGCACTGTTCTGCCACGTGGCCGCCTCTGGTAGGCCATGCATGGCACCGTTTATGGTGATGATGTCAGCACATCTTTTTAAATTTACGAAATTGATATATTTTTATTCGTAGCGACAAATATATCAAATAATATATCAATTTCAATCGCCTCGTCGAGCTCTTTCTAATGGTTTACTCCGTTTTGTTGTCTGAGATAGTTTTATTTAAACATTTTGTACAGGTTGATATCATCATAAAACATCTATCAATCAATATTCATAATTTTTCAATATTTAATATTTATTTTGGCCTACAAAAAATTATATTGCGCGATACTGTAGAATTATATGTGACACTGTAGAATTATATTTAACATCTATAATATTGAAAAGTTATGAAAATTGATTTATAGATGTTTTATGATGATATCAATCTATACAAAATGTTTAAATAAAACTATTTCAAACAACAAAACGGAGTAAACCATTAGAAATAGCTTGACGAGGCGATTAAATTTGATATATTATTTGATATATTTGGCGCTACAAATAAAAATATATCAATTTCGTAAATTTAAAAAGAAGTGCTGACATCATCATCATAAACGGTGTCATGCATGGCTTACCAGAGGCGGCCACGTGACAGAACAGTGCCATGCAGCCGGTGTTATTTTCGTATTTGCATGTTCATGGATCAAAGTGGCACGGATCAACAAGTTCAGGGGGCACTTTTTCGTGTTTGCAAGTTCATGGGCCAAGGTGGCACATGCTGACAAGTTTAGGGGTCTCTTTTTCGCGTTTGCAAGTTCATGGACCAAAGTGGCACAGGGCGACAAGTTAAAGGGCCGCCAGTGTATTTTACTCTTTTTTAATATAAAGAAGTATTTCATTGAGATGATACGTGAGACACATAACTAACAAAAAAGGCTAAATCATGACATAATCTAATGATAAAAATAGACAGATTGAGGACAAGGCAAGAATTGAAATTTGTCATTCTGAATCTGATTTGTTCTTCTTTAGTTGTGTAAGGTAAATTCGTGCCATGTATGTTCTCGAAAAATATATACATATGTTCTTCTTTAGGATAAGATGAATAATCCTTGTAAGACGGTGTACTAGGACAATAGCGACATTGGTTATCCCTCATGAGGTCTGCATTTGAGAGATAGGCAAATTTATGAGCAAGTATGTCTTCAACGGATGTGAGCAATTGCGTCCGGAGGTAGTGTGATGTGTAAATCCCCTCACCAACACCATCTCACTTCTTTATGGAGGACCAGAATCTTTCTCCTCATCCTTATCTCCTATAGCGTGAAAACAATTTTCCGTATCACCTCACTTCCTTACGTCTTATTTTCGTCCTGATTCTCTCCCACGCCACTGCCCTATTCCACTCCCTCATTGTGGTCACCTCGGTGCGGAGAAGCCCTTCGGCCAAGCATTTTGCCACCTTCCCTCCCCTTGGTGAGGCCCATTCAATGCGTCTTATTCGCACTTGACGAGGCACTCATCCCTGTAGCGACCCTTCAATGTCGTTTTCGATGCTCCTCGTTCCCCTCTCATGCCCCATAACTCAGTCGGTTAGAACGATGGGGTGGATATGACCAAATGACGAGTGTGTCTCGTATGCTAGTGTCCACATCTCCTATAGCTTACTCCATTGGAATGATGGTGGATATGGTCGAATGATGAGTAAGTCTCATCTACCATTGTCTATTAGAATAGATTTAAAAAGCCCTGATTTAAGGACTCGTGTTCGAATGGCTGTCTTAGATTGGACATTTTTCTCGATATCTTTAGCAATACTAACACATGTCTTATGCCTCATGAACAAATTCGAGTGCCGCATTCTTGTCACGTCAGAGAATGAAACATCTATGACATGCCAAATGATACATTTAGCAATACTAACACTTGCTTTACGCCTTGTTAGCAAATTGAACCGTCATGGTACATACAATACTTTTTATGGAATATAATCATTATTATTACTTGTATAAGCGTGTGTATGTTTCTGCATTACCTATCGTTTCCTAAGTTCATCTTATATCTGCCTTTATCACAACTTAAATAAAAATTACTCATATAGCATGATATAGTTGTAATGTCCACCTCTTTGAGGCCGGGTCCGCTTATATCTGGCAGCTTTTTTAGACATAGACTTTCCTCATAGACCAATACCAGTCTTTTCTCACTTTGTCCTCACTCGTGCACACCCGAAAAGAACTTCCCAGTCACTAACCTCAGAGCTCTTTAGAAATAGATTTTCGAAAAAAAAGTTACAACTTATTAGTATAAATATCCTATTAATCTAATTAAACCCTAAGCCACGATGTTACAATAATACTCCTTTACACACAACCCGGCGCCCGAAGTCCGCATTTCCACCGTATCACAAATTCATACCTAATACATGTAAAAACATCGAACAGTGACCCACACAAAAAAGATCGATGTACACAGTTGACACTGTACAGTTGTTCACTTTTCCTATTTGCTAGTGACGCGTCGCTAGCTCTTCCATTAATCACAAGGTACGACGACAACAGCCTATGAACTCCAAAGCTGTTCTACTAGACATTTTTCTTGGGAAGCTTTTAGACAACCAATGAACGGGTTTTACTTACCCAAAAGATCAAGTCATAAAGCGGAGAAAGGGCTATAAAAAATCACACCAAGCAATGATTTCTGATAAGATATCAATCAAAGACGCTTTTGAAGGCAAGGAGTTGCGACATCTGCAAACAAGCGTATTATCCTCGGACAGAGTACAATTAAACTATAGCTTCTTTTGTTCCTAAGATCAGAGACTCTATTCCTAACTCCTTTTGTTTAAAAGTGAGGGTCGGTTTAGATCTATTTTTTATGTAGACATTATAGCACTTTTGTTTATACTTGATAAATATTGTCCAACCATAATCTAATTAGGTTCAAAAAAATCATCTCGCAGATAACAAACAAACTATACAATTAGTTATTTTTTCTATCTATATTTAATATTCCATACATATAGCACAAGATTCGATGCGACGGAAACCTTGTAACCTTTTGGAATTTTGAAATCATCTAAACACGGTTTGATTGTGGCCAGAGCCATTTATTTGCATGCAAAAGCTTCTGGCCGAAGCAACAGCGTATATTAAACCATATCGCCTTTAGGGGCACACTCGACCAGCATCTATTCGTATGATTGCCAACTGCTACAGTACCGGCACGGACGCAGGGTTTGGCTGCATCTGGAAGCGACCCGACTCACCCGTTCTCTGGTGTCTTCGGGTGCCACCTCTCGCATCCACAGGAAACTTTTTAGAACCAAAGATAGCAACAGGAACAGAGCAAAATGCCAGCAAAACATGTCCGATATTATGATCGACAAGGGACAGACCACTATACGAACCGAAGCAGAAGGCAGTGTCCTATTCACATGGCATAAATTCCTCACGCTCGGATCAGGTACTGTTCATACAAAATCCACCAATAATTCACATATATTTTGCCACATGTCACACAACGACGCTTCAGAAGGTAAACACCAACGAACAACGTTGTTTTCATAGAAAGATAGCATTGGCACTTTCTATCAGGCAGGCACGCATATGTACAAGAAGTTTCGATAAAAGCGTAGCGAACTAGGCACACTAGTGGTCTGCTTGACCACACCTAAAACCTAGTATGTACAAAGAAGGGTAGCGGTTTTTTTTTCCTCCTCCTAAAATCAGCTCCACCAGATCGTGCTGTCAGCTAAAGAAGCAGTGAACCACCCACATTTACACCGTGCTTTCCTTTCCTACGAGATACTTACAAAGTGAAACTCCTATTGCAAGTGGCATATCATTATCGCTTATCGGTTAAGATAGGTGGAAGGACCCCTGGCCCTCTGTAATTGCATAGAGGAGTTTCTCCCTCATCTTCTCCTGCAGGAAAAAAACACGGAAACTTTCATGGATCGAAACAAAGCATAGCTATAAAATCAAATGCACGGAAAATTGTTGTGTGAGTGCTCACAACACAATTTTTTTTTACTATCAATTAACAAAAAAAAGAACCTTGACTTGCTTAATGTTTTAGCTTTTTTGGTAGTTATGTTGGCTACTTAATGTTTTTTGTTATGTTGGCTGTGGGGACCTTGACCTTGAGGAGACAACCTCGGAACATGGTCGCTTAATTTCAATCTATTTCGCTTGATTTGTTAGAATTTCAATGTCCCAAATGATATAACTTCAATCTCAATCTATGTCACTCGATTTGTTATAAGTTCAATCTCTCAAATGAATAAGAGTACTGAAAATAATTAACCTAGTAAACTTCACTAAATTAGGATATGCAGAAAGGTCAAACCTTTGAAGAATACGGAGGTAACTTAAGATAGTTCGCACAAGTCATCACGCTAGGCAGGTCATCGTCAGCGTCATTGCTGTTATGCTGTTTATTATTACATCACACTGTTAGCAAAAGATGGATCAAGCAAACTGAAACAGAAAGGAGACAAAAACAAACCTTTCGGACAACTGTGAACTTCGGATTTAGTGCAGCCAACCCGCCTGGTGGAAGCCGAGGTGAACCCGTTATAAATTGCAAGAAAGCTCTGCGCTCAAGGGATCCAAACTCTTGTATGATTTCCAACAACTGCAATACATTTTGGATTCAAATAACAGACCTCCATTAATGGTTCACAACATATGTTGCCAATTCAAAATATCTTGGCTAGAGAAAACTTACATTGATGACAGGAGGGCTGCTGGAAGTGTAACCATGATCAAATTTGATATGATCCACAAGTTTCGCAAACTGTTCAAACAAAGAAATCAGCAACCAGAATAAAATAATAACAAAACATGAACAGATGCCAACAGAAGATAGATGCATACATCCCATGTATCTTGTTCACCACAGAGTAATCTCTCTAGCTCATCCTCTGAGAAAACCTGGAGTTTTTTTAGTGGAAATACCTGCAGTAGACAGTGTCAGCATGTCAAAGCAATATTCTAGGTGAAAAAATTACCATGGAAGTGTTCTCATGGTTCCATGTACGGTATCCTAACTGCAGAAACGTAGAGCAAATACCTCATTAAATCCTGACTTAAAAGCCTCCATCTGTCTTGCAATTCCACTTTTAACCGTTGCGTCAACAACATGACGAACATATTCTTCCAAATTCTCAGCATTCAACTGAAAAATAGAAGTAGCAATCAATTTGGTGTGGGTGGTGTGTGTGTGTTGGGGGGGGGGGGGGGGGGTTATTTGGTCTGCTTACACTGTCAGAGCAACTTCCCAGTGAGAGCACATATTCTGGATACCCTGGGAGAGCAAACTCAATAGCAAGATCCTCAATTCTACAACCTCGATAAGTCAAATCTGATATAATCTGGCAGTCCCTTGTCAAATTTGACTCTGCATATTTTCTCCGACAAGCAAGAGCTTGAAACTCCACAAGGGATGTGGCCAGTTCAGAATCCAATGACTGGATATCATATATATTAAGCTCCTATAATGAGGAAAAAGATTAGATTTAGATAGACACACAAGTAAGAATAGCAACTGTCATTAATATTGAAGGATGCGAGTCAAAGATACCTGCCCAAGGATAAGCTTGTAGAATGCTTTAGAAAATGGAATGTCAAGAATTCTGTTGTCTTTAATTGCTTTTGCAACAACCAGACCAAGCAAGTGGAATCTCTTGCTCACTTCTTGAAAGGAAGCAGAATCTGCAGAAGCAGACCAAGGTCTAGGGAAAAGTCCATTAGGGGCAACCACGAATTCAGAAACATGACCATTATCGGTAACAGATTCACAAGGAAGCTCCCCTCTCCACATGCCTAGACCAGACTTCTGAAATTCATGACTTATCAATGTATAGAATTCCATTGTAGGACCTAAACCAGTGCCCACTTCCTCTTTATATTCTACTTCGAGTAGAGCATTGCTCTTAGCATGCGATTTCATCATTTTTGCAGCTGAAACCAGTATATCATCGCGATCAACTTTGAACTTTTTCCGTGAGTGGTTAGACGCCCTTTCTGCGACACTGTTAACACTTGCATCTATCATATGGCCATGATGATTTTTCAAAGAACCAAATGCTGTCAGCTGGAAATACTTCCATCTCGCCTCAAATGAAAATAAGAAAGGGCAGGCAGACATCAGTTCGGTGCACCATAAAGGCAGGCAGAAAGATTTTGAAACTAATGGATCATGCATTTGTTGCTCCAATTTATCTGTCAATTTGGCACTGACAAACTCTTGCTGAGGAATCGAGAAAACTTCAGCTTTCAGATCATTGAGGTTAGTTATCCTTCCATGGGCAAAAGAACGGTTTCTCTCATCAGACACGAGGTGAAAAGAATACCTGTTTAATCCCTCTAAAATGTGTAACATAAACAATATGTCATACGAAGGACCTGATCTGTCGAGTTTGCAAGGAAGTTTACCAAGCAACATACTAGGAAAGAAAGGGAGCATCTGCCATGTAAACCCAGTTATGTTCTCATTTATTGATGACATTGCAGTAGAGGAATGTCTAGGAGAATCATTTGCTTCTGGGTTAACAGCTGTTATATTTGCTTCTGGGTTAGCAGCTCTGAAAGTTATGTCATGAACACTGCGCCAAAACTGCATGTCCAGAATTATGTCAGACCCTACGTTGATCTGATCCTGCAGTATTGACTGATACAGAGTAACAGACCGGTCAAGCTCTTTACCATTTAAGCTAAATACCAATTTCTGTTGTATGGTGCAATCACTCAAGATTGTTGTGTTTCTTTCTGCTTGACCTGCAGTTGCACATTTATAAGAGTTTTCAGGTTGCTGAGATGAAAAGATAGACTGCAAACAGACACTTTAGGCTACACATGCTCACCAGAAGATGAAGTTCCTTGCTTTGGACTTGTTTCTACAGGCGGATTCTGATTTTCACAAGCCAGGCCCTGAAAAGAGTCGATTTAATTTAAAGACAGCTAAAATTGCTATCGAAAATACTTTGAAGAACATGCTTTGTAAGAAATATACATTGCGAACAATTTCTCTTGATATGCATTTCTAAGTGGTTATAAATTCCCAATTAGCTGTGAATCCATTCCATGGAACAACCAACACACTACAAAACCATTTCCAGCACAAGGAACCTTGTATTCTCTCTGTTTAATTTCAAAATTAAAACCTATACAAGAGCTGACTGAGACAATGAACTTATCCATTCCATTTAACTACCAGCATACAAACCACCTGCAGAACAAAGGTTCCTTCTATCCTCTCTGTTTAATTAGCATATAGGAGAGATGGGAAATGCACAGTGAAGTTCAAGAATATATAACATTCTTTGAGATTGGGATAGAGACCTAATAAAGCATCTAAATTCATGAAAATGACCATGTAGTTCCAAGAATATATAGAAGAGCAGTTCCAGAAACACACACTGGTTGCTTGGGAGATGAAGCATCGAAAACCATGTGTGTTGGGTGTAAGCCCAAATGTGCAGGTCTACAGGAGGTGAGTACTGAGAGCAGGATTTGATGCTGTACGGGAGCTTCGGCTCTCCAGGAGTTGCTCCTTCGGTTGCTCCCCCAGATTAGGTTTGAGTTTGTAGGTCGCGGTCGTTTGTATTTTTTTTGGGACAAGTCTGCAACCGGTGTGTGTTTCTGGGAGTAGGTTCTATGCTCTCTACCTTGTTGTTTTTTCCTCCTATCTTAATGAAGACACAGCTCTCCCGCATCGTTCAAGAAAAAGAAAATAATCATATCATAATAAAAAATACCAATTAGTCACACTTCATAAAGTATTAATAGCATGGGCAGAATAACACCTCTGATGGTGAATCAGCCTTCTGACTAGGTGTGGAATCTCGTTCCTGAGAGTCATCATCAGCATATTTGCTTTCCAAAGCAGTACCACTAGGTGGTGATTCAGCCTTCTGACTATTGACATCTATACTAACTTTGGGCCACAAAAATTCTTCGATGGTATGCAACGATGACGATATTTCCACATTCACAGCACTATCATAGCTTGACAAGTTAGTTTCATCTTCGTCTTTCTTGAATCTTACTCGGATACATGGAGTAATTGTTGAGTGCCTCGTAGGGATATCAGAAATACTGCTCCTTGGCTTGAAGTTGTGGCTCATTATAAGTGGAAAGTTGTCAACAGAAGTAAGAGCATTCTGCAGCTTGCTTACTAAAAGTGTCAAAAGCATGTCACCCCAACCTTGGCCCATTCTTGAGAAAGACATCCGAGCAAATGACTGAAATCTTTTCACGACAGCCAAAAAATGGTCAGAACTGCAATTCATATTGTTCTCCACCTGGAGGTACTTGCCATTTGAGAGATAATTTGATAAAGATTTGACCAATCCACTCTCAAGGAATTCAAAGGTTGTCATTGTTTCTCCCCCATGAAGCTCCATCATCACCTCATTTAAAATGGTAGATAAGTATTCTTCACTCTGATGAAGATTGCATTGGTCTGATGACTTGTCTGTGGTCTCATTCAAAACTGCACAGCAAGTTTTGAGCTTCTGCAAAATCTCAGTTAACCCCATCTCAGAACTCACTACATCCTTAGTAAAGTAGGTTGTTTTCACATGCCTGGCAAAAGTAAAAAGACTGTCCTTCCCAATCCTACAAGTCCTTTTTTCAGCAGCTTCAGATCTACGGGCATCAAATGCATAGCAGAAACATGTAGTCTTATTTCTTATGACAGGTTGAGTCTCTGGTTGTTGCATGTCATCAGGCAGATGAGTGGATTTTGAGCAATCCTCTTGATTAAGAAGCGCCTCAACTGCATTGACAACACCTTCCTTGATAAAGAAGCCAAGGTATGCATCAGGAAGCTTTTGCATGAGAATCTCAATTATCTTTAGTGATGAGGTCAGCACATGATGATCCTTTCTAGACAATAAACCAGCCAAGAAGCTGCCACGGGCAATAACAGAAACACATGTCCATTCAGAATAAACAGTTTTCGAATTATTTAAATGCAAGATTTATCTTTCCAATGACTGCATTCAAGAAATGTAATAACACAATTTATCCAAAAAAGAAATGTAATAATGCAATCCTTTCACATGTTATTTTATACCCCGGTATGTTCGTTTCCTTGAGCAACTCTTGAAGTATTTCTGGTTCACTGAAGTAACAAATATTGTTAACGATTGAAGCACAGCCATAGCAAATGTATGAATTGGCACCAGAGTTCACCGCCTGCACAACTTTTTCAGTAAGCTCACTTCCATATTTCATAACAAAAACATGTTATGAGCTGTTAGTTTGTAGTGCTATTAAGATACCTTGATCAAGACAGGAAGAATATCCCTAGAGAATTGAGACAAGAACCTTGGTTCATCTGTAATTATTTTTTCTTTTGCTAGTATGATCTGGGTGTCTTCAACGTCCCTTGCTGCTGAAGGAATCAACTGGTTTGCTAGTTTCAGAGCTTCATTGACCTAATAATTACAACATTAGATTATCAAATCTTGGTATAACATATCAGAGTCCACACTTTAAGTATGATAATTGCACTTTAAGTATGATAATTGCACAGAAAGCGTAATCCAAGGATGCAGTAGGTGAAAAAGCCAAACAACCTGTAGTTATTTACAATGACATGATGCCACAATCAGCTCAATCAGTAAAGATACTATTCCATCAGTTTGAGTAGGGAGAGGCAGAATTTCAAAGTTTCATGGCCCAAAACTGCCAGCAGGGATGTTCCAACAAAACAGCAAGTTTCTAGGATTTCTATATACCCATTTCTTCTTTTCTATTATTTTTGTCTAAAATTTATTATAAAAGTGCTGTGCAATGGAAACGATCTTGTATACCTGGGATGTACCTACTATCAAGCAGAAAACCAGAGTACTAGGAAAAAAGTGTGCATTTTCAAATAAATTGCTAACGGACTAAAAAAAGAGTAAATTAATAAGAGAAGCAATACATTTGGTGAAATTGTAAGAAGCTGTAAATGTAGTTTGCGCTCGAAATATGGCATGCCAAATACACAGTGTTGGCATACGCTCTGGCATAACCACTAGGGAAAATTTCTGACATTATCTTCATTTCAGCAAACTTCATCAGTTCATAAAAAAATACTAGTAAATCAATGTCACATGCAAAAGAAAAACTATTGAATGCACATGAGTCAAGGGAAGAGCACACACATAGTCTTTTGCTTAAAAGGAGAAGTATACATCATGATAGCTATAAAAAAATTTATTGTCAGCAGCGAGCAACAGAACACATCTGCTAAGTACTACTTGGCTGAAAGTAAGGATGTGAAAAGGTCAACCTGATTATTTTGTTTTTCCAGAGGCAAGTATGGCATGCCATGGGAGATGTCTGAAGTGATCAAAATCCCCTTTATTGTGCTACTAACACCCAGCTCAAATAGAGACTTCACTGCCACAAGTGAAGTACAGGCTAGCTTAGCAAGAAGCCCAATCAGGTTCTGCAACCACGAGACACAATAGTCAACTCCCTCAACACATATCGAGCACATGCAAGAAGTTGTAGAGCAAACATACACTGCATGTCGATGGGCTAAGGGCCGTGAGTCCACCAGTGTGTATCAAAGGTAGGACCTTCTCTATAACACCCTGGTGACAGAGCTGGTCCACAAGATCAACTGAAGTGCTAAAAGAGTCCACGATGCTTATCAAGCAAGCTGCAACCTTCTCCACTATCTGGGAACTGACATAACTTAGAAACAAAAGCAGAACACTCTTTACATGCCAAAATGATCTCAGTTAGATGGGGGAACAACAGTACCATTTTGTCCTCAGATTGCAGAAGATTACATAGAGCTGGGACCGAATCCAGAACAAAGTGGGAGCAATCTGTCGGGACCTTTTTGCAGGCATTTGCGACAGCTGACACTGCAACCCTCTGAACCATGGAAGTGGGCATCAAATTAGCAAATTTACTCAATTCTCAGTTTCAGAGGTGATTTCTTTAAGATTCTAACCTGGATGCTTGCAGCGAAGAAGTCAATGTATGCCAGCACAGCGTTGATCATGCCCGCCTGCAAGCACTGGGTAGGCTGCCTCCGTGATATCTTCTCAAAAGCTTGCAAGCACTGCATACGCAACAGAATGGTCGGATAAAGCGCCTCAAAGATAAATGTGATCGCCCGATCAGACCGTAAGAGCTTTTGGGTTACCTGCTCAGCTACATCGAGGTACTCGATGGCTAGCAGCCGGGAGCAGAGCACGGGGAGGAGGCCGTGGCGGACGACGGCGTCCCCGGCGCGCGGCATGGCGTCGCAGAGGTACGTGATGGCGCGCACGGACAGCAGAATCACGTCCGGGGTAGCCCCCGTGCCATCGCCGCCGGCCCGCCGCACCAGCGCCCGCGCGGCTGCCTCCGTGGGGAAGTACCCGCCGGCGTCCTCCGCGCAGAACGACAGCGCCTCGCAGAGCTCCATGAGAGCCGCCACCACCGCGTCCTGCCCGGCGCCCTCGTCTGCAACCGCGTCCACCATCCGCTGGAACCTCCCGCCCCCGCTGCCACGCGGCCTCGGGCTCCCGTCCCCATCCGACTCGCAGGACGAGCCCCCATCTCCATCCCCATCCCCATCCCCATCGCCATCGCCATCACCGTCCCCGTCATCCGCGTCGACATCAGCATCGCCGGGGTGGCCGGACGACGAGGTGTCCATATCCGAGCCGCCCTGCTCAGCCTGGCGCGCGCCGGGCGGAGGAGCGGCGGCGGCCGCGGCGGAAGTCGAGGGTTCCGCCGTGCACGGGCGCTTATCGGCGGGGGGCTCGGGCTCGCTGCAGCCCTCGGGGTCTGAGTCGGGCCGCTTCCGGCAGCGATCCATCGGCGCGCTCCCGCTCGCCGTCGCAGCCCCAGAGCCCTCGCCGATGACGGACGCCAGCGCGCTTCCCTTCTCGCTCGCCTGACCGCTTTTTGGCACGGCACGGGGCACCGATCGGGTCGGTCGATCGAGTCCCCAATTGGGGGCGCGTGGATATATACGGGAGGCGTGCGGGGGTTGGTTACTCCCAGTTTGTTTTGGTTTTCTCCGCGATCGGGGCAAAATCGCGAGATTTTCATGCAGATTCCGGAGGGGTTTGGTGCAAAATCCGCGGGTTTCGGCGGTGCCGGGTGATTCGGCTCCACCGCCGCCATACTGTGGGGGGCGGCGCGGCCTGGTGGTTCAGTAGCTCTGAGTGGAGCCGCTGCTTTTACTCGCTTCCATCCGCAGGGGGCTACTTGTGTGCAGTGTGCTCGTGCTGGTTGGTCTGCTTTGTTCGATTGACTGTCTGGGCCACGATTGGGTACTTTAGGAAGGTGATTATCTCCTGATTGGCCTGAACTGCGTTGTTTCATAGGTTAGTTGGAACTTTATGCTTCGGATCAAAACAGTAGTTGATGCCTGGTACTAATGAACCAGTGGAGAACTTAATTAACAATATTACTCTCTCCATTCCAAATTATAAGGCATTCTAAAGTCTTGGAGAGTCAAAGTATATCAAGTTTGACTAAAATTATTGAAAAAATACAAAGTTTGATGACATCAAATAGATATACTACAAAAATATAATTAATAAAAAACTTAGTGATATTTATTTGGTGTCATAAACGTTGTTATCCTATCATATAAATTTAGTATATACTCTAACTCTTCAAAATTATTAGAATAACTTATAGAAAAGGAGGGAGTGGCATTTATGGATGTTGAAATCATCGTTCATTCTTTCGTTTCTGAGCATCTCTAACAGTTTTGCTAATAGGATTTGCATTTTTGTTTTGCAAAAATGTCTTAAAAACTTCTATCCAACGGTTTGGCAAATGGGCTTTACATTTTTGTTTAACTTGGCAAATTCCTGACCAGGTTTAGCATATATGTCAACCGTGTATTGCGTTTGGTATTGTATAGCCCCGCGCGTTTTCCTTCCCGTGCTTGTTTCCCCTGCCGTCGTTGTTTTCTTCCCGTGAAAAGTTGGAGGCCGCGATCTTTCGGTCTTGCACATCGCTGGACATGGCGACGACGCTATAGAGTACAACAACCCCTAGCGGCTAGCTGATTTAGCCTGACCTGGTTGAAGCCGTCTCCGTCACCCTGATCTTCCAGTACGCTAGCTGCATTCCAAGAAGCCCTGGCGGCTGCAAGTAGTCTTCGTCGTCTGATCTATTCTCTTCCTTCAAGTGCACACACGACCCGGAACTGGAAGACGGCGACGCCAGGAATAGCGCACGAATGAAGACGCGCAGCTGAGTCGACGGCGCGAAGAAAATTTTTGTCTGAAAAAATAACCGTTGGGTCCACACTTTAGGTTTTGACAACTCAATTTTGCCAAACCATTGGAGGTAACCTTTTTTTCTCCTCCCTATATTGATTGGAGACTTGGCAAACTTCATGTTTTGCCAAAAATAAAATACAAAACTGTTAGAGATGCTCAATAACTCTTACAGGATAGTTAGAGAGAGATAAAACTAATATACTATTAACCGAATTATGTTAATCCCTAGCTTTCATTTGGAAATAGACTCGATGAGAACTTTTGGCAAGTGGAAACCAACATGGTGTCCTACACGATACGTTTTCAATTCTGATCGTGCCGATGAAACTGTTAGGTAGTAGATCTTAGTTATCCTATGCTAATAAGATAGGTGTACCAACACTTAAATAGTAAAAATGTAAAAGTTTGCAGGTGCAGTGATGACTGAGATGTAAAGGCTCCACAATGATAGGAAAACAGAATAACAGTCTATAAGCGTCGAGCGTTGTACAGGACAAGAAAATAATTCTCTCATATAGATGGGTAGCCTCTCGCCTTCTTGTGAGAAAAATATAAATTTAACACTCGGTACTCACCGAGCGAAGTGCTACGTGATAGTTTTGTGCACTTGCGAAATATTATAATAGTGATTAATGATTAAAAAGTATCAAACCGATGACGTTAATCATGTTTGTCGAAATCCAGCCGGATATCACGTGGGGACTAATACCGGCCTAATCAGGGTTTGTTTGGCACAGTTCAACTTCACTAGTAAAACTGTTTTTTTAGAAAATAGCTTCATGAGCAACTTTCTAGATGAAGCTGAGCTATTTTAGAAAAACTGTTTAGTAAAATACTTTCACCAACTACTTCATGCATAGATAAAAGAGACAAATGAGAGAGAGAGAGAGCTACAATAAGCTACTTTTTTCAACTTCATCCTAACTCATGTATTTGTGAAAGGAGAAGAAAAATAACTCCACCCATGAAGCTGTTTTAGAAATAAGTATTTGCTAAAAAACAGTTCACAACAACTCATGAAGCTATTGTGAACTGTACCAAACAAACCCTCAACTTGTTACCGCTGGCGAGTGTGAATCACTATCGTTGCCATTTAGGTTACACTCCTGAACCAAACAGTTTGTAAGGTCCAGATTGAGCCATTGAAGCACACCGTCACCATATCCTATTGCACAATCATCAACCAAGCAAAGCATCCTGCCATAAAAGTTCTCACTTCTTAGGGCCTGTTTAGATGCAGTCAAAAACCAAAATGTTTTGGAGAAATGTACACTTTTTGAAAAAATAAATCTAAACAGGGGTCTGTAAACTATGGGCCGTAAAGATTTGGAATTTGGAACCCTGAGTCCCAAAACTGTCCAAAAAGTGCCTAGGGACCCGAGTTGGACGGGGTATACCCCCAACAATCATGTGCATGTACTTCAATTAATGAACCAAATCAAGCATTAAATAAGAGCAAATCTGTCTTATGTGTTGCAGACCAAAAAGTTTTTGGAAGCATCTAAACACCTATTTGGATGTAAAGTTTACAGCCAAAACTTTTGGGATGTAAAAATTTGAGATCTAAACAGGCCCTTAGCTGCGTTGTACACAGAGCGTTAGGCCAGTCTTAATGATATTTTATTAGAGTTTCATGTATATTAAATATAATAATAATATAACATTATCATCACACTATAAAAGAGCGAGTTTTTTAGAGAGAGCTCTCCCTCCTTAATAACCGTTCGATCTAAGCGACATGCTATATAAACCCTCCATTATCCAAGATCTTACATATATAAGATATAAGACTCCTCTCGACGTAAGACTCCTCTCAACCTAAAACTTAATCTCACGTCCTCACGTCATCCCGCTTAGGACTCTATCTCACGTACGTCTCATGTAACATATCAACTTTTGATTAGATCTAATTTTAAATATAGATCATAATAAATTGGACAAAAAAACTATATTGTCTCCTCAGCAATGACACGCATACGAACGCTACCAACACCATGACAGAGGCAATACGCACGCTAGATTGCATCGCATAGCACCTCAATCGAGTGCTCGTGCGTCGTAAAAAGCTTCCACGACTTCGTTTATATATTTTGCAAGACCGCAAGTGCAATAATAATCTTTGTTTTATTTTCCATTTAATTATGCTCAATTATTCACACCAAGTTATTTTATATCTATTTTATCTAGACACAATTTTATATTACATCATTAATAAAGTCATATTTCCTCGCACAGTTATATGTGCCTATAATAAAAAACGTTGGATAGCCAAATATAGAAAGAATAACTGCTGCAAAAATATAAGTAGTAACCTCACTTGAAGATGAGTGCTCTCTTTCGAACAACATTAGAGATAGCACAATTGTTCGACAGGTTCTCATCAAATCATAAAAGGATGGGAGTTCTCCAACCATACAAGAAAAATTCGACAAAAGTATAGAAATAGGATAAGATAGGTGTCGAGGGTATCGGTAAGGGGTACCCTCAGCGATGCGCATTATGAGATTGCCCGTACGAAGGTTGGGACCCTCAATTCGACGCTTTAATCTTACGTACGCGCCGCCATCGATGGTCGCAGCCTCGAAGACGGAAATAGCGTCGAGCGAATCGGTCAGGGCTCGAGCGACGATTACCGTCGAAGACGGAAGCGAGCTCGAGCGAACCGAGAGACGTCGAGCGTCAGGACACTGTCCGCCGCCTGACGCGCGCACGCGGGCGGGAGCATTAAATGCATCTGACGTTTCCCACCTAACACACGGGTCACGGAAGGCGTGATAGGGAACAAGCTTCTGTCCCATCGTTCTTTTTGCAGCCTTCCCACCGAACGACCCAGGGTGTGTCAGGACGCAGGAAACGAGGATGGAACGTCTAATCGGGACCCCCTCGAGACACCCAAGGTCAGCGCTCCGGATATCAGCATATTACGCGGCGCCCGACCCTCGACCGAACAAGGTCCCTTCCCAGGGACAAGTCGGGCGTCGACTGACAACACCACAGCTGCTCCGCCGGATCCGCCACCATACCGTACAAGCATGCGACCTCAGAACCAGCACAAGGCGGCTGGCAGGGCAGAACACAGGAGCACGCGCAATCATCACCGAGCTATCAAGATGGGACGGCTCGAGGCCATGCCGTACGGAAGCCTCGAGTAGGTCAGCGCTCCATGCGGCTATCGATCCCTACTCTAACATCTATGCATGTACCCTGTGACTCTCCTTGGAGCTATAAAAGGAGGGACTCAGGAATAGGAGGGAGAGACATCACAACACAAGAGCACACACACGTAGTAGAGCTACACACTTCATACCACGCTTGTATTCGCCCCTGTACAAGCACTTAGGTGCAAGATAATACAAACTCTCTCCCCCCGCTGGACGTAGGGCCTTCTCTTGCCCGAACCAGGATAAATCTCTGTGTCTTCTTGCATCACCATCCGGAAAGAGGAGCACGCATACAAATTTACTCGTTGGTGTGACCCCCCGGGGGAAAAACACTGACAGTTGGCGCGCCAGGTAGGGGTCCTGCGTGTTTTTCACCGATTTCCCACCACTTTCCGGATGCTTACTCCTGCCTCGCCGCTTCCGCGCTCCACGGTGATTTGGTTTGGGAGTCTCGAGTTCATGTCTACGGGCTCCGGCTACGACATGATCTTGCTCTCAGTCAAAGGACCAGGAGAAGTCCGCGTTACGCCAGCACGGTTGAAGGCTCCAAGACGCCCTCACCACCACGCCTCCCCGCCTAAGAAGAGGCGCGGGCACAACCACCGCGGCCCCTCTGCTTCAGCGCGACCAACAACTCGCGCAAGGCAGGATGTGGGCCACAAGGCAGCGACACCGTGTGACCGAGCAACAAGCACGACGACTCAGCACCACGCGACGACGGGGGGAGACGCGTCTCGCGCGCCCTCCCCCACCGCAGCTAGGCTACTTCCACACGGGTTGTTCTCCCCAAGGGCGGCACTGCCGTTCGGGTTGGACAACGCCGCGGCGTCGCTCGCCAAAACGATATGCCCAAACGCTCAGACGTACGCGGAAAGACCAATTGTCATCCCACGTAGCTCTGAGGCGCGGCGGCCGACGTCCGAACTGCCGGACCTTTCCCGAGTACGAGGCCTCCGCCGTCTAGGCCCCGGGCGATACTCGATCACCTCCCTCAGGCAACGATGGCTGGAGGAAGGATGTGGGTGTTTCCACGCTGCCGAACCGGACTCCGACTCCGAGACAGACAGCTACGACCCTACGAGGGAATGCTATCATCTCGACGGGGCGGCAGAAACCGTCAACGAGGCACGGGATGCTGCCGCGGGTGGTCGAGCTCCCGCGGCGCAAGAAGACCCCAGGACGCCTGGGAACGACGGACGGCTCGACCCTCTTCCTCAGGAAGATAAAACTGTGCAGCTCTCGCAGCTGCGGGAGCTCAAGATGAAGCTCGACGAAGATCGCGAGCGCCTCGTCCTGCTCGAGCAAATCCTCGAACAAGACCTGCCCTACCCGCGGGCGGAAGTGTCCGCAGACGCGCTCGAGAGGTACATCGACAGATCGTCGGCGACACCGAAGCGGAGCAACCTGTCAGCCGTTTCCCTCGAGCAGGCCAGAATGTAGTGGCAGCGACGATGCTGCTACGTAACATGGCAGAACCATCAAATTCCCAGGCCCGACGAATTCGAGATGAAGTTCAGACATTGCTCCAGGTAGCAGCAGTTCAACAAGCCGAAAGTTCGGCATCTCGACGACGAGGAGCTGCCACAGAGAAGCGCGACGAACAGCCTCTAATCGAAGAGGAGGTGTCTGTCCAGCAACAACCTCCCCCTCGAGGTAGAAAGACCGCCCTCATCCTCCCTGCCGACAATCAACGTCGACACGACGCGCGACACGACGTCAAAGAAAATAGACGCCGCCGGCACGGGGACGCGGAAGAACGTGGTTATAGCGCGCATCGCGGTGGGAGGTACGACAGTGACGAGGACCGGGTGGCCCCCGAGCCACCGGGCCCGCGGGTGTTCAGCAGGGCGATTCGCAGCACGCCCCTGCCTAGTCCTTTCCGACCCCCAACCAGCATCTCGAAGTACAATGGGGAAACCAAGCCAGAGCTATGGCTGGCCGATTTCAGGCTGGCTTGTCAGCTAGGTGGCGCTCGGGGGGACGATCGAGCCATCATCAGAAAGCTACCCCTTTTCCTCTCCGACACCGCCCGTCGATGGCTCGAGGAACTCCCAGCCAATCAGATTCACAACTGGGTTGACCTGGTCAGAGTCTTCGAGGGTAACTTCAAAGGGACCTACATACGGCCAGGGAACTCGTGGGACCTCAGCAAATGCAAGCAGAAGTCAGGAGAGACTCTTCGGGAGTACGCTCGACGCTTCTCGAAACAACGCACTGAGTTGCCACACATCCCCGACCACGACGTCATCTTGGCGTTTGTCTCGGGCACCACCAGTCGAGACTTGGTGCGGGAATTAGGCCGCAATCGACCTCAGACCGTCGACGAGCTGATGGACGTAGTAGCTAACTACGCGGCAGGGGAGGAGGCAGTCGGCGCTTTCTTCAGCTCAGAAGGAAGAAAAGGCAAGCAGCCCGTCGATGAAGATGGGACTTCCGGTCGAGGCCTCAAGAAAAATAAAAAGAAGCAGAAAGTGCGGCAGTTCCACCAGGGAGATTCGGGTGACGACCTCGTCGCCACGATGGATCGAAAGAAGCCGCGAGGCCCTCCGGAGGGAGGCATCTTCGACAAGATGTTGGAGGAGCCGTGCCCTTACCATAAGGGAGGCGCTAACCACAAACTCAAGGATTGTCGCATGCTGAGAAAGCATTTCGACGGTCAGGGGTTCAAAAAAGACGCGCGTGATGACTCCAAGAAGGAGAAAGCTGGCGGCAAGGAGGACAACAAAGATGACGACAGCTTCCCCGCCGTCCACGACTGCTACATGATCTATGGCGGGCCTTCGACTCAGCTGACCGCGAGGCAGCGCAAGAGGGAGCGTCGCGAAGTCTTTACAGCAAGAATGGCGGTGCCCCAGTACCTTAGCTGGTCGAGCACTCCCATCACTTTTGACCGAGAAGACCACCCTGACAAGGTAGTCGCCCCAGGCGTCTACCCGCTCGTCGTCGACCCCATCATCATCAACACCCGACTCTCGAAAGTGCTGATGGATGGTGGCAGCAGCCTCAACATCATCTACCTCGAGACCCTCGACCTCCTCGGCATCGACAGAGGACGTCTCCAGCCAAGCGCCGGCGGTTTCCATGGCGTCGTACCAGGGAAAAAGGCACTGCCAATAGGTCGAATCGACCTACCGGTCTGCTTCGGCACAGCGGCCAACTTCAGGAAGGAGACCCTCACCTTTGAGGTGGTCGGATTCCGAGGCACGTACCACGCCATCATCGGGCGCCCGGGCTACGCCAAGTTCATGGCTATACCCAACTACACATACTTGAAGCTGAAGATGCCTGGTCCCAAAGGCGTCATCACCGTCAGTTCCTCCTTCGAGCACGCGTACGAGTGCGACGTCGAGTGCGTCGAGTACGGGGAGGCGGTCGAGAGCTCCACCAATCTCGTTGCAAAGCTCGAAGCCATGGCCGCCGAGGCTCCAGAGCCTAAACGTCATGCGGGCAGCTTCGAGGCGGCGGAAGGAACTAAGAAGATCCCGCTCGACCCCAACAACTCCGACGGCAAGGTGCTGACGATCAGCACCGACCTCGACCCCAAATAGGAAGCCGTGCTCGTCGACTTTCTCCGTGCGAATGCTGATATGTTTGCATGGAGTCCCTCGGATATGCCGGGCATACCAAGGGAAGTCGCCGAGCACTCCTTGGAGATTCGAGCCGGTTCCAAGCCGGTGAAGCAGCGGTTGCGCCGATTCGACGAGGAAAAGCGCAAGATCATTGGCGAGGAAGTCCACAAGCTTTTGACGGCCGGATTCATCAAGGAGGTTCATCATCCTGACTGGTTAGCGAACCCTGTATTAGTTAAGAAAAAGAATGGGAAAATGAGGATGTGTGTCGATTATACTAGTTTGAATAAAGCATGTCCGAAAGTTCCCTTTCCATTACCACGCATTGATCAGATTGTCGATTCTACCGCGGGATGTGAAACCCTTTCTTTCCTTGATGCATATTCTGGTTATCACCAAATAAAAATGAAAGAGTCCGACCAGCTCGCGACCTCTTTCATCACGCCTTTCGGGATGTATTGCTACGTGACCATGCCATTTGGGCTTCGAAACGCGGGAGCCATGTATCAACGTTGCATGCTCCACGTATTTGGCGAACATATAGGCTCAACGGTCGAGGCCTACGTCGACGACATTGTCGTCAAGTCAAAGCAACGAGGAGACCTGATCCAGGACCTCGAGGTTGCCTTCAGCTGCTTACGCACCAGCCGGATCAAGCTTAATCCCGAGAAGTGCGTTTTCGGCGTACCTCGAGGCATGCTCTTAGGATACATTGTTTCACAGCGCGGCATCGAGGCCAACCCCGAGAAAGTCTCGGCCATCACGAAAATGGGGCCAATCCGAGACATCAAGGGTGTCCAGAGAGTCACGGGGTGCCTGGCGGCTCTGAGCCGTTTCATCTCGAGACTAGGAGAAAAGGCATTACCATTATATCGACTCCTGAAGAAGGTCGAGCGTTTTTCTTGGACCCCCGAGGCCGAGGAAGCACTCGAAAAACTGAAAAGGACGCTGACTTCGGCACCAGTCCTGGTTCCACCTCAACCTGCGGAACCGCTGCTCCTCCACGTCGCGTCGACGACCCAGGTCGTCAGCGCGGCGGTGGTGGTCGAAAGACAAGAGGAGGGTCACGCGCTGCCAGTCCAAAGGCCAGTCTATTTCGTCAGCGAGGTGCTTTCGGAGACCAAGGCGCGTTACCCCCAAATCCAGAAGCTGATCTACGCCGTAATCCTTGCCCGCCGCAAATTACAGCATTACTTCCTTGGTCATCCTATCACGGTGGTCTCTTCTTTCCCTTTGGGCGAGATAATCCAGAGCAGGGAGGCCACGGGAAGGATAGCAAAGTGGTCGGTCGAGCTCATGAGCGAGACTCTCACTTACGCGCCTCGAAAGGCCATCAAATCGCAAGCCCTGGTAGACTTCGTCGCGGAATGGACGGACTCCCAGCTTCCCCCAACTCAGGTCCAGGCGGAGCTGTGGACAATGTACTTCGACGGGTCACTCATGAAAACTGGGGCCGGGGCCGGCCTACTGTTCATCTCACCCTTGGGCGTCCACATGAGGTACATAATCAGGATTCATTTCGCCGCATCTAACAATGTCGCAGAATATGAGGCCCTCGTCAATGGTCTCAAGATCGCTATTGAGTTAGGAGTCCGACGCCTCGACGTCCGAGGCGACTCCCAACTCGTCATCGACCAGGTAATGAAAGCCTCGAGTTGCCATGACCCAAAAATGGAAGCATACTGCAAGGAGGTGCGTCGACTCGAAGACAAATTCCACGGCCTCGAGCTTGTCCATGTCGCTCGACGCTACAACGAGGCAGCCGACGAACTCGCCAAGATTGCATCTACCAGAGGCACAGTGCCGCCTGATGCATTCTCAAAGGATCTACACGAGCCATCCGTCGACCTAGACACGGGGGCTGGCGTCGACACCACCATCGCCCAACCAACCAATGCTGTCGATGCGCTCTTGATGGAGGAAGAGATGATGGAAATAGAACGACGACCGGGTCGACCATTCGATTGGCGCACACCGTTCCTCGACTGCCTTATCCGCGGTGAGTTGCCAGAAGACAGGACAGAAGCTCGTCGTATCGCTCGACGGGCCAAATCATATGTGATCTATGGTGAAGACAACGAGCTATATCGACGGAGCCCGATGGGGATCTTACAGCGTTGCATCACCATAGAGGAAGGCCGAAAACTCCTCGACGACCTGCACTCGGGGGCTTGTGGCCACCACGCCGCCCCACGGACCCTTGTAGGAAACGCTTTTCGGCAAGGCTTTTACTGGCCAACGGCCGTGGCGGATGCCATCGAGCTCGTACGCTCGTGTCATGGGTGCCAATTCTACGCCAAACAGACGCACCTGCCCGCCCACGCTCTTCAGATGATCCCCATCACCTGGCCGTTTGCGGTGTGGGGGCTCGATTTAGTAGGACCTCTACAAAAGGCGAAAGGAGGGTATACCCATTTGCTGGTGGCTATTGACAAGTTCTCCAAATGGATCGAGGCTCGACCCATCACTAACATCCGCTCCGAGCAGGCCGTCCTTTTCTTCTCCGACATCATCCATCGATTTGGGATCCCCAATGTCATCATCACCGACAACGGCACCCAGTTCACTGGCAGAAAGTTCTTGGATTTCTGCGATCAGCATCACATCCGTGTGAACTGGTCCGCAGTAGCCCACCCTCGAACTAACGGCCAGGTCGAGCGTGCCAACGGCATGATTTTGCAAGGACTCAAGCCAAGGATCTACAATCGATTGAAGAAATTCGGCAAGAGATGGGTCGAGGAGCTTTCCTCGGTCCTATGGAGCCTAAGGACAACGCCGAGCAGGGCCACCAAATACACCCCGTTCTTCATGGTCTACGGCTCTGAGGCTATCCTCCCCACAGACCTCGAGTATGGGTCACCTCGACTCAAGGCTTACAACGAGCAATCGAACAAAGAAGCTCAAGAAAACGCGGTCGACCAACTCGAGGAGGCTCGAGACATGGCCCTCCTCAACTCTGCTAGATATCAGCAGAGACTCCGACGCTACCACGACAAGCACGTGCGCAAGAGGGACCTCAACGTAGGCGACCTTGTCCTACGACGCCGGCAAAGCAACCAAGGACGCCACAAGCTAACCCCACCTTGGGAAGGCCCATATGTGGTGGCCGAGGTCCTTAAGCCAGGAACGTACAAATTGGCGGACGAAAAGGGGGCAGTCTTCACCAACGCATGGAACATCGAACAGCTACGTCGATTCTACCCCTAGAAGTCCTAGATTTACGATCCTACTTTTTGTACGAAGACTCTATAAATGAACGCATGAATAAATAAAGTCTTTCCCTCGAGCAGTTTCTTTCTGTACCAAAAATAGTTACGAGTTATAGTCTCGACGTAAAAAGGGGATGCCGACCATGACCCATCATAGTCCGCACCCCCTCGGGGGCTACCAGAGGGACGACCCCTCCCCAAGCGTCGAAAAAGCCAAAAAGTTTCTCTCTTTCCTACTTAGTAAACCTTGAACGATCGAGTAGTCGAGGCGCCTTGAGCCCCTCGAGGACCGAAGGATAGCGAGCCTGAGAACACCTACGCCCCCGGGCTATGGAAACTCTACTCATTCCCTCACCCTCGAGGCGATCGAAGCTGTGTTTTACGAAAAATCGAACAAGGAACACATGTGTAGGCGCAAAAGAAATAAAAGAACCTCGAGTGGAAAGACAAACAAACATTTAACAACCACAAAAATACTGTATCGCTTAAAAACAGGATTAACAAAGTCTTATACAAGGGGCCCCAGGCACCCCGAGCAGGCTCGCAGGCCTCAGTCCATGGTACGATCCTCACCGCCCTCACCTCCGCCCGAGCTAGCCTCAGGAGGGAGCACCTCAGGCTCGAAGAGCTTGGCCAACCTTTCCCCAGGAGCCTCCGCGTCGTCGATCAAGGCATGGAGCCTCTCCTCGTTCTCCGCGTCGGTCTTGGAGATGTCGGTGACGAAGCCATGGGACACCACCTCCATGTCGTAGGAGAAGCCCGAGCAGACAACCGCCATCGCCCGCTTCACCCCGATGTGGAGGGCATCCCGCACCCGATCTCGCAGCGTTGCGCCTATGTAGCACAACTGGTCGATCAGGGCGTCGCCTCGAGCGTCCTCCCTCGACTCATCCATAGGCTCGACCTCCCAAGAGGTCGAGAGATCGCTTATCGCCGTCCGCACTCGACGGTTCAAAGCGACCTCAGCCTCGAGTTGAGCCTTGGCGTTGCGAGCCTCGGCTTGGGCGGCCAGGAGCTCGTCCTTGAGCCCTACAAATGCCAATACAAAGGAGCTTTAGGAAAAACTCAAGCACACCTCGAAAAGGAAATTCGACAAAGGGAACATACCTTTGATGCTCTCCTCTAGAGCCGTGTTCTCGCCAACCAATCTGGTATTGGCACGCTCGATCTCTCTGTTGGAGCGCGTCAGCTCAGTATTGGCGACGCGGAGATCTTCGATCACCTTGCCAGCCTGAGCGACAGCTCCACTCTTCTCTAGCAGTTCTCCCTTCAGACGCTCGACGTCGTCAGAGAGACTGCGGGATCGAGCTCGCTCCATCTCGAGGTCTTCGAGGGCTTTCTTTTTTGCATCCTCGGTGGCACCCCTGGCGACCTCATTGTCCACGTACGCCACCTTCATCTTCTGGAATGTATCGCGGAGGGAGTCCAGGTCGGTTTGGAGAAGGCCCTTCTCCTTGTCCAGGTCCGCAATGATGCTCTTGTGGGACAGGACCTCCTCCCGGGCTCTGGACGCGGCCTCCTCGACCGTAAGAGCCCGCTCCCGTAGCCGCACCGCCTCCTCCTCCGCCTTCTTCGAGACCTCTCGGGCCTCGGCCAAAGCAGCCTCCCTCACCTTCTTCTCCTCCTCGAGTGCTATAAGATCTTTGTAAGCTTTAAGCAGCTTTTCCTGCGACTCGAGGAGTGGATCCTTGAGGAGGGGAAGCTGCTCCCATCCGCCCCTCGTGGCATGTATGAAGCTAGACTTGATGCGAGAGGTCTCTTTCATATCCTGTGAATCAGGGGTCAGGGGGATTAGAACACGGAGACCCGAAAGCACCACAAAGATTGGAGCTCGAGAAACACTTACAAAATAAGCGGGCCCGAGCCCGTTGTTGATGACGTCCGATAGGAGCCCCACCACGTGTTTCATCCAAAGGCGGAGCTCCTCGACGTGCTCCCACTTCTCGACTTCCTTCTTGTCATCGAGGAAGATATTGGGCTCGGACGGGTCGCTGGAAGCTCGGATACGAATCCGATCGGGGCACCAGTTCTCCATCTCCCGATCGGCCCGCACCTTGACGCCGCGGAGGAAGTTCTCGACGGTCTCGAGGGAACCCCCGTGGCGCAAGAACAGGTCGGCGAGGCAAGGGAACCGGCCGTCGTCGTCCACCGTTTTCCACGTACCGTCCTTGCTCCCAGACGATCCGATCTCGTCTTCCTCAGAGGGAAAACGGTCCTCCCACGCTCGACGCTCCCGGAGGAACCCTGGGGCGATCCCGTCCATGCCGTAGAGTGTCCCCTTGATCTCGGACTCGGGGTCGGTAGGGGTGCGCATCATGCAGGTGAGCGCCACCACTCCGTCCGTTCGCCCCGACTCTGCCCGGATCGCGGCAGGCGCCCCCGGGAGGAGCCACGCTGGGGTGGGAGGCCCGTACACCGGCAAATCTCCCTCTTGATTGCCGGGCTCTTGCGACGCCAGCGGCGCCGGTTCGCAAAATTTGAGGCGGGGGCTCGAGTGGCTCGTTCTCTTGGCCCCCCAGCTGCTGCTGCTGCTCCTCCTGCTGATGCTGCAGTTGCTCCTCCGGCTGGGGTTGCTGCTGCTGCTGCTCCAGTGACGGCTGCGTCGCCTCGCGCTCCCGCCCCTCCTCCTCCACCATCTTCCTTTGCGCCTCGAGGACTCGAAGGCCTGCGGGCCAGGGAGTCCGTCCTGCGACGTTGGGAGTCGACGCTTCTTCCTCCATAGGTCGAGCGCCCCCAGACGCTTCGTTGCCATCAGACGTATCGCTGATGGTGATGGGTTCCCCCTCGACCCCCAATCGAGAGGGCTCGGGGGCTCCCTCTGACGCTCGCGTCTGGGGGGCCGCATCATGAGTCGGTGGCGGCGGAGTAGGCGCGGGACGAGGCAAAGCCCTCTCGACGCCGGCTGAAGGTTGGGTGCTTGACGGGCCTACAAAACAAAGGGTAAGAGTCAGACGTTATGATAACCGACGTAAGAATATCGCGACACCCAGGAATTAACTACGAACCTGGTTCCGTGGAGGCGGCACCCGTTCTGAGCCTCTTGGCCATCGATGGTTGGGCCTGCTCGAGGGTCCGTTTCAGCCTGAGAAAAAGTTGGCATGTGAGGAAGGGTGAAAGAATGGGGGGACAAAGACCGCAACAACAAAAGGGCTTACCCCACGGGCAGAACAGCTCGCCTTCCGCCTACCCGACCAGCGGGCCTCGAGCCACCCCGCGTCGGGGCGCTAGGCCCCTCGGGGGCAGAAACTGGCCTAGGTACGTCGGTCCCCGCCTGGCGGGCGCCGGGACTCGCGCTCCTACGACCAGCGTCCCCTTTCTCAGAGGCCGCAGCGCGACCGCGAGTTAGCGGCCCCGACGCCTGGGACCTAGCCGGACCGCTCTCCCTGGGCGCCAGGGGAGGGCGCGGTGTGTCTTGGCCCGCCTTGAGCGCGGAAGGAGCGTCGGGCCGGGGACGACGAGATCCGCTCGGACCCTCCTCCGGCGCCTCCGTCCGGGGGGCGTCGATGTCACCTCGAGACGGGCCCTCGAGGATCCGATCGAGGCGCGACGCCATCCCCTCGGAGTCGTCGCTACTCTCGTCGTCGTCATCGTCATCGTTGGGGGATTCTTCCTCAGGTTCCCCCCTCTGCCTGGATTTGGCTCGACGCGCCTCTAATGCTTGGCGGTCGAGGTTCTTCTTCTTCTCCCCCTTCTTTGCGGAGTCCTTTGCAGACTTCAGCTTTTCGGCGGATTGGCGCCGTTTGTCGCGATCGACCTCGTCCTCCTTTACCGGAGGCCTCGAGGACCGGACATCAATTCGACCCTGCCAAAACTAAGGTAGACTTAGAAGAAAGAGAGGGAATAAGGGAAACCCAGAATCGAGGATGCACGTAAGAAGAAAGCGTACCAGATCGATCGAGCCTGCGTCAGGCCTCATGGGGAAGCCGTTGACATGCTCCGGCTTAAAATCACCGGCAATTGCGGCCCTGACTCGGGCCGCGACTTCGTCGTCCGCCGGAGGCTCACTGGACATCCGGCATGCCTCGAGGTCCCGAGACGAGACGCCGGGGCCCATCTCGTCCATCCTCAGCGGTCGTGACATCAGAGGGAGAACTCTCCGATGATGGACGGCCGAGAGGACGAGGGCGGCGGTCAAACCTTCCTGGCGAAGCTTCTTCAGGGCGTCGAGGAGAGGGTCGAGCCGAGGCTGATGAGCTTGGACGACGCCGTAAGTCCAGTCCGCTGGGCGCTCCAAGATCAGACGGCCCGAGTAAGAAGGAAGGAGGTTGTCGTCGTTCCGCAGGTAGAACCATTGGGAGTCCCAACCGGCGTGGTTGGTCGACAACCCTACCGGGATGTACTCCCGCGGCCGGTCCGTCTTCCCCGTCTTCTGCACCAGATTGAGGCAACCCGCTCGCACGGGTTTCCTCACGCCTGCGGTTCCGGTGGAGGCGTGAAACAGCTCGCCCCTGTAGAGGTGAAGCCACAGCTCCCAGTGCGGCATCATCCCTAGGAAGCCCTCACACACGGCGGCGAAGACCGCCGCCACGGTGATGGCGTTCGGAGAGAAGTGCTGCAGCTCCACCCCATAATGGAAGCAGAGGGCCCGCATGAAGCGGCTTGGAGGCGCGCCCAGACCGTGGCGGTGAAACTTGGCGAATGACACCACGTAGCCCTCGGGCGGCTGAGGCGCCCTGTGGCTCGCCGGCGGCGCGATCCACTCTGGCGACGACAGCGAGGTGCGGCGGCGCAGCAGTCCCTCCTTCTCAAGCTCCAACAGCCGGCGCTCCGTCATCGACGACGGGCGCCAGTCGTCGGCGGCAACGAGTCTTACAGGCATCTCGGCTAAAGGGACGGCGAGTTCGCTACAGCTCGAGGGGGCGTAGGCGCGTGAGATGGCAAGAAGGCAAAGGCAGCGAAGGAACAAGAGCAAGAAGGCGGAAGAGAGAGGAACGGCGGTGCCGCGACGACGTATTTATAGGCAGCCGTCCGCCAACGGACAGATCCGAGAAGTAAGGTAACCCCCCCCCATAAATGCGCCGCCTGACAGTTCTCTCTCTCTCCTCACAGGCCGGACTCTCCGAATTCCTCGCCGATACGGTGTTGTAACGTCATCCGCCTAAAAAGACGCGCCCAACGGGCAGAAAGGCGAACCGCCACGGCCGTTTCCTTCCCTCGTAAGCCAAGAGACATAACCGCAAAAGTCTCGAGAGGTCGATGGCTGGCCCGCCGAAAGGGTTCGACAGCCGATCTCGAGCGCCAGAGTCAGGGATCCCCAGCGAGCGGTCGAAGATCGAGGCCCGCCTCGAGGACTTGCTGGCGATGTTCAAGGTAGGGTCGAGACAGTCGAGAGGAATCCCCCCGAAGGGAGGCATCGAGCCGCTGGACTCTATCGAATGAGACCGGTATCCCCGACCACGTCGACCCTGCTTTATGAGGACGCCTCCGGGCTACAGCTGACCCCCTCGAAAGGGGCACAGGTTCTCACTTGGACTACCCGCTAGGAACTCAATTTGGGGTGGAAGACGCTCGCTCTATCGAGAGTACGTCAAAACCCCCGGGCAAAAACGAGCTAGTCAGAACCTTCCACCACTGGTGTCGAAAGCGCTTCTGCGAATTAGATAACATAACCCTCGAAGGAGTTAAAAACTCCTCCGAGGGCTCGGGGGCTACCCCGCGGGGTCGCTCGCGCGCCCCCACGAAAATTCAACCGTAAATCAAAAACCTCCATTCGAGCGCTAGCGCTCAAATGGAGGCTCGGGGGCTACTGTCGAGGGTATCGGTAAAGGGTACCCTCAGCGATGCGCATTATGAGATTGCCCGTACGAAGGTTGGGACCCTCAATTCGACGCTTTAATCTTACGTACGCGCCGCCATCGACGGTCGCAGCCTCGAAGACGGAAATAGCGTCGAGCGAATCGGTCAGGGCTCGAGCGACGATTACCGTCGAAGACGGAAGCGAGCTCGAGCGAACCGAGAGACGTCGAGCGTCAGGACACTGTCCGCCGCCTGACGCGCGCACGCGGGCGGGAGCATTAAATGCATCTGACGTTTCCCACCTAACACATGGGTCACGGAAGGCGTGATAGGGAACAAGCTTCTGTCCCATCGTTCTTTTTGCAGCCTTCCCACCGAACGACCCAGGGTGTGTCAGGACGCAGGAAACGAGGATGAAACGTCTAATCGGGACCCCCTCGAGACACCCAAGGTCAGCGCTCCGGATATCAGCATATTACGCGGCGCCCGACCCTCGACCGAACAAGGTCCCTTCCCAGGGACAAGTCGGGCGTCGACTGACAACACCACAGCTGCTCCGCCGGATCCGCCACCATACCGTACAAGCATGCGACCTCAGAACCAGCACAAGGCGGCTGGCAGGGCAGAACACAGGAGCACGCGCAATCATCACCGAGCTATCAAGATGGGACGGCTCGAGGCCATGCCGTACGGAAGCCTCGAGTAGGTCAGCGCTCCATGCGGCTATCGATCCCTACTCTAACATCTATGCATGTACCCTGTGACTCTCCTTGGAGCTATAAAAGGAGGGACTCAGGAATAGGAGGGAGAGACATCACAACACAAGAGCACACACACGTAGTAGAGCTACACACTTCATACCACGCTTGTATTCGCCCCTGTACAAGCACTTAGGTGCAAGATAATACAAACTCTCTCCCCCCGCTGGACGTAGGGCCTTCTCTTGCCCGAACCAGGATAAATCTCTGTGTCTTCTTGCATCACCATCCGGAAAGAGGAGCACGCATACAAATTTACTCGTTGGTGTGACCCCCCGGGGGAAAAACACTGACAATAGGGGCAACACAAGTCATCTAAAATGTGTTGGTCAAAGTGGAGCGATATATGCGACTTGAGGCATTGTGACTAACAAACGATTTGAACCTTGTTTTATATGACCTAATCAAATTGATTAAGTACTTGCCATCTACCTTTATTATATATCGATAATTAAATAAACATTTTTATTATATTTAAAATAATTTTTAAAAACACGTGCGCGTCGCACGTGCATTTTTGCTAGTATTGTTAAAGAGAGATAATAAAAGTTTTATAATAATAAAACTCTTCTATACTAGTTTTAAAATATAATGCCCTGAAAACTAAATCATAAAATCCCGCTGAGGATAACCTTACGGCACAAGTACATCACCCACACGAGAACAAACGTGGGCCAAATCGAAACTACTTTGTCTGGGCTAGATTAAGCCCGCCTTTTGTCTGGGCCAGATTAAACATGTTTTTTGTCTGGAAGGTGGCATCAGTACATCACCCACACGGCATGCTAAAACTGGGCATGGCGGCCCGAATGAGCGGAGCACCGTGGCCCATGTAGGGTTTTGATCGGTCGTGTGGTACAGCCAGATCAGACATGGGGCCCACCTGTCTGGCACTGACATAATAGAGGCGCCGCGGCTAGAACACCTTCTCCCCCTTTCCGGCGTTTTTCCCACGCTCACCGCGCAAAACCCCCGGGGGAAAATTTTGCTCGGCTGCTCGTCCCGCCCGCCCCCTGCCCCTGCCGCCCTCAAGCCTCGCCTCCCCGCCCGCGACGACTCGCCGGAGAGGCGAGGCTCTGGCCTCTGAGATTTCCGGCGAGGCGGTGACATGTACGCCGACACAATGAAGGGTCACCAACCCAAAGGGCGCACTAGGGACTACGGCACCTTCAAAAAGCTCGCGGCTGCCTGGCCGAGATACTTCCCCGAGGAGGCCGACGTCGGGCTATCAGAGTCCGACCACAAAGTCCGCCTCGTCACCGACCTGGCTGAAATCTTCTCTACGCCCGAGGTGGCGGAAGTCCTTCGCTCATCGGTAAGTACGCGTGCTCCATCTCCTGTTTTAGTTTAGCGCCTTCATCTCCTGTTTCATGTGTTGTTCAGTTGGTGGCATTCTGTGTTGGTTACTCGAGTGGTCGAGATTTTATAATTTTGGTTCATATGGACGGTGGTATTTGTTGTGGTATGTGTACTGGTGAAACGAGGAGGATTTTCGCGGTTTGGGGGTTATTTCGCTTTTGGTAATGTTATTAAAGTCGCATTACAAGCATTTGTTCAGAAGTTTGCAGGATTGATGCTTAGTGTTTGTTTACTTTAACTCCCTACTGTAGTATCTTAACCAGAAAGGTAACTAGTGCCAGGTATTTATGGTTATTAATCATAGTTAGGACCATGTGTTAGCAGTTACTCAATCCATCCCAAATTATAAGTCGTTTGACTTTTTTGACATCAAGTTTGACCACTCGTCTTATTCAAAATTTTGTGCAAAATGTCACTTTTTTTATTATGTATTGGTTTATTAATAAAAGTTCTTCAAGAATGACTTAAATTTGACTATATTTGCACCAGTTTTTTGAATAAGACGAGTGGTCAAACTTGGAGTAAAAAAAGTCAAACGTCTTATAATTTGGAACGGAGAGCATCCAACTCCATTAGAAGCAAAACCAAGCACTGACGCTTGCCTTTAGGGGCTGTACCTTCTCCTCTATCAATAGAAATGGGCAACTGTCTTGTGCCGATTAGTTCGGAAAAAAAGCACTACATGTAGTAATGGGACAACGGCAGGAGGCTTGAGGCTACAGAGGAAAGTACAGACTATTAGAGGGAGGTTGATATAGTTATTAGAGATACATCAGGGGAATTCAGAGGAGGATGAAGAGTTCTAGAGGTCAAGTAAGAACAGTAAAAGGGAATGGTTCATTTCTGGTTCAGTCGATTGGTGCCTTCTCGTGCCCTGTTTCCTTCTTGTACTTCCTCCTGGCAAGCCCAAACTCACCCGCCCCACTCCCATGTATTCCCTCCATTCCAAATTATGTCATTCTGTATTTTATTTAGTGCATAGATAAAGCTATACACCTAGAAGTCATAACGATTTATAATTTGGTTTATCACTGATGAACACCAGCCATCCATAACTAGGAAGGTGTATTGCTACAGTAGCAATCAAAGAAATCCAGAAGGTGACTAAAAATTTCATGAACCAACATTCTGAACATAGCAGGTGTCACTACCAGGATGCCATGTTAGTTGTGGCAAAACATGAACAAGCTGTTGAAACTGTCAGTCATATGGACCCAGCTATAGTTGGATGTTTTCAGAACTATAGCCAATTGGTGCTTGTTTGTTATCAGTTCCACTGTAAACTTGGTCTGGTCTTCACGTGGCCATCCCTGCAATTTTTTATTTGCTGCAACCTTTCAGGTTTAACTGAACTATGTATGCTGTTTTTTAATGCAAACTATGTATGCTGATAACTTGTACCTCAACCCACACCACTTGACTACTTTAGTAAAATTGTTCCTCACCAGATAAGCACCAATATGAAGAAATCATCTTTAGCATCACCAAACTTTCGCTGCCTTGCTCTCTGGTGAGCTCACGGTCTCTGGGGCTAGAGTTTTCACAGGATAAGCTTGACACTGTAAGTATTACAAACAAGAAGTGCAGTCTCGAGTAAGCAATTAATCACCAACTGGTCTGCCAACACATTCACTGAGGTCCGGTTGTCATCATCAATCAAATTACCAATATCCCTTTTTTAAATGACAATGGCAAGTGGTGCATCTCCTTTATAAGTGGCAGCTCTCACTTCCAATGTCAATATTGAACTGATCAGCTTGAGTAACCAATATAAAGAAAATATGCAGCTGATTATCTTGGCCACGCATGCTGTTTCCTTTTTCGAATTTAGGATTAAGGTTCCCTGTCTGCTTGTTGAGTAATTTGTAATATGCAGCCTGTACTGACAAAATGGGTACAGTTCATTCTATAATTCTATTTCCTAAGTCCCTTGTGATATGCCTACTCTAAGGCCAACACACCAGGCATAGTATGTTATAAAATCATGGATATGGGAATACTAACCTGTCTGTAGGATTGTAGTTTGTAGAGTACATTACAACAGATGCCTTCTGTTTTTTAAAGTGCGAAAGGGCCTCTGGCTGAGTTGGTTAGGTGGCACGAGTAGCACTCCTCAGGTCCCACACCAAAGCACAGGTCTAAGGTCCGACCCTGGTTGTGGTCGTTCTCACTTGGGCTACGTTGCTGCTATGTATGGATGGGGCAGGGGTTTGGGTGTTTTCTCGACCTACGTGAGAAAGTCTTCTTAATGAAAGGCCTGGAGGCTGTCTTACCCCCCACAGGTCAAGGTTTTAAAGTAAATGCTTCTTTGCAGTTTTTTTATAGTGCTGTAGACAATATAATCATTTCAAAGTCAGCCTCAATGATATCTCTAAAAAGTTGAACTGAGCAAGTATTCCTTTGAGTTTTTCTATTTCTTAAGCATGAGAGCACAAGTGCCTCTGGAACAATTAATGGCTGTCTGCCTTACTTTATCATGTTTTATGTGTATATTTGTACATGAGGCCTTCAAGGTATTACCACATGTGAGCTACGTATTTCAGAACTCTTTAGCAGCTTTTTTCTAGGTGCTGTATGGTGTCTTGTACAGGAACTCACCCCACTTGGCTCATGTGCTTACTTCTATATGCACAGGTTGAAGATGATGACAGTGACACCGTATGTCTTCCAATGGATTTCCAGCAGCTTCAAGAGCTGTGCGTGTTTATTAAAGATAAACTCAATGAATCCCCAAAAGAAGTCTTGCTTTGCATGGGACTTGCAGCTCATCTGGTTGATGTCTATTCATCTTATAATTTACTAGTATGATAACGGACCGTGTGCCACTTCCATTCAATGTATGTTTATTCTTGATATTTTTTCAGGTTCTGTGCTTGAGTAAAACGAACAAGATCAATATCAGGCTTTACAACACGGGGGAGGCTATTGCACTGAAGAATCTAAAAGCAGCCTTTATTAGTAAATCACTTCCTGCCTTTACTCATGTGTTTATATTTTATTAGTGCGCATATAATTACTGATATGTGGATTTTTGTTTCCCTTGGTAGAGAAACTTGTCACAGTGCGTGGTACTGTGCTCAAAGTCAGCACTGTAAAACCTATTGTTCTGCAGATGAAATTCCGATGCATGAAGTGTGGTAAAGAAATACCCCGTGTGTTTTCTGATGGGAAATTTTCTCCTCCAGTGTCCTGTACCATTCAGGGATGCAAGAGCAGAAGCTTTATCCCAGATAGATCTAGCGCACAGCTGATGGATTTCCAGAAACTAAGGCAAGGGGCGAGTAAACTCATCTGAGCTTTCCTCCAATTATATTGTGCTAAAACCTTTCCTTTTCTTTATGTTCCCATCCAGAATACAGGAGCTTGCAAGCGCTGACAACCACGAAGGCCGAGTGCCACGGACCGTAGAGTGTGAGCTTACAGAAGACCTTGTTGATTGTTGCATCCCTGGAGAGATCGTAACAGTAACTGGAATTGTGAAAGTACTCAACAACTATATGGATGTTGGAGGAGGTACATTCAAAGTGACTACAACAGTGCTCTTTTCTTAATTTTCCTTGTGTTATTTTGCTAATTGTTTCAACAATAGTTTTAATAGTTTATTTGTCAAAAGTTGTTTGTCTGTTTAGATCCTTGGATTATCTGTGCCACATCTAGAGTAATATAACATTGTCAACCTTTTGTTTCATTTTTTCATTACTTCATTTATTTTGGAAGTCTAGCTCTGGTGCGTTTTGGACGATGCGGCATAAGTAGTTCATTAGAAGTATTATAGTTATAGTGTGATGCATTTGTCAACATAAGGACATCTCTATTACTTTATATTGCTAAAACATTCTCTAGTTCCTGGGTTCCATTATTTCTTATAGTTTCTTGAATTAGGACTCAAGAATATTGATAGTATGAGGAGATGGAGAGAACAAAGTAGTGATTATATGTAGTTGCTGTGTCCTTATGTTCAGGTCCTCCATTCACTTGCTAGTAAGGACTAAGCACCTGTTTTGTTCCAAACAAATTGATTGAGCTTTCACCTTTTTAATTTAGAGTGCTTTGTTTGAATATTTAATAGATCTATAAATCTATGATTAATATATTCAGGGAAGTCCAGAACCAGTAATCAAGGTTTATACTACCTGTATCTGGAGGCAGTTTCAGTAAGAAAGTCGAAGTCCCATGCTGTTTCTGACAAAGAAAATCAGACTACTGGAATTTATCATTTTCAGCCTTGCGTAAAGGATGATTTTGCTGTCAAATATAAAGAAAAATATGGTACTGATGTATTTCGCCGAATACTTCAATCGTTTTGTCCCTCTATCTATGGGCATGAACTTGTAAAAGGTATTTTCTAGCCCCTGTATTATATCAGAGTTACAAGATATTTCTGCCAGTTATTTGATGTCGTTAAGAGATCTTCTATTCAATTTGCTCTTGTCTCAATATTTGAAGATGTGATATTGTGAAATCTTTTGTTCCCTTCAATTTCTGTGTATAAGATAACTGGTTTTCAATAACAAAGAGTGTGCTTATTCTGTCCCAAAAGAGTGCATCACAATCTGAAGCAATTCTATAGTTGAGGGGCTAACAAAGCCATTATCAGCTGATGTCTATGGAAAATGGTCAAGGCACTCCTTTTAGTCATTCAGGCCTGCTGATTTCATTTCTCTCTTATTTGCATATGATTGCTCGATATAACTAAATTCATGTACGCTGATTTTCAGCTGGTATCACACTCGCTCTTTTTGGCGGTGTGCAGAAGAACTCAATGGATCAAAACAAGGTCCCTGTCCGTGGAGATATTCATGTTATTATAGTTGGTAATTTCTTTGTTTACCATATATCCTGTCAGAACTTCCATAGTGTTGTTCATGATGCGATTATGCTCTTGCTTAAAATACTACAGGTGATCCAGGGTTAGGCAAGAGCCAACTCCTCCAAGCTGCAGCCGCTGTTTCCCCACGAGGAATATATGTATGCGGGAATACGACAACAAGGGCTGGCCTAACTGTTGCAGTGGTTAAAGATTCTATGACAAATGATTATGCATTTGAGGCTGGTAACCATAAAACATATATTCCTTCATTATAATTTTTTAAGCCTTCTGTTCAAAATCGTATATTAATGATGGCATTTTTGTGTTCAAAGTGCTCGTAGTTTTAGAATTTGCAATGCGATCAAAATAAAGTTGGGTCCTTAACTTACAGGTGCCATGGTCCTTGCTGATCGTGGAATATGCTGTATTGATGAGTTTGATAAAATGTTTGCAGAGCATCAGGTATTATAATTATTTTTCACCTTATGAAGGTTCGATGAAGTGTTCATTGGTGAGGAAGTTCACATGCCTTTCTAATTGTGTTTCTGTTTCTGGTTCTCAGGCTTTACTTGAAGCCATGGAGCAGCAATGTGTTTCTGTTGCAAAGGCTGGCCTTGTAGCGAGTTTATCAGCTCGTACTTCGGTGTTAGCAGCTGCAAATCCTATTGGTGGTCATTATGAGTGCGTTAATATTTTCCATCCTACTTATTGAAAAACTTGTTATTTCTCTCCATTCATTGTTCTTGATCAGTCATCTCCATTCATTATTATTATTATATATTTTTTAAAAAAAGATATGCTGATGCCATGTACTGTTAAGCCTGAGAATGATATCTGTCATTCCTGACCACTCATCTCCGTTCACCTTTTTTTTAAAAGAAATACTGATAGCATCTACAGTTAAAGCGTTATGTGGCTGCTGGGATTGAGGGAGATTGATTGGGTTGAGGGAGCGGCGGGCTGAAGGCGTGAACAGTACCTGCGCTACAGGGAGGCGGCTGTGAGAGCAAGAGAGGAGGCTAGGGTTTTAGGCGCTAGGAACGCCGGCCGCGGGGCTCTGCCCACGGCCGGCAAGAGAGAAGGGATTTCCTTCTAATCTCTTGCTTGATTAGATTGATACATCTCCTCTCCTTATATAGAGAGGTTTACTTGACTTACAAGCAAGGCTTACTTGACCCCTAAGCAAGCGACCCTTCTCTCTAATTAACCCTAACACTAATGGGCTATGGCACCAGCCCAGGCCCAATAGGTCCCTTACGTACTCTAACATAAAGACATATGTATGTGGAATTATTCTAGTAGTTTAGGTGGTCTAGAGTGGTATGTGGTGGTGATTTTATCATATGAAACATTACTTGATTGAAATTTTAACTTTGATCCTAAATTGCAAGTTTGCAACTGAAGAACTGAACTGGAAGTAAAACCATTCATCTGTTGATATTTTCTGGTGTAGTTTGTCCCAATTACTTCTCTTGGCCATTTGTAGTTTATGCGATTGACATTGGTATCAAGTATACTTATCTCTTCTTTCTTTTTTGTGCTTTGCTTTTAATGAGGATTCAAGCCTGAATTCCATGGCTAATGTATGCCCATTTTATTGCCATCTAAATACACTGTTTGTTGCAGTCGAGCAAAAACAGTGAATGAGAATCTGAAGATGAGTGCTGCCCTCTTTTCTCGGTTTGACTTGGTGTTTATTCTACTTGACCAGCCAGATGAGTCACTAGATAAAAGAGTGTCAGACCATATAATAGCTGTAAGTGGCTGTCAGACATGTTTGCCAATTCATACCTCACAAAGCATAGTGACACTCATGTAATGCATTGAATCTATAGTTTGTAAGAATGATTTTGTCTTACCGAACATACTACTTATTGATTACTAAGCCAAAATTTCCTGCAAGCAGCTCCATACCAATGATCTTGATAATTTCAGACCCAACAAGAGGATCAGAACAGGTTATTATTACATACTGTTTCTTTTATCTATTGTACAAGTGAAGTGTAAGCCGTTGTTCATCTTCTGGAACTTTGCTCAGTGTCACAATTTGATGGTGATCTGGGGCTTGGAGTTAGTGGAAATTCAGTAGCTTCAAGACTGAGGCTACACCCAGAGAAAGACAAGGGTTTCACTCCATTAGCTGCGCAACTTCTTCGCAAATATATATCTTATTCAAGAGAACATGTCTTCCCCCGGTATCTTGTTATTATTGCACTTTTAGTTACGTTAAAAAAAATTATTGTACTAGCACAAGTGCAATGCAAAGAATAGTTTACTTTTTATGCCTTATTATGCCCTTTCTCATTCACTTTTCTCCCCTCTTTAAGAATGTCAAAGGCAGCAGCTGCAATTCTGAAAGACTTTTATTTGAAGTTGAGAAACCGCAGCACTTCTGCTGATGGTACGCCCATCACAGCCAGGCAGTTAGAAAGCCTAGTCAGATTAGCTGAAGCTCGTGCCCGCGTGGATCTAAGAGATGAAGTGACTGAAGAAGACGCTCAGGTAAAATAACTGAGGATTTGAGTTCTGCAGAAACTGTTTAGAGCCATAGTTAGACAGTCCACATTTTCCACCGCGGCTGTCATTTAACATTCTTGCCATGTTAGTAGAATGCAACTTAGAAAATCTCACAAGAACACCTGCTTTATGGTCATAATTGCAGAAATCGAAATGTTTATTGACTAGTTGCAATGTGTCATGTGGGGCAAGTCCTTCACAAGGCGCGGCAAAAGGGCAACGACCACATCAGGCCATGGTGGTGGCTGATCAGGCCCAAACAGGCAGGTCTAGAACTTAGCCAAGGAGGTTATCAATTTGAGAGATTTAGGAATATAAGATAAAGATAGAGTGAATTTAGGAGTTTGTTTGGGGAGCTTTGGCTGCAGGCCTGTGTAAGCCATTCAGCACAACAGATTGAATCAAGAATGTATTAACCTACTCTCTATCCCTCTCTGATCAAAATAAGTAGCCGAGGGGTAAGACATCGCTCCAATCCTAGTCGCGACTATGATCTTCATAGTCGAGGCTCGCCGCCCACTGTCCCATCATTGCCGCCGTACTGGCAACACAACACAATGGACCCAAGATCCAAGGATCATAAGATTTTACAGAACTTTCTTCAATCCATTCTGCTTATTGAACTGCTTCGTCTATTAGAACGGGCTTTTGTGAAATATTTTCACCATGAAACATGAGCTTATGCGCCACTAGCTAAGAGATATGGGGGTCGTGATGCCTACGCCTGAGTGTAGCTCTTTTTCAGCCAAACAAATGTCTGTCAACAAAATACAATTATAAGCAGCAGCATGAGGCACATTATTTTAATGTTCAATTTGTCATGTGGCACTTGGCAGGATGTTATTGATATCATGAAAGAATCTCTGTATGACAAATATGTTGATGAGCATGGTTATGTCGATTTTGCTCGGAGTGGTGGGATGAGCCAACCAAAGGAGTCAAAGAGGTTTCTGAATGCATTAAACAAGGAAGCTGAGTTGCAGCAAAAAGACCGCTTTTCAAGAACTGTAAGTCATGTGGCAAATCTTGTTTTTAAGTTCAATTATCATTCGGAATCTGCTCTATTTGGAAGAAAAGCCACTACTGCAGTTTGAGCATTTTTTTCTTGTAACAAAAGGAAAAAAAAATCAAATTCTCTTGTAAACTTGGTTTTTTTTCCCTGTACTTAAGAAAAAACACATGCACATTCTTGAAATTGCTGTGTGAGCATTTTTCGTCAACTAGACAGGAAAATCTATTTCTGGCTTGTTTGCACAAAAGCAACACATGCATACTTTTTCTTTTGTGCCATTTTTTCTAATTCCTGATTGCTGGCTTGCTGCCCTCATGTTCTATCATTTTGCGAGTACCAGGAGCTTTGCACCTTAGCTGATAAGATCAGCTTGCGAGTTCCAGACTTCGATGCTCTTGTAGAAAAGATGAACATCGAAGGTTACCTTATTAAAAAAGGATCAGGGATGTATCAGGTAAAGTCCTACAGATCTGGTTAGGGCCAAGAAGTTATAGCATTGCTCTTGGTCTGAATAAGATGCTGTTTTATACAGCAGATTCATGATATGACATAGCTTCTTTTTATGAACAGCTGGTGACTGTGTCATATTAACAATGCCAGCCAACGAGGTCAAGATGGTGAGTTTTCTTGAATGAAACAAGAATTTATACTGGCTTTGTCTGTACTAGTATCCGATCTTACGCATGACCGCTCTATCTTCAGGATGATCTCCAGACACTCTAGAAAGGCCCTAACCATTTCAACATGATTGCCATGTACCTTTCGACTCATTTCCCCCTTCCCGTGACAGATGTTAGGTTTTGAGGCTATGCATATCCTCATGGCTGCGCACATATGTGCTGCACTGTACAGGCGACTGAAGTGCAAGCGTTGCAGGATGACCACTAACTTTGATAGCTTGATGCATGCCATGGTTTCGATATGATACTGTGAAGCAGGATCCCTCTATGGCCGTTATTAGTTTATATAGATTTTCAAGTTTGGCAATGGAACATCCAGAATTGCATACGATGTATTTTGCGCCCATTACACTATCCGATCACTTCGAAAACATCCAGCACGCTGTAAATTACCCCCTACAACACAATAAATAAAAAAAGCACTCCAACTTTTCAGAACAGACAGAATGATCTTTTGTTCCAGGTACCACCATTCCCACTGCAAATCGTGAGTTTGCTGTTACCATCTTGCTGAAATTGACTGGAGACAGATCACCAGAAAACTTACCCAGTTACCCTTTCTGCCCTGGGTCATTTTGTCATTTTGGTCGACGTACTGACATTATTATAAAGCACATTTTAGAGAGATTTTGAAAATGTAACTTGGTGAATCAGGCAGTAAGGATTCTTAGCGCCGTTAGCAGGTGATTTCTTACGAAACAATCTTAAACCCCGGGCAACCTGTCTGGGGAAAAACAAACAACAGGGCAATGCAATATCAGAAGATACAGCTCAGTGAACCGGCACATGCTGATGCATATTAATATCTTCAAAATGGAAACGAAACTCTCGATAGCAATGTTAACAAAAAATACAGCTCAGAATTAACATCTCTGTTGCTAGCACAACTTTTAAGTTTGATAATAGAGCCTGGACAGTTTACTCCATTCTTGACTATCGAAAGCAATCTAAGACCTTGGCTTCTCCTTCTTCTCCTTGAAGAGAGCAAGCAGCGACACACCAGATACCTTCACAACCTTGAACCTGACACCAGGAATATCTCCCACAGCATGGCCCTTACGACCAAATCCAGCAATCAAAACCTCATCCTACAGCAAGAGAGATGGTTAGCTTTTTCATTACATAGATTTTACATTCATTAAAAGGAGAATTGGTCAAGGAACATATACATTCTCCTCGATGTAGTTCAGGCAACCATCATTCGGCACAAAGGCAGCGATCTTCTTCCCATTCTTCACCAGCTGAACACGAGCACACTTACGGATGGCAGAGTTCGGCTGCTTGGCCTCAATACCACTACACAATGGATGCAACACACCTTAGACCGAGCACATGATGTACAAGATAATGAAAGCACAAATCATTCCCATATCTGACATACATCTTCTCCAGAACGATGCCCTTGGCGTGAGATGACCCAGCAAAGGGCTTTTTCCACTCATTGCCCAAGTGGCTCTTCTTGTATGCTTTGTCAGCCCACCTCTGGTTCCTGCGGTGGGTCTTGAGCTTGCGCCCAGCTCCCATACCACGTGTCTTCCTGTGATGTTTATTCAAGACCAATATGTTAAATAAGACATAAATCACAGGTTCCACAACTCATGACTACGATTCTCCATGTCCATTGCATAAATATGTGCACCACTATACACCCTACCATGCTAAAATCATGTAGGAAATGCACAACATGATACAACCAATCATAAAAATGCAACAATGTACACAGTTCAGTACTGATAGAATTGTATTAAGCGTTGCAAACAGACATCATTCCATCTAGTAGAACTGTAAACAGAAGCTACACATAAATCCATTCTTTTAGCTAGACCAGACAAGTACATTCACTGACGACTAGCCTTACTGGTAACATCATAACAAAAAGGCACAGGCAAAAACCTAATAATAACAAAACAGATCAACACTGAAGAAGAGATTCTTAAATCGTCCGATACCACTTAAACCGAGGAGTTGTATGCCACCACGCATAACCTCATAGATCCAAGCGCTTGAATCCTTGAGCACATGGTTACACGGCGGCAACGGATTGGTGTAGCTTATGAATATGTTTAGCACTGACGGTTTATAATCTGATCAGCACTGGACCGTCAATAAGCTCAGATTTTGCTTTTCGTCTCTAAACCGATTTCCATTCTCTAATCACAACAGAGAACTGGCTAAATCACAAGTCACTCAACGAAATCTACGCATCAACTCAAGAAAACAGAGGCTTTGATACGGCAAAGGAACGCCTCGAAACAACGAGCACGGGTGCAGGACACCGGAACGAGAAGGGGGAGACTCACCCCATGGCGGCGGAGGTAGGAGACCACCGGCTGTGAGGGTCGGCGACGTTGCGGCGGTCGTAAGCGGCGGGCTTCGGGTTCGAGGGCGGCGGCGGCTGCGGGAGTGAGGGGAGACGAGAAAGATATATAGTAGGGTTGGGAGTTAGGGTTTGCTTGATCTGCGTCACGATTCGTGCTTTGCTGCTTGGGTCCTATCGTAGGGTCGACGTGTGAGCAAGATTACAAGTTGCGCGACTTGTTTTTTTGTTTCGGTTCTTAGCCTGACCGATGAGCCCACATGTCAGAGTCAGAGACGTGTCCATGAACAGGCATAGAATTTCCTAAGGGCCTGTTTGGAACAATGTTTTTTCACAGGAATTTTGGAGGCTTTGGTTGCTTTGGAAAGGATTCATGTGATAGTGTTTGGATCAAAGGAATTCTAGTTTTCATTCCTCTGGAAAGGAAACACACGATGTGTATTTTACACGAAATAAAACCTTTGGTTCAACTCAATGGAAATAAACCCTAATCTTGTTCTCTTCTTCCTGCAATCCAAACAGCAAACTTTAGATATTCCTTTGTTTTAGATTCCTGCGGTTTTTCAGTTTCTACTGCATCACATTTTTATGTTTTTTCTCGTCCCTCTGTTTTCTATTCCTATGTTCCAAACAGGCCCTAATACTATTAATTAACCTTTCTATAACTGAAGTGTATAAAAATATTGGAGGCCAACGCCCTAAGAATCTAGTATAGCATCACGAGAGCTTGTTAAAATAAAACATGTTATTTTCCGAGAAAGATGATTGCCTGAGAGAAATAATTTTCTAACTAATGTTTTACGTATAAAGTAATTGTAAGGTGTGGATCTGGAGAAGCTATTTTTACTGTGGCTTCCAATTCCTTGTTCATTTCAGCATAGTATCACTTGGAGAAGTAAAAATATCACAGAATCTAAAATGCTATTCGGGCCTTGTTTAGTTTCAAAAAATTTTGGGAAATCGACACTGTAGCATTTTCGTTTGTATTTAACAAATATTGTCCAATCATGGATTAACTAGGCTCAAAAGATTTGTCTCGTCAATTCCGACCAAACTGTGCAATTAGTTTTTATTTTCGTCTATATTTAATACTTCATGCATGCGTCTAAAGATTCGATGTGACGGAGAATATGAAATATTTTGCAAAATTTGCTGGGAACTAAACAAAGCCTTAACAGAACTACTCGAAATTGCTACGTGAGCTCTACCAAATAGGTCTAACAGAAAATTAGAACCCCTCTAAAAAAACAGAAAATTAGAACCTCAATACTTTTTTCAAATATGAATATTAACACTTTCGTTTGTATTTGACAAATATTGTCCAATCATGGATTAACTAGGCTCAAAAGATTCGTCTCGCAAATTACAGGTAAACTGTGTAATTAGTTATTTCTTTTATCTATTTTATTTAGTGCTCCATGCATGTGCCATAAGATTCGATGTGATGGTGAATGTGAAAAATTTTACAAAATATTTTGGGAACTAAACAAGGCCTAACAGTGTGCTGTACTACTTGTATTTTTCATTTAGGATATGCCACGAAAATTTTCATTTTTGCTGAAATCTGAAGTTTCCTCGGTGCTCGTATTTTTCTTTTGGCTGTGCCTGTTGGCACAAAATTCCCGTAAAATTTCCTTTGGGTTTTTTTCTGCAGAAAAAAACAAGAACCTGGATTTTTCTCATTAACACTAAAATGCACTGTAGATCAAGGCCTAGTCCTAGTATTTTGAACGCGTGCATCACTGTAAAATCCCAGTTGGATGGATTGCTAGTATAGTAGACGGCTTTTGTTTTGGAACTACCGAGGAGGCAGGAAGCCAGGAGGACTCGCCGCACGAGCAATGGCCAACGGAACCTGGAGGACTCGCCGCACGAGCAATGGCCAACGGAACCTGGAACGAGCCAGAAGCAATGTGTACGAGACAGAGGGATCACACTCAGCTCAACGGGGGGGAACAGGAGCCCAAATGCTCCTATACTGATTTTTTTCAGGGCATCAAAGTAGATTCTATGCAAAAAAAAATCTCAATAAATGTGTCTGCACAGGACGCAATTGGATAATCCAGTAGAACTGATGTCAGTGTTTCTGTTTCATGATTTCAATTCATATCACAAGGTGGCCTACCAAAAGGCATTTCAGGAAAGAAGAGGAGGCTCACAGAGCCACTACAGCTAGAGGGTACAACAATACATGAGACCACATGCACCTTTATTATGTCTCAGTAGAAAAAAAAACATGCCTGACTGCAGCACAATCGGTCTACAAACTTGCAGGTTGTAGCCACGGTCAACCAGACTGGTGAACGGCATAAATATATCTTCCGGTACACTACTAGAACTTCACTGTTATGGTATGTTCTTGAGCACATACAATGGTATGAATGGATGTATCATGTCCAGGATAGGCACAAGTCATAAGTTCATTTATATGGATCCTAAACTTCATTGAAGTGTCAGTGGACCGACAAAATTGACTTCTGATTAGAGAAGAAATCAAGCAGTTTGAACTCTGGAGCTATTATTTACAGAGTTTGTTATGGCATATAGGATCTCATTCTAGTCGTCATTCTGTGATGCAATGCTACACTTTTGGAACATGAATATCAGCAAGTGAAGAAATGAGATCTTCTCTTGATTGCGACCTCCGGCTTTGAAGTGTAGTCTGACCTCGCACACCACTGGAAAACTGCATCTGACCTAAGCTCCCAACAGAATAGCTGTGATAGGCACCCAAGGATTGCCTCGAGGACTCCATAAGCTGAACACTGCTGCCTCCTAATCCATGGCTCATACCAAATGGATGAGGATCTGACCCAGCAACAGTAGGGCTCAGTGGTGTCTTTGTTCTTCCATCACCTGCAAAATTAAGAAAGTTCAAATGTTTGATTATCTAAGGTAAGCTACAGCAAAGAAAAGTAAGATTCACAATTTTTTCAAAGAACTTAAAAGATAGTTGGAATTCATGTGATGAAAAAAATACTCATTCTGTATAGTCTCATTTCATAGAAAAGAGTCACAAAGATTAAGGTGATATAATAGGTATATTTGAGGTAACATTACAAAGTTCAGTCCAAATGGCATTTTATAACAAGCAAACTTAAGTGAAAACACAAAAAGTCCCGTGTCCTGCAAGTTGCACCACACAACAGTTCTATGTAAAGCTGATTCCTAGAAAGTTACATAGTACAATATTGGAAACTAACAAAATGGCCAGTTGCTTTCGAACAAAACAAGTTAAGAGCCCTTTGTCTTAAAGAAGTGTATCTAGCAGCCAACCAGGGTGAAGATAATTCAAGCGCTGTAGTCCTTACATGGTAGGTTAACTTTATACAGAACGGAGAAACCAAGATGGCATGAACATAAAACAAAAGAACACACTTGCACATACCTGAACTAATGGGATTCCACAAATGTTTGAAAGGCAATCCCATACCAAGAACAGAACTGCCTCCAGAATTATGCCTATGAAGTGGCAGATAAGACTTGCGGAATGATCTTGGCATTGAATTGCTGACGCACAGTATGGCACATATGACCAACACAATTGAAATAAGAAACAATACTATGAGAATATTTGGGTTTATCTCCCGGTCCAGTATTCGGTATCCTTGAATATCTAGTCGTGAAGATAATGCCTGACCAGCCTCCAACAAAGCAACTCCGAGAGTCCAAGTAATACTGCCAGAGCCGACTACCACCTGACTATCTTTAATCTGCAATCCCTCTCTCAGTAGTGATGCAATATAAGGAGCTCTGAAGCAATATTGTTCTACAAAAGGCTGTGGAGGAACACTACTCTTTGCAACTTTCCATGGTTTTTCACAAAATTCCTGACCTCTTTTTAGAACATCAACTAGAGACGCATCAGCAGTCAAATTAAAAAATTTAAAAACCACAAAGAAGCCAGACATAGCAAAAAACTGCCCATGTGGTTGGGGAAAGTTAGAAGCAAGAGCACAAGGATGAATGTTACAATCAAGACCTGGACTTGCACTGGACCATTCAGAAAGATTGACTGTTACTTTTGCAAGAGCACTGCATTCATTCCACTGAGGTGCTCCAACCAGTTCAACAGCTATTCCCTGCTTCTCTTTGCCAGTGTTCTTCTCGCCAACACTGGGACTTCCATCTTGTTTTAATGGGTGGCAGTAAGAACAAGTGTAATTTTCTTTGTATCCAGTCTGTAGACAGGGATGTTTGACTTGAACCTTGCCATTACTAGCTGCTCCTCCCAACCTTTTCACTAGATGTGCTACAGATTTATCAAATGCATCATTTAACCCATAACCAGTAAGAGAATAAGCACTAAGGTGATGATCAACTGAACCAATACTCAGACGAATGCTTGTCTCATCCTGCACTGATTTATCATTCTCAAATGTAACCTGTAATGATGATCCACCTAAATCAAGTGAACCATATGTCATTTTAGATGATGAGGTGCCAAACATATTCATGTGGTGGTTAAGAGCTATCCATCCATAATAAGCTTCATCCATGCCATTAATGATCTTGACTTTGTCTCTACTACATAAAAATGATGAATTGTTCAGAATATCCCAGGCCTTATCAAGGAGCCACTCTGAATCTGCACTAGGTAGCTTGCGGACACCAGCTGTAGCATATAGAAAAAGTGGAGTGTGTTTGTGTGCATGTCTAGGGATCAGTTTCTCAGCCATTTGAAGAAGGGGCTCTATTGCCTTCTTCAATCCGGATTCATTGTGAACAAGCTTGCTCAATCCAGGTTCTGTCTCCATTCGCTGATATAGTCGGGTTAATTTACCAGATTTCTTCTTAGGAGCATTCCCTAAAGGTTTCAAAACAATAGGAAATGCATTTGCGTCATTATGATTAATATGCCATTCATAGACATAAACTCTTGTACCAGTGCTGCCACAATCAAGAACCACATAGTATTCAGAGCTTCCTTCAGAGAGGAATACATGGAAATATCTCCAAGAACCATATGCAAAGAACACCAATAAGATCAGTGAAATAGCACATCCGGCTGCTCTCATGCATTTCTTTCTATTTGTTGGTGATGATGGGGGTGTTCTTTCTTTTGAAAAGCTTGCCACAGCACCGTCTCTTTGAAGCATGCGGACAGGTTTTGCACGCCCTGAGCTCAGATCACTGCCAACACTAGAGCCCCTTTCCAAAGCATCAATTCTAGTGAAGGTTGGCAGATCTTGAAGAGAAGAAGAAAGACGCATAGTTGCGTCTTTTACAGTCAGGGCAGCAGTTATTACAAAACTTTACCAACCAGGGGCAAGGAGCTGGGAGAATTTCCAGAAACTGAAGTCATAAGCAGATAGCATAACCAGCAGCGGAGTAAGATACCAGCACCTCTTTTGCTCTATAACCTCGGCCTGCAGAAAGACTCAAAAGTTAGCTTGCAAACTAACGCAGCGACATCGAATCAAAAAAGAAAAAAAAAATTGAAATGCACTGCCATGCTGGACATCAGGGCAACATTCTCATTTTCAGAAGAGTACAAAAATAGGTTTCCAGCTCCTCAGCTAGGAATACCATGCCTTAAAAAGACGAAGACATCCTCTAAACTGAAACCTTGGAGCAAGGTCACTACCAATCCACGAACAACACCAACATCTATAATATAGCCACGCGAGACAGAGAGCCCTAAAAGGCTAAAACTCAATCCTAGCTTTCCACCATTCATCCAACCCACACTGCACCAAATCACAGCCGACGAACCGGCAGTTCCATCCTAGCAACGAGCCAAAGCCGCCAGTTTTCCCTGGTTAACGGCACCCAGCATCGGAACCCACCAAACCGCCGATCCCAACCACTGATCCAAGCGAACGGCAACTACCCCCAAGCAGTAAGATCTAGCGGCGCGCCCCCAGCCCCGGGGTAGAAACCGGCAGCCACCCGCGTCCGGATCGGATCTGGCGAGGCCCCAAGCGATCCCGAGACGAGTTCCGTGACTCACCCGTTGGGGCGGCCGCCCGCGATCGCCGGCGGCGGCGGCGGCGGCAGGCAGGCAGACGTGCAGGGGCGCTGGGCCAGGAAGAGCGGGCGGGCGGCCGGCGCCCGAGCCGGCGGCGGCGGTGGCTGACGAGGTGGAAGCACGCAAAGGCAAGGCGGGGAGGGCGAGCTCCTGCCTCCTGCGCTGCGCCTGAAGCCTGCGTGGCTGCGTCCGCAACGGCGCTGCGACGGAATGAGATGGGCGTGACGAGTGACCCACTTGTGGGCGGACTTGTCGTAGCACTAGCAGCGCAAGGACGGGACGGCGCCGCCACTGCTCTATTCCTGGCTGCCGCTCATGTTGTCATGAGCTCGGGGCAGCGGCGACCCAAGCGAACTCGACGGGCTCAAAATGCCGTGAACGGCCCACTAATGGCGGTCCAGGCCCAAACAAACTGGTAACCGTTGTCTTTGAATGGTAGTCCCAATTTGCAGCCCATTCTCCCCTAAACCATCCGGCCGCTTCCAGTAGGAAAAGCAGGTGCCACGTCGTTTGAAATTCCCGTGGCCATCGGATCTCCCATCTTGCGGGTGTCGTTTCTTGGAGCGGATTTCGTGTGGAGCGGCTCCTACAATTTTCTGTCGCCAAACTCGCTCTCCATCGGCTTCTCTTCCGAATCAGCAGTGCCTAATATATTTGGGGCTTCCGCTTCCCATCTGCAGATTCTTCCCCTTCCTTCGCGTTTGTCGGCTCTCGTCCCCGCTTCCCTTCGTCGCGCTCTGCCACCGCGTTGCGCCGCCGCCGCCCCTGTCTGCTCTGCCCTGCGCATCCACCAGCGGTGCATCTCCTACGGTGGATCTAGCCGTCGTCAACCCCCATTGTTAGGAACACAGAGCTTTCCTTTCCTCCGTCCTCATTGTTCCTCGGTTTACCAAAACCCTAGGTATGTCGCATCAGTGTGCCCTGTGCTTGGCGCTTCACCTTCGGCTGGGGTACCCTGCATTGGAGCCTTCGCTTCGGCTCTGTACGTCTGCGTCTCCCGTTGGTCCTCCAAGAGCGGCGGGCCTGCCGGGCCCTCGCATTGCTGCCTCCGTTTTTCTCTGGGCGACAGGTGCTTCGGTGGGGTTCTCTACCTTTGCTTCGCCATCGTCGACGGTCCGGCTTCAACCACGCCGCCGTTCCTCGGGCCATACTACCTTCCACTCGCTCAACAGTCTGCATTGTTTTTATCTACTGGTGAGTTCCCTCCAAATGTCCCTGTTGCCCCGTTCTTGCTGTGAAATCCTGAAATCAAAGGTGTGTGCTTCTCTCCATTGATTTGCATTTACATGTTAGTTCTTGTTTTGCTTAATTATAGTTATAGTTCATGCTGTTGAGATAGAATTGTAGATTAAATGAAAATGTGCTACTAAAGTACCGAGTATGCAATACTATGCATCCTCTGTATATAATCCTTCACCTTTTTTTGGGTCATCTTTCATTTTGATGGCTACACATTTCAGTTTGTACAACCTATAAGAAACAAAAATTGTATATCAAAAGACTTGAGGACACTAGATACTAGATTATGGGAAGATTCATATATGTAATACTTTCATTCATTAAGGCTTGTGCAGACAGCTCAAGAGACATTTTGTTTTCTGCATGAATGTAGTTATAGTTTTTGCGACCTTTTGTTTTCTATAAAGGACTCAGGGCTTGCTATTTTTTTAATCTTAGTTTAGGCGCTTCCAATTATGAACAAAATAAGAGCAGCAGACAAAGCAATCAGTATGCGGTGAATGGATACATACAAAACTCATACGAACTGTGAAAAGAGCCTGTCCTAAACCTCTGATTCTAGGAACCAAGATTTTTTTTACTTCTGCACTATGGTTCATCGACCCTCAGCTTTACTAAAAAGGTGCTTGTGCCCACCTTCTGACTGCTGCCGAGCCCTCGATTTAGATTTAACCTCACTGGATATAGAATGTGATCACACTATTTTTCCTTTAGATAAGCTAGAATTCAGCTTTATTCCTTGCTATTTCCTTTGTTCATTTCTGATGCTTTATATAGTTTCTTTTCCTGGTTTTCCTTCAAAGATTCTTGCCACTGAGATGGCTTATCCATCTGCACAACAGAATTGTACTTTATTTCATGGTTGCATTTTAGAAATAGGTTTTGCATCTAGCAACTTATATAGCATAGAATTCATATGCAACCTTGATACATACTGCCTTACTCTGAAACTAATAAAGGGCCTCAACGCAGGATATTTTCCTGTCACTTCTGTGAAGGGGTTGCTAAGTGGAAGATGTACCAAGTTAAGATTTTTTTTGAAGATCATAGCTGCCCTTAACAGATATATAAACTATTGAAACTTATACTCCAAGATCTTAATCAAATGATAATTCGTATATTTCTGAGGCTTCTAAAATTTTCACAGGTTTCTTTTGTGATCTTCTTTGCCTATGATCTGCGGCCTTTCCCTTTCAGTGTTTTGTAGCTGTGATGATAGTTGATGTATCCACATTGCAGCTACATAGTTAAAACATCTTTGTCTTGTGCCCTCCCCTTTTGCATTGCCTTTGCTTGTGATGGACCTGCATTTTTTTTGCCCACTGCCCGTGATTAAATGTAACTTATATTTGATTGTGCTTTCGAATGTTTTTATCTAAATTTATCTAAGATTTTCTTTTGTGCAGTTCTGCCCCGTTGTTCTAACCACTCAATGCCCTTTTTTCCTTAGGTGAGGATGCAAAGGATTAATGAGAGGATGGAGGATGTAGAAGCATCAATCCCTGTGTATGATAAGGTGAACTTTGTTGGCTCATGCTTAAGATGATGCCTTGTTTAGCTTTGACAACAAAGGTTCCTACGTGCAGGTTCTAGCTTTTGAAAATAGGATGGTGGTGGAGGATTTCACAGCACCAATGTGAAAATCCTGAAATGGAAGGTGTGTGCTTCTCTCCATTAATATACATAGATATTGTACATGTAACCCCTTGTATTAGGATGGCAAAAGAGAACAAATCTGGAATTGAGTTTCCGTTTTATACACTTTTACCTTTTGTAACCCGTTCATATAGAAGAATGAGCCGTTTGCCAATATAAAGTAGGTGTTTTTCTACTCTGCTTTAGTTACATGAAGCTTCCATTATAGTATGCAAGAAACCGTTCGCAATGAATGTTGTATTCATATTTGGCTACTTTATATCACCTGGAATAGTTCTTTGTGGTTCTGCTGTTATTATCTTAATAGGTCGTGAAAATTTAGAGAACCGTCATGTCGCTTTAGATAACATAGATATCAAATGGCCATGCATTCTTACCTGTTTTTATGAACAGTCTTTCCTTGTTTCTCTTTTACTGTATAAAACATTGATGTACAACACAGTTGTTTGTGTTATATTATGTCATTTATGCAACTCAGTTTACAATGTGGCCAATTGAACAATGTTATCCTTTACAGGTAGACGAAGTGAACTATATATATGCCAATAAAAAAGGGTTATACGCAACTTATCCAACAACCTGTTATATTAACAACTTTTTTATTATTAAGAAATGGTTCTATGCTAATTATGCCGAGCAGCTTTGAACTTGGTCATGTAGTATTATAGTCACAAAACTCGCAAGAATAGGAATTTCCAGTATGGTGCGTATTTTATCTGAATGTTTCTAGGTCTCATAGTGACCATCGTGTCCTTAAGTAATAATACCTTTGACCACTTTTGCATGGATTCTTTGTGAGTACAACTAAATTAATGTGTTTGTTTTTAAAATGTTATTTGCTTCACTGATTCCTACAGGCTACTCATGCAATCCATCAGGCCAATACATGAGTTTCCTTTAGTACAAAACAATATCGGCTAAATATTCCATCCCTAGCCGTTCAAGCTGACACCTGCTCTGATCGTCTCGGCTCCAACAAAATTCTGAATCGTCAGCTATAGATCATGTTCTCTCTCATCTAACTATTGAAGCCAGTAAATTCTCTTACTCTCTGTATACCTTTTGTTTCAATATTTATTTGTTCTTTTGTAGGTACAGCTGAATTTATGAAAAATCTAGGTATCTACTACCTTAGGATGACATAGATATGCCGTTGCTCAAATACTGAAGAAAATACAGCCAGCGGAAAACATACATTGCAGACAATGAAGCTCATGTTACTCATTGACTGAAACGAAAGGCCTCATCCAGTAAACTGATCACTTATGGGAACAAACCAGTTAGCATGTTGCTCCGTCAACAACTTTCAGCGTGTTCAGACTTCACAGCCGAAAGCTTCGGTTATAGCTTCGTCGATCACATGCAGTTGTGTACTTCTTGCATAACTAAAAAACAAACATGCTACCCTATTTGTGTGTGGAACCGCGTCTTGGTCTGTAAATCAAAATTCAATTTGCACGAGCACCTGCACTTCAACTACATTTTATATTTGTTATTTACATTTGACTCAGCAATTAACTTTAATATATTACTTCATTACGCACAAACACCATATTAGTTCAGAAAAATAGAAGCTTAACGTTTTCCTCACTTACGCGCGATGGCGCGCGCTCTTCACTAGTATTATACAGGAAGGTGTCCACAACCACAGCCAGAGAGGGTCGTGTGATCACGCAGCATTTCAATGCTCAGATCGTTTTGTTTTGTTTTTTCCCTTTTCGATAACATTTTGTTAAAACACTGTATAGAAGAACATGCACGGTAAAGATGAAGATGCTCGTACACACGACGCACAAGTCACCTCATGAATGCACTAACGTGCATGTTGACATAGACACATAGTGCGTCGCCCACCACTGAAATGGATGGCGTCCGTTTTTATTTTCAAAATCGAACATAAGGAACCTAACCCAACAAGCCTTATTTGTTGAGAAAAAAATTGTTGAATGACTAGCAGGCTCGATTGATAAACTCAAGCGAACAGAACAATGACAGCAACAGTAAATTTCTTAGGGCATGGTATTTTCTGGCTCCTGGCCGTACTCCAAAGGCGACCTGTGGCACGTTGTAAGCACGCAAGTTGAGGATCAGCACAGGCAAGGCAATGCAAAGCAGGAGATGGTCGTCGATCGTAGCTGGAACTTCCGTGTTGCTTCTGCTCCAGGTCAGGAGATGAGGAGAGTGTCGCGTGAAGCGCAGGTACAGTAGCTGGAATCTGGCGGGTCCAAATTCCGCGCTTGGACTGGCCTCGAATCTCGATGACCAATTGGTGGAATCGCCGTTTTCTCACGTGGCGCGGGCAGCCACTAGCGTGCCATCGACCAGCAGCGAAAGCAAAGCACCCGCCGCCGGCTGGCACGCAAGCGCGTGGTGACTCGCGCGGGTGACTAGAGCTGCAACTTGCGAGATGACCAGAGGATCGTCAGTGCTGAAATGGCGTGCCGTTCTGATGCCTTTGGCTTCGGGCGATTTGTGATTTGCGATGCGGCCAGGCCTGGTGAAGTGTTCCGATGCCCGTATGCCTGGTGTCGTACGGTCCCAAGGCCCTGCCGAAACCTTCGCTTTTCATGAAAAAAAAATCCATCCCATCTAATCAAATGTTTAAACACATATGTGAAACATTAAATATACATAAAAAAATTAATTACATAGTATTTTGACTACTTATTTTTATAAAAAATATTTATCAAAAAATGATATATATATATATATATACATATACATATATACGAAAGTTTTATTCAAGATAAATCTATTTATATAGTTTTTATATTTCTAAACTCAACGGCTTAAAAAGTTATCCATAATTTATATTCCCAATACTTGATCCAACCTTTGTCAAAACGACTTTCTTACACAAGAAGTAATTATTTTTTATCAATATTTGAACACCCTTCCGATACCCTAAGAACTTTTCATCCACTATCTAATATCAATTTCAATGGTGTTTCATCAAAATTTTGTAGACATATAGTATACTGACATGGTACTATATTAACAAAATAAAAGTTAATAAGAATTTTATAGAAGTACTCCCTCCGTCCCCGAAAGAATCAATTCCTAGGATCCGTGTCAGTCAAACTTTTTAAAGTTTGACTAACTTTATAGAAAAGAGTAACAACATCTATAATATAAAATACATATTATATGAAAATATATTCTATGATGAATCTAATAATACTAATTTGATACTATAAATCTTAGCATTTTTTTCTAAAAATTTGGTCAAAGTTTAAAAAGTTTGACTTAGGACAACTCTAGAAATTGACTCTTTCGTGGACGGAGGGAATATATATTTTTTAAAATATAGATATGTTGAAAACTGTATAAAATCCCCACGATGGCCTAAACGCATCCTTAACTCCAGCTGCGTTTTCGGGTTCCCGGCGGCATAGACTTGCGGGCGGAGACTCAGTAGCAAGTCAACGCCTCAACGAGAGGAATCGAGGATGCACAGCTGCGCCTCTTCACGCCGAAATCCAAAAAGGTTTTAAGAATTTTTGTAGTTTGTCTGTAAATCGCGAAACGAATCTTTTGATTCTAGTTAGTTCGTAATTGAACAATATCTGTCAAATAAAAACGAAAGTGCTTCGGTAGCGAAATCTCAATTTTTTTCGAAACTAAGTGCCTAGGTCGCTGGTGGAACCGTGGAACGGAATCGTCTCGTGATTGATTGCTACTACCTCCGGAGGAACGCTTCCTCCTTTTCGCACAGGGCGGCCAGCCGGCCACCGTTGCACGTGGAGGATGCACGCAGCGGCTCAGGCGAGGCAGCGACGGCCAACGGCAGCTATAGCCAAGGGCGACGCCGGCGCCGGAGCGGAGGAAGCTAGGAACACCACGGCGACGCAACAAAGAAGCGTCCTGCGCACTTTTGCTGAGAGTAAACAAGATCTCGTCATGTTGCCATTGTCACCGCGCATTCAGTTTGGTATGCCTTGCTGTGACCACCATGCTGTATGTAACCTTTGAAACTTGCTCGGAAAGGGAAAGCGGTAAGCTTGAGCTAGAAATTCCAGATCACAGACAGTATTTCACACAAGAAGCTCAGCTTATTTTGACATGATAGCAAAACAGAGTTACAGTTACAAACATGATAAGGGAGGAAGGACCAGACCATAATACTTGTTGATCCCTCCTGAACCTTACACGATCAAACACTTAGCAAACAACACAAACTTACATAATAGTATACACTAATCAAACAACAGAAACTTAAGACTAATCAGCAGCAGCAGCAACCGCAGGAGGTTCTTTCCTAAAAACCGTAGTAACCTCCTGACAGCAGCCACTGAAAGCCAACCCAATCCAAACCAAACGAAACCAAACCAAAGAGCAGGGGCAGGACAAGAAGCACAAACCAGAAAGACCATGGATGGATCAGTGCGTGCTCTAATATGGCAACCGATCCATCCGTGACGAACAGACACCCACAAATACTGACAGATTCACAAGAGCTTCGTAGTAATTTTTGGCCCTCTGCCATCCCTGGTCCCTCTGCTGCGTGCACTAAAATGAGCACATGATAGCAGCAGAGGAGCGACAGCATCGAGCGGACGGGAAGGGAGAACGCGGAGAGCCATCCATGGCGGCCGGCGTCGTCATCGGTTGTTTCACTTGTCGCCGGCGTCGTCAGAGGCCGGGAGACCCTCCTCGCGGTCGTCGTCGGCGCGGTTGTTCTTGACGAGGCCCGCGGCCATGGCGGAGACAGCAGCGACGACGTCCTTGATGATCTTCCCCTTGATCTGGCCCCTCCGCGGCGGCGGCGGCAGGCCCGCCCTGCTGGCACCGCCAGTGGTGGCGGCGCGCCCAGCCACTGCCGGCATGGCCGGCGCCGGAACCTGGATGGTCTCGGTGGCCATCAGCGAAGGCAACTGGGGACTGGTTGGTGAGCGAGCCGAGAGGGGAGAGTGTTTGATTCGATTGCACAGGAGCCGCACTCCAAGGTGCCTAAAATAGGCGGCCGAGCTGGCGCTCTCGTCTCGCGTTCGCGAGCAGAGCAGAGCAAAAAGAAGAAAAGCGCAAAGGCGGCAGCTCGTGGGGCCCAAAGTGCGCGTGAGAGGGCCCCGCCACCAGGGAACAGGGACGGACACGAGCTGGTGCGGTTTGTTGGAGGGAAGCACGTGTGACTGACAAGTGGGGACGGCCACCTTCTAGACCTACAGCGCCCCGATATTCAACGTGGTCGGTCCGTGGGCCCGCCGTGTCTTTTGATGATCTGCTAGTGGCCTAGTGGGCTAGTGGCTCAGCACTGGATGGAATTGCAAGCCCGTGCTGGTGACGATGATCGTGCCACTTCGGTTAAGAGCAAGTACAATAATTATTTTATAGCCAAGTTAATTAATATTTTTATTATTAATATAGAAGAAAGAAGGAAGGAGAAAGAAAAAAGCTTAACTTTCGTACAAGCAATATGCTGGATAAGTAAGCATAGACACTAGGTCTCAATAAAGATATATGTAAGAAGAATAGGAAAGAAAATAAAAACATATAATAATAAAGAAATTTTATAGACATATACAAAAACAAACTTTTGATAGCTTGACTCTTAGAGCATCTCCAAGAGCTTGGCTAAAATTAGTAGCCAAATTTTAATGTTTAGCTATTTTGTAAAATAGACAACTTCTTAAAAAAGAAGAGATCCACAACAGCCTTGCTATCAGATAGCTAGTGTCAGTGGTTGGCTATATATGGCCAACGAAAATCAAGGAATAGCAAACTTTCTATTTTACAAAACTAAATAGCACATCTGTTGGAGCTTATTTTTCTGTTATACAAGTTCTAAAAAGTCTTAATGATAAAAATAGTAAAGCTGTTGGAGTTGCTCTTATAGCTTGACTTATAGCTAAGTATTTGGCTCTATTATTAATAATGCTCTAAGGACATCCTTAATAGTAATCAAATAGCTAGTCTGAAAGGAATTCTATTGACTATGAGGATGTTTTTAACGATAATTTATAAATAGCTAGCTAAATAAGGTATAGAAATAATAATAAAGTAACACTTCTAATGACTATCAAGAAGAGAGATTAACTAGTTACTGACTCACAAATAACTACCGACTTTCAAATAGCTAATCTAACACGATCTTCTAGAAATATCTCTCTCATATAACTCTGCAGTATAGTGTTTATTTTTTCTTATTTATATTTCTTATCTCGCTAGCTATTTAAAAATTATCATTGATAGCTAGTAATTTCAGAGCATCTTCACAGTTTGGCAAATGATTTCCCATCTATAACTTTTTTAGCAAAATGAAGAAAAATCTTCTCTTACAGTTTGGCATTCTAATTCGCCATCTTTTCTAACTTGACATATCTCCCTGTCTAGGGTGTAAATATGTACGCAGGCTCCGTGTCTGGCATCGATCTTTGATCTTATGCTTAGCGTGACTCTTCGTTCGTTTAGTGAGCTCTTCGTTTTGTTAGCGGGTTTTGGAGTTTTTGAAATGAATTTTGCCAAATTATTGGAGATGAGATCTGTTTTTTCTCTTCATATTATTTTAGAATTTAACAAATAATAAGATTTAAAAAGAATTTTGCGAAACAGTTGAAGATACTCAGATTAGTTATTTGGAAACTATCGAAGACGCCCTCAGCATAAGGAAAAGGAGATGCTTCTAAAAAGCGCCGGATCTCACTTTCAGTCGTTTAGTCGCGAGTTTTATTTATCCACGGTTTTCAGAGTGATCAATGCTCCTTTATATATATTTTTAAGGATACTTTTATTTTCTATACTTATTAATTTTTATAGACACATATATAAAAATCATAGTTTCAATAGATAGTTTTTACAAAATACTTTTTTATCCAATCAAATTTATTCTCTTTCCATTTTCAACCAATCATATCACTTCATGTCTTGGTTCTCGTGTAGACATGGTTTCGCCAGTCTCAGTGGAGTTTCACAAGGATGTCATGCACATTTATTAGAGCGCCATATCAGCAAAACTGCACTTTTTGCATGAAACGAAGAGGAGAGAGAAGGAAGTACTTTCATCATGGTGAAACCTCGCGGGCGTTGTTTACCACACGGTGAAACGGGATGAAATCCTCACTGAGGGCTAAATCGTTTCACCATCTTGCATGTGATCCAATCATTTTGCAATAATTAAATGCTTTGCCCAGCCTAGGAAACGTAAAGGTGAAACTCATGCATTGTAGAGGTTGTTTCATTATTCGTTTCATTGATGCCCTATCAGCGGATTTGTTTTGGAAACGCATTGAAACGGGCCACTGGAACTGGCCTAACTTAGACCCGGTTTCTATGATTTTTCTCTCTCTCTTCAATAAAGACATGTTTGGTTCCAGGCGATTTTTTTATCACCCATCACATCGAATATTTGAGTATTAAATATATACTATTTGCAAAACTAAAACAATAACTAGAGGATAATTTGCGAGACGAATCTTTTAAGTCTAATTAGTCTATAATTGGACACTAATTATCAAATAAAACAAAAATGCTACAGTAGCTGTTAAATTTTATTACCCCCCACCAAACACTCTAACTATCTTGCCACATCAGCAAAGTACTTAGGTGACAGTACAATTATAATTTCTACATTGGAAATACTCTAACATAACTAGAAACATACCCATATACAGACGAGACATATATATAGGGGCTATTTGGCATAACTCCTTGCAACTCCGGCTCCTTCTTTGTGCAACACTATAATAAAACTATAGCAAGGAGCCGGTGAAGCTCCAAATCGTGGCACCTCCACCTCCAAAGCCAAAATATCTTAGAGTTTAGAATAGAGAGAACAATGTTTATTTAATAGCATAAACATTAGTATTTTGTATATAAATTTGATTAAATTTTAAATAGTTTAATTAGATTAAACTAAAACATCAGTTGTTAGACGATAGAAGAGTATATCAGCTCTATGGCCGTCATCTTGGTTTTGGGGTGTTTGAGACTGCTCTACAAACTCTACTATAGAGCAGCTCCATCAAAAACTAGAATTTATAAAATACCTCTTTAGATGCTCTCACAACTCCACCTTTTTTCCTCGAAATGAGTGTGTAAAGCTAAAACTGTTTAGCTAAAAAAAAACGTAGAGCGAAACTAAAAAAACGTAAAGCACAGCCGTCTCACTTCACCCGGCAGCTCTACTGCTCTAGGTAACGGAACGGTGGCGTACTGGCATACACCATCCGTGCCCTGTCTGCCTTTCTTCTTGGTTAAGGATACATTGTACCTTGTGGATCGGTCAGGAATCATCCGCCCCTGGGTCTCTCATTGCCTCAAGCATCAGGTACAGCGTTGCTCGCGTGATCTCACCAGGAGGACGTCACCAAACTAGCTAGCCGAGCAAGCACTACCGGACGCCAGCCATTTCGAACGTATCGCCACGCAACGGCGGGACCCGACTGGATTAGCATACTTTGGCTTCAATTTACGAATTCAAAATAAGTTTAGAGCTTGTTTGGACTAGAGGTTTTTCAAAGAAATTCTAAAGAAATTCAATTTCTATGTTTTGCTTACACCACATATTATTTGAAATGGAGGAATAAAGTTTACCTTTCCTATACAAATGCTTGGTTTCCTTTGAAATGGAGGAAATAAAACATCTACTTTAGAGGTTGTTTGGAACACATGAATTTCATAGAACTAGCATAGAAATTTTATAGGAATAAGTTCACTTTTACAGGAAAAAATGCAGGAATAGAAAAATTTTCCCTCGTTCCAAATAGGCCCAGGCCTTTTGTGGAATGCGACAAAGTTTTCCTATTTCTGTATTTTTTCTATACCAAAATCCCATACACATATTTCTGCAAGATATCGTGGTCGAGTTGCACGTGGAGTTAGACAGACAAAAGGCGACTCCAAATGATGAGAGTATCTATGAGTACTCTATACTCATCAAGATACAACCTCTGCCCCCAAAAAAAATACAACTATGGTATCTGTACCGGTCAATCTGGCTCAAGTTTGATCAAATTTATAGTAAAAATATTTACCTTTAAACAAACTACTTATAAAAATATATTATATAATTAATCTAACTATACTTATTTTATATCATTAATGTTTATATTTTTTATATAAATTTAGTCAAAGTTTAGATTGTTTGACTTTAAAAAAACAAGAATTGCATTATTTTAGAGGACGCATATAATAAACACGAGTGCACTATCATAAGCTATGTTACACGAGTACGGGTACGAGTATCCGATACAATACGTGTCAGATATGCGGATACACACTTTCTCAAAAGAAAAATCCACTAAAATGGTGTATCCGAGTAACCGTATCCGCGTATCCGACGAGTATCGGATACGGATACGTCACCCCCTTGGAGTATTCGTGTAACATAGATCATAAAGACATCCAACACATAAAAGATGCATAAAGATTTGCATCAGTTCTTTGCTGTCCCATGAACCGAGCAAAAGTAAGATAAGAGAAAAAAATGTCATACAACCTCTATGTTGCATCACAAAAACGCGCACTAGTAGTTGTTCCGGTCATATACTATCCTCGCTGCTTTTTAATTTTCACAGTTGCAGTTACGAGCAATGGCGTAACAACTCGTGTGCAGGTGTGCAAGCCGTGAGAAGGAAGCTAACCCGATAACTCATGCGCCAAAAAAACCGGCCCACTTGCGTGTAAAGCTATCGCTGCCGAATGTTTCTTCGCTAAAACACTGAGGCCAGAAAATTTTGCAAAATTTTTCAGATTCGCCGTCACATCAAATCTTTAGACACATGCATGAAGTATTAAATATAGACAAAAATAAAAACTAAATGCACAGTTTGGTCGAAATTGACGAGACGAATCTTTTGAGTCTAGTTAGTCCATGATTAGACAATATTTGACAAATACAAACGAAAGAGCTACAGTGTCGATTTTGCAAAATATTTTGGAACTAAACAAGGCCTAAACCTAAACGGATATGTATGCCAACGTGGCAAAGGTGCCGCAAGCATAAAGCTTCTTCGCTTTTTCTCCACACACGATCGAAAGATGCATTACATGATCTCACTGAGGGTTTGCCCAACGCTCCACGCTAGCTGTTGGGTGTTGGCCTTGGTCTGGCAGGCGGCAGGCCACGAGCTTCAACTTCATTGGTCAGTCTGAGAGAGATGTCTTATTAAGCTCAAAGTGCATCAGCTGAAGGGCTGCTTAATTAAGTGCTTGACTGCAAAATAGCTAAACAAGGTATTAAACAGAATTTCTATCCCTTCCTTCAGACGAACAGATGAAGGATGCGTTGATAGTTGGTACTACACTTTGCATGAGCAGAGTTGAGCCAAAACAAAACACATGGAACAAACTTATCATACAGTTCCAGGTCGATCGACATCTATCTAAACAAAGCGAGTCCAAAGCTAAGAAAACCTCTCAAAGCAAAGTTCAGATACAAGGTCGATCATCGACATCTATGTAAAGACGACGATACTGTTTATATATTTCATTTCAGTTGTAGCTTCGTTCCCTAGCTTGTGATTGTGAAGCCGCTGCTGCGACCCGCTTGCTTGGAGTCGTCGCTGCCGTTGCCGTTGCTCGGCGCCACGAGGTTGCCGAGGGTCTTGACGATCTGGAGCTTGACGCTGCCCCTCCTCAGCGGCGGCCTCTTCTCCTTCGTCGTCTCCACGTTGCTGCTCATCACGCTGTTGTACTGGTAGCAGTGCTCCATATCCCTCCTGTGTGCGTGATGTGCGTGTGGCTGTTGAGACTTGAGATCGATGAGAGACAAGTGCTTGCTTTGCTTGCCGAAGGGATGCGGGAGCAGGAAGTATTTATAGCTAGGCGACGCGTGCTTCAGTATACGGGAATGCTGCTCCATGTAAGCTCGGTACCATGGACTCCTTGATGCAAAATGATCCGAGTCATGGTGTGTACGTATCTTCTTTTCTCTCTTTTCTTAAGAAAAAATGTTGGGAATAAATTGACTAGCACTAGTCAATAGTCATGGGATTACTACTATCCCTTATGTCTATCCCCAGTGTGAACATGATCAAGGGAACCTTTATTTTCGAACAATAGGTAGGAGTAGTAATCAGGGGAATCTATGCCGGCCAAAACACACGATCGAGCCGAGAGAGCATCTTGGAAGCGTCCTTAGACCAGCGACGAGTCAGGACGATCACGCATCGAAGCTTATGGTGATTCTTACTGCAGACCAGTGCTCCCAGAACCGATTCCTTAATTTTTGGAACAATGACATGCTGAGCATGTGTCGTGCGCGCCATTGGCTCCATCATCGCTGCACAAAACGAAAAAGGCTTGATCAAACTATCTCTTCTCGGTGCTTTGCTGAAAAAGGTGAGAGTGAAGTTTGGTACGCTGATCTGTTAGCGTTATCTCTTCTCGAACTATCTCATGGTGCAAACAGCTAGAAGACGCTCGGTGGCTCTGTGCTTTGCTCAAGCCTTTACCATCCTATCCATATAGGTCCTTTTTGCTTCCCTAAAAAGTCATTGCTGAAAATATTATTTATTAATTTGTTATAAAAGAAAAAATATTGCTTAATGATTAGCAGATTCAACAATAAACTCAAGTAAATAGAGCGGAGTGCGCACGCATAAAGAGTTTGGGAGTAGGTTACATCGTCGAGATATTTGCATGATATAGATCGATGCCAAAGTGGCGAAAGATTCAGACTCTTGCTTTCCTATCCGATAGCCATGCATATCACCGAGCAATGTAGTGCTAGATATTTAGATAAATTTAGGCGCATTTTAATCTAGAAATACATATATATAAAGACCTATGGGGCTAATAAGGGCTTCATTTGTGGTCTTTCCTTTATTGCAGGTTAGAGCTGGAAGATATAACCTCCAATGGATATCCTTGGAATCCTGCTGCTGATGAGTTATTAGTTGTTCGTCGAGTTGTTACTTATGTCAACCAAGTTTTTTTTTTCTTTTTTGAGGAGTAGTGAAGTTTGAGTGGTCAGTTGATCGATCGGGTTGTTATAACGAAGTTGTAAGGTGCTGGCGTGCTGCGCACCCTCTCTAGTTGTGTGTTTTTGGAACCTGGCTTCTAATAAAAGAATTCTAGAAAAAGACATATTTCTATTTTTCTTCTTTTAATAAAATTACAGCAAAATTCTTGTCGTCATTTGAAAAAATATATAAAAAGATATTCGTGATAAACTTGTGCATATGGGATCTAATTGTAATGGCAAACATCCTGAACATTCGAATAATCAAGATTTACAATAGCAAACATGATGCTGAACATACTAATCATTATGAATAAAGATGTGGAGGACCCTACCCCACTCCGGAGTTGATAATAATATTATCAATTGTGCGGGCGGGAAGACCCCCATACACACCCACACGAGAAATAAAGAATATCTTCGCATGCGAATTACCAGACGTCCTCAGCTCTAAACAAGCATCAACGCTAATGGTGTATGCATGCAGAAAGCGTAATGGGACCAGGCGTTGACGCGCAGAGTCCCGAGGCGCGTGAAGACAAGCGTGGTCGTCTGTGGCCATGCTTCAAGGCGATAAGCTTGCGCGAGGCGGTGCGCGCAGCCGTAAGAGCAAGTTTAACAATACAGCCCATTTGCTGCCTGTAAGGTTTCTTATAGCCTTCTTAGGGCACTCACAATGCAGACTTTAACATAGAGTCTAAAGTTATTTATTAACTCGAACAATGTGGACTTGAAGTCTAAATAAGACTTGGAGTCTTATTTTTTCTACCTCTTTCTTCAATAAATATGCTGCCACATCAGCAAAATACCATAAATAATATGTAATTAAGTGTCTTGGATTCTGTGATAGAGTCTTGCATTGTGAGTGCCCTTACAGCCCACCCATACAGCTATTCGTTATTAATATATGACCCACTTATCTCTCTCACAAGGTTTTTTGGTTTCTGTGCCTAAGCTGGCTGTAAGCTTACAGCCTGCTTCTCTTCTCTCTCCTTCCTTCTCTCATCCACCTCAGCATTTAGTCAGCTTACAGCCTACTATAATACTTGCTCTAACGCTGCGACAGTAATGTGCTGGAGACAAACTGGAGAGCACGAAGACGGCGGTGCGTTGGCACCGCTACAGCTCAGCTCGCAGGCTGTCCCCTACATGTCCAATAAAGAGGGTCATGTCGCTCCTATAAAAGGAGGGGGTGAAGCATCAAAGGAGGCATTAGGCATCAAGGAGTCTAGCAGCCATCTACGAGACCACGAGTAGTGAGCGAGCGAGAGCTCTAGTCCTTCGTACACCTTGTGAGTGAGTGGTCCCGAGCAGGAGCGGGTGCCTCGCCTATGCCGAGGTAAGCCGGCTCTTGTCGTCCGTGTGTTCGGGGCCTCTCGAAAGGGAAAGCCATATATAATCATGTTTGTGAACATGGAGTGAGTTTTTCCTTGTGTTTCCCTGTTGTTCTTTGATCCGGTCGTATGAGATGAGTCGCTATGCTAAGGACCCTATAGGAGAAACCTCTGCGTGTGATCTTGCTCTCGTCTTAGCCGTAGACAGGCGTCATGGAGAGCCCTGCTGCCGCGGAGAAGTGTTCCCTTCGGGTGGAATTGCCTGGGTATCTAGAGAATGCTGGGGAGATACTGAGGTGGTCAGCTCCGTAGGATAGGCTCGAGATAAGTATGGTGAGTACTGAGTAGGACCAACACACCTACGTGAGCAACTAGTGGCAGACTTGCGGGCTTCGCCAACCTCTAAGGTCCTGCATATACTGAGAATATATCATAAGCGCGCGTGAATATTATATCCGATGAGTCCTAATCACTCATATTAGCAATGCATATCGGCTAATCATACAGTATACGGGAATATCTCAATACTTAATTATACATACACTATATACATCTCAATATATTATAATATTGTGTCGGATTGACACTATACAAGTAAATATTATACCATATAATTAAATTATATTATATTGCCGTGTGTCTGGCCCCTGCCGAGAGCACTGGTGGTGCTGCTGTTTGAGACACGCATGTCTAGCCTATTCCATGTAGTCGAGATAAAACAGACGGAGTGCAGAGTGGAGGCGTGCGGTGGTTATTGCAGGCTGTATATAGGAACGTTACCAAGAAGTAGCGGGTATAAATAATGTTGTTATGAGATACAGAAGTCAAATTTTTTAAAATTTGGCTAAATTTATAGAAAATACTTATAATATTTTTAATTTTAAATAAGTTTATTATAAAAGTATATTCAACGATCTATAATGATATTAATTATATATTATAAATATTAATATTCTTTCATTTATAATTGGTTAAAGTAAGAAAATGTTGACTTCTCTAGAAGCGAGAACGACTTCTATTCTGGGACAGAGGGAGTATGATTTATTTGATTTTAGTTGAATAGAATTATAGGTGGATAATAAACGTGCTGAAGGCTGGAACTTTGCTCCCTTAACTTTTTTTTTTTTTGAATCACTTTGCTCCCTTATCTTAAACGTGCTAAAACAAGTCTGGACTTGAGAAAGTCTATGGACAAGAGAAACAGAAACGGCCAACTTAGACAGGGGAAATGGGCCGAACTAGACAGAGGAACTAGCTGCGTTGGGCCAAATCTAGACGCGACAAATGGATCGTCCTGGCCCTGGTTGAGAGCTAGTGGGCCAAAGCTTGACATGAGAAACGGTCCACTTCCATCCAGCAACGCGCGCTTCCCGTCGTTCTCGGCTGCGTGCGTGCGCCGTGAGCTCGATCGAGGAGCGTGTGGAGCGCTGGAGGCTCGAGACGGCCGACGGATCCATCGCTGACACGATCGGCTCGCTCCCGCAGTGACCGCAAGCGGCGTCATGTTCGTTTAGGTGATAAGCTATAACATACAGTTCGTTAATTTGTTATGAGAGAAAAACACTATTGAATGACTTACTGATAAGCTCAAACAAATAAGAAGACCCTGTTCATTTTAACTTATTTGCTATCAGCGAACAGCTTTCAGCCATGTCTCGAAACCGCTTGCGTCGGGTGGCGGTTTTGTCTGGGACGACGTAGCTTCAGAGGCTTTCGTCATGAGCCATGACAGACAGCTGCTGAAGATGACAGCAGATTTTTCATTTTTGATTTGTCAAGACAATCGTGCGTGCAGAAACCTCTCTAACTGTAGTCCATGCTCGTGTAATACTGTACATGTGAAGTGAAGCTGAACAGGACTCACTCGATGCAGAGACCCTTTGCACGAATCAAAAATGGGGCTAATCATGGCATGTAATACTAATATATACACACAGCTTCAAAGCAGAGCTAACTATCTAGCAGTAAGCATACATGAATTTTGCAAGTTTGCAACCCTGTTGTTGCTCAGTTCCCTCTCAGAACTTGCCGTCCGCCGCTTGGACATGGTTGGGACCGCCGTCGCCGCCCGGCACCACGAGCTTGCTGATGGTCCTCACGATCTGGCGCTTCAGCTGGCCCCTCTTCAGTGGCGGCCTCTTCTCCTTAGTGCTGCTGTAGCCGCCGCTGCTCAGGTACTGGTAGTAGAACTCCATATGCCTCGTCTCTTCTTGCCTTCAATTCTTCTGTTGCTTCCCTGCTCTGCCTTATTTGTGTTTCGATTTCTAAGCTAAAGTGCTCACTTCACTAGCTAGCTTGATGTGGATGCGATGCCGGAACCTTTGGGTGGACAGTGGATTTATAGGCAGGAGGGAGGGGGCACATTTTTTTTTTTGGATAGCTACACTAGTTCGATGCATGCATCAGTGCAGGTGGTGACTTGTGTGCTCGTTCATACTACTATTTTCTTTGTGCAGGAATAAGTTGACTGCCTTCCAGCTGCAGCCGGGACCGGGTCTCCCGAAGTCACGAGGCCCATATGGCAATATGTGAACGAGATCAGCTCGTAAATACTACTCTAAGTCAAGTAGTCACGGAATTTGTGCGCCTAAAACCGGTAAACCACGCTGAGGCCCCGGATTTGTTTAAGCCTGATGGTGAGCTAGACGTGTGGGTTTCTGAAGCATCCACGATTGGAGCAATCAACAGCCAGACGTCACATCGATTAGCACCGGTTTTAAGCTGGGGGCGATTATAATTAGAGGCGAGTTCATGTACGCTACATGCTGTGGTGTCCCGGCTGTCTCTCTTTCCGCAGACCGGCGCTTCTTTTTGCTAGCAACTTGCCAAATATCTTTTCAGTTCAGTTAGGTAGTGTTGGGTGGCTCCATTTGAGTATAAATAACACGAGGAAGAATCTGATAAATCGCAGGTTAAAGGGAAAAAAGCATGCAAAAACCAATCTGCTGAGCCATGTGAATGGACATCACACATCACATAGAGTAGTGGCGTTGCAGATCGATACTATTCGTATTCCTGCTAAGCCCTGTTTAGTTTGCCACCTAAAATTTTTTCATCCATCCCATCGAATCTTTGGACACATGCATGAAACAATAAATGTACATAAAAAAATAAACTAATTACACAGTTCGGTTGAAAATCACGAGACGAATCTTTTAAGCCTAGTTACTCCATGATTAGCCTTAAGTGCTACAGTAACCTACATGTGCTAATGACAGATTAATTATACTTAATAGATTTGTCTTGCAGTTTTCTGACGAGCTATGTAATTTGTTTTTTTATTAGTTTCTAAAAACCCCTCCCGACATCCTTCCGACACATCCGATGTGACATTCAAAAAAAATTTTATCTCCAATCTAAACAGGGCCATACTACAAAAAAATAACATGATAATAAAACGCATGTGTAACAGACATTATTGGGTCACATAGCAAATGGAAGGAATAGATAGGTGGTCAGGACTCAGGAGTGCCTTCGTGATGACTCGTGAGATAAGGTCATGGGCGGCTGCTACTGCTAGCAATCTGGACCAATCGGCGGACGGGTGGATCGGAGGTGTCGCTCGGTGACCCGGTGCACGCTGCGGCGACGGCACCTGCGCTGCCACCTTCAAGCCTGTGGAGCCGTGGAGGCTTATCTACCAGACTGCCCCACTGAAGAGTCTCTCAGAGAGATACACTGAACCTCTGGAATGCGAGGCACCATTTTCTCCTCCGTCCGTGAAATGGTTCAGTGACATGTGACATGTGTGCCACTACTCACTGACTACTACTCGATAACGTCAGTCTCCAGCACGTGCTCCTTAATCGTGTTTTCAGTCCCGTAATCATCAGGGATTTAGTGGTGTGGCTTCCTCTTAAACACTGATGATGATGTCGCCAGGCTTGGCCTGATGTGCTACTCGGATGACAGGTTCAGTTCATCAGAAGTTAACAGTGCAGACGCAGCGGTGAATCGACCAGACAACCACTAGAAACGTCGAGGAGGAGAGCGTCCAGTTACGTCGATGATTATATTGGCCACGAGCTCGAATTCGTGCTGAGCTGAGCTGACCAGTCTGACGGTCTGGCTGGTCGCTGGTCTAAGATGCACCTCTGATTGGTTACCAGTCTGACCAGTCTGACGGTCTGGCTGGTTACAGTTCCACCTCTGATGGACCCCTCTAGCAGTTTACAGTTGCTGTCTCTTTCATAGATTCCCTGATTAGTGCGTCCATCGCACGTTCACTCTAGAATTAGGCACCGTGGCCCAGAAGCAGTCGATTTGTTCCTTCAAAGAACGGTAAATACACACACCTAGTGACTTTTTTTTGGATAGAAAATAAACGCACATCAACAAACATGCGGCACGGCAAATAGGCAACGCATAGCGCCGCTGAGATTGATATGTGCTTGGCCTTTATAAGTACCTGCCACACCATCTCCCATCCTCTAAACACACCACAAAAACACAAGTGAAGCACCTGGCTTTCAAGCAACACCCATCACAAGAAGGGAAGCAGTGGCCAGGGACTAGCTAGGGAGAGAATCTCTAGAGAGAGAGAGAGAGGGGCAGTCAGTCAGAGTCAGGTAGTCATCCATGGAGTACTACGCCTACCAGCACGGCAACAGCAGCAGCGGCAACTTGAGCTCATCAAAGGAGAAGAGGCCGCCACTGAAGAGGGGGCAGCTCAAGCGGCAGATCGTGAGGACCATCAGCAACCTCGTGGTGCCGAGGAACGCCGCTGCTGCTGGTGCTGGTGCTGGCTCTGCCTCAAGGGAGAAATTCAGCAGAGGGCCGAGCTACAACTGATGGATCGATCTCACTCAAAGGAGCGTGATCAGATTCACAGCGTCACTGAGGTTGGTATGTGTACCACTAGCCGATGGAAAAGCAGGAGAGAGTGCTTCTGCTGAGTGCGTGTTCTTCTCAGAGTTTAGTACGTAATGGTTTTGTCCTAGTTCCCTTGCTGTACAAAACTTGCAGGCTTTTAGATGGTTGATGATAGAGTTTTGCTCCGTAAGGGTGTTGTTAGCTGCATAGCTTGTGTGAGGAAATAGAGATCTGGTCATGTAAATTTCCTTGTATAATATGTACATCTTGTGGAATGAATGCTTGTTACTTATGTCAAGAGAACGACATGCTTCACGGGAAAAACTCTGCATTTGTTCTAGGAACAAGTCCACTTTAGATCCCTCAACTTTCGCAAAAGTCTGTTTTTCATCCCTGAACTTCAAAACCGGGTAAAATACATCCCTCAATTTTTGAAACCATGCATATTACGTCCTTGACATACTTATGAGCGGTTTTGAAGGCAGTTTTGTCTTTTTTATTTTTATTTATTTTGGCTGAATATTTGTAAAATTATAGTAAATCACATAAAATTCATAAAATAGTAAATCTTATTTTGTTGGACTCCAGATAAGTAGATCTACATAGTGAACATATAATATAGTATGCTTTAGTACAAATTTTTTTATTGTAGCTTTAGATCTGTGTTTTTCTATAATTAATTAGAATAATTCATAGCTATAGTTTGTATGGTCCAATTGTGGTGATTTTTTTATGTTAGACTAATTACTATATGTTTAAACTATGGTAAAAATTTCATACTCATTAGATCATGTATAACTTAGTTATAGATTTATTATAATTTAATAAGCATAAACCTAAATAAATCTATAACTAAGTAATACGTGATTCAATGAGTATAAAATTTTTACTATAACTCAAACATAGAATAATTAGCGCACCATATAAATTTCATCACAATTAGACCATAGAAAATGTAGCTATAATTAGTCTAATTAATTACAGAAAAATATAGATCTAAAGATGCATAAAAAAAATGTACTAGAACATACTATATTATATATTCAATGTGTAGATCTACTGATCTGAAGTCCAACAAAATTGAGTTTTCTATTTTATGATTTTTATGTGATTTACTGTGATTTTTCAAAAAATTCAGCCAAAATAAATTAAAAGAAAAAGGCAAACCACTTTCAAAACCAGGTTAAGGACGTAATGTGCACGGTTTTAAAAGTTGAGGGATGTATTTCGTCCGGTTTTAGAGTTCAGGGATGAAAATCAGACTTTTGCGAAAGTTGAGGGACCTAAAGTAGACTTTTTTCCTTTGTTCTCTTATGTTTGTTTGATTTGATGGGCTTTTCTGCTGACTCCCTGATGCCCAACCTGCAGAACGGCCCAACATCAGAGGTAACGAAAGAATAGATTTTCTCTGGAGCTAAAATGGCCATGGTACCAGAAACTGATTAGTAAGGCCTTGTTTAGTTCACCCCAAAATCCAAAAAGTTTTCAAGATTCCCTGTCACATCGAATCTTACGACACATGCATGAAGTATTAAATATAGACAAAAATTAATTACACAATTTGTCTGTAAATCATGAGACGAATCTTTTGACCCTAGTTAGTCTATGGTTAGATAATATTTTGCCACAAACAAACGAAAATGCTACAGTGCCGAAAACTTTTCATTTTACGAACTAAACAAGGCTTAAGCCGCTGTAGAATCCTGGGAGAACCTCAGAAATAAGCTGTGCAAAATAAGGTGTATACCAAGGTTCCGGGGGGGGGGGGGGGGGGTGGGGGTGGGTGGGGGGGGGTGTTGTTCAGTGGCATTGTTAACGCCAACACGGACATCATCTTCAATTGAAAGCACCCATAAACTCTTAAATAATACGATAATTTACAAGAATAAACATGTCATAATTGCCCATAATTCTCATATTTTTCTTACAATTCTTCCGATGCATTTACATTGGAAGGCAGCAACCCATGGACAACCATATATCCTGCTCCGTTTCTCTTCTCAAAATATAAAAATGGAGAGAAGAAACAACATACCTAGAAGTGGTAGCAAAAAGAATTCGGGAAACCACAAAGGGAGAGGGGGGGGGGGGGGGGGGGGGGGGACCGGAGTATTTCAAAACTTAGGCCACCCTCAGTGCTGCCACCAACTGGGCGCCGTTTGATCAGATCATAAATACACTGATATTACGAGGTGGCGAAGATATTTGGACTGGGTGACATTGTCTTTATCAATCCAGTTTTATTTCTTGCATCTGTTCATGGTGCCCGTTCAAATTGTCCGTGGCTAGTTGGACCCCTGGCAGATCGTTGTCTTTCTCAGGCGTCTCTGGTCTCATCTTGCCAGCTTCTTTGGGTGATTCTGCTCTCTGTTCATTATCTAGATCTAGTGTTTCATCTCTGTTGGAGGTTTCTACCATTTCATCATTATTGGTAAACTTTGTGTTTGCAGAGTCATCAGCATTGTTCTGCTTTTCCTGTGAGGAATCCATGGAGAAAACAGATTTAAATGTGAGTAGAAAGCAACAGCGTGCTTTTGCATATATAAACTAACAATGGAAAATGCTGTGGACGCTAAAAGAATTCAAAGTCACAGCGATAACCAGAGGCTCTCACATTGGAAGAAATGAAAATAAGGTGATTTTTGGTCCTTGAAGGAGACAGGTAGAATATACACCCTAGAAATTGGTGTAAAACGTATTCATATGGAATTCAGGGACAGAGCTTTACCATTGTTGATGTTTGATAAAATAAATCTAATGTTTTTAACTAAAAGGGTGGAAATTCCGTACTAAAAACATTTAAATTATTTTTTTTATATAAGCAGTTTTAAGTGGCAATAACAACCAACCATGTACATGTTTCTTATGTCTCAGAGCTGTTATCTTTCAGTTACCTTGTTCTTTTCACGCCAACTCAGGGAAAATGGGCCAAGCAAGTTTTTCCTTCTTGGCTGGAACTCCTGCGATGAATTCTGGCTTGCCTGAGTAGGGGATGCATCGAGCATTGATGGTCTAGAAGGGGAACAGGTGCAGCAATATATCAACATTAGAAAATTGTGTCAATAAAGTGCCAGGAAGCTACGTAACTAAAATTATTCATCATGATGTTACATTATGTTAGTTTTCAGTTGAAAAACCATAGGAGGACAGAAGCGGCATTAAACAAAGTTCAATTGCCAACAGTGAGAAGTGAACATACTGCCTTATTGTTAGTTTTAAGATCTGTCCATCTCGCACTAAGAATTGTGAGAATAGATAAGATTGAGATACCTTGGAGAAGGGCAAGGGGAGAGTGCTTTCTGCTGGCTAGATTGGTACTGCAGTGTAGCCTCTAACATTGTTTCTGCCATTACAGCTCTGTTCTCCATTTGGGCAAGTGAAGCCATAGCTTCCTCGTACTTTTCCTGCACATATGTCATGATCCTGTAAGTGTGGAACAAGCTAGGGTAAAAGAAAAGTAGAAAGAAGACACATACTAAGTTCAATTCTGATAAAAATGATAATAAGTAGTGACAACAGTATAATTCTGGCCATTTTTCAGTAATACAGGCATTGCTAGTTTGAACAATGAAAAAAAAAGAAACAAAACAGGATGCTTCCATTGTTTAGAGACCAATTGTTCTAAAGAATATCCTTAAAATAATGTGATTGGTGCAACTTGCAAGCTGGGTTCATGCCTGTTTACACTAAGAAAGCCAGTACATGGCAGGCGGTCAGTGAAAGCCATCCAATTTTCTTATCAAAATAAAAATTGAGCTTCTTAAGTTTTGTATCATGTCTAAGAAGGAAAAATACATTTAAATGCGTCAAAAATCATGATCAAAGCAAGGTATCATTCAACAGTACTACTTTACAAAAAGAAAAATATTTGACCATTTTGACAGGTTTTCAATGAGAGCCAGATAATTTCTGAACTATCGTTGCAAGATTTATTCTGAATTAGCCAAACTGGTTACCTCAGTCAGGTCCATTTGTTTCAATTAGTTTGTTTACAAGGAACAGACCCTAGCTAAGGCCAAAACTGCTTCAATTTTACTGAGAATTTTCCAAGCACTAATATTACAGCTGCTGCTTTGATTAGTCTATGTTTATATGTTAACAAACACTATAAAAGTTATCTTTTGCTACACTGTGTAACAGACCTAGCTCAACTGGAAATAGCTTATGGATAAAACAAGAGAGCTGATGTTCAAAATAGATCAAGTCATTGATTAACCTGTAGAACATTTGCTGCATATCTCTGAGCAGCAGCATCCTGCTCGGCTGAGATGCGAGCTTCCTCTGCAATTTTCAGTTCTTGCTCGACACGCATCAGGACCTTTAACAAGACTCCTGGTTAGTGTATATGTAGTATAGAAATGCATATAGAGAATGGACAGAGAGCAACTTTACCTGAAACATTGCTTGCTCCTGTTCCTGCTTGTCTGACAGAGCCTGTCTTAGTTCAGATATTTCTTGTTCCAACTGCTCAACCTGAAAGAAAAAAGAGCAAATATGTTCAGTTCCATTGCTCTAAGAACACAAAAGGTCCTTAGCTTACCAATAAAATTTTGACAAATTTGCTAAATTATTCTTTAAAATCATATAGTAATTTATACTCCATAACTTTTACATCATTTAATATGGTGAAATGTTTATTAATAACAGATTCATACTTATGCTGTTATACCTTATGAAGACAAGCTAAATAAACATAGTTAGAAGCAATCTTTGCAATGAACTAAATACTACTCCCTATGTTACAACATAGACCTTTTGTTCAGGAGTTTCAAAAATAAATGTTCTTATGTTCATTAATGAAAGCAAGAGTGCAGGTCTAGCAACATCTCCAACCTCTACCACTTATTTAATATGTCAAAGAGGTTTCATTATCGTAGCATGTATTGCAAGTTGACAGGGGCACATTCACATGTGCCATCCTTTCTCATTAACTTTTCTTTTATTACTATGCGTATGCGCATGACTGTTGTGGGCTTGAATGAGATATGAAGATAGTACTGTGCAATCTAGATTCTGGATATTTCCATAACTGAATATTTTCTCTGTAAATAATAGGAAAGTACTCTATACCTTTGCACTTAACTGGCGCCTATTGTCTTGCTTAACCATTTCCATAAGTGCTGTTTCTAGTTCATCAGCTCTGCAAAAGCAAAAGCAAAAAAAAAGGTAAAAGAACAGTTTGACTGAGAAGAAAAATACTCAGCTGAAAGGGCATGATCGTGCTGTTTAAAAATCTCTCGTGTTTAACAGTTTCACAACATGAGTAAAAATAGCTAGAACTTTACATCAGTAAATAGTTTGCTTGTGCTTGCTTCCAAAAAACAGTCGATTCGTTTTGTATATTTCATACAATATATGTGGTCAACCAAGTCAGGAATTTCAGATATATTCACAGCGATGATGGTGGATTTATGAGGTGAAAAAAAATAGCAGCTTCAGTTCATATTACTGCAGAAAACTAGTCCCCAGGAAGCACATGAAAAGAAAAGGAGAAAATTACCCATACCAACATCAATTATAATATTAACTGCTGGTTAAATCTGGTGAGAAACTCAAACTGTAATCACAAACAGTTCCAGCATCTTATGAAAAAATAAGTGATGGAGACTTGGAAAGGAATAAGCAGACCTGAGAACAGCTGATCTTCTCTCCTCTAGGAGTCGGCACAACTCCAACTTCAGCCAGGCAACCTGTGGTGTTAAAACTAAGCATTACTACCATGGGATGATAAACTACAGAAAATTCTTGGCTTGATCAAGCACAAGGAAAAGAAGATGGCAGTGTCAAAGATTACAATCCTTCGAGTATATAGCTAACATAATTTAGAGACTGTGATTGAGAAGGCTACCTGGTCCTTTGGATCAGGCAAAGAATCAATCTCAGAATTCACTGTCACGCCACCATACTCGTCATCCATGTTTCCAGGATCACTTTCTGGATTGGCATCCCCATCTCCCACATCACTCAACTGGTCTGCTGAATCGCTTAAAGAAACCAGCGGTTCAGGGTCACGTTTAAAGTTATACAGTTTTGATGCAAGACCATTGGTATCCGTCCAAACACCTAGACCTTTCGCTCTTTCCTCCATTGCAGATATAACAGGTGGGCGGTGTTTATTACTCAGTTCTTGCAATATTGTTTCATTCACGGATTGATATCCCATACGAGCTGTCAAGACAAGCTGACTGCTGTCAAAAGTGGAACCAGCTAAAGACTGCAAAAGGGTAACTGCATCACCGGCATCTTTTGTAGTCACAAGTGCAGGGCCTGCAAATAACACAAGCATGAGTCTACACACATTCTTAGAAGAATTCTGTGTACCTGGCTACATTTTCTTTTTTGGAAATTGAAATGAAGCAAAATTATTTCCCAGTACCATAGAACTCCAGTAGCGCAAGAGCTGTCCGGAACAGCATTACTCTGTTTCCATCGAACAAAAGCACATCCCAGACACGAAGAACTGAAATGTAAAATTCAGAAGTAAACATGATGTAAAATTTTGTCGAATATATGTCTAGGATCACTACAAGCAGGTTTCATTGCTTACATAGAGTTAGTGTGTTTTATATGGTCTTCCTGCATACCCTATAACTGCCAATTATATATAATACAGGCCTAGTTATCTTTCACACCTTTTAGTGAATGCTTACTTTACCACTTCTCATTCGCTCTCGGTCTCTCCTTATAAAGATCTAAATCTTGATCAGAATCATCTAGTTTCCTTTTCTTAAATAGAGGTTTTGATCACTATTTCCCTTGCATGAGATCACAGTTGTTCATGTGTCCATTAGAAGCAATGCCAACTTGCCAAGTCCAAAATTAGAAAAGTCAATGTGCTTGGTGAAGGTAACCCCATCGCATTAGCTAAACTATACTTATAAAGAATGTTCTTCTACAAGTACTCGGTAATGGAAATAATGTAAAATAAAGTCTAACCACTTTCCCAGGGAAGCACATTTGTGAAGATGGATAAGAACCATGGCCCAGTAACCCATGCAACTTGAAGTCCAAGGTAGTCCAGGTGATTTGCTGCATCAAGAAAGTATGTTAAATCCTAATGCTTGGATTTTTTTCACATTAGGGCAGAAAGAGTCACATGTCACCAATATTACAATTTATTCATGATAGTTGCTAACCTAATTTAGGGAACTTCTCTCGAACTAGCTCCTCTAAAACAAGCTGGTCCACCTGAAGGACAACAAAAATTTGGCCTCTGCATGAGAATGAATTGAACTGGGGGCTTCAAGCACCCCTAACATGCAAAACAAACATTACCGAGTGAGTAATAGACAATTCACGATACCTGTGACTCGATCATTTCTTCAGAAAAGTAACCATCAAAATAGTCATCCATAATCCCAACCAATGTCCTGTAACATACACCAGCGATAAATTTAACAGATTATTTAATCCAACAACAACATGAAATGCAACAAACTGTCCTGCGGCATACCAAAATGCATTCTCCTCTGGCATCAATAGAAGCAAGAGACCAGCAAAAAAGTTCATTGCCTACAGCATTCAATGAAAAATCTATGCTGAGAGAAATTTTGGATTTCTGATATAAAATGTTAGTAAACAATAAAGTACTCACAGAATATTGATTGAGAAAGACTGTAATAATTTCATATTTGATGGAAGCATTGAATGTTAGGTTTTAGATTCACTTGTGTGGAGTGAGATGAGGTATTCAAGCGGCAAATCTATGCTGAGAGAAATGTTGAATTTCTGAGATAAAATGTTGATAAACAATAAAGTACACACTGAATATTGATGACAGTAATTATTTCATATTTGTTGGAAGCATTTAATGTTAGGTTTTAGATTCACATGTGTGGAGTGAGATGAGAAGTAAAAAATATATATTGGACCGCCTTTTTGCAGATCCAAAGAAGCAATTGACTTTTGGTAAGATAAAAGGTAATAATGAGAATAAATGTGTGAAGGCTATATTTACCTGGCAGTAACCAACTGATGGGTTGTGTTTTGCATAAGCTATAAGCAAGCGTCTCAAAGCATTTCTTCCATCCTCATCTAAAGCGGGATGACCAGGAAAAGTTCTGGGCAAGTCCTATAAGGACCAAGGTACAGATTGGACTCTATTAGACTTTCCAGCACAGCAGTATGTTTTATCTAAAAAATACAAGATGCTTCCCTGTGAAAATGTCCATAAGCAGCTACCTTATCTATTTGCCCAATCCACTTTTCGTGGACACCTTCTGAGGTTGGAGAATCTGAACATTTCTTATCTAATTCACCCTCTGCTGCAAGACTATCATAATACCCTTCTACTCGTCGAGCTCCAGTGCCAACAAAAGCTTGCCATAGCTGTCACCAGAAAAGCACAGAGCTGCTGAATGAGCTGAATAAATCAAAACTAAAAGAATGAAACAAAATGCTCCAGTGATCAGGCTGCACCTCTCCCCTCAAAGCCATCGGTAGTCCACCATGGACCAGACACTCCAACTCTTCCTTTGAAATGTAATTTTCTTCTTGACTCCTGCTTCCGACATCAGCATTCCCAGTATCACTCGACTGCACCTCTTGGCTCGGATCAACCTTATCTACATCATAGAATTCGTCATCTGAATCCTCTGACTTGCCCTCTTCAACTTTCACAAGATGGGTTCCGTCCTTTGCTTGCTGCTTGCCAGCAGAAGATTGCTTCTTCTCGATGCGCAGGCTCATCATCTGCTCGATGTTGCTCAGGGACGATCTAATTGGCGTCCATATTTCGATCTTCCGTGGCCCTGCTACTGTCTTCTCATGCAGTGATTCAGAACCATCACCCTTAGCATCATCACCAGCATCCTGTCCAGATGACTCAGGCTGCCTCTCCAGAAAATTCTTCCATCTATCAGATCTCTCCTCCTCTTCCTCCTACAAGTACAGCACCAAATAGGTGTGCAGCATGTCAAGATCAGACAATGCAGATGAAAATTGAGGAGTGCGTCTTCTACCTTGTAGATGCCAGCGTACTCCTTGTAACGTTGCAGGTGTTGCGGCCGCACAGCAAAGCCATATGCATCCCTGATTCAATCACACAGCATCAGAAAGGAGTGTCTCCAACTAAAATGCAGCTATCTAGCGCTTGAAACTTCGAGGGTTCTACTCGTGCATCCCCTCCCAGATTCAAAGCAGCGAGAGGTATTCGCTATAGCTAGTCATATTTTCACTCCGAATTCGATGACTACGCGACATAATTCGAGAATCCGCTGTCCTGCCAAAACGAAACCTTAAACCGCCCGTCCTAGTGCAGGAAACGGCCACAGAAACTCCAGATCTTTTCGAAAAGACAAACGGCAGTGCAAAGCAGAGCTCCCGATTCAGGCAATTCCACCAACAAATCCATACGAAGCTAAACACCTACCCTTCCTCCGATTCGTGGAGGGAGCCAGATTGCCAGCGGGCGCGTACAAGCGCGCGGAATTTCCCGCCGCATTTCCAACCAAAAAACAATTCCAGCAAAAAAAAATCCCAGCGCCGCAACGGACCGAGATCCCCGGGAAGCGAAAACAAGCACTCGTACGTCAAAACCCGCGGACGCGGAGCGGGACCTCCACAGCGGAACAGAGGGAAGGAGCCCGAACTCGTCGGAAGCTATCGAAGCGCGGCGGGGTGGGTGAAGCAGGGAACGCACCGCTTGTGCTCGAAGGCGATGAACGGGAGGCTCTTGGGCTTCATCCTCCTCCTCCTCCTCCTCCCCGCGACCCCTGGGCGGCGGCTGTGGCGGCGGCGGCGGGATTAGCTAGAGTGGAGAGTGCGGCGTGGCGGTGGCGCTTTGATCTGGCTGGCCTCCTCGGCTGGGCGTGCGCGGGGGGAGGGCGGAGTAGGAGAGTGTCCGTACCTGGGGTGTGGGGACTCGAGGAGAAATGGGGATGACCCTGACGCCTGACCAGTGACCGCCCTCGTGGCTCGCGCCGCGCGGTCTTTTCCTGACTGCCAGGGACACGGGGGTTGGTCGATCGGGGAGGGGAGGGGAGGACTCGCCACTTCCGTGACTTGTGTCCTCCGCGAGACCGAGATCCCGATCCTCCGTGCACGGCGTGATGGTGCCACCCCGTGTTGTTGTTTCCTCCCGGGACTTGCGGCGGTTGGGCCGTCGCAAGTCCGGTGCCCGTTGTCTTCTTGGCTTGATGGAGCAGATCTTTTAGCCGAAGTAGTGAAATTCAATGCTAATACTACAACGGTACCTACAACAAGTTTCCATCTTGCAATAAATAATTGCTGATAGACATATGGGAGCTAAAATTCAACTTATATTTCATGGTTCACGGTAGAAATTTGAACCTAGCTCAACTGGTTGAGGCCATGAGACCATGTGTACATCTAGACCATCTAAACGTGAGGTTGAGGTTCCAAATTTCAAAGTGTTAAGGCCTTGTTTAGAGCATCTCCAACAACTTGGTATTTCAACATGCTATCCTACCAAATTTGCTAAAAGCATAAAAATCCTCCTCCAACAACTCCTTATCTCAACTTGCTAAATTTCTCAAGTTGCTATCCAGAGGTTTCTACTGCCGAGATTTGTCAAGTTGCTATCCCAAGTTGCTATCTCGAGCGCAACTTGTTGGAGACACATATTCTTTTACCAAGTGAGCGGGTCCCATCTGTCATCCTCAAGTGAGAATAGCAACTTATTGGAGACACATCCTTTTTTCTTTTGCTAAACAAATTAGCAACTTGCTATAACTCAAGATTTGACAAGTGAATTTTACCAAGTTGTTGGAGATGCTCTTAGAGCATCCCCAACCGTTTTGCATAATTGGTTTGGCAAATGAGGGAGTTTGCCAAGTCTCTAAAAAAATATGGCAAAGGTGAAAAGAGGCAATCTCCAATGGTTTGACGCGCCAATTTTCCAATGCCAAGTGTGAACAGGTTTGGCATATATGCCAATCCTTCCTCTCTTTTTGCCAAGTTAACAAAATTACAAAGTCTAGATGCCAAACCGTTGGATAAGTGTTTTTAAGACTTTTTTGCAAATACATGAATGCAAAGCTTACTTGCAAAACGGTTGGGGATGCTCTTAGTTCACCCAAAAACCAAAAACTTTTCAAGTTTCTCCGTCACATCGAATCTTGCGGCACATACATGAAGCATTAAATATAGATAGAATAAAAACTAATTACACAGTTTGCCTGTAAATCACGAGACGGATCATTTAAGCCTAGTTACTTCATGATTGGAAATGTTTCTCAAATAAAAACGAAAGTGCTACATTGTCAAAATTCAAAAAAAATAAATAAATCTAAACAAGGCCTAAATTAGGCTCACTGGTGATTTGGGTCAATAGAGAGTGAGAAAAATGTTGTTTTGTGCAAACCAAAAATTAAGTTGATGATATTTTAATAGAACATACTCCATCTGTCCCTTTTTAATTGTCGCTTGCGCTTTCCGAAAAACAACTGTCCGCAATTATATATTAAAAAGTATTAATATTTATAATACATAATTAGTATCATTAGAAAGATCTTTGAATCTAGTTTTTAACAAATTTATTTGGAGATACAAATGTTGCACGTATTTTTTACAAATCGAGTCAAATTTGTGGCACGTATACCAACAGCGACAATTAAAAAGGAAAAGAGGGAGTATAGGATTCAATGTTACTCTTTTGTATCAACATACTCACTCCATCCTAAAACGATAAACGTTATTAGCTAAACTAGTTGGCTGGAACCTTGTTCCATTTTCTAAAAAAAATAACTAAACTAGTCAAATTATATACAAGTTTAGCAGATGCTGTGATTACTATTTAGTAAATAACAACATATTGAACAGATTCTTTTCTCCAATAAAAATACTTTTATTATTCTCAAAATGGTAGTAAAAGATATTGATTTTGTTTATTATTCTCTGTGATGGATGATCAATCTAATTGGAAATGCTACTTTCGGCGAGCTGTTGTAGCCACTCCTACAATTGGTCTTTGCTGTCTGTTTTTCCTTGTTTAGTTCCTAAAAAATTTTGCAAAATTTTTCAGATTCCCGTCACATCGAATCTTTAGACGTATGCATGAAGTATTAAATATAGACGAAAATAAAAACTAATTGCACAGTTTGGTCGAAATTGACGAGACGAATTTTTTTGACCCTAGTTAGTCCATGATTAAACAATATTTGTCAAATACAAACGAAAGTGCTACAATGTCGGTTTTCCAAAAAAATTTAGAACTAAACAAGGCTAGCTGCAACTGCAAGCACACCAAATACGATTTATTCCTTTCAAAGTAAGATATGCTAGTTTAGGTATATTTACAACTAAAGAATTGCATATAACCACTATGAGAAATCAACATCCGCGCATCGAATTAGTAAATCTTAGTTGGTGCACCGCCAACGCTCCTTCAAAAAAACAAAGCTGATCCCATACCCGCCGACAACACTTGTGGGCTCACGGTCGCAGAGATCGCGCCACACAGGATCAGGGCCTCCGTTGGTGAGGCAAATGAATGAACCGTGCTTCCAGCAACGATGCAGCGGGGATCCGTGGGGCCGGCGGGAGCGCCGAGACACCTGTGAGAGGCTGTGACCGGTGATCCTTCCTCGCCGTCGCCGCAGGACGTACGATGCGTGCCGCTGCTTTTATGCCGTCCCGAGCACAGACACGTACTGCCGCAGTCCGCAGCAACCAACGCTGCAGGACACGCCTGCCTCGAGCTCCCCTTTGGTTGGCCGTTTGGGTGTCCCGATCTCGAGGCTCGAGCGCCTTCGAGCATTCGTCGTCTGTTCAGCTGCTACTGGTAGAGCGGAGTCACGCCTTCGTCAGATACGGATTGTGCTGGTTTTTCTTTTTTTTTTCTTCAACCAAAAACGGACCATGCCGAATTACCGAGGACATTGTAAGTGCCACTGGTGGTTAGCCGTTTGTTTGGAAAAAAGAAAATTGGATGGATACAATATGCATGATGCTCTAGTGCATGATGTGCTCCCACTTGTACAAACACCTCTAGCCAAGTGGTTAGAGCAACTGAGTAGCACCAACAGACCTGAGTTCGACTTCCCGTGGAAGCGAATTTAATTTAAATAGGTCTACATTATAAAAAAAAACCAAAATGGTCTTCATCCACCTACACTGATCTGCGACTAACTTGGCTCATATAAGCCCATGAAATACAGTATGATGTGGGATGTTAGACCACGAGATGATAACATGTAGCTGCTAATCAGGGGCGGTGTGCACTATAGCACCATGCATACTAGATGCATGCAATTTTTTTTCCTGTTTGAGTCCCCTTGAGGTTGAAGAGATAATAGATGTAATTCAAGACCAGATTGTAAGAATCCGAAAACTCCCCATAACCTAGATAAATAAAAAGTGGGATACTTCTCCTCAATGCGCATGAAGAGACTATTTTGCCATCACCTTATATTGTTCATTCTTCATCCCCGCCCAGCCCACGCGTGCTGATCAACATGAACCACTGCACTGACCCGCTCAACACACACGCACCATTGCTCTCTCGCCCCGCGGCGCAAGGACCATGAGTCGCCAGTGCACCACTCCCTCGCCATCGAAAGCCACTGGCATCTTCACTCCCTCGACCCCACGCGAGCGGACTATGAGCCGTCATTGTTGTCACACGCGCCCTTATCGCTTGAGCACGGATTGTTGCCTCGGCCTTAAAAAAATATTGTGTTCTATCTCGGACATAATTAGGAGCAATTGGTAGTGATGCACAATAACCTCCTCATAATCTAAGTGAATATGTGCATTCGGCTAGCCATGCCAAGTGAACACATTTGTTTAGCTAACCAAGGCAAATATATGAATTCAGTTACCAGTATTTGCATTCGGATAACCATACCAATTTAAACCATGTTTTTGATAACACATCTTGACTTGTAACGCAAATTGCAGAGGGTGAGGTCACAAGGAGGTATTTGATGTAACACATCTTGATTTGTAACGCAAATTGTTCCCGGCTATATATATCAACGAACGTCACTCAACCCTTTTTTTTAGATAAAGACGTCACTCAACCCTAAAAGGTGTAATGTGTTTTCCCCAATTCTCTCTATATTTCTACACGAGGAGAGACAACAACAATACGAGGAAGAAGGAACAAGGTGTTTGTGAAATCATAGATAATCGAATGGCTAGAAAAGTGGAGTGAGGTTGGAGGCTTGGGGTGATCATTTTTTCTTTGTGGTCAAACCAAAGTCGTCAACCAAAGGCGAGAATTTTGAGTGTTCTATTTTAAAGAAGAAAATTACTTGCATGATGTCTAGAAATTACGTTTTTTTGGAACGGCAATTTACTGTGGACCGTATGCATGGTTTCTGACGATGTGTCTACGAACGGCGAATCCCTTCTCTAGCTTTACGCACAAACATTATGGCCTTGTTTAGTTGGGGAAATATTTTGGTTTCGTGTACTGTAGTAATTTCGTTTGTATTTGTTAATTAGGAGTATTGTCTAATTATGTTCAAAATATTTATCTTGTAAATTATAGCCAAAGTGTAGAATTATTTATTTATTTATATTTAATGTTCCATACATATATCATAAGATTCGAGTGCCGGTGAATCTGGGCCTTGTTTAGTTCCAAAATATTTTGCAAAATGGACATTGTAGCTTTTTCGTTTGTATTTAACAAAGATTGTCCAATCATGGACTAACTAGGCTCAAAAGATTTGTCTCGTCAATTCCGACCAAACTGTGCAATTAGTTTTTATTTTTGTCTATATTTAGTACTTCATGCGTGTGTTTAAAGATTCGATGTGATGAGAAATCTGAAAAATTTTGCAAAATTTTTTAGGAACTAAACAAGACCTTAATTTTTTTTGTTTTTGGATAAAACTAAACAAGGCGAAATACATATACAAGTAATGTGATGGTACATGTTACATATGCCGACGCTACATGTTGCGAACCGCGTGCACGAAAAAAAAAATCACTTCTCTTCGATCCCCGTGCCGGCGACGCCGTCGTCCCCGTACCCGCCGTGGTCGACGTCGAAGTAGTCCTCCCTGACGTTGCGGGCGAGCATGAGGCAGACGATCCAGAAGAGCATGGCGTCCAGGTTGAGGAACGCCGCGCCGCCGAGCACCCCGGTCTTGGCGGTCGGGCAGGCGTAGGCCATGTCGCGGTGCACGTTCCGGACGTGGTGCATGGCCTCCGTCGCCGTCGCCCACACCGTCGTCCCGGCGCCGGCCGCCGTGACGCCTCTGCACGGGAGAGAACCCACGAGACTCCTTAGCACGCGCGCGTGGCCAAAAAGGATGGAGCGATCGCGTGCTTCTCGCACCGTCGTCGATCTCCTTACACGGCGACGTGGAAGAAGACGTAGAGCGGGGTGTGCGCGAAGAGCGCCTTCCTCGGCACGCGCCTGCCGCCGTAGGGGAAGAAGACGGCGACCGCGCCTAGCCCCGCGCTGCACGCCGCGGCCAGCGCCGACAGCGCCCCCAGCGCCACCGTCGGGTCCGGCGGGAACCGGCAGACGACGACGTCCCGTCCCTTGATCGGCGTCCCGTACGGCGGCTAAAGATGGACACAGTTTAATTTCAGCAGGCAACGAACGGGGGATCTCTGTCTCTGCAGAAGGCAATGCAAAAAAACGCAGAAAGATGCGTTACTTTCTTGAGCTCGGCGAGGACGGCGAGGACGAAGGAGAGCACGCCGAACAGCGCGGTGGCGAGGCCGAGCTGCGTGCTCTGGCTCAGAGCCATGGCGCCGGCGCCGGTCGATCGGTGGTCCCCTGCCTGGAGAAAAGATGGTCCTGCAGCTGCAGCCTTGATCTGTCGGCGTGCCCCGGCTCAATTGGAGTCCCTGGGGATGGAACCGGATCGTGATTAACGGCCATATTACGATCTGCAATGGACGTGATGTTTTCTGTCGCGGATCTGATTTGCAGATGATTAATAATTCAGCTAGCTGCAGAGATCACTACGGGAACAGAAACGGGAAGGCTAGCAATGCGAAAGCGCAGCACAGTAATGGAAAACAGAGGAAATCGAAGAAGAAAAGAAACCAACCAAGAAAAGACGGGCTTAATTTGCCAGTTTACCTCATTGAGATGGTTCGAATTGTGAGGTCCCCAATTGAGCGGGGTAAATTGCTGTGCATGGTGGCTGGCCAATAAATAGGGAAAAAGGAAACGAGGAGAACCTGCGAGGATGACAGGTGGGCCCAAGGGTTCCTGACGCTGAATCTCTGATGGCCGTTGGAACAAGATTAACTGTTGCCACACAAAGAACGTTGCAGAAAAACAATACAAAAAATTCCGTTGCCGGGACTCGAACCCGGGTCTCTCGGGTGAGAGCCGAGTATCCTAACCAGCTAGACTACAACGGATTTCGAATTGTAGCGTTACAGTAATCCAATTGTTGGAAGGAGTTGGTACGACGTTAGCACACTAGTGCAGGCTGACAAGAAGACCTTTTCCTCCGGGAAAGAAAAAGGGCACAACAAAAACTGAACTGTTTGCTTGTACCCAACTGCCCATATCGAGATGCAATTATCAAAAGAGAGAGATGCAATCAGATCGGGGCATTTCGTCGAGCACAGGTGTTTACTTCCAATTTTTCTTGGGAAATGAATACTGTAGCATTTTCGTTTGTATTTGACAAATATTGTCCATTCATGGACTAACTAGAATAAAAAATGCAAAATTTATTGGAAACTAAACAAGGCCATACAGCGCTGCACGTCTGCACCAGGCCATCTGAGGCCCAGACCGGCGCATTCTTAATTCTTAAACACAGCGCCTCGCTAAGCCCAGCTCGTCCGCCACCGCCCTGAACCCCACAATGTGACAAGGACGAGCCCGCTCGGCTGCCGGCCTGCCGCTGGTGTCGGGGGCGGTGGCCCAAAGCATCCAGAAGAAAAGAAAGCGCCCGGCAGGTGGCAAGTGGAAACCGCCGTCGCCTTGCATGCGACGGCCACGGCCCACGGCGCACGCGCCGCACCCGGTCCATGTCCATCCCATCGTCGGGCACCGTCGGCTGCGTCGTGACGCGCCGGGGCGCGAAGCAAGCCGCAGCACCGCGCCCCCGCGCCGCCTCGTCCGTGGACACGATAGCGGCCATGGCTGCCCACGGCGTACCGGGTCACTTCGTGCCGCGGTATCTGCTGCCAACTTGCCAAGTGCCGAAAGGCCCCCCAAAAGGAAAAAAAAAAACTTCTTAAAAATGATGTTGGAACCGTTTCTAGTTGCACAAAAACAGTACCGAGAAAAAGGGGAAATGATTCTGTTTGCGCAAACAAATGACTGATTACTATTGTCGTTTTTTTTTTCTCAAATATAGAAGAAGACGTTTTTACAATGCACATGGACACGATAGAGATAAAAAAAAAGTATACAAAAGGTGCAGTCTTCTTAGCCCGGTTATACATGACGATTACTCGCGGACTAATTCTCCTAGGTGGCGCGCTTCCGCCTCTATCCAAAGGTCGACGATTTGCGTGATCGTGAATTACTACTGTCGTTGTTCAGATTAAGATACATATATGTTTCTTGAGGCTCTTAAGCTACGTATGTTAAGTTTAACTGCTTAAGCTCCGTTTGTTTCAGCTTCCTGGAAGCTTTTGAATCTCTGTTATGATCCAAAAGATTTGAGAAAGCTAAAAAGCCTTCCTAGTTCGGTTATACGTGGCGATTACTTGTGGACTAATTTGTGCGCTCTCCTCTCTATTTAAAGGTCAACAATTTGCTTAATCGTGGATTACTACTGTTGTCGTTCTGATTAAGATACATATATGTTTCTTGGGGCTCTTAAGCTACGTATGTTAATCTTAACTGCTTAGGTTTCGTTTGTTTCAGCTTGCTGAAAGCTTTTGAATCTCTGTTATGATCCAAAAGCTTCAAGGAAGCTGAAACAGAGCCTTAACCATCAGCTTCACATCGGATTGCGTGGTCCTTTGGACTTTGTCACCGCGAAGCGTGCACGCACGAATATATGTTTTCTGTTTCACCTTGTTCGTCGATCGTATGTGATGACGCCTTCGACAAAAAGGAAACCTTTGGTTACCTACAAGTAGGTCACTACATTTTTTTTTCCTAACTTTTTTTGTCTCCTGATTGTAATTGGCGGTTTTGCCTTTACTTTATATTTAATAAAATTCCAGTAGGGGCTTTAAAACCCTTCCTGTTTCATAAAAAAAAAACAAGTAGGTCACTACATTAATCGTATCTATACCATGTACTGCATGCTCACGTGAAAGCAGTTTGACCACACCAAAATTCGGACCCTTCTTTAACATTGGAAAAAAAAAAAGGCTCATTCCCCATCCCACCCTGGGCTGCTGTGAATACATTTTTCATATGCCGAGATGAGGAGGATATCGGAAAAGTCCGCATCATTTACCATTTCCTCAGTGGCTCAGTGGTGTCCCCTTTTCTGTATGTTGTCATGGCCCAAGATTACTAAATTTGCACGTTGGTGAATATTCTGGCCTCTTTTTCCCCACTCCTCGGTGGAATTTATGTAGGAACTTCCTCTGACCTTAATTGTTCGCAAATACAAATTTCTCTCGCGCCAATTAAATTTCAACCAGGGCAACATGCCAATCAATCAAACAAACCCAAAAAAAAATTCCCTCGAGTGCGCGAAGATCGCGATAAGCTTTTACCGTACCCTTTGATCGAGAATCGATAATTGTAATTGGCGAAGGGGTTTAGTGGGCAAATCTTGTTTTCTATTCAGGGTCAAAATTAGCATCCAGGACAGGCACTTTTTGCCCCTGCCATGTGTTCTTCCCTGTATGACTAATACCGTGCGAAAAGGCCGGGGCCATCATTTTTTTGTTGTTGCCGGTTTCTTGTATAGGTAATGCGACGAAAAATGTGAGTGAAACACAACGCTTCACTCGCAGCCCCGGATTCCAGCTTTCTTCTCACTCCACTCGACACAAAGTCATTGGTCCCCCTAATCTGAAATGCCTTGTTGACCATGCTGTTTATTACTGGACTGTACGTCGTTATTTATGTCATTTAAAAAAAAGACAGGAAGGCATTCACACCATCTTTCTTAAAAAAGGAATACCAAAATGTTTACACATGCAACTGATGTTTCCCAGCAGTTAGCTAGCTACATACAACACACATCTTGTCTTGTCGAATGCTGAACTTCTGAGCGGCATGTCAGCCAGCAGTTTTTTTGTATTAGGTTCACTGATCACAAGCACATACTACTATTTGCAGTGCAAACTTCAACTACACAAAAGTCTGCGGCAGTACGAAATAGTAGTTAGACTTGTAATAATCATAGTGAGATTAACAAAGTTATCTTGGTATTAGCGGCCGACAGAGAATCAGGCCGCCACACTCCCCACCTCTAGGGGAGGTGATCAAGAGGCGGTCAAGTGTTCCTTCGCTCTCGCGCTACAACGCCGCAGCAGCGCCTAGCCTTTTGGCTAAAGCTAGAAATTCCAGAGACGCAGAGAAGCGTAATGCAGGTTTGTTTAGCCCTCCAAGCAAGCTACGTTACCCTCTTTTGCTAACAAGTCCTACTATATACACACTGGAATTTGGAATCATGCATGTTAAAAAAAAAAACTCGATCGTTTTTTTCCTGCTTTACCTGAATTTAGTTAAGGGATTTATCGCGGTGTCGTCTTCATGTATGTATGGTTTGTGCAATTCAGGTAACATATGAAACTTGCTGCTACAGCTTTGTGCATTTAGTCGTCGAATTAATCCAAATTTCTTTGAGTGGTGATAAGGTTTGAGCCATTGAGTTTGAGGGGTTGATATAACAATGTATGTATGTAATGTAAGCATTACAAGGAATCACTTGGCCAGCTAGTGACTAAAAGCAATGCATAGGACTGTAGCCTGTTGGAGGCAAGAGACTAAGGGTAAAAAGGCTTACTGATTGCCCCTCTCATCATTGAGTCGCAATACCTTGCATTGGGGTTCTGATTCCCCTTTGACCGATCTTGAGCTGATATCCTGGCCTCTGTTGCTGCACTTTTAATTGCCAGTTGCAGAGACAGTTTGGCGTCTGTTGCTCCACTGAGCACTGACGGTTGTTCCAAAGTGCACGCGTACGCAGCATATATGTATGCACGATTCATTCACCAGAGAAAGGAAGAGTCCGCGGAGCTCTCGTTCATTGGGTGTTTTGTGCTGCTGCATGCGCCTCTTCGAATTTCTGTCGAGCTAGCTAAGCTACATTTCTAGGCACAACAATTGCTGCTTTATTCTCGGAGGAGGATCGGATGATGCCTGTTTGAAGTACCGCTACCGCATGCATTTTGGGCGGTTTCGGATGGTCAAAAAGGTCAGGTACTGAACACCGTGTTTGGGATATAAGGAATCGGCTTGTTGCTTAGAAAGATATATTAGGGAGAAGCCGGAGCGGAAGCCAGAGCTGAGAGGAGTCCAAACAGTCGATCTGGGACAGTGCAGTGAGGCAGAGAATTTTCGCAGAGATTTTTCTCGGTGAAACGTGGAACTGTTCTTGACTTGACTCTATGTTTGCGGTAGGCTAGGGAGTGATGGCTTCAAGCAAACAAGATACCTTCAGCATCCAGACGACCATCCATGTTCTACATTTAGGGTAATATTGCAACTTTTGCCTATCACATCAAGGCAAAAGTTGTTCCCATGACCAGATTCCGTAGTTTGCATTTTTGGTTCTGCGTCTTCCATCAATTCTTCTTACGAAAAAAGGAGGAAAGCATGCTTCTTAAAACGATAAATGAATTTCTTTCACTCAAGAGGAGGCACGTCCGTGAATCGACACAATTGAGCAGGTGAGCTACGAATCGTTTCCCTAGAAATGCAGAATTTCTGCAGATTATTATACTATTGCCTGCACTTTTTTTTGGATAAAGACACTCAAACGAGTGTCACATTAGATATATTTTAAGAAAAACAAAGACTAATATAAAAGATGGACAATAATAAGACATAAAATGACCTTAAAAATAACAATTCTTATGAGCTAGGTTACCGTGTAGTACAAGCTATACAAGCACATAGCGAAAAAAGAAGTAGCAATGAATTGGAATCTTCCAAAAGCCCTGATAAAAAACTATGCAATCAGAATAGCCTTTAGTTTTGATGGGTATATAAGTACAGTTTGAAGACATACACGTACGGGGTCCGTAGATTGAAGCCTAATAACTATGTAATGCCCAACCTTTGCCTTGCACACTCTCTTTTCTTATACATGTGTACACTCGGGGAAGCCTGCGACACTCGGGAAATTTTACCTCTCCCGTAGTGTGTTCCGTTTATTGTCACAATCATGTCCTTCTTAACCCTCGGAACTATGTATCAAGCTCTCTTCTGCATCATATCATATCGTGCCACACTTCTGATATCGTGCCACACCTCAAACTGTTACACCTATCAGTGACAATGACAATCACCATCCACACTTGGGAACCTTCGGAGTCGGCACACAGCATAGGTTCAGTGGCCTCATAGATCAGCTCGTTGTCAGCTTGTCATGCCAGCGACAAAAACTGTTAAACCAAAGAATGCCACTAACAGCAGCCAACACATATGCACCAGCAGCACTATCAACTGCAAATCGCAAGCAAGACAAATCAAAACAGCTCAACACTAGACAAAAAATATGGTCCTAAAGTTGCAGCACTCAGACAGAGGCTTAACGATTCAGATTTCAGGCATGTAGAAAAGCAACAGCATGGCCAAACTTTGTGGAAGATTGCATTGCAAAATAGGGTAACACGGAACACCAGGGGAACAATCTGTTCTTACATGAGATGAGACGGGGTTTTCCATCTCTGTGTCTTGGTTTTTTTTTACTACTACTAATAAATACTACTACTAGGATGCACCACTACGGCACAAGAAGGTCAGCAACGCCACTCTGACCACCGCACTGCCTCTGCCTCGGCAACGGGCAACGGCAGCCGCCTCTTGGTGCTCCCTGCCTTCCTCGCACCAGACAGCGCCAATCAGGACGCCCCTTGCATGGCCCAGGTCAGGTCCCAGAGCACATGTCAGCCAGGCTGGCCCACAGATCATCTCCGTCCATGTCCATGTCGATGTCAAAATCAAGAAGCTGCTGCTGGTACTGACGGTGCCCATGATGCCCATTGGCTGCAGCTGGAGCGGCCACCGGCGTCTCCCACCACCACTTGCCGTCGTCAAATGTTGTGGTTTTGCCACTTTCCCTGCACTGGATGTCGTAGCAGCAGCTGCTACTGCTGCTGTTGGTGGTGAGGTCGCCGTAGTGGCAGTGCTCGTAGCTGTTGTTGTCTGAGGCCTCCCTCTCGTGGCCTGCAACAGCCTCGGCCTCTGTCTCGGCATTCCTCGCGAAGCGGCCCTGCACCCTGGGCCTGCTGTCCGCCAGCGTCTTCCTGCAGGCATACTGAAGAGGTCCGGATCGGAGCAACAGATGCATTAGAGGACATGTATACATTGGGATTGCATTTGCAGATTGTGTGGCGCGGGAAATCATTACAGTGATCTTCTTGTGGAAGTTCCTCTGGTTACGCTTCGTACGGTAACGCTCAATCTTCTCCTTGCGTTCTTCAGCGCTGTAACGGCCAACCTTCTGAGTGAAAGGCCCCCCTGCATCTTGGCCGTGTGGGTCACCTGAAACTGAAAGTGGTGGCGGTGGTGGAGATGCCGCGACATTCATCACCTGCTTTGTATCAACACGGGTGAGAAATGATTAGAACTTTTTTTTTTGCGATTCGATTAGAACTTGTTTATGATCAGCTATAAGACCAGCTTGAAGTATGTTGGATTACCTGGAGGTCACCCGTACTGAAGACACGCCGCATGGCTCCAGTGCTGAACTCCAAAAGGTCACCGGAAGATGAAGGGGAAGAAGGAACATGGGGAAGAGGCAACTGGCATGCCGAAGCTGAAGGAGACGAGCAAGACAAGGTGGCATTACTGCTGACCTGTTCAGACAACTGGAGGTGAAGAGGGAAGAAATGCGAGTTGATGTTCCTATGCATGTAGTAGGAAGGCAGGGAAGAGGGGTAGGGAGGCGGCGCTGATGCAGCAACATTGGGAAGTGCTAGCAAGCCACCGTTGCCGTGGAAGAAACCCCCGCGAGGAATTTCAGTCGGAGCTGTGGGCACAGCAGAGGAGAAGCTCACTGCATGATGCATGGAGAGGTCACTGTAGTTGGGTGGCGACGACGATGAAGGATGGAACATGGCTTTTGGTTGTGAATCCCTCTGATGTGTTTGGGGAGTCAGTGCAAGTGAAGGAGGGTTGGTATAAAAAGAGAAGATTTCGTGCATAGTTCAATATAAATATTAACCAACGCTTTGTAGGGCCACTCCATTAGCAAGGCAGAAAGTTACTAATATACCAGCTCAACATGCTAACTAAACTACTCAGCAGACAACCACCATGTCAAAGATGGCATCCAATACATACTGAATACTTTACATGTCTTGTTTAGTACATGTACTGTAAACTCTATCTGCATATTTGACAGTCAGATTGTCTTATGAAAGTATTCATATGTAGAGATTTCTGGCAAGGCACATACGTAGCTCATAAAAAAGCTGTCCCTCTTTTTATCTAGCAAAACCATAGAAAAAAGGCAAAAGAAGTTCAGAATATATTGTCTTTGATGAAAGATTAAAGTTTATGCTGAATCTAACACCTTTCAAGAATGAACAGGCATCCTTTCACAAAAAAGGAAAGAAAAAATGAACAGGTGTCAAGACTTCCAGATAGGAATATGCTCCAACCAAATATGCATTAATATAAACACAAAGAAGTCAATTCCAGACTTCCAATGACATTTCCGCATAAGAAATGAAGAAGGTATAAAAATACATCTTACTGAATATGTTTATATATACATGTATGGACTTTTTGCAAGTGCGGATACATCAAACATTCCTTACTGGATGTATATAACATTTTCTTAATTGGATGCAACTAAGACTGAGTTCTCTGCAAGAGACGGGTAAGAAATCTTAGCTTTCATTCTCTGAAGAAACCCACTAAGAGAATGATGTAGCACTTCTTCAAAAGCTTGAGAACACTTCTTTATTTTTTAAAAGGAATAAACATAAGTGACTAGTTTTTGGAACTTATGCTGCACATGCAACCTATCTTTTCAACTGCAGTTTTGAATTTGCTTTTGAGTTTGTCAATGAAGCCACTTACAAAGGACAAGAACAAAATTAGAGATGAGGTAAGAAACAAATGTGTAATTGACATCTACACTGTCAACAGGATCCACTTGCAACATTTGGCTAGCAACAAATCTGAAAAAAAAATGACGGAAAAACTGTGTTGGATTGATAAGAGAAAACTGCATAACAAATGGTGTGTCTCTGGAAACACACAGCAAAGAAAAACAAGAAGAAATTTGATAAAGAGATGGGCACAAAAATGGACAGGACAGGCTGCAGGAGCTATTACGCACGCCATGATCCTATCACACATTGCTAAATTTGTATGCTCTAAGATAAACTCAGAAATTGAAGCTCATTTGTTTGCTCATCTTTGAGGCTGCAATTTCCTTTGTTCTGATCTGTTTTTAACCTTTCTTTCACTATCGGTGCAAATCCGGCACCTGTAGTTATGCATTCAAATGCATTTGTACAATTTTTTTTATGTTTCTAGTGAAAACAGGTACGGGCCTCCAAACCCGACCTCCCAAAGAATAAGAAAAAGGATCCACTTACAAACACAACAGGACAAGTAAGTACAGTATGGAGAAGGAAAAGAGAGTAGAAGACAAACATACTGTGGTTTGATACTGATACTCTTGTGAGGAGGAAACTCAAACCCTCCTTTCCTGGCTTCTAGAGCTTTGAGCAATTGAGCCTCAAGTAGACTCTGGAGTAAACAGGTAGGCATTATCTTCATTTCTGTACAATGATGTTCCAGTTCTGTAGCAAAAAGATTTAAGTAACTCATGAATCATGACAAGTATTGCTGAAGTCAGTAGAGTGTTAACAGTTCATATAGATGTTTGCAAGGCAGCTCCTGAGCTCCATATAAAAGATATGCACCATTTGGAAAAAATTATCAAGCCCTATTTTGAGTTTGACTTTAAAATGATAGGTAATAGGAACCAAGCACTTCAGGAAAAAGAAGAGTTTTTGAGGAATCCTACGGGTAGACAAGAATGAACAAAACTGTTCCTCATAAAGCAAACAGTGCATGGAGCTGATAACAGTAACTACTTCGTGGATAGAACAGGACTGGTCATATCTGATAACTGACAGCTCATATGTCATCTCCTAGCAATTACTAAAATATTCATAAATTAAAAAACCAGCAAAGGTACTTGTATTTTATTTCTTTCTAGAGCATTGATACAAAACATGCCTGATCAAGTCCATCTAATGTAAGATATTGGCAACCTCCTTCCACGAAAGCCCTGGCAGCAGCCATCCTACATCTTTCCCATCTTAAAAAGAGTATTTCCAGTGTTGAAAGGTCCAGGCTACAAGTGGAAAAACTTCATCACTGTAGCAAGTATCAAATTAATCAAGTGGGGAAACTCCACCTTCTTCAAGGAAATAGTAATGCCCTGACTTGATAAGAAACTTGGCTTACCTTTTTATTACATTAACCAAGTATCAAATTAAATCAATTTGTTAGCAGACATAGATAAATCATAAAAACTCAATGGAAATTGGAACCAAGACCTCTTGCAACTTGCCATTCTATTGACACCATGCACAGAAAAAATGCAACCAATCTGAAAGTAAGATTGCTGTTGGGACCATTATGCTTCTCCAAGATTGTATTGCCTGAAAAGGCATTTATGTGGCTATTGAAAAGAATCTCACCAACTGAAAAATGTAACCATACTGTACATCACAGCAGTTAGTATTTTAAAAAGGTTTAGGCTTTGCTCCATAACAAACAACAGGAAGTTTGATTTTATCCATAACATTGTTAGTTATGTTCTCTCCCACCATATCATTAAAGATCCCAAAAGGTTCAAACGACAAGAGGTAGCTTTGTCTTAATAGGTCAACTACAAAACAGTTGCAGCACCATTTTTGTAACTGAGTACTCATCATTCAGTACTTTTGTCAACTGAAGATATTGAGAAACAGGGGCACAAACAGAGGTTCTTCCAGTACCTTGAGCACTTTAAACAATTTCACATTAATACATTATATACTTCCATCAAATTCAGTTCTGCAATGAATATCATATAGATAACGTATCAAAGCAGGATGAGTGGACAATCACAGACCAAATTTGATATAGGAGATGAGGGTCTTTTACATTTAAGAGCATTTGTCACATATGAATTGTCATGTACACTGAGATCTCTTTAGAATTAAACATCAAAAAACAAATTAACAGTACTCATCTACGCCCAGCCCTTGAACCACTGTGTTGCTTATGCACCCCAGGACTCATGCATGAAAAGAGTGATGGTCTCTTTGGCTTTGAGCCAAACAGAAAAGTTCTAAGGGGAACCCCGGCTTTTGTTGACAGGCTCCGGAAGTTTTGTTGGGCTCGGTGGCTTCTTGCTATAGATACCTCGAGATTCTCTCTGAGCTTCAAGAGCACCCTTCCAACCTCCACTTGAAGGCCTCTTACATGGTCCAGCCCAGCTTCTAGCTCCTTAGCAACTTTGTTATTCTCTTGTTTCATATTAAGCACCTCTCCTTGGAATTTTGCAGCTTGAAAAGGATTGAAGTGAACTTCATCACATTTATCCAGAGTTGTGATCTTTGATATATCTTCTTGTATGCTGCATAGTGATGAAAATCTGTTCTCTACCTCTCCTTTCAATAGCACGTTCTTTTCAATCCAAACTTGAAGATCTGTATTTAGATCCCTGAATTTCTTTTCCAGTACTGCTGATTCCAACTTTGCTACCTGATAACTACCAGCAAAGCGGTAAGTGTCCCCATCTTCCTGTTCATCAGTCAATCTGTGCATCTCAGTTTTCAACATGTCAAAGGATATTTGGAAATTTCGTATTTGATGATATGATGTGCTAAACCTCAACCAGAAGTTCAAGTTCTCCCCCAACACCCTGTCAATTTCTACTCTAAATTTCTCCTCTGCAACCGAACAAGCTAGCGAGTCATCAACTTGCCATTGCTTAATGTATTCCTCTATCTCAGCAATCTCTTTGTCCTCTGTAGTAGGACTGGTGCTTATCTTGGATGTTTCTTCTGACTTAGCAATCTCTTTGTCTTCTGTAGTAGGACTGGTGCTTATCTTGGATGTTTCTTCTGACTTAGCAATATCTTTGTCTTCTGTAGCAGGACTGGTGCTTATCTTGGATGTTTCTTCTGACTTCTCTATATTCTCAATAATAGAAGCACTCATCTTTTTCTGCAAAGAACTTAGCATGCGCCTAAGCGAGTGGATCTCCTCATCTTTCGTTGCATTGGCACTCTTAAGTTCCTTCAGTTCTGACATTGCCTCAAGATGGTACTCTTGATTTCTCTTCTCAATTTCTGAAAGCTTTTGCTCTGTATCTTTGTAGCTCTGAAGTACAGATGCATAATCTTCTAATGGAATCTTACTCTCACCTTCGGATTCTTTTGGAAGTAGCTGTTTCTGGGCTACAAGGCCTTCTGAGGTTTCTTCATGTTTCTCAATTTCACTTGTAGTGCCATGCAAAGATTTGGATGGCTCGTTTTGCACAGACAGACTTGTTAGTCCTGAGTCATCTTCCAGAGAAGCATCGCCTTTGGAGCCTCGCAATGAATCCACGAAGTCACTGATTTCTTGCTCAGGAGCATGTAATGTTTCGACGAATTCAGTAAGTTCATGTGTGGCTTCAGTCATTTGTTTACAAATGTTCTCGGATCCATTTTGCACAGACTTCCAAATATGTTGTACTTCTTGCAGCATGTCTTCAACTTTCTTCAACCTGTCAGCCAAGTTACTAGAATCAACAACCAAAGCCACCTTGTCTTGCTCCAAAGCATGCAGGCGCTCATGAAGGCCATCTATCTCAGTCTTCATTCTATCAATCTGAGCATTCTGTGAAGTAGTAGCAAGTTCAAGGTTGATCACCTTTTCTACAAGTCGATCAACCTTATCCGCTAATTCTGCAACTGATAGCTCAGGGTAAGATTCAATTATTTCTTTGACTCTTTGACATATTTCCTGGAGGTCAAGCCTGCCCTCATTCAGAGCAGAATCATCAGCATCATCGAAAGGCAGTGCGTGGACCAGTTCCATTTCATGATGATCATGCCCATCCATTTGCGCGTGAGGCAGCCCACATTCATTCTTGAAGGTTTTCAGCTTTTCAATTGCCTCATTGGCTCGTCGGAGCTCCACCTTCGCCTCTTCAGTCGATCTGTTTTTCTGGTCCTGCAAGTTCACCAACGTATCCTCACACGACATAATGGCTTGCGCAGCCATCAATGCCCGAGCTTCATTGTCTTCAATGGCTACACCAGTGCTGAAAGCATCTTGCAAATTGCAGACCTCATCCTGCAACTCGGCCACCTGTTTCTCGATGTCTAGATACTTGCCTAGTGAGCTGTCGTACGAGGTCTTCAAGAACTCTTTCTCAGTCTGTAGTGCCAGGATTTGTTTCTGCAGCTTGTCTATCTCCTCCTGCGCCTTCTCCTTGGTCATGTTGGAGGTGACCCTCCGCTGTGCTTGGGGCCCCCTCTTAGGGACCGGACTGGTGCCCCTGCTCGCGTTCTGCGAGCCCATGGACAAGCCTTCCAGCGCAGGGAATTTGAAATTGCTGAGATCAATCCCACCGATTGCCTTCGGTAACCCCTCACCATCCCCCTCTTGCATTGATAGCTGCACATGGTCTGGAAACACAGTGGCAATGGTGTGGTTGGCCTTGTGCAGCTCACTGGATATCCGGTCAAACCTGTCGGCAAGGGCCTGATAGGATCTGAACATCTCCTCCACGTGATTGATGAGCTCTGGCCGGCTTTTGAAGTAGAGCTCTGCTTTCTTGCCGAACGAATCGCCGTCGGCCCCAATGAGCTTGAGCATGGACTTTACCCTGTCCTCCATCTCTGCGCAGCAAAAGAAAGAAAAAGACACAATCACTGAGCAATGTGCAATACAAACTCGTCATACGACGGGGGATGACAGGTGAATTACCGCCGACGGTTGTTTCAAGCCACTTAGACTGGGTGGTGCGGATGTGCGACGCCCACCACCAGGAGTAGGCGTTGCTGGCCGCGCGCTGCAGCATAGCCGGCCCGGGTCACACCGCGGCGCGGCCGCCCGCTCCTCCCTCCTCTTCCTACTCCGCGTCGTAGGCCGCACCCTTGCCGCGACGCGGTGGACGGAGCCGAGACGTGGCGAGGGTGCGCCGAGCGGCGAAAATTGTGGGGACGTCGGGCCGAGCCGCGGGGGGCCCGGGGGAGAGGAGAGGGGGAGGTAGGGTCGGTGGCGGGGAGCGGCATGGCAAAATAGGGAGGGGGCGGTGGTAGTTCCTTTCGTGCGGTTGCCGCTGCCGGGCGAGCTGGTGGTGGTTCACGGGCGGGTGGCTGGGCGCGACGCCCGCGGCCGGCGGTGCGGATGGCCGGGCGCGAGAAGCGGGCGGCATGGGCTGGTTTGTGGGGGTTTCCGCGCGTGGCCCGGCGGGTGCGGTCGGCTGCGTTGCCGGACGACGCACGTGGCGCTGGACGCCGGCGCACGAGGCGGGCGGCACGGTGGTGGTGGACTGGCGGTGCTTCCTCGCCGCTGCGACTGCGGGGGGCTCAGCAGGTGGCCCGATGTGCCCAAGGGAGGGCGGCGCCGCTCGGTCCACTTCAGTACTTCACCCACTTTGTGTGAACTGCACAAAACGATTCAAATAATTCAAAAACACATGGATTTTACAGTTATCGTACAGGAATTTTATAAAATCAGTTTAATTCACATCAAATTTAAATGAATTTAATTTCATTCACAGAAAAAAAAACATAAGAATAGCAGCTTAGCTAGCTTAACAAATACTCCCTCTAGCCATAAAACATGTCATTTAGAACAACATGTGGCCAAAAATTAGAAATTACAAGCATAAAAAAATATTAAAATGTTACGTTTGGAAACATGTTGTTATATGTGTATATTTGTATTCAAATGTACTTAAAAACTCTCACTAATTTAAAGGAATTCAAGAACATGTCCTAGAAGAAATTAGTGGCTAAATATACACGCTGAAGATCATGTAAAGCCAAATATGTCGATTTTTTTTTACCTAAGGTAGAATAATCTTTTTTTTATAAAGCCATGTTGCGCACTTTATTAATTTGTAAACACCAATATATCAAAAGCTAAGAATTCAAAATAAAGCTAGGAGTTTCATCAACCCATATAAAATCTTGTTTTGTATCAAAACCTCTCCTAGCTAGCTCATGCGCCACACTATTAGCTTCTCTATAGCAAATGTTCAATGCTAACATCACCAAAAACCTATCCAAAGCATCATGCACTCGTCGTAGATTATTGTTGTTGATGTTGCCAAAGCACCACCGTCTTTCATAGTGTCAACAATTTTGCAGGCACTCCTATGAAAAAACAATCTATAGGCACTTTGGTTGAACTACGAAGCTATTTGCTATCAATATGTTCCGCTAGTTATAGACGTGCCTTTAGTGCATATGCCTCCACCACTACTGCATCTACTACATGCACCCGAAAGTTGTGAGCTGCTGCAGTACAAGCTCCACTTGCATCCCTGGTTACCATTGCATCAAACCCTACATCCATGTTCACCATAAGTTCACCCTTTGATGATTTTTCTCATCACACTTTTAGGTTCAAATTATTTTCTCTCGACTTCATAAAATTGTTCACCATTGTTGTGATAGACATAACCAATCTCTTGGAATTTTGTATGCACAAATTTTCCTCTGTTTCCACTATATATACCATCCACCAAAAAGAATGAGCTTCGCAAAACTCATACCATTCGTCTTCGCTAAGGTGCCACCAATTCTCATAACTTATTGGATTACAACAGACCTCAATCTATCTACCCTCGAGATCTTATCCACCTTGCTCCCTATGCCTAAAGCTGTCCAATTGATCTAGCTCTCTGACATGTGAACAACATATGCTTTATATCCTCTATGTGACCAAACTTGACAACCACCCACACTCTCTCACATGTTTTGGTCAAACTTATGATTATTTGACTCTAAAAAAATAATAAATTGGAACCGGAGGGAGTACCATTCAAACACATCTGTTTGTAACTTACCAAGCGTTATAGTTTTTCGTATGGTCTTGATTGCATGGGCATTCTAATCTCACGTTTTTTTGTATTCCTATGTTTTGAGAATTATGTGTTCCAAATAAGGTTGATATGTTTTCAGTGGCAAAGGATGTGCCCATACTTGTAGTGATTTCACTAATCCTATGGTTTATTAGCTTAGCCTCTCAAAAATACATGTACGGATAAATAAGCTTGCCTACATATGTTCATAAAGAATGAATACATGTGCATGTGAGCGTTATTGTTTTTATTGTGTTGAAAGAAAAAGATACATAGTAGTACACTTTTTTTCTTTTTATGTATTATTTACTGGGAAATATATAAGAGAACGACGTAAAATACTCGTAGTGTGCCACCTGTGGACTGTGGCGTATGCTTGCAAAAAATAAGGAGGTGTTTGGTTGGGGATGTTAAAGTTTAACAAGTATCGTAGCCTTTTTCGTTTTAGGCCTTGTTTAGTTCACCCCAAAACCTATTTTTTCAAGATTCTCCATCACATTGAATCTTACAGTACATGCATGGAGTATTAAATACAGATGAAAAATAACTAATTACACAATTTATCTGTAATTTACGAGACGAATCTTTTAAGTTTAGTTAGTCTATGATTAGACAATAATTGTCAAATACAAACAAAAATGCTACAGTAGTCAAACCAAAAAACTTTTCACCAACTAAACAAGGTCTTATTTGGCAATTATTATCCAATTATGGGCATTAGCCTTAAAAGATTCATCTCTAGCTGTGTTTTTAGTATCACAAATAGTATATGTCCAAACATTTAACTAAACAAGGCTTAAAAGATTCATAATTTTTTAAGTATATGTCCAAACATTTGATGTTAAAGTTTAACTCTAAAACCAAACCGGGCCTGAATACAGGAAGTCTGCAAAAAATTATGACTCAGGCCTTTGTTTAGTTCAAATTTTTTTTTGAGAAATCGACTAACTAGGCTCAAAAGATTCGTCTCGTTAATTTCAACCAAACTGTGCAATTAGTTTTTATTTTCGTCTATATTTAATACTCTATGCATGCGTTTAAAGATTCGATGTGACGGAGAATCTAAAAAATTTTGCATTTTGGGAACTAAACAAGGCCCCAGTACAGACTACAGAAACGAAGCCCACGAAAGACGAAAACCGCGCATCCCAGCCCGGCGGGCGGCTGCTCACAATTTTCAAGCTTCGCGCCTCCCCCTACGAAATTTGAGACCCGCCCCGCCAAGTCACCGATCCGCTCCTCACTCCACGTCAGCGATCCGCGTCCTCCTCCCCCGCCTCCCCATCCCACCCGTCCATTCCCTCCGCATCGAACGGCAGCCACCGCTCCTCCTCCCACCGCTCGCCTCCTTTTAAACCCCTCCCCCTCCTTCCCCCCCATCCAAGCACCACCAATCTCGCCTCCACTCCTGCCTGCAATCTACTCCTCCGAGGAAATCCACCACCCACCCTAGCGGGAAGGAGCCATGTCTGGGCGCGGCAAGGGTGGCAAGGGGCTCGGCAAGGGCGGCGCGAAGCGCCACCGGAAGGTGCTGCGCGACAACATCCAGGGCATCACCAAGCCGGCGATCCGGCGGCTGGCGAGGAGGGGCGGCGTGAAGCGCATCTCGGGGCTCATCTACGAGGAGACCCGCGGCGTGCTCAAGATCTTCCTCGAGAACGTCATCCGCGACGCCGTCACCTACACCGAGCACGCCCGCCGCAAGACCGTCACCGCCATGGACGTCGTCTACGCGCTCAAGCGCCAGGGCCGCACCCTCTACGGCTTCGGCGGCTAGGCTGATGGCTTGGCTCCCCCTTCTGCAGCTGCGACGTTGTCTGGCCGTGCCCACAAGTCTTGCGGTCAAGAAAGTTTCAGGAACTCTTGGTAGTTCATCTCTGGCTGTAGTAGGTTTATCCGAATTGTAAGACTGTAGCAAGTTTATTTGAAACATGAAGCAGTAATGAAATTATGTGCATCTGATGTTGGAAATCAAGCGTGTTGTGCATCCTGTCACTCTTCAATGCAAATGAATGTAGTATTCTGGTAGTATTTTCTGTTCTACGAATCCTGTCGTCTTCTCTTTGCAGTTTTGATGACTCATGCCGGCAATTGAAACCGTCAGGTTTGTTTGATTGCAGATTTAGTGTGCCAGCTTTGACAAAGAAAAGCAGATGTACTTTACATGCTAGGAAGTTGGAATCCTAGCAAAACCAAGTTCTGGTTCTCTGCGTATCAGTATCACAAAGTGTTGGGAAGGTGCTGAAATTGGGTAGGATGTCTGGAAGGTGTCAAACTGAATGAATCATCTGAATACAAATTCTTTTCCTTTTCATGTTATGTTAATGAAAAAAAAACTGCGTAGCATACAGGAACATCAGTGGTGATGAACTGGATCAAGCTAGATGTCTATTATCTCCATGACCTATTGAATAGTACATCATATAAAGAGTAAATTCCACCATCGGTCCCTAAACTTGTGCTGTCGTGTCATCCCGGTCCCTAAACTCACAAATCGATTGTTTAGGTTCTCAAACTTGTTCATCTGTGTCATCTCGGTCCCTAAACTTGTTCAATTGTGTCATCCCGGTCCCTAAACTTAGAAATCATCCGTTTAGATCCTTAAAGTTGTTCAGTTGTGTCATCTCGGTCCCTAAGCTTGGTTTTGAATCTCATCTGGGTCAAAACAAATCGATCTAACAACTCTATATCAAAAAATAATTCATAACTTTTTCATATGAACTCAAATGAAGATAAATTTTATACCAAAGTTATAGTCCTCAGCACAATCTACAACTTTGTAGTTGAAAAGTTTTTTATTTGAAGTCGTTTAGTGTTACAAAATTTAATTTTAAATTTTAAATTTTAAAATCTATAAACTTATAAAAAATATTTTGGGAACCTAAACGATTTTAATTTAAAAACTTTTCAACTGCAAAGTTGTAGATCATATTGCTGCCTACAATTTTGATATAAAGTTTATCTTCATTTGAGTTCATATGAAAAAATTATGAATTATTTTTCAATTTAGAGTTTTTAGATTCGTCCTGTTTTGACCTAGATAAGACTTAAAAACAAGTTTAGGGACCGGGATGACACAACTGAACAAGTTTGATGACCTATATGGAAGATTTTTAAGTTTAGGGACCAGGATGACACAACCGAACAAGTTTAGGTACCTAAACGGTCATTTTACGAGTTTAAGGACCGAGATGACACATCCGAACAAGTTTAGGGACCGCTGATGGACTTTACTCTCATATAAAACATCAACAGCTTAAAAATGAATCTGAAAATAGATGTGTAGCTTCTAAACTATGCACCAAAAATCTGCTCACGAAATAACGGAAGAGAACCACTATCCTTTAGACAGACAAAATTCAATATTCCAATACACTGACTACTATGTTCCTTTGAAATTTTCAATCGCATGCCACACGCATGCACATCCAAGGACACAGTAAGATATGTATATCAATTGAATATGCAATACAAGAAGTCTCAAAATTGCAAAGGCAGTGAACTTCAGAAAAAATATAATGCAAACACTCCAGCGACAAGGTACACTAGAGACAAAAACCCTATCATTTTACAGTAGTATTAATAACACAATAAAAATTCACTACTCCTGTCAAGGTATACATTTACACTGCTGCACAAGGGAAATATAGGACTACTCTGTAATAGAGTAAGTGCGGAAAGATGATTGAAATAGAACAAACATAGCAAATTCCTATATAGAAAGGTCTTGACAATATTGAGCACTTCTCGTCTGTTGGTTCTCCCTTTACTCTGTTTGCAGTATAGTGGACTTGAAAAGGTACACATGGCCGCAGTTCAGAATTCAGATTATCGTCACGGGGAGAAGAGAGCTCCAGAGTCATCTGATGAGGGCTGCAGTGCATTGATCTTAATAACATATTTCTTCCGAGGGGATGTGCTGCTGCCCTTGGAGCTCATGTCCAGGTCATCTGACCCATCGCACAAGGTGGGATCCTCATCTTCATAAGCATTACCAATATGACCACTGCACTTCCGGCAGAGCAACCGTGTTCTATTTCTGAAGAATCCCCATGAATGGCTTGAATGGAAGTACGGGGTGCAGCTCACCTCATCAGTTTGTGTAAAACGGCTCTCATCGATTGCAAAGAATGAGACAACGCCTTTCCTGATGTGCTTGCCATACTTGGATCCAATGTTCGCTGTGTTCCGTGCGGAGGAGCTCAAGTTTAATGCATAGCCACAGTATCCACAACTGACAGTAAGAAAGTAAAATGGTCACCAAATTGACCAACATGTTCTGGGAATTGAAACTACAATACCCACGCTTGTATGCCTAAATTATGCACTAACATTTGTTTGTCAGCACTAAGCATCAGGACCCAATTTTCATGAGCCCACATTAATTTCTACTCTTGTCACATTCAGTTACTTTGCCTGGTTCTAGTGCCTCAACAGGTCATAATACACTGCAATTACTTGGGCTCTAGTTCCTCTCGCAGCACATAGGTGATGATATCTTTTGAATAACGAACTGGGTAATGGATTCATTTAGTTAACTGGGAAAGCGTTTCTATGCTTAAAGAGTATAGTGGCCTGGGTATACCCAACCAAGAGACTTAAATATATCGTCGTTAGCTTCTTGGATTAAGAGATACAATATTGATAGTCACAAACTGTGGAAAAAACTTATTAATTTTAAGTATGATACGGATAAGCCAAATATCTTTTGTAGCACCACTGTTGGAGTGTCACAGTTTTTTAAAGGAGTAACGTGGGCTGCTTCAGCAGCTAAGATGGGGCCTAGGTGGAAAATTTGAAATGGGAGGAAAGTCAACTTTTGGCAAGATAATTGTTTAGGGTCCTCTAGTTTAGCCATCCAGTTTTGGGACCTGTATAGCTAAGACCAAGAGCAGTCCAAGACTGTTTTTGAGTTATGGAATGGTATTAATTTGAAATGCACTTCTAGGAGAGGTGTTGATGATAGGCTTATGAATCAGTGGCTTGAAGTAGTACAGATTGCTTCAACAATTACCTTCAGTGAAGATGAGGATGACTGTATGAGTTAATTTGACATTTCAACTCTAATGGTGTTTACTCCTCACAATCCCTCTATCGAGTAATTAATTTCAGGGGTATTATCCCAGTTCATGTGCCTGCTGTTTGGGGCTTAAAAGTACCTCCCAGGGCACATTTCCTTTTGTGGCTCCTTTCTAAGAACAAAACTTTGACTAGAGATAATTTAAGCATTAGGAAGAAGATAGAGGATAGCTTTTGCCTCTTCTGTTCTGAAAATGAAACTGTTCACCATTTATTTTTTTGATTGTGTAGTTGGCAAACAAATGTGGAGGCACCTTTCAGATATTTTGGTAGGGAGCTGGGCTAGAATTTCCTGTCTATAGGACAGCTTTGGCTTAGCAATAAGAAATTCTTAGTTTGTAATGTTTTTAGTGCAGCAGCTCTGTGGGGGGTTTTGGAAACTAAGAAATGCTATTTGTTTTCAGGGAACAAGTCGGAAGGATATGAGTCTTTTACTCTTGAAAATTGCAACAATGCTTCAAAATTGGAGTATCCTATGCCCACAACAGATGAAATGAGAGTTCATGACAAAACTGGAGGAACTGAAACGTGCAGCAACAAGCCCGATTAAGAATCGATGGCTAGAGATGGTGAATGATCCTGGGAAGAGGTTCATGTTTCAGGAAGCACAAAACTGGAAGGCCTTGGAGATACCAGAGGAAACTAAGAAGTACCTGCCTTACAATCTGGAATCTGTCTCGTGTGGCAAGTCTGATCAGTGGTTCAGTCTAAGTGTTTTGAAGTTGCTGTTCTGGCAGTAGTTTTGAGAGTGGTTTTTCAGCTTTTTCGTGCTCTTTTAAAAACTGCTGTATGCTTCTTGGAAAGGTGTTTTAACGCCTGAATGCTGTATGATTTTTTTGTCTTTGCTTAATACAATGGCTTGGGCGCTGGCGCGCTGCCCTAAAATTCTAAAAAAATATATATATAAATAAATCACCTGAACCCAATAACTTGATTCTCAGATTCAATCCCTAAGTACGCCGAGCAGGAATGATATTTGCCAGATAAAAACTACGCTTCGGGGCCAAAAAATCAGGTGAAAAACGCCAGCTGAATGGGAAGAGGCCGTTTCCTGGAAACAGGGAAGAAGCTAGTACTGTACTATCTAGGAACTAAAGAACTATCCTACTCCAAAGAACTATCCTACAAGCCCAAGGGAAGAGTTTGGTTCGTGGCCCGAGCATACTACTACTAGAGTTAGCAGCCAGCCGGGGGCGAACCTGTAGGCGACATCCTTGCCGGAGGTGTAGCGGTCGAGGGCCCTCGCCATACTCGGCCTCCGCTCGACGGACCAACACCCCCCCTTGATTGCTTGGCCTCACCAGCGCTGCAGCGCAGCAAGGGAGGACGGAGGAAGGCGTCTGATTTGGGATGCCGAGCCGCCAACGGTCAAGCCGGATTCGGCGTCCGCGGGCGCCGCGGCTGGCGCTCGGCTTTCCTCCCCCACCCTTCTTTTTTTTCTTCCCTTCTTCGCAGGGAAAAATAAGGCCATGTTTAGTTCCCCTCCCAACAAATTTTCATCCATCCCATCGAATCTTTGGACACATGCATGGAACATTAAATGTAGATAAAAAAATAAACTAATTACACAGTTTAGTTGAGAATCGCGAGACGAATCTTTTAAGCCTAGTTACTCCATGATTAGCCTTAAGTGCTACAGTAACCTACATATGCTAATGACAGATTAATTATGCTTAATAAATTTGTCTTGCAGTTTCCTGACGAGCTATGTAATTTGTTTTTTTATTAGTTTCTAAAAACCCCTCCCGATATTCTTCCAACACATTCGATGTGACATCCAAAAAATTTTCATCCCCAATCTAAACAGGCCCTAAGAGAAGAGACGGGGCCCCACGTCCGACGCGGCAGCAGCTGGTCTCGCGTCGCGTTGACCGCCGCGGCGGTGCCGTGATTTCTGCCCTGTTGGTGATTGCGATCGTCTCGGATACATGAAGGCGCGAACGATGAGGATGGCAACTCGTTCGCTGTAGTACGTGTCCGCGAATGGGCCAAATATGAGGCAGCAGGGATTCATATGACGTTGAAGTGGACTGAACGTGAGCACGAAGGAACACTGTTTTCAGTTGTGATTGATGAAATTATTAGGTATTCAAGGACACGTGTCACTACATTAAAGATGGACCGGCCTAATCATAGAGAGCCCAGCTAGACGAGATGGACGGCAAATGACCCACTTGATGCGATCACCACCGATTGTTCCTGTAACGGGGATGGTGATGGGGGAGGCTGTTTTTCTTTGTTTCTTTTCGGTTCTTTTTCCCCACGAGATCCTGTGAGTAAAAGAGAAATTGTTTTTTTAGAGCAACTCCAACCATTATGCAAATGGACTTGACATTTACCAAAATGCATAAAATTCCAAAAAAAAACCCTCCAATCGTTATGCATTTGGACTTTGCATTTTACATAGCTATGCATTTGGAGGGGGAAACTTGGCATATATGCCAAAGGAGTCCGGCTATGCAAATAGAGATCACGGGATTCTCGGTTCCACCTCGCGGGCTTTTTTCTTCCCTTCGCGCGGTTTCCCTTCGCGCCGCCACCACTTCATGCGATAGGAGAAGCATCGCACGTCCTCCTTCGCCAGCTTCGCGCGCGCGTTTGGACGAAGCAGCGCACAATAGGACGACGCAGCGCGCGATAGGACGAATCTACAACGCCTTCCTCATCAACGCCGGCCAGGTACGCCTTCTTCATCAATGCGATATCTAGGGTTTTGCTGTTGGCGGCTTGGGGGTTGGGCTGCTTTTGGCGGCTTGGGGATTGGATCATGGGATTGGGTACTGCTGTTGGTGGCTTGGGGATTGGATCATGGGATTGGGTTCACGAAATTCTGCTGCTCGCAAGCTGCAACGGCTTGACTGATAGCGGCGACCTGCCTTGACGACGAACTGATGGCGGCGACCGGAAACTGATGGGGAACAGGACCTGATGGAGATCGGTACTGGAGCAAGGGGCGAACCTGTACGACGACGAACTGGTGGCCAACAGACGACGTGAACGGGAACTAACGGAACGGAAGATCGGTACTGCGATCGGTACTGCGAACGGGAACGACGAACTGCGCAGCTCACGATCGGTACTGCGCGGCTGTTGGCGCGGGAATTGGTGAACGGGAGACGACGGCGGGCTGTTTGGCGCGGGATCGATTGGCCGCGCGGAAAGGAGTGCCGCGAAACAAAATTTCCAGAAAAAAAAGATGATGGACTTGGCATTTTGCATAACGGTTGGAGATCACCCGATTTTAGCCTTGCCATTTTCATTTGAGAGTTTGCAATTTGCCTAAAATGTATAACTTTAAATGCATAATGGTTGGAGATGCTCTTATGAAACTAAAAGAGAAATTATGGATATCAAAGTAGAAGCACACCAAGCAAGCTCCACTTTCTTCATATTTTTGGCTGAATTACCGGTCACAAAAGGTCTCCATATGTGAGGGTATAAACCCCTATACCCTTATGGGCCTATATGGGCCGCACCATCAGAGGTGGCTCGGCCCACAGGATGAAGACGTGCGGCGCACGACTGGTCGGCGTGCACCGCAAGGCTACAAGATTTTGTACCAAATAGGATACTTTGCTTGTAACTCTGTCCCTTCACGATATATAAGGAGGGGCAGAGGTTCCCTAGAGGACAGATCATACATCATATTCTCTCAACACAAATCAATACAACCAGACGCAGGACGTAGGTATTACGCCAACTCGGCGGCCGAACCTGGATAAAAAGCTTGTCCGTGTCTTGCGTCACCATCGAGTTCGTAGTTTGCGCACCGTCTACCGATAAACTACTACTGTGGGTATACCCCAAGGTAGACTGCCGACCAGCTTTCGTCGACAGTAGCGCGCCAGGTAGGGGGTGTGCGTATAGCTTCTCACGCGAACTAAATGGGAGTTTTGTTCATCAACATCAACACGTCGCAAAATCGGCTTCATATACCTCTTGACGGTTGGACGCCTCGAGACGATTTGCGGCGGCATATTATCGGTGGAGCAACCCTGTTATTTGGTCTCTCGGCTACCACGGCGATTCACCGGCTCGAGGCGGCATCTATAACATCGTGTGTGTGCGATATCCTTCCTTGGCCCACGACAAAATTCGTCTTGACGAAATTCACAGTTGCACTTGGAGATCTACGTGGATCTGGCATGCCGCAGTTACTCGACGGGCCCGCATAGCAAAGATATCGTTAGGCGAAAGACCATCATACGCCTTGCATGGAGCCATGGAGGCTAGTCAGCGTTTCATCTGAGGACGTATCCAGGCTAACCACGACATCTATTCCTGACGGACAGGACTCGGTCATGCCAAAAACGGCCACGCAAGCTAGGCCACCAAGATTTGCATGTATTCATGCACGATGGGAAGGTGTGGTACGTCCAACATGTGGCAAGTTCGAATCGGCAAGCACCGACCAGAAGTCAGATGTTCTAGAAGCCAAACCGATCAGCCAGAAGATCCAATCTATATACAAGACGAAGAAGCATCAATCACGCACGACGGCGAGGCGCACCACACAAGTCACAAGATGCATGTTGAACTATGCAAGCCAATAACCAGGGAAGGCGTACGATCTACAACATAACCATATACCCCAAACAAGCGGCTGACGACAGGATTCCGTTACGACGAGCGGCAGACCGTGGTCATAATCACGAGCTGTCAAGTAAACCGTTGAGCCCCATCTAAAGCTGAACCATATGCAAACTATCGAGGAAGCGACCTGTCTGAGCTCTCAAATGATCCTCCGAGCTACCTAGCAAGCTGCTCGGCCTACTTAGTCGGACTACTGCCACGTCGCAATGATGATTGCCGCGAAGAACGACGCTACGACAACCGCGACCACCGTCATGACAACAAGTCAAAAAGCTCAATGGCCAGACAATTTTGTCACCACCGACCAAACTTTCGTCCAAAGATAAGTACAATTCTAATATTTTATTTATTTTTTGCATAATATTTTTAATATTATTATTCTTCAAAACAACTTTTTTAGCCGACTAGTTTTTTCTCCTACACGAGCTTTCCAGAGCCGGTACTGTCTCCGACTCCTCCCTACACGTGCACGAGATCCGCCCTCTGCGTTCCGGGTGGTCGGCAGTAGCTCTCTGACGTGGCTGACAATCCTACGCGTGCCTAGATTCCGCACCTCATGCTGATTGTTGGCTAGACCAGAGCTGGTACAAGCTCTAGGATGAATTAACTACTCGTGCTAATTTTATAACAAAAAATCTAAAACTTATCTTAGTACTGATTTTTTATCTAAAGGTTATTTATACATCATGTACTACCAATTCTTTATATTTACTTTTTAGGAGTTTGGTCCAGTCGACAAGCTACGCTTGGAGACTCGTCGACTATTCCCTACGCTGTGCCCGGGGACTGCTCCGACCACCGAGCACGTTTACGTTTCCAACCACGCTCGGGGACTTGTCGACTACTCTCTATGCTGTGCTCGAAGACTGTGCCGACCACCGAGCACGTTTACGTTCCCAACCACGCTCAGGGACTTGTCCACCGGTCCCTACGCCGTGCTCGGGGACTGTGCCGACCACCGAGCACTATACGCTCGGGGACTGTTCGACCAGCTCACCAATTTGAGAGTTTTGGGACTGTACCGACCACCGAGCACTATACGCTCGGGGACTGGTCGACCAGCCCACCAATTTGAGAATTCGGGGACTGTACCGACCACCGAGCGTTATATGCTCGGGGACTGGTCGATTAGTCTATTCAATTGCAGACGGACTGGTAAATTCAATTTTTTAGACCTTGCTACAAGGCTCATACTTCGCCTTCCAGCAAGCTCGGGGACTACATCGGTACGATGCATCTGGCGATGCATCTCAGTTTCAGAATTTCTTTGAGGACTTTTCTTTTCACCCTGGCACCACGTGCCTACGTCACCTACTACCAGGCTCGGGGACTAAGTGGGCACACTTCACCTTGCGGTGAATATGCTTGCTTTTTGAAAGACTATACTTTTCAGAAAAGTAAAGTGGGCACACTTCACCAGGAAAGAAATCTTTTTTGATTAAGAGCACCATGTATTCTTCGAACAACCTGCTTCTTCGATGTCAATGTTGATCAACTGTCTTTTGAGTTGGTCAAAATACCGTTGCAACTGTTTGGGCGACTTTCCTGCTTATTGAAGACGTCAAGCCTCACTGATCGAAGAAGCTCAAGACGGCGTGTTACATCACAATACATGGTGCTCGGGGACTAGCTGTGGGGGTATAAACCCCTATACCCTCATGGGCCTATATGGGCCGCACCATCAGAGGTGGCTCGGCCCACAGGATGAAGACGTGCGGCGCACGACTGGTCGGCGTGCACCGCAAGGCTACAAGATTTTGTACCAAATAGGATACTTTACTTGTAACTCTGTCCCTTCACGATATATAAGGAGGGGCAGGGGTCCCCTAGAGGACAGATCATACATCATATTCTCTCAACACAAATCAATACAACCAGACGCAGGACGTAGGTATTACGCCAACTCGGCGGCCGAACCTGGATAAAAAGCTTGTCCGTGTCTTGCGTCACCATCGAGTTCGTAGTTTGCGCACCGTCTACCGATAAACTACTACCGTGGGTATATCCCAAGGTAGACTGCCGACCAGCTTTCGTCGACACCATATAGATAGTGTCACCTATGAGCTATCTTCAGCTACATACCACCAGTCGAAATTATGGATATGAAAGTAGAAGTACACCAAGCAAGCTCTACTTCCTTCACATTTTTTGCTGAATTACCGGTCACAAAAGGTCTCCGTATAGGTAGTGTCACCTATGAGCTATCTTCAGCTACATAGCACCAGTCTTCTTGTCTCCCTTGCTCCCTTGCCTACCACCAACCTCCTCCCATCTCCAGTGGCCACCACCGCTGGATCCGCCTCGTCACTCCGCTGCCGCCCACCGCACTAACCTCAGAGGCAGTGTTGAAGCTCATCGTGCCTCCGCTCTTGTCCCCGCCTACTGTCAGCCTTCTCCTGTCCTCGGTGGGGTCCCGTGCTAACCTCAGAGGCAGCACTAAAGCTCACTGTACCATTGCCCCTGCCCCCCGCCTCTTGCAATCCAGTAGTCCACCCTTTGCCCGCCTAGTGACGCCCCCGTCGTCTAACCCATCACCATTACTTGCCTCCCTAAGCCTCCCTTTCTAAGGTAAGTACGCTGGCAATATATTTTATTGTGCATTTATTGTAGACTTTATCAAAGTTATATATATATTTTTTAAAAAAATTATAGAATTTGACTTAGCATAAAAGAATAAATCAATCATTTTTTACGAGAAAGAGCAGTAAACTAGCTCATGGGTAGTTTTTGTGTTTGTAAGAGAACCTATTCTTCGTTTAGTTGTTTTTATGATTTAGTCAATTAGTCCCAAGGTACCCTCTTGCAAATTTGTAATACAAAGAATCTTTTGCCCTTTGTAATTGCACAAGCGTGGAGATTTGTGGAGGAATTGAAAGTTGCTAATGTCATGTGTACGCTCACTCGCCCATTCGACTCGCGTGTGTACTGCAGAGGATCGAGTTCTCTGGAGCACACATGCCTTTTAAGTTTTTATTATTCCGTAGCCTCAGATTCGACTATTCAATTATATATATAAGACTGGTTTCAATGCGCCATTCCTAACATAGAAACTAGAATATGAAATCAGACTAGCTTAAGATTGTGGGCTTACGATGTTAGCTTGTTGTCTAATAAGCTAGAAGTATTATTTACTGATTTGTTACAAGAGAAAAACACTGTTGAATGACTGACAGATTCAGTAGATAATTTTGAATGAACAAGCTGAATATAATTAATTTACTCTTTTAAGTTTCACCTACTAGTAGAATGTCATCTATGTATTCCACATAGGCGGTATTTTGTCGGTTTTGTTTTTTTAGTTTGAAATCTTTGTCGGTTTATCTTGCTGTCACAGATATCACGTTTTCTGGCAAGGAAACCTTCCCACACAAAGGAAAGACAGACCAGGCAACCACTCTATGATTGCTTCCTCCCCGTTCCGTCCTCCCGGCTAAAAGTCTCCGCCTCCAGAGAGATGTCGGCGGCGACGGAGGTGGCGCCAGTACAGCAGCGGAGCCATGCGGCGGCGGTGTGGCGGGCGGTGGCGGGGTGGCTCGGCCTGCTCTTCCAGATCCTGCTCCGGATCATCCGCAGCACGCCCTCCTCCTGGGCGCAGCTGCTCTCCTTCGTGGGCCTGCGCCACCCGCTCCTCCCAGTCGCCTCGTCGCCTGAGGTGGCCTTCGTGCAGCTCCCATCCGAGGCCCCTGCTGACGTGTCGCCTCCGCCGCTCCGGCGGCTCACGGTACGGACCTCCTGACCTCCATGCCTTTGGCCTGCTGGAACGCGAAATGATGGTGACTTTGGTAGTTTGAGCTTGTGGAGGGCCAAGGATCAGTTGGAAATTGGAACTATGGGGTTATTCGTAATAACTGATTGCTCATTAAAGGGATATATGCTTCTGTAGCTGGACTCATCCTATGTAAAAACTGAAAAGTTAGTGATCATTCCGCATGTTTCCATCTCGTTTATTTTTGAGCTCTGGTGGTCTGGTGGCCGGTGGGTGGTATGATTTCCAGTTTCTAGGCATGACTCCTAAGTTCTAATCCTAATTGAGCAACTGACGGCTTAGTACTAACATGATTCTCGGCTATAATTTTCGACATTTGCTTCCTATCTGCCTTTCTTAGTTGTGGCTATCAAGTCTACTTGAATGAACTTCCTATGATACTTGCATAATCTGCAGGTGGTGCTTGACTTGGATGAGACTTTAGTTTGCGCGTATGAGTCTTCGAGCCTTCCTGCTACTGTGCGCACACAGGCTGTTGAAGCAGGATTGCATTGCTTTGACATGGAGTGTGTATCGTCTGAAAAGGCAAGTAAATTGCAGTGTTGTGCATTTGCCTTATCTATTGCTGTTTTCAGTATACTTCTTAGAAAGGTACTTACATAAGTATGTTTACTGGTTTACAGGATCCTGATGGAAGGCAGAGGATAAATCATGTAACTGTCTTTGAGCGTCCTGGCTTACATGAATTTTTGCAGCGAACTAGCGAATTTGCTGATCTTGTTCTCTTTACAGCTGGTTTGGAAGGTTTGATCTCCTCAACAATTTTTCTCTTTTGACAACAAAAGCCAAGTTGATTTCACCTTCTGCCATTGACACTGATCTGTGCTCTTATCCAGGCTATGCCAAACCTCTAGTTGACAGGATAGATGCTCACAACAGATTCACTCACCGTCTGTATCGGCCTTCAACTGTTACTACGTAAGTTGTCATTGGTATTTCCATAAGCTATTAGTGATAGGCTGTTATATTCTCAAGGTTTCTTGTTCATAAAAATTCCACTGCTTTCAGTTGGAGGCTAAGGCCCTGGTTGGCACATCGGTATAGCTTATAAGCTACTTATGACCAAAATAAGCTGAAACTAATAGCCAAAACAGCATTGCTTTTCTGTAGCTTATTCTGGCCATGCTTATTGCCACCACCCCTTATTTGTACTAAAAAGTAGTAGAAGCTAGGTCAGACCCCAAACAGGGCCTTCTCAAGTAGAAGTTTTCATCTCTCAAGTGATTCATCAACAGCATATTAGCATGATAACACCCTGTTCAGTCCGATTGGGCAAATTTAGTTCATCTTTTTTTTTTTACCTTATGTAGTTATTTTCTTGTTCATAACCACTTTATGCGAACCGCAAATCTGGTTTACTGATGTTCCCGTGAAACCTTGTATCATGTTGATTGTACAAAATACTTATTCAGTGAGAAAGTGAGTCCTTTGTTGCATTAGCTGAGCTGGTTCAGTCTTCTGATAATGTATACTTATAATTTCAGAGAATACAGAGAGCACGTAAAAGATCTTTCTTGTTTGTCCAAAGATTTCCAGAGAATTGTCCTTGTTGATAACAACCCATACAGTTTCTTACTGCAACCATTGAATGGAATACCATGTATTACATTTTCAGCTGGACAACCTGTTGACGATCAGGTAAAACTAGCTATGTACATCAACAATTCTTTGGCTCTACAGTTACAGTCCCTAGTTTTACTAATCCGTTTACATGTTCTGACATTTTAGCTTATGGGAACGATATTTCCGCTCCTCGAGCACCTCGCTCTGCAAAAAGATGTTAGGCCTGCATTGTATGAAACGTTTCACATGCCAGAGTGGTTCCAAAGACAAGGAATCCCACAAACTGAACAGGCAGTTTAGGAATTGCAGCCACCGCATTGGATTATTGAAAGGCTCAAAACCTGCTATTGTACAGTAGCATAGATACACGAAGACCTTGTTCACATGTTTGAAGGGAGGGAAAGAGATAAAAAGGAATTGTAATTTAGCGCAATGATAGATCTCTATTTGTGACGTGAATCTTGTTTTATGGTTGTATAGCACTTATTTCTGTTTTGTAAAACAGTCTGCACCTCAACCATCGCTTTATACCCACTCGCCCTGCATCCAGATAAAGCAAACACTCATGAAGGTGCCAAAGTGAGTGCCAGACAGGCAAACACTCATGAAGGTGAGGAAGGTGCCACAGTGATGCAACCAAAGCAAGTACTGCGAGCGAGTCGATATCTGCGCCAGATAGCCGAGGGCTTCAAAAATTTTGCAAAGTTTCACATTGAATTTTGCGACACATGTATAAAATATTAAATATAAATAAAAATAATTAATTGCATAGTTCGCTTGTAATTTACGAGATGAAGAGTTAGTCTATGATTAGACAATAATTATCAAATACAAACAAAAGTGCTACAGTAATCAAAACAAAAAATTCACCAACTAAATAGCCCTAACTTCACGTGAAAAAAAATGTCCCGGAAATCATGAAATAATGATTGGTAGCACTACATGTACATCATATGTATACGATATGGCAGGGTTTTTCTTTCCTAAATTAACTTTCATGGCAGGCCTCTTTGTTAGTACATCTTTGCAACTTGTCACCAATGGATTTTAGTGGGACCCTGGAACATAGCACGTGAAGGAATACAATTAAAATGATGATAGTGTGACTATTCAAACTTGAACACAAGAATTTGGTCAATTGTTTGATGAATTAGAGGAAGTGCGTCATAGGTCAAGAACCAGAAATTCGGTTGAGAACACATAAAGTGCTTCAAAGGTAAATCTATGAATTCCATTTGCTATACCATGAGTTGGATCAACATCGTAGTACATGGCAACTGTACACAAAAAAGAAGAAGCAACTTTTCTCATATTTACATGCAGAACTAGCGTGTACACACGATTGATTCACCTTGCAAAACAGGGTTTTCAATGCCATGTGTTGACCTAAAAAAAACAAAACCATGAAGCCAAATCCTGTTGCAAAAGGAAACATGCTGTTTCAGGAGCCAGTAGCTTCAGAAAGTGTAGACTACTTGTCAGGAACGAGTTTGATTGGCCGTTGAACTATATTTGAACGAAAGCCATCGGTGTTGCAATGCTTCGCTGGCCGTTGGTCTCTTTCTGGGATTTATTTGCAGCAGGTAAGACAGAAAATCAACAAATTTTTTGTCTGGGCACTGCAAGTGGCGCCGCAAAGAAGATTTCTCTGGGATCAAATACTCCAACTGATCTGTCTCCTATTTTTTTAGCAGGAAATGGAATAGAAAAATAAGCACTCAGTGCTGCATGAAAATTGCACAAAGAACAAACAACTAAAATTCTTATGCCAAATATTCCATGGTGACAACAAACTATTGCCTTTAAGGACAAGTGTAGGGCTAAATTGTCTTCTGCACCTCAACTATGCACGGATGGAGTACAACTAACTAAATAACAGGTGGATATTAATACATATTGACAACAGACCAAGATAGAAGTAAATAGCTACATGTTCGATTGGGTATTATGTATCAAACCTGCACATACAGACCAGACTATTAGCAGATGGCGTACAATTGAGAAGAAACATTTTTTTTGAACAAACTTAGACTTCTATCGAACAGTAACTTGTTGCTATTGGTATTTGAGCTATCAGCTTTTACTTCTGCACTACTCAAGGTGTTGTATATGGCATAAAAAATTTAGAATAAGTGCTTCAGCATAAATAAGCCTCTATTATTACAAAGTAATTGTACTACTGGTGGCATTTAACATGCCACTCGTGCTTTTCAGGTCATCATGCAAAATCAACATGAACAACATCACCGATCTGTTGTCAACTACTGTGCATATTGAAACAAATTTATGTTGATAATCTTGCATATGATCCAACAATTACCTCATTCTTGTGGAAAAGGTCATAGTCATCTGTGAAGTACTTCTGGGTCTCCCGTCCTGATACAAGCATTTCCATATCAATTGGACCAATTGTCCCAATCATACGGGCAAGAATGATTGGTACTGATTCATTAGGAAAGAGCACCTGTGACATGTCAAAGGGGTCGCGAATCACATATATGATTTCTTTCAGAAAGCAGGAGAACATGGTAGCCAGTACTACTGTTAGTTTCAATAGACATGTTATCCTCAGTAAAAATAATACCAAGACCATGATTCCCATTTTATGCAGTCTGAAATTGCAAGCATTTTTCAGATGTTTAGTAATATAAGCTTTTGAAACCACAAGAATAAAGCCACCACCCAAGGATAGTCTCCTCAACTCGAATTTGGGTGTCCATTTCTTATTAATGCAATGCCACCTAAGGTTCAACCAACATGTCAAGCACCTACAGAGTTCCTGCATCTATTGATTTCCTCTGGATGAAATGGGTAACAAAACAAGGTAAAACAACGTAATAAGAACCTCAAATGCCAACAGTTATTTACCAGAGTAAATGCCAACACAATGGCAAATCAGATTTTGTTGACAGTTATTTACCACAGTAGTGTGTCCCCCTACTGTTTTCGCTTGAAAACGCCAATATTTGCAAGATAAGCTTAAAAGACATGCACAGATTTTACTGTCAGCACAACCTTATTTGTCATTTGTTTTTTCTTAAATCATTTCAGTTGGTTCACATGTCGAGAGTTCAATATAATACCAAACAAAATATAGAATAGGAGGTCAAGATATAAACTTACTTCACCAGTGTACAGTTCAGCTAAGATGCAGCCAAGAGACCAAATGTCAATTTTCTGATCATATGGCAAACCCAGGATGACCTCAGGAGATCGGTAAGAACGTGATTGGACATATAGGTTTAAGTTGTCTGACAAGAAGCAGCTGCTTCCAAGATCAATAACTTTGATTTCACATCTGCTATAGCTCTTCAGAAGGATATTCTCTGGCTTCAGGTCACAATGAACTATGTTTAGATGATGCAAATACACCAAAGCCTCCAAGCATTGTCGAGCTATAGCCTGAAAGCAAGACAAAAAGGCTCTTATTTCAGCAGGCCTTGTTGGTCTCCACTCCACTTAATAAAATTTAATCACACTTAAAGTATTCATTCCAACCTTTTAAAATATATTGAGATATAGATGGTCAATAAATAAGAAAGAACTTTATTTTACAGAAGCTGGGTAATACAGGGGGCAGCTGTAAATGCCTTTTTTGATTACTCGAATTAGAGTTAATTGATCCATATGACAGCTGTAAGGAGTAATTTGATCACAAAACAGTTGTAAATACCTGTATTCTGGGCAATGAAAAGTACACCTCATCACCAGACTCCTGATTATATTTCTGAAACTCATAAAGATTAGCACGAAGTAATTCAGTGACAATGAAGAGATGTTCCTGTCGAATTGTTTCACCGTCAGCATTTTGCAAGTTCAAAAATGAGCTTGGACAAATATCAAACACGTAAATTATTGAAGTAAACGTCACAAACAGGAAACTTGTATCTTTATCTTTTAATGGATCCTTAGGACTTGGAATGAATGACCTCCTTAAAAGCAATGTGACTGTTCCCTGAATAAGTGAATATGTGCATCACGCACCTGATAGTAAAAATAATCATAGAGACGCAGTATATGATGGTCATCATCTGGATCATATTTATTGACAAACTTGAGGAGCTTTATCTCATCCAAACTCTGGTCAAAGAAATCCTTGTCATTTGTTATTATTTTAAGGCATACATCAACTCCAGTGCGAAGGTCGTGTGCCCGTACAACCTTGCTGAATGCAGCAGAACCAAGATACTCAGTGACACGATATCTTCCAGCTATAACTGAATCCATGACAATAGGGAATTCTTTATTTTCCTCAAAGCCAGTCCTGCAGTGGACATCTGTAGCATGAGTACAATATCCCTATAATTATTTGGCAGCAGAAAAAAAATAAGAAAGGTATCTGATGGTGAACCTGTTCTTCCGGTGGAAAATCTTCAGGTCAAATACCTCATACTCCTGCTGAAACTTAGAGAGTACAGGATCAACTTTTGGGTCTTCCTGAAATTTGTGAGTAGTAGAGTTTTGAATATCTGTATCTGCAGTCTTGAAATCTTCCACCCCATAAACATCAAAAGGGACTACACTCTCAGGGAAAGGATGTATGCAGTAGCTATCTTTTAGAAATTCTTTGCCATCAGCATTTTCCTCATTTGTTACCATACAAACATCTAGGTCATCATTTCCTATTAAGTCATTTTCAAGCCCAGTATCTGCAAAAGATAACTAGAGTTAAAACGAAATAATTTGATCAAGGAAAAAAAATCCTTCGTGTTATATGGGTGAACGATGAATTCCAGATAAAGGCATATGGATAAGAAGCAAAATTAATGTCATTATTGACATGTGGAACTGGATTCAAGCTTGCTTTGTTGTTACCCACTGGTGCAGAATTTTAGCAGTAACTCTAAACTCAATTCACCATCACAAACATTGAACTTGATGCCAATAAAATTTAGGATATATTCTGAGAAAAGGCATTTGTGTGAAGCAAAATGGTAGCCAAGGGTTAGTGCAAATTCCAATTACAATGTCATGAGGTTAGTTCCATCTAAATTAGCAAAAGAAATGTGAGAAATGAAACTGAGAAAAAAGGAAAGAGGTCATAACTACTTACCCTCAAGAGCATCTGCATCAGCCAAGTACGGAGTAAGCATTTGAAGTTCCTTCTCTAGAGCACTAAGACCCAATCCGTCGTCCTCTGCTTTCTTGAAATCCACTAACAGATCGCCAGCATCAACAAACGCATTCAGCCTGAACCGGAACGCTTCTGCAACACACTCATCAAGCCCCTCCATGTGGTCCTCCATGATCTGATACCTCCCATAAACAGAAACAGCGGAGCAAGAATCTCTCACCAACTCCTCATTATAGCAGCAACCCCAAGGTGATGACGAGCAAGCATTCCTCTCCGTGCACCCATCAGAGTCCGCATTGCAGTCTCTATGTACGTGCCCGCGACCGCAGCCATCACCAAGCTCCCGCACCTCACTCCGCTGCAAGCTGACGTCAGGACCAACAATGAACTTGTCCTCCCCTTCGCTGCCATCGCTCTCCGGCTTGCTGTGGAACAGGTGGTTGTCGTAGAGCCAGTTGTCAGCGAAGAACGGATCAGTGGTGTCGTACTCGCGGGCCGTCCCGAACTCCATCTCCGACGAGGACGCCTCCGACGGCGCGCGAGGTGGCGACCATAGCCCGCCGCACGGATTCAGCGTACCTGATCCCCACGGGGAGGGAGCAGCCGAGACAAGCATGACCGACCAAAATTAGGATCAGAAGTAGACATACTTACAGCAAGCAGCCAAGCAATCACGCTGAGGCATCGAGATTGGGAGCGGTGTCAATGAGGCAGGCTTGTACGCATTGGGGAAAACACTGTAGCACGCACGCACGCACGCGGTACCTGAGGGCGTGGAACACATGCTGACGAAGGTATCAGAGGAGGAGCAGGAGCGTGGGCTGGCGATCGCGCCGCCGCCGCCGCCGCTGCCGCTGCACGAGGCGCGCAGCCGCAGCGGCGGAAGCTGGGGGTCATCGAATCCAGGCGCCGACATGGCTGGGTGCGAGCCGACGTGCCGCGTGCGCCCGGGTCAAGCTCGCGGTCGCTCAGCCTGCACCGGCTGCGGCTTCTATCATTTGAAGCGAAGCGAGGGCGAAGCAGCCAATCGGGCTGGCCGGCGCAGGCACGCAGCGGCAGCTACAATGACGCGGGGACGCTGACGACGCACCGAGGCGAGGCAGCGGCACGGGATCCAACAGCCGCCGCGCCCGGCGGGCGCCGCACAACAACTCTTCTAGAGTGTGCGAGCGTGTAGCTCCGACGCCTGGGCCCCGCGCCGCGCCCCAGAGTGCAGAGGCGCAGGCGGCAGGCAGGGCCCAGCCGTCGGCGTCCGCGGGCGCGGGGCGTCGCTGTCGCGTGGCGACTGGCGATGCGGTGGGTGGTCGGGGAGGGAGTGGACTCCGATGTGGATGGAGTGCCGCCATTATTGTCGGTGGCTGCTGCCGCGCGGGCCCGCAACATACCTGGACGCCGTCCTCCTTGCGGGCGGCTCTGCTTCGCTGGGAGAAGTGGGGATTCTCTGCGCCTGCCAGTGCCGGGCCGGGTCGGCGGCGTGCCCGTGAGTAGTACACCGTGACAGCCAGCCAGCCAAATGTGACGGGCTGGTGGCGCTGGCGGATGGCGTCAGATCAGATCCCAACAGCAACAACAGAAGGGGACACCAGATCTGCCAAGGGAGGCCGCTTCGTTCCTACCTGTCTCGTCTCGACGTATAAGAACGCATCCGCGCATCGTTAATACGCATTCGATCGCTCCCGATCATCAGAAACAAAAGGAATTCAAATGACTTGGATTGGTGGGCGACTGCTGTGGTGAGTTTCAATCTGAATCAAACAAGTACATGTTGTGAGTTACTCAGCAGTATGATGACGCTGACCACGATAAGCTTGTTAAATTAAATTTAGGCCCTGTTTAGTTTTCCACCTAAAATTTTTTTATCCATCTTAAACACATGCATGGAACATTAAATATAGATAGAAAAATAAACTAATTACACAGTTTGGTTGAAAATCACGAAACTGAATCTTTTAAGTCTAGTTAGTCCATGATTAGCCTTAAGTGCTACAGTAACCTATATGTGTTAATGACAGATTAATTATGCTTAATAGATTTGTCTTGCAGTTTCCTAACGAGTTATGTAATTTGTTTTTTTATTAGTTTCTAAAAACCCTCCCGACATTCTTCCTACATATCCGATGTGACATTTAAAAAAATTTTCATCTCTAATCTAAACAGGCCCTTACTTGTCGAATTTATCAGCCGTTCAGCAGCTCATAACAAATCAGAAGCTCAGCGAACAGGCTCAAGGTCAGCGTCAGCTATGGGTGCTCCTCGTTTGAGACCTCGGAGCAAAGCTGAAGATTTTGACTAGCAATTTGTTGGCGAGCGAGAGCGAGATCGGAACTACAAATTGGGTCGCTGGGTGAAGCGCTGCAAAGGATTGGCCGCACCCTGACTAAACCCTCGGCAATTTCGTTGTCACGGTGGTTAGAGACCAGACTAGAGACTATATTAGGGGGATAAAGCACCCCTTTCTCTGTCATCGAACTGCTAACTTAACTACTAAAGATTTGACGCTTTAATTATGCAGGGTCGTGTACTCGTGTTTATACTCGGGATAATATAAGGTGGATGCAATTTTAAGTTGGCAGCGTACAGGGCTCATATATAGGATATCACAGAAAAGGCGATTAGAGATGGATGAACTGGCAAACAGTTCGCCACTGTCCCACATGGCACATCCGATCGGGGGAGACGACTGCGAGCTTTTTGCATTTGCAGCCGTTGTTGGATCGTCTCTCTCCATCATGTGATTTCTTTGAGCCTGTTTGGTAGGGGCCAGCTGGGGCTCAATGAGCTTGTTTGGTTGATCGTTTTCGTCTCTAAGCTAGGCCTCACCAGGCCGCCGTACGCGCCGGGGCCTAGCTCCCAGAAAACGGAGGGTGCATCCGTTTTTCTGGGGCTTGACTTGCGCCAGCTCGAGCGGCTTTTCCCGTCACTCTCTGCTCCTTCTCCTAATTTTGACCAGTGGACAAAATTAGGACACCTGCGCCTCTGACCGGTGGACAGCTGCCACCTGGCTGATTAAACATTCAAGAAATGGCATATCCGAGACATTGTTTAGTTCCAAAAAATTTTGCAAAATCGACACTGCAGCACTTTCGTTTGTATTTGACAAATATTGTCCAATCATTGACTAAGTAGACTCAAAAGATTCGTCTCGTCAATTCCGACCAAACTGTGCAAATTAGTTTTTATTTTCGTCCATATTTAATACTCCATACATGTATCTAAAGATTCAATGTGATGGGAAATCTAAAAAATTTTGCAAAATTTTTTGGAAGTAAACAAGGCCCAACTAACCAAACACTCCCTTTATCGCCTGATGAAGCAATTAATGGTATTTTGGTAGATCTGGCGTTAGGTATACTGCTCATTGGAATTGGGGCCTTGTTTAGTTCCGAAAACTGAAAAGTTTTCCGTTTTTATTTGACAAACATTATCCAATCATAAAGTAACTAGGCTTAAAAGATTCATCTCGTGATTTACAGATAAACTGTACAATTAGTTTTTATTTTCATCTATAATTAATACTCCATGCATGTGGCGTAAGATTCGATGTGACGGGGAATCTTGAAAAGATTTTGTATTTCAGGGTTAACTAAACAAGGCCTGGAAATGGAAAAGAAAGGCGTAGTTGACTGTGACCACGTCTGACTCTCGTGCAGCATCTTCCCGGGCCATGCCTGAAAAGCAGACGCCTGAGACCTGGCACGCTCTGTTTTTGCAGTACAGTATTTTTGAAGCAACACGAGCACGCAAATCACGGCTTAGACTGACTCCAACAGCGACAAGGCAAAACGGCGACCCATTACAAGGTTTAGGTGCTGCACAGTAAATAGGTTACGGACCCAAAAACATAATTTTCCAACAGCCGGAAGGCAAAAGGAGGCCCATCCGCATCTCCCTCCCCGGTCCGCTCAACCTGCAGCCTGCCGTCATCGTCTGGGCCCACCAGTACTAGTGCAACAGGATTGCATCGCGGGGGAGAAAGGACGCATATTTGCGTTTCGGCTCAGCTGGTACCAAAAATAGGTGTTCTATTTGCATATGCTGTTGGAGACTATTTTTTGGTACCCAAAACACTGTGCACTACCTAAAATGCATTTGGGTCACGCTTTGGCTGCTCTGTTGGAGACAGCCTTACATACATGTTACTCCTAGGCCTTGTTTAGTTCAAGCTGAAAACCAAAAAATTTTCAAGATTCTCCGTCACATCGAATCTTGTGGCACATGCATAAAATATTAAATATAGACGAAAACATAAACTAATTAGACAGTTTAGTTGTAAATCACGAGACGAATCTTTTGATCCTAGTTAGTCTATGATTGGATAATATTTGTCATAAACAAACGAAAGTGCTACAGTACCGAAAACTTTTCAATTTTCGGAACTAAACAAGGCCCTAGATTTTGAGTTGCGCTAAGCGGGATTGTCCTAATTTTGATAGAGTTATATTTAATGTGGTAATTAAATATCAATACCTTTCTCTATAAACTTAATCAAAACTTAAAAGTTGCAATACCTTGATTTAGAATAAACTTATGACGTGTTTGGTTGGAGGTGATAAAATTTAACAAGCATTGTAGTATTTTTCGTTTTATTTAACAATTAGCGTCCAATTATGGACTAATTAGGCTTAGAAGATTAGTCTCGCAAATTATCCTCTTGCTGTTGTTTTAGTTTTACAAATAGTATATGTTTAGTACTTCATGCATGTGTTTAAACATTCGATGTGATGGGTGATAAAAAAAACGCATGGAACCAAACAGGCCCGAAAAGTCATAGCTGAAAGTTCATTCTATTTATTGATTTATTGTGAAAGAAAAAATGTTAAATAACTGATACATTTAGATTTACTGTGAGAGAAAAATATTTCTGAGCAAACGTGCTCTTAGACACCTTTGTGTTTTCCTAGAACAGTGGAGTGCTCCGTAACCAGTAGGAATACTTGCCATCTTTTCTGTTTTCTATCTACCAGCGAAAAGCGCACCAACACTCTAACAGTGATGTCCCACTGTCCCAGCCCCGTATATTTGAACTCGAGTTTCAGTTTCAGCTTTCACTTAACTTATCAACATGGATTATCAGCCATTCTATCATATTTTTCTCTCACAACAAATCAGTGAATTTGAATTGTACTTTTCAACATCAACATATTACACGGCATAAACAGAATTCATAAGATAGATCAGCTAGCCCTTCATCATTTCCTCTTTCTGCTGTTGTAACTTGTCAGTTAGCTCTTTATCGCCATATAGGCGCAAATGGACCTAAGGTGACAGTACACGGTACCAGCAAATTGCATTTGAGGTCAACACCAAAACATTTCACAACACTTTGAGCGTCAGGTACACGTACACCGGAGATGGGCCGACAGGCAGGCGTGCATCCTTCAGCAGATGCTCCTCAGAGATACTGAAAAGGCTACTAATAATTACATGAGTAAACCAATCAGGGCGGCTCCAACTATCTAAATCCCAGACAAAATAATCATTAGCAAATGGAGAAGGGCTTCTGCTTAGTGGGCCCGAGGGGCGGACTACAATGCGTGGAGAAGAGCATCGGCTGCAAGCTGCAACCTCACTCGCTACCCAGTTTTACAGACCCATCTTTTATAAGCTTTATGCTAAGGCTATTGAAGCGCCCTCTTGAATAATGCCGCGATGCTTTTCTCCAATCTGTGCCAGTTTTCATCATCGCTACAAATTCTTCATAGCTAATTTTACCATCCTGCAGAAACAATGAAAGTTATTGAGATGATGGAAGAATATTTGAAGGCAGAAGCTATCTCAGGGGCCTTAGGTGAATCATTAACCTTATCTGTGTCAACTTCTTGCAATATGTCATTGACCACGTCCATGGTATCGGCTCCCCCATCCTCCTTCAGGGCTTCCTGAAGCTCCTCAGGCTCAATGAAACCATTGCCATCCTTGTCGAAAAATAGGAAGGCCCGCCGAAGGTGCTCATCATTTGCCATCCTTTGTAAATGAAGTGAGACAGCCAAAAATTCACCATAATCTAGTGCTCCTCTACCATTTGTATCCACCTATTATTCCAAACATAAAGATATGATATGCAATCAGCACCTGATTCTTGTTAATGATAGATGAAGCCAACCATGTCACCTAGTTCTCAAATTGACACTAAGTCACTCACATAGCAAAAAAAGGCCTTATATGAATCTAAGCAACCAAGGGAAAAATAAAGGTGTAATAAATTAGTTCAATGGCATGTCACCTATGAGGCCCTATATTTATCAGCTTTCAAAAAACGTACAAATTGAGTAGAACAAACAAGTCCTTCAGGGAAATGGGAGTAAATGTTTCATTATATGTATAATGCCATATTGACAACCTCCAAATTCTCCAGGACCAAGCACCACCTAGTGCAACTATAACTAAATTGCTGGGCTCCATGGAACACTAACAATCCAACATATTAGACATCAATGGTAGCAGAAATCATGTGATTCAGATCAATTACAACTGGAGATAGTGACTCAATCAATTAAACAAAACATACTTACAGCTTCAATAAGCATTTGCACTTCTGATTCTGCAAGATGAGAACCAAATTTTGCAATCCCACTCTTTAACTCTTCATAAGAAACTATACCATCATTATCAGTATCCATCACCTTGAACATCTCCTTTATGTCCTCAACCTCTTCAGCTGACAAGTGGTCAGCAATAACCTAGTCAAGTACCAGTTTGTCAGTAAAGCAAATTGTTTCCATGGTAGCTAGAAAAAGGATGCATTCAAACACACTAGATCATTTTCATGATAAAGAAAGGTTTCGAACCCTTAGAGCTCTTCTTTTGAATCTGTTCATCCTTGAAAACTGTTTCAGCCTTGACTTTACAATGTCTCCAAGAGGAACATTTGGAGCTTTCTTAGCATTTTGAAGCCAGGGATGCTCTGTGATACCAGAAACAACGAAAAGGGCAAGTCAGAACATTAGAGTATCTACCTGAACCCAAAAAAAAAAGTTGGGGAGGATGCCAGGTAATTCCATATGAACTTTGCACATTATCTATGGTGTATACAGCATGGAAATTTAAATAGCTCTTGATTACAATCCAAGATCCTAAGAAATAAAAGCATGTAGAGCTCGAATATTTGAAGCATAAAATAGCAAAGATTGAACAAACTTGGTGGTATCTAATTCATTCAAGTGATCAGTATGTATAGAGGTGCAGAAAATGGTATTCTCTCAATTGCTAAAACAATATCCATCATCTCCTTTTCTAGATAAACAACAAGCTTCTTTTACCAGCTTTTCCTTTTGAGAATGAATACATCTGCAAGTAACTGCCACCTGGAAGTTGCCATGAGGTGCAATAAGAAAACACGTCTAACTCCAAAGACTGTCTAGAAGTAAGAGCTACAGAAAAGCATTTACTTCCACTTTTAACTTCAACTTTGATCCATCATTTTTTGTTGTCACTAATCAATTTTACAATCATAGCATTCTGTAACTGTACCTAGTCAGATTACCTAAGCAAGTAGTCAATACACTTGGAAGCTAAAAATGTGACACAAACTATAGTTGCACCAACTTCTGGAACAAGGATACAGAGTAGATCCTGCAGAAGTTGCACCAACTACACTTTGAAACTATGTTTGATCCATGTTACATAGACACCTGTGTGGTATCAGTGTCCGATTCGGGTGCAGGGGTCCGATTTGGCAGAATTTTTAGGGATCCTCCAAATGGCACTTGGAATCCAAGTATCCAACATAGGTGTTGGGTATCTGACTAGGCAAAGAAATAGGACACAGGTGTCTGGGTAACACTGGTGTTGCTCCCTTCAACTGAACTGATCTGATGCAATGTGCCATACAATGAAGCACTATGAGTTAATAGGTTTGAAATACAGATACAACCTACCAAGAACTTGCTTTGCTGTTAGCCTGAGCTTTGGATCAGGTTGAAGCATCTGCCGGACAAGATCTTTAGCATTATCTGAAACATTGGGCCAGGGTTCTCGCTTAAAATCTATATTTCCCCGAAGAATAGCTTGTGCAACTCCTTGTTCAGTCTCTGCAATTATTACCTGGTAAGCTCATTTGCACAGAAGTAATGCTAGAGGACAAGATGTTCTCACAAATGAAATCCCTTTACCTGCCCAAAATGGAGGAACACCACATAACAAAATATACAAGATAACACCAGCGCTCCATATGTCTATTTCAGGTCCATAGTTCCTCTTCAAGACTTCAGGAGCCATGTAGTATGGACTTCCCACAATTTCCGAAAACTTTTCACCTGGAAAGGAAAACAGTGCTTTTATGAGTTTGAAACAAATATCATACAGACATTTAGCAAAGGAAACCAAAAAAACACACATCACAAAGCAAGTAAATTAAGTACATCAAATCATAACCAAATCCCAACACACTATGTGGATGACAATTTACAGCAACTGCAAAAATAGTTGCATTGCAGCCGAAGCAAGGGATCATTTGTTTAGGTGATAAGGAGACACGGAGTTCCGTGAGTGCTGCTAAGACAGCTAAGTCTTAATGGAAGTTGCTTGAAACATACTTCTATATGCAAATTTGTATTTCAAAATATTGTTGTACATAATCTGAGTTTCCTAAAACATCTTACCTCAGTTGAACCTGAATAAGTATACGATGCTATAGGCAAGTCGCTATGCTGAGAAACAGCTACGTGACGTGTGCTCCCACTAATGGTTTCCAAATTCTAAAAATAGCTGGCAGGCAGCGACTCAGCAAGCCAACATGTCAACCTAGCTCAGTAGATTCGAATCTCTGAGCTCACCGCACCGTCTGCAGCAAAGCTAGCAAGAATGCCTGTCACAGGCAACAGCAAAGTAGTTACCTTGGACTGATAAGTGCTGTCATGTCCAGTACCTCAAGTAGTTCCAAAAGGCAAATCCAAAGAAGTAACGTTAGTAGCAGAGAAGAGGAAGACCAATTCTGCCTCAGATTGCGCAAGCATGAGAAAAGCAAGTGGCTACAGAAATGACCACTACAGATAATCCCCACTAACTAGAACGGCGACCAACCCCACGGATCCAGCCTGAATCCACGGAAAAGTCCAAAATTGCGGCCAGCTGTTCGTCCAAATGAAATCAGGGACGGATCTCGGTGGCCGGAGCTTACCGGGCTTGAAGAAGATGGAGAGGCCGAAGTCGATGGCCTTGAGCGGCGAGTTCTCCTTCTTGTTGGCGAAGAGGAAGTTCTCGGGCTTGAGGTCCCGGTGGATCACGCCGTGGCGGTGGCAGAGCTGCACGACCTCGACGATGGTGCGGGTGACCGCGGCCGCCGCGCGCTCCGTGTAGTGGCCCCTGGCGACGATGCGGTCGAACAGCTCCCCTCCCTCGCAGAGCTCCATGACGAGGTGCACGGCGCCGTCGTCCTCGCACGCCTCCCGCAGGGACACGATGCTGGCGCTCTTGGGCAGGTGCCGCATGATGGCCACCTCCCGCCGCACGTCCTCCACGTCCACGGGCGTCCGCAGCTTCCGCTTGGAGATGGACTTGCAGGCCAGCAGCTCCCGCGTGCCCCGGTCCATGCACAGGTACGTCACCCCGAACTCGCCGCGCCCGAGCTCCCTGTCCAGCGCGTACTTCTCCTCGATCCCGGCGCCCACGTCGCACCCTTCCTCCCCGAGCACCGACAGCCGCTTCTTCTCCCCGGCGCCGCCCCCGCCTCCGGCGCCGTTCCGCGCCTGGTGGGGCTTCTTCTTCCCGCCGCCTGCGGAGGCCGGGAAGTGCGACGACTTGACGTCTTCCCGCGCCGCGGCGGCCGGCGAGCGGCAGCAGTTTCCCATGGCTGCTGCCGCGCGAGATTGGGAGTGGGGGCACTAGGGTTTGCGCGGCATTGGGCACTGTGCGAGTGGGGGAGGAGCCAGGAGGAGAGGGAGGAAGGGGGGGCTAGAGAGAGAAGCAGCTAGACAGAGAGAAGCCAGGCGAGGCGAGCGAGGCGAGGCGAGGCGTGCGCAGAGACGAGACGAGGCCAGGCACAGGCGAGAGTGCGAGACCTGTGTCGGGGTATAACGGTAAGGACGAGGCGTGGGGGATGGGTTTCCGGGGACGCGTAGCAGGCACTGTGGGCCCGGAAGACACCCCACGTCGCGCTGTTCTTTTAGCTCCAATGGTTCACTGGAACACGGGCCCGGCGTGGGGTCCGGTGGGCCCCACGGTCGCCGGGGACGGGAAGTTTGAGTGTTTGACTGACGGACTGGGTCCGAAGGCGGACCAGGGAGAGTTTCGATCGACTCGACAGTCAGACAGGCCGTGTAGTGGACAGAGGAATCGGATATAATTCTGACAAGATTTAATTTTATATAACAATTTTAAAAAACGAGCGCTTGAGTGCGTTGGTGATTAGCGATTTGTTTAACCTGAAAGATTCCAAGGTGATGACATGTGATTGTGAATGTCAGGAATCCAGGGCTTAGAATGTCGAGCGAGGCACAGTGCTGTTTGCACGCTTTGGAAATCTTCAAACCGGTTCTTCTTCTCTGATGTTTTTATATATGAAATTTTGGACGGTCGCCTGAATAAAAAAAAAACTTGTTCTTTTATATATGAAAACCGTATGCAAATAAAGCTTATAGAAAGCTGAAAGTGCTTTCTTTCTTGCCCTAAAGTCTTATGATTCGGCCATAGTCATCTCCAACTCTTTATGACCAAGTCAGATGCTCCCAATTGCACATTTTCATTCTTGATTGTTTTTTTTTTTGACAATAGTCGGAAATTCAAGGTAGCCGCCATAGAAGATAATCAAGGGACTGAAGGCTCAAAGTGCTTGTCAGCTCGGCGTAAACCAGGGAAATCATGAGAATGCAAGCTGTAATCCTTCTTTTTATTCTCTTCATTTCGCTATACGTCAAATCAAAGCGGGCTGCTGGTAAGAGCCGTTGAAAAATGTGGCGAACAGTGAGGCTGAAGAATTCCACGGGATATTCTTCTTGCCTGGCCTGCAATTACCTCCTTCATAAAATGGTAGCATAAATAATTCAAATAATCACAGTCACATCACGTTCCTCGCCCTGTGTTAAGGGTTTGGTGGAGCCGTACGTAAACGACGGCGGCCCTCCAAAAATGTCGTTATGGGTTGATAGGATCAACTTTGAGTTGGAATAATCACAGAAATACTTACAAAACACAATCCTGCTCCTGGTAGTAGATGACAAAATCAGCGCCAAACTCGATCTACATTCTACCGTGGTCACAGCCGGCTTTGGCGGCGCATACGTAGTACGTATGCATTGTTCCGAACGGTTCTATGCTTTGTCTCGCTGGACCAGGTACCCCAGGTCCCCAGCTACTCAAAGTACGCTCCGTTGAGCCCGTTCGCTGATTAAAAAATTATGACTAAAAGTATTATTCGCTGATTTATTGTGAGAAAAAACTACTAATGAGTATCAGAAAAAGTATGGTTTATAAGATAAGTGAACAAACTTAATAGTCTTATCTTTCAAAAAATATGCATTTGTTTCGTAAACACAAGCCGGCGTTTTTTAAGAATGAAAGTCTGCATTATGATGCCCTTTCTAAGTGATATGCGGGCTCTGATTTTTACAGCCGCTCGATGTGCTAAACTGAGGTGCCAAGCAAACCAATTACGTACTGTAGATACGTGTAGAAAGATCGGTGACCCTAAACCCTATATAAGGACGTAAATATGGTAAAAACACGCCCCAATCACGTGGTAGCAGTTAACGCGATGAACTAACTACCGTTACTCTATCAGTAATGACTTTGCGACAGAATCTCCTGCCATGGTGATTGGTGAATGACAGACACAAGACCAGAAGGAGTCATCAGTGGTCGTACCGACCATGGGTTTAAAAATGGAGGCGCCTGCCCGGACCGACCCGCTTTACGCTTCCTTTTTACGTTGGGCGCCATGATGCGCCCGTGTTTCTTGTGTCCCCAGGCTTTGCCACTGCCAAAAAAGGGTCCCCCTCTTAATGATTGATCACGCAACAACAGGAACAGGGCCCGCGCCCCGCCGCCTCGCCGTCGTCGATCTGAGCAACGGCCGTGATTGCCCCACGGCCTCTTGCCACGTCTTTCGGGCCATCGACACGTCCACGATGTGTAGGAAGCTGTAGAGAACGGGTATGAACGCAGATCCCAGGCACAGCCGCGGCACAGCACAGGCGATGAAGATGAGCGCTCGGATGGGAAGCGTACGAACGAGGTCGAAGAGAGGCCTCGCTGACACGCGGGGCCGGCTGCCCTGCCCCGCCCCTGCATACACGTCGTGGGGGCCTGGGGGCTGGATGCTGGGGGCTCCCCGTGTTTGTTCGTACCTTGGATGCAAGCTAGCTGCCGCTGCCGCGTGTACCAGTGCTGTATATGCCGGTCCGTATATGCCCAGACGGAATCGAGAGGAGTTCACACTTCACAGTGCAGCGCTGCAGATGTACCGTCGAGACGAGACCGAATCTCACGCCTTGTTTAGATACACACAAAAATTCAAAACTTAACGAAATGAAGTATTAAATATAGATAAAAAAAATAACTAATTGCACAGTTTAACTGTAAATCACGAGACGAATCTTTTAAATCTAGTTACTCCACAATTAGACAATATTTGTCAAATAAAAACGAAAATACTACAGTGTCAAGATCTAAAAACTTTTTGCATCTAAACAAGGCCTCATTGTTTCTTTTTCGGTAGATAATTTTTTTTTTAAAATTTTAACATTGTAACATTTTTGTTTGTATTTAATAATTATTGTCTAAACTATAGACTAGCTAAACTCAAAAGATTAGTCTCGTAAATTATAAAAAACTGTACAATTAATTATTTTTATCTATATTTAGTGCTCTATGTATGTGTTGTAAAATTTGATATAACGAGAAATTTTGAAAAAAAATTAGGATTTTGGGATGGACTAAACAAGAGGCATTTATAGTCCCTTTCTCTCTCTGTGTTGTGGCCGTGTGGGCGGTGTGGGAGTGTGAAGATTGGACTGATGGTCTGAAGTTTTCTAGTGTATACCAATGACTAGGGCCTTGTTTAGTTCTGAAAAAATTTCAGATTTTATTACTGTAACACTTTCATTTTATTTGATAAATATTGTCCAATCATGAACTAACTAGGATCAAAAGATTCGTCTCGCGATTTACAGATAAACTATGTAATTAATTTTTGTTGCTTCATACATGTGCCGCAAGATTCGATGTGACGGGAAATCTTGAAAACTTTTTGAATTTCGAAGTGAACTAAACAAGGCCTAGGGGCGCTCGTACGTGCCTACTGGGGAAGCTCAAAAGGACGCTATCTTTGTGCCAAACATAATCGCGGGGACGTATCTGAATCTGACTATCGGTTGTTGAAGGTCTTGTGCGATCTGGGCAGAACGAACGTTAGGCCACACACACTTGCGGTTTTGGAGTAGGAACGGATGTTTGCTGAGCAGTGTTTGGTCAGTCCACATCCCAGACACCAGACTCCAAAAGGTAAGGCTTTGTTTTCACCAAAATTCAAAAAGTTTTCAAAATTTTCCGTCACATCAAATCTTGTGGCATATACACGAAGCATTAAATATAAATAAAAACAAAAATTAATTACACAGTTTGTCTGTAAATTACGAGACGAATCTTTTGACTCTAGTTAGTCTATGATTAAACAATATTTGCCACAAACAAACGAAAAATACTACAGTAGCGAAATCCAAAAAAATTTCACATCTAAACAAAGCCTAAACCTATTTCGTCCAAGAATTCCAAAATTGCATTACCGTACTTAGGACCTATTTGGATGGGTTAGGAGTAACAATTACTCCTGTTAGCTCCTATAAATAAACTAGTGAACCAATATTGGACTAATAAGATGTTTATAGACTTAAAATTAGTTAACTAATTGTTAGTTCTTTAGATCTAAACAGGACCTCACTTTGACCAAACTTTTTTTTTGAGAGATCATTTTGACCAAACTTCTTAGACTCCCAAAAAGCTCAGCATGCTCAAGCGACCATTGTACTTCACTACTCCGTCTACTCGATCGCCATCACCAGGGAGGGAACAGCAGGAGTGGTACAGGACAGCGCCCTTTCTTTCTCTTGCAAATGTGGCCATCATCAGATACAGAATAGAGTAATAGACGGAGTTGCACGATTGGTGGGCCACGGGCCCACAGCTCATCATAGCGAAAGGGTCCGGTGGAAACTGACAAATATGGTCATCACTCATCAAACGAACGGAGTTGCACGGCTAGCCCATCTCTGCATGCTCCTTGGAAAAAACCTGGACTTGGGCTTTCATGTGCCGTTAAACCGAACGGCCCATCCATTCTTTGCTAAACGGCCCGTGCGGCACAAGCACAGCCCGACCACAAGCATCGAGCCATCGACACGACGAATCGAATCGCATGTCGCCATCCAAATTCCGAGCCCGATGCCGGACGCCCACCCTCCACCAAGGCACCAAAGATGCCGGGCGCCTGGTTCTCCCACTGACCATTGGGACCCACATAGCAGGTTGGAGAGGAGGTTCCCTCCCTGCGACTGCGAGACTGCGACCCTGCCCCCCTTCAACCCGCGTCTCGAGAGAGACGGAGACCGGAGACGCCCACGAGGCCGTCCTCCGCCGCGACGCGCCATGGATCGCGCGCAGTTGCTCCTCGTCGGACTCCCGGCCTTCCTCTTCTTCTCCGACCTCACTCACATCTTCGCGCCGCCGCCTCCCCACCTCCGCCACCCCCATCACCACCCTCCTCACCACCACCATCACCCGCATCCGCCGCACCATCCCCACCCGCACCCGCCGCATCATCCCCACCCGCCTCACCACCACCCGCAACCGCCGCACCACCACCAGCACCCCGACCCTTCTGCGGCAATCATACAGGTAGGTCATGAACCCTAGTGGAATCCGATCGCGACCCGGTCTCCGATCTGGATGGTGAACTGACTTGTTGCTTCGATGCAATTGCAGGAGCCACGTGTGGATGGGGCTGGATTCGGCAGCACGGTGGAGCTGCAATTCTGTGCCTCCTGCTCGTATAAGTGAGCTCGCTCGTCCACTGTGTCTTGGGGTTGCGCGTACTGGTGGTTGCTTGTTGGATTCCTTTGGTTATTTGTTGTGTGTGGGCCAAAATGAACATGCGCTAGTTAATGTTGGAATTATGGAATGTCGCACACTTTCTGCAAATAACCATACTCAGTGATCCGTTACGAGGAAGGGTGACAACCATCAAAGCATCTCTAGTGTTAACCAACTCTTTAGTAGAGGATCTCCGATCACTACAACTGGGCTTCACTCACCATTTCCAGCAAGTCTAGTATTTGAAAAAAAAGAGGGGGAGGGGGGGTAGGCGTCCACTGAGTGCTGCAGCTAGCTGCAAGCATGGATGTGGCTCTGCGAGTGTTCTCGTTATTTGTTACATGATGAGCTTGGCCACTTGGCAGGGAGAATTGTTAGCATGGACTCATGGTGGTGGGTTACTAGGTTTTCTTCTTGCAAGTTGTAGGCTTGCGGTGGATTGTGCCACTTGATTTCATTGTTGCGTATGGCTTCCAGTCATCCAGTGGGCTTCAAGCCATGAGTCTACTTGGTGCTTCAATTCTTTATTTTGGCACGGGGAGGGGTGGTGGGAGGGAGCCTGGTTTTACCTCCACCCCTGGCATGATTTGAATTGCATAGGGTTGTTTATTTGGCAGTTGGCACACCAATTCACTGCTACCACCACTGAATGATGAATTTATGACTGTTGTGTGTTCATGGATAGTTACTAACTCGCTATTGTGGGTTTGTGGTATTTTATCACACACAATAGTTGGTAACTTAACACCAAGTCAGATTATTGTGTGTAGTACGTTAAAATTATAGCAGGAAACTGGGGAAGGGATAGGTGTCAGTCACTTGTTCTTCATGGCTGTTTTGATTGTCTAATGGAGACCTTAAAAAGGACAAGAAAGATTGAAAGAAGTAGATTCTAGTGAATGTAAAATATTTAGGGCCTGTTTGGCAACTTAGCAATCTTTTACAGCTCAAATTTGTTACACCTGTAATTCCTTCTGCGCTAGGAATCCCTTGTATCCATTTCTGCCTGTGATTTGCTGTTGGATTGCTGAGAGGTAGAAACTAACCTGCGTCCCGGCCTTATAGAAGCTAGTGAATTAAACAGACAGTAAAAGCAAACGAAGTCAGGAACAATTAAGTGAAATTGATGTCAGTTTGGGTACATATTCTGAAGTCAGCAAACTTGCACCCATAGTATCCTAACTACTGGAGGTCAGCTGTTGGATGATAGTGAGTGGGCATGCATGATTCATTTTGTATGAGATGAATAGATGATATCATAACAATACTTTTGTGTACTGGATTGTAGGCCTCATAGTTTGAGTTTAGCAGGTTCTTAATTTGATGTCTTGTAAAATCTTTAAATTTAGAGAAATGTATCTTTTATGTAAACCTTATCCTCATGTTACTACAATAGCATGGGCTATCACTTGAAAATTCTTCAACAGTCCTACTTATGTTATATGATTTGCTTTATTGTTTATTGTTATTCCCAAGCCAATACAGAATTTTAAAGGTATGGAGAATCAGAGATCAATTTGAGTTGACTGCAGTAATTCTGCCAGGCTTGATAATTACAAACCAGATTGTTGACGTATGTTCATGCTTTAATGATGTTGTTGAGGGCAGGAGAGTTGATAATTAGACAAACACCACTCCCCAATTTCGGTGCTTTAGAAATCTTTTAACCACAGAAAGCAGTGAGGCATTCTAAAAGGAAACTCCCTCTAAAAGCTGACTTGATGCGCATATGTCTTGCATTTCCATACGTAGATATCAATTGTAATGTCTCCTATCTTGTCAAGGACCTGGACTGGTATAATAAGACAGTGCCACCCTAGTGAAGCATTTTAGGAAATTCAACTTGATTGAAAATGGATTTTATAAACGTGCGATCTTAGCTAGCACTTGAGGGAATAGTTGGCTTCAGATTTATGGGCCACAAGATTGGGTGAAGAAAAAGAAATGGCTGGCATGGAAAATTTGTGGGGTGGCCCTACAGATAAGAGTAATGTTTTAGGGTGGTAAGCGGAGCTGAAAAACGGGTTATTTTCTGGACGCTTGTGTTCAATTTTCAACTGTATAAGTGCTTTTTTTTTATCTCATTGGAAGGAAGGTCTGAAGGTGTCTACGTAATCTAATGCACAGCATAGCTACTGGCTCCTCTTGATTTTTCCCACAACTGAGCTAGCACTGCTCAGCTACATCATTATGCTGCTTTACTCAGACCATGTATTGTTGCTCTCCCCATTATCTAACCTAATGTCACAAGCCAGGACAAAACTTTTTTAGGAGTGAAACTTAATAAGTGGTGAAGAAAAGTACATCTTTCATGCATAGAACTATAGAAGTTTTTTTGCTAAAGAAAAGTACATTTTCATGCATAGAAGTTCAAAACCTATGCTTTATATCTACATACTCCCTCCAACCCAAAATAAATAACTTTCTGAGGTTAAAATTTGTCCCAAAAAAACATTCTATAAAAACACAGAACACTTCCTCTTAATGCAAAATCACGGGTGCATGTAAATGGTAATTTGCTAAATCTTGGAGATATCATCTAGGAAAGGAAAGGAGATGAGGGTACATGCTTCTTTTGCCATCATCTTTAATCTGTCTGAAAAAATATAAAATTATTTATTTTGGGACAGAGGGTATACATGTTATTCTGAATACTTTTTTTTTGTTTTACACTGTAGGGGAACTGCGGTGACCATGATGCGCATGCTGGAAACCTCATTTCCTGGCATTCATGTTATCTTGCATAATTATCCTCCTCCATTCCCCAAGCGTGTACTCAGCAAAGTTGTCCCAATTGTTCAAGTTGGAGCCATTGCAACAATAATGGCTGGTGACCATATTTTCCCAAGGCTTGGAATGGTTCCTCCTCCATGGTACTACTCACTTCGCGCCAATAGATTCGGAACCATGGCAACAATCTGGCTATTTGGCAACTTTGCTCAGTCCTTTCTACAAAGCTCTGGTGCCTTTGAAGTTTACTGCAATGGAGATTTGGTATGCTTCCTATGTTAGATGCAACCTTATGTTTTTCCTTTGTGTTGATTTGATGCAAAATGCTTTATATATCAGGAGGTGTCATCTGTTTTGAAAAAGGATTAGTTCTATCTCTAGGATTACTTGTGTTATGTTGCAAATTCTATTGTGAAGTTACAAAGTTTTTTGTTTCACCTTTTCTTCCATGGCATCCTTTTGCCTTCCTAGATGACAGCAGGATTTTAAAACCTCTGCATCCCTTCATTATTTTACTCAAATCACTTCCACTTTTCAGGTATTCTCAAAACTTGCTGAGCAGAGGTTCCCTAGCGAGTTCGAGTTGCGGGAGCTTATTGGCAGCAGACTGCCTGAGTCTCCATTTGGGAGGAATCTGGGGAAAACCTTGACTTAGATGACGACCCCAGAAATCAAAGCTCAGAATGCCACAATTCAATCTGTTGCTTTTAAGGTATTATTAGTAGGTAGTAACTATTTGGTGTTGATCTATCGAGGATGCACACTTGTCTGTAAACACAACTTTCCAGCTTGTATAATGGATCTACGGATCACCTGACATGAGAAGGTGACCAAAGTACTACAAACTGTGTGATGACAATGGGACGGTAAGGATATTATGATGGCCTGGTAGCTTCTGGGAGATTTGTAAGTATGTTGCTCACATCACTACCTCGACCACTATCTGCATGATCTGTCATCGCATTGAAAAGGTGTATAGTTTGGCATTGATTAAACGAGCGAGATGTAAAGTTACAATGTTGGCATTGCTTCATAATAGGGCCTTGTTTACTTCCTCTCAAAAACCTAAAATTTTTCAAGATTTTCCGTCACATCGAATCTTTAGACGTATGCATGGAGTATTAAATATAGATGAAAATAAAGACTAATTACACAGTTTGGTCGAAATTGATAAGACGAATCTTCGGAGCCTAGTTAGTCCATGGTTGGACAATAATTACCATAAACAAACGAAAAAACTATAGTGTAACGAAATGTTTTGGTTGAGGAAGTAAACACGGCCCAGGGGAGGATAGGAGCTGAACGCCTGCATCGTTGACATCGAGAGCTCATTAAATTCATTTATAAGCGAAAAACACAGGTTGTCACTGTGCTTGAGGCCTCTGATGCAATTGTGCCCTGAAGCCACCCTTGCTCACTAGGACTTCAAACGCCTATCGCTACATAGTTACGTATGAAGGGTGAGTTGACGATTTTTGTCTGGCCAGGCAAGTTTGGAAAGTTGATTTTTGCGTGACCAGGCAAGTTTGGAAAATTGTGTTTGGATGGATGCCTGCCTGAGAATGCTAACTAAAGTAAATTGATTTTGGATTAGCTAAATAAGGCCTTGTTTAGTTTCCACCTAAATACTTTTCACCCCATTCCATCGAATGTTTAGACATATGCATTAAACAAAATATAGATAAAAAATAACCAATTCCATAGTTTGCATGTATTTTGTGAGACGGATCTTTTGAGTCTACTTAGTCTATGATTAGATACTAATTGTTATAGTTACACATGTGCTACAGTACCTAATTTTGTTTATGGTGTGAACTAAACAGGCCCTAAAACCAGTGTACATTATTATAGTTTGCATATCCAGATAAATTGTTTGTATTAGTCATTTTTCTAAGTTCATAAGATTGTTTAAAATAATTATTTTTTGCTATATTTAGTTAGATTAAAGCATGATAAATTAAAGTAAATAATTATTTTTAACAAAGTTCTCTTGTCAAGTCCACATAATCATGTAGTTAATTAAGAAAAAGAGATATGATGAAACCCGTCCGAGGCTGTTCATCGAGGCAATTGAAGCACTTTTGAACCAAACAAGCCCGAAGAGCTACAGGTACTACTGAGTTACTAGTACCCATGAAGAGCTATTGATAGTATGATCATAAATCACAAAAGAAAAATAGCACAAAAGGCAATAATATCAGGAAAAATAATGTTATCTTAACACAAACTAGTTAATTAAAACATTTTAGAAAAAATATTTAAAAGCAAAGGAACACATTGTCGTTTTTTAAAATGAAATAACCAATAAGGCATTGTTTTTTTTCAAATAACAATAAGGCTCCACTTGTCATGAATATATGTTGGTAGCTTACAATAAACACAATTTTGTGCCAATAACTTGTCGCCAATCCATATAGCTAGATACGAACACAAGACTAGCATCGCAATAGTATAATCATAGTATGAAGAACAATTGTGAAAAGACAAATACGTATTCTAATCCTGAAGAATCATTGATCCGCATTCTACACTCATGAATAGAAGACTGTAGTTGCTTATTTTTTTCTTCTAATAACATGGAGAAATATAAAAATAAACACCTATAAGCTGTACAGAAAAAAGGACAAAACAGATCCAGAATATAAGTACAATGCTTCTTTCATCATGAGATCTTGTGACATCAAACACATGCAGCCTCACATGAACACCAAATAGTTTATTCAACAACCTATAGTTTGTACTACCTCAATTCCAAATTATAAGACGTTTGACTTTTTTTAACTTCAAGTTTGACCATTCGTCTTATTCAAAAAAATTATGCAATCATAGTCAAATTTAAGTAATTTCTGAAGAACTTTTATTAATAAAGCAATCCATGAAAAAAGAAATAATATTTTACACAAAAAGTTTGAATAAGACGAGTGGACAAATTTGGTGTAAAAAAGTCAAACATCTTATAATTTGGAAGGGACTGAATATTAATTAACAAGGCATATACATTGTTCATAATGCCTTCTATTTACAATTTAAGGAACTCTTTTGAGCAAGAAAAACAGTCCGAGACTCAAGACTTTATCTAAAATTTTGGTTCGCGGAGACAAGGGCAAGAAGAATTGAGATACAGCAGCAAACAGGTTCGTACCTACTTAAGCTAACCCTTCTTGTTGAATCTATTGTTTTGAAGTTTGTTGAATCTATTGTTTGTTTCATTCTTTTCCATGTTAAGGATATCATCTTTTTACTTGTTAGTTTTCATTGCCTATGTATGTTGGTGTCATTATTTCTGAAACTTATTCTGAATAGTGAGACTAGTTTACAGGATAGCTATTTTGATTTAGAATGATGTTTGAGCAACTATTGTTTGTTTTCACCCTATTGTACAGGGAGTTTACGATTCAGTATGCAGGACACTAAAATATCACATTTACGCATATTACAAATAGTACCACCATCGTTTTTACTCCTGATTTTGCATCAGTTGTGCGTATTACAGTTCTTTAAATTAAGACATGTACTCTTTCTAACATGTATTTTTTTATCCATCTCTGTATAGAATTTTGCCCCCCTCACCGGCTTATTCCATATTTCTACAACTCTATTGTGAAGTCCTCATGATAGAACCAGCTGACTTCCATTTTAAATGGTTTTGCTATTCTCGTGAAGGCTGGTGTTCTAGTGTCAGCAGTAATGGCGTATGATTTGAAATACCTCTATCAAGAGCATGTACAGTCACCAAAGGATATTTAAATTCCCATTCAGCTGTCATTAAGGCCATATCAAGCTTTTCGTAAGTGGGATGAGGTAGAGAATTAACCCAAGTGAATTGTCTATCTGTCATATTAAGTTTCATAAGATCAAAGTTGTCAATGACAACACTGAACAGGAAAGGCCAGCGGTCACTAAATCTATCATTATTCTTCTCTCTGCTATTCCTCATAATATTAAAATCCCCACCGATTAGAATAGGAAGAGGTTTTTTTGGCAAGCATGTACGAATTCGGTCAAGAAAGGCGTTTTAAACTCCTCTTGAGCTGGACCATAGACTGCCATGAGTATCCAATTAAAATTACTCCCTCCGTCCAAGTTTTAGTAGCACGTCTGGATTCGGTAGAGGAACTTAGTGCGCCTGTGAAATTACTATATTGCCCCTATAGAGAAGAATTGACATCCATTGAATAGTCGAAATACTATCACATCGTTGTCCTCGTCCATGGAACAAATAAGGCCTTCTTTAGTTCACCCAAAAATCAAAAAGTTTTCAAGATTCCTTGTCACATTGAATCTTTCGGCATATACATGAAACATTAAATATAAACGAAAATAAAAACTAATTGCACATTTACATGTAAATCACGGGATGAATCTTTTGATCATAGTTAGTCCATGATTAGACAATATTTGTCACAAACAAACGAAAGTGCTACAGTAGCGAAATCCAAAATCTTTTCGCATCTAAACAAGGCCTAAATAAACTAATATAAATCTTGCGCTGGTACAACTGCACGCGTGCGTCAGGTTGGGGCTGCAGACCTACGTGATCGATTAATATTGGGAAATTTTTAAACTCCAAAAATGCAATTAAAACTTGGATGGAGGAAGTATCTGATTATTGCAGAGATGAAATTTGATATAAATTCCCCTTTACAATCAATGATAGATCAAGAGATGAAATATTAATGCCAAGGAGGATTCCTCCAGACTTCCCCCGAGGTGGTAGACAGTGCCAAATGAAATCTGTTAGGAGAGATTTGATTTAGACATGTCCTGCTTTCCTGTTTTCATGTCAGCCACGAAATCAAAGTTATGATCACGGATTGCTTCAGCTATGTAGCGATATTTAGCCAAGTCTGATAGACCTCTGCTATTTCAAAAGAAGTCTTTCATGGGGAAACTTTTTATTGAGAACCTTTCTTGTGGCTTTTACGATTTTTTGCTGCTATCTTAGATTTACGACCAGTAATCATAAGGCCCCAAATTTTTGTGTCCAGGTACAAAATCATCCAAGCCTACATCAGTTATTTCCATCACTAAGTGTTCGAGAAGGGTACTGTCATTTTCATATCCTCGTCGTCACTTGCCGCAAAGGGATTTTCAACTACTCCTAATCTTTTAGTCTCTTTTTGATTTGGTGTTACAGTTGTTCTATCGACTTCTGAATCAAGATATAAACAAAGCAAAACATGCTATCTTTCATTTTTCATAGTTTCCAGTTTACTTGCAATTGTGTTGTTATTTTTCCATAGCATTTATTCTGTTCATATGGTTATCCAGATGTGTTCTAATGTTTCCTATTTGATCCAGGTTCTATAGAAATCAACTGAAAGGTGTTTTAACTAGTTTGGAAGCTGATGGGTGGCAGCTTGCAGACACCTTTTTTTTTTTCTTGGAATCCTGGAGAAGTTTGGGTTTATTGGCCATTGCAGTTTTAGTTATGTTGTCTTAGGCCTTGTTTAGTTCACCCCCCCAAACCAAAAACTTTTCAAGATTCCCCGTCACATTAAATCTTGCGGTACATGTATGGAGCATTAAATATAAAGAAAAATAAAAACTAATTATACAGTTTGTCTGTAAATCGCGAGATAAATCTTTTGAGCCTAGTTACTCTATAATTGGACAATATTTGTCAAATAAAAATAAAAGTGCTACAGTACCCCAATTCAAAAAATTTTGGTAACTAAACAAGGCCTTATTCTCGGAGAAGTATGAAAGATATTTTTGTTTTTAATGTGAAGACCCCTCATCTTTAACGGGAAGAGTATTGAGAAAGGAGGATGACTCAGTTCGGTTGTATGTAACGGCCATCACGTAAGATGATATATGCTTTGTTTATTGCAAGAGAAAGATCTATGAACGCTCATGTGACAGAGCCGGCTCTAATGGAGGGGCAGGCAGTGCGACCGCCGGGAGCCCATGGAGCTTAGGGGCCCAAAATAATATAGGTAATTAGTACATATAATTTTTTATTTGGCATATTAACATTTGGAGATCCAAGACAGAGTAGTCAAAGTCGTAGATTACTTTTTCTTTCGGTCCTATTCTACATAACGGTAGAAAAATAACAGATACACACGCCATCACAATAAGCAACACACCAACAACCATGATCGATTAGTATTTTCAATTTTTTTTCTTATTTGTTTTGTGTATTCTCGCTATGCTCGTATAGTGCTAGGGCCTAGCATTATAAATTTATAATTTAATATAGTTATCTGAATATATTAGATGTCGCCTAAGAAGCATTTGTCGAGTACTCAAAAAAAGAAAATAAGAAGAACAAAGTATTGTTATGTTTTATGAATTATACATATATTGTAAAGTAATTTTTATTATCCGTACTATATATATTAATTTTGATATAAAAGTTATTTGAACGAGCCCTTATCTTCTTACTTGCCCAAGGACCCTTAAAATTATAGAGCCGGCCCTAGTGACAGGACATATGGCAAATTGGCGATGCCTCTGCACTTTATATGCCCTGCCGTTTCTGTTGTTGTTGTTGCTGCTTTTCTTTCCACCTGGTGGCTGACCTTTATAACATTGGTACTTCTGGGACCTGTTTTATATTTTATAAACCGGGCAAATTGAATCGAATTGAACAGTAGCCTACCCGCTGCGCATTGGCATCTCCTCTGTCTATTCGTTGTTTGGAAATATTTGTGGATCCTATTCCTTGAACACATTGTTTCAGCAAAATCCATTCAGTATTTGCTTCATGGCGGTGGAAGAAGTAAAACCACATCCGTGGTTAGGAGCGAAAATGGCCGAGGCAAATCTCGTTAAGGGCCCGTTCGGTTAGCAGGGAACGAGACCTTGGAAAAAAATCCAGCTGGAACAGCAGGCTTAATTTGTATAAGAAAGCAAATCTGGAATGAATCCTGACTCTGGAAGGAGCTAACCGAACGAGCCCTAAGTCAAGTCGTGATTCCCACATTCGACTTGTAAATTTGTATTTATGGATACTAAAAATAATGTGTGGCATTACACACAAACCTCATAGAAACAACACTTAATACACCCTATCTAACCTTTTTTTTTTATGAAATCATTTTTAGTCAAGATGAGCCTTCTATTAAGGTACCAAAGGAAAGTTCTAATCTTCAAAGGCAACTTAACGCTTGACAAATAACTAAACAAGGGGTTCTCTCATCCTAGGTATCTAGACTTGTTGGTATTTGTCGAGTTCTCAGACTACTGAATTCCCGACAGAACTCGAATGAGGGGAACTTGACCAAGACTAGGCCCACACTAGGGTCCTCACTAGTAAAGATCCCTCTATAAATGACGGATTGATTATAGATACAAGTTCAATCAAGAATACACAAGTAAATGGAGAGGGACTTGGAAGTCCACAGCCCTTTCGATGGATTTGGAGGTCCAAATGTGTCCCATCATCAAGTTTTTCGCCCCGACCTTTTGACTCCCTCCATCAATACCACGGCAAATTTGTTCGCTTGATTGATAAGGGATGACTAAAAATATTATTTATTAATTTATTATGAGAGAAAAATACTGCTGAATTACTGATAAATTCGGTAAAGCAAACAAGCTGAATGACACGAGACGGTTAGAATACTTGTCCGAGTACGTGACAGTGGAAAATTGTGATTAGTCATAGCCCGAACTACGAACGAGGAGCGGCAGAAAATTGGGCCTTCAATGTTAAGGTAGGCCTTTGTTAGCAGAAGTAGCCCATGTCTGCTCCGAGACTCCCCAAGCCCACTCAGCCGAGTACCTAAACAGTTTGGCGGGAAACTGGTGCCTTCTGCAGGAAGGAGAGCAGCATACTCCAACGTTCCTAGACCAAATCTATAGACCACGCAAACTGCATCTGGGCCCAGTCTAGAATGCCCTCATGTACAAACAGGCGAGGCTTTCGTTTCGCTGACAACACACTACCAGAGCCGCGTGCCACTGGTCTACAAGCACCGCGCCTTGCAATTGCGATTCGTAGTGGCAACTTGGCAAGGCAAAACCCACTCCTCCCTCTCTCTCTCTCTCTCTCTCGGCTGGCGTCACCAGAAAACCACCCCATCGTCCTCCCACGCCACCACCAATCCCCCTTTCGCAAGCGGGCACAACACCGGCACCTCGGGGATGCCGCTCCGCCGCCTCGTTGTTCTCTCCGCCGCCGTCTCCGGCCACCTCCGCCGCGGCCTCTCCACGGCCTCCTCGCCGTCGCGGCCTCCGTGGGCGATGATCCGCGGCCCCATGGTTGTCAACTCGCCGGAGCCGCGCGCGTTACTCCACCTCCCCGCACCGCCGTGCATCTCCCAAATCCTCGTCCCCGCCCACCTCGTCGACGCCCCGCCCCGCCCCGACCGCGACAGCGACACCGTGCCCGTGCGCGAGGTCTTCGGCGGCCTCGTTAGCGCCGTGAGCGCCGACGGCCTCCTGCTCCTCGAATTCATGGATCTCCGTCTCCGCGAGGCTGCTCCCGTCTTCAAGCACGGCTACGATCAGGCACGCGCAGTGGACGGCGTCCAGATTGCCGACCTCACCCGCTTCGTCCTGAACCCGCTCAGCGGCCAGATGTTCCGCCTCCCTGACATCGATGGCACGAAGAAGACCGTCTCCTGCGTGGACATCGGCATCCTCACCCAATCCGAACGCCCGGACCAGCCGCCTGACAGGTACGCTGTCGCCGTGCTCAACGACTACAACGATGGGGGGCAGCAGAGGTTCGTCATGCGGCGGTTTCTCTCGCAAACTGGAAAGTGGGACGAGCTGGTGGCTTTGCCGTCCCCGTCCCCGCACCCGATGGGCCGCTGGATGGAGGTGGTGGCCTTCGCCGGCCGACTGTGGTGGGTTGACATCAGCTGCGGCGTCATCTCGGCCGACCCGTTCAGCGACCGGCCGGACCTGCATTTCGTCGAGCTGCCGAGGGGCCGCGTGACGGAGCCCGTGGAGCACCTGGACGGTTTCTGTCGCGTGGGGGTCACTCAGGGGAGGCTCCGTTACGCAGAGGTGTCCCGGGAGGAGCCTTTCCTTGTTAGTTCGTTTACCCTTGACGACAGCGGCAGTGGCTGGACGACGGAGCACCAGGTGGCGTTCAGCCGGCTCTGGCCTGGAGAATGTCACCCGTATCAGGGCTCCCCACGGATTGGCGTTTTTGATCCACTGAACGCTAGCGTCTTGCATCTCACAATCGATAACACTGTTTTGGCTGTAGACATGGTTAAGAAGAAGCTGCTTAGGTGCTCGATGATAAGTGGTAATGTCCGAAGAAGGTCCTCTTTCCTAAAAGCATGTGTGCTCCCACCATGGCTTGGATCAAGTCAGATCCCTTCTGCAGGTAATCTTTCACATGGTTTCTTTTGGGACACATGTTTGATAAAAGTTTCTTAGAGCCAATATTGCAATTAAGGTAGGATAATTTTGCTAACCCATGGCAACAGCCTGATATTTGGGGAACAATGAGAATTCTTCTAAGCTTTCAGCTTTGATCAGGATTATCGGTAGTATTGTAATCAGAAACAACCTGGATTTTATATTATATTTCTGCACCTAAATCCTTGGTTCGTTTTGGTGTTATGTTATTCGACATGAGATTTCTCTATGTATTCATGTTTCTGAACTGGTTTTTAGCAATGTTATCTTGAACAAAATTTCAGCATATATATATATATATATATCAGTTATGTTCTTGTTGAATGTCTCAAGTTTGTTTGCCACTTAAACTGTTATATGCATTTTGAGAAGACATATACCTTCTGTTCTTCTGTGATACCATTGTTCACAATGCCTTCTATTTACAATTTAAGGAACTCTTTTGAGCAAGGACAGTGCAAGAAGCAAGACTTTATCTGAATTTTTGGTTGGTGTAGACAAGGGCAAGAAGAAGTGAGATACAGCAGTAAACATGACTCTTGGTACCCACTTAAGCTAACTCGTCTTGTTGATTCTATTGTTTTGAAGTTTGTTGAATCTATTATCCGTTTCATTCTTTTCCATGCTAAGGATATCATCTTTTTACTTGTTAGTTACTTAGTTTTCATTGCCTATATATGTTGGTGTCATTATTTCTCAAACTTATCCTGAATGTGAGACTAGTTTAAAGGATAGCTAGTTTGATTAAGAATGATACTTGAGCAACTATTGTGTGTTTGCACCCTATTGCACAGGGAGTTTAGGATTCAGTATGGAGGACAATAAAATGTTACACTTAGGCAGAGTACAGATAGTACCTCCATCGTTTTTTACTCCTGACTTTGCATTAGGTGTGCATATTATCGTTCTTTAAATTAAGACATGTACTTTTACTAAAAAAATAAGACATGTATTGTCCTGAGTATGGTGTTCCTTTTTACTTGTGCTCATGCTGAGCCCAGTCAGTTGTTTTTTTGATGTCACTCGTTTTACTCATATGACTAATAAATGAGAAAGCTGATGGGTGGTAGCTGTAGAAACTCTAGAAAGCCTCATTTTTGGAAATCCTTGTGAAGTTTGGGTTTATGCCACTTGCAGTTAGCCTTTTTTTTTTTCTGATTTTGGAAGAAATCCTGAAGAGTTTGGGTCTTACTTTGCACACATATTTAGAACTTGCAGTAGAATGGCTGAATTCAGTCAGCAAAGCCAAAACGACTTAAATTCGGATTGCAGAGAATTAATAAGTATGAAGCTACTTAAATCTATAAGATGTGTTGTCTTTCCATTTTTATAATTTATCCACTCCTAGATAATTACAAGGATCTAATGAAGAGAGCTATGGAATTAAACCGTATTACTTCCTCTTTTTTGGGCAACAATATATATTTAGCTTAAATGAAGAAATTGCACGGACATACCATGTGCACTGTTTTTTTCTGAAAAAAATACAAAGAGGTATATATGATTATGCTAGTGTTTTGCTTTATATTGAAACCACCGGACTTAAGTGCAAACTAGAAATTCTGCTTATAAAACAAGTGTCTGAGAGCTTAAATAGTGGCCATCCTTGTCATCATGATGAGTCACCATCATTCCTTTGTCCTAAAATATTATCACCTACCAATCATGCCTGAGATGAAGTTAGCAAAGATCATGGTGTAATCTTCTATTGATCTGCTGAATCAAGATATAAACAAAGCAAAACATGCTATCTTTCATTTTTTTTCATAGTTTCCAGTTTACTTGCAATTATGTCCTTGTTTTTCCATAGCATTTATTCTGTTCATATGGTTATCCAGATGCGTTGTAATGTTTCCTATTTGATTCAGGTTCTATAGAAATCAACTAAAAGTTGTTTTAACTGATTGGAAGCTGATGGGTGGCAGCTTGCAGACCCTCAATTTTGGGGAATCCTGGAGAAGTTTGGGTTTATTGGCCATTGCAGTTTTAGGTATGGTATGAGAGATATTTTTGTTTTTAATGGGAAGACCCCTCATCTTTAATGGGAAGAATATTGAGAACATTGCAGTAGAATGACTCAGTTCGGTTGTATGTAACAGCCATCACGTAAGATGATACATGCTCTGTTTATTGCAAGAGCAAGATCTATGAGCGCTTATGTGACAGGACGTATGGCGAATTGGTGATGCCTCTGCTTGGTTTATATGTCTGCCGTTTCTGCCGCTGCTGCTTCTTTTCTTTCCTGTTTTTTTTCAATACCTCGTTGCTGAATGCTGACCTTTATAGCACTATCCGGTACTTCTGGGACATGTTTTATATACTCAATCTATCCTAAATTATAAGACATTTGACTTTTTTGATCTTCAAAAATTTGTGCAAAATATCACTTTTTTTTTGTCATGGCTTGGTTTATCAATAAAAGTTTTTCAAGAATGACTTAAATTTAACTATGTTTGCACATATTTTTTAATAAGACGAGTGGTCACATAGGGTAAAAAAAGTCAAACATCCTATAATTTAGGATGGATGGAGTAGTTAAATCGAATTGACTGGCAGGCTGAATGTAAAATACAAAATGTTAAGTACTTTGGAACAATGAAATGTAAATGCGAAATTTTTTATGGGTGTGTTTGGTTCCATCCAAAATTCCAAAATTTTTCTAGTGCTAGTGGGGGTGGGCATGGACTCCCAAGCGCCTTTCAACCTTTTTTTTGGTCTCTTGAGACTAAAATCTAAAATGGAGAATAAATATTTTTAAAATTTTTTTTGGTATGGTGTGTAGCTCTATTATGCAAAAATAATAGACCAAAACCTAAAACACCCTAAATAGAGAAGGGGAGCAAGATTGGCGATGACAAAAGAGGGCATGGGTTGATGGAGAGAGTCAAAAAGGACTGACTACATATCTCATGGAAGATTTTTGTGTTTGCTATCTTCCACTTTTTTATGTAAGATTTTTGTGTCTGTTGTCTTCCAGTTTTTCGAGCAACCATAAAAGTGCACGTCAAAAAAGCATGTACGCAACAAAAAATCTAAAAGAATACTGCGGTGGTTATCTTCCACTTCCTTGGAAAAGTGACGTGGCCAATTGTCAGTTTCGCTATGATAGTCCATTTGTCACACTGAATCCGAAAAACCATAAGCTGTTGTTGGTGCCTTACGAGCAGCTTGCAGGAGACTTTCTTTAGCATCAGTGTACTCCAACTGAAAATTGTCTAAGGAATTTGTAGCATTTATTTAGAAAGCTTTCCTACAAAAACCAATTTTCTGAAGAAAGATATAATACTTCATTGCAAGAGCTAAATATAGAAAAGAGTAATTCCAAAAAGCTGCATCACAACAAATGGAATAAAGCAAGTCAATTAATTGTTGATTGGAATGAGCTTCAAAACTAGGTGTCGTTGATCTAATTAAGCTTTTCTGTGGTAGGTTTTAGGCGTAAATTCTTTTTACTGCACACAAAGCACATAAGAAAACTACAAATCTCGTATGAAAAAAGTGGTCCATTTTGGCAACAACAGGACTGAGCACACAACCATGTCGACCAGGAGTAGGAACTTGACCTGACATGTCTTGTGATGAACCAAAAATACCCATGTTCAGACTGTGAACCATATGAAGGACTACCAAAATACTACTCTACTACAGATGGAGATAATTTCCAGAGAAAGAAAAACTCAGGGTACTCAAAAAAGAGATAACCCAACAAACATATAATGTGTCGAACACACTAGCGTATCAGTGATTTGCAGCTGAAGAACTGTGTCAAAAATATCCGAGGGGAAATACAAACTAGGCAGATGAGCCTATTCTAAACTCAGATCTCAAGCACATAAACTATCTGCTTACCTCCTCAACATGTTGGGCATCACCAAGCATGCACACCTTCATCTTCAGACGAGGGTGTGGGGCAACTTAATAGAGTCACTGAAACGCTTGTCCTTCTGTGGATTATAATACTTCAGACCAATCTGAAGTTCAATAATCTTATAACTCCCTATTCTTCTACTTGGCATCCCTAACGATCTGGGAGATGGCATCCGTGAGAACCTCAGATTGCAACTCACTCCAATAGTATCAGTGCAGAGAAATTATTTGTCAAAGTCACACAGATAATATATCTGGATGGGAACACTGCTCTAGCATTCCGATTATTCCTGCAAATAGGGATAATACTGCAACATAATATATCATAATAAGCAAACAAGAACAAACTAACAGTTAGACCCAAACTCCCAAAAAATCAGAGAAACACAAGCAATAGGAATGATCACATTATGCAGTTTTCTGAAAACATAAAGGCAACAGGTAAAACAGGTAACGGGCTTGCTGCCATGTTCATGTATCATTGCAATTCAGTTTCACTTTGCACACATCAAAGAAAAAAGTATATGAAAAAGGTAGAGGCACAAGACAATGGGAGGCAAGCCTGTTTAGGTTGAACGTTGAAGCTAAGTACATGCAAAGACTATTGGGGTTGTCTTCTGAACACTAAAACCAAATAGCTAGCTGATAAAAAAAAGAAATATGTATAAAAACAGAAGTATCAATCTGACAATTTGGTGTTACATGAACAATGATAAAAAAAGTCACTGCAGCTCATTCACATTATCCCACCTTTGATGATGTGAACAGAAAAGAAACATTTATCTCTCAACAAAAATAAGAAGAGCTATCTTTCCCAATCTGCTCTTCCAAATTTGGAGAGACACACACAAACAGAGGGAGGCGCGCGCACACACACACAGAGACTACACACACAAAGACAAAAACAAAGACAACAAAATCAGCTGTCAAAGACACTTCACCCACAACCACAAACATAGACACACCCCACAAGCACAGACACACGACCACACCACAAAAGAAAAAAAAGAAAAAGCCCACACACAGAGATAGAGAGAGAGACTGATAGAGAGATAAGACATATAGACACAAAAAGGCAAATGCCAGGAAAAGGCAACAAACTGAACTCTGAAATTGAATTGAATCTAAAGTAAAACTGAAAATAAATTATACTACACTTCAACTGAACTTCAAATGAAAATAGGAAAAACTAAAGTTAACTTGAACTTGAACAAAACAAAAAAAAACTAAAAATGAAAATAGCACACTGAGAAAAAATGAAGACTGCTTTGGTGCAATTAAAGATAACAAAATCATAATATGAAATGATAACAATCCTGATAATAGTTTCACGTTCAAGATCTCTCGAGCACACAAAAGTTGTACAACTCCTGGTGGGCATCTAGACCACAGTCATAGTGTATAATGGTTCAAACAAATACATGCTAGTACGACATCCTACCAACTTGTTCAGACACTAAGGAGCACTTGATAAAAGTCTGCAAAGCACTATAGCGATTTCACTTTGCTCTATGAGGCAAAGTAATCAATCATTGGAAAAAGAGGCTTGCAGCAACACTGAATATAAAATTTTCAGAACAAATGGGAGAAAACAACAGAAGCATTGTATTTGCATTGTTTAAAGGTAGTAGATAAACAGGTAGTTGGTCAAACATATCTAAGACATATCAAAGGTTGCACACATGACTAAAATATATCTGAGTTGACGCCCGAGAGGCTGACACAAGGTGACCGCTAAATCTATATATCGATATGAAGGTTATACAGAAATTCAACTTCAGAGACAAAAGTAAGAAATCAGTTAATTTTTCTGAAATAGCTCACACTAAGGAAACAATGTACCCAAAAAACTATAGGCATCTGATTCAGAGAAAATTAAGAGATGTGAAAAAAATAATGACTCTGGATTAAGGATAATAAGGGCAGTAGTACTAGTCAAAACAAAACATGACTCATGCTCACGTTAGTGATAACTTTTTACTAGCAAGAACCCTAAACTACTACTGTGGGAGTAATACAGAACTTAAAAATCATCAAACAATTGATGGAAGGCTATATAGTGGGGCGGTGCCTACTGTCAGGTTGCTGCGAAACTAAGAATTACATAAAAAAATGCCAAAACCTAATAAAACTTAAAGCACACAACAGAGAAAACAGGAAAAAGTGAGGCGATACAATCCACATCATAGTGCTCTATGGGTGATTCCACATTAACATTAAAACATTATCCCTTTCTGAAAATCACAAATTATATGGAAAGTGAGTGTGTGAAAAGTATAAGAACAGCACAACAATATATGGTTTGCATTTAATAGCTCCAAAAACAGCCAGTAGATTGAACACCTTTGGTGAGCTTGTCTATAGAATTCATCTGATGATAATTAACAAAAAAAGGCAGGATAGCACATTAGTATAGGTACGTTCCATTAAGGATGTTCGCAATATATTTAGAACTATTAGCTGCTACTAAAAAAGGACCACATGAGATATTTCACTGAAGGAGCTAAAAAATGTATTTCTCTAGTGAAGTCACTGGATGGGTGGTGATATAGATTAGTTATTTTCTCACCTTTCCTTCTCAAGCCTAGTCTTGGTGTCCTATATATACAATAGTCTGAATCTCTGTTGCCAACTTGAAAAGATAATAAAACTTGTTAGCAATGTACTCAAGATAGCTCGCAACAAATACAACATCTAGATAGGACAAAAAACATGTAGACATCAGAAATGACAAATAGAACAGCAAGGATAGAGCTTAACTAAACATAGGTCATAAGCACTAGCACTGTTTTTAGACCAGCCTTGCGTACTCAAAACTGAAAATTGAACTTACAGATTTTCTGAATCAGATATTCAGACTATGAATAAAATTATGAAGAGGCCTAGCTAGTACTGGTAGCTACTGCAAAATCAGAAACATGACTAAACCAAAAGGTTGATTACTCAGTTTTGAATGGATCAAAGTCAAACAAGCAATGATATTAACATCCTTTTGGCAAAATAAACAGTAACCACTAGTCCTAGCTCATAACTGACAGGGCAGTAACAGATTTTAGACCTGAACGGTATATCCTTTTGCTCTTACTAAAAGCTAACTTCCGTGATTCTTTATCTATAATAAAAGCAACTAATCCTGTCAGTACCATTTGACTGGGCCGACTAGGAAGCTGACAAGGTTCAAGCCAAAGCTAGACGTATTGACTCTGATTCCGAGCATCAGAAAATGCCCCACACGCCATGAGGACCTGCCTAGGCCGCTTCAGTAAGCCACGTGATATTCACTAACTCTAAATTTTGGCCACTGAGAACAAAAATCGCCCCCACACAACTACACAACCAGATCTAGAACAATATGACAGCACAAAGAAGAGGATTGGGGGAGACAGATGCAACAGAAGAGAACAAAAACCCTAAACACTCACCGCTGCGGGCGAAGAGACCACGACACGCAAAGGCACACAACGACGGACGAGGACAATGGCGGACGAGGGCAGAGCACGGACAAAACTCCGACGCGTGAGGAAGAGGACGAGAGTAGAGTTTCTAGGCACAGCGGTGCAGCTAGGATGTGGAGAGGGTGCGTCCGTCGCCAACGCCGCCGGCGCCCGGCGCCAGTGCCGCAAGGGGGCAACTACCCGACACAAACACAACACAAATGAAATGAACCAGGGCCTTGTTTAGTTCCCGAAAAATTTTGCAAAATTTTTCAGATTCTCCGTCACATCGAATCTTTAGACGCATGCATGAAGTATTAAATATAGATAAAAATAAAAACTAGTTACACAGTTTGGTCGAAATTGACGAGACGAATCTTTTAAGCCTAGTTAGTCCATGATCGTACAATATTTATCAAATACAAACGAAAGTGCTACAGTGTCCATTTCCCAAAAATTTTTGGAACTAAACAAGGCCCAGAACCAGCGCTAATATTTCTAAAATGACATAACAACCGACACCACACAGAACAAAAAGACACATAAATTCGAAAATGGGAGCACGAATTTTGAAACGATCAGCACCGTACAGAAGTGGAAGAAAACAGAAACGAAAATCTGCTGGAAGATAAATAGAAATTCTGAAAAAAAAAGGATGGCATGGCGTGGTGTGGCACGAGACGATTAGACTACTTGTCCAAGTATGACGCTGGAAAATTATGGTTAGTCTTTTAGCTATCGCTTTTCAGCCGAGCAAATATGTATATAGGCCTTGTTTAGTTCAAAAAAATTTGCAAAATTTTTCAGATTTTCCGTCACATCGAATCTTTAGATGCATGCATGGAGTATTAAATATAGATGAAAATAAAAACTAATTGCACAGTTTGGTCGAAATTGACGAGACGAATCTTTTGAGCCTAATTAGTCCATAATTGGACAATTTTTGTCAAATCCAAACGAAAACGCTACAGTGTCGATTTTGCAAAAATTTTTGGAACTAAACAAGGCCATAGTCTGATCTTAGAACGACGAGCGACAGAAAATTGGGCCTTCAATTGTTAAGATAGGCCTTTGTTAGCAGATTGCCCATGTCCGCTCGTGATTCCCCAAGCCCACTGAGCCGAAGAACTAAAAATTTGGCGGGAAACCGGTGACGCCAACAGGTTGATTAGCCAATGGCAAGTTGACAACGCGGCGTCCAAAATTCAGGCGTTCAAACTCCTTGTTTAGTTCCAAAAATTATTAAGAAAATGACACTGTAGCATTTTATTTTTATTTGACAAACATTATCCAATCATGGAGTAATTAGACTTAAAAGATTCGTCTCGTGATTTACAGATAAACTGTGTAATTAGTTTTTATTTTCATCTATATTTAATACTCTATATATATGCCGAAAGATTCGATGTGACGGAGAATCTTGAAAAGTTTTTGATTTTTAATCCCTTTGCCTTAAGGAGCGCAGCATACTCCAACGTATTCCTAGACCAAGGTCTTGTTTAGTCCTAAAACTTTTTGGTTTTCGAAACTGTAGCACTTTCGTTTTTATTTGACAATGGCCTTGTTTAGTTCACCCCAAAAACCAAAAAATTTTCAAAATTCTCCGTCACATCGAATCTTACGGCACATGCATGAAGCATTAAATATAGACGAAAACAAAAACTAATTATACAGTCAGTATATAATTGGACAATATTTGCCACAAACAAACGAAAGTGCTACAATACCGAAATCCAAAAAATTTCACATCTAAACAAGGCCAAACATTGTTTAATCATGAAGTAACTAGGCTTAAAATATTCATCTCGCGATTTACAGGTAAACTCTGTAATTAGTTTTTATTTTCATCTATATTTAGTGCTTCACGCATGTTCCGTGAGATTTGATGTGATGGAGAATCTTGAAAAATTTTTGGTTTTTGGATGAACTAGTAGACCATGGAAACTGCATCTGGGCCCAGTCTAGACTGCCCTCAAAGGCAAAGCAAACCCGTGGATCAACACCACACCACGGTGCTTTCGTTTCGCTGACAACACGCTGCCGGAGCCGCGTGCAACGGGTTGGGTCTACAAGCACCGCGCCTTGCAATCGCCATTCGCAAAGGCAAGGCAAACCCTCTCGGCTGGCGTCAGCGGAAAACCACCCACCCCAGAGTCCAGAGTCGAGACCAGAGCAACGCCCACGCCACCGCACAAATCCCCTTTCGCAAGCACAACACCGGCACCTCGGGGATGCCGCTCCGCTGCCTCGGTGGTCTGTCCGCCGCCGTCTCTTGCCGCCTCCGCCGCGGTCTCTCCACGGTCGCCTCGCGCCCTCCGTGGGCAATGATCTACCCGGGCATCGACCTCGTCAGATCTGCGGCTCCGCGTGCGTCGTTCCGGCTCGCCGAACCCCCGGGCGTGTCCCGCCTCCTCCTCGTCCCTGACGACCTCGTCGGCCACCAGCCCTTCCCCGACGCCGACAGCGACATCGTATCCATGCTCTGCGGCGCGTCCAGCACCTCGAGCGGCGACGGCCTCCTCCTCGTCAGTTTCATGGACTTAAGAGCCACGGCTCCCATCGTCGGCATGCACGGCGAACGCAGCCTGATCGGATGCGACATGGACCCTGACATCATGCGCTTCGTCTGCAACCCGCTCAGCGGACAGCTGCTCCGCCTCCCGGACATCGACGGCACGAAGAAGACATCGGACTGCCAGTTCTGCGGCCTCCTCACCCGGTCCGCACATGGACACGGGCCGCCTGACAGGTACGCGGTCGCCGAGCTCAGTGAGGACCGCGGCGTGGAGAAGAGCAGCTTCGTCATGCGGCGGTTTCGCTCTCAGACTGGGCAGTGGGAGAAACTGGTGGGCTTGCCGTCCCCGCTCCCACTCGCGCGGCCGTTGGTCATACATGACGTATCCGCCTTCGCCGGAAGGTTGTGGTGGGTTGATCTGAACTGGGGTGCTGTCTCCGCCGACCCGCTCAGCGACCGACCTGAGCTGCGCTTTGTCGAGCTTCCCAGTGCTAGCGTGTTGCCAGCGTTCAGCACGAAGGCAGAGCGTCTTGCTGCACGGGTGCGGGGTGTGCGCCGGCGCATAGGGGTCAGTGAGGGAAGGCTCTGGTATGTCGAGCTGTCAGAGAAGAAGCCTTTCCTGCTCAGCTCTTTTGTTTTTGACGATGACAGCAGCTGCTGGACGCTGGAGCATCAGGTGGCGCTTGGCCGACTCTGGGCGCATGGAGGCCATCCATCTGAGGAAGACATCCCACGCATTGGCGCTGTTGACCCACTGAACGCAAGCATTATGCATATCACAATCGGCACCCAAGTTCTTGCCATAGACATGAACAGGGGGGAAGTGCTCGGGTGTTCGCTAGTAAGTGAAGATGAAACGCCATTAGATCTTAATGCAGGTTTTGTACCATGTGTGCTTCCACCCTGGCTTGGATCGAGCAGCATCCCTCGAGGTAATCATATTTCACAAATGTTCTTTGAGAGACATGTTTGATTAATGAGATGTAGTTAAATATACAGAATGACTAGATTTCATACTGTTCTATTTAATATGTCTGTTGAAATCAAATCATCTTGATCTCATACTGTCCTATTTAATATCTCCTCTGAAATCAAACCATCTTATTGGTGGCCTGTGTATGCCAGTATGATTTTTCTGTACCATGGTCTATGCATCATCTCTTATACTTATAAGTCAAATAGTACGAATAGCATTAGTTTCTTGTAATATGGGAATTGAAGTAGGCATGTTAAGGACCTTTGCAGATGATTGCTAAGGTGCTACTATTCCGTAATCTGTGAACATTAGTTGTGTTATCATAAATAATATTTCCTAAAAAATAAATCAGGTCGGAAATATGGTATTGGTATTAATCAGTATCTCTTTTGAGTATATTTGATGTAAGAATGTTATGTTGTTGCTTCCTCAGTTTTATTCAGCTGGTCAACTATTTATATGCAATGCGTAGAAATGTATTCTTCCATTTTTGTCATATAATTGTTCAAACTCTTCAACTGAAGGTCCACTCAAGTTGAAAAGCAAGACATTGTCAGACATATTGGTTCGTGGAGACAAAAACAAAAAGAATTGAGGTATACAAGCAAATTCATTTTGTACTTTCTTCAGTTATTCTTGTTTAACCCTCGTATTCTTTTTCAATATTCCCCGTGTTAAAGAAATGAAGGTTGTGACTAGTTTCTTTTGCTGCCCAATATTTAGTGTCGCCATTTGTTTGGTGTAATACCCAGATCACGGCAGATTCATTTTAAAAAGGAATTTTTCCACTTCAGTTTTATGCTATGAATGATTACTATTCTGCATCTTGTACCATTTTCAAAATTACTTAATTAGTAATAGTTATTGCTATCGCATTTTACTCCAGATTTTGCATTAGTGTACAAATTGTAATTGTTGTCTGATCTGCCAGATGCCACCAAGACACTTCACATTGGTCCAGTAAAACTTGTCAATTATCTAAACCTAAAATACTTTCTTTGTTCCAAATTATAAGTCGTTTTGACTTTTTTGGTACATCGGTTTTGCTATGAATGTCTAGATACATAGTAAAATCTATGTACCAAAAATGTCAAAGCGATTTATAATTTAGAACGGAGGAAGTAATTGCTTAGTCTCGTTCGTTGCCATCGCGAGTTACTGACTTCTACATTGCTTCCTAATTTGTGATACTGTCATAAGTTCGTACAATGTAGAATGTAAGCATACAATGTACTTTTCTTTTAACAAAATGCAGAGGTCTGTTTCAAATTATCACCATTCCTGTTTATTTGTGCTCTTAAATAACCAAGAAATTCGGTTCTTCATTGTATCAGATATCACTAGCTCAATGGTGCCCCTGATGTTTACTGTTTATTTTCCAGGTTCCTGGAATTTAACCGTCAAAGGCTTGCTGATGATAGACTAGGAGTACTCTCTTTCTTTTTGTGAGACATTAGAATGTCAGTAGGGCTACAATCCCCAAGCCCTCATTTTGGTAAGCATTGGCTAAGCAGAGGTTCAGATTTTGTTGGGCTTTGCTGATGCAGTTATCCTACTTTGGGAGATACCAAGGCATTGTTTAGTGTCAGTTTCAGTAGGCTTTTTTTTTTCGAGACGCGCTTTCAGTAGGCTTGTTGAACATTTAAGTGGGATATTTTTTTTTTGGAAGGTGCTATGGGGGCGAGGTTTTGAAGAAAAGATTTAGTACATGCCTTGGCGCGTTGATCCTACATTGTGTTAGCTATTATTTAAGTGGGATGTTGATATAGGTTGAGAGCTGCCCCTTTATTTTCTGTTCAAGATGTAACAGCAAGGAAGCAGCTATGCTATAACTTCCTCCCTTTGGCCAAGAGGTGAACTGGAAGCTGGTTGAGGTTCACTACTTGCTTGTTCCTTCTCAGCATACCCTGGTTCAAATAATACATGTTTGCAACATCACTTTGAAGAAAGAAAAAACAGCGGGAGAAATACAGATTTTGGGTGTGTTCCCAAATGTGGAACTTAGCAGTTTTTTCTCTCGTGGGTTTGAGCTGCTGATTCTTGTTGGCACAATCTGGGAAATGATTAATGAGGCTACTTCCATTTCTCCTTTGGGGGTGGGGGGGGGGGGGGGGGGACCAGACTCGTTATTGTACGGTGGTATTACTGATATCTTTATTGTCTGGTTACTATTTCTGGCTGTTTGATTTGTGGTTTCTTATTTGTGATAATCAAGGGTAAGGCCTTGTTTAGTTCACCCTGAAAACCAAAAAATTTTCAAGATTCCCCATCACATCGAATCTTGTAGCACATGCATGAAACATTAAATATAGACGAAAACAAAAACTAATTACACAGTTTAGCTGTAAATTACGAGACGAATCTTTTGATCCTAGTTAGTCCATGATTGGATAATATTTGTTACAAACAGACGAAAGTGCTACAGTACCGAAAACTTTTCACTTTTCGGAACTAAACAAGGCCTAAGCTTAATTGAAGATTTGCAATTTGTACGGGCTGTCTATCACTCGTCAGATCAACGTGCCTCTCTTTTTTTTTGTGACTAGATCAACGTGCCTCTCTGCCTCGCATTGTGTCACTCAATTGTTCAATTGGGCCTTAATGTAAGTAAATGGTAGCCCATGTCCACTACTACACTCCGATTTATCAGGCCCATGCAGCCCAAAACAAAAAAACATTTTGGCGGGAAACTGGTGAGTTGGAGAGGCAGCTCAGCCGGAGCCGGGTGACAATATGACAAGGTGCAATTCAAAGAGCTACCAGCACGAACATAGTACCTAGCAAAAGCTGCGACCAATCGCATCCGGCATCCTTGAGTTCTGGACTTAGCAACTCCAAAAGATTAGCCATTTGTATCATACAGTTCAAATTTAGATATTTTTTGAAAGAAACGCAGCGCCAACCGCTGACGTTCCAAAAATAACAAGTCATGTATTCCGTCTTTCTTGCTCGCTAGAAAAAGCACACCGCACACGCTCGTTGTCCGCCTTTCTCTTGCCTATTCCAGGCTTCTTGCTCGCGGCGCTCGCCTTCTCGCGTGCATATATCCTTTCCCATGCGCTCTGCTCCTCTGCGGTGCCTTTTTATGTTGGCTTCTCCACCAGTTCACCTTTACCGTCGGCACGCACAACCCGTTCTTTGTATGTCACGGCTTCACCTTCGTCCAGAAATAAGTAAACAAATGTTCTCTTGCACGTACAAGACAATTTTTCTTTGCTACTTGTCAGACCCAACATGTTTTCTAAACACAGCTGAACATTGCTTGAAAGGCGAGGAAACGGCGAGAGAACAAGCTACTTCCCTGACATGTGGGTCCCTGGCTTGATGCTACCACGGTGGAACAGGCCCATACGCTTCAGGCTTGCTTTGCTTGGCAACCAGTTTTCCAGTCCGAACTGCGCGCACCAAGTGTTGATGCACCGTGTCGCCTACTCCCCAAACAACACCAAGCAAAGTACCCGGTTCTTGGTGAACCACGTCCATAACCGGACCGCCCCCTGCCGGCGGTGCCAGAGCTCCTACAGTACTCCGTGAACAGCTTTACCATCCCATCCCACTCGTCTCGTCTCCGCTCCGCCGGCGCCAACTCGCCGCCCTCTCCAACAAAGACCCCCCCAAAACCCTCGTCTTCTCCCGCCCGGCCGCCCCCACCGCCGGTCTCCTCTCATCGGACCAAAATGCGGCTCCCGCTCCGCGGCGCCCTCGTCGCCGGTGTATGCTCCCGCCTCCGCCGCGGCCTCTCCACGGCCGCCTCGCGCCCTCAGTGGGCGATCATCGAGAGTACGGGGCTGGTCAACTCGACGTCGCGCCGCGCGACCCTCCAGCTCGCGGAGCCCCCGCGCTTCTCCGAGCTCCTCGTCCCCGGCCACCACATCAATCCCCTGCCCCGCATCAACTCCGACCCCGAGAGCGTGGGCATCTTGGCCAGCATGGTCTGCGCCACGAGCGGCGACGGCCTCCTCCTCCTCGAGTTCCGCGATGGACCCGCCACGCCTGCCTTCGCCGCCAAGGTCCGTGCCGCAAAGGTCCGCGCCGCCCGGGAAAACCAAGGCGGAAGCGGAACGTTCACGGTCCGCGGCGACAGGGACGACATAGACCCCGACATCACGCGTTTCGTCTGCAACCCCCTCAGCGGCGAGATGTTCCGCCTCCCGGACATCGATGGTACGAAGAAGGTTCATGCCCATCACGCCAAAGGCATCCTCACCCAATCCGTGCGCGGGCACGGGCCGCCTGACAGGTACGCCGTCGTCGAGCTCAGCGTGGAGGGTGAAGGGGGTAAAGGGACCTTCGTCATGCGGCGCTTCTTCTCAGAGACAAGGGTGTGGGACAAGTTGGTGGGCTTGCCTTCACCGCTCCCGCGGCCGCGGCGGATTGACATGGACCTCGAGGTGGTGGCCTTCGCTGGACGGTTGTGGTGGGTCGATCTGACCTGGGGCGCAGTTTCCGCCGATCCATTCAGTGATCGGCCGGAGCTTCGCTTTGTCGAGCTGCCGAGGGCGAGCGTGAGGCCAGTGCCCGGCCCTGGAAAGAACGAAATCCCGGTGCAGGGAATGCACCGGCGCATGGGGGTCAGTGAGGGTAAGCTGCGCTACGTGGAGGTGTCCCAGAATGAGCCTTTTGTGCTTAGCTCGTATGCTCTTGATGATGATGGCGATGGCTGGACGTTAGAGCACCAGGCGGCTCTTAGCCCACTCTTGGCCGATGCAGGAACACAGGAGGGGACACCACTGATTGGTGTTATCGATCCACTGAACGCACATGCCGTGTATGTCATCTATGGGAACCGTGCTCTCGGCATAGACATTGACAAGAAGAAGGTGCTTGCAAGTTCACTGATGACAGATGTCCCTGAAAGTCCAGTAGAAGTAGCATGTTTCTCTGCTTCGCTTAAAGCATGTGTCCTCCCACCATGGCTTGGAACAGCCCGGATCCCTTCTGCAGGTTATTAATCTTCACTTGCTTTCTTGGAATGCATGTTTCTTCCATTATTCCATACATATTGTATTTTAGATCCATAACTTTTCTTTTACAGTGTGGATAGAAAATAAAATTTCAGTGTAGAAATTGGTATTATTACCATCTCCAACAATTTTGTTCACTATATTTTATTATGTAAGACATTTATAATGATATGGTATCACTAGAATGCCAATATGCTATTGTTCAACATCTCAGTTATGTTTGCAGCACAGCTATAATTGAGGATGTAATTGCTTGCTAAGTGCTTCCAACTAACTTTATTTCAATCGTCATCTAAGACCTTTGATTGAATCAAATCCATCCACCTCAATCCATAAGTAGTTAATTAATCTTGATCCAAGGGCTTAGAATAATACTGATTGAAAAAAAAAGAGTTAGTTTCAATCAAGTACTTGAAATTTGAAAATTATCTATTATTCTATCAAAAAATAAAATGATACATTTTCTGTTGTATAATTGTTCCATCATTTCTATGTTTGATTGAAGGTACTCTTTCAAGCAACAAGGGCAAGCTGACTTTATCTGAAATTTTGGTTCGTGTAGACAAGGACAAGAAGAAATGAGATACAGCAGCAAACAGACTTGGTACCCACTTAAGCTAACTCTTCTTGTTGAATCTATTGTTTTGAAGTTTGTTGAATCTATTGTCTGTTTCATTCTTTTCCATGTTAAGGATATCATCATCTTTTTACTTGTTAGTTTTCATTGGCTATGTATGTTGGTGTCATTATTTCTGAAACTTATTCTGAATAGCGAGACTAGTTACAGGATAGCTATGTTGATTAAGAATGATACTTGAGCAACTATTGTTTGGAGTTTAGGATTCAGTATTTAGGACACTAAAATGTTACACTTAGGCAGAGCACAGATAGTACCACCATTGCTTTTTACTCCTGACTTTGCATCAGTTGTGCATATTACAGTTCCTTAAATTAAGACATGTACTTTCTCTAAAAAAATAAGACGTGTATTGTCATGAGTAAAAGGAGTAGACAGATTATCATGGTGTTCCTTTTTACTTGTGCTCATGCTAAACCCAGTCAGGCTTTTTTTTATGTCACTAGTTTTACTCGCATGACTAATAAATGAGAAAACTGATGGGTGGTAGCTGCAGAAACTCTAGAAAGCCTCATTTTTGGAAATCCTTGTGAAGTTTGGATTTATTGCCCCTTGCAGTTAGCCTCTTTTTTTTCTGATTTTGGAAAAAAAAATCCAGAAGAGTTTGGGCCTTACTTTGCACAAATATTTAGAACTTGCAGTGGAATGGTTGAATTCAGTCAGCAAAGCCAAAACGACTTAATAAAATTTGGATCCGAGAGAATAAATAAGTATGAAGCTACTTCAATCTATAACATGTGTCGTCTTTCCATTTTCATAATTTATCCACTCCTTGATAACTACAAGCATATTTTTCCTGTTTACTTGCAATTATGTTGATATTTTTGCGTAGCATTTATTGTGTTCATATGGTTATTACGCATTCTAATGTTTCCTATTTGATTCAGGTTCTATAGAAATCAACTGAAAGGTGTTTCAACTAGTTTGGAAGCTGATGGGTGGCAGATTGCAGACCCCTCATTTTTGGGGAATCCTGGAAAAGTTTGGGTTTATTGGCCATTGCAGTTTTAAGTATGTTGTCTTATTCTCGGAGAAGTATGAGAGATATTTTTGTTTTTAATGGGAAGATCCCTCATCTTTAATGGGAAGAATATTGAGAAGATTGCAATAGAATGATTCAGTTCGGTTGTATGTAGGCCATCGCGTGAGATGATACATGCCCTGTTTATTGCAAGAGAAAGATCTATGAACGCTCATGTGACAGGACGTATGACGAATTGCGATGCCTCTGCTTGGTTTACCGTTTATGTTGCTGCTGCTTCTTTTCTTTCTTTTCTTTTCAATACCTGGTTGCTGACCTTTATAGAACTACCTGGTACTTCTGGGACCTGATTTACTAAATTTTATAAACCGGGCAAATTGAATCGAATGAACGGCATTCGCTACACTGGCATCTTCGCTGCCTATTCGTTGTTTCAAAATATTTGTGGACCGTACATTGTTTCAGCAAAAATAGTTCAATATTTGCTTGGTGATGGTGGAAGAAGTAAAACAACATCCATGGGTAGGAGCGAAAATGGTCGGTAAATCTTGTTCTGTTAAGTCCCGATTTCCACATTCAACTCGTTTGAAGTACTATTTATGGACATCTAGATCTTTTTTTTCCTGTTTTTGATTAAAAATAGGACGAAATGATTTGGTTATTTTTCTGATCATTTTAACTTTTCTAATTTTTGGCACGGACATCATAGTTTCACACACACCGGTTACTCGGTTCTAGGCAATCCAATGTAGCATTGCTAGTCTACGGTAACGACAGGGTAGTCCATTGTGGACATCATTTCTTCGACTCTTATCATCCATGGATATTATGGCATGGATAATGGATTGGAATGACTTATGAGTTAGCAGGGTCGGCTGGGTCGCCATATTAGCTCGGTTGGATGCGTGTGAAGTTATGTTTTTTAGTTCATTCTTCAGCTAAAAGAATATAAAATTATTTTAGCCTCCAACAAACACTTCGAACACCAAAATCTCCAAAACACGATCATTGTCAATGATGATTTCTCTTCCTCTTTAGACAACTTGGATCAATGCCTGATGCAATACGTCCCTTTAAAGTGATCCTGCAAGTAAGAATAGGTGTGCTTCTTTTAAATGCTAGAGTATAACATTTCTCCATAACTACGCTGCCAAGCATATAACTCCCACACCATTTGAAATTTGCTTTTCTCAATCTTGAGGAAAAACTCGAGAGCTACGACACAAGCAAATGATGTATACTCACAGATGGTTGGATATTTAAAATAATGTGTGGCATTCCACACAAACCTCACAAAAACAACACTTAATACACCATAATATTTTTCACCCTATTCGTTTTGCTGATAAGCCATAGTAGAAAGTATTGTTCGTTGATTTGTTGTGAGAGAAAAACACTGCTGAATGACTAACAGATTCGGCTGATAAGCTCAAGTTGAATTACTAAATCATCTTTAGTCAAGATGAGCCCTTAATTAATTTATAATTAAATAATAATAACTAAATACAAACAAAAATATATTAATGTTGCCAAACTAAAAAATCGCGAACTAAACAGGCCACAGTAGCCAATTGGTGACTGCTGCCACACGGGGCTCGAAATGCGAGGAGACGTTCCCTGACGTGTGGACTCCTGGCTTCATGCTACCATGGTGGAACAGGCCCCGCAACCAGTTTCCCAGTCCGAATGACGTGCACCGAGTGTAGATGAACCGTTTGGCCTACTCGCCAAACAACACCAAGGCCTCGTTTAGTTCACCCTGAAAACCAAAAAGTTTTCAAAATTTCTCGTCACATCGAATCTTGTGGCACATGCATGAAACATTAAGTATAAACAAAAATAAAATTAATTACACAGTTTAGCTGTAAATCACGAGACGAATCTTTTGATCCTAGTTAGTCCATGATTGGATAATATTTATCACAAACAAACGAAAGTGCTACAGTACCGAAAACTTTTTACTTTTCGGAACTAAACAAGGCCCAAGCAAAGTACCCGGTTCTTTGTGAACCATGTCCATGGCCGGACCGCCTCCTGTCAGCACCCCACATGCTGGAAGCCCAAGTGCAGCTACAAGGCCCAGAAGAAACAGACGCCCCAACCCAAGATCGGCCGGCCCAGAGTGGTCATGCAAGGCCTGCCTCCTTCAGAAGAGTGGCTGAGAGATAAATAGCCAAGTGAATGGCTGAGAATGTAACTAAGAAATATTGTATCTGACTTTACAACCCTAAGTACTCCTCCTCCGTGCGGCCGTGCGGCTCAATGCCGGCGGCGGTCCAATCCCTCCTCCTCTTCTTCCTCCAGTAGAAGTAGGAAGATCGCCGGACTCTCGCCGCAGCGAGCGAGGGCCTGACATTGGTATCAAAGCTACCGGTTCGGGCTGCGCGCTGGATCAGATCGGCGCTCATCCCCACTTCACTCGCCTCCAGCGGTCTCGGGGAGTAATGGATCCGTCCGTGAAGGCGTCGTTCGAGGAGGTGCTGCGGCGCTTCGACTCCTTCGACGAGAAGTGGGAGGCCAAGTTCGCCTCCGCCGAGGCCGTGAGCCAGGAACGCGCGGCGGAAGCTGATCGTCTCTTCATCGGGCTGGAAAGGTCCTGCGCGGCCATTCCTACGCTTGAAGCCCGCTTCGCCTCGTTGGACGCCTTTTGTTCCGCTCAATCGGAATAGAACTCGGTCGCCGACGATTGGGGCTGGGCGGTGGAGCGGCGCGTTGGGGAGCTGGAACATCGCGCCGACGACTTGGATCTCATCCGCATCACCGAGATCCGCGACGAACGAGACGACCGGGTCTCTGCCCTGGAAGGCGCGGCTGAGGTGTTCGACGAATGGCGGCCCTGGGTCGAAGCCTCGATCTACGACATCCGTAGGGAGATGAACCGCTCCAACATCCGCGCGTCTTCTCCAATGGCGGACGGCCTGGGAAGCTCTTCGGCGCCACCGTCGTCAACAAGTCGGCCTCCGCGCGCCCATCTGCCGGAGAAGGAGCCGACTGGCCCAGCGGGCACTGCGAACAGGGGTATGGGTCGGTCACGACCGTAGCCCCACCCCACAACCATGGTATGCCTCGCCCCCATCCCCCCCTCTCTGTTCTTCCCCGTCTTAACCCAATCCCCTACCCATCGCCCCACCAAGCTCCACCATATCCTGTTCTTCCGCCGCCTATACCTCCTGATCCTCACCCGTTACCTGTTCATTCGTCCCAATTCCACCCAAATTCCCACCACATGCCTCCCCAATTCAGTCACTATGATCCCAACCATCAGTTTTCCCCTGCTCAATACCCTCAGCCTGGCCTCCCCAATCAAACTCCGTTTAACCCAGCTCAACTCGGCCGTCTTCCCAAACTCGATTTCCCCAAATTCGATGGTGACCACGCTCAATTCTGGATCACCTGTGCTGTCAATTACTTTGAGATGTACGCGGTAGAGCCTCAGTTGTGGATACGTGTGGCCACGATGCATTTTACTGGTGCGGCCAAACGTTGGTTGCAATCTATTGAGCCTTTGCTTGCCACTTCTGATTGGAAAACCTTCTGTTCCATGATTCACGAGCGTTTCAGCCGTGATCAGCACGAACTCCTCCTTCGCCAACTCTTTAACGTCCGCCAGACTGGCTCCGTTTCGGAGTATGTCGACAAATTCACCGAGCTCATAGACCAGCTTAAAGCCTACAACCCCAACCCTGACCTTCTCTCCTATACCACTCGCTTTGTCGATGGGTTACGCGAGGATATACGTGCTGTGGTTTTAGTTGCTCGCCCCAATACCCTGGATGCTGCGTATAGTCTTGCCCTGTTGCAGGAAGAAGCCGGAGGTCCGAGCCGGTCCAAGGACTATCGCCGTCAGGACATCTCTCCAGTGCCAAAGTATGCCGCGAGCCGTGGGGGTCACTCAGTTCCTCCTACTCTCGCCCGTGCTGGTGGCGATAAGGCCTGGAGCGATGACAAGTCGGGTGGCACGAAGACTCCTTCAGTCGAGGATAAGCTCTCTACTCTGAAGTCGTTTCGCCGAGCCCGTGGTCTCTGCATCCGTTGTGGCGAGAAGTGGGCACCTGGTCACCGGTGTTCCCCCAGCCTCAACTTCATGTTCTGCAGGAAGTCTGGGAATTATTGTAGGATAATTTGAATCCACTTCTGAAGAGTCTGTGCTTAATGAGGGTCTTGAAGAAAATGATACTGAGGCTCCAGCTAATCTTTTTCTAACCCTCTCGGTTGCAGCTGTTACAGGGGACGATGTTGTTCACACAATGCAATTCTATGGTATTCTAGCTGGTCGTTCAGTCCTCATTTTGGTGGATTCTGGTAGCAGTCATTCCTTTATTCGCGAGTCAGTTGCTGATTCTATCCCAGGGCGGCGTCAGATGCCTCTGCCCATGAATGTTAAAGTTGCTGATGGAACTGTTATTCAGTGCTCTTCTGAAATACCCGACGTTGCCTGGGAAGTTCAGGGTCATAGTTTTCACTCCACGCTGAGAGTGTTGCCGCTGGGTTCTTTTGATCTCATTCTCGGCATGGATTGGCTGCAGGCTTTCTCTCCGATGAAAATCAACTGGAAGTCCAAATGGATGTCTATTCCCTATGGCAGCAGGTCAGTCTTGTTGCAAGGTCTGTTACCAGATGACTCTGATTGTTTCGTGGCTCAGCTATTCAGTATTTCATCCGAACCCCCGCAGCAAATGAGGTAGCGTTCTCTGCTCCAGTCCAGGAGTTGTTTGATGAGTACAATCAACTGTTTGCAGAACCCTCTTCCTTACCCCCTCGGCGTGATTGTGACCACACTATTCCTCTGGTACCCGGGGCTCAGCCAGTCGCAATCAGGCAGTACCGCTATTCGCCAAAGCTCAAGACTGAGATAGAAACTCAAGTGGCCGAACTTCTCAAGGCTGGCATGATTCATCCCAGTCACAGTCCATTCTCTTCGCCTGTTCTCTTGGTTAAGAAGAAAGACCAAACGTGGCGCATGTGTGTCGATTACAGGATGCTCAATGCACTCACTGTCAAGAGCAAATTCCAAATCCCAGTAATCGATGAGTTGCTTGATGAGTTATCCCAGGCTCGCTGGTTTTCTTGCCTAGACCTCCGTTCAGGGTTCAATCAGATCAGACTGGCACCAGGGGAGGAGTACAAGACGGCATTTCTTACTCACTGGGGGCATTTTGAATACACAGTTATGTCCTTTGGACTTACGGGCGCTCCAAACACCTTCCAGGGAGCTATGAACACAACCTTGAAGCCGCTGTTGCGAGTCTGTGTTATAGTCTTCTTTGATGACATTTTGGTGTATAGCCCAACCTTGGAGCAGCACCTCTTGGATCTCCGCCGTGTCTTTGAGCTTCTAGTCAAGGACCATTGGCTTGTCAAACTTAGCAAATGCCGGTTTGCCCAAGATTCTATTGCGTACCTGGGACACGTGGTCAGCTCTCAAGGAGTCAGTACTGACCCTTCTAAGCTGGAGTCCATTGTGGCATGGCCTCAACCTTCCGACATCAAGCAGTTGCGAAGTTTTCTGGGATTGGCCGGTTACTACCGGAAGTTTGTGAAGAATTTCGCTGTCATTGCTCGCCCCTTGTACGATCTGCTCAAAAAGGGTGCCCTTTTTGTCTGGACAGCTGCTCATACATCGGCATTCTCTACTCTTAAAGCTGCCTTGATGTCTGCTCCGGTTCTCACCCTACCAAATTTTGACAAACCATTCCAGCTCTAGACCGATGCCAGTGATTCGGGAGTCGGGGCGGTGCTGTTGCAGGACGGCCATCCCCTCGCCTTTGTCAGTAAATCCCTAGGTCCCCGTACCCGCGGCCTCTCTACTTACGACAAAGAATATTTGGCAATCCTGGTTGCTATAGAGCAGTGGCGTTCTTACCTTCAACATTGTGAGTTCATCATTTTCACAGATCAGAAGAGTCTGGTGCATGTCACCGATCAGCGTCTCCACACTCCATGGCAACTCAAAATGTACACTAAGCTCGCGGGTCTCCAATACAAGGTTGTATATAAGCCTGGGGTATCTAATCAGGCTGCTGACGCTCTTTCTCGTCACCCTCAGGCTCCCGCTCAGCTACAGGCCATTTCTTCTGTCACTCCCTCCTGGCTTACAGAAGTTGTAGAGGGCTATCAGAAAGATCCGGATGCCATTAAACTTCTCCAGCAGCTCTCTATTCAGGGTGATTCTCGCCCTCCATTCTCTCTGCACGAGGGAGTTATTCGACACAAAGGTCGCATTTGGATCGGCTCTAACAAGCCTCTGCAGTTGCGGATCCTGGCCGCGCTTCATAACAGTGCAGTGGGGGGACACTCGGGCATTCCAGTTACTACCAGCCAAGTTAAGAGGCTCTTCGTATGGAAGGGACTGAAAGGTGATGTCCGCGACTTTGTGAACAACTGTACAGTTTGTCTGCAGGCCAAACCTGACCGGGTTAGCTATCCAGGACTTCTTTCTCCACTCCCTGTCCCTGCTCACTCCTGGCAAGTGGTCAGTATGGATTTTATTGATGGTCTTCCCACTTCAGGTTCCGCTAACTGCCTCATGGTCGTGGTTGACAAGTTTAGCAAATATGCCCACTTCGTACCTCTGCATCACCCATACACTGCTACCAAGGTTGCTCAGGTGTTTCTGGACAATGTGTACAAGTTGCATGGCATGCCTACACATATCATTTCTGATCGGGACCCTGTATTCACAAGCACATTCTGGCGCGAGCTCTTCCGTTTGGCCAATGTTCAGTTATGCTTGAGTTCGGCCTACCACCCGCAATCTGATGGGCAGACCGAAAGGGTCAATCAGTGTCTTGAAACCTTCCTTAGGTGCTTCGTTCACTCTTGTCCTCGTCGTTGGCTACGCAGGGTTTCATTGGCTGAGTATTGGTACAACACAAGCCTTCACTCTGCTCTGGGCAAGTCTCCATTCGAGGTACTCTATGGCCACTCTCCCAAGCATTTTGGTATTTCTGATGAGGTTGTTTCACCTGTGCAAGATGTCGCTACCCTTATGAATGAGCGTGAAACAATGCTCAGAAGCGTCCGTCAGCACCTACTCAGGGCACAGCAGCGCATGAAGCACCAAGCTGACAAGCGTCGTTCTAAACGCAGCTTCAACATCGGCGACCAGGTTTTTCTCCGCCTCCAACCATATGTTCAGTCCTCTCTGGTGCCTCGTTCCTACCACAAACTATGCTTCAAGTACTTTGAGCCCTTCAAAATCATCGACAAGATTGGTTCTATAGCCTATAAGCTTGCTTTGCCACCACCATCCACAATCATCCGGTGTTCCATGTGTCGCTGCTCAAAGCTGCTCCTCCACAGTCTACTCCGGTTTCCTCTGAGCTTCCTGACACTGAGGATGCACTTCAAATTCCTGAGAAGGTCCTCCAGTCTAGGATCCACTACCGTGACACCTCAGCAGTGCCTCAGCTACTCATCAAGTGGAGCAACATGTCTGAAGACCTCGCTACCTGGGAAGATTCTGAAGCCATCAAGCAACGCTTTTCTGCTTCCCCGGCTTGGGGACAAGCCGGTGCCCAAGGAGGGGGGGTGTCAGCACCCCACATGCTGGAAGCCCAAGTGCAGCTACAAGGCCCAGAAGAAACAGACGCCCCAACCCAAGATCGGCCGGCCTAGAGTGGTCATGCAAGGCCTGCCCCCTTCAGAAGAGTGGCTGAGAGATAAATAGCTAAGTGAATGGCTGAGAATGTAACTAAGAAATATTGTATCCGACTTTACAACCCTAAGTACTCCTCCTCCGTGCGGCTCAATGCCGGCGGCGGTCCAATCCCTCCTCCTCTTCTTCCTCCAGTAGAAGTAGGAAGATCGCCGGACTCTCGCCGCAGCGAGCGAGGGCCTGACACCTCCTGCCAGTGGTGCCAGAGCTGCTGCAGTACTCCGTGAACAGCTTTACCATCCCTGTAACAGAACCGACCAAATTATAAGAGATTAAGCCTAATAGTGACCATTTGCATGGTCAAACCATCACGCTTAAGCCCATATAATCCCGGTAGTCCGTGAAATCTCGAAGGATTTCAACCACACATCGCATACAGCCAAGATCGTAATAAGTTTAGCGGTCGCCATCCACAAGTACATCCAAATTACAACATTCATGAGACACATCGGAGTGCTTATAGTTATTACAAACCAAGTTCTTCAAGTAGCGGAAGCTTCATATTTCGAAAATACAACCCACACGATAAGTCTGATACAGTGCCATAGTTCGGTCATTCCCACAAAAGCAAAAGAAGAGACAGAGTGACCATCGCCCTTGGTCTAGTCATCACCCATAGCTGGGTACAGACAGAGGATGCAATAACCATAGTACATCTGACCATCTGCAAAACAACATGGGAATAGAACCCTGAGTACAAGAAGGTACTCAGCTAGACTTACCCGTCATAAACTTAAAATAAAGACTCATCAAGGATCATGAAGGCTATTTAGTGGGGTAGCTGACAACCATTTTGCAAAGACCGCAAGGTTTCATTACCTGAACCTACAAAAATCTTTTCTGCTTTTAATCTGCTCAAGTTGAAAGTATCATTACCTATTCTCTAGGTTTGCACCTGTGCTATTACAAGCAAGTATGAGACTATGATAGCACCTCATCACAGCAATCCTAAACCTGTTTCATTATACCCCAAGTGTTCCATAGTCCTTACTACGAGGACAGGGCTCATGTCAAGTGCTCACTATCCAGGAGCGATGGCGATTCGAATCGATTTCTGACCAGCTGGCGAGGTATTCCCCACACAAACCACACTCACGGATCAAGTGAGCTACAGATCACCGTATTACACTATCCAGGACCAATTCGCGGGTTCGGCAGGCACCGCCAGTACCCGAGGACCGTTCCGGCGACCGAGGTATCCAAGGTATACCAAGGTTGCGCGCCGCGCCCTCGTCGTTCTCCTCAACCATCACCAATACAGCGCATGGCGGCTCGATTCCCGGCCCGGATAGTGTTCAGGCTTCGCGGTCGGAACGACTTATCCTTCCAGCTAAGTGTGGGGCATGCGTTCAACATGACAAGAGGGCCGTCAACGATCGGTCCTTAATCGACACAGGCAGGGGCACTATGGGCAACCCACCATAAGACCCTGCCCGGTCTCCAATTACTTTCCACCCTTGGTTATTTCTTTTCCCAGCAACCACTGCTTAATCAAGCAGGTATCCACCTATATCTCGCAGGTGACAGGACATCACCCGACTTCTACCGGACTAAGCAAGCTAAGCATAGACTCCGCGCCTATCTACATAGGACAAGGTAGATAACAAGTAGGGGTAACAAGGAGTACATATGCAGCAACGGTATCAGGCAACTCCTATCACGTAATATGCAATATAGTAGAATAAGTATAGCACTTTATATAGTTAGCGAGAGTAGGGAGACTTAGAATGCTCCGGGGCTTGCCTTTCTCAAACGTGCTGGGTCGGTGATCCGGGCACTCTTGCAGTTCCTCTCCGGGCTCTTGTGCTTCCGGAGGTTCCTGCTCCTGAAGCTCCTCGGGTTCCTCGGGTCTCACTCCGTTCTCCTGCGAGCCTGTATGATGCGTATATGCTCATGAGTGGCGTGCGAGATGCCCGAGTGGATGCTTATATGAAAGAGTACCAAGGAGTCATGTTTGTGATGCATAGGTAATGCACTTGGTCATACTTATTACAAGGTAGTTAACATCACCCAAGAATAACATTTGAACCAACACCTATTACATTCTCTTCGATCATTATTTTTCAAATGCAACCAGCAACCTCTATGATGCTTCAAAGATACACCAAACCCAACTTATTCCATTCAACCTATATATATATAATACCATTCATCATTTTTCTTTATTCATTTCTAAGCCCATTAAAAATCACATGCAATTCTATTCATCAATAAATTCCAGAAAAATTACAGGAGACTACTAGTTAATCACAAAGTTCACTGTAAATTTTTCATAATTTTTGGTTACTTATTTTGAGCCACAAAAATCACAAGATTAATTAATAAGGCAAGTAAAATCACCCTATTGTGATATAAGTGTCAAACAACAGATTTCATATTTTTACAATTTATCTAATATCATAAGAAACATCCACAAAATCTTCCAGATTTATTGCATGACTCAATTAATTATTAAAAATCATAAAGTACTGCCATGCAAGCATTTAAATTACCATAAATTCATTTATACACCAAATAATATGTAACAATATTTTCTCAGTGAGGAAACACACATGCAGAGCCAGCAAAACAAGTTTCACATTTTTCTGAGCCATATTTCATTTACTATGCATTTTCCAAGTTTAACAAAAACATGGATTAATTATACTTACACAGAAAAGTTACTCAAACATGACATGCAATCATACTAGGACATAGATCTGGAAACAAGGAACACACCAAAATTTATTTCACCATTTTTGGAGCTATATTCATCAAGATATGGATTTTTGAACATTTAAATCATTTTCTGGAAAAACTTTTAAAACGGAAAACCACCTGAAACGCTAAACGCACCCGGATCCGTTCCCCCGGAGTCACTGACAGGCGGGACACGCGAGTCAGGGGACCCCACCCGTCACCCACCTCGTGACCCCGCTGGGTGCACCCGGTGCAGTGCACCCGCGGCCGCTGACGAGCGGACCCGCCTGCCAGCAGGGCCCGCTGGTCAGAGCGCAGAGGGGGGAGGAGCTCCGGCGAGCCGGAGCTCACCGTCGGCGACCCCTTTCGGCGAATCAAGCGGCTCTACACGTTCTACGGATCACGGCGGACCTAGGGCACTCATTTGCGCGGCCTAAAACGGACCGGAGCAGGCTCGCCACCGGCCATGGCGGAGCGGCGGCGCTGCTCGTCGTCGGTACGGGACGCCGGCTCGGTAGAGCGTGGCTGGAGGGGCTTGCGAGCATCGCGGTGCCAAGGCGAACACGATGCGCCAACTACGTAGCACCGAAAGGCATGGAGGCGCGCGGATCACGCGTGCGGCGGCGGAGCTCTCGCCGGAGAAGAAAGCGGGGGCGAGCGGGGCTCACCGTGCCTTACCGAGCGCCCCGATGAGCGTTTCGCAACGGCGGAGCGAAAGCGAAGCTCGGGGAAGAACTAATTGAAGAATGGCGCACGTACGGGGGAGGAACAGCCGAGGCGGAGCTCGGGCTCCAATGGCGACGGCGGCGCTCTGCGCGTGCGGGGCGAGGGCGAGAGAGCGAGAGAGAGAGAGCTGAGGGGCGCAAATGGGAGCGGGGGCGGAGGCGAGCGCGACCGGGGCGCCTTGGTGGCCGACCGGGGCGCGTCCTCGCTGCCGCATGCCCGCCACGCGGCGGCCGAGCCCTGCCGGCGCGCCACGGCGTCGCGGCGAGGCCGTCCGCGCGCGGACGCGGGCGCGAGCGCGGAGGAAGGGGGGGGGAGGGGAGAGCGCGGGCGGGCCGAGCCGGCTTCGGCCAGTGGGCCAGAAGCGAGGCCGCGGCCTGCTAGCGCCCCCTTTTCCCTTTTTCCAATTTTTTTTTAAATCTTTTCTCAAACCCTCTTCCAAAAGCATTTTGACTATTTTCAAATCATTTTCACCATTTTCACCCAAAAGCAAAGTTGTTCCAAAACAAAAACTCTACCACTTTGTTTTAACAAGCAAAACCAAATTCCAAACAGAATTTGAATTACAAGTTAAAACTCAGTTCTAGGTTTTAATTAAATTCTTTTTGGATATTTTTGTATAAATTCCATTTCTCCAATTCCATAGCTCCAAAAATTGCACAAAAATATTCTAAATGCTTCTCACACATAAATCAACCTAATTTGAATTTTTCACAATTTTAGGAGCAAGTATCATATTTTCAACATATTTAAAACACATGAAATAAAGCACATAAAATCGTAATTTGCTCAAGATTGTCATGCTCATGATGCTTATGCTTGATGGAATGCTTATGCATGGCTTTGGTGAGACTAAGTGCATGCTTAACACCTAGGGTGTTACAGCCCTTCCCCCCTTAGGGAAATCTCGCCCCGAGATTTTGGGTTACTAACCATTTCTTGTGAAATTTTGGATAAACTGTTTTTAAGTAATCCTCCGTTTCCCAGGTGGCATCCCTATCGTCATGATGACTCCACACCACCTTATATGTTCTGACAACTTTGTTTCGGGTTACTCGCTCCTTGGTATCCACAATCCCCACTGGCTGCTCCTTATACTCTAGGTCTGCTTTTATCTTGATCCCTCGAGGTTCAACTCTTTGCTCAGGCACTTTCAAACATTTCCGTAGCTGCGACACATGGAAGACCGGAAAGATCGAGCTCATCTCTTCAGGTAACTGAATCTTATAGGCCACTGGGCCTTTCCTCTCTAGCACTTGGTACGGTCCCACATATCTGGGTGCAAGCTTGCTTCGAACTCGGAAACGTTGAACTTTCTTCATCGGCGTAACCTTGAGGTACACATAGTCACCTATGTTGAATTCAAGTGGCCTTCTTCTCTTATCAGCGTAACTCTTTTGTCGTGACTGTGCTGCTTGCATATGTTGCTGTATAGTCTGCACCTTTTTCTCGGCATCATTCACAAAGTCGATACCATAGTACCTTCTTTCACCAGGTTCAACCCAGTTTAACGGAGTTCGACATCTTCGACCATACAAAGCTTCAAACGGGGCCATCTTGATGCTCTCTTGATAACTATTATTGTAGGAGAATTCAGCCAAAGGTAACCACGATTCCCATGATCCCTTGGATGATAGCACACAGGCCCTCAACATATCTTCCAACACTTGATTTAACCTCTCGGTTTGACCTGAAGTCTGGGGATGATACGCCGTGCTTCTTATCAGACTAGTCCCCAAGCTCTTATGCATGCGCTCCCAGAAGTGAGCAGTGAACTGCGGTCCTCTATCTGATATGATAGTTTTGGGAATACCATGCAATCTGACGATCTCAGCCATATATATATCGGCGTACTCAGGAGGTCGGTAACGAGTCTTCACAGGGATGAAATGGGCCGATTTGGTCAATCGATCTATGATTACCCAAATCGAGTCATTCCCCTTCCTGGTTGTCGGTAAGCCGGTGATAAAGTCCATGCTGACCTCTTCCCATTTCCACTCCGGAACTGATAACGGTTGCAACAGACCTGCAGGTTTCATATGAATGGCCTTAACTCTGCAACACGTGTCACAACGGGCCACATAAGCTGCTATTTCTTTCTTCATCTTGGTCCACCAAAAGTGGGGCCTTAGATCTTGATACATTTTGCTGCTGCCAGGATGAATAGAAAGCTTAGAGAGATGGGCTTCATCCATGATGCGATTCTTCAACTCCCGATCTTTCGGGACCACTAACCGCTGTTGAAACCACAGTACCCCTTTCTCGTCAACCCGAAACTGAGTCTTTGGGTCATCTTTGATCTTCTCTTTGATGTGGAAAATACCCTTGTCTGTTTTCTGACCTTCAATGACTTGACTCTCGAGTGAACAACTGAGTTGTATATGACATAAGACCTCAGGATGCATAAGGTTGAACCCATCTTCGAACAACGGTTGAACCAATTGATAGTGGGGTTTACGACTTAGAGCATCTGCTACTACATTAGCTTTGCCTGGATGATAATGAACTTCCAGGTCATAGTCCTTGATTAGCTCTAACCACCGCCGTTGCCTCATATTCAGCTCAGACTGCGTGAAGATGTACTTCAAACTCTTGTGATCAGTGTAAATGTGACACTTATTTCCTAGCAGATAATGTCTCCAGATCTTCAAAGCATGCACCACAGCTGCTAACTCAAGGTCGTGCGTTGGATAGTTGACTTCATGTTTCCTCAACTGTCGGGAAGCATAAGCTATCACCCTGCCATCTTGCATCAACACACACCCTAGGCCACTCTTCGATGCGTCACAAAACACATCAAAAGGTTCCTCTATATTAGGTTGTGCCAGAACGGGAGCAGTGGTTAGTAACCTTCGCAAGGTGCGGAAGGCTAACTCACACCCTTCCGTCCAGACGAACTTATGATCCTTTTGTAGCAAACTTGTCATTGGCTTAGCAATCTTGGAGAAGTCGGGTATAAAACGACGATAATACCCGGCCAGACCAAGAAAACTTCTAACTTCCGAGACTGAAGTTGGTGCCTTCCAGTCCATGACTTCCTGCACTTTTGATGGATCCACGGCAATCCCTTCTTCAGACAAAATGTGCCCTAGGAACGAAACTTTCTTCAACCAGAACTCACACTTGCTGAACTTGGCATATAACTGATGCTCTCGTAATCGTGTCAGCACGATTCTCAGATGTTCGGCGTGATCTTGCTCATTTTCTGAATACACCAGGATATCGTCGATAAACACCACAACAAACTTATCCAATTCCGGCATAAAGACTGAATTCATCAGATACATAAAGTATGCAGGAGCATTTGTCAACCCAAAGGACATGACAAGATACTCGTACAACCCATATCTGGTGGAAAAAGCAGTCTTCGGGATATCTTGCGGACGAATCTTGATTTGGTGATACCCGGATCTCAAATCTATTTTAGAGAACACTCTTGCCTTGGATAACTGATCAAACAGGATATCAATCCTTGGCAAGGGATACTTATTTTTGATTGTCACTGCATTGAGTGGACGATAGTCCACGCACATGCGCAACGACTGATCCTTCTTTTTCACAAACAACGCTGGACAACCCCATTCCGACGAGCTGGGCCGGATGAACCCTTTCTCTAATAACTCCTTCAATTGTTTCTTCAATTCTGCGAGTTCGTTGGGTGGCATCCGGTACGGCCTTCTGGATATTGGTGCTGTACCTGGTATCAACTCGATTGTAAACTCTACCTCTCTATCCGGGGGAAGTCCTGGTAACTCCTCGGGAAACACATCGGGAAACTCACAGACTACTGGGATCTGTGGTAAAGGAACCACGTGCGTAGCACAGGAGATGCTAGCAAAGTCAAGACGACGGGGCAGAGGTACTTGAAAAGAGTTATTGCCCTGTGGTTCTCTGAGAGATAACATCCTCTTTCCAGCATCTATGATCGCATCCCATTCTCTCATCCAGTTCATGCCCATGATAACATCCAAAACTAACCCAGGCATGACCACTAGATTTACCCGAAAAACTCGGCCACTTACATCCAGGGTTGCCCCTCGGACCACTTTATTGGTCAACACATCTGCCCCTGCTGAGCTGATGCGGTAGCCATAGCCCAGATCTGTAACTGGTTGATTATGCTTTTGTGCAAATGCTTGGCTCATGAATGAATGCGACGATCCAGAATCAAACAAAACAACTGCAAGATGTTGGTTGACAGAAAACATACCAGCTGTTACCGGTTCTCCTTCCGGGATTTCCTCAATCGAGGTATGATGCACACGAGCTGGATATGTCGGCTGCTGCCTCTTGGGGTAGGGACATTCCTTAGCAAAGTGCCCCATCTTGTGGCAGTTATAGCATGGACCCTTGGGCGCATTGTTGACGGCAGATGCTGCAGCTTGAATTGCCCTTGGCTTGGCAGGAGCTATCGCCGCCTTGTACGGCTTCTGCTGTGTCGGATGTCCAGTGTTCCTTTTCTGCGGCGGTCGGAACCTAGCACCTGGGGCAGGGGGACGATACAGCTGTCGCCCTGTCACTGGCGCCCTGGGCTGGGATGATCCAGCTTCAAAAGCCCTTTTACGTGACTTGGATGCACTGTAGTTGTTGTTGTTATTCTCCTGGGTGAGACAGTCACTGATGTAAGCATTGAAGGTAGCCCTGGCCCCTGTACCCATGGTCTTCAGCATCTTTGGATTCAAGCCTCTCTGGAAACTAGCAATCTTCTTGGCCTCCGTGTTTACAAACTCAGGGGCATATCGAGCGAGATTATTGAAGGCATGTAGATACTCTTTCACAGATTTCGTCCCCTGGGACAGCCTCATGAACTCCCCAACCTTCATTTCAACCACCCCAGGAGGAATGTAATTTCCCCGGAAAGCGGTGGTGAAGCGGTTCCAGGTGATTGGTGTCCCCTCTGGGTAGGTGGTACGGTGATGGGACCACCAAATCCCAGCGGGTCCTTGCAACTGATGTGCCGCATACTCAGCCTTGAGTTCTTCTGTCATTCGGAGAAGACGAAACTTCTGCTCCATGGTGTTGATCCACTCATCCGCTTCGAGCGGTTCCAAGGCCTCCTTAAAGATTGGTGGCTTGGTATCCATGAAGTCCTTGAACGAACTGTACTGGTTGACCTCTCGACCACCCGGATTATCTCCACGACGGGTGTTGTCAGCTATGTTGCGCAAAGCTTCTTCCATGTTGCGCTGCATTTGTTCCATGTTGCGTTGGCTTCCCAGAAACTGCGCGAAAAACACATCCGCAGTGTACGGGGGAGGTGGTGGTGGTGTTGGTGCTTGATCCTCATTCCGTTGAGCCCCATTTCCGGATGCTCCTGCTCCAAGACCCGGATGGCCGTTACCCCCGCCACGTGTTTGTACCATCTGCATACGCCAATGATAAGCAATCGTTAGGAGTTGCCATCAACCGGTAGGAAATGTGTAAAATCGTGCCATACTGAATTTACTGAGGGAATAAATTCACACAATAAACAAAGGCACAACAACTCATTATCCACGCACAACATCACTAACAGATTACTTATCATTCACGCAACAAGATTCGCGTACATCCAACTTGCCAGCATACATACACTGGACTTTCCGTATCAACTCATAAAGTCTTACACAGCCCAGATCCAAAAGTACATGACATGCCACGCAACATACATCACAAAAGAGGGAAGACTAGCTCTAGAGCCCTAGCATCTACTCGCTGTGGTCACTGTCCATGCCAGAGCCATCCTCATCCTCGTCACCACTAGCAGCTGCTCCTATCTCGGGATCCGCGTCCATCTCGTCCTCCGAGTCTAGCTCCGCGGCTCCAGGTAGGTGGTGAGGGTGGAGCTGGTTATGCAGCTGGTGGATCTCCTCATGCAAGTTCTCATTGTACTCCTCGGCATTAGCTAGCTGCTGCTCTAGCTCTAGCTGTCGGGCCCTCAAAGTGTCCTCCTCGTGCCAGGCTTCATTCCTCTGTCCAAGCACATGGACTAGCATGCGCTCGCAGTTCCTGTGAGCAGTAGTCACCCTGTCCTTCTGCTCCCGTGCTGCAAGCAGGTCCTGACTCAGCTCACTGTGCTTCTGGACTGCCTGGTCCCTCTCTCTGGTCACACGAGCCAACTCTGCCTGTAGCCTCTCAACCTCAGAGTCAAACTCACGCTGCAACTGACGCTTCTCATCCTGGACGGTGAGAAGAGACCCGGACAAGCGACCCAAACAACGCTCTAGGCCTCCATAGGTCTTCATCAACGCGTGCATGGCACTCATAGCTGCACTGTCACTGTGCTGGTCCTCATCCGCACTCCTCTCTAGAGCGTTCACCTCGGACTGATCCCACACCGAAGTGTAAGGGTCACCCCGGGGAAACACCCCAGCGAAGGCGTGGGCCAGCTCCTGTGGAAACCTCTCCATGAGGTCCCTCAAAACTGCGAAAGCTGCCCTGCTGGCACCGTGGAAAGGCGTGACACCTCGGGACTCGTACACCCAGCCGCCCCAAGCAGGGTCTCCTCCACTGGTAGGGACAACTGCCTCAATCCCCACCAGGGTCTCGTCACCAAGCGGCTCCTTATCCCAATAGTAGCGAGGCTCCCTTCCTTCGGGATACCCCATCGAACTGAGCACCCTCCAAAGCAAAGTGGGCATCCCAAACTCCTCTAGGAACTTGCTCTTATGTCGCGAGCTCCTAGCTGCCAACGGATGGCGAGGGGCCCGCCCACCAGTGGACTTGCGAGCTGTGAGCCTAGTGCGTGCCATCTGCTGCAAATGGAATACCGCGGGTAAGAGCGAGGATTACCTTTAATTTATTTTATTTAGAATTGGGACAGATTAAATTAAGGGGGAAAGTAAGCAATGATATGAAATGATCATGATGCATGCACGAACTTACGATCTCACAAACTTAGAAACAAAGGTGAACACTAAGCGGTATATGCGGTGGCACACAACGTTCTCTCATAACGTAACTAGCGTTCTAAGCGAGAACGTGGTTAGTGTACCTGCAGAAAATTCATTTCAGCCCACCCACAGTATGGTCGTGCATAATAAAATTTAAAACTATACACTTCACATGCACAGACACCCGTCCATGCATGTGACGTGTCACTACCCACATCATCGCCCTAATGACGGCATCGCCTCTCAGGACGGAATTCCCAGCACGCGGTACTGTTCCCAAGACACACCAACATGTGTGCATGGCATAGCACCTGACAACACTTCCCTAGACCAGCAGTGTATCCGATCATGCTCTCACAACTCCCACTTACCAGGGCGTAGAGGACAAATTGATCCATACATTACCACTCAAATGAATGGCACTCATACTATTGCACGCCGTATGAGCGACGAAATAAAAATATGATGCATTAACCCCCAAGTCAGTACTTAGCTAGCCACCTTAGAGTCCTTAACTGGGCATAAAGGATATGACCATGGCACACTAGATAGTTTTCCAAAACTTAGTTTAACACCTTGATCTTTATTAATTACTAAAATCTTTCATTAAACCGGTTTAGACTTTTGTTTAGAACGTACTTATGAACAGTAACTCGCTAAACCTTGCTCCGATGCCAGCTGTAACAGAACCGACCAAATTATAAGAGATTAAGCCTAATAGTGACCATTTGCATGGTCGAACCATCACGCTTAAGCCCATATAATCCCGGTAGTCCGTGAAATCTCGAAGGATTTCAACCACACATCGCATACAGCCAAGATCGTAATAAGTTTAGCGGTCGCCATCCACAAGTACATCCAAATTACAACATTCATGAGACACATCGGAGTGCTTATAGTTATTACAAACCAAGTTCTTCAAGTAGCGGAAGCTTCATATTTCGAAAATACAACCCACACGACAAGTCTGATACAGTGCCATAGTTCGGTCATTCCCACAAAAGCAAAAGAAGAGACAGAGTGACCATCGCCCTTGGTCTAGTCATCACCCATAGCTGGGTACAGACAGAGGATGCAATAACCATAGTACATCTGACCATCTGCAAAACAACATGGGAATAGAACCCTGAGTACAAGAAGGTACTCAGCTAGACTTACCCGTCATAAACTTAAAATAAAGACTCATCAAGGATCATGAAGGCTATTTAGTGGGGTAGCTGACAACCATTTTGCAAAGACCGCAAGGTTTCATTACCTGAACCTACAAAAATCTTTTCTGCTTTTAATCTGCTCAAGTTGAAAGTATCATTACCTATTCTCTAGGTTTGCACCTGTGCTATTACAAGCAAGTATGAGACTATGATAGCACCTCATCACAGCAATCCTAAACCTGTTTCATTATACCCCAAGTGTTCCATAGTCCTTACTACGAGGACAGGGCTCATGTCAAGTGCTCACTATCCAGGAGCGATGGCGATTCGAATCGATTTCTGACCAGCTGGCGAGGTATTCCCCACACAAACCACACTCACGGATCAAGTGAGCTACAGATCACCGTATTACACTATCCAGGACCAATTCGCGGGTTCGGCAGGCACCGCCAGTACCCGAGGACCGTTCCGGCGACCGAGGTATCCAAGGTATACCAAGGTTGCGCGCCGCGCCCTCGTCGTTCTCCTCAACCATCACCAATACAGCGCATGGCGGCTCGATTCCCGGCCCGGATAGTGTTCAGGCTTCGCGGTCGGAACGACTTATCCTTCCAGCTAAGTGTGGGGCATGCGTTCAACATGACAAGAGGGCCGTCAACGATCGGTCCTTAATCGACACAGGCAGGGGCACTATGGGCAACCCACCATAAGACCCTGCCCGGTCTCCAATTACTTTCCACCCTTGGTTATTTCTTTTCCCAGCAACCACTGCTTAATCAAGCAGGTATCCACCTATATCTCGCAGGTGACAGGACATCACCCGACTTCTACCGGACTAAGCAAGCTAAGCATAGACTCCGCGCCTATCTACATAGGACAAGGTAGATAACAAGTAGGGGTAACAAGGAGTACATATGCAGCAACGGTATCAGGCAACTCCTATCACGTAATATGCAATATAGTAGAATAAGTATAGCACTTTATATAGTTAGCGAGAGTAGGGAGACTTAGAATGCTCCGGGGCTTGCCTTTCTCAAACGTGCTGGGTCGGTGATCCGGGCACTCTTGCAGTTCCTCTCCGGGCTCTTGTGCTTCCGGAGGTTCCTGCTCCTGAAGCTCCTCGGGTTCCTCGGGTCTCACTCCGTTCTCCTGCGAGCCTGTATGATGCGTATATGCTCATGAGTGGCGTGCGAGATGCCCGAGTGGATGCTTATATGAAAGAGTACCAAGAAGTCATGTTTGTGATGCATAGGTAATGCACTTGGTCATACTTATTACAAGGTAGTTAACATCACCCAAGAATAACATTTGAACCAACACCTATTACATTCTCTTCGATCATTATTTTTCAAATGCAACCAGCAACCTCTATGATGCTTCAAAGATACACCAAACCCAACTTATTCCATTCAACCTATATATATATAATACCATTCATCATTTTTCTTTATTCATTTCTAAGCCCATTAAAAATCACATGCAATTCTATTCATCAATAAATTCCAGAAAAATTACAGGAGACTACTAGTTAATCACAAAGTTCACTGTAAATTTTTCATAATTTTTGGTTACTTATTTTGAGCCACAAAAATCACAAGATTAATTAATAAGGCAAGTAAAATCACCCTATTGTGATATAAGTGTCAAACAACAGATTTCATATTTTTACAATTTATCTAATATCATAAGAAACATCCACAAAATCTTCCAGATTTATTGCATGACTCAATTAATTATTAAAAATCATAAAGTACTGCCATGCAAGCATTTAAATTACCATAAATTCATTTATACACCAAATAATATGTAACAATATTTTCTCAGTGAGGAAACACACATGCAGAGCCAGCAAAACAAGTTTCACATTTTTCTGAGCCATATTTCATTTACTATGCATTTTCCAAGTTTAACAAAAACATGGATTAATTATACTTACACAGAAAAGTTACCCAAACATGACATGCAATCATACTAGGACATAGATCTGGAAACAAGGAACACACCAAAATTTATTTCACCATTTTTGGAGCTATATTCATCAAGATATGGATTTTTGAACATTTAAATCATTTTCTGGAAAAACTTTTAAAACGGAAAACCACCTGAAACGCTAAACGCACCCGGATCCGTTCCCCCGGAGTCACTGACAGGCGGGACACGCGAGTCAGGGGACCCCACCCGTCACCCACCTCGTGACCCCGCTGGGTGCACCCGGTGCAGTGCACCCGCGGCCGCTGACGAGCGGACCCGCCTGCCAGCAGGGCCCGCTGGTCAGAGCGCAGAGGGGGGAGGAGCTCCGGCGAGCCGGAGCTCACCGTCGGCGACCCCTTTCGGTGAATCAAGCGGCTCTACACGTTCTACGGATCACGGCGGACCTAGGGCACTCATTTGCGCGGCCTAAAACGGACCGGAGCAGGCTCGCCACCGGCCATGGCGGAGCGGCGGCGCTGCTCGTCGTCGGTACGGGACGCCGGCTCGGTAGAGCGTGGCTGGAGGGGCTTGCGAGCATCGCGGTGCCAAGGCGAACACGATGCGCCAACTACGTAGCACCGAAAGGCATGGAGGCGCGCGGATCACGCGTGCGGCGGCGGAGCTCTCGCCGGAGAAGAAAGCGGGGGCGAGCGGGGCTCACCGTGCCTTACCGAGCGCCCCGATGAGCGTTTCGCAACGGCGGAGCGAAAGCGAAGCTCGGGGAAGAACTAATTGAAGAATGGCGCACGTACGGGGGAGGAACAGCCGAGGCGGAGCTCGGGCTCCAATGGCGACGGCGGCGCTCTGCGCGTGCGGGGCGAGGGCGAGAGAGCGAGAGAGAGAGAGCTGAGGGGCGCAAATGGGAGCGGGGGCGGAGGCGAGCGCGACCGGGGCGCCTTGGTGGCCGACCGGGGCGCGTCCTCGCTGCCGCATGCCCGCCACGCGGCGGCCGAGCCCTGCCGGCGCGCCACGGCGTCGCGGCGAGGCCGTCCGCGCGCGGACGCGGGCGCGAGCGCGGAGGAAGGGGGGGGGAGGGGAGAGCGCGGGCGGGCCGAGCCGGCTTCGGCCAGTGGGCCAGAAGCGAGGCCGCGGCCTGCTAGCGCCCCCTTTTCCCTTTTTCCAATTTTTTTTTTTTAAATCTTTTCTCAAACCCTCTTCCAAAAGCATTTTGACTATTTTCAAATCATTTTCACCATTTTCACCCAAAAGCAAAGTTGTTCCAAAACAAAAACTCTACCACTTTGTTTTAACAAGCAAAACCAAATTCCAAACAGAATTTGAATTACAAGTTAAAACTCAGTTCTAGGTTTTAATTAAATTCTTTTTGGATATTTTTGTATAAATTCCATTTCTCCAATTCCATAGCTCCAAAAATTGCACAAAAATATTCTAAATGCTTCTCACACATAAATCAACCTAATTTGAATTTTTCACAATTTTAGGAGCAAGTATCATATTTTCAACATATTTAAAACACATGAAATAAAGCACATAAAATCGTAATTTGCTCAAGATTGTCATGCTCATGATGCTTATGCTTGATGGAATGCTTATGCATGGCTTTGGTGAGACTAAGTGCATGCTTAACACCTAGGGTGTTACAGCCCTTCCCCCCTTAGGGAAATCTCGCCCCGAGATTTTGGGTTACTAACCATTTCTTGTGAAATTTTGGATAAACTGTTTTTAAGTAATCCTCCGTTTCCCAGGTGGCATCCCTATCGTCATGATGACTCCACACCACCTTATATGTTCTGACAACTTTGTTTCGGGTTACTCGCTCCTTGGTATCCACAATCCCCACTGGCTGCTCCTTATACTCTAGGTCTGCTTTTATCTTGATCCCTCGAGGTTCAACTCTTTGCTCAGGCACTTTCAAACATTTCCGTAGCTGCGACACATGGAAGACCGGAAAGATCGAGCTCATCTCTTCAGGTAACTGAATCTTATAGGCCACTGGGCCTTTCCTCTCTAGCACTTGGTACGGTCCCACATATCTGGGTGCAAGCTTGCTTCGAACTCGGAAACGTTGAACTTTCTTCATCGGCGTAACCTTGAGGTACACATAGTCACCTATGTTGAATTCAAGTGGCCTTCTTCTCTTATCAGCGTAACTCTTTTGTCGTGACTGTGCTGCTTGCATATGTTGCTGTATAGTCTGCACCTTTTTCTCGGCATCATTCACAAAGTCGATACCATAGTACCTTCTTTCACCAGGTTCAACCCAGTTTAACGGAGTTCGACATCTTCGACCATACAAAGCTTCAAACGGGGCCATCTTGATGCTCTCTTGATAACTATTATTGTAGGAGAATTCAGCCAAAGGTAACCACGATTCCCATGATCCCTTGGATGATAGCACACAGGCCCTCAACATATCTTCCAACACTTGATTTAACCTCTCGGTTTGACCTGAAGTCTGGGGATGATACGCCGTGCTTCTTATCAGACTAGTCCCCAAGCTCTTATGCATGCGCTCCCAGAAGTGAGCAGTGAACTGCGGTCCTCTATCTGATATGATAGTTTTGGGAATACCATGCAATCTGACGATCTCAGCCATATATATATCGGCGTACTCAGGAGGTCGGTAACGAGTCTTCACAGGGATGAAATGGGCCGATTTGGTCAATCGATCTATGATTACCCAAATCGAGTCATTCCCCTTCCTGGTTGTCGGTAAGCCGGTGATAAAGTCCATGCTGACCTCTTCCCATTTCCACTCCGGAACTGATAACGGTTGCAACAGACCTGCAGGTTTCATATGAATGGCCTTAACTCTGCAACACGTGTCACAACGGGCCACATAAGCTGCTATTTCTTTCTTCATCTTGGTCCACCAAAAGTGGGGCCTTAGATCTTGATACATTTTGCTGCTGCCAGGATGAATAGAAAGCTTAGAGAGATGGGCTTCATCCATGATGCGATTCTTCAACTCCCGATCTTTCGGGACCACTAACCGCTGTTGAAACCACAGTACCCCTTTCTCGTCAACCCGAAACTGAGTCTTTGGGTCATCTTTGATCTTCTCTTTGATGTGGAAAATACCCTTGTCTGTTTTCTGACCTTCAATGACTTGACTCTCGAGTGAACAACTGAGTTGTATATGACATAAGACCTCAGGATGCATAAGGTTGAACCCATCTTCGAACAACGGTTGAACCAATTGATAGTGGGGTTTACGACTTAGAGCATCTGCTACTACATTAGCTTTGCCTGGATGATAATGAACTTCCAGGTCATAGTCCTTGATTAGCTCTAACCACCGCCGTTGCCTCATATTCAGCTCAGACTGCGTGAAGATGTACTTCAAACTCTTGTGATCAGTGTAAATGTGACACTTATTTCCTAGCAGATAATGTCTCCAGATCTTCAAAGCATGCACCACAGCTGCTAACTCAAGGTCGTGCGTTGGATAGTTGACTTCATGTTTCCTCAACTGTCGGGAAGCATAAGCTATCACCCTGCCATCTTGCATCAACACACACCCCAGGCCACTCTTCGATGCGTCATAAAACACATCAAAAGGTTCCTCTATATTAGGTTGTGCCAGAACGGGAGCAGTGGTTAGTAACCTTCGCAAGGTGCGGAAGGCTAACTCACACCCTTCCGTCCAGACGAACTTATGATCCTTTTGTAGCAAACTTGTCATTGGCTTAGCAATCTTGGAGAAGTCGGGTATAAAACGACGATAATACCCGGCCAGACCAAGAAAACTTCTAACTTCCGAGACTGAAGTTGGTGCCTTCCAGTCCATGACTTCCTGCACTTTTGATGGATCCACGGCAATCCCTTCTTCAGACAAAATGTGCCCTAGGAACGGAACTTTCTTCAACCAGAACTCACACTTGCTGAACTTGGCATATAACTGATGCTCTCGTAATCGTGTCAGCACGATTCTCAGATGTTCGGCGTGATCTTGCTCATTTTCTGAATACACCAGGATATCGTCGATAAACACCACAACAAACTTATCCAATTCCGGCATAAAGACTGAATTCATCAGATACATAAAGTATGCAGGAGCATTTGTCAACCCAAAGGACATGACAAGATACTCGTACAACCCATATCTGGTGGAAAAAGCAGTCTTCGGGATATCTTGCGGACGAATCTTGATTTGGTGATACCCGGATCTCAAATCTATTTTAGAGAACACTCTTGCCTTGGATAACTGATCAAACAGGATATCAATCCTTGGCAAGGGATACTTATTTTTGATTGTCACTGCATTGAGTGGACGATAGTCCACGCACATGCGCAACGACTGATCCTTCTTTTTCACAAACAACGCTGGACAACCCCATTCCGACGAGCTGGGCCGGATGAACCCTTTCTCTAATAACTCCTTCAATTGTTTCTTCAATTCTGCGAGTTCGTTGGGTGGCATCCGGTACGGCCTTCTGGATATTGGTGCTGTACCTGGTATCAACTCGATTGTAAACTCTACCTCTCTATCCGGGGGAAGTCCTGGTAACTCCTCGGGAAACACATCGGGAAACTCACAGACTACTGGGATCTGTGGTAAAGGAACCACGTGCGTAGCACAGGAGATGCTAGCAAAGTCAAGACGACGGGGCAGAGGTACTTGAAAAGAGTTATTGCCCTGTGGTTCTCTGAGAGATAACATCCTCTTTCCAGCATCTATGATCGCATCCCATTCTCTCATCCAGTTCATGCCCATGATAACATCCAAAACTAACCCAGGCATGACCACTAGATTTACCCGAAAAACTCGGCCACTTACATCCAGGGTTGCCCCTCGGACCACTTTATTGGTCAACACATCTGCCCCTGCTGAGCTGATGCGGTAGCCATAGCCCAGATCTGTAACTGGTTGATTATGCTTTTGTGCAAATGCTTGGCTCATGAATGAATGCGACGATCCAGAATCAAACAAAACAACTGCAAGATGTTGGTTGACAGAAAACATACCAGCTGTTACCGGTTCTCCTTCCGGGATTTCCTCAATCGAGGTATGATGCACACGAGCTGGATATGTCGGCTGCTGCCTCTTGGGGTAGGGACATTCCTTAGCAAAGTGCCCCATCTTGTGGCAGTTATAGCATGGACCCTTGGGCGCATTGTTGACGGCAGATGCTGCAGCTTGAATTGCCCTTGGCTTGGCAGGAGCTATCGCCGCCTTGTACGGCTTCTGCTGTGTCGGATGTCCAGTGTTCCTTTTCTGCGGCGGTCGGAACCTAGCACCTGGGGCAGGGGGACGATACAGCTGTCGCCCTGTCACTGGCGCCCTGGGCTGGGATGATCCAGCTTCAAAAGCCCTTTTACGTGACTTGGATGCACTGTAGTTGTTGTTGTTATTCTCCTGGGTGAGACAGTCACTGATGTAAGCATTGAAGGTAGCCCTGGCCCCTGTACCCATGGTCTTCAGCATCTTTGGATTCAAGCCTCTCTGGAAACTAGCAATCTTCTTGGCCTCCGTGTTTACAAACTCAGGGGCATATCGAGCGAGATTATTGAAGGCATGTAGATACTCTTTCACAGATTTCGTCCCCTGGGACAGCCTCATGAACTCCCCAACCTTCATTTCAACCACCCCAGGAGGAATGTAATTTCCCCGGAAAGCGGTGGTGAAGCGGTTCCAGGTGATTGGTGTCCCCTCTGGGTAGGTGGTACGGTGATGGGACCACCAAATCCCAGCGGGTCCTTGCAACTGATGTGCCGCATACTCAGCCTTGAGTTCTTCTGTCATTCGGAGAAGACGAAACTTCTGCTCCATGGTGTTGATCCACTCATCCGCTTCGAGCGGTTCCAAGGCCTCCTTAAAGATTGGTGGCTTGGTATCCATGAAGTCCTTGAACGAACTGTACTGGTTGACCTCTCGACCACCCGGATTATCTCCACGACGGGTGTTGTCAGCTATGTTGCGCAAAGCTTCTTCCATGTTGCGCTGCATTTGTTCCATGTTGCGTTGGCTTCCCAGAAACTGCGCGAAAAACACATCCGCAGTGTACGGGGGAGGTGGTGGTGGTGTTGGTGCTTGATCCTCATTCCGTTGAGCCCCATTTCCGGATGCTCCTGCTCCAAGACCCGGATGGCCGTTACCCCCGCCACGTGTTTGTACCATCTGCATACGCCAATGATAAGCAATCGTTAGGAGTTGCCATCAACCGGTAGGAAATGTGTAAAATCGTGCCATACTGAATTTACTGAGGGAATAAATTCACACAATAAACAAAGGCACAACAACTCATTATCCACGAACAACATCACTAACAGATTACTTATCATTCACGCAACAAGATTCGCGTACATCCAACTTGCCAGCATACATACACTGGACTTTCCGTATCAACTCATAAAGTCTTACACAGCCCAGATCCAAAAGTACATGACATGCCACGCAACATACATCACAAAAGAGGGAAGACTAGCTCTAGAGCCCTAGCATCTACTCGCTGTGGTCACTGTCCATGCCAGAGCCATCCTCATCCTCGTCACCACTAGCAGCTGCTCCTATCTCGGGATCCGCGTCCATCTCGTCCTCCGAGTCTAGCTCCGCGGCTCCAGGTAGGTGGTGAGGGTGGAGCTGGTTATGCAGCTGGTGGATCTCCTCATGCAAGTTCTCATTGTACTCCTCGGCATTAGCTAGCTGCTGCTCTAGCTCTAGCTGTCGGGCCCTCAAAGTGTCCTCCTCGTGCCAGGCTTCATTCCTCTGTCCAAGCACATGGACTAGCATGCGCTCGCAGTTCCTGTGAGCAGTAGTCACCCTGTCCTTCTGCTCCCGTGCTGCAAGCAGGTCCTGACTCAGCTCACTGTGCTTCTGGACTGCCTGGTCCCTCTCTCTGGTCACACGAGCCAACTCTGCCTGTAGCCTCTCAACCTCAGAGTCAAACTCACGCTGCGACTGACGCTTCTCATCCTGGACGGTGAGAAGAGACCCGGACAAGCGACCCAAACAACGCTCTAGGCCTCCATAGGTCTTCATCAACGCGTGCATGGCACTCATAGCTGCACTGTCACTGTGCTGGTCCTCATCCGCACTCCTCTCTAGAGCGTTCACCTCGGACTGATCCCACACCGAAGTGTAAGGGTCACCCCGGGGAAACACCCCAGCGAAGGCGTGGGCCAGCTCCTGTGGAAACCTCTCCATGAGGTCCCTCAAAACTGCGAAAGCTGCCCTGCTGGCACCGTGGAAAGGCGTGACACCTCGGGACTCGTACACCCAGCCGCCCCAAGCAGGGTCTCCTCCACTGGTAGGGACAACTGCCTCAATCCCCACCAGGGTCTCGTCACCAAGCGGCTCCTTATCCCAATAGTAGCGAGGCTCCCTTCCTTCGGGATACCCCATCGAACTGAGCACCCTCCAAAGCAAAGTGGGCATCCCAAACTCCTCTAGGAACTTGCTCTTATGTCGCGAGCTCCTAGCTGCCAACGGATGGCGAGGGGCCCGCCCACCAGTGGACTTGCGAGCTGTGAGCCTAGTGCGTGCCATCTGCTGCAAATGGAATACCGCGGGTAAGAGCGAGGATTACCTTTAATTTATTTTATTTAGAATTGGGACAGATTAAATTAAGGGGGAAAGTAAGCAATGATATGAAATGATCATGATGCATGCACGAACTTACGATCTCACAAACTTAGAAACAAAGGTGAACACTAAGCGGTATATGCGGTGGCACACAACGTTCTCTCATAACGTAACTAGCGTTCTAAGCGAGAACGTGGTTAGTGTACCTGCAGAAAATTCATTTCAGCCCACCCACAGTATGGTCGTGCATAATAAAATTTAAAACTATACACTTCACATGCACAGACACCCGTCCATGCATGTGACGTGTCACTACCCACATCATCGCCCTAATGACGGCATCGCCTCTCAGGACGGAATTCCCAGCACGCGGTACTGTTCCCAAGACACACCAACATGTGTGCATGGCATAGCACCTGACAACACTTCCCTAGACCGGCAGTGTATCCGATCATGCTCTCACAACTCCCACTTACCAGGGCGTAGAGGACAAATTGATCCATACATTACCACTCAAATGAATGGCACTCATACTATTGCACGCCGTATGAGCGACGAAATAAAAATATGATGCATTAACCCCCAAGTCAGTACTTAGCTAGCCACCTTAGAGTCCTTAACTGGGCATAAAGGATATGACCATGGCACACTAGATAGTTTTCCAAAACTTAGTTTAACACCTTGATCTTTATTAATTACTAAAATCTTTCATTAAACCGGTTTAGACTTTTGTTTAGAACGTACTTATGAACAGTAACTCGCTAAACCTTGCTCCGATGCCAGCTGTAACAGAACCGACCAAATTATAAGAGATTAAGCCTAATAGTGACCATTTGCATGGTCGAACCATCACGCTTAAGCCCATATAATCCCGGTAGTCCGTGAAATCTCGAAGGATTTCAACCACACATCGCATACAGCCAAGATCGTAATAAGTTTAGCGGTCGCCATCCACAAGTACATCCAAATTACAACATTCATGAGACACATCGGAGTGCTTATAGTTATTACAAACCAAGTTCTTCAAGTAGCGGAAGCTTCATATTTCGAAAATACAACCCACACGATAAGTCTGATACAGTGCCATAGTTCGGTCATTCCCACAAAAGCAAAAGAAGAGACAGAGTGACCATCGCCCTTGGTCTAGTCATCACCCATAGCTGGGTACAGACAGAGGATGCAATAACCATAGTACATCTGACCATCTGCAAAACAACATGGGAATAGAACCCTGAGTACAAGAAGGTACTCAGCTAGACTTACCCGTCATAAACTTAAAATAAAGACTCATCAAGGATCATGAAGGCTATTTAGTGGGGTAGCTGACAACCATTTTGCAAAGACCGCAAGGTTTCATTACCTGAACCTACAAAAATCTTTTCTGCTTTTAATCTGCTCAAGTTGAAAGTATCATTACCTATTCTCTAGGTTTGCACCTGTGCTATTACAAGCAAGTATGAGACTATGATAGCACCTCATCACAGCAATCCTAAACCTGTTTCATTATACCCCAAGTGTTCCATAGTCCTTACTACGAGGACAGGGCTCATGTCAAGTGCTCACTATCCAGGAGCGATGGCGATTCGAATCGATTTCTGACCAGCTGGCGAGGTATTCCCCACACAAACCACACTCACGGATCAAGTGAGCTACAGATCACCGTATTACACTATCCAGGACCAATTCGCGGGTTCGGCAGGCACCGCCAGTACCCGAGGACCGTTCCGGCGACCGAGGTATCCAAGGTATACCAAGGTTGCGCGCCGCGCCCTCGTCGTTCTCCTCAACCATCACCAATACAGCGCATGGCGGCTCGATTCCCGGCCCGGATAGTGTTCAGGCTTCGCGGTCGGAACGACTTATCCTTCCAGCTAAGTGTGGGGCATGCGTTCAACATGACAAGAGGGCCGTCAACGATCGGTCCTTAATCGACACAGGCAGGGGCACTATGGGCAACCCACCATAAGACCCTGCCCGGTCTCCAATTACTTTCCACCCTTGGTTATTTCTTTTCCCAGCAACCACTGCTTAATCAAGCAGGTATCCACCTATATCTCGCAGGTGACAGGACATCACCCGACTTCTACCGGACTAAGCAAGCTAAGCATAGACTCCGCGCCTATCTACATAGGACAAGGTAGATAACAAGTAGGGGTAACAAGGAGTACATATGCAGCAACGGTATCAGGCAACTCCTATCACGTAATATGCAATATAGTAGAATAAGTATAGCACTTTATATAGTTAGCGAGAGTAGGGAGACTTAGAATGCTCCGGGGCTTGCCTTTCTCAAACGTGCTGGGTCGGTGATCCGGGCACTCTTGCAGTTCCTCTCCGGGCTCTTGTGCTTCCGGAGGTTCCTGCTCCTGAAGCTCCTCGGGTTCCTCGGGTCTCACTCCGTTCTCCTGCGAGCCTGTATGATGCGTATATGCTCATGAGTGGCGTGCGAGATGCCCGAGTGGATGCTTATATGAAAGAGTACCAAGGAGTCATGTTTGTGATGCATAGGTAATGCACTTGGTCATACTTATTACAAGGTAGTTAACATCACCCAAGAATAACATTTGAACCAACACCTATTACATTCTCTTCGATCATTATTTTTCAAATGCAACCAGCAACCTCTATGATGCTTCAAAGATACACCAAACCCAACTTATTCCATTCAACCTATATATATATAATACCATTCATCATTTTTCTTTATTCATTTCTAAGCCCATTAAAAATCACATGCAATTCTATTCATCAATAAATTCCAGAAAAATTACAGGAGACTACTAGTTAATCACAAAGTTCACTGTAAATTTTTCATAATTTTTGGTTACTTATTTTGAGCCACAAAAATCACAAGATTAATTAATAAGGCAAGTAAAATCACCCTATTGTGATATAAGTGTCAAACAACAGATTTCATATTTTTACAATTTATCTAATATCATAAGAAACATCCACAAAATCTTCCAGATTTATTGCATGACTCAATTAATTATTAAAAATCATAAAGTACTGCCATGCAAGCATTTAAATTACCATAAATTCATTTATACACCAAATAATATGTAACAATATTTTCTCAGTGAGGAAACACACATGCAGAGCCAGCAAAACAAGTTTCACATTTTTCTGAGCCATATTTCATTTACTATGCATTTTCCAAGTTTAACAAAAACATGGATTAATTATACTTACACAGAAAAGTTACTCAAACATGACATGCAATCATACTAGGACATAGATCTGGAAACAAGGAACACACCAAAATTTATTTCACCATTTTTGGAGCTATATTCATCAAGATATGGATTTTTGAACATTTAAATCATTTTCTGGAAAAACTTTTAAAACGGAAAACCACCTGAAACGCTAAACGCACCCGGATCCGTTCCCCCGGAGTCACTGACAGGCGGGACACGCGAGTCAGGGGACCCCACCCGTCACCCACCTCGTGACCCCGCTGGGTGCACCCGGTGCAGTGCACCCGCGGCCGCTGACGAGCGGACCCGCCTGCCAGCAGGGCCCGCTGGTCAGAGCGCAGAGGGGGGAGGAGCTCCGGCGAGCCGGAGCTCACCGTCGGCGACCCCTTTCGGCGAATCAAGCGGCTCTACACGTTCTACGGATCACGGCGGACCTAGGGCACTCATTTGCGCGGCCTAAAACGGACCGGAGCAGGCTCGCCACCGGCCATGGCGGAGCGGCGGCGCTGCTCGTCGTCGGTACGGGACGCCGGCTCGGTAGAGCGTGGCTGGAGGGGCTTGCGAGCATCGCGGTGCCAAGGCGAACACGATGCGCCAACTACGTAGCACCGAAAGGCATGGAGGCGCGCGGATCACGCGTGCGGCGGCGGAGCTCTCGCCGGAGAAGAAAGCGGGGGCGAGCGGGGCTCACCGTGCCTTACCGAGCGCCCCGATGAGCGTTTCGCAACGGCGGAGCGAAAGCGAAGCTCGGGGAAGAACTAATTGAAGAATGGCGCACGTACGGGGGAGGAACAGCCGAGGCGGAGCTCGGGCTCCAATGGCGACGGCGGCGCTCTGCGCGTGCGGGGCGAGGGCGAGAGAGCGAGAGAGAGAGAGCTGAGGGGCGCAAATGGGAGCGGGGGCGGAGGCGAGCGCGACCGGGGCGCCTTGGTGGCCGACCGGGGCGCGTCCTCGCTGCCGCATGCCCGCCACGCGGCGGCCGAGCCCTGCCGGCGCGCCACGGCGTCGCGGCGAGGCCGTCCGCGCGCGGACGCGGGCGCGAGCGCGGAGGAAGGGGGGGGGAGGGGAGAGCGCGGGCGGGCCGAGCCGGCTTCGGCCAGTGGGCCAGAAGCGAGGCCGCGGCCTGCTAGCGCCCCCTTTTCCCTTTTTCCAATTTTTTTTTTTAAATCTTTTCTCAAACCCTCTTCCAAAAGCATTTTGACTATTTTCAAATCATTTTCACCATTTTCACCCAAAAGCAAAGTTGTTCCAAAACAAAAACTCTACCACTTTGTTTTAACAAGCAAAACCAAATTCCAAACAGAATTTGAATTACAAGTTAAAACTCAGTTCTAGGTTTTAATTAAATTCTTTTTGGATATTTTTGTATAAATTCCATTTCTCCAATTCCATAGCTCCAAAAATTGCACAAAAATATTCTAAATGCTTCTCACACATAAATCAACCTAATTTGAATTTTTCACAATTTTAGGAGCAAGTATCATATTTTCAACATATTTAAAACACATGAAATAAAGCACATAAAATCGTAATTTGCTCAAGATTGTCATGCTCATGATGCTTATGCTTGATGGAATGCTTATGCATGGCTTTGGTGAGACTAAGTGCATGCTTAACACCTAGGGTGTTACAATCCCAGCCCACTTTCTCTGTTTCTCGTCTCCGCCGCTCCGCCAACTCGCCGTCCTCTCCAAAGAACCCCCAAAAAGGCCAAAACCCTCGTCTTCTCCCACCCACCCCACCGCCGGTCTCCTCTCATCGGACCAAAATGCGGCTCCCGCTCCGCGGCGCCCTCGTCGCCGGTGTATGCTCCCGCCTCCGCCGCGGCCTCTCCACGGCCGCCTCGCGCCCTCAGTGGGCGATCGTCAATGGTACGGGGTTGCTGGTCAACTCGACGTCGCGCCGCGCGACCCTCCAGCTCGCGGAGCACCCGCGCTTCTCCGAGCTTCTCGTCCCCAGCCATCTCATCAATCCCCTGCCCCGCATCAACTCCGACCTCGAGAGCGTGGGCCTCTTCGGCGGCATGGTCTGCGCCACGAGCGGCGACGGCCTCCTCCTCCTCGAGTTCCGCGATGGGCCCGCCACGCCTGCCTTCGCCGCCAAGGTCCGTGCCGCTCGGGAAAGCCAAAGCAGGACGGTCACGGTCAGCGGCAACACGCACGACATAGACCCCGACATCACGCGCTTCGTCTGCAACCCCCTCAGCGGCGAGATATTCCGCCTCCCGGACATCGACGGCACGAAGAAGGTCCGTGGCCATCACGCCAAAGGCATCCTCACCCAATCCGTGCGCGGGCACGGGCCGCCTGACAGGTACGCCGTCGTCGAGCTCAGCATGGAGGGTGAAGGGGATAAAGGGACCTTCGTCATGCGGCGCTTCTTCTCGGAGACAAGGGTATGGGACAAGATGGTGGGTTTGCCTTCACTGCTCCCGCGGCCGCGGCGGATTGACATGGACCTCGAGGTGGTGGCCTTCGCTGGACGGTTGTGGTGGGTCGATGATCTTACCTGGGGCGCAGTCTCCGCCGACCCATTCAGCGAGCAGCCGGAGCTTCGCTTTGTAGAGCTGCCGAGGGCGAGCGTGAGGCCAGTGCCCGGCCCTGGGAAGAACGAAATCCCGGTGCAGGGTATGCACCGGCGCATGGGGGTCAGTGAGGGTAAGCTGCGCTACGTGGAGGTGTCCCAGAGACAGCCTTTTGTGCTTAGCTCGTATGCCCTTGACGACGATGGTGACTGCTGGAGGTTAGAGCACCAGGTTGCTCTTAGCCCACTCTTGGCTGATGCAGGGACACAGGAGGGGACACCGCAGATAGGTGTTATCAATCCACTAAATGCACATGCGTATGTGATCCACAATTATGATGAAAGCTGGAGGTTGAGCACCAGGTGGCTCGTAGCCCACTCTTGGCCAATGCAGGAACACAGGAAGGGACACCGCGAATAGGTGTTATCGATCCACTGAATGCACATGCCGTGTATGTCATCCATAGGAATCGTGCTCTCGTCATAGACATGTACACGAGGAAGGTGCTTGCAAGTTCACTGATGACGGATGTCCCTGCAAATCCAGTAGCAGCAGCATGTTTCTCCTCTTTGCTTAAAGCATGTGTCCTCCCACCATGGCTGGGAACAACCCGTATCCCTTATGCAGGTTATTAATTTTCACTTGCTTTCTCAGATGCATGTTTCTTCCATATATATTGTATTCTAGATCCATAACTTTTCTTTTGCAGTGTGGTCAGAAATGAAATCTCAGTGTATAAATTGGTATTATTACGGTATCCACTACTATTTTGTTCACTATATTTTATTATGTAAGACGTTTACAATGATATGGTATCACTAAATCTGAGAATGCTGCTATGCTATTGGTCAACATCTCAGTTATGTTTGCAGCACAGCTATAATTGAGAATGTAATTATTTGCTAGGTGCTTCCGATTAACTCTATTTCAATCGTCATTCAAGACCTTTGATCAAATCAAATCTATCCACCTCATTCCATAAGTAGTTGAATATTGATCCCAAGGGCTTAGAATAATAGTGATTGGAAAAAAAGGGGTTGGTTTCAGTCAAGTACTTGAAATTTGAAAACTATCTATTATGTTGTCAAAAATACAATGATACCTTTTCTGATGTATGATTGTTCCATTACTTCTATGTTTGATTGAAGGTACTCTTTCAGGCAACATTAAAAGTAAGACCTTGCCAGATGTATTGGTTCGTGTAGACAGGGATGCGGAGAATTGAAGTAAACCAGAAAATACGTCATTTGGTACTTCCTAAGTTAACTCTCATAGGTTAATTCATGATAAGAATACTGCAAACTTGTCTAGTTAGCTTGGCCTCCTGAAATGCACTGGTGTAATTATTTTACAAGCATGTACTCGACCATGACCATTCAATTTGCATGATGGCTATGTCGGTCAAGCATTTTACTCCAATAATGGTTGTTATTTACAGTTTTTGTAGTTGCAAATTGGAATCCCTTGTGTAGGACAACAGGAGGATACTAAAAGTAGTCACTGTGGCATTTTACTCGCTTGTGCAGAATATAGTTGTTATTTGAACTATTAGGCATCATTTGTTACAAAGCTGAAATTATGCTAAGAAAACTACCAAGTATGAAAGCCTAAAAAGTCCCTGTCCTTGTCATCATGATAGGTTATTGTCTTAGCAACTATAAGAGTATAAAACTGAACTAAACTTGGATTGCCTGCTCTTATTGAGGACTTTTCTGGTCATTTCTTTTTTCCCTTAAAATCAATACATAAACATAATGAGTGAAAATAAGCAGAGTATGAACAAATGAAAAATCTATCATTTTCTTGGCAGAGTAATATATGTGATTATAGCATTATACTACATTTCTTTGCTTTCAGTTATACATTATATAGTACAGAACCAATAAAAGACTTACTTTGCCATATCACTCATCCAGATATCCCTAATGTTTATTATTTGCTTTTCAGGTTACTGAAAAATAGCAAGTCAAGGTGTTGAAGTTTCTCTCTTTTTGCAAGGGGATGCATTGGGCAGTGTTGATTTTGGTACAATCAAAATGGGATGCATTCTGGGCTTCTGGCAATGGGTTTATGCTGGCTGAAGTCTGGGCATGGTGGATGCCACATTGAACTTCACTGCCGAGAGTTGTCTGAGTATATTGGGCTCTGCCTCTGCGTAACTCCTAGTAGACCTCTTAAAGGATCATGCTTTTGATCTATCTGCATAACAAGCCAAAAACATGGATGCAGTGTTACTTTTTTACAAGGAGTGGCAATGAGGAACAGCAACATGTTACTTCAGCCTGTGGCCGCTTGTGTGTTGTGTCAATTGTCCATGTCTCCATGAGTCCATGGCACTGGAGTCTTGCTGCCTTTATATTGGTGTTGATCTACTTGTAATTGGCCTATGATGCGAACTGGCTTCATTGTCTGCTTCCTATTTCCTTGACCGAATACTACTCTCCAGTTCCAACTGAATTGTGCTCGCTTCAATACCATGATTTTTTTGTCGTTTCATGCTTGGTCTGGATTCTTGGAGTATTTGCAATTTTCTTAAATTGGAGAGGATTGTGATTGCCTAGGTACCGGTAAATATAACGTACTTGACGCAGCTGTTGGTCCTTTTAAGTGAGTGGATGTTACAAGTCATGGCCATTTATGCCTCTCCAGGCTAAGAACAAAAGCATTTTGGCAGGAAACAGCATGTGACGTGGATCATTAGATGGGAGAAGCACACCGGTGGGCAGCTGCCACCTGGGTGATTAAACATTCAAGAAATGGCAGTCGCGCGGCTGGATCTTTCGAAAAATAAAAAAGTCGCGCGGCTGGATTCGTCCACATCCATTCCCACAACGGAAATGGTCAACTCGCTGTCCTGACATGTGGTCACGTCCATTCTCACAACGGAAACGGTCGACTTGCTGTCCTGACATATGGGCCGCATGAGCAGCCACACGGAACGTGACTCAGGTCCGTCTTCAACGTGTGTAGCCATCGTGTGAAGTGGAGTGAAAGAAGAGGAGAGAGAGAGGACGATTTAGTGCGAACTGAGAGAGCAGTGGGGCTGTTAGGACACCCTTGAGTGATTGCTTTGTCGCACGTGCCATATTTTCTTTCTTCCAAGTTCCAACTCTAGCTAGGCCACCTATGTCTCTAGCATCGTTGAGAATGCTGTTAGCATTTTGGATAATCAGTGGAGGTGAACATAACATAGATTTGGTGTGCTTTCCCGTGGATGCCTTGTAGCATATTAGAGCTGTGCAAACTAAGTCCATGTGCGTTGTTTCTCACAATTGAGAGACCGTGGCATTGTACAAAGAGCCCATTCTATCATTGCTATCAAAGATATGTGGATCAAGCTCTTGTGAACCTTGAAGTATGGCGTGTTTGTTTCCTAAATCATAATTCATGCTTAGTTTGCTTAGAATGGTAGAAGCTGATGAGCATGTGATGGTTTTCTCACTACTCAGTACCAGATTGTTTTAGCTAATGAAAAAATAGAAGCAATGAGCAAAAATATGACTAAGGCCATCTCCAGTGAGAAAACCAATAGAAAAAGTAAAGCGATATATCATCTAATGTGGCATATGGATGAATCAAACTTGGAGGAAGCAAATCATGGGAGAGAGATAAGAATTGACTCATGTGTTGAAGTCGACTACTCTTGATGAATAAAAACGAATTTGTCTCACTTTTGAGCCAAGTTGCCTACCCGTTGTCGTTACTCGTCCGGGACCAGGTTACAGGCAGTGGAGAGAGCCAGAGAGGGCATTAGAGGATATAGGAATATAGGATATAGGGGATTATGGGTGTTGAAAGTCCAATTTGTTCCCAACTAATTGTCCAACTTGCCAAACTATAAATGATAAGGTAGGAAATTTTTACTTATTAATCACCATAATCCATTTACCCGAGCATTATAATTATTATAATCCATATCTGATAATAATAATAATCTTATGCATAATCCAAACTATATATAATAATCGAGTTATGATCCAAACATGCCCTTATTTCAAGTACTCAGAACTTTGTTCAAATAAGGATCTGTTTGGTTCCCTTGCTAAATTTTAGCTAGCTAAAATTATTTTAGCTACTTTTAGGTGACTAATGGAACTAAACTATTTTAGCTCCTTTTAGTCAATGTATTTGGAACTTTAGTTACTAAAGTGACTAAAGTTTAGCTAGCTAAAATTTAGCAAGGGGAACCAAACAAGGCCTAAATCACTCTAAATTAACAAACTTTCTTATGTAAACATCCGTGACTGAATATCTTTTCTTTCTATACAAATCCTATGTCCTAACAACCTCAAACTCCTACAAGCACCGAACCAGCTTGCCGTTCCTACAAAACCCAGCTAATCTAACTCTTCGTGATGTGAGACTGGACGATGTGGTCGGCGAGCGCCTTGTAGGTGGCCTGCGTCGGGTGCACGGAGTCGAAGAACATGAACTGCGCCGGAGACCGGCACTGCGGCAGCTCGCTGGTGCACAGCGCCCCCATCGCCAGCAGACCGTTCCCGCAGCAGCCCTGCCTCGTCTCGGTGAAACCTGCAACGCACGCAGCAAAAATTTGAGTCAGCAGCTGTTCAATCGATCTACCGTACCTCAGCTTGTCAATCTGTTGCCGCTCACCATATTTCTGGGGCTGCGTGACCATGTCCATCAATGGCGTGTACACGTCGACGTACGCAAGCGTGGCGCCGGGGGACGCGGCCTCCAGCTTGGTCAGCATCTGCTGCAGCGCCGCGTTGTACCTCTCCGCGGCCGCGTTCTGGTCGGCGACGCAGCCTCCTCCCGACGCCAGATTGAGACTCCTCGTCACCGGCAGGCACCCCACCGGCGGCAGGCCGGACACCATGAAGTTCCGGGCTCCCAGATTGTACAGGCTCTGGCGGATTATTGTTATTTAAGGCAAATAAACACCATCATTAGCGATCGACCAAATTAAGTTACGTATAGCTAGTCTGGCCATTGATAACTAGATTATTGATCCAATCCAAAACGTACACGTACCTGAAGGTATCCCTGGAGCCTGCCGATGAGGTAGTCACTGTACTGGTCGATGGTGGGGAAGCTGACGGTCCGGAGTGGCAAGATGAAGTAGTTCATGGTGACGTCGTTGGTGCCGGCGGAGACCACGTACAGCGACGTGTTGGCGATCTCGGCGGCCTTGGGCATGCCGATCTTGCCGAGCAGGTCCTGGAAGTCGCCGATCTGCGAGCCGAACGTGTACACCATGGCGGTCTGCGCGGTCAGGTCGTCGAGGCCGGACCCGCCCGACGCGAAGCTGACCCCCGTGGAGGCCTCCGCGAGCGTGAGGCCGCGGTCGCGGTACGCCGGGAGGAGGCCCTTGACACCGAGCGACTCCACGATGTAGTCGGTGATGAGCTTGCCGTCCGAGAACCGGCCCGTGGCCGCGGCCCCCGGGAAGCCGCAGCCGTAGGGCGCGTGGTCCGCGCGCACCAGCGTGGCCTGCAGCCCGTTGTTGTTCCCCGGGTCCAGCGTCGAGTCCCCGAACGCGAACACGGCCGGGATGCCGCTCGTCGTCGTCGGCGCTGCCGCTGCGGTGGCCAGAGTCGTCGAAGCGAGGAGGAGCAAGGCGGCGACGAAGAGCGCGACGGCGGCTGCTGCGGCTGCCAGGGCTCGCGCCATTGCTTCGTGCTGTGCTAGGGTTGGCGTGCTTGGCACCCTAGCTTTGGTATGGTTCGCGGGGCAAAGGCATCGGTGACCTTATATTAGCGTAGTGCATGCATGCGCGGGAGGGGCACGTACGGGGACATGGCACACGGGTCGAAGGTCGGTGTCATTGTGTTGTGCGTTGCGACGTCGGATGGTCGGAGGCTTTGGAGTCCGTCTGACCCAGTAGGAGTCTAGGACAGCGGGAAACGGGCGAGGTGGGGGTCAGGTTAAGTGACCAGCATCCGCACGTTCTCAATTTCCTCTGTTTTTCTGGGTAGTCTTGGCCTCTTGGATGAATTTGGTGTTAAGGTCAGTCTCAATGCATGTTTAATGAGAGTGTTATGTATATTAATTAGGGTGCCACACACAAGCAAAATTGCTGACTTGACAGAGCCATTAATTTAATGAAGAAGTTTCATCAGATGAGAGAGGAATTTCATCCTCATATGGCTCGGTTATCTAATTTATAGTTTGGTAACTAACTATGCATTAAGACTGAGAACTTAGAACTTCGGCTCTATCTGTAAGTTTGGAGTAATGAAACCGGTCTCCGAAGTGGCCTGCCCGGGTAAGATTGATCGCGCAAGAGTGAGGTCTTGTTTAGTTTGCAAAAATTTTTGGTTCGGGACACTGTAACATTTTCGTTTGTTCGTGGCAAATATTGTCTAATTATAGACTAATTAGGTTCAAAAGATTCATCTCACAATTTACCGACAAACTGTATAATTTGTTTTTGTTTTTGATTATATTTAATGCTTCATGCATGTGCTGCAAGATTCGATGTGACGAGGAATCTTGAAAAATTTTGAATTTTTAGGTGAACTAAACAAGTCTGAAAAGCAGTGCACGAAAGTTTTGGCTTGTTGCACAACCAAGGAGTCTTGCTAACGCAGAACGCACGCGTGCAGATGAATTCCTTTGATCTCTCATCCAGTTATGTCAAATTTTGCATTATACCCACATAAATCTTGTACAAACACCTAGGGATTCTGATGAAGAAGGTCGTTAGTAAGTAAGCCATGACTACAAGTACTACTCAATGATTTATTACAAGAAAGAAAAACTATTAAATAACTGATATATTGACAAAAAATTAGGGCACGTTTCTTCATTGTCCTCCAGGACCCAATCATCAAATTTCAAATCAAACACGACAAAAATCACCAGTCAGCCGACGCGCGGAGCCATAAGCCAATAACCATCTCCCTTTTGTCCTCGACTCCTCGTCCCGGCTCAACGAGACCGCGACCGGGACAGCGACCCGCGCCACGCGGCCCCGCGCACCCGAGAATCCAGTAGGCACCGTATCGCCCCGAGAGCATATGCCCGTCCGCCCCTCGGCCTTTCGCTGTCACGGTGTGCTCCTCTTATCCCCTCCGCGCCGCGGCTCCCCCTCCCGCTCTCGCCTCTACGGCTCTAACCGCCGGCCCGCCCGCTCGGCGCCTCGGCTCCCTCCCCAGTCCCCACTGCCGCACCTCCAAAAACCATGGCCTCTCGCGCGCCCACCCCTCCTGCTCCTCCCAACCTCCGCCTCCACGCCGCGTCCCTCCTCTCGCCGCGCCTCCCACTCCCGCACACGCGCGCCCCGCGCTGCCCGCGCGGCGGTCGGAGCCGCCTCCTCTCCGCGCTGCCGTCGCCGTCCCCCTCGCCGGCCTCGCGCTCGCAGGGCGTCTCCACCGCGCCGATCGAGCGGCAACCACCGGGACCCGCGCCCGCGCCCGCGCCTCCCCCAGCTCAGCCGCACCGGGACCCGGCGATCGCCGCGGAGGTCGCGCGCCTCTCCGCCGCCCGCGAGAGGCTCCGCGCGGCGCGCACGCTCCGCGACAAGCTCCGCGCGCTCGACGCAGAGCCTCGCGTCGCGGCGTTCTTCGGCAAGGACTCGAGCCGCGGGGTGTTGGGCGCGCTCGAGCCCCGCGAGGTGCTCCTGCTGAAATGCCTCGTCGCGGCAGGACAGGAGCACGTGCTCGGATATGAGCTCGACTGGTACGGCGGCGACGGCCGTCACGAGCACCACCACCGCAACGGCGGGGTGAGTGGTGGGAGTGCCCTGCGGGATGCACTGTATAGCCTGGCCGGTTTGGTCGGGAAGTGGACATCCGAGGGAGTGGTGGGTGGCGAGAAGGGGAGCGAGGAAATGGAAGTACTCCCTAGACTGCTCAAGTTCCTCGACAGCATCGAGGAGTTCTACGACTGCATTGGAGGCATCATCGGGTGAGCATTGCTTGCTTGTATGTGGGGGACATAGTAAGCAACGAAGTAGCACAAGTTGCCAAATTTGATACGTGCTGGAATCAGAAGTTAGTTAGTAACTGAAAAGGTCCAAAGTAGTACTAGTGAACATTGACGAGCTATTTTCTTTTTGGAACAAAAACAACATTTATGAGTTATGGCATCATATTTAAAATGCAGCCATACAGGAAGGTAAGTTGGGTCTTGTTTTGAAACTACAGGCCTTCCAACACATCTGGTTAGCATTAACTGGATGGCCCTAAGGATTAATTGGTAGCATTGGGTCGTTTAACTAGTTCAATATTATCTCAGCCCCCTTGCTTTGAAATCCAGGTCACTTCAATCAGATGGTTCTGGGTCAACCCAATGACCCAACACAAACAAGACATGCATCCCTAGTCCTAACTTATCCCCTTAAGCCATTTTGTTTATCTGGTTGTTAATCTGTTATATCTACAAGATTACGAATACTATTGACGTTCTTTACTTCCTTTATCCACTTCAGCTATCAAATTATGGTATTGGAGCTCCTTTCATCCTCTAAGGATCACATGCACCGACCAAGCAAAGACAAGTTTGTTGATTTCCATGTTCCCAGTGGACTTAATTTATTGGAGGATAAAGAATATGCATCTCAAGCAGCTCTGTGGGGAATCGAGGTTATTTTGTATACCACATTATCTGAAATTGACGATAAGGATATCGATATTTTGTTATTGTTCTTATTTCAAGTGCAAATTACATTGAATAATGTTGCACATTAAATAGGGCATCTGTATTCTATTATAAGGTACAAACTGAAATATGATCTTTTCTAGGGTTTGCCAGAACTAGGTGAAATTTATCCAATTGGTGGTGCGGGTGATCGTCTTGGTCTAGTGGACTCAGATACTGGTGAATCCCTTCCTGCTGCGTTGCTCCCTTACTGTGGGAGATCTCTGTTGGAAGGGTTGATACGGGATCTACAGGTACTTTGTTGTGCATATGAAGTTTCTCTTTGCATGTAGTTTCTTTTTTTACTGACTTATGGTGTCTACATACAGTAGTAAATTGATGTTTCTTTGCATATAGTTTCCTCTACTGTAACACCTGTTTTCACACACTTTGGTCATGCCCCCTTAACAAATGGATAGCAATGTAGCAGCTAGTTTTTTTTTTAAAAATTTCTTTTTGGTTGTGTAAGTGCCATGTTATTTTTGGACTAGTTATACATTTGTAAAGGCTTAAAATAGTTATAAAGCTCTATAGCCTGCTATTGTATAATAATGTGAGGCGCTACTTTGTTTGATAGGCTAGAGAGTTTCTTCACTTCAAGATCTTTGGAGGTCAATGTATAACCCCAGTTGCAATCATGACAAGTTCTGTGAAGGATAATCATGAACATATAACTGCAATATGTGAAAGACTTGATTGGTTTGGTAGAGGCCGTGACAATTTCCGGTTGTTCGAACAGGTATATAACCAGAGACTTATATAATATATCCATCCATTAGAGTGTTCTTTTGTTGTCTGTAGAATCGCAGTTTGATCATCCTGCCCACAAGTTTTATGAAGCTCTAACTAAATTTCTTCAATGGTATCTGTAGCCTTTGGTACCTGTAGTAAACGCCGAGGATGGTAAATGGTTAATCAGCAAATCACTTTTCCCTGTTGGTAAACCTGGTGGTCATGGTGCTATTTGGAAACTTGCATACGATAGAGGTGTACTCCAATGGTTACGAAGTTGTGGCAGAAAAGGTGCAACTGTACGCCAAGTCAGGTTGTCTGGCAAATGATCTTTTTATTTTTATTTTTTTTGGGTGTCAATCAACAAAACATTTTGACGGGATATAACTGTGGATTCTGTTTGTTATTTTCAGCAATGTTGTTGCTGCAACTGATTTGACCATGATGGCATTGGCAGGAATAGGCCTTCGATGCAATAAGGTAAAATAAAAAGGCATTAAGTACTATCCAATTCTGAGGTGGCTCCCATTTGTCGCTGATACAAGTCATTATATAATGTCTATTTTTGCACCATCAAGTTGGTAGTCTGTTGTTTGAAACTCTTTGAGTCGACATCACGATTTCAGAAATTAGGTTTTGCATCTTGTGAGCGAAGACCGGGGGCTACTGAAGGAGTGAATGTCCTTATTGAGAAACAAAGTCTTGAGGGACTATGGTCATATGGCATCAATTGTATTGAGTACACTGAGTTTGAAAAGTACGGCATCCCAGAACCTACAGTAATTACCGGCAGGTAATAATTTTTTTGGGTCGTTCTCAACTGCATAAAAATCATGCAGTCTTCAAATCGGAATGAAAGTATGTGCATACTCTTATAGGGTGGGTGTGTTGAGGGGGGGATGGTTTTGTTGCTTTTCCAATGATCATAGTTTTAGAACATTGTGTTCTGTGCTTCCTACCTCTTTCAAAGAATACCTGCTTTGGTTCAGTTAGTTTGACTGGATGCAGAGAGCCAGCGATGTATTTAAGATCGGTATTTTTCTCTATATAGATTACAGTTCAATATTGGCAATATCTTATCAATTAGTTTATCATATATGTTTCTTTAAATTTAGTTCGCAGGTTAGCTTTCCAGCAAATACAAACATTCTCTATGTTGATCTACAAGCAGTAGAGGAAGTTGGATCTCGCAAAAATGCTAGTTGCTTACCAGGGATGGTGCTGAATTTGAAAAAGGCAGTATCGTACGTCAACCATCTGGGCTTTGAGTGTAGGTACTTCCTTTCCAGTAATTCACCTTAAACTTCCTATTTTATTATATGCCCACTGGCAACCCTTGAGTTTTTTATACTAGATGCTTAGGGTTAGGCTTATCACACAATAATTTCTGAAGCTAGCATGGCTATTCATTAACATGTTGCCACATCAGTTATTTATGTATAGAAGACTTGTCTTATCAGATTAGCCTAAACTCATTGTGTATTGCTTTGTGGTTGATGTAAGTTGGCAAAGTAAACCTGCAAGTAACTGCACTGAGGTGGCTATGGATTATTTCTAGTGGATTCTAGATAATAGATAGGTCCCTAAACATGAAAAGCATTCAAACTGGACCATGTTCTTAACACATTCTATAATCCTGTATCACCTGGCAAGGTGAGGCAAGCGGAGCAAGGCAACATGAGTGGAGGAAGAAAACAAAACACACCTTACAACACTACAATCAGAATCACGTTTTGGAATAGTTCAGTCTGTCAGATCTCCCATGAAAGTAGAGCGTTTTGTTAGTTTACCTTGCTTCCCTTCTATCCTTCTTCTCCAGATCCTACATATGCGCTCAGCTGCTCAGGCATGCGGTGGAGATCAGATCCTGGCCAGTTCCTGCATCTATTCGAGCCACCGCATGAATTTGAGTTTGTGATGTCGATTTGAGGGGGGAGCAGCACCGATTTGGACTTGAGTTTCACTGGCTGAGAGCAGCTTATTTACGCTTGTGCAGATTGGTTTGATGGGTAGCAGCAGATTGCTATCCGTCTATCCTTCTGCTGCCATGCAGCAAGTCTTTTTTGAGGTTTGTGGAACAAGAAACTTGATCCCAGTGTCAACTCCATGACCTAGCGATGTGGAGGTCAACCTGCATCACGAGGTGCCGGATTCAAGCAAGGAAGCTCGATTTCAACTATAAGCTGCTTGGTTTTTACCACAAGTTGCTTTATAAGCGCTGCAAGTTCATTAATCTGGTGGGAAGGAATTGATTCAGCAGGGATTGTCGCTCTCCAATGGATGCAGAGGAGCTTGTTCAGAGAGTAACAATGCCAGCAAAGCCAACCTTGCCTGCGCTGGAGAGCAAATTTGGCTCAGCAGCATGGGCATGAAAATCCTTGCCAGGTTGAGCTAGATTGCAGGGCAAAGCCAGTTTGGAGCTTACTGCCAAACACATAGCCTTGGCATGCTCTTTATTTATGATTACATTGTGCTGAGTATTGACAACATAATTGCTTCCATAAAATATTGACTCAACATGTAGGTGGGTATAAATTGGCAGATGCATTTTTTTTTTTGAAAACACAGGAGAGCTGCGTTTCATTGTATTAGAGAGAAAAAAGGAGGGTCCCCATTCAACCCCTTCATCTCATACGGGGACTGGATATGAGAGTCAGGGATCCAAACTAAAAAATTATGCCTAAAAGAAAACATAAAACACCAAGACTTGACCACACCTAAGGAATTACGAATTAGGCGACCCTTCCAAGGCTCAAACCTTGCAGTTTCTATTGTTTATTCCTTTTAAGTCATTTATTATGATTCTACTGCTTATTATTTTCATTTTTTTTCTTTTTAACAGTGCTGCTGGAGGCAGGCTAGAGTGCACAATGCAAAACATTGCAGATAATTTTATGAACACTTATAACTACAGATGCAGCAAAGGAATAGAAAGTATGTAGGTAGTTAACATTTTGTTAACTGATTTATTATTTTTTCTGTGCAACTATTTATTCACTTCATTGTGTTGAGTTTTAGCTATTTCATATTTAACAGGTGAGCTTAACACTTTCATTGTATACAATGAACGGAAAAGAGTCACTTCATCAGCTAAAAGGAAGCTGAAATCAGAAGACAGATCATTGCACCAGGTTAGTATTTTTACCCTGTGTTCCAATTCGCATGCCAATTAGTACAGAACAGCAGATTAATGCACAGTTATTAGGACCGGACGGGACCGGCGGTCCGACCGGAAAAAACCGAAACTGGAGCCTCCGCTAGTTCAGTCCAAGTAAAAGGTTACCCGTGCAATCTAACTGGGGAAAACTAGATGAGCTGCTGGTTTTCAGAGAAACCAGTGAAAACCGGTGGCAAGAAGCCGCTCTGGCCGATGCAGGCATCCATGCGCATGTGAGGTGTGCCACTATGTGCACAGAATGGGGGAAATGGGAGGAAATATGAGCAAAAATAGGCTGGGGGAGGGTTCAAACACACGACCTTTGGTTCAAGAGGGGGGTTCCTCACCACTATGATATGAAGTTGGTTTGTGACAGGAACGAAATATTAGTATTATTAAACCGTATTGAACCGACGGTTCAACCAATTAGACCAATCAAACCGTGAACTAAGAGCTTTGCCGGTCCAATGTCCGGTCCGGTCCTAATAACTACTCCCTTTATTCCAATTTATAGGCCATTTTGGCTTTTCTATAATACACAGCTTTTACTATGTATCTAGATATATTGTATATATAGGTGCACAGCAAAAGATATGTACCTAGAAAAGCTAAAACAACCTGTAATTTGGGACAGTATGGATTAATGATGCTGGCCTTCTACCTGTCCTTAGTATATACAATAATTCTTTTGTGGACATCCCTGTGTTTATGTACATTTTATAAACCAACAACCAATGAATCACACAAACTTGGATTTTTTCATACAAACTGTAAAAGTAAAATTATCTTGTGTTGTTAGTCATTTTGTGTTCCTGAGTTTTGTGTTTGGTAGGTCAGCAATCAGCAACGTGTAGCGCCAAATAAGCTGCCTGATATGCTGATGTTGACATGAATGAGTTTGGTGGCCCCAGTGGGTCTGCCAGGCCTTCTTTCCTTAATGGAGTGGCATTAGTTCTGCACCTACAGTTGGATAGCTCAGCCCATTCTTTTACAGAGATAAAACTGCTTACTCGCTTAATTTCTTTTGGAGACAAGGTGTGTTGATAATATCATGATAATATTGATATATAAGTATATAACATCTTTTCTGAAACTAATACATCTGTATGTAGTATATTGTTAAATCTTATGTTATAGAACATGTATTTGTAACTTAGTAGCTGAAATTATTTCTGACTCATGTTTCAAAATATACACTTTGTTTGATCAACAGACTCCAGAGGGTTCACTCCTTGACATTATGCGTAATGCTCATGACCTCCTTTCTAGTTGCAGCATAGATATTCCCATGGTAAGTGTACTTCGGTACCTTGTCTGTCTGTGAATTTATTTCACATTTGGCATGAGTCAGCCTTCCATGTGATATTACCTATACGCATTTGCTGGACTATCTTTTCTCATAATTTTTTTTAAGTATTTTTAGTCATGATGAAGCGCTTTTCTTTTAATTTATTTAAAACATTTCCAAACATCAGGTTAAAGACAACAGCGAGTATTTGCATTCTGGACCACCATTTCTCATATTTCTTCATCCTGCTTTAGGCCCATTTTGGGATATCATACGACAAAAGGTATGCTTTGTATGCATTTGATGGGTAAACATGATATCTGTATCTTTCTTCTCTGCATTATTAGATAACTTATTCTACCTGAGATATGTCTTTGAGCTGCAACTGGCCAAGCAAGATTCAAAAGGGCAGAGTTATTTTCCTTTACACAAGGTTGTCCACAAAAAAATTATCCCCCATGAACATTGAGCATAACAAAACCTATCATTCGTCAGTTCTTGACACATGCCATGATATACTCTTTGATCTGCATTTAGCTCACATATACAAAAGGATTCTGTCAAAAATGAACAATCTGTTGTTTGGGACAGTACACATTATACTGCAATATCCCAATACAGCCTAAGCACCTTTCACTGTTGCCTAATGTGATATAATGGCATGTTCCTTATATCTTATATGCATAAAATGTTACGTTGAGCTTGAGCATGTTGTGCATGAAATATATGAACTGTTGTAGATGTTTGTAGAAGATGGGTCGATTGCAGCACAAGAAACCTGAAATTGAATGAAAGACTAATTGCTTGTGTCATGTTAAAAAGAAAAAAAAATAAATGCTGTAGAATTACCATTACAAACATTCTGTGAGATGGGAAAGCTGGTTCTTGCTCCATACTGCCCTGTGTAGTGTGGAAGATCCTCTATGGACTCTTATGCTCAGTTGCAGTAATTAGCTTCTTACATTCTAAACACTGTCTATATCTTTCGTTCTATTCTTTGCCTTGTCTACTTTTGGTGGTCACCAAAATTTCTCCATGCAGTTCGTAGGTGGCTCTATTTCTAAAGGTTCAGAGTTGCAAATAGAGGTGGCTGAGTTTCTATGGAAAGATGTTGAGGTAACAATTTAAAAGATAATTTTGCATGTACTTTGCCTGTTTGTACAAACTAAGTTTGTTATGTTAAATTCTTATAGCTGGATGGAAGCCTTATTATTGTAGCTGACAACATCATGGGTTCAACCAAGAAGAACAAAAATGGTGAACATATACTGCATTATGGTTCCAGGTTGTTACCTACTTTTAAACACATGATTGCTATAAACATCTATCGAGTAAGTATGGAACTCTAATGCCACGTTTGTTGAAAGGTGTGGGAGATGCGGACTGCAAAGTGTTAAAATTGTGAATGAAGGGATCAATTGGACTTCTCCCAATAATGTCTATTGGAAGCATGATGTTGAGAGATCAGAATCTTTAAAGATTATTCTTCATGGAAATGCAGAATTTGAGGCAAAAGATGTAGTCTTGAAGGTGTAATTATTAATAATCAGCACAATTGTCTTAATATGTTGTTCTTTGTCTTACTTTTTATTTCCTTGTTTTATTAGGGTAACCATGTATTTGAAGTTCCCAATGGTCATAGAATGTGCATCATTCAGGACAGAGCAGACAGAGCAGGTTTGTTAATTGGCGGTAGCCTATGATTCTTTCTATGGTCTTTTTAATTCATTTACTAGTTGATGAGTGAGTGAACATTTTAGATTTTACTTCGCACGTTGTGATACTTGCTGGCCTCCAGCCCCCCACTAGATATAGCCATATAGGTCAATTATCCATTCTAATTACAAATGCGTGTTCTGAAGTTTGAATCATTTTATTCCTGCTGTTATGTGCAATGGATATTACTTGGTCAAATTTCTCATAGTAATAACTAGATTTCAGAAATTCATGCACTGTATATTCATGTTATCAGAAATTCATAGTAATAACTAGATATAGCCATATAGGTCAATTATTTCTCATAGTAAAAATAAAATTTTTTTGGGTTGAAAGTTCACTTCCATCTTTACTCCCCCACCCCATTATTATGCCATGCATCCAATGTTCCTGATGAATGAATTCCTTCTTGTACAACAGGTTTTGTTGTTAAATTGGATCTTATACGCGATGAACTGATGGACAGTGGAACCTGGCATTGGAAGTATGACGTTGATGGTGTCCATGTAAAGTTGAACATGGTAGAACTATAAGGGGTATCAACTATAGATTCTTGATTCATTGATTTCTGGCCAGCTTAATTTTATTGAGGGCACACCTGACGTTGGTTGACTTTAGTCCAGATTGTAGGAGATGACATGTTGTAAAGATAAGGGGGCTTTGTTTTTGTACGGTACATCTGAACTATTCTCTTCATTGAAGAGGTGATGATGTACAAGAATAGATATTTTTTTCAAATATGAGGAGAATGCTTGTTCTCTGAAGTTATCAAAGAACATTGGTCTTGTTTGCTTCCATCATTGTTGTATTCCTAGTCAGTTTGTGGGTGTCAGACTGTCAGCGGCACCCAGTTACAGCTTCTTAGTAGATTTCAGGTATGTCAGAATTGCCTCTGTTAGTAAAATGCTAATCTGTAAATTATATTACCTTCTGGATGTTTCAACCATTTTGGTGCTTTTCAGGAATTCTTTTGTTTTTGCTGCAGCATTGTAATCGATCTGGAGCATTGGTGATGAAACCTAGCTCTTCACAGGTAAGGGGAACTACGTACTGTACAAAATAGTCAGGTCTGAGGTACCTGAATATGTGTTAACACTTAACAAAGTTAGGAAGCTCAACATGGTGTTGACAGTTGAGTTTTATTGACACAGGTTTGTGTTTTGTCTGCATGTCAATGTTGTTTTGAATTGAATAGCATAGTCAAATCACTTTTGCAGATTCTCCTTGAATCACTGTTCAAAGATGCTGATTTTATTTGAGAAACAAAATTGGTTTTCCAAAATGTATTCTTTGAATGAATGGCAAGTCATATTAGATTACTTAAAGAGTGTTGCTGACTTACTTAACAAAAATGCTAAACCATTCTATTTGATTTAGTAAATTGGTTTGCACCATCTTCAAAAAATAAAAAAGGTATTCACTTGATTTATCAGATCCTCTACCAATGGCTGAGATATCAATTTGCAATTGTGCATTTTATAACATACAAACCAGGTTGTTGTCTGAGCTATTCGTTGTTTGTTGTAAGGTTGGACAGCTGACCACCTTGTGAAAAGAGGACTTCCTCACCCGTCTGTTTGTCCCATATGTGATCAGGCTGATAAAACAATACAGCATACTCTGGTTGCTAGGCAGGTTTGGACAGCTATCTTTCATGTGATGGGATTGCTTCCCCTTGTCGCAGCTAGAGGACTCTCGTTTTTCTAGCTGGTGTTGCAAAACTGTTCCAAAAGAGCAAAAAAAATGGTCTGAATTCACTCTTGCTTGGGAGTTGTGGAAACATAGGAATGCATGTATTTTTGAGGGTGCTCGTCCTTGTGCCCAAAGAGTTTCTTAGCTGTAGTTTCTGAGAATGTATGTTGTGGTGTTGAGCTGTAGCTAAGGCCTCTGCAATAGCTTCTTTTTCCCCAAAAACCAAAAACTTTTCAAGATTCTCCGTCACATCAAATCTTGCGGCACATGCATAGAGCATTAAATATAGTTGAAAATAAAAACTAATTGCACAGTTTAACTGTAAATCGCGAGACGAATTTTTTAAGCCTAGTTACTTCATGATTGGACAATGTTTGTCAAATAAAAACGAAAGTGCTACAGTGTCAAAATCAAAAAATCTGGGGCGAGTCTTGTTTTTGTTTACTTCGGGGAGCAGGCTCTGCCTCTCCTCCGTTGTTGTTGTTCTCTTCTTAATGAAATGACATGCAGCCCTCCCGAGTCATTCGAAAGAGAAAAACATTTGCTGTGAGATCCACATTTTCATAGTATTAGTTGGTCAATTTGTACATCAATTTTGGTGTGCTCTAAGTTCAGAAAACCTGGTCTGTGTTTGTATGGCGTTTCATCTTTGCTGCGGCTGTGGAGCAACAAACGTGTTACCAGCACTGCAGATGGTTTCCATTTGACTGTTAATTTAACTCCATTCCAGCAATTGGAAGGTTGCTTTTCTGTAGTTTTATTAAGCTTACATGACTTTTAAAGGAGATATTTCGCATTATTTGTTATTCACCCACAAGTAATGCCAAATATAACAGTATTTAGTGCAACCTAGCCCTAAGGTTTAGTTGGTTGACTTGATGCATAGTTAGTTCATGGGATAGCCGCCGTATTAATCTAGTACTACCTGTTACCCAGATACTAAGCTAAAGCAGTGACATTGTCCACTAGATTCACCTTGCCAGATCCAGGAGGAAAGCTTGAAATTGATTACTTTATTATGGCCCCAGAAGAAGTTTATCTCAACTTGGTGACTCAATGATTCATCAGTGTTACATGATGGTGGACATGTCTCCCAGCAGTTGAGCTCCAGTGAGTATTTCCAGTGCACCTGTGTGCTTTGGGATCTGCATTTGCATAGTTGCATGTAGAACAGTACTAATAATACTTCATAAATACTAGTTATTATGATACTGGTTGCTCTGGTCTCCACCTGCTTGCCACAGCATGCATTCATGTGCTTCAACACTTCCTGCAAGCATAGATGATTGGAATTGGATATCAAGTTGTTTTTAGAAAATTCTTTGGTGATGATAAATTAGAGAGCTAGTAGCATTTAGCACTGTACCAGTTGAGATTAGCAACCACCCGGGTTCTTCAACACGGTCATTTCCTTACACGGTTCTTATTGTATAATAATGCTGTTTCTGAGCTACTAGGTCTGTTGTCTAATGTTGTTCCGAGCTATTAATTGTGCTGTAAGATCCACATTTTCATTTTGGCATGTTCTGCTTTGTTCAAAAATATGTATAGGGTTATCTTGCTCCAACATTTGGAGCTACTCACGGGGCCTTGTTAGGGCCACAGATGGTTTCCATTTGAGGTCTTGTTTGGATGTTGTCGGATTCACCTCAATCCACATGTGTTGGAGTGGATTAGGGTGGAATTTAGTTCAAGTTCCACTCCAATCCACCACAACACATGTGGATTGATGCGAATCCGACTACATCCAAACAAGGCCTGAATGTTATCCCATCAATTCGAAGTTTGTTTTTCTGTAGCTTTACCAGACGTTTTTAGGAGATATATGGCATTACTCGTGATTTGTTGTTTTACATTTATGATGATTGCTAATGCAACCAAGGAGGTTCAGTTGGTTGATTGGATGCATAATTTAATTACACGGTATCACTTGTATGAATCTACTCCGGCGGATGGATTGCCTGTTCCCCAGATTCACCTTTTCCGATCCAGGAAGCAAGCCTCAGATGGATTGCCAGAACCAGGAGTTCTTTATTGCGGTACCCGGATGAAGTTTATCTCAACTTGTTGGTTTCATTACTCAGCAATGCTACATGATGGTGGACATGTCTCCCAGCATTTTAGCTCCGGACCTCCGGTGAGTGTCCCGGTGTACCTGGTCGCTTTGAGGGATCTTCTCTTACATAGTTTAATGTAGATTAAAACAATAAGGATTAATAAATCATTATTTCGAAACTGGTCGCTCTAGTCTTCGGCTGTTTGCCACATCATGCAATCAGATGCTTCACCTGTTTCAACTTGCAAGTATAGAGGACTGGCGACTTGGAGTTGGATAGTCAAATTGTGGTTAGAAAATTCTATGGGGCCTGGGGGTTATTATAAACTAGAGATGGGGCAGTTAAGACACCCATTGCGATTAATGACCACGCAGGTTGTTCACCACGGTCACTTCCTTACAAGGTGGTGTTTATTGGAGTACCCCATTTCGTGGGGCACTGGAGTCTGGGCACGATTAAAATGGTCACGCTCTGAGGGCATCCACCACCATCCAGTTTGTAGCCGGTTTCATATAGGCTGCTGACCTTGCGATCAACCCGGTGGGCAGAGCTGCCAATGGATACGGATGGAGTCGTCAGTCGAGGATGTCTTGAGTGCATACGAGCGCAACAAAATCTTATACACAGGCGTTGTTTGGTTACAAAATTTTCAAGATTTCCCGTCACATCGAATTTTACGAAACGTGCACAGAACATTAAATATAATTAATTGTATAATTTGCTTATAATTTATGAAACGAATCTTTTGAACCTAGTTAGTCTATTGTTGAATAATAATTGACAAATACAAACAAAAATGCTATAGTAGCAAAATTCAAAAAAAAAAAAACTAATCAAGGCCACAACTCACTGGGCCGTTTTGGCTGACATGAACCCGGCCATGTGTAATCTATTTCCGTGTAACTGCGTAGGCTTTTCGGCTTTAGTATTCCGTACAATAGTTCATTGCCCAATTCTGTAGAAGTGTAGATCAACGGTACTCGTCGTTGTCAACAGCGACTCGACAAGTATACACAAGGAAAGCAGCAGATTCCGAGAAGGTGCGGTTGATCAACACTTCTGGTGCATATTGCAGGTATATGAAGTCTGCAAACTCCATCAGCCGCATCCGCATGACCAATGAGCCCATTTCATTGTCTGTACCTTGCATACTCCACGTTCCTTCCGTTTTAGGTTTCATTCGTCCACTTGAATCTCCTCAACTAACACGCACACAAAATGACAAGATGGCCATATTATACCAAAACGATTCAAGTCGTGATATGGAATGGAACGGCTAATGCTCTTGTCATCTTCAGAACCGCCGGCGTGTCTCTAGCGGGAGAAGGGAAAGAATGGAAAAGCGCTCTACGCAACGCGCCGCATGCCAGCCGTGGTCCCATTCGTGGCTGCCGGGTTGACCTTCCTGTCTGGGTCTCTCTTCGTCTCGCAATCCAATTGGTCGCTCCCTTCATGCCGATCACGAACTCCCCGCGTTGGTTAACCTGCAAATTAATCGCAGATCAACACGAACCAGCTATTTAATCACCCATATAAAGTCCTACTAGTCGCATCGTATTAAACGCGCGCGCGCGAACACTAGCATAGCCAGAGCAGCTAGCCACCACCGAACCGCGTCCCGTCCCCGCACGGAGCGAGCTCGATGGCGGCGTCGGGTGGCGCGTACGCGGCGCAGCTCCCGGCGGTGCCGGAGTGGCTGAACAAGGGCGACAACGCGTGGCAGCTGACGGCGGCGACGCTGGTGGGCATCCAGTCCATGCCGGGCCTGGTGGTGCTGTACGGCAGCATCGTGAAGAAGAAGTGGGCGGTGAACTCGGCCTTCATGGCGCTCTACGCCTACGCGTCGTCGCTGCTGGTGTGGGTGCTGGTGGGGTTCCGCATGGCGTTCGGGGAGCGGCTGCTCCCGTTCTGGGGCAAGGCCGGCGTGGCGCTCTCCCAGAGCTACCTCATCGGCCGGGCGTCGCTGTCGGCCACCGCGCACGAGGGCACGCCCCGCACCGAGCCGCTGTACCCGGAGGCGACGCTGGTGCTGTTCCAGTTCGAGTTCGCCGCCATCACGCTCGTGCTCCTGGCGGGGTCCGTGCTGGGCCGCATGAACATCAAGGCCTGGATGGCCTTCACCCCGCTCTGGCTCATCTTCTCCTACACCGTCGGCGCGTTCAGCCTCTGGGGCGGCGGATTCCTCTACCACTGGGGCGTCATCGACTACTCCGGCGGATACGTCATCCACCTCTCCTCCGGCGTCGCCGGCTTCACCGCCGCCTACTGGGTACGTCCGTTACCTGCGCCTCTGCCTGTCTGACTTCCGTTCTGATCGATCCCCAGTTCCCCACGTCGTCACCGGAATGGTGACGTCACTCTATTCCGGGCCACCTGCGGCGAGGTCAGGTCACTGTTCCGGTTCCGGCGGCTCGGGTCGGGTTTGGGTAACGTGTTAGGTAGGTGTGGACGGTATAGACACAGTACTGTATTCATTTGACACAGCAGGGCAGACAGTGTGGATTCACAATAATAGAATCATCGATCAACAGCGTGTCTAGATTCAGTTATCTTGGAAGAAATTAATGCGTCCGGTTGCAGACCTTTTTTTTTTTCCTGCACCTTTTGACAACCACATGACACTACCATGCATGTTGCTGATGGCTGCACACCGAAAAGGCCAAGAACTTTAACCCCAAGGAACATGTGAACAAGCTGGGTAGGATAGGATAGCCTCTCCGTCGTCTGCTTGGCGGTGGCTGTAGCCGCCGAGGCCGACGGACGGCGCGGACCGGCGGTACGCCTCCCATGGCCATGGCCGACTCGACGAAAGTTGCTGATGTTGATGCTTGGGGTCCTCAAGTCTCAGTCGTTGCGTCATCTTGCAATGGCAAGAACGCGAGGGCAAGCTAGGAAGAGCGACCGGACTGGCTGATGATGACGGCCGTTGGTTTTGGTTTTGTGTTGCCGACAGGTGGGCCCGAGGCTGAAGAGCGACCGGGAGCGCTTCTCCCCGAACAACATCCTGCTGATGATCGCCGGCGGCGGGCTGCTGTGGATGGGCTGGGCCGGCTTCAACGGCGGCGCGCCCTACGCCGCCAACATCGCGGCGTCCGTGGCCGTGCTCAACACCAACGTCTCCGCCGCCACCAGCCTCCTCACCTGGACCTGCCTCGACGTCATCTTCTTCAGCAAGCCGTCCGTCATCGGCGCCGTCCAGGGCATGATGACGGGCCTCGTCTGCATCACCCCCGGAGCAGGTAATAGCTCTCTCTCTCTCTCCCGTACGCCTTTTCCCCCCTCCCCCCCCCCCCTCTCCGTACATCCCAGAAAAACTTCACATTCCACGGGTCGCTCTCGCGTGCGCCGAGACGACATTCTGCTGATTGGGCTTCATCAGTCGTCTGGGTTGTTGGAACATGCGGCGTTTGCCTGTATTATGCATTTTATGCCTAAAATCAGGTTTCATTTCAACGTCAAGCGATCAGAACGGATGAGAAAAAACTAATGCGGAGTCAAAAGAGGACGGCGGAAAACGGGCAAGAGGCAGCCAATCGCGGGCATGTCAGGCTCCAACGAGGGCGGTTTGCTACCTTTTGCTGCTCCAAGAGCCACGTTCTCGGCGCCGCGCCTCACTAGCCGCCGCGTTACTACTTTATACTACGCGCGCCCGATCGCGACATGGTTAGACGCCCGGGAAATCGCTAAAATTTCCGTGTGCATGCGCATGTGTGTGTGCAGGGCTGGTGCAGACGTGGGCGGCGGTGATCATGGGCGTGTTCGCGGGCAGCGTGCCGTGGTTCACCATGATGATCCTGCACAAGAAGTCGGCGCTGCTGATGAAGGTGGACGACACGCTGGCGGTCTTCCACACGCACGCCGTGGCGGGCCTGCTGGGCGGCGTCCTGACGGGGCTGCTGGCCACGCCGGAGCTGCTGGAGATCGAGTCACCCGTGCCTGGACTCCGCGGCGCGTTCTACGGCGGCGGGGCCAGGCAGCTCGGGAAGCAGCTGGCCGGGGCCGCCTTCGTGGTGGCGTGGAACGTCGTGGTCACGTCGCTCATCCTGCTCGCCATCGGCCTCGTGGTGCCGCTGAGGATGCCCGACGACCAGCTCATGATCGGCGACGACGCCGCGCACGGGGAGGAGGCGTACGCGCTCTGGGGCGACGGCGAGAAGTTCGACGCCACCAGGCACCACGACGCGGCCAGGGGCGGCGGCGGCGGTGGCATGATGGATAGGGATGGGTCGGCGGATCAGCGGATGTCAGGCATGGGAGCCAGGGGCGTCACCATTCAGCTGTAGGCGGGCGGGAGGACACGGCGTTTTAGCAGACATTTTTTTTTCTTGTTTTTTTTGTGAGAAAAGAGCGGAGTTCCATGTACCATATTTGGGCCACCGGCCCAGCGCGTGTTGTTCCCGATTACCAGCGTAAATGGGCCATAACACGGTCGAACTTCCCGTCACCGCGGCAAACCTTTGCATATCGTCAATGCGACCCGGACGCCGTGGTTCATGAATCATGAATAGCAGTCAGCACCAACGTCAATTTCTCGAGGGTGAGGGGGTAACCACGCAAAGATATACCCACACGACTCTGGTCACAATAAGCCCGTGTAAAGTTCCCTTTTTATTCGATCAAAATTACAAGGTTGCCACACAAATACAAAGCACACCACACCACACCAACAGAGATGTGAGGAACCATGGTGGTGTTAGTTGGAAACGACTCCTTGGAACACGGCGACCAGCTCGGTTTCTTCCAGCACGTGACCCTGGATGGCCTCCAGAAGCTTATCCCTGGTCACCTGAAATTCGATCACAAACCAACAAGTCTATACTTAGCACGCTCCCAACAAAATTTTAGCATCAAACATTCGTACACGTACGCGCGAAAACGTGCAGTAGTACCTTGTTGCCAAGGTGCAACTCGTCGTCGAGCGCGTAGAGCTTGAACTGGATGCGGTGGCCGTGGGAGGGCGGCACGGGGCCGCGCCACCCGGGCTGCTTCCAGTCGTTGATTCCCTCCTGCAAGCCGCCGTACTCGCGCGGTGGGGCGGCGGCGCCCTGCTCCCTGCCGGAGAACCCCTCGGGGAGGCCCTTGGTGGTGGGCGGGATGTTGGCGACCACCCAGTGCGTCCACGGCACGGCGGGGTCGGCGTCGATGTCCTGCGCCAGCAGCGCCAGCGACCGCGTGCCCTCGGGCACGCCGTACCACTCCAGCGGCGGCGACATGTCCTTCTTCGCGCCCTGCCCCTCCGCCGAGTACTGCCGCGTCAGCCGCCCGCCGTGCGCCGCGATCGGGTGCGACACCAGCCTCAGGCCGCCCTCCTGCGCCATGGCGTGGCCGCCGCTCGATCTGATGCTCCTGCTGGCCGGTGGTGCCGCCCGCGACTGCGATGCGCCGCTTGCTTTGCTTCTTTTTGCCGATCGAGTGTTCTAGCTAGCTAGTTCCCTCGAGCTTGTGTGTGAGGACGGAAGCCGGTGGCGTCAAGTGAGAGGCTGAAATAAAGTGGGCAGCGGCGCTCGGCGGACGCGTGTCCCGGCGACGAGGGGGGACGTGGAGTCGGCGCTGGAGTCGTGTCGTGTTTTCCGGATATAGGAGAGCGTACGGGGCCGTGCGCCGGCCATGAGAACGTTCGAGAAACTTACAGCTCAAGCATCGATTACCGCTAGAGAGCTGGCTTACGGCGGTGTTCGTAATTGTGAAGTGCTAAACTCGTCGAGAGGGTTCGACCGACCGTTCGAGTAGGCGAGCTTGACGCTCTTGAGGGTTTTTTTTTTTTGGGGGGGGGTGGGGGGGGGGGGGCGCGGAGCGAACTCTGGAAAAAGGCTGCAAGATTCGATCTGTCTTCTAAGAGCCAAACTTTTACCTGGGCCGTATCCGGGCTTTTCTTAATGAAACAGTTCAGATGTACTCGGGCTTGTCGCGTTCCAGTCGACCCAAATAAATCTAGCCCCAAAAGACTCTCCCAGCGCGCGATCCATTTGCGGAAACGGAGAACGGAGCTTTCCCTGCAACGGCTTCTTCCAGAGAAAAAACCGGGTACCCGCACCGCAACGCTTCCCTTGTGAACTTAGCGCATCAGAATCAAGAATAGAGGTACTCACCTGATTCAATTCCTTCTTATAGTGCCATAGTATATGAATTTGAGGATATTTCCTCAAAAAGTTGAATTGAAGGATACTATAATTCCAAATTAGTTCAGTCTCTATGCATATCGATCTAGTTAAACACTGGGTGAAATCAGAAAAAACATCAAAAACATTTTCAAACCAGATACCTCACCTCGCCCCCTCCATTTTCCATGAGCTAAGTTGACACCACATCCTCCCAGTGAATCCAAATGAAAATCCCAATCTCAAAAGTAATTCTAATATGTTGGAGGAGGCCAAATCACTAGAAAAGAAAATTAGAGCGGAAATCATCGGGCATAATCTTGTGATCTAAAATTAGGTGTTATATCCTTTAGAAATACACTAGGCATCCATTACCATTGTTTTTTTTTGTAATATGTGGGTCCTTTTTTCTAAACTATCGACAGGGTCAATTTTTTAATTAACAATCGGCAAGGCTCCGAACTGATAGCTTTTTATCCAATTAATTAACCATACATGTTTCGCAAAAAAATAATTAATTAACCATATATGCGCCGCTCTACGACCTCCCTCCCTCCAGCGCGTTGCGGCCTCCCGGGACGCGAGCCACACGACGAACGCGGGCCGGAGCAGCTCCTTGTGCATCTCCGGGCGCGCCCCGACCTCCCTCCCTCCGGCGCGGGCGCGGGCTACTCCGCCACATGGCCTCTCGGGCTCAGGCATCCGGCGGCCGCCCTCCCCACTCCTCTCCTCCGACGCGCCTTGACCTCCCTCCCTCCGGTGCGCCCCGACCTCCCTCCCTCCAGCACGAGCAACTGGCACCCCGACCTCCCTCCCCTCCCCTGCGTGGCCGCCGGCAGCCCCCACCCGTGCGCGGCCCTAGGCGGCCAGGGTGACGGTGTGCCCTCCTGCCGAGAGAATGAAGAAGAGGGAGTTTCTATCTATGACACGTGGGGTCTGCTTGTAAGGGAGGGAAGCGTTCCCAAAAGCCGCACGTGTCTAACCAAACGGGCTTTCAAACTTCGTTAAAAAGTAGCTTTTTCAAAAGCCACAACCGACAGCAGCTTTTCCAAAAACCACAGCTCAACCAAAGGCACCCTAACACGACTTTGGTCCCACTTTTTCTAGCTACAGCACTATAAACCCACCCTAGTGGAGCCGGAGGAGTCAAGTTCATATAGTTGTAGGGGCAACTCTTTATTTCACAGACTAATTGTAAGGAGTTGGAGCCTTTTTCCCTTCGAGGTAAAGTTCCTCACAGGACTACACAAGAGTTAAAGCCATTTTCCCTTGAAGATCTAGAGGGTGTTTAGTTCCCTTTTTATTCCAAAAAATGTTTTGGTTTTGATCTGTTATTTTACATAATGAAACTAAACAACTATACAAATTTTTTTGGCAAAAAGATGGTTATTCTCTATTTTAGATTTTGGCCTTAAGAGGCAAAAAAAAGACAAAACAAAAGAGCCTAAAGAGGCTTTCATTTGGATAGAACTAAATATAACCCTAAAAATTTTCGTATTTTGCATTCCATCATTCCAAAGTAGTTGACATTTTGTATTTTGTATTTTATAAAACACCCCTAGTTCCACGCACAAGCCATATGAGCTGGGGAATTATAGCTAAATGGCGGACTATGCTTATTTTTCTTTCTATTTTAAATTATAAGATATTTTTGCTTTCTTAGATACACAATTTTTGTATGTACTAAGATATAAACTATGTCTAAAAAGCACAGTATATCCATAATTTTAGAACGAAGGGAATTATAGCTTATTTACAAAGTTGTAGCTACATGCCACAATAGCCACGCACACTTGTAGTGTAGGAGACCAAACCATCTGAAAGTTCCACATACTGATTACTAATTTGGAATGACTTGAGAACACTTTGAATTATAAAATCGGTAGTAGTATATATTAAATTAATTATGCCCCTAATATAATGAAACTAGGAGTATACCCCGCGCGTTGCTGCGGGAATTGCGAATTAATGGATTGCGTAGTATGATGATGTGGACTATACTTATTTTTGTCTTGTTGGCGTGGACACTACAATTATCATATGTGCTATTGGATTTTAATTGTATATATGTGGTAGCACATTGCATGTTGAGATAAATAGTTATTAAGGTTTTACTTAGTGGATTTTAACTCAATATGGTAGTGCATTGCTTAGGTGGATAGCTTGTATGCTTAGAGAAATACTTAGTGGGGTTTAGAATTATAAGAGTTATAGATGTGCGGAGAAACAAGTTGTGTCAGGTTACTATCAGCAATTTGCCACAAGCTCAAATCATGACGTTGTATCTCTACTGCAAGGCAGCTTAGCTACAAGATCTTGTAACTCCAGCAGTTTTCCAAATCTAACCGAATTTTTTTTCTCGGTCCCTCAAATCTTAGCTCCCACTCATCAGATAAAGGAGAGACTTCTTATCTCCTAATCCATTATTTTTTTTATTTGAGGATTGAATTTTCTCATTCTGCTAGAGAGAAGACTTTCAAAACCTAAAACATTTTTGTATCTTCCTCAATTAATAACTAGCTTTTGGGTTTAGAGTTTTCTCTAACTGCTGGAGATACTCTTTACAACTGTAGCGGTAGGCCGTTGTTGGCAGCTTGAGAGCACACTGCGATCTATTGGCAACAATAATGTCGCTTCGTGCCAATACGACTAAAAGGTGCGAGAGGCCCTGCCTCACCACTTTCGGCTTTTGCCCTCTTGTGGATGAACAAGTTTTATCCTGTACCAGCGATAGCCGATAGATGAGGCGTATCGAGGTGTGCGTTCCGTTGGTCCATCTCATCAATCCATCACCTGCCACCGCGCGCCATGCATCCTGTCCGGCCGCCGGCGCACTGACGCGACCCGTCAGGCCATCCTACTTCCTCAACGGTGCCATCATCGTGCAGCAGTGGTCACACGCGAGCTTTCGCATCGGACATGCACTCACCGTCGCGTCTTTTGCATGATCTTTACCTGATCAAGATCAACGCATCTCGCCCATGCATCTCCTTATCAGCTGTGCACACTTGCCTGCATGGACTACTGGAGGTCGATCGATCCAGTGGGCGCAATCCGCATCCGCGCGCCCGGCCGGCCTATCATCTCATCATGGATGGCCCGGTCAGCAGCAGGAGGTATACTACAAAGGCACTAGCAGCTAGCTAGCAGCACCAGCAAAAAGGACGACCGATCCACCGGCCGGATCGCACGACGAGACGACGACGACGATCCCTCTCGATCGGCACTCGCTCGGCAATGTGGCAATGTGCACGCATCCGCTGTTGCAGGAGGGAGATAGGTCGCTAGTAGACTAGTACTGGCACCTGCCTACTTGCACCCTCGCACGTACAGCAACTGGATTGCAGCCATGATGATGGTGGACACGAGGCTGTACGAAAAGAACCATGGATGATCAGGCAACCAACAACCTGATCCCCTTCTTGCTGAGGTAGCTAGTGCGATGCTGCCCAGGACACGGGCACTTTTGCATGCCTGCATGCCCGGCTGGAACCTCTTTGGGCTTTCATATTCGCCGGCCGCCTACTCTTGGTTCTCTTCTCCGCCGCGCGCATGACATGGCCGCGCTTATTGCCGGATGCGGCCTCGGCAGGCTCGCGTGCGCCCCCGCCTCGCGCACGAACGACCACCCGATCGACTCATCAGCTACACGTACTACACAAGGCTAGCTCCTCTGTTCAAGCAAGGCTTAGCTATTAGCTAGCTCTCACCACTTGCGGCACTACTGAACTGCACTACACGACCATAAAGCACACGGAAAGCGGCGTCCCATCTTGCCATGCCACTGCCCGCCTTGCTTTGCTTGGCGCCGCCGGCCGGCCGGCCGCCGGCCCAGGATATTTTCGCAGGTCACGGCGCCTGCCGGCTGCCGCCTGGGGCTATTAGCTAGCTAGCTCCTCCGGGTCCGGGGGCGATTAGATCAGACACACACGCGGTTCCCGGCTTTTAGGTTAGCCCTGCCGTGCTCCCTTTGGGCTTTGGCAGCGAGCGCGCGCGCGGCGTGGCCCTGTCGTTGTTAGCGTGAATAATTTATTGACGGGATAGGGTTGATCCGTAACGCAACGGTGGGTCGGGTTGGGGAAAAAGATATGGTGATTTTATGATTTCTGCCGCTAGTGATGATATGGATGATCCAGCGGCACTCAAGTCCGGCCGGGCAGGGGTCCCATGACGCGCTGCTGCTGCTGCTGCTGCTGCGCTTTATTTTCCTCTCTTCAGCCTTATCTCTCGAGAGCTCAAAGGGTATTGTACGTGACACCGAGCGTGCGTGCCTGCAGCGCTGCATCGCGCCAGACCGCGGTGGACTGCACGTAAACGTCGCACATGCTGTCTCAAGTTCAGTTCCGATCCTGTGTGTACATCCTGTGCTTGGTGGCCGATTGGCCAATTTGGCCGTGTGTGTATGTCGTGGCTAGTGCTCACGCATCAAAGATTTTATACAGCTGTGAGTAAGGCCGCTCTGGCGGCCGGGCGCCCCGTGGATGCATGCATGATTGATCTCCGTGTAGCCCGTACGGCCGGCTTTGGGTTCCAGCGGCAGTCCATGTCGATCCTGCCGTGGAAAAGCCTTTGCCGAAACTCGCGTGTGCGTCAACTACTGGAGCGCGCGCACAGAGACACGCATACATACACACACATAGTTTGCATCAGCACGGAACTCAGCTTGACGAGCTTTGCGAAAGTGTTGGTGTGTGCGCGCCACGGCAGACGAAGCCGGCCGGCCGGCGGGAACCATGCACGACGACGACGACGACGACGCGTCTATGGTCTATCTGCACAAATAAATTAAACCTTTGCCGATGAAGCCCGAAAATATGATTCTTGGTTCCGATCCATCCATCCATCCGGCGGCGGCGTATTGCATGCGTTGCGTGTCGTATTAGACCGTGCTGATCGAGCCCCGTCTCGGCTGTCGTCTACTCGTACGTCTTGGACAGCTCCCATTTTGTAGGCACAACGGACAGCGACCTCGATCGAACGCCCGTCCACATGTACATAGACGCATGCATGGTACCTGTGCCGATTCATTGATGAGTCACCGGAGATGGATCGGAGGTCAGAATTGTTCGTCTGAATGCATCGACCCCTGGTCCACGGCACGAGGAACAGTACTACAGGCTACATTAGTTTACGCCTAAAAGTCTCCCATGACTGTTACAGATTCAAACGCTAGCCAGCGACCGGCTGAGAACGAACCATGCCGGCGGCTAGTCAAACGAACCAGACAAAGACCCGATCCTCCCGTTCCGTCGGCACGCCGGCTGCCGGACTGACTGCAGTAGTCGGCAGGTACTGTACTATACAATATTGTTGGTGCCAAGTTTTTTTATGGTTTTGCTCAAACTCAAATCAACAAGCAAGTTGCAAAGATTCTGACAGTAAAAGTCCATTTGATTTGTAGTTAGCCTTTGGCGCTCATTCGTTGCTGCCACTTTGCAATCTGGCCGTCAGTTTGGGGGCCTTTGTTGGTTACCCCACTACGGCCGGCGGTGGCCTCCGCCCTCCTCCCCTCTCGCCAACCTTAAAAGGGACTGCCCGGGCGCTTTCAAATTTTATAACCACACCCCATCGCACTTGCCACCCCCGCGATCGCTCTCGCCGCGCGCGGTCGCCAACCTCGCCGAACCACACGCCGCCCGGCGCCCTCCCGGCTGCCGGCCGCCTAGCTTGACCACACACACACGAGCGAGAGTTGCTAGCGACGACGCTCCGATCCTTCTGCTTCTCCCGTACGTCGACGTCGTCGGCGTCGTCCCATGCTCCTCCTCTGCCACATATAGCGAGTGGCAGCGGCGGTGTGATCCTGCGCGTGGTGCGCGCGCTTGCGGTTGCGGTTGCCGCGCCGGCGACGGCGAGTACGTAACGACGACAATGGCAGCGCAGGAGACCGCCGCGGGCACCGGCGGCGGGGCCCCGCAGGTGGTGACGCGGTGGCGGTACGGGGACGTGGGCGACAGCAACTTCGCGGTGCACGGCCGCGCGGTGCCGCTGCTGGTGGGCCTGCTGTGCGCCATCGTCTTCTTCGTCGCGCTCTGCCTGTACCTCCGCTGGAGGTGCCACCGCTACGCGCCCGCCGACGATGACCCGGAGGCGGGGGACGCCTCCTCCTCGTCGGCCGCGGCCGCGTCGCTGCCCGGCCTCGACGCCGACGCCATCCGCCGGCTGCCCGTCACGCTGTACCGCCCACCTGCGGCGATGCCGCCGCCGTCAGCGCCGCGCCTCGCCGTCCCCGGGGAGAAGGCCGAGGCCGAGGCCGAGGCCGAGGCCAACGACGACGACGACCAGGCGGCGGAGGCGCTGTGCTCCATCTGCATCAGCGCGCTGGTGGCCGGCGAGAAGGTGAAGGTGCTCCCGCCGTGCGGCCACTGCTTCCACCCGGACTGCGTCGACGCCTGGCTCCGGTCCCAGCCCAGCTGTCCGCTCTGCCGCTGCCTCCTCGCCGCCTCCGTAGCCGCCGCCAAGGCCGATGGCGCCAACGACGCCGTGTGAGTGTGAAACTGTGAATGGCAGGCACGCACTTGGCAATGGCATCCTCACATCACATGACAAGCGGGCCCCTGCTATCAGCGTCCCCCGATCGAGACCCGGCCTTTTAATCAGCGCGCGCATTATAGTTAATGGTGATGGTGGCGGCCGCCAAGACTGCGTCAGATCTACTCGTTTGTGATAGATGTGAGTGCGCTTGAAAAGAAGCCTTGGTTTATTAGGGCCTGATCACCAATGGCGTCGCAAAATGCAGTGGCGTGGTGTGCCCGCTGCCCTTGTTTGGAGGCCGGCGTGGGGTCACCGGGGGGGGGGGGGGGGGGGGGGGGGGACCTTTTGTAGTTGTAGCTTTCTCTGTGGCGCAAGGCTCTCCATTGCAGGTGTTGTAAGCTGTACATAGCTTTTGAGTATTTATAACCAGAGAGAATTTAACGTATGCGGTGGTGGTTCAGGTCATCAGGAGGAATCTTATATGTTAGCGTAACAAGCAGCACTGACACGGGCAAAGACGCCTTTCTTCACTACAAAAGCTAGCAAGTTCCCTAATACTAGTGCACTACTACTCGATGTTATGTTGTGTGCCTTTTCGTTTTGATTCCACAGAGCAGAGTCCATACAGGGTACACTTTCATAAAGGTGGCATTTGCGAATATCTCTGTCGTACATGACTAAATATATACTGTCCGTATAGTTAAAGTCATATTTAGTTCATCTAATTATGCATGGTCTAGCGAGGTGGAGGGATGAACATATTCTGAAAAAGAAAAGAATGCATTGGCATCAAGATTTTGTACTCTTGATGGTGTAGGTTTAATTTAGGGTACAGTACAGCTCCTACAATTTTTGGAGTTGGGTATTCTAACTCAAGACAAGAAATATCTACAGCTAGAGGGCCTGGACAGATTTGAATAAGTTGTTTGATTGAGATGTTTTCTTTCTTTTCCGACAAAAGCAAGAGCTTTGCCGACTAGTACAACTTTATTACAAGGAAGAAAATAGCACAGCTGGGTCAACTACAGGGAAACGAAAAGAAAGGCACAACTGATGAAAAACAACACAAGTAATAAACAGGGCAGCGCACAAAGGACGTCCCAGATTGCGGCACACTGAAAAGTAATCCTAGAAATGTGCTTCTTCAAACACTAATAAGGGCCAGGGAGAGACGACGACGGGGAAAAAAACATGGAAAGCCAGGCAGGGGCACAAACTTTAGAACGACTCAAAGGACGCACTGAATTTCCATATGGGGAGGAGCTCCTAATGCAATCTCATATGAATCAATGGCTTTCGTTGATGATGTGTGCCACCTCTTTATGGGTTGTAGATACTATATATTTCAATTGGAAGATTCTTCTATTTCTATTTATATGCCACTAGAAATATATCATGAAGCCACTAGAGATTTATCTTCAACATCTTCTCCACTATTGTTTCTTTTTCTATTCTAGTACAAGATTTTAAAAGACTTTCGAGGTTATTGGTTTTGGAACAGGAGGATAGTGCATAGTTGCAATTGTAGCTACCTTTCATACCTACGTTCTAAAATGGGCTTGGATCCTTGGAGTAAGACGGCGGCCCATCGTGTCTGCTGGGTTTGTTTATGCCGAAAAGAAGTGGAAGGATCCTCTCAAAAAAAAAAAGTGGGAGGACGAAGTGATGTACTGTATTAGTTTTAATAATAGGCATGATGTCTGATTGATTATCTTTTTACCAAAAAAAATAATGTACCTTTTGTATTATAGTGGTAGCAACTAGTACTCCGAGTAATAGATAAGGTTTCATCAGAGACAAACTCTGAAAACCGTAATTGTCAAGAGTTTCCATGGAATATGTTATGTTGTTCAAGGGAGCATCTTCTCAGGCTGTCACAGGCATAAGGTACTCGTTCACATCTGCGGATGAAGATAATGAAGCAACTTTATTAGACAGCACTACCACTTGCAGGTTCTGGAAGCAACTTGGATTCTGAATGGAGTTCGACATGTCCTATATACTGGGCAGGCTTGATCCTATCACGAACAGGGACAGGGTCGCCACACAGCAGCACTTGACCAATTCTTTTAATGGTCTCGGCTTTGATTAGTTTTCACGCATGTATACAACTTCCATCCCGCTGTCCATCATGCCGTCTCCCGCTTTTCCCCAACTGGCACATTCGTTCTGATCCAAGAAAGGACTTGCAAGGGCAAACTACAAACTAATATGTACTAGAAGGTAGCATAGCAACTACTCTGCCGAAGATGATATTCTTTCTCTGGCGAAAAAGGTGAAAGATATCGAAACTGATGTTGTTTTTAGTCGTGCTCCTTGTCTGCCCCACAGTGCACTAGCTAGCACGCAGTATTTAAATTCAGCCTGCTAGATGTCATGCGTGTGGATTTGAAAAAAAGGAGACCGCGCAGGACAGACAGGATGGGGTTATCGCTAATCATATCATCATCTCCCAGTGGCTTCAGTGCAGGTGCACCGAGCTGATCGCTTTTGATGGACGCCCAGGGTTTGTTTTGTTTAGGCCAGTGTAGTGCTGCTATCGGCTGTCGGCCGGCGCCTGGAAATTTCCCCCAGGCACGCCAGAAAAAAAAACGAGAAACGAGACCAACCTGCCCAAATTCAAGTTGAGTTCTCATACAGAGGAAAAAAAATGAAACCAAACTGTCCAAATTGAAGTTGAATTCTTAAAGAGGTCTGCTTCAACTTATCAAAACTACTTTTCAGTAATAGAACAATATTTTTCTATCATAATAAATCAGCATCAACATTAACTAAAAAAATCAGCCAGCCGAAAAAAGATCTTGTGGTCGGGATGCATAAGAGCATCCCCAACCGTTTTGCATAATTAGTTTGGCAAATGAGGGAGTTTGCCAAGTCTCAAAAAAATATGGCAAAGGTGAAAAGAGGCAATCTCCAATGGTTTGGCATTAATCACTTCGCGCCAATTTCCCAATGCCAAGTGTGAACATGTTTGGCATATATGCCAATCCTTCCTCTCTTTTTGCCAAGTTAACAAAATTGCAAAGTCTAAATGCCAAACCGTTGGATAAGTGTTTTTAAGATTTTTTTACAAATACATTAATGCAAAGCTTATTTGTAAAACGGTTGGGGATGCTCTAACCAATTAACCATGCTGACTTGTGAGTTGACGTTCGAAAACTATTGGAGATTTTTAGGAGCCGGAAGACACGCCGGGACGATCGCCATGTTCTTGCACGAGCCTCTGCCTCGGTGACGGCCAGGCACCACGCACCGCCCGCCACCGCACCAGTCATCATCACTCGTCACCGCACGCACGACCGAGCAGCGAGACCGCGCACGACGCAGGTTGCCACGGACCGCGCGGCGCCGCCGGGGCGCCGAGCGCACAAGCGGCGCGGACGCAGCAGTACTGTAGAATGGGCTAGATACTGGGCCAGGTTATATATCGCTGTAGCCCATATATTTGGCATTCTTAGCTCACATGGGCTTCTGACTTGGAAGCACTTTTCTGCCCACGAAACGACTTGGGTCTTTCTCGACCCGGTTCTGAATGTTTCAGGTCCAGTCGGCTACATGAGAATTGAGAACCCATATGGACAATATGCTCCTACCGTCCTACGTATACATTGCAAACAGGACAGCGTTTTCATTTGCGATCGGAGTCAGACAGTCAGTCAGTCAGTCACATATACATCCTGGCAGCACACACAACTACAGGAGTAATCATCTTGCCGGTACGGTACATGACGCAGGAGAAAAGGTTGCCGAACAAGCGCTCGCACATACAGTTCGACCAGCATACACAGAGGCCACAAAAGACCTATTCACTGCATTTTGTTACCACTGACATCGCTGGACATTGCCGTCTTGGATTCATGGATATGTTGAGGTCAGAGCACATGCACATCACAGCTCCAGTTGCTTCCGTTAATCAATCTATCAGCGGCGTTGCCGTCATGTGTTTCAAGCGCCCTGTACACGGCTGCGTATAGTAGCTTGAGCTTGCATGTCTCCAGGTGTCACCCAGGAGGCCCGGCCGGGCACTTCTTTTATTTCATCGTCGCATGGGAAAGAACGATCCGCCATAGCTGACGTCCGATGCGACTGCTTACGTATTTTCACGTTCAGATCTCAAGTGAGAAAACATTGTTCTATAGAATATTGCTGATAATTTCAAGCAAACAACTTAAAATAAATAATCTTATTTTCGTAAAGGACAACTTTTGCTACCCGATCGAGACCATATCCAAAATGATAATAAAAAGAACTGCAACAAGACGTCTAAAAAATAGAAGCTGCAACACACACTCAAAACTTCGCAGCTATCTATCCGGCTATCTATGCCATGCCACTAAAAAAAAAGGAGGCTGCCACACACACTCAAATCTTCGAAAAAACATGTGCTCCGTATACTAGTGCGCCCATGATTTCTCTCGACTGCTTGAATATTTGTTCCACTACTACTGTCACGACGAAGGAATTGTCAAACCATATGCGTGCAGCTATTTATACATTGGAAAAAGTTCGATGAAAATGACCATTAAACTGGCATGTAAGTTACGCATTTTTTTAACGTGAGAGACCTTGTTTAGTTCGTGAATTTTTTTAAATTTAATTACTATAGTATTTTCGTTTGTATTTAATATTATTATTTAATTGTAAATTAACTAAGTTCAAAAAATTCGTATCGCAAACTCTGTAATTAGTTATTTTTTATTTATATTTAATATCTTATGTATGTGTTCAAAGATTTAATGTGATGAAAACATTTAAAATTTTTTGGGAACTCGCCTGAGTCTCACACAAGTATCGCGCCGCGCGCGTCCAGCCAATCCCCGACGTGACTTGTGCTCAGCTGCCGACCGACACCGACTCCACGACGCTAGTTTTCAGTTTCGGCTGGCCGGCCGGCCGCCCGGCGTGGGTGGCACACGCGAATTTTGACCTGCGCCGCGTACGTCGCCATCCAGTTTGACTCCTCGTCCCGTTGCGCGCGCGCGCGGGCGGAGGCTCGAAGATTCCCGAGGCCGACACGATCCCAAGCGTGTCAAACGCACGGATCGGAATCCGCAGATCCGCTCCCCCTCGTCTCGCCGCCGTCGCCGCTGGGTTTTGCTCTCGTTCCGGCGCCCGCAGACTGCGCGCGCGCGGCAGCTACTTCCTGCAGGCAGCAGGACTCGCGTGGCAAGTGTTGGCATGCATGCATGCATGCGATTCCAGTTCAGAGGCCGTGTCGTGCATACCGGGTACAGACGCCCGTGGGAATATGGGATGGATCCTGGAACGACATCGATCAACATGTTATGGCAATTGTTAGCAGCCAGCCGTACGTAGCAGCGGAGCTAGTAGCTCTCTTTCGGACGGATTGAGAATCTCGTGGCTGTAACGGGCCTGACTCATGCCCCCCCTACTTGCAATGCAAGTAGCCTAGACGTAGTTCAAACTACGCACGGAACTACGGAAGCGTCCTTTCGGGGGGTTTATCATGGGTGTAATAATAATCGGTAATCAGTGGGGGGCACGGGCACAAGTTGGGTCTTGCATTTGACGCCTTTCGGCTTTGTGAAAAAAAAAATGCGGCCTCGGGATGGGCACTGTGTGGTGTGGACTCGGGAGCACCTGAAACCAACAGCAAACCGGCCGGGGATCCGCCCTGGTAGTTCCGAGCCACTGCACCGCCTTCTCGTTTCAGCGCTGAGTTTGCCGTTCTTGTTTGACTGCGCGCGCGCGATGTCGAAGCCAAATCAGTCACGGCAGAGGATCTTGTGCGTTCTCCAGAATATCCTGTCGCACACTTTTTGCTACGATATTGTGAAACACAAATTCGGTAGTAGTAGTAGTACGTCAAGAGGCGACAGCGGCGACAGCGGATCGCCGAGCATGGAAAACATGGGGATGGAACGCCGAGCAGTGTGCGCAGCCCGCCGACGCAGGCGACAGCGGCGCCCAGCATGGAAAACATGGGGATGGAACGTGAAAGCCCGGGGGCGCGCACGGAGGATGCCCTGTTGGGGAGTGGGAACATGTGTCTTCACTGTTCATGCCATCAGGGTCGAGACTCCAGAGTCCAGAGCCCAGAAGGGACGAATGTAGTACAGCAACAGTGTCATGAGTCATAATCAAAGACGACGGCGAGGTCTAAACTCTGAAGACGCGTAAAACAAAAGATAGCTAGTAGTAGGGAAGTTATATTTTCCCCTTGGTCATTAGGTATTTAGGTTCACTCAGTCAGTACTTAATCATATATAGCTTAAAAAAATGAAATGGGATCTAATTGAACTAAAAATACTAACTTCGCACATCGGGCACCATTGTATGGTGATCAAATTTATAACTCTTATAAAGCTAAACCTCACTAGATGAATTCTCTCTTCGTACAAGATGTCCACATTATTCCCTACTAAGTCCATGTCATCACATATTAATTATAAAAAATGACCATGTCATCTATATCATGTGAAATACCATGTCATTTATTTTTAAAAAAATTCTGCAACAACGCGCGGAGGATTCACCTAGTAATTCATACTCATGAGTTTTAAGTGCTAATGACGTCACGAGTCATAAAAAACTTGTGGAAGACAAGATCCGGTCAAATTTTAAACTGCATAGATAAATATTATATTATTTAGTTTGAAAAAAATCAAAATACTTAGAAAATATTCTAACTATAAAGGTTTTAAAAAAATAAATTATAAATTGATTAAAGATATGAAAAAAACTAGCCGTGCAAAGTTACTGTTTTATGTAATTTTGAGCAGAGAGGAGTACAATGTTAATGTATGTATATACCGCAGAGCATATTTGTTTATTTGCCAAAAAATAATCATTTCTAGTATAGAAGATAGACAACATGTCCATGCATGCCTAGCAAAGTCGCAATCAAGACCATCGTAACACTATTACTCTACTAGTAGTACTTGTATCTATATTTTGTGCCCATATAATTTACTCTTCCGCTCCAGCACATCAGCGAGTAGTGTAGCTTTCAGTTTTTCCTCTCGTTTCAATTTCTATTAGTAGTTCATCAACCCGTGCTCTTACACGGTTTAGATTCTTATGAGTTATTGAAGGTATTGTATCTATGCATTTCTTTCATCTTGCCCCTCTCTCTACATTTTTCTCTGCCTTCTCAGTTCAAATCGAATAACTAGATTTAAAAAATTCGTCTCGCAAATTACAAATAAATTGTATAATTAATTTTTTATTTTTGTTTATATTTAATGTTATATACATGCGTCTAAAGATTAAATGTAACAGAAAATTTTAAAAATTTTAGATTTTGGTGACGAACTAAACAAGGCCTGGCAGCATGCTGACCGTCATCCCGGTGAGGTATGCGTGGAAACACGAAGGTACATGCGGCACCCGTCAGATAAATCGTATATTTGACTTGATAATAATTTAGCTGTTAGGTGATAAATAATGGATTTTTCCTTTTAATCTATAATAATAGTAGAAGTGGGTAATTTTCTAGAAAATAAAATTGATCTAACGATTACAGATCGTGAGAGCTTATAGATTTGTTGGTGAGATGTTTCTAACTAATATGAAAATTTCTAGTATTTATCTTTATTTCTAGGATGAGAATTAACATTCGGCCTCCATTAATCGCACATGTGTGAAACACAAAGGAACATGCGACACCTGTCAGATAAATTTTATTTGACTTGACTAATAATTTAGTGGTTAGACGATAAATATTGGATTTTTTCGTTTTAATCTATAATAATGACAGAGGTGGGTAATTTTCTATGAAATAAAATAGATCAAATGGTTACAAGTTGTGAGAGAGCTTATAGATTTGATGGCTAGATATTCCTAATTAATATGAAAATTTCTAGTATTTATACTTATTTCTAGTGCACCCAGTGAGAATTAACATTATGGCCTCCAATTAGTATTAGTAAAATGGAATTCCTTCATCGACTATTTAACAAAAAAAATTGTCTCCATCAATAAATATAAATATTTATATAAAAAATCCACAAAAATAAGTACTTCTATTCTAATTCACTTCAATGAACATGATTTAATTGTGTCATCTCCCTCGGTTCTAAACTATAAGTCGCTTTGATTTTTTTGATACATGCATTTTGTTATGCATCTAGATTATATAATTTGGAAAGGAGGGAGCTGTTTAGCTAGGGGGAACATGCATATTTCCTTGACTCCTTGAAATGTCTTTTTGGCGGCTCAAGAAAACGAAACAGATCCAGTTCTCCAATATAATCACTCAATAGACATACTTTGCTTTATTTTTTCCCCTTGATGTCAGTGGTCACCAAGATCGAAGGAAACAACTTCATTTGTTGGTCAATTCGTAATTAACATACTCCTTCCACCCCTAAATAAATAAATTTCTAGAGCTATTCTTAAGTCAAAGTTTTTAAATTTTGATCAAATTTTTTTAAAAAAATCTATCAAGATTTATAGCATTAAATTAGTATCGTTAGATGTATCATAATATATATTTTTCATGATGTACTTATTTTATGTCATAAATGTTGTTGCTTTCTTTTTTATAAAGTTAGGCGCTATTTGGATCCTTTAGTTTTTAAGAATCTGGTTTTTAAAAACTAGGTGGAACCCAAACAAGTTTGTTTTTCTCTAATTTTGGTATTAGTTTTGCCAGATTCTTAAAAACCAAGAAGCTATTGATACTTAGCTTTTGTCAGTTTCTTATGACCCGCGAGCAATAAATGAAGCCAAAATCTTAAAAACTAGAGGATCCAAACACTCCCACCAACTTTTGCTCAAAAATCCAGATTTTAGAAACTAGATGCAAAAACTATTTTTTAAGAATCTGAAAGTCATGCAAACGGGTCTTAGTCAAACTTAAGATAGTTTAATTGGTACAAATTCTAGGAATTGATTTATTTAGGCCTTGTTTAGTTCACCCCAAAAACCAAAATCTTTTCAAGATTCTCCGTCACATCGAATCTTACGGCACATGCATGAAGCATTAAATATAGACGAAAATAAAAACTAATTACACAGTTTACCTGTAACTGTAAATCACGAGATGAATCTTTTAAGCCTAGTTACTCCATGATTGGATATAAAAACGAAAGTGCTACAGTTTCGAAAACCGAAAAATTTTCGGAACTAAACAAAGCCTTAGGATGAAGGAACTACAGTAGATTAGACACAAACTATTTTGCCCTTGCACTTGGTGATGCCAAACGTGTAAATGAAGAGCTTGTTTGGCTCAGTTTTGGATTCTTAAAAACTAGTTTTTGCCTCTAGTTTCTAAAATCTGGATTCTGAGTAAAAATTGGTGGAATGTTTGAATCCCCTAATTTTTAAAAATCTAGCTTAATTTATTTATGAAATCCTTTATTTATTGCTCTATACGTTAGAATCCGGCAAAAACTGGTGGAGTACTGTATACCTGAAGACTTTCGAGACCGCCAGCTAGGCTAGGGCCTTGTTTAGTTTGAATTTTTTTTTAGAAATCCATACTGTAGTATTTTCGTTTGTATTTGATAAATATTGTTCAATCATAGACTAACTAGGCTCAAAAGATTTGTCTCGTTAATTCTGACTAAACTGTATAATTAGTTTTTATTTTCATCTATATTTAATACTTTATACATGCGTCTAAAGATTCGATGTGACGAGAAATCTAAAAATTTCTACAAAATTTTTTGAAACTAAACAAGTCCAGTCCTAGAAGTACTCCATAAAGGCCTAAAACAAGACCAACAGCTCACGAAGCGTCCAAGCCCCTGGTTTTTTTTTGGCATCAAACCGCCTGCGTTGGCGGCTTGGCACTGTGTGTGCAGTCTGCAGTGTGCACCCACCACCCAGCCACCCATCCTTGAGGGCTTCAGGCCTTCAGCTCCGATCCGTGCTATATAAACACCGATGGAATGCCCACCACTCATCACCAGTCAGCAGTCCCAGGTCATCATCGCCGCAACCTCGTACAATCACGAAAGCACACGAGTCCACAACAAAACTCGAGTGTTCCAGCCCCCCACATCAGCACCCCTCTCTCCCTGTTTCTTCACGTGCCATGGAGACCCTCCTGGTCGGCAACCCCGCCAACGGCGTGGCGAAGCCGATGTGCAACGGCGTCGGCGCTCTGCCCGTGGCCAACTCCCACGCCGTCATCGGCGCGGCGCCGCCGGCGACGACGGCGGCCCCGGCGGGCGCCACTCTCGGCCGGCACCTGGCGCGGCGGCTCGTGCAGATCGGCGCCTCCGACGTGTTCGCCGTCCCCGGCGACTTCAACCTCACCCTGCTCGACTACCTCATCGCCGAGCCGGGGCTGAGCCTCGTCGGCTGCTGCAACGAGCTCAACGCCGGGTACGCCGCCGACGGGTACGCCCGCTCCCGTGGCGTCGGCGCCTGCGCCGTCACGTTCACCGTCGGCGGGCTCAGCGTGCTCAACGCCATCGCCGGCGCGTACAGCGAGAACCTCCCCGTGATCTGCATCGTGGGCGGTCCCAACTCCAACGACTACGGCACCAACCGCATCCTGCACCACACCATCGGCCTCCCGGACTTCTCCCAGGAGCTCCGCTGCTTCCAGACCATCACCTGCTACCAGGCCGTCATCAACAACCTGGACGACGCGCACGAGCAGATCGACACCGCCATCGCGACGGCGCTGAGGGAGAGCAAGCCCGTGTACATCAGCGTCGGCTGCAACCTGGCCGGCCTCTCCCACCCGACCTTCAGCCGGGATCCGGTGCCCCTGTTCATCTCCCCCAGGCTGAGCAACAAGGCGAACCTCGAGTACGCCGTGGAGGCGGCGGCGGACTTCCTCAACAAGGCGGTGAAGCCGGTGATGGTGGGCGGGCCCAAGATCCGGGTGGCCAAGGCCAGGGAGGCGTTCGCCGGCGTCGCGGACGCCAGCGGGTACCCTTTCGCCGTGATGCCGTCCGCCAAGGGCCTTGTGCCGGAGCACCACCCGCGGTTCATCGGCACCTACTGGGGCGCCGTGAGCACCACGTTCTGCGCCGAGATCGTGGAGTCCGCCGACGCGTACCTCTTCGCCGGCCCCATCTTCAACGACTACAGCTCCGTCGGCTACTCCCTGCTGCTCAAGCGGGAGAAGGCCATCATCGTGCAGCCCGACCGCGTGGTGGTCGGCAACGGCCCGGCGTTCGGGTGCATCCTCATGTCCGAGTTCCTCCGCGGGCTCGCCAAGCGCCTCAGGCGCAACACCACGGCGTACGACAACTACCGCCGGATCTTCGTCCCCGACCGCGAGCCGCTCAACGGCAAGCCCGACGAGCCGCTCAGGGTCAACATCCTCTTCAAGCACATCAAGGGCATGCTGTCCGGCGAGACCGCCGTCGTCGCCGAGACCGGCGACTCGTGGTTCAACTGCCAGAAGCTCAGGCTCCCCGAGGGCTGCGGGTACGCATCTGTCGCTGGATCACTGTCGCATGTGTAGGAGTAGGCTGTTATAGATTTATTACTGTTAAAAATTCAGTAACCCAAGGCTGTTGGCTCTGAACAGGTACGAGTTCCAGATGCAGTACGGCTCGATCGGGTGGTCGGTCGGCGCGACGCTCGGGTACGCCCAGGCGGCCAAGGACAAGCGTGTCATCGCGTGCATCGGCGATGGAAGCTTCCAGGTAGGGCACATGGACATCCATGATGATCCATCCATGGACCATGGCTGCATCATCTGTCGTTGTTTGTTCTTGCGCTCACAATATGCATGCATGCATGGCTGCTGACAGGTGACGGCGCAAGACGTGTCGACGATGCTCCGGTGCGGGCAGAAGAGCATCATCTTCCTCATCAACAACGGCGGGTACACCATCGAGGTGGAGATCCACGACGGCCCGTACAACGTGATCAAGAACTGGGACTACACGGGGCTCATCAACGCCATCCACAACGGCGACGGCAACTGCTGGACCATGAAGGTTCGGACGGAGGCGGAGCTCAAGGAGGCGATCGCCACGGCGACGGGCGCCAAGAAAGACTGCCTCTGCTTCATCGAGGTGATCGTGCACAAGGACGACACCAGCAAGGAGCTCCTCGAGTGGGGCTCCAGGGTCTCCGCCGCCAACAGCAGGCCGCCCAACCCCCAGTGAGCTATCTAGCTGGCTCATGCTCATCCATCGGCCTCTTCACTCCAGCGTTTCCTGCGCTGCAACGGCGCCTCCTTCGTCTGCCTGCCGTGAAAACGTCCGGTTCATTTTCAGTCAGTTATTAGTTCGTACTTCCCTGCTGATGGAAGCTGCTGCCAATCTTTATCCTATTTATTATTTCCTATTTGTAATTCAGTTGTTTGGAATTGAGTTCTGTTGTAAATTTTGCAAGTTGCATTTCCTGCATTAATAAAATTCATGGTCGGAAAAGATTTCACATGATCTGAGCTACCTCCCTGTACCAGAGCCAACAGCCTTATATTCTGAACAGGATTTCACAACAATCTTCATAGACGGATCTCAGGTCCGAATTCAGTACTGATTACTGAATCTAAACAGGATTGGAGGTTTATCTAACGTCAGAATTATATTCTGAACTCCCGAACCCAAACAGGACTGGAGCTCTACGTAACGTCAGAATTCTATTTCTGAACTCCCAAACCCAAACAGGACTGGAGCTCTATCTAACGTTAGGATTCTATTCTGAACTGCTCGCAAAAAAAAAAAAAGGATTCTATTTCTGAACTCCCAAATCCAAAGCTCTATCTAACGTCTGAATTCTATTCTGAACTCCCGAATCCAAATCCAAACACAGGATCGCCGTAGAAGAAATCAGAACCGGAAGCAATTGACAACGCCACAGAAGAAATCTGCAGAGCGCTGCTCGTCGTGTACTTCGGCCAACACCAACCGGCGGCCATCCGTCCAGGTCCAGCCACGTTGCAACTTCGAGGCTCAAAAGACATCATCACCCAGGCTGTTCGAGAGGAGGCGCATAGCGTGTTCATGTGTTACGGAGTGGGCACCTTATTGAGCCTCCTAACCGTCTACTGCCTCCGTTCCTAAATGTTTATCATTTTTGTTTTTCGAAAAACAACTTTAACTGAATATATTTTTAAATAAATTTATTTAGAGATAAAGTATTGTACGTATTTTTTATAAATTAAGTCAAAGTTGTTGACATGTAAAACGTGGCGACTAATATTAAGAGACAGAGATAGTACAAATTTCCCCTTCAAATCTCACTCTCTGAAAGCAAGGCTGTGTTTTGTAAGAGGAAATAAGGACTACTATATTATCAGTGTGTTTTTTAGTGTATTATCAGTGTGTGTTTTTTGGTGGCCTGTATTACTGTGTAGTCTGTTACCCTACAACCTTGTTCCTCCTACTAGAAAGTTGAGTATGTTTATTGTTATGTTCAGGTTGCACTCTAGTTTTTCTATCTATGAATAAAAAATAATTAAATATAATTGATCAAGAATCTAATAATACTTATTTGGTATCAATATCGTAGATGTTATTATTTTATTATTATATAAATTTAGTTAAACTTGAGATATTTTGACTTAGTCATAATAACTTATAATTTAAAATAGATAGAATAGGAACAACCCACGGCGTTGCCACGCAGCCGTGGACGCTTACTGAAGCCAATTGTGTAGATAACATTGATCTTAATTTTTATCATTACTGCGAAAGAAAAAAATTAAAAGTTAGAAAACAAAAGTTGAATTTCATATTACATGATCAATGGGTGTTTAGTGTTCATACTCTCGATTTTTGTGTCAACCTACTTACACACTGCACACTGCGTCATTGGAGTCACATTAGGATGTGTGCACTTAAAAAAGGAGGCTGCAAAGCAAATCCAACACCACAACTCACTCTAAAAAAATTATTGTATATAGAAATTTACCATGATATCCAAATAAAATCTGAATAAGCTGTTTCCTTGCATTAGTTAGTTATTACCTGATTAAAACAGTGTTTATGATAACCTGTTCAAACATTCTCATCATAGAGGGTTAATATTGCCACGATCAACCTTCTCTACCTTGATGTACAGCATCGCAAAGGAAATTTGGGGTGAAGTGACTTTCTTGTGGTGTAGTCATGGCCTAAGCTCAGCCATCATGATGCTTATTACTGCGACGGCAATTGCATCTCATAGCTCAAGATTGGTATGAAATGCAAGTAGTACAACACTGCTCTAAAAGATAAGACAATGTTGTCTCCTAGCAGTGCAATGTTAACACAACTTGCCCGCAAATATAGGAATATTTAGGAATAATGATAAAGGGTATATATCGAGAGCAATAACCCAATCTGCAGCACCAGGTGCCTCCAACCACGGGTGTAAATAGGAGGCTTAAACATCCTCCTTCCTTGATTATATAAGGTGTTGTGAAAATTACAATGCTACTGTACACTGAAATTCGACCAGAGGAACTTAGAGCAAAAGGATAGCATCTCCTGACTTACTAACAATTCTTCAACTAATAATCACCTGTGAGATAGCACATTTTTCTGAAAGCATTTGTGTTACGTGATGGATTGATGAGATAGTAATGGGGCAAACCTCGCAAAAGTATTACTTTGGATAGCAGATTGCAATCTTGCTTGATTGCAATACAGAATTATTAGCAAGATAGTTTCAGAAATTGCAATTTATATTATGATAATAATACCAAGAGTAACATTACCTATTAGCACACTATATATATATGGCTCGTGTACGACCTGACTAAATCGCGAACGTTCATTCGATTTGAATCAAGCGAACGATCCGACAGCGGCTGCAATTTCTATTTTAGGAATAAACAAATCCCACCACTTTCCCTATTCGGTAAGCAGACATTTTTTTTATCTGTTGCGCGTGCAGACGTGTTGATCTCGTTTTCTTTTCACGCGCGTGTACACGAACCTATCGTTATGTTTTCTCTCGCACATAACTTACACAAACTAAGTTACACAACATAACTTCAAAAGAATAAGTTAAGCGTGCTAAGTTATAGAACATTCTATTTAGGTTTCATCAGCATTTTCTTTTCATCTGAGAAACTAATCATTCATAACTCTATACATTATGTTAATAAACTAAGTTAATCATACATAACTCTACAATAAGTTAATCAAATAAGTTAGGATACATGCACATAAAAAGTACATATAACTCAAACAATAAGTTATTCTTCAAAAAAAAACTCAAACAATAAGTTAACCAAATAAGTTACATAGCATACACATGAAAAAATAGGTTACATACATAACTATATACAATAAGTTAATCAAATAAGTAGACAGTATACAAATGAAAACACAAGTTAGATACATAACTCTGTATAATAGGTTAATCAAATAACTTAGATAACATACATATGAAAACGACATATTACATACATAACTCTGGATAATATAAGTTAATCAACTAAGTTATATAGCATACACACACAACAAAAGTTAGATACATATAACTCTGTACAATAAGTTAATCAAATAGTTTGATAGCATACACATAAAAACACAAGTTACATATATAACTTTGTATAATAAGTTAATTAACTAAATTAGATAGCATACATATGAAAAAACAGGTTATATACATAACTTTATACAATTTATGGTCATAAGATTAAGTAAAATAGGAAGAAGAAAAGGTGAAAGAAGGGATCAAAATAGTGCAAATAAAATTAAATTAGTTAACATATAAAAGAATAAAATATAAAGAAAAAAGAAAAAATATATAAAAAAGATAAAGATGAATGCACTTGTGGTAGCGTATGTTCAGTGGAGGAATAAATATGATGCACCTACGACAGCACACGTCCGTCTCGGGATCGTTCGCTCAAACGGAAAGGAGTGAACGCTCGCGGGAATGGATTTGTGGTATAACTGGATAGACTCCTGCCAAGATAGATCCTAGATCACTGCCGGACAGAATAGTGTGGGCTGAAGTTTGGCAGAAAATGGAAAATGAAATCACCTAAAAAGAAACTTCTTCTGTTGCTTGGAGGCACATTTGTACGAAGTTTACTTTGTTGCATAAAGTTTAGAAGAAAAAAGTATTAGTGATGATATCTCACTGTATTGACAATAGGTTAAAAACTCAGAAGTTAATATTGTCGTACACTGCAACTAATTTAACGCCACAATAAAGTTGACCTATGAGCTTTCTCGGCCTCAAACTTTTTCTTGCAAATTTCTCGACTTCTAAACATCCTATTTTCCACTTCCCTCTGTCTGTTTTCACCTTCAGAGTTACCGGAACTAATTTAGTACAGGGATTTCATTAAAAAAAAATTACAGGGATGTACAGCGATATGAAATGTTGCAACTTACAGAGTTCTAGAATCTAGACAGCCGTTTCATCGAAAAGCACGGGGGCTTACTATTACCGGCTCCAGGGAGACGGTGGACGGATGGAGTTGAGCATCAGAGCATGGAGGAGAGGTGTGTTAACGGTGTATGGTCCTCATCAGTGCTTCGTATTCCAGCATTCGCAACTCGTTGCGACGCCGTCCTCGGATTACTAATTTAGATGCGAAAATTTTTTGAATTTCGTTACTGTAGCATTTTCGTTTGTTTGCATGTGCCGCAAGATTCGATATGATGGGGCCTGAAAACTTTTTGGTTTTTGAGGTGAACTATAAACAAGGCCTAAGAGCAACTCCAACCCAAGTCCCTAAATTAAGCCCTTAAATTTTTATTTACATACTATGATAAAAAAAGTAGGAGCTCAAATTAAGACTCAACTCCAACCCACCTCATAAACAAGTAGGATAGAAAATGGGAGCCCAGGTAGAAGGTGGGTTGAAGTTGATTTTTTTTTTTGAATCAAGTCTCTAGATTTAGAATAGGGACTTGTTTAGCAGGTGGGTTGGAGTTGCTCGTCTCCAAGTCGGATCCGAAGACCTAGAAGGTCCGGTTTCAGTACTGAACCCCCGAATCTAAACAGGATTGGAGCTCTACCTATCTAACGTCCGAATTCTACTCTGAACTCCCGAATCCAAACAGGGTCAGCTTACCGAATCTTCCTTTCTCCAATATATATGCACAACACCGCAGAAGACATCAGAAACGAAGCGCGCCACACAAATCAGAACCGAAGCAATCGACTCACCAAATCCAAGATGAATCCAGTACTGCGCGCTGCTCAGCGTGCACTTCGGCCAACACCAACCGCTGGTGGTCATGCGCCGTCGGGGGCTTCCGTCGAGGCCCAGCGACGTAGCGACTTGGACACTCAAAAGGTCGAAGACATCGTCACTCGGATTATTCGACGGGAGAAACGCTCGGCCATATTGCTGTGTGCAGTGGGCTACCTAGCCGGCAATATGATAGCATGTTGCATTGGATCCAAAAAAAAAGAAGCTCCGGCGTGACATCGATCAAAGCCTCCAAGAAGAGCTCCTGTCCATTGAACAGAAGAAAAAAAAACTCCTGTCGGAGTTAAATAAGGATTAGTGTGTTATCAGTGTCTTTTTGTTATGTGTATTATCGATGAGTATCTCCAACAGTTTGATATTTTTTGTTTGCCATTTATTGTAGTTTGTCAACTCCCAAAACGATATGGCAAGTGGATAGTCATCTTCAAGTGTTTGGCATAATTGACTTGCCAAATACCAAAATTGTTTGCCACGACTTTTCTTCCACGCCGTATCTGGTCCCGCGCTTTTGGTCGCGCGCGTTTCTTCTTTGCGGCATTTTCTCGTCGCCGCGCCGCTAGTTTGCGAGCATCCAGGTCATCGTCGTTTCCTAGTACCTGTATCCGAGATGCGGAGGAGGAAGTTTATGTCGCGACAAAGTAGCAGACGGACTATATACGGTGCGAAGAGTCCCTCACGCGCGGGAGTAGCGTGGGAGGAGCGCCCAATCGGCGTTTGCCAAGCGACCCGTGGCCTTACATTTATGCCAAGTTCCCTCTCTAAATTGTCAAGTTGCCCAAATTGCAAAACACAAATGTAAAACTGTTGGATACTTCATTTCGATAATTTTAGCAAACTACCAAAACGCAAACCTCAAATGCAAGAGATTCAAATAACACATTATCAGTGTGTTTTTGTTGGTGGCCGTACTACTATGTAGTCTCTGGCACCCTACAACTTTTTGTTCCTACTAGGAAGTTGAGTAGTGTGGACCCAAATAATGTGTTAATTGTTTTGCACTCCAGTTCTTCTACGGATAAGAATTGTTTATTATTGCATCTAGAGAATTCATTAATGATAAATATGTTTTCAAAATTTACTCTTGAGTAACCTGCATATTGCTTATTAAATTTAGTGATTCCAAGCTGAAAAAATGTCTCGACAATCCAATCAATATGGCATTGCAGTACAAGCTGGATGCAAACGAGGAGTAACACGTCCACATTAGACACATTTTATCTCGGTTGCAGTCTAGCAGACAACCCAGTCTGTAACTCTATCCACCAAATAAATGGCAATGGCAATGGCAATGGCAACTCCTATGGTCCTATGTTTCTGCCGTGATGAAGTTGTTTCAAAAACAACCACAACACTAACTTGCCTCCAATCATCTGTATCAGACATATAGACAACCTTCTCTATATTAATATATTTGCCTGACATTTCTGCCAGCATTTTTCGAAAAAAAAGACATAGGCAAGAGTTGGGAGCCCTCCAACCTCTTGAATTAAATTTTTAGGGCAATGGCAGGTGCTCTGCCTTTTCATTAAAGTAGGGGGTTGAAACATATACATTAGTAGTTATTTAGGTGTCAGGAAAAATTAACAAGAACGGTGGATAGAAAAAGATGAGAAAAATCAATGCCAGCTAAGTCTTAAACATCTCTCTCGCCTGCATGAGCACCGCCATTTCCTGCCTTTTTAGGCCAGTCTCAATGGAGTTTCATGAGAGTTTCATGCACATTAAGGTTGTGTTTGGTTCATTTTCAAGATAAGCCTGGCTAGCAAAACTAAGCCAGACTTAGTCTGTCCCTAGCAAGCCAATATAATTTGTTTGGTTTGACTGCTACACCTAGTCTGGTTGTGTTGAGAGTTTGTTTGGTTACATTTCTATCTTGCATTGAGACCTTGTTTAGTTCATCCTGAAAACCAAAAAGTTTTCAAGATTCCCCATCACATCGAATCTTGTGACACATGCATGAAACATTAAATATAGACAAAAACAAAAACTAATTATACAGTTTAGCTGTAAATCACGAGACGAATCTTTTGATCCTAGTTAGTCTATGATTGAATAATATTTATCACAAACAAACGAAAATGTTACAGTATCAAAATTTTTTTACTTTTCGGAACTAAACAAGGCCTGAATCACCACGTCTTTAGTCGGGTATGGTTACCTCCTTTTAAACATTCTATGGAACAGGTGGTGCCTCTGCGAGTCAGCCAGCTGAGCTCGCCTCGCACTTCTCCGGCAGCCACCAGTGAGCCGGTCATTGGGATTCCCAATCTCTCTGTCTCCTCCGCTCCAGCGATGGCGTGGCTATGCCATGCTCGACGATAGATGTGCTGGCTAGGGAGTAGGCGGGCGCCCATGGAGAGGATGCTGCTGCCGGAGATGGAGAGCAGAACGGCCACCAATGGCATTGGCCGATGTAGAGAAGTAAAGATAAGCTAAGCAAAAACATACGGATATGAGAGTTTTGCTTGTTTGTGGAGCTCACGTGCACGAGTGCACCTACGTAGCTGTGCATGTACCTCCGTGAGGGTCTCACACTCATCACGTGGCGAAGCCCATGACCTTGCTGAATGCTGAGGAGGCGGTGGCTGGTGCACAGATGCAGCGGTAAGCAGACGCCGACGAGCGTGCTGGGAACGGACCGCTGGGAAGCAAAGGAGATGGCCGCGAAAACATTGGCCAGCGACGAACACCGAGGAGTTGCTGGGAAGCGATTGCCGTTGCACGGACGCGTACGCCGACGAGCTTGCCTGACCTGGGAAGCAGAGGAGTTGGCCGGAAACAATGGCCACGCACGGATGCGGAGGACCTGCTGGGAAGCGGTCAACGGGTGGGCGGTGCGCCCGTGGACAGTGGGAGGTGAGGCGAGCGTAGTTTTGCGCTGGCTCTGGCCTGGCCACACAAAAACGGTCGGTCTCGTTGTTTTCGGCTGGCCTGGCTAACAGGTGGTCGCTGGCTTCAGCAAGCCTGGTTAACTACTAACCAGACAACCAAACAAGGTAAAACTGGCTTCCTAGAGCCTGGATAAGAGTTGGCCACTCAACCAAACACACTATAAATATGTTGATGTGGCGCTATAGTAATGAAAAGAGAGATGATAAGATTTTTATTGGAGTAGAGAGAGTTTCATCTCCATGAAACTCTAATGCACTGTTTCTAAAATATTGATGTGAAACTCCCATTGAGGATGACCTTACAGCCACTAGATGTATTTTCTGTCATCGCCTTGTTGTTGTATACTCGACGACATATTTCCTTCCAAATGTTCTATGGCGTATAGGTGATGATCAGATTTCTATATTCTATGTCGCCTGACAATGTTCCACGCACTAGATCAGACCACCATACTTTCAGATTGTTGACTGATTGCCATGGCTGAATGTGTTGATGGCATTTTTATTGCGCTATGTATTGCCAGAATCTCTTAAATTATTCTCTTCCATCTGGTGAGGTTCTTGATCTCTTTTATCTCTTAAAGGAAGCAAGACCAGCCTTCAGAGTTCTCTGATTATACTGTTCTTCTAACTTGTGCTCCAAGTTATGATTTATGTGCCTCCGCCAATATTGATTCTCTTCGTTGTTTCGTGATTACCGATTCTCTTCATTCCTTGGTGACCTGTTTGTGGCCTGTGGCCTTCTTCTCAAATAAACTGCGCACAAGCACACATCTTGAAGATTGTGTGTGCCTCAGAGCAGGAACTGAGGTGCTTACTGCCTGTTCGCTATTCGTCGGAAGTGAAGCTGCAACAAGCTTGATCTGCTATTTGTCCATAGGAATTGGAGTTGGCTTGCTCTGTCATTTATTCATTGGAGTTGGAATTAGAGTTGAATTTGGCTTGATCTGATGTCTATCAATTGGAGTTAGAATCTGCTTGATCTGATGCTTATCCACTGGAGTTGGAGATGGAGTCGGCTTGATCTGATGTTTATCCGTCGCACTTGAAGTTGGCACTAGCTCGATAACAGGACCCATGGAGCAATATGAGGCTCTTTTCTTAAAATAACTCAGTCATTTGCTGCACAACAGCAGCAAATGTATTTGATCGTCAGACATGACAGGAAAGTGATGGTATACCCCTGCAGCCTAGGCTGTCTAGGTAGCGCCACTCGTGCATGTAAAACTGTTGTTTGCCCCTCTCTGCTTATTTTAATGAAATACCTGGTAACCGGATCTTTTTTTTAAAAAAATAAACAAATTTGTATTGTTCAGTGAACGAAAAAGGAAAGTAACTTCATGTCGCATACCTTTCATGAGCAACATTGAACTCGTGCGACCATATTATCCCATTCCGTGTCGTGAAATTTGGCGGCAAGGTATAGCGATCCAATAGCTCTATGGTGTGGTTTGAACTGCACGACTGAAGTAGTCAGAAGCCTATTGTATAAGTGTCAAACCAGCTCAGAGGGTAAAAAAATCAAGACTGTCAAATTGAAGAGGAATATTTAGCGGAATAGCTCAAGTAACTTCCGACTTCCATATGACTAATGAGACTCGTGGTAGCTTGTATCAGCTCCTTCTAGAATATATCTAGATTATTCGGAGCGAGCTTTAGAGATTCATAAGGATGCTCATAGAGAGAGAGACACACCACCAACATCTTCTAGTAAAATAAGAGTTTTTTTTGCCCAGGACAAGTGACTTCAAGAGTCAAGAGCAACTCTTGGAACCCTAAGGGGCTGATTGGTAGGGTGGATCTGTTTATCCTCGCATGCTTTACCTGGGTGGTCTTGTACGAGCGTTGCGTTTGGTTTCCTCTACTGAATGAAAATGATGCATGAGACCATGCATTTTAGGCTAACTTGATGTAGGCAATGTGTACGCAGAAATCGAGCTTCCCTCGTGATACAAGCTGAGATGATACAGGTAAGATGTTAGGGTCCATTTGCAGCCACACAAAAAAATTCTTCATACACCCAAACAATCAACAACTCTCTTCATCCTGGTCTAGTCTATTTACAAACCAAACAAACCTACTTGTATAGTTGTGTACTGAACATCATGGACCTAAACCTCGTCACCATCCTAGATGTCTCCTTCAATCGCAACCAATCACACCCTAAGGGCATGATTGGTTGCTCCTGAGCAATAGATCCGGGACAAAGAGGTTTTAGCCAAGCCAAAACCATACAAGTACCCGTGTTTGGTTGCCAAAAAAAGGTATTGTACAACATGAGTATGATTCTGTTTGGTTGCCCGCATGTGCCATTTTGCTGTATGGACTAGTTTGGTTGCATGTGTTTGGTTGAATATATAGGAATGAGTTGTGATCACCTATGTATGAGTTTGGTAACCTTACCACCAATGTTTTGCATTAGATACACAAATATCAAGTGACAGAAAACAAATGAGGATAAGTCTCAATTGTATCATCATTGGCCTAAAAAGTGGACCTTTGCTAAAGAACATGTATAGTTATATAAAACTAATTAGCCTCAGCTAAAGAACATGCATAATAATTTCATCATTGGTAGCACAAATAAACAATGACTTCACAAAAGCCCACTGTCAGCCATCCAGAATGGAATTCACCATTCGGTTACATTGATAAAGGATCAGAAATAGGGTAACAAAAAGAGCCACCTCAGATTAGAAGTAGTTGCATCATAGGCCAAGCAAGAACCCACCTCAGATTACATAGACAAACAGGGTTGCCGCACCATCAGGTGCTCCTCCATCGCCTAATTTAGCAGGAAACAGTAATAATCATCAACCCATGCACTGTGCTCAGTTAAATCCATAGCAGAATCATAGTAAAACAACACATCTGAGCCAAGAACTAGCGGTTTGCATCATGAACTCATAGATCTATGGGTACAAGCAAGAAAAAGAACACGAACCCTAGGCAAAAATAAAGACGACGAAACCAGAGAAAGAGGAAGAGGGGTAAGGCGAGGTTTTCCAACCAAGGCAACGGAGATGCCGACGAGAAAACGCTCGGGAGCGGGAAGCAGAGATCTCACCGGAGAAGTGGAGGCAGGAGAGGACTGGAGAAATGGCGGCGGTAACCCTAACTCTAGAACTGTGCACACCCTGATGGATCCATCCCCCGCCAAGCCTTCCCTCGCGCACCTAGGGTTCCTTTCGCTGCGCCGCACCGTCCCAGCTTGCGAGCGAAGCTCGCCTGGAGAAGACGGGGGGAGCTAGGATGGAGGGGTGGAAAAGCACAAGGCGATGCAGGAAAATAGTGCGAGTAGGGAAACCAAACATGAGCCTGCTGACGTAAATAGACCCGGATGGGTCTTTGCACCATCCTATACGAGCAACCAACACGCCCTAAAGCATCGGCAAAACACCATAGGCTGATCTCAGATACAAATAGCCTATAAGACAACTTCTAATCTCGGCCTTGTAACTTCAAAAATACAAGTGTTTCTAATACTTCCAAAGTTCCCAAGCAACCAAGATAATTAGATAATTAAGACCTTTTTATCAATTCCGTAGGCAAGCTTTATTGATTTAGTAAAGTTACATCATTTACTAAAAGAGGAACAATAAAACTTGGGGGATCATCGTCCCACATACAAAAAAAACTTTTGTGAGCAAAGCTTGCCTAGCTAATTCATGTGCCACCTGGTTTGCTTCCCTACTTAAATGTTTGATAGAAATCTCTTGAAAGCCACCCCACACAATATTGCATTCATCATATATTGCCGCCGCTGAGTTACGCATGAATCCTCCATTCTTTATAATTTCAACCACTTCCATGCAATCGGATTGAACAATAAGACGGTTACCTCCAATATATTCGGCTAACATCATCCCTTCCTTCAACGCATATGCTTCCATCATTAGGGCATCTACCAGCTGAGGAATATAATTATTTGTTGATGTAATCATCTCTCCAGAACTATCTCTAATTATTGCACCTGTACTTCCACAACCATTATTATCATCATAAGACGCATCAATGTTAAACATAATATATTCTTCACGGGGTTTCCTTCATCCTTGGTGTATCTTTGATCCTTTTGCAGCTGCCAACTGGAAGTTCTTTGTTAGAGAAATAATAGAGAGGCCTGATCTTTGTAGCACTAAAAAACAGAAATGTCCTTGCTCACTGCACAATTTGAGACGCTATAGCTATAGGTCATTTTAGGCCCATTAACAAATTAGATGGGTTTAATGTCCACCAAAGCCCATATAGAGACTACCAAATGTTTAGATGGTATCGTGTATCGTGATCTCTATTCCAGCAAGTAAGAGCAAGGTTAATAATATAGCCAGCTGCTAGCTATAAGGTTTATTTGCAACCCACTTATATAGTGGCTAGCTCATCACTATTAATACATGACCCACTTTTTCTCTCACAAACTTTATTGGTTCTTGTGCCTGAGCCGGCTGTAAGTAAAGATGTGCATGTAGCCCGTGGGCCCGAGGCACGGCCCAAGGCACGGTAATTTGGCCTGGTACGAGCATGGCTTGGCACGGTGGGAAACGGGCACGTGTCGGCCCGTGGCATGTAGCAGGTCATGCTTGGGCCGATGCCTCGACATGCCGGGCGGCACGACCCGACTCGCTAACAACGTCTGGCCCGTTAGCGGCTCGGGCCAGTATATAAGCCGAGGGGAGGGTGCACCCTAACCCTAATCCCATTTGGTGCCACTAAAAGGTTTTTGTTTGGTTTGGGTAATTGAGTGACAACTTAGGTGGACTAATAGTATTTATGTGAGATACATAGGAGATTAGTCCATAGATGATTATGTGATGATGGAGGAGCTCATTGCATATGAGACATGATATAGAGTCATGTGACCAAGGTGAAGAAGATCAAGATGAGGCTTGGCTCGATAGCCGGTTGCAAGAGTGAAGGCTTGAAGGGCAAGTCGGAGGCTTTGAAGCGAGGGACCGCGTGTGATGGTGAAGCTTAAGCAAGACTTGTCGTCGATGGACCGAGGCAATGGTGAAGAGCAAGTGAGGTCAGGATCGATGAACCAATACGATCACGTGATGTTATGAAGTGGATCATATCATTTGGTGATTGGTTGGTGCATGTGTTGCATCAACATTGGAGGAGATGGAATGGAATGTGCAAGGCAAAGGTATAAATTAGGGCATTTCTATTTCACCGGTCATAGGTGTGTAGAGAAGTTTATGACTGGATTTAAGATAGATGGCCGTACTATCAAGAGGGGCAAACTTGTTTGCATATCGATCATCTAGTGCCACTTGAGCGATCTAACTTTGCATACGTGTTAGGATCGAGTGGCGTGGCAAGTTGAGAGGCTAACTTCTTTGGGAAAATGTTTGTGAAAATGCTAACACACTTGCACATGGTGGTGTACACTTGGTGGTGTTAGCACATTTGCAAAGGAGGTGGAGTTCCTAGGGTAGAGAGGGATTTTGGGATTCGACGCTTTTGAGAAAATGAAACATATATTTTCTATTGCGCCAGTAGGAAGTTTGAAGAAGTTGCGGAAGTGTTTTTCTCACCGGACACTGGCCTCAGAGGCACAGGACGCGTTCGGTGGTGTGAGACCGATGACCCTACGAGTTTGCATTACTCTCTGTGTACACATCCGGTGTGCACAGGACGCGTCCGGTGTGGAACAACAGAGAGTCCGGTGTGGCTGGTGTAGGGCACGCGCGCGTTAGCCGTTGGCAGCAACGGTCGAGTTCAAATGGCTAGTGACATGTGGCTGTTGTCTGAGCACCGGACGCTAGCTTCGAACGTCCGGTGGCTCCCCGGTTTGCAAAGTATTAGTGGCATAAGTTTGTGTGACCTTGCTTCTAGAATTGGTTAGATGAGCTCTTGCTAATGTAGCACCTTGTTTGCTTGTTTAGGATCTTTTACAAGGTGCTAGAGAACTTAGATAGAGGGGTGTAGTCTTAGCTAGACCGATAGTTTTAATTCTGCATTTGTTTCGGTTAGCCAGTGCGATAAATTTTAGAAAGAACTACCCCTCTCTAGTCCGTCATCTCGACCCTTCAATTGATATCAGAGCTAGGTCTCTCTTTTATGGTCTTTACCGACCCGAGAGGATGGCGTCTAGTGGGATAGATGATTGTGAGACACACATTTTTTATGGTATAAACTTTGCACTTTAGAAAAATCACATGCTTGATCATTTTCGTGCAAAGAGACCTAAGTTTTGGTGGGTTGTCACTAATGATCTCACACACAACTTAGACCATAAGAATCTCACCAAAGCTCAAAAGGTTCTCTTCGAACTTGATTGTGAAGCTTATTGTTGTTTAATGAGATCTTTGAGCTTTGAGTTGTTTGATAGGATAAACTCTAAAGGAACCACTTATGAAATGTGAGAGTCTATCAAACACACCTTCGGCGATTCCTCCACATGGGATGATGGCAAATTCAAAAGGGGGATCCAAATGTGGAGGCACATGAGGATGTTGAGCATGACCACAACATGGTGGTTGTGGAGGATTGCTCCACCTCATGGTCAAGTGATGATGATGATCGGTCTACCACAAGCTCACTTGACAAGATTGATGATGATGCCATAAGTGATACAAATGATGATACTACTTCATGCACACTTGATGGTGAAGATGATGGTTCATGCTCGAGCCATGATTATGATGCTACTACAAGCTCATGCACTACACCACAAAGCTTCATGTCACAAGGTGACACCAAGGTATATAATGCTATTGTGGTTGATCATGTTGTCTCATACGATGAGCTTGTCAGTAGACTTGCTAGCATGACCATGTCTTTAGAAAATGAGAAAGCTAAAACTTTGAAATTTGAAAAATGAAAACTCATTTCTAAAGACCACATGTGAACAACAAAACCATCTACTCTATGTTACTACTTGTTCACATGAGGAGCTAAAATTGGCACATGAGGAACTTAGTGTTGCTCATGATAATTTGGTACAAGACCATGCTTTACTCACTAAGAAGCTTTCCAATGAAGAAACTAAAACTAGTGAGAGCTCATCATTTGGGGCAAATGATCAATCACATATTATTACTAACCCTTGTGATGTAGGGAAGAAGCATGTATCCACCTCTTGCCATGATTTACTATCTATGCCATGTTCTTCACATATAGATGCTTGTTCTACCTCTATGTCTTGTGAGATTAACCTTTTGAAGGAGAACAATGAGCTCAAAAATGAAGTGAAGAATTTGAGCAACAAGCTAGAGAGGTGCAGATATGGTTAAAAATAACCGCCTCCCAAAATCTATTAATGGAGGCTCAAAAAGCCTCTATTTTCACAGACAGGCCGAGGCCCAACAACCCAGGCGAGGCTCGATATGGGTGTTCATGTATAAATACGTAACTTAGGGTTTCATTTCATCTCCGCCCCCTCTAACCGACTCCCTCCTCTCCTAATAGGCTCATGGCTCCTCTCTTCCCTCTCCTCGCGACATCACAATGCCACCGATTTCCTTCTTCCCTCCTCGAGCGCCCCTCCTTCTCCACCTCTCTCTCCTTCTTCCCTCCGTGAGCGGCGCCACCACCCTCTCCTCCTCCCCTCCCCAAGCTTCGTGGCCTCGATGCCTAGATCTGGCGACTGCGACATCTGCGAAAAGGTTGGATCTGGCAGCCAAAGGCCTCCTGCTCCCCTCCCCAAGCGTCGTGGCCTCGGTGCGTGGATCTAGCGACTACGACATCTGCGAAAAAGGTTGGATTTGGCAGCTGAAGGCCTCCTGCTCCCCTCCCCAAGCGTCGTGTCCTCGGTGCCTGGATCCGGCGATTGCGGCATCTACGAAATGGTTGGATCTGGCAGCCGAAGGCTAGATCCCCAGCAGCGGGGAGCGTGCAGGCACAGATCCGGCGGCCGAAGGCTGGATCTCAGCAGTGGATTGGTTTATCATGAGTTTTATACCAAGGCGATTGTGATGCCACCTTGGTTAATCTATTTCGCCCACCTTAAAAAAAGTTTGTGTAGTAGTGAAATGTGTTAGTATAAGTTATAGAAATAAGTTATGTCCCGTAAGATATATGTACAACTTAGTTACTTTTTAACATTGAAAAGTTATGGATAATACATTTTTCCAAATAAGGGGGAACTTGCGGGAACAATTCATCGTTCCAATCGACCACCGGAATGGAATTAGGGCGCTCGCTCCTACACATTTTGAGCGCTATATATGTAGGTCATTTTAAGCTCAATTAGTAAGGGCCCGTTTTGCATGACTCCACTTTATTAGTGAAGCTATATATCTTTTGGGGCTTCAGCTTCATGAACTCTATTAGTGGAGTTGGAGCCGTTTTGTTGAATTGTTTGGTAAAATAGCTCTATATATAGAGTTCCCTCACAAAACATTATGTAGGATGAGATGAAGCTGAGAGAAGCCGCTATTTTGTGGCTCCTTTCTACCCTTAAGTTCTTAGAGAACATGATTTTAGAGATTTCATGGTGAAGCCGTTTTATTTTAGCCCGTTTCACAGAAAATTGTTTCAAACAGCTCTAAGGCCGCTGGAGAAGTCCTGGCCTAAATTAGATGGGTTTACTGTATAGAGAGACTATCGAATGTATACATAAGGCCAGTCTCAATGCATAGTTTCATGACACAGTTACCAAGACTATAAACTAGGTAACCGAGCCACAAAAGTTTCATGGGGATGAAACTCCTCTCTCATGTGATGAAACTCCTTCATTTAATAACCCTGCCAAGTCAGCAATTTTGCTTATGTGGCACCCTATTTAATGTGTATGACACTCTCATCAAACATGCATGGAGACTTGCCTAAATAAGTCTTACTACAGTATACGGTATCGCGACTTTCGTTGCAGCAAGTATAGCGGCGTTCCTTTTCGTAAGCCGACCGTGAGAGAGCCGTACCGGTTGCTCGTCGGACCAGCCTCCTCAGTCCTCATCACCCGTGGGCCGGGTGCACAGTGACGTGGTGCTCCGTTCCCGCAACAACAAAACCTCGCGCACGGACTGCGTGCTTCCCATCCCCCTCCCTCTCTCTCTCCACCCCGCACCCTTCCCAATTCCCCATCCTCACCGCCGCCGCCCCCGCCGCCCCCGCAGCCAGGCAGCCACCAACTCCACCGCATCCGAAGCCATAGCCGCCGCCCGCGGCCGCCGCGAGGACCGGCGCCCCTATGCGCCGAACTCCACCGGCTTTCCCTGGCCTGCTCGCGCGTGCCCCGCGCCGAGGCCTGCCATGATGGGGTGGAGCTAGGAAGGCGTGAGCTTCGCCCGCGACCGCGCCGGCGGAGGAAGGGGCGTGGGAGCGCGCGACAACTAAGGTGGGCGCCTCGCCCGCCGGATGGCCGCCGATGACGCGGCGCGGAGCAGCAGACGGATGGATCTGAACCTCTACCTCGGCCTCCCCCGCGCCCCGCGCGCCCGCCGCCCCGATCTCGGCTCCGACCTCGCGCTCGGCACCCCGATGCTGTCTTCGTCGTCTCCATCGTCCTCGGCTGCCTCCGCGGACGCGCCGCCGCTGGAGACGGATCCGCTGCACCCGCCCTACTCGCCGACCCGCGCCGACCTGGTGCGCCCGCCGACCCCGGCGCACGAGCCCTACAACCCGTTCGCGCCCGAGGCGCACCCGCCCTACGTGCCCCCGCCACCACTGCCTGTTCCAGGGGCTTTACCTGTGCTCGCTGATGAGCTTGAGTTTGGTTTTCCCGACGCGCACCTCGGTGTGGTCGAGCGCTTAGACCGGCCATCGTCGTCGACTGCATCCTCTCCCTTCCGCCCGGATCGTGCCGAGCGCTACCGCCGCTTCATGTCCTTGGGCGGGTCTCGCTACTTCCGGCCAAGACGGTTCCGGTCCGACCTTCCACCTCTCAGCTCAGAGGCTCCTAGCCTGGAGAATGATGCTGCAGCGCAACCACCTGAACGTGAAGAGCCTGTCCATGATACCGTGGAGGAGAACAAGGTGGTTACCGATGGTGCAGTTGTGGGTGTCTCAGAGGACGATGGAACAGAGCATGGTAAGAGTGCCGCAATGTTCGAGTGTAATATCTGTTTTGAAATGGCTGAAGAACCAGTGGTTACCTCCTGCGGCCATCTCTTCTGCTGGCCTTGTTTATATCAGTGGTTGCATGTTCACTCCAGCCATAAGGAGTGCCCTGTCTGCAAAGGAGAGGTTACTGAAGGGAACATCACTCCTATCTATGGGAGAGGGAATTCAGGTTCAGATACTGAGAAGAAGGTTGCAGAGGATGGCAACGCATCTGGCCCCAAGATTCCACCAAGGCCACATGGGAATCGGCTAGAGAGTTTCCGGCAACAGTTCCACCATTTGCGGCCCATATCTAGAAGGTTTGGTGACACACATGGGCTTTTGTCTACGTGGAGGCGCATTTTTGATCAGCATTTGGTGAATAGCATGAGTAGACTTGAAGCGCCTCCTGAACCATCTGTCTCGGAAACTGCTCAGCATGCAAGCCGTTTGGGCCGAATGACTACTAGGTTGAGAGCGAGGAGGTTGCAAAGGGAAGCGGAAAACCCTACATCCGTTGTTTCATCTGCACCAGATAGTGGGCAGCCTGGAAACAATACATCCGATCTGCCAAGGCGCTCTTCAAGCCCATTTCACGCAGAAGGGATGGATTTATTGCGACACATTGCCTTCGCTGGTCTTGAAGACTCAGAAAGGTTTGCGACTGCTGTCAGTGAACTTAGGCGAATTGCTAGGCCAAGCCCCTATGGGGCATCAACTTCATCAAACCCACCAAATCCTGAGCCTGTTGATGGAACTCATATTGCCTCGGCACTGGCTGCAGATCAAGCTTCTAATTCAAGCACCATGGCTGTGATTCAGGAAGATGCGGCTTTTACTGAAAGTGCTGGAGAACCTAGTAATGCAGGGTCTTCAAGATCCCTGAGAAGAAGAAGAGGAAGTGATGCCTTAGGTTCTTTGGATGTGGATGGTGGGGACCTACATCAGAATAAGAGAAGGCGGCTGAACTAAGCTGCAGCTAAAGTGAAGCTACCAGGTTGCAGCAATATTCCAATTTGCTTGGTGTGCTCTTCTCAGTTTAGCTTTTTTACCTCTTTGGTAGGTAATATGTGCTCTGCGTGGTATGAAGTTGTTCATCTGCTACTAGTTTACTAGGTAGCGCTTAGTTGGTTGCCTTAATTCCATCCGGCCTGTTTAATTTATCCGATGGCTCAAGACATGTATACTGAGGAAACCTGGCGGTTGTCATCAGATGAGTTTTCCTTGATAGTAAATTGTATGTGCAGATCTGTATTTTCTTGATGGTAAATTGTATGTGGAAATCTGTACTCCATGAATTTGGTCTCAAGCTGAGAAATAACACATGGACACCTGAGCTTATTTGTGGATAGCTTCTGATTTTACTGAACATTGAGCTTGACAGCTCTGTGATGAACATACAGACTTTTGCCCTGTTGCTCTTTGCAGCTGCTCTGTGGCTAACCTTGCCAGGCAATGAGGTACGCTGGTTGCAGAATCACCAGTCTTTCATTTTTCCTTTCTCATGCTCACTTTCTGTCATCTGTTTGTCTGAATTGTCTTTGTTACCCTATGAGTTTTTAGTAAATTTTCTATGCCAACTGTAGTCATATAATGGCTTATAGGTCTGTTTACACGTATTCCACGCTGCTGCTTTCTAGTCTTTCATTGATGTTTATCTGTTTGGCAAGGTCATTACCCACTATTTAGTTAAGACTTATGACTCTTTATTATGTTGGAGAAGATCTGTCACTTGCTATTGTTGTGCACATATATTGGCCTGCATAGTCCGAGAAATACCTAGTAGTAGTCTAGTACAAGAGAAAGAGGTGTATAGCACTGAGTCTGGTTTGTGGTTTAATTAGGGAGTTCGGATTCAATTTTTTAGGAGTTATGCCAGATTTGGAATAAAGCTCGAGACCTCCTAGGGCGATTCCCCGGCAAAATGTCCTTTGAATGAATATGCCCTTTCTGTGCTCATTTTTCCTTGTAGACCTTGATACATTTTCATTTTTCTGTGGCCTTTTTTCTTATTTTAGTGTGAATTTTATCAGCTGTCGAAACTAGTCATTTTCTCATAAGGTCCACAAACTCCCCCAGTTATGCCTTAAGCTTGTCTTCTTGGGTTTTAAGGTAGGTCCAAATCGACTATACTGCACTGGTAAAGATAAAAGGATGGAAGAAAAAGAGTAAAATATGGATATAAGTTCTAAGTTGAGAGACAAAACGAATATAATTTAGTCGAGTCATATTTAAGGAATTCATTGAAAATACTCTAACCCAAGTATTAGGCAGCTATTAGGCATGTAATCTGAAAGTTTGTGGACCCGGATGAGAATACATGACAAGTTCAGGGTTTGCTGATGGAATTCACCTTTTTTTTTTACCCGACTCTGTTCCATCGTGTCCATTTCTATAATTGGAATCGCATCTTATTATTAATACAGTATATAACAGTGCATTCATTTTTTTAATCTGCTATTGGTTCGATGCCTGATGATCTGCTTGAACTACTGAACACTGCGTCTCAGCCACGTGATCATCCGGTTGCATCAGGCATGTCCAGTATGATCACAGCATCTCCTCGGGCGCTTTCTCCATCCGGCACAGCTGACATGACAAGGTCACACGTCACACGGCTCACAGCCAACCCCCCACATGTCCAGTGTTCACCCAGGCAGATCGTCCTCGGTCTGTCACCGCCTCACCGGTTTTCTGCTGCTGCTGCCGTAGGGCCGTGCTTTTGCCGCCGCTTGGGTCCTGCTGGCGCCCGCCGCGGATCACGGCCTACGCGCAGTGCAGGCAGCGCCACCGGACCTGCAGTCTTGCTGTGCCATTTGGTGGCAGTGGCGTACGCGATCGCTCTGCTCATCTGCTCACTGCTGGCAGGGGGTAGAGTAGCACTGGTGCTGGCTGTGAAGCGGTCGTCCCTGCTGTGCTGCCGCTGTGGTGCGTCGTTCTCGTTCGCTGGTGACAGGGACACTTTGGTTGATCCGTTGAATTTACTGAAAGAGATGGGAATGGCCGCTGTGCCCGGGACATGGCCAGTCGTGAATAAGTCTGCTGTGAATGAGTGAATGTGGCTGTGGCGAGTGGAGTGCCAAATGTACGGCATGAATTATATCCAGCTAAACTTTTATGTGGAGATGGATGCTAAATGGACACGAACTGGTTATTTAATTCATTTCACTTATCTAAAATAAGTTTTGGTTGCGGTCCGCTCTGCTTCTACTATAAGCACGGCTTACGGCCGGGCAGTGGCAGCTTCGACCAGAGGCCGACACGCCCGAGCCAAGCCACACACGGAGACCTTGACGCCTTCCTAATTCATCCTCCGTGCGCTCCATTAGAATTTAGGATTGGCACACGGACCACGTACCGTGTGGTCATGGTGCATTTTAAGTTTTCAACCATGTGGCGTGCAATTCTGCGAATGCCTGGGCAACACACGCGAATAAGAGCGAATGGCACAACTGAGGTGGCACGAAGTATAACATCATTAGCCAAAATATTATTCTATCCACCATTGTGTAGCCACAGCATCAGTATTTGAGTTCTAAGAGGACAAATCCCTCATGATGTCAAAAACAGGAATTAAACTCATCTCCTGCAGACACACAAAAAAAGGAGCAGCTCCAGTCTCAGGCTCCTCGTGCCAATGAACAAGGCTCACAAGAAAAGGGTGCATGTAAATAACTTCTGCAATTGCTTCTGCATGAAAAGAACGGGAAGAATTGCAAGTCTATAGAGGAAAGAGAAGCTACTTCGGCTGCCATGGCAAGTTTCTACATGGGCGAGGAGAAGCTGAACTGGATTCCAGTCTTCGAACTGTCATGCTCAGCTTGCTTTAGGATGTGACAATAGTTCACCTGGATAATAAAAATAGAAAAGATGAAGTTAATCTTGAAGCTGTCCAGTGGACATCCGAAGTATCAAAATCGAAAGCATACATGGGATAGGAAATATACCTCCACCCGGAAAAGTTTGGTAGGCAAAATAATGCCAACACCAGCAGAGCTCCGGAATGTGCGCTGAAATTCAGAAGCCGTGAAGTTCTTATACTCACCCTCCGACAATTTTGCAAGGTTTCCGGCAGTTAGGAATGCATGGCCATGAATTCCAGCATCTCTGAATATCTTGAGAGGCAGATCAAAAGAAAGGTCAGCAAAGGCAGACACGGCCAGATCACCTCCCAAGTAATCCCTTCCAGGGTCACCCGAGCCACTCTCCGGTTTATCAAGGACATGCCTCCGTGCCTCTGTTGGGCCAACTCCCCTTAATCTGAAACCCAGCAGAGATGACAGTCCGCCCAAGCTGCAAACTGGAGAAGAATTGCCTCCAAGATAAAACCTCTCTGGCACTGGTGAAGTCGAATTCATGAATCCCCCTCCAAGTGGTAAAATGACACCCGCTCCAACACCAACATTGAGAGCAGCATTATAAAATCCCAAAGGCACAGCACCACGCACATCAAACTCCTGAAAGCAAAGCCACCATAATATATTTGTAAGAAAGTGATGGTCAGAACTGAGAAGATCAGATGATAAAATTATATACTGATGCAATTATTACATAGTTTCACCCATGAACAGCAAGGGCCAGGCGAAAAAAGGTCAGGCAGAAAGGGCAAGAGAATAACCTGCCGAAAATATCTCAATCCTTTGCTATTCCATAGACCACCAACTTGAGAAGTTGACTGAAACGCATATCCTTTTGTTGGCCTAAGATGTGAATCCCTCTTATCAATCTTGTATATGTACTTCAATGCAGAAAGAAGATTATGCCCTAACTGCCTCCTTATGGCCTTTGATGAGACATGCGATGGATCAGTTAAGGTACGCCATGTAAGGTTATATGACAAGTCATGGTTCCTTGTTGACAGCAAACCAAATGAAAGGCCAAGTAGGCGCTCCTTGTATGATGAAAACTTCAGCCAATCTTGTGATGACAAAGATGCCCGGGCCATCAATGGTGTTGGTATTGATTTGAACCTCGGTAGGTAGACTCCAACACCAACCTCTGTTGTTTGGTCCCAACCAAAGGACCCTGATGCATCCCAGATGTCACCATAGCCAAACAAATTCTTCAACTTAAGTGACCCTTCCAGCGACCAAGATCTTGCCTAAAAGAGTAGCGAGCACAGTCACACATCGATTATGCAAACATCTCAGTTAGGTAGCAGAATTTATCAGAATGACTATACAGTTATGCATTTTCTATGTTTTTCTTATTTTAGTCTGCATTTCGCACTCTTATGATGCTAACAACACAAGCACAGTAAGCATTTTCAGCAGTAAAATTGCAGAAGATATTGGAAAAGAAAATTATTTTAATTGTACTGAAGTTTTGTTTTTGTATTAAGTACAGGATAAAAGTTAACAGCCTGAAAAAATATTAAACTACTTCACAAAACAAAATAATTAACCATACTGCAAAATATGAGGATGCAGTGAGATTGCTTATCGCTGACAAAAGTAACATTCATCCCAATCAACTTCTGGGAAAAGGTGTATAGCCAAGTTTCAGTGCAAATTGCATCACATGACATGAAAATAAAGTCAAATACAGCTGACTACAAGGAGATCATGATCTATGTAAGGCTAATAACAAGGAACAATATGGTTTCCAATCATGTACAGTCCAATATGGAAGATGGAAAGGAGTTCCAAAAGAAATTCCATGGTTATCCAAAGAGCAAAACCAACAGTCTCAATACCAGCTCCTAGACAAATTTTTGTAAATACATGTTCTTCTTACTTCCTTTTCATTTTCCTTTCTGTACATATTTTTTAACATATAGAAATATATATGCAGTAGGTCCTAATGTTGTCCTGTGTGCGCTAAAATAGAAGGAGATCATCAGCAAAAATTATATGCTGAGTTCCTACAAGGGCAAACACACAATCAATATTCATCAGCAAAAATTATATGCTGAGTTCCTACAAGTAAATTCACAGCTTGACTTAGCAGGAAAATTGCTCTCTCAGCCTGACAAAATATCCTCTGTCAGACTGCCAATGTATAACATAAAAGAGCACATGCGGCAAATATTAATGCATGCCAGAATATTTATCAGAAACGTAAATGGAGTAACAGGTCCCCACTATGAAGCTCAAGATCGGTCAAACCATAATAACACTAGTTTTTCTTATGTGTGTGTGGTTCAACCATACTAAAACAGTATATGCATGTTTTTCTGTGTGTATTTTTCTGCTCATTATTTAATTTAAACTAATGCAGTTTATTGTCACTGAACAGATAGCGATCACTGGCGGAGGGTAGTGGAGGCGAAGCTGGCCACTTGCCCCCCTTCCTGCGCGCCCATCACTGCATCAGTCTGTATTTGTGCTTGTCTGCATGCAGACTTTCTCAAGAGTAGTACGTAGTATTCTGTAGGCTAGTAGAGGTCTCAACTTTGCTGCAAGTGTCAGCCACACTGTGTTACTTCACTGGATATAGTACTATCTTAAATGCTTAACTGCCCCCCCTCTAATTGACTCCACGCTCCGCCACTGATAGCGATGGCTAAGAAAATAAAAACAAAAACAAAGGTGCACTAATTACTAGCCAGACAAAATACCTCTATGCCAGTGTATACCATGAAAGAACATATGCTGCAAATACTAATGCATGCTAGCATATTTATCAAAAACGTAAATGAAGTGACGGGCCTCCACTATCAAGCTCAAGGATGGTCAAACCGTAATAATACTAGTTTTCCTTAATATTGTGTGTGCAAGTTCAACTGTATTACTTATCTAAAAAAAATCAACCGTACTTCAATATATGCATGTTTTTTTTTGTACTTTCTGCTCATTATTTAATTCGAACTCATGCAGTTTATTGTTATTTAACAAAAGCAATAGCTAAGAAAATAAAAACAAAACAACGACGTACTAACCATTGATAATTATATATAGGTCATGAACTCATGATAAATGTTCATCAAACGATAATATCATATAACCTAGATGATCCAATATCCAACTGGTTCCAGCATGCTACTGTCATCAACGGGTTGAGATTATAAAACTAGATACAGAGTGAAAGTTAAGAGCCCCCATTTCATTACTAATTGACTTAGTAAGAGGATAGCCTTTTGGAGACAGGAGGCTTCGATGCATTGTTCCCAACTAGTAGGAACTCATGAGAAAGCCATACAAATGATCATAAGGAACACTCGGAAAGTCTGAACCGAAATTCATCACTGTACTAAGGAGTAAGGATGTGCTATTTTGGGAATCCGTGCTTCTCAGCTTGCTAGTTACTACTAAAAAAAAGGGTCTCAAAAACTTCCATAAGAATGAACAACTATATGAATCTAATACCTCACAACATTGATAACCATTACCCCATGCCTCAGCCAGACCCAATTTTACCATCCAATGCAGTACCTATACACTGAGCCAAGAGGGGATACCTCACCTCGGGCTTCGAATAGACGCCGGCGGTGCCAGTGAGGGGGTTGGCCGCCTCGACGACCTCGATGACGACGTTGGTGGTGCCGGGCAGCTCGGGCGGCCCCGCGTCGAGCGTGATCTTGACGGTGTCGAAGACGTCGAGACTGTGCAGCCGCGCGGTGGCGACACTGGCGGCGCGGAGCAGATCCTGCACGGTGGGTGCGGCGCGGAGCAGGTCGGCGACCTCCGCCTCGATGAGCTCGTCCCGCGTCTTGGTGTTTCCCTTGATGAGCACGTCGTGGACGCGGATGCCCACGGGGTTGGATGACAGCCGCCGGAACACGGACTGCACCCGCTCCCGCTCCGCCGCCTCGGCCGCCGGCCCGTCCAGCTCCTCCTCCTCCTCCTCCTCCTCGTATTCCTCCTCCCCATCCTCTTCGTACTCCTCCTCCGAGAACCTGGCGTCGGAGTCAGCGGTGAGCACGTGCCGCTCGTCGTCCTTAGGGTTTTGGCCGGCGGCAGAATCGGCGGCGGCTGCCATGGTTGGGGTTTGGGGGAAGCGGAGGGAGAGCGGCTTCTCTTTTCTTCGTGTTTAGCAAGCCGTGCTTACCCGGATCCCGTGCGGCCGTGCCGCATAACTAAGCCGAATTTGCCGTTAAAGGATGGGCCTTGGGCTTGCGCACCAAGGCCACTTGTGTATCGGTGGGCTGTGCACACGCAAGATCACGGCCCACTTAGAAGTAGGAAAGTTGAGACGAGTATGGCTAGTCTCACTCCGCTTCCCCAAACCCCAACCATGGCAGCACGGCTTGCCTTCTTTTTGGCACCAAAGCTCATAATCATTTTGTCTCACTCATGTAGCGAGTTTTATGAGCTTTGGATATGTTTCATTGCAAAGACTATGACACTAGTTGTTTTCACTTTCATTCCACAGTTCACATCCATAATTTTTTTTCCGTCATACAACCTCTAGTGTCATAGTCTTTGCACAATTCCGTGGAGGGTGTATGGACTCCTGAACGAGCCACCGGGCAAGTGCAACACTTGCAAAAATCAGCTAAGCTTGACCCCACGGAAGCGCGTCTCCCTTTCGGCAACCTCCATTGAGGCCTATAAACGCCTTCACGAGTAGAGAGCTCACTCCATAACCAACCAACGCCCAACCACCAGCGTTGCAAGCCTTTGGTGTTCAGCAATGCCCGCCCCGGCCGGCGCTCCACATCTCCAACCACCTATCCACGCAGCCTGCCTTTTTTATACGCCTCTCGTGTTGGTGCATGCGCAATGCTGCTGGCTGACGTACGGGTAGAGGCGGTCAGGCGCCGGCATGGACGTCGTCGTGGCAACCGGGAGCTCTGACCATCGGCTGCGGCGGAAGGGTAGCAGCGGCGCCCACGTCGTTGCTCAGCTGCTCGAGTCGCCGCTCCCAACGCCACGCCGCTCGTGCTGCGGGCGGCCAGCCGACACGGGCACGCCGCCTGCTGCGCGCCGCGGCTGCGCCGACGCGTCCCCGCAGCGCGGGCACGTGCCGTTCAAGTGGGAGAGCTCGCCGGGCGTGCCCAAGAGCGCAGCTGCCGGCGCCGCCGGGGGTGGCAAGGCCGAGCGAGAGGTACCACCACTGCCGAAGCCGCCGCCGGGGCGGTGCGGCACGTGCCACGCCGCTCGGGCGCGGGCGCGGGCCTACCACCACCACCACCACCACAGCAACACTACCGAGTCGAGCAGCGACCAGCAGGACGACGACGACGACGACGGCACGTTCTCCGACGCGCTGGACAGGATCTCGTCCTCCGACAGGCTCGCCGCGCTCTCCGCGCGCCTGAGCGCCATCGACGGCGCCGTCTTCGGGTCGTCACGCCGCTCGCCGAGCTTCATCATGGACCGCTTCCTCCCGGCCGCCAACGCCATCGCCACCACGTCCGCGGACAAGCACCCGAGGCGTCCGTCGCCGCGCCCGCGCCGCTCCAGCGAGTCCAAGTCCAAGCGCGACAGGGAGGCCGAGGCCGCGGCCGCGGCCGCGGCCAGAGCCAGGTTCGTGACGCACATTCGGCGCCGCGCTCTCGCCTTCGAGTTCGAGCAGCCTATGCATCCCCCGCCGCATCGTCAGCGTGAGGAGGACGCGGCGACGGCAACGGCGGCCGCACAGGCACAACTCCCGCCGTGCGGCAAAGAGGAGGCGCAGGGCGAGGAGATGACCCCGAGGGCGTGCGGGTTCATGTTCTTCGTCCCCTGGAGCGCCAAGCCCGTGCTCCTCGGCTTCCAGCGGAGCCCTGCGCGTTCCAGGACGACGCCGCGGGGCGACGTCGCCTCTGTCACAACGGCGTCCTCTCCTCCTCGCCGGAGCGTCACGCTAGGCGACGTCCTGGAGAAGGACCGCGATGGCGGCCTGTCGCATTGGTACGACGAGAAGAGCGGCAGTGGCAAGGAGTGGGCGAACCCAGGGTGGGGCATGGCGCTTCTTGGTACGAGCAAGAGGTACTGCGCGGACGCGAGGAAGGCGCTGAGCAGGTTGACTCGCTCTGGAATGGACAGCGGCGACAGCCCAAGGATCGGCACCGCCGGCAGGGAGCGGAGCAGCAGCAAGCACAAGCAGGCTGCCTCGGCGCTGCGCTCAACGTCGGTCGAGATGCCGCCGCTTTCGCCGCCGTCCGAGTCGTGGCTCAGCAACGCGAGGCGGAGCAATGCCGGGAGTAACAAAAGTTGATGGCCCTTGTGAATTGTGATCGACGTGAGAGCCCATTTGCACATACATAGGGATCTTTCCACAGTGATTTTCCCACTTTATACGCGTTGCTACGAAATTTTCTTAACAATAAATCGTTATATATATAGTATTACTATTTGGTATTTAGTATATTGTGTATACATATATATAAATTTGACTTTCATGTTATTTTATTGTATTAAATTTGGTATACAATCACTAAACTAATAGAATATTTGATTATATTATAGAGGAATAGGTGATAAAACAAATAACATATATAAATGAACTGTATGTTAATAGATTAAATATTTAAAGTACTCGAGATGATATAGATGATATGGATATTTTTTCTAATTAATATGAGATGACATAGATTTAGTGAAGAATGATGTGGATACCTTGTGATAGAACATTTAGTGAGTCACTTAGTGAGAAATGATGTGGATACCTTGCATAAAAAGAGAAACTATCTAGTAGGGCATTCACAATGCAGACTTTATCATAGAGTCTAAAGTTATTTATTATTTCGAGCAATATGAACTTAGAGTCTAAATAAGAATTGGAATCTTATTTTTTCTACCTCTTTCTTCAATAAATATGCTGCCACATCAGCAAAATACTATAAATAATATATAATTAATTGTCTTGGACTCTGTGATAGAGTTGCATTGTGAGTGCCCATAGGGCTTATCTTTATAAGATTATATAATGTCTTCACTCTTCAGTAACAAGCCAATGATTATAAATATGCGTGGTTGGATTTAATATAAGGGGAAAAAGACAAACCAGGGAAATTGCCATTTTAATAAATGGATCCAGGTTATTTCTCTGTTTGAATAGGCTTAGCTGTTGAAATAAATCTTTTTCCCAGTAGCAGTGCTGACTTGCTGAGAACATATGCTCGTTTTTTAGCTTGCTGTGGCTGGGGCTGTTTCAGTTATTAGCTACAGTAGGTTCCAGTTGCTTGCTGTTCACTGTACAGGTTTCTTTAGATTTCTTTGCTTTCCATAGAACAAATAATGAAAGACGACTTCTAAAAAAAGAATGAAAGAATTGTGTGCCCGGGCATACCTGTACAACTTATGCCTGCCTAAATACTTTACAGGCTTTTAGATTTCTTTGCTTTCCATAGAACAAATAATGAAATAAATACTTGGTTAAAACTAAAAAAAAAAGAATGAAAGAATTGTGTGCCCGGGCATACCTGACAACTTATGCCCTGCCTAAAAATACTAAACTGTACACAGGAGACCTGTGTATCTTTGTATTAAAAAAAGGTAAACTGTACAATATCCTACCCTTCTCATAGCAGATGGACAGAGCTGTAGAGTCAGGGGAAGTCAGTTGCACAATGGACAGACTTCATGATGTTATGATTTCAAGTTCAGCCCACCAAAGCGCGCTGTTCCTTGGAATCGCCTGAACTTGAGTGATCTCAGTGATCTCTTGCATCCTCTTAGTGACCTCAGCCATTGTCGGCCTCTGCCTTAGGTCCTCACTTAGGCATAACCGAATCAGCTCTGAGAATGCTCTGACATGCTCCTCAGGGACTGAATTTAGTGTTGGGTCGACCATACCCATCACAGGGCTAGCACCGTTGAGATATCTGTGTGCCCATAGAACAAGAAGGCCATCGTCGTCACAATATGGACGCCTTCCAGAGATGGTCTCAAGCAGTAGCAAAGCAAACTTATACACTGTGCTGTATTCATCGTGAGCATCGTATTCATCTTCTTCTTTCTCCGCAACGCCATAGCTGATGTCTGCAACCTTTGCAGCATCATCTTCAGTCAAGTATATGCATGAACTGTTTAAGTTCCTTAGGGTTACAGGAGTGTTCTGCTGGTGCATGTAATCCAGACAGTATAGTACTCCCATAGCTATCCGTAGGCGTGATTGCCAATTCAGATGCTCCGCTTCTTTAACTGCAACAAAAAGTTTTGATGGTAATTAGAATTTGTAAACCTGCAAATATGAATTTCCTGTCACAACTGCTAATATCACGAGCCCTTGTGTGAAGACTGTTAATTGATAACAAGGTTTTTGCAGCTTTGCAGTACCCCACAACATACCCCTTAAAAGAAAGGTAACCCGCAATTAAAACTCACCATGCAAGCGCTCAAATAGTGATCCATTTGAAGCATACTCGAACACCATCATCCGAACGAATGGTTTTTCGTCTTCACAATAACCCACAAGGTTCAAAAGATTCTTATGGCTTACCTTCGACAAGGCTCCAACCTAGAAATGCAAAGAGTAACCATGCTCAAAACCCAATATCTGAAGTTTGGAAAAGAAATGGAACAGAAAAACCAACGACATACCTTATTCATGTAATGTGCTTCAGCTATAGCGGACCAACCTCCTGCATACGCCACCGTTGTAGACACCACAGCTATTTCTGCTCCACATGGGAGAGTTCCTTTATACACTGTATATCCAGGTAGTGTGCCAATTATGTTACTGAAACCCTCACAGGCTGTTTCGAGCTCTGATCGTCTGAATAAAGTTATCCCTGCATAAACAGCGGTTAGAAGAGGACCATAGGTTCTGTTTGTGCATTGAAGCAAGCAGTATGGCAGCGTACACCTTGAGCAAATGCAAACTACAGGAATGCAAAGCACTACAGCAAAGTGAGCATTGAACAAATATGCATAGCAAAATATTAGCATATCAAGCAACCTTCCATGGTAGTGGTCTGTAATTGTCTGCTTGAACTGTTTGCAGACAAGGGTACAACGGTGCTAGTCTTCTTGCGGCAGTAGCAAAAGAAACATAGTGCTGAAGAGGCCGCCACCAAAAAAATAATAACTGCTCCAATCGATGCATATATTATTGCAGAACTTTTGTTCTTGTTCTCTTGGCTTGGTGGTGCAGGAGGGGGTGGAGGGGGTTGAATGGGTTCAGAAGGAGATGGTGCTGCTGGAGAATTCCACGGAAAAACCATGGGACTGGGTGATCTTATTGGATCCGAAATATTGATCATTTCAAAATCTATTCGTTTGCTCACTAACAGTCTTCTGATTTTGAATGTAGCAATCCTTGTGGTTGGGGTAGGTACTTGATTTTCAGGTTCACATATCCTAGTGAGCTGGTGCACTCCAACTGGTGAACACCCAGAAAGGCTGTTACCTTTAAGAAATCTGCACCTCGAAAAACGAAATCAATGTCAGGTAGTGAAAGTTAATCTGAGAGAAACACTTGTTAGGTGAAGATCTCACTCACAGAAATTCTAGGGATAATATGTTTTGTAGCTCTGATGGAATTGGTCCACTGAAATTATTATATCCAAGATCCAACATCTTTAGATCCTGTAGGTCTCCTATTTCTCTAGGTATGATACCATAGAACGAGTTGTTGTGCAGAATTCTGTATGGAAAAACAAAATAAAATCAGGATACAGAGTAATTGGGAATTCTTCCAAAAAAAAGGCAAATACAAAACTGCAGATATAAATCTGTACAAATAAGATGTTTTTGATTCAACACTATTCCTCAGATGGAGTTTGGACACCAGCTAATGACAGGAAGTTCTTTAAGCATCAATTTTGCAAATCAGAGGCTTGATGTAGTGAAGAACAAGAATAGCCATGGCTTTTTATTTAAAAAGTCATCCAAGAAAAGATTCATAAGTGGTTTTTAGTATGCCAACAGCTTATCTTTCCTCCCCCACACCCCCCACGCCCCACCCCCCAAAAAAACAATTTTAAGGTTCCCATTGGTCTTAACTTTCAACCAAGGTTCTAAATCTCCGGCTATAGCTGTTTAGGGATGATTTAGCTATTTTTTAATGTACAATTTAGCTGTTAACTGCAGCTATAGCCAACTACTTCTTGTTACTGAAGGTAGATCGCTAAATGTCTTAGTATTTGCTGTTTCTGGAGGTAGATTGCTAAAGGTCTTTGCCGGTGATTTAAGACACTGGTCTTAACTAAGCTCTTCTAAGTTCATTACAGTACGCACATCAAAAGAAACATTTATGTTTTATCTGACTAGATACTCAGAAACAAAAACCAAAATGCTAGATGAAATTCCTGAATTTGACAACTGAAAAGTGAAAATGCTTAAGGTCTTGAGCACATCAAAATTCAGAACTAAGAAAATGCATACTTTTTAAAGTTTCTGAGTCGATGTGTTTGAACAAAAACAAAACATTTCTGAAAGAAGTACAGAATGTGCTTACAGAGATTTCATATGCATAAGCTTTCCAATCTCTGGAGATAAAACACCCTTTAGACCAAGATTTGCTAAGCTCCTGCATAATTGCATACTCAAATTTAGGGGAACACATCAGAATAGGCATGATCAATCAGAAGTAGACACACAGTGTTATGCTCTAATTGAGAAATAAAATAATCACTGCTACTTTAACTATAGAAAACAGGAACACGTAAGAATTATGTACAATCCTAACAGCATGTGCAGACATAATGTTACAGCAGAACCAAGCATGCATCACTCAAAATGATACCAAATTCTTGAAATAACAGTTAAGCTTAATATGATGCCGATCCAATATTATACTCCTTGAAAGCAAGTGGAGGATCAACAAAACTTTGCCCCCAAAAAAAAATGACAAATGGACTTATAAAGGGTCCTTATTATCAGGATGATCATTAAATTGCCCATCCAAAAACAGATTGGCACAGGAAATGACAGTCTTCGTTATTCCCTCTACATAACCATAACATGCCATTTAAACAGGTGAATTGAAGGTTGCTCTTTTTGACATTACAAGAACTAGTTCCAGTTTGAGGGATGCGGAACTAAGGGCTTGTCTGGATGCACTCGTATTCAACTCAATCCACATGTGTTGGGGTTTCCACTCCAATCCACCCGAACACACACGTGGATTGAGACTTCAATCCACCCAACACACGTGAATTGAGGTGGATACCAGTGCAGCCAAACAAGCACTAACTTATGGTCCCCAACCCCAACATCACAGATTGATTTATATAGTTCACTAATATATGCACAAATGAGTTTTCTTGTGTACTTATTATCTTTTGCTATGCAAAAGAGAACAACTTACAGGCCCATGACAAGTCCATCATCGGAGCATTCCACACCAAACCAAAAACAGGGGCTCAAACTCTCCTCATTCCAGTCCAACAAAGCACCATATGGGTCCGCATCGATCGCTGCCTTAAATTTCAGCAGAGCAGCACCTGCAGTTCAGCAAAGAAACAGCCCTAAACAGAGTCAAAAACAAAAGTCGGGCAACAACCATCCACGCAAGCGATTCAAAGCACAACACGATACCTTCATGATTCAGGGATGCGCACTGCTCAAATGTCAACAAGAACCAGAAGAAAAACCACACCCCCAGAACTCTCCTCCGACAGGTCCCCATGCCTCAGAGCAACTTCTGCAAGAACACAACCCTAGAGAAACGAAGCACCAAAACCCGCTGCGCTAGCGCTGTCGCTCCAAGAATCGGCGCCGAAGATCCTATCTTTCCTCCGCCCTTGATGGATTCAATAAGAACAAGCCGCGTGGTTTGCCTTCGGCGGCCAGAAAGGAGAAGCGGATCAAGGAAGAAGCCAACAGGCCAGACTAAAAACAAAATTCACAATAGCCGCCACCGCCAAGAACGAGTCAATAAGCGGGCAACTACCCAATCCGCTCCCCCAGAGTAGAAAATTGATCCGGTGCTTTTCTTAGTGGAAAATGGAGACCAGGGCTACTAGTAGCAGACAAGAAAAGGAGCCAGAACAAGGGGATTGTGAAATTCTGGTGGGAAGTGGAACGGGACGCGGTGTCCGACGTCACGTGGAGGCGCACGCGGCACACGAAAGTGTGTGGAAACGTAACCTTGACAGTTGATCAATTCCTTTCGCTCAAAAGAATCAAAGCTACTGTATATGCATTATAAATTGGAGTGCTCCATGGCCAAGTCCAGAATATATATCGTATTCCCACTTGGTTCGTTCTTCCAAATTTTACTTAGGCCTTGTTTAGTTCGCAAATTTTTTTTGTTTTTAGCTATTGTAGCATTTCATTTTTATTGACAAACATTGTAATCATGGAGTAACTAGGCTTAAAAAATTCATCTCACAAATTACAGGTAAACTATGCAGTTAGTTTTTATTTTTGTCTATATTTAATACCCTATGCATACGACCAAAGATTCGATGTGACGAGAAATCTTGAAAATTTTTACCAACTAAACAAGGGTTTACTCCAGATATTGGTCAATGGTTGTTGAATACCGACTGGGGGATGTTGCACGCGGGAAGCGACGTATTCCTGGTGTGATTCCTCTCGTTTTTTTTTGTTTGTTTGTGTGGGCATGGGTATTTTCTGAAAAGTTGTATTCTTTTTCAAAGTTGTTATCATGCCCAACAAACCCATTTGATGAGGTATACGAATTATAATTTACTCTCTTCATTTTAAATTATAGTTTAATTTAACTTTGTCCTAACTAAAGGTTATACAATTTTGATCAAGTTATTAGAAAAAATATATTAACATCTACAAAATCAAATAAATACAATATGATAACATATTCAATGGAGAATTTAATAAAACTAACTTGATATTTTAGACGTTGATGCATTTTTCTAAAACTTGCTCATAAAGTTAGAGAAGTTTGGGTTAAAACAAAGCCAAAGTAAATTATAACTTTAATCCTAGAAATAATATAATGGTAGAATAGTGTTGAGTCAAACTCTCTTAAATTTTGACCAAATTTGTAAAAAGCCAGTAATATTTATCATAGTGAATATGTTTTATTATATTTGTCCTGAAATGTATTTTAATAGTATAACTATTCAAAACCATAAATTTTGATGCTATTTTTTTTATAAATTTAGATAAAATTAAGAGGGTTTGGCCGATTGTTCTGTTGGATGGGCCTATGGGTCCTTGACTCCTTGTGCGCTCCACTTGGCTTCATGTCATCCCTTGATGTAAACCCATGCTGAACCAACATGTGTGATGACTTCTAGGTATGTTTGCTTCCATGTGGTGAAATGTGAGTTTGGATGGGCTAGGGTTGGGTCGACCGACCTAGAGCCATGTTGCGCAACCTCCCAACTAGCCTATCTTTCACTTATTTGTCCTACACATACATAGTTATCAAAACTTATGGAGTTGATTAGAAGTAAGCCCCATGACTATTGTGGATATCATTCATACCCTCAAATTAAGTACGAGTTCATGCTTAAAATGATGAGTTAGTGACCATCAACAATCTTAACATGCCACCGACAACCCCTATGCCCCTACCAACTACAGAGTTCGCGTCTCCTCAGTTGGGTGATCTAGGCGCCTTGACAACGAGCACAATGGTAAGGCCCCGACTCTTGTTCTGTCCACTCTGGAGAACGTCTTGGAACCAATGGTGTTGTTGTGGGTGATGGACCTGCCATGTTCAAGGAAGCGCGTGGCAAAGGAGAACTGGTGCGAGGTAATAATCGAGGAGATGACATTAAGTGAGCAGAACAACATGTGGATGCTTGTCAACCTACCTCTAGGCCATCATTCAATCAGGTATTCAAGCTGAAGCATGATGAAGATGGGACCATTGTTAAGCACAAAGCTCAGCTTGTGGCGAAGGGCTATGTCTGACAGTAGGGGATCAACTACAATGAGGTCTCCACACTTTGTTGCTTGAATGAAGTCCATTTAGACGCTGCTCATCGTGGCGGCTCATGATGGTTGGTTTTGTGCATCACATGAATGTCAAGTCAATATTCCTCAGTGACGAGCTGAAAGAGGAGGTGTACGTCCTGCTGAAACGATCTAGATTTTTCCAAAAAGGGAAAAATCCACAGATTCGAATTATAATGTGATAATTCAAAAATTGAACCATCTCATTATCATATATCAGCTGTTATCATAGTCATACATCGTGTAAAACAAAATTACAACACATCTGCTTTACAACTCTTGGTCAACAAGCCTATTACATCGTTTTTCTAGCGGAAACCCACACGAGTCTTTATCAGAGTCGATGTAGCGCGTCAGCGGTGAAGGCTCCTTCACGGTAATCATCAGAGTCGGCGTAGTTTATCAGCGGACGTACTCTTCATCTTTGAACCAAACTTGAGCGCAGGAGCGAGACCACCTAATCCTTTTATTCTCCGTTGTTATCATCATAGACCATGTTCATAACCTGCTAAACAATTTTCAGTACGATTTGTACTGGCCACTGGCTCCCACCCTATGCTTTTGCGTAAGCTTTGTGGTAAGTGGAATGCAAAGGGTAGATCAATAGGCCTATATATATGGCTGTAGTTTTTCCTATGCAAGTTCATCAGTATTTAATAATAATAATTCATCAAGTTTTAATCCATCTCATCCACACATCCATCCATCCATCCCATCACACACATCTCACCACACTCTCACTCTCTAGGCGGCAAGTACGACTCCCGCTCGTGCCTTGCCTCAACGGCCAACGCCGGATCCAACACAAACCCAGGGGAAGGTAGAAAGGACTCCTCTCACTAGTCAAGTGAAGCTGTACTTAGGAAAGGTCCATAGCCGACGAATCGGCATATGTATCGATCGATCAACCAAACTCTGCAGAGGTTTGCACTAACCACAAGATCACCATCATCGGCGGTGCGCCCCGCCTAGGCTGATTCCGGGCTGCCTTCCAACTAAACACGATGCCACCCTACCACTCAGAACTGGGACCATACCGGAGTACCACCGATATGCTGAGACTGTGAGGCGTAGTATCGGGCCCCACAGGTCACTACGCTGTCTTAGGAGGGTGTGGGTCCTCATGCCCGTACCTCCCTACACTATCCGCTAACAACCTATTAGTAGTGGCACCGCCCTAGCTAGTCGTACATCCGTCTCCTCCCCATAAGAGCGAGTGGGGTGCAAGGCTTCCTAAGACCCGGTCCACAGAACATATCAAACAGGACATCTTCACAAGGGGCCAACCGATGCCCCGCTCGACGGGACATCCGATTACCCCGTGCTAAACAGCACCTCCTATCCCGGTGCTTCGTCCCACGAAGACACTCCACTCCGGGACCTCTCCCTGTCACATATACCCGCCACAGGTATCTCTCATGGAGAACGCCCAGGTAGCGTTCCCCGGCAAGACTTGTCCCAAGACTCGTCGTAGATCCTGCTCGGTCGACTCGACCCTCACCACTAAAAATGGCAACGGGCAAAATCTGCGCGGATAATGCCTTTGCATGCCCGCACCCGCAACCAAAATCTTGTGCCCGCACCCGCGCCCGTTACCCGTCACGGGTAGGAACTTGTGCCCATGCCCGCTATCCGCGGGCAAGGCTCGCCCGCGGGCATGTCCGCATACCCGCCAGGGGTCGCCATTCTAGCTGCACATCACAATATGTATCAAATTGTCACTCGATTTATTACTCTATTAGGCTGATCTCGAACTGAAATATGAAGACAGGAATTAAAAAGAACAAGATCTGCTGGAAGGCATCAAGAACAAGCAAAATCGGGAACTTGCCTTTGAACTTGCGGTGGGGAAGACAACGGCGGCCTGTGTAGCAGGGAGGACGGCGAGGTCAGAGCAGTCAGCAGCCAGTCTCCGAGGATGGACGCCGCTCGGGATCTGGCCTCGGGAGCTCGGGATCTGGCCGCTAGCGCCTGGCAGACGCCGCTGGGTGCAGTGCCGACTACCGCCTACCGAGGTCTGGCCATGGACTCAGGGAGAGTGGGAGACTCGCGTGGGGTGAGCGTCGGGGCCTCGGGGGCGAGTCCTCGGCGACGGCGGCGCAGGGGAAAGCGTGCGACGGCGGCGCAGGGGAAAGCGTCGAGCGGGGAATCGTGAGTTCGCGAGTCGCGCGACTCGTGTCTCCTGGGCGACGGCGGCGCAGGGGGAGGGGATTAGGAGAAATTTAGACCAAGACTGAGGAGTGGAAACCCTAGAACCGAGCCATATATATCAGTTGTCATATGGGGCCACATGTCAGTGCGGGTGTCGCGGGTTTACGGGTGCGGGCATAGTATTTTCTTACCCGTGTAGGATTGCCCGTTGGGCACAAATCTCTACCCGCGCCCGTGCCCGTGGGCACATATTGGTGCCCGTATCCTCGCCCGTCGGGTCGGGTGCCCGCGGGTACGCGGATTTTAGCTGCCCGTTGCCATCTTTACTCACCACACACCCAAGACACACGCCAAGATCTCCCTAAATCCATTACCATCTCATTATCCAGTTATCGGCACCACGTGCCTTATCCACTCACATCCAATCTCCCACATTGCATCACATCATAGATATAATGCGTAGTAGAAGCAGTAGCAAGTAGTAAGCAAGCATCTAACCTGACAGCGGGTGTTAGAGGGTTATAGGTTGCAACAAGGTAATGGCTCACAAGCATTTCTATCATGCAACCTATCTCAGTTCATTTGCATAAAAGTAAAGCACTAGCATCTATAATATTGCATGTCTAATAGGATTCTACGAGGTTGGGTGGGACGTGGCACCTGTTGAGTGTCATTTCCAAGATCCACAGTGCACTTGTAGTTGTTCTCATCCGAGATCCTCCTTTCCGCATGTCCTCCCTCCAACGGGTCCTGATCCGATCCAAGCTAACCCCAAAGCGACTACCTCGTAAGCGACAAACAAGGCGAAACAATCAATCCACTAGACCTAGAAAGACTGTGAAAATAGGCGACAAAACACTGAAGAACAACTACACTAAAAGAGCACCGAAAGGAAAACAACTTAGCCCTCTCGGCGGATGTCCGATCCCTGGGCTAAAAGAAACGGGAATGGTTGTTCACTAAGTACAAGCTGGAGTCTTAGCCTAGCCGGTACTTCCTGGGTCGACTAAGTCAACCTGTACGACTTTAATAATTGGCTTAGACCCTAACTTATCATAAGCAAACACCATAGCTAGTGGCTCTTCGATCCAAGCGTCACGGAGATCGACAGGAATCGAAAAGACTATGAGCACGAGAAGTTCCGGTCTCTCTCAATCCATTCGCTATTGTAGTTGGCGAGAGCCAAGAGAGGGTGGAACAAAGAGAGAAGAAAAGGGAAGGTGGTCTACTCCTTCCAATCCACTCGCCATGGTAAGAGGCGGGGAATCAGAAAGAGTGACTCATAAGAACACAAGTGCTCAAGCTACTTGTAGGGTACCACGACCTAGGTACACTGAATGCGCTAAGACATTCCTAGGGTCCTTAGCAGTGTGGTTGCCACCGCGAGAACCAAAGAAATGCTACGGTCGAATAGGTACAAGCATACAAGAGTTTAAGCATGAAGAACCAAAAAGGCAAGGAAAGACACGGGTTTCACTTTCCATTGATCCGCTCGCCATAGCAACGGCGGGAATCACGGGATTGGAAACAAAACATCAAACAAGCAAAAGGGGCTTAATCCACATCTTACTGGATCGACGGGATTGAGAACAAGAGAGAAGGAGAACGAATCACACTCTTTTGACCAACTCGTCATGGAACAAACGACAGTTGGAGAATAAACACGACCCCACGAACTACACTAACTCATAACACTTCGCGACCTAGGTGCTTCTAAATCGGCACAAGGTCATTCCTATAGTTCCAGGCGATGCGGTTGTCATCGCGGGAACTAGGGAAATGCCCGGGTCTAGGTGGCATAAGCATACAAGACAGAATAAATAAACACGCGAGAAAAATGGGATAGGCTCGATGGCCATGGCGAGGCGTCTCGCGACCATGAGCTTCACCTAACGAGTTGGCTTTCGACTGTTCCACGAAGGTTGTCCCCTAATTCGTATCCCACTCGACTAGGTCATTTAGGTCTCGGGTGTGCGGGTAAGAACCGCGTCGTTAACGACATCGAGTCCACGTTGACCACGTCCGAGGGACGGGAATAGGAGCTAACGACCGTAGCGCAACGAAGTCAACTAAACACAGGGAATGAGTTACGCTCGGCATCGCGATCACGGCGGGACGAACCCACGATCGAAATGATCGAACGCACTACCATTTCCCTAACCGGCTCGAAGGCTCGGCCCTCAGGCAAATAACACAAGAACAACGATAACACGAGAGAAGGGACATGCTTGGCATTACGGCCATGGCGAGACAAACTCGCGATCGCAACGCTCAACACATCACCCTCTCAACCGGCTCGACGGCACGGTCCACAGACGACGTCAAACACATAAAGAATCACGACTCGACCACTAACAACACAAAGACACTACGACAACTCGGAGTAGCACATTTCCAATAGCACAAGAGATAAATAGAGTAGACCGGCGCGAAGGCTCGGCACAGGCATAGATATAGATAACTCATATAACAAGTGCATGACATAGATAGATCATGTATTAAACAAGGTAGGAGATGTATGATCAAGTGTATGAATGTAAGATAGGGTTTTTGTTGGCATCGGGAATGACGCCAACTAGGGTTCGGGGCTCGACCTTGCCGAACACGAGGAAGGGCGTCGATCAGCTGCAAGCCTGCTGCTGGCCGGCTGTGGCTCGCTGCGGCTGGCCGGGATATGCAGCAGGCATCGGGAAGGCGCTTCGGCAAAGACACAACGAGACCACTACTTCCCTGCACGGTGGATGAACTGCGGCACGAAGGCCGGTCTCAGCAAGGACAACAAATGGCGATACGGAAAGGGAAACTTTGGTCTTGGCGCTCGCCGATGCTGAAGGCGCCGTGGCTCGGCGGGGTCGACGCGGCAAGGTCGTGGTCGACACGGCCGGTGCGGCGCCCGCGCGCGACGTCGGGGTTCTGCGCCTGAGGATGGGGCTCGGGGGAGAGCTCGCGGTGCTGGCCAGCTCGGCTCTTGTGCAGACGAGGACGAAACATGACGGGGCCAGCTCGGCTCTGTGCAGGGGCTTGGTGCAGAGCGACACCGAGGGCGTGGTGACCGCGGCAGGCTCGGCGTCGAGGGCTTCGACGACATCGAGGCAGAAGCCCGACGAGGACGCGCTCCGGGGTGCCGTGCTCGCGGTGCTCGAAGATGGGGCTCGATGTCGGGGTCGTGACCGTCGTTGCTGCTGCTCGGCGGCTCGGTCGATGGCGTGACGGAGCTCAGTGCAGAGCGTCGCCGTGGGCAGCACGGCGTCTTTGTGTGGCTTCGGCGCGGCGGCGGGGGCGCGTCGAAGCGAGGGCGAGTCGAGGCGAGGGCGTGGCCGCGGCTCGGCGAGGTCCTTGGGCGACGTCGTGGCTCCGGCGTCTCCGCGTCGGGGCAGGGGCTTTGAGGCGCCGAGGCGAGGGCGAGGTCGGGGACGCGGACACGGAGGGGCTCCAGCGCGAGGCCGTGGCCGCGGCTCTGCGGCTGCTCGGCGAGGGCGCGATGCGGGTGCCGGGGCGCGGTGCGTGCTCTCCTGGCGACGGCGGCTGTGCTCATGGGAGCCCGAGGGCGCGGGCGCACCAGCAGTGGTGGCGGCTCGGGAATGGAGGTGGAGAAGGGGACGGCGGCGCTGCGGGGAAGGGAGCAGAGCGGCGGCTGCGCGGCTTTTATACGCGCGTGTGGCTTGGGCATGGAGGGCTGCAGCGGCTCCTGGGCGTCCGTGCTTCGGAGAGGACACGCGGCGCTCATCGGCGTCCGTGCCACGGAGGCAGAGGGTGCGACGCGGGAGTCGGGGCGCGGCGCGCGCTCTCCTGGGGCTGGGGCGCGGGCGCAGGCGCTGCTTGCCATCGGGCGTCTGTGCCCTGGCTGGCTGGCGGCGGTGGCTCTCCAGGGGCCGGGAACGCCCCTGCTAGGGCTGGGCGCTGGTGCAGCTGCGGCTTGGGCTAAAGGGGGAGCTGGGCCGCCGGGTGGCTTGGGCCAAGGAGAGGAGCTGGGCCTCGCGAGTTGGGCTGGGGCGAGGCAGTGGAGGGGAGCGGGCCGACCTGGGAGAGCTGGGCGCGGCTCCAGCTTGCTAGGGTTGGGGGAGCGCGCGCGCAGCGCGGCCTAGCGGGCCTGCGCGAGTTGGGCTGGGCGCCGCGGCAGGGGGCAGAGGGGAAGGGAGCCCAGGCTGGGCCGAGGGAAGGAGGAAGAGGAGGTCAGGGAAAGGGGGAAAAGAATTGGCCCATGAAAGGAGATGGATTTTCCATTTACGAATTTGACTCAAGGGTTTTGAGAGAAATTTAAAAAGGGAAAAAATGAGGGGCATTCGAGAGAGAACTCAAAAAGAGATTGAGATGAGTTACCATGAATTTAAGATAGATTTTGCGGAGGAGATTTAGTGATGAGATCAACAAGAGAAAAGGTTTGAGAAGGGAATTTTGGAAAAGAGTTCAAAAAGGATCAAGGGAGTTTGAGACGTACTCCAACGAAAAGGTTGAGAAGGGATTCGCTTCGCCTTCGAGATAGGCTCAACGAAAGTTTGGGAAGACTTTGCTACGAATTTGTGCATTCCAAAAGAAACTTAAAACCCTAAACAAAACCCGACTTAAGATGACTTGCGAACAAGAGCACTCGCCTACAAACAAATCTACATGTATGCCACGATTTGTTAGCGGGTTAGGATCGAGTTTAACCTAAAAACTATATGGTTCACACGGTTACAGGAAATTTTTTTAAAAATCTCGTATTTTTGGTTTACGTAAAAAATCTGGATGTTACACCTGCAGTCATCGAGCTTCATTGTAGCTAGGCACAAGGAGAGGGTCTTGAGGTTATAGAAGGCTTTGTATTGGTTTCGTCAAGCACCAAGGGCATAGAACGTGAAGATCAACAACATCCTTCAGTGAGTTCAATTTTCATTCGTTGTGCTAGCGAGCATGACATGTACACAAGTGGCATCACAACGTCACGTGTGGTGATGGGCGTCTATTTAGATGATCTCGTCATCAACAATGTAAGCTCTTGGTGAACATCTGTGAGTTTTTCGTTGTGGGGTACATAAGCAGGATCACAGAGAAGCCTTGGTAGGAGCACCTCATCATTGTCAAACTTCTCTCGTGATACATCTCTGGCACCATCTACTACGAGATCCTATATTCAAAGCGTTCGAACAACGACAACAAGTTGATGGACTATAGTGATAGCGACAGGGGGGAGATGTGGATGAGGGAAAGAATACCTATAGGGGATCATTTATATTCCTTAGTGACATGTTGATCTCTTAGTAGTTCCATGAGCAGAAAGTGGCGGCGCTCTCCTCATGTGAAGCGATGTACATCGCAGACGCAGCGGTGGCATGCCAGACGGTATGGCTTACTTAGCTACCATGCGACATGATCTTCACCAAGGCCTAGCCGTCGCAATTGAACATGGACAACATGTCTACGATCGCACTAAGAAAGAATCATGTCCTCCATGACAAAAGTAAGCACTACATTGACACCATATTTTATTTGATCCATGAATGCGTGGACAGAGGGAGGATAGATGATGTCCTGGCAAAGTCAGTAGGTCGCGTTCAGTTCTGTGAACTGCGAGCGAAGATTGGCATCGTCAAATTGAAATGAACCGAGAGATTATTATTGGATAATCCTAGCTCGGTTTGGCTCTTGATCAATGTCGATTTATTCAACAATGTGAGCTTGGTCTTACTTAGCCAAATCAGGCGCGTCATGTAGGGCCCAACGTATGCCTCGTTCATGTGGTAGTGGTCCTCCATTCTTTTCTCTTCTTGGCCGTAGTAGGACTGTAGGAGTAGTGTCTGAGGCGCACGTACGTACGCATGTCTCCTACTCGTTGTGGGATAGCACGGCTGTTTCGGGAGGCATGCATGGCATCCGGAGCGCCGTGGTGATCGTGGCCACAAACTGTAATGCAATCGAGTTGTATATAACAATGGAATAGAGTCAAAAAAAAAAACGTGGTTTGTTGCATCACCAGAATCATCCATCGCGTTGTGTACATACATTGAAGGTGATCTTCATCGACTCTGGATTCAGCCGTCTCCTGCTCCCTGGCGTGTTAGAAATGGAGATGACGAGCAAAGCAATGGCTTCAGGTCTCCTCGTTTTGATGCTTCTCATGAACATCGGTAAGCAGACGTTTCATCAAATAAATGGCACAAAGCTTGTAGGGCCTTGTTTAGTTCCGAAAACTGAAAAGTTTTCGGAACTGTAGCACTTTCGTTTGTTTGTGGTAAATATTGTCCAATTATAGACTAACTAGGGTCAAAGGATTTGTCTCGTGATTTACAGTCAAACTGTGTGATTAGTTTTAATTTTCGTCTATATTTAAAGCTTCATGCATATGCTATAAGATTCGATGTGACAGGAAATCTTGAAAACTTTTTGGATTTCGGGGTGAAGTAAACAAGGCCTAGGAGTATTTGTTTTGTACCTGTACTCCCTGAATCATGTGAATCTCTGCAGGCTTTGTGCTACCTGTCCGGGCGGACTGTTGGAGCGAGACCAGCGACGTCTGCACGAAGACGCACAATTGCCGGAGCAACTGCCAGGGGCGTGGCCAGGCGGACGGGAAGTGCAAGTGGGAGTTCCCCGACCTGGTGCCCTTTTGCTATTGCCTGCGCCCCAACTGCAATCCCTAGTCGGGGTGCTTCGGATTGGTTCGTCAGCAATGGGGAAACGAGTAACAGCCCGGTAGAGAGTGGTAGTGGCCAGTATGTTCCATGCGCTGTTTTATATAGGAAAAAATAAACGGCCAACATTCAGGTATAGTAAAACAAATTTTACATGTATTTTTTCAAGGTTTTGTTACGATACTCCAAAATAACTATATATGAATCGATGATCTAAACATCTTTTACAACATACTGCCTTATAGGAGGTAATAGCTAGGAGAAATACATAATATTTCATATTACTTTAGAAAATAGGCAAAATATCTTGTGATTGGAACGGTTAGCTCCAAATGTGATCGATAATGACCGATCTCATGCGTAAGTCACTACAGCATGGCTGTTTATAGAAGGCGTTTAAAAATGCCTTTAAAAGTCATCAAAATGCCTTCAAAAACTTTTTTAGGCATGCTTAAAAATGTCTGCTATAAACTGGACTTAAAAAGTCTTTTGAAGCATTTTTTCAAAGCGCCTTCCAATATCAACATATACAGAGTTATATTTGTTACCAAACACAATCAATAAGGTAGAAAAATAATCAAATATCTATCTTCAAATGATATTCCCATGTCCTTTTGTGTAGGTCCCAAATCCTAAATGATGCAAATGGAAGTAGTGCAACAAAAGATGTAGATAAAGAAGTAGAGGGAGAGAGCTTCCATGATTCACATAACCCAGAACTGATATATCTATGAATCAAGTTGATTAAACGAGCACCAGCATCATCAGTTTTATGGCCGACAAATAATCAAGTTGTCTGCAATGAAAACAAAAAGGTTAGTGCTAAATTTTGAAGCCAAAAATACAACTTAGTAACTCAGTATTTAACTCATCATGATTCTGAAGAAATTAATTAAGTATGTGCGTGCTGAGCCTAGTAAAAAGCACAACGCGATTTGCTTACGCACAAGCAGTGAAGTGGAGGTTGTGACTGAGCTATGCGTGAACCATGTGTGTCTGTGACTGAGCTATGAAAGCCAAAGTGAGGAAGCAATTACCCCACAAGAGGCTCAGGCCATCAAAATACCAAGGTGCTTTCTAAGAGACAATGTAATATAAGAATTATAAGAAGCTATCTGTTCAATCCAAACTAGTCCAAAAAAAGAAGCTATCTCTTACCTCAAAGCAATGTTAAATCATGGGAATAAAAAACAATAGCTAGTCAACGCATGGGACAAGGATTGAACTTCCAAAGGCTGTAAGTTGAGGTAAGAAAGCAACGAAATTTGAAGGCCTAAAATAGTTAAAATGGTAGGGCCAGCATCTAAAAAGCCGAAGGATCTTCTTGAAATCTTCTTCAGATTTCATCCTTCAAAAAAGTTATGACCAATTACTCAACTAATAAACCAGTAGGAGGAAGAAAGCAACATACATTTTTTTTCAAAGTTGTAGTCATCAATTGGGTGCCCATTTTTTCTGTATGTGTTGCTATAGAGCTCAGCACGGCTTATCTGTCTTCCTTCCTTTAGTTCCTGTATTAAGAACAATAGGTGGTAACACATAAAGACAATCAATGATTAAATTTCAATAAGATAATGGTATACCAGCTAGTCTAAAACAACTGCATTACTTCTTGATCTAGTGGTGTGCCTTCCATAGAGTTGTTGTGCTCTATTGGACATGTTCTTCTCAGATTTAAGCTTAATAAATACATGAAGGTCAGGGAAGAAATTAGCTAGTATAGCAAGAAGTTTATGAAGCTTTCGTACAGCAAAACAAGCACCAATAGAAATAATTAAGCTAACACAACATACCAGTCCCTCATTTGACTTCTAGTGATTCACCAGCCACTCCCATGAGGTGTTGGAATCCTTTTCCCATAACCATTACTGATATTATGTCTACCAGATAAATCAGGATCAAAGTACTTTGTCTTCAAAACAACCTTGAAATCTTTCCACTTTATATTTGCAGACTTCAAAACCCAAGGCTTGTAAGACTGATCAATGTAAAAAAAAACTTGCATGAATTTACATTTCTAATAAACATTAACTTTCAAAATCAAGTAAATAATAAGTGCAGGTTGTGCCTATGTACCGTTACAGTTGTCGACAACTTGTCTTTATGAATTTATCTACCTTACTCTAATTTTTGTATCCTAAAGAGATTTCCTTCCCTCTAACAAGGTATCCAATGAAACTTGTTAAGTTAAAGAAATTTAGCATGTGAATCCTATATACAACCTTAAACCTCTGCATTGAAGTCAACACATTGATAGCAGCAACACATGTTCACTTAACTACAATATAACAAAATGAGCTTGAGGTGAACAAACTGGACAGCAATTAGTATATTGAATGGAATTAAAATATGGAACGATTTTTGTTTTGGAAGGAAACGATTCCTCAAGATCAATATTAGGATGTAAAATATCCCCAGAGAAAACAACTGAAAATTGAACTCAATACAACATCAATAATTCAGCAGTGGTGAAAGTATGCCCAGACAGAGATATAGCATTTTATAGAGTGCAAAAGCAAAATAACCAACATAGTCACATGGAACCATATTGACATAAAAAATAGCATTGGTTTTGGATAAAACTGTAATCGATTAGGAAGAGACGGAGCCTTTTGGCACTATTTTCTGATGAGCATAGCACTACCAAGTACCAATAACAGTATTCAGAGAACACATTTCTTCATAATTTCATTAAGCCAATGACTGGCTTATAAGCATTAACCATTAAGCGGCTAGAGTTTTGGATTAGCACATCCAAGGAGGGGATTATGCAGATCCCAGTCAAATCAAAGTTTACTCCCTAAATTCCCGAAACCCTAGTTCACGAATTTTTGCAAATGAACCTAAATCTCCACTGAGCTGGGCACCATGGATAATTTTACCTTAGCCAGCGTCGCTGTTGCCTTTAGGTATGCTAGGTGGACGAACTGCTGCTACTGTCGCAGATCAGAGGATTCAGCAGCCTGCGTGCCGGTTCCGCCACGCCACCGCCACAGATCATGGAGCCGCACCGCCGATGCCACATCAGGGGCCCGCCGTGCATGAGGAAGTCACGCCAGCGTCGACGTCGCATCCGGGGCTCGCCGTAGATGAGGAATCCTGCCGCCGCCATGACTGCTTGAGGTGGTCGTCGCCGCCGCAAGGAGACCCGCGCGCGTCGTCTTCTCGAGGGCCGATGGGGGGCCGCTGGATGGAGGCACGTGCAGCCTCGTCTGCACACGCGGGCCGGCGAGGGGCGCCGCGCCAGCGGCATCTCTAGACCTGTCGCTACGCGCCCACCTCAGGCCGGCATGACGCCAAATCGCGAGCCTAGCGGCCACCTCCTCTATCTCTCGCAATTTTGGGGAACGATTCAGCGACACATCAGCAGCCTCTCCGATTTATTTTGTTTGAGAAGGTCCAATTAGTGCGTGAGCAATACGAGTACAGGATAAGGCCCGTGCTTCTCCCTGCCTATGTAATAAAGGCCCAAATGAAAGTCCATCTACTTGCCTATATGAAAGACTATAGAAGGCATTTTGAAAAACGCCTCCAATGCTCAAATAATTAAAGACATTTTTTAAAAATTGCCTCTAGTACTCAGATATTTAAAGGCGTTTTTTAAATTAGCCTTAAAAAAGTAGCTTTAAAGGCATTCTCGTAACAATGCCTTTGGATAAAAGGAAAATTAAGGCAATTTAAAAAAGATGCCTTTAACAAAATGCCTTTAATTAAAGAACGTGTTGTAGTGAGTATATCTATTGATTACATGTAACTATAAGGACCTATATGTGATCGTGTAAACGTGTGTTTTTTATGGATATGGATTGAATGTGGGCTATCTTTTAAATGCAATAATATGATGTCTTCTCCAGTGGAACAACTCTTTTGAATAAAAAAGTCGTACGTTCTACAGTTAAGCTTTCTGTCCATCGGAAATAAAAGACCCAGTGGCCTCCAAGGATATTGTAAATGAATGCTAAAAGTCAAGCACAACACATTTTTGTTGTATATGGCATCATAGCTTTTTTAATTTTGAAATTAAAATTCTTCCCAGAATACTATATTTGAGTCTTGGTTAAATTTTGTAGCCTCAAAATGTTTTTCAAAAAAAATGAAAATCAAATTCATGGTTTTGAGAAGTGTTTTGTCATGTATTTTCTTAGCATACATGCTTAACTAAAATCCAAATTTCCATAATAAAGCATATGCTTAAAAAATTAGGTTTATTTGAGATGTTCTATTTCTGTTTTAATTTAATACATTCATAATAGTTCAAAAATTTCATGCATGGATGCTAAAGATAATAGTCATGTGTCGTGAAAATTTAGAGCTTGTTTCTGATGCCTTTAGATTTAATTTCAAAATAAAATCTAATTTTGAGCGTGTACTTTGTTAAGAAACTTTGGATTTCACTTAACCACATGTTACGAAATATTGCTCCATATAAGAAAAAAATTATACATTCCATAGGCATTACAAATATGGATGGCAAAACAAAACGCAACTGAAGAAAAGAGATTCTCATCACTAGAATATAGAAGCATAAATATACTCAGCAACGGATTCACATCATAGGCAGTGGACAAACACACAGAAAGCAAAATAGCAAAAGTCCCTTGCCTCAGACAGAGTTACAAAGATCAAAGCAAAATCAATATAGTTGGTAACAGATCGCACTATTGCACACAGAAAAGTAAAAGGAGAAAGTGGTCTTGTTGTCGTGAGATCGAGCAACAGGGTGGAGAGGTGAGAGGGTAAAAGAGACAGATCTGCATAATTCAAACCATACATACCACAAATATCAAATGAATCATTAGCCTGACAAGGATGAACACAGGATCAGATAAGAGGTAGACCAAATTTAGGTGGTAAATCTAGGAGCCTGACAAGGAGCAGCAGGGTGGAGACGTGAATGGGACACTTCGAATGAGGGCGTATAATACAAATTCAGTCCAATTATGTTAAGGCAATGACTAATTTAAGATAAATACGGGACCCACTCGACTAGGTGGCAATGGGTCTTGGCACTTGAACCCGTAGTTACCTTGGATATAATGTTTAAAATTCAATAGAGTAATTAGTGACAACCATCCTTGTCATAGATTTATGTCATTTGCAAATTGGTCTATTTGACATGGCAAATATTGTCACAATACAATTAGACTAGTTGTAAGACATCTTTTTGTGATGTGCTTTTACTTACTATGTCTCTAAGTTGAGATGCCTCTGAAAACAACACCATAAAAATTCATTTAGTGACTATTTGGTCAGATGTCATACTGTAAACATTATAGAATGTCATATTTCTTGTAGTGCGAGTCACGAGTTGAGAAACTTGGTGAGCTCATAGAGAAGATGAGTGAGAGAGGGCGAGTATGGAGAGATCGACTGCAACGACGAGGTAGAAATGACATGAAATAGACGAATGCCTAATTCCTATACCCACACACCAGGCTCTAAGCTAGAAACAGGAAATCAATCACATCCTTTGTTTAGATAACAATGTAATAAGAGTCCATAACACATATGGGATCCGTGCGTCCTACAGTAAATCGGTCAACACGTACATTGGCTGCCACTCGACGTTGCCTCCCCGAGTGCTAGAACGGCTCTCGGGAAAGTCTTCCCCGAGTGCACGATTTTCGGCTCTCGAGGAAGACGTCTTTCCCGTGAAGAGATACCCCGGAGACTCTTCCCTGAGTGTTGCACTCGGAGAAGACTTCCCCGAGTGCAATTGGGTCTTCCTCTGAGTGCATTTAGCACTAGGGGAAGCCACTCTCTCCCGTAGTGTCAGGTTGTGTTTCACACGCAATGTGGTTTCTAAACTAGTCCTAATGGCCACGGATATTGTTAGAGCCATTGAAATGATTAGGATATCAAAGAAGGTTCCTCGGTGTTGCTTCTGTTTAGTTAGATTGTTGTGTGGCTCTTATAGAATGCATTGCTGAAGATCGAATGGTTCATATCATTAGATGACATGGATGAATAAGGAACGACATTAATTGCAGTACGTTTAGTGGGTATGAACTATCTATAGATCTATTCTAGCTAGAAATTCTACATAGGTTTATGCACAAATCTGTAAATAGCTTAATTTTACTTAATCCCAGCTGTTTTGGCCCACCCCCCAACACCCCAACATCATGTGCTATGTGCTCTGCGGTGCGGTTGTATGTAAAAGGTAAACAACCAAGTAAGTAATTGATTTATTTCTGACATAATGGTTATCACGGTTACGATCCACAAGGTTGCTGCAATCGTTCATTCGTTTTCCCCTCGCTCACTATGCATGCGCATGCGTCTCGGACGAGCTATATGGCGGGATCGATCCGAGCTCGATCGGCCGCATGTCTGCTGGTCGCTCCGGCTGCGGCGCCGCTGCGCAGTGCGCACTGTGGGCGCAGGCACTCGCAGAGGGGCAGCAGGTAGGGGAACCCTTTCTTGCAGCGTCCGTCGACGAAGTGGTCCTCGGCGCACGCCGCCCTGCACTTGGCCGTCCTGAAGCAGTAGCGGTAGTGGTCGCGGTCCAGGACCCAGCAGTCGTCGGCTCCGTGCGCACACGGCACCTGCAGCCCTGCGTGCATCCAGGACGATCGTGAGCTTGTCGCTCGATCGATCATATTTCTCTGGTTGCATCGAAAGGTAGTAGAGCGACGAGGCTCATCTGCTTACATGAATGCTGGAGAAGTAGCCATACGACGACGAGAGTGGAAGCCATTGCCGTCCTCGGCAGCTCCATTGCCGCGTCTCCTGCAAGAGCACGATCGATGCACGACGATCGACAACTGCTGCAGCTCGAGAATAATTTTTTTTTTATTTCTGGATGATAAATGTTCCGTGTGGTATGGATATATGGAAGCGAGACCAGGAATGCTGCGTCCGTCAGGTTCCAGGAAAGACCTCTGCAGCGTGAACCTCTAGAAATATGTGTTATTATGGGCCGCTGGTCTATTTTCTTAAGTTCAATTATATTTGTAGAAAATATTAGCAATATTTATTTCTCTAAATAGATTTATTATAAAAATATATTCAATGATTCATCTGATTGTACTAATTATGCACCGTGAATATTATTATTTTTTCTTATAATTCATCTAATAATATTAATTATGTATCACAAATATTAATATATTTTTGTATATATTTGATTAAAGTTTTTTTTGACAGTGGATTAAAGTTAAAAATACGTCACTTCTTGGAAAGTGAGAACATATCCACACCCCAAATTGATAGTTGAATACGAAGTACTTAAAAAATCGGTGCAGCCTGTATCCAAAGTAGATCCTTATTCACTGTACTCTAGTTAATTTTCAGATAGAACATGACCTTGATTTTTTTTCTTTTAGGACCTCTGAATGTGATCGGATCTTAATTTCTTTTAAGTTACACAATACAACATAGACACTCATAATTAATATATACTCACCCTATATGTTAGACACCGTGGGCTGTGGCCATTGAGAACACGAGGTTTCGTCATCTCATATATAAACTACTGCAATTCATGTCTGCCCCAAATCGCTCATTTGATATTGCTAGGCCGATGAAATTTACCGCTAGTGCCCCTGATGGAAAATATAAGCACATTTACGTTTGTTTTATAAGTCAAAAAATATTTAATTTTGACAAAAAATATCTATAGAATATATTGTTTTAAATGTAGTTACTGACAAAGCTATAAGTGTCTATGGTGTGCCGTGTGCATTTGGTTGTACGTTTAGATACTACAAGAAACATATCCGGCGTGTTGCTACAGGGACGACGAATCGAGTATTTTAATGAATGATGTGTCTCGGTGATATAAATAGCTTTATGAATAGATATGTGTCATAATCCATGTGCTAGTGGGCTGTAGATGTGGATGACTTGCATGTCGCTTGAACTTATCACCCGTACCGTTTTAGCAAAATACTAGTGTTTTTCTCTTAAAATAAATAAACGCCAGCAACAACATCAACCTTTTTTTAGCCAGCGAACAGGAATTTCTAGTGCAGTTTAGGATTATAAGAGATACATATTACAACTTGTACAATTAGATCCAAGGATTCAAAAAATCATATATTCCTTTCTTTTCTATAAAACAATAAATTACGTGCTATACAATTAATTTTAGAAGGGTAAAAAAAATATTCTAAGACCTTGTTAAAAAAATCGTACCTATGAATTTGCTAGTTACGTTGAATAAATTGTGAGTCAACAATTATGCATGAGTACCTTTCTTTGATTACTCCAAAGTTCAAACTGTGACTGTAAAACTCTATAGGAAACCTGGGCACAAAGATTTATTGTGTTTCATTTGAAAAAGAGCATCCCTCACTTCCTTCTCAATAAAAATATCAATTAGAAGTTTATTTTCAACCTCTGTTATTACTTGAGGGACGTTATCTATTTATACCTCGTACAAAGAAAACTCATTTCTTTGTGGTGAGCCCCAAACCATCCTTTTATAGTATTTTGTAATGTATTTTCCTTTAAATTCCCCTCAGCTTGTTCAAGTCGAAAAATTCTAGTTTTCCTTCTCTTGCCATTAGCTCTACCATCTCAAAATATTTTGTGTTGTAATCTCAGTTTTAGCCCTTCGGAACTAACTAATTTATTCTTCCCAAAGTAACACTGCCATACTCTTTCTTTAACAGTTTGTTTCAAATCAATCTCTCGCTGACCTAGAATTTGAGTTTCTGCTTTTTTTATCAAGTTCCTCAGCAATCCTCCTTTTTGTATTCACCATTTCCATTTTTCACCCAACCTCTCAAAAGTTGTCTTAGTTTCCTAATTTATTTTGTCATCTTTGCAAGGGTGTATATATATAGTATAGAGACACTATATATGCTAGCTGTCTGTGTTCGTAACTTACAAGATCGGTTTTTGTTCAACTGTAAAATCAAGATTTGTTACCACTATCTGTGTACAATATATAAGATATTGTATCTCGATTATTTTCACTCAAAAATATAAGAGAGGTGAACGACGTATTCGAGCTCATATATATTGGCTGGTTCTCGACTCTCATACATGGCATATGAAAATCCCAGCAGCAGCATGACTGCCCAGTATACCTTGCTCTGTTTGTGTGCACCTGCGTTCGCTCTTTTAGTAAAAAAAAAAATACATGTAAATTTCTTTACTGTACCTTAACGCTGACTGTTTATATATTTTGCCTGAAACAACGCATGGGCTCGTTGACTAAGAACGGCAGTTGGAGCGCAGGCACCGGCAATAGGGCAACAGGTTGGGGAACCCCCAGTGGCAGCGCCCGTCCACGTAGCTGTGCCCCAGGCAGATGCTCCGGCATCGTTCTGTCTTGAAGCAGACGGCGTAGTCCACGTGGTCGTCGACCCAACAGTCGTCCTCCGAACCATAGACAGGTACTAGGGCAAAATCTGCAGAGGTTCACAGCATGATTCAGAGACAGGCACAAACAGACACTTCAAGTTAAATGTGCCATTTGATGAAACCAACGAAGACACGCAGCTGCTTACCTATGTTCATGAGAAGCAGCAAAATGAGGAGACCTGAAGCCATCGCTTTGCTCCTCATCTCCTCCATTTATAACACGCGAGCTGAGGGAGTAGGAGAAGGCTGAATCAGACTTCTCCCTCTCTATATATGGAATGGCTCTTCAATTCATTCGTGCTGTTACGTCCAGAGAGCTGCTAATTGATGGAAGGATGGATATGAATAATGCTCTACGAAACAGTCCATCGATCATTTATATTGTTCCTATTAATTCCTACCAATAAAGAGAGAGCTTGCACAAAAAGGGGGGGGGGGGGGGGGGGGTAAAGAGAGAGTTCTAGCTCTCTACATTAATTATAAAACAATGTACATATCATGCAAAAAGAACAGACATTATATGCCCCCACCGGTCGGTTATTACTTGAGAGGTTTCCTAGAACAAAACACAATCGAGACCAAATTAATATTGACCGCAGGTACACCGAAATCAATGGCCGAGATTGCGTTTGGGTACAAAGTACAAGCTCACTTTTTGGTATGTATCATGGTATATTGGTATAGAAAGAACATTGTCCTCACAACAGTTGGATATGTGATAAAAGTTATTAGTCCATTCTCAGTGGATAGTCTCATATTAGGGATTCTAAGAGTAGGACATCGTCTAAAGGGTTTATGCTAATGAATGAAACAAGGCCTCGCATCCAATGCAAATACTCGAAAAGAGCCCTGAAACTACATCACAATTGTATACTCATCTTTGTGATGTAAAAATAACTTAAATTAATCACCTAAATTATTCATATATGCTAAATTGTGAACTGATCATAGATTTGTTATTTGGTTTCCTTGTGGTGGAACCTGCCTGCCTGTTTTCAAGTTCTCAACTTAACATGAGTGCTCGCATTTTCCTGGATGGCGCTATGCTTTAGGCGGCGTCCCCGTCGATAGCGAGACGCATGTGATGACTTCGTGAATGTCAAGATATGCCGGCTTAGTTTTTTGAAGGTGCTCATAGGAGTAGAGTTTGCGTATGTCTGCTCATAGGAGTAAGTGCACATGTGTGTGTGGACATTTACATTGTACTTTGTGATTCTCGAAAAAGAAACATAAGCTATATTGATCCCTAAATTCACATCTGAATTAGATATATCCACCAAGTAGCATACATCAACACATCTATGCGATTATTAAAAATATAATGTAAAACATGTATTACCATTAAATTTACATCTAAACTATCAACCACCACCATTATTTATAATAATAACCTAATTAACCATGCATCTATAATATTAGCATCCAAATACATGCATATGTCATTATTTTAAAAAAAATCTAAAGAACTTCTAAATCATTTGGTTCTTGTAAATATGAAAAAACCTACTCACCAAGATATGCAGCAATGCATGATGTGTGGCACCGCTCAGATCATGTAAACATTTATATATGCAAGAAGTGGTGATCATATAAATTTCAGTATCAGACATATCAAACATGTATGAGAGTTTAGAACCTCTAGGCAGTGTTTAATAAAGTTTGTTTTATAGCTCTTCACAATGTTCCTATCACCCCCTCTATTCGGCCTCCCTGATAAACCTAAATCCCTAACCCGGAACACTAGCCCCACTGCCCACCCCTCCATTTCGGGCCCCCTCCCTCCCTCCCTAATTCCAGCAGTGTCAACCGATCACACGCCACAAGACCGGTCGCCAAATAGAGTTTACACAAAAAAGCCTCGATACAATGCTATGATTACTACGTTGGAAGAATAGCTTTACAAACCAATCACAACCGTTGATTCTTGAAATTAAAAGAAGCCCAAGGAAAAGAATAATTTCTCAGTGATCATTTACCATGTACGCCTACGGTGCTACCACATGTTACATAACACGTATTACAAATATATGGTAACATATAGCACACGGAATGCTGCATTTCTGGGATAAATATGTGCTTGTTGGCGTCACATGTATGAGTGCCGTATTGACAACTGAATAGGGGGAAGGAATTAACGGACGCGGGTGACCCCCTGGCCCTAGATAGTGGCAAAGAATTTGAGGGTCCCTTTGGTTGGGCTTTTGAACCTGCTTTTGCTTTTGTAAAAGCCAAAAGCCAACCAAAGAGCCCAAAAGCCACAAGTGTTTTTGTCCAAAAGCAGCTTTTCTCGTAGTACAAATCCAAAAGCACCTCACCCCTGCTTTCACTGACTTTTGGGATTCGTTCAGTTTTTTTTTCAAAAGCCACAAGTGACCAACCAAATAACTTTTGGGTTTCTCAAAGCCCACATCCCACAGCAGCTTTTTAAAAGCTCAAAACTCACGGTCCAAAAGTCACAGCCTAACCAAACACACCCAGAATGTTATCCCCAGGAGAAATTCAGCTAGTGCCAACCGTGTTCGAACTTCAGAGCCACGGCAGGAGCACGGCGGTCGACGGGACGGGACGAGATCACGAGCAAAAGGTGAAAAGCGGAGGCCTGGACACTAGCCACTGTGCGGCACTGCTTGCCAGTGGCCAGTGATCGCTGCCGGACCCTGCCGGCGTCCTACTCCTACACCACGTGACCACTCCACCTCCATGAATCATCATCTCCCTCCCACTGTCGGCCCACCGGCTTGTGCGGGCCGGATGCCACGGCACAAGACCGACCCACCATGTGCGCGCTGTTAATTTTAATTTAACGGAATCTTTGAGCTTTTGAAAAATAAAATTTACCAGAATCCAATCGCACCACCAGCCCGGCCCAACACTGGAAAGCGAAGCGATCTCTGTCCGCGCGCCGTGACGCCGTTCCTCTACGGCTTCGCTCTGACTTCTCGCGAATGAGCAGCACATGATTGGCCGACACCCGCGGGCAGCAGTTGAAGTTTGCAGATCGCACAAGCCGCGGGGGGTATGTGACGTGAGGTAGTATAGGAGTACACCTGTCAGCGAGTTGCTTCTTCCGCTCGTCGCTTCCGGACGACACAGCGAAGCAAGCAAGCAAGAGCAATCAATCATAATGGAGTAGTACGGAGTACGTATAGAAGGTAGAACGAGAGGACATGCCGGGACGACGGCTGCTCCTCGCCACGCCGCGTCCGTGCATGCGCTAGGAAGTGGCCAGGGAGCTCATGCCTTATGAATGAAATGAAAATTTCATACGATTCATAGAGCGTACTACGTGCATATGCATGCAAGAACCTGAGGATTTAGGAATCGTGATCTGGATCCAAAGTCGGAGGAAAGCCAGATTAGCCAAGAGCCGAGACGAACTGAAACTGAAACTGAAACTGAAACTGAAACGACTGTTCTAATCGTAACTCCAGAGGAAAATAGTAACTCCAGAGGACACTAATCACTAGTAACTGAATCAGTACAAGAACACAAATCACTAGTACTACTAATAACTAGCTTCGTCCTAATCAAGTTTGATGGCAAGCTGAGTAGTACAGAGTACAGCTAGTCCTAGAGAGTTCGAGTAGTAATAACTAGAGAGAAAACCAGGACCAGTTGGATGGTGGATCTGGATCAGGCGGCGTGGACGGGGATGCAGCAGCAGGCGGGGCAGCGGACGAGCCCGTTCTCGTTGCACTCGGCGCAGGCGCGGAACCCGCCGCCGCCCTTGAGGCTGTACCGCTTGTGGCTGCCGTCGCAGGCGCCGCACAGCACGTAGCGCTCGCCGCCGCAGCGGGCGCAGTTGCCGGGGAACGCGGGGTTGGCGGGGGCGGGGGCGACGATGCGGCGGAGCTCGCCGGACTCGTGGAGGCGCCGGACCTCCTCGGCGCCGCCGAGGTAGCGGCCGCCGACGAAGACCTGGGGCAGCGCCACGCGGTGGCGGCGCTGCTGCTGCGCGTGCGGGTGGGGGAGGAGCGCGGCGAGCTCGGGGAGGTAGCCCGGGTCCATGGAGAGGTCGCGCTCGTCGACGGCGGCGCGGAGCCCGCGCAGGATGGCGCGCACCGCGCGGCAGTCCTCGTAGGTGCCGCGGACCACGCGGAGGGAGGTGAAGTACAGCACCACCCGCCCGCCGCCCGGTGCTAGCTCCTTGCCGGCGGCGGGCGGGGAGGACGGGGAGTGCTGGAGCGTGCGGAGGACGCGGAGCGCGGAGGCGGCGACGCGGATGCGGTGGAAGACGCGCGGCGACGGGGAGACGGCGGACGGCAGGGCGGCGGCGGCGGAGTCCGGCGCGAGCAGGGACCGGAGGTCCTTGAGAGACGGGTTGGGGATGGAGAGGCGCGGCGACGCGCCGGCGGCGGGGACGAGGGCGGTGGAGGTGGAGGCGGCAGCGGGGTCAGAGCTGCGCGTCTTGACCCACGACGGCCACATGGGGAGATGCGGTGCGGTTGCGCGGACTCAGGCGGGAAGCGCGTCGGAGACGGACACGGTGGGGAGTGATGCGCTGCTTTGTGTTGCTCGCCTCGGCTCGGCTTGTGTCGTGTCGTGTCGTGCGGTGGGGGTGGGGCGTGGGTTTTATGAGCAGAAGCCAGAAGAGATGGGATGGGCTTCCGTCCAACCAAAGCCCACCGAAACAGTACAGTTGTTATCCATTCGACTCGTTATTCTCGGTCGCTTCCACACCGCCGCATCGCTGCGGCCTCCGGTCTTAGCGGTGCCTCCCCAGTCCCCGGCGGCCGGCGCTGCGTCCTCTCGGCTTCATCTCTTTCAGCGCCCCTCTTCGCAGGTCATGTCCTCGTACTTCGTTGGATTAGCGACACCGGCGCAGAGAAGGTGTCGCTGGTGCGCTGCAGAGGAGCAGCCACCAGATCAGAAGAGGACGAGAGCCAGAGCCCAGAGGTGAACCTCGCGGCCACTCCTCATCTTTATCTGAATTATAGTAAGCCCCCATTCTCTATTCTCTGATTTCCACTCTGACTGTCTTCTAAATTGGTGAACGATCTGTGTGTTTTTGTGCGATGTAGATCATACAAATGAAAAAAGAAAGAGGTGGATCTGAAATCCTTATGACAAAAATCTTCAGGTGCTTGCATGACCACAATGATTCAAATGGATTGGAACTTTGGAAGTCCCTTGGGCCGTGGCTTAGTTATGAGCTAATAGAGGACCATTATTTCATATAGTCTGCCCACCTCAGTATTGCACTTCAACTTTTAGTTTTATCTTCAGTTCTTCATTTCCTGTATTAGCAAGATGCATGCTTCTATAATTTTGGCTATACATAGACATAGATACATAGTTCCAATTACCCAGAAATAAACATAGCTCCATTTCACATCATAAAATCACGTATAGATTATGCAAACCCCATCTGTTACTGTGAGTGCTCAGCAAACTAAATTTATTCACATCTCCTACATTGCAACACCGGGACAGGTGGAGGAGGGTGGGAGGTGGGGGAATCTACAATGCGGGAGGAATACAGAACAGGCAAGCATATGTGACCCATGACTTCATGAGGGAACAATCTGGCCTGAGGAAAAAGAAGAAGAAAAGAGGAGAGCTGGTAGATCTTGATCCGATGGCTAACATTTGTTGCCTGAAAAGAAAACTTGAAAAATAGGCATCTGAATTTGAGTAACTCCCAAATTTATTTTCCCTACAGTCTCATATTGCAAAGAACTTACCAGCTTTATAACTGTAGTGATCGTCTATTCTATTTCTACGATCAGGAGTAGTTTCTATGGCAGTGATCTTTTATTTCTGCATCTATAATCAGAAGTAGTAGTGTGCTGTCTATGTGATGTATATCCTGTCGACCTGTCCTGTATGTCTCTATTCACTTCTGCTATCATCCTCACTTTTGGTGCTTACTTATTTTACTTTTACTGACTTTAGAGTTTAAACAATCATATTTGATTGCTGATTCATGTCTATAGTATTAGTTTAACAATCCCGTTCTTATTACTGCAGTCCTGAACAAAGTTTCTCTTTTATTATTATCCATAACATCTTTTTGTAAACAGACAACAGACATACAACTTGGTTTTGCTGTTTTCCAGTGCACAATGTGTTGAACCGCTCGCTTAACTTCTCAACGCCACTGTGCAAGTCCATCTGGTATTCTGAATTCTGATGGCAGTGACACAATGACTAGGTTGATCAGCTCTAGCTACATGATGAAGCACCAGCAGCTTAAGGTGTTCCTTTCCATGCTGGTTACCACAGGCACTGGTGTTCGAGTAGCCATCTATCAGTCTACGTGGTTGTTTTCCTACAAACGAAGATTGCATCTGCATGGTATGAAATGCTCGAGACAGCATGAATTCAAATACCTCCTGTCCATGAGATTTCTTGCTTTTCCATTGCATTTTGAGAAATTTAGGCTAGAGCTTCAGTCCTGTATTGTCCATTCAATTTGTTGTTATTTTCTCTTGCCATGCCTTTATGCTTCTTGGACTTGGATATTGATACAGTTATAACTAACTACTGACACTGACCTTGGAAGCCATTTTGAACTAAAGATGCAGGTTTAGTTTATAATTACTGCAACTAACCAGTTTATAACATCTGAAGTTTATTCATAGACTCCTCTGTTGCAGTTTATAACATCTGAAGTTTAATTTATAGACTTCTCTGTTCAACAGAGCATCGATGGCATCTGAGTATTTGTCTATGATTCTGATCGTGAAACTAATGGTGCCTATTGGTGAAGACAGTTGCTAGTGATGATAACTCCATCATAAACTACTTGTCTCCAGCTTGAGTATTGACTACGGATAACTTGAGTAAGGGAAGAAAAGTAGAAGATCCCAGTTGTTTGTTTTGCTATGAAACAGAGTCTAGTTAACCTCTCTTTTTTGATAGTGTAGTGGCTAAACAGCTTTGGGCTACTAAATCCAAGCTGCTTAAAGTAGAGGTTGGTTGTAGGTTTGATTCTATTGGCAAGATGTGGTTTAATAACAAGAAACTCCTGATTCAAAATTGCATTTCCTCTGGAGCTTTGGAAAGTTAGAACTGGACTTTTACCAACATATTGTTGGTCTTGCACAAAACTAGCTAAATTTGTGTCTAGTCGACAAAACAATGGGACCTTTCCTTGGCAAACTCTTTGGTTATAAGATGCGGTGCGCTCCAAAGTGTGTGGGCTTCATTGCGTAGAATGGTGTGATGGAGAAGTTGAAGGAGGTATTTTGGGAGGGTTTCAAAACAAAGTTGCTGGGGATGCTCTGTTTATGCTCTTGTTTCATTTTACCTTGTTGGCTGGCTTGTAAGCTGTTCGACAGCCTTACGTACGTTTGCTGCTGTAAGGGTCTTTGCTTTGTACTAGATGTTAAGTTGTTTGAGGCTTGCTGTTCTGGTAGGCCCTGTGTTTACTTTGACGCTGGTTAAAGGTTTGAACCATAAACCGTTATGGTTTTTTGACATTAACTGAAAAAATAGTTCATGTCCTCCTATCTCCCCAATCTCCTTCCAGTCATGTACTCTTGTATCCAAACTAGCCTTAATTTTATTTCCATAAACCTTTTGTTTGATCTCAAACCTTGAGCCTCGTTGGTATGAAAATGGCAACAACAGAATAGAGGCATGGTTTATTGTCACATGAAAAAGGAGAAGTCGGATCCCAACGGTTTGTAGATAGACGGAGGCAGATCACCTGTACAGCTGCAGCCTCCGAGGACCTTTTCGGACATTTGCGAGGCTTTGTTTAGTTCCCAAAAAATTTGCAATTTTTCAGATTCCCCGTCACATCGAATCTTTAGATGAAGTATTAAATATAGACAAAAATAAAAACTAATTACACAGTTTGGTCGGAATTGACGAGACGAATCTTTTGAACCTAGTTACTCTATGATTGGACAATATTTGTCAAATACAAACGAAATTGGTACTATTCACATTTTGCAAAATATTTTGGAACTAAACAAGGCAACATATCTGGGCTGTGATACCTTCGGGACCAGTATCATAACCTAAAATCCTGAAACACTAATTTTGAGTGCAGCTTTGTTCAATAGTACAAATATCAGGCCATGCCCTATTCATGCTTCAGCAAATTGCAAGGCCACGAAACCATAAGGCCTGTTTAGTTCACCTCGAAAACTAAAAATTTTTAAGATTCTCCGTCATATCGAATCTTTCGACACATGCATGAAGCATTAAATATAGACAAAAATAAAAATTAAAAGCACAGTTTACCTATAAATCGCGAGACGAATCTTTTGATCCTAGTTAGTCTATAATTGAACAATATTTGTCACAAACAAATGAAAAAGCTACAGTAGCGAAATTCAAAATCCTTTCGCATCAAAACAAGGCCAGATCTTCAGAACGGGAGCAGGTTCCTGCTAAACATACACTTCTCCTATTGAAGCACTTCGTGGATACACAGAGTTGCAGACGACCGTGATTAGTTCAATCTTTCTCATTTGGCTACACGCAGAATCCAGTACAACTTTTTTTTTTTTGAAAAAGGATGAAACAAGAAAGTTTTTTTTTTTTGAAAAAGGATAAAACAAGAAAGTTGAGTGACTTGCTGGAAAACAAAAAGGGATTGCCTGAAACACAGGGCCATAATGGTTCTGGCCCAGTTAGTATATTACATATCTTTCAGCCCTCTCTCGTCCGTTTGCACGCAGCTAATGGGAACCCATGGAGCCTGCTTGGAGGCCCGTGAAATGGAAATGGGCTGGGCTAACCTACACGCTCTTTCAATGCGCGAAAAAAAAAGATTGCGTTTGCCGGGAGTCGAACCCGGGTCTATTGCTTGGAAGGCAATTATCCTAACCGTTGGACTACAAACGCTTTTGTGTTATCTTGGCTTACAGACTCTTAATTGTCACTACAACAGTAGAAGCAGTAACGTCTGCTAAGCTTTAGGATCGCCACTTTTTTTACACAGAAGATGCCAGAACCAAAAGCAGACAGTGTAGACTTGTGAAAAAAGCACGCAGCTTTTGAGAATATATGGAGGGAGCCTTTCACTGTTGGAAAAGAAACCTGCCGGCTCCTAAAAGAAATTCCCCTCTAAATGCTGCTGCTTTCATGTACTTCCGCAGTTGGGCTTCAGCAGTAGCTTTACGTCCGCCGTCGGCCTCGAATGGAAACTGTTGATACCACCCTTCCAGGCCTCCCCTCCTCTGCTATCCCATCTTTGGCGCGCCCCTCTCGGATCTAATTTAGTTCCGAATTTTTTTTTTTGAATTTGATTATTGTAATGCTTTCTTTTTTATTTAAGAATTGTTGTTCAATCATAGACTAACTAAGTTTAAAAGACTCATCTGGTAAATTATAGATAAAATATATAATCAGTTATTTTTTATTTATATTTTACATTATATATATATGACGAGAAATTTTAATTTTTTTTGGATTTTAAGGTAAACAAGCCTCAATCATTCGAGGGTGAACCCACCTGCGCCGCTGCACGGAGATGCCCAGGCCGTTGCACGTCCAGTCGTCAAGCAAAGCACGCCGGCAACGGCAAAGCACCCCCGGGCCCAGATCAGGTGGCCACGGGGCCACCATCGATCCCAGGGCCCGCCGCCTCGCTACAGCGTGATTCCAATTCCGTAGTCCACTAGCATAGCATCACCTGAGCTGCTGCTGAATGAAAACCGTGGGTGCATGCAGAAAACAGGAAACCTCTTCTCAAGAATAGTAGATGGGACCCCTCGATCAGATTTTATTATTTTGCTGTGTTGCTGTCCCAGTCACCTGGCTGATACCCGAATTCGATTGGAGCCGTCGTCATCCGTGGCAGATCGCACACCAAGTGCCGTTCCTGCTGTAGAATGTTTCGACTAAAACAGTGGACAACACTATCTTGCTCTTTTAGCAGATTGTTGTGAGGAATGTATGATAGATATATATGTGCATGGAGTGGACAGTTTCGCCTGTTGTTTGAGACCCTAGCTTGTTGTCAAGTCGCTTGGGCGATGTGATTTAATTTGCAATCTAGATTCGGGATTAACACTGGCGCCAGTAATTTTTATTTTTATTTTTTGATCTGACATGCATGGAACCCTATCGGCATTTCTCGATGCTTGAAAAGGCAGTGGCGATTACCGCGCGCTGGTAATGTCGCTGTATAGCAAACTGCATATGCATAATATTGTTATTTATTTTTGCAACGCGTGCATTCTCGTGTGGAATTAGTAAAATAGCAGCCTCTGTCTTTCCAAACCTAGCTCGACGACCTCATCGAAAGTGGTCTTGAATCACACGGCCGGGCTGCCGTCAGTACTCTCTGACGTTCGATCCGTGACTGGACGGGATCACGATCGCTAGCAGTACAGTACGTAGTACTGACCTGTGGCTCATGTCAGTGGGTATGCAGACACTCCTCCCACACGGCCTCACCGACGCGTACGTACAACGTACCCCGTACCGCCGTACGTACAACTGCACGTTTCACGCTCGGCACGCGCGCGTGTTCCACGTACACTTGCATGCGGTACTACGGTGCACCAGCAGCAGCACGCCGGTCCAGTCAGATCACCTGAGGTTGAGAAACTGGTGCCCGTGCCGACGGCGACGGCGTACCGTGTGTGTTTCCGGCCGGTCTGTTCGATCGCCTGTGTCCGTACGTGTGCCGGGTGCGCGCCTCGATCGCCGGCATGATTGTCCTGCTGTTGTCCTTCTGTGCGTATCACTATGCTGCACCGCATGCTGCTTGAGAGAGAATGTGGGGGTAATTGTGTGGCTGTCCTATTAATCACTCCCAATTTTTTTTAAAAAAAACATAGATATCGTCTTTTTAGCAGTTGGCCAGTTTTAAAAACAATAATTTTGTTTTAATTTTTTAAGTATAAACACTCTTTCCATTCGCAAAAGAATGCAATTATGGGATCCACGTTAGTCAAACTAACTCAATTTTGACCAAACTTACAGTAAATAGTATTAGCATTTATGTTTCCAAATAAATTTATTATAAAAATATATTCTATAACTAATCTAATGATACTTGTTTTGTATTATGAATGTTAGTAATTTTTTATATATATTTTGTCAAAGTTCAAACTGTTTAATTACTCAAAAAAATGAGAATTGTATTCTTTTGTAGACGGAGAGTATATGATATGATTAATAATATTTATTATTTTGGTAATATTATGTTTTTTTCAATATACATTTGACTTCTCAAGAGATAAGATTTACAATTGAATTTTTCCAAAGGGTTGTCTTTTTGTTTTTGAAGTTTTGACATAGTGTGTTGTGGGGCATTATAATATGAATGGATGGTTGGCACGGCTCGATCCATGCGCGCAACTCCATCATGAAAGCTCCAAAGAGTGTTCTCAATTGCACATCATTAATAACAGGACGGAGTATAACCGTCGAATGTGCAATTGCTACTCTTCATAATCCCAGGTGGCTCTTTTTCTCTAGTTTGATCATTGCACAGAAATGAGAAGCTAGTTAGAGTAATTTGTTGAGCTACGAGTGGCTACCAGAGGCAGAGGGCCGGTGAAGGCGGTGATCAAGATGTGTTGATCACTCAGACCAGGTGTTCTGATATGCCATAGCACTAGAGTAGCTTCCACAGTATAGCCGACCAATAGAGTAGTGGAAGTTGAGCAGTCTATACATACTCCCTCTGCCCTATATAGTATAAAAACATGAGAACTCTAGTTTAAACATCAAGAAACGTATTTAATTCTTTTTCAACACACTAGTACCACTACATCGATGTACGTGTATTTAGAGAGAACATATCTAGTTGGGACATAAAGAAAAACTAGTAGTTAGGTCTTATATATTAGGACGAATGGAGTAGCACTATGTCTTAGCTAGCTACTCCTTGATTCTTTGTTCTTTGCTTTGGGATGATGCTGTTTGGAAGACGACCCTGGCCAAAGCCATCATGAATCATGATCCATCACAATGCCAGCGCTCCGACGGCATCACTGGTGGTGAATCATCTTCCATAGGAGGTCTGATGAGCTTGACTCAATGTCGTCGTTCCCATTCGGCTAAAGTCTTGTTTACTTCCACCTCAAAATCTAAAAATTTTCAAGATTCTCCATCACATCGAATCTTTAGACGCATGAATCGAGTATTAAATATAGACAAAAATAAAAACTAATTGCACAGTTTAGTCAAAATTTACGATACAAATTTTTTGAGCTTAGTTAGTCCATGGTTGGACAATAATTACCACAAACAAATAAAAATGCTACAGTGTCGCGATTTTTTTTAACACGGCCTAAAAAGAGCTCCGATGAGATCAAAAGAAAATGGGTTCCGATCTTTCTTTTTTTCGTTAACCTCCTCGTTCAAGCCAGTCTCAATGCATGTTTCATGATAGTATTATACACATTAAATAAGGTGCCACATAAGCAAAATTGTTGACTTGACAGGGTCATTAAATGAAGGAGTTTCATCACTATGAAACTCATGTGACTCGGTTACCTAGTTTATAATCTTGGTAACTGTGCCATAAAACTATACATTAAGGTCAGTCTCAATGTATGTTTCATAAGAGTGTCATACACATTAAATAGGGTGCCACACATAAGCAAAATTGCTGACTTGGCAGGGTCATTAAATTAATGAGTTTCATCAGATGAGAGAGAAGTTTCATCCTCATAAAACTCATGTAGCTCAGTTACCTAGTTTATAGTCTTGGTAATTGTACCATAAAACTATGCATTGAGACTGGCCTAAGACTTACTGTCAATCCTTTCTGAGGTGACGCATTTATAAGAGGAATTAGCAAGTACTCCCTCCATACCTAAATTTTGACGTCCTAGACTTAAGATGTGTTTTCGTAAAAGCTGTCGTCGTACGTCCGCCGTTATTTTTAGGACACGATTGCCCTTGCCCTTGACCACCTGTAGCGCTCGCCAACGAGGCCAACTCCTCGTTTCGCTCACAATTAATTGCTCGCGTCAAAGTTCCATGCATCAGACCTTTGGAATCCCTGCGCCACCGTAAAAAAAAGTACCCCAAAACGCGCGCCACGCCCAGACCCAGCCGAAACGCATGCAGGCAAACAATGCCAACAAAACCAAAACCAAACCAAAACCTGCAAAATACGTGGCCACAAGGATTCGAACACTGTTGGCCTGACTAACACCTCAAAGTACTGACCATATGAGTTAAGTAACTTTCTCATATGAAATGCACCCGATAACATATTTAATAGGGGTAGACAAGGAAAAATACACTCTAATTAATGACTCTTTGGTAAGCATAATAATGTCCTAAACGTCAATTAATCTAAGTACGGAGGGAGTGCAACCACACGTCCTTTTCTGAAGGGAAATTAATGGTAGGAGTAGTACTTAGCATACCACCGGTACACGTTGATTCGACTAGACGGGTAATATCTCGATCGATCATCGTCCAATCGACGATTAAAAGGATTCATTACAGTATTCATACATACACCATGCAACTGCAAGAGATATGGTTGTACAGTAGTACGTACGTACTGTATATCTGTATCTCTCGACAGTGTTGAATGTGCTGTCGCAACTGTGTGATTGACCAGCAGGTTTATTCGTGGGAGTCGTGTTGTTATCGGATTGGCTAGCTGCGGCCGTACCCCAGGGGTCCTTTCATCAGCACTAAAACGTGGCAATGTCTCTCGCCAACATTTCGTGTCGAGCTAGGACAGGATCCAATTTACTGTATGTGTCGTCGTAACAATGGACGACATATATAGCCATAAAACACAAGCTGTACGTGCATGCATGCACCGGGAATCTAGCTAGGAATAGCCCAGCCAGCGTATAATCTCTGTAATAACTGTGCAAACGAGTGCAAAAAAAGGTTGTTTTCTTACAGCAGGTGCTAGTCATAACTTGCCAGCCATCAGATTTCAGAAACAACGACAACCCGTCGTAGTCTCTACATATATAGAGATCGAGAGACGAGACAACACGACGGACGGGTCGTTATTCATGTGTATATTATATGGATGCATGGACGCGTACCAATTTTTAGCGCCGACAGGATAATGCCATTTACCGACAAAAAAATAGTTTTTTATTTTTCCTGTCGGGACCCGACAGAAAAACTTCGACAGGCCTAGCACGACAGGGAATAAATGTTTTCCTGTCGGGCAAACTATTTTCCTGTCGGTTTGTTATTTGCCTTGTCGGTTGACCACCCACAGAAAAAATTCGTTGTCGACAGGTTTAGAATCATTTTTTTGTCGAAAGGTGACGACAAGGAAAAACAAAAACCGACAAGGAAATACATTCTCTGTCGGATGGGGAACGACAAAAAAACAAAACTTACACCGACAGGAGAACACTTATTTTTTCCGTCGACCTTAGCCCGACAGAAAATAAAAATTTCCCATGTCGACTCTCCACCGACAGGAGAATTCAAACAAACTGACAAAAAATAAAAATTTTCCATGTCGACTCTCCACCGACAGGATAATTCAAACAGACTGACAGAAAATATGTTATTTGTAATTGCATTCACCACACCAGAAAAGAATCTTATTCACAATTCCATACTATTCAGCTAGAACACAAATATATTGCATCAATTTGTCATCATTCACATGACATACAGATTAGAAGCCCACAACTAGCATCAATAGCTACAATTAAGATGCTCATAGTTTTTGCATCCACAGCTACATAATAAGATGTCCTAGGTCTTGCATCAACAGCCACACAAATAAGATGTCCATAGGTCTTGCATCTAATATTTTTACAAAAGCAGTAGTTGATTTCTCTTCCCAAAAACTGGCATCAACTACTTGGCTGCACCTTTACTATCTAAAGGTTAGCAGTGGCATGTACCAACAGCTTCTACAAACATTTGTAGGAATACCATTCTTTCACAGCAAAGATTAAAGTATTACTCAACCAAGTGAAAGAAAAATGCTCCAGTATGGGACCCTTGTTCTTATAAAATAGTATCTTTGTGAAAAAGAAAATGCTACACCAATATGGACACCCAAGAGCATTTCCATAAATCACATGGTAGGCATACAGATTATAACATTTCATTACTTGAATGCAACAAAAGATGAAAAAAGGGATAACTAGCTTAGCTTTCAGTTTCTTGGTTCAACCATTCCATCAGACATGGGAATAAATACAAATTAATAAGCAAATTAAGCATAACACATGGAGAAAGAAACAAGATTTACCTTCTAGGAGGAAAGAGAAAGCTGCTCCGGCTCCTTCGTTGTAGGTTACTCGCACTCCTTGTTGTGGCCTCCTCCACCTACGCCTCTATCACGAGGTCCTTCAGCTGCGGGCTCCTCCAGCTGCAGATTTCCCGTCGCGTTTATACCGACAGGAAATTTTCAGTTTCCAGTAGTGGCGTTTATTTATTAATTAATTAACCCAGACATGAATATTTTGCTAACATGCATTCGTCAGTTCGTCACACCACATCTAGATCTTAGTTTTCGCCCGTCCATGCCACCGGTACGCTCACGGTGCAAGTCATTGCTCGTCAACACACGCTTACCCGGCCGGCCGCCGCTATGACGGATAGGTACACAACGCAGCCATCAAAAGCGAAACCTCGCACGACGACGACGCGCGACTACACGTCTACAGCACCAAGTCTAACCAAAAGAAAAACGCCTGTTCATATGAATAGGCCCTGTTCAGTTCACCTCAAAAACTAAAAATTTTTAAAAATTTTTCATCACATCAAATTTTGTGACACATGTATAGAGTATTAAATATAGACGAAAATAAAAATTAATTATACAGTTTACATGTAAATCGCGAGATGAATTTTTTAAATCTAATTAGTTTATAATTGGATAATATTGTTAAATAAAAACGAAAATACTATAATATTTAAAACCAAAAAAATTTCAAAGCTAACCAAGGCCTATATCAAACAGCAGAAAAGCTGCCGGCGGTGAGCGAGGACGATCGCGCGGCACGAGACGTGATCAGCTTCGTAGCCACTCTATCTCACCTTCCCACCTGGCCACACCTGGGACGGCACGGGCACGTGGCACACCCGGGGCCAGCCGCGACGACGTCCCCGTCGTCGAACGAGACACAGACAACGCGCGGGACATGGGGCTCGAGCGACTCGGGTCGGTCGGTCGCCAGGCCCATGCGCCCGGTGGCCCACCAGCGCTGATCATCATCTCCCACGTTTCGACTTCGGCTTCGACGTCCAGACAGCTTTGTGAGCAGCCAGTCTCAGAGTCACAGTCCACAGTCCACACTAAGGACAAACTGCAAACACGGTAGCTTAAAAAAAAGGTTCACATTATCTTCCTTATTAACTCTTACAAAAGTCCTTTTTTCTTCCTAAACTCCAAAATCAGGTAAAACAACTTCCCTAACCCTGTTATAAGCGGGTTTTAAAGGTGGTTTTATTTTTTTCTTTTTAATTTATTCTGGCTGAATCTTTAAAAAATCATAGCGAATCATAGAAAAATCATAAATATAGAAAATCTAATTTTGTTGGATTCCACACAAATAGATCTACACGTTGAATATATAATATGATATGTTTTAGTATAAAGTTTTTGCTACGGCTTTAGATCTATATTTTTTTGTAATCAAATGAAATAATTCATACCTGCAGTTTCTACGGTCTAATTGTGTTGAAATTTTTATAGTGGACTAATTATTGTATGCTTAAACTTTATTAAAAATTTCATACCCGATGAATCATGTACTAGTTTAGTTATAGGTTTATGCTTATTAAATATAAAAGTTGTTTTGCGTGATTAATTGGATGAGTTAAAGTACAACCATACAAAGCCTAACCATGTTGCCTGCTGATGCTGATGGAAATTAAAGTAGTGCGCGTGGAAATTAAAATCCGAGCACCTTCCGCCTGTCCGGTGACGTATGTGGTCGGGCTCCGGGGAGAGAGAAGCGCGCCAAGAACACTACTGAAGGTGAAACGGCGGTCGCACCCGCCGCCGCCGCCTAGGCTCTTGCCCGTGGTTGCCGCCAGCCATTTGCATGTATGCGCACGGCCTACAGCTGAGGAAAAACACACCCGCAGGACGTATGTACCTACACCTGTTCGCTGGTACGAAAAACCATAACTAAAAATAATGTTTATTAATTTATTGTGAGAGAAAAATATTTTTAAGCCAACGGGTGCACCCAGCCACCTCCCACCAGCGCTGGAGACCAGCACGTTCTCGCGAGTGGTTCGCAGCGGGCGGCCATCCATGCACTGCACGGTGCACGCACGGACGACGACGCACGGGCACGGCACTTCCGTCCGTGCACTACGTACGTACGTACCTATGATCACCTGCATGCCCCATCAGGTTACCGTGGACCGTACTGCGCTCCAACGAGTGTCGCCACGGCCGAGTCCGTCCCATATCGACCGGCCGGTGTGTACGAGCGAGAGCCGGCCGTAGTGAATAGTTGTGTGGTTCGGCAAAGCCGTCCTTAAATTCTGAACTGATGGGGTACTGATGAATACGCATGATCGTAAACTAAAAAATTCCTCCCGGTGAGAAATCGATAGAAAAATAGTATATACCGACAGAAAATGAGAAAATTAATTTTCCTCTCGTATACGAACAGAAAAACACCGACAAAAATAAAGCAACAGAGAAATAAAGTTTTTCTGTCGGTGAATGAATTTCTCTGCTATTTTTTTTTGTCGGTGTGACAGTGTGAGGTCGACGTAAAATTATATACAGGAAAATTCCATGCCACCAGCTCTAGAATTATTTTCCCTATCATCACTGACCGACAGAGAAACTGATGTCCACCGTCAGAGAAAATAACATTAGTTGTGTTGGTTCATATATTTTCTATAAAACAATGCACTAGCTAGCCAGTCGACCAATTTAAATCCATAAAACAATCTCAAATTTAATAACAATCTCAAATCTAAAATAACATTAGACGTCTTTCACCATTGTGAAATCTAGGGCACATCAAGATCCAGGTGCACCGGTATTTTGCACACGGTTAGAGTAGCCTAAGCAGCAATGCGCACACACACACACTCTATATCGAACGTCCCTCCGTCCTAAATTATAAGCCATTTCAATGTTTTTAAAGAATCAAAATATGTTAAATTTAAACAAATTATATAATAAAACAGTAACATTTATGATACCAAATATAGAATCCTTATTAATTATATTTTCATAGTATTATTTATATCTTTATAATTTTTTTATAACTTTTGGTCAAATTAAACTTGATATTTTGACTCTTCAAGAAAGTTATAATGATTTATAATTTAGGACGGGAGAGTATATTTCTTTTAACAAAAGAGCAAAGTGTGCAACGCGTGAATAAATAAGTATATATGTTCGCTAACGTCGGTTTTCGTTACAAGCAAATTCTTTTTTTATTTCACTTTTTGTTCTTACTAGCAAAATATGCCCGTGCGTTGCTACGGGAGCAAATAGACATTTGTAGAAAAATGAGCACTTTGTTATATTTATTTGTGTTTTATCCTTTGTATTAAAATTGACAACTTTTAAGCTTTTACAACTGACTTTGAAGCAGACTGTCTATATATAGTTTATATACATACTCTCTCATTGAAAGGAGCCTAATAAACTTTTGAATTATAATTTTTAGATTTGATTTTGATTTTATATAGATTGTATAAGTTTCTGTCAATTTGTGCATTGTTCGTGAAAAGACAAGAAGCTAATAACAATACACTTTTTATTGGTAAGCCGAAGTCTATATATATCTTGAGATTGATTTTTATTGTGCGTTGCAACGGGGGGAAAGCATCAAATGGCCATAGAAAGTTATGACATAATGTTACATTCTATTTATGTTTATGTTTTTTATAAAATTTAAAGTCTATAATTTATTTTATTGATAACCATGACATCTATGGTATTAAATAGTTGATATTTAAAATAATATGTAGCTTAGAGACATATTTATTTAATAGTAAAAATAGAAATTAGTCAAACCTTCTCTTACTTTAATATTACCTCTTCATATACCTTAGTATTATATTAAAAATAAGAAGTTTGTTGGTAGCTTTATTTTTTATTTAGATTAGGATTTCTATAAAATATGATATATTAGTTAAATGTATGTAGATTATAAACACATGGACTTATAAAGTGTTCACATAACATAACAACACATCATGCAAAGGTAGTGTAAGCATCCTCAAGCATAAATTTAGTTAAATTAGTAAATTATTGAGATATACAGGAATTATGCTAAAACTTTTACCACAAATCAAGAATCACATTAAATAGGCTATTATAAAATTTTCATAATAATTAGAGCAAGATAACTACAATTTTAGTTTTACACTAAAAAGCATAGGCAAGCATCTACCAACAGAAAAATATACTAAAATTTATGATTTTTTTTTTGTTTACTATATGGATCTAAATATATGGAGCTAAACAAAATTTGTTTTACAATTTTTTAGATTTTTCTATGAATTACTATATATTTATTAATTTTATAGAAGATTTTGCATTAGGAACCCTAAAAAAACTTCTATTCTTTTTCCTCTTCTAGTCTATTAGGATTTCTATAAAATATGATATATCAGTTAAATGTATGTAGATTATAAACACATGGACTTATAAAGTGTTCACATAACATAACAACACATCATGCAAAGGTAGTGTAAGCATCCTCAAGCATAAATTTAGTTAAATTAGTAAATCAGTGAGATATACAGGAATTATGCTAAAACTTTTACCACAAATCAAGCATCACATTAAATAGGCTATTATAAAATTTTCATAATAATTAGAGCAAGATAACTACAATTTTAGTTTTACACTAAAAAGCATAGGCAAGCATCTACCAACAGAAAAATATACTAAAATTTATGATTTTTGTTTACTATATGGATCTAAATATATGAAGCTAAACAAAAATTGTTTTACAATTTTTTAGATTTTTCTATGAATTACTATATGTTTATTAATTTTATAGAAGATTTTGCATTAGGAACCCTAAAAAAACTTCTATTCTTTTTCCTCTTCTAGTCTATTAGGATTTCTATAAAATATAATATATCAGTTAAATGTATGTAGATTATAAACACATGGACTTATAAAGTGTTCACATAACATAACAACACATCATGCAAAGGTAGTGTAAGCATCCTCAAGCATAAATTTAGTTAAATTAGTAAATCAGTGAGATATACAGGAATTATGCTAAAACTTTTACCACAAATCAAGCATCACATTAAATAGGCAAATGTATGTAGATTATAAACACATGGACTTATAAAGTGTTCACATAACATAACAACACATCATGCAAAGGTAGTGTAAGCATCCTCAAGCATAAATTTAGTTAAATTAGTAAATCAGTGAGATATATAGGAATTATGCTAAAACTTTTACCACAAATCAAGCATCACATTAAATAGGCTATTATAAAATTTTCATAATAATTAGAGCAAGATAACTACAATTTTAGTTTTACACTAAAAGGCATAGGCAAGCATCTACCAACAGAAAAATATACTAAAATTTATGATTTTTTTGTTTACTATATGGATCTAAATATATGGAGCTGAACAAAATTTGTTTTACAATTTTTTAGATTTTTCTATGAATTACTATATATTTATTAAATTTATAGAAGATTTTGTATTAGGAACCCTAAAAAAACTTCTATTCTTTTTCCTCTTCTAGTCTATCTATGGGCCGATTGTGGATGAGGCTCTTCCAAGAGTCTATCTATAGATTGGCTGATGAATTTGCACTTAAGCCCCTGTACTTTCTTTAATTTTAATATGTTCTAATATGTATAGGAGATTTTGTATTAGGAACCCTAGAAAATTTCTATTCTTTTTTTTCATCCTCTACTAATTCCAGACGGAAACGGACATATGGAGTGCGGATAGGTTGGCAGAAAAAAATAGGGCAGACTAAAATTTTCTCCTTTTATAAATAGGTATAGATTAGGCAGTGAGAACAAAGGTCACACGACCATGGGGTGTATATATATAGATATGCCGCGCTAACGCTGACACAAATTCTTCTAGAGTTCCTATTCCTATATATATGCTCCCATAAAGCGTCCGTACCATGTTATCATAGCGCATAATTTCAGAAAAATAATTAGAAATGATCGGTGACATGGTCGGAGACCCCACAATTAAATTCGCTCCTGAAATGTATATGAGTGCTCGCTGCACTGGAGAAAGAATCATTCTGCCCCAACCCTGCTAAACTTTGGGCCAATGGCTATTATTCTATAGTCTTGTATATCTCTCTCTCGTATAGGAAGCTATCATATGTGTATACTATATAGTACAGTACTCGCGACATATAAATAAAATCAATAAAAAATAAAATAGTACACACAACATGCATTATTATTATCCTGTACTGTTTCCTATATATGTGCTAAGGAATTTACAGGGAACCTACAATACAAAAAAAAAGCGTGACAGTACACAGTAGTCTATTAATTTGAAAGGATAGTAATGGGCGATCAACCAGTACCACTAATAAATTCCTACTCGTTAATAATTTATTGGATTACACATCTCTGTCAAATCTTAGGGGAAAACAATAGAGCCAATGAACCACTAGATAGATTGAAGTAGAAACCAGAAGCATAATGGAATGCATATAAGCATGCATTATTACTAGTTGGATTTGCACATACATGCATGTGCAGTGGTTTATTATTGTACGTGACAACAAACAAAAAAGTAGAGAATGATGCGTAGTCATCAGCGGTGCGCGCAGTACTCAGTTCCTACACTATATATTTGGCTCATCTCAATGGATTATATTTGTGATAAAGAAAATAGTGGAAAACGTAACTGAATAAAGTGTTTGCACCTTAGAAGAAAATAGCCAAGGGCATATTTGTTCCCAAATTAACAGATCTGATTATTATTTAACTTTTGAACCTTAATGGTTGTTAATCATGATTCACGCCAAAGTGTGATGTGCACTGTTTTTGCTTGATTTTTATATGGATTTTTTGAGCAACGAGCGCGAAAGCCATTGCATGCATTTTTCTTGTTTGATTTTCCATGCATATTCCTTTTTGTAAGGCCTTGTTTAGTTGGTGAAAAATTTTGGGTTTGACTACTGTAGCACTTTCGTTTATATTTGATAATTATTGTTCAATCATAGACTAACTAAGTTCAAAAAATTCGTCTCGTAAACTATAGGTAAACTGGATAATTAGTTATTATTTTATCTATATTTAATGCTTCATACATGTGCCTAAAGATTCGATATGACAGAGAATCTTGAACAAGGCCTAAACATACTTGATCCAAATACTTGAGATTAGCATCAAATTATATGTTAAAAGTAAATAAACAAGTAAGAAGGTGTTTATGAAATCATTTTTCTCTTGTCGAGCGCATATAAAAATACCTCCCTTCTTTTGTATTGTATGAATATGTATTTATGGAGCATTTCGAAGACAAATCTCATGTAATATAGCTATATTCTGGATAATTTTGAATACATTAGTAGTCAGAATTTGAAAATAGTTTGATGTCACGGATTTTAGATCATCAGAGCAACAATGAATAATAAAGAATTACTAGTATTCTTCTCCTTATAGGTGCTACGGTTGATGGTATCTATCTATCTTATATTAAAATAAGCAGATACGATCTTGTCTTATATTATAATAAGCGTAAGATAGCTGCTCAGTCTCACCTGCATCTCTCTCTCTCTCTCTCTCTCCAAGCAACATAGTACAGCGGAATGAATAAACTAACAAAAAGGCAATCTAGCTACCAACAAAATCCAATCAGCTAAGGAATCAAGTGGCTGCAAATACCATGGGGCTTCAAAAATCACAGTTCGTTCCTAATAGTGCCTGATGTAATAAGGCCTTGTTTAGATGTGAAAAAATTTCAGATTTTGCTACTGTAGCACTTTTGTTTGTTTGTGGTTAATATTGTCCAATTATAGACTAACTAAGGTTAAAAGATTTGTCTCGCGATTTACAGTCAAACTGTGTGCAGTGATTAGTTTTTATTTTCTTCTATATTTAATGCTTCATGCATGTGCCGCAAGATTCGATGTGACAGGGAATCTTGAAAACTTTTTGGATTCCAGGGTGAACTAAACAAAGCCTAAACTATAGCAACGTAACTGATCTCAACTCATGAAAGAAGCATCATGATATGTAGGGTCAGCAGACTGCTGTCATCCTCGAATTCATGAAGAAAAAAAAAACGGTCACACAGGCATTTCGTGTAGTAGGATATGCACTGTAGTTGGTTGGGTCCATATTGCCGCACAGAAAGCTGTGTGCATGTGTATACCCATGCAAGCTCCAACACAGTACCTCATTGTACTGTTTGCACCACAATCTCCACACGCTAGCTGCTGGTTCTGAAAAATAAGACGGCAGCAGAATGTGGAAGCGTTACCAAGCTTTTGCGCGCGGTTCCCATTCATACAAGAAATGAAGAAACCCATACGATCGATACTTCCTTGCCTGCTGCATATGTCCATATATATATATATATATATATATATATATATATATATATATATATATATATATATATATATATATATATATATATAAGTCAGCAACCACGCGACAGGCTAGCTAATAGCGTATACCATGCTGATCCATATGATTCAATCACCAGTAAAAGATGCAGCTAGCACTGCCATCGGTCGACATTGCACTATAATACTATATATATAAATAATGTAATTAATCGCGTCTAGTATATGTTGCTTCACTAAACAAGCAAACTAACAAATTCGACTAGCTAGGAGTACCTCACTAGCTAATACTAATCAGTTTGCTAGTAGCAGTAATCATTTTATAAGGGAAAAAATATACAAAGAGATGGAAGGACAGGAAAGAACAAAAGCGAGGAAGGGGGTGGCTTGTACGTTAGCCCTATATATGCGCAGCGAATTGTACGGGCGCAAATTTTTATGTCACGGCCCAATCATCACAGATCGAGAATCCAATGATGCCTGTCGTCACTGCCTCCAAGAACAATTCCTCTAGCTAGGCTCTAGCTAGCGTCCGTACACTCCACTGTGCCGTATAGTAACAAAAAGCTATATATATAGAGTACTCAAAGATACTACTAGAGTATATATATTCAGTCGAACGTTGCAGCCACGGGCCGGATCAAATCAGAGGAAACAAAAGCACAAGCAACTCAGAGGTTCCTCAACCTCTTCTCAAAGGAAAGATCTCAAATCCTAAAGATCCCCAGAAATAGGAATTCTAAGGCTCATGAGCTAGCTAGATCTGCTCTCAGATTACAAAATGCTTGTAACTTAGAGATCCTATGTACAAATGACAATCATGGAAGCAGCTACCCGCTGAAGCAGGAGCTGTGCAATGTAACTTGGGAGAACATCTCCTTTCTAGCAGCTTATTGCTGCCAATAATAAAATTGAGATCTTGTCAAAAAAAAACTTGTTTTGCCACTCCTTATATATATCTAGTCTAGCTATATACCTATATATATAGCTAGCTGCTTACACTTTTAATTATTGGATGAATAATAACAGGCAGCCAAGATTTAAAACTCTGTCGAGCTTCCGATCGATCGCGATCGATCGATTGATCAACAAGTGTGGTCTACCACGCATTGATTCCAGACAAGACTCGGCATGCGAGAGAATTGAAAGCAATGACACGGGTTTCTGTGAGCATATAGCAGGCAACAAGCTTGCACGGTGGTGGGTCATCTCTCGAATTGAAGCGAGCTAGATATGCATATATGTTTCGTGAAAAAAAAATGGGCCGAGGAGGCCAAGTGCAAGCACAGTGCTCAGCCACAGTGGCGGCGATCGAGCTGGAGAGCTGGTCACAGAGGCCAACGGCCGACGGCGGCGGCTGCTGAATGCTGACGAGGAGGGGGCCACGCGTGCATGCAAAAGACAAGGGTGAGGGATTCATTCGCTTCCTTTTCCTCGCATCAGGCACTCGATGATCAGCAGGCAGGGCTAGCAAGCATAGCGTGGGGGCCGGCGCTGCTGCTGGCTGCTGGCCCACGCCGCGCGCGCGTGAGAAAGTCACAGGGAGAGGGGGAAAAGGCTAGCTACTGTTCTTCTTCCTTCCTCTCTCGGCTCTGTACGTCTTCACTCCATCTCTTTCTCCTCGAAAAAGAAACATGGCTGCAACAGACCGGGGAGGGGAATAATAGTCGAGCTGAGAACGGCAACCGGAAAAAAAGGGCTGCAGGAATGAGGTAGATCGGGGCCAGATCGGGAACGAATGCGATCGGCCTTCATCAGCAGGGGTTCAGACTTCAGACTTCAGAGAGGGAGAGAGAAGATATGCATATATATATGCATCTTGAATTCTTAATACTCGGATATGTATTTTTTCCTTCTCTCACAAGAGTTTGTTTGGATATGTATCCACCTCAATCCATGTAAAAATTTAATCTGAAAAAAAAGAGGAGAAGCATCAGCTGAGACAGTGAGACAGCAGTGTGCTGGGCTAGCTATAGCTGCTGACCGTGTGTGTGCGTGTGCATGCATGATTTGGTGATCAGTGGGGAGTGAGATCTTGCAGAGAGAGAGAGAGACTGAGAGAGAGAGATAGTATAGCGGTGGACGACGCGCGCGCGTGCGCACGTGTGGTCAGCGCCATGGGCCTGAGCATGCAGTCCAATCGGGCGGGGGACCAGCAGTGCGCGTCGCAGATCTTCTTCCTCTCCAATCCATCCGATCGAGCTCGCGCCCTGTTTTATTTAAGACCACGTACAACGCCGCCGCCGCCAGGAGGACACACAAGCCAAGCCCCACGGTCCACCACCCCAGCTAGCGTGCTGAGAACTGATCGACCCCTGCCTGCGTGCATGGCCACTTGGCAGCAGCAAGCTAGCTCCGATCCGTACTTCTGGGCTTCTGGCCATGGCGACTCCACCATCATATCATTCATCAACGCCAACCAACCGCCTTATCCTACTGACTCTAGCTACTGTCAAGTGAGCTCTGAGAGCATGTGTATTAAGGTAGAAATGCATGCAGATGCAGGCTAGCTAACGAGAGGGACTGGATATTTTTGGGATAGAAATTAATTGCTGGCAACAGTGTGGATGGATGTGTATTCAGCAGTGTTGCTAGCTAAAGCTTTGCAACTGAGGGCACACACCATTGATGCAAGCCTTAAATTTGCACCTATTATTTGCACAGTATAAGCACAACACGGAGTTAAGTAAGATGCATGAGGTGAGTACCATTACTTTGTACTGCATCTCGACACTGCATGCATGTTTATTTATTATGTAACTATCTATATCTGCTCCGATCCGTATGTAGCAAGAACTATAGAGAAATAGTAATCGGTCAAAGAAGCTAGATGGATGGATATATAAATCCTGTGCTAGCTCATCAAACATGTACATGAAGATCTCAAGTTTGCAATTAGCCTCAAATAAAAATCTTGCTCTTTTAATTATCTCACTCACCATGGGTACGCATGAGAGAGACATGGGCAAGCAACAAGAGTACAAGACCTCTCTCTCTATATATATTAATTCATTCACTTCCTCCGATCCTGGATAGATACTACAAACTTTTGCCAATTGACATGTATTATTATTACTGACTGACCATAGTAGCCGTCTAATTCAGCATAGTGAAAATGGCTCGAGTAGAGAGCATGCAGCAAGAAATCCAGCAAATTAAACAAAAGGGAGAAAAAAAAGCATGAGCCCAGGCCCAGATGCGGTTTGTAAAGAGCAAGAACGATGGTGAAACCAAATGGCAGAAGAAATATATAGCTCAAATGTTGCAAATTAAAGCTCGAGGTATAGCGAGAGACGTACAGAAGCAAATAGACATGGTTTGCAAAAGTGATTCTACTATACTCGGGATGTGCTGGTCGGTGCAGCAGCAGCAGCAGCAGTGGTGCCGCTTCCCTGGCCGGTGGTCGGTGCAGCTTTCGTCGCCGCCGCGCTGCCACCGGACCCGTCCCCGGCGGCACCAGCCTCCCGTGCTGCTGCTGCGGCCGAAGACGACGACGCCTCCCCTGAGCCCGCCGCCGGCTGCTTGCGCTTGCGGCTCTTCTTCTCGTAGGGTATGCCCCTTGCCTTGGCCTGCGCGTCGCGGACGTCGCGGAGGTAGATCCGCACGGCGCGTGCCGCGAAAGGGTTGGACTCCGGCGCGTGTCCGCTCTCCTCGTACGCGGCGCGGAGGCGGCCGATGAGCGCGTCGAGGGATCCCCAGGCCTGGCGCAGCGGGCACGGGCACGGCGCCGGCGGGTTAGGCTGGCCGAAGTAGGCGCACCCGGCGGCGTGCACCTTGGTCTTGCCGAACTGGTCCAGGTACTTGAGGAACTCGATGACGTGCGCGCCGCTGCAGCGCGCCAGCGTCAGCGGCGGCCGGTGGTTCCGCAGGTACTGCAGGAACGTGTTCCAGTCCCGACGCTTCTGCGACTCGTACCTGCTGAGCTGCTGCTGCGGCGGCGGCGGCGCCTGGTGGGGCTGGGCGGCGGCGGCCTGCTGCGGCTGCGCCTGAGCCAGCGGCTGGACCTGATGGTGCTGCTGCTGAGGCGGCGGCGGCGCGTGCGCGTCGTCGTCGCCACCGCCCCTCGCCGCCGAGGACGACGGCCCGGCGGCTGGCCCCGAGGGATCCATGCACACGCCGGCCGACGCAGCTGCTGAGATGCTTGCTGCTCTCCCGGCCCGGGGCCGGGGCCGGGGCGCGGGCGTGCTAGCTAGCGCGCGATCGTGCGGATCAGTGGAGACGCGCACCGCACCGGCCGTGTCCGGGGCGGGCGCGGGGTTGGGTCGCGATGGGATGCGGGGGAGAGCGACGGGCAGTGGAGTGGAGAAAGGGAGGTGAACTGAACGACGCTGCTGCTGCTGCTGCTGCTGGCCTGCTATACGAGGGAGGAGGAGAGGGAGCCGAGTGAAGTGAAGGGGCCGGGACGGGGACGGAGGCGTGATGGCGACAGGCGGAGGCGCGTGGAGGGTGGGGGCCGGCGGCCATTCACGTGGTGGCCCCCCGCCCAGAACACAATTCCGTTCCTTCCGCGTCTCTCTCTCTCTCTCTCTCTCTCTCTGCGGGCGTAGTAGTAGGGTACGTACGCGGCGTATAGGTTTGGGGGATTCATGGGATCACGCGCGTACGGCCGCGCGTATGGGTGAGCAGTGCGCCGGCAGTCCCGTCCCGTGGCTTCCGCCGCATGTACTGTATACTACTACCGGTCTGGCGGTCTCTGCCGAGTCGCCGGCGGCCCCGGTACGGTGGCATGATTCGAGCGCGTCGTCAGATGTGGCTAGCGTTCATAGGTCCCCGGCCGGTGTGGTGGTGTCTGCTGTGTGTACCGTGTCATCAGTGTAATCCAGAGCGCTTGTCGGACGAGCATAACTATGATGATGAGCCCTGTACTGTTCCCAGCTTCGCCTACCTACACTACACACTACACATTCTTCTAAAACCTTTTTCTCTTTTATTACAAACTGCTACTACAGCAAGCAGCAGGACGTTGTTTCAAGCTTTGTATTATTTCATTCCTTTTTTTTTCCTTATTTGCACTTTACTACCTTCCAAATGGAAATCTTTTTAAATTTATTACAATGATGCGCACGCTAGCCTTCCGATATTTTTATTTTTTTAGATTTAGATTTCAAATTTTAGCTAACCGGCCGGTGTTTTGCGCAAGTTGGATTCTGCGAGCAAACGACCATCAGGTTGTACAGGGAAAAAAATGTTGTTTGTACACACTACACAGACGCTAGCTGCTCACGCGCTATATATCCTGTTTATTTTAACTCCGCGATCCATCTAAATCTTTTGCGTGTCTCTGTTTATCAAACATCTTCGCGCTAGACTTCAGGTGTCACTTTCCGAGACCAAGTTTTTGCAATTTGATATATCTGAGCAGGGATCTGTTGCTGTTAAAAAGTAGAGGCTCGTGACAGTAACAGAACTATACTATACCTGTGCACGATAAACGTTGCTTTCTTCTGAAAGCGAGTACAAGATACGAGTGATATTGCTTGCTACTTTGATTAATAATATAGGGCATTTTGATTTGATATCATCTTTCTGTAGATCCATTGTGATTTGAGCTTTTCTAGCGGTGAATATAGTATATTGCCCATTTTTATTGCTGAAATACTTTAACTACGAGTAACTGTGAAGGTACTCCGGCCCGCCATCCAAAAAAATTTATCATTCTAATTCAAAATTTGTCCTACAGAAAATTCTCATTGTATCCTCTAGACAACTACTCCCTCCATTTTTATTGAGAGGTCCATCATATATCCACAGCTGGTGTTGTTCGCCTTGTTGCCTCTCTTGCTTTCTCCTTAATGAAATACGTGCCTTGCACGATCTAAAAAAAAATATTCTCCATTCCGATGGCTGCATGTGGGATCCTTATTATAGCTACATACACAATTAACTAAGCTAAGAGCATCTCCAAGAGACTTTGTATATTCTTCCTAAATGCTAGGAATAGCAATTTTGGTGAAAAACTACCCTCCAACAGCTTCTCTAAATGGTCATCCAAATATAGCCATTGTCTATTCCGGGGTTTTCGCTAGCCAAATATAGAAGACGAGAATGACTCTCTAGAGTGCGCATGAGATTTAGCAAAACTGTTGGAAAGTAAAAAAATATAGAAAGCATTTTTTATGCAAATGGCTCTCTAAATAATAATTTAGAGAGTGAGATTTAGAAAGGCTCTTGGAGATGCTCTGAGCATCTCCAAGAGACTCTCCATATCCTTCCTAAATGATAGAAATAGATATTTTGGTATTAAAAAAAAATCCTCCAACAGCTTCTCTAGCTAGATGGTCATCCAAATATACTCATTTTTTTATTTCGTATTTTTACACTAGCCAAAGATAGAAGACAAGAATGACTCTCTAAACTATGCATGAGATATAAAAAAACTGTTGAAGAGTGAAAAGATATAGAAAGTGATTTTTATGCAAATAACTCTCCAAATGATGATTTAGAGAATGAGATTTAGAAAGGCTCTTGGAGACGTCTAATAAATACAAGTTCCATGGTCATTTGTGTTATTACACAGTCTGTCAACACACAGTCTGTCTATAGTTTTCTACGAAAAGTTTTTTAGGACCGCAGAAGTACCACAAGTATGAATTGGTCTTATATCTCCTATTTCATTTAATCTTTTTCTAGATTACTATGTTTTTTCTTAATAAAAAGGCTCATTCTAGCCACAATGTATCTTCTCCTTTTCCTAGGTGAACATGAGTTCAAGGCCTTGTTTAGCAATGCTGCATCTCAGAGCTCAAGTGTACTATAATCTAGCAAAAAGCCACCAACCATAAAAAAACCAAACTCTAAACAATTAGGAGCCGGTGAAGCTATTTTTTTTCTTTCTTCACCGACTCCTAAAGCCATTGCTACAATATGTGCTATAGTGGAATAATGGATAAGCTAGATCCACCACTACTGGTTGAATTGAGACGTTTTCTATCATTTGGTTCTGGGACAAGGTAGGATATGGGACATGACCATCCAAGCTTTTAAGAATAGGATGATCCCCACTTGTTTGTATAGTTAATGGAATGGGATAATCTTAGTTTTTTGTTTGATAGGAGGGACAAGGAGAGATGGAACATACTCCCTTCATCCAAAATAGTTGATGCTTTTGCTATCAATCTAGGCATACATTTTGTCCAAATTCATAGCTAAGTGTCAACTATTTTTGGACACAGGAGTAATGTGTTTCTTGAATCTGTCTGACATTGTTAGCCTTCCTAGTGCTAGAACTACCGACCATGGACAATGACACAAGCATTTGATCATCAAGCAACTCACATCCATGATTCAGCCTGAGTGGCAAGAGCTGCATGAGTTGCTTGTATAGCCGATTGGTGAGCAGCCTTCAAGGGCTGAGTCAGATTACTAGTAGTGGCAACCGCACCTTCCATGCTTGTTGGAGAAATCTATCGGCCACGGTGAGTTCTAGATCAATAACTGACATTCAAAGGTTTCTTGATCTCTTGCAAACCTATTTGCTTACCCATATTCACAAATCCATAGCATGAATGACTGGAACCAAAGTGGAGAGAGATAGAGAGATGAAGATTATGTTCATCAAGACCTCAACCTCAAGCATCAATGGTGCGCATATTCATGGTGCTCGAAACCTCAATCAAGATAGAGCGCATTAAGTGCACGTAGTGGTCGCATCCAAATAGGAGAAGCAATAGACCTCGATGGAGATGTATTATAAGACCATGAAGAAGTGGTAGGTTTGCTTATGTAGATGTAGTGGAGGAGGCGCTCGGTGATTGAGCTAGGTGGGCACAAAAAGGGAATCTAGAAACAAACGCTCACACTGTCTAAGTGGGACAAACTGGTCTACTGTTTATCTGGGGATGAGCTCATGCGATGAAGGAAAGGGAGTATTCCCTATAAGGGGTAGATCCATCCTAGAAGACCTAGTACCGAATACCATTATGAAGGAGGACATCCCCACTTATCCCTATCCTGCTATATAACACCTAAGCCATAGGGCGAGTAGCCTTAGCATGTTAACACACAAATCTTAAGGCCTTGTTTGGATGTAGTCGTATTCACATCAATCCACATGTGTTGAGGTGGATTGGAGTGGAACTTGAACTAAATTCCACTCCAATCCACGCTAACACACATGGATTGAAGTAAATACGACAACATCCAAACAAGGCCTAAAGGATATCATATCCAAAAAAACATCGAGTGTTGAAACCAACACTAAAGCCCTAGTGAAGAGCATGATTTTATAAATAATTACTAAAAAATACTAACTAAAAAATATACCAATAGGAGCACTTTAAGGACACAAAGAACCAAATATCTAATTCCTCTAACTATTTTATCTAACTAAACTTCCTAGCCAACATTGCAGTGAACAATTAAATTGTCCCTTTATAAATACTAATACTTAACCCTAAACTGTAGAATCCTAAAAACCTACTCATTTCATCATTACATTCATGCATCACCCACTCATTAATTCATCTACCATTTCATGTGAAAAGGAGGGAGGGGTTTGGGTGCACTCATGGCATGGTAGTACAAGTAGAGGATGATCTAACCCGATAGTGGTGGAAGTCAGGAATGATCCATTAGTGGTGGATTAGAGAAGATTCGATCGTTGTAGAGGAGGAACATACGATGGTGGTGGTGGCCGCAACATCATAGGAAAACAAGGCCGTCACAGTGAAGGAACAAGGCCGATATGGCATAGCCAAATAAGGTGGCAAGGCCATAAGGCATCAGTGTGGTGACGTGGCATCACAGAAATGTGGCCTATTTCAGGGACAGGGTGGTAGGTGGCAAGTAAGGTGCTAGACTTAGTGTTTTGAAATGGAAGAGACAAATATAAGGTTCTCTAATGTAGGGTTGAGTTAAAAGTGATGGAGTGATATGAAAAATCCAGCACTTGTGACATTAAAGAGTTTTGTGTTATAATGAGAACCATCACTTTTGACATAGTAAAAGGTGATGCCTTTCGTTAAAGATCATCACCAGCTTACAAGATAGTCTGATTTTGAACCTTGAACTACGAAACTAGGTAACAGGTGCCTTCAACTATCAAAATCGGATGAATTTGTCCCTTTTTGTTAGTTTTAAAGGTGATTTCGATTTTCTAAAAAAATAAAAATACAGTTTGACCTCTAAAAATTCATAATTAATTTATTGTAATTTAGAAAAATATGAAACTAGTACCAATTTTGTTCCAAAAGGATTATGTATGGTGCTCTATTTAGAATTATTTGGATCTTAGTTCTATGATGAAAAATCAGACTATCATGCATGTAAGTTGGAGGTTGAAAATGCATTTTACCCTTTATTTTTTATCGGTGACGTTTCAAAAGGGCCCGTCAGGCCGTCACTATGTATTTTATTTAAGCTTAACGATATCCGTGTACAGTGACTGCTCCACGTATAAGTTGACTGATAGCCTTTTTTAAGAGTTAAAGGGACGACGCCCCAGTGCATTGCATATATATATATTATGCATTTCAACAAGACCAGAAAATAAGTAGGCTGAGTGGCTGGTGGATCAGACTCGAGTATAGCCCATTGTAATGCCAGTCAGTGCAGCAAATTGGACTCTCTGCACTACGAAATGGAAGTGCTAGCTTCTGCTACATACTGTTGAGTGCCATTTTCCTTCGAAGTTAAGACAGGGACCGCTGCTAATCTGGATCTAATCTGGGAGAACCTCGCTGAGAAAGAACGATTACCTGGGAGCAAAAAAAGTTGCTGAAATACAGACATTTTGTCAACGCATTCACCGCACGAGGGTGTACCATCTCAGTTTAGCAGCCTCTCGCAAATCCAGCAGCATGTTCTCAACGAAGAGACGTGCGGTTTCGCTTTGTTTCCATGGCAGCCAACAAACCATGGTTTTAAACAGGAAAAATGGGAATTGTTGGCGTCAGATCTGGACATAGTGTGCTATTCTCTCCCTCCTTTTCCATAGGATGACAGTAACTGCATTGGATTATTAGTGGAACACTGCCAACTCGATGGTGTCCTTTCCTTAATAAAGTAGTCAAACAGTTGAAATATTAGGCGAGACGTCCATGTCTGCATTTTTAGTCCTTAACATTCTCGACAATACTCAAGAGCCTATCTCACCTGGGAGCTGGGGCTAGCTGAAACATTTCCATGAACTTCAGTTCCACACATGCGCACACGTGTCTGGCTGAAATCTCTTGCTTCGTCTCCTTTTCGGTCATCTCCGTCGAACAAGCAGAGGGCACGCCCGTGTACTGAGCTAGCTAAACCACTCAAGGCTAGTTAATTAATTTATCTGATGGTTCATTCACGCAGGTTATTAGTCGAGAGACAAGAGCCTAGATATATGTTGTTCATTCATCACTACTCCAGGAGCTGATTCATCACATGAAAGTTCACCAGATAGCAGCGAGATTCCATCAGCATGAGTGTATGCATATGCATGTACATGCATGCATCTCCTAGGCTAATATATATAGCGCCCTTTGCGGCGCCAACAAAGGGTTTTCCTGTTCAGCGTTTCAAACGTGAACCTTGCTGGCCATCATAAGCAAAACAACAGTACTTGGTGCGTGCCTGCTCTTGGAGACGTCAGTCAAATACCTACGACGGACGGACGATTCCCCTAGCTAGGTTAACCTCACCTTTCTATCCTGAAGCGACGAGGACGACGACGACGACGATGGATGGAAAGCTAATATGCTGGCTGGCTAATATTTGCAGTGTCCCGATTGCGATTTGCGCGTACGTCATAGATCCTCCGAGATCAGTTGGGCCGGATGGCGATCACTAGCTTTAGTCTGCTTTCTCTGAGCACTAGCTTGATTGATGCTTATTTTACTTCGCAAATACGTACGGCTTCTTAACCCATCTGGACTGTAAATAAGGGGAGAAAAGAAAACCTCTGCCAACGCTGATGGACAAGTCTCCCCCCTGATTACGACCGCGCGCGCGTGGCAGGAATGCGCGTTGTTCAATTCTCCATCAGGTGCCGTCGCCGTTCGAGAGGGGGGCGGCGGCGCGGGCGCGACACACCGGCCGCCGCCGCCCGTCGGGTTCCGGAGGCGGAATAGATTTGAGTTTGACCGTGAGCACTGAGCAGTGAGCTAGCTAACCTGCGTCCTAACTGCAGACTGCTGCCTGACGGCTAACGCTATGCACACCGAGGCCTGACGTCAGGCAGTCGGGATGTGTAGCGCTGAGCGTCAGAAGCATATATAGCCATATAAATACTACAAAACTAAGCTTAATTGGCTCGAAGATTGTAGCAAGGAACGAGAAAAGTGACAATAATAGTGCTCCAAAAGTTCAAGAATATATATGTACTGTAAACTTTTAGTGGACTGTTGAAGGCAGATTCTGTAGTAACAAATTAGTAGGGCAACCTCGTTCCCATTTCTATTAACTCTATATATCTATCATGAAGAGTATGAATGACGGTTCAACAATGGCGGCGGTGTCGCCGTTGCAGTTACATCTTGTGTAAAATAAAATCAATAGTTGCAAAACTAGACACCCGTTATCTACCTGTCACTATTAGAGGCAAACTAAAAAGGGTAAAACAGCTGATCCCATCTTCTCTATGTACATCAACTTTCAGCAGCAGATGCAGCTCTGGCAGGCGCGAGATGGTCGTCGAGCTCAGACACCGGTGCTGTAGAATTGATCTTCATATATGTTAAGTCTGTACAGCAACATGCTTGTTATTCTTCAGAACTTCGACCAGTGCCCTCCAGATTCGTTGCCAAAAAAATTGTTGGCCACAGGCTGCTGCTGCAACTGTTAAACCACTTCTTTCTTATCAGCGTTGCCAATTCTACAGCTGGACACCTGCATCCTTGAGCGCGGCAGTCACGGTTGCAGAGGCCTCCTCGAGTGTTCTTGCCTTCTTCACAGTATTGAATGCCTCTACGATGTCACCTTCCTGCCATTCATCGAAGTCATCTACCCCAATACCACACTCTAGCCCAGCACCAACCTAGTGGAAAAGGAAAATTCCAGTTCACATTGTTAGCACTGGTTGTAGTCTCACAGTACAAACAGAGGATGCATGAACATAACAAAGTAATTCTGTATCACTAAGATAATTAGTTTTCCCAGTTCAGAAAGTAATTTTTGTTTGTTCAATAGTCAATACAAGATCAAATGTGCATCTTTGATTAACTTATTAACCAGGAAGTGAACTGCAGTATGAAGATTTGAAGACTCGGAGTGTAAATTCCATACCTCCTTTACAGCTTCTTTCACCCTTCTCAAGGAATCAAGCGAACCCACATATACTTCTTTCCCTTTGCGAAGAACCCGAACATTACAATCTTGAACAACTTTTCCTGTAGTAATCATGCAGCCTGCCACCTTTCCACTGCCACTACTAAAAACAGCTCGAACTTTTGCAGAACCAATTGGTACTTCCTCCTGGAGAAGAAACATGTATTCAGGATAAACAGAAAAGTAGCTCACTAAAGTTACTCAGCCTTTACAAAACAGAAAAACTCCCAGTTAGAATCCTAATGGAGAAATTAATGAATACTCATTTAATTGAAGGATGAAGAATCTATCAACTTTGGAAAGATGTTGAACTACAATTAATGATGACAGCCCATTGACTTTATGGACTTCTTTCGGTCAACTGATTTAAAATCCCAAAAGTATCTGTTACCTCAGCAGGTTCAAGAAGACCTTCCATGGCATTCCGTAAATCATCAATCAAATCGTAGATCACTTTGTACAGACGAATTTCAACACTTTTCTTCTTAGCATAGTTTTTAACTGATCCTGGTGCTCTGACATTAAAGCCAAATATAATTCCTTCTGAAGCAACAGCCAGATCAACATCGCTAACACTCACATCTCCTGGAGCTTGAAGGAGGAACCTCAGAGAGACATTTTCTTGTGGTAGAGCTTGGATGGCTTGCCTAATGGCCTCGATTGTACCCTATTGATCAATCCTTAGTATTTTCAGAAAGAAAGAACCATTATTAGAAACAAAATGTTTACATATATCACCCACTACCTGAAAATCAACTTTAAGGATAACATTTAGCTCATGTGTATCAATTCCAGTTTGCTTCGCAGATGAAACCGATGCTGCAATAGATGAAAGCGTGACTTTTCCTTCCCCAGCTTTTGCAGATATCCTTTCTAGCCGCAGTGCTTCAGCACGCTCATTCGCCCTTTCACGTGCAACATCAAGGTTGTCAACAACCTCAAATTCATCACCAGCAAGGGGAACATTATTGAGGCCAATAACCTATCAAGAGTTTTTGATAAAAAAAATCAGGATGCTTATATCACTGCTGTTCCATGAGCGTTCAACCATTGTTTAAAGCAAAAGGAATCATCCTTTGAAGGTATAATGCAAGCTTGAAACACATAGGTACTCTACTATTTTTGTTTTGTCACACTGCTTTGGAGAATCCATGACTGACACAGAGCGAATTTCTAAAGTCCAGGCTTATCCACTTGAAATCTTTTTTTTTAGGAACAGCGGGGGAGCCCCCTACCTTATTTTATATATAAATATGAAAGAAAAAAATGTACTGAGGTGTAATTCATAACAAATCTGGCATTTAGTCCTCAATAAAAAAACAATTAATGCAGAAAAATAAAGCAGAGTTATCATGGTGATATATGTCAGTTATCAAGATCCAGTTTTGTTGTTCCAATAACCTTATTTTAATAAAGGAGAAACATTCGGTGCATTCTCATAGTATAACTTTACATGACTCATATTCACAAGAGCTAATGTATATTTTGCGGCAAAAGCAAGTGAATGCAATTCTAGTATGTACATAAAACATAAATATGTTAGAATAAGAAGAGTAGGAAGGAATCACAGAAGAGAAAATTGAAGAAAATAGGGAATGAAAAACCTGCACGGCATTGGATGGTCCTGCTTTGTCAACGAGCTTCCCACGATCATCATACAATGCACGGATCTGTCATAATATAGGTGTGATGTTATATACCAATCAATCCACAAATATGTGTTAGATTTTGTTTTTCTAATGCTACATTGTACTCTCAACATATTAACAAATGCAATGAATAAGAATATAGGAGACCAACCTTTCCATAAGCTTCACCACACACAATAATATCAGCTTTGTTTAGGGTTCCATTCTGAACAACTAAGGTAGCAAGAGGCCCTTTGGCCTTGTCAAGGCATGCTTCAATAACAGTGCCCTTCGCATTTCTATGTGGATTGGCCTTTAATTCTTGCAACTTCAAATTTGCAACAAAAGAAAAGGTCAAAAAAGAACTTAATAGATTGCTAGAAAACATTGCGCAAACAGAAACGTACCTCTGCAACAAGCATGACAGTCTCTAGAAGTTCATCAACATTGTCCCCAGTAAGAGCACTTATCTGGTAGATATCAAATAAAATGGCTCAAATAGGTAATAAGATACTATACTATTGAACTACTGTTTTAAAATTGGCACAATCAGCAACCTGAATCATTGGGGTGTCACCACCCCACATTTCTGGCATGAGCCCAATTTGGGAAAGCTCTTGCATAACTCGTTCTGCATTAGCTCCCTCCTTGTCTATCTGCTTCCATGTGAGTTCAATGAATTCTAAGAAGGGGCTCGTAACAATTTATACCAATGGAGAATACAAGGAAATGATTTGAAAAGGGACCTTGTTTATTGCTATTATAATTGGCACTCCGGCGGCCCTTGCATGTGCAATTGCCTCACTTGTTTGTGGCAGAACACCATCATCCGCAGCAACAACAACAATACAGATATCAGTTACTCTAGCTCCTCTGGCTCTCATTGCACCAAATGCCTGACATATCAAAGAATTAAGAATGGCAATGTCATATGCATAAATGTACATACAACAGAAAAGGGTGAAGTATGGAGTACATGACAACAGAAGTTATATTTATATACCTCATGTCCTGGAGTATCCAGAAAAATACAGGCTTGAGGGTTTCCATCTACTGGTACAAGAACCTGATATGCTCCAATCCCTTGTGTGATACCACCAGCTTCAGATGCTACCACCTATAAGGAACTTGGGTTAGATCAATAATTGCTTAGGAATTTTATTCAAAATAAAAAATACAAAAACTTCCATATATCACTGACAGGAGTAACACATCAAAGATAAGCTATTATAAGTTTACCTTGCTCTTGCGTATATAATCCAACAGAGTTGTCTGCAAACAAAAAATAGCAGCGTCATACAACCAATACTTTAGAAAAGTTGAGAGTTACAAAACGTAGCATCAGACTTGGTACCTTCCCATGATCAACATGTCCCATGATAGTCACAATGGGAGGTCTCACTTCCAATTTATCCAAATCTTCCTCATCAAGGAACTCCTTCTTCTTCGCCATTTCCTCCACTTTCACAGGACCACTTTCTAGTACTTCAACATCATATTCCATGCAAACCATCTTAACCAAATCTTTATCCAGAGTCTGAACATTGTCAAGCATAACTCCTCTCACCGATAAGAATCGTAAAATTTCTGATTCACTAACTGCCAAGTCATATGCCAAGTCCTCAATCAGCATACCTTCTTCACCAACTTCAAGGATCTCAACTCTGACTGGCTCTTCAGCTTGCATAGCCGAGAGCCTTGCAGCCCGGCGTTTTGCCTTGCTCCACCTCCTACCCTTGCGCACTGCAACACCAGAAATTGGCACATCAGCAGTATCCTCATCAACTAATCCATCATCATTGGGCATACGTCGCCGGGAACCAGCTTGTGTGTCTGGTTTTTTGCGACGATCAACTCTGACTTTTGCTGGTGGGCCTCGCACTGGTTTTAGAGGATCTAACAATTCCTCAGGTACAATCGGATCAACTGCTGCCCTCTTGGAAGCAAATTTATCAATAAGGATGGGTCCTTTTTTCTCCTTTGATGTATCGGACTTGACAGGCCGACGAGGAGGCGGTGCTACAGAAGGTTTAGATAGTAGCGGAGGGGCAGGTTTCGATGGAGATGACACTGAAGGTTTAGCTACAGGTATAGACTGACTCCTACTTTCAGTTCGTGGTTGCTCTCTAATGACCTTACGTACAGTTGGCACAGGGTTCCCCTTCCGCCATACACTCTTCAGTGTTTTTGTCTTCCTCGAATTCCCACCTTCCTCCACTAATGTTGGTCCTGGACCGTTATTCGGAACATTATTCTGCCTTGAACTAAGGTTGCCACCATCTGCACTACCAAAGCTCGAGGCCTCAAGCTTCTCCGCCTTCTCCAATACAGCGTCCAATGACTCCCTGACCTTCTCTCTGTCATCTAAAGTTGCTCCTGCTGACTTCTGATCAGGCAGTGATGCTGTTCTCATGCTCTCCGGTGGTCCATTTAGCTGGACTGGCTTCTGTGGTGGTACTGGCTTCTGTGGCGGCTTCAGAAGGAGATCATTGTCGTCATCAGCCTTCACACTGACACTCCCTCTTGACGAGAACTGAACACCCTTCTCCTCAATCAGATTAGTGATGACCATACACCTGCAAAGCCTCCCAGGCTCATACTGCCACCGCCTTATGCCGTCGAACCCCGTGAAGCTGATTCTTGTGACCAAGTGCGCCCTCCTTGCAGCAGAAGCAGCCGGGAGTGGGCCAGACCTCCCATTGCTTCCGAGGTTGGTGACAGAAGCAGGAGATGCCATGGCAATATACTCTTAGCAATACTGCCCTGCACTCATAAATGTTGAGAACACAAGGTATTTGATAGCAGGGCTACCTGTTGGAGAATCAAATACAAAATCAAATTGTGTAACAAAATTCAAGCTCACTTAACAGACCCAGAATAAAATGTGTGGCTAGGAAATTTCAATTCTAAGAGAATCTGAGGAAAGACCAAAATTTGAAGCAGTAATCGAATTCAGTGAACACACCAGATAAATACCCTTTCTCCTAAATGCTTGTTTGCGAGCGCACAGTATTTGCTTATGGACTGCACACACTGGACGACAAGGGGAAAAAATGTGAAAAAAAAAAATTAAAGAGGCCGGTTAGGCGGTGCAGGTGACGTGGGCGGCCGCCGGAGAAGAGAAGGCGGCGTTGCGACGCGGGAGCCGGCGGGAGGCGGGGGAGCTCGAGCCGGAGACGGAGAAGATGCTGGGATTAGCGGCGGCTGCGGTGGCGGCCTCACGGGCGGCGGCGAGGGCGGCGACGCCTGACTATCCGAGCCGGGCGGGCAAGCGGCGGCGGCAGCGGGGGAGCGTGGTGGAGGGAAGAAGATAAGATATAGAGAGAGGAGAGGTGAAGATTAGCAGCATGTGTGGGCGTTTCCGCTTGCACACGCACGCGCGCTAGTTGAGTTCGGGGTGCAGGGTGCAGGGAGCTCGTTCCGCACACCAGGAACTGAAGGGAAAGGGCGGGCGTACCTAGCGGACGATCGTCGCCGGCGAAGCGCAGATGAAACCTCGCCCAGCGCCGCTGCCGCCGGCGAGGAACCGGGACGTGAACCACTACGGATTGGGGAAGTGTCCTTGTTCCCGAAAAACTATCAGGAGAGAGCTCTCCCGATTGGCTTATCGCGAGGGCCACGCCAGAGAAATGGGGGCAGCCGCGGCAGGCTTGAATGGGTGGTGATAAGGTGGCAGTGGCACGCCGGAGAGCCACTCAGCATATCTGCCGTGGTTGCTTTCTGGCCTGGATTTTTTTTTTCCTTTTTTCTTTTTTTGGTTGGATTAAGTGAATTCACAATAATACTGGACCAGATTGTATGCGTGTAAGAGTACACTTTAATTTTCAGTGAATTAGGACTCTATTCGCTTGTATAGCGAATTAATAATGTTTTCTCTCCCAACAAATCAGCGAATACTACTTTTAGTTCAAAGTAGGAATATTCAGTGAACTAAATCGTCAACAAAACATTTAGTGAAACTATAGTTATTGCAAATCAAACAAAATACCATTGAGTTAACCGTAACAAACTATTCACGAATTATTCATGTTCACCAATGTTGCTACTACACTATGATTACAAAAATAAGCATCATCAATGTTGCGATTAGTTCATCACCATTACCAAAATAAGGATCGTCCGATAGCATTGTGTTATATTGTGTGTTAGACAGCAGAATATATGTTGAAGTCTTATGTGGACTAGCAGATGATCCAGTTGCATTATGGTCGGGCTCGTTTGTTAGAGTGCACAGTATGATCCAATGGTTTTTTAATGGGCAATAGAGAAGCTAAGCAAATTAGAAGAGGGTGCAATGTCTTGTAGGCCAGAAAATTTAAGTTGCAATCATGGTGAAAATTTAATTCTAGTATTGGTATTTAAAATTGTTGTGGTGCATCCACACTCACAAAAGCTACAACGTAGCTTCATACCTTCACCACTTTTAGTGGATCTGGTGGATCATCTAGTGGCACTTGCAACGACTAGTTTACCTTGCATAGAGCTTACTTATATCCACTATATGATCTAACTTGAATTGTACTAGTGAGATTAGGTGAGGATTAGAGAAGCAAGACAAATAGGACCACCAGATGATCTAATCCTCTTTTATGAAGCACGATGTTGCGTTTCTTTGAAAACTTTTTTCAATGACTTCAATAGGTCATTTGGAGTTCTCTCTAATCCAAGATAGTTCCACACACATAGGAAAGCTTTGTGTAGGGTTCGAGGGAAGTTCAAGTGAAGAAAAGTGCTCGAGACTTGAGAGTTCCTTAGTTTGCATCCTTTCGATCTCATCAAGTGAAGAATGAAAACCTAGTACTCTTGGAGTTTGTCCGCTCCTAGATAGCTTGGTGGAGGATCAGGTCTCCTTTCTGACGGAGATCTATTAGAATGATTTTAGACATGTGCTTAATTTAAGACCTGCCAATCCAGAGTGGATAGTGGGTACTCCTAGTGGATCTTGAGCCTTGGTGACTCAAGGTAGCAAACATGAATTAGGTTGTAGTGGCAACTACTCGATACCATAGAAAAAAACAATTGTCACTTTTCCACTTTTTATTTTCATGAATTTTAGTATCACCTATCTTATTGTGTGTGTTAATCATTGCGTGAATCTTATGATACCAAAATTTACATGTTTTTTGGGACGGATGGAGTATTTGCTTAGTATGTTTCTCTAGCTAGTTTCCCTTATGCATATCTTCTAAATAAGGACATGGTCAGTTTTATTGGTCTAAGGACTCGTTTTTAGTGTGCTTTTATAGAAGTTTAAGGCTAGTTCTTGCTTATGGGTGAAGTAGTGTATAATAATATATTAAAGTTTGTTAATTATTTTTAAGCCTTAATTTATCCTATCTTGAGGCCATTCATTCGATCTCTACATTTTTGTCACAGTAAAATGTACGAGTCTACAATTATACCGTTATAGCAAAGCATTGAGCGAAAGATAATTTTAATTTGAAGAATAAATATTGTTTTCAACCAAACCATCCAAAATACATTAAAATAAAATTGTTCAACCTGTAAATTTTGTAAGCATCGATCAGTGACCGATACAAAAGGATCATGTCTTGAACACTGATGAATATTAGAATAATTTACATACCACTACTTTGTAAAAGCACGTTAGCCTAATACAAGTTATCCTTAAGGCTTTCATATGCAACTTTGACATTATACAGCTTTGCCTGTTAAAAAGGAGTCGGTTTTAGGCTGCAATAGATTAATAAAAAGGAATTTTACCATAATCTTGACAATGGACAAACAATTTTCTAGAGTTATCCCTGGAACCCTAATTCATATTCTCCTCTCTCTCCTCTCCTCTTTTCTCCACCTCAGCATTTAGCCAGCTTAGAGCCCCAATCTCTTATTATACTTGCTATGGGGCACCAACCAAACTCCAAATGCACCTTTGTCTATCTGCGGGTCAACAGGAGGTGCTCAATACTAGGTTTCACATCCTGGGAGGCGGGAGCTTACTAATGTCAGAATGTACTGGCATTACAGAACCATGAGAAGGAGTACAAGGTTATTTCAAAATCCTTTTGTTCAGTGTACAAAAGTTATGGATGAGCAAGTATACAAAACACGTTTCATACCTTTGTATGCATGTTCTAAAAAAAAGATCCCTTTGTATGCATTTGTCAGAACGTGACTACTGCTATATAAGTTTATAACATCCTTGTTATTATGCTTTTACATAAGTAATAATCTACATTGGCTGTGTTGCAGAAAGAATTAATTTGATCAGAATTCAAAGAATCAATAGAATCATTGATTGTTGATGACTCCCCTGAAAGTATGATCTGTGTCACCCTGACGTGGAAGATGGTTTGCCGGGCCGCCAGAAACTCTTTCTAGCAACAAGAAATTGCTGTTTCACGATGACAGTTTCATAGTGCAGAGACTTCAGGATTGGGCGCATCTTTTTTATCATCTCTAATGTGTCTTTCAACACAAACCATCTTCCAGGTCTCAGTATTCTGTCGATTTCAACCACCACTTCAATGAGGTCACACCTAAATAAAAGACACAAATATCACTGCAAGTTTCTGACATAACCGCGGGTGCACAAATAGCAGAAGGTATAAAGGAGCGAGAATTCACCTATTTGTAAGACTTCCAATGAGATTACTCATGTGGAGAAGATCATAGGTACGAGGGTAGGTGTTGAAAGATTCGCACCAGTCATGATATGCCCCAATCAAACCTCTGTTGAAAATAAGTGGCAAGGTATCTGGCTGCCCAATTGGTGCAACATTCATAACCCATAATGGTCGATCAATGAGCGCTGCCGCAAACCTGGTTCAACAAAAGAAGCTTGATTAGCATTCCCATCATGAAATGGAGTCTCCAATTAGTTTAATACCAACTGATTGTTATGCAGATCAGCATGCATACAAAACAGTAAGATCTTTGATATCAGTGTAACAGTAAATTTATTTATGGGTCCTCTGCCTTATTGACTTTGCAGTAAGTCAGAAAGTAATAGAATCAAAAAAGGAGTAACCACTTAAGACACTGCTGAAGCATAAGTTATCCTAATTTCACTAACAAAAACTTTCAGATTGAAAGGCAGCACCCTGCTTTATCAACATATGCTCGGCAGATCTGCCAACCATTAAAAAAAAGGAGACTGGAGTGCAAAAATCTCATGTATATATAAGAAACAATTGAAAGATCTGGCAAGATGCTGTACGAGCATTAATATTTCCACGTCATACAAATTGTCTTTAACTATATAAGAGAAGTAGCAGTAGAAATCTGTCTTTACATACCCTCCAAAACCAGCATTCATGTCCATTACATTACGAATGCTTGACCAATTAAGTGGGAAGTCACTGAAATATACTTCTGAAACGAGCTGTTTCCAATACTTTGTATCAGCTTCAAACTTCTCTTTGTTAGAAGCAGAATCATCAGGTACACTTGCATATCTAACATCAAGTCTTTCGGGCCATGGAACAGGCCAGCTGTATCTTTCATCTGTACTGGTAATGGTAGTTGTGAAAAGGCAACTATCAAGAGGAGCATACCTGCAAAAGCAAAAACAAAGGGCAATGGTATACATGACATTAGATAGAAAGATTGAATGGCAATCATGTTAACGCTATTTGTCAGTGAAAGTTATAATCAGAAATACGCATTTGGAGGCAATAAGACAAGTTTAATAAGTTGTGACCTACCAAGGAAAACGTGATCCATCTCTCTCGGAGCACAGAGGGGGTTCATTGGTCTTCCTTTCAGCATAGCAAGAATTCGATGCCGGCTTTTGATATATAACAACTCCAATTCCATTGACAACTTGAGATTTTACCACTGTTCTCCAGCAGATTGATTTAGTCAGAGTAACCATTGCTGTACAAGCAGAATCGGACAATTCAATTAGCATACAAACATATTTACCAAATGACAAAATTCAGATAAAATCTCTAGGATGTTTGTATATTCTCGATAGAATATATGACAGCCTACGAACCATTCCAGTCATCTTGGTCTCTTTTCTCTTGACGGTAGACAGGGGTTGCAGACCAAATGAAATATCCTCCAGGCCTTAGTACTCTATTAAGCTCCAACAGTGGTTTTCCACCTGCCATTCCAAGTGGAAGGTTAATTAAACAAAAAAATCAAGGAAAAATAATAATACACTTTACAAAACAGGACAGAAAATATAAATACTACATTATTTTAGTTTTTCTGAATATTGTGAAGAAATAGAATACTTGCCATTTGCATACCAATGGACCCTGCACCTTGCACAGTGTACAACATCGAACGTATTATCAGGAAATGGAAGCTTTTGTGTTCCAATTACAGCTAGAAATGCTGGAATTCCACGCTCCAGTGCAAACTGTATCTGAGCCTCATGCTCATCTTTTGGGGCAAATGACATAGTAATGACATTCCTGTCAAGCAGGTATCCACCAAAGCTGGCAACTCCACATCCAACATCCAAGACAGTTCTTGTGCGCCTTCCCCATTGAATGTCTGGCATAATCTAAAGATGAAATTAATCAACAACAAAGTTACAAGGAGATAGAGAAACAACAGCAAGTTGTTAAACTGATGGCAGTGGCATAATACTTGAGTATAAAATGACTAAACCCCCAGCATAAGAAATTATATTTAGCAACCCAAGCATGCCCTTTATGTTCAACCCTGACCAGCAAAGACTCAAATGGCATTGAACAGACTGAGCAGCGAGCACCAGCAGTGAAATTGATCAAACGATGCATGTAACTCCCGGTGATGCATGCAACTCACTTGTCTATCAAAGTACTTAAAGAACTTCCTCTGCGGAGTTAAGCTGTCCCAACATAGAGAAAAGTTATTTGGTAATGTTTACCTGTTCAACGAACTGAATGTATCTTCCCACACCATCTTTGAATTGAGTTCCACCTCCAGGAAAAACTAGATAATCGCCAGACCTTGTAACCCAGTTCTGATCTTTCTTATACTCCACCAGCTTTGGGTGAGGGACGTTGTTGTACCAAATCTGGATTTGCAGTTAAATGAAACACAATCAGATAGTCAGCCACCTAATGGCATCGTAACCCAAAAAAAATGCAGGACAAACATCATTATAAAGAGGAAATTTACTAACTATCTTACCAAAGGATGCATTAACTGATATATCAGATTTGAAAGTAGCCCCATAAGTTATTTACTTATTTATCATAGAGTCCATGTGCAGAAAGAGTATTCTCTATCTAGAGATTCCAGATCCCCAAACGTATACACTCACTGTGCTGCTTAAGTATAGCAAGTAGCAACTTCCAAAAACAGAGAACGTCCTTAGTCTGTAGTGCAAATCGAGTATTCTAATATGAGAATCAAAAGTTTTTTGGTGGGGTCCCGATCCATGGTCTATTAAAATAACACTAGCACCGCTAGCAGCCCAACCAAGCAAAGTAACCATTGTCATGATCATGATTCATGAATGCCAAATCATTGTAAGCACCTCGAACTTATTATAAGCGAATAAACCAGAGAGGATCAACAACCAGAGCCACTTCCCTCCCTTATCGACAAAGGCAAGCGACGGTGGCGCGGGGGAGGTCCTCACCATGTCACGGCTGCCCGGCCACGGCACAGGCGTCCGGTACCCTGCGGGCAGAGGCACCAGGCATCTGGGCCGGGGCGCCAGGGGGCAGTGCCGCTCCCGGTGCTCCATGTGCCGCCTCGACCGCAGCGCCTTGATCGCCCGCACGTTGTCGAGGCACGGGATGTAGTCCGTCGACGACACGCCCCTCCCGAGCCTGCTGCACGTCTGCCACCTCACGCTCACCGGCGGCACCTCCTCCTCGTCCCCACCCTTCTCCACCGGGGCGACGCTTGTATCCGTCTTCCCGTCCGCCCCGCCTCCCCCGGCGGCGTCGCTGTTGTCGCCTGCTCCCGGCGAGCCGCTGGCTTCCTCGGCGGATGGTTCAGATGCGCTACTGTTGACATCGGCTTTTGTGACGGCTGGTTGTGATGCACTAGTGTCCTTCTCCGCTTTGCCGGTGGCGCTCGAGCCATCTGGTTCCGAGTGAGGTGGGCTTTGCTGTTGGGGAAGAGGAGGAGGAGGAGGTGCGAGGGAAGGGGCTGAGGCGGAGAGACGGGAGGGGAGGAAGGCGAGCGATCCAGGTGAGGGGTCGAGGAAGAGGAAGGCAAGGACGAGGATGGCGGAGACGAGGAGGAAGAGCGAGAGCGAGAGGAGGAATGGCCGCCTCGCGCGGTCGGAGGAAGGGACGGCCATCGCCCCTCCGCGGCGGGCGTCACTGGTGCGCCGTGAATTGTGATCTGCAGGCCTTGGGGAGTGGAACCAACCGGAGGAGTGAAAGAAGAAGGCGGCAGTGGCGGGTGGTGGGGTTCGGCGGCCGGGTGGGCGGGTGGGTGGGTGGGTTTGGAGTGGAAGCGGACCGTCGCGGCCACGGCTGCTGCGTTGGCGCCTCGGCGGCCGCGGTGGAGGATGGCGGGCAGGGAAGGGGATGGTGCTGGTCGTTCTCCGATGGGGTGGCATGGAGCTTTTGGTTTGTTTAAGCTTATTTTATTATTATTACTTTTTTTTTCCTGGTCATGAGTTTGTTGCTACACCACTGCGATCTCGAAGGTCCTCAGTTCTGACTTGTCAACAAACCGAAATGATGAGTAAATTTGAGTTCTCCGTGAAAATTAAGTCGGCCAATTTATCGAGTTTAACTAATCGGTTGTTTTATGGTAAAAAATAGTTTGGACCATCTAGCTATGCTACATCAGTCAGTAATTTATGATTTGCTAATCAGTTTTGGCTCTCGGTTTGTGACTTGTTACACCAATTCACCCAGGATGTATTACTCGATCAATCATTGGTGGCAGAAACAAGGCGTACGTACTATACGTTGGCTGGTCTAAAAAATTATGGTTAAAATTACTGTTGGCTGTTTTTTTAGAAAAAACAATGTTAGCTGAAAAAAAAATACGGCTGATAAGACAAATGAAACAACCGTAAATGGATTTGCTTCGCCTATAATCAATAATCAGTCACCGGATTACCGGACTCATGGTCACACACCTGAGGTTAGTAATGTCGGTCACCCTTTACATCTCAAGCTGTCAGACAGTCGCTAGGAAATGTCAGAGCCTCTAGAGAGAGAATAAAAATGCCATGCTTAAGTGCAGGACCTAAACAAAAGCAAATGTTCCTGGGACAAAAATTCTGTGACAAAACAGTTGGCACATTGGAAACTATCTGATTTGCGATTGTGCACGGTGTTGACGCTGGTCCTCCTTCAACTTCTCCCTGGGCGAGAGCTTGTCGCCGATCAGTGTGACTTTCCAGCAGTCTGCTTGAAGTATGAAAACTGAACCAGCTTTTGGTACAACTGCAGGTTCCAAAGTAGTAAGTTGCTTAGAAAGTCTACAGTTAGAATAACAGAATTTCACATGTGCAAGAGATATCAATATCGGCATGCCTTTGACAATAACATGTCATTTGTTTGTAAGTTGTAACGAGATGAAAAATCATGGCTGCGTGAACCTCCGATCATGAAAGTTTCAGATCATGAGCCGTAAAGGTGTTTCGTTCAGAACAAAGGCTATGGATCACAAACAATTATTTCACAACTCAACAAGTATCCTATGGAGGTAGAGCTATAGAAGAATGGTGGCATTTACAGTAGATGGAATCTAGCAATAGAACAAGGCTGCTTATAATCACTTTAAGGGCCATTTTACTACACAAAATAAAATACAACTAATGTAAGTGATTCACAATACAGCACCAGAAAGAGAAGGATAGGTACCTCGCAAGCGGTTGTCCTCGGATATAATTCCAAATGTCTCTGCAGTATCCCGAATCATGATGCCGTTTACACCTTGATATGAAGCAGCTTTGCATTCTGCCACTGGATACCTCAAAGAAATGTAAGCATGATTGAATTTAAAAAAAAGTTAATAAAGTAAACCAGCATATGGATCACCTATTAGAAGGGCCCCGTGAAGATCTGCTGAAAGGAGGTTTTCAGACAATTTCTTTTTCCTGTGGGGAAGGCAGCACATGTAAGTAGCTCATATAGGGTACAGATTACAGGAACAAGCACAATGACAGGGTTTACATCCAAGTTTTCCAAAAGATCAAGTCGGTCCCCTGCTCTGAGTGCGCTTGTTTTGCACTCAGGATAATCATTGCTTTTCTTGTTTGTTCAAATCTTCAAACTCATTAATAATTCATAAAACATTATGCTTATATGGTAACAAATGACTTGGTACTTTTAGTTTAGTCCCTGTTGGGATATAAGTGAATTGCCCACCTCTCCTTATCAGCTTAAGCTTTTGGGTTAAACTGGTCGGTGCATGCAGATGCAACTCAATATGGTACCAAAGCCAGAGGTCTCGAGTTCGAATCCTGGTTAGCGCAATTAAACAAAATAATTGTTGCTCGCTCCTATTCCACGTCTGAGGCCTGAGGGAGCCACCACGTAAGGGGGAGTGTTGGAATATAAGTGAATTGCCCACCTCTCCCCATCAGCTTAAGCTTTTGGGTTGAACTGGTCGGTGCATGCAACTCAATAGTCCCTACAGTCAATAAATTTCAGTTCAAGAACTACTAGGGTCTTTGAGTGGTCTCAATGTAGCTTATATAAGAAAGCACATTTTATTGTACTGTATAAAGTCTGGAAATCAGTGTAACTCTTAACTATTTGGTACAGTAGATATATTGTGTTAAAATCCAACATGTTATATGATCAACCTATCACTATAGCACTCTAAACAGAAACAATTCAATATATGTTTTGGTGTTAGGGTGTGTGCTTGTTTGGGTTTGTATTCTAAATACTTTCTTCTCATTAATGCAATGATCCATAGATGTCCTGCCTGCGTATTGAAGGGGAAAAAATGGTTCAACTGGAGACAGTAGCGGAGCCAAAAGCTTTTAGGAGCCCAGGGATCCTCATTATGCAAAATTATTTAGCTAGCAAAATACAGTATTCTTCTTTGATATAAAGAAAATTTTCTTTTGAACTTCACCGACGAGCCCGGCCGATGTGGCTCCGCCACTGACTAAAGAGTTATAGCAGCAGAACATTCAAAGACTAACTGCCTTTTATCTTGTTGAGTTTCAGTATAACACATGGATTTTATTTACCCCGAAAAGACGTAAAGAATAAAAAGGCAGATGAGAGGTACAAAATAACAGACAGAAGGATTATTGTGGAGTCATACGGGGTTACTTTCATAAGCTCTCTGATATAATCCTTCCACATCTCATGCATTGGTTTATAGAAGTCATACCTGCAAGACCAAGAATGTCAGGTGCTTGTGTAGACTCCAAAGTTTTTTTTTGAACGTTAGACTCCAAAGTTAATAAGAGTATTATTTAGAGATTTGAGCAAAGATATAAACTTTAGTTTCATTCATTAAGAAACGCTGTTTTATTCCCATTCGTGTAAAGTGAAGAAACCAAAAACGGTCATGTTTTTTGGTGGTGAGGTATCAACCTATGTGAGTATGGGCAACCACAACAAAACTTACTTGTGGAATGTACCATCTAAATCAAATGAACCACATTTCTTATGTTGTTTCAGAGACATGTGCCTTTTTGATCGCTTTGAATGAATCAGCAAAGATCTTGCTTGGGCATCCACTAATCTAGGACCCCTCTGAACATAATTATCCAAAAGGATCCCTTTTTCCAGCTTCAACTTTTTGGCTCCCTTTGTAATTTTCCCAGCATCTCCGCCTTTCTGAATTATGTCATATATAACACTGTGAACAACCTCTGTGCCATCCAAATCCTAAACCAAAGTTCACCATAGCGAATATTAGAGATTGTAAAATAACATATAACAATAAATTTTATATCAAGAACCCATACGAGAGGAAGATTTACCGAGACACCATCTTTGGACAAATTGTCATGAAAGGCACAAGAAAGTTCGCCATACACAGGATTGATTTCTTCACCTACAAAGTTCAAAGTATTTGTTGCACAGGTACACAGCCATACACTTGATACATGTGCACACATAGAGAGAGAGAGAGAGAGAGGTAGGTCGGTTACTTGAGGATGCAGAAGGCTTTTGTTGGCGATTAGAACTGGAAAATGCTACCCCTGAAAAGCAGCAGCAGCAGCAGCATGATTGAAAATGCTGATAAACAAAACCTTGCCTGACTGCATAAAAAAGAATAATGAAGAAAACAAAACCTTTATGAGGAGAAGGCTGGGCATATGTTTGACGAGGAGTGATTTCTAGACCTTTGTCTTTCCTTGGTGCATCAAATTTACGCTTAGGGGTATTAAAATTGCTCTTCTTCTGACTCTTAACCTGTTCATCTTGCAATTTCTTAGCTTTTGCAGCAGTATACTGTTGCTGAAGGGCTTCCAACGTGCGTTTTTTCTGATCAGAGATAGTCGACATTGATCCTTTAGGAAGCCAATACCAGATACTGAAACAACAAAAAGCTATACCTTAACATGGCAACATCCCAAAATATTTGAAGCTGCACGAGCACAACAAATGTCTATAACTACAATTGGATACTGAAAAAGTCTACTCCTTCCAATCACAAATGTAAAAGACAATCTAGCTTTGTTCTAAGTTAATTTTTGTAGCTTGAACTACCAACATGTAAAAAAACTCATACAAATTAGTAATATAAGCTGGACGTTTCTAGATTCATGATGAAATACACTTCCATAAAAATTATTGATCATAGATGCTATTTAACATAATATGCTTTCATCGATAATACAGTTTCATGATAGATTCTATTTAAGATAATATATTTTTATCAATATTCAGAGTTAAATGCAGACTATCCTAATCGACTTTGATTAGTGACCGTGTAATTGGAGCAAGTACCAAGTAGTACCTTAAAAGTGTGACAAACAGTCCAATATGTTTGCAAGTGCATAGCACACACCTTAACTGACACCCAACATGACAACTGGCAAATGATCATAGTCTCATACATAATATTAACCAAATGGCTACGGTGGCTGTGGACCTAGCAAATCGAAGGGAATATTGTCTCAGTAGCACACTTGGTGAAGAGGTTTTGCTAGCATACTACTATTTCAGCTGTAGCTGTATATGCAATTTTAGCACTATCTATCTCCTCTTTGTCTCTCTCCGTTATATCACTCTATTAATTGTGGAGCCCCTGCACCATAAACACATGTTTCGATCTGAGACAGCTCCTCTGGTGTGTTATTTCATCAGTCTCCCGCATGCCTGCAGTTGCTCCTGTCCAGGGTTTGCCTGTTGCTTTTGATCAACTTTAGCTGTCCCTGATGGATTCAGCAGCATACCAATGATCTCTGGTCACGATGATGGTGGTGGTGGTCAAGCTAAAGAAAACCTGCTCTTTTAAGAGAAATGGGGATATGCTTGTCAGGTTGGAGATGAGGACGTTGCAGTAGTCATGGTGCTATGGACATTGGGTCAGAGCGCAGTGGCAGACCCAGGAAGGTTTTTTTTTTCATATGCAACGCCACAAAATTCAAAGAAAAAATTGAGTAAAATGGCTCACAGTTTCAAAATCACAGATCCCGATCTAGAGAAAATCAAATGCCTAAACCATAAAGCCACAGCCATCTGGAAAAAAAAATTAAACTCACCAATTCACGCACTGGTCGTGGGCCGTGGCCGCTGCCGCTGCCGCTGCGGCGCTGCTTGAGTGCCGGCCGTGAGCCGTCCGCCGTCGGGGGCTCGGGGCCTCGGCTCGGGGGTCGAGCGGAGGGGACAGCTGGACCGGAGACGGACGGGAGCGAACGACGGGAGCGCCTGTGCGGGAGCCGGGGGTGGACGGGGTCACGGGAGCGCTGGCGCCTGGCGGACCGCGGCGGCGGCGGCTCCTCCTTGCGCTCCGGCGCGGCGGCGCTCGGCCGCTCGCGAGTCGCGAGTCCGAGTCGCGACCTGTGCGCCTGTGCGGCTGCGGGACAGCGGGATGCGGACTGCGGGAGTCGGGGAGACGGGGACGTGACCTGTGGAGCGCTCGCAGAGCCGTGGTGGGCGGGGACCGACCGCCTGAGCCGGCAGGGCGAACGGCGGATGGCGTAGTGGCTATCTTGGGCGGCTGGCGCCTGGTGGCTAAAGATGTCAATGGAGGCCCGCGACCCGATGGGTATTTACTCTATTAGGGTACCAATATAGAGTGAAACCAGTACTCATGGGTACACAAACGGAGCAAACCCTTCACCCATTGGGTACGCGGGTATGGGGACGTTCTAGTAGTCCCCATACCCATTTACCCATGGGTGAAAAATACTCAGCCCAAAACTAAAAAAGCCCACCAGCCACTAGTCCACCGACAGCCCATACACTGAAACCCTATGTAGTGCTAGCAAAGTACTACTCTGTACTACGTGATTTGTATGGACAAGGAACTATTATGGTGTTGTGACTAGTGGTTGCAGCAGAAATTATTATGTTGCTATTTGCTAGGTATATGGTGAGATGGCTATGTGACGATGCTTGTGAATTGCTACTACGTGACTGGTGCTTGTGAATTGCTGATGTTTGGCGGGTATGGGTGACCCGCCGGGTCTAATTTACCCACCCGGGTATGGGTCTGGGGAAATTCTTCCACTCATCACTGTATATGGGGATACCCGTGGTGTCATATTGTTGTCACGGGGATGGGTCTGGGGAGTTCATACCCGATGGGGATTTACCCATTGCCAACACTACTGGTGGCCGATCGGTGGTGGTCCGGTGGACAAGCAGCGGCGCAACGGTGTGGTGGCAGTCAGTCAGTCAGTCACCTGGGCGAGGCGCTGGTCTCTTAGTGTTGGGCCATTGCATATGGGCTACATGGAGGCATGAGGGATTATTGGGCCAATGACCAGGGCGTGGGTTCTAGGGGCCTAAGGCCAGGTCTGACCTAGGAAAGTCGATGAACTCACGGAAAGGGACGGGGCTCAGCCGATCTCTAAATCGGTATCACTCATTTTGAAGTTACTCGTGTGTGATTTCGGACATTCTCGCCTTCACCGATGTGTGATCTGAGATTTGTCAACACAACTTTTAGCTGCCATAAAATATTTAATAAGGAGAATAAAAGACATTGCTGTCTCTACATTTATCTTCACCTCCTACATACTCACCAAGTCACCATGCATGTGTGAGAGAGAAGCTCATGCTATTATGGTTGGGTGAGTAGATATGACAATTCCGAGGAATTAATTTCAGTAGATTCCGTGTATAACTATCCTAGGTCCTAACTAGTAACTACTTGTCACCACCTAGAATTGCATTCTTTCTTGGATAATCTTCTCATCCTACGACTACATTCTTTTACGGCCAAAGTGGAGGGAGTATATAAAGTGGGCATATAATATTGGGTTAGAAAATTAATAAATATAAGATAGAAAAGAAGATATACACAATTTTGATTTAGATGAGGACTTAAGTCTATCCACCAAGGTATAACATTTACGTCATTTAAGGCCTTGTTTAGTATTTAAAATTTTTCAAGATTCTCCGTCACATCGAATCTTTAAACGCATGTATGAAGTATTAAATATAAATAAAAAATTACTAATTGCATAGTTTGTCTGTAATTTGAGAAGTCCATGGTTGGACAATAATTATCAAATAAGTACAAACAAAAGTGCTACAATGTCAAAATATAAAAAGTTTTGCCAACTAAACAAGGCCTAAGTTTTATAAAGATGATATTATCTTCTAAAATACTTCATTAATTATTATACTACTTATCTTTGTTAAAACTATTAAACGGTGAGCACGCAAACTTACCGAGCAGCGAGCCGATCGTCCTGACGAGCTGTCCACTGAGCCTACCACGCAGAATGTCCATGTGAATTCTGAAAAACTAGACGTGGTTAGCTGCTGAATCACGACCGTGTTGTTGCGTTCTATCCAAACGGTGTCGACATATCCCTATCAACACAAGCTTTCTATGCTCGCTTGACCCGAAAAATAAATGGAGTCTCAGCCTCTCAGGTACACGGAGGCGTAGTGGCGTACATGATGGAGCACCAATCAAACATCGTATCATGGACCTGAGATGATTGGGTTATGGGGCTTTCGGCGATGGGGCGTTGACCTGACGATCATGGGCTGGAGATGATGATTGGTTATGGGCTTTCGCCGATTGGGCGTTGACCTATGGAGGAGCAGCATGCAGCAGCAAGAGAGAGCGCCCAAGTGAGGTATGGTACGGCAAGAGGAATAACTGGGTTCGTATTTCAACAAGGGTTACCCCGGAAAGGGCACACATTCAATACGCTAGCCCATACAGGACATGCACATACTCGCACTCTGTAGAGTACTGAAAGGACAGCCATCCATCTAAGAATTTGTTTTATTGTATGAAAAGTCATGACTGAAAGTATTCTTCGTTAATTTGTTATGAGAAAAAAACACTGCTGAATAATTGACAAATAGATAATATCAAACAAATAGGCTCGTCTTGGGGCAGAGTGTCACCTCGCTTAGCTCCCCAACTGACAGACAGGACCGCACTAGGGCTCAGCAATGTCACCCCGCATGGCTAAGCACTGCCCAAATCCCGTCCAGCCTGATGGATGGGCATACAATCCCAATCACTATGGTTTTTTGTTCTAAATAAAATGCTATTTCATTTGCATCTATAGTTTTTTCTCTATGAATATTTATATGGTTTTGCTAATTCTGGAAGCTAGGAAATACCTAAACCCAAATTTCAGATACTAGAAATATCAGGATACTATTACAATTTTTTGATATCAAGTGTGGAAAGACCAATTTCTTAAAACTCGAATTACCCGAATTTTGGGTATCAAATCCTAGCCCTAGATAGCCTAGTCAGGGCACTCACAATGCAAGACTCTATCACAGAGTCCAAAACAATTAATTATATATTATTTATGGTATTTTGCTGATGTGGCAGCATATTTATTGAAGAAAGAGGTAGAAAAAATAAAACTCCAAGTCTTATTTAGACTCTAAGTCCACATTGTTCGAGGTAATAAATAACTTTAGACTCTATGATAGAGTATGCATTGCGAGTGCCCTCATGCAACCTTGCCTAGACAAGCAACCAAACAAACTATTTAATCCATGATATTTTGTGGCTCAACTTTTGTACTCCCCTCCTCCCAAATTATAAGTCATTCAAAGCTTTCCAAGGTTGACCAAATTTATATAATAAAATAATAGTATTTATGATACATAATATATATCATTAGTTCTCTATTAATTATATATTCATAGTATACCTATTTAATGTCATAAATCTTTGTATTTTTCTTTATAATTTGATCAAACTTGAGATGTTTTGGCTCTTAAAAAAGTTGAAATAACTTATAATTTGGAATGGAGAGATAGTAATAATTAGCCTAATTCTTTTGGTTACAAGAGATGAAGCTAGATTGATTCCTTTATATAAAACTTGTCAATAAAATGAAGCAGTACCTACCGAACCCCCCATGTAATAAACTGTGATTATCTCGCTAAACAGCAAAACTACGAAACAAATTTGTTGTGGATTGCAAAAGGAGAAAGGTAACCTTAACAGTTGCATCAACTCCACTTAAAAGCAAAAGGCTGGTGTGCTTTTTTATTTGTACCAATCGTGAAAGGGTAGCGCTGCTGTTTCTGTTGCGGGAGCTTCTGGGCAGAAGTAGTAAAAAAAAAACTATACAAAATGGCCAAGTTTTAGTATAGTAAACCACTATATACGTTACATATACCGCCACTACATTACAGTACAGATGTTACAAAACCGTCTGATACTAGTGTAGATCATCATGAGAAGGTCTACCGGCCTCATGTTAGATAACACACACATAATGTCGACATTGTGGCAACACGTTACACATGCCAAAAAGTCTTCTGTATAACTGTTCCCCAAGACATTAGAGTTGCTAGAGTATCCGGGTTGCTGTACTCTCTTTGACTCTTTGTCCTAGTTTATTTGATAGGTTGAATACATCGAGTCTACACATGCCACCAGATGATCAGAGCCGCTAATTCCGGTACGGTGGTATTGCGGCTCCGACCGAAGCCGTGTCAAATGGCCATCCATGAAATGCCTTCGGCGAAAAAAATTCGTTTGAGCCAGAGCTGTTTTTCCATTGGACTAGCAGCGTAGAACCCTGAAACATAGTTTCGCATAACTTTTTACAAACTTAGCATAAATTATAACAAAACTGTAATTAGAACCATTTTTTGCTAAACGTTAAAAACTCGTTTGAGCTCCAGATCTGCTTCAAACGAGGAGCTAGAGTCAAAAGCTTTAAGGACTTCCCCAATGCAGGATAACACGAACGTAGGCTTCAAACAAATACAATAGACCACTTTATGCATGTGTTCAAACATTTAATGTGACGAGAGTTAAAATTTAACAAGACAAATTAAACGGGGCCTAAAACTTCCAACGCTAAGTGCAGGCAGTGGCTTTAGGCTTTATGTCGCGCAGCAGTGCATCAGCGCAAAGTAACATGGGAACATCGTCTCCTAAAGATGGATGACATTTCTTGTTACAATGTGTTCTCCAATAGATGCCTGCGACCTTTGTCAGATAAGCCTTGGCAGAAACGTTTGACTGACAAGCCGTGATAGAAAGTACGATTTATTGTGAGAGTAAAACACTATTGAATGGTTGATAGATTCGGCTGATAAGCTCAAACGAACAACTCAGCCACTGTGGCAGCCTGCAGGACTACTAATACCAGCGAACTGGATTCATCTTGCCTAGCTTGAAGACGGGGCAGCACGCCATGTTGGAGCAATGGGGAATCCCTAAGGAGACTGAAGCCATACTAGCTGGCCCTTAGTCCATTTTCGGTCCTTGATTATTGTCAAACACTCCGTACTAGCGTAGTACCACGTCGCACTTTCTGAGCTATCTGATCATTTAGCGTAAAGTGGATCGCTCCACGTAACGTAACAATCAGACTCGTAATCTGTTTAGGACTTCAATAAGGAAGGACCACGGGAAGACGTTGAAAAGCAAGCAGGCGACGGGCAACCAAACCGTCAGACCTCAGAAGCGCGCGCCTCACCGAGCTGCGCCTGAAAAGCGCCTCTCAATCGTGAATCGTCACCCCGTCAACGTCAAAGAACTGGCGGCCACCACCAGTACGGTCTGTAAAAATGACGCCGTGGTCGCGGCAGCAGCATCCTTCGTTGTTGTTCCGCTGCTTTCCAAACGATCCTGTGCTTGTCCGCGTGCGCCGAAACATTGCTGTCTCAGACGTAGCACGGTGATCAGTCCGGAGCCTCGGCCGGCTTTCCCGTCTCGTAACCCCTGGATTTACGCGGCGAGCCCCACGCCCACGGGTACAAAACCCTCGCGCCCTGTGACGAAACCGAGCCCGAGATCGAGCGCATGCGCCCGTGCTGCCCAGTGGCCAGTGCCACCACAGCCTCCGCGCGCCGCGCCACGCCACAGTGCCGCGAGCTAGCCGCAGGCGAAAACGATGGCCAAGCTCGCGGTAGTCGCGGCCGCGCTCTACGCCATCCTAGTCCTGGCGGTCTCACTGCCCGTTCTCGTCACGGCGGCGGAGTGCGACTGCGGCTCGGACGACGCCGCCGCGGCGGGGCGCCGCGACAAGGCGGGGGCGCTGCGGCTGAAGGTGGTGGCCATCTTCTGCATCCTCGCGGGTGGCGCGGTGGGCGCGGCGGTGCCGTCGCTGGGGCACGGCAGGCTCCCCGCGCTGCGGCCGGACGCGGACCTGTTCCTCGCCGTCAAGGCCCTGGCGGGCGGCGTCATCCTCGCCACGGGGCTGGTGCACATCCTGCCCGCGGCCTTCGACGCGCTGGGCTCGCCGTGCCTCGCCGCCGGGCCGTGGAACAGGTTCCCGTTCGCCGGGATGGTCGCCATGCTCGCCGCGGTCGCCACGCTCGTGGTGGACACGGTCGCCACGGGGTACTTCCGCCGCCGGACGGTCGCTAGGAGGAAGGCCGCGGCGGCGGTCGGCGACGAGCCATCGTCGTCGGAGCTCGGGCGTTGCGACGGCGGGGACCTGGAGGCGGAGGCCTCCGACGACTCCGGCGCGCACCACGGGCACGTGCACGGGATGTCCGCGCTCGCACCCGCGCCGACGACGACGACCGTCGACGACGAGCTCGTGCGCCACCGCGTCATCTCTCAGGTACTATACGGGACGCCCAGCCACATGCATGCACGTTCCACGATGCAAACGAAGGTTTTAATTTGAGCTGCTGTCGTGGGATTCGATCGATCAGGTGCTGGAGCTGGGCGTGGTGGTGCACTCGCTGATCATCGGGATGTCCCTGGGCGCCTCCGACTTCCCGAGCACGGTGCGGCCGCTAGTCCCGGCGTTGACGTTCCACCAGCTCTTCGAGGGCATCGGCCTTGGCGGGTGCATCGTCCAGGTGAGCACGCTGTTGTTTTCCAATTTGGATGGGACTGGTTTTTAGGAGTGGTCGATCAGTGTCTTTGTCCACAAAACTACACCATCAATTGCAAAGGGTGGAGTCGTTGGCTTTAGCACTCAGCAGAATCTACCAATCCTCCACAGAAAACGTCGCCGCATCTTCTTGTACCACATCTGATTTTTTTTTTTACTTTTGTTTTTTTTCCTTGTTCTTTTAAGGACTAAAGGTCATAAAAAGTTGTCGACAATAGTAACTGGGCCGGAACTCCTCGGATAGCCTCATATCGGCTAAACATGAGTCAGCCCATGTAAAAAATGTCACTCGTGGTTTTTGTCTTCGGATTGAATTTTGAATATGGATGCTAGTGTCAGTGTGTGATTCCTAAAATAAAACAATGTTTAACTAGTGTGATGACAAAAAGATTTCCTCTTTGGTCACAGGCCAAGTTCCGCCTCAGGTCAATGTTAGCGATGGCAGTCTTCTTCTCGCTGACGACCCCGATCGGCGTCGCCATCGGCATCGGGATATCGTCCGTGTACGACGAGACGAGCCCGACGGCGCTGGTCGTGCAGGGCTTCCTCGAGGCCGCCGCCGCGGGGATCCTGGTGTACATGGCGCTCGTCGACATCCTCGCCGAGGACTTCATGAGCGCCCGGGTGCAGAGCAGTGCGCGCCTGCAGGTCGCGCTCAACACCTCGCTGCTGCTCGGAGCTGGATTGATGTCCATGCTCGCCATCTGGGCTTGACCACGTACAACAAACGTATTTAAGCTGAAGCGCAGCGAGTGGATCGTAGTTTCGTTATAGGTTCGTGTTCCAATGGATCAGGCGTTTTTTAGTTTCGAATGTGTACAAGAAGCGTAAAATTTATGCAAGTTCTTAGGTGCCGCCAAGTAACCAATGACCAGCCGTCGAATCCTACTAATCGGAAGTCTGACAAACCATTTGGATAGCCACCATAGAAATAGTATGTGCCTCGTATAGAAACGGTTGTGAAGTGAAGTCATTTTTTTTCTATTAAAAAGAAATATTAACGGTGATTAACTGTGGAAATATATATTTTCTTCCTGTGCCGTTATTGGGGAAGTTTCCGAGTGTCTAGGACTTCTGCTCCACATTCTTTGGCCTAACAGTTTCAGTTCTAAGCATTTTATTCATAAAAAAGGTTGAATTTGTGAGAGCATATAAAGAGTGCGACATAAACTAAGTTTTTATAAAACTGTTTCATGATGGAGTTTGTGAAGTAGTCCAAAGCACTCTCTTAGTGCCACAAGATGTTGAAATAGAAAAAAGAAGAGTTGATCCCTATTGGGTTAGGGGAAAAAACAATAATAATCAATAGAAAGTCTCTAAGAAACCTCCATTCTTCATAATATGTACCACTTTCATGCAATCTGATTGGATGATTAATCGGTTGCATCCTATATGTTGCGTTAACATCAATCTCTTTTTCAGCGCATAAGTCTCCGCCATCGGTGCATCAACAAGATGTGGCACAAAACTATGGGCTGCTGCTAAAACACCACCCGAGCAATCTCTTATAATAGAACCAACACTACTGCAGCCACCATTTTCATCAAAATCAGCATCAACGTTCACCATGACTTTACCCTCTGGAGGTTTTTTTCATCCCTGTCTTAATATTGAGCTTTTCTTCGTCGCCAGCTTATAGTTGGTTAGTGCCACAATGGCCATGGTGGACCTTGACGGTCGTTGGACAGTTTCTCCATGGATTATTGTCGACGCTCCCACCATATATACCAGGCTGCTGTGATGACTAACTCTGCAAATCCCACCTTGAGGTTCTAGATTTGATAATCCCTTGTGAGAATTTCCTCGAGAATTGCACAACCCGATCTGTCAGTTATAATTAGGCATTGTATTTTCTCCTCGATTCTCAACGAATGCCACACTTGTGTCGCTCGTTCACATGCAAAAATCATGTATTTAATATCTTTGGTAGCTGCAATATATGGTGACTGCAATATTATATGGAGTGGTTTCTATGAGATATCAATTGAATATTGTAGCAAGGAGGAGAACGAGGTGGCTCATAATTTAGCTAAAAGAGCTCGGTAATATAAGCAAATTGTACTTGGGTCGATAAGCCCTCTAGCTTTATTCTAGGCTCTTTGATGAACGATGTAAGAGCATCTTCAACAGTTATGCAATTGAAATTTGCCATTTGTTGAAGTTTGCCATGTCCCTAAACGTTTTGTCAAAGGAAAAATAAGTTCATCTCTAAGTGTTTGGCATTTTTTGACTTGGCATTTCCTAAAATAGTGGACCCAACTATTTTTGTCTGAGAATCTTTCATCTTCGCGGGAAATTCTCTCGCGCGTCGCACGCGCGCAATTCCTTCGCCCGTCACCGCCAATTCTCTCGCGCGTCGCGCGGCCGTGTTCATCCCGCAAGTCCACGTTGCCGCTTGGTCCAGGTCGTCGAGATCCGATCGAGGCAACAGTCCCAGGTAGCACCACGACATCCAGGTCCCAAGGCTTCCGCAAGGAGGGCTTCGAGGTCGCCAAAAGAGGTCGTTGCTTGATCCAGGCCGGCGACATCTGCTCGAGGTAGCCTCGCGTCGCTGCAAGAAAAGGAGGCGGCGATGAATCTCCTTCGTCCCCGCGCGAAGAACGGAGGCGGCACGCAAAGAAAGGAGGCAGCGCGCGGGAAAAAGAAAAGAGTCGCGCACGGGGAGGAGTCGTCTCGCGGGAAACTACCGCGACGTGGGGAGTACGGGCACGACAAGGAGTCCAAGATTCTCGGGATATCAAAACTGCCAAGATATTGTGCCTATGCAAAAATGACAAGTTTGGTCCATCAAATGCCAAGTTTGACAAAATGCATAAGTCAAATACAAAACTGTTGGAGAGCAATTTTTAAGGTTTTTGATAAATTTTAATAATGCAAAGTCTAATTACATAACTGTTGGAGATGCTCTAATATCTTGAATGAATAAAGTTCTGCTGTATTGTTTCAAAAAAATAGAAAGTCTCTAATCTTCCCTTTCTGAAAGGAAGAACAAAAAAATATTTTTCCTTTTCTGTAGGGATGGCGGTGGTGAGTCCTCACTGCTCGCACACGTGTTCTTCAAAAGGCATCCAATCAATCGAAGATTGCATCCGTCCAGAGCTTGGTTGGGAGAAAACCAGTCATCGAATCAAGAAGGAAGTTATGCAGGGCGGCGAGCGTGTGCTTGAGAAGAAGCCTGTAGTAGAGCCATGTTCAAAGGGGACAGCCATGGAAACACAAGGGAATCCCAAGGAAAAATCAATGGTTTCATGAAGCCTACAAGCGTGAGTAGACTTCGTTTCCCAATGAGAAACAACTTCTACCAATCTTCGTCTCTCTTCTCCTTAATTCTACACATCATGAAAATGATGATATGATAGTCCAATTAGTACTATGATCTATCTCGCTTTCAGGATTGGGACCGCCCTAAATGATAAGCCAATGACTATTTCTAAAACTCCCACTTAATCAATTTTGTTCTTGATTCTTCATGCTAATATCATGTGACGATGTCCATTAGGTCAGTCTCAATGCATGTTTCATAAGAGTGTCATGCACATTAAATAGGGTGCTACATAAGCAAAATTGCTGACTTGACAGAGTTATTAAATGAAGGAGTTTCATCAGATGAGAGAAGAGTTTCATCTCCATGAAACACATATGGCTCGGTTACCTAGTTTATAGTCTTAGTAACTGTGCCATGAAACTATGCATTGAGACTGGCTTTAGTCTTCTAGAAATTCGTTGAATAACGACAAAATTGAAATATTGATTGTTGATATTTTCTTGAATATCATGTGGGCAAAGATAGAAGCACACACATATTATTGTGCGGGCCTCATCAATTGATCTGGTGAATGCTCCATTGCGTATTTTTTTGCCATTTCTTTGTTGTTTCAACTTGGGTATTAATCAAAATTTAACCTTCACTTCAGGACACAGCCCTTTCAAGACAGAAGACATGTGACTGGAAAAAATATTTAAAAAACTATTATAATATGTTTAACACATCTTTAACACACAATGTTAGTCCTAGGCTTGTGTTGTCATCTCAGTCAAAAAATAAAAGATATAGGTCATGAACACATGATTCTTACACTATATAAATATGATGATGCATATATATTAGAAAACATTGTCAAGTTCGTCCACCATACAACAACTATAGATAGGTGGGTGCAAATTGATCCAACATCTTGTAAATTGTAATATGCCTAGCTTATGCATGGACTTGGTGTTTTTGTGCATATATATGGTCCAAACATGGCATAGGCGTATATTTAGCCACCGTGGACGTTTGAGGAGTGAGGACAGTATAGGGCTCATATTCACTTGGACGAAACAATCTCGGCCCATTCAACCTTTTGCTCGGCTTGCTCTGCCGCTCATATTCCTTGATTTGACGATGGTCAGGCCCACTCGCTTGGTCATCAGCACACTCAACGTCACAACAACCACCCACAATCAGCTTAGGTCCAACTGGCCTCGTTCGGTTGAAGGGGAATGTGCTCTATTCGAGCAGAATTCGTTATACAATTTGAATACGTTTCAGTGAACAGGAATTATTTCTGGTCGAGATTCAGCTGAAACGAACGAGGTAGCACGCCTACATGACAGGTCTGGCCTTTCGCATTTGGAAGCGGAGCAAATGTCACGAGACGGGTTCTCCATGCTAGTAATCACTTGAGCCGTTGATGACGAAGCCTCGTCTCCAAAACCCCTCCATCGCTCCTCCTAAATAAACATGTGCAATAGCCTTCTACCCTTGATTAGGACCAGACAGGACATTGAGCCGATAAAGGTATGAAACCATCGGTTCTCTGATTCACTAGTTCCACCATTAAAAATTAGTTCAACTATTTGTTAGATAGCTTTGGACAGGATAAATTGAACTATTCCCAAATACTTTCAACCAGTATGATATAATGGTATACTCTATTATATAACTAGCCTCTAACTAATCTACCCAGAAGTCTACATCATGTACTCCAAAATCATCATACGTTTGTTGGCGGTTCTTAAGTCTAATAATTCATTCGTCAAAATATAATAAAACAACTACATTACATAATGCGTTATAACATGGTGTGTTTTAATTTAACAAGTTTCCACAAGTTTTGGTGCTCTAGAGTTGTTTTACAAGACATATATATATTGAAAATGCGCATAAAAAGATAATGTGTAGAGCAATTACAATTTGGTACAAAAAATGACTTAAATATTAATTTAAATATTCACCATTGCATTCAAATGCTGTAATTGAGTGTACCATTACGAAAAGCTTGTTGGGATAATTAAGATAGATATATTTTTTTGTCTAATTTGAAAGAAAATATAAAGTTTTGGAATTAAAAAATAGTGCCAAAAGTCAACACATCCATGTAAACCCAAAAGTCAACCCAGCAGGTTCGTCGCGCATGGGACGTTCGAGCGTGAGCAGCGGTAGCAGCAGCCCTGCGAGCCCACCGGCAGCAGGCGCACAAACGTAGCCCAGAATGACGCTGGCTGCAGGCGTGCCAAGCACCAGACCCTGCCGGTTCACTTGTTTTATGAGAAAACCTCTACAATCAGATCATTCCTAATAGCAATACTTCTGTCGACCTTAATTTTGGGATCTGTCTACCACTCATTCGGTTGATTTGGTCTATTCTATCATTCGGTTGATGAATAAGGCCAAATCAACCGAATTCTGAACACACCCATAATCAAATGAATAAAGACATCAAATCAACCGAATTTTAGTTCAACTGATCCACATCTAACGGACAGACATAAATCATATGATTACATACTTCAAATATAGATAATCAGAAAGAAATAAAATTAACAAAATCCAAAAGATTTTTCATATGATACAATCAAATAACAAAAAAAATTTACAAAAACCCAAATGTTTTCTATGGGAGCCAAATACACATAATAATTGCCATATACTTCACAAATAACAAAAATAAATTTCAAACAAACAATACCAAATTTACATGACATTGTCACAAACATTTACACCGAAATATTCAATGTAAATACCAAAGAAGAAAACTGTAAACATAGTTAGAAGACAATGTAAAACCAAGCATTTGCCAAATATTTAATTGCATAACATTATTTGATGTCTAATCATTAAAAATCAGAGATGACCAACAATACATAATTAAGGAAAAAAACTGAAAACACTAGTCCTTTTCAAATCAACACCAAATCTTTCATGGCTTCCCAAATCTGAAGAGAAACTAATTTCAAGAGCTAAAGTAAACTTCTATATACAAATGCACACAATACATAGATCATTTCGATCAAATAAGAGTATAAGACAACATAAGGTGAAGCATACCAAAATTTAAGCATATGTGCCATCGAAATGAAGGGAAGATGAAGCAGCAGCATAAAGAATCTAACCCGAACAATGAGAATGAATAGCCTTCATAAACTCGGTTAAGAACAAGAACAGACAAGTTGAAGCTCCAAATGAGGCTTGTGCAATACTTATAATGAGCAAATAGCTGCAAAATATAGAACTATGATCAACCAGAGAATGAAGCAAAAATTAACCAAAATTACAGTAGCAAAAGTTCCAAATCCATTCATGATTGGTTTTAACTGATCAATGAGACTGAGCAGCTAGTGATGTCAGAAAACAAAACAAAACATACTACACAAAAATCATAAAATAAATTTACAAATAAACAATAACAAATTTACATTAAGATGTACAAACATTTACACCGAAATATTCAATGTAAAATACCAAAGAAGAAAACTGTAAACATAGTTAGAAGACAATGTAAAACCAAGCATTTGCCAAATATTTAATTGCATAACCTGATCCAATTTTATGTAGTTGAAACATTATTTGATGTCTAATCATTAAAAATCAGAGAGGACCAAAAACTAAAATAAAGAAACATAGTAATTATTTAATTGCATAACCTGATCCAATTGTATATAGTTGAAACATTATTTGATCTCTAATCATTAAAAATCAGAGAGGACCAAATACTAAAACAGATTTCAAAACTTGAAAAACAATATCAACAAAAGCATTTGAAAAGAACTTTAGGGCAAAGATGGTGACCTGGTACAAATGAGGACCAAATAATCAAACAGATGCAAACCTTGCTAAGAAAATGGCACCTATACCCAGCTTACATCAACCTGTTCAAAAAATTACATGAAGTAGTCAAATGTAAATATAGAAATATGATATAGTAAATAATTTTACAAGAACTTGTAAACCTAAGAAGAAGTCAAACAACTTACTGTATCATCTGCACAATGACCAAGTACAATGATCATTACTCAATGCATGGTGATCTCAAAGCATTGACATAATTAAGGAGTAGATCAGAACCACCAATTTGTACTATCTTCAGCTCAGCATTTGCCACCATAAGCAAACATATATACATAAATAAATATATTTCTTAAAAACATTAATAAAAATAAAAACTGACTTGTTCCAGAAATTATAACTTGTTCAAATTATTACAAACATAACTCAACAGTAAAAAAATAAGATCCACATACATAACTTCAAACATATTGTTCTTCATAACATAAAAAGCCATCCTACTCGACAAAAATATTAGAAAGGAAAAATCTGGCGGCAATCTTCACTCTGATATAAGTCTTCTTCTACTGGACGAACACTAATACTCAAAACACGATAGAAAGACATCTTTTCACCAGCAACCTCAAATGATCTACCAGCCATCAAATTTGCATCCTCTTCTCCAGTTACCTTGACATACACCGTGGCATTCTTCGAATCATAGGCAAACTTATACACAGAAAGGAACTCACGACCACGATTCTGCTTCACCACACGAGCAACTAATTTAAGCATGTTACCACTGCGCAAACCTTTAGCAGCAATAAGCTGAGATTGATCTCCAACATCTAAATCCAGATTATCCACAACAAATAAAGAGACTTCTTCATCTACTAAAGTAAATGGTACAGCAGCTTCAGGAACAATTGAATTTTTTGCAGAAACAACCTAGAAAAATTTTGTAAAATAAATATAGGAATTAAAACAACAAAACAATCAAAAAATGGTAACAAAAGACATAATAATAAAAAAGCATACCTTGATCCTTATTGGAATATCCATAAAAGCTTTGCAAGAGCCACTCCTATATGAAATACTTTGAACTTCAAATACTAAAACAACAATATCACCAACTCCAATAACCCACTTGCGAAGACGAAAAGGAATATGTTCCAAGGGAACTAGAACATAAACAAGACCATCTTTATCATTAACACAAAATTTGCTATCATTGACAATCGTTCGCATCGTTGATGGCTTGTGCTCAATATATTTCAAAGCGTGAGCAACAGTAGACACAGGATCAGCAACAACCTTGTTAAACTTAACAGCTATTAGACGAGACTGTTTGCCAGGAGTCAAACCAAGAACATCTATGACATAATCAGAAACTTCCTTGCTTTCAAAGACACCAGTGGTTGCCATCTAAATAAAAAAACAATATCAGTAACCCCAGTTATCTAAACAATAGACCATTAAGCACAATTGAAAAAAAAAACACACAAAACTATGAATTATGACATGACACCATAGAAAACAGCAAATTAAAACATACCTTCCACAATAGATAACCAACACTTAACCTTGAGCAAATAGAACTGCATCAAAATAATAGAAAAATAAATGATTTCAGATCTCAAAGAAAAAAATATATAAAAGAATAAAAAATACTTCAACAATCGAGTAATTATAGAGAAATGAAACCACAAGAAAATAAAATAAAATGGAACCCCGAGAATAGAATAAAAAAAGAGAAGAACAAAACAAGAACGAAAAGATTAAATGTCAACTAGTTCAGAAACACATGTAAGATCTAAACAATACTTTTCATCTAAACACTTACTTGCAGGGTCCAGAAAAGATGGAGAACAACAAAGAAGAAGGCTACAGAAGACAACAAGAATACTCTGAGAGGAAGGCAAAGAATTTATAAAGAAGGGAATGGGACTCAAAACGCACATACAAATGGTCGTGCACAAAAACAGCAAAGGGAAACGGTCCATACCCTAGGAGTAAATTCAGGAAGACCAAATGGAGAGTGAGATACGATGGAAGGGTGAAGGGTGAGACCAGTTAATACGTCAGGGAGGGAGTAAATGCAGAACCACCAACAGGTAACTGACAAAAAAAGGCCAAAAAGGTCTTAAAAGGCCATGTACTGGACAAAAGCCCAAAAGAAAGCCCAATAAACAAAGAGAAGGGGCAAAACATAAAAAGAACAAACTTGCCCTCCAAGAAGGTCAAAAAGCATCTGTAAAAAGGAGAAGGGGCAAAACGAAAAAATGATACTTACCTGCCCCTACAGAGCAACCTTATCGAGAGGTACCAACCACAAAAAGCAGATCTAACGAGAGGACTCAATTGAAGGAGGATCTGACTACGGGACTCAAAGGAAGGAAGAAGCATGGAACCTCCAGATCAATCCACGCAGCTTCACCTACAAAAAGATGGGGACAAAGCACAGGTAAGCAATCTGTAATAGAACAACATAAAGATTGAAACGAAGTTCCCTAGCAACCCTTGTGAAGAACACTTCTTTCAACTAAAACAAACCTAGAAACATCAATAAAATCATTATGATACCAGAAAATTAACAAAAAGTGAATAACAATTTCAGAATTACTTATCTACATTACTATATTGTCTAACATCTTTTAAATATATGTTGATTGCAGAATCAAATGGGGGATAGAAACAAGGACAAACATAAAGCAACATCAATACAAGACAACCAAGAGCAGGTAACTTCTCAAACATTAAAATTCTAAAAAGAAGGATGAAATACTGTATAAAACTCATTTATACATAATAAATGCAGGAACAATTTGCATACCTTACAATGATGGGATTTGAACAATCATCTTCAAGGCATCCAATCAACGAATGTGAAGACAACATTGTCCAGATGTACAACTTCCAGGTACCAAATTTACATATTCAAAACAAAAATATAAGCTACCAACAGCTTATATAGCAGATCAATTATTGAATACAGACACAAGATGGAACATCAAAAGAGACAAATATTACACAAGATGAGAGATCTAGAATGACAGAATTCAATCCATACATCCATCATTTACAAGGCATAAACATGGTAAGACCAAACTCTATTCCTAGCCATAATATAGATATATATTAATAACATGACAAAATAGAAAATAAAAAATATAATTATGTTTTAAATTTTAGCAGGAAAGCTTAACAGGTCTACTAATGGAGCAAATCAGGAACTCCCAAGAAGAAGTATTTTCATTACAGTCCCAAATTCAATAACTTACAACTTGTTTAATAGTGTAAATTCATTGCATTGCTAATATAAATATTTTTGCCTCATATTTCAGTTTTCTCAGGAATTGCAGGGATCATATACAAGAATGTTGTTTGGTCCAGATATCTATCAGGTAAATTATATGACAATTGTACATATACAAAATTCAAAAACTATATTAAAAATAGTAACTCATCCATAATCATATATGCTAATTAATGCAGGGAAATTTGGATCTACACAAACCAGTTTCAAATTTTTGTACAGGAGAAGAATATGAAATATCTAATGCACCACAAGGACAAGAGGTACCATAAAACATAAATATTACACTCACTACAAAAAACAAAAAAGAAACTTACCTTGATTGACATATAAATCAATTTTGCAGATGACCATGGAGAATATAAACAGCAATCCTGGAGACAACAATGATGTCAACTACTCATTTTCAGAGCATCAGGTAAGAATATTCATACATCAACTCATAGTACATATAAAAATATAGCATGAGAAAGAAAACCAAAAACAGTGACTTCTTATAATAATATATGCAGGACAATGACATTAGCAACAGGGATGAAAACTACTCAACTAAGATTGAAGAAAGTCAATGGCAGAATGGACTATTCAGTAACATGCAACTACAATGGATCCAAGAAGCTGAAGAGGTTGAGCAACAAGATTTGTCAAGTGCAGCATCAGACCTAACAAAAACAATGGCAGAATCATCAAATACACAACATGAACCACCTGAAGAAGTAGACACTACAGAAGGCAACAGTAGCCAGCTACTAACAGAACAAGAGATAGATGAATTTATAATGAGAGAACAGATAGCAGCTTCAGAAGGGAACAACTCAGAAATCAATAGCAAGTATACGCCACAGCTAGGAATGCAATTTGAGAACAAAGAACAAGCTCAACACTTCTTCAACTTCTATGCATGGCTAGCTGGGTTTCAAACAGTAGTAGCACATGTTGCAAGAACTACAAGCAAGAAAAGAAACAATGAGATCACCAAACTCACAATAAAGTGTCATAGATATGGTAAAGCACCAAAGAAGAAAACTACAGAGGAGCAGGAAGGTGAAGTGGACAAAGATATAGGAAAAATGAAAGGTAAGAAAAGGAAGACAAATATAGCAGAGAAAACAGACTGCCAATGTGTTATGGTCATTAAAGAAGACGCTAACATATGGAAGATCATTAGATTAGATTTGGATCACAATCATGAACTCTACCCTGGACAGAGCAACCAACAGTTTAGTGGTCATAAATATATGACTGATATGGAGAAGTCACTTATAAGGACTCTGAATGACAATAACATTGCAACAAGACAGATGATCTCTATAATATCATACCTCAGAGGAGGACCCACAGCATTACCAGTGAAGAAAAAGGATATCAGCAACTTCAGAACAAAGATTAATAGAGAAATTAAAGGAACAGATATGACCAAAGTGCTAGACAACTTCAGAAAAAAGAAGAGTGAAGATCCAACATTCTTCTACAAATTTGAGCTAGATGATGAAAATAGAATGAAAAATATTTTTTGGAGAGATGGATCATCACTAAAATATTATGCAGACTTTGGAGATTGTGTGAGCTTCGACACAACATATATGACAAACAGATACCGACTGCCATTTGCACCTTTTGTAGGAATTACAGGACATGCACAGACATGTATATTTGGATGTGCTTTCCTAAAAGATGAAACAATAGCAACTTTCAAATGGCTGTTTGAGACATTCCTAGAATCCATGGGAGGCAAACACCCACAAACTATAATAACTGACCAAGACAAAGCTATGAAGACAGCAATAGAAGAAGTGATGCCAAACACAAGGCACAGAAATTGCCTTTTCCACATCAAGACCAAATGCTACTCGAAGAACATTAAAGTTTTTGCAGCTAATGATGGCCTATATGAGGAATTTGAAGACATAGTGAACAACTCTGTCACAGAAGAAGAGTTTGAGAACTTGTGGAGAGAGATGATCAGGGAAAGAGGCTTAGAGAACAACAAGTACTTGACAAAAATGTGGGAAACAAGAAAAAGATTCATACCTGTGTACTACAAAAATGATTTCTTCCCTTTCATCCAAAGCACCTCAAGAAGTGAAGCAACAAATGCTAGATTCAAACAGAATGTTGGACCAACCTATAGTATTAACAGCTTTGTGGCAGAGTATGATCGCATAGTGGACAGCATTGAGAGAGCAGAGAACCTAGAGGACCACTATAGCAACCAAAAAAGACCAAAGGAACTATTGTATGGGTACACATTTGAGAAACAAGCACAAGAGTTATATAACAGGAATATTTACAAGAAGTTTCAAATTCAACTACAAGCTACTTCAACTCTAACTTACAAGGAAATCGAAGAAGGGAAGCAATTCGAAGTCTGGCAAAGAAGTAACCAAGTGTACAAGGCACAACGAATTAGGAGGTACATAGTACTAACTAACCTCACACAAGGGAATGAAGACTTCAGTTGCATATGTGCCAAATTCAGCAAAGACGGAATCCTATGCTCCCATATCCTGAAAATCATGATAGAGAAGGAAATTAGTGCAATACCAGATAAGTATATAATAGATAGATGGAGAAAAAAGGACATGAGATTGATCAGGAAAAGAGTAGAGGAAACAACAATTGCAACAAATTCATTGCTTAGATTCAATGTACTATCGAGGAAATCAGCAGCAATGAATTCAAAGGCAGCTAAGACAGAAGAAGCAACAGATTACCTTGTAGCAGAAATGGAGAGGATCAACTTGCACCTGGACAAGTTATTAGCACCAAAAAGCATTGGAGAAACACAAAGTGAACCTATAGCAGATGAACAAGTACAAACACAAGGACTCAAAGCATATGAAGACAATTATACACAGAACCAGTTAGAGGACCCAGAAAGAATACAAAACAAGGGCAGGCCAGAGAAACCAAAGAGAATGAAAGCAGTTATAGAAGAAGCAAAAGAAAAGGCAAAGAAAAAAGAAAACAAGAAGAAGAAGAAACAAACAACAAATGAAAATTCTGGTACCATATATAACAGCAACTCCATATCATTGCTAACATATTGCAATTTAAATATATAAGACACAAAATGCATAAAACAAAAACATTCATAATCAAATTATCAGGTCAGCTACTAGATCTGCATTTTCATGCTACTTTTCAATTTCTATTTTACTAAGTTGCCATATTACCTGTTAACATATTTAAATGTGCTCACTTTCAATTTAAATTACCATTGTTGTATACTAACTTTTAACCTAACAGGATCACCAGTGAAGCCAAACTCCAAGAGATTCAAGAAGTCAACAAAGACCAACAATGATATAGAGGCGATCAAAACCCAAAAGGAGAAAGCAAGGAAGTGAAGACCATCACAATATAAAGAAGAAAAAGAAGACACGAACAATATCAGCAATATGTATTATAGTATTAGACTTATCATATGTAACAATTACTATGATGTGCAACACAGCACAAGCATATTGTAAGGCACTTCCAAAAGTACTACTTCGCGACATACATCATTGGCATATCGAATGTCGAGACAGAATATGAATTCCTATACAAACTACGAACAAAGTTTGATGAGACTAAAACAAAAAAAAATGGCCCAATAGCTACTCTGAACCACCTTCCTGTAAAAAAACAAATAAAAAATATAATAAATTAAGAGTAAGAAAATGGGAAAAATAAAAGTACAGAGCCAATAGAATACCTCATTCAAGTCAAAACTAATCACAGGGGTCTTGTTTCCGGTATTTCTTGGATTGAACAACATCTCATTTGCTAATTTGATCCTTATGTTTACAATGTCATCACTGCTGAACAGGGAAAATAGACTTGACCTTGGAGAAGTCCAATGCTCGAGGAACATCATAGCATAAATTCCTGAATCAACACTGCATAATAAATTTAGAAAAAACAATTCAATTATCTAATATAAAATAAAAATAAGAAAAAAATCAAACAAATCAAAAGTAATAGGAAAAAGAAACATACTTATTTTCTGCAGATTGCTTAGGCACACTTGGGTATAGAACACCATACTGTTCAAAGTTCATTTCACGCTTAACAAACTTGTTCCACCAAAATTGAAACTCTGGGATCTGGAGCAAAGTAACAAAATATATTGAACAAAACTTAAGAAATAAAAGAATAAACAAAGCCAAAGACAAAAAATATTACCATCTTCGCCCTAACATATTGCTGATAAGCGTGAACTTCTGAATAGTATGAGTCCAGAAACACAAATTTCTTATCCTTGATGTCAACAACAAATACAAACCAATGATCTTCATAAAATGTAGGGAAATACAACTGCGGAAACAATGACACATTTAAAAATCAAAATGTAAAATTGACAACAAAAAAAGAATGATTGATAATTAGAATAGGTTAGTAAGATTAACATACCATATTTGATTGAAAAAGTGGCCTCGCCTTTGAAGAACGATCAAATGCTCTCATCATCACATCACCGGCAACTTCATCATGATCTTTCAGGAGATTTTCCTTAGAAAAAAATATAATAAGAACATATGAAAACAAAAAATATTTGAAGTAACAAAAAAAACTTACTGAGATATTTGAAAAGAAGTAATGCCGCTTCGAAATATCTGGATGCCCATCAGGTCGGCAAAAAAGATGATAGCAAAATGCAGCAACAACAAAATTGTTGACTTTACCACCTGGCTTCATTGATTCACCAAGAGACCAATACGTACAACGAACACCTCCAAAGTACAAAGCATCAAGACTACATAAAACAGAAAAAAAGCACTACTCACCTAAATGATATAGATACAAAAATTATCAAAGCACAAGATAAAAGGTCACAAAGAAAAAGAAGATTACTTGCTAGAACGTGATTGGGCCAAACGACAAATAGCCTCATAGTTTGCTATTTCTGATTTTGAAACTTTGAACTTATCTCCAGTTACATCATAATCATCTATAAGAACTCGACTTGGACGAACCATCCTTCTAGGACCATGAATAGGGATCTTCCCACCAGTTGACGAGTTCCTGACCTTGAAATCAGAACGATTCGCCAAGCTTTCAGGATCAATAGAAGAATCAGCAGGAAATCCATGAGTATTCCCAAGGGAAATAGAAGAAGTCTGTGAAGTCATTCTCAATTTCCCAAACTTCAAGTTGTATAAATCATCTGATTTCTTAGTGTCAACTTTAACAGTTTCAGCAAACGATCTAGAACCAATACAAATAACTGGGGAAGAATCCTAAAAATTAAACATCAAACACATGTTAAGAACCAATAAAACAAAAAAATAAAAATATACAAGAAACCAAAAATAAACAAATAACAAAACTAACATTATGATCAGAAATACGAGCCCTCTTATCAGAACCATTACTACTATGTAAAACATTAGACTTCCTAGGTAGATTTGGAGTAATATGAGGAGATCCATCAACAGTAAAAGGTATAGTCTGCATCAACACAACATCCTACAAAAAAACAAAAATATGAAATTGAAAAATAATCACAAGGTACAACAAAATGATTCAATAAAAATATATGAATCAAATCACAAACTAACCTCATCTTTGGTATTCTGAGATCCATGCAAAATACCTTGAGAAACCTGTAAATAAAATGTCACGATCCTAAAAAAGGCTAAAAATCAATAGGAGATTATAAAAAATTACCTTAGAATATGCAAGTCTAGAACGATGACGAAAAGGACTTGGAGAAACAGAATCAGGTACAATAACATTATCATTGTCAAGATAAATCACATCTTTATCTAAATCAGAAGATTTGCCACGAGAACCAGAACGAGAACGAACATTAGTAATATCACACAATGGGTTGTCAACAGCAACATTCGTAACACCAGGCTTAGACTTGAACTTTTGACTTAGAACATCTGAGCTACCTACAAAAAAGATAAAAAAAAATAACAACATGTACAAAAACTACAAAAACAATTCAAATCTATACTAAATGAATGCCTTCTACATACAAAACTAAATACAAAACAAAATAACCTGACAACACATATGAAACAGCAACATTGCTTTAAATATTCATGCAAATACTTCAGACATAAATAAAGAAACCATTTTATGGGATGTTAACAAACTACATAAAACAACAACAGAAAAACTTACTCTTTCGTAGGTTACGCATAGTCTCATCCAACTCAACATCGATAACCTGAAAAAAAAATAGATTTGAAAAAAATAAGTGTAGATTCATAAATATTTTGTAATCACAGAAAAAAGGTAATTACATACATTATCAGTACCAGAGAACCCAACATTCTTTTGAGTTGATCTTGATGAAGATGGAACAAAAGCATTCACAGGTACCTGAGACAAATAATAAAGTAAATAAATAATTAATAAGAAACAAAATAATGGAAAAAATACTAAAAAAACAAACCTTAGGAGCAACAACATTAGGTTCTTCTGGAGCACCATCAGAAATAGAATCAGCAACATTGGGAGGCACCGCAGCACCATAAGAACCAGCACCATCATCAACAGAAGGATCAGTTTCAGCAATAGCCTTCATAATATCAAGAACAAGATCCTTTGTTCTAACATCAGTTTTACAAATATGACGGAACATCTTTGCAAACATATCTTGAAATTCTTTTGAAACATTTCCAAGAGAATTGATATCCATGTTCACAGATAAACCACAATTAAAGCAATGCTCATCAATCAGCTTTGATATTTTCAACTTCAAACTAAAAGGAAGTTTACAGCCAGAAACACTTTCCATCTTGGCGCAAAACTCAGAGTCAAGATCATCAGCACAACCAACTGAATTAAGACGAACAGCCTGAAGAAAAATTATTTAAAAATATAAATCAAAAATCAACTAAACGAAACAAACAGATAAAACAAAAAACCCAAAGTAAAACTTAAATAACCTTGTAGTAGCAAGTTTTCTCAAATTCAAGCAATGGTCTGTAACCATAAACACCAGGAGATTTAAGATCAAGACTACAATAAAACTGAATCATATCTTGCTTCCATACAGAGATTCGAGGAATAAAGTCTGCAACTTGACGTTGACGAAAGTCAATGTGATCCAAATAAACAACCTGACAAGATAAGAAATTGAACAAAATAAAAATAAATAACAAAACCAAATGATACATACCAAAAAAATAACCTGACAACATTTCAGCTTACCACAAGGTAGTATAAGCAACCACCAAGACCCTGACAACGTTTCAGCTTATCACTCTTTCCCCTATTGAATGCCTTTATATGATCCAGCAACCATTCCAACACAAAAGCACACCACTTGAAATCCTTGATGTGATCAATATCTTCGAAAACACCAAAATACTTGGGGCTAGGAACAATATTGGTATTTGGGCATAAAAAACTACTCAAAGCAACTACCAAGAAACATATCAACATGTCTTCATTAGATAATTGTTCATTACTGATCAACTTATCAGCAAAAAAGGACACAGGAGGGATCCTATCCTTTCCAAACTTGGATAAAACAATATCCTTGCCAATACTTGAATCAGATGGAAATGCTCTGGTACCCAAAGGAAGATCAAGAACGAAATGAACAGACTCCTCAGATAGTGAAATAACCTTTCCATTGCGAATAATATCACCAGACTTGGAATCAACTAAACGTGCAACCCAGGTAGCAAACTTATTAGGCACAAAACACTTATTGAACATCAACAAAGAACCAAAACCATAGCCATCAATAACAGCCTTCTTTTCAGGGGAAAGAGAAGATATCACATTCATGAATGCAGTCGGAGAAAATCTGGTGAAACCATCATTACTCTTCTTCACAACTTTCTTCTTTTTAGACTATAACAAACAAAAAAAAAGTAAGCAAAATACCTAATTCAAAATAGTGAATAACAACACTATTAATAACTAAGAAAATAACCTTATGCTTCATTGCCATCTCAAGCTTTCTCTTCATATTCTTCATTTTCTGCAACTAATTTTTTTAAAAAAAAATAAATATAGACTAATACAGATTTGATTCAAAATATAATCATAACATTTAGGGAGATTTACTACAATTGTCCAATACTGATACTACATTGCAACCCAATAGAACAACATATATAATAAATCTAAATAACAAACTCAAATAATTAAATACATATATAAATCAACTTACATCTTTTATACATTTCTCATACAAATGATGGTCCAAACTTGAATTGTCACTAGAGGAATCATCCTGAAAAAACAATGAATAATGAATAAAAACATTAAAACATATAATAATAAAATAATCATAAACAAAATAAATAAAAGAAACAAAGATTAAAATAACTCACTTCTCCAACAAGCTGAGAATTTGAAAGATATTCACAGGAATCATAATCCATATAAGGCAATTGAGAACACTGCACATCCTCTTAAGAATCAGTTTCAGAACCTCCCGAACTGGATGAATCAAGTTCTCGAACCACCCTTTTCCGAACCATCTTCAAAGCAAATAAAAACATAAATTGAACCCAAAAAACAATAAGAACAAATTATATATAAAAACTAAAGCATTAATCAAAAACATAACTAAACAGGATCACACTACAAATAAGAAAACTAACCAATTCAATGCATCACCTACATCTTAAGTAATAACCTTCTCAAAATAAACTTAAAACAATAATTACTCAATATAATTACTAAAAACCATACTTGAAAAGAACTGTGCCTATTACAGTCAATCTAAAAAGGGCAAACATGACTAACCTCAATAAGCCTAACCTGAATTAATCCAAACCCTAAAAAACATTAATCAGTCAACTAACAAATTCCATTAACCTAATCTAATGAACAATAAACCACTAAGCAAACAAGATCCAAGCAGGTAGTTAGCTCTCAGTCAACATGCAATGACCAAGGCAATGCAACGCATGCCCCCATGATAATGAAGTACTCTGTACTCCTCCTCATCTTGTTTTTGACCTGAACGGCTGAACCAGTGAACCAAAACCACTTCAGATAAAGAAGCAAGGGGGCATCGAATCCCCAATCATATGAAACAACCAGACAACTCATGCCTGCTGCTCCCAATCTGCATGCTGCGAACCCAACAAAAACCAAACCGCAGAATAAAATCCCCAAAACCTAATAGCTAAAACCATATCTATATCAAACACTATCAAACCAGAAATCAACAACAGAACCATGAACCCAACCCCTACATCGCCATTCCTATGGATTTGAAAGTTCCCCAGACAATAGCCACACCCACACTCAAATTAAGCAGGGATCTACACCGATCCACCACATAGCGATGTCTGAAATTAATCGCAAAAATAAAAGGAAACTCCACCGAATCAGGCCCGCGCACACACAAAAAGGACTACAACGGAACATCGCATCCATCACCATAAAAAGTGAGATTCAGACAAAAAAACTTACAAAAATCCACAAGCGAAAGAACAATAACCATCCACACAACCCTACCAACTAACACCTTCCAAGCAAAACTAACCAAGATGGGAGAAACAAGGACGAACCTGCGAAACCCTAGAAATCGCCCGTCGCGTCGCCACCGAGGAAGACGAGAGGACAGGAGAGAGACGAGACGGATAGAAATGAAAGTGAGAACGGGAAAACGGAGCGGCCACTATCGGGCGCGAGTCCCAAAAAATTCAACATAGGCGCCGACAACCTGGACCCACAAAGACAGACACACAACAAACCAAAGGCTAATCTGAAGCCACGCGGCAGATCCAACGGCCCAAAATTCGGTTGACCCAAACACAGGATTCAACCGGTTGACATATAGCCTTTTTGTAATTTTGATAAAAGAACGCAATGGCTAAGGCCTATATCTGCAAGCACAGTGCAATTCAACACCGAGGACAACCAGCTACATTTTCATTTTTATTTGACAAACATTGTCTAATTATGGAGTAACTAAGCTTAAAAGATTCATCTTGCGATTTACAGGTAAATTATGCAATTAGTTTTTATTTTCGTCTATATTTAATGTCTCATGTGCCGCAAGATTCGATGTGATAGGGACTTGAAAACTTTTTGGTTTTTAGGGTGAACTAAACAAGGCCTAGTAGACGAAATCAAGTTCTTATTGGCTTCATTTTTTTCCCTAGGAGTGTGTTTTCATTGATAGATAATGTAATAGGGTCGCTCATGAATTGGCCGTGCTGGGTTTTATGTGTAATGAGGATGAAGAGGTGATCACCAACTCTTTGCCTGTGTATATGTTATGGTTGCTAATGATTTGTTAGCCGATTAGTAATGAAAGAGGTACTCAGATTAAGGCTTTGTTTAGATGCAAAAGATTTTGTATTTCGCTACTGTAGCATTTTCGTTTGTTTGTGGCATATATTATCCAGTCATAGACTAACTAGGATCAAAAGATTCGTCTCACGATTTACAGTTAAGCTGTGCAATTAGTTTTTATTTTCATCTATATTTAATACTTCATGCATGTGCCGAAAGATTCGATGTGACAGAGAATCTTGAAAAACTTTTTGGTTTTTGGGGTGAATAGTTCCCAAAAAATTTTACAGAATTTTTCAGATTCCGCGTCACATCAAATCTTTAGACGCATGCATAAAGTATTAAATATAGACAAAAATAAAAACTAATTACACAGTTTGGTCGGAATTGACGAGACGAATCTTTTAAATCTAGTTAGTACATAATTAGATAATATTTATCAAATACAAATGAAAATGGTATTATTCCTATTTTACAAAAAAAAATTAAAACTAAACAAGGGCCTTGTTTAGTTCCGAAAAATGAAAAGTTTTTGGAACTGTAGCACTTTCGTTTGTTTGTGGTAAATATTGTCCAATCATATATTAACTAGGGTCAAAAGATTCGTCTCGTGATTTAGAGTCAAACTGTGTGATTAGTTTTTATTTTTGTCTATATTTAATGCTTCATGCATGTGATGTAAGATTTAATATGACAAGGAATCTTGAAAACTTTTTGTATTTCGGGTGAATTAAACGAGGCCAAGGTCTAAAAGAAAAATCGCCGCGGAGATACGATCCGTCCGGAACCGTACGCGCACATGCGATCTTCCATGTTTGTGGCAGCGTACTACGCTTCTACCGAGGAAAATCGCCTCGCCACCGTACGAGATTTGCCCTGCAGCCGCTCGTGGCGCAGGCGCGCGGGCCGGGCAGGGAGCGCAAGTGGCCACGGGAGATTCCCTCGGGGCCGCCGCGGACGATCCGAACGAGCAAGGAAGAGGAACGCCCGCCGCCTGCGCTCGCTGGCGCCGGGCTGGCGGCTTCGAACTGGAAGCCGCGGCGCGGAGACACACAGAGCGAGAGGCTGCCATGCCAGGCATCCAGCTGCACTACGTCGGCACGGCGACGGGCCGACGGCCTGCCGGTGCCGTAGTGGTTGAGCTGAGCCGCTGCTGATGCACGCGGCACGCCGGAGCGAGAAAATGGTTATTATAGCACTGCAATCGTTTGGTTTCGTTAGGATAGGACTTCTAATATGGATTTTGCTAAAGTAGGACTGCAAATAAATTTGTACAAGCTATAATAAAATTTAATCCTTTTAACCATATTTTCCATCTCCTAAATATATTTATTTTTTCATAATGACCATAGTGCCCTTGAGGGAAAACGATTGATCGATCGACTCACCTTCTTCTGGTTGAAAAAAAAAGATCGACTCAGGCCCTGTTTAGTTCCCCACCTAAAAATTTTTCATCCATCCCATCGAATCTTTGGACACATACATGGAACATTAAATGTAGATAAAAAAATAAACTAATTACACAGTTTAGTTGAGAATTGCGAGACGAATCTTTTAAGCCTAGTTACTCTATGATTAGCCTTAAGTGCTACAGTAACCCAAATATGCTAATGACAGATTAATTATGCTTAATAAATTTGTCTTGCAGTTTCCTGACGAGCTATGTAATTTGTTTTTTTATTAGTTTTTAAAAACTCTCCCGACATCCTTCCGACACATCCGATGTGACACCCAAAAAATTTTCGTTCCCAATCTAAACAGGCCCTCAGTATCTCTTCCATCTTTTTTCTGTACGTGACCGGCTCTTCGGCTACCGTCGCCTCCGCCCGTCCTTCCTGCTCCCGCCACTGCCCTTCCTCCTCCACGTCGCAGTCCTTCTTCCTCCACGCCGCGGCTCCACTTCCTCCTCCACGCTGCTTCCTCCATGGATGGAGGAGAGCCGCCGCCCACTGATCCAGCACCGCAGGACACCACTGGAGGCACCGCCCGTAGGAAAACCCTAGGCGATGGGCTGGTGGCCGCGACTGTTGGCTTTGTGGCCGAGGCTCCTGCTTCTGGTGGCCACGTCGTGATCACGGCTGCTGCTTTTGGAGCCAGCCAAGGAGGCCAGCCAGCCAGCCAAGGCGGCCAGCAAGCCAGGCAAGGCAGCGGCCAGCCCGGCAAGCCAGCCAGTTAGAATGTATCTTTTTTTTTTACGGCAAGCAGAATCAATCAATCGTTTGTTTTCCAGAAGGGCACTATGGTCAATAAGAAAGATAGAAGATGTAAAATATGGTTAAAAGGATCAAAATCCTATTATAGCTTGTACAAATTATTTACTGTTCTATTTTAGCAAAACCCATGTTAAAAATCCTATTAGCAAAACCAAACGATTGAAGTTTTGTAATAGCCATTTTCTCCGCCGGAGCTGTCAGCCTTTACGATCGACGAAACAAAAAGCACAGCCGATGAGGCGGTCACGCATGCGCCAATATCAAGTCCGTATACCGTACGTATATACTATGGCCTTGTTTAGTTCCAAAAAATTTTGCAAAATCGACACTGTAGCATTTTGGTTTGTATTTGACAAAAATTGTCTAATCATGGACTCACTAGGCTCAAAAGATTCGTCTCGTCAATTTCGACCAAATTGTGCAATTAGTTTTTATTTTCATCTATATTTAATACTCCATGCATGCGTCTAAAGATTCGATGTGACGGGAAATCTAAAAATTTTGCAAATTTTTTTGAGAACTAAACAAGGCCTATACGGATAAGATACGTAGTAGTAGAGGAGTACATGCTTTGGAGTACTACTGCCGTATGGCGCCAAGTTGCGCCGCTGGGGTGCCAGTGTGGGACGGGGACGGTTGGTTGCTCGAGATTCTCCTCTCTTTCAAAAGCTCGCAACTTGGGCAAGCAGGCCAAATCTGAAGCCTTGGCAATGGCAGTTGGCTGTTGGCAACTGGCATTCGCGCGCGAAGAAGGCGTGTCGATCTCATCCGGGTGGGGGTGGTGGTGTAAAGCGGCACGACGACCCCAACTTGGCACGCCCGAGTTGCATTGCATCGCACACCGTACGCGATGGCGCAAGCAAACTTGTCAAGGAAAATCGAATCGCGGGGGAGGGAGGCCGTCGTCGTCGCAGCAGCAGCACTCCTTGACCGGACGGGGTCGGCAAATGATGGGCCGGTTGCAGCCAACTTGGCCAAGTAGCCGCCGCTTAGAGTAACATTTATTCGCGCCATGTCGCGAGCTTTTCTGTTTTGTTTAGGACAAGTGCATGCCCAAGTGTGCTAATTTGTTTCAGAAAAAAAAAATCGAACTTGGCAGACCACATTACCCTGCAACTTAGTGGGGGTTTCACCAAGATGTTATGCACATTTATTAGAGCGTCATATCAGCAAAACTGTACTTTTTCCATGAAACGAAGAGGAGAAAGAAGTAAGTAGTTTCACCATGGTGAAATCTCGCGGGTGTTGTTTCCCACGCGGTGAAACGTGATGAAATCCCCACTGAGGGCTAAATCGTTTCACCATCTTGCATGTGATCCAATCATTTTGCAGTAATTAAATGTTTTGTCCAGCCTAGAAAACGTCAAGGTGAAACTCATACATTGTGGAGGTTATTTCATTATTCGTTTCATTGATGCCCTATCAGCGGATTTGTTTTGAAAACAGTGCATTAAAACGGGCTACTGAGACTGACCTTAGGTCATATGCATAGCTAGTAGTGCAGCATGGCATGATGCAGTCATTGTTGAGAATTGAATATATGTATTTTGTTTAAGCCTCGTTTCGTTTTCAAAAATTTTCAAGATTCTTCATTGCATCGAATCTTTGACAGCATATATAAAGCAATAAATATAGATAAAAATAAAAACTAACTACACAACAGTTTGTCTGTAATTTGCGAGACGAATCTTTTAAGTCTAGTTAGTCCATAATTAAACAATAAATGCTATAGTAGTCAGAGCTAAAATTTTCACGAACTGCAATACATACATATAACTACTATTTTAACGCGCCGGAAATCCCTGCCTCCTCCGCATTCCGGGCACAGTTCATTACTCTTTGTTTTCCTTTTTTTAAAAAAAATCTTTGTTTTTTTGCCTTTTTCACGGGATTTTTTTCTTCTTCTTTTCACGATTTTTTCTCTCTCAAAAAATCGGCGCAGCGTCGCGTGCTCATCGTGCTAGTACACTTAAGATCAATAACCAATACCAATTAAGACCACAGTGGGACATATATATGTATGTATATGATGCATCTAGCTAACTAGCTTGAGTACCAATTTGTGCAGTAATAAAATAGGTAAAGGAAGTAAGAAACTGCTACATCGCTCGATCGGTGGCATGGAGCTACGGGAGACAGTAGACTGTGGAAACTAAATGTGGGCAGAACTAAAGGTTTATTTAGGGTTACTCCCTAATGTCAAAGTACTTCCTCACTAGGGCCTTGTTTAGTTCCCACCAAAATTCAAAAAGTTTTCAAGATTCTCATCACATCGAATTTTGCGGTACATGCATGAAGCACTAAATATGGACGAAAACAAAAACTAATTACACAGTTTGTCTGTAAATCACAAGACGAATCTTTTGACCATAGTTAATTTATGATTGAACAATATTTGCTACAAACAAATGAAAATGCTACAGTAGTGAAATCCAAAAAAATTTCACATCTAAACAAAGTCTAGGGATTTGAGTTTCATTGGTAAAGTTCATGCCCTAAGAATACAATCTTAATGGTTGAAAACACAACAAAAGTGCAGTAGCAGTGAGCACGGTCCTTGCCTTGCATGTTCCAAAAGAAGCTTCTCCTATGGTCCTATAGAAGCCATACCAAATGGCCTATGAGGAAATGATTTTCTCTTCTGGCTCCCGTCCAGCCCCACATGATTAAAAAAGATAGGTGACCTTGGGATAAAATGGCTGCGTTTTCTTCGTTTGGCCGATAAGCCAATAATTATCAATTGATCTCCCAATGCAAGTAGACCTAAGACTATCTCCAACAATCGTCATCCAAAATACAAGAGCCATTTGTCCTTTGGGTAGCGCTACAGGTAAAAGGTTCCATACCTATTTTTAGTCTTCTCCAACAACAAGACCTAAAAGACAACACTCTCTGCAAATGGGTCTCGAGGAGAGAGGATACCCAAATTTGGGTTATGCCTCTCCTGATAGCCAAAATAGGTCTTCTATATGGGTACTCTGTTAGAGGCTATAGGTATTGTGTTGGAGACCCATTTTAGGTTTGGGTTCCCAAATGGGTCTCCCTGTTGGAGATAGCCTAAGGACGGAGAATCAATGCAATGCAATCAAGTAGCTAGGTGGCGTTTGTGAGTGTAGCTTCTCCCACAGGCCACAGCAAACATCAACGCCACCACCATGAATGGCGCCAGCAGCTTATGCATGGCCAACAACAACTGGCTGCAGGAACAAAGGCGAGCAGGGTGGTACGTCCGCACGTAGTACGTGCGTGTGGATTCCCAAATCGGCCAGGGTGTTGTGCTAGTTTAATGGCGACATGTACGCCCGCCGCGGCTGCCTCTCGATCCATGGCTGGCACCAGGTCAAGCTCCACCAGCTGCATCTGCATTGTACCCCTTGACCCCCCCTCGCTCCAAGCTCTGGGGCCGGCGCACCGGCCGGTGTCAGGACAAGGCCATCGCGTGTGAAGAAATCTGAAATCCTCCGGCACCGGCAGGGAATCCTAGGGCTCGCGCTCCCAAATTCCTAGTACGAAACTGCAAATTTTTAGGCCTTGTTTAGTTCGTAAAATTTTTTAAAATTTCCCGTCACATCGAATCTTTGATCGCATGCATGGAGCTTTAAATATAGACAAAAATAAAAACTAATTGCATAGTTTATCTGTAATTTGTGAGATGAATCTTTTGAGTCTAGTTACTCCATAATTGCACAATATTTGTCAAATAAAAACGAAAGTGCTACAGTAGCCAAAAACCTAAATTTTTGCCAACTAAACAAGGCCTAGTCACATCGTCGCGAACAAGGTGTTGTTCCAGGTTGCCAACTGGGTGGCTTGCTGGCTGCGTGGCGACCTGGTCACGAGTGAAAGTACCGTTTACTGAAAAAACTGTTGAATAACAGGTAAATTTAGCAAATAAACTTAAACGAACATAGCGAATATGTTTTATAGGGAATTTTGCGTTGGGTGGGTCGCGTACTCGCGTGCCTTTTGCTTCTGTATGTGTTTTTTCTCTTGAATTTTAGCTCGTCAGGGCATGTTGAGATGCTGCAAGATGCAAGAAGGGCTGAAGGCGCTCAGCGAATGGTAGGGGTGCTGGGCGCTAGGGCAACTCATGCCTAGTACTACCGTACGAGCCAATAGACGCCACTGCACGGATCAGATGCGTCCTCAAGATTGTTTGACGTGCACGCACGCGGATGGCATGGCACCTGAGACAGAGAGTGAGAGATCTCTCTCAGGATAAAGAATAAAATTTAGGCCGTCCTCTTGCTAAATTTTAATCATTTTAGTAGCTAAACTTCCAAACACACTAATTAAAAAAGAGCTAAAATACTTTAGTCCCACTAGCTAGTCACCTAAAAGTAATTAAAATAATTTTAGCTAGCTAAAATTTAGCAAACGGAATCAAACAAGCAAGGGGAATCAAACAGAGCCTATGTCTTGAGGGAAGGAATTGCGAGGTCAGATGATTAAGATAATAACGGTTGTGACGCGAGCACTGTTGATCTAGATTTTTTTCCTAGACACTTTAATTTGTATCCATGATTTTGGCTGCACATGATTTAAGCCGGGATACATTCCACTTAGGAAAAAAAATTAATCCATTGCATGGTGAATCACATATACAACAAGGGTTAGATGTTACTATCTCATTTCTAAATATATATGACGTTTAAACAAACAGGTTAGTTCAAAAATGAACCAATTTGCTTATTCTAATAGAGTGTTAGAGGTGCATGTTCTAGGCATATCAAGCCTGGATTGACAGTATACCCCCCCCCCCCCCCCCCCTCTCCCCCCGGACGTAGCCGCCACTATAACATGTAATAGATTACAAATCGGATGGGGGTAAGAATTAATTTTGTGGTTGCTTGTGTTTGGTAAAGAAAAAAAAAGAATATAATGGTCCTTAATCACTAGGAATGCTCCCCCATCAACCATCAAGCAGCCGTTCAGAGCTCCATGTGCATCTGTTCTGTACAACTAGTTCCAGACTGATCTCATGAATTGACCACCTACCGATTTGTCCTCAGATTCCCATAAATTTCTCTGCAGAAATGGTGCTAAAGTCGCAGGAACACACGACAAATTTGCATTGTTCCTCGAGTAGCGATGATTTCCCTATGCCAAGAGTGAGCTTAGCTATTAGACATCTAAATTAAGGGTTGTTGTACATGTATGTGAATAAGGGTTAATATCAGGCAACACCCATACAATAGTTTGTACTTTGTGTCGCAAAAAAAACATAGAAACACAAGCTAAATCATCCTAGAACCACGAGTTCATGGACCGATCGATCTCCCCGGTAAGGGCAAAAGAACATCATGACGAAGTCAAGAAACAAGGTGGCGGCCGGCGGCAGCGCCCAGCAGGGCGCTCTAGGCGAGGGCCAGGGCGAGGCGCTCGGCGGTGCGCGCCAGCGACTGGAGGTTGCAGCGCACGATGGTGTCGACGAACACACGCGTCTCGTCCGCGGTGTTGCCGGGGGGCACGTCCACCACGTACGACTCCACGACGACGGTGCCGCCGGCGCCGGCCTCGGCCTCGTGCACGGTGGTGACGGACCGGTAGTTGGCGAGGCGGTGCTCGCCGCCGACGACGCGGAAGCTGAGCACGCGGCGCTCGTCGTCGAGGATCTCCAGCCGCTCGCGGCTGCTGGTGGCGGGGAGGCCCGACACGACCCGCACCTCGCGCACCGACCCCACGGCCACAGTGGCTCCGGCTCCGGCTCCGGCGCCGCCGCCGCCGTCGTCCACGAGGCGGCAGCTCCGGATGAAGTGCTTGTACGCCTGCGGGCGGTCGAAGCGGCGCACCACGGACCAGACGGCCCCGACGGGCGCCGCGATCGCCTGCACCACCGCCGAGCAGCACTGCCCCGCGCGCGCCGCGTGCTCGTGGTGCCGCGCCACCTCCGCCGGCACCGCCGCGCACGACGCCCCGTGCGACGCCGCTACTATCGCCGCCTTCGCCCCGCCGCCGGTCACACGGCTGTGCTGCTGCGGCGACGGCCTCGGAGCTGTGTACGGCATTGCTGCTGCTTTGCTTCCTTGCTTTGCTTTGCTTGCTCCTCTCTCTGTGTGTGCCGCCGGACACAGACACGCCCTGCCCCACGCCTCAACAAGGCTCAAGGTTCTTTGGCTGGGCTCGCTGCTCCACAGAGGAGGAGGACGGACGGACGGCGGCGGCCAAGCGAGGAGGGGAGGGGATCTGGAAGCTGGTAGAGCTGGAGGACAGAGGCGGTTATATACCTGGGACGGGACAAACAACTGGGGTGGTGGTGGTGGTGCCGGTCATGGTCACTCCCTCCTCGCAACTTGCCAAGGCGGCAGCACACACACACACACTTGCCATTACTCTACTGTGTGGCCTCTCGCAAGTTGCAGGGACTAGTAGTTTAGGGTCACTTGAGAGAGTTGCTAGTTTTCTTCAGCAGAAAGATGGCGGTTTGGCTACCGGGCTTGGGGTTTCCAATGGGTGGAAAGCTGGCCGGATTAGGGTGGTGGTTGGGGCAAGGGGGGCAGCAGAGGCAGTGGCCAGTTGGTCAAATTAGAATTGGAGGAAAGCGACGCGCGCATGGCATGCCCATTGGCGAGGGAATAAAGAAGATCGCCCGGGGGGATCGATTTATTTGTTGTTAAGGTTGGTTGATCTTGTTTAATGAGCCAACTTGTGGGGGGAGGGAGAAGCAGGTGTATGTAACAATCAATCACGCGGATTGTCATTTGTACTGCATGCGTCCAAAGGGATTCTTCGATTTTTCGACCTCTACTCCGTGTGGTGTGTGCCGCGCCATCCAAAAGAAAAGGATCCATGGCACGCACATGAGGGCAAGGGTATGGTAAAAAGTTGCCAGACTTGGCATGGTCGTTCGATCGGAAGATTGTTGTTTAGGTCAGTCCGGCCGGCCGCCGGCCACTTGTAGCTCGGCGACGGTAATGCTCGTCGTTTTTGGCAGAGCTGGTGGTGGGGTGTGGTGGTTCCGCGCCGCGTGAACGATGCCCCCACCGGAGAACCGGGCGCGAGTGATCGTTCCATGATCCGTCCGTGCGGTTGTCTTCGTCGCGTCTCCCGTGTCCAGCGAGGACTTCTACTGCCCAGGCCTGGGCGCCTGGCTGGACAGCAACCGACCACCTTTTGCATCGTGCTGTCGTAAGTACAGTAGCTCGCTCCCTCTCCTCTCTCTCTCTGCTCGGCCTCGGCTATATGCGTGCGGGGACGTCCGGCTGCGGCCACGGCCCACGGGCCGTCGAGAACGCCAAGACGTTCCATCTGATGATCTGATTCGGCAAAAGCAGCCATAAACACTGTACTACTACTATTTGTCCACTTCAAAAACGCCAGAACGCACAGGGGCCCCGGGGTTTGCTTGGATCGCGTCAGTTCCGTACTGCTTCGTCCCAAGTGGGATGAAGGATTAGGATTATTAGTTGGAAATTTTGTTCTCCTAAGAATTACTACACCGTGAGAAGGTAATTTTTATAGGTAAGAGGAATAAAAAATGCTAGAAATTCATGTATAAACTTAGACAACTTGTAGCACATGGCTGATCAAAATTGCAATTACCTGTATTTGATCTTTAACTTGTTTGCCCGATTGCAACAAGCTTTAGTTATAATTTTCTATCAGCATTCATACTCACGTTAGGTTTTGGATTTTAGCTTAGATCACGTCTTCGAATAGTCGTCGTTCGTCGCTTTATGAGACCACGACTTCAAGTGCTTAATCGTAGATCCGCTCTTCATTTGAGTTGCGTTCTTTCGAGTTATTGGTTCTATTTGATCATGCTTGCTTTATGCCTATATAGAAGCATCACATGCCACATCGTCAGTGGGAGGGAGAGGTTTTCCATCAGGTGTATATAGTTGGGCCTTGTTTAGTTCCCAGAAAATTTTGCAAAATTTTTCACATTCTCCGTCACATCGAATCTTTAGACTTATGCATGGAGTATTAAATATAGACGAAAATAAAAACTAATTGCACAGTTTGGTCGGAATGGACGAAACGAATCTTTTGAGCCTAGTTAGTCCATGATTGGACAATATTTGTCAAATACAAACGAAAGTGCTACAGTGTCAATTTTGCAAAATTTTTCGGAACTAAACAAGGCCCATACTCCGTATTGTTAATTATACTCTTCTTGTCTTCTAAGTGCATTGGTGCAAACACAATTTAATGTTTCGGCTTAGTGATTTAGTGGGGTCCTCGCTGTGGGATGAGATAGAATTCATAGTGGAGATTGACTTTCTAAGATATAGATATATAGAGTAAGGCCTTGTTTACTTCCTCAAAAATTTTGCAAAATTTTTCAGATTCCCCGTCACATCGAATCTTTATATGTATGCATAGAGTATTAAATATAGATGAAAATAAAAATTAATTGCACAGTCTGGTCAAAATTGACGAGACGAATCTTTTGAGCCTAGTTAGTCCATAATTGGACAATATTTGTCAAATACAAACGAAAGTGCTACTATTTCTATTTTGCAAAAATTTTTTGGAAGTAAACAAGGCCTAAGCAATATTCTTTTCTATAACTGGATATATATTATAGAGTACCTAATAAGAGCAGCTCCCACAACATCTTAAGTACTAGCTCATAGAATATTGTATATTCAGGCAGAAGAAGAGAGCAGTGGCAGAGATTGACAAGAAAACAAGAGGAGGCCATTATCACTGATTTCTTATTTAATATGCATATTTATTAATTTTAACTATCAATTTAATAGTTACTTAATAGAATTTTCAATTAGCAAGGAGGGGCCATGGCCCTCTTTGGCATGCATGTAGCTCCACCGGTGAGAGATAATGGTAAGCTATCTCTTCGTAAAGAGCTAAGCTCACACACTCTCGTATGATTTATGTGTCTATATGTTTACACATTTTTTCTACATTATTATGCTACTTTATGTTTATATTTTCCTAAGTTCAGATGAGTTAGCAAGTTGAATATATTGTTTAGGGTGCCTTATTATGTTAGAAAATGAATAGAAAGATAAAACATAACGCTAGATAATTTTATTAGTTGTAAGTATGACGCATGAACTTTTAATGTCTGTTTCTTTTAAAAATATAGTGTGTGCTAGAGCACAAGTTCTTTTAATTATCTAAGTTTGAATCTCAGACACGATATGGGTACATTTTCTCTAGTACCAATTTTGGGGTAATAAGAAATTAAAAGAAAAGGATATAAGAAAAAGTCTGACCGATTGAAAATAGCAGGAGAAGATCATGTACAAAATGGGTTCAAAGAACATGGAGTCAGAAATATCTAGATCACACGGACTAGCTAACTAAAAAATAAATCAGCTGACCCTTTTGTCTTTCTGCCATTTTTCTTTCCAAAAAAGGTTGCGTCAGATCAAAACATTTCGAAGGCAGGTACAATGGATGCTTACAACTAAGCGCACATCAGCCTGAAACATTAATTGCTGCAAATACAATGTTTTCAGCCAAAACAATGATATCTTGTCGACCCAACAATGCTACATTATTACGTCAGACAATAATCGGTTGGGAAAACTCTCAAACAATTCGGCGATTTCGTTCTTTATCTTGTTTTCAGGTTGCATCCTGATTGAACTGATTTCTTTCTCTCTTTTTTTTCAACACTCCCGAAAAGTCAGAAAGCGCTGTGCAAATGGTTTTAGTTATACTAATAGTGATAACACACTGGACAATTTTTAAAATTGGTGGTGATATCACAAGGATTATATACATTAATTAATAATTTCTTAGTCGTAGCTAGCTGAAAGTTTAGACATGATCTTCGCGATGATATTTCCTAGTAGACCTCACCTAGCCATGATAGGATCTGCAGGTTGATGGAGTCGCTGCCTACGTGCGTGATGCCATCAGGTCCTGTAACGCTGTTCCAGTGGAAGAGCACACCCATGGACAAACACAGGGACGTTGACATGCATGCCCTGAGAGGCTTAACTATTTTCTTCCTAAAAAATCATACTAGTAATTAGTAAAGATTATTTTTTGTAAATTACATAGTGCAAACATAGAGGTCCGCAAACATATGCATATCCATCCCTATAAAAACACATGCAAATTATACTTCTAAGGGCATTTCTGAAAGGCAAAGATTGCAGATTTCGAAATTAGATAACTCGTTGACTCGTTGTTAAGGGACACATCGCTTATTACTTAAAAAAAATAGTGCCGTCAAATCCTAGAGTAATTCTAAGAAAACAAGAACACCCATGCTAAAAAGAGGACCTGAACACATGTAGGTCGATTCCAACAAAAAAATGCAGTTCACATAATTGAATCTTTGGACGCATACATTAAACATTAAATATAGATGAAAATAAAATTTAATTACATAGTTTGTCTGTAATTTACGAGATAAATCTTTTGAGCCTAGTTAGTCCATAATTAAATAAAATTTGTCAAATACAAATAATAATCCTACAGTAGCCAGAACCAAAATTTTTCATGAACTGAACAAGGCCTAAGCATGATACTGGTGGGGTACATTTAAGAAGCAGCGCTGACCAATTACCATTTTTTTTAGCAACCATATTTTGTTTCTAATTTTTTTGAGCAACCGTGACACTAGTGGGGTACATTTAAGGAACAGCGCTGAGCTATTACCTTTTTCTGAGCTGTATTACCTAATGATCTGTTTTGTTTAAGCACTTGCTAAAGTGGCCAGAGATGGGCCGCATCAAATGGGCTTCGATTCAGCTTATATAGAGTTAATGGTCAAATGAACCCACGACGGTTTATGCGCAAATTGCTGTGCTCTACACAAGCACGACACTTTCTTTTTCTTTTTGTCGTTTTTTTTTTGTAGAAAAAACACATCCAAGTATCCAACAGTTTGGAAATTACCCCTTGAGACCTCGACAGGAAACCTGCCCAAAACGGAACGCGACCGACCATGCTGCGATAGCTACATACAGAGGGGTCGTCGGGTCCAGTCTCGACTCTCGCCAGAGCCGCCTGCACACCGAAAACTATTTTTTTCCAAGATTCTTAATTATATCAAATTTTATGGCACATATATAGTGCATTAAAAATAGATAAAAAATAAAAACTAATTACATAATTTACCTGTAAATCATGAGAAAAATCTTTTAAGCCTAGTTACTTTATGATTGGACAATGTTTGTTAAATAAAAACAAAATGCTACAGTACTCCAAAATAAAAAAAATGGAAAATGAACAAGGCGATAGTTTCCAAAAAAAATTATAATTTTTCTTGTATTTCTCGTCACATTGAATTTTGTGACTGTAGATAAAAAAATAATTAATTATACAGTTTATCTGTAATATATAAGACAAATCTTTTGAGTTTAGTTAATTTATAATTAAAGAATATTTAACAAATAATAAAGAAGGCCCTCACGAAGAAGAAGCGACGACGCGGGTCGTGGGTCAAAGCGAGCGATGCATGGCATGGTGTTGATCTGCTGCCTCTGCCCTGCGGGACCACCTCCTTTCTACCTCTTCTCTTCGCGTCGAAGGCTCGCGCTCGTCCGTGGGCCCCACGGCCAGGCTAGTGGCCACGTCAATCCGCAAGTACGGACGAACCCTTTCTCCACTGCCTTCCCCCGCCTGCCTGGTTGCCTAGCTATATAGCTAGCGCTGTTGCCTTGGCCACCAAGTAGGCAAGTGCCTGCCGCGCCTCTCATTGATTACTAGCGTGCCCCCTCCTCACCTGCTGCTGACCTTTGATCGACCAGGATTTCCCCCGTCTTCCAGCGCAAGCCACACTGGGAGTAGTATATTATAATATAATAATAGGCACAAGGGGAGGGGCCGCGGCCAGGGGCGGAGAGGGAAGTGGTCGATCGACGATTCCACACGGTTCTCCTGCTGAAGAAAGGAGGAGCCATGGGAGTGGGACTGAAGAGGCAGGAAATGTGGCGGGCGGCGGCGGCGGCGGCGGCGGCGGCTCCGGCTCCGACGGCGAGGTAAGGCGAACGATCCCCGGCCGTTGGTTCGCGTTGCTCTTGCTTGTCCTTGGTTCGCGATCCCCTTTTTTTTTTTTCCGAGGCTGGGTTGCCGATCGGCCTGGCGCTGGATTCCCGTTGCGCTTCGATTTGGCGTCGCCTGCTCTGGTGGGTTTTACTTTGCGGCCCGTCCGAGGGTGGTCTGACCTGATCAAAAGATCGGCGCTGCTTGATTGAGTCCTTGGTGTGCGCATTGTGCCGTTCTGTTTTCGCTCTGGGGGTTTGGGGCTCGTGGTATTCGTCGGTATTCCTCTCCGATGATGGAAGGACCTTACTACCTTAGCCTAGTCTAATCTGAACTATGTTTGCTGTGGGGCGTATCTGGAGAACTGTGCGTACAGTTTGAGTACAGAATTTGATGGAGGGACATAGATTTCTCTGAAGCAGTTTTTTATTGAGAAATGGGTGAATTTTTGACTGGTGATTCATATTCTTAGTGTTCTTACAGTGAATGTGGAGTCCATGGTTTTTTAACCCATTGTCAATTTTCTAAAAAAATCATTCTGCTAGCGATATCTGAAAAAAGTTGGAGCAATGTAGTCTATTAAATTTATATCAGATTATTTAGTAACCCCCCTCTCCCTGAATTTTGATGCATTGTTCACCTGGCAGTAGCATCTGTGTCAGTAGAGATTATATTCTGTGAAAAAATATTTTAGCTTATAATTCCATCGCATCAGTGTCACTGGAGGTTACATTATGTGAGATATTTCTGCTTAGTTAAGCATGTAAAGCTTCAGATTGAACTCAGTTAAGAACTCTGCTTCTCCTTTGCAATCCTACTGATGCTGTTAAGAACTCTGCTTCTCTTTTGCGATCTTACTGACCCCTGATGGTTACGCACGAAAACAGAGCAGGTGGTAAATTCTGCTTCACCTAGGCCATATGCATTTTACATTGTAAGAATCCTTAACCAGTCTATTGAAGCAACAAAGCAAAGCATATGTGGCAGGGTCCAATTGAATCTTGATGATACATTCCTGCTGATAAGTTTTTTATTTCTTTATGTAACTAATCATGTGACATTGCCATGGTTAAGTCATATTGGTTTGCACTAATGATCAGAGATGTGTATTGTCGTGCAGCGCAGCAGGAAGGCAGCAAGCCGTCGCCAGCAACAGTGCCACCGCCAAGCCGTTGGCCGAAAGGTTTCGGCCGGCACAGCGAGGGATGGGTGGCCCAGACAACGCGTGCCACAACTTCCGCGGTGTCCGGCAGCGCCGGTGGGGCAAGTGGGTGGCCGAGATCCGCGAGCCCAACCGCGGCAAGCGCCACTGGCTGGGCACCTTCGACAACCCCTTCGACGCGGCCGTCGCCTACGACCGGGCGGCCGTGTCCATCCACGGCGCCCACTACGCGCACCTCAACTTCCCCGCGGACCACGCCGCCGCGGCGCCGGCCCAATGCCATCCATCGTCCTGCTCTGCCGCCGCCACCACCGCCGACGTGTTCCAGGAGCACGAGGCAAAGCCAAGGGTTGCCGCTGCGCTGGGCGGCGGCGCAGTGACCGTCAGCCAGCAGCAGCCGCAGCAGCAGGGCACTCCATGGATTTCGCCTGATGCTCCGTTCGGCGACGACTCTCATGACATTGCCATGTACCTCGATTTCGATGCGGTATCCGACATGGTGCCCTTCTATCCTGGCATCAAGAGAGAGGATTGCCAGCATCAGGTATTCGACGCCAACGCCGTTCACTCGCCGGTGTGGGCGCTGGGTGACTGAAATGCTATCTGAGGCAGGGTGAGATGGAAACTTTGGTGACTTCAGTAGCATCTGATGGTTGTGGCATGATTAGTAGTGGAATTTAGCTTTGCTGCTAGTTTCTTTAGAATTCAGATTGTTTAGCTAAGCTAGTAATCAGTAGGATTGTAGTGATCTGCTGGTGGAATGCTGTACAGGCTCAGAGATCAACCTTTTGTTCCCGATTACTATGGAATTTACTGATGCACCTCATGTCGTGAAATGCTGATTGGGTAATTGGTAGGAGTAGTACCTAACAACCTTTTTTGTGGCATTAGTGTTGGCTGAATTTTTTTACATTTGCTCTGAAGCGTGTTTCAAATCTACTTATACTCAAAGAACACGGTCACAATGCTCCAATCCTACCCTCAATGGGTTATGGGTTACCCAATCCAATTTTAGATTTACTATTCCTGAACTCACGACGCACCCATATTTATCGCAAAACCCATCTTTATCGCAAAGTCCATAAGGTTAGTGCTCCCCAGCCACAGAAATTGTACCGAACAACCAGAGCTCGATAAAATCTCGAGGCTATGAAGTTTTAAAACTTTTTTTGACATGTCGATCATTCCTCTCCCCTTCTCTGTCTCTCGCTCCACTCCACCGTGCAAACCGCCATGGAAGACACAGCCTGACGAGAGGGGCGCAGGGCAAGCATCGGCGCCGGCAGAGACGCAGGGGCGATGGACGACGGCATCAACTGCTACGTGGTCCCGCAGACCACGGGCACCGGGCGGAACATCTTCCAGGGCGGCAGCCCACTGCAGGAGTCGCTGCCGCTGCTCGGCGTGCAGCTCGTCCTCATCGTCGCCATCACCCGCGTCCTCTACTTCCTTCTCAAGCCGTTCAAGCAGCCCCGCGTCGTGTCCGAGATCATGGCACGTCCATCCTAGCTCGCACTTTGCAGCGACGACGCCGCCATGAACGTTCTTCATCAGCTTGATTGAAACGTACGTGCTGCTCCGTCTGATGTGTTTCAGGGCGGCATCATACTCGGCCCGTCCATGCTGTCACGCAGTCCGGCGTTCAAGGAGATGGTGTTCCCGGCGAGGGGCGACGCGGTGCTGCACACCGTCGCGACGTTCGGGCTCATGTACGCCATCTTCCTCATCGGCGTGCGGATGGACCCGAAGCTCGTCGTCCGCTCCGGCAAGAAGGGCGTGATCATCGGCCTTTCCGGCTTCATCCTCCCGCTGGCCATGACCACCGCGGGCTTATCCGGCGCCGCCATGGTCTCGGAGCCCGACGTGACGAGGCGTTCCACGTTCCTGTTCGCGCTGGCCACGTCGCTCTCGGTCACGTCCTTCGCGGTGCTGTCGCCGATCCTGTCGGAGCTCAGCCTCCTCAACTCCGACCTCGGCCGCACCGCCATGTCGGCCTCGATGACCACCGACGGCATCGCGTGGCTCATCATGGTGGGGTACATCCTCGCCGAGGCGTTCCTCGTGTCGGCGGTGACGTCGCTCTGGGCGTTCCTCTCGGTGGCCGCGCTCGGCGCGCTCATACTGTTCGCCGTGCGCCCGGTCGCGCTCAAGGTGATCGAGCGCACGCCGCCGGGCAAGCCCGTGGACGAGAACTACGTCTTGTTCTTCCTCCTCATCGTGCTCCTCGTCGGGTTCTACAGCGACATCATCGGCACCAACTCGTTCCACGGCGCGCTGATGCTGGGGCTGGCAATCCCCGATGGACCGCCGCTCGGCACCGCGCTGGGGGAGAAGATTGACGCCATGGTGTCCGGCCTGATTCTGCCTCTCTACTACGCCATGACCGGGCTCAGCACCGATGTGTGGTCCCTGCATTGGGGCAGGCTGCAGCTAGTCGTGCTCCTCGGATGGTTTGGCAAGCTGGTCGGCGTCATGGTGCCGTCGCTGTGCCTTGAGATCCCCCTCCGGGACGCCGTGTCCCTCAGCTTGTTCATGAGCTCCAAGGGCATCGTTGAGGTCATCACCTTCACCTTCTTCCTCACCAACAAGGTGATCGCCGAATCATACAACAGCTCTGCAAATGGAAGCATCAAATGCAGACACTAGTCAGTTCTGCAAGAACTCTTTCAGCGCCCTGGTATGCTCATCAAATTGCTGCATTTGATCGGTTCGGTTCGCAGTTGATCGGCAAGAACTCCTTCAGCGGCCTGATATGCTCGTCGGTGGCGATCACGGCGGTGTCGGTGCCGGTGGCGGGATTGCTGTACGACCCGGCGCGGCGCTACGCCGTCTACAAGCGGCGCACCCTGCAACACCTCAAGCCGGACGCCGAGCTGCGCATCCTGGCGTGCCTCCACGACGAGTCCCACGTCCCGGGGACGCTCGCGTTGCTCGAAGCGTCGCACGCCACGCCCCAGACGCCCATCGGCCTCTACCTCCTGCAGCTCGTCGAGATCGCCGGCCGCTCCGCGCCGGTGTTCATCCCGCACAACCCGCGCCGCAACGCGTCTCGGATCGGCGCGCCCAACGCGCCGTCCACCGACTTCGACCGCATCATCAACGCCTTCTTCCGGCACGAGCTCCGGCGACCGGAGGGCGCGGTCTCGGTGCACCCGTTCACCACCATCTCCCCGTATTCCTCCATGCACGACGAGGTGTGCCGCCTCGCCGTCGAGAAGCGCACGTCGCTGATCCTCCTCCACTACCATAAGCACCACTTGCTCGCCGGCGGCGTGCGCGCCTCAGTCGGGCTCCGCGTCGTCAACCGCAAGGTGCTGGAGGTCGCGCCGTGCTCGGTCGCGGTGTTCGTCGACCGCAACGCCGGGAACGTGGGGCTGTCCAATTTCATTCCGGCCCCGCTACAGGACTACTCAGGCTCTTCCACGGGCAGCAGTGGCCTCTCGATGATGAGCGGGCCACAGTTCCACGCCGCGGTGGCGGCGCTCTTCTTCGGCGGCGGCGACGACCGCGAGGCCATGTCCTACGCGGCGCGCATGGCGCGCCACCCGGGCGTGACGGTTGCGATCGTGCGGTTCCTGCCAGCCCGAGGCATCAAGGACGACCCGGCGGATCGGCGGGTGGACAACCGCGCCATCGAGGAGGTGAAGGCGCTCGCGGCGAGGAGCAGGAACATGCAAGTCCGGGAGGAGCTCGTCGGCGACATGGAGAAGATCGTCGGGGTGCTGAGGGGTCTCGACAAGGCCGGCTACGACCTAGTCATCGTTGGCATGAGGCACAGGTGGTACCCGGTGATGCCGGCGAACGGGCTGTCGGACTGGAGCGAGTGCCCCGAGCTTGGCGTCATCGGCGACCTCCTCGCGTCCTCCGACTTCGACACGCCCTACTCGGTGCTCATCATGAAGCAGCAGGACCAGGCTGGCCTGAACGCCGCTGTGCCGGGAGCCCAGGACGAGTGGCACGGTGCACTGCCGCCGGGTCGGCAGCGAACCATGTCGACGGCGGGATCTAGCATGTCCAAGCGATAGGACCGCGGTAAACAACCCTTATGTCATCTTACCTTTGCGTCATAGAATTGATACATTCACGGATTGACCCCTCTAGTTTCTAGGACTTGGTTCAAATAGATTTTCAGATTGTTCTTTGGAGATCCTGTGTACAGTTCAGGATTAGCAAGGTAGTTATCATTCCAGTGAAGATTTTTACTGTTTCTGTTAACTATAGTAGCATGAGCTGCACTGCACAAATCATGAAAAAACATTCCTAGAGGAAACCTGCATCAGCACCTATTATACTTCATAGAACCCAATTCGTGGTAAAGAAAAAAACCATTAACATAACATTAGTAATGCTGGAAGGACATACAAGGGTGATGCAGACATGGAGAATCCAAATGCATCCCGATAGAAGTTTGACAGTCGGGATCGTTGTAGTTTAGAATCAAGGCATGCTACTGTATCAACTAATCATAAGCAGAATTTTGTCCTGCTCCTAGTTATCAACTAATCGTCCCGATAGAGTATGCAATGCAGCAATATAATACTACATACATACCCGAAAAAATCAATAAAGATTTAAAGATTAACCCAAATGACAAAATGACCCTGGATATATCAAACAAGTGACATTTTGAAAATTCATTTTGTCTACAGTTCATCAGTTGAATGTACCTAAAGTAAAATCAGACAGAGAGCCTCCTACGCATGGCATACCTCATTATTGCCAAAATGTTTGACCAGTGTCCAATAACCTTTACCGCAGCAAAACCATCATTCCTATTACAACAGAAACTCATTGCAAGATTTTTGCTTGATTACCTGGACCCCAAACAGTAGAAAGCATGAGTAATACTAACCAGTAGAACTTTTGCCGATAGCACGATAAAGACCTCATGTCAACATTCATCATTTTTCTTGACAATGTATCTTGTGTTGCTCATCATAAAAGTACTGTACAGTGAAATATGAATGATAACCAGAACCCGCATGCAGTGAATGCGTCGGATTTCATCATAGAAGTGGCAAGAATCCAGATTATGTATGCTACAGTAAATCCACCCCTGATTTGCAGGAGCAATCAGCATATATAGCAAATCGACCTGACGGCTAAACCTCACTCAGACAATTGGATTCTGATGCCTGCACAGTACACACAGCCTTCCACAGCACTCTACTGAGAGCGGAACTACACACTTTTGAAGCTCTGTATTTCCTTATTTATTTCATGATAAAATAATTTACATATCATATCCACAGTAGTCCAGGTCAATTTTCATGCATGAGCTTTCGACACACTAGTATGAGGGACTAATTAGAATGGTGGAACCATGTGTGACAAAAAGCAGATAAAAATCGCCTTAAAAGCCCCCTGTTTCTGGTGGAGGCATGTTTGATCTTCTAAAGCGATAAAAAAACATGTACTGCTTCAAAACATTCATTATATATACCATTGCATTGCATATCAACAAGAAAGTACCATGCCCTGGGGGCGACGCCTCAAAAACCATGGTCAGAGGTCAGTACTGAAAAGTCGGAAGATCTAGAATATTGTTCACTTCTGTATTAGGGGAACATCACTCGATTTCCAGAGTTCACAGTGCTCTAGTAATTCAAATATCAACCGCTATTGATGTTAGACAAACTTAGGTTGCTTCTTTTCAACACAACTGACGAAGCACATAGATTGAATAGAAGAGCTTCAACAAACAAGAAAATGTGATTCTATAGGGAGGTAACACCAAGCTAACTTCATGAAGCAGCATGAAAGTTTAGCTGTATTTCTATGACCTAACCTTCTTGGTTAGTTGGTTCTAAGCCATTTGAAGACAAACACTGAAATGTCATAACTGAACTACACATATATTCATTCATTCATTGGTTGGTTACTCATAACTTCAGTAGGGTGGTAAAAGTTGCAGATTATTAAACATAGAAACTGAAATGACATGTTTTCTCCCACTCTTTCAGAAAGAAAGGAAAGAGCACAGTCAAATAGCAGTCAGTTGTGCAGGATATTTGTGATTTGTAACAGCACCAGTTACTAGACTAAAGATCGACCTATCATGACCACAGTTATCATGAGTGGACATTTATGCATAATCTATTCACAGTGAAGCTTTAATTTTACTTCATATAAGCTAGCAGTGATGAATTTTCAAAAGGTATAATGGGTAACAAGCTTTCTTCAGCCTCACCTGGTGACACAGCAATTCATCACTGCTTCCATATATCTAATAGATGGAAATGTTGTGGCCTGCGACTCGGTTTCATGGTTTGACCTCCATTTTGAGCTGCAGATACTCTAGCCATCATAGAGTTAGATCATCCACAAAGTTATCACAGGAAAAACTTAGAAGTTCAAAAGGTTGAGCACAAACTTACTGAATCAAATATTGAAATCCACACATAATACTTAATGGGGTTAAATTAAAGTAGTGCTCGAAACAGAAATAGAACCCTAATATTGTTACAAAATAATCATGCTACTCATTGATACAGACACACCTACACACATATACAACATTTGCCAAACTGAATAACTTTCTCATGGAGGACAAAAACAGTGATGCACAGTTGTAATTCGAGACAACAGCATCACCATATGTGAGTACAAGACATTAACCACGAATGGAGAATCCATGATAGCATCTTCACAAGTTCAGAAGGGCAGAACCTGCAGTATAACAGGCTACAAGGCTGCATATCATTTGTCACTTTGCTGCTCCTTCAAACAAGTGCTGGATATGGGCTACAACATCCTCTGGAGTGTATTTGATGTACAAATCACGCCCGGTTTCAGGAGAAGACTTCAACTTGGCAATTAACGAGGCATAAACTGGCATCACTGTCTCCTCCACGGCTGCCCTAATGTCCACCCTTAGCTGGTCATCTGCTATCATCCATTTTGACTGTGCTTCATAGATCTCCTCGAAGTATGTATTAAACATACGCAGTTTCTGCAGCATTGCCTTGGCTGGGAGTCCACCAATGCCTGGACTACCAGTCTGCAGCACAGATGTAACCTTGCCCCATGTTGTCCGCTGATAATCCATGCTCCAGCGGCGAACTCTAGTTGTCATCTGCTTGATCCACTCATCACCAAGTAAAACACCCAGCTCACTGTCATTCACCTTCTGTATGATGTACTTGCCATTATTCATCAAGAAGATAGAAGCAAGAGACGGATCACGGTATATCTTAGACTTCGTATCCAAATTCTTTTGAAGAACATCCATGATCCATGCGATGTGCACAGCAAGGGATGATGTGGGGCGGTCAGGGTCAACAGCCACAGGCGCACCTCCATTAGCACCAAAGTCACCTTCCATCACCTCTTCCAATGTCTGCCTCGACCCACACGCAGCACGGAGATAGTTCATAACATACCGAGTGATAGGATGTATGACGCCACCTTGGGCAGCAACTCGGGCAGGGTCACGGCGGATGAGATTTTCCAACTCCATAAATATACCTTTGATAGAGGACCCCAGTGTGTTGCACATCGCGGAGACCTCCGCACGGAGTGCAGCAGAGTATGGGTCAGAGAACACAGGATCAAGGTCGGGGAGAATGTCACGCACAGCCTCGTACATGTCAACGACGCGGAAGAGGCGCTCCGGCGCGCGGCTTGAGGAAGAGATAGCGTCACCGAACGATATGAGCTGCAGAGCCTGGGTACGCACGGCGGCAATGAAGGCAAGATCGCCGAAGGGGGCGAGGCCGTCGAAAACACGGTCGCATAGGCGGCGCTCACTGGGAATCAGGATGCGGAACACCATGTTGAAGGCCGGGATCCAGCGGGCGATGTCGAACTCAAGCTCCTCCCAGGGTGAGGCATGAACCTCCTCGGCGGTGCGGGAGCGGACGCCAAGGCGCGCAACGCTCTCGTCGACAAAGCTGCGGCGCGCCGCGGCGTAGGCCTCAGCGCACTCGCGGCCAAAGCCGGCGTCCACCATCCTCCTGGCGATCTGGTGCACGTTGGCGATGGACCCCGGGGAGAGAGCATCGATCACGACGTCATAGTCCGTCACCGGCTTGGCGATCGGGATAGGCTCGTCGCCGTAGCCGTCCCCGCCTCCGAAGTCGTCGTCGTCGTCGTCGCTCCCGTCCGATCCGAACCCGCCAGGCACCACGGGGGCGGCGTCGTCGGGGCGCTCTATGAGCGCCCTGAACTCGTCCTCCAGCCGCGCCATGCACCGGCTGAGCAGCTCGTCGGCGCGGTCGAGCAGGACGCGGTTGGTCCCCGCGGCGTCCAGCTCCTGCACGGTGCCGATGAGATCGTCGACCGCCTCCAGGAACGCGTCCGCGTCGGCGGAGTCCGCCCAAATCAGCCGGTCCATGGCCACGAACTGCGAGATCTGGCGGTCGAGCGCGCGCACGGTCCGCTCCATGGACGTGATCGGCGGCCTCGGCCCCGCGGCCGACACCGCCGCCGCCGCCACGGGCGGCGGGGGCAGCGGCGGCGACGTCGGCATCGAGCGCTCCCCTACAATTCCTCCCCCTCCTCCTCCTCCTCCGCCGCCGCCGCCGCCACCACCGGACGCAGCGGCCGCCGCCGCGGCGGTGCGCGCGGCGTAGAGCTTGTCGAGCGAGAGGCGGCCGTCGTAGTTGGAGAAGACCTTGAGGATGTCCTCCGTCATGGTGTCGCTGCTCCCCAGCGTCTGCACGATGTGCTGCACCGTCGCGAGCAGCTTCTCCTCGCCATCCTCCGCCATGGCTCCTGGGTCGGGGGGCGGGGGCGAGACGGCTACTCCCGCGGCCGGAACGGCATCACCCGGCGCAGGCTGGCTCCGATCTGGATGAGGGCTCCACGCGGCTTCTGGAGGTGGTTGTGAGGGGAGTAGACGAGGCGAGGCGAGGGGGGGAGGACTTCTCGCTCGGGAACGCGGTGGCGTCTAGCCGAGAGCGACCGCGCGTGGACCAGCGGCCGCTTGGTAGACTGGTCAGGGTCAGTGGTGACTGGTCCGGGACGGGCAGCGCTCGAGTAGCAGTGCCGGGTGCGCGGCGTAACTTGCGGCGGGCGTTGGATGGTCCGGTCACGGACGGTCGGATGCACGGGGGCCCTGCTGACGCTGATGGTGAAGAAACGGCGTGGCCTCGGGGGATGCGAAAGGCAAAGGTCGTGCCGTGTCGTGCGTGACAAATTGACAGCGTCGGCGTGGCACAGCCGCTTGTCTGACAGGTGGGTTTCAGACGGGAAAGGCGGGAACGGCTTTCTCAAAACTCCAAGCTGCTAGACTGCTAGTAGTCCGGCTCCACCACGTTTGGGACGAACGACGTCCCTCCGGGAGAGCGTGCCTGTTTGGTTCCGGTTCATCTCTATTCTGCTGTTGTTTATGAGCAATTACAGCAGTATAAGCCTAAAAACAGAGTCCTTATTTTTTTATTTAGAGTAATCTCTTTATTTTTGGGTGTCGACTTTTCACTTCAATAGCACCACCAAATAAAGGACTCTAAATTCAAATTAGGAGACAATGACATGTTGGAATCCATTCATCATTGAGTTAAATCTTTCTTCCTCACATCCTTCATACACAGTCTAGGACGCAAAGGAGATAAGATATCTCGATGCATTGGGTCAGCGCACGAGTGGCGGGGAAGGGGCTGCACCCATGTTTGTCATATCACAGACTGGTCGTGGGGAAGGGAGGAGTATTGTCGCTACCGCGCGGCCGCATGAAGGGTAGGCTCGACGATTATGGTTGGGGCTGCTTCCGCACATCGAGGAGGGGCCACTCTCAGCAGAGGCGACGAGGACGAGGCCTAGTGGTGGAGGTCGGGGGTGGAGGGAGGGAGCACGACAGTGGAGATTGGCGCTGGAGGGAGGTGTGCGAGCTACGTCTGTACGGTGTGGGGAGGTAATGGCCAAACCATGCAGGATGGGGCTGGGGTGTTGGGCCATCACGAATGAAGTTTGCAGGGAAGATTTGGGTTCCCACCTTAAAATAGGGGCTCTAATAGAGCTCTGTTAGAGTATTATTTTTAATATGGGTACCTATATTTAGCTATGGGGTTCAATTAGAGGCCCTGCTGAAGTTACTTTTAGGGTCTGGATCCTGCTAAAATGCACTACGATTTCTACAAACGGGAGGGAGCGAGCTAGAAGAGCTTCAATTTGGTGGCTATGGCGCTCCGCCATAGTGCTGCTATAGGGCTAAAGTCGGAGCCATCGGAGCTCCACCAAAGAGGCCCAAGGCTTCATAACAGAACTCGCAAGATAGATACTTGCTCTAAAAAATAGCTTTTATTTTCACTCGGTATACAAAGACTTGGGAGATCAATTAAGCGTCGTGCTACTGCAGTTGTTGTTGTCACTCGTGAGAGCAAAGAATAGTAATATGGCCGTAACTATTAGCCGAATGGGTACAGAGGCTTAGAAAAAGAGAGTAAATACAAAGAAATAAAGAAATATACTCATATACACATCGATATAGGAAAAGCAACCTCGATGATTTGTTATAAGAGAAAAACACTGCTGAATAGCTGACGGATTCAACAGACAAGCTCAAACAAACAAGCTCCATCGAGGGCATTAGGCCTTGAAGTAGCCACAAAAGACATTGGCAATACCCATTCCATACAGCATAATCGGTGCTCCCTATGATTGTGTTGATCATCATGTATCTTTAAGGATTTGATATCTGATTGCCAACGCTGATTTTGAGGACTATCTCTGGCAATGGTTGAAGGACAACTCAATGTAGCTGATGCTTTGCCACTTCTAAGTCTGCTATCAAGCAGAAGAATAGTGCTCTGAAATGCTTTCAACTCTATCTATCTTGAAGAGATCTCTAGTGAGCAGGTGCACGTAAAATCTTATGCCAAATAAAAATATCTTGGATACCTGTGAGGACAGTTGGAAAAGCACTAGACCAACTAGATTTTGCACCTCGAACACATGTACCCGCCAATGCTGATTTTGAGGACCATCTTTGATGATTGTTGAAGGATAACTCGATGTAGTTGACGCTTTGCCACTTAGAAGTTTGCTATTAAGCGAAAGAATAGTGCTCTCAAACGCTTTCAACTTTATCTATCTTGAAGAGATCTCTAATGAATAGGTGCACGTAAAAACTTATACGAGATCAAAATTTGTTGGTGTAAGTGCATTAAGCCACTTAATGTGTTTTGGATGATTGAATGACAACCATGATTAAAGGAACTAATGATCTTGCTGAGTGTGTAACAGGGAAAAGCTATCTCACAGTTATGTGATCCAAGTTTACAAAAGCCAAAATTATGTATTGTTGTATGAAGCAATCTAGTTCAAGCACAAAACAACAATGCAAATGGAATTATTGAAAGAGGCTTCTTTATTGTGAAGATAGCTATCACTCATATGAAAGCAAAAATGAAAAGTATAAAATTGATTGGATGATTCAAAGCAACATATGACTTGAAGACTTGAGATGGTGAAGATAGCAAGGAAAGGCTTCGAGGTACTAAGCAAGGGTAAAGGGCAAGCGACGGCTTGACGACCGAAAAACCTAGCTCGGGTGAAGAAGGAATTACTTGCATTTAGTTGAGGTACTAATCAAGCTCTAAGGGTCATGTTGATGTGGAGGATCAAATCTACTATTGAAGTAGTTAATGGAAATGACTTGGTACATTTGGAGTCAAATCTATCTATGGAATGGAACCAAGTCATGTGCTCAAGATGGCTATGCTCAAGATGAAAACAAGTTTGACATGATGACATCCTCAGCTTATCAAGAATTGAAAGAAAGGCTTTGGTTTGATGGAAGCTTCTCAAGTGGTTTCAATTTGATTTATCTTTTGATCTTGAGTTGATAGGAAAGCCGTACTATTAAGAGGGATGCATCATGATCATGGATTAATACTCTCTAGTGCTCAAGTCAACCCATGTGAGGTTTTAGAGAGACTAACCTGAGAGTTGAACTCTTTGTGCACAGGCCGTGCATACCGGACGCGTTCGGTATGAGTACTGTTGCGCATACTGACTTTTTGAGTTGCGGTGACCAGGGAGTTGTTCCAGTGCGCGTCAGCTCTTCCGGTGCTCGTCAGTAGTACTGACTTCTCGGAAGTTCCGACGTAGGCTTCACCGTGGTAGGGAGTAGCAAGCTAACAGGGGTAAGTCTTTTGGCCTCGATCATATCGGACGTGTCCAGTATGATACCGGACGCGTCCGGTATGGCCAACGGCTAGTTAACGGCTAGTTTTGAAAACTGTCTTTAAATACCCCTCAGCCCTCCTCTTTGAGGGCTGCTGATTCTACTGGTTTGGTGACACATTGCTGAGCTTTGCTAACTCTCGACAACCCTCTCTTTGTGAGTGTTTGGTCTAGATTGACAAATCCTTCTTGTGGGTTGAAAGATTTTCGGTTTTGAGAGCAAGCCACCACTTGAGCACTTGAGCATATTGTCTATTTCGTGACTTGCATTTGTTACTCTTGGACTCTTCAGTCCTAGACGGTTAGGCGTCGCCGGAGAGCACCCAAGTGTTTGTGGTTGCCTCGGATTGTTTGTGCAGGTCGGATTTCGCCTCCGCAAGGGAAGAAATCATCTAGTGGAAGGAGGAGTTGGAGTTGGAAGAGACTCCGGCTAGAGTTACCTTCGCGGTATTCTCTAGGGAGGACCTTTGAGCTGGAGTGACCTTAGTGGTATCCTCTAGGTCATCGAGTGTCTTACCCGTAGCCCCCTCAACGGATATTAGGTCTCTACGGAGACCGAACTTCGGTAAAACAAATTTTGTGTCTTATCTCTTGTGTGAGCTTCTCTTCAGGGTTCTAGTATCATACATACTGTGATTGAGACCCTTGCAGGGAGAGGAAGAAGTTTCACAGCACAAGGATTGAATATCCTCTGCTCGTGAATTCCGGACGTGTCCGAGTTGGACAGCACAGGACATCTTATATAAATTGTATTATCTGTGTTGGATACCTTTTTGTAGGGTGTTGTATTTCTATACATCATCATATAAGCTGTGTGTAGGTTTTGGAGGAGCTGAAGAACAGAAACAACTAGGTGTTGTGTGCTCGTGTATCTCGGACGTGTCCGAGTCGATACCGGACGCGTCCGGTATTTGCGAGTTGTCAATAATATTTCTTTCTGTGATCTAATCTCTGTGGTGCAGGTGTTAGACTTATTTAATATTGTTTACAACTGTTTCTCTAATTATCTTTGTGTGGAGTTTTTCATTTGCGTGGAAAACTTTAGTTCTAATCGTTTCCGCATTTTAAGTTGTAAATTTTCAGAAACGCCTATTCACCCCTCTCTAGGCACATCCTTGGTCCTTTCAGTTGGATACTTGCGAGGACAGTTGGAAAAGCACTGGACCGACTAAAATTTGCATCTCGAACACATGTACCTACTTTGTCCCTCCCTTGCGGTAAGAGGCCTAAGTTGGACGCGCTTTGGCCAAAGTGGGACCCACTTGGGAGGAACCAATATGTGGAGTCGGGATCCACACATGAATGCCACGCGGTGCCACAAAGATCAATTGCTTATTTGGATCATCCAAATATGCTTTGAGATTCGTGTTGTTATGCTTTTATCTATTGTTTTTATATTTTTTTCCACTGTTTCACACTCTTTCTCCATTGTTTCACATATCTCGATGCATAATAAATGGTGCGGAGAAGCAATGTTGTAGACATAAAAAAACTGCTTTCAAGAAAGATTGCTCTCGTGAAGGAATGGACCAAAAGAAATGCAGCATATCGGGCACACCAACCTCAGCTCCCTCAGTCATCTCCGACGGATCTGCTCGAATTGCAACATGGCGAGCACTGAATGAGGCAATGGCAGTGGAGGCATCCGCATCCTAGGCCCCTTGAGGAATATAAACTCAGGAACTCAAACTAAACCGATGCAGGCCCACTAGGCCGAAGTGGAGACAAAATCCACGGTAGACCAAGCCAATACGAGGCAAAATCGGCCGACCCCAAGGCAATGGTAAAAAAAGCCCAACCCGAGAAGATGAGAGCCTGGTGAGCCGTGAGCGGCGAGGAGTGACTTGGATTGGAAAAAGGTCCATTTAGGTCCCTTAACTTCGATAGAAGTTTGTTTTTTACTCTTGAACTCTGAAACCACGTAAAATACATCTTTCAACTTTTAAAACTCTGCACGTTATATTATTGACCTGATTTTGAAAGTGGTTTTGTCCTTTTATTTTATTTATTTGAGCTGATTTTTTTGAAATCATAGTAATTTACATAAAAATTATAAAATAGAAAATTTAATTTTGTTGGACTTCATATGAGTAGATCTACACATTGAATATATAATGTGATATGATTTAGTATAGTTTTTCTGCTGTAGCTTTATATCTATGTTTTTTTAATAATTAATTAGAATAATTATAGGTACAGTTTCTATGATCCAATTTTGATGAAATTTATATGGTGGACTAATTATTCTAGTAAAAATTTAATACTCACTGGATCATGTATTACTTAGTTATAGATTTATTTAGGTTTATGTTTGTTAAATCTTAATAAATCTATAACTAAGTTATACATGATCTAATGAGTATTATAATTTTATCACAGTTTTAAACATATAATAATTAGCACAACATAAAAAATTTACCATATTGGACTATAGATACTGTAGCTATGAATTATTCTAATTAATTTTAGAAAAATATAGATCAAAAGTTACAACAAAAACTTTATACTAAAGCATACTATATTATATATTCATTGTGTAGATCTACTTAGGCCCTGTTTAGATTTGAAATTTTTTTGGTCAAAGTGGTAAAATTTTTTGTGGTCAGAACACGCGAAAAATTTTGGATGTTTAGTTTGACAATTTTTTTTTCTGACACAACTTGGGCTGCATGCATTTACAGTTGTCATTGCTGAGCTTCTATGGGAGTGCGTGCACAGTTGCAGCCCAAAATTTTTGTTCCAAAATTTTTTGGCCCCGTTTAGTTCCCAGGCCTCAATTCCACAATTTTTTTTCTTTAGGCCAAAAAAATTTCAAATCTAAGTAGGCCCTTATCTAAAGTCCAACAAAATTAAATTTTCTATTTTATGAATTTTATGCGATTTACTATAACTTTTTAAAGATTCGGCCAAGATAAATAATAAAAAAAAAGACAAAGGTGCCTTAAAAAACCGCTCATAACCATGTCAAGGACATAATATGTACGGTTTCAAAAAGTTGAAAAATAGTTTTTTGTCCGATTTTAAAGTTCAGAGATGAAAATAAAATTTCACGAAAGTTAAGGAATCTCAAATGGACATTTTCTACTTGATTTATGGAGGGCCTTCATTTCGGCGCTGAAGAGGATGACCATCCAAAGCCACGCACAACCAAGGAGCGACTTCACTGAGTCACTGGTTTTAGTGATGTGATCCACCAACTTAGTCTCGTTGACATGAAAATATGCCTTGCAAATTATTTTAAAAATCATTTCTTAACCCACAAAACTTGAGAGTCTTAGATTCCTTTTAAGAATCTGTTTGACATAGCTTCTTACATGCAGCTCCTACACCAACTTCACAAGAGTTATTTTTTCTCTTTGTTCATAAAATGAAGTTGGGGCTAGAAGAAGCTACGATTTATGGTTCCTTGGATTATGTAGTGAGTCTCTAGGATTGCAAAGGAGCCCGTCCCAATGGAGCCTAGTATGGGTCTGTTTGGTACAGTTCATAACAATTTCATGAGTTGTTGTAAACTGTTTTGTTTTGGCCAAACATTTATTTCTAAAACAGTTTCATTGGTGAAACTTTTTTTCTTCTTCTATCATAAAGACATGAGTTAGAATGCAACTGAAAAAAGTAACTTGTTATAACTCTCTTCTTTATTTCTCTCTTATGCATAAAGTAGTTGGTGAAGCTATTTTATTAAAATTTTTTTCTAAAACAGCCCAACTTCATCTAGAAATTTGGTTATGAAACTATTTTGTAGAGAAGTAGTTTTACTATTGAAACAGGGACAAACATTTCTCTAGACTAGAGTACTAGACTAGACACAACGTGACACGTTCCCAACACATTGTGACAGCCCAACCAGGCAACCACGGAAACTGGCAGGCAACAACACATCTTTTTCCCTGTTGAAGGCGAACGCAAAACCGCAAAGACAACACAGCACCAGCCACCAGCAACAGCAGCGAGGTTTCCCCCAATTCCCCATCTCTCCCGTAGGCCGTAGCAGAGCACGCGCGATTCTGAATCCCCCGTCGCCATGGCCTCCGCACCGACGCCGCCGCCCCTCCTCCCGGTGACCAACCCGGCCCCCGGATCGTCCCCGGCCACCACCGGAGGCTCCGATGCGCCGATCGCCACGCCGGCTTTCCGGCTCTTCCTGAGCCGGCTCTCCGACTCGGCGCGGCGCTCGCTGTCCGATCGCCGGCCGTGGGGGGAGCTCCTCGACCGCTCGGCGTTCTCGAAGCCGGACTCCGTCTCCGACGCCACCTCCCGCCTGCGCCGCAACCTCGCCTACTTCCGCGTCAACTACGCCGCCGTGGTAGCCTTCGCGCTGGGGGCCTCCCTCCTGGCGCACCCCTTCTCGCTCCTCATCCTCCTGGGCCTCCTCGCCGCCTGGTGCTTCCTCTACCTCTTCCGCGCCTCCGACCAGCCCGTCGTCCTCTTCGGCCGGACCTTCTCCGACCGCGAGACGCTGCTGGGGCTCGTCGGCGCCTCCTTCGTCCTGCTCTTCTTCACCTCCGTCGCGTCGCTCATCATCTCCGGCCTGCTCGTCGGCGGGGCCCTCGTCGCGGCGCACGGCGCGTTCCGGGTGCCCGAGGACCTCTTCCTCGACGAGCCCAACGCGGCCACCGGCAACAGCGCGGCCCAAGGGCTGCTGTCATTCCTTGGCGCACCCGGATCTGGGGTTTGAGGCGGCGGACGGCAAGATCCGGTAGGCTTTTTGGGCTCGACGAGTTCGTATTAAGCTGGAAATTGTGTGGATCTAGTCTTGTAGCAGTAGCTTATTGCTTCCCCTGTTCCTCTTCGTGTGTACCTTCAGATCTACTGGCTTAGTGATGGTTTCGATTGATGCACCGGCTTCTGCGCAGATCAGCAAATTTATCGAGAATTTCACCCTGTGGTTGAGTTTAGTGCCAAGTATTTGAGTAATATGAGTTTGTGGTGTCAGACTTTTAATATGGATTGTATTGTATCTTCATTTCTCACACAGTGATGATACGTTAATATGCTTCACTCGTTCAGTTGTTCCATTAGTATTTCTTTGTGCTATACTTGATATATGCTTGTGGAAACTTGTGACAATTTCTGACCATGAGTGCTGCGGGGTGGCATGTGGTATGATATATGTTGTTAGCTACTGTATGTCTTTGCTTTAAAATCATGCTAGAGTATGAGAAATTGTTTGATCATCTACTATTGCTTGAACTTTGTCTTGTTAACTGCTGATGTTGTCTGAAAGATTTTAAAGAATGGACAATCAGTTCCATAGTATTTTTGTGATAGTGCCCTGGTTTTTTCTTTTTAAAAAAAATTATAGAATCCCATCATTAGACAAAGAAACACTGGTGTGGCAATCCTTTTGAGCTGGTCTTTTATTGATTCACACCACTATCAGATTTTGTTCTAAGTGGGAAAATTGTTGAAATTTTAAGATCAAAACGAGAAAGATAATAAACTTTTAGGCCTTGTTTGGATGTAGTCGGATTCGCATCAATCCACATGTGTTGGAGTGGATTGGAGTGGAACACATGTGGATTGAGGTGAATCCGACAACATCCAAACAAGGCCTTACTGGGATCGGACCAGTTACTGGTTTCCTGTTTCTGAAATCTGGTTATAGCTGTATACCTGTTATCTTATGTTTACTTTCACCGGAGATGTCCAGGAAACTTTTGACAGATGGTTTCTGAAATTATGAGCTGTATGTATATTATCTTTTGTTTATTCTCCTTGGAGTTATGAACTTGCTAACTTTACTTGGTACTGTCCTTTATTGTTTAGGGCTTAAGAGATGAAGGAGCAGTAGTGCATTACTCAGTTTTTTATGACCACTTGATCTTTAGCCCATAGCAATTGACAAACAGTTCTAGTTGATCTCGACTTATCGCAAAATAACAGATTTCTTGTTTCAGAAAATTACATCCAGAGTTTATCAACTAACATTTTGGTGCCAAGAACCTTGTTATGGGGTAAATATTCCTACCCATTGTTATTAAGATTGGAGTTTCTACTGCATTTGCATTTGCATTTGCATGGTAGATTGTCTCACTGTCGGCCTCCAGATATATCAAGGTGGTCTGTATTTTTCATGTTGACTATGCAAGATACTGATGACTGGGTTTGCTTAGATGGAACTGGTGGCGTGTAGTATCTTGCTAACAGTATTATGTTAAGTTTGCTGCTGAAAATCATACTACCCGCTGCAAGTAATTAATCTGCGGCACATTGATATGATTTGCATAATATTTAACGAAAGATGCAAAATGGCACAATTTTGCAGCAGCGCTGTCTTGTGATGTTTGTCGGTAATGAACACATTTTTCAGTCAGAATCAGCATTACTTTTTAGTCATGGAATAGTGTTTTCCTCTGATAACATCTCAACATCAACATTAATAGTAGTCGCAGAAACCATAAGCCGAACAACCCTTTCGCTTATTGAACGTGACCTCAGTATGTGATTTATGACAAAATAATTTTCTGAGCTTGCTTTCTTGCAAGCTTGTGCTCTTTTTGTTTTGGTGGATACTTGTGCTATGCTTGGTTTTGGTTATGCTGGGAACATGAATTGTGGTGGTTGTATAGACAGCATCTGGAATAGAGGGTCAATTTTGATCGCTTTTACTTTCTCGGTCCCAATCGTTTTGGTGTATCTAGTCTAGGTGCGTATATTTTGTTATGCATCAATAATTCAATCGGAAATGATTTATTACGAGCGTGCAAGCCCTGAAATTGTGGCATGCACATTTCACCCGTTGTTCGATCAATCCCGCTCGTGCTCCCACGGTTCGATCCCGCTTCTGCACCCACCATCATTTTAGAAAAAAAGGCACCCATCGCTATAGCGGCCCTTTCTCCCACTTATGCTTGCCAAAGCTGTTTTCGTCTTTCACCTCCCTCCCCCCTCTCTCTCTTACACACACAAACAAATCTTCGCGTGAGGTTTTCCCGACAGTCGTGGAGCTCCAACTTCGATGACCTCCTCCTGGCGGTGGCCACCTGCGCCCATGCCACCACCTAGCCCTATGTGGTTGCTCCCTCTTTCCCCTTTGCCATATCTCTCCTCTCTCTCTCTCTCTGGTGACATCCTCACTGACGTTGGACGAGCATCTCCCTCGTGCCCTCCTCCCTGTGTTCGCGCCCCCGTTGCCTCCTACCACCTCCCACGCGCGCGATCATGGCTGATGCAGCGACGTCGGATCTACCGGATCCACGGGGCAGGTAGGCCTCTCTTCCTCCTCCTCCTCCTCCTCCTCCTCCTCCTCTCTCTCTCTCTCTCTCTCTCTCTCTCCCCTCTCCTCCTGGATCTGCTTTCTAGGGTTTCAACGAGATCTTCCCTATCTTCCCCAACACTGGTGGACTATAGAATGGTTGGTCGGGGGGAGGCAGGTAGACTAAGAGGTGGGATTGGGAATGGTCGATGGGTGGCTTAGGGGAGCGGGCAACGGTAGGGGCGGGCGGGTCAGTTCGGGGCGGGAAGGCTCGCCAGAGCTGGAGAACATGGCGGCGGTGGGGGAAGGAAAGAGGGTGGCTATCATGGGCGCTAGGGCATGGCAGGGCGGTGGCCGGCGATAGGGGCGAGGGGTGCCAGGGTTGGGAAGAAAAGATAAGCTCTGCTTTTTTCTTTTTTTGGCAACCAAAATAATTTGTTCCTTGGAGTGTGCAACAGAAAAATTAGAATTTCTACATGCATACGCTCTAGTAAAGTACTAATTCTATATATACACAGTGTTTAAATACACAGTCTAAATTATTTATATTTTGAAAAAGTATTATAATTTAATAGTAGCTGCTAGTTTTTTAACTCGGAGGCTCCAACCGGCAACCAAATAGTTGGCACTAGAGCCGGTTAGCAATCATACTCGCCATCGCCTACTTACCTCGCCATGGTTAAAAAAGAACACTCGAGTAGTCACCGCAGGACGAGTGTCGTGATGAGCTGTCGATGAGGTTAATCGCTAGAATAGGAGAGTCATGGGGGGCTGACGACGAGGGCCACCATAAGAGAGGAAAGTTGTGTCGGGTTACTAACAATGGCTGCTAGCTGTGGGACGATAAGTCTACATAGTTTAGGCTGTCGAAGGTTGTGTTGTCATTGGGAGTGAGATCAGTCGGAGTGAGAACACTGGTGTTGTTGATGAAGAAATCATCATCTAATCCGTATTGATCTTCACCTATTTTTTCGTCCATCTCCTCTTAACTACTTTGATATTGTAAAGTTTCCTTCCTATCTCGTTTGTGACCCGCCAGACTCATGATCTAGCATTGATGGATGCTGAATATGGAGTCCAATTCTAATATATATTGATTCATTTGTATATAATTAAATCGAACCCATGACCTATGTTCGTATAAGTTAAAACAACCTATGTTAAACAATGTTACGAAGTCTTATTCTTATATGTATTAGGGTTCAATGCAACATACAAATACGTTTGCTAGCTTAATATTAAAGAGTCAAAATTCATAACATAAATTTTATGCGTCCAATGACAGTACAGATTCTGATTTCAGCATATATTGAAACATAATCATGAAACAAAGTATATGTTTCGTCGCAACGCATAAGCATGTTTGCTAATATTACATTAATTAAGTATAATTAAATTTATTATTGGATATATTTTTATAATATACTATTTATACTACTTTTAAATTTTTAATTAACTTCAATCAAACTTAAATTAATTTTAACTTGCGACGAGGTAGTAGTAGTAGTACTATTGTAACTCGAGGCCCCACCTCTCCAAAACGCTCTCCGGCTGTTCCCCTTGCTTACGCATAAGGCATAACCGCGGCGGGGACACGCGACAGCATCCACCTCGCCGCCGCCGCCTCCTTCCTTCCGCCCATCGAGTCGACCGATCGATTGTTCGCGGCCTCCCCCTAGTCAGATCCCACTCAATCCCAAGCCCAAACCCTACCCACCCTTCTCAACCAGCGATGATGGCAGCGGAGCCCTCGCCGTCGGTTCCCTCCACCGCCGCTGACGACCTCGAAACCCTCGCCCTCGACTCATCCTCGTCGTCCGCCGCCGCTACCGCCTCCGCCTCTACCGACCCCCTCCTCCGGCCACCTACCTCCCCGACCGCCGCGAGCGACGACCACTTCGTCATCGACGACTTCCTCGACGAGGACGACTTCTCCACCACACCGTCGCCCAGCGTCGTCCGCCCGCCGCGCGCAGCGCGCGGCGATGCGGCGTCTCCAGTGTTCGCCAAAATCACCGTATCCGATCCCAAGAAGCACGCGGAGCCCAGCGGCGGGGGTGCCGCCGGTGTGATCCCGGGGTCCGGCAGCTACTTTTCTTACCTCATCACCACCCGTTTTGCTGGCGGCGGCGGGGAGGTCCGCGTGCGGCGGCGCTTCCGCGACGTGGTGGCCCTCGCGGACCGCCTTGCCGCAGCCCACCGCGGCCTCTTCGTCCCGGCCCGGCCCGACAAGAGCGTCCTCGAGGGGCAGGTGATACAGCGCCACGACTTCGTCAGCCAGCGGTGCGCTGCGCTCCAGCGCTACCTCTGCCGCCTTGCCGCGCACCCTATTGTTGGTCAGAGCCCTGATCTCCGTACGTTCCTCACGGAGCCTGGTGCCATCCCTGCCTTCCAAGGTGAGGCGCCGCGGTACTGGACTTCCACGGTGAATGCTGCTGCTCCGCTGGTGCCAACGAAAGCTGGGAGGGACTTGTTTGGGATGTTTAAGGGTCTCAAGCAGACGTTGGTGAATGGGCTGGTTGCAACAAAGCCTCCACCTGTGGAGCAGGAGACAGACACAGAGTTCCTGGCACACAAGGCCAGGTTCGAGGACTTACAGCAGCAGCTCACCACAACATCGCAGCAGGTATTGGTCAATTCACAGATCTTGTGAAATAGCTCAGTTGCATGTGTTCCTCACGATGCTTCCTCTTTTACATACATACATACATATTATTATGCGACGAATACAAAATTGCTCTGGCCAATCCTTTAATTTTTGTATTTTATATATGCAGGCAGAAGCGCTTGTTAAAGCCCAAGATGATCTTAGAGAAACTACAGGTCACTTGGGAATGACATTGATTAAGCTGGCAAAATTTGAAAGAGAGCAGGCAACATGTAATTCCCTAAGAAGACGGGCTGGTGAAATCCATAGTTTTGCAAATTCTGTTTTGAAGATGAGCAGGTCACAGATAAAATTAAACTCTGAAATTGTGAAACACCTGGTATGTTAATATATTGTGGACTCAATACCGGGAAAGTGTTTTTATCTTTTACTGGAATTATCTGACTCACTAACATTGTTTATGGCTTTGCAGGGTAGTATCCATGAATACTTGGAGATGATGATATCAGTTCATCATGCGTTTACAGATCGCTCTAATGCTTTACATTACGTGCAAAGCTTGTCAGCAGATTTGTTTTCCTTGCACACCAGAGCAGGGAGACTTGAATCTTCATCAGCAAGAGATATGGGGCATGAGTGGTCAACATATCAGAAGGTAGAGGGGTTGAAAGAAACAATAAGATCAGCGGAAGCAGCCAAAAGTGATGCACTTAGAGAATATGAAAGCATTAAGGTAAGTTGCCTGATTAAATGTAAATAATAATATTCCATCAAAAAAAAACTTAAGGAGCATGAACTTACCTAGGAAAATTACCTAAACATACACCTCATGGTTTTAGGTGCCGAAGAAGCGTGCACCTCTTAATTTTTAGCGTTGCAAGTTGAGCCGTGCTTTACTCTTGACACAAATTAGCACATCTAGCAAAATCTGGCATGATTAAATGTTGTTCTTATGATTATTAAATTTATATGCACGGATCTATATATAGGGATTAGAAAAACAGAAACCATGAGGGACAATTCTAATTGAAAGAAAAAAACAGATAGGAACAGACATCCCCTTGGGGCAAAAGAAACCCTGAAGAAACCTTGAATCTGAGTATGACAGATCAATACCAAATCCAAGAAGGCAAGAAGTAATCTAGGAAATGTGGCTGCTGAGTGTCTGTGAGCTTGTCAATTGTTTCTTGCCCTAGTGCATCTCGCTGTCACCAGTTGTTTGTTCTCACACCCCGCACTGGTTGATTCTCATCATCCGAGTCCCTAGAAGAACCTTGGTTCCCTGCTACAGAATCACACGTGGAGAGACATCCTTGTGTGAGGTCTGTGTGCTGTGGTGGGAGCATGGGGCCTTGTGTGTCTGCATCAGTGCACACATGGAGGGTGAGGTTATGGAGACTGGGCAATCTTGGAAGAGGCGGCGGAGATGGGTGAGGGCTCGCCCAGAACGTCGGGTGTCCAAGGGGACAGGACAATGAGCAGAGATGGGGATACCCTCCTCATAACCTTGTTCTGATGGGTATACCCCTTCTCTCAACTGGCAAAGAATTTTTCCCCATCCTTGGCCCATACTACCAGGTGTGGATTTGGGGAATGGGTATGGGTACCAATGACAACGGCACGATGCTACCTTCCAATTATATCATTTTAAATCTGGCAATTCTAATTTCTGAAAGCCTGGAAACTAGAAGGGTGCCTGGGGATGCTGTATCCAAATGGAGTGGTATTGAGCTTTTTTTTTTCTCTTTTAGCTTGAGCATATGTTGTGAGGTTATTCGACTGATTCTGAGAACATTAGGATATCAAGTCATATTTGTGGAGTTCAGGGTTTGATATAGAAAGTTATACTCCCTCCGTCCGTGAATACAAGGCGTAACCACTTTTTTGTATACAAGGCGTGTGCCTGAGGCCATTAACGCGCATGCAACATTTAACGCTGGGTCTGCTAATCTCCTCGCCTCCTACGCTGCATGCAGCACACCGTTCTACAGAGCATTCATGTTCTCTTTCGCCGGCGTGGAGTGAATGGGATGGCGAATCCTGCATGCACGCATGGGCGGCATTCAAAATGTTATCCTCGGAACACACCTAAATTAAATTGTTTATTGGTCTTAGTGCTGAAGGAGTTGCGTCTTCTATTCACGGATGATGGGAGTAGTACTCTAGGGATGCTAGGTGCCAATGTGCCATTATGGCTGTTACTGAAATTTGAAACCTTGTTGCCTTTAACAATGCAGGAAAACAACAAGATTGAAATAAAAAGATTTGACAAGGAAAGACGCCATGATCTCATCGAGATGCTGAAAGGTTTTGTGGTAACTCAGGTAAGAGGGCTACGTGTCCAGCAAAGAAAGCCATTTTGAGTACATTGTACATTTGCTGACGAAAGAGTTGAAATAATCGTGGTTAACTACATATTGTTTTGCTCTTCAATTGTTTATGCAGGTGTCTTATTCAGACCATTTTGCTAATATGTGGACAAAGGTAACAGAGGAAACAGAAGTATATGCAAACAGGAGCAACTGATATACGTATAGGGAGTGTAGAGTAGTTGATTTTGATCTACATTTAATTTGCTCCAACATCCAGCGACTACAACCATTCTTATTCTACCCCAGTTTTGCCACATTGGGTTGGTTGTAGTGCCACATGAGTTATGTGCGGTCGTTTATGTGCAGTCGTGAAATTGGGTCCCGACAGATGAGCTTCTTTAATCCTGTTAGCTTGACTGATAATCCAGGGCTAAAAGTACTTTATGTTGATTTGTTGTAAGAGAAAAACACTGTTGAATGACAGATTCGGCAGATAAGCCCCAACAAACAAGAATTTTACACAAGATTTTTTTGATGATAACTTACAGTTAATGTCCATGAGCATCACGCCACGTGTACTTATCCTGTTGTGTTCCTATCCTGTGCAGTAATGCACGGGTGTATCCTGGCATACTAGTGCAAATGGAGAACGAAGCAGCTTTTCAGGTTTCACTGTTTCAGTTTTCCACACATTGCTGGATGCTGACAGGGCAATTCCAGCAGAGCTTGTGGCTGTCGTCTTTTCTTATCCACACATCCTTCGCAATCTGCATGGAGTACTACCCACCTGTCAAGAACGCTCGGACGTTTCACATGAAACCTTACGAATTTGCCTCTCTCTGTCGTTGCCTGTGAATCGATTCGCAGTTTATCGAGACCGCGACACAGATTTCAAGTTTTCGGCTCTCACGACCAGCATGGCTCCAAGCAGGCCGCCAGCAATGCTGTCCCACGCGCCGTCTCGAAGTCCCGCCGCCTTCTTCAAACCGCGCCCCTCCTCTGCCGGCTCCCGCCTCGGCGCCAAACACCTCCCGGTCACCGCCACCGCCTCAACCCGCCGCAGCGTGTCCGCCTCCGCCGCCTCCCGCCGCGGCTTCCTCCTCTTCGTACCCTCGCTCGCCGCCGCAACCGCCGTCCTCCGCCCACTCGCGTCCGCCGCCACCGAGGCCGATGACGCCGAAATCCCGGCTCCACGTCCATCGCCCACCGAAGAAGAGCCCCTGTCCCCGCAACCCGCCGCGGAGGCGGAGGCGGAGGCGGAGACGAAGCCTGAGCCCAGCGAGTCGCCCATGTCGAGGGTGTACGACGCGACGGTCCTCGGGGAGCCGGAGGCGTTGGCAGGGGACGCGCGGGGGAGGGTGTGGGAGAAGCTGGCGGCCGCGAGGGTGGTTTACCTCGGCGAGGCCGAGCTCCAGTCCGACCCCGAGGACCGCGTGGTCGAGCTCGAGATCGTCAGGGGCCTCGCGGCCCGCTGCGCCGACGCTGGGAGGGGCCTGGCGCTCGCGCTCGAGGCGTTCCCCTGCGACCTACAGCAGCAGCTCGACCAGTTCATGGACGGCAGGTGCGGTGCTCTTCTCCTTCTGCGGTTTACTTTATTTGTTACCATGCTGATGAAATTGTGGGAAGTTCTGTTGTAGCTTTGGTTTGATACACACGATGCAGCTCGTCTCAAAAGAAAAAAGAATATATTGTGGCACCTCATGCCAATCAAGAGGGTTTTCTTTTCTCAATGAATCGGTTCCTCCAGGCATTACTGTGCATCAATTTGGATTCAGTCGACTTTATAAACAAAAAAAATGGATTCAGTCTCGATTTGCATTTAAATGCTCCCAGCCAGGATTTGTTCTCCAATACCCACTAAGAAAACCACTACCACTGCCCGTGAGGATTTTCTCTCTCACACACAGGAAAACCGCCAATCCTTCTATTAACAGAGTGTTTAACACTTTGTCTCACTCGGGAGAACAGAATGGGTTACATTCTTTTTCCCCTTTGAAGTGTACAAACACTGGTAAGGAAAACACAACAAAAGAAGGGGTTCTTTGAAATTTAAACTAACACCTCAACCCGACCTAGACCAAGAGCCTGGAGTTTATGGGCTCCAGCAAATTCCCAAAGTTTCAGGTCTCCCAAGAACAGGCGCCTTGCATTTTGGACTGAAGGAAGAGCACCCTCAAAGGCACACAAGTTTCTTTGTCTCCGTAAGGTCCAAGCTCCTAAAATGACAATGCTGTTGAAACCTGTTCTCTGTGAAGTATCAACCCGTTTGCTGACCTTCCTCCAATAATCCGCAAATTCTGCTCATTTTGTCTAGGAACCAATAGGATTTAACACTGGATGCCAAAACTGTCGGGCAGAAACACAAAGAAGTAAGAATGTGCTGGACAGTGTTTTTTTTTTTGAGGAATGTGCTGGACAGTTTCATCTTCCTGATCACACAGAACACAGTCATCAGGGTGTGGAAAACCTCTTCTTGCTAATCTATCTGCGGCCCAACATTTATTTTTAATGGCAAGCCAATTGAACACTTTGCATTTAGACGGGACCCAAGATTTCCATACTCTTCATCCAGGGTTAGAAAGTGATTGAACCATAGAAGAAGGCTTTGTAGCTGATTTGGAAGAGAATGAGCCGCTTGCCTCATGCTTCCATATATGTCGATCCTGATCCATGGACCATGGACAATTCAATGTCTCCTAGGATATTCCATAACTGCAAAAATTGAGACAATTCTTCCTGGGAAAGCCCACATTTTATATCTCTTACCCAGTCATGGTTAGCAAGGGCCTAGGCAGCTGTTTTAGTATTGATGCATTTGTTTGGGACACGAGCTACCACCATGGAAGCAAGATCAACCAAGGCATTGGCATGTACATGTAGATGTTAAGTATAATAGTAAGGGTGCTAGTGTAATCTCCTATTTCCTTCATTCCTAATTAGTAATTACAAGAAGTTTTGGCTGTTCTGGATACATAGCTTTTACTATGTATTTAGATATACCCTATGTCTAGATACATAGTAAAAGCAATATATCTAGAAAAAGCTAAAACGTCTTATAATTTAGAAACCCTAAACTAGTGTCTCTCATGCACAGTCCCCATTGGACCTCAATACATTTATCCATAAAAAAGGAGGGGGGTTGCCTGGATCTAAACCTAGAGTTTCGATACCACGTTACGAATAATGGAGACTAAATTGGACAATAGTATTGAGGCCCAATAGGGAGTAGAGACTATATATAGAGTATATGAGAGATACAAGAGGGAAACCCTAAACTAGGAGATTACACTAATACCCTTACTATTATACCTAAACAGTAGACAAGGATCGGACCAGAAGAAACTTTTTTCACCATTTATAATCAGAGAGATACTGAAATGGCAAACATCGCTCTCACTTGAGGCTAAATTGGAATGTCCAAACCCATACTAGGTCAGTCCACACTGGTTATCCTCAACCACAACCATGTCATCTGCAAATCCTAAGTCATAATATTTAGATTTAAGATCCCCAGGCTACCGAGGTTACATAGAAAAGCTATCCTGATTTTACTATGGCCTCACCCATTTAGGTATATTCATGATGACTAACAAATAGATAGGGATAGCTGAGAAACAAAAACGAACCATAGTAGTCCTTCCAACTAGGGAGGCGGTCTGCAATCTTTTCTAGTTTCTATGGGCATTAAGTCACCTTTCCTAAAATTTTTATTCAAAATTGGAAGCTCCAAATGGTGCAAGAAAATTGAGAAGTAGGGTAATGTGAAGTATCTCCTACCACTTCGAAAGCTACCTTCATCACACCTGATAGGGATCACAAAGCTTTTCTGCAAATTAGTGTATAGACCCGAAGCTTCTCCAAAGCAATCAAGAACCATTTTGGTGATTTGTAATTCCTCTTTCACTGGCTGTATGAATATGGCAACATCGTCTGCATATAAAGTGACCCATTCTCCAAATCTCCAGCCGAATGGTTTGATAAGGGTTGGAGAAAACTCTCCTCACCGGCCTTTTTGAGAAATAAACCATTAAGCACATCCATAGTTAATATGAAAAGCATCGGCGATAATGGATCGCCTTGGCTAAGCCCCTGCTGATGATTAATGGACTCACCAGGTTCACCATTCAAAATAGTTCTTGCTGATGGGGTTGTGAGGAGATTTGAAATCAAGTTACACCCGAGCCAACCGAAGCCCAAATAATGCAACAATTCCAACAAGAAAGACCATGAAAATGAGTCAAATGCTTTTGAAATATCCAACTTTAGGAAGAGGCTAGGAACCTTTGTCCGCTGTAACAACTTGATAGTTTGCTGAACCGTCATTTAATTATCATGAATACACTTATACGCTTATACACCCCCCACGGATGAAAACATTTTGATTGGATGAGATCAGAGAGTTGAGACGGGGAGGAAGCCTGTTAGCCAAAATCTTGGTCATCAGTTTCGAGAAACTATGAAGCAAACTGATGGGTATGTTATCACTCACATTGATAGCATTGAAACCATTATTGTAACAAGCATAAATTGTATGTTTGGTGCCTCATTAATAGTGTGATCTTTTATCATGAAAAAAGGGTGCTATTCTTTGCACTCATGGTTAGCTGAAACTAATTGGATTGGATGTTGGCAAACAGTTATATTCTATAAGGGAAAATGTATTTTAAGTAAGAACTTGACTCCTTTCAACAAATGTTGACAAGCTTATGCTTTATTTAGGATTGATGGCAGAATCTTAAAGTTATACACATCGCACTGGTCGCAGGATCTATGGCAGCAGTATGAACCTCTTCTGAATTACTGTCATGATACCGGAATTAAGCTTATTGCTTGTGGAACCCCACTGGAGGTGATTGTTAGCTACTTAACTTTTACAGTCAGTAAGCTAGTATGTGAATAATGTGGACAACCCTTTTTTATCAATAGCATACAACACCAGTGATTCAAGTCTTGAAATGCTTGATTCCTGGCAAAGTTTTTCCAGTATATCTTGAAAGATAATGCTATATATTTTGTTATATATTTTTCATTCTACATAACATGATACTGTCTCTCTGCAGGTTACTACACAGAGCTGCTTAGCAGGCATGCCATCAGCATGGTTCTAGTATATAGAAAACTCCATGCAAACTAGTGAAAAAGCCTTGTTTTGCACACTAAGATACAGTTTCTGTTATAGTGTTATGACTCATCACTCATGATGTGTATTCTGCTGAATGTGCATGTTACTGTTCTATACTTTGTGTTGGAGTATAAGTGAATTGCCCACTCTCCCCATCAGCTTAAGTTTTTGGGTTGAACTGGTCGGTGCATACAACTCAATAAGCTATCAAAGCTAGAGGTCTTGAGTTCGAATTCTACTTGACGCAATTAAATAAAATATATTTGCTGCTCGCTCTTATTCCACATCTATCTCTGATAGAGCCTCCACGTGAGGGGGGGGGGGGGTCTTGGAATATAAGTGGAGCTTTTGGGTGTTGGTCGGTGCATGCAACTCAATACTTTGTTTTAGGCATTTATGAGCTTCAAATGCCAATTTTCGTTAGTCAACTTGGTAGAATATAAGGTCTCTTTCTTGAGCAGGTGAAAAGAACTGTCCAAGCAGATGGGATTAGAGCTCTAAAAAAAGCAGAAAGAGAAGCATATGCCCCTCCAGCAGGCTCAGGATTCATCTCTGGTTTCATGTTTGGCTCAGGACGGTCATTGATAGACAAGCTCTCATCAATGGATGACTCTCTGTTTGGCCCTACGTCATATCTATCAGAACAGGCAAGAGTAGTTGATGATTATACCATTTCTCAAGTTATTACGAGAGAACTTAGTGATGGAGATCTTTCACGGTTGCTAATTGTTGTGACGGGTGCAAGCCATGTTATGTATGGGCCACGGGGAAGTGGTGTTCCTGGGAGAATATCTAAAAAGGTGCCAAAGAAAGACCAAGTTGTGGTACTACTTGATCCTGAAAGACAGGTTATAAGGACGGAAGGTGAAGTCCCTATTGCTGATTTCTTATGGTATTCGGGGGCTAAACCTTGCACTAGAAATTGTTTTGACCGTGCTGAAATTGCTCAAGTGATGAATGCTGCTGGTAGGAGGCCTGAAGCTTTACCTCAGGTTTGCTGCTTGATCTTTCTTCTGGCTCATTGCAAACTAAGTTTCTGTTTCCATGAAGCTTTAAAATTTCTTGTTGTCATAGATGCTAGCCTTTTATTTGAGAACATAAGGGTCAAGGAATACTGACCATGATTCAGGAAGAAAATCAATAGGTTGCATGCAATATTTTGTGTACGTTCGTATTAGGGTTTTCATTGGTCACTTGTATCCAGGATTAGGTCATCAATCTGTGCTGGGAACCAGTAGAAGGCAGGCCCTGAATATGCTTTGAGATCATGCCTTGAGAAAAAGTGGCTAATAAAATGTAGCTTATTATTAATACAGTAAAATCTTTCTCCTAATATAAATGCTTTTAATCATTGCAATAATATTTTTCTTCTGTTCGTAAAATTTTTCCATACTTGGTAGAAGCATATATTATTGAGTTTGACTAATTGAACTTTTGCACTCAACATTGCAGGATCTTCAGAAAGGACTAGATCTTGGTGTAGTTTCTCCTGAAATATTGCAGAACTTTTTTGACCTCGAGAAATACCCTGTTATGACAGAACTGATTCATCGATTTCAAGTACGATTATCCCACCATTTTCACTTTACTCCTCAGTCATCTCTCCTATCAATTTGATTAGTTGAGGTTTCTGAACACTCCTTGATGCATACACTTCTCTTGATTGTAAACCGAATAATTATTGGAAGCTAGTGATGTCTAAACATGGCTTAGACTGAATTTTGTTTTTAAAAACAACTTCTACAGGGTTTCAGAGAAAGGTTGTTGGCAGACCCTAAATTCCTTCAAAGATTAGCCATTGAAGAGGCCATATCAATATCAACCACTCTACTAGCACAGTATGAAAGGCGGAAAGGAAGGTTCTTTGAAGAAATTGACTATGTCCTCACAGATACTATTAGAGGATCTGTTGTTGATTTCTTTACAGTGTGGCTTCCTGCTCCTACTATTTCAGTCCTTCAGTATGCTGATGATGGTTCTGGTCAGAGTTTGGAGTTTGTCAAAGGCCTTTTAGGATCATTGCCAGATAATGCATTCCAAAAGAACATCTTGGGCCAGGATTGGAGTATCAAGCAAAGAATTGCAGCAGTGTTGGTTGGTGGTTTGAAACTTGCCAGTGTTGGTTTCATTTCTAGTGTTGGGGCTGGGGTTTCCTCAGATCTCGTCTATGCTGCCCGAGGAATAGTGAAACCTTCAGCAAATGTGGAAACAGGAAGGAAGAGAGCTCCTATATGGAAGTCAGCAGCTGTTTACAGTTGCTTTCTTGGAACATCATCAAATTTGCGGTATCAGGTAGTTTATGGAATAACCAACTTTTGATATGAAGACCTAGGTTTTCTAACTCTTTCTACCCGAATGGTATTGACGTTGTACTGATTTTTATTAACAATTAGCAATGGTTTTAGGTACTTCATACAAGTAATTTTACCTTTTAACTCCTTTAAATTTATTCCATAGAAGCATGACATGTTCAGCATTTTCAAACAAACCCAGATTTTTGCCAATTTTTATGTGATCCCAGCTCCTTTTGGTTCAACCATGGGATGTCTGCCCCTCATTTTTTTAAAATTTTGATTTACAAGATTGTGCTGTTGACACCATGGTTGAAGACTTCATCTTTTTTTTTTTTGAAAAAAAAGAATCTCTCTTACATATTATAGTTCAAACTATGACATATATCTAGGAATAGATCAAAAGGCCATGTCATGAAAATTTGATCTGTTTCCACTCTCCAGATCATGGAAATAAATTTAGTTTGCAAATCATATGTTACAGTAGTTTTGTTTTCACAGTTTATCTGAATTTTCTTTGCTAACTGTGTTGAAGATTATTGCTGGTCTAGTGGAGTATCGACTAGGAGAGAGCCTGGTTACATACTACAACCAACCACTTATTGCTGGTTTGTTGTCATTTGTAGCTAGGACACTGAACTCATACTGGGGAACACAGGTTGGACTTTTTCCCGTTTCCTTTGTTCTCTGCTGAGTATGTTTTAGTAGTTCTTTAAAGTTTTTTATAGTATACAATCATGATTGTTAAGATATGAAACTTGCAAAGAGTAAGGTTGTTAAATCTTCCCGCATTATGATTCATGTACTTTTGCTGGTTTGCTTATCATTTTAACTTCATGCACATAGAACAAGTGTAGATGTGATGATGTTCTAATTTTTTATGCAGTTCCTGTTCACCATATGCCCATATTTCTAACACTTACCACTTAAAAATTAAGATGTGACGATAAACAAAATGACAATATTTGGAAAGGAAAACCAACTTCCTAAGCAGTGACTGGTTTGGACTTAAAGGTAGTCCTTCTGCTTGCTCAATTTTCTTTGGAACATTTTCTGATATTCTATAAGGCAATTGTCATCAGCTCATTGTAATCGAAGGAAATTTCAGTTCATGTGTTATCATACTTAATATGCACAACGCTTCTATGCAATGGTTATCAGTTGTCCAACTAATCGTGATTAGTCACAACTAGTCTAGCTTATCAGTGCCATGGCGATTAGTTATGCACTATGATGATTATTCGTGATTAATTGGGCTGATCGGTGCCACGGTGACTAGGGTTTATCAGACGGTTTGAAAACATTTGCAATCTTAATGCTTTACACAAGTTAGTAGTGCTACAACGTAGCAGTGTATTTTCTCTGTCATCAGTCCTCACTGCCTATTCTTTTTACTGCAGCAATGGGTTGATCTTGCGCGGTACACTGGATTACAGAAAAGTGAGGAAAAGCCTCCTGCTGCTGAGGCCACTATGCCACCTGATTCAGCACACTTGGAGGGTTGTACGACTGAAGGACATGATTTTGATGACAGCAGCAATAACACCGATGAATCGACTGGTCCGAGCTAGTGATTTGATTACTTCATGGTGGCTGCGGATCACATGGCCTATGTTCATAGACAGTGAAAGTGGCCACCTTCTAAGAGATTGAGCCCTGTTCTTGCGATCACAAAGGGTGGAAATTTGAGGAAATACTAGTCACAAAAATTTGTGCATTTCCTTTTTCAGCGTTACCACTAGAGTGAACATAATGTTCTCATTTCTATTCCTAGAGTAAATATTGTTTGTACCATGTACATCTGTAAAAACTCCTGCAGCTAGCCCCTAATGGATGTGTAGCAATGAGGGCTGTAACTTTTAGCATTGCATGGTCGTAATTCTGGTCTAGGTTGAATAATGGCGATACTAGAAAGTTTGACAGTATAGTTCTCTAAAGGAAGGTTGGCAGGTCCGGCTGTTGCAAACGCCAAACGGTTCTCTCTAGAGCCAGATGTGTCTGAGAGTGAGCAAGTTATCCTCGTCATCTTCCGCCAAAATATGGTAGGTAAGAATAAGATAGTTTCTTTCTCGAAGAACTCCTTTGTTTTGTACTTTATTGTATCATTGGCCAGCTATGGGCTCTAGCATGTTCGTCCAGTGCACTCCTGCTCCGTGCATGAGAAAGAGGTGTCATCAGGCTGTGATGGCTAGCCATGTGTCCATGGATACTAATGTACGTGGCATCTATTCCTGGAGCTGTCTGCACATATATATAGGAGGTGCACTCATCTCACTTCTGTGCAACAAGCAACTTCTTCAAGAAGATAGGAGAAGGGAATTACACTGAGGTTTAAGAATGGCGAGTGCACAGGCAATGGGGCAAGGAGAACAAGATCACTTCGTTCTGAAGAGCGGACACACCATTCCAGCTGTTGGTCTAGGCACTTGGAGGGCTGGCTCAGATACCGCTCACTCTGTTCAGACAGCCATCACCGAGGTATAGCTGCATGCATCTCCTATTTACCTAAACTTTATGACTAACATATATTTAGGAAAAGGATTAAATTATTAAATAGGGCACATGATTCTTGTTGCCCGTAAGGCTGTAAACGTTGTGTAGGATAGTGTCCTACGGTCAGAACAAGCACGATTAGCTGTAAATTTGTGGAATTCTGATTTTAGTCACAAAGTTTGTGTTAATCATCGATAAATCTTATCTGCATCTTCTGTATTTGAGTATAGAATTACGTCCTTTTGCTGTGGGTCTGGGACTTAAGAAACAAAGATTAATCCACTTCATCCCGTCCTGATTCATGCTAGACAGGGTAGTGACTCATAGGCAGCAGTGCCCAAGTTACCCGTCTTACCGATAGATGTGGTAAAGCAATAATTTGCTCAAACTTTACCAGAAGTTAACAGCAGAAATTTAAAATTGTACATATTTTCTGAAGACTGAAGGTCTTTATTTATATGGAGGTGAACAGCCTAAAAGCCTTCACTGTTGTAGACTTGTAGCACTAGCTTGTAGCTGAAGGATTTGCCATACTAGTCCTGTGTATAACCTGAATTCCGCACAGCCTGGTTTTAATTCAGCAATGGAATCTGAATGTCTGATTACCTGCAGGCTGGATATAGGCATGTGGATACAGCTGCTCAATACGGAGTAGAAAAAGAGGTACACATCAAACGTAATCATATGTTTCTGTATTAGCCTTCCTAGTAGCAGGTGATAGTATGTCATAAAACATCCTCTGTCAACCAGGTCGGTAAAGGACTTAAAGCTGCAATGGAGGGTGGGATCAATAGGAAAGATTTGTTTGTAACGTCGAAGTTATGGTACTCATATGCTGATATGCAGTTGTTGTGCTGAATACCTATATATCAGTGAATATTACTCCAACATGCGAAATTTGATCAATATTTGACTGCTTCAGGTGCACAGAGTTGGCTCCTGATAAGGTTCGGCCAGCACTTCAGAAAACACTCAAGGATTTACAGCTGGATTACCTGGATCTCTACCTTGTAAGAAGCCAAAACCAATGATTTTTTATTGTTAGAACTTTCATACTGTTATCTGAATTTTGTATGCTGAGGGACAGATTAATGCTTATAGCGCCCATGTTCTCCTACGGTTACTGTAGCTACAGGTTCAGCTTACACTAGCCTGCTTGCCCTGTTATCTAAGCAGTGATTTGAAATTAAGCCCTTTTTATGCTTAAATGCAATATATTCTTTCTGATAGAACCATTATGCTCTCATTGACAAATGAACGCATGCAGATCCATTGGCCCTTCAGACTAAAAGATGGGGCGCACATGCCCCCGGAAGCTGGGGAAGTGCTGGAATTCGACATGGAAAGAGTGTGGAGGGAAATGGAAAGCCTTGTGAAAGATGGGCTAGTTAAGGATATAGGTGTTTGCAATTACACAGTTACCAAGCTCAACCGTCTGATGCGGTCAGCAAATGTTCCACCAGCAGTATGCCAGGTTTTGAGCTATTCAGAGTTGATCAATTGCTACAAGCCTACAACATGTTGAACAGTTGAAGTGACAAAATTGAACTCGAATTATACTTTTCTTGACAGATGGAAATGCACCCTGGTTGGAAGAATGACAAGATTTTTGAGGCCTGCAAAAAGCATGGGATTCATGTTACAGTAAGATTTCTTCTGAAAATCAGATAGGACAAAGTGATCTCCCTAATATTATGTGTATCTTTGAAGTAAAATCAGTAATTCTCTATCTTAGCATATTTTGATATCAAAACAAAAGGCACTTACCTTCTTGTATACTCTTTTTGTTGCTTTCCAGGCTTACTCTCCACTGGGTTCTTCAGAGAAGAACCTAGCACACGACCCCGTTGTCGAAAAGGTTCCTTCGCTAATCTAACGAACAATCATCGCACATATTTTTTCAGTTAAACCCAAGCTCCTAAACTACATGTGGTTTCTAAGGTCTCACTCCAGACATTTAACCACAGGTAGCCAACAAACTGAACAAGACCCCAGGGCAGGTGCTCATCAAGTGGGCCCTCCAAAGAGGGACAAGCGTTATTCCCAAATCGACCAAGGACGAAAGAATCAAAGAGAACATCCAGGTGTTTGGATGGGAGATCCCTGAGGAGGACTTCACGGTCTTGTGCAGCATCAAAGATGAGGTGAGTGCTGCCATGACTTTTTTTTTTGGGTTTTAGCAATAACTTAGCATGACTTATAGTTATTGGTATGTCCTATAGGTTATAAAGCTAAGATAAAATGGCCACTTAAACTACTACGGAAAATCTGCTTATCTGATATGGTAGACTTCTCGGCATCAACTGAGCTTGTTATGCCACTTTCGCACCAAATGAACATGCCCCAGCAGCCTCTGCAGGATAGTGAGATAATGCCATTTTTCACTCAAAAAAGAATTGGAGTTTCGAGATCGACGCACAGAGAATCGTTTGATCCGTTTTTCACTCAAACAGTCTCTGCAGCAGCAAGTACTCGTTTTTTTTAGAAAACCAATAGTGAACCGTTTTTGCCTGATCTGCAGAAGCGCGTGCTGACCGGAGAGGAGCTCTTCGTGAACAAGACCCACGGGCCGTACAAGAGCGCATCTGAGGTCTGGGACCACGAGGACTGAGCTCCGCTGCCGCTGCCGCTGCCGTGCTGCCGGATGCCTCCACCTGATGAACCCAAAAATAAAAGGATCCCGACGCCGATGCGCAACAGCGCAAAGCAGCACTCACCCCTCTGTCTGTCACCTCGCGTGCTTTTGTGAAAAGCAGCAGCCTCGCACAAGAAAGATGCAGAAGAGTTGTGCAACAACCCTCCTGTACTGTACCATAAACTGAAATAAGGAAAAAAAAAAGCGGTGCAGTTTGCCGTTGTGTTTTCCTGCGTGCTTCCTTTGCTTGCATTGCATTATTGCCTTACCAACGACACGCTGCTGTAGTTGGTGTTGGCACGATTGCAATTTGCAACTCGCAAGGCATGCTGTTGTTGGTGTAATGGTGTTGGTGCTGCAGGCTGCTGCGGCGTGGGATAGAGATCCACATCTCATGCAAATTTGCAAATTGCGAATTGCAGTCTGCACGATGCAAACCGCCGAGATTCAGTTCGACCAGAGGTTTTTTCTAGGATCGAAATGTGCTGTCTCGGTCTAGCGCACCAACCATTGTTTGGACCACTGAGAAAACGTTTTTATCAAACTGTATCTTGGTACTAGCACCACCATTATCATCTGCAGAAATAGCAGGGGCACGCATGACTCTGGATCGACAGGAGATTCCAGCGGCATGAACTGTACCTGTACGGTACGGCGCCCGAAAGGACGGGACCGTATGCACGGACAATTTTCTACGACGTGTTCAGGTACGGTGGGGAATTAATTTTGTAACGACGGCGCGCACATGGTGTCCCAGTGGGGCCGGGAGGGCAGTGACACAAGAACACAACGCCTGACTCTTTTTTTTTTTGATGAGAAACACACAATGCCTGACATGCCAGGCAGTCCGTCACGGCCCAGGTTGGCCGTGCTGTGTGGGCCCAGGAAGGCGCGAATAGAATAAGGCCTTGTTTAGTTCCCAAAAATTTTGCAAAATTTTTCACATTCTCCGTCACATCAAATCTTTAGACGCATGCATGAAGTATTAAACATAAACGAAAATAAAAACTAATTGCACAGTTTGGTCGGAATTGACGAGACGAATCTTTTAAGCCTAGTTAGTCTATAATTGGACAATATTTGTCAAATACAAACGAAATTGCTACAGTATCGATTTCCCAAAATTTTTTGGAACTAAACAAGGCCTAATAATAACAGGAGGGCCTGGCCGTGACCGGCCCAAATGTTAGCGCAGCGCAGTAGATTGGATCTGGTGGGCGTATGCCGAGGAGGCCGGTGCCGTCGGCCGCCCGTGGTCAGTCTCGCTCAGATGCTCCCGAGCCGGCGAAGCTTCGTCGTGCTTTCGTCCGCTCGTCCCTTGCTGCCTTTGCGGTCGTGTCGTGTGTGCACGTCCAGCTGGTTGAACCGCGCGCGCACTGTGGCTCCTGTTTGCACATGCACGGCGGGTACCTGCCGAGTGCCGATCACAGCAGATCTTGCCCAACACAGGGCTCAACTTCTTTTTTTTTTTTTTTTTTTTTTTTTTGAGATTCACAGGGCTCAACTTCACCACGTACTACACTACGTACTCCAGAGGAGGGGCTGATGAGGGCCCTTGAGACTAGTACTCCAGATCATGGATATTGTTCAATTTCTTTTTTATATCAACTTTGTGGCTAAATATTTCGAATTCGGGATCTATTGGTTTGGAGTAGGAAACATTCAAAAAATCTTTTTCAACAAATAAATCGACCTTGCATTTCGCTGCTAGACGATATAGGAGTCCAACTATTAGCGTAGTGGTTTGCTTGCAGCTCCAACGATCACTTATATGAGTTAGCTCTAAACATTTTTTATATTTAAATTTAAGAGAGAAAAGCTAGCTTATGATCAAGAGATAGTCATACACACATTTCAAGGTTATGCAAGGAAGTACTACCTCCATCCTAAATTATAAGTCATTACAAGAATCTTGGAAAGTCAAAACATCTTAAGTTTGACCAAATTTATAGAAAAAAATTACAAAGATTTATGACATCAATTAGATATACTATGAAAATATAATTAATGAAGAACCTAATGATACTTAGTTGGTATCATAAATGTTATTGTCCTATCGTATAAATTTAGTCAAACTTGAGATGTTTTGACTCTCCAAGATGGGAACATATCTCGTAGAAACCACAACCTTCGTGAAAGCCAAAAAAAACACGGCAAAAAGGCCGTTTAAATTCAACAAAAAAATCACACATGTAGATGATATGATGATACACAACCTTGTAAAATATCTTATCCAAACTCGAATTCATTTGTGAGATATAAAAATAATAAATTTTAAGTTAGAAAATAGTCCATGGGATTTGTTAGAAATTTTCAATCTACTACCAGTACTACCGGCTCTGTAGCTGTAGCAACGCATAGCTTAGCCTCAAACCTCGACATAGGACTTGTTGAGTTCCGAATTTTTTTTAGTTTTGGTTACTTTATCACTTTCGTTTTTATTTAGAAATTATTGTCCATATTAATTAGGCTCAAAAGATTTATCTCATAATTTACAGATAAACTGTGCAATTAGTTTTTGTTTTGGTCTATATTTAATGCTTTATGCATGTGCCGTAATATTTGATGTGACGGGAAATCTTGAAAAGGTTTTTTGTTTTTGGGTCAACTAAATAAGGTCTGACTGAGCCTTGTTTAGTTCCCAAAAAATTTTACAAAATTTTTTAAATTTTTCGTCACATCAAATCTTGCAGCACATACATGGAGCATTAAATATAGATAAAAGAAATAACGAATTATATAATTTACTTGTAATTTGCGAGATGAATTTTTTGAGCCTAGTTAACCTATAATTAGACAATATTTATAAAATACAAATGAAAGTGCTATAGTTTCAATTTTATAAAAAAAAATTGGAACTAAACAATGTTCAGTTTTCAAAATTTTTTGGATTTCGACACTATAACACTTTCGTTTTTATTTGACAAACATTGTCCGGTTATGGAGTAACTAGGCTTTAAGATTCGTCTCACGATTTACAGATGAACTGTGCAATTAGTTTTTGTTTTCATATATATTTAATGTACCGGGGTATCTTGAATTTTTTTTGAAACTAAGGCCTTGTTTAGTTCCGAAAATTTTTTGGTTTTCAAAACTGTAGCACTTTCGTTTTTATTTGACAAACATTGTCCAATCATGAGGTAGCTAGGCTCAAAAGAATCATCTCGCGATTTACAGGTAAACTGTGCAATTAGTTTTTATTTATGTCTATATTTAGTGCTCTATGCATGTGTTGTAAGATTCGATGTGACGGAGAATCTTGAAAAGTTTTTGGATTTTAGGGTGAACTAAACAATTAGCATTTTCGTTTGTATTTGACAAATATTGTCCAATCATGGACTAACTAGGCTTAAAAGATTCGTCTCGTCAATTTCGACCAAACTGTGCAATTAGTTTTTATTTTTGTCTATATTTAATACTCTATGTATGCATCTAAAGATTCGATGTGACGGGGAATCCAAAAAAATTTGCAAAATTTTTTGGGAACTAAGGGAGTGTTTGGGACTGCTCCACAAACTCTGTTCCATAAACTCTATTGTGGAGCAGCTCCACGAAAACTGGAGTTTGTGGAGTACCTCTTTAGGTGCTCTCACAACTCTACCCTTTTTCCTCGAACTGAGTGCGTGGAGCTGAAACCGTTTAGCTAAAAAACGTTGAACGGAGTTAAAAAAACGTGGAAAGACCGGTGACAAACACCCCTAAACAAGGCCTAAACAAGACATAGGCCTTGTTTAGATCCAAATTTTTTTTGGATTTTGACACTGTAGCACTTTTGTTTTTATTTGACAAACATTGTCCAATTATGGAGTAACTAAGCTTAAAAGATTCTTATCGTAATTTACATGTAAACTGTGCAATTAGTTATCTTTTTTATCTATATTTAATGTTTAATGCAAGTGCCGCAAGATTCGATGTGATGGAGAATCTTGTAAAGTTTTTGGTTTTTGGGTGTATCTAAACAAGTTCTGAAAAGTGAAAAATTTTCGGTACTGTAGCACTTTCGTTTGTTCGTGACAAATATTATTCAATCATGGACTAACTAAGATCAAAAGATTCGTCTCGTGATTTACAACTAAACTGTGTAATTAGTTTTTATTTTCATCTATATTTAATGTTTCATACATGTGCCACAAGATTCGATTTGACGAGAAATCTTAAAAACTTTTTGGTTTTGGGGATCAAACAAGTCCATAAACTAAAGCCATACTGGACGGACTGGATTGGACGGTTCATCCTGTCAGTGTCACCCATCCGAACCGCCAGCCGCAACGACATGCACCCACATGTAACAGCTGGCCAACGCGGGCGTGTGATCCGCGGGGCGCAATGCTATCTTTCCCACCCGGCGACCAAGGCCGCTGCGCCCAAAAGCACCGAAAGCCACAGCTCCCCGCAGATCCCCTTGCCGCGCCACCGCGAAGCAGTCGCCGCCGTCAGCCCCGTCAGCCGTCAGCCTGCACCACTGCGCGCGGCCGCCGGCGGCGTACCAGTACTCGTAGGGCTCACGTGCCGTGCCGCCTGCGCGGCGGCTAGACCAGCCGGGCGCGAAAAAGCCTGCGCATGGCTGCGGCCGGGCCTTGCGAGCTGATGACTGGCAGTGTCCTACGCCTTGTTTAGTTTAAAAAAAATTTGCAAAATAGTTACTATAGCACTTTCGTCTGTATTTGACAAATATTGTCCAATCATGCACTAACTAGACTCAAAAGATTCGTCTCGTCAATTTTGACCAAACTATGCAATTAGTTTTTATTTTCGTCTATATTTAATACTTCATGCACACGTCTAAAGATTCGATGTGACGGAAAATATAAAAAATTTTGTAAAATTTTTTTGAAGTAAACAAGACCCTAGTACACTGCCGTGTGGGTTGCAGGCGGCTGCCGCCGGGGGCCGGAGACGCCGGGACCCGGACGTGCCCAATTTGGCCGCCCCGCACCTGGCAGTGGCAGCCTTTTGGGTGTCGCGGTCGCCCCGCAGGCAGGCAGCTTCCCTGGCTCAACTTTTTTGACGGGTCCCCGATCCAGGGAGCTGCCTTTTCAGTCCGGTCCGCTGCCGTCTGTGGTCGGCGATGGGGAGTGACACGACACGACACGACACGCATGATGGCGCGAGGACAAGGAACAATCCGGGTTTGCTTGCTGCTACTGCCATTGCCATTGCCAATGCCATGCCACCACCACTACGGCACTACCATCCCTCCTGCCGTTTTGCGAACCTTGCCTTGGACGGCTTTGTCATTCATGGGCTAAGGCCTCGTTTAGTTCTGAAAAGTTTTCGGATTTTGGTACTGTAGCAATTTCGTTTGTTTGTAGTAAATATTATTCAACTATGGACTAACTAGGATTAAAAGATTCGTCTCGCGATTTACAGGTAAACTGTGCAATGAGTTTTTATTTTCGTCTATATTTAATTTTTTCATGCATGTGTTGAAAGATTCGATGTGACGGGGAATCTTAAAAACTTTTTGGTTTTCAGGGTGAACTAAACAAGGCCTAAGCTAAGGCCTTGTTTAGATACACCCAAAATTCCAAAACTTTACAAAATTTCTCATCACATCAACTCTTGCGGCACATGCATGAAACATTAAATATAGATAAAAAAATATAACTAATTGCACAGTTTACCTGTAAATCACGAGATGAATCTTTTAAGCCTAGTTGCTCTATGATTGGATAATGTTTGTCAAATAAAAACGAAAATGCTACAGTTTTGGATCTAAACAAGGCCTAAAGCACACGTTTTGGCGTACTTGCGCACGGCAGAAATTCGTTCGTGTTCCAAAACCTGTCAAAAGCGTCGAATGTTTGATTAGAGAAATTCGTGTGCTATTTTTGTCCTGGGTTTGCTAGGAATGTTCTCCGTGATAGCCGCAGCGCGACCAAAGATTGTGCTCGCGGTTTAATCCCTAATGAATTAATGATGATTGGAGGTGACAAGCTTTCCCTGCAGCTTCCTGCTTGAGTCGGGAAGAAGATGAGGGCCATGACCAGCCAATTAACCCCTGGAATTCGCATTATTGACCCACTAACCTAACACCTGCGGTTTGAATCTCTTGGGAGAGGGGGCAAAAAAAAAAAGGCACCATTATCAGCGACAGCCAGTCCATGCATGGGTTTTTGTCTTATTTGTGCTGGATATGCATGGTTGACGACAAACTGGCCGGATTCCAGCACTGCAATAATGCTAAACACATCAGCAAAGTGCATGGCTAATCTCAACTTTTTAGTGAGGCTGGCCGGGCTCTTTTTTTTCCCCCATTGAGTTGAGCATTCGAGTAATCGAGTTCATTGCATAAAGGGCATTTTCTCTATCTATTATTGAATATTATTGAAGGGGCAAAAGTTTTTTTTTGTACATCATCGCCGGCTCATAACTGTCAAATGGAGATCAGACAAAACCAATCTCTCACGTGTTGTGTAAGTTAGAGTAACGTGTTTCAAATACGGGCGTAGTCTGATTCTAAAGAATTATAATATAGAACGTTTTCATGTCCTGCTATTTTTCCCCATGCTCATATGAGTTAGACCACAATGTATATGTATGATGTATGGTGCAGAGTCCAATCACAAAACAAACTGGAACACTTCATGTGATCATTGATAAATTGGTGCGATTGGTTCCCCTCCTAACAAGACCCGGCCTATAGTAGGGATGTAGATTGTCTTTTGCAAGGCTTTTCAACCCCAACCACATATTATTTGGTTCCTATTTGCATGTGTCGTACAACTTTCACTTTCTGAAATACTCATTCCTTGCGAAGCTCAGTATAAATGAGATTTTTTTTTTCCATGAGCTTGGCTTGAAGGACTTGGTTTTGCATCATAGGACAGGCCAAACTAGTATTTCAGGCAACCAATTTAGTTGTGAATTCGTGAAACTAATCACTAAGCTTCTTGTATCCAAACGAGTTACAGAGCTGACATGCGTTTAGGAATCAGGCATACTACGGAACTATAACACATGATCTGATGGTTGAATGAATCTTCGAGGCTCTAGTTTTTCGAGTGACCATACAACAAGTTGTACATTCCACTACAACATACCAGCATATTTGCTAGTTTATGTAAAAGACGTACTATACCACAATAAAAATTGTATCACCTATTTTCTAATAAATTACAAAAGAACAAGAGGTTAACCTCTTAATCCAAAACCCTGTGTTTTTTTTAATTCTTTTATATAGACGGTCATGAATACACTGAAACAAAATTATGCTCATCATTAAATCAATTGGCTCATCACAACAAGAAAACAAAGCTTTCACTAGTACTTCAAATTTTCAAGCGTCTATACTGCTGTCATCCATTGGCCTGCTATTAAACCGTGCGCCACAATGTAACGGCTCGTTCACGAGAAAAAGAAATGTGTACCCATTGCATTATACTCACAAGTCACTTGAACATCCATGCACCATGATGGATGCCGCCCCGGCAAAACAGCTCTATATAAACCTCCGTCGTAGCCTTTCTCCGTGCCATCACCTCATCATAACTCTCTCCCCAGAAGGAACCGTGCGACGGGCATCTCCTCCCCCGTGTCAGCACGACACGACGCACCAGGCAGCAGCAGCCGGCGGCGCCGGGAAGGAGGGAGAAGTTGGTAATGGGGAACAGCCTCCGGTGCTGCCTGGCGTGCATGCTCCCCTGCGGCGCGCTGGACGTGGTCCGCGTGGTGCACCTGAGCGGGCACGTCGACGAGTTCAGCTGCCCCGTCGCGGCGGCCGACGTCCTCGCCGCGCACCCGAACCACGCGCTCACCGACGCGTGGTCCGCCGGCGCGTCCCGCAAGATCGTCATCCTTTCGCCCGACTCCGAGCTCAAGCGCGGCCGCATCTACTTCCTCATCCCCTCCGCCGCGTGCTCATCGGCGCCCGCCGCCGCCGAGATGAAGAAGAAGAAGCGCAGCAAGAGCCGCGCCAGCAACACCAAGAAGAAGGCGCACGGCCACGGCCACGGCCACCGGAAGCGCGGCGGGGCCGCCTCTGTGGCGGTGGCGGCGTCGCTGATGAGCACGGCGGAGCAGGACAACTATTTGCGGGAGCTCCTGTCGGAGAAGCGGGAGGTGAGCCTGAGCCACTACCGGCGGCGGCGGAGCGGCGCCCGCCCCGGCGTGTGGCGGCCGCGGCTGGAGAGCATAGCGGAGGAGGAGCCGTCGTCAGAGTAGCTCTCCCTCTGATCCACGAGTTGTTCTCGCCATTTCTTTGTCATTTCTCCATCTTCTGATGTGAATATCTAGAATCACCGGCCGGCCGCCGATGAGGAAGCGTTTTGGGTTCTCTGTTCTCTCTCGCGGCTTGGCTCTGTTCGATCCATGGTCTCCCTGTTTTGTGTGTGTAAGCATCTTCAGGGCTGCTTCAGCGCTCTTTGCCTCGGAAGTCGAGTGGAAACTGGAGAGCGATAAAAACACTGAGCGATTGTAAGATCCAAGCCAATCTGTACAAACAGAATTACTAGTTTGAGTTCATCTGGGTTTTGTTTATCTGCAAGTTGCTTGGCATTGTTGGGTTGTTGTGCTCTGAATCCTCGTGTTTCGCTGGGAGTGCGGAGGAGGCCAGGACCAGGAGTGCCGCACTACTGCTCGCCGGTCGCCGCGACGCCGTGGAAGATGACTTCCGGTCAAACTTAAGCCCCCCGTGCATCTGCCTCTGCAGGGCACTGCACCGGCGGCGACGTGTCGACGGCAGCAGCGATGGATCCGAAATCTGCGACCGGTTTGTCCAGCAGCTGCCCGACCAGCTTTATGCCCGGCCAGCTGTGAAGAATCACTCGCCTTCAGTATTTCTTCTGACTTCATGAGCACGTGTTAGCCCGGCATGGTCGCAAGTAAAATTTGACTCTTTTGTAGAACGAAGAAGATGCATGAACTGAACACTTTATCTGTTTTAGCTTAAGATCTTGTTTAGTTCACCCTGAAAACCAAAAAGTTTTCAAGATTTTCCGTCACAGCGAATCTTGTAGCACATACATGAAACATTAAATATAGACGAAACCAAAAACTAATTACACAGTTTAGCTGTAAATCACAAGACGAATCTTTTGATCCTAGTTAGTCTATGATTGGATAATATTTATCACAAACAAACAAAACAAAAGTGCTACAGTACCGAAAACTTTTCAATTTTTGGAACTAAACAAGGCCTAATTGTTAGAAGAAAAAAATATGGAACTAATAAGATTGAAATTTGAATGACAAGACTTATAGTCATGACATGATAAGACATGTGCTACAATATGACCACCATAACTCAAATTTACAATTAAAGGCATATTGAAAATATATGGAGAAAAACAAATATAAAAATATCGAATAATTGATAAGTTACAACCAAATAAACATCAGAATATCTACACATGTATTGTGTTAGAAAATGAAGGCACACACTGAGCAGTGGTAATAACTTTTATTAGTGTAGATATTAATTACATGAACTTCATTGATCCTAGTCTATGCAGAAACATAGTTTGTTTTACTAGTAACAGTAGAAATAAAAATGTACACAAAATCATGATAAAAAAGCATAGTGTATTTTTGACTGTACTAAGATACATGAACTGAACACTTTATCGATTAAGATCTAAGCACTTACAACAATTTCCTTTTGAAAAAAAAATGCAGTCAAACTGCTGAAAAACCATTTCCCCATGGCCTTACTTCCTACTATACAGCAATAATGTGATGTGTCCTACGTTTCTTGTACATGTTACAGAAGGCTACCCTGGCTGTCTACAGATGATGCCCGCAAAGTTGGGGCCTCCAAACAAATCAACAAAACCACTATAGATTGTGTACATAATCTGTGTCGAGTCAAAAAAGAATCACAAGTAGTGCGAGCATGTCCTGCCAATCGATGCGGCAGTGAGTGTGGTTCATCCGGTCAGAACAGGAGCGGCTGCTCAAAAAACATGTCGTCTCGTGGCTCGTCCTTGGCGTAGTACATCGCCTCGTTCGTCGTCGTCGTCTGCTGCTGCTGGTGGCTCGTGTAAGAGTACGCCGCCGTGCCCGCCGGGTGGCCGAACCCGGACAAGGCGAAGCCGCTCTCCGCGGCCTGCATCATCGGCGCGCCGCCGTGCAGGCCGCCGCTGGCCCCGAAGCCGAACCCATCGGCGGTCCGGACGAGGCCGCCATGCTGCTGCTGCTGCTGGTAGCAGCTCCCGCCGCCGGCCTGCTGCGGCATCTGATGCGCCGCCAGCGCGGCGCGGTGGTAGAGCGAGGCGCTGCTGCCGCGCGCCGGCGGCACGTCGTGGTTGTGCTTGCCCTCGTACGTGGTGACCACCGCGCGCGTGTCGTGGCACGCACGCTCCACGTGCTTCCGCACTGGGCACCCTGCAGTCGTGCACTTGTAGTAGCTCCTGCAAGACGTGCATGCATGCATGTGAGCTCACACGCGTCGAAACTCGAACGCTTCCGTCGTCGCAGCAGCCAGCAGTATAGTACGTACCTCGGGTTCGGGTTGCCCTTGACGACCTTCTGCCCGTACTTGCGCCACCGGTAGCCGTCGTCGAGGACGTCGATGTCGCTCATCGTTTGCACGACGACCCTCGGCTCCCGCACCGTCCGGTTGTTGCCGGACAACGAGACCCCTCCGTCGCCGTCGCCACCATCTTTCCTCCTGGGAAGGAACCGTAACACGTTAACACCCATGCTGCAACACGCACTGAACAGACTGCGTGTTCGTTCGAAAGTTCGGTGCCTCACCATCTCTTGGAGTCGGGTTCATCGTCGTCGAGATCGTCGGCGCCGGCGAAGTTACCGGCCAGCCGCGAGCTGACGCCGTTGATCTCGTCGTCGCCGCCGAATGACCCCGACGAGTTCTCGGGCGTCGCCACGGGTGTGCCGGACAGCGCGCCGAAGGAATGCTCGGGCACGGCGTCGCCGACGCTCTGCAGCACGTGCGACGCCGGCGCCGGCGCCGAGCTTGCGCTCCGGCGGGTGCTCTGCGGCTTCGGGTGGTTGTGCGCGCCCTTGTACACGATCTCCGTGACCTGCCCGTCCGGCGACCGCTCCACCTTCTTCTTGGTGGGGCAGCCCGGGAAGCTGCACTTGTAGTAGCTGCGCGGGTTCTCGCTCCCCTTCATATTCTTCTGCCCGTACTTGCGCCAGTTGTACCCGTCGTCCGACGACGGCCGGTTGCTCTGGCTCTGCTCGCGGAAGCAGCCGGATACCGCCGGCCCGGGAGCCCCGCCGTAGCCGCCGTTCCCGAGCATGCTGTTGTCAGGCTGCGCCGCCGCCGGCGCCTCGAATTGCGTACACGGTTCCTGGTAGGCCCATGGCGGCTGCTGCTGCTGCTGCTGCAACTCGCCGCCGTTGTACGAGTCTCCTACTCGTCCCTACATATATATAACAGTGCAGCGCTATTTTTAGACATCAAATACGTATGATTTAAACAATATAATGATTTTCGAATTAAAATGGACTTTGCTCTACTCGGTCTTGAGAATCGCTCGACATTATTGACTATCGTGAATTAGTGCTATAGTAGATTTGTGATCATTGAAAGCAACAGTTGGGGGCATGCATGCATGAGATCAACATCTGGCGTCATGAGAGATGTCCAAATTATCCAAATAAAGTTAAAAAAAGAACATGTCAGCATCTTAAAACAGGACACACATTAGTACTACTACAGTACTACAGGCGCTACAAGCTACAGGCAAACTGCTAGAGACGAGTGCGTGGACTTTCTTGACTGGAGTTTGCTTGCTGCCTCTGTATTCAGATATTCTACCGTGAAGTACTAGTTCATGATGTCAATCATATCGCTTACCAACGGCGCCATCAGCACTGATGACTGCAGATAGGACGCCGAGTGCGAGGCACCGGTCATCGTCGACGTCGACGTCGCCGGCGGTGCGGACGCCGCCGTCTGGAACGTGAAGTCGGTGTACTGCTGCTGCTCGGTCTTTACGCTGCCGCTTAGGCTCTCCGACGTCCCCATCCAGTTGAAGGGCTCTGACGGGATCGCGCCCGTCGTCGGCGACGGGAATAGCTGAAACATCAGCAAAACCTTCGCGTTAGCAACTGACAGGCGGCAAACAAACATGCTCGACGCAACAACGCACGTTCATGCATGCACGCCGGCGGCTCCGTGCGTGCTAACTTACGCTGGGAGTGAGGAGGATCGGCGAGTCGAGGATGCCGGAGAAGGCGTGGAGGTACGACGCCGGCGACGCCGGCGGGTGCGACGACGACAGCGGGAGGGAAGGCGGGGTCATGGCCTTGAACTTGGACAGCCCGACTCCCCCGTTGTCCGCCGCTCCGCTGCTAGAAGCTGAGGAGCCACCGCCGCCTAGGAAGTTGGCGAAGGAGGTGGTCGGGAACGAGAGCGCGACCGGCCCAGAGTTAGCCGCCAGCGTTCCGCCGAAGCTCCCCGGCGTCGAGGTCATCGCAGGCGAGGAGAGGAGGGTCGTCGGAGGCTGCCGGAGGGAGGCAAGACGAAGACGAATGGAACGAGAAGCAGCCGGGCGGGCGACGGCGTATAGGATGGTGAAGTGATGTCGAGAGTCGAGACCGACCCGTCTGCGGCCTATATAGACGTTCGAAAGTTTGACCATTGACCAGTCAGCGCTCCCCGGGCGTCTGACTGGCGTGCGGCTGCGCAGCGGCCATTCCACACTTCCCCCGCTCGAAGATCCTCCTCACCCACCAATGGCGGGACGGGAGCGCGTCCTGCAGGCCCGTGGGCCCCCATGGTTGGCCGGTGCGGGTCGCGGTGACGGCGTGAGCCAGCGGTGGAGTGGCGGTCGGGGATGGTTTCTTTGACCTGCTCAAGGGTCCTGGGGGGGGTTCTTATTAATTCCTAGGATTATTTGAAGTTAAACTTTTCAAACTGATTAAATATTTTTTAAAAAGCTAAGATTTATAGTATCAAATTAGTATCACTCTAAAAAGTTTTAGTATCCGATGTGACACTCAAAAATTTTTCATCTTCAATTTAAATAGGGCCTTAATTCCTTCCCAAATCCTAATTTTTTTAAGATTCCTGTCACATCGAATCTTTAGACACATGCATGAAACATTAAATATAGATAAAAATAAAAACTAATTACACGGTTTATCTATAATTTGTGAGACGAATATTTTAAGCCTCGTTAGTTTATAATTAGACAATATTTATCACATACAAACGAAAATGCTACAGTGCCGTTTCCTAAAAATTTTTGGAACTAAACAAGGCCTTAGTCAAATCTTAACAAAATTGGCTAAATTTTGTAAATTAATTTATTTAGGGACGGAGGGAGTACTAAGGGCTAATCACATCGTGCTGATCGGAAGGCCTTGTTTAGTTTTAAAAAAATTTGGAAAATTAACACGGTAGCACTTTCGTTTGTATTTGACAAATATTGTCCAATCATAGACTAACTAGGCTCAAAGGATTCATCTCGTCAATTCCGACTAAATTGTGTAATTAGTTTTTATTTTCGTCTATATTTAATACTTGATGCATGCGTCTAAAGATTCGATGTGACGGAAAATCTAAAAAAATTTGCAAAATTTTTTTGAACTAAACAAGGCCTTAGTTTACGCGAGGTGAATCAGAGCGAATCTATGCAGCGGTGAGCGCGGCGAATGGGAGGACTGCCCTGCGTAGCAAACCGTCGTAGATAAAGTGAGCTCGGTGTGTTTTAAAATTCGATTTGCAGCTGAAATTTCCACTGCTCTCCGGTTGTCAAAATGGGTCGTGTTGAACGGTTCTGCAGCTGAATTCTTTTTTGCTCCGTTTATCTGGTATGGTTGCAACTTCAGCTTCTAGCTGCAGCTGGAGGAGTCAGCAGACTCGGAAACGGTGATTATTCTGGATTATTGTATTGCTTGCTGGTAGAGGTGGAGCTATGGATGATCGAATTTGTAAGGTAGCAGGTACCTTGACCTGTTCTTTGATCACTCTACTGCGTACTTCAAAGAAACCTGTATTTAGTGGCTCGCTTGACTTGGCTTATATAGCCTTATTAGCACTGCGTGATGCATGAGCATGACTTCGTAAGTTTTGACGAGCACTGGCCCCAAAACTGCAAAAGCTTATAGTTCTTAAGCCATGCGTGCAGACAAAATTAGCTTCAAACGCACCAGATCTCGGCAAACAGATCTATCGAAGTCCATGGTCTCCGTCACGACAGATCAGTTAAAAGCCCCCAAGGACAGGACAGCAGAAGGGGTGTTCACTGAAGTAGGGACGGGACGGGACGGGAACGGGAACGGGACGCCCCCGACACTTCGCAGCAGCGCGCTACGAAAAGAAACGTGACTGGCTGACTGCCCTGCCGTGCGCGAAGCGTTTTCGACCAAAAACGGACGGACCGCCGCCGCCCCGCCCGTCCGTCGCCGCGCGCCCGCGGCACGTGCGAGACCGACCTGACCTCCGCGCGCCCCGCCGTGGCAATGGCAAGTCGCGCGCACGGGCAACGGACGGACGCGTGCACGCGGCTTCGTTTACGTTTTTACTCGCGCGCCAGTCGAGTTCAGACGCCGAACCGAACGGCAGGCAGGCAGCTCGGAACGGAACGGAACGGAACGCATGTGATTCTCCTTCTCGAGTCGACGCCTCGCGCCGTACGCTCGCCTGGGCGATGACGATTCTCGGAAGATGGCCGGCCGCGGCCGGGGACGGTCAAGAGGCGTTCCGTTCGTGCCACTGCCCACCGCCAAAACTTTCTGAGAAATTGCCTCCCGAGTGGAGGCAGGCAAAAGGGGCAACGCGTGATAGTAAGAGCTGTTCTCCATGCATGGCTCTTTGCTTGGGACGGAGGAACAGGGAAATGGAAGGCGAGAAGCTGTGCTTACTTGAACGGAGAACCGGTCTTATTCTGCTGGTGGTGATGATGCATTCTGAAAACCATGTTCTACCACAAACATACGTACCTTTCATTGACTTTGGCACGGGGTTCGATGAGAGTTATTTGTACCAGTGTAACGCCTCAAATGTATCCCTCTCCAAGAAAGGTAAAAAAAAAAGTGCAGCACAACAGATGACGGTATGGATTATTGGTCTGCTGAACGTTTCAAGCATACTCTGTTCATCCCAGATCAGAAAAATTTGCCATTGAGCAAGAGATTCCTCAGGCAAGTCATGCTAGTAAAATAGAGAGAAAATTTTGAAGTTCTCACAAGAAAAATAAACATTCGATCATCGATTAGTAGACTAATTAATCATTGACAATGACAGCTATTGATCTAATCTGCTATAAAGCAAACAACTTTGCCATTAAGAAAATGAAAAGCTCACCCCAATACCATATACCAGATTCCAGGTGACGATTTTGCTATGAATCAAATGCTTCCCTTCGGAACTATAATGAAAACAGATGATGAAACGGGTGGCGGTGTTGAACTTGTCAAAGTTATATATATCCTGGCAATCTCCTGTGCAGATCCTAGACGAATGGTTTGCTACTGAACCGGGAACTGAAACTGTCATGCTGTAAGTTTTACGATTGTTGGAGAAGAAATAGGTATAACAGGAGAGGAGAGAAGAGAGATCACTTGGACACTAGTGCAGTAATAAAAGGAGATGCCGTGATCACGGAAGAAGGCTTATCCCAGAATCATATAAAATTCCACGATGAAACATGAGAGTATGGTGGAAAGAATGTGCATGTAGATAAAGGCTGAGACAACAACCATTGCTCAAATTGCTGCGACAAATGGACGGACTATCAGCAGCAGCACACTTCCGTTATCATGAACACACCAGCAGATACTGAACAACAAATGAGAGATCTATACAATAATTGCACCTCACATCAAAACCAACCGTGCATGACGGAGCTGAAATGCATAACAGAACTGGACAGTCTATACATTTCTTGAGAATAAGAAAGAGTAACAGCACAGAAAATTTTCTGCCGAGGATGTATTTCCTTTACAAAAAAATATACACATCTCATGCGACCGGTAACTGCTTCATTGGATCACCCCTTTGCCATGATCTGGTCCACCTTCTCTTTGAAGAACAGATGGAGCTGGTGCCTTCATCACCCTATCACCCATTGTCGGTGAACCACCCTGAGGCGAGGAACCAGATGACCTGCGTGGGGCTGACGGGCTCTCCAGGATAAAGATCGATGGACTAGCATTGCCGCTCCTATATGGCGAACTTGGACTTGACTTGAAAAGGGCCAGACCATCTTCACGCTGCAATGGGGACATCATTACGCGGGGGGTTTCGCCAGTTACTTGCCCTGTGGGTGACCTGTCCTCTGTGATATCGTAGTAATCTGCGGTCCTGACTTCCTGAGCAAGTGAGCATGAGCAGCAGAACAACCACTGGAAACAATCTGATGCATCTGGGTTGTGGCAGCAGAAGTTGTTTTCTGGCAGGTTGAATCTCTTCCTCATCTGAATTCTCCAGAAGCCACCATACAGTAAACCAAAAAAGCACAGGAAAAGTCCAGTCAGCACCAATGCCACTTGAAGGGATTCATTGTCAACATTGCCAGCTGCCAGGACGAAGATAAAAAATGGAGCCAGGCAAAAGAGCAGAAACGTTGCGATGTGGACATACATGTTACCAAATCCAAGCCTCTGCATATTCCAGCCAAAGACACAGCAACTGCAGAAAAGTGACAAGTACGCAATAGATATCTGGTCCCAGAAATCCATTAGTCCGCCAACCCACTGAGGCCTTCTCTCTACAAAACGGCGTTCATCACTCTGGATGAAAGAGTATCTCCTCTCAAATGATTTAACCCGTGAAGTTGGCCTGCCGCTCTCAGTTGAGGCAACATCGATTTGTGCTTCTTGATCGATATCTGCATGTTCTGTATCATAATCCTTCCCAAGAGGGCTGATGATATTGTACAGACCAGCGAATGCTGCAGCCCCAATTGCAACAGAAATAGTGAGGCCAACACCTATAGGAGGCCGTTGAGATCTGCGGTACCCTAGGTTTAGACCACACAGGGCATACTGAGCAAAGCAGTTCAAATTAAGAAGGATTACGACCACCATCATGTGCATCCACTCATTAGGTTTATATGTTCCATTTTTGCAATATATCTTCCTAAGCCTTAAAATGTCCTTCTGCTCCCATCGGCAAAGAAGCACAAAGTTGTAGATCCGTTGTGGGTGTTGATAAAGGCACATGAGCGTGAATAATGCATTCAGGATTTGGTTGTTCACTTCAAACCAGGTGTCTCTTTGTGATTTGCTAGGCAAAACACGATTCAGCATTCCAGTCATAACAAGAAAGAGAATTGCACCAGATACAGCAACGACAGCAATCCAAACAAAAAGGGCCATATTCATAGGCTCTTTTATCCAATTCTTGGCCATCAGCCACAGCTGTTCCCAATTAATCCTCCTGATAAACTGGAAATGCTCATGGCTAACATGGTTGTCCGAATGGATCGAACGTGAGAACTCATCCCGTTGAATTGCGATCTGTTGAAACCTGAACGAAGTTGAGGAACCAAACTTCTTTAACTGGGGGCCAGTACAAAGGCGTTTCCAGAAATTCCTAAACCCACTCCACCGCTTTCCACGTTCTGAAACACCCTGACTGGCAAGATTGTTGATGCCTGTTGCTCCTGGAACATTGTCTGAAGCTATTGACTCTACTGGTTCAATGTCAGCTTTGAGATTTCCGTTACCGTTGGAAGCCATTTTGTTCAGCTGGAGATGTGGAGTGTCAGATTACAATTCGACCCCTTTCCACAAGGTACGCCGCCCTATTTAACACTCAGACTGAAAATGCCATTTTCCACAGAAATGATTGCTCTCTTGTATATATACAGAATGCACATACATACTACTGGCTAACCATTTCTGCAAAAACAAGAAGCAGTCCAAAAGAAAGGAAATGACAGTTACTAAAAGCCATTTAGAATGAACTCATAACTTACTCAGAAACAGTTTTTCGAAGCAAGTGTTAATTTTAGTCAAATGTCACGGCTAAGGAAGAATGAAAGAAATTGAAGTTTGTGAGGGGGGTCAAAGACCAGGTATGCGATATCATAATGAAACCTTGTATTCCTCTCCATTCCAAATTATAAGACGTTTTGGCTTCACTAAATACATTACTTTTACTATGTATTTAGACATAGTGTATATCTAAGTGCATGACAAAAACTATGTATCTAGAAAAGCCAAAATGTCTTATAATTTGGGATGGAGGGAGTAGAAAGAACTAATGAAACAATGCAAAAGTTTATGACAAACTTCAAATTTTTTTTTTAAAAAAAAAACATCTCCAAAGTATTACGTAAAACAATTCTGGTTCCAGAGCTGTACAATCCATGTTTGTTGATTACTAACTCGTTATCCTTGTAAAAGCAGTCACGTTAATTAGTTTTCACAAAATGTCCGGCTATTCCTACCCAGTTCCAATATTTTCAGAGATCCCAACAATTATACTCTTGATACCTTGGGTCCATGCTTCTTCTTTTTTTCCTTAACTAAAAATTATCAGGGCACTCGAGCAGAGTTATATCGATCAACTACAGGTGTACAGAACTGAAAATGTGTACATATATAACTCTAGAGAAAGAAATAAAAGGATGCCCTAGGACCAACTACATCTTAAGCGTTACATGCTCGATGCTATATCAGTAAGTACCGAACTCAGTTGACTTGAATCTGCTGCGAAGCCGACACCAAAGGGCCCCGTGAAATCCAAACTGATTTCTAAACAGATTTATGTACTACCACTCTACCAGTACTAGTACTAGTACTACTATGTGAAATGGTGTTTGGAAACAGCACACGCAAAGAGTAGGTATCTCCTAAGTCGACCGATTGCTATGTACCTTAACAAGGAATCCATGAAATTCCTGCGGAGAAGAAGCAGGCAACAAGCCAAGCGATCCATCGATTATCCATCAGGAGCAGCGCTCAAGGAGGGTAAGTAAGGAGGAGGAGGAGGAGGGAGCGCTCACCAGCGAGCAGCAGCCGGTGCCCGGAGTAGCGCGCAAGCAAAGGCCGGGATTCCTGCCTTCCCCAGCCGCCGCCGCCGCCACCGCCAGCGAAGCCCAAGGGCGGATTGGGGGAGGAAGCTAGGAAAGGAGACCGCTCCAGCAGCCGCAGAGGCATTTGTTGTGGGCGCCCCCTACCGTTTGCGAACAGAACAGCGTGGGAGCGCGAGGAGTCAACGTGGCCGCGGGGAAAGTCGGATTCCGGCGCAGTCCGCGTTGCGTTGCGCCAACTCCCCCACACCACAAGCCAAACGGGACGGGGCTCGGTCGCTCCCCTGCCGGGCTATCGGCCACGTCCTGGGCAGCCGGGCAGCCAGCGGGGTAACGGAGAAAACGCCCGCGAATCTGTCTCCGTGCCAACCGCTGGGGCCTGGCGGCTTGGGGCAACGGTTGCAGAGACGGAACGTCGCCGTGGGTTCCCACTTCCCACCACGGGCCAGGATGGGATCATGACCTTTCTAAAAAAATTTGCAACATCGAATCTTTAAATATATGCATGGAGTATTAAATATAAATAAAAATAAAAACTAATTACACAGTTTAGTCGAAATTGACGAGACGAATCTTTTGAGCCTAGTTAGTCCATGATTGGACAATATTTATCAAATACAAACGAAAGTACAACCGTGTCGATTTTCTAAAATTTTTTAGAACTAAACAAGACCCATATATCAGATCATGGTAGTCAGGGCATCAGAGGTTTAGAGGTGAGGCAAAATTGTGGGGACATCTAGGTGCCGACCCAGGGGCACCGAGCCGCCTACCGACCAGGCGAGATTGGGCCTAGTGCCTCTCCCGCGCGGCCCACTGCAGCCCATCAACTTTTGCGGCCTCCCTCTTCCTCGTGATCGTCACTGTTGTCCATACTCCCTGAACCCTTTTTCTTCTAAGTTGCCCGGTGGAGTTGGAGATGAGGGAGTGAGAGAGGTACCGGTATCGGAGATGGAAACAAGGAAGACAATGACGAGCTCGATGGAGGTGTAGGCGTGGTGATGGTTGGGCCACACTAGGCCAGTTTGCTTGGGTAAAAGGAAGAAGTAAAATAGTAGAAGGGGAGGTCGTCGCATAGATCGTATTTAACTGATCGACAACGATGTTTTTCACAAAATTCCTATGGTTGTCTAGATCTCGTCTTTAACTCTTGATCTTGTTTGACGAATTAAGGTGTTTCAACTCGTGTTTTGACGACAACAACAACAACACTTTAGACGCTCGCTTCTATCGTTTTCATGGTTCCCTCATGTGTGGCCAAACTTCCGTGGCTATGTGCACTTTACAGCTCATATCATGTGCCCTACGCTTTGTCCCTTGTTCTGCACGTCCACATCACACGCCAGTGGCCTTCTCCTTGTCCCTTGTTCTGCACGTCCACATCACACGCCAGTGACCTTCCCCTTATTGGGAACGTTCGGATGTTCCATGTTGTGAGAACCTCTACGTTTCGAAAACATAAATGTTCTTATTTCTACGTTATAAAATGATATTTAATTTCTCATTTCCGTTATGGAAACGGAAAAAAACAAAAACATGGCTGCTAAGGACCTCCCCTATCATCGCGTCTCGCTCTCGCGAGGCAGTGCCACTAATCAATCAGCAAACTAGAACTGGGTTCGCGAGGGCGTTTGGTTTGATGCATGTTTCCACTTTAACAGCTACTACTGCTGCTGCTATCTGATTCTGCATTTCTGCTAGGTTCAGAATATCGTGCACCATTCTAGGTACGTACTGGGCTTGCCCTACTAGTAGTGGGAAATGCTGCTTTATTATTGTTTTTTTTTTGGGTGAGTTTAAGTGTACCTTTTTGCCTGTACTCCAAAGCAGGAGGGTTCCAATTTCCAAAAGCTGGCGATGACTGATGAGTTGAGCCGGCCGGTGCGCGACAAAATGGTCCAGTCCAGCAAAGTTTTGTACCCGGACCAGTCCTGGCAAGTACTCCTACACGTTACTGAGTGCCGTGCACCGCACCAACCCAAGTCCTCGACTCGTACCGTATCCACGGACCCATGCATCTGCCCGCGGATGGAGTGAGCACCTGATTGGGCCTCGCTAATACCTGGACCACACCACCCGTGCCCACTAATGGGCCTGTTCTCCGCGAAATGGGGCACTGTACGGCCCAGCGTGCCTTTCCGTTCCGTTCCTTTCGCTTTTGCCGTGTGGCCCAGATTAGTTCTGAGTTCTGACCTCGGAACAGTCTTAGTACTAGCACTACTACCATATAACAGAACATTATTTTATCAGTGCTACAACTGTCGTCCCTACTTATCATTTGAGAAGACATCACGGAAAAGTTTGGTCCATGTAACAATACTGTCAACATTTTCTAATTTTGCCATCGAATTTTAGTAAACTCTTCTAAGGTTAGGTGCTTAATTAAAATCTTTGCTGCACTTACAAGTGAATATCCTAACTATCCTAAGGAGAGTAATTTTTTTAATGGAACTAGTAACAAGTCTCAGAGCGTAATGCAAATAAATAACAAATCTTTGAGTGTATGTTACACAAGTTTGTTATTTCATTCTGAAACAAAATCAACTCAAAGTTTGTCCAGGGGCAATTAATATCAATCATTTGTTGCTCTCATTTGTTTGTTATTCGATTCAAAAACGTACATTTTTTTAAAACTGAGGGACTTTCCCCATTTCCGTTAAAGACATAATGGAAATACAACATTCGAGCCTATTTGTTTGGCTGAAAGTATTATTCGCTGATTTCTTATGAGAGAAAAATACTGTTAAATAGTTAGTAGATTTGGAAGATAAGCTCAAGCGAAAGCTTGCTTGAACCAAGCCTACACATCTGTCTCAGACGAGGCAACCTGAACATAACAGGAACACTTAACGAAAAGCGATATGACAGGATCGTTACAGAAGTATCTCCAAACAGAAAACAGCAAGATAATTTCTTCAGCCATGACACCAGCAGATCTTCAGCCAACCAAAAGCAATATGGAATGCATCTTAGTCCTTCTGATGACTTGCATCATTGCCTTCTAACATCTGTCGCCCAACTGATTTTCACAGCTATCTGGAGCACAGTATTGACGCCAGCCAATACTGCATTGGAAAAGTAGGTGTGAAGCATTTTCTTCCAAAGGACAAAAATAACGTAGGATCACTAGGCCAATTTCTTTTTATATTGTCCTTTGTTAGAATAGCATTGTTCGAAATCATCCATAAAAAGATTTTGATTTTAGCTGGGATTTTCTCTTTTCAAATCCTTTTCAAATATGGCCCAGGTTCATTGGAAGTCAGGGCATTATAGACAGACTTAACAGTAAAATGGCCTTTGTTGCCAAATTTCCAAGATATCACACCATTACCATCTCTCAAATGTACAATAGCAATTTCAGCCAAAAATTTTTTCCAACTCACTCTCGATTCATCAACCAACCATCTAGTAAAAGTTATGGCTTGAGAATTGGATTTCACCAGTGCTGCAGTTGCTGGCACAATGAAAATAATCAGGAACCATCTATCTTCCCCAAAAAAGGGGGCTTTCTGCCCATCTCTAATTCTCACCACTCTCCCCTGCAAATATATATACCTCTGATGTTCAATAAGTCTGCCCAGATGGGGGAGTCTGTCTGTCTGTGAATGAGATACTTAAATCTGATGATGTCTTGCCACAGACCATCTTCAGTATCTAATTTCCACCGCCACTTGATCAACAACGTACATAACCATGATATTCTAATATTCATGGATCTGATTTCCATTTGAGCATAGGAGTCCAAGTGAAGAGAAAAATGGAAAAAGAAAGGCACCCATTTTTTCTCGAGATGGCAAAAGATTATACAGAATTGAAATACAGAGAAAACGACCAAACCAAACCACGTTGTTGGTCCCAAGACCCAAGCATAGGGTGGACGTGCCGGCTAGGCTAGCCTGAGACATTACTGCCAACATGACATGTATTTCGATCTGCCCATACGGTGTGTCGTTCTAGCTATAGCTACAGACTCGCGTATTACGTAGTCACGTGCATTCCTAGTGGCGTGTCATTTTTCTGTTCATGGCGGTTCGACACGTGTGTCCGTTCATGGGTAACATGGAGGAAGATCTGCTTAATTGCTGTCGCTGACTGGTACAATTAAGCACCGGCCGGATGATAGACAAACACGGCCACACGAGAGAGAGCGCAACCTACCAAGTATATATTAAATATAGATAAAATTAAAAAAACTAGTTGCATAAATTAATTAGATTTTACAAGACGAATCTTTTAAATCTAATTAATCTATAATTAGACACTAATTGCTACAATAACACATGTAGTAACGATGGATTAATTAGACTTAATAAATTTATCTCACAGTTTTCTTACAGTTTCTGTAATTTATTTTTTTATTAGTATCCGAACACTTCAACAACACCCGTGTAATATTTAATGTGACATAAAAAAACTTTTTGACCTCCAACTAAATAAGGCCTCGACCTCGATGGCAAGCAATGACGATACATCGCATGCATGCTTTTTATCCTCTTGTACTCTTCTTCTAGAGTTCTAGGTTGCCTGCATCCGAAGAAACCAGCTGGCCATATTCGAGTCTAGCTTTCGCTGTGGCTGTGAACCTAGCTCACTGAAAAAAATCGTGAACCCCCTATCACACAGTTGATATTTGACGAGACATCACCCCAAGACTTTCTTTCAAGGAAAAAAACAAGACACCATCAAAATCAAGTGTCAATAGAACGAAACAAGGCAACGTACCTGTTGTTGGAAATTTGACATTGTGCACAACTACGTGCTAGATACCTAGACACACATAGGTAGGGGCGTCCACCTGCAATGTTACTAATCAAACAATGCAATCACCTTCGCTCTCTCAACGGAGACAGCGATATATCTTGATGCATAATAATTGTGTGCCAAGTACGTCCCAATCAGATATAGATCATCAAATGGCAAAGCGATGATGTATAGCGTGGAAACATGTCTTTTACCATACATGTATGTGGTGTATAGGTCAGAGTGCTCAGTTCGATTCAGATATGAATGGATTTACTAACCGAAGTATGCAGAAACATAATATCATAAAAGAAAATACACAAGTGAGAACAATATCGAGACACCATATTTAACGAGATTCAGCAATGTGCCTACATATCCTTAAGGCATGACTACAGACACTCTTCCTATAAAATAATGGCCCGCATCTGGACACTTAGCCCTACACCATATAAACTAGGTATCAAGTCGTTTCATGATTATAATAAGGGTGTTAGAGTTAGGCCAGTGTACGGAAAAATATTAGGTTTAGATTGACATAAAAATTGATGGTGGAGAACACAACACATATAATGCAAGGCAACACTCGCCTATAGACTAGTCTTTTGAATTTAATTAAGCACAACACTATCAAGCCGTAGAAAATACTTGCTAGCCGAAACCATTAATAGGCTAAAAACAAGTCCACAAGACGTATCGACAGGAAAAAATACAATATATTTCCTGATGTCGGTCATCAGAAAACTTTTCCAAAATCATGTTTTTCCTAACCCCCTATATGAATGTATAGAAACATATATTTCACAATGCACATGAATGCTTCGGCACTATAAAAAATATATATGGGGACGAATTAATCGTCTTTTAGGGTTTAAGTGAACTCCTTACTTTGCATGTCTTGTTCTTCCCTTGCACCTCTTGCGGTAGGATCTTCTCCTCCCTCTCTTGTGGCAGCAAACCTCCTACTCCTCTTTCAATCGATAGCGGATCTTTTCTTATGCTCTCTATGTTGTTGCGTGCTCACCACGAGCATGTGTATGCGAAGAGGGTGGCTGCGTCGCGTGAAGGCAAAGGGGCCAACGGTGTATGTAGGTGGAGAGGGGCGATGGAAGGAGGGAGCAATTGTGGCATAGATGGAGAGGAGACGTCGACGAGTGGAAGCAGATTGGGCGCTGATGTTGGATGCAGATCGAGGAGGCGACGTTGGGCGTCGAGCATGGGGGAGGGTAAGGCGGGGGGAAGCCTCCCGTAGGCCAATAGCCGACTCCTGTCGGTTTTTTAGTGTTAGAAATAAAATATTCTTTTCAAGCAACTATATTATTTTCTAAGTGTTTTGTGTCGTAAGCGGATTTCTACCAATGTGTTTTTTTTTCCGGTTTTTTAAACCGATGGGAGTGTTCTTCTTATTCCTGTGGGTTTAAAAACTAACACGGGGGCAATTCTCGCACGCAGCTAGCGGATCCCGTATCCCCACTGGAGCAACTCAAGAAACCAGCCGATCACCTATCCTTTCTCCGTTTCATCCTTGTCATGATGATCTAGCCACCGAGAAAGGGAAGTGGCCAACATGATTTGAAGGCGCGAGTCATGAATGGCCATCCTGTTCCTAGTATAGCTCAGTATAGTTCACTCATCCATCTATCCCACGACGCTACGATCGTGAAGGGGTAGGGGGGCGCACCTCGCTGCGGAACCACCGCCATCGATCGATAGTAACCTCAGAAGCCTCGGAGTTCCGAGTGGTCCTGCCGCCGGCCCGTCGCGTCGCGGTCGCTATAGAAATGGAGCGGAAGGTGAGAGGCGCACATAAATGGGTTCCGGGGTTGCGTCGTCGTGGTTGTGGTTCTGGTTCCGGCCGGTGATTGATCAGAGGACTGTAGCAGATCGGAGTTGCCTCTGAGTTGGCCCCGTCCTGTTTATTTCTCCTGTAGCCCACCGGTCACATGCATTCAACTACAGTGCATACATGATACATACACATGACATGATACACGCTTTAATCTAATCGATCTGGAGCCAATTTGCTGCGTGTGCACGTTTTCAGACTTTTTAGTAGAGGGTGACTGATCTCGTTGAGAATTATCCAGTAGTAGCACTTTTTTTTTTTTAATTTCTTCAGTGAAGAACTGAAGATCGTCTCAACCTTTGAAAAGTACTAAACCACTACTAGTACGTGCTGATTGAAACTGTACATGTATCCATCTCTTTTTATCCTTTAGACCTTTACAACTGTGTCACCATATATATAGAGAGAGCATCTGTGTCCATCATTGACTAGTATACTCCTACTCCACTGGGGGAAAATTTTCCGCGTACATGCGTGTCGATCGGCCGGTGTGGCCGTGCGTACGTGTGTGTATGGGCAAATAATAATGGAAAGTGCGTTGGCTGCTATAACGAACAACGCCGGGTAAAGTAAACATGGGGTTGTACGAACGTGAAAGTTGTGTGTGGCACGTCCGGAAGGTCCGCCGGCAGGCACGTCCCTGGCGGAGAAAGCCAACATGGACACCCCATGCATCCGTCCTGCCCGGCGGATATATATATATATATATATATATATATATATATATATATATATCGACCCGGTCATCTGATCAGACCGTACGTACCGTTTGCTATGTGTAGCCACCGGCTGAACGGCAGAGATTAATGAGCCCTTTGTGCCGCTACGTACTGTGTGGTACGTACGCTACAAACTCGTTGTAGCGAGTTGGGACTTGCCCGGCCGGTTAGTAGTCTTTGAGTTGACGGTTTAATACAATTTCGCGTGGCAAGAAACACTAATACTGATATCAAACATGAATGGGCTTATGGTCTAGTGGCAGGACTGTCCAGAATTATTTAGAGTATACACACGTGTGTACTGACACGCATGTGTGTGTGCGCGTGTAGTTAGTCTGAGTGTGGATGGAGTATGTGGGTTGTGCGCGTTGAAATTGTACATAATCAAAAAAATATTGATTTCACAATAATAAAGTATTGATATCAACAAAAGTTGGAAGTATAAAAAACTTAGGAAATGAAATTGAAGCGATCACTTAATCGGTAGGTGGAATTTATTCAGATCCATGGTTTTAAATCCTGTTTGGCAGGACTTCTCTTCTACTCCAATTCTACTAGGAGCTGTTTGAAACCATGTTTTAGTAAAAGAAAAGGACCCAAGGCTATTTCAAGGGCTTTGGCTCCTCTACACAAGAGAGAGCACTACCAAACAAGGTCAAATTCCTTTAGGGGTCGTGTGAAGAGGACTGAAAACAAGCAGGTACAACACAAAGAGAAGTGAAAACGAGCACTACCGAACAAAGATTGATCAGTTTCATATTTACCGCTAGTGTTGCCATGAGCATCCAACAAATAAATGGTCCTATGAAGTTCTTATGTTACCCAATACTATTCGCTTGTCTGGAAATTTGGCCTTGTTTAGTTCCGAAAAGTGAAAAGTTTTCGGTACTGTAACACTTTCGTTTGTTTATGACAAATATTATCCAATTATGGACTAACTGAGATCAAAAGATTCGTCTCGTGATTTACAGCTAAACTGTGTAATTAGTTTTTGTTTTCGTCTATATTTAATATTTCATGCATGTGCCACAAGATTCGATGTGACGGGGAATCTTGAAAACTTTTTGGTTTTCAGGGTGAACTAAACAAGGCCTTTATGCCTAAAAGTATTATTCATTAAACTGTTGTGAGAGGAAAACACTGCTAAATGTTGTCTATCTACGTTTTCATCTTATTTATATGTTATTTTTGCTTTTCTTTTATTCTTATTACGTTACGACGAGGCCCTCAGTTGTTGTCATCCAATCCTTGTCTACGAGAGGTAGCTCACCGTGGGATTCACAACTAGCAGGGGGTCAACGTGTCAATAAAGACAGAGAGCTAATATTGGAGTACATGTCAAATATGGATGAGTGTGCCGTCATCTTTAATCGTTTCCTCGTCTTATTAATCTATCGTCACTGAAATGTTAGTTAGTTCTTGTAGTGTTGTACTACTTGCCTAGCTAATAACATCCTATAACTACTGTATTATGCATTCCCGCGTTTCACCAAGAAGATAAACGTTGTCATTTCCAAGTCTTTAAATCCTAAAGTTCTTTTTGTTTACTTTTATGTTTTATTATGCATGTACTGTGTTTTTCAGTTTCTCTATTTAGAATTTTAGATTCCTTTCTTTTCTCCATTTTAGATTCCAAAACAAGCTAGGCTGGCGCGAGGGGTATATCCCTTCCTCCAGGTTTGGATGTATGGTCGCCGGCCGGCCGCGTAAGCCCGGCCGTGAGCTACTGTGCGACCGTACAGGACACCTGTGCCCCGCCCTGCGCTCGCACCAGTGGCAGCATGCGCCAGTGTCGTCGTCGCCCGGCCGCCTGGGTCCGATCGGGGCCCCGCTTCGCTCGCACGTAACGGTGCGCGCAGCGCGCTGGCAGGCCAAAGCTTTTGCAAAGTGTGGGCTTCCCGGATCGGTAGATCCCGTCCCGTCGCGCGTGCGTGCAGCGGCCGCGCACGAGACCCGACCTGTCACCGGCACCACCACCTCGCAGTCTCGCATCAAACTGCAAACGAGAGTCGCTCCACTCCTCGAAACAGTTAGTGGATCGAATCGAGCCGACCCGAAACAGAAGAGGGGCAAAGGGTTCGTGACCCTATCGACCCGAGGGTCGACCCGTGACTCCCTACGCCGCCTCGCGGCTCGGCGGCTCCTCTGCACCTCGCGTCGCTCCCCAACTCCCCCTGCTATGCTTGCCTCGGCGTGCGGTGGTGGTCGCTGCTGCTCAGTCTGGCGGAGGGACACCATGTCCGCCTCGGCGTCGTCGTCGTCGGCGGCCGAAGAGAACAAGCAGGAGGCGAGGCCCATTATGCACTGCAAGGGCGTCAACGACCTCGACAAGGTTGTGCTCCATGAGGTCCGAGGCAGCTCTGCTGAGGTACTCGTCTGCCACTCCCGCTCAATTTGCACCTGCTAGGTCGTGTTCCTGCTGCTGGATCCCGATTCAGATCTATGGCTCTTGCTAAATCAGATACGTCAACGGTAAGGTTGTGACGCTTGGCCGCCGGTATCCCTATGGCTTCCACTGATTCAACCATCGAGATTGTTGGGCAGTTTGCTTGTTTAGCAGTTCTACAGATACTGCAGATCAATGGAGAAGTAATGTAAGGTTTTATTGACGGTAAAAAAGTTGTTACTTAGCTGCTGAAGGTTTTACTACATAAAGTTCAGCACTTTATGCAGTTGATTGACAACGAGAAGTTTTCTTTTACCCTGTTCATATGGAGACTAGCAGTAGAGAGACCTCTGCTTAGTCTTTCCAAAGTGCACCGGGTGGTGATGTTGTGGTGGCAGGAGGTACTACTATCTCACATAGTCACATGCACACACGGACGCTGCTTAACTGGAGATGGTGCAGCAAGTCAGCAACAGGCAGTTGTGATGGCAACAGGTTCGACCCAAGGATACCCGCGGTTCATCGTTCGAACGGAGCGGATCGACCCCTAAACCTCATTTAGCCCAAACGGATCAGCGGGGCAGCTTTAGGAGCGCTCCGCTCCGGCCCCTTTGCAGGGTTGGTCTCGCACGGCCCCGTGCGCGCCCACAGTGGACGTCGTCCGTGGACGCGCGGTGCTGCTGCCCAGGCATCCGCCTAGCAAAAGCTAGGATTTTTTATTTATTTGTCACTTTTAAGTGTGCCAATTCTACGTGTGTCAATGACATGTAGGACCATATAAATCACTGACATGTGGGACCAAGAATAGCAAATCTGCAAGAACCGACCGTAAGGATGGCATGTTGGTGGTAAATAACTAAAAAGCCCTAGACCCCCAGGTCCCAGGCGGCGGTGGTGTCACCGGATAGGTAGGAGACCCCTCCTCGGTTCGTTTTGCACGCACAGTACGAGTACTGACGGTGCACACGCATTCAATCGCGCCGGTACGAGCCTGTCTGTGCCGCCGGCTCGTCGGTCGTACTGCTACCGTACCCCGCTACGGGTTTAATTGGCCATCAACACGGCGGTACGGTTGCATGCATATGCATGCGTTGCGCTTGCGCCTATAGCGGCAGCAGACGTACAGTACTATAGTACATGTACATGACTGCAGATTCAGCACCGCCACGCGTACGTACGTACGTATACATATGCGTCACACATGGTGTATACTATATAGCTACTCATCAGTTGGAACTTGGAATATGTTCGTCAGTCAGTTTTGACCAAACGTGAACCGCTCGATCGAGTCACCAACTTTTGCTCAAATGTTTTAACGTTTGACCTGCTCAAGTGGCGATCGCTGTCGAATAATCCAACCCAACCCAACCCAACCTCCGATTACAAAACTTGTTGGACCTTTCGATCAGTTCGCACCCGATCGATCGAGCGCGCATCATCGTCGCATGACGCATCCACCCACCACCACCTGTGGTCGTCGTTGTCGTCGCCGCCGTCCGTCGGTCCGTCCCAGCACAAAAAGCTTTCTGATGCCCCTGCTTCTGCTTTGCTTCCTCCTGCGAGGCACGTCGGCCTATGCCCCCGCGACACATGGCCAGTGACGGCGTGACGCAGTGCGCAGCGCTTTCTGAGGTCACTCAGGGACGCGTGTTTGTTTCAGCTTTATCTGCTTAATTTACTAATTATTCAACAGTATTTTTCTCTTCTAATAAATTAGCGAACGACATTTTAACGTGCTCGTAGCTAGCCCATCGCCATTGGCCGGTCAGTTGGATGGCCACTTGCGACGGACCAGGGGAAAAAAATCACGGGCACACAAAAAGGAGGCCGGGGAGAGAAACCTGGAAGCGCACGCACGCACACCATACTTTTGGCCGGACGGAGGCAAAAGCGAGAGACAGGGATCGGAAGGCCGGCGACACTCGATTCGATCGGCGGCCGTCCCGTGTCACACGTACTACGTACCACTCGCCTGTCAATTCCTCTCTCGGTCTGGTCCCCCAACCAGAGCCACCAGAGGGTTCCTTCAGCACGTTGCTGCTGCCATGGACCCTACGTCCCTACCGCCGGCCAAGGTTGTTGGATTATTAACCCTCTCGCTGGTTCTTCTCTCCGATCCACACATGAGTGGAGGAGTCATGACGACGACCCTACCTCTACCTGGCCTTTGTTGGCTCTCCCATCGACGACGCTCCGAGCTAGCTAGAGGTCGTCGTCGTCGTCGTCGCTGCTGCACTGTTGGGACGACATGCGTGTACTAGCAGTACGTATTTCTGCCAAGTGGGTAGCACCAGTAAACTACCTCGCTCAGTCGCTCTACACCATGCATACATACGCCCGCCAGGTACGGTGGTGGTGGTGGTCTTTAATTATTTAACTAAAATAGCCGCCGTGCTTATATAACAGGCATAGCAGGAGAGTAAGTGGTTGGAGGGGAGCATATGCTCAGCTCAGCTCACCGTCTCGCCGGCATGGATGGCCATGGCCGTATGGCAGCAGCTCCGATGCGGAGGATGGCGAGGTGCGCGAGGTGGAGAAGCAGGGCACGTGCATGCATTTCTTTCGCTCGCCGATTTGGCAGCGGGCCGGCCGGCTAGCGGCTCACGCATCGCCGCGCAACGTGAAATCCGTAGGACCGTGTGCAGGTACCCACCTTGATCGAACGGGAGATAGGTTATCGTGGCTTCAAGATTCGTGAAGGCGGGGTATGGTAAAGACCCTTGCTGGCAATTATTATTGCTTACATGATACCAACGTGGAGCCGATGTGGCAGTGTTGGCCCGGGTAACCGAAACCGTAAAAAATGGCACTGGGTGAATGAAATATAAATGCGGTGGTTGGCAAGCTTCCAGCACAAGGAGGACGAAGGGGTATGCATGTGTATAACAAGGAAGCGAATGGATGGGTGTTTCCAGGCATGGATCCAAAGGAGAATTGGAGGAAGTGTGCAACTGAAAGCTTAGGACTAGCTAGCATGTTTGATACTGCATCAACTGCTGCTGTATTAGCAGCTACATGTGGAGAGGGAGCTTGGGCGGATGAAACATTTCGGCGGGATAGTGGAGAAGTCGATGGGTTCGGTGGCAGATTGAACGGGCCGCCAATGGTGGTGGGGAATGAAGGGGATACGGGAGAACAAGGGGGCATCGGTTCATCGACAGTGACAATGCAAGCGACGGGAGGAGCGCCGGCAGGAAGAAACGAGCGCTTGACAACATCGTACGACTGCAAGAAGAGGTACGCATGAAACTACCATGTCGATCTCTGAGTTATCGTAACAAGAATGGAATGCAAAACATTTAATAAGTAAACAGTTTTAGATTGTGGATAAACTTATCGAATTTCACGTAAAGAGTGTTTATTATCTATAGAGTGCATTATGGATCGATGTGATCTAAAAATACATAGGCTAGTGTGGTGTGGCGGACAACATTCCTAAAACATTAAACCAAACAGGTAGTATGTGATAACCTGTTAGTAGTCGGATGACCAAAGGCTTGGAGTATCTGTTAATATGAGTGCAGGAAGAGAGGGATGTCGGGACCGGATGCAAAAATAGCACCGACAGAAGAGAGCGCGCTGTCAAGAGCAATAAAATCTAGTATAGATCGAAAGAGTGAGGCTATATTCTTCCCGTACGAAGGGACGAGATTCAACTCGTTTGAAGAGGCTAAGGAGTTCTACAATCTGTACTCTTGGGAAGTAGGATTTGGAATCCGCACTTCCCGAGGGAGAACAAACAGTAACAGTTACACGACCAAGAAAGACCTGTGCTGTTCGTGCGAGGTTAGTGTTTTGTAGTAGGAACCAAAACATTTAACTGCATACTTCAATCAGGTGGTAATTGATGCCTTACAATTGCAGGGTATGAGCCGTAATCCAAAAGCAGCTTCTTGTAGAACCGGGTGCAAGGCAATGATTAGGCTGCTTAGACTGAAAGACCACAGCTGGTATATTAGCCGGAGTATAACCGAACACAACCACAGTTTGTCTGCTACATGTGGCGAAAAAAAACAATGGTTATCACACAGTGAGATAGATCCTTTAACAAAGGATTTTATCAGGAAACTAAGGGAGAACAACGTCACAACGGGGAGAGTGTGCAACATCCTAGGGACTTCGAGAGGAGTGGGGGGGTTCCCAGTGCGTAGGGAGGTTATTAGGTCAGTATGCGCCAGATTAGCACAACATAACATAGAAGATGACATTTCAAAAACTTTGACCTTACTAGATAAGATGAAAGTAGATGACCCAATGATGGTTGTGCGGTACAAGGTAGATGAAGGTGGGCGTATTGTGCACATGCTGTGGTGCACAGGTAAAAACCAGCAGAATTATGATAGATTTGGTGACGCAATGACTTTTGACACAACATACCGCACCAACTTGTACAACATGCCTTTCGGCCTATTCGTCGGAGTAAACAACCATTTCCAATCAGTTGTGTTCGGGGGAGTACTACTAACCTCAGAGAAGACAGAAGACTTCGAGTGGGCCTTCGCAAACTTCAAGGACATAATGAAGGGCAAGGAGCCAATGACGATACTCACAGGTAACAAAATGATATGACACCATTCTCAGACATATTTACATACATTTAATTTGTAACTAAAATGGCTTTTGACTGAAACAAGCCTTAATTAACACTGTTTGTTTGAGCTCCAGACCAATGTCAGGGTATGGCGGCGGCAATAAAAACAACGCTGCAGACCTCACGACACCGGTGGTGCAAGTGGCATGTACTAAGGAAGGCCAAACAATGGTTGGGAAATGTTTACACGAAAAATACTGGGTTCAAAAGTGAATTCAACAAATTAGTGACTGAGGAGGTTTCGATCATTAAATTCGAGAGAAGGTGGCGACAACTAGTGAGGAAGTATGGGGTGGAAAAAAACAAGTATCTGAAAAGAATCTACAAGCATCGAGGAATGTGGGCTAGGCCTTACTTCATGCATGTGTTTTGCGCTGGAATGACGAGCACACAACGGAGTGAAAGCGCAAACCACATGCTAAAAGGGTTCATCCAGCGATCAGCGCCTATGCACATCTTTGTTAGCAAGTTCAATGAGTTCCAGAATGATCGTATCGCACAAGAAGAAAAGGAGATCCACGTCACAAAGCAGGTGACGGACGGTTTGGTTGCGAAATGCGCATTGACGCCCTAACTCCATAGTTCGAAACCGAAATGAACAAAGTGATGAAATCAACTTTTGTTTTGGTGAATGCAGATGAAAAGGAAACGGCGGATTGGTGTGCCAATAGAGAGGCATGCAGAAGAAATCTACACCAGAGCCATGTACGACCGCCTATACAACGAGCTGTACCACGCAGGCAGCTACTTGATCAAAGGGAGAGGCGCGGACGAAGCATACATTCTGGTGCACTACAAGGAGGATGGAGCAACAGATGAGAAATTATTCCTGGTTAAAGACTCCGGAAATTTTATTAGCTGTAGCTGCGGGCTTTACAACCATGTCGGAATGCTATGCAGACACGCATTGAAGGTATGTAATGAGTATCACACATTAAAATGGTGAACTGATCTAGTGTGTACCCACGTTTTTATTTGCGGTGACATGACTATAATCTGTAAATGAAATTTTGTCTCCACAGGTGTTGATGCACCTGGACAGAACGGAGTTGCCATCCGGTAACATACTAGCCAGATGGAGAAGAGATGTGGCATGCGAAACAGGACATGTAAGCGGTCAAGGGGTGGAGACCAGTAGCTTAGAAAGCGCGACATACATTCAGAAGAAGTTGATGGTGCGTAGAGTACTAGCCATGGCCGGAGTAGAAGGAACCTTGGACGAGTCAGGTTATAAAGAAGCAATGGATGCGCTAGACAAGATAATTTCAGTACGAACCACAAGAGTGGAGGAGAAGAAGATAGAACTTGGGGAAAGAAGCGAAAAGCCAACCTCTTGCCCAAAACGGGCAGTGAAGAAGGGTCGCCGTCAAAACACGAGCCTGAAATCTTACAAAGCTAGCTTAAAGGAGCAAAATAAGAGAAAAAAATACGAGGAGGATGAAATCAGTTCAACATCAGATAATGAGCAAGTGACCGGAACCAGGAAGACGAAGGCACTTTGGGAGATAGAATAGTTCACTGATCTGTGTACCAAGTATGCGAGAAGAAGGCATGATGTGTACTCAGTGGGACTTGTGAAGTGAAAATTAATGAGATAAAATCGAATATAAATTATTAAGATTACATACGGGAAGAACATTGTTAACTTTGCCACGTATCACGAGACAATAATTGAGGTACTTTACATAATAATACACAGTCATGTAGAAAACTGCGCGAACGATAGTACAAAGCTTAGGGACGTTATCATACATGGTGATTAATATAGATGACAGAAACAACATAATTATAGAAAAAAGAATACAAACGAGGGAAAGGGGGGGTTACTACTATGCGAGCACTAGAGTGGAATACAAATGTCGTCAACAAACAAAGGGCGAAGTGACGTACTAAGACTACTTGTTTGCAACGACAAAATAGACAAGGGCCGCAAGTATAGCTACGATGCTGGCAACTAGGAACACCATAGTTAGTATGCACGAAATAAGCACGGTGGTGAGAGAGCCCTGAGTGGAAAGGGTAGACACCCGACCACTGAGCTCGATGATCTTCTTGCGGATGTCGTCGATCTGTTCAGGCAAGGAGGCGTCGGGGGTGCGGGTCTGCGCGAGCGAATGAAGAGATTGGGTACGGGCAGGAGTCGTCTCACGAGGAAGTCCGATCTTTCCAATGCCTCTAAGGAGAGTCTCGTAATCCGCTTGGAAGTAGTAAGATCTGCAAGAGGTCGGGTCCTGCGGCAACGAAATCAACAAAACACATAGTGCAAGCAAGTATTAGGACTAACGATTATAATAAAGATTGCAAGAGAAGTTAACAAGTATATTGGGAGATGGGGTCTGGGAATGTAAAACAAGACATCTATGGGTGGAGGACTTGCCTTCTCCTTGTTCCTAGGACACTTGAAGAACCTCTTCCCACAAGAGTTCTGGCGGGTGCTGGTAAGAGCGATGAGCCTGACATCTTTGCACGATTGGCAAACAATTAGAGGTAGTCCGGTTTCCAGATCAACTGGATCAGGGCCATCTAGGTTGGAAAGGAGATCCTGCGAGTTAACTGAGGATGACTGCGGCATTCTTTGTAGTGCGACTGTATAGCCAAGGAAATGCCGATGGGATTCGATCTAAGCGAATACTGGGGTTTCGAGGCAAGAATGGGGCGTTTCAGCGATGCGGCCAGGCAGCTCAAGATGTATAGCCGGGGGAGATGAATGTTGGAGGAGATGGGGATGATTGGGAAGCAAGCGAGGTGGTGGACGAACTAATTTAGGAGCACCTTGTGGATGTGGTTGCGTATTTATGGTTGCTCCTGCGTTTGCGTGCATCCATTGCGAACAGCAGTACAATTAATGCATTCAGAGAAAAGGATAAGAAATACGCCTTCGCGGTGAGTGGTCGTTGCAAATATTTAATGAGTTCATCGGGATCAGAAATTACAAGAGTACGATAGAGTGGGAAAAAGGTGCCGTGGGTAGGAATGAAGTGTTTCCAGTAAGTGCAAAAAAACGTAAAACAAACCAGCACAAAAGCAGTGTAAGGCATAATATCAAACCGTTTATAGAGTTCAACCCCTACATTAAGATTACACAGGGATGGAAATTTTGAAGAGCACATAGTTCAAAACTAAACCCAAGGGTTTTAGGGTCCCTTAATTACAGCGACGACAGATATGGACGAAGTCCAGGCCTACAATTCATGGCCAGCCCAGGTTGTTCTCAAATCAACATATATTAGTAAGTCGTCTTGGATACCCGGTGATGACGGTGAAGGAGCTAAGGCGACAGCAAAGACTCATGTCTGCCTCGGAGCAAAAGAGACATAACAAAACCCAGAACATTAGCTGGGCCGGCCGCTACAAACGGTGCCTAATAACTTAGTGCGAACCACTCTTCGGCCCGTAAGGGGTTCATTGGCCTATCAAGTAGCAGGCGACACAACGTCCACTTCTCGGAGTAGGGGTAGTCCTGTAACCGCTCCATGGGCCATGCAAATAAAAGCAGAACAATCAAAGTGAAAACTTAAAAACACAAAATATGGTCCACGAACGGGGTAAGCCATGTTTTGAGAGAGGAATCACCGGTGCAAGAATCTGAGTGCCTGCGCGAAAGCCGTCGAAAAGGAGTGCAAACACAGCAACTGCGTAGCCATGGAACCACCTGCGAAAAAAAATGGGGAAGAAAGTTTCGGTGGGAGAAGTGGAAACAAGACAAGGTGTTAAACAATTAATAACAACTATAAAAGCACGGGTGCACAAAACTTGTGTAGTATGACTAACTTTGCGGTTAAACGACCATCCCAGCGGTGAAACTCTATTTTCCATTGATCAACTGGAGTGACACGGCTAGGGAAATTGGGCCCATGCGCAAGGTTGAGACCGAGTAGCATCTTGTGAACGTGCGGGTACCATTGACCAACAAATGTGCGTTGGACAGCTAAAGGCTTGCCAGGGTGGAAAATTGTAACATGCTTTCTGTCCATATCAAATCCGAGACATACCCATTGATCGCCAAACAGGAGAGGTGCAATTACCTGAAGGAAATCATTCTAAAAAATAAATAATATGATATGAAGAACGGGTGATGGCAAACTAAATAAGAGAACTGAAAGGCAATCTAGGTGGTTATTGGTGGTATATGGTGATAGCTTTACGGATTATAATGCTGTTTCCAAACAAAAAAAAAGTTTGTATCGTTCAATAATTGCAGGTGTCATACCAGGTTATAATGAAGGATGTTGGCAAACAGATACGGCGGAGCAAAGAATGCAGCCCATGCAGCTGTCAATTCCTCATCAGAATTGCCGGAAATGCAATCAGACTGCAAATGATAACGGGCTGGGGCGTCATATATAGATTAGGCAACTTGTGACATGGGGGAGTAGCAAGTAGTGAGCATACCGCCCATCCAGGAGGCAAGAATAATCTTCTGGTGGTGGTAGTAGCATTGATTGATATTTGTGCATCGATCTCCATAAAAAGAGCCATAGCAGCAGCCATAACCTTGGCACTTACTGGTTTGTTCGTTTTAAACTGGTCGATAAGCTCACTACCCGTTAAGGTGACATTGATAAATGGTGGAAAAATGACCCAGTCCCTACGTAAAAAAAAGGGACTTGTAAAATGAGTCAACAGCACATGATAACCAAGTAAGTGCCACAAATGTACAGATTTCAGATAGCTTTGCAGGAGAAAGGACTAAAGAGACAGTAGGATGAGTAACAGGGTATTCCAGATATTAGAACACACAAAAACTAAAAAAGAACTAAATGGTAGTAACTAAAGACACCTACATATACTTACCTGAATAGGGTAAACTTATGGAGCCTAGTGGTAGTCACCATCTTATACATCCACATGTCACGGTCATGGTTAAGTATACGGGCTTGGACTACTATCCGATGAGGGGGGCGCGGAGTCTGGGGCGAGTCAGAATCCTCTATTACAATAACTTCAACCTCATTTCTTTCAATACAGATCTCGTGGGGGCGCCTATTTAGGTCAAAACCTGTAATACAAAGTAGAAAAATTAGTATAGGAAAAGGGAACAAATATATTTGCGGCGGGTGCAAATGAGGTGGTCTAAGAGGCTGGTGATGTTAAATTTCTACATTGTGAACAAAAGCTACGCGCCTATGACATACTACCAACAGACTGGAGTTAGCACAAGAGGTGAATCACAGACCTCTAGGGGCCGAACGTGGCGTGTGGTCGAACAATGGCCCAGGGGAGGTAGCGTGAATCAGGGAAGGATTGGCATGCTTAGATGTGAAGCCTGTATAAAAGTGAAAGCAAGCAAGATAATTGGTAAACCTCGTTTGGAGTAACGGTGACTGATTAAAGTGCGTGACATGAAAACTTCATGACCAGGGACAATACTCATTTAACACTAAATTTCAAACGTAGGGAACATTAAGATTACCAAAAACCATACTTGGAGTAGGATTGTCAGTGCAAATAGTAGGGAGATTGGTACGATCGGGAGATTGGTCCAGGATGGCTGGAGATGAAGTGGAGTCATCGTATCTTTTCCGCTTTACAGAGACTAGGTTCAAAAAAATGAAGAAATAAATTAGGAAAAATAAGAGTAGTAAGACCATAAAATACGACATAATAAGTAAACAAATTAATTGGCCAACGAGAAAAAAGTGTAAGGCCCTAAACGAAGGGAACGCAGAAATAATAGACAGAATTTGACGTGCACACCTGACGGCGAGTGTTTGATATTTTCCTTATCAACAAGATCTGATGACTGAACAAAGCATGGTGCCTGAAGCAAAGTATCGAGTTTCCTAGGCTCTGGAGTACTTAGGGGAGTGGGCAACAAGGGAACAGCAAGTTCGGGCGTACCATCTGCAGACGACATTATTGAACAACTATTTCAGAAATTCCGGAACTAGCAACAGCAAAAAAAATTTGGTAACCACGGAAAGGGAGATCCGTGGATGCAGGTGCTTGGCGACCTCGGTTCAAGACAGAGGAATACAAGATGAAGAATGCCTCGTGTTCCCAACTCCGAAATTCCCTAGTGCAGTATTTACATTCCTTGTAAAGTATTTTGTTTGCTATAATTTGCTTCTTAACTCCATCCCAAGATTGTAAAACTTTTATGACCAAGAGTGACCTCTTAAATAAATTCAGGTGGCAAAGCACAGCGGTAGAATGGTAAAAAAAAATGTTTCTCAGCTTCCCCGCGGCGAGCTTGGGACTAAAAATGGGTTGGGGTTATGACAGAAACGAATCAAAACGAACCAAGTTGGACAATTAATATCTATAATAATTGTTACCAATTTAAAAATATTGAACGTTTAATAGCTAGGGGCTAGTAGACATAATTAATCGTCTGGCGTGATAAGTGCAAGTCGGGTAACTACAAAACAGATCATGCACCTTGCCCATCGCAATGAACCGCACCGTCCTGAGCAGGGTTGCCATTGCCGGCGCTAAAACCAGGTGTCTCGTCAATGACAGCGATAAGTTCGGCCACGTTGTGTGACGGTATCTGAGGACAAGAAAAAAAAAAGCACCGTCAGCGTCTGAGGTGAGGTGGAGGGGGTGGTGCAAAGTCATGATATAACACATTAAAAAATATACAGTCCATGTTTAACAGCGGGATGCTGGTTTAAGCAGCTTAAGATTTTGAGGGCGCATATATGCTGTGCGCGGATGTATATGGGCTGAGGTTGATAAGCAAGTGTCCTAAAAAAAATGCTACGTTGCACAAGACGAGCAAGGTGTGATTGAGCTCTAAAAATATAGTTAACATTGCGTTCCAACTACTTTACAGCGACATATATAGGATATGATTACCGAAGGTCGTGACGACGAAGGATCGGTAGGGGGTTGGGAAGACCGACAAAGGATGTCCAACTTCCAGTACGGATGGTGATGCAGTACGACCTTAGGATATAGTAAATAATGAATTAGCGACATAAAAAAGAACTGCGTGGAACGGATAACGGAGTTGGCAGTCACGTACAGAAGGATCACAGAAACAATACCTGATGGCCACCTAGCATGTATCTCCATGAATCAACAGAGAGCCTTCTAACTTTGTCGAGCTCGTCCAGCCTAGAAAGGACCGGGTGCGTGAAATGCCTGATCTGAGGAAACATGGCAGCCCAGCGATCTGGCTGCGGACTTGCAGTGTTCATGAGGTATGTTATCTGTAATCAAACCCAAAAAATGTAAAAAAAAAGGACTGGTCAGAGTGAATGTAAGCAGATGCATGCAAGAATCTATCCTGGGAATAGAAAAAAAGGGTAAAAATGGGGTGGGGCTGTTGGTGGAACCCAAAAAGAAAAACAGGTGCTATGTACGAAGTTGTACAGCTGATGTAAAGTAACAGCAATTTGCATTGGATGAAAGAATCACTGAGTCCCAAATAAATATACATAGTTTCGACGAAGTAACTAAGACTACAAGGAGATGATTTAGAGAATCAGAGTGGGGGACAAGCATAGGCGTGGGTTGGAATGTACCGTTACTAACGAGGAACACCCGTACAATTCAATAGCTGACGGCCGCCGAACGCTGAACAGTTCTCTCTTCACACTATCTGCACAGTCCTTGACGACGTCGAATGCGTAAAGCCCCCAATCGATTCTAGTGTCGTGATTAAGGAGTACTATGGCTCGGAGAACATCGGGGTCGACCTGAGTTGAGCCAACACGGGCTGAAAAAAAAATTGCCGACCACAGCTATGATCATGGCAGCACGAAAAGCAACCATTTCGACGTCCGAAAGCGAGGACTTGGCAGATAGCGCATCGAGGACACGCTGTGCTCGAGCTATGGAAACTTCTTCGGGTACTGAATCGTACCAGAGGATTTTGGCTACCTCAGATCGGATATCGTCGATTGCGCGAGGTGTCTCAATAGACGAGATGTCAGTGCCGTCAGGTAGCCCAAGAATGGAACGGACTTGTGAAAGGGAGAATGGAATGGGGGCAAGGGGGTCGATGGTGAAGACAGAAGAATCTGTGTCCAAAGAAAGAAGAAGCCAAGCCAACAGCTTTTTATCAATAAAGAGGCGGCTGGGAAGGTGGAAGATGAAGGAGAACCCAAGCTCTTGCACGATTTTGAATTGCAGACTACGGCGAGGGATTGCACGCGCAATGCGACGAATGCTGGCCAGAGATGGCTTCCTCAAGCGGATTGGAGGACGTTCTCTAGGAGCAGGATGAGTCCGAGGGACGGGCATGGTACCAACTGCAGCCTGCGCGGCGTCGGGCACGGCATTGGAGTTGCTGGCGAGCAAAGGTGACTGGCACTCCGGCGGCTCCGCCATTGGCAAGCGGGGACGCTTGCTGGAGAAGAAAGAGGATTGGTAATGGAAAAGTCAGCTGGTACTGTATGACTTTTGTTCTTGGGGGGCACTAGAACAGAATAAGAAGTAGAGCGGCAATGGACGTCTTCCCTTTTTTATTACCCTCCCATCGTTGGTGTGCTACCATTTCAAGCTAAACATAATTAAATGATGTCAGGTGAAAAGGGTCCCTATGGACAGGGCTCACGTAATGTTGTTCATGCGATTTAACTCTGTTAAGTAATGCCTTGTTTAGATAAAAAAAAAATCCAAAACTTAAAAAGGTTCCCCACCACAGCGGATCTTGTGGCACATGCAAGGATCATATAAATATATGTAAAACAAAGATAACTAATTGCACAGTTTAGCTGTAAATCACGAGAAGAATCTTTGAAGCCTAGTTGCACCATGATTAAATAATGTTTATCAAATAAGAACCAAAGGTGCTACATTGTCAAAATCTAGAAAATTTTTGGGTCTAAACAAGGCCTAAGTTCATAGGCGCCAAAAAAAAACCAAATTAGGATTCAGATTAAATAAACACATGAAATTGATTCGATCTTCGCTCCTGCTTAACACTAATCTTAGTTTAGTGATAGATTATCAGTGTTAACAAAACAAACCCATGGAGACAAAATGTCAAAATAAATGACAGGATGTAGTTTATGTAGTGTGAGATAAAGTAACCAAAATTATTGTCTTTTTCATATAAATAGGCGGCCGGTGCTGGATAAAGGAAGGGGGAAGACGTTACGTGGCGTCCACACGGCAGTGTTGTGCAGCGGAGAGTCATCATTACCTGACCGAACGGCAGACGATGATAACAAGACTAGTATAAACAAAATGTACAAAGGACGCATGCCTGCAAGTGCCGTCGCCTGCTATTAAATCGGGCCTTGTTTAGTTACCAGTTGGTTTTTAGCTACTGTAGCACTTTCATTTTATATTAAACAAACATTGTCCAATTAGAAAGTAACTAGACTCAAAGAATTCATCTCACAAATTACAGGTAAATTATGCAATTAGTTTTTGTTTTTGTCAATATATAGTATTACATGAATGTCAAAAAAAATTGATGTGACGAGAAAATCTTGAACATTTAAGCGAACTAAAGGAGCCCTCACTGCTTGCTTTTGCCGGTTCATAAGGACGGACGAGAATAAGGAGAAAATGGATTATTCAACAAGCAAGAAAAATTAACGCTTCATGAAGTTTGTAAATCGACATATTCAGTGGTTCCAACATTAAGAAAACAAAATACGCAGAAATGTAAGGCCAAAGCGCGTGGCAAAAACAAGACTTGAAAACCGACGGAACAGATACCGAGTAATGTGCATTACTCTCGAAACAGAATGTTAGCAACGAAAAATATGTAATATTAATTTAATAATTACAACATTACGCATGCTTCAATACTCTATAATAAGCAGAGAAGCGTCACTGAGGGCAACTCAGATGGACTGCGCCCGTTGTTGAGCAATACTAAATTTGGTTGAACAAGTAGTACTCGTTCTTCCAAGCTCGGTTTCCAATAGAGATGGATAACTTCAGTTCTACTTTACGTGCCAGAGCTCAGAGCGACGCTGGCGGAACATGGGGGACGGAAAGGGCGCAGCAAGAGACCGATCTGTTCCATCCGAGGTGCAGCCTACAGCCTAGTGGCATCTGCTTCGGTTCCAGAGTCGAGCGGCAGCAGGAACCAGGTCTTTTCCATTGAAGGCTACCTGTACTCTGACGACCGCCGCGTGCTCAGCCCATTTATGCATACAGACACTGAAAGGATCTCGCAAAGTCCAATGCCGTATTCGGCTGTGCAGGCTCCGTGTCCGGCTGTGCAGGCTGCAACCACCGGCAAAGCATTTATAGGGAAGCTTGGGACATAACGATAGGCTAATTTACTTCCATCCAAAATCCAAACACTTAACAAGATAATGCATCGCATCAAATATTTAGACACGTGCTTACAGAAATAAATGTAAACATAAATAAAAGCTAACTACATAATTTTATCGCAATTTTCAAGACGAAACTTTTCAAACTAGTTATAAAATGATTGGATAATAATTACCATAAAAAAACGAAAATAGTACATAGTTAGAAAAAAAAATCGGGAATGAACTAAAAAAGACTATGAAGGAGCAGTAAAGCTAGCATGTACGTGTCTTGCCCATACGGACGCTAACATAGCGTAGGTGATACGGGTGTAAAAGGTGATTAAGTAATTCAAATATAACATTGTGGGTACGTTTATTATCGTAATTTAGTATGACGAAACCATGGCCATATAGCAGCAGTACGACCGAGGATACGGATAAATAATCAATTCAACAGTTATGATTAATTAGGGTCGAAAACAAAAAGATGCCATGCATGATTTCTAAGTTCTAAGCTATTATAAATAAACAAACAAGTACTCCCTACATGTCGTAATTATATGACGTTTAGGCCAAAAGTACATAAATCAGGGGGTGCTAAATTATCGGTTATTTTCCTGTTGTGCCCTTAGTAAATATAGCTTGCGGTGCTACTTGTACAACGGTTTGTCATAGACTGCCTGACCAAAGCTGCACAGCAAAATGACAGATCTCTGCGTTTCGAAACATATAAACGGGGGTACTTTTTTTATTACAGCCACCGGTTTTGCATGTCCCCGCGTGACTTAGATCGGGCGCGTTTGGCCAGGTAGGGGCGCGTAATTCCGACGAACGACGAACATGAGCAGCAAGCAACGTGCTGCGAGCGCGACCGATAACCATGGCCGCGAGTGTGCGCTGCGGGAGACAAACTAGCGACGAGCGTGTGATGAAGAGACGAGCGTGCATCCTAAAATTAGTACATGGAAGATGCATGGGGACATGCGAGAACGGGAACGGGCCGAAAGGTGAGGTGTGGCTGTGTTCATTTGGTGCCCCATGTGCCCCATGCAGCCTCGACTCCTTCAATTCTGGAAACAAGGCACTCACCCACGACGACTTCCTTTACCTAAATGAATACGGTATTAACATACCAAATGAAAGAAACACATTAGAGCAACCAGACGTAAAAAAAAAAGCAAAAAACTGGTGACATTGAGACGGCATATTTAGGATTAATGTGGACACCGATTAGGTCCTAGGAAGTTTATCATTAATTGTACAGTGCAGACCCTGGCGTTCTTTGGATAGCAACTAGCATCTCCAACCTAACTACGCAATAAAAATGTGATTTTACATGGTCGTGTGCGGGTAAACGAATGGGAACACAGGCTTAAGTCAAAGTGAATAAATGAAACACATAAGGCGAAAATACTAACACCGTCCAACACTGGTGGAGGTGAAGGGTCTATAATGAGAGATGCGCAACAGTATGAAACACATATAATAAGAAGTGAGACGAAGAGAATGGTGAACAGGACAATATAACACATGGAACAGTACGACATTATACATATTATTAGAACAAATTGTTACACATCGGCATAACTAAAGAACGACACCAAGCAACTATTTGGTACACAACAAGTAGGATCAAAGCTTGCGGACACACAGGACACTTGATAGGGATTGGACGACGAGACTGGTACATGGAAATGGCAAGGACATGGGCGGTACAGGAGTACAACAATGAAAACTAATTACATGCACGTAAACTAAATTTATTGCTAATACATAACTTCGAGACTACTAAAGAGGTAACAGGATAGCTGATAAGACGACAACCGGGCTGGAGACGACTTCCAACTAACGAGCAATCCTACACGTCCACTATGAAGAAGCTGATGTGCAGGTGGCCAGCGGTCTCACGGATGAGGACTACATATGTGTCGGATGCACGGAGCCCGTTGATGTGCACGAAGTCCAGCCAACCAGAAGTAATACGGGCTAACTGGTCACCAAAAAAGGGACGAGACAGCAATGCAGGGAACTCGTTGCGGGTATCATCCCCATAGTGAATTGTAACCGATGCGTGGCGAGGAAGCATGGAGGAGAAATGCGTCCCGAAGTACTGCATGGAACAAAAAGAAAAAAGCACGACCATATTAATAAAAAATAATAGGAATTATGAAATTTAGTGTTGATGGTTGATCATGAGCTTGGTCTAATAAACTTACAAAATAGCCGGCATAGATATGGGTCCTGACCAGACTGACTACATACAAAGGGTAGGACGTGACACGGTTCATCCATAAATCAGCTAGGATCTGCATTATGCGCGGAGTCATGTGGACCCTGGGTCCGAGATCATACTGCATGCCAAGTAAATGCGCAGGGACTACAAAAGAAAAAACAAAACAAATGGGTATGTTTGAATATTAATTGCAACTGGTATTTTTATTAAGCATTCAATCAGGTTAGTGGTCCATACCTTGCACACGAGGAGGAACGGGGACATCAGCTGCGGCCGCAGCAGTCGAAGGAGAACTGGGTGAAGATTGGCTTGGGCGGCCTGCATGGTGTGCATGTGGGGGCGCCGGCATCTTGACGTCCTCAGCAGGGGGATCTGGGTTAGGGACAGGATCAACGGGGGCTGTTGCACCACGATGCATTTCTGCACGTGGGGGTGACTGGACATATGCCGGTGCAGACAATACGAACGGGTCGGAAATAGGAGTGGTTACGACCGATCGAAGTGGCATGGGCTTCTCAAAGCCATTGTTGCCGTACAGCCTCATGACAAACCTGGAAGGCCTCATGAGAACAAAAAGTCCAATGTCAAAGCATGATATACGCTCGGCGGCAACAAATTCAGGCCATCCAGAGGGACCAAGATAGACACGACCAGCCTCGTGAACCACAGATACAGGGTGGGGGAACATTGAATCGCCGAGAACTAAAACTCGGCCACCAATTTCTTGCTTGAACTCCTGAGCGAAAGGTTGGGGTAAGGCCTACAAACGGGGTTGCAAAAAAGGTTTGTTTAATACTAATTGATTAAGATAGATTACATGATTTAAACCAGCACAGGCAGATTAAAAATGTAAAGGCGTCCACGGGATACTAACAATGCGAGTCTTGAAATCTGCAGTAAACTGTTTGATAAACGAACGGGTGCGGTGCAAATGGAGCGGGTCGAGCACAGACGGCTCCTTAGGGACAGATGACCTGCCTCCGGCCTAGGTAATAAAGCAAAATATTCGAATATTAGGACAAGAGGAAACTAATTTAGTTTTTTGCAAATGACAGTTCACATAATAGAATATGAGCGTCACCATTGAAGAATACTTACTGGTGCGGACATTGGTAAGTTCCGGGCATGATTCGGGTGGTGGACAGCCATAGGACGAGATGATGGGTGCAGTGGAGGAAGACGGCTGGTGTAGTGTGCTGGTGCTGGACCGCGAGAGGTAGGCGTACAAACACGGGGACGGAGTGGAGTGGGGCTTGTCTGCTGACCAACACGTGGTACGTGCATAGGGGATGCACCCAGTGGGAGAGACTGTGGACTGCGACAACCCACAAGGGTTACACGCCCGTCCTTGAGCTCCAGACGATCGAAAAACATCACACCGTACTGAGCACCGGGATCAGCTCTGTTGATGGATGGTGACCTAGCCTGCACCTTGCAAATAACAACGCCGATAACATCTTCAGTGCCGGATGAAATGGAAAAAGAACATCCAGATAATGGCAATAGCAACAACACACCTGAACGCTCGGGATTGTATTGGGCTGTGGGAGGACTTGGACGTCATCATCTTCGGACGACTCCTCAGCCTCTAATTCCTCTAAGAGACGACCCATATCATCAGAACTGTCGGGGAACGGGGCACCATCGTCAATTGGACTCTCTACAATGGGGCGCTTGCCTGCAGCAATTTCAGCGGCTGCAAGAGGATCGGAGTATACAGAGGGGCGGGGGCGCTTTGGCGAGGAGGATGGATCAATATGAGAAACATCATGGTGAGTATTAGACATTGTGCGCTTGCCGGGCACATTCTCCTCAGGGGAGGAGGGTGTGTGCTGGGGAGTGTCAGCACGACCGGTTGGATCCATTGAGGCAATGAGTGAGTTAGGAAGATGTAGTTGTGTGGAAGCACGAGTTTCCATTGAGCTTGGATACTGATATTTATAGCCAAATAATGGCGGTGACGTGGACACAATTGCATGTCCAAAGAGATGATCGAGTCGGGAGCATTTATGACTTGTTGCATGCAGCGTCTGCATGCGGGCTAAGGTCAAACATATAAATTAAATAAAGCCAGGACAATAAATGATAAGATAAATGAATAGGTTTGATGCATGGACACTTACACAAGGAAGATTTATCACACATGAATAAGGTAGGTGCTGTGTTGGTTGCATACGACGCCTGTCGGGCACATGAATACGTATGCAAAGAGGAAAACGACAACATTGAAAATTGGAATGAGAAAAATGAAGGCGGCAGACGGGAAAATTTGAAATTGGGATTTGAGATGGCGCCAGCGTGCTCAGCAAGCCGAGTGACAAATTGAACAGTTCAGCTGGCAAACCATAAAAAGGGGGCAACTTGTTTGAAAGGCCATAGGTAGACAATGGACGTCGACGTATCCAAGGCGCGCTCAATACTTCCAGAAGAAAGAGCACTTGAGGGCGGGACAAGGAGACAGAGTCCGTTTCGTGAACCAAATAGGATGAAGGTCACGATAAAGATGATCAGGGACGCGTGTGGAGAGTCGAGAGACCAAGGGAGGCTAGTAATCAACGGGAGCCAGGTGTTCACGGTAATCGGTTTATAGAAGCAGGCTAGTAACTAATATTCTCTAGGAAGCAACACCTACAACATGAGTAGCTGTCAGGTAGATGGATTGCATTTCTTATGACAAAGATAACATGTTATGCAGGTCGAGCTATGCGGGATGCTGACAAGAATCGAACAACATGAACGGTGGACGGACTATGAGATATACGATGGCACCGGCAGCATAAGATCGCGTATTTGGTAAGATCACTGAGTTTTATGCAATATATTCTACAGCGTCGACAATGAGATTTGATAGGAATTATAACTATTATGTAATGCAACCGACCATGCCTACGACGACATTCGGATGGTGTCAAAAAGGCCTAGAGACGAGGACGGCTACACTGACATGAGTGGGTCAAGGTAAGCGGGAAAACTGTCATTTGAAAAAATCAAAGCAAATGTTGCCAAATACTAAGAATTTGAATGCGACAGAGTTGGGGGGTACTACGCCGTTAACGGCACATGCACAGTGATAGACGGCGATGCGATGATTAACACTTTGATCGCCAGGTAATGATACAAATGAAATGACAAATGATTTAAGTGCGTGTTCAGCATTCTGCTTACTGCTCGTCTGACTTAAAGAAGCTGATACAAATTATGCAGGGAGGTGACCAACTACAACTCCGTGACTGAACACATGTTGAGCGTCATACATGAGCATCTGGAGCTTGGACACCGACTCAGTTCAAACAGAATTGTAGACAGAATGGGGACAAAGGCGCAATTAGACATCGACAAGGAAGGTGTTCTCATGCTACTTTCAAGTGATGAGGAAAGGTACGGGGCTATGTGCCTACAGTCCTGTGAAGTGAGCGTGATTATGAATTAAGATTTCAATACAGAGGATGACTAATGTAAATACAATTGTTCATTGGTTGTGATCAGGGAAAAGGAGGATGGGTTGACGGAGGATTACATCAGGGCGAAAATGGGCCTAGATAGGGACAACATGAGGTATACAGATGGACTGTGAATGTGACAATATAGAATGAGACTCATTATAATGTCTTAGTAATAGCTGAAACTCCTCATTACAGGAAGGTCCTGGATGGATTGATCAACGAAGGGCTAGTTTACAACACGGTGGACGAGTATCACTACAAGATGGCAGGGTAGCGGTTGAGTGTTCGCGCAGTGCAAAAATTTAGAAACGAAACAAAGGAATGTGACTCATGCGGTTATCCGGCAGTTTAAAGTATTGTATTATTCTTGAAATCAACGTAGTATTCCAGAGTTGTAAATCAAGTGTAGCCGGTAGGGTTTGTCATGCATACAAAACGGCCTGACACACTAAGATACAAAAAAAAACTAAACTGCAATAACCTTAACGCTAATGATGACTAAAAAACAACAAAAAATAAAAAGCTGCCGAGAATAAAAAAAAAGGCAAAGGTGTATAGCAGACTCAAGTCTAAGAGCACATGTTAAGGGTTCAGTCAAGCAGCAATTGCTATCTATGCGTCCACGAAGTTGGAGAGAGGCAGCGGCACAAGTGGAGGGACAGCAAGCATCTGACTAAATGTCGAAGGAGCAGACCCAAGATTGTCAACCAGTGAAGATACATCAGCCAGTAATAGTGCAGATAAATCCTGAACCTGGCACTAAGAAAAGAGAACAAATACCAAGTCATGGATCGGTAAATTGAACATTAATTCTAGTTGTTTTGTTGATTGCGTTCGAAAAGGGGACAGAATGAGTAGCACCAACATACCAAATCAACGCTACCACGAAGCAGTGTGCCGTCAAAACTCCGACAGAAATGTAGGCATAGAACACCGGAACGATTACAACTATGAAACAGAGGGGGGGGGGGGCAAAAAGGGAACAAGTAAGCGTTGAGAAATACAAAATCTGTCGGCAAGGTTTATCTACGTTTGAAGTTTCAACACAAAAAAATTGACTAACCTTGTGATCTGGCTTTGCCCATGATAGAAAATTTCTAGACGAGCATCGTCCCATGGGTGGCGCCAGCCATTTAGTATGTGCCGCGAAACCATTGACATAGCAGATTTGAGAATGTTTGCAACACGCTGATAATAAGCAGTGGTGAACGTTCGACATGAGGAGGAGTAGTATGGGTCATATACGACGATGGTGTTATCTGATATGCGCCAAGCAAAGCATACCCACCGATGCTGTAGCAGAGCAGGGAAAAAGAACTGTGCAAACGGGAGTGGGTGTGTAAGTCAAACTTTCAACGGAAAATGAAAGATAACTTATACAAGAGCATAAACATGTTTCTAGTGCAAAAGAAAACAACACAAAGTTGTCGGTAATGACGAGGGAAGTGTGCAAGTAATTCTAACTTACAATCTTGCATGAAGTGACATCATAAGTAATATGTGAACCACAGAACAAGGACGAGACTGCAGTATCCGATACATCAAACGAACCAGCAAGCAAAGAAACCTGTAAACGAAATTCATTGCAATGATGACAACCAAAGGACCACAAAATAAAACATAGCAAACATAATATAGTATGTCAAACATTCAAAATCATACAATTTAGTCTAAGAAAAGGAGCACACCATGAAATCACACTCAACATAGTGCCTCCAACGTAGGGAACCTTCATTAACATATAGGCAGTCATCAAACTGCTTGAAACGACGGAGAACGGCGTCAACGAGCTCCATTTCGAACTCAGCTTTGCCAAGGAACTGCGCCTTAACAGCAGAGGTCCGTACCTCAATATACTTAGGACAATAGTGAACAATCCAGGGCCTGCAGCATAAAAAAGAAATGAAATGACAGTTATTAAGGTGAACAAGGGAAGGACTATTTTCTAAAAAGTACGTAACTCGTTACATTCGATTGTAATGGTACTAAGTAGAGAACTGTTTGATTTCAAAGACAAGGAATAAATACAAATACAGTTTTAAGAATAAGTGAATTACTGATCGCTGTCTTCAAGCATGGCAATCTTCTTGGAGAGTTCAAGTGCAAACGAACGGTCAAATAGATAGGAGCAACCAAGATCCCAAGGAGACCTTGACACAGAGCAGGCTACGCGTGGAGAATGAGGAGAGACGTGTGAGACATACTGATCTTCCATGTGAGGGACATTGAGGTCACTGCACCTAACTTCTTTAAATGATCTCGTGCGAAGTAAAAAACGAGCCATAGCTTTGCATGCAGTTAAACTTTCGTCAATGTCATTGTATACAGGTTGCTTGGTAAGAGCAAACTGGTTCGTGTCATGCCCACGCGTGATCGGGGATCGGTAGCCACCGGAGGTCAAAATATCGTCAGGAAAACAGCTTGAAAACTTCCTCTTCAACGACACTTGGTTCAACAAAGGTGCCTCTTGAGAACGAACAGATTCCGAATGCCACGAGCGGCACAAACCTGCACATATAAGAACAACCTTAGGGGTTGGATTGGGAGAAAATAAAGGAGGGCAGTAAACTACGTTGATATAATGCAATTATAGTTAACAGGCATACCAACATGAGGGCAAGCCGCGCTGGTAGATGGCTGATATCTGAAACCATTGGCGTAAGGCTCAATAATATGAAATATAAGGGATAACATTTTCAGAGCCAAGCTCCCACTGGCCGAACTGAGCTCCTGTTGAAAATGTGTAGAACTTATCTGCCTTTCAAAATCAGAGACAGCAACAAAAATAGGTCCAGCAGCCTGATTGGCGAAAAGACAGGCATAATATAAGAAATATTACATGAAGTGCATTGTACAGAGTTACGGAAATTTTGTGATGTGAGATTACACGTTGTCACAAACACAAACTACGAACAATAAACTTTCCTAACGAACACAGTGTGGGGTAAAAACACCAAAACATTGCTCAGACAGTACCTCATTTGGGATCTTCATGACGCGAGTCATCAAGCTTGAAAGTTCCCAGAGTTCAAGCATGGTGTCTTGGTTACAGCTTCGGCCATTACCATGAATACAAGTGGCCCAGTGATAACAGACAAGATCGGGAGATCTAAGCTGTATAATCATATGGATACTAATGTAAGCAACAGGAGAGAGACAATTATATAATTTGGTTCAAACAGATTGCAAAAAAAAAGTAATAAAAGAAATAGCTCATCTATAATGACATCTCACCTTGGCAGCAATAGAAGTGCCGTGGGAGTTCACAAAGGACCCAACAAAGCTACTATCTGCAGCTATCATAGCCCTTAAGCGATCATACGAAAAGCAACGGACCCGGGGTAATGTAGTGTGAGCCATCGATAAGGATCCTAAATCAACACTGTCAAGGTATAGTACCTGCAGAACAAGATGAATAGTCGCTATATTAAAAAAAGGAATAATATGAATGTATAGTGTGAGGGTGGGGGGAGGGACACTTCGTATTATACAAAAAAAAGCAGGGGACGAAAGCAAACAGCAAATAATTAGAAGTACCTGCAAGAACAAAGAGCATCCGTAAATATAAGGAGTTTTGACATTGCTAGATAAATCTGCCTTCAGCTTCGATACAGCAGATAGGAGTCGTCGCAGCACAAAATCGGCCCAATCATAAGATTTGATATTACCAGGGTTAACAATAGCATGCATGTAGTCTTCAGAGACACGGTCATGCTTGCCACAAGGAGCAAACAATGAAGCCATGACAAACACGACAAAGGCAGCCTTGAACTCAGCCTGCTCAGATAAGCTCATCAACCCATCACATTCGCGGAGAAGAATAGCTTGGGCGGCCTTTATACTGCGAAGTTGACTTAGATTGATATGGCCTGAAGATTCGGGCGAAGTTCCATCGCTGACAGATCTCTTAGAACCTGTCCTAACTATACTCATGCCACCTACTGGAATTCCAAAAACCTTTGCAATATCGTCCTTGTCAAAATGTATGCATGTTCCATCACCAATGAGAATGGTCTGAGATGATTCGTCAACACGGGACATCAGCCACGCCGAAAACCGTAGATTGATCTGCTTGAGTGACGGAAAATACAGCAGACCCTGGAAACCAACGGCCCGAACCAGCTCTTTTTTCTGAGATCCGAATGTGGACACAACCTCATGTATAAGCCTGACAGAACATCGTGAAGCAACCGAGCCCGTGTCTGTGAGTTGAGATACAGCCATACTAGACTGATCGGAAATTGCGGTACGAGGGTACTCAGCGTACATACAACCCTGCAACAAACGACCTAACAATTAAATGCCCGACTGCCTTAACATAAAAGTTAAGAAGAGATTCCAATAAGAGTGACCTCAACTAAGCGTGTGCGAGATAAATTCAACGGAATCAACTACAAGAATGCATAAGAAACTGGAGCAGAGTACGAGTGATGATATAGAGTGAATAAGAACCCTAAAAATGATGGCGACGGCCACTGAAACGCAGCAAAAATAGAGCCACGTCTAGCGTCCGATTTAGAATCAGTTGTAGATTTAAATATGGCTCGGTAAATGGAACCCGTGTTTTGAAAATATACAAGTAACAAGACTACAGAAACAGTATATCAAGGAAAATACACATACCGCGGAGTTTGAATCCGAGCAAATGCTTCTTCCGATAGAATCGTGCACACATCTGAAGTTGAGCGGATTCGAAGATGCGTGCCGCGGGGCACTAAGAGATGGATTCATCGGGCTTAGATAAAGATGACCTACCAAGCCGTAAGCAAGCGAGTAATATACGAACTAAATGGATGATAGCAACGAGGAGATTTCCGGAAGGATAGAGAAGGTGTTCGAAAGGTAGAAGAAAGGTAGAGTGAAGAGGACGAAAGACCTGTCCAGACGGTGGTATTCAGAATAGATCGAGAAAGCCCGAGGAAAAAAAAGGCACCGCATTAAATCGTCTACCTACCATTGTGGTAAAAAAAAAATTACCTCTACCGTATAAAAGGGTTAATGGAGATAACGACTAATGAATTGTCCACCTGGAAAGCCAACGCCCACGTCAGCTAGACAGACACGAATCCAAAAGACAAATCGAACGGTAAAGGTGGGAGTGGGTACGTGCCGCGGATACCAGCCAAATATTCCCGCATCGCCGCGCCTGTGCGGCGAGCTAGCTGAGCTCGCGAGGCGGCAGCATGCAGGTCCGCCGCCGCCCCCGCTGGCCGCTGGCCGACCGGCTAACAACTGTAGCTCCTGAAAGCCAGCTAGCCAGCCAGCCGGCCGATCGATGCGTGCATGTGCCCTTCTTCTCCATCGGGCACGCCTCGCCTGCGCATCTTCTGAGCGCAAAAAGATATCAGTCTTCTTCACCTCGAACGGGGTGGTGCAGCAGCTGGCGGCTCTGGATCCCCAGGTTCCTGGAAGCGGCTGCAAAGTTAGGGGGTAAGCTTGCGCATGTGAGTGCTATGTTTGGCTCCATCTATCATCATTATTGGTAATCTTTTGGCTTTTGCTAATAATGATTCTCAATTTTGATAGATGATTCGTTTTGTAGAAGTAGTAGAGTGAAAAAGATTTTGGGGCCTGGTTCTGCAACATTATTCAACTGTTGTGTGTGCAAGCTCTTTTTGTCTGACATTTTTTCTACCCTTTTTGTCTAGTTGTGAAGGTTTGATGCTCTTTCAGACTAGTTAAGTTTGATGAAGGAACTCGATTCTTTGCCTGATTTGCTTTTGCTCGATCGCGAGGCTTGGGAAAGTACAGACGCAGTACTGTTCACTTCTGCTGAGCTCCAGCCTCCATGCTGCTAGGTGTCCACTTTTGTGCCCAATAATACATCTCAATTAAGTGAGGTTTTGACCTATTATAATGGTAATAAAGGTAGTAGATCGTGTTACATACCCCCTTTCTTTTTTTACGAAAGAGTATCATGTTTTACTTGTTCTAATTAATCGTAATAAGCATGAGAGGGTATCCACGGTTCATCTTTTCATATACATGTTGTTCAAAAAGGAGAAGAAGAAATGGATAATGGGCTGCGCCTTCAAGTGTGTGTACTTAGAGCTGCATCTGCAATTTCAAGCTTAAATGGGTTTCATCTTGTCTAAAATATCTTTTGTGAAAATAATGTACGAAAAAGTATTGCATATTTATTAACTATGCTAAATAAAAAGTGCCTACATGTTTACCGAGGGGAAAATGCCATTTTTTGTTTGGGGATTCTTTTCTCGTGACCATCGGATTCTATTCTGCACCTAACCACATGCATTTTCTATAAATGACTTATGGCAAGCAAGAACTGCTGCACATATATATAATAACATGAAAATGAGGAAAAAAACATTTTTACTGGTTCACCAGCATACCGTACCGTACCATGCAATAATGCTTTGAGCTATAAGTGGTAAGCCTAACTTCTTTCAAAGCAAATGCTTTCAACTTTCATGAGTGAAGATGGAAGCATCATTGCAGTTGCAGACACGCCAAAGTGGTTACAGAGGCCAGAGTGAGCACAGCACACATGCAGGAAAGCTACTAAAACAACAGACGACAGGTAATTTGGAAGCACCGGAACATAAACTGTGTCTATTATTATTTGGTGTGGGTCTGGTGGGCTAAACTGCTGCATGCCTGCATGCATGTGTCAAGCAACAGACCATATCACCACCGCTGCACCATTCGATTTTCTGTCACATTGCATGATGATCTAACACAGCATATATCAAAATATCGGCCACTTCCACACTAACATTTTATTAGCCAGACTTTTGTCTACTTAAGGGGGTGTTTGGCACGGCTCATAACGAGAGGCTCGTGTAGAGGAGGCAGAGCGTTTTGGAGAAGTCATAATTTGTGGCTTCATCAAAACGGCTTAGACTCCTCTGCTCTTTACTTAAAAATAGCTTCTTCACAAAAACGTTTGGCAGGACTCCTCTGGAGGAGCCAGAGTCAGAACCGAAGAGGAGCAGTACCAAACAGACCCTAGGTTCAGTCAATTTTTGTCATTTTGGCACCACACACTATCATGTTTTCTCTCTCTCTCGGAAGTGCACTAAACTTTAGTTACATTTTGGTATCTATTTTAAAGATTTTTTAATCTATTCAAAAACTAAATTTCATTAATAAAATAACGGGTGCTCTTTCTGAGAGAGGAGTATTTAATTAGCTAGTAATTATGGGGCACCCTTCTAGAGATCCACTAAGCATCCTATATTAGTCCTCTTGTGTATCAGGAGTAGCTCATGCACACATATTCAACAGAAGGATAATATAATTAACCATGCATCATATACATACATACATACTCCTATAAAATAACATAATATATATGTCTCCTCTTTCTCTTTTTGTACATTGGAAATTGATAGTGGGGAGCACAATATATAATTAAGATGAGGCTAGTGTTTTGAGTTGAGTTAGGTCCAAGGTCTTAGTATGTTGTGGGCTTCGATAGACCTAGACCCGAGGCCCATTGGCTTGTGTGTATAGAGGGTAGGACCGGATTCCACTCGCAATCTAACAGTTTACCTTGTCCTTTTGTTCTCCCCTACAAACTCTCCTTTTCTGATTGTCAACTGGTGATTGCGTCTTTTAACCACAACCTATCCAGGTGGCAGGCCTCCCTTCTCAGTAGGGTGGGGCATCTCGTCATTGCTTCCATTGTGCTTAGCGCCCTTACCCTCCACTACATATTGGCTATTGGGCTTCACAAAATTGTTATCAAGGCAATTGACAGTCATCCTAGGGCTTTTTTGGAATGCAGAAGACTCTTGCCATGGATCCATATTAATGACCGTCACCTGGATCCAAGGTATGCCAGCGACCACCCGACATTACCCTTGCTTGTAGGTTCGCCCCTGGGATGGGCTTGATAGTAGGTGTGTACGATGGAAACGTGCAAGCCCTTTTGATCTTGTGATGCTTATGACGCACTGGCTCCCTCCTAACATACAATACTTCCATGTACTATGGATCTAGCGAACTGAGGACCTTTGTTCCATTATCTAAAAAATGGATCTAGCGAACAAAAGTGTCAAACAAGGAGAAGATCTTCACATGGTTGTACTTCAAGGATCGTCCAAGCACCAAGGAGAACCTACTACACAAACATGTCCTCAATCATGGTATTTGTTGTGGACGTAGTCACCCCATGGAAGACAGACATCACGTCTTCTTTGGGTACCATCTCAATAGCGAGTTGTGGAGTTGCATTAGTCTGTCCTCTCTAGCGTCTGCCAACGACTGGTCTCTGCCATCTGCTCTTGGAAATGATCTAGCGACTTGGCCATCCATCCTTCTAGCTATATACTATGGCGTTTGTGTGATGCCAAAAATGGTGTAGCCTTTAGAAAAGAGACACTCAACAAGCCAAATCATTTCTAATATTTGTGATGGCTTAGCCATTTGGGAGGGGAGGTTCGCTTCCATCTCTATGAACCTGGATTTGTGCCAGTGGCAAGCTTTTCTACGATCATGTACGAAAACCATAATAATCCGTTGTTGACTGCATTGACCCTCAGGGGTATTTAATTAAGGTACATAAGGGAGCATAATATAATCCTGTTCTTTTTCTAGAATTCTATCTTTTGTCTCTAGAATTTATATACATCTTCAATTATCTATAACCATACATATCTTTATTTCAAACACAACCTTCACAGGGAAAATATGTTCACGGTAGCTGGATGCATATGTATTGCTCTAAATTGAGTTGCATGCCAAGATTTCAGTTTGGCGTACGTCCCCTTGATCATCACGGCTAAATCCCTAAACTGAGGATAATGACGATGGGCACAAAGGGATGGATGGAATTCCCAGGTCTCGGCCTCTCGGGCATATCCAGGAAAGCCTTATGTATGTCCTTTTTTTTTGAGAGAGAGAGAGAGAGAGTGGAAAGCCTTATGTCATACTGAATGATGAGAAATGTTGATGGGCCTAGGCCTTCACCTGCCGGCCCAGAAGAGAACAGCAGGCTTGGAGACCTGGAGTTGCAGTTGAATATATATCACATATTCTCTTTGTCCGTGAAAACTTAAACTTCTAGAATTATCTAAGTTAAACTTTTAAAATTTTGATTGAATTTTAAAAATACTAAGATTTATAATACTAAATTAACATCATTAGAATATATTTTCGTAAGACATTCATTTTATATCATAGATATTGATGTTTTTTTCTATAAAGTTAAACATGAATTCTAGAAGTTAAAACTTTTAGAGACCGAGAAAGTATATATATTTTCATGCCTTAATAAGTGTGAAAAAAATTGTGTTGAGTCCCTGTCTGTGAGAGATTTGTGACCCCAAAAGCAAAGAGACCACCCTCACAAGGCGCGCGATCGTTCAGCGTTGGCGGCGAGAGCGGGGCCCTGATCTCAGGTCTGTGGATTCTTCGGATGCCGCCGGGCGGCCGAAAGCAACCCCTTGAGAGACCTTTGACCCACATCCTTCCATCACATTTCCCATCGTGTATATTATGTGATTGTGACATACGTATAAATAATGCTCCCAGCAGCCAACGAGGCGCGCGACTCCATCGCAACTTCGCAAGCAAGCAGACAAAGTCAACGGCGTTTTGCCTCGTGGCGCTGGCTTTGCTGGTTCTCTGCCCCTGCCTGCCCTGCCCTCTACAGGAAGCAACCAAACGAAACATGACGTGGCTCTCCGATTTTGTTTGATTAGGCTTAGGTTAGTTTGCAAAATTTTTTAAGATTTCTTGTCATATTAAATCTTTAAATACATGCATAAAACATTAGATGTAAATAAAACAATAACTAATGGTACAACTTATCTAAAATTTACAACACAAATCTTTTAAGTCTAATTAGTTCATGATTAGATAATAATTAATAAATACAAACAAAAGTACTAAATTTTTTTTATGAACTAAACAAGACCATAGTCAATCATTATTCTCAAGCAGAGCAGGCGGCTACACCCAGACAGACGGTTAGGCCTTGTTTAGTTTTCTGAGGCAAAAAAATTTCGCGATACGGTAGCACTTTTGTTTGTTTGTGATAATTATTGTCTAACTATAGACTAACTAGACTCAAAATGTTCGTCTCGTTAATTTTGACCAAACTGTGCAATTAGTTTTTTTTCCTATATTTAATACTTTATGCATGCATTTAAAAATTCTATGTGATAAAGAATCTTGAAAAATTTTAGGTTTGTGGGTGGAAGGAAACAAAGCCTTAGCTGACGGACGAGATTAGAGAATGAGATGCGGGTGACGGGTGTAAGGTATCGCGCAGGCTTCTGTTAGGCCTTGTTGGCCTTGTTTAGTTAAAAAAACCAAAAAAAATTCAAGATTTCTCGTCACATATAAATCTTACGTCACATACATAGAGACATAGAGCATTAAATATAGACGAAAATAAAAACTAATTATACAGTTTGTAAATTACGAGATAAATCTTTTAAACCTAATTAGTTATGATTGGTCAATAATTGCAAATAAAAACAAAAGTACTATCGTTTATTTTTTAGAACTAAACAAGGCCTTATCTGTTCTGCGCGGCATCAGGCCTTGTTTAGATGCGAATTTTTTTTGGATTTTGCTACTGTAGCACTTTCGTTTGTTTGTAGCAAATATTGTCCAATCATGGACTAACTAGAATCAAAAGATTCATCTCCCAATTTACAATTAAACTATGCAATTAGTTTTTATTTTCATCTATATTTAATACTTCATGCATGCATACATCGAAAGATTCGATATGACAGTAAATCTTGAAAACTTTTTGGTTGTAGGGGTGAACTAAACAAGCCCTTATTCTGGATGAAGCTTTGCCGCCGGTTGGCGACGGGAGACGGGAATCTCTTGGATGGCTGCTGGGACGCGCTGGATGGGAAGCTTGGAAAGGATGATTGCGTGACCGCGTTGGTAGGACGGACAGGCTGGGGCTACTAAACGCGTGATGCTCCTCCCATGTCTCTATTATACAAAGGTCTTGTTTAGTTTGTAAAAATTTTTATGATTTCTCGTCACATCGAATATTTGATCACATGCATACAGCATTAAATAAAGATTAAAAATAAAAATTAATTACACAGTTTATCTGAAATTTGTGAGATGAATCTTTTGAGCCTAGTTACTCCGTGGTTGGACAATGTTTGTCAAATAAAAACAAAAGTGCTACAGTAGCCAAAAACCCAAAATTTTGCCAACTAAACAAAAAAAAAACTAATACGTGTGATTGCTGGTTTGTTACGCTATGATATATCGTAAGTGTTGTTAATTTTCATCTACCGTCTCGATCGATCAACAAGCCTACGTAATGGCGTCATATGAATTTACCATGCCTAACCGACCACAAACTACGCCAAACATGAAAGTAGTACCAAAGTTATGGTAGAACTGACTGTAAGCACACAAGAAAGATATATACTCATATATCCCATAAAATATGTTACAGTCTATTGACCACTATAAGATCATCAAACTTTTTTCTTCCAAAAAGAATGTTTTTCCCTTCTTTTACATTTCAAAAACCATAGCAATTGAAGTACTGTGTTTAAGCGCGTTTGCGTAATTTTCTCCGTTCGCTTATCTTATAAGTCGTACATTTTGTGTCAGTCAATAATGTTTTTCTCTCACAATAAATCAGCGAATAATATTTTCAGCCATAACTTTTCAGACCAATGAACAGTCTAAAACAAAGCTTTAAGATAATCTCATAGATAAGTCGATGCGCTCAATGTCACATGATTATTATCAGCAACCACAACTTCATACCGAAGCAACCGCAACGTTGGAGTCCAAACGCTGAACAGTTGATGACAATCTTGACTTTATGACAACTACCTCTGAATGTTCCACATGATTTGTCACAGCAAATGTGGCTTCTACCTCTAGCCGATTGGCGAAATCCTCCACTTGCACTCTCATTTCCTACTGGAACATGGGGATTCATCTTTGAACCATTCCGACAACTCAATCATTAGACTTTGTATGAACCTTCAAATGTGGCAGACGACCATTTGTTTTTATCAATGACTGACAACCATTTGTTTTTATCAATGACAAACAACATCTTAAACCTTTTGTGTTTTATATGGTCATTATTTTTCTTTCCCAAACAAAATAAGTGACATTTCAAGGTTGTCTTAAGCCCATCCTTTAATTCTGGTATTTGAAAATGTTCAAAGTAGATTTATCTCAAAACTTACTTTTGTTAAAGAAAATATGCCTTTAATATGTTTTATATTTTATAAATATTAAGGAAAGGAAATGTACATATCAAGTTGTGTTTCTAAACTATGCTACTAAATATATAATACAACATCAACTATCTGTGACCGGAGAGATTATCTCGGTTTATCTATAATTGCTTATGGTAGCTTACCTTTTTCTTGGTCTGAAAATTTTCAATTGAAGATAATTCAGGTAATAATACTTTTTTACCAAGAAAACCTTCGGATAAACCATGACCCAGGCTTCCAGGGTACTTCCTACGTTCTATTTTAATTGTTGTTGTTGGTGTACGTACCACAAGTTTGACTCGATTTGTAAAAAATATGTGTAACATTTGTATCTTCAAATAAATTTGTTAAAAAACTAGATTCAATTATCTTTCTAATGATACTAATTATATATTATAAATATTAATTTTTTAATATATAATTGTTGGTAGTTATTTTTTAGAAAACGTAAGCGATAATTAAAAAGGAACGGAGTGAGTAAGTTCTAGGAGATGACAACAAACAAGAGACAAATCCCGCAAATGCCTGGAGGACCAAATGGTGACGCAAGTACTAACGGCCAGCCGTCAACGGATAAACAACCAAAACGGCTTAAACCCAAACCGGCAAGACCTCATCATCTCATCTGCAGTCAGTCTAACCAACAATTCCTCCCTTTCCATCCATCAACCCAACAGAGCCTCCTCACTGCCACGCGGGTCCCGGACCCGCACGTCATCCACTTGCGTCGCCGACTCAGAAGTCGATAAGCCCACGGCGGGCGGGGCTTCGCACCTCGCTTCCTCTGCTTTCCTTCCTCCGGCCCTCGGCCCTCCCGGTTCCTAGTCCACCTGCCCTGCCCCGCTCTCGTATTATCTCCCCGTTCTCCGGTCCTCTTCGCGTGCGCATTGACGACGAATTTCTAGAGCGCCGTACCGCGCACGACTCCCGAGCCGAGCCCCCACCGCGAAGCCGCGCCAGAATCGGGAGGCAGCCAGCCTTTGCCTTGCCTTGCTCCGCGGCGAGAGGAGGGTGGTGGGGGGTGATGTACCCGCTGGTGACGGGCACGCCGCCGGCGCGGCTGCCGGCGGCGTCGCGGGTGGACAAGGCCACGAGCCACCTGCTGCAGGGACCCGACTGGGCCGTCAACCTCGAAATCTGCGACACCCTCAACGCCGACCGCTGGTGAGCGATCGCCATCCCCCCTCTCTCTCCCTCTCCCGCTTGCTCTCCTGATGTCCTTCTCGCTTGCGGGGTCCGCTCGGGCGGCGTGGTTGTCAAGTTGCTTGCTTTGTGTGGGGGAATTTCGAAGCGTGGTTGGGGTTCTGCCTGTGCGGGCAATAACGGCGGCGCGGCTTTGCAAATTCCGTTGCCTCGCGGCTCGCACTGCTAGCTCGTGGAGCTCCTCTGGTTGGGGTTTTCTTGTGTTGGGGCCGTTGACCACTTGACCTGATCGCTTCAGCGAGTCTTTGGTTAAAAAATTTGGGGCGATTTGAGGATTTTGCTTGCTAGAGACTAGCACTTAACACGATTTCTGGGAAGTAACCAGTCTGGCTTTCGTTTGCTTTATTCTCTGTTGCTATATGCTGTTGGGAGGGGGCATTATGCACCAAGCAGGGAACTTTGCATGCCAACTTAATCATATAGGGTGGCAAGTGGCATATATACTGAAAAAAAGCTTAAACTGCAGCTTGAGCTTAGGTGGAATCCTGTCTGTGTACACCCATATTTATCTATCAATCATCACGGAACTTGTGCCGCAAATTGGTGAAGACGTTTAGCTACATGGGGTCTCATCATGATGTGTTACTGTTTTAGTGCCAAGTTTAAGTGCTTGCTTTCCTTTACAGCAAATGGGCAAGATGAACCTGGTGGTAGAGTTTTGATTAGTGGTCAAGAAATATGATGGCTTTTACGTTTTTACTCAATGATGATGCCACCCTTGGGAACTTCAACTCTTGTTTTGGTACCTTGGCAGTTGACGACAGTGGTTTTCGTAACTTTAGGTTCCAACTTCACTGTAGTTGTTGTTCAGGGTAACTAGTGCATTTGGAATTCCATTTAGTTGTGGTATTGATCAGTTACCGTTTTATAATGAATTGTTTATTTACAATAACATATTGCATGGGATTTGTACATGATTTATTTTTTATGGTTGTTAATAGAAGCCTACAATATCCAAACTGTAAGCTAAATTATTCTGTTTAGACGTCACACAGTCAGAAGACATACACAGAGTAACTTACATAATTGCACTTCTGATTTTCCTGGCTTAGAACTTATATATTATCACTCTGAATCAGGCAAACAAAGGATGTGGTAAAAGCTGTGAAGAAGCGATTGCAGCATAAGGACCCAAAAGTTCAATTCTTTACTTTGACGGTACACACTATAATCAATAATTTTTCTGTAATATTTGCTGTGGGATTACAAAAAAATTTAACTGTTCATACCCCCTGTTGAATTTCTGCAGTTATTGGAGACAATGATGAAGAACTGTGGTGAATATGTTCATTTTGAAGTTGTTGATCATCATGTTCTACAGGAGATGGTTAAAATTGTCCAGAAGAGGGTATTTCCATCATCCTCTCTCCTATTATCACTATTATATTATGTTGCTTAAGTTGCTAAGAGAAAAAAGAATAGTTGGATGTTGAAGGATCTTTGTCAGTTTTAAAAAGTTTTACCAAAATTAGCTAAATTATTTCCAGTGATATGGTATATGCATAAACTTTTTTCATATGTATTTTGAACTTTATGAGGTATAACCATTGAAAAAAAATATGATGCTACATTTCTTCTTATATCTTTTTTTTTTCTAAAATCATTTCAGCATGATATGCAAGTGAGGGATAAGGCATTGTTACTTCTGGATTCATGGCAAGAGGCATTTGGTGGACCTGGTGGCAAATATCCACAGTACTACTGGTCATACATTGAACTAAAGGTATGCATCAAATCCCGATTCGATCTCATGTGCTGATAGTTTTTCTGTCATAGAGATGGATTATTGATTTATTGTTCTCCTAAATTAATTTGGAGTTAAACCATGACTTGGAAGAAATATTCAAAGCCTCAAGTGCACCAGTGATACTTATTGTATGTTCTTTTCGCAAAACATTTTACAGAGGGCAGGAGTAATGTTCCCACGACGTCCTGTAGATGCTCCTCCAGTATTTACTCCTCCTGCAACACATCAGGCGTATGGTTCACCTAGATATACTTCTGGAAGTCTAAATGAGAGAATCACATCTGATGCTGGAACATTGAGGTAAAACTCTTATGTAGCATTGGCTTATTTGACTGTTCCAAGTGTTGACTTTTCTTTCATTACTACTTTTATGGATATAACCTTTTTTTTCTATTTTGCTGTTCAGCTTTGAGGGTTTGAATAATATTAGAAATGCAACGGAACTTCTGTGTGATATGGTGAATGCTTTGAACCCTGCTGATCGCATGGCAGTAAAAGATGAAATCATTACAGATCTTGTAAATCAATGTCGTTCAAATCAACAAAAGCTCATCCAATTTGTCAGTTCCACAGGGTACGCCTATCACTCTCAGATTATACAGAGCTACATTACCTTGTCCTTAATGTATTGCATAACCATATTTACTAATCAGCATGGTTTCTGTTGTTGCAATTTATAATGTCTTCTGTTACATAGTGATGTAGACATGCATGCAGTGTATCATAAAAATAATATATGAAAATTTTGTGCTTGTTGTCAGGGATGAGGAGCTGCTAAAGCAAGGACTAGAACTAAATGATCGCTTACAGAGTGTACTGACAAAACATGATGCTATTGCTTCTGGTTCTCCATTACCAGTTGAAACACCGAGTAGAGAACTACGCAGAGAGGATCCAAATCCTGAGCCATCTACACCAATTACACATGATAGCAAGGCTCAAGTTGAAGAGGATGAAGATGATGAGTTTGCTCAGATAGCACGAAGGTACCTAGTGGCCTGCAAAAGGCTTCAGACAGTTTATACTTACTGTTATTGTCTGTTAGGGTTTTAACTATTGATCGTTTTTATGTATTTGCAGAAAAAACAAATCTGTGATATCCAGTGATGAGGCATCATCCAGTGCTGGTGATCAGGCCCTGGTACCTGTTGATCCAGCACTTTCTGAAGTTTCTTCAGTTGCGAGCAATGCAATAGTGCCTCTCGACGCAACTTCTGTTAGTGGAACCAGGACGAAGGAGCAGGATATGATTGATCTTCTCAGCCTCACTTTGTACAGTCCTCCTGAATCATCTGCAGATTCTTCAACTCAGAACCAAAATGGGAGTCAGCCGAGCGTCACATCAAATGGACCAGAAACACAGCCGAGCTATCAGCCCGCTGCAGCGAATGGGGCAAATTACCCTGCCAACAACCAGGCTTATCCAACAAACCAGGGATATGTTCCTTACAATAACTATGTTGCACCATGGGCCCAAACGGGACCGGTTGCACAGCCTGGAGCATATCCAACTCAACCCCAGCAATATGTGACTCAACCCCAGCAATATGTGTCTAGCTATCCGGCACCACCATGGGCTATGCCTGCAAGTGCCAATGCAACTAATCCTTTCCAGCCTGCGACATACCAAACTCCAAACCCTCCTGCTGCTTCTGTTGCCCCTGCAGCTACCTATCCAACTACGTCAAAGTCTTATGCCGCTCCATCAATGCAACTTGTTCCATCTCCAGCACCAAAACCCCTGCAAAGTTACAACTCTTCTATTTCTCAAACATACTCTGGTCCGAACATGGTTACAGATGCTCGGATGAACGGAAATCAGCGGCCAAAAGAAACTCCAGTGGCAGCAGCCAGACCATATTACATGCCGGACAATTTGTTTGGAGACCTGATCGACGTGAAGAGTTTTGGCGCTGGAAGCAAGATCAACAGGTCTACCAGCATGCCGAGTCCAAAGGGTGGTGGCCAGCCTATGATTGGTAGAAACAAATAGGCCTCCGAAGTTCAAAATAGGGATGAGCATATATTTAGTTAATTGCTACTGTCGTTTGGTTTGATGTAAATTTGCTGTATATTTTAACGTGTCAATTCGCGAATTTGTTACGTTGGTCAATTTCTCAGTTGCTGCTTTAGAGATGCCGAGATGGGTAGAGCAGTCATTGCTGCAGATGATCAATGACATTATCGTGATGGCTTGATGATAGAAACCACCATTGCCTGCTTAGTGTTTTCTACTGTCATGTGCTCTGATACTCGCATATGTTCATTTAATTCGTGAACATTTTATTTTGGATTCTACGTTAACGTTTTCTTTCCTGCCAAATCACTGCTACTGTATGTATGTAATTTGTAAAGCCGCATCTAGCATCTATTGAACATCGATAAGTATTTGTCAACGGAGAGCAGAAATATGTGGAGCATCTGAAAAGAAGTTGATATGGGTCACAAACAAACAGTTGCTACTCCATGGGTCTGCGAGACAGATTACGAGACAACGAGGTGCTGTCTCACAACTCGTCTCTTATTTATGAGCAAGAATACCATGCCTACGGATCAGCGGATGACATGGCATCGTCCTAGATTAAGAGACAACGAGGTGCTGTCTCACAAATCGCAACATTATTTATGGGTAAAATTCCCATGCCAACGGACCAGAGTATGCACATCATCTTCGCCCTGCCTGCCTCACAGCTTCGAGAGCGCAATGTCCATCACCTCAATGAAGAAGTCTGCAACACGAGGCAGTTCGTCATTTCCCCAGAAAAATCACGTGTCACTAGTTAAGATCAATGAGGAATGCTTCAGCAGATAGCAGGTCTTACCGGAATCCTCTTTGGTGAAGCACAACGGTGGTGTTATCCTAAAAACGTTCCCATAGAAACCACCCTTCCCAACCAGCACTCCCATATCTGTTGAAGAAGAGAGCACTTAGATTACAGTAAGAGTTGTGCATCTAGCTTCGGACCTGGAGGAGGTTGTCAAAGCACAACGCACTTACCTTTCATATGGTTCATGACATGTGAGATCTCAGCTTTCGCTGGGGTTTTCTTTTCACGGTCTGTCACCAGCTCAACTCCAAGAAGGAAGCCTTTGCCCCTAACATCACCAATGACTGCAGAACAGACAGGTAAAATGTGAGTGGCAAGTAATAGTGACATGATTTATTTGTTTCTTTTTCATTTGCCTGCTTACTTTCATGCTTCTCTTTAAGCTTGTTAAGCTGTTCCTTTAGATAGGAGCCTACAACAAACGCATTCTCCTGGAGCTTCTCCTTCTCCAGCACTTTGAGCACTGCATGCCCGCCCGCAGTGCTGACAGGGTTACCACCGAAGGTATTGAAGTAACTTCTGCGGGTCAAGACCTGAGCAATCTCTGGTGTTGTCACAACAGCTCCTATGGGTATGCCATTCCCAATACCCTGAAATTCAACAAGAACATGTGAGCAACCAACGTGATGCTGCACCAGATGTGCATTTTGATGATTTTACCATGATTGGATGTCATGGGGATGCAAGAGCCTGCACATCATGGAGGAGTTTTCAAGCTTTACCTTGGCCATGGTGACTATGTCTGGGATGACACCATGCCCTTCGAATCCCCAGAAGTGGCTTCCAGTTCGCGCAACTCCTGCCTGAACTTCGTCAGCGATGCAGAGTCCACCGGCTTTCCTTACCATATCATATGCCACAGGCAAGTATCCTGGTGCCAATTCCACTATTCCACCAACCCCCTTCAGAAAAGAACATGTCGTGTTCAGGAGAGAAAATTGCTTTTCATTTAAGAGTGGTAAAGATGCTCAGCCGATGCTTTGATATTGGAATACCTGTATGGCTTCCGAAATGAAACCACCAACTCTCCCTGTAGTTCCAAATTCAATGATTTCCTGAACATCTCTGGCATATTTCTCTCCGTCAGAACCAAAAGCACCTCTGTAGGGGTCTGGATTAAGCGCATGGTGTACTCCCGTCTGGATACATTACAGGTTAGCAATCATCATGGTGTTTTGCCACAAAACTAAGTACTAAATGGAGATTTTAAAGCACAGTGATGCAAAGAACAAATGACCGATGCAAGTTTAGCTATGGAACTTCATTATTTTGCATATGATGTTTAGGTAAAATTTTGGCACCTTATTGCAGTACCAAAAAAGGAAAGGGCACCTACCTGAACAACATTAAATTTCCAATTGGATTGAGCGGTAGCACCCATTGTTCCAGCAGCATTCCCATGGTATCCATTCCTAAGTGAGATGATGTCATTGCAACCAGTGTAAAGGCGTGCAATCATCAGTGCAAGCTCATTCGCCTCCGTGCCTGAATTTGTGAAGAAAACAACCTGACATGAAAGAAACCAGTTTCCATGAGGCTCAAATCATCCAAAAGAATGTCCATTTCTGAAGTAACTTCAGGTAAAGAAACATTTGAAGTTTTTCTTAGAGAATACCTTCAGATCACCAGGCATTTTGGAAGCCAATGCCTCTGCAAAATCTGCAATGGCATGATTGAGATATAGAACCGTGGAGTGCTGGATCCGCTTTGCCTGGTTCACTATGGCTTCAACCACATCTGGATGGCAGTGCCCACAACAAACTGTTGCAATGCCACCAAAAGCATCCAGGTAACGACGGCCATCCTCATCAAATAGGTACTGCTTCTTTCCGTCGACTATGTTCAACTGCAATGAATATCGCATAATAAATGATCAGCTGAATGCAATGATGTTGTGGAACTGACAATGACTTTAGCTTCTATTGCTTGATTGAAAAACTAATATACTTGATCGGGTTCTTACATCATACAGTACATACTACAAGAGGCACTCATATGATCTCATGTCCAAGTAATGACAGGATGACAACATGCAGGGGTTAACTTTGCTGTTTACTTCTTTCCAGACATGCAAGTGGATCTCAAAGTGCTAGCTGCTTTTTGTTCTCCTTCGTGCCAACTTTTATCAAATTAGATAAGTATATCTAGTTTAAAATTATTTGATGTGTAACACACGTGCTTCTCTGAGTATTGCACATGAACTCCAATTATATCTCCTTTAAAATTATTTGATGCGAGGCACACCTGCTCTTCTGAGTACTGCACATGAACTCCAATGGGACAGGAGTCAGCAAATTAGGTACACGGTTCTTGACCTTGTTTATGTACTTTGACAATGCGTGCACAGTTTTACATGTTCTGTTGTCAGTAACCATGTATATTCTGACAAATAGAGAAACAAGTGGCACAGCTACATATATCTGAGATCTAAGAGGCATAAAACATAGTTGTGGAAATTAATCGGAAGAGCCTAGATTTTCTTCAAGTTTGCAGGCAAAACTGGGCAGCCTCGTCATTGCAATTTTCAACAACCCAGGAAAAGCCTATCACTTATTCATTTCCCTACCCATCCGGCATGTGCATTTAGAAAAATGATCTACTAGTCACAGAAAAAAAACAAATACTGTTGACATCTTGTGGTGCTGGTACAACAAGTTTCTTTTGTTGATTCGCTTAAGACTCCGGTTCGAGTAGTACTGCCTGCAATGCAGAATTTGTGGCTGCTAACATCTTATGGGATTCTGGAAGTGCCTCGAGACAGAGCTTGGTTGCATACTTCTGTATAGCTATATATCAGATCTCACTTTACTAGTTTACTTCAGATAAGAACAGAGCACATGTACGGTACCTCTGTCAAACGAGAGAGACAGAGATAACAGAGCACATGCGGTATGGCATTCCTATCAAACCTATCAGAAAACGACAAAGATCACTGCTCTGTGCCAAAGGGGACTACCAAGAAGACGACATTTCTTCTCTAAAAAAGAAATAAAAAGAAGAAGAAGACGGCATTTCCCGAAAGAATAAAACAAAAAAATGTTTTAGTTCCGAAAAATGCTAGTGGTTCGATAGTTCGTCTTAACCTAACTGATCGCCCGGGCGATCGGCGCAGCTTTTACCCAAAAAAAAAAAAAGATTGAAACCGAAGGAAATTTACAGTTCTTTCCCTTTTTCCTTTTGGTCCTAGCAATCCGGTCGTTCCCACAGAACAGGAGAGAGTGGGCGAGTGGCGATGATGGGTTGGGTGAGCGGGCAAACGTACAGGGCGATCGTAGAAGTGGAAGAGGGACGGGCTGAGGAACTGAGCCCGCTTCCGGAAGATCTCGTCGGCGCGCGGCCCGTCGTACGGCGGCGGCGTGTAGTCGAAGGCCGGCATCTTGGGGACGGCGTCGGCGCCATTCTCTGGCGCGGGCGCGGCGACGGCGGCCGCGGAGAGGCTGGAGTTGGCCCGGGCGGGGACGAGCGCCGCCTGGAGGAGCCTCCGGGAGGAGGCGAGGCGCTGCATGTGCGGCGCTGTGGTTTTCGCGGGTGGTCGGGTCGGGGGTCCTACCGGAGCGGCGCGGGTGCGGGACGGAGTTGCTTGCTGGGTTGATTGAGGAGGCCGTGGCGACGCCTATAAATAGACGGTGGTGAGATGGGTTTCCACTTCCCATTGGCAGGTGGGGCATGGGTAGGACCACGACGACGGTGCGTAAATTACCAGTCTGCCCTTCGCTGCTCTCTCGGCGAGACGGCGACGGCTTGTTTGGTGAGGGAACGAGACGTGTCGGGTGGCCGAAGCGCGGTAGTATGGTGACAACAAGGCCTGCACTCTGTGTGGTACGTTTGTCACGGACCTTTTGTTCAATGTGCGTTTGATTAGGCACGACTTAATTAGCTCACACATTATTATTAAGCGCCAAAAAGAAGAACACGGGCACGCAGGCGGCATCATGCGCAACGCTAGCTTGTCCACCAACGGACCCAAAAAAAAAAATGCATGCGTTGTAAATAACGCACGATTGCAAACGTAGTTGATTGAACCTATCCTAGATCCTAGTTCTCCGCAGCTCGTTGGGCACTCGGGGTCTGCTGGACGAACGGCGCTGCTTGAACCGGCAAGAACTGGCGACCGAGCTGCACAGCCTGCGCTGCTATGCATGTCGCAAGTGAGGCTCGTTTTGTTTTGCCCACGACTCCGGAAGGATCGTTGTCGTGGTCCACGTACGGCTGCACGACCACTGAGCACAGCTTCAGTGCACAAATTTCTCGTGAAAAACGTCAGGTAGCTAGTGCGGTGCTATGAAGTGCCCATCACCATCACATCTCCCATGCATGTTTCCTCGGGGTTTCAGTGGCAAATTTTACAAAACTGGTGCATATATAGGCGAGCACCATCAGTTCGCATTCGCAATCAGGAAGCAGGTTCATCAACACCTACCTACCTACATTTTGCTCTCAGTGTGTTTTTTTTTCTTTTTCTAAACAAAGAACAATATAATAGTTTGATAAGATGATTGTCCTTTCTAGAATCATCTATTGGCCGCTTATCTTATTGGCTTATCATTGCCAATTGAGGTCCCCAATGACACGTAACGTGTGGGACAAACCGACTGCGACGGCCGGGGTTGATTGGAGCCGCGATGCCGCGCTAGCTTTTTCTCACGCCTTCACATCGAAATCAAAAAAGTTTTCAAGATTCCTCGTCACATCGAATCTTACGTCACGTACATGAAGCATTAAATATAGACAAAAACAAAAACTAATTACACAGTTTGTCTGTAAATCGCGAGACGAATCTTTTGATCCTAGTTAGTTCATGATTGAACAATATTTGTCAAATAAAAATAAAAATATTACAGTAGCAAAATCTGAAATTTTTTCGAAACTAAACAAGGCGCAAAACGATAAACTGTACGCTTCATTGCTTCCCTTATCACTTGACATGATGTTCACGGTTCACCTAGTGAAGCATTAAATGTAGAAGAATGACTGCCAACTTCTTTCTCTCATAAATGCATGCTTGGTTGCTTTCACCGTGTAATTCTACGACGTTCAATGTTGACGACATCGTCAGCACACTGAACTTTTCTGTCCCGTATTATTTCAGTAGTACTTTTCAACAAACAAAATAATAATTTTTTTTCTCAAAGAATTTCAGCACCAGCATCAGCATTAACCATTCCTTATGACGGAGACACCTGTACAAAAGAGATCTTTTATAGTAGAGTTAGCACTTAGCACTTTAGCAGGTTAGTGAACTAATGCCTGCTTTTGCGAGATTTCGATAATGTTGTCCGTGGTTGTGTTCTGCTAGTGCTCCTCCAATCCATAGGTCTTTCAATCGATTATCTCATCTCTAGCTGGGCTCGCTTGCACTGCTGGCCAAGTGGTGCCGAGTCACTCTCCTGATCCAATGCATGCAGCTGACGGTGTGCGTGGCTTGCTTGTGAGTTGTGAGTGACAGCCATGCAAGTTGGGCGCCGTGAAACGTAAGTGATGACTCATGAGTCACGAGATACATTATATTTTTGCAACCATGCAAACTGTGGGTGCTTATTATATAAGTATATACACAATATTTTTATCTTTTATGTGAAATGTTCGATCTATCGCCACATCACCCTTTACAAACTAACACTCCATCTAGGAATGATAGACACATATTTTGACAAAGGAAAAACAATTTTTACACACTTGAGTACTTGACTCACAGTTAGTCACATTATATATATGCAAGTTAAGGCATGAATTTGTATCAATAGATTTGTATTCAAAGTGACTCCAACATAATATTGATTCTATAGCGGTTGATAACATATTGCAAAAAAAAATGTATGTGCTTTTGTGAAAAATATATTTATCATTTTTGGACGGAGGAACTAATCATTACTTCAACCTGAGAATTGGAAGCATCTCACCGAATTTCATGGTACTTTTTTTTCCTGAATACGCAAAAAACTTGTATATCATTGCATTAAAATAGAAAGGAAGCATGAACGTCTTCACTAAATTCCATGGCATAAACTGATGATTTACCACCTCAACCTAAGATAGTGTGGTTTTTTAATCTAAGCACCTCGAATTACTTGTTTGTAACTTAAGCGATCGACCAGCCATAACCAGATTTTTCAATTTCTTCTAGTGATGTGGGGTTCTTCTAGTGTTTTAGCATTCAAATTTTAGTATAAACTTTCCTAGTAAATATCTCTTAGTGAGGATTCCCTAGTGTTTTGACTAGTGGTAGTGTTTTATTACTAACTAAAAATACTAGGAGAACTCCACCATTTTGGTAGTGAGCATTCTATTAGTAGGAAGCACATGAAAACAGCATAGATCTACTTGATGAAAGCAAATTCTACAACAATTCGTTTCTGAAATAGAAATCTATATTGATAATTATGTGACAAAGTATTAGAACGATTTAAGTTGCGTGCGAAGAGATTTTTGTCGGTTATTCCCGATCTGACCATTTTAGCCGCACACGTGCAGGCTGCCAGTGTAGCTATCCCGTGACAGTGGTAGAAACGATAGATCAGCTGATGTCATGCATGACTCATTCAAGAATCTGCCGATGGGCACTGCTCACTCACTCGTTTGTACTTTGCTCTGTGTACCCTACAAGATACAACGACCCAGCGTCCTCAGCCAAACAATAATAAAAATATCTACACTCATGTGATATATATTTATATCGAAATCATATAATTAGAGCAAAGGCGAAGTAGTTAAATAGCGTAGAGAAATTCATAAAGCGTAACAATATTTGTGCGTCTTGCCAAAAAAAAACTATATTTATGCCCAAAAATTCAGCATACATACACAAATAAAAGGCCAACCTAGTAGCTAAGGCCTTGTTTAGTTCCCAAAAATTTTGCAAAATTTTTGAGATTCCCCGTCACATCGAATCTTTAGACGTATGCATGAAGTATTAAATATAGATGAAAATAAAAACTAATTGCATAGTTTGGTCAGAATTGACGAGATGAATCTTTTGAGCCTAGTTAGTCTATAATTGGACAATATTTGTCAAATACAAACAAAAGTGTTACTATTCATATTTTGCAAATCAGCAGCAGTTATGAAGCCCAAAAAAATAAATAGCACTCGTCATAAACGGTTTAAGACGGAGGTTTAAGTTAAACCTCCGTCTGGTGGCTCGGGCGCTCGGCGCTGCTTCAGATCATCGTAGGATGTTGGAGCGCTCTGTGGCTCTTTGCATGGAGGCAAGAATCTAGTGAACCTCATGCTCATTGTCGTCGATGGCAGAGAGCTAACAATTCTGTTTGTTTTCCCCGATAGATGCAAGCATCATTCTCAGGTTGCACAACCGAACACGAATTAAAGAATGGAAAAGGTGATTTAACGCAAGATGCCAATCCAGACTTGCAACTTTGCCAAAAAAGTGTTTTAGGGAATTGTTAAAGAACTATTCCCAAACGTGATTTAACTAACGAATTAAAGAATTGATGAAACCGTGATTTTTAAGTATTGATGAAGCCGTACTTTTTCTATCAGCCAGCTGTGTTTTTCTCTCATAATAAATCAGTCAACAGTAATTTGAGCCTTGACTTTTTAGACCAGCGAACAGACCCAATTATTATTCCCAAAACGCAAATGCCAATCCAGAGCATCTCCAAAGGCTTTGGCAAATTGAATTTGGCATTTGTTGTTATTTGCAAACTCCCATAATAAAATGCAAAAGATAAAAATAGGTCATCTCCAAGGAAATTGGCATTTGGACTTGACAAATGATAAAAATAGAAGGTCTCCACGCGCGCGCGCTTTCCTCGCACGTGTCTTTGCTCGCGCGATTGTGTTTGCAAAGCTATCCACAACTTGGCATTTTTGCCAAGTTTGTTGACTAAATTGCAAACTCCAAATGCAAAAACCGTTGGATACCTCTTTTGGAACTTTTTAGCAGATTACAAAACTCAAATGCAATTGCCGAACTCGCCATGCGACAGACGCTAAAACGGTGACAAAGTCCAAATCACGTTATGGTTTCCGATCAGTAAAGGCCGTAAAACAGCAATGTTAAAACCCATAATCAACCTGGCACTAATGGGGGTTAGGGAATCTTCTTTTGGGCCCTAATTCTAGGGCTCATGGGCCGCACAGCAAGGAGTCTCGTGGGCTCGAGGCAAAAGCAAAAGTGCGAAACCTGGCCAGTGCGCGCGGGCCGCATCCTCAAGCGCCGCACCGGTTCTGGGCTGGAATTTTCGATGACAAAGAAAAACAGCTCGGCGAGACGAGAGTCGACCGGGGAGCCTTCGTCATCAGTAGCTTGTGCCGGCAGACGGGCGGCACCGCCGCACTAGAGCGCGCCACCGGCCAGTAGTGCACACATCTTTCGATTCGCCCCCGGGCCGGGGTCGATGGTGATGATGGACGCAACGATCTCGCTTCCCCCAGCGCGGTCCCCGGGCGCAATGAGTACGCGCTCGTCTGCTCGTGAGTCGTGACCGTATCGTACGTTCCCCGGCAAAGTAAGCCGCGCCGCGTTCACTCCTGGTCCTGGACACGGACGGCGAGCGCCGCCGAGCGGGGTTCTGAAAAGGGCGCGGGGCCGTCGGGGCACTACACCAGCGAGACCTGCGAGACACGCCACGCGCAGGCACACGCAACGACGCCTTCGCGGACGGACGGCGGACGCGGAGCAGCACTCTGCGCCTGCGGCAGAAAACCTTCTAGTAGCCCTAGGCCCTAGTTAGCCCGGCCTACAGGCAGGATCGATCTCGGGCCGACATGGATGTTGGAGACGAAGAGGAACAAGAAATGCTCGGTCTTCATCAGGCTCTCCTCTCTGCGACTGGTAAAGGCTCTGGCCTCGTTTACTTGCAAATATTTTTGCAAAATAGAAATAGTAGCACTTTCGTTTATATTTGACAAATATTGTCTAATTATAGACTAACTAGGCTCAAAAAATTCGTCTCGTCAATTCCGACCAAACTATGCAATTAGTTTTAATTTTCATCTACATTTAATACCTCATGCATACGTCTAAAGATTCGAAACAAGGCCTGAGATCGATCGGTCTTCGCCGACTGAGATATGATGATGCACGCATGACGTGGCTTGGGAGTTGGGAGCCGGGAGTGCGCGATCTCTTGCGGATTGGCAGATTGTGGACTTCTGTAAGTGGAGTCGTCATCGGCTGTTTTCTGTTTCCACAGACAGACAGGGGCAGCGTAACCCCACAAGAGATACTTGGCGGTGCACTCGCTGATTCGCTGGAAATTTTCTTTTCGGTCTGCGCGCAGCATAGGTGATAGGTCTATCCTAGACCTAATGGCGGACGGCCAGTGGATGGAAACTGTGTTTATCCGATCCACCTGACGACCTTGGTTAATCATGTGGATTTGCAAGTGCTCGGAGTTGGTGATGGGAGGTGGTGCTGTGCATGCTCCATTTCTTCCCTGTGTTCCTACTGAACTGGTGCTGCAGAGATCCTGCTCTGCTCATCAGCATCGTTGTGACGCATGGAGTTGGTTGGTTAATTCACCTTTGCTTACGGCTCATTAAAATTGCACCTAGACCGAAACATCTGTGTGTGACTGTGTTACTAATAAATAGTTAATGTCATCTTAGAGACACTTCAAATACAAATATGTTGATACATACAAGCTTTATGTCCATATTGAAGAAGTCCTAATTCTTGCTTCCACTTACCTCTAAACCAAACGTGACTTCGTGCCTTAAATCTTGTCTTCAGGCATACTAAAGTTATAATAAAAAATTTATACTAAAGCATATTATACTATATGTTCACCGTATACATCTACTTACGTGAAGTCCAACAAAATTAGATTTTTCATTTTATAATTTTTATATAATTTGCTATGATTTTTTAAAGATTCAGCAGAAATAAAAAAAACACACACACAAAACCACTATCAATGTAGCAAAGCCACCGCTCAAAACCGCTTAACAGAGTTGTTATTTGATCGGTTTTAATTTAGAAAGTTTAAGAGGTAGAAAATTCGGTTTTATAGTTTAGGTAGTCATAGTTGAGAGAGTTATATAGATTTTTTTGAAAAGAATAGGTTCCTTCCTCTTCTTGTCTCCGGCAGACACACCGATTTTGTATATGACCTGATACACTTGATTTGACATGTGATGATATTTGCATATATGTGTACATATGATTAGTGTGTGTAACTAGTTAGCTTGTGAGGTGAGCGCGCGGGTAACTAATGTGAATAGATAACGTATGCATGTAACATTGTATTGTTTACAAGCATATAATGTATATATTATTGTTTATAGTTTCTGGTGGCGTGCTAACGTATAATACGTTTGTATGGTATGGGCAATCACATACTGACGAAATGTATGCATTGTTTTTTATTATCAACTGTTTGATTCGATTTGTAAAACATAAACATGCAGGTCCAGATGAGCGTGCGTTCGTTCCACGTACGTGTGCTGTGTGAGACGACACATCTGCACCTGCACGTCAGCACGTACGTGCACCCGGTATGTGTGCGCGTGTATTTGTGTGTGTGTGTGTGTGTGTGTGTGTGTGTGTGTGTGTGTGTGTGTGTGTGTGTGTGTGTGTGTGTGTGTGTGTGTGGTGTTGCTGAGATGAGGCCGGATTCAGGAGCTGCGAGCTCATAGGCCACAGGTTGCTACCTTAACTGACCAACCAGCCAGCCAGCCCGGCCGGTTTCTTGTTGTGATGTGCCCTGCAGTTACGAACCTTGCCGGTTGCCGGTTGCCGTCCCTTGCTACCATCTTAAACACGGTGATATGATGCCTCCTTCTCCTTGCCTTTACAGCCAAACACGTTCCTTGCACGGATTAACACGTCGTAGAAACCCAGACGTTAATGTCTCTGCTGACGACCAGAGCCGTCGTGGCCGGCGGCTGACCGCGCGGCGATCGAATCGAGCAGCTGCTAGCTGCGCTCCGGGGAGGCGTTTCCAAGCCGTGATCGAACCGTCTGCGGCCCACGCTTCACGTTTTGCACCAGACCAGAAATTAGCGCCTCCCAATTTTGACGAACCATTGTAGCTTCCAAGTTCCAACTGACGACAAACCGACGGTTTCAATCAGGCAGTACTGTAGTTTGTGGTCTCGCGCCCTTAGCCAGCCAGATTCAGAGCCTACGAAACATGGTACAAAACGTAAAGATACACCCATCAAGCTCACGTAAGGCCGAAGCCCACATAAGACACACCCATGGTCATCCGGAGAAGCTACCACCCTGCCGCCGCACCGCACAATTGACCAGACACCGGCGGACTCCTCGCCAAAACGCAAAAGAAATCTTCTTTATATTTATATAGATTTATATGATTTTATAGTTAAATATTTTTAATTAATAAAAATTGTCCGGACTTCTCAATCTTCTGGCTTCGCCACTCCAGAGCACCACACGAGCTGGGATGACGTACGATGGCGTGCAGTGGACGGCCATCTTGGAAATCAATGCATCGTAGGGCGCCCTTGACCTTTGGGTTGACGGCGTCCGGGGCTCTGAGGTGCAGGCGAGAGCAGCCCATGAACACGAGGGATGCGACCTAAGGTATGTCTTCTTCCCCACTGACTCATGTGGCTGAGGGTCACGTTCCATCCTCGGACTCGATGTTTGAGTGTTTGCAAGTCGCGTTCCACCTTCTATTGGGACGACGTCCCATTATGTCTCCGTTCCACGAATCGAAACGAAGTTCGCGGAACAGGAACGTGGGGCACGTTCCTGTCCTCCGGCTGCTAAGCTCCTGCCTGCTGACAATAGACTTTGTGTTCCATGACAATGCCCTTCATTACTAGTGTTATGATCTGTTTGGGTGAAGGTGTTAAAATTTAACAAGTAGTATTGTAATATTTTTATTTTATTAAACAATTAATGTTTAATTATGAACTAATTAAGCTCAAAAAATTTGTCTGTAAATTATTCTCTAGTTATGTTTTTAGTTTTGTAAATAATATTATATATATTATATATATATAACGAGATTTAATTTAAAATCTAAAGTTTACCGCGACGAACCAAATACACGTTACTGCCATCTCGTGTACCGTATGTTGCCAACCTTGGCCGGCGATCGCCGTCACGTCAGGTGCATATCTGCCTGCGCTACCACTAGCAGCCGCCCCTGGGCCAAGCACAGAGGCACAGAGCACTATATAAGCTGGGGCTTGTGGCACAGCACAACGAACAAGAACAAACCACACAGCCGGCCATATCGGAGCCAGAGCCCAGAGCCACAGCCATCGCCATCGCCATCGGCCATCGCCGTTGGTGGTTCGTTGATCGCCGTCGGGCCACTCGTTGAGATTGCACAATAACTAGCACTCTTCGGCGTAGCGTACCAAGCGCGCACCGGAGAAAAAAAAAATCCTTCCCACTAACTATGTCGTCTCCTTCCTCGGTCCATTGGCTGAGCTTGGTAGGGAGCATCTGGCTCCAGACCATCAACGGGCCCAACTCCGACTTCCCCGTCTATTCGTCGCAGCTCAAGGAGATCAAGGGCATCTCCCAGGTGGGGCTCAACTTCCTGGCCTTCGCCTCCGACGCCGGCAAGCTCTTCGGCTGGTTCGCGGGGGTGGCCGCGCTGTACCTCCCGCTCTGGGTGGTGGCGCTCACCGGGGCGACGTTCGGCCTCGTCGGGTACGGCGTCCAGTTCCTGTTCCTCGACAGGGCCGGCCTCGCGTACTGGCACCTGTTCGTGCTCACCTCCCTCGCCGGCAACGGCATCTGCTGGATCAACACGGTGTGCTACCTGCTGTGCATCCGGAACTTCCCCTCGCACAGCCGCGTCGCGGTCAGCCTGGCCACCAGCTACCTCGGGCTCAGCGCCAAGTTCTACACCACCATGGCGGAGACCATCCCGAGGGCGGCGAGGGCGAGGTACTCCACCACGGAGGTGTACCTCCTCCTCAATGCCGTCGTCCCGATGGCCGTCACGCTCGTGGCGGCGCCGTCCCTCCGGATGGTCGACCTCAAGGACAAGGAGGGCCGCAAGAGGACCACCGAAGCGCCGTTCCTCGCCATGTTCGTGATCACCCTGGCCACCGGAGCCTGCGCCATCGTCGGCAGCATAGGCGCCAAGTCCATCGGGCTCTCGTCTAGAGAACACATGGTCAGCTTCTACGTGATGCTGGCCCTGCCTCTACTGATCCCGGTGTGGCTCAGAGTCAGGGAGAGCACGGCCAAGATACGCGAGACTATGTGGCCTGAGAACCGGGTCCACGACCACGACTCCGACGGGGCCGAGACGACGACGGTGTCGGTGGTCGAGATTGAGGCGGCGGAGGAGGACAAGCCGGAGCCGGAGGTCGAACAGAGTGGTAGTAGTCAGGAGGAGGTCGGCGGCCTCCGCTTGCTGAGGCAACTTGACTTCTGGCTCTACTTTTTCAGCTACATGTTCAGCGGCAGTCTGGGTCTGGTCTTCCTCAACAACCTGGGACAGATCGCCGACTCCCGAGGACTCGCCGACGCGTCCACTCTGGTTTCCCTGTCCTCCTCCTTCGGCTTCTTCGGTCGTCTCCTTCCTGCCTTCTTGGACTACTACACGGCCAAGTAAACACACCCGTCTTCACTCTTGCTCTTGCATGCAAACGTCTCAGCTAGCCGTTAATTACTTGTCCTGACGAAAAGATGTGTGTGTGTGTGTGCATGACCGGTACAGGAGTGGCTACTCCCTATCAAGAACGGCGTCCATGGCGTGGCTGATGGCTCCCATGCCCGGCGCGTTCCTGCTGCTGCTGCATCCCAAGAACATGTTCCTGTACGCCAGCACGGCGGTGGTGGGCACGTGCACGGGCGCCATCACCTCGGTGGCGGCGTCGACGACGAACGAGCTGTTCGGCACCAAGAACTTCGGCGTCAACCACAACGTGGTGGTGGCCAACATCCCGGTGGGCTCGCTCTGCTTCGGCTACCTCGCCGCGTTCCTGTACCAGAGGGGCGCGCACGGCGGCAACCGCTGCCTCGGCGCCGCCTGCTACCGGGACACCTTCATCCTCTGGGGCGCCACCTGCGCCCTGGGCACGGCGCTGTGCACCGTGCTGTACGCGCGGTCGCGCCGTTCCGCCGCCGGCAGGCTACCCCGCTAGGCTCGGCGGCATGCGTACGGCACTGGTTGGTCGGCTAACGTAGACGGTGGTGATGATGATGATAGCCAAGGGTCCAGAAGCTTCTCTAGTGAACGAGTTTAGCTGTTCATTAGATGCCACATAGTATACTTAATTAAGAGGAGAATAAAAAATATCTAGCTAGAGAGTACTGCTAGGTGGATATATATATATATAGAATCTTTTTTTTCTTCTTCTTCTTAGGATTATTTTGTTTTGTTAGTTTGTTCACACACAGTCCGCCCTTGGAGACACTGAAAATCTCCATGCATATGCTTATGGGTGAAACGGAACAGAGTACATGTAAACGATGCTGAAAGTTGCAATTTTTGCCAGCCTAGCGGTAAATTCTGCGTTCAATTCTTTGGTTGGCTTGTTCACTTCGATAGAGTCAACTCTCGGGCCAATCTGTTCTGGAAATTAAAAACATCCGGTCGCTTGATAAATCCTTGTGCCCGAGCTGCCCCGGAGTTCTTGAGACAAGTGATCACATCTTCATTTGGCTGATAAACCATGATAGAAAAAAACTGTTAAATAGGTGGCAAATTCGGCTCAATAAATAGGCTTATCGTTTGCTTGCCCAAAGGCTGCAAATGTGTGGAGTCGGCTCAATATCGGTGTGCGAAGCTGGAGACCAGACAACGCCTTGGGATATTGGACGGGCCATCAACTTACCTGCTAGGGTCCGGTTAGACATGATGCTCGTCATCCTCTGGCGTACTATCTACAAAGCTAGGAACGTGACAGTTTTCGACTGCACGGTCACCATCACATCCAATGTGCTACACGCTCAGCGATCAAAGACGCCGGTGCTTGGGCCTTTACATACAAGAAGGACAAGCTTGTGCAACAGCTATAGCCTGAATAGAATACTTTCAGTCCTGTCGTGACAGTCTGTGATCTTGCTACCTCTGCTTAGTTCTCTACACCCCCTCTATACACACCTTTGTACCCCTTCCGGGATGCCGGAAGTATTTTATAAATAGAGTCAATCCTATCCAGCCCCTTGATGAAGGGACCTAGGCTATCGGCACATCAGTGGTGACGCTTTATGCCATGATTTCTAGGCACATAAACTCTGATTCTTTCTTATATGACATAGCTTAGCAGTGCTCCTACTATTTTTTTCAAAAAAAAAAGTCACGACTGGATATATTATGCTGGCACAAGTCTTTGTTTTGGCATAGACACAACTTATGCACTGCCCACGACACCACCTGAAAATATCAAAGCTTGTTTTCTTCGTCCATTCATGACATTGCAAAAAAATATTTATACAATTTGTCATTATCACTTTAATGAAAAAAAAACATATTCCATTCAAGAGTTAGAGAAGAGAAGAGATATAATAATAAGTACTAAGCTTGCGTTGTAGATATGTTTATGTGTTATTTTCATGTTGTGCTAGTCTAAGCACGATCTTGTTTGCAAAAAAAAAAAAATCTAAGCACGATCTAAAATGGGTGCCTCCCATCAGAAAAAAATAGGTGTAGCCTTCCTGCACCGGCGCCTCCGTGCAGGTCCACGCAAATGGATGCCACATGTTCTAGAAAATCCATCGCAAGGTCAAGAAGTATTCTAAAAAATAGACAATTAACAACTCATCAAGATACTTTAAAAATAGGTAACTGTGTTCATATGAGACGTGATTATCGAGATTGAGGATGTATGGGAAGTTGGCTCAGTTGATACCCCTCCTCCTCCAAACCCCAGTCGATTCTTCCTTTCATTCTTCTCTCAAGCATGACAGCGGCCATGCAAGAGATAGATATATCGAGGCCTTGTTTACTTTCCAGGAAATTTTGAAAAAATTTTCACATTCTCCGTCACATCGAATCTTTAGACGCATGCATAGAATATTAAATATAGACAAAAATAAAAACTAATTGTACAGTTTGATCGAAATTAACGAGACGAATCTTTTGAGTTTAGTTAGTTCATGATTGGACAATATTTGTCAAATACAAACGAAAGTGCTACAGTGTCTATTTTTTAAAATTTTTCGGAACTAAACAAGGCCCGAGTGAGCGAGATGGCATTGGAGCGTGTCGGTGAAGTACGGCACCGTGTCGTGTCGACGACCACAATGAGAGTATTAATTCCTTGCCAGACTCGATGTGGACTAGTACGTCAGACCAGCCTATCATCAATGGGCTTATCAGTCTATTAGCCATGTCGACATAGGTCTTGTTTAGTTTCGAAAAGCGAAAAGTTTTCGGTACTGTAGTACTTTTGTTTGTTTATGACAAATATTATCCAATTATGTACTAACTAGGATTAAAAGATTCGTCTTGTGATTTACAGCTAAACTGTGTAATTAGTTTTTATTTTTGTCTATATTTAATGTTTCATGCATGTGCCACAAGATTTGATATGACGGACATATTAAGATGCCCGCTACGGTAAATCGATTTACCGCAGCGGGCAAAAGTGTCCGTCGCGGTTAATTAAAAGTGTCCGCTACGGTAGATCGCACGATTTACAGCAGCGGACCAAAAAAAACGCCCGCCACGACGTGAACGGTAGCAACGTCACGGAAGTTCGTTTCTGTAGTAGTGCCGGTTTGGCTATGGCTACTACTCCGCCGTCGTACATCGGTCTGCTAATGTGCGGGCATATATAAATCTTAATAAGACGGATGAGCATGTCTCGACGATCCGGCTCATAATAATCTTTGAGAAAAATCCTGTTGCGCATGTGCACGCATGCATGATAGAGAAACAATAGTCAATACGTATGTCACAACTCAGGACTTGTGCAGTCCGCCAAATTTTTTTTGGCTTTAGCTACTGTAACATTTTTATTTGTATGTGACAATTATTATCTGATTATGGAGTAACTAGGCTCAAAAGATTCGTTTAGTAAATTACAGACAAATTGTGTAACTAGTTTTTATTTTCATTTATATTTAATGCTCCATGCATGTGTACAAAGATTTAAAGTGATAGAAAATTCTAAAAATTTTGGAGAACTAAACAAAACCTCAAAGAAGGCGCGGTAAGATAAGCAATGCAAGCTTTTAGAATCTGATAACTATTCAGCAATATTTTTTCAAATAACAAATTAGCCCTGTTTAGATTGCTGATAAAAATTTTTTGGATGTCACATCGGATGTGTCGGAAGGATGTCGGGAGAGGTTTTTAGAAACGAATAAAAAAGCAAATTACACAGCTCGTCAGGAAACTGCAAGACAAATCTATTAAGCATAATTAATCTGTCATTAGCATATGTGGGTTACTGTAGCACTTAAGGCTAATCATGGAGTAACTAGGCTTAAAAGATTCGTCTCGCGATTTTTTCAACCAAACTGTGTAATTAGTTTATTTTTTTATGTACATTTAATGTTCCATGCATATGTCCAAAGATTCGATGGGATGTATGAAAAAATTTTGAGGTGCAAACTAAACAGGGCCAAACGAATAGGGTGAGCAGACCCCGATGGACGCGCGAGAAGAAACCGACACGGACGAGAGGACCATCAGCCAGCCGCGCGGCACTGCCCTAGCCCTAGCTACCTAGCGCTCTGCCTGTGTGCCTGGCCAAGCACACGTTAGACTACTGCCATAGCCACAGCAGCTTTGTGCCCGACTGGCCGCCGGTCCAAGCGAGCAGAGAGCGAGAGAGACAGCGACGACAGTGACCTCGCTCGTTCTCCGGCCGCCGGCCCGCTACCATTCCACGCAGACGCAATGCAAGATTCCTTCCTTCCTTCCTCCATCTTCCCCTCGCGATCATGCACACGCCGGCCGGCCGGTCGTGTGGTGCATGCGGTGGCTGGTGGTCCAGAGTGATAGCTCCGATCCGAAGCAGGGCCGGGGCCGCCGCCGGGCCGGCACACAGATACTTGGCAGGCGGTCGATCGATAGATGGATCGATCGACGACGACGACGTCGCGACCGGGCGACGACGACGACGACGAGATCTGCAGTAAAAACCGGCGGTCTCACTCTCACATCCAGAAACAAGTCGCCCGACGGTACGCGGCCGAGAGGGACGGCATGCAGTCATGCACATGCGCGACTCTCGCGCATATATTAATTGTTGGTATGCGCGGCTGGCCGGAGCAACGATCGACGGGGTGAGAAGCGACCGGCGCAGCTAACGTTTGCGTTACGTACGTGCGGACCTGAGCGCCGCTCTCCACCGTCGACCCACACGCGCTGGCCGTATAATGCGTTTGGATCGAGAACGGAGTTGGATGGAATATTCATGATGTGCATGTTTAGTTAGTTGGATAGGACAAGTTATTTTTCTGTTTGGTTGAATGAAAGTGGATAACATTACAATAGTTGTCTAATTATATATCTACTAGCAAATATATGCCTGTGCATTGCAACAGGAAAAGAACATCAAATGGCCATAGAAAATGATTTACATATCTATTTATATTTATCCTTTTTATAAAATTCAAAGTCCATAATTTATTTTGTTGATAACCATAACATATATGGTATTAGTTAGTTAATATTTACAATAATATGTACTCCCTCCATCCCAAATTGTAAGTCATTCCAAGAATCTTGGAGAGTCAAACTTTTCTAAGTTTGACCAAATTTATATTATAAAATAGTAATAATTATGGTACTAACTAAGTATCATTAGATTCTTTCTTAATTATATTTTCATAGTATACTCACTTTACGTTACAAATCTTAGTATTTTTCTCTATAATTTTGGTCAAACATGAAAATACTTTGAATCTCCAAGATTCTTGAAATGACTTACAATTTGGGATGGAGGGAGTAGTTTGGAGACATATTTATTTAATAATAAAAATAGAAATGAGTTAAACCTTATCTTACTCTAATATTACCTTTTAATATACCTTAGTATTATATTAAAACACGAGAAGTTTGATGCTAGCTTTATTTTTTTATTTAGATTAGGATTCCTATGAAATATGATATATCAATTAAATGTATGTAGATTATGAACATATGGGCTTATAAAGGGTTCATATGACATAACAACACATAGTGCAAAGTTAGTGGAAGCATTCTCAATCATAAATTTAGGTAAATTAGTAAATCAGTGAGATATGTAGGAATGATGCTAAAACTTTTATCACAAATCAAGCATCACATTAAATAGGCTACCATAAAATTTTCATAATAATTGGAGCATGATAACTATAATTTCAATTTTACACTAAAAAGCATAGGCAAGCATCTCCAGCAAAAAATATACTAAAATTTGTGATTTTTTTTTGTTTACTGCATGGATCTACATATGTCGAGCTGAACAAAATTTATTTTGTAATTTTTAGATTTTTTATGAATTACTACGCATTTATCAATTTCCACAAGATCAATTTTACACTAAAACCATAGGCAAACATCTCCAACAAAAAAAATATACTAAAATTTATGATATTTTTTGTTTACTGCATGGATCTACATATGTGGAGCTGAACAAAATTTGTTTTGTAATTTTTAGATTTTTCTATAAATTACTACACATTTATTAATTTTTAGCCGATTTAAAGAATAAAAGAAAAGTAAACTAATATGACAAATACTTTGCACCTAGGTCCCTGTACTTTTTTATTCTCAACATGCTATGATATGTATATGAGATTTTGTATTGAGAAATCTAGAAAAACTTCTATTTTTTTCTCTTCCACGCGGTAGCCACCGGCAGATTCCGGACCGAGCGGACAGATTGCACCTAGGCCCTTGTACGTTCTTTATTCTCAACATGATCTGATGTGTATAGGAGATTTTGTATTGGGAACTCTAGAAAAATTTCTATTTTTCTTTTCTCTTCCACACGGTAGCCACCGGCAGATTCCGGACCGAGGCGGACAAATTGGTTGAGGCAAACTGAAATTTTCACAATTTAGTAGTAGGTATAGATTATATTTAAAAATAATATGTTAATTAGCACACATAATAACCTAACTAGCATATGAAACATGGACTAATCAAATGTATTAGCACTTATCAAAACTAATCCTACCATCATAATTACTAAATAATAATATAACATACTACTCATCCTTAGTTTATTTACTAATGACAAAGGTAAGAAGATATGGATAAGCTGGTTCACAAGATTTTTACAAACCAGTAAATCCAGCGTTTAGGGTGTATTCTCTATCTATAGTTTTACTGTTATAGGTCTAAATGATTCATCCAACCAAACGCCAGTGACGATCCATGAATGATCCAATCTCATCCATACAAATCCAACTACCCAAACACATTCTTAGAGGTTTTCACAGCTACTCTAGTAGCAGATTACGTACATCACACATTAATAAGCCCGTGGTCCATTTGCAGCGTGCGTGCAGGCGGTGCAAGTAAGAAGAAAATGTCAAGGAAAGGAGAAAGTAATAAAGCGCCCGTTACGTTGACAGTCCACTTATATTTTGTAATAAAAATAATCAAACTTGTCTTTTACTCCAAAGTAGTAGTATGCAGTAGGACCGCGTGTGCATAGACGATCGGCATGCATGCATGGCACTTCCTTTAAGACCACCATTTTGATTTTCGGTACGGTCTACCTAGTCGGCCCGCCGGATATATGCTCTGTTCCACTTTGGTAAGGCCTTGTTTAGTTCCTAAAAAAATTTACAAAATTTTTCAGATTCTCCGTCACATCGAATCTTTAGACGCATTCATGGAGTATTAAATATAGACGAAAATAAAAACTAATTGTATAGTTTGGTCGGAATTGATGAGATGAATCTTTTGAGCCTAGTTAGTCCATGATTGGATAATATTTGTCACAAACAAACGAAAGTGCTACAGTATCTGTTTTTCAAAAAATTTTGGCCTAATTTCATTCATCAGAGGAACATTGTGGCATCGAGGAGTCACACACACGGCGTACGTGCTCGTAGCGGTCAAGCTTGGAACGGAGCACTCCAGCACGCTGGCCGGCTCTTTTCGGCACCGGCCGCACGGGCACCAAATGACATGCGCACGCGTGATGTACAGGATTGGAACGACGACGACGACGACGGAAGACGGCGAAGAGACCCATCACGTCAGAATATCAAAGCCAAAAGGGCAAGTAGCGTCCATGACGGTTCGGCCGGCTCGATGCTGTACTACGTAGGTTACCAAAAAAAATCAAACGGAGACGGAGGCAACTAGCTATAGTATACCTTGTTAAGGACGATATATATATATATATATATATATATATATATATATATATATATATATGAATAAACCTGATATATTTAAGAGCAGCGGATTCGGACTGGCGCGTCGCGGCCGGACGGCTATGAGATTGATGAGAACCTCGTACACGGCGGCGCATCCACGTACGTACACCTTCTTCGCCCGCGCTATACGTGAATGCATATCGCCGCCGGCGTGCGACCGCCGGCGCGCCGTTGAACCTTTTGGCCGGCTTCCATTCCATTCCACCGCCGTGTACGGCGCTCCGCCGGCGGTCGATTGAGATTTATCGACCCGGACGGCTGGGATATATATATAATAATATGTACATTACGCGATCGATCCAAATTAATCTTCTCTATATATAGTCGTACGTGTTGAAGCTAGGCAAGTTAAATCAGAGCACAGCCGTCGCGGCAAAACGGCGAAAAGGATTGTACCGGCCGGTCGAGTTACGTATATTATTAGAGATCGGAGTGCGCATGCATCAGGATCAGCTATAGGGCGTGCTTATATATATATACACATACTAGGCACTAGCAAAGAGCATAGATTCATGTGGGTACGTTAACGGAAAAAGCGTGACGGTGACAGGGGTCCATCATTGTGCGGCTAGTGTGTAACACCACCGGCAATGCAGGATTATTTGCGAGGGGCCGGGGGTCGGAAAGTGATCGATGCTGGGCACACCGAGAGATGGAGTGGCAGTGGACGTACGGCGACGTGTGCTTGGCCAGTTTCCCCGGAGCGTCACGGTGACGCGACGGTGATGCCATAAATCGTGGGGGGTACGGTGGCACTGGCTATAGATAGATAGTATACTGGAGTATATCTATACACACGTAGATAGATTTATAGATATATATGGTTCGAGTGTTGCCATCTTAATTGTGGCTGCCCGGGTGGCCGGGTGCCTCTCCGTTGTGGTCCAAGCGTATGTGTGTGTGCGTGCGCCGTCGCGTCGATCGCGTACAGCAAATGGTAGAGCCGGAACAAATCGTGCATGAACATCAGAGTATCCCATGACCGGAACGTCTCTGGAGGCATATACGTACGTATATACGTGCGTACAAAAGGCACACTCCACTGTATTTGGCATGCATGCTGCATGCATGCATCTCAGCAGGCCGACACGGCCCCCGGCTCGGGCCGGTGCTGTGCATGCATCACGCTGATGCAGGCCGTGATGCATGCAACCGCAACAACGCCCTGAATAATTCCTTCCGAAAATGTACAGGGCTAGACTAGCTAGAGTGTGTGATATTATGATTATGATCTCACTTTTATGCAGATGCTAGTTGCACTTGCACGTACTCGAGATCAGCTTTCTTCAGCCGCAGCCGGGTGTACGTGTCCGGGTGAGATGCTGTGTTAGGCGCCCTTAATTAGCTCCCCGATCCTGGTACTAGATGCGTGTTGTCTGCCCAGGTTTAACACCACCTTTTGCGTGTCCTGCGAGCATTACAGATGTCACCGATGGATTAGATCCTCTGTTTCCATGGCGGCATGGCGCGCAACACAGGCACGGATCGATGACCGATCGATGACTACAAATTAAAGGCGCCATGCATCAAGCCATGGCATCAGCTTTAACTGACAAAGTGATGGCTATAGCGGCAAAGGGGGGACAGGAAGGCATCTGCAATGGTTGATGTGACGGGACACGCCTCCATTCAGGCCTCGTTTAGTTGGCAAAAATTTTTGTTTTTGGCTACTGTAGCATTTCGTTTTTATTTGATAAACATTGTCCAATCACGGAGTAACTAGACTCAAAAGATCCATCTCACAAATTACAGATAAACTGTGCAGTTAGTTTTTATTTTCGTCTATATTTAATGCTTCATGCATGTGACCAAAGATTCGATGTGACAGGGAATCTTGAAAATTTTTGCGAACTAAACAAGGCCTCAGTTCAGGCCGAGACGTGTCGGAGATCGAATGCTAGATCCGTACGATGATGGACGGGGGTGATCGTCCGCTCATCTGCGGAACATTATGCCCGCAGATGATGGTGTTGTGGGCACATAGATACGACGCAAAGCATATATTGCTGCTAGATTTTTGCATTGCATGCCCCGCCAAAGGCCAAAGCATTGCTGCTTTCGCGTGGGACAGCGGAGGCTGCGCGTGGCAAACTGCCAGTGTGCTGTGCTGTGCGTAGGTACGTACTCCGTACTTTGGTTGGTGGTGGTGCCTTGCAGCCTTGAGATATTTTTTTGGGGCACGGGGGTGCAATGTGGTCATGGACATGTTCACATGGAGTTTGGATATATCATATATGCACGCACGCAACATGCATGCATGGCACGGGAGTGCAATGTGGAGTGTAGGATGCACATGCACGCACGCCGAATGCGTATAAAATCGTCCGTGGACACGTCAAGGGATAGAGCTTGGCATAAAAAACCTATACACCGAGGAAGATGTGACTACAGTCTACAGAGTAGTGCCCAATTCAGGCAGGATTTAGCTATCTAGCTGTACAAGCGTTAAACCGATGCTTGACGAATTTCGCGTATGTATTTTTAAGGGACAAACATGTACTGGGAAATGAGAAGTGATGCTAATTAAGGGACCAGCATATGTAAGAGAATAAAAAAATGTCAAATGAGACGAAGGGAGAGTTTTTTTTTTTTTTGTGAACGAGACTAAGGGAGACTTCAAGATCTGAAGAAAAGCAAGGAAAGGACAGAATTGCAGAAACGAAGGGAGAAAAGAAAACGAAAACAGCGGAAAACACACACACACAAACGGCAAACAGAAGAGCCCACAGGATTAGCCCATTTAGACACGGGATACAACAAGCCCATACGACCCCAACGTACTAGGTTTCGGCCGAAGAGAATTGGAGCCCAATTAAAGGAGCGGTGTAGTTGGCGACCCAAGCTCCTTGACCCACGCATCATATTAGAGTTTCGCAGCTGAGAAGAAGGCCGTCTTGTTTGGGCATATATTCATTTCCATTTATATGTGTCAAAATGGATTAGAGTAAAATTAAATTAAATTATGAACTTATTTCGTACAGCTCACAACAACTTTATGAGCTGTTGTAAGCTGTTTAAAATAGTTTCATGAGTGAAATTGTTTTTCTTCTGTTGAAAATAATAGCAATTTAGCGATGCATAGATTAATTCCGACAAAAAAAAGACTAACAACATGTATCACAGATATATAAACCAAAACTAGCACTACGATTTGAGTCAATTTTACGGGATCTAGTGCTAGCAACAGAAATGATATGAGACCAAACAACAGAGAGAAGATAGACATCCTTATAGTGAGGTTGTCGGCGCGAATGAAGAAGAAGAAGAAGAGATCGGCGAACACTGAGCGTAGAGAGAAGACGTCCAGCGAGCAGTCGCGACAGCGCTTCCCAAAAACCTGATACGCCCCTAGCCCATGCAGAGACGCGAGGAGCAGTTGGCGACGGGATGTGGAAGACGAGGGTAGCGCAATAATGTGGCGAGGAAGAGATGAATCTCTCCTAAAAACCTGATATGCCCCCTAGCCCATGCAGAGACGCGAGGAGACATAGGCTTTGGAGCATGTTCTCCTAACACCGATGACACGTTGGCGACGGGATGTGGAAGACGAAAGTCGCGCACCCGCAAGGGTCGAAGCGGGAAATCACCGGACCATTCACGCGCATGTCGTGTATGCGAGCGCACACGTTAGGTTCTTCCTTTTCCTCTCCCCAATAGCTTCAAGAAGATGGAGATAGCTCAACTATTTAAGTTGGCCTCACTCCACTTGAAGTAGCAAGGTGGGACTAAAGTCCTCCACCTTTCCATATATACATGCATGTGTGAATAAGCCTTTGAGATTTATTTGGAATTGTTTAGCCTATGGCCCAAAACATCTAACATCTTCTCCTCTCACAAAAATATGAGTTAGGACGAAGTAAAAAAAATAGCCTATTGCAGCTTTCTCCCTCATTTCTCTCTCTCTCACACTATGCATGAAGCAGTTGTTGAAGCTATTTTACCTAATACCTTTTCCAAAACAGCTCAATTTTACTTAGAAAATTGCTCATAAAACTATTTTATAACAAAACAACTTTACTAGTGATGTTAAGTTGTGCCAAATAAACACTCGTTGCACTCCAATACATATGAATTAAAGTAAATACACATGCATCTAAACAAACAAGATCAAATATAAAGAAGTTTTCGTCGAACCCATGGGCCCAATCATCATAATTGCTTTGCAGATCTGTAGAGTCACATGTAATCTTATTTGTCACCGAAGTATACATGCTTGTCTGTCCTTTCCATGTAATCTTCTTTCTCACCGAAATATTTTTTTTCACGAACAAGGATTCTTTGGCCCATATTTCATGAAGAGGGAGTGCAGTTTTGAACGGTTATAGAGTTAGGCTCGACTAGTGGCGAGAGGTCATTAGCAAGAGCCATGAGCCAAACAACAAACCTATCAACTGGATACACCAAGCAGGCAGTGATAAAGCTAGAGCAAATTAGAGGGTGGTGCACTTAGCTTGTGGGTGTATACACATTCTCCGTGCGGGATATATATATGGTGAAATTTTAGATCCAATTACTGTTTTTACAATTTTTAAAGAGTGCATTTGCACCACTAATTAATCTGTAGCTTCGCTCCTGCAAGCAGGTCTATTACAAATGAATACACTCCTGTTAGTGTTGTTGTTGTTGAGAACAAAGATCGATCTGGAGATCAGCTAAGCTAACTCCAACTGCCTCCCTCCCAATATAGATAAAAGGTGAAAGACGGATTATATTGCAGCTCAGAACCTGCGCGCTGATCAGCCAACGATCGACCACATATATACTACCATCAATCCCTGTCTGGGATCAGCTGGAACGCTCCAGCAAGCTGGTCCAGCACGGGGTCACCACGCCTACTGCTACTCCATGTAGCGTAGCAGTCCAAGCTGGTGGTGGCCGGCTCGCACCCACTACTACCAGCCCTTGCATCGACTACTCTACACATCTACCTACACTACACACATAAACACGCTGAAAACCTCAGCAGTGTGGTTTATGTAACGTGCTGACTTTCCGTGTGTTGCGGTTCATGTTTTGTCGTGACTACATAAATGCTTTGCGTATTCTCTCTATCTAAAAAATCTGACATTAAAAACATAGTTATGATAATCAAGAAGTGATTAATCAAAAGTTAGTTTTCTTTCTTTCCTTCTAATAAATAGGTTGTGGTCGCTTCTTCATTGTCTCATCGCACTCCTCCGCGATCGAGGACGGCGACGCAAGCCGCGAGCTTCTTTCCCACCCGCACCCCGCCCTGTTGTTGGTCACTGGTAGTTGTGGCCGCCATAGAGGCTCTGCTGGAGCACCTTTTTCTTTGCTGCAGATCTAACCATGAGCACGCTCAAGTCCACTCGTGAAGGAGAAAAGGAGGGTAATCTCACCAGTTCAAGAAAGAGGTGATTATATCAAAAACCAAGCCAACCAACCAAAACAACTCATTTTAGCCAGACTCAGCAGGGCACGCAACCAAACAAACATGGCATAGCTTGTTAGAGGCAAGCTTGAGCTACCTTGGCTTAGTTTTGCTAGCTAGATTTATATAGAAAATGAACCAAACACACCAAATAGTGTATTAGGTTTGCTTGATGTGTGCATCATCGTCCCCCGATCCGTGGGTTTTGGGTTCATAATGCATGTTTGCCGCCCGCCGGGTGCCCGGATGCAGCTGGGAAATCTATCGATCAGCTGCTCACCAAACCTAAAGCTTAATTGCACCGTACCCTGCGCAGCGTACGCAACAGTTACTACTCCTACATTACTAGTACGTGCCTCATCGATCCGTATCGGATGCACACTTACTACGTACAGTGCAGTACATGCACAAAATGGGAAAGTAGAAGTAAAATTGGACGGTAGTACTCAATCCATCCCAAATTACAAGACACTCTACTTTTTTAGCACCAAATCTGATTATTCGTCTTATTTAAAAATTCATGTAAAATTTCATTTTTTTTTTGTTGTGACTTGATTTATTAATAAAAGTTCTACAAAAATAACTTAAATTTAACTCTGTTTGCACAAAATTTTTAAAATAAAACGAGTTATCAAACTTCAGATTAAAAAAGTTAAACGTTTTATATTTAGGATGGAGGAAGTACGTAGCAATAGCATGCAGCATGTCCTCTCATAAAGGTCTTGTTTAGATCCAAAAAGTTTTTGGATTTTGACACTGTAGTACTTTTGTTTTTATTTGATAAACATTGTCCAACCATGGAGTAGTGTGCAACATGTTCAGTTGCTAGAAAATTTTGCAATTTTTTTTGGCTTCTCCGTCACATCAAATTTTACGGCACATGTTGACATGTATGAAGCATTAAATATATATATATAAAAGCTAACTAATTATATAATTTATCTGTAATTCGCGAGATGAATCTTTGAAACCTAATTAATTTATGATTGAACAATATTTATCAAATACAAACGAAAGTGCTGCTGTGTCCATTTTGAAAAAAAAAGAGAGCTAAGGCCTTGTTTAGTTCTGAAAAAATTTCGGATTTTGGTACTGTAGCATTTTCGTTTTTATTTGACAAATATTATCAAATTATGGACTAACTAGACTCAAAAGATTCATCTCGTGATTTACAGGTAAACTGTGCAATTAATTTTTATTTTCGTCTATATCTATTGCTTCATGCATCTGCTCTAAGATTTGATGTGACGGGGAATCTTGAAAAATTTTTGATTTTCGGGGCGGCCTTGTTCAGTTGAGGAAAATTTTTGGTTTTGGATACTGTAGCACTTTCGTTTGTTTGTGATAAATATTGTCCAATCATAGACTAACTAGACTCAAAAGATTCAGCTTACGAATTACAAGTAAACTGTATAATTAGTATTTGGTTTTGTCTATATTTAATACTTCATACATGTGTCACAAGATTCAATGTGACGGAGAATCTTGAAATTTTTTGGAAGCTAAACAAGCTTAAAGAAGTCGCAGCCCTCGTAACTGCAGTACTGCACCAATCATCAGTGAATGGTGGTGATCCCGATGCATTTGGTGGTGCTCTCGATGCATGGGCTCGCTGGATCCGATGCATGGCCAGCCCACGCAGTATGGACACAACAGCTATAGATTGCGTACGCGCCAAGAGACTGACCGTGCATATGCATGTCCTCAAAAGCGGCAGGGGAGGGAGTAATGGCATGCATGGCCAGGCCAACCGGCCATATACAACACCTGCCATGCATGACCTCCGCGCGCGCCGGGGCACCACAGCTCACCGGCGAACGTAACGACGTGTCCTTTTGGTGACATGCACGCTCCTTTCGTTTAAGTTTATCCACTGAATCTATCAGCTCTTTAATAATATTTTTCTCTTATAATAAAATCAGTGAACAATAAACACTGCAGACTCTAGGAGCTAATAGTACTACTGTCTTGTTGTGTGCTGGACCATGCAGCACTGCTGCAGGCGTGGTGTATCGTAAACGGGCCGGGGCGTTGCTACTATGACGAATCAACGTGACAACGACTTCACAGTGACTACTGATTAGTCTAGGAGACTAGCTAGGAGAGTTTGGCGCATGCACCCGACCGCGGACGCCATGGATGCGCGCTGCGCGCCTGCACCAACGTGCCACAGAGCTCATATAGGCGGTGATATGCATGGTGATGCCAAGATGAGGCCGTGACCTGCTCTCTGCCTTGTGCCCTAATAATAGTACTTGTCTGATCGAGTGATCGATCAAGGTCGATCGTCTGAGTCTGACCGTTAATCACTCATTCAGCCAAATCACGTTTTTTTTAATGAAAAGCTTCAGCCAAACCACGTTGGTGGTGGTGGCTGTTAATTATCACACTAGCTAGCTCAGAGAGGTAATTGCCATCATGCATGGTCATGCATGGCGCGAGCGGTCCGTGTCATCATTTTAATTGAGAATGATCATCGACCTGTTGGTGGGCAGTAGCGTACGGTATATATAGGTGTAATTTTTGCAGATCATACAACGTCGTCAGATTTGGATATTGATGGCGCACGACGACGTACGAGAGTACGATATACGTACGATATGATGGCAAGTCTCTAGCAGTACACTTTGCCGCGGTGAAAAGGATTCGATCACTATATATGCATCCTGATGCATGCCGCGTGCTGCACGATAAACATTGGGCAACAGGCAGAATCCCATAACAATTAACCAGCCAGCAGGCGTAGCTAGGGACTGACGACTGTTGTGATACACATACACATAAGCTGATACTACTACCTCCGTCTCAAAAGGTTAAAATTTTATTTTGTCCTAAATCAAAGTATATTTAAATATATTTTGACTAATATTTATATTACCAAATAATTATCATTAGATCGTCATAGAACATAGTTTTATTACACCTAACCTAGTTGGTGTAAAGAAACATTTATAATTTTTCTATAAATTTAGTTAAACTTAAGATATTTTAACTTAGAATAAAACTAACCATGTAGTACGTAGTTGCTGCCTTGCTGGGACCATCTGGCCATCTGGGAACGGGATAGGTCAATCCTATTTTAGTTAGCGATTGGTTTGTAGGACATTGGGAGCACGGAACCATTTTCGATCTATTCTAGGTGAATATTTGCTAAATGAGCATCAATATCCTCCGTCTTCGAGAACGCACGGTAGCAGACAATGGGTGGTAGGGGACTAGCTCGGGAGCTACGGAGAGGTTTTTCACGTTAAATCATGTGCAACTGAGTGACCTGGCAACGATAGGAGAGGGATGTGGCCAAGCAGGGACGACGGTCAAGCAAAGGGTAGAAGTGAGTGGGAACCACTGGTTGAGTGCAAGAGCAAAGACAAGCCTGAGTTGGTCTGCTTAAGCTAGTCGGGCTGGCCTAGCCCGTGGCTCCGAAGTCGTCTATGGTCTTAGTAAGGATATACAAGGTTAATGTAATCGTCACACAATCACTTCCACATATCCTACCTCTATGAGTACCTACAGTGGAGACCACTCGGTGCCTATTATCTAAAAGGAGAGAGGTGCTCATGGGCACTCTTAACCAGCATAGAAATTATACTTCATCATCAGTCATTCCGTCTTATCGTCAAGGCATACATGACAAATGGAAGGTTTGAAGAAGATAAATCTGCATCTTGTGTTATACCTAACGATGCAATCATCGATGTTCTTTCATGGTTTCAGATGCATTGGATTCAACATATCGACTGCAATTTAGCCTCATTGTTCAACAATGCTTTCTTTTGCATCGAGGAAAGCCATTAGGGAAGAAGACGATAGAAGAATATTGATAAAATACTATATCTTTTTAGTTTTACATTTTTTTTCTTATGTAATTTGAGGATGTACGGTGCCGAGTTTTAATATAACTTTTTCTCTTCCCTTCGCAAAGAAAAGTTACCTACTTATACTATTATGAAAAATAATATGATAACCCTCTTATTTTGCTATTATCTACCCTCATTGTTAACGCATAACCTAAAATAACCTCTAAATTTGCATCAAATGTACCTACATATTACTATAAAATGTCCTAAAATATTCATACACATTCAAAAAATCTATGTGTGTTGCAGTGATTGTTCAATTTCTTCCATGGCTGGTCCCTATGTGTGTAGCAGGGGCCAGTGGGAGCAGGCTGGCTGGGTGTGCCCTCGTGCATGAGCAAAAAACTCCATATAGGTATCATCTTCCACAGTGGCGGATCTAGGATGGAGGCCAAGGGGGGGCTAAATAGTGGATATGTAGGGTTAAAGCTAGAGATCAATAAAAATTTAAGGCTAATCAACCCTAATTTAATCAACAAATCATACTTACAGCAGCGCTGAAGCCCACCCAGCCCCCCCTTTGGATCCGCCCCTGATCTTCCATGGCTTAAAGCAAATGCCATGTTGAATTCGCCATGTTTCTCTTCTATTCCCCATATTCATATTCCATACTCATGTAATTTCTATCGATGTCAAATCAAGGCAGCCCTCGGTTTCAGAGACGAACCCAGGAAAAAATTTAGGGGGGGGCTGAACAAAATTTCTACATCGACTTAGCTCTACTATTACCCCTCGTAAATATACATTAATAATAAAATTCACAAAATATATCTAAAAAATAAAGTTCTCAGCCCACCATACCTTATAAATTTGTGTCTAAAATCAGAAGGGGGGGGGAGCTGGAGCCCCCCTAGCCCCACTGCTAGCTTCGTCACAGCTCGGTTTCTTTTTGATGAATCCAATGCTCAAAAACATTACAAATTGTTTGGTTCCTTTCCTTTCTTCTAATTTAAGTTTTACTAGCAAATATGCCCGTACATTATAACGGGAGAAAAACATCAAATAGCCATTGAAAGTGATGACATAATGTTACATATCTATTTATATTTATCATTTTTATAAAATTTAAATTCCATAATTTATTTTATTGATAACCATGACATCTATGGTATTAGATAGTTAATATTTACAATAATATATAGCTTAGAGACATATTTATTTAATAATGAAAATAGAAATTAGAGAAATCTTATCTTACTCTAGTATTATCTCTTAATATACTTTAGTATTATATTAAAACATGAGAAGTTTGTTGCTAGCTTTAGTTTTTTATTTAGATTATTATTCCTATAAAATATGGTATATCAGTTAAATATGAACACATAGGCTTATGTAGTGTTCATATGACGTAACAACACATCGTGCAAAGGTAGTGGAAACATCTTTTTTATATTTTTACATACTTAAATAAACTATTTAGCAAGCATAAATTTAGGTAAATTAGTAAATCAGTGAGATATGCAGGAATGATGCTAAAACTTTTATCACAAATCAAGCATCACATTAAAAAGGCTACCATAAAATTTTTATAATAATTGGAGCAAGATAACTACAATTTCAATTTTACACTAAAAAGCATAGGCAAGCATCTCCAACAAAAAAAATATACTAAAATTTGTGATATTTTTTGTTTACTATATGGATCTACATATGTAGAGCTGAACAAAATTTGTTTTGTAATTTTAAGATTTTTCTATGAATTTTTACGCATTTACCAATTTTCAACCGAATTAAAGAATAAAAGAAAATAAATTAATAGGACAGACATTTTGTATCTATTTTTTGTTTACTACATGGATCTACATATGTGGAGCTGAACAAAATTTGTTTTATAATTTTTAGATTTTTCTATGATTATTACGTATTTATTAATTTTCAGCCGAATTAAACTAATAGGATATAGAAGATTTTGTATTGGGAACCTTGAAAAAAATCTATTTCCTTTTTCTTTTCTACAAGACGCAGAGGCTAGCGATTCTTCCGAGGACATAGGAGATTTTGCATTGGGAACCCTAAAGAACATTATATTTTTCTTTTCTCTCTAACCAGCGTTAAACGGATGGAGGTTTCCTGACAACGGAAGACGGACAGGACACGGACGGAGGTTTCCGAGCAACAGAAGACGGACAGGGCAGGCAAAAAAGATATTGGCAGACTGAAATTTTCTATCTTTATAGATAGGTATAGATTAGCTTGTACATCCTATTCTGGATTTGTATTTAATTTGTTTGTTTTCCTTAAATTGTCACTGAATTCATTACAATGTTATTCATGTCTGCTAGAATCAGTATTGCATCACTATTTTACGTGTGTGTAACTAAATGTTCCCTATGTTTTTTTTCTTTTTTATCATCACGGGAAAAAACCATTGGAGGGAATTTTACTGAAGATTATCCTGGTCGGATCAATCTATCACTGCAGCTACCGAGTAACGGCCACCCTGAGACACTGAACTTAATTGCCACTAGTAGTACTTCAGAGCTACACCGCCCATATGCTCTTTGCTATAACGGAACAACCCCAGACACGGAGAGTCGTTTGGGGTTGGGGGCACGTGAACTGTCAGGTCTCTAGTCGTGATCGATCTCTCCATTCTCCAATATGCATTGCACACACCACTAGCTAGACAACAACAGCAATGGTACCAGAGGTGCACAATTAATGCATGTATACATATAAATGTCCGGGCATGGCAACACGACGCCACTAAACGACCGAAACGTACACCTTTTTATCTTATCTTGTTTCCAAGCACAGTGACGGACACTGGATCAAACACAGGAACATCCATATGCACGAACAATTAGCTCCTATATGAGATCACTTTAATTAGGGCGACCCGGCCAACCACACTGCGGGCCGGCATGCACGGACACGGAGCGGACGGTGCACATATGCTTCGCTCGACAGCGACCGGCCGGCCGGCGGCCGGACGACGACGACGACGACGACTACGGGCGCCAGCCGTACACCCAGCCAGCCTGCTCCCTCTGGCCGCTGCAGAACTGCACCATCCACGGGCTCGCGCGGACGCCGAGGCAGAGCACCCCCTTGGTCCGCGGCTCAGCAGGATCGTCGTAGTAGCCGCAGCACTCCTGCTCGCGGGCTTCGACGGAACCGGAGCCGGAGAAGAGCCAGCGTGTAGAGGACGACGAGGACTTGACCGACGCGGCCGACGATGAGGACCTCGACTTACCGAAGGCGAGGCGGCGGAAGACGGTGGCGATGAACCCGACCTTGACCCACTTGAGCTTATACCCGAAGTACTTGCCGCCGCTGCCAGTCTTGCCGCCGTGGCGCCGGGCGAGCGGCACGCCGCCGCGGAGGTAGTAGGATGGCGGCGGGGTGATGACCGGCGCGACTGCGGCGGCGGCGGCGGCCAGCATCGTCCGGGAGGAGGAAGAGTAGGCGTCCTTGGGCGTCCCCGGCTGGGACTCCCACACGAACGGCACGGCGCCGGTCCCCGCGCCGTAGTAGCGGAAGGACGGCGGGTTCCCGGCCGAGCTCTCCCTGGTGAGCAGGCGCGCGTAGAACTCGCCCTCGTGCGCGATGCGCAGCGGGCTCTGCGGCTTGCTGTTGCTGGGCGGCGGCGTCACCGCGCCGCCGCCGCCGCGGGCGCCACCGGGGCTCGGAGCTTGCGGCGGCGGCGGCATCGTGCTTCTTCTCTCGATCTCGATCGGCCGTGGAGCGAGCGGGCCGGTGGTCAGCCGGCCGCCAGTGGGAAGCGGTGGTGTGGTGGAAGTCGTCGCCGCGGCGTGCGTGGGAGATGTGTCGGTCGCGGCGCGAGCGCGATCGAGTTCACGATCCAAGAACTCGCTCGGTGAGCGATCCGATGGCGCGCGCGGCCGGTTTTATACGCGGGACGGGAGCTCGTGTCATGTGCCGCTTGCTCGATCGGTGGCTCGCTTGTGGCTTACGATACAGTACCGCACCTTTCTGAGGTCGTTTTACCAAGTGAGAGAGATCGTGTCACTGGAAGGTGATCAGAGCCAGTGATGAGGCAGTGACACTGTTTCAGCTACCTAGCTCACGCCTGCGCGCCACCTTTGGGTGAGTTATACAGGGAGATGGTGGAGTCGTCGAGAAGTTCTCGGAAAAAAGAGAGCGAAGGCGCCATGCATGATCGATCACCAAGCAGTATTCCCACCATTATCGGCCTGGCCCTGGTCCCTGGCTTTGCACCGCCAAAAGCACTGTAGCTGAGCAACCGTGCTGAAAACAAAGCTCGACGGCCGGCAATGCGCGCCCATCTCGTTCCGCATGCCCTACCCCAAGTTTTTCAAAGTCAAAGGAGCAGCAATCCGGGTGAAAACAAGGACGACAAGGAAGCAAAGCTACAGGAGCCCGTACGGTGAATAACCAATAACGGTTGAATCGAAGCACGAGGGCGGTTGGCTATATTCCGTTTCCAGCCTGCTGCTGGATTCGTTGAGAACATACTCGCGCATAAGGTTCACATTTATGGGTTAAAAAAAACCTGTTTCACTGACTGGTGGTTGTGGTCAGAGGAAGGCACGCACAGCAGTATCCCCCACCCATTACTCAGATTGATTATTATTGATGATAGAGTAAAGTGTATTGTCTATCTTTTTTCTCGATCACGCGAAAAGTGTGTCTTTATATTAAGGTAGAAAAAAATATTTATTACAACATTACCTTAGTGGCGTCCTAGGTCAATAAAGTTTACATAGATGCTCAAACTCTCTAGTGTACTGAAAGCTATGCTATTATATTGGACATTGATCAACCTGAAAAGGGGCGCCCGCTTGGAGGCCTATGTCCCGGCTCATAGAATACAACATTTTAGGTCTTAACCTCTATTAAGGTCTCAGTGGCCATTTAGATGGATCTAGACTTGCGCTCATATGCCATTAAGAAAGGACTGGATTGCTTGACCAAAAAACAAAGGATAGTGCCAAAATGGATTAAGCATATGAAAAAGAAAGGCTATAAGATTCTTCATGGGCCATTTAGTAAGAGTGACATCTTCTTCTCTTTTTTCAGGATAGGACATGGCCTGCTCTCCTTCCGTTTCATGGTAAAGTGGCGGCTTTGGTCTTGGCCGAGGGAAGACGGCAGGTTGGTTGTGGACTTGTGGCTCAGTTAGGAGAGCAGAGTTTTGACGGATGATGGCGTGATGACTCGAGACTAGGGCACAACAGTGGTGAGGCAGCATAATGGGTAGCGGCGATGACGCATGACGGTGGCACAGAGAAAGGAATAGAGAAAGGAAGAGAAAAAGAACATGTGATCGAGGGTGCTATGAGAAACTCAGTGTGATGGTATTGAATTTTGCTAAAGACTGTACCCTCGAATGCGAAGAAAATTGCTTGTTAAAGTTTCGCTACCTGCACACACCATCCACCACCTGCATTGCCTTCATGCCTCCACCTGTGCACGTGTCATTCATCCAAGCTATGGGCGCACACGATAGAGTTTGGACCTAGGGTCCATCTAATTTTCTTCCTGCCAAGGTACGCAAAAATAGTGCCATGCAAAACTGCCAAAACATTTGCATATGCCTACAAAGTCAAACTATCACATTCCACCTCCTAATGAAAGAGTAAAATTTAGAATTTAATTTTTATGATTTGAGCGTCTCAAGGCAAGCTATATTATTCATTGGGTGTACTAAAAAACGAGTGGGTCAAATTTTATGCCACTATTGCGTACTCGCTCCGAGTCGACTCTTTTTAACTTTGACAAAAAGTATATATATTATTATATATAATTAACAAAATTAGATAAATCTTTAAATATATTTTTATGATAAATTTATTTAAAAATATAAATATTGTTACTGTTTTCTAAAAATTTAATTAATATATCTTATAATTTTTTTTTTAGACGGAGGAAGCATGTATGTACTAGTAGTGCATAGGGTAATAGGCAAGGTCGTCCATCTTATAGCTTGGATACACAACTAATCATGATTCAAAGTAACTTGATAACACTTTTTTTTTAAAAAAAAAAGTCCGTTCTCACCCCTAAAAAAATATAAGTCCCCCACGTTCGAAAAAAAATGTAAGTCAACAGTAGGCTTAATAACTTATTCATCTAAAGGAAATGATAACTTAATGAAACAATTCACACTGGATTGGTCCGCTACATATTTTGAAGGGCTTGATATAGACTTTCAAACGAGAACTTGAATAGTTTGTCGACTCCAAGCAGTCCAATTGAACTTGATGAGAACAGAAATTATAACAGTTTATTACACCTTGTCGATCATTATGTCTAACTATATAGTTAAATAATACGATATGTCCTTCAAAATTCATCAGATATGGACATCTCCAGAAGAGTTCATCCCGGACAGGTTCATGCCTGGCGGGGAAGGGGGAGGCGTGCGGTTGACCATCGGCATAGCAAGCAGCAGGAGGCAAACAAGGTGATGATGATGCCGTTCGGTGCCGGACGAAGGATCTGCCCGTGGATGGGATACGCCATGCTTCACCTTGACTACTTCCTCGCCAACCTCATCACGGACTTCGAGTGGCGCCGTCCGACGATTGAAGGGGAACAAAAGGTGGATCTCGAGGCGGACCATGGGTTCTTCACCAGTGGCGGGCGCAGGATTTCAGGGCTGGGTATTCAAAAAAAACTTGACAACTAGTAAATGGCTTCAAATTTTTTTGACAACCAAATGGCTCATATTCGACATGTATAATGCCATATATGATATATACTATATATACTTCATGTTACCAATGGAGTTTGAGAATATTTTTGCGTAATTCACCTTTGCACGAGTGTGACAAGTTGTTTTTCTTGTATACACTAATACACATATGTATAAATACTATATATACAAATTTTTTTGCCAAAATTTTTGGGTCCAATGAACACAATTGTGCCCGCCACTGTTCTTCACCACCATGTCCAAACCCCTGCGAGCACGCGCTGTGCCCATCGAGGGCTCGCTTACCATACCATGACGGCCGGCGCATACACAGGGGCGCTGTTCATGTTCGCGCTTGGTCTCTCCATGCATTTTGTTGCTTGATTGATGCGTTTTGGGCACCTGGATCAGGATGGCTATATGGGCGCTGATGATGTGATGTGCCTGGGAGGCGGCGTCCAAGCAAAAAGTCCATACATGACGATGCATTTGCGCCTTCAATAAGACCAACGATCATATGTGTTTTAGTGTCGTTTTCAAGTTTGGGCAGTAAAAATAATCATAGTATAAGCCATAAAATGCATGATGGAGAGTTACTCACCAAGTCACCAATGTAATGAAAACTTGTATTATTATTGCTCAAAGAGATATGGAGAGAGGTTTCGTGATTATAAAGACGGCTGCCATTAGCACCTTGTCCTAGATCAGGATTTTTTTTTCTCTTATTTAGAGCATCTCCAACAGTTGGCCATTTGCAAAAACCATAAAAATTACTCTCCAACAGTTGGCCATTTGACTTATGCATTTTGCCAAACTTGGCATTTGATGGACCAAAGTAGGCATTTTTGCATAGGCTCTTTGGTTTGGCAAATTTAGAATCCCGGGAATCCATGACTTCTTGTCCACGCTCGGTCGCCTCCTTCCCCCTCCCGGTCGCGACTCTTTTTTTTTCCCGCCCGCGCGTGGCTATTTCCTTTTCTTCGCGTCCTTTTCATCGCGCCGCCTCCCGTCGCGCCTCCCATCGCCGCCTCCCCACATTGCACGCGCGTGTGAAAGAAGGTACGACGAGACGACGGGGCGATGCGCCTTCGGCCGAGACGACGGTACGACGAGACGACGGGGCGAGACGACGGAGCGCCGCCGCGATGTACACCGGCGATCGATGGCAATCTCCGATGAAATCCTCGATGGAATTGGCGGCAGAATTTCCCGCGCGCGCGAAGGATAGGAATCGCGGCAAGAGCGCGAAAAAAAGGAATATCCCGGTGGGTCCACAATTTAGGAGAATGGCAACTCAAAAAATGGCCAACTGTTGGAGATCTCCTCTTTTTCCCTTTGGCAAATGGTTCTTAGACTTGGCATTTTCCAACAAATGGCAAAGTACAAATGGCCAACTGTTGGAGATGCTCTTAGATATCCCAATAATATGTATAGTGCAACCAATATGTGGGTGTGTTTGCTGCTTGGAATTCGACTTATAGCCCACTGGGCCGGTTCGGGGTTGATGGGCTGCGGGTCGTCGTCAGCTGATGAAATTGGTCCAAGAAGCTATACAGTTTAAAGCCCAGACCGGCCCATTCACGTCATGCATTATTGCAGCGGACGCAACGGCGTGCGTGCGTGACCGGTGCGCCATCCTCGTGACAGAATTACTGTGCAGGGGGGAGTGGGGGACGCGTCAGCACGCCAGCATGTGATAACAAAAACCCAGAGACAGCATGAGTGCGCCGTTGTACCATGATATTTATGATTGCCCGTCCGTGCATCGCGCATCACGTACGTACTCCTACTAGATCTGCTTTTGCGTCGCCATGATGCAGGGCATGACACCGTAGTCTGTATTGCAGAACGTATTTGTATGTTTCTAATATAAAAATAGACTCATAAGTCTATATACGGCTGTAGAAATACGAGGACGGGTGAAGACGAATCCTAAGCTCCTAACAGTGTCATATATGTGGCCTCAGAGTCACAGGCCGGTCCCGGGCAAGCAGGGCGACAGTGGCAGCAGCAAGCATTACATCGTCAGAGAAGCAGATCATGTCTATTCTACTGCATGACCGGGCCCATGATTAGCTCGTGAGACGACGAATTGGAAAGGATGGCCGTACGAGGCTGTTTGCTCAAAAAAATCATGGCAAAAAATATTATTCATTAATTTATTATAAAGGGAAATCTACTGTTAACTAATATAAAAAATACTACTGATAAGATAAGTAAACGGACTGCTACCATGTTTAACCGGAAGGATTTTCGAGGCAATAATAATATAGTAAGAGTACGTAGGTTTTGTTCGCTGATGAACGTGCAGATCGGACAACGAACCACCGACCAGACCGCCTCCTGGGGAGAACAAAACATCTGCATTTTGCTTCAGGCTGGAACTGGAACTCTGCACTGCATGGACGCATGTAATCTGCCAGGTCCTCTACGGAATTTCTGGTTTTTCTGCTAGCACCTGTAAATTGGAGTCCGCTGCCCGCCCCCAAACCGAAGCAGAATTTCTTGCAGCTATTACTGTTAAAAAAAAGTCTCATTAAGTTGCCCGGGCCGGCCCTTCACGGGTTAATTTACTGACATGATGATTTTTTTTTTACGATTGTAAAGAAATTTATTACCCGCAGCAAGAAGCTGCTAAGATGGTTACAGAGTTAAGGTCTACTTGGAGTAGAGCCTGAAACAGAGTACAAATGAGGCCACAAACAGGCCTGGTACAATTACAGTTTTGGAATGTAATCATCGAGGTACGGGCCTGTTTTGCTAAAGTATCAGCTGTAGAATTTTGACTTCGGTTGATTTTGAAGAGTTGAGTCTGAAGAGTGGCTGCAGCATTGATGAAAACTTGTGTAAACGGTTTGATTCTCCACTAGGGCGGGTTTTGTTGGTTCTCCTGATGGAGAAAATGCACCAGTTGCTGGGAATCTGAAAGAAAGCTGCAGAATGGAATTTGAAGAGCCTGAACAATAGATACTCCAAGAGCTAGTGCTGCAGCCTCAGCCATGAGAACGGAGTGGCAGCGCTGAAGTTTAGCTTGGACATAGATGTATTGAGGCGGCTGTACCTGAAAATTTAGGATAAATATGCCTAGACCAGCATTGTTAGCAGATATATTTAGATCATCAGGGGTTACTGCTGCATCAACATAACATCTTGAACCCTGGAGGTTTGCTGGTAGGGGGCAATAGTGTGCTGCTGGCTGTTGTAGAATTTCCTGCAAAACTGAAAGTTGATTACCTTGGTTTTGAGCAATATGAGATGATGCCTGGGCTGGAATTTGCTCATTTTGTGTCGCGTAGGCTTGGATGGCCTGATGAACCTGAGGTGCTGTCCAATCCTTTCTGTTGAAATGGTAGTCATTCCTGGCTTTCCATATGAACCAGAGAGTATAAAGAAACTTGGTCAATAGAGCGTCAGGAGTGGTATCATTAACAATAAGGGTTATCGTTGATTGGACACCATCAATTTCAGGGGTAAAATTAGCTGTGTTGATGGAAGGGTTGGCTGTGAGCCATACCTGACGTGGGAGGGTGCATTGGAAAAACAGATGGTAGTCATCTTCAATCATGTTGCATCTATCACATGTGTTATTACCTGCGGATGAAAATCTGGTTGCTCTGTCAGCTGTGGCTAAGGCCCTTCTTATGAGTCTCCAGACAAAGGTTTTTATGACAGGAGGGATACAGGGATCACAATATCACAGGGGTAACAGAATCTAGCAACCGACAACATAGCAGTATATCAATACTGTGTATACGATCACATCAATGCATGGCGCGGTAGATTCCATCATGATCCATGACCATGAGGTTTCGGGTACATATGTGGCTCTTGACGCCTCCTCTCGTGAGTACTAGTTGTCACGTGACATTGCCTGACAGGTGGGGCCGATGCCTTTATTTGGGGGCGCCCTGGGTCCACTGCGCAGTGCTACTTTTGGATTATATATTGCTTGTGAGAAGAAGACGGACACGTCACGCACGCAGGTCGCCGCCAGGTTGAGGAAGAAGGGAGAGGAATAGAGGATCTGCGTGTCTTGTGGGAAATCGGAAATTCGGAATAGCCCTGTGCCCGGGCGTTGGTCCGTGATCTCGGAACAGTTTTCGTGGCGCACGAGATGACACAAACCAATCCAATCATGCAGCAATGTTAACGGCGTTGGCGCTGCTGGGCCTGAGAGACTGGGAGAGCCGGAGAGGGAGCAATGCCCCGGGGGGGGGGGGGGGGGGGGGGGGGGGGCTGCGACGGACGGCCGTTCCGTACGGCACGAATAGGCACATCCGATCTGTATTTCAATTGACGACTCTTTCTGGTTACAATGTTTTTTAAATATCACGCAGTAGGATTATAGGATAGTATAGTTCCTTGTCTCATTATACCGCAACTTGTACAATCGTTGGTATTCGGTTGGTTATGCTCGTCAAAGTATTTGTGTTAGGAACAACCGGAGCAAACCTGCAGAGAGTCGGAACAAAAAAGACTGCTTCGTCGAGTTGGAGTGGTGGACAGTGGATACTGTACACACTGTGCATGTAGTGAGGCCTCTCTACAGGACCATTTTAACTTTCGGAAGCTCGAGCCTCCAGGCCCGTGGTGGTCTCTGGGCACAGTAGGCCGTAGTTCTGGCCATTCGATTTTACCATCCAGACACGGCGGGCGTGATCCACGGATCAGCAGCCCATGAACCCCCCCGGGGCCAGGTCCCCCCAATCCAAGCTACAGCCTACAGGTTACGTCCTCGCCCGGCCCGGCAGCCACCAACCCAACGGAAGACACCGACCCGACCGGACCGGACCGCCGCGCCACCCACCCACCCCCACCTCGTCAGTTTCGTCAGCGGGCACGGGGTGAAAACTGCTGTTGTTTCCGCGCACCTACCAGCACGGCAGCACCGCCTTTTCCTCCCACTCCATCTCCTGGGAGGGCTCACAAGCCACAGCGCACCGCGCACCTACGCTCGTCGTCACCATTCACCAAGCAGGTCGCGAGGCGAGGGGTTTGTACTACAAAACTTTCTTTACGTCTCCCCACCAACGCCGCGCCGCGCTAAAAAGCGGACCGCGGACGGGACACGCACCCCGGCATCCGCACGCTGCTGCCGCTACGGACAGCCAGAGCCGAGAAAACCTGCAGCAGCGCTCACGGTCACGGGCGCGCACGCACCCGCCCGGGTAGGACAGGACAGGACACTCCCATAGTCCCATTGCCTTCGCCCCGCTCGCCGCTCCCCCACTCCGCTACACTCATCAGCGCTGCGGAAGTGCGGCGGTGCTCCTCTCCTCGGCCGGACGCCCGCGATGGCGGGAGTGGCGGCGCAGGCGCAGCGCGCCGTCGGCGGCGTCCCCGCAGGTGGCGGCGAGCAGGCGGCGGCAATGCGGGCGCGCGGCGAGGTGGACACGTCGTCGCCGTTCCAGTCCGTGCGCCAGGCCGTCGACCTGTTCGGCGGCGGGGCTGCCGCCGTCTCCCAGTGGCGCCACCCGCCGCCCGTCGTCCACCTCCGCCCAGAGGTCAGTCAACCGGAGCCCGCCGCCCCGCCCCGCCCCGGGTAGTACCTTTTTTGCTTGCGGCTTTATTTTTGTTTATTATGCAGCCGCGCGGCACGGCAGTGGCCTTTCGCTTTTTCAAAGCGCAGCGCAGGAGGGTGGCGGCGGCATGCTTGCCATCGCGCTGCTTTCTCAGCCAATACCTTTTTTCAAAGAAACTTCGCATCTCCTGATCAATTTAGTTTGAGATCGGCCGTGCCTGTACGGATTTGAATTTTCAAGGGGTACCAATTCATAAACGCGAGGGTTTTACTTCTAACTTGCTTTCTAGTACTAGCATTGTTGTTTGTATAGCAGCCGTGGTTAGGTTTCTGGGTTTAATTTGGGGGTGGTCAGGGCAGACGACATCCGAACTACGCAGCATTCTTTTCGAGTTTCGGCGAAGTGGTTGGGCGTCATTGGTGTGGGTGATTGTGACAGGCCATTGTGGCCTTGTGGGACTTTGGAATCAATCTGGAGCCGAAAGAAACCAAATGCATGATGGCATTTACTACTAGCTACTAGTAAGCTGGGTGTCCTCTTCGGTCCGACATTGTTGAGGAATAGAGGTCCACTATTAGATCTTGATGCTGTTGGGTTATGAATTATGAGCAGTCACCAGCCTCTCGCTTTGTCTGTTGCACACTTACAGGTTACAAGCACTGTATCCTGAAAGAGATGAAATATAGTGCAGCATAACAGGATGTAAAGGTAGTAGTAGTAGTACAACATTACAACTGACTAGCAAGCATGAATTGCCACACTTCATTACAGTATGCTGGTGTTTATGTTTTACTGTTGCTGTTACACATCATCACCTGATTTTTTTTCATTTCTCCTAAAAAAGATGGCCATATTTTTACTTGACATTTTTTTTTGCAAGACACAAGTTGTTAGTTTTGTCCAATTTACAACCCCATATAGTTTGCTTGGGATCCTGGTTTGTCACAACTCACAACTAGGAAGAAGTTATGGTTTGAATGTATTATGTATTATTACTCGAGGAGACAACTAAGTAAACTATTGGCATTATTTGTACTCCCTTCATCCCAAATTATAAGTCATTCTAAGAATCTTGGAGAGTCAAACTATCCTAAGTTTGACCAAATTTATATGATAAGATAATAATTATTATGATACCAACTAAGTATCATTAGATTATTCTTTAATTATATTTTCATAGTATACTCACTTTATGTTACAAATCTTAGTATTTCTCTCTATAATTTTAGTCAAACTTGAAAATGATTTGACTCTCTAAGGTTCTTGGAATGACTTATAATTTGGAATGGAGGGAGTAGGTATGTCAAGACTACTATTAGTATGATCTTTGATACAGGTCCTAGTGTGGAAGTGCTTAGATCAGAGTACAGGAGGATGCCAACAATTTTGGCATTAGCTGAACATGTGAGGCACCCAAGGATTTAGATAGGATGTTGGAGTCACTACTTTATTACTAGCTGGTCTCTGTAGATGTAATATAAGAATCAGGAGGCAATTGAATAGTTGTATTTTAGAGTGTTTTTTTTAATCTTCTAAGTCTTTCAGTGTAAGACGTTGCCAATGTTTTTCAGTATTAGTCCCAAGTATACTTTCTTATGAATTGCATGGTGAGGACTGATGAAGTAACCTATGGAAATTTAAGTTGGAATTACTGGTCGTCGTTGTTGCCAATTTTTATCTTCTAGTCGCTGTTTGGCTTGCTGTTGATTGCCATGTTATTCAGAATATATAAGGGGATTTCAGTTTGAACTTTATTCTTCACCTTCGCATTAGATGTCCAATTTTGAACATATTTCTTCAAAGAAGTGTTCTCCCTCTATGCATTTTTTCAGTGTAGTGTGTACACTGTACAGTTCACATTTCTGTTCTTCACAAATAAAATCTGTAACTCTGTCCATGGGCACCATTTATTTCAGGAAGAAGAACTTATGAAAGTTGAGGAACAAACAGTGAAGCTGGAGATGGAACTTTTTGTTAAGGAAAAGGAAACATTTAAGGTCTTGAAAGAACTACAGGAAACAAAGCATGTTATAGATGCCTTGAAAGTACAAATAGAGAAGGTAACAGCGGAGGACACAAATGCGGCAAAAGGCCATGCTGATACAGGGATCGTACATCCACTTCCTGCTGTCGAACAAAAAACCAGTAGCCACACCGAGCCATCAATCCAGAGCACAAAAGGTACACAGTCCCCACTAACCACGTTGATCAAGCTGAATCAGGCAAAAGCATTCCTTAACACGGACACTGTCAACATGTTAAAGAGCCAGATAGAGAAGGAGAAAGGGTCACTTGAGAAAACCCGCGAAAGGTTACAATTCAACCTGGGGAAGGCTTCATCATTAGAAACAGATTTGACCAAAACTGTTGCACAGCTGCAGGTAGTAAAAACTCCACAACCTGTCCTTGAGCCTTCTGAAATCTGGTTGCAGATGAAGCACTTGAATGCTGAGAAAGCAAAGCACAAGAAGGTGTCAGAGGATTTGAGGAATGAGATTTGTGAATTGACAGCTGCAATCGAGCACACAAGGTCTAAGACAAAGACTATGCAGTTCAGAATCGTCATGGCTGAGAAACTAAAGGAAGCCTCCCAACGTGGAGAATCTATTGCTCTTGCAGAGATGAAAAAACTGAGCAACGGGTGGGACCTGAACGCCAATACTTCTGATGTTACACTCTCTGTTGAGGAGCACTCTACGTTTGTGCTCAAAGCACAAGAAGCGGACAGTGCCGCTAGGAAGAAAATTGACGCAGCAATGCAAGAGCTAGATCAAGCAAACCAGTGTAAGCTAGAACTCTTGGAAAGAGTAGAGGAAGCAACGGCAGCTGTCGAGACGAGCAGGAAGGCTCTGGAGGAGGCCCAGAGGAGGGAGGAATCTGAAAACAAAGCCAAGCTAGCAGCTGAAGAGACGCTCCGAAAACTGCGGTCAGACCAAATAATCCAGAACTGGCGCCCGATCAGCAACAGTTCAGTAAAATTCAAGAACACGGCACTGGCAGCGCCCCGGCGAGCAGCAGGCTCTGGGATATATGACGTGAACGGCCTGAGCCTGGTGACCACGGGGCCAAACAACGTGAAGACGGTGTCCATCGGTCAGATCCTGAGCATGAAGCTGGACCGCGAGCTTGAGATGACAAAGACCACCAACACGAGGAAGAAGGTTTCTCTCGGGCAGATCCTGAGCCAGAAGTACGAAATGTTCTCCCCGTTGAGGATAGACCACGACTGCGCTTCGCGCAAGCAGTTCCAGCCGAGGAGGAAGAGGATGGGGTTCGTCGTGTACGCGCTGCTGCTCGCGAAGCAGAGGCATAGGAGGAGGAAGGCTGCCTCCTGCACTCACGGTGGCTTCAGCTAGTTTAGTTCGGATGGTCAGTGCTCAGCTGCGCTGTAGTCGTTTATATATTTTACAATAAGAGATCGGAATAATCGTTACATTTGTAATTAGTTAGTTCTATGAACAAAGTTGGTATTTTTAGTACTAGCTACTCCCTGTTCTGGCCACACTTGCTGTTGAAGGGTCAGACGTCAGTGCCAGTGTGCCACACTGCCAAATGGTTTCGTAGTATGGTCAGGAAGTACATCAAATACCTGGCTGGCGAGTGGCGTGTATGTCTCGAGTTGGCGAATTGCACGTCGCTCAGGTGCGCCGCCGTGTAGCTTACTCCCAGCAACAAATATGTTGGTCTCGAGTTGGTGAATTGCCACAGCGCTCTGTCGCAACCTAGCCGCGCTCCTTACTGGGCCAAAATGCTACCAGTGCTCGTCGATGGGCTCGACCATCCTCTGCCAACCTTTTTTTTCTCACTAGTGGGCCTCAAGTACGGCCTCTATTTTCTCTACATGTCGCGCATGTGATATTGTGATCGAAAGCCCATGGACCGCGGAATCCGCTGTCCCGCGTCACCCGGAGCGCGCGAAAACCACGTCTTCCCGCCACGCCGCGCGCCAACTCCCGCCAAAACGCGCCGCCTTCATCCCCACCCTCTACCCCCAAATCCAAATCCGCCCGCCTGCCGCAGCCCCGAGCCCCCCATTCCCGCGCCTCGGCCCCTTCCTCTAGCAGCCCCGCTCGCTCTCTTCCGGCCTCGCGCTCCGTCTCCGAACCCGCAGGCAGCCATGGACGTCAACGAGGAGGCCATGGCGGCGCACAAGCGCGCCTTCCTCGACTTCCTCGACCAAGACGTAAGTCCCCTCGCCGTCCCTAGCGCCGCCGCCGGTTCGCCGGGTACTCGGCTGACGTTCTTGCCCCTCATCGCAGGTTGGGAAGGGGGTTTACATGCAGGCCGTCCGCGACATGGTCCAGAACAAGCGCCACCGCCTCATCATCGGCATGGACGACCTCCGCAACCACAACCTCGATCTCGCCCGCAGGTGCCCCGCCGCTGCCTCCCCCTCACTTTCTCGTGCGCTTCTGTTGTTGTTCTGTTGGGCAAGTTCCTGCCTCTCTGGCTGATACGGTCTGCCCTTGCGTGTGAATAGGGTGATTCGAAGCCCCGGGGAGTATATGCAGCCGGCGTCGGACGCGGTTTCGGAGGTGGCGAGGAATCTAGATCCCAAGTTTCTGAAGGAAGGGGAGCGCGTGATGGTGGGCTTCTCGGGGCCGTTCGGGTTCCACAGGGTCACGCCTAGGGATCTCATGTCCTCCTTCATCGGCACCATGGTCTGCGTTGAGGGCATCGTCACCAAATGTAATGGCTCACTTCCCCCTTTCAGCAGATGGACCACATTGTTGTTATGATCTGATTCCAGTCATACTGCTTGTTGAATGCACTTTGTTTACATGGTTCTAGATTGTGTTGTCAGGGTCTTTTGAACAAGCTCCAATTAAACTATATGATTCTTCTTGCTGGTGGATAGAAGTTTTGTGGTAGTTCGATTGGTACCTTTGTGGTAAAGGGAAACTGCAAAACAGAATGGGTAAAATTGTGCTTGTTAGCTGTGTCATGAATGACAGTGTCAGAATGACTGAGCTACTCGAATTTGTAGAAACTTTAGTGTTGACTTATGTTAATTCATCACTAATGTTGTGCATGTAGCATACTAATTTGATGCTAACTACTTGGTCTATCAAATTATTAGTCCACGCCCAGCAATTTACTAATACTTAAGCATAGACAGACACCAGATTTCTAGTGAAGTACCTCTACACCTTTGAGTGCTAATCTTATTTTTCCTCCTGAAAAAACAGGCTCGTTGGTAAGGCCAAAAGTTGTTAAGAGCGTTCACTTCTGCCCTGTGACTGGGGACTTTCTATCGCGTGAATACAGGGACATCACTTCTTTTGTAGGCTTGCCTACTGGCTCTGTTTATCCAACAAGGGTATGCTCCTATTTGCTCTCTGCAATTTCATTAAATCAACCACTTTGGTACTGTAGTTGTAATGCTGCTCAATCTGCAATGGCTAGGATGAGAATGGTAACTTGTTGGTCACCGAGTATGGAATGTGTGAATACAAGGATCACCAGACATTGTCCATGCAAGAAGTGCCTGAAAATTCTGCACCTGGACAGCTCCCAAGAACTGTCGATGTTATTGTCGAAGATGATCTTGTAGATTGTTGCAAACCTGGTGATCGTGTCTCAATTGTCGGTGTATACAAGGCTCTACCAGGGAAAAGCAAGGGAAGTGTTAGTGGTGTGTTCAGGTTAGTTCAGCTATGACTATGACCCTCCCCAAAGCTGGCTTCAATTTACCTATTTCCGAAGTATGATGTGGTTTTGTATTACTATGTCTGTAGAACTGTCCTTATCGCAAATAATGTGTCGCTTCTTAACAAAGAGGCAAATGCACCTGTCTATACTCGGGAAGATCTGAAGCGGATGAAAGAAATATCAAGGAGAAATGACACCTTCGACGTGCTGGGAAACTCACTTGCTCCATCCATATATGGTCATCTATGGATAAAGAAGGCAGTAGTACTACTGATGCTTGGTGGCGTTGAGAAGAATCTAAAAAATGGAACTCACTTGAGAGGGTAAGTGATGTTTCAGATCATTACTGATACATGATTTTATTGATTGTGCTTTATTTATTTATTCCTATATTTTGGCATACAGAGATATAAACATGATGATGGTGGGAGATCCTTCAGTTGCCAAGTCCCAGCTCCTAAGAGCTGTGATGAACATTGCCCCTTTGGCTATCTCAACAACTGGCAGGGGTTCATCTGGTGTTGGTTTGACTGCTGCTGTGACTTCTGATCAAGAGACTGGTAAATTACGCAACTCTACTTAGTGCATTGGTGTTCATTTTCCTGTAAAAGCCACATGACAAATTTCTGTTCAGGGGAAAGAAGGCTTGAAGCTGGTGCCATGGTTCTTGCTGATCGTGGTGTTGTCTGCATTGATGAGTTTGATAAAATGAATGATCAAGACCGAGTTGCTATTCATGAAGTCATGGAACAGCAAACTGTAACCATTGCAAAGGCAGGAATACATGCCTCGCTAAATGCGAGATGTAGTGTAATTGCTGCAGCAAATCCAATATATGGAACTGTAAGCTCTTATCTCATTTCTTTCCCTAGCTCCATAAGCGTGCTCCATTTGATTGGTTGTTGTTTCTGACAATACTTTCTGGCCTTATGACAGTATGATCGATCATTGACGCCAACAAAGAATATTGGGCTTCCCGATTCACTGCTTTCCCGTTTTGATTTACTTTTTATTGTTCTTGATCAAATGGATCCTGAGATTGACCGGCAAATTTCAGAACACGTTGCTCGAATGCATAGATATTGCACTGATGATGGAGGTAGCTTTGCTATTTTACAGTCAAATAGATTTGTTCAGTTCTTCAATTCTTTTCATTTGCTTAATAAAAGACAAACCTCATAAACTGTAGGAGCAAGGTCTCTTGATAAGGATGGATGTGCTGAAGAAGACGATGGTGATGCTATTTTTGTTAAGTATGATAGGATGCTCCATGGTCAGGATAGAAGAAGAGGAAAGAAAGCTAAGCAGGATAGGCTAACTGTCAAATTTGTGAAGAAATATATTCATTATGCAAAGAACCTTATTCAACCAAAGCTCACTGACGAGGTAACCTTTTCCACTATTTTGCATTAATATACCATGTTTTCCTCACACCAAGTTGAGGGCTTGAATGTGCACTGAAAACATGAGATAACACTCTGTACGACATGGATCTCACTGCACATCAGCCCATACAGTGACACTGCATGTGTCTTGAGTGTTTATGGAAGAGCTACAGGTCTGATCCATGCAGAATTTAGAATTTGTATGATATCACTCAATCTGCCAACAGTTCCAGCTCCAGGAATTTCTGGACCAAGTGATGACCACAGCTCCAAAAAATTCTTGGAGCTGGAACTCTGCCAAACAGGCCTTTATTTTTCATTGCAATGTGACCTTGTGTGGGCTGCTTTCTTTTTCCTTTTCAATACACTTCCTGTATTTCAGTATTTTTTTATTGTATTCTCAATTCTTCAAGAGATGAAGAGAATCTCTTACAAAATACAAAGGTCTCCCTTCAGATATAGCATTGAAATTCTTCTGCTGCAGGCATCTGATCATATTGCTACTTCATATGCTGAGCTCAGGGATGGTAGTGCAAATGCAAAGGTTTGATTCAAGCATGGCTGTCTGCTGTCTCATTAATGGTATATGTTTGTATCTCGCATTTGTTTACCTTTGTGTTTTACAGTCTGGTGGAGGTACACTTCCAATTACAGCAAGGACACTGGAAACCATAATCCGTCTATCCACAGCTCATGCCAAGATGAAACTGAGACATGAGGTATTTTGTTAATTCCACTCGCAACCTACCCACATCAACTCTCTGGATCAACCACAGTTCATATTTGTTTGCTCATGATTTTCCTGAAACTTCACCAAGAAATGAAGCAATTTCTCCATTTTAGAAACAGTTTAATTTTTGGAAGGTTAACTGAGCCATTTGTCCTTGAGAGAATCACATCATGGCAATGTCTTGCAGGTTCTGAAATCCGATGTTGAGGCTGCATTGCAAGTTCTAAATTTTGCAATATACCACAAGGAATTGACTGAGATGGAAGAGCGTGAACAGAGAGAAATGGAGATGAAACAGCAAGCTGATCATGATGCAGGTGCAACTGGTGGCACTGAGGATGGGCATGGAAGGTGATTTTAATATTTTATAACTTTGTCCATATACCCACTTGTCTGAACTTTTTTAAGAACTAAGTAGCTTATTTGCAGTATGTTTCCCATCCCAGACTTTTGTTCCACTTAGTTTTTACCTACTTGGCTACTCCCCGTTCTTGTATCTAAAAATATCTGTATTCTTCACAGCTCTGGAAACGATCCAATGGATGTGGATGTAGGAAACACTTCAAATGATCAGAATGTTCCTGCAGAGAGGTCACTACATAACCTGTAAATCTGGACATTCAGCTTTGTTTTGTTTTGTTTATGCCTGATCCTTTGCTGCCCTTGTTTTTGTATAACCTGCAGAATTGAAGCATTCGAAGCAATTCTGGGTCAGCATGTGTTGGCAAGCCATGTAGATCAAATGTCAATTGATGAAATCGAGCAGACGGTGAATAGGGAGTCAACTGCACCTTACACCAGAAGCCAAGTAGAGTTTATTTTGGAGGTATGAAAAAACAAAGCTGGTTTTATTTCAACATACAGCTAAGCATGTCGTTTGCATTAAAATTTTATTTCTTTGTGCTCTCAGAGGATGCAAGATGCAAACAGGATAATGATACGAGATGGTGTTGTTCGAATCATATAACTACCAGTCTACCAGGACGTTTACCTGTGGATCCCCTGGACATGCTGTGTCATGATGGCTGTCTGTCTGTAACCAACTTATTTATTGAAGTATTTGTTTCTTAATGTTTAGGATTGAGACAATCATTGGTCCCCTTGGTACTTTTAGTTAATGTAATGTATTGCTTACCTGACCTAGTGATATTTAGTACCTAAGTCATGTCTGGTTGTGTTCGAGTTTATGCAATTGCAGTTCATTCTGACTAGTAAAATTTACACGTTCTGAGTTGCTGACAGTGTAGGCTTTCTAGGAACCGACGCCAGATGGAATTTGTTCTGACTTTCTGTTGGGTTGGAAACGTGATACTACATTGTACTGTAGAATGTGAAATGTCAATAATGGATGTCACATAGGGGAGCCCTGAAATTCAAAGTTGGGTGTAAACTCTTGAATTACGTTCTGAATTATCAAAACCCTGAATCCCTGATCTTAAAAGGTTCCGCTTTCACCAAGGCAACTGCAATCCTCAGACTAGTTGCCATGGACTCTGAGTAATGACTGACTTCCCAGTTATAACCAGCCACTTGTGATCTTATACAATTTGAAAAGCATCAATTGTATTATTGCACTGGTTAATTGAATTCTTTTTGGCAGTGATCATATTGAAAATGCCAGATATCCTTAGTACATACAGGCTTTTCATTTTCAGCGAAAAATGATAAATGAATAAAAATGGGAGCCAGAAAGGCAGCACGCCAGTATGCCACAAACAATGTGGACCTTTATGAGTTTTACAGTAGATTGCTAGTCTAAAAAGGACAATTAATCGGCCAAGAGCCAAGAGCCCAAGACTCAGCAAACTCTGTTTTTGCTTTTTGAGAGGCATTTGCAGCTCCTACTATGACTGCTGTGGTGGAATTGGTGAAATTGGTGGAAGTGGCGACAGCTGCTCTTGTTCTGCTTGTCTAAGTATACGTGTCTGTTGCTGATCACCTTGCCATGCCCAAACAATATCCTTAAGTGATGGCCTAATGTCATCTTTTATCAACTTCTGGTACTCCATTGTGTCACCATTGGTCTTCTTTAACTCAACTAACAGGAAAGAAGGAGCAATCTCAAATATCTCAGCATCAAGCTCAAGCATGCCCTTTCTTCCTTCCTTGGTTGTGGCCAAATTCAACACACCATTGTCTTTCTTTGTAAATTTAAGCTTCAAACGTCTGGCCAGTTCGTTCAGCGTCGCAAAGACAGCTGCTGCTGACTCCTTGGAAGTAAATCTTGCCTCCCTTTGGCCATATTTCTCATCAAATAAGGCGGATAGATCAAATCCTGTAGAGAAGGAAATGATGTCGAATGCATTCAAGTTCGTCAAGCTCAATGATCCTTGATTTTTATCGGAATCAATATCACCCGTCAAGCCAAAGTTCTTGTCAGAAGTTACATTTTTCAGTGCTGCCATCCCAATGGGCTTTCTGTACCAAGGACTTTTCTTTATCCTTGAGGTGGACATCCTGATATTGGGATCTGGATCAAGCATTCCATAAAGGAGCTCCTTCAAAGCCACAGAAAAATAACGAGGACATCTGTACTCGGCTTTTGAAATTTTCTTATACATCTCTATGAGATTTTTATCATGGAAAGGAAGATAATTGGCCACAAGCACAAACAAAATTACTCCGGAAGACCATACATCTGCCTTTGCACCACTGTAGCCTTTCCTGCTGAGCACTTCAGGAGCAACATAAGCTGGAGTACCACATGCAGTGTGGAGTAGACCATCTTGTCTCTTTGACTCAGCTAAGGCACTTAAACCAAAATCAGAGACCTTGAGGGTTTCATTCTCATCCAGCAGCAGGTTCTCAGGCTTCAAGTCACGATGATAAACACCTCGGCTATGGCAATAGTCAACGGCACTGATCAACTGTTGAAAATACTTCCTTGCAGCCTCCTCGGTAAGCTTCCCCTTCGTTATCTTGTTGAAAAGCTCACCGCCTTTGGCGTACTCCAGAACGAAGTAAATCTTGTTCTTGGTAGCCATTACCTCGAAAAGCTGCAGAACGTTCGGATGCCTTACCATCCTCATTATCGATATCTCCCTCTTTATCTGGTCCATGAGACCAGTCTTCAAAATCTTGTCCTTATCGATCATTTTTATGGCAACGGTCTGACCAGTAGCAAGATTACGGGCATAATATACCTTTGCAAAGGTCCCTTGCCCTAAGAGTCTCCCAATTTCATACCGTTTCATTAAAACACTTCTGTCTTCCATTATGTAAACTATTGTAAACACCTGCACAAATTCACAAGCACTACAGTTTACTGGTGACAGCGTCACCACACCACAGTCAAATATGACTTGAGCCCCAAGATCTCATGAAGACTCTGCAGAACTGGTTCAGATGAAAAGGAAATGATCTTGTTGAACTTAGATGACTGCCTCTTGCAATACAACATGATTCTGCATTCCTAGGTGAACCAGCTTCAGCTGTCTTGAGCCAAATGGTATCTGCAAAATCAACACGTCAGATCACACCTTCATAGGCTCAGAGCTCATGAAAAGGCAAATGGAGTGCACAAACGATACAGTACAGAACAAGCAAGGCAATAAAATCCAGCTGCCAAAGGTAGAATTGCACGCAAAACACCAGAGTATATATTGTGTTGCATATAACATGGGTACATGACCAATTTCGGAGCAAAGAGAGTATATATTGCGTTGCATATAACATGGGTACACGGAGCTGCTAAATCCTACAAGTGGTGCGAAAATTAACTGATCCTCACGTCACCAACGATTCAAAAATGCTTTGCCTCTGGAGGAGATTAAACCAACATTTTCTCAAAAAATCCTAATCCTGCATCAGGTCCAATCTTGGGGTGGGAGAATGAGGGGAGGGGCAGAGCATCGCAGGCAGAATAAGGAAAAACGCACCTGCTGGCTGGAGGAGTCGCCGACGAATGGAAGAGGGGGGAGAAGAAGAGGCCGATTCAGCTCGGCCGTGGCAACCCATGGCGGCACTTTTGGACCTCCCACATTTCACCCCGGTGGCAAGGAGGGGACGCCAGCTTCCTTGGTGTCTCCGTCTCGCACCCGTCGCCGGCTGCAGTCCACACGGAGGACGGAGCGGTGGCAGGGCCGCAGCAGGCCAAGGGGCGCGGCGATCTGGGGACGGCGCGGCCGCGCGGGTGATCTTTTTCGCGGCAGGCCCCTCTGAGTTTTAGTGATTTTTTTGGGAATCCCCGAGTGGAGGATTGGAGAAGAGAAGCGGAGAATGGAGATCGGTGCTCCGTGTCATGCATTGCGTGGCGTGAGAGTTCTCGGGCTAAACCGGCCGAACCCAATGATGGCGTCCAGCTTTTTTGAAATACAAAAAGGCCACTGCTCTTATTCCTTTTATATACAAAGTTTTTTTATTAAAAGGCAATTGGCTACTTCTTTAAAAAAAAAGGCAATTGGCTGAAGTTTTAGTATATCTTCTAAGGAACAATTTTGTTGCATCTATCTGTAGCTCATTTAACACCTTTTAAAAAAAAACAATTTAGCACCTTTTTAGAAGTACGGCGCATTTCGGTTGGTTGCCTCCCGTTTTATCCCACGTATTTGTTTTCTTCACGCAACCAAGAGGAGTGCTTGATCCTTTTAAAAAGGAAAGGAGTGCCGAGGTAGTCCAGTGAGCTTTTTAGATAGTACATAGGAGCAACTCCAATAGTTTGCTAAAAGTCAATTGGCAAATCTATAGTTTTGCTAAGTCTTAAAACCAAATGCGAAGTAAAAAAAATAGGTCTTCTCCAACAGTTTGCTATTTGGGCTTGGCAAAAAACTTGGCATCCTAGGAATTTTGCCAAAATCATAAAATTGAGTCTCCAACAAGTTGGCAAAACTAGTTGACAAATTAGGATACACGTGATGCCAAGTGATGGAGGACTTGGCATATTTGCCAAGTGAAGGGAGAATTTTGCCAAGATCACAAAATTGCCAAGTAGTTTTACCAACTTGTTGGAGGCTGTTTTTTTTGTTTTAGTAAAAATCCTAGAATGCCAAGTACTTTTAGCAAATTGTTGCAGTTGCTCTAAGAGCATCTCTAAGAGTTTCTTATACATACTCTTAATTCTTATTTTTTAGAAAGATGAAGAAAAATCTCTCTCCTAATATCTACTCCTAAATATTTTAGGACTTGGGAAATTTTTCATAGTTCCGTGTAACTTTGCGAGATCCTAGCCACGCGCGGATACCGCGTTGAGTCTTTCCAAGCGCCTTCTTTTGCAACAGAGATTTCTCAAGACATGATTAGTGATCTTGTGAGGCAGCCTGCAGGATGTGACTTCTATGGCCGGCTGGGAGCATCTCGCAGGCGGCTGGGAGGTGGTAGTGGCTGGCACGGTGGAGGGCGTGGTTCAATGAAAGGTAGCCGCCGGTAGCTGCTTGGAGGCGGCAGCCGGCTGGGTGCTGCCCGCGGTGGTTGGAAATTGGCGGTGGCGGCAGAAGGTCACGGCCTCATGTACGGAGCCCTATCTTTCTGTGACAGAAAAAGAAAAAAAGGCAGAAAATAATTGATGTGGGCTTCAAGTTTGATTTTTAGATGTCGTTTATTAAAAACTATTGGAGATGACTTTCTTTTTCTCTTCTAAATCTTTTTAGGACTTGCTAAACTACAAGTTTTTAGAAGAAAAAAGTAGGAAAGTCTTGGAGATGCTCTAACTGGGTTTCAATGATATGTTATTCCGCAACAGAGCTTCGCCAACTTACCACTATGAAACACAATCCACCCGCTAAAATGTTATCGGTACCCACTCATTTGCCTCTACCCTTTTCTTTTTTTCTTTTACAGGTGCACGTTTGGATGGAATGGGCTTGCACAAAATGGATCGAGCACTTACTTTTCTGCCCCCACGGCAGCGCCGCAGCCCATCAACGATGACGAGCCCCTTCCACCCACACGTGAGCCCCTCCGTGCCACCTCTCCCATGTCCCCAACGCCTAGCATTGCCTGCGTGGCCTGCTCGCCATGACCAGCCCTAGCTCGCCTTGGCCGCATGACTGCAGTGCCTCCACGGCGACCATGGAGTACAACACCAACCCATGGGGAAGGTCAGTGCATTGACGCTCGGAGAAGAAACAACAGCCTAGAAGAGGAGAGGGAGCGCAGGGAGGGGCGACACTCTGGGGGAAGTTGACCGGGGAGGAGGTGCTCGTACCCAGCTTGAGCCGCAATCTGTTCTATGAAGGTGTGACTCACTCCATTCTGTCATAGGCACGAGCTCCTAAAGAAAAAATATAAGCGATAGGAGTAGAAGAGGAATAAAAGGATTCCAAGGGCATCGGATGGCATTTTAGCGGGTGGGTCGTGTTTCATAATGGCAAGTTGGCGAAGCCTCGCTATGGGATGACATATCACCGGAGCCCACTTCGATCTCATAATGGTCTATTTCCAAAAAGCCCTCACAACTTTTGTCGATGCCAAGCTCCGTGACTAAGAGCAGACCCTCATCCATTAGTACAATGTCGAGCGCTATGTGGAGGACGAAAGTGAGGTCATTGAAAATGAGGAGGATGCCACGGTGGTAAAGAACTAGGGAACCAAAGCTTACAAAAAATTTTACAAAATGGCTACTGTAACACTTTCATTTATATTTGATAAACCCATCTCAGCGTTGTCGCCCCGCTGCCGCCGCTCCTATAGCCATAATCATTGGTCCCCCTCTCTCCCCCCTCTGGTGATAATCACCAGAGGCTTGAGGGAGTGGGGATCTATCATTTTTAATAAGCTTTTCTATTAGATCGAGTATTTAGGGTTATAGTTTCTCCATGCCAAATTTTTTGGTTTGGGAGATTTATTTCCTTCTCTTCTCCGGCGACGGTGAGATGGTAGGGTGGAATTGTTTTCTCCATGGTGGTCCCGTTGAAGATGCGGGCAACAATTACGGTGTCGGTATCCTCACCGATTTGACGACATAGAGACTTTTATTTCTAGATAGCGACATCAAGATGGAGATAGTATCGCCGTCATGGAATAATTTTCTCCGGACTCTTCCATGTTTTATCGTGGTTAGATCTGGCCAAGATGAAGGACTAGGGAGAATAAATTTTTGATCAGTCTTTCTCATTCTTTGGTGGCAGAAAGAAGAAGAAAGACATTAGAAAGAAGAAGTTTCTCAACTCCGCCTACATGAATGTTGGTCGTCGTTCGTTAGGCATCTGTTCTCGGGCTTTTTGCCAAGTGTTTGCTTGTGCGGCCATCCATACTGCATATTTGTGTCAAAGGTGTCAGTGCCTAAGGTAGCTGGTTCGCAGCTACGAAGCTCGTAGCTTGGACCGGTAATGGTGCAGAGATTCTTCCTTGGATGCCCAATGTTTAAAGGGGATGAGATTAAGACCGAATAGGTAGATTAGAGAAATTGGTTTGTTATTGCTTAATTCAAACAAGGGCTGAGTACATGAAATGTATAGGTACTTGGCCTGCTATATAAAAGGAAATAAACAGGGCTTAATCTAAACAAGGGTGAGTCCATCCATGTGTCTAAATATTGATGTGATAGATGTTAAAGAAAAAACAAAAACAACCAAAGATGACCTTAGTTGCTCTTTTTATTTAGCTAGGTACCGGTAGCTTGTTAGTTGCTAGCCTTGTGTGGGCGCATCCACCACTAGGGCGAGCCAGGGGGGGCGCTCTAGGTTTTCTTGGGGCTGATGTGACACTCTATGGAAATTTTAGGCATTAGTGCAAAATAAAAAGAAGCTCCCAGAGTATCCGACGGAGATTGAAGACAACTTAGACGTCTTGGACCATCATGTGTGGTTCAGCCCATGTAGAAAATCACAGCCCACAAAACGCAATAAGAATACAATCGGCATTTCTCACGTTTCTCGCTATTCTCGACTTCTGACTTTCTGGTCGTCTCTCTCACTAATTCACAAACTTGCGGAACCTAAGAACCTGCGTCGGGCTGCAGGTATCTTTATTTTTCATTTGCCTTTTTCACATAGTTAATTGTTTAAAATTTGATTAAGGATGAATCATCGAATGATTTGGTGAAGTCAGTTTAGAACTATTAGTATTAGTATGTATGGCTTCTCTTAATTTAAGGAACAAACTTCTCTAATTTTGATATGGAAATTATATGCTGAAAACTTTAATATTGGTCAAATTATTATGTTGCCAAAGCAACTTATGGAATTTTTTAGCTTACATTGCCATTGATTTGCCAAAATTTTATAGTATAAGTCCGCCCTAGGTCATTTCTCGAGCTGGATTCGCCACCGTGAACTGGTAGTAGAATTCAATTGCTACAGCATCTCCAAAGGCTTTGGCAAATTGACTTGGCATTTGTTGTTGTTTGCAAACTCCCATAACAAAATGCAAAGGATAAAAATAGGTCATCTCCAAGGGAATTGGCATTTGGACTTGGCAAAGGATAAAAATAGGAGGTCTCCAGGCGCGCGCTTTTCTTGCGCATGACTTTGCTCACGCGATCAGGTTTGCAAAGCCATACACAACTTGACATTTTTGCCAAGTTTGCTCATTCATTTGCCAAGTTGCCCAAATTGCAAACTCCAAATGTAAAATCGTTGGATACCTCTTTGGAGCTTTTTAGCAAATTACTCAAATGCAAACCTCAAATGCAAAACCCTTTGAGATTGTAATACCCGATTTTAAGGACAAATCAGATACGCACCATATGTGAGTTTTAGAAGTCAAATCCCACATATAGCTACAAATAAGGGGTAATATCAAAAGATAATGCATAAATATATAACGTACTTAGTATAAAAGATATAACCTGTGATAGCAAACAGCGGATAGACAACTCCAAACTTCGGGTATTAACTTCTCTCTACAGGATCCAACTGACTCGTTGATCACAAGCCTAAACTTCTCCTGAGGTTTGGGGAAATAGCAAGAGTGAGTCCATGTCGAACTCAACAAGTATAGCAACTAGATTGTATAGCTCCCACAATCTCATGATCAGTGTGACATAAATAATGTAAAGCATTAAACAATAAACACTGAGCATATTTAACACACAAGAATCATCATCCTTAATGTAGATGTCCCCAAGGCCGCTCCTGACCGTGAGCTCGGCTAGTATACTAGTTTTAACACTCTGCAGAGGTTGCACATCTTTACCCATGAGTCATGATTTACCCTTTCGCCCGAGGTGATCAGCCTCTTAACCCACTTCCAAGGAAGGTCGGCAGGGATCACTATGAAGCCTTTCAAAAGTTCGTCTAACATGTTAGGGCCGCAAGGTTTCCTTTGCGAGCAGATATAGATACCCCCCTTCCGAATGGCACAATGACGCGCAGCCTATACACATAGGGACAGGGGCTCGCACTATACCCGTGTCGGTTCAGCCCCTCCGCCCTCTCGGGTAACCTCTAACAAGCTAGAAAAGGTCTTCATACTGAGCTAAAGCCAGAGCCATTATAGCCCTCATGGTTGCACTGTTGTCCCGGGTGATCACGTACAGACAAATCATCAAGTGGCTAAAAAGTCATTTTTATCATTTATTACTTAACATTAATCTAGTCACACGATCATGGTCACAGAAATAAAATCCAAATGCTATACTTGCCTCAATCCAATTGCTCTTGCTTATCCTTTTGGTCCTGCTGGTCTCACTTGTTGCCAAAGCTTTGATCTTGATCACCGAAACGCTCTTGATCACCACGAGTTGCTCACCGACTAAACTCGATCATCGAATAGAAACACACAAGCAATCGGAGCCAAACATACACAAAGCAAATAATAGAACTAAATTAGAACAAACACCAAACAATAAAAAGATTTGAAACTAATCTACGTATCGCCACCAGCACACAGACGTAAAAAGCACGCTAATGAGAGCGTAATAGAACTAAACGACTACCATAAAATTTATTTTACGAGAAAAAGAAAACTACGAGTTTTATTTATTTTATTTATATATATATAATATGTATAAGATACTACAGGGAAAAATACCTAAATTGAGTTAAGTCAAATTATGTTTAGAAAGCCAAGGTAAAACTAATCATATTTTATTTAAAAATATTTAAGTAGTTTTCAGATTAGTTAAACTTAAGTTGTTAAAGAAAATAAATATATGAAAGCATCCATTTCAATTGCATATGACGTGAGTTAATTTAATCAAATTTTAATTTCAGAACACATTAGTGATAGCAATCAAATTGTTTTCACACTTGCGTATAACTTATTGAAGTGTAACTCATATGTTATTATTTTTTTTAAAAAAATAGAAAGCTAATCGTACCCATAACAATTACTAATTAAATTATAAAACATGTGACGAATTAACATTGCTGCTACGTATGAAACTAACGAACAGAGCAAAACGGAGCTACAAAGATCAACGCCAAATGATTTAAGCGGGATTAACTATAAATATTGGGAGTTAGCAAGAAAAACAGAGGTTTAAAGGAGATGAGTAGATATGTACCGTCCATGGACAACTCAAGTGCCAACAACGACTTCAGCCATGTCTCGCGGAAGGAACTAGCATGGCAAGCCACGACATTGGAAGACGAACGGTGTCGTGTGCTACCAGGGCATGGTGCTCGACTTCTGATGACGAAGGGGCAACGTGTAGAGAAAGGATAAAATATAATTTTACTACCTTAGGAATCCCCAAACTAGAGGCTTCCCATATGGTAGTATTTGGTGTGCTCAACCTAAGAGTTGGTACAAATATATAGGGAGAGAAACTCCACAGCTCCACGTCAACTAGCGATATGGTACTAATTGATTTGCAACCTTCATCTTTACTAATAGGCCTAATTAATTATTAAAGCCCATTAGTAAATAACTATATGGTTTTTGGGATTTATTATGGGCTTTGACGTTGGAAAAACTAATAAGAGATTTATTATTTTCGGAATTAATTATTTTCATTGATAAAATAATTCTAGAAAAGTTTAGAATTAGTAGTTAAGCCACGAAAAATACTCCGAAAGCTCCGAAAATTCGGGAAAAATTCTCAGAGATATTATAGAACATGGGGAACCCGAATAAAGTTTTTAGAGCTCATGATAAGATTGTTTAGAGCATCTAAAAATTAGATCATGCTCAGAGAAAAGTGAGAACAGAAGATGGAAAAATTTCCGAAAAGTTTGTAGAGATTGCTTGATGGACGAGGAACTAAAAGAAGTGCTTTGAGTGATAAAGAAAATATTTTAGGAAGGTTCTAATAAAAATTTGAGCTTAGAAACAAGGAATTTGGTTGTAGATAAAAGATAAATACGTGCCGAATAAGGAAGATCGATGTACTAAACGTATTTTAAATATTTTTCTTACTATCAACACATAAAGGAGCAACAAGCATCACATCAAAACATATGCACCAGCATGTATGCATAATAATATTGCTATGCCTTATGATAAATTTTAATTTAATGAAAATATTATTTTTCCTATATTTTTATGAGCACAAAAATACAAAATTAAATAATTTTATCTATATTTCAAAAGGAGTAAATTTTAGGGTGTTACAATTCTACCCCCCTTAAGATGAATCTCGTCCTCGAGATTCGGAAGACGGTTATCAAAGAGATGTATATTTTGAATCTTGTTCACTTTCTTGAGTAGTTATATCTTCATTGCAATGATTCCACTCTCTTACTCCAAGTAGCCTCAAGTATTCCTAAAATATTGACGAGACACCTAGTGTAGTGTAGTAGGTACGATCCTTCTTTAAACTTATTTCTCCTATCCTTTTTAGACGCTACACATCATATAGTCTTTTAAATTCGTTGTACCGAGTCTCTTGAGCCAAGGTTGGTTTCATCACTATGTTCCATCTATTGGTACCTTTATCACAATCAAGTTGTTTCACTCTCACATTGTATGTATAACTTTGTAGACTTTGGTGTCATCTGATCCTCATAAGCATAACTCTCAATCTATGAGTATCAGCAATGACATATACCTCCATTGATATTCTCTAAAAGAGATGATATCTTGAAACAAAACCAAATTCACCGAACACTTGTGATCCTCATATATGATCCAACATTAGCCAATCCTTCTCATTGTAACTCCTTTAATTAGGCTACCCCCCTTATGAAAAGTCAACTAGGGCACAAGAAAGGTATCTTCCATGTTTTCTAGACAAGTTAGCTAACATTGAGAACTCATGACATCCCAAAGAGCTTATGTGCAAGAGAATAAACATGTATCCTGAAATTTTCCCGCGATATGAATAACACCAGCATAGAAAAATAGGTATAACTCATATTCTGTTATTCCAATAGAGTTATAGCTTATATCATTAGAAAACTTATGAAATTCTCTACCACTTTCACGTAGAAGACCTTCTTAGGTTCTGTCTTTAAGTTTAGGTAAAATAGCCAATTATAATATCCTTCCTGATAATGTCTCAGCCAAGGTGTAATAACTTCCAGAAATTATATCTAGAGCTCCTTAAATCATCTGCAGATGATCCTTATATTGTTTAAAAGCTTATGAAATCCTCTACAACTTTCGTATACAACTCTTTCCCATCTTCTGATTTCAAGTTGGCCGAAAATGGGGAATACCAAAACTGCCCAGACTTTGATACAGAACAGAAACATCCAATTGTAAATATCATATCTCAGGTTCTACTTATCCAAATAAGTTCCATCTTATACCGTTGGAAAGATTATCAAATTGTGTACATCTTTTCTATAGAACACTTTTCCAAATTCTATAGTTATATTGGTCTCAAATATTAGGCAACCAAAACTGGTCCAGATTCCTGACAGAACATATGTATCATTTTGTGATTTTTGTAACTTCCAAACCATAACAGCTATGAGGGTGATTCTTGTGGTCAGAGAAATATATTGAAGTCTAGTTGTTCCCAGAAAAATTGGATAAACTTTTCACGATCAGATCTTGAAGATACACCAGAATCATTGCAGACTGCTCCAGAAAACAGCAAAGGACAGAAACAGAAGATAGCCATACCCAACTACTTATTTCATTAATCCTTATGCCTTAGGCCTATAAACTAAATGATATTGTGGAGAAATCCCACAAAATCACTGCACTCATTACAAAGATCCAAATCAAGCATAAACATAATAACAAACCAACTAAGCATCGAAGGTTCACACTTCACTCAACTTGCGATACTATCGTTCTCTTCATAGTAAGGGTAGAGATCGTAAAACTTATATTTCAAAGACGCAAGAAGGTGATAAGAAAAGGTTCTAAAAGCATACCAAATCAAGGAGTGAAGGTGAAAACAAGTACTTTTAAAATAAGCAACAAGGTAGAGACAAATAGCAAGGATAGGGATATAGTATGGATGAAAGTACCAAGGTTTATAGAGCAAGGATTTTATGACAATTCCAAAACCTTAAGACGACCAATTTCTAACTAGGCTTGCGTCCTACAGCCAGCATTGCTCTGATACCACTTTGTAATACCCGATTTTAAGGACAAATCAGATACGCACCATATGTGAGTTTTAGAAGTCAAATCCCACATATAGCTACAAATAAGGGGTAATATCAAAAGATAATGCATAAATATATAACGTACTTAGTATAAAAGATATAACCTGTGATAGCAAACAGCGGATAGACAACTCCAAACTTCGGGTATTAACTTCTCTCTACAGGATCCAACTGACTCGTTGATCACAAGCCTAAACTTCTCCTGAGGTTTGGGGAAATAGCAAGAGTGAGTCCATGTCGAACTCAACAAGTATAGCAACTAGATTGTATAGCTCCCACAATCTCATGATCAGTGTGACATAAATAATGTAAAGCATTAAACAATAAACACTGAGCATATTTAACACACAAGAATCATCATCCTTAATGTAGATGTCCCCAAGGCCGCTCCTGACCGTGAGCTCGGCTAGTATACTAGTTTTAACACTCTGCAGAGGTTGCACATCTTTACCCATGAGTCATGATTTACCCTTTCGCCCGAGGTGATCAGCCTCTTAACCCACTTCCAAGGAAGGTCGGCAGGGATCACTATGAAGCCTTTCAAAAGTTCGTCTAACATGTTAGGGCCGCAAGGTTTCCTTTGCGAGCAGATATAGATACCCCCCTTCCGAATGGCACAATGACGCGCAGCCTATACACATAGGGACAGGGGCTCGCACTATACCCGTGTCGGTTCAGCCCCTCCGCCCTCTCGGGTAACCTCTAACAAGCTAGAAAAGGTCTTCATACTGAGCTAAAGCCAGAGCCATTATAGCCCTCATGGTTGCACTGTTGTCCCGGGTGATCACGTACAGACAAATCATCAAGTGGCTAAAAAGTCATTTTTATCATTTATTACTTAACATTAATCTAGTCACACGATCATGGTCACAGAAATAAAATCCAAATGCTATACTTGCCTCAATCCAATTGCTCTTGCTTATCCTTTTGGTCCTGCTGGTCTCACTTGTTGCCAAAGCTTTGATCTTGATCACCGAAACGCTCTTGATCACCACGAGTTGCTCACCGACTAAACTCGATCATCGAATAGAAACACACAAGCAATCGGAGCCAAACATACACAAAGCAAATAATAGAACTAAATTAGAACAAACACCAAACAATAAAAAGATTTGAAACTAATCTACGTATCGCCACCAGCACACAGACGTAAAAAGCACGCTAATGAGAGCGTAATAGAACTAAACGACTACCATAAAATTTATTTTACGAGAAAAAGAAAACTACGAGTTTTATTTATTTTATTTATATATATATAATATGTATAAGATACTACAGGGAAAAATACCTAAATTGAGTTAAGTCAAATTATGTTTAGAAAGCCAAGGTAAAACTAATCATATTTTATTTAAAAATATTTAAGTAGTTTTCAGATTAGTTAAACTTAAGTTGTTAAAGAAAATAAATATATGAAAGCATCCATTTCAATTGCATATGACGTGAGTTAATTTAATCAAATTTTAATTTCAGAACACATTAGTGATAGCAATCAAATTGTTTTCACACTTGCGTATAACTTATTGAAGTGTAACTCATATGTTATTATTTTTTTTAAAAAAATAGAAAGCTAATCGTACCCATAACAATTACTAATTAAATTATAAAACATGTGACGAATTAACATTGCTGCTACGTATGAAACTAACGAACAGAGCAAAACGGAGCTACAAAGATCAACGCCAAATGATTTAAGCGGGATTAACTATAAATATTGGGAGTTAGCAAGAAAAACAGAGGTTTAAAGGAGATGAGTAGATATGTACCGTCCATGGACAACTCAAGTGCCAACAACGACTTCAGCCATGTCTCGCGGAAGGAACTAGCATGGCAAGCCACGACATTGGAAGACGAACGGTGTCGTGTGCTACCAGGGCATGGTGCTCGACTTCTGATGACGAAGGGGCAACGTGTAGAGAAAGGATAAAATATAATTTTACTACCTTAGGAATCCCCAAACTAGAGGCTTCCCATATGGTAGTATTTGGTGTGCTCAACCTAAGAGTTGGTACAAATATATAGGGAGAGAAACTCCACAGCTCCACGTCAACTAGCGATATGGTACTAATTGATTTGCAACCTTCATCTTTACTAATAGGCCTAATTAATTATTAAAGCCCATTAGTAAATAACTATATGGTTTTTGGGATTTATTATGGGCTTTGACGTTGGAAAAACTAATAAGAGATTTATTATTTTCGGAATTAATTATTTTCATTGATAAAATAATTCTAGAAAAGTTTAGAATTAGTAGTTAAGCCACGAAAAATACTCCGAAAGCTCCGAAAATTCGGGAAAAATTCTCAGAGATATTATAGAACATGGGGAACCCGAATAAAGTTTTTAGAGCTCATGATAAGATTGTTTAGAGCATCTAAAAATTAGATCATGCTCAGAGAAAAGTGAGAACAGAAGATGGAAAAATTTCCGAAAAGTTTGTAGAGATTGCTTGATGGACGAGGAACTAAAAGAAGTGCTTTGAGTGATAAAGAAAATATTTTAGGAAGGTTCTAATAAAAATTTGAGCTTAGAAACAAGGAATTTGGTTGTAGATAAAAGATAAATACGTGCCGAATAAGGAAGATCGATGTACTAAACGTATTTTAAATATTTTTCTTACTATCAACACATAAAGGAGCAACAAGCATCACATCAAAACATATGCACCAGCATGTATGCATAATAATATTGCTATGCCTTATGATAAATTTTAATTTAATGAAAATATTATTTTTCCTATATTTTTATGAGCACAAAAATACAAAATTAAATAATTTTATCTATATTTCAAAAGGAGTAAATTTTAGGGTGTTACAGAGATGCTCTAATAGAGTTTGCATTGGATGATATACAGCTAGGCACATTAGTGGCTATTAGGTTTGCTTATTTTACTAACTACATTGCTCTAATGTCTGTGTAGAATTCAATTTGCTACTAATGTATATATACAGCTTTTTTTTCGTACTCCACCTCTCACCTGCAGCTCCAATTAGCGTGATTTAAGGAGCATGTACCACCGACGAGCAGGGCATCTGCGACCGTCCGTGATTTTGCCAAAAATTACCACCTCACACGCCCTGCACAGGCAGACAGGCTGCCGCCCGCGGGAGCGGGGCTGGCTACGGCCTAAAATGTAAAATCTGACACCGGGCGGGCCTCAAAATCTGCCGCAAGCATTGTACACCAGCAGGTTGTGTGACCTTTCCGGCTTGCCGCCTGTGGCCGCAGCGCCATGCCGTCGTCGTGCGGCTGTCTACCAGTGCACCCTGCGCTTTTCAGATTTGCCATGCATGCACGGCTGCGGCTCGTGTCGCGGTACAGCCACCGCCGGCTTTTCTAGCTAGTTTTCAAGAATCAAACATTTTTAATAAATAAAATTAACCAAACCTGTAAAAAAAATACTAACATATGTGATACCAAATACTCAAGAAATATCTACTTGGAGTCCTAAATATTAACATTTTTTTTTGTATAAACTTAGTCAACATTAAAGAAATTTGATTCAATTCAATCCAAACCTGGGACTCGCATCTTTCTGTGACTGAGGCAGCAAATAGGCTGTCGCCTAATAATTCAAAATGTACGAACGCAACAGCATGACTAAACATCCTCCCTCCCTCCCAAAACAAGTGTCGTTTGCGCTTTCCAAAAAATAACTTTAACTAAATATATTGTAAAAAATATTAATATTTATAGTACATAATTAATATCATTGAAAAGATCTTTAAGTCTAGTTTTTTAACAAATTTATTTAGAGACACAAATATTGCACATATTTCGAGTCAAACTTGTGGCACGAAAACCTAAAACGACACTTTTTTTTTTGACGAAGGGAGTATACATGTAGCACGACTCAAAATACAACACGCATAAAGTGGGTCGATTCGACAAGACACGAAGAGGATTTTTTTAAAAAAGAAAAAAAATCGAAAGGCATACACCCAAATCGTATGAACAATATGAACAGTATAACGCCGGGTTACCGCGGCGCCCTGCGTCCCGGCCTGACTCCTTCCTGCCGTCACGCCGTGCGAGCCTCGTGGTAGGGCCGCGGCGTACTGCCCGCACCCTTTTCTCAGCGCTGCACACACGGACGAGCACGGCCGTCCGTCCCCCCCCCCCCCTCTCTCTCTCTCTCTCTCTGCTGCGGTGGCTGCCCGGCCGGCCACGCCACGGGCGTCCTCGCGAGCACCGCCGCGCCGGTCCAAGGCACAGACGCACAGTGGCACACACACACACACACACGCTCTGGTGGCAACGCACGGACGGGCACCGGCGTCGCGACTCGCGACGACCATATTGGGCAGGCCGCCCTTCTTGGTCGTCGTCTCCACTACTTGGATCGTCATCGTCGTCTCTCCTGCGGGTTTCGGATGCATATGGTTTACGCGCCGATCGAACGGCCTGTGGCGAGCAGTCGCTGTTGACGGTCATGGCATGTAGAGCTGGTTCCGGCACTTGCACCGCCACGCCTCCGGGTAGTACTCGGTGGTGACCAGAACCCCCGGCGGCACGGACACGTGCACCGGGTAGCACGGGTTGCAGCTGCCGCATTTGGTGGTGCACCGTGGCGGATGCGACCCCAGCCCGCCCGACAGCAGCCGGCGTCGTCGTCGCGCGATGATGTAATAAACCCGCTCCTCCTGCGTCTGCAATCACACGACAACAGAAACACAACCCATCGCTCAGGGTACAAAGTTCAATCGAGGAAAACAGACCTAACCTGCTATATGATATGGTGGAGTTTTGATTGCCGCAATAATAAATGGCAATGCATGGTATGGTCGATCGATTGCTTAGGGTGGGCCTAGTCCACGTCCACCGGGCCCTGCCGCCGTGTAACGGTGTAAGGCCTGTCGGGATGGGGAGGAGCTTTGGCTGATGGTTTTTGCGGCTGATAAAGTGGTGTGACAACTGACAACAGAACCACTGAACTATGGTTTGATAAGTTAAGCTGATATAAGTTCAATCGGGCGGTCGAACCACCATTGTGAAGCTGGCAGGAGCGAAGCTCCTGCACGGTAATGGTGATCGAGACCGGCGTGGCTCGCCACGCCCTTTTGCGAGGCGAGATCGCGGTTCACGACCCCCAGTTGCATGGTGGAGATCGACGCGTGACTGCGGCCGGCTCACAGATGCGCGGCTGCTTGGCACCGTACCGTAACGTACGTGCGATTAAGACATGTCACCTGCAACATGCTTACTACATACTCTCCAAAAAGAGTATCGTTTTAGAATTTCAGACATCTTGTTTAATTATCCGTTTTATTCCAAATTTTTACATAAATATTATATATTTTGTTAAGATCTATTTTATTATTAGAGATATTTTACTAATAATTTATTTATTTTATAATTTACATAAAATTTTTTAAATAAGACGAACGGTTAAATACGATTTTTAAAAGTAAAAAACGTCACTCTTTTGGACACGGAGGAGTAACTCTAAGCCGGCATCCAGCTAACAACCGACGGCCAAACATGAAGCGGCCATCCATATGGGGCCAAAGCCCAAAGGAGATGCCGAGATGCTCGGATGCATGATGATTTGTTCGTGTGTGCAACGGTGGTTTCCTCCTAACCTAACTTATCAGACGTACCCGTGGTGTGTTTTCGTTTAATGAATGAATGAAAAACGAGAGACGAGGAATGGACGCACCTCATCAGTCGCCACCACCTGACCGCCGGGATGGGCTGCTCCTGCTGCCGCTGCCACGGTCGTCCTCCCGGAATCTGTTCACGGAGAAGGAACTGAAATGAGTGATCACCAGGCTCCAAGCAGTACAACGTTGCGCTAGAAAAGGGAAACTGTGCTGCAGAACAGAAGTGCAGATTCATGCGCCTCTACTACATCTGTTGGGTCTTCTTCGTTCTCTCCAGTTATTATCAGCAAACTGCATGTGCACTCACACAGAGTACAGGCATGCAGTTCTGGGCAGCAGAAAAGAGAGGGAAAAAACACAACAAGAATCTCTATATACTTCCACCGACGAACGTACAACAAGGATGAGCACATTTTTTGAGAACAATACAATGAATTTTCCTTTCTTTTGTTTGTTTTGGGTACGAAAGATGAGCAAAGGCTATAGCTGAGCTTATTACCTGATGAAGCGAGTGCTGCGAGGGTACTGCAGCCACCCAGCTGTGTCCCCGTGAAACGGCTGCCGATGAAGCAGAGGGAGACGAGCAGCGCAACCACCACCGCGACGCCGCCGAGCGTCGTCGACCGCGCGGATCCGGAGCTCCCCCTCCACCACCACCACCTCGGCTGCTGCCTCCCCACCATGAGCAGCGGCGGCGGCATCACCTGAACCACCATTCCACCACCCACCGTACTGTACCGTACCTCTCTTGCTTTAGCTTAGCTACCAACCCAAGCTGCCGCCGGCGCGGAAGAAGACGGCTATCTAGCTGCTAGCTGCTAGCTGCTAGACCTCGGAGGTAGCAGATTGCTCGCGCGCTAGCTCTAGCTAGCGCGGATCAGGGGCTCTTGGCTGCTCGATTGGTTGGAGAAGGAAGCACCAAGGACGGACCCAACAGCAGCCAAAATGCGGAGCCGAAGAAACCCAGAAGCGGCGTCCGGGGGCCGGGGGCGAAGAGACCCGGACGAGGGGAGAGGAGATGATGATGACGATGATGAGCGGACGCGAGGGCGAGGCAGCCTGCTGCTGCTGCTCTGCTTTGGCTGGCCGGTGTCCCCCCCGCACGCACTGTAGCCGCATCACAGTCGGCCTCGCACTCCAGTCCAGTGCAGCTCCCCGCAGCAGCAGCAGCGTGCAGGAGTGTGCGGCTCCGGCACGCACGGTGGTGGGCTTTTTAATATCGGCAAGCACGCAAAGCACGCAGCAGGCGTACGTTGTGATGATGCCCCTGCCTGCCTGCCTGGGACTCTGGCCGGGAGTTGGGAGGGACGTGTGCTCTAGAACGCTGCCACCTAAACCGCTTGTACGGCCAGCTTTGCGTGCGCTCCGTAGAACGTGGGACGGCCCCTACCTGTAATACACCTGTACGGGCTCACACTTCACCTGTAATAACTATAATCAACAAGGGGATTAGATCGCACACATTCCACACAGAGTACATACATATGTAGCTAATCATCATCAAGGGGATAAGTTCTGTGTGCACTCGCTAAGATTTTTTTTTTGGGGGGGGGGGGGGGGGGTGAGAATTGGGTCTGAGATTTCAGAAGGTGATCTTTTTGGTTCTTGCATGCACGGGGACATGCTTTTGGTTTGGACCACCCGGTTGCATGTGTGTGCACTGCGCAGAGACACTGTGGCAGCTATCAGGCTTGCGCCATGCATGTTAATGGCGTCCTGTATCCTGCAGGCAGGTGGTCCAAGCTAGTCGCGAGGTCGTGCGTGAGAGTGGCAGCCGACCGCGACAAGCCAATGGCCCGGTCGTCGTCGTCGTGGGGCTGGCCGGCTGGGTTACGGCCGCTAGCAATTGTTCTGCAGCTGTTGGATTCCACGAGCAACGGGAAGCCACTCTGAATTTAATTCCCCCTCTGATATGATCTAGGAGTAGTAGTGTTCCTGTTCAGGGAAAAAAAACTGGTGGTTGGGAGTTTAATTTCTTTGCCCTGATGACGTGGTGCACTTCAATGAATACCATTTGCAATGATAGTCTGATCGATGTGGTGCCCTTCAATGAATACCATGGCCATCTCGGCGAGTAAATAACGGCATGCATGGTGAGCGGCAGCAATGGGGTAGGTCCTGTGTCACTTTCCTCGCCATGCTAATGGTGGTCTAGTCGAGCTCGTCGCTCATGTGTTCTCGTTGTCATGCAGGGCCCTGTTCGGGTGGGATGTTACTTGACAGATCTGACGCAGATCGCGATGGATGGATGGGGCCTCGTTGAATACCTGTTCGCTAAACAGTGGTAATAAGAAGAAAAAAAAGCTTTTGATTCTCTCTTTAAAAAAACTTTTGATTGGTGGGTCGTGGATCGTGTGCCCTAGTATGTTTCGGCTTTGACAACATTATGGCCTTGTTTAATTTGCCAAATTTTTTTGTTTGACTACTGTAGTAATTTTATTTATATTTAACAATTATTATTTAATTAGGATTAACTAGTCTTAAAAGATTCATCTCATAAATTACAAACAAATTGTATAATTAGTTATTTTTAATCTATATTTAATGTTTAATGTATACGTCTAAAGATTCGATGTGACTGAAAATTTTTGGAAATAAACAAGACCTAAGACTGGCCGCACCGAAATGATAGTAGGGATGAATGTGGTTATTCTTCTCCATCTGTTGCCGAATTTTTTGGGGACAATGTAGCATTTTCGTTTGTTCGTGTTAATTATTGTCCAATCATGGACTAACTAGGCTCAAAAGATTCATCTCGTAAATTTTGACTAAACTGTACAATTAGTTTTTAATTTCGTTTATATTTAATACTCTATGTATGCGTCTAAAGATTCGATGTGACGAAGAATCTTAAAAAGTTTTTAGATTTTAGGTGGAAGTAAACAAAGCCTGGGATTTTGGTAGAAAGAGAGAGATATGCGGCAAAGGGCCCAGTGCATGATCGGAAAGATTCTGGGATGCCCAACCCAAGACACTTGGCATGCAATAGTAGGATATGCCGCCATGCCGGCAATGCGTGCGTAGCACCGATCGTATCATGTGATCTGCCATTTCATCAACTAACATAACAGTTGCTCATGGCTCCTTCGTTTTTATATTTTGATACGGTAGTACTTTCATTTTTATTTTATAACCATTGTTTAATCATAGAATAATTAGACTTAAAAGATTCATCTCACGATTTACAAGTAAACTGTGCAATTAGTTTTTGTTTTCATCTATTTTAAATGCTCCATGCATATACTGCAAAATTCGATGCGACGAAAAATCTTGAACTTTTTTTGGTTTTTGGGTAAACTAGGCCTTGTTTAGTTCACACCAAAAAACCAAAAAATTTTCAAAATTTCCCGTCACATCGAATTTTACGGCACGTGCATAAAGCATTAAATATAGTAAAAAAACAAAAACTAATTATACACTGTAAATCACGAGATGCATCTTTTAAGTTTAGTTAGTCTATAATTAGACAATATTTACCACAAACAAATGAAAATATTACAGCGATCCGAACCCAAAATTATTGGAAACTAAACAAAGCCTAAACAAGGCCCAAGTTTTGGAGCCGACCATGCATCTATTTGACTCTGACTATTGACCAGAGCCGTGGATGCATTGCATTTGCACGGCAGCCGCTCAACGTTGGCCATGCGTGCATACCCTGATATAACTCCATCAGTCCCATTGGCCAGCTGACCAGGGGGCTCCGCTCCCCAGCAACGGGACGCCAAGCGGAAGCGCCCGGCACACGTTTGCGCATGCAGACGCCCGGGCTGTGGCTGGAACGGGCTTTGCGCGGGATGCGTGCCGTCCTCGTCCTGTCCCTTCGCCGGCCACGGCCATGCCCTGCGGGCGGACAGCGGCCTGTACGTCTGCCGACTGCCGTCTGCGGACAGTAGTGGCCTTCTTCGAGTTCCCACTCTCCCTCCGCCATTGCACATTCAACCACGGCGCCACAGCTCCTCCTCCCTCCCACTCCCAGTGAAAAAACAACGCTTGGATGCGGAATGCTTCGCAGCTTCGGCGAGTGACTGCACCACCAGTCACGTAGTTACGTCGATCGACGGAGGCCTTGTTTAGTTCCGAAAAGTGAAAAGATTTAGGTGCCGTAGCATTTTCGTTTGTTTGTGACAAATATTATCTAATCATGGACTAACTAGAATCAAAAGATTTGTCTCGTGATTTACAGCTAAACTGTGTAATTAGTTTTTGTTTTCGTATATATTTAATGTTTCATGCATGTGCCACAAGATTCAATGTGACGGAGAATCTTTGAAAACTTTTTGGTTTTTAGGATGCACGCTATAGATTTTGCTTGCACGTCGTAGGGCCGGGGGGTGTGTGGCAGCGATAGACTCGTAGTCGTCGTCGTCGTCCTCGCCGCGTATGTCGGGCATCTTAGGCCTTGTTTAGTTTTCAGAAAATTTTGCAAAACTTTTCACATTCTTCGTCACATCAAATCTTTAAACGCATGTATTGAGTATTAAATATAAACGAAAATAAAAACTAATTGTACAGTTTGGTCGAAATTGACGAGACGAATCTTTTAAGCCTAGTTAGTCCATAATTGGACAATATTTGTCAAATACAAATAAAAATACTACTTTGTCAATTTCCCAAAATTTTTCGGAACTAAACAAGGCCATCCGAGGCTACTTCGCACGTCAGCCGTCCGGCCGGCCGGCCGTCCACGGGCATCTGTCTACGCCTACCTGTAGTCACTGAGCATTTGGCCGGGCCGTACGCACGCTTGCAGCCAGCTTCCCCCGTCCGGCCGGCACCGGCACGGTGGCACGGCCGACCGGCCAATGCCAGTCGGATTCGTCCTCGTCGTCCCAGTAAAACCGTGGCGAGTAACAGTGAAAAGTAAAGGCTAGTATTCCCCCCAGGTTGGGTCACATCGCCGAGTCGGGATCGTTTGGGGGGTTCAGAGATGAGATTGGCCAACCGGAAATGCATCTGTCTGGGTGGGTGTCTCGCCGTCGTCTATCCGTCTCTTTCCAGCTGCCGTTTCCTGGCCGCATCGGTGACGCGCCCAGGCCGGGCTCATGTGCTGCAACAGTGGTACATGTTTGCTGTTCCTCTATAGCTCTACTAGTGCTTATCTCTAGCTTCTCCGATGCAACGCGACGGTGTATGTATCGCAGTATCGGTGTCATGGTGTGGCAGTAGGCAGACTGGGGCGTACTGCTAGTTCAAGTGCAGTGTTTCCGGTGTTCGCTAGCTGACTACTGGTGCCTGTTGGCTAGCAGCAATAATATGCTGGCTGGGAGTGTAAAACGTACCACTACTGGAGGAAAAGCCATACTAGACGAAATTGAGCAGCATTGCATTATTGGGCCTCGTTTAGTTCACCCCGAAATCCAAAAAGTTTTCAAGATTTTCTGTCACATCGAATCTTGCGGCACATGCATGAAACATTAAATATAGACGAAAATAAAAACTAATCACACAGTTTGACTGTAAATCACGAGACGAATCTTTTGACCCTAGTTAGTCTATGATTGAACAATATTTACCACAAACAAACGAAAGTGCTACAGTTCCGAAAACTTTTCAGTTTTCGGAACTAAACAAGGCCTTGGATAAGGTGAATTTGAGTAGAGGCCAGAGGGAGTGTAAATTCTCTGTTGGGTTCGATCCTTCCAAAGTTCCAAGTCATTTGATCCCCATCCGTCTCGTCCGAATTTATATATCTGATGAAACTGTGCATCGAGAGCAATTGCCACTCGCTCGCTCCGTCACTCGTGCATAGTGTCCGCACTACGCGGTGTATGTCGTCGAGTGCGACGAAGGAGATGTTAGAGAGCGATATTATTGGTGTCTTGTACTCTTGTGTTGTGTCATCAGTCATCGCACGCACGTTGCAGTGTTCAAGCAGACAGATTTTCCAAGAGGGCTCAGGGGTTGGGACCTGTGACCTGTGTCCGCACTACTATTGTTTTTTCTAATGATGAAAATACTTTAATTTGGCAGTTCAACTCTAGTAGAATGTATTCCTCTCAATCCTTGTATAAGATAAATAGTTTTAGAGGAATTACTCCTGTTTGCACACTTGTCGTCTGGAATTTAAAGACTCCACAATTTTTCTTTAGTCGCTATCTAAAAAAAAGTTTTGACTAGAGATAACTTGAGTACTCAAAGACAAAAGTTAGTACGGAACTTGAACATGTTCATCATTTGTTTTTCTATGGTGTTGTTGGTGCATCATTTCAGATATAGCTGGGTTTATCTACGGTTAGGATGCTGCCAAGTTATGGTTAAGTAGCAAGAAGTCGTAGTTGTTAATATCCTGAATTATGCTGCCACGTGGGGACTTTGGAAGCTGAGGAATAGTTTTTATTTTCAGAATGCAAATTTTAAGCCTGTGGATTAGCTAGTGTGTAGGTAAAGTAAAATTTGTCCTCAACGGCACATGCTCTCATAATGTGAACTACAAGATTCACTCTGAGATTCGCGTTCAATAGGAGAGAGAGACAATTTTCTATTAGTATCTCTTTTGCTGGACACAAATCCCAGAGCAAATCGTGTGGTCTACGTTGCGAGGGCATATGCTGTTAGGGCAAAGAAACTGATAGCTGCAACGGTCCAAAGCTAAGCAATTCTATGTCAACGATTGACGAAAAACAAGAACATTCAAACATGAACTTAATAAATGGAAAAAAAAAAACAGAATCCATGTAGCGCGTAGGCTCCCGTGTTTGTGTCCCATTGATTTTCACCCGGGCGTTATTGGATCAGTTCATGTTAAAGCTGAAAGCCTCTCTGAATTAACTGGCCGATAACCTGACAAAGTCTCAACTCCTTTATAAGCACGCACATGACTGGAACTTGAAGTTTGTCCTTGTTGACGCAAAGAACGTCCTTTGAAGAAACTGTGAAGAGTGTTAAGTGGTTGGATCTATCTAAGATGGTTCTGAAGGGGTGATAGTGCTTAGTGGTTAATTAGTTGTTTTATTTGGTGTGAGTTTCATGTAATTTCAAGATGAGTCTAGGCATGTTTGGTATAGAAACGTTTTGGATCAATATTCTCTCATTAATCATTTCTACGATGAATTATCATACTATTTGGATGGTATACTAGATTCTTATTCTAAAAGAATTTGGATGGTACACTAGATTCTTATTCGGATACTAATAAAAAACAATTATATAACTCGCCTGGCTACGAGACAAATTTATTAAGTTATTTTAATGTGTCATTAGCACATGTGGGTTACTGTAGCACTTATGGTTAATCATGGACTAATTAGACTTAAAAGATTCGTCTCATGATTTATAACTAAACTGTATAATTACTTTTCTCTTCGTCTATATTTAATGCTCCATGCATGTGTCAAAGATTGGATGAGATGTGTAAAATATTTTTTAGGTGTGCACTAAACTGGGCCTAACACACCAAGGCTTGTGCGCCGCCCCTACTTTCTGACTCTTCATGTCACTGCCACAGTGGTATGTAGTGATACTGTACAAGCAAATGCAAGCATGCAACCAAAAGTTTTCGTGTTGAAGAAGACCAGGGACCTCATACATATGTAAAAGCTCATCCGGATATGACAATTTGTGGCCCAAACTGCTGCAGAAAATAGTGTTAATGCCAGGATTCCTTCGGGGGACCGTGCTCATTAATCCTGTTACAGGTCCTATGATCAGAAACTGCCTTGGAACTTTGCTTGTGGCCCTCATTGCAACTTCAAGTGCGCAAGACACCAACCGAAACGCTCCAGCAAATTGCCCATGTCATTCTGAATTTCTTGTGCGCGATCGAGAAAAATGCCATTCTGAATTACTAGTACAAGATGTCTAACTTGGTTTGGGCCACAGGTCGCTTAATGTTCTTGAAGGCGCTGTTTCCCCAGAGCGACTGACCCGTCCAGATACATGACTATTTTTTAGGCCCATAATTCTTTCATAGAGGCCGGCCCACCCAAGATCCAAAGACCGCTTGAAGCCCCGGAGTTTGCAACGTCCTGTCCTGTGTGTACACGAGTTTTACTTGGGCCATGTTTAGTCCAGAAGATACCTAAAAATTTTCAAGATTCTTAATCGCATCAAATTTTACAGCACTTACATATAGCATTAAATATAGACGAAAACAAAAACTAATTATAAAATTTGCTTGTAATTTGTAAGACGAATATTTTAAATCTAGTTAGTTCATAATTAGACAATATTTATCAAATACAAACGAACTTGCTACAATATTCAAAACCAAAAAATTTTATCAACTGAATAAGGCCATAATTGATTTTTTTTTTTAGAAAAAAACACAATGTCGGCAGCGCATGCGTGTGCTGGGCAAGGGCAGTGGATTTTTTTTTTCCAAAAAAAAGGGCAACGGGAATTTTTTCTATATAGAACAATCGGCGTGTGCGGTGGTGGATGACGCAGGAGGAGTAAATGCACGGCACCGAAAAAGCATGCAGTCCAGGCACTCTGCGTTTCCCGAGAAGGGAAGCAAAGATGAGGTCGACAGACAGTTATAACGTGGAGTTGACACAGCTTCAGGAAGGAGGAGGAACGACCTCACATGATTTCGGCGGCAAATGGTTGTTGCTGCCGCTGCGCTCCGTGCGTGTAACGTCAACAACGTATGCCAATTGCGTTGGGAACGAGCGGCAGGGCACACCGCCGAACCCAGCGCGAGGCCAGCCCAGCCGCATGGGCTGCATTGCATAGGCCAGCCGCAGGTTGCCGACCCCCAACTTGCAATCGTGCATAGCGCCAAGATGTTGCGCGTTGCGGCGTTGGCAGACAACCTGCGGACTCCGGTGGCGGGGCGGGGCGGTGCGGTGCGGTGCTCGCGCAGCAGCAGCGTCCTCTGCTCAAACAAACTTGCTCGAAAGACTACTCGCGCTCTTAATCTTATCGCTGCTTAGGATTAGTTGCCACCGTAGAACATCTGGTGATTCTTTTGTTTGTTTCGAAAGCAGCCATGGCTTTGATTCAGCGCCGCGGTGGACACTCGCTCCATCCCATCTGCTTGCGTCTGCGGCTTCGTCAGGCCTCAGGAACCAAGCTGGATCCTTTGATCTGGAATTGACGAGGCTGCATTATTCTAGTGCAAACTGCCTCCTGAGAATACTGCATCGTGAAATATATATATATCTTTAGATTTTAGTTTGGTGATGATTATAATCTGATGAAATTCTGAATGATGCCGGCCGGAGCGTCAATAATGGAAGCCTGCTGTGTTTGTGCACCAGTAGTTGGCGGCATGGTGTGGCGTGTGATGAACTTGGCCGGACCAACCGCTGAACCGACGAGACTAGTTACTTAATTAGTTAGCGACGGATTAGGCGAGAGTGAGACATGACTCTGTGTCCCTTGTGTTGGGATGTATTGAACAGAAGATTCAGTGTATAATGGATCTCTAGTCGTGTCCTTCTCCTTCCTTTGCCAGACTCTCACTTGGCGTTCTACCTACACCACAGAAACATTAACATGATCTAAGCGAAATTAGACCACCGATCTGGTAGCGGAGAAATACGTGGGCGATTTTGTCCGAGTTGTAGTCAGTATATGCAAGCGTCACAACGGCACCTGCATCGCTACTGCACTAATTTTATTGGACCACAAAACACAACGCGAAACTTAACATGGACAGCGCATACGTAGATGTCAGTGTCACACTCACATCAGCCCCACTAGTATGGCACCTCAGCTCGTCTAGTATTGTGGAGTGCTACTATTACTCCTGTTGTCGCTAACCTCGAACGGTCCAGCCAGTGGATGTCACGCTCGCAAGTCACACGCGCAACCCCCAACCCCACACGGCTAATTCCAAATAGAAAAAAAAATCTTTAAAAAAAAAAACAACACGGGTCTGCAACTCCGCATTTGTTAGTACCATCACCGATCGTCCTCGTATATATCATATCATCGTCACGCCCTCCGTGTCCGTGTTATCGTCCCTCACCGCGCACCACAGGGCGCGTGGACGCGAAGCCGCTCCTCTCCCGACATCCGCGTTTGTCAACGCTTTTGCTCCACCCACGCCGGCCAACGGCTTCACCGATCGCAAGGTGAGGTCGCTCTCGCTCTTCAGGCTGCTGCAGCGACGGCTCGTGACGACGAGCCCATCGCTGACTACAGTTACAACCGCAAGCAAATCCACGAAACCAACCGCGGGCAGCCGCCGGCTCTCTACTAATCTAGTAGAAGAAAAACGGACCAGCAGGGGAAACTAGCCTGGGCGTCACGCAACGTGCCCGCGCGCGCGCGCCAGCGGCACGGGATTTTTCTCTATTTTTCTCCCTTCGTCGGCTGACTCTGTCTGTCACGATTGCGGCGCCGCGCCGTCACGGCCTCGGTCACGCACCACGCACCACGCACGGGCCGGGGCTTGCTTTGCCGCGGCAGGCAAGGTCGCCGTCGCCCGCACCGCACCGCACGCGAGACGCGGCCGTCGCTTTTACCGCATCGTTCCCAGGATCGGCGGGCGAGGGCGAAGGAAAGGATCTGGATTCTGGACGGTTTTGGCTCCACGTCGGCCGGCCGGCGCGCCTGTCGTGCGGACGGCACGGGCGCTCCGGGCCAGCTGCTTTCTTCCGGCCGTCTACGCGAACCCGTGCTAGCTGGAGATTTGCCGGCCACCACTCTCACAGCCACTGACTCGACGGCTCGCCGGCCGGCCGTCAACGGCTCGTCAAAGATTTCCGCCAGCTGCCACATGTCATCCTGCCACGCCTCACAGCCCTGAGTCTTAACTGGATCGGATGAACGGATCGGGTCAAATGATTTGTTAATCGGGGGACGTGTGGCTCCTGGACATAGCACCTGGCTAATTGCGAATTTTTTTAAAAATAAAATATACTTTTCTTACTTTATACGAAGGGAAAGCTAATCAGTATTCTATCGCGTGCGTGTGTGTAGCAGGACAGACCGATCGACCTGGCCGTAACTTGTGAAGCCTTGCCCACTGCACGCACCACAGCTCGGTAACTTTCGGTTGTCAAAGGGTTCTTTACCGCCGAAGCTTTGACCGCGGCTCGGGACGGGATCGGGCGCCGCGGCAGGTTGCTTTAGATTTTCTTTTTCTTAGGTCTTGTTTACTTCCATCCTAAAATTTAAAATTTTTTAAGATTTTCCGTCACATTAAATCTTTAAACATATATATAGAGTATTAATTATAAAGAATAAAAATAAAAACTAATTATTCAGTTTGATTAGAATTTATAAGATAAATTTTTTAAATCTAATTAGTATATAGTTAAATAATAATTAACACAAATAAATGAAAATACTAAATTATCATAAAAAATTTTTCTTCGTAAACTAAACACAGCCTAGCTGGAGGCGCAGGCCGTCCGGCGCACCTAGTACGTGGTGGAGCCGTGAATGCGGCGGCGGTACGTGGTGGATTTGGCACGGGCATTTGTCAATTCTGTTCTGGCCGCCCGTCTCTGACGACGTGAATGCGAACCCCGTACGTGGGGCCTGGTCGGCTGGTCGCCATATGCCGCTCTCTTTGCCTCTCTAGGCAAAAGCACTACGTGACGACTGCAAGTGCGTGCCTACTACGAGTACCTGATTAGGCATTTGTTTTTCTGTCCTGCCACAGTTGTTGTTAGCCGTTCGTTATGTATGCTCCATCAGTGGTCACTGCGGTCCAACTCCAACAGTGGCACGAACCGAAATTTGGCCAGTTCGGTGCAACGCGGGCGTCATGTGCAGACCAAAACTTTGCCAGTAGTACATGCAAAATGTAGTGTAGTGTAAGCTTTTATATCACACACATCCGCCTGGGTTACGACACGTGCATCAGGTAGCGACCCATCGGCCTCTCGTCTCCTTCCAGGAGCGTAGAGCCGGTCGGATCTTGTGATCCAAAGTTGCCACATCGATTTCCACATGGGGGAATGAGCAACTGCGCAAGGACAGGAAACTGTCCTCACCCGATCGAGGGGATGATGGCATGGAATTGGAATTTGTCCTGCGGCCTGCAACTGCACAGCACAAAGCTTGGAAGATTTCCATTTCAATTTCTTTTGCCTTTTCGATGAAAATTGAACCTTTCCATTTCTGATTTGTTATCCCGGCCTGCAACAAAAACAAGACCATGGACGAGATCCGCTCAAACCCGTTTGTTGCTTACCAACCCCTCTCTCTTAACGGCCAGACCCAAGCCAAGTCGGCCAGGACCCCCGCCAATCCGGCCGTCCGTACACCAAAATCGAGCGCGTCAGCAGTTGACAAGATCTCGGCTTCAAACCATTTCGCCTCTCAACGGCCTTGTTTACTTGGCCAAAAATTTTGCAAAACTTTTCAGATTTCTCGTCCCATCGAATCTTTAGACGTATGCATGGAGTATTAAATATAGATAAAAATAAAAACTAATTACACAGTTTGGTCGGAATTGACGAGACGAATCTTTTGAGCCTAGTTAGTCTATAATTATACAATATTTGTCAAATACAAACGAAAGTGCTACTATTCACATTTTGTAAAAAATTTTGGAAGTAAACAAAGCCCTAGTGTTTTTTATATTTAGAACAAAAAGATAGTACTAGTAGTAGTGTTGAGGAGAGAACGGCAGCAATAAAGAAAGGAAAATGCACATGCCAATGCCATGACATATTGACATGGGTATCCCTCACATCAGCTGCCACAAAAAGTCAGGAGGATTCCGCCCGATTTCCAGCCCCTTCAACCCCAGCTCGCGCACAACTCAACGCGCCTACCGCCCCCATGCCGGCCACCCGTATATATGCCACCCCTCCCCGCGCTCCCGTTCCGTGTCTTCTCCTCTCACCTCGTCTCATCTCAGCTCGAACTCGTCTCACCCATCCATCCGTGTTGGTGTTGCTTCGCCGCCTTCTCTTCGGATTGGGATTGCAATCGGATTGCATCGTCACAGACTCAAGGTACAAACTACAGCAGCAGTAACAATGGCTAGCGGCGCGACGAGCGACGCGTGGCCATCCTCCCCCTACTCCTCGTCGGCGCCCGACGGGGAGGTCCTACGCTCCCTGCACCGCCTGGCGCGGGACCTGTCTGCAGCCGAGGCACCGGCGCCGTTCCTCCGGGCGGTCTTCGCGGCGGTGGCGAGGCGGGCGCGCCTGCTGGCGGCCGTGTTCGACGACCTCCTCCTCTGCGGCGCTGCCGCGGGCCCGCTGCTCCTACTTCCGCGGTCCGCGTCGCTGTGCCTCCGGGAGCTCCTGCTGGTGCTGCAGCGGTTCAAGGCGCTGGTGGCCGACTGCGCCGCGCGCAGCCGCACGCGCCTGCTGCTCCAGTCGGACGAGGTGGCGGCCCGGGCGCGGGAGCTCCAGCACGACCTCGCCACGCTCCTCGACCTGCTCCCCGTCGCCGACCTCGGCCTCGCCGACGACGTGTCGGACCTCCTGGCGCTCGCGTCGCGGCAGTGCCGCCGCGCGGTCGCGGCACCGGAGCTGGAGCTCAAGGCGGGCGTGCTCGCGCTCATCCAGGAGGTGGAGCGGGAGATCGTGCCGGGGCGGGAGAGGCTGGAGGGCGTACTGGAGGACGTGGGCATCAATGATCCGGCTAGCTGTAGCGACGAGATCGAGACCCTGGAGCGAGAGATCGGCGACCGTGTCGCTGAGAGGTGGACGTCGTCGATGATCGCCCTCGTCGGCCTCCTCCGCTACGCCAAGTGCGTCCTCTTCAGTGCCGCCACGCCGCGGCCCGTGGACTCCAACAAGGTGGATCTCGACGACGGCGACGGCGACGACGGCGCGGAGCCACCGTCGCCACCGCTGGATTTCAGGTGCCCCATCTCCCTCGAGCTGATGGCCGATCCCGTCGTGGCTTCTAGCGGTCAGACGTACGACCGCGACTCCATCACGCGGTGGTTCGGCTCCGGCAAATCCACGTGCCCCAAGACCGGGCAGGTGCTGCCGAATCTGGAGCTCGTGCCCAACAAGGCGCTCAAGAACTTGATATCGCGGTGGTGCCGGGAGAACGGCATCCCCATGGAGAGCAGCGAGTCTGGGAAATCCGAGCCGGCGCCGGTGGTGGTAGGCGCGAACAAGGCCGCGCAGAAGGCGGCGCGGATGACCGCGTCGTTCCTGGTGAAGAAGCTGTCGGCCTCGTTCTCCCCCGAGGCGACCAAGCGCGTGGTGCAGGAGATCCGGCAGCTGGCCAAGTCCGGGTCCGACAACCGCGCCTTCATCGGGGAGGCCGGCGCCGCGGGGCTCCTCGTGCCGCTGCTCCGGTCCGAGGACTCGGCTCTGCAGCTCAACGCCGTCACGGCGCTGCTCAACCTCTCCATCCTGGAGGCCAACAAGAAGCGCATCATGCACGCCGAGGGCGCCGTGGACGCGCTCTGCCACGTGATGTGCTCGGGCGCCACGTGGCGCGCCAAGGAGAACGCCGCGGCCACGGTCCTCAGCCTTGCGGCCGTGCACGCGTACCGCCGCCGGCTCGGCCGGAACCCGCGCGTCGTCGACAGCGTGGTGCAGCTCGCGCGCACGGGCCCCGCCAGCACCAAGAAGGACGCCCTCGCGGCGCTCCTGTGCCTGTCCGCCGAGCGCGAGAACGTCCCGAGGATCGTCGAGGCCGGCGCCGCGGAGGCGGCGCTGTCGGCGATCGGCGACGCGGAGGCAGCCGCGGCCGTGCTGGCGTCCCTGGCGAAGCGCGGCGGCGCGGAGGCGATCGTGGCGCTGGACGGCGCCGTGGCGCGGCTGGTGGCCGAGATGCGGCGCGGCACGGAGTGGTCGCGGGAGTGCGCGGCCGCCGCGCTGGTGCTGCTGTGCCGGCGCGCGGGCGCCGCCGCCGCGTCACAGGTGATGGCCGTCCCGGGCGTGGAGTGGGCCATCTGGGAGCTGCTGGGCACCGGCACGGAGCGCGCGCGTCGCAAGGCCGCGTCGCTCGGCAGGGCGTGCCGACGGTGGGCCGCTGCCGCCAACGCGGAGCAGGGCACCGAGTGCCCCACCTCCGGCGACGCGTCGGGGCTCACGGTGGCGTCGTGAAATCCACTACTACACGATCAGTATAGTAGATAGAAGCTCAAAAAAAGAAGCGAAGCCATTTTTTTTTTACCACGATTCTTGTACAAAATTTGTTGTTGGCCGTCAAGGCCTTCACGATTCTTTGGTCCGTGATTTGGGCCGTGGGTAATTGATCAACTGTGAATACAAGATACTAGTACTGTAGTACGTTTTTTTTCCCTTTTTCATCAAACATTTGTTACCTATTGTCATGTCTCAAGAAAATACAAAGGAAAGCAACAAAATCGCTCGAACCAGTGACTTGAGCTCCATTGTTGTGACGTCCGCATTCCAAACAAGCGCAATTAACGTTGTCGTCTGTTCCCAAATTTCGTACGAACGCAAGACAATTCCTCCAATGATTGTGTACAATAGTCGATGAGTGCAGCTAGGCTGGCATGTCCTCGTGGGCTCCGCTCGTCGCTGCCGGTGCCGGGGACAGAGCTTCCAGCCTTCCGGTCCGGTCGGTTGATTGATCAGGGCCTTGTTTAGTTCACCCCAAAAAGCAAAAAGTTTTCAAGATTTTCCATCACATCGAATCTTGCGGCCAATGCATGAAGCATTAAATATAGACGAAAGCAAAAACTAATTACACAGTTTAGCTGGAAATCGCGAGACAAATCTTTTAATTCTAGTTAGTCCATAATTAGATAATATTTATCACAAACAAACAAAAGTACTACAGTACCGAAATCCGAAATCCTTTCGGAACGCCCAAAAAGAAGGCCGCACGACGAGAATGTGCGGCTCAGCTGGAAATGCTTGGCGAGGGAGGCAACTGAGCGCAGACCCAGCTTGCATCCGCCGGCTTTTGAGCACGAAAGGCCGCCGCTTTTGCCGTGCTGCCTGCCAGTGTGCATCTTGATGCCAATCATGCATGTATCTTTGGCGACGCGTCGCGTTGCTTCGATTCAAGTACGCCATCCTTGCCGTTCGCTTTGAGAAAGCAAAGATACCCCCTCCTTTTCTGAACGGAAAAAAAAAAGATACTCCTGTAGTACCGAGTACCGTATCGTATTCTAAGGTGTGGCTGTCCATGGGTCTGCTGAATTCTGGTCGACCGACGACGCGCGTTGTGTGTGTGGCCTGAAGAACCGAGATGCGGGCGCGCCTTCCGCCGCTGGCCGCGATGCGTGATTGACTGATTGGGGGGCGAGCGATGCAGTGTGTGTTGGTGTTGCGGTGGCCGCAGGCAGCCTCTGCGTCAGAGCTTCCTTCGACGGCAGCGGTGGCCGTGTGCTTACGCGTTCACAGATCACAAGCCACAAGCTAGAACATGCTTCGATGGCTTATCACGTAACCGGTGGTGCGTACGCGTTGAACTGGCGAAGGTGGCTCGCATCTGCACGCAATTTCTGACCTAAATGTTCACATGGTGCGCATGGACTTGTCAAGCTCTTTTTATTTCTACTGTCGCAAGTTTTGGCTATTGGGCAACGTGAGAACCCAAGAAAGTCAACCAGTACGAAGGCTAGTAGCACAAGCCCCGGTGTTGATCTTTTTCAGCACAAATATTGGCGTGCCCATGCGACGTTAGAGACAGGCAGACAGCTTGGCATGCGAACTGCCCCAAGAAAGTCAATCGGTACGAAGGCTAGTACCATAAGCCCCGGTGCTGATCTTTTTCAGCAATCAGCACTCACTATTGGCGTGACATGTTGTGCTGCACTACTTCAGTATTCACTTACAATATTTCATCATTAATATTAGCTTAAGCTAAATTTTAGTAAAATAAACATATGAGAATTAGCATAAGCTAAATTTCATAGAAACGGACATATGAGAAGGGCTGAAGGATTGTTATTATTACTATTATTACCATGTTTACAGTCAGATAAGACAATTTGGAGATGGACCTCTGATGGTACCTACACGACCAAGTCGGCTTACCGTATGCTTTACGCCGGGGTAACACCGTTCCAAAGGCATAATCTCATATGGAAAACCTAGGCGCCACTTAGGATCAAGATTTTCATGTGGCTAGCATTCAGGCGACGTCACTAGACTGGTGATTGCAGGAGACGACATGGTCTTGAAACTCATGATGAATGTTTTCTTTGTGCTCAGGAAACAATCGATCACAACCTATGTGAGTGCCTGGTGACAAAGGAGGTTTGGTTCTGATCCTCTCAACAATCCAAACTAATTATTCACTATACGCTGGTGGGAGGAGGAGGCATGGACTAATTATTCACCGGCAACAAGCGTGCAGGCATGGACTCCCTATTCGCGTTGGTTTCATGCGAGATTTGGAAGGAGCGCAATGTGCGATGCTTCCGAGGGGCTGCCGACAACGACATCTAAACTCCTGCGAGTCATCCATGCAAAGGCTAAACGGTGGATTGAAGTGGGAGCGAACGGGCTTCGGGTAATCGCACAGCCATAGCTTTCTCGTCTCGTCGAGTGGTCTTCTCGTTGTTGTTTTTTCACAATGTGATCCTTCTATTTTGCCTGGCCACGCGTCATTTTCTTGTATATAACACTTCTTCTTAATACAAAATACGCATACTCGTGTGTATTCTAGAAAAAAAATATATTACCATGTTTAACACGCGTCATACTTACAAGGGCTGCAGAGATTATTATTAGGCCCTGTTTAGATTGGAGATGAAAATTTTTTGGGTGTCGCATCGGATATGTCGGAAGGATGTCGGGAAGGATTTTTAGAAACTAATAAAAAAACAAATTACATAGCTCGTCAGAAAACTGCAAGACAAATCTATTAAACATAATTAATCTGTCATTAGCACATGTGGGTTACTGTAACACTTAAGGTTAATCATGGAGTAACTAGGCTTAAAAGATTCGTCTTGCGATTTTCAGCCAAACTGTGTAATTAGTTTATTTTTTTATGTACATTTAATGTTCTATGCATGTGTCTAAAAATTCGATGGGATGGATAAAAAAATTTTGGGTGAGAAATCAGGCCTTATTACCATGTTTAACATGCGTCTGTACTGTACAATGTACGGACGATTTGACGGTGACAAAGACAACTGGATTGCCGCACAAGTCGCTACGTGTAGGCTTTGGATTTTGACACTGTAGCACTTTCGTTTTTATTTAACAAACATTATCCAATCATGAAGCAACTAGGCTTAAAAGATCCGTCTCGTGATTTACAGTTAAACTGTGCAATTAGTTATCTTTTTTATCTATATTTAATGTTTCATGTATGTGTCGCAAGATTTAATGTAATAGAGAATCTTGTAAAGTTTTGGATTTTTGGGTGTATCTAAACAAGGCCGTAATCTCTCGAGTCTTTTACGAAGTTTGGTAAAGGTCATGTAATGAGTCGAGCAATTTCTGGAGAAAGAAGACTGCGATAGGTGTATGATGATGCGCCCAGGATGATCAACTGCTGGCTGCCGCTGCTGTTGCCCAAATGAGGAAGGAGGGCAGAACTTTTTTGCATGGTAGGTGGTAGATCGCCGCAGAAATGCCAATTGAATGGTTCTCGCAACAGAAACGTATGCGCACCAAAAAATTTCATTGACCGGACTGCAAATTTGCATACATGTAAATAAAACGTGCCATTTAGCCTTTTCTTGCCACTCGCCCTCAACATTTAGTACTCCTTTTTTTTTTACTTTTCAGTTGATTTGAACATGGATCAATAAGAAGTAATGGGCTAATTCTATTTTTTATTAGTCTATATTCAATTAATGTTGTAAGATGGACTGTTTTTTTAACCCTACGAAATCCAAACATTCCTAAAGCACGGTTTATTTCCATCTAGTTCCCCTTGTTTGTTGGATCTTTTATGCGGCTGATGCTGATGTTCATTTCTTGTGAGTGAAAATACTATTATATGGTTAGAAAAGTATGGCTGATTCTAATTGATAAGTTCACGTGAATCAGATGGTAAGACTAACACATACAAATAAAATCGAACCTAAAAATGATGAAAGTGACATACGATAGTAATATTTTATTTATATATTTGATCAACTTTGGCCGGTAAAAGAATGATTGATAGTATGGTTGATTTTCATTTATATTTAGTGCTTCATGCATGTGCCACAAGATTTGATGTGACAGAAAATCTTGAAAAGTTTTTGGTTTTTTGGGTGAACTAAATAAGGCCTTAATTGTTTCGCAACAATGTTACTTTATAAGGACAAAATTTATATACTATCATAGTAGTACGATTTGCATTATAACGATCAGAAATTGGTCATTATAATCCAAGATTTTTTTTTGCCTGTTGCCTCTTGGTAGAAGTGCAGCATTTATGTCTTGTGGAGATAAAGGGAAATTATTCTCTGATTGAGGAACCGAATTTTTCTTTTGATCGAAGTCTTTCTATCTTGTGAAAATTCAGGGACCTTAAAGTTTTTTTTTCAAAGTTTTACCCGTACGATTTTCCTTAAAAAACAAATATTCCATTCTATAATTTGCCTAGATACAAAATGAAAGATATTTTAGATATAGGGTCCGTTTAGTTTCCTCTCTTTGTCCTAACCTGGCTAGAATTATAGTCGGTAAGCCTTAGCATACTCCCACCAAACCAATCTATGATTGTTTAGTTGTTTGGTTTTCGTTGTATAAAGTCACCTCTTAGGCCTTGTTTAGTTTCCAAATATTTTTAAGATTATCCGTCATATTGAATTTTGTGGCATATGTATGGAGCATTAAATATAAATGAAAACAAAAAACTGATTACACAGTTTCTCTATAAATCATGAGATAATTTTTTTAAACTTAATTAGTCTATGATTAAATAATATTTGTCAAATAAAAACGAAAGTGCTACAGTGTCGAAAAACCTAAAATTTTAGGAACTGAACAAGGCCTAGTGGGTAACTTTATCTCTTTGTGGCATTTTGTTTAACATGTGGTGGACAACCGGAAGCAGCAGCCAGCACCTCGGCCAGCGGGCGAGCCGGAGAACACATCCGCGCGCGACCTACCGGGCACTGCAAGTCTATCCGTGGACGCTGACAAGTTCGCATCCGTGCCTCCGTGGAAGCCAACTGCATCTACTACGTCGTGGAGGGAGACGTGTGCGTGTACAGCCTCAAGGACGAGACGGAAGTGAGGGCCGGTGGAGCCATAGATTCTTTCACCCAGTCACCCTTTCCGTCGACCCTCCATTCTCAGAAGTTCGGCTCCTCTGCTGCTACACTTTCGAGATGACATCAGAAGTTTTCCCGTTTTTTTTTTTTAAGAATTACACATGACATCAGATGTTTTCCCGTTTCCTTTTTTTTAAGAATTATATAGACATCACAATGCGCACACACTCACTCATATAAATACATATACTCTCTTCATATATAATTTAAATGTCGTTTTGGACAAAGTTTGAGTCAAACATTTAGAATATAAATTATCAATAACTTTTAAGTTGTTGAGTTTGTAAATGTGAAAATTATATGAATGGATTTGTCTTGAAAAATACTTTTATAAAAGTATACATATATCATTTTTCAGAGAATTATTTTCTTGGCTAAAAAAGTGCCTCTTAGAGCATCTCCAACAACTTGGTAAAATTCACTTGTCAAATCTTGAGTTATAGCAAGTTGCTAATTTGTTTAGCAAAAAAAAGGATGTGTCTCCAATAAATTGCTATTCTCACTTGGTAAAAATAGAGTATGACAGATGGGACTCGCTCACTTGGTAAAAGAATATGTGTCTCCAACAAGTTGCGCTCGGGATAGCAACTTGGGATAGCAACTTGACAAATCTCGGCAGTAGAAACCTCTGGATAGCAACTTGAAAAATTTAGCAAGTTGAGATAAGGAGTTGTTGGAGGAGGATTTTTATGCTTTTAGCAAATTTGGTAGGATAGCATGTTGAAATACCAAGTTGTTGGAGATGCTCATTATTTGGCCCAGATTCGAGTTTTGCTTAATTTTATGGTCATTTCGTTAGTTTGATGAGGTAATGGGGTTAAGTAGTACACGAAAAGACTATTTTCCCCCGATGCTGAATGAAAAAGAATAGTAGCCTACATATACATAGTACGGGTTTTTACATGACTTAGTATCAATAATTTCACAATATGGTCTCCAATAACTTTTTGAAGCATGGGATTGCTATTATATATATATATATATATATATGGTAATTTTTTCCTACTCCCTAGGAGTAATTACTCCCTCATGTACGCATGCACAAATACATCCACGCCTCCTCACGTTTGACGGGTGAAAGGTCCTAATATGGCTAGAGGGGGGTGAATAGCCTATTTAAAAATTCTACAAACTCACTAGAGCAAGGTTAGTAAATAACAAAGCGAAGCTTTTTGCTCTAGCTCTAAAGGGGTGTTTGCAAGCCACCTACCCAACAATTCTAGTTGCTAAGATCTTTATGCACACAAGAACTAAGTCTCTACAAGTTACACTAGAGAGCTAAGCTACACAAGTCAAAGTAAGCAACTAAACTAATTACACTAGTTTGCGGTAAGTAAAGATAAGATGAGATATTTATACTGCCGTGTAGGGGATGAACCAATCACCAATATAAACAATCAAGCATCGGGAGAATGCCAATCAAACACAACTGAGACACCGATTTTTCTCCCGAGGTTCACGTGCTTGCCGGCACGCTACGTCCCCGTTGTGTCGACCAACACTTGGTGGTTCGGTGGCTAAGAGGTGTAGCACGAACCTCGTCCTCACTAGGACACCACAAGAACCTACCCACAAGTGAGGTAGCTCAATGACACGAGCAATCCACTCGAGTTACCTTTCGGCTCTCCGCCGGGGAAGGTACAAGACCCCTCACAATCACGGGAGATGGCCACGAACAATCACCAACTCGTGCCAATCCTCCTCCGCTGCTCCAACCGTCTAGGTGGCGGCAACCACCAAGAGTAACAAGAAAACCGCAGCTAGAACGATCCCCAAGTGCCACTAGATGCAATCACTCAAGCAAATGCACTTGGAATCACTCCCAATCTCACAAAGATGTTTAATCTATGAAGGAGATGAGTGGGAGGTGTTTGCTTAGGCTCACAAGGATGTCAAGTATGTTAGAATGCCAAGAGTGTGAGCCCTAAGCCGACCAAACACGTATTTATAGCCCCTCAAAAAAATAGAGCCGTTGGCTCTTTCACTGGGCGAAATACGGGGTCACCGGACGCTCTTAAAGGGGCACCGAACGCTCAACACCAGCGTCCGGTGCTCCAACATCAGCCGCGTGTCAGAGTCTAACGGTAACCTGCAGAGCACCGGACGCTGAGCAGGTTGGCACCGGACGCGTCCGGTGCACACCGGACTCATGCGCAGAGAGCTCCGCAAACCTGCAGGGTCACCGGACGCAAGCCACCGGACGCACCCTGAGCGTCCGGTGCTCACCGGACCCATGCGCAGAGAGGGTCGCAAAACGCCCGCACCACCGGACGCTCAAGCCAGCGTCCGGTGCCTATCGTCCGGAGCCTTACCCTAGCTAGGCCAGGCACTGTCTGCACCGGTGCCTCAGTGGCCAGCGTCCGGTGAGTGTTTTCTCAGCGAAAACACTCCCGCGACTTCTCCAAAAAAATTACCACCGGCGCAATAGAAAAAATGCACTTCATTTTCTCGAAAAGCGCCGAAAACCCGCTGAGCAAGCTCGGCGGGAGGGAGAGAGGAACCCATCCTCTCTCTACCTTTGAAACTCCACCTCCTTCTCAAAGTGTGCCAACACCACAACGTGTGTACCAACAAGTGCACGTGTGTTAGCATTTTCACAAACATTTTCTTCGAAGGAGTTAAGTTAGCTCACTAGGTTCTAAATGCATGCACAAGAACAATGACACCTAGTGGCACTTGATAACCGTTTAGCCAAAGAATTCCCCTCTTTATAGTATGGCTATCTATCCTAAATGTGATCACACCCTCTATGGTGTCTTGATCACCAAAACCAAAACCCTAAGCAATACCTTTGCCTTGATCTCCATAGGGTTTTGTTTTTCTCTTTCTTCTTTTCCAAGTTGAGCACTTGATCACCTTGTGGTCATCACCATCATCACCATGATCATCACTTGCTCCATCACTTGGCATGTACCAACCTCATTAAGTCTACACACACTTAGCATAGAGGTTAGTACTAGGGTTTCATCAATTATCCAAAACCAAACTAGGGCTTTCAACGGGTGGCGGGTTGATTAGTGGGTTAATAAACACACCCGTCTAGGAAGGTAGCTAGGATCCTAAAATTTAGGATCTTGTGTTGCCCCGTATGTTCCATGCCATGCATCTATCTCTCTCCTTTCTATCTGCATTCCTGCCTAAGCATGTATATTCGTCGCCATGGAAAAATGTTGTTTTGTATATCAGGTGAATATATGCACATATACTCCAATCATGTGATTTAAGTATGGACTTATGCAATCTCAGTCTTGCGTATGTATACATACTCTATTCTAAAGAGTATGTATAAATACTGTATCTAAAAAGTATGTATAGATACTCAATTCCAATAAGTATACATAAATACTCTATTTTTAAAAGTATGAGTAAAAGTAATGTAATCTCATTACTCAACTAGTATCAATTCATTTTTTTAGATTAAAGTATCAATTCTGGTATATAAACGTAGTCTTTTTCTAAAGATCGTGTATATGTACATATATATACTACCTAATTAAGAAGTATGTATCTATACTCTTGCAAATATTTTAGATCCTATTCAAAAAAGTATATATTTTGGTATACGGCTGTATGAACACATACTCCCATACTAAGAAATATGCACTGATATCTCTTATGTATGTGTATGTACCCATACTCTCATTACGTATGTCTGCATACACCGTTTCAAAAAGTATATATAAATACTCTATTCTAATAAGTATGTATAGATACTTTATTTCAAAATGTATCTAATTAAAAAGTATTTAAATAGTATGTATAAATACTGTTCTAAAAAGTATATACGAAACTCCTTTCTAAAAAGTATATACAAGTACTCCTTATGTCAGATAACACATATATAATCCGATCGATTGGTATGTAGTCGGCCATGACGATTACTCAAGCATTACATAATACAGATCACAACCAGCAAGAATCACGGCAACAGTACAGCCGTATATATTATTTTATTTATTCATTAATTTAATTTGTTACATGCATGCGGCATGTCTAATTGGATCCTCCGGAATCCACTAACCTCTACGTCCGCTCGACTCGCTGGAAGGACCCTATATATATATATATATATATATATATATATATATATATATATATATATATATATATATATAAAAATTCAAGTGCACACATATGTAATAATCATTGCCATGTGCACTTGAATTTATAAAAATATATAAAAAATTATGTAGGCTACTGCTCGTGACAACCCCATACACACATACATAACAACACTAATATGAATTTGTGCACATGAAAATTATTATTAGTATGTATGCACTTAAATTTATAATTATCGTGTGCAAATATATATAAAAAATAGTGATTCCATGCTTCAAAAAATTATTGCAGACTATATTATGAAATTATCGATATCAAGCCGTCTAAAAAACCCGTACAATGCATATGTAGATTACTGCTTTTTTCATTCAGCGTCAGGGGTAAAATAGTCTTTTCGTGTACTACTTAACCCCGTTACCCCATCAAACTAACAAGATATTAGATCTAGTGCAAACTCATCTCCCGTGTAAACTATGCAAACTCTAATCTATACCGCAGGATGTTGATCCAAGGGGGTGCATGAGAGAGGTGGAAGGAGGGATTTGTAAAAGTGTGATTAAGAGCGGGTGGTTAAGTGCAAAATTATCTAATCTCTCCGCGCCCCTTGGATCAACATCATGTGGTCCAGATTAGAGTTTGCACAGTTTGCACGGGAGATGAGTTTGCACTAGATCCGTTGCCAACTAACAAAAGGACCTTAAAACTAAGCAAAACTTGAATCTAGCCAAATAGGCCAAAAAAATAATTCTCTCATCATTTTTTACTTAAATATTTTTATAAAAATAAGAGATAAAAGTTATATTTTGAAGATCATGTCGTTGTCCTAAACAACATCCAAATCCTATACGGAGGGAGTACGTAAATTCTATCTCTATAAGTATCTCTGATAGACTGAGCCGACAGATCTTGAGATTTATGAAGTCACAGTAAACATTTCGCTGGCGATGAGATGTCGAAGACTTAACTTAGATAAAAAGGTTCCACCATAAAGAAAACTCAACCAACAACCAATTGAGTTGGCAAATGTTTTCTCGTTTTTAACATGTGGTGCTTGTGCTTGCACCAGGATTGGTCGATGAGCTTGCTGGCTATTACTCTGAATCGGATGACTTCTCAGAATTTCAGGATCTTGTGTGATTTATTTAACTATTTCCATTTCCTCTAATGGAGTGTTGTTCTTGATTGATATATGGATATGACTTAGTTTTCTATGATGATGTCAGACTTTTAGTATCACAATTCATGTCATGGTAGGCAATGTAATCTTGTCCCCTGCAGTTGAAAATGTTGCCTTTTTTTCTATATTTCCTCTTATATATATTCTACATGTAGAATAGCGCTACCGTGTTTGGACTCTAACAGACTGTGCTTGAGGCCCGTGTAGAATTGGGCCAAAAGTTCACCCGTGCTGCAACTCTGAGCCCATAACACCAATTTAGCAGGTGAACCTCTAGCCCAATTCTTTTTACCTGTCGTATTTTATGGGCTTGGCTCCTCTCGCAAAGAAAACTATCTGACCTTGCCAAAGCACGGTGCAACTCTTAAAAAAAGCACGGTGGAACACTAGTACCTAGCAGAGGCAGAGTGAATTTAGAAGTTCTAAAAAAAATGTGAATTAGAGCAAACTTACAGAGCGCAATACTGCTGGCCACTACGCAGTGCATGGCGAACTTTCTAGTCCTCCCTTCCGTGGCCTGACAAAAAGTAGTTAAACTAGCGATCTCAATTGAAGAAAAAAAACGAATATAGGGTAACCAACGAGGCAAAAACCATCCTAGGGGAAAAAATGCAACAACCTTATGCTCCCTCCATTCTGAATTATAAATTTTATTTGATTTATCATAAGTCAAGAATTTTTAACTTTAGCTAAGTTTATAGAAATATGCACAAATATCTATAACATCAAATTTGTTTCATTAGATTTTTTTCTTTCACACAATATATTTCGATAAAAAGTTTTTAGATGGCAATATATTCTTCTAAAAACATAGCTAAAGTTAGATAGTTTTTATTCAGAATAAATCTAAAGTAAACTACTGTTATTTTAAACGAGTATACAATATATATTGCCATTGTAGCAGGCGGCGGTATCAGCGATGAGCTGCTGTCAATACTCTATGATCACAGTCTGATTTCATTACTGCACTGGTGCTCACATGGAATCGAACCGTCACTGAGGACTCGTGCATGCATGTTTGGTCCATTTCTAGCGCTAGACCGCTAGTATCAGCTGGGCGTTCGTTAGCACGCACCGAATACCAAAACCAAAAGCACGCACCAACACACATCTCAGCTACACACCAAGTCCAACCTACGACTGATGCAGAAGTGCAGAAGAACAGGCAGAGGTCAAGATTCTTTTAGTTGTTGCCTAACCTACGCGGCTACGCTAGCTAGAGCAGTAGAGCTACAATCTGTTGTGGCCAAAACTCGGAAATGGACCGGCCTATCATCGAAAGAGATCAGTGCCGATTGCCAAAGCAGACATCTAGTCCTTGTCATTCATCGAGATCGATGAATAGCCTAATCAGCCCTTTCCTTAGGCGGTTAGGCCTCACAAGTGTGCGGGTGCAAGCTTGGATAGTTGGATAATTCCCATACATGTAACATGGCTTGCACGCGTGATGAATGTCTGGACCTATTCTTCTTCCCTAGTTTCTGTGTCTGGTTTATCATGGTCGAAATCTGCTATTATTAATAGTACTTCTCGGGCACGAAGATATATTGTTGTATTTAGGAGTGCAAATGCTCCTTCTCAAAAATATAAAGTTACATTATATATGGGATGTGGCTAAAAAAGGACCGTGCGTGTATGTTAGGCCGCATGCATGTCCATCTTCAACCCCTCGTTCGCCACCCACTGGGCTCTTGCCTTCTTCCTCCTCGCCGGTGGCCGTGCTCCTTGTCGCCCTCGTTCCCGCTGCCTCCCTAGCCCCGCCGCATCGCGCTAGGGCTTGGCCAGAACTCCGTTGTCGCAGAACTTTGTCCTAGCCCTAGTGCCCCTGCGGCGGCCGCCTCCCCCTCCTCCCTCGCCAAAGTTTCCCCGCCCCAACCTAGCCCGACCTCTTGCACCGCCACCAGGGCCACTAAACCACATGCCAGCCTCCCTACCCTGGTCGCCTTCCTTCCTAAACCTACTTTCATTTTAAGGCCACCGGAGTTCGGAAAGAAGGGAGGGGCTTGATGGAGCCCTAACACGAGGGGATGAGGAGGAGGTGGAGGCCTACCTCGCTAGATTTGCCATGGTTGGCGAGCTAGCTTGGCTCAGCTGGAGCCACTGGCGCAGACGCAGGGAGCTCGCAATTACTGTGGAGAGAGAGAGAGAGAGAGAGAGAGAGAGAGAGAGAGAGAGAGAGAGATCGAGAGAGAGGTCATGCAAAGAGTTTATCGGCCGCCAGCCTGTAACCAAGTCATTTCCATATATGTGTATCACTATGATATACTCCCTCTGTCCTGTAATATAGTGTATTCTATAAATTTTAAGACAATTTAAGTGACACTGAAATAACGTATGTACTCATAGACTATTCCAATAAACTTTCTCCTCGAATCGTGGCTTCCTTTTTAACAAACCTTACCAAATTGAAATATAATCATTATGTAGAATGCATTATATTTCAATACAAATTTTAGAAGTCACAGTACACTCTATTTCAGAATGGAGGGAGTATACCTCTTTGCATATACTACAAACTAAGAGCACTCTACTTTAATTTATTTAGTTTCACCACGGGCAGTACTATATGTAGTACTATATGTTGGAACAGTGTGTCGCTTGTCGTTGTGATACGAGTAGGATCGTCCATGTTCGTATAGCATGTTGTATTCATCAATTCCTCCGGCCGTACGACTAGTTGAGTGATTGCGATGCATCATGCATGTAAGTCGAAGCTAATCAGTCGATACTCGATACACGCGTGATGAAATGAATTTGCACAAGAAATGCCATGCCTACGTCTACCTGCTTATTAGTACGATCAAGTAGCTAATAAGACCTTTGTAGGTTCAGTAGTACTCCAGTGAATGGATACATGCATAACACGCCAGGGGGACTCATGAAATGGTTAGTTGATGAATGGACGCGGCACTGCAGCAGCTGGTACCCGATCAGACCAGCACACAGTTAAACCCTGCTGATCGCGATCGGTAGGGAAGCAACTATAGCTAGGAATACGTGATGCCAATGCATGCATGCGGAGTACCTTCAGCATCCCACAGGGCTTAGCTATTGCTCTAGATTCCATGGATTGACCACGTCAATAATCTTTGCACAGAACGAGAGCCGTTCGAGCTGTGGCTGATTTCTTGACGTGCTCGAATGTTGCAATGGAACTTAATTAATGCCTCTTAGAATCTGACTATAAATCATCACTGGGCTCAAATTGTTCTTCTATAAGGTTGTCAATCTGGATCACATATGGGACACGAAGAACGTGATGGTACTTTGGAAAGTAAAAAAGAAGGAGAAAAATCGTTTTTTAATGTATAATATATCAGGTAAGAGTATAGATATAGATGGCAACAAGATTTTATATCTTTTATCTAGAAAAAAGAGTATAGATATAGATAAAAATATAACAGATGCAAAAAAGATATAAATATAAAGGCACAGTGGCTGGCTCTTAAAGAGTTGTTGGTGAGTGCGAACAGTTCAGATAGGCAGCTTTTCATCAAACAGGGTCATATATACTATGTGTGATATATGCAGCAGAAACGAAAAAGAGGGGCCAACTGTACGCAAAATAACCCTTCTCATCAAATAAAAAAAATACACGCATCTATCGTTTTTCCCTGACTCAGGATCTGGTAAATACGAAACTGGTCAGAGAAGTCGTCCTGTTCTTCGCAAGTGTAACCAACAATATATGGCAGAGGATGGCATCCAGTACGTTTGGAGTTTCGAAGCACACGGCGCCGTAGGGATGTACATACACGCGTGTTTCCATAAAACCATAGCCTACAACCTCCTTAGTCCTTACTAAGTATAGTACTACAAACTAACGCACAGTTGGCCAGCATTCAGTAAATTAAAGTCGATCGTCCGTCTTTGTCACAGCCTCGTCATCTTCATCTTCGTCCAGCGTCCTATGGAGTAGGAGTACACTACAAATACACGTTCAGTGTGACATCACATCGTTTATGTATCCTTGTGAAGAGCTCTTGGTCATTAGAAAAGAAAAAAGATCATTAGGAATGCTAGCTGCCAAGCCTTTGGCCAAACCTGACGCCTGACGTCCAGGTCCAGCCTTCGTCCTCGCTCAACTCACGCACGGCGGCACGTAATACGCGCCTCGCTAGCTGCTAACAGTACGTGTGTGAACGCCGCCCTCGTCACGCGAATGACAGGCAGCGGCGGCCGCGACGAGAACCACGTACGTACGTCGCGTCATGAGAAAGTGTGGCGCGCCGATGCATATATATATATATATATATATATATATATATATATATATATATATATATATATATATATATATATATATATATATATATATGGCCTTGTTTAGTTTCGAAAAAATTTCGAATTTCACTATTGTAGCACTTTCGTTTTTATTTGACAAATATTGTCCAATCATAAACTAACTAAGATCAAAAGATTCGTCTCGCGATTTACAGATAAACTGTGTAATTAGTTTTTGTTTTCGTCTATATTTAATGCTTCATACACGTGCCGCAAGATTCGATGTGACGAGAAATCTTGAAAACTTTTTAGATTTCGGTACAGTGTCACACGCACGTAGTACGCGCGGGCCGGCGCGACGGCGGCGAACTCGCTCGCGATCGACGCGCGGTCCGCGGGATCGGCCAGCAATTTCAGCATGCATCCGCCGCGAGGTTTCACGAATTCACGTGATCGGCCGGCCGGCCGGCCTGGAGCGATCCCTCACACGGAAAACCACGCGGGCGTGGGCGGTCTGGCGTGCGTGCGTGGGCGTCGCGGTCGCGGCGCAGGGGGCGGTCGTCGCTCTCGATCCCCTCGCGCGCCGTCTTATCCGATGTAACCCGACCGCCCGCACCGCCCCCATGCGTCGCTGCTTGCCGTCGCAGGCCGTGCCCGTGCCCGTGCGCGGTGCACCACACCACACCGATGATTTGTCATGGCTCATGGACCGATGGACGACAGGCGATCGATCGACGATACGGCCCCTCCCCTCCAGAGCGCGACTGCTGGCTCGTGAGCCGGTCGAGTCCGGTGCACGGAAACGGAGGCGGCGCAGACGGCGGGCAGCTAGGCGCGCGCGCGCGCGCGCAGACAATGTTCGGAGCTCGGCGCGTGGCCGCGTGGGCACGAAGGCGAGGCCCCAGGCCCGGAAGGAAAAGGATCGCGTACGTTGCGACTTGAGAGCGCGGCTGTGAGGTGACTGATGATGCGGTTCCTGATGTTGAGACGCTTGACCACAGGGGGGTGCTGGACAAAATCTGGGCTCCTTGTACCCCCGTGTCTCTCACCCCGACTGCGGTTGACCTGCACGACCCTTGCATTGTGTCTTTTCTAAACAAAACGTGAGTATATCCATACTCCCGTTCTAAAAAAAATGTCTCCATCGCTAAAAAGAAAGTTATCATTATAAATTTGTGTCGGGCAAATCTTCTTAAATTTAACTAAATTTATATTGACTCTGTCCCTAAATAAATAGATTCCTAACTTACGAATTTATCTACAAATAAATCAATTTCTAGGAGGTTGAATGGTCCATTGGCCTATATATTTATTTTCCTCAAAGTCTCCTCACATCTACTGCACGCTCTCCCATCTCTCAATCCAGTGTTGAGTCTCTGTAGTTGGATGCATGTAGTAAATATTATAATTAGTGTGTTACACCAATGAATATGCAAATACCACAATTAATGAATGGTAGTATGATATTTTCTCTATCATATTAATCTGTCCTGAACTTGCTAGGAATTTAGTTATTCAAGGACAAAGGGAGTAGAAGATATTAGCAACATCTATCTCCTTCTCTGTAAGGTTAATTCTTACTCCATCTTGACAAACGCGGTTACTTGTTTTAAAAAATATTTTAATAGGATGATAGATAATATTTTTTTGTAATAAGGTGTAACATGTAAGTACTACGGTTTTGCAACTGGAGCAAGGTGTCTAGCACGGTAGCACCTCTCATTGGCGAGAATAGGCGTTTGTGCAAAAATTATTTTTTTTTTTCATAAGATAAATTGATCGAGTCTTGTCTATCCGTCCCAAGAAAAAATAACATATTGTACTACTTCACTTATCACATTAGTATAATTTTAGTTTATTCAAAACAGTGAACCCGCCAATGACACAAATAGGTCCAACCTGACTCGTCAAGAAGACAAGGGAAGAGTTCAAAAGCAAGCGCAAGGTCACAGTCACAGGCAAGTAAGGATGAAAGCAAAAAAATGGAAGATATCACTTATGAGGGCTTGTTTTCGAGATTTTATCGCGTATTTGACTAAAACAGAAATGCAGTGGTAATCGTAAATGCAGTAATGGTGACAATAAAAAATATGGAAATTATAAGAGTTGACATACTTATCTTTTCTCAATTTAGGTATTTTCCCATTTCTGGCGATAAAATGCCACCCATAATACCCTTATCATCCAAGGAAAAAAGAGGTCATCTCTTGGCAGCCCAAGCCCATCAAAGAACTTGCCTTAGTCCCGCACTTGCTTAATCTTATAGTGCACAATGGCTCATGCATCGCACAGGGCTCTAGTAGCACTCCACACTAACCCACTAGTCTCACGTCGTGCACCGCCACCCGCTTCGCTCATGTTCCACCCTCCACCACCCGCTCCGCTACTCTTCTGCCCTTCACCTCCCACTATATTCCTTAGTTTTCCTACACCATACACTAGATCAACCTACTGTGTTACACCTCTATGGGTTGTAGGTATGCCTCTACGGGTCACATGCCACGATTGCTCCCATCTGCCAAAGCTTGCTTGCCACTCATGGGCAGCAAGATAATGCCTCCTCCTCCATTCATACACCCTAGAGGCCAACATATCATGTCGCACATCAACAATTCATGGTGTTGGCTAGAGATCAATATGCCCAATCCCAACACTATTTGATGGGCCACCACCACCACCAACGCAAGTGTAGGTAGGCTAAATGTTTGAACCCCTCCTTTGTTCTTGCCATTGCCCAAGAAATTATTTACTTCATTATCGTTGTTGTTCTACCATGATCATATACGAAAAGTACCAAACAAAAGAAGAGTTAATCAAATTAATTTTCCTCATTTTCAAATAATTGTTAGACTTATGTCTGCATAATCTGCAACACCTACAACATTAGAATACTTTGCATAGAGGGAGTAGTTCCTAGTGATACCACTAATGAGAATGAGACACAAGGTACATATGCTATTGAAGCCATTAATTTTGAATGTTTGAGTGACAGAGAGGCAGATCTTGATGTGAAGATGCAAAAGAAGTGTACACAATAAGTTTGGGATTACTTTGATAAGTACTGGATGAAGTGGTGGTAATGGCAAGTAGGAGCAGTATCACTGGGCAAAATGCAAATTTGGTTGTAAAAGCAGATAGATGTGAGAATAGATACAGAACAACAGGCTTCCAAGGTCACGTAAGGAAATGCATAGTATTATTAAATGCCAGTAGCAACTAAAAACTAAAACTAATGATTGGTTCGATGTCATTATTGTCAAACCTTTAAGTATAATCAGAAGAGGACATGAAGTTTTATATGGAAATAGTCATGCAAGAGTATCCCTTCAATATGGTTGAGCATGAGTTATTTCAAGACTAGGTCAAATCATTGCATCCACATTGTTATCTGCTAAAGTCCCGATCACAATGAGGAAACAAATAGCGAATATTTGTATGCAAGGGAAGGATCACATGTATGAAAATTTCAAGACCATTAATTTTCATTTTAGTGCCACAATGGACATGTGGATGTTTACTAGACCAAGGGCTATATGTGTATCATTGTACATCGGATTGATTACGACTGGAATATTTGGAAGCCGATAGTCAATTTCATCCATGTTGAAGGACGATATTACTAGTGAGAAGCTATTGATACACATGTTCACCGCATGTCTCTTGAAACGGTATGCTGCGAAGAAAATGTTTTCTCTTACTTTGGACAATGTGAGGTTGCTGTAAAGGATGCGATTCCAGAACTGAAGGCGAGCATAGTTCTTTAGTTTGTGATGGGCAAGTTTTCATGTGAGGTGCATCAGTCACATTCTTAATCTTGTTACTAGATATAGTATGCGTGTGATTGGTTTGCAATTAAAAATATTATTGTTTTTGTAGTAGTTGTGAAGGGCTATACAATATGAGAGATTTACTTGTATGGCTCTAAAAAAATACCTCTTCCTTGTATGGCTTCTTTTTTAACTTCCTTCTATGGCCCTCAAACGAACTTTTATTTCTTCTATGGCCTTCCATCCGTTTTCAGCACTTAACGGTGTTAAGTGGAGGGTAAAAAGACCATAATGCCCCTAGCGTAAAAAAATCACAAAGTTTGGTTTGTTTCTTGTATATTTTGAGTAATACTTCCTCCATCCCAAATTGTAAGTCATTGCAAGAATCTTGGAGAGTCAAAGCATTTTCACGTTTGACCAAATTTATAGAGAAAAATGCTAAGATTTGTAACGTAAAGTGAGTATAATATGAAAATATAATTAAGAAAAAATTAATGATACTTAGTTAGTATCATAATAATAATTATTTTATAATATAAATTTGGTCAAACTTAGAAAAGTTTGACTCTCCAAGATTCTTGGAATGACTTACAAATTGGGATGGAGGGAGTAGTAAACAAATAAATTGACAACTTAAACATTATAACAGTACATATTTGGGTCACAATAAATATTTGGATAGCAATACAGTATGTGCTAAAAATTTTCATTTATACAAGAAACAAACCAAACTTTGTGAAAAAAAATTCATGTCAGGGGTATTATGATCTTTTTACTCTCCACTTAACACCGTTAAGTGCTGAAAACGAATGAAAGGTCATAGAAGGAATGAAAGTTCGTTTGAGGGCCATAGAAGGAAGTTCAAAAAAAAAAGAGACCATACTAGTAAAACTCTAATACGATATAGTGGGAGGAATTTATAACGTGTGCCAGTGAGTGTGGTTAGTGAGTGTGGTTTCGACACTGTTGGTATTTATTATCTTGACACTTGTTTTTAGCTACCTATACCTCTAAGCATTATACTAGGTTGTCATCCCTAATAATGGAGCTAGAAATGTTTGTTGGCACTACCTAGCATTGCTACTAAGTAGATATCTTATTATTTCATATGACTAGAAGAAACATAAAGATAAGAATGAAAAAGGGTATCTGCAAGTGCATAGATAATTACACCATTATAGCATTTTACCTTTGAGTATTCTAGGTATCATTATTTAATATTTATATTTTTACCACTAGGAAGGGATGACTAAAGGAAATATGATATTAACACATACATGTAATGGAGAGTTAGCCATATCTACTCATAACAGCGGTAAGACACAAGTCACAAAATAAATGTATAATGAATGATAATGATAAGTCATAAATAATATAACTCACTTAGAGCACTCCATTCTATAACACTAGCATGGTATTAGGTAGAGTAAAGGAATATTCCTAAGTCATTCTAAATCACATGTCAAAGAATACTGTGATTGGTGCAATTACACTAAGAATGGGGTTGGTGCTCCAAACGGATACCCGCGGTTCTACTCTAGTTCAGCTTAACGAACTAAATTGACAATTCCTTTCCTCATATTTTTCATTTAATTTATTAAATTACAGTAGAGAAGAACCGCGGGTATCATCAAAAAAATTTAGGAGTAACTCTTCATTTTGGCCCAAGAAAGAAGCCCACGAGAAGACTAGGGCACAGAGAAGTCGCAACGCTAACCCTCACGCCCGCGGTTCTACTCTAGTTCAGCTTAACGAACTAAATTGACAATTCCTTCCCTCATATTTTTCATTTAATTCATTAAATTACAGTAGCGAAGAACCACGGGTATCATTTTGAAACAAGGGCAGACCATGGCCCTAGTCATGGCCCAAAAAAATAGGAGTAACTCTTCATTTTGGCCCAAGAAAGAAGCCCACGAGAAGACTAGGGCAAGAGAAGTCGCAACGCTCACACTCGCGCCGTCCCCTTCCCTCACGCAGTCACACGGTCGCGTCGTCCTCGGCCCTCTGCTCGCACGTGAAGTCCGTCGTGGCGTCGTCGCCCGTCCGCCGTCCGCCTGTCCCCTGCCCTCGTAGTCGCAGGAAGGCAAGGCACCAGGGCCGACTGACCGTGAGCGTGAGCCCGTCCCCTGTCGGCCTGCTTGGCCGCCCGCCGGTCGCCAGCTTGGCCGCCCGCCGGTCGCCATCCTCTGCTGGGCCTGCTCGCCCCTCGCCCTCGCCCAGAAGCCGTCCGCGGCACAGCTCAGAGGTAGGGGCCGTCGCCAGAGCCGAGCTAGAAGCCCCCAGCCCCCTGTCCGGCTGCTTCCCCTGTCTAGTTGTGTGCCTGCGTGGCTACCGCCTGCCAGGGACCACGGGAGCCGAAGCCCCCTTGTCTAGAAGTGTGGCCGTGAACATGGAGTGAAGTGAAGCCGTGAAGGTAATCACTCAAATTTTGAGGAGTTTAGTTCTTCTTTTCTCTTGATTTCAACCGTTAATTGTGTATTAATTAATGAGATTAAGTTTTTGGCTATTCCGGTTCTTATTAACTCTTGCATCTTGTTTAAACTACGAGTTGTTATTGAGGACATGGAGGTTGAAGAGGCGAATGCAACAAATAGTAACCCAACTATTACCCACCCTGTGGCCATTATGATGAGTGCTATATGAACTTATGCATAAACATGATGATAACCCAACTATAGTAAGCATATAACCAAAGTAGACAATGAACAATATAATTAAGAACATAAATAATGAATAGAATAATGTCATATCTATTGTAACTAGGAAAACATATACACAAATATAAAAGAGAGGTTACAAGGGTTTATTGAGCAACGCTCTTAATAGATCCAGAAACCAAGCAAAGCTTGCGTCCCTCTACTCCTAGCCTACGTAGCTATGCCCTAGAATATGGTGGAGCTCTTAGGAGATTATGGTTTCTGGCCCTAATGACTTAATCAAATGACTTGATGTCTTCAGCCTAGGGGGTAGGGGCTTGCTTATATAGACCAGTGGGATGAACCAGAGCCCTTGGATCAAATCGGCTTAAGCAACGGTGTAGATGTGATCTTCAAGGCAGTGGAGACCTGATGTGATGAGGTAGCTGGTAGGTGGGACCATGCTAGGTCGGGTAACCTGGGGGTGGGGTCAGCCGACCCTACCCTATGCCTGGTAGGCACCACCTTCCGAGGGTCGCCTTCTTGTGTATTTTAGATTCTTCTTGAGTTGGTGCCATGATATGGAATATTCTTTTAAGCCTAATGTCCTTGACATCTCCTCCTCTTTTTCCTGATAAACCCTTTTAGAAATACAGATTCACCAATAAATCCTTTTAGAAACACAGATTCACCAAAACTATAGAATAGTGTCAGTTTAAACCATATTCTTTGTAGGTAATACCTTTTATGCCATTTTCCATGTTTGGTTGATGGTTTATTTTAGTAGTTATCTGTCGTCAACATACACTAACTCTGGCCTCTCTCTAGATGTTTTCGCTAAGTGGAATTTGACATTTCTTATGCTAAGGGATGTCGTGTATTATAAGCTGGCTTTTGAGAGGCTCAAGTCTTATGAGCACAACATGTATGAGCACATTTATCCTTCACCTCAGGACCATGAGAATGCACAAACTTTTCACCTTTTTTTGAATTTTTTATGACCTTACTGAGTTATTATCTGGTACTACTTCCTATCTAATAGTAAATCTAGTTTCTATGATAATATACTTATGCTCAATGCTTGGTGTCGTAATAATGATCCAACTATTAGTCAAATGGCCATTGTTATGATCAAAGTCTAATACTCCCTCCATATCATGAAGGTAGACGTTTAGGATATGATTGTGGTAACCAAAAAGTGATTAATTAGAGGTTAACTTTCCATCTTTACCCTTATTAAATAGCAGTGTACGTGCTATCTAAACAACAAACTATCCTAGCTCAGTTGGCTTGCATTGCGTAGCTTGAGGCTGGTGTCCTCGGTTCAAACCCCCTAGGCAACATAATTTTTTGCATGCATTATGCATGGCACTGTAGCTCATGCACACGGCTGGGCAGCTGGTTTTTGCTTCGCGCGCTGCTGCTTTCACTTTCGCGCGCGGCACTGCTGCTCTTTGCTTTGCCGCCGGCGCTCGCCATTTTCACTTTAGAATTTCGGCTTTGAGTAGCCGGACGGTCGCTTGCCACTTCTATTTAAGACTAATGACATGCCTGTTTGCCTTGCCACGGTCGTTTGTACATTGCTTAGCTTGCATTTGCTTCCATCTACTGCTTGCCTTGCTTGCTTATTAGTAAATGCGACATGGCTGATTCCTTCTTTGGCTTTGATCTCAACGTTCGTTTAGAGGACGATGACGACAACAACAATGTCTTTGATTTGAACGAGCCTGCCGAAGATGACGACCATGGCAATGGTACTACATTTTCTTCTCTTGTGCATATCTAAAACAACTTTTTTTACTAGCATGTTCTTCTCTCGTTGCTGAACGTGTATGTTCTTCTTCTTTTTATAGGATTCAATTTGAACTTGCCACTAGATGAGTCAGGCTCGACGGAGTCGGGCACCATGTCGATGGAGTCAGGCTCGACAGAATCTGGCACCTTGTCGATGGAGTCCGGCACCATGTCAACGGAGTCCGACACCTCCTCTTCCATGCCCAAAGCCTCGACAGTGTCCAGCACGACAGAGCCTGGCATCTCGAGCGCGACAACAGACTCCGATGAGGCCGCGACGTCCTGCTGCGATGAGCGTGTAGGCAAGCGAGTGGCGAGCATGCGGTGCGCGGCGAGTGGCGAGCGCGATGTCCTGCTGCGACAAGCGTGTAGGCAAGCGAGTGGCGGGCGTGCGGCGAGCAGCGAGCGTGCGGCGAGCGGCCATCGGGCGGCGAGCAGCCAGCACGCGGCGAGCGCGATCACAGGCGAGGGAGCCATCAGTGGACCACCAAGAATGGCAGAGGAAGATGGAGATGAACTAACACAATCGCATGGAGGGATTAAAGAAGGAGGCTACGCGCGTGCTTAGCTTTGAATGCTAGGCAAGGACCGATGAGTGCACGCATGTATTAATGCTGCGTCGAAGCTGAACAGCCGGGGGCAAACAAGTCCGGTTTTGATCTCAAGCACTCAGAACGTCAACTAACGTGAAATTAGCACCAAAGCCTAAAACGTCTACCTTCATGATATGGAGGGAGTAAGTATTAAAATAAGTCCAATGTTGCACTCGTTGTAAATGTTCTTGATCCTAGGTACAAGAGAAAAATTATTGAACTTTACTTGAGATGGTAGTATAGAAATTTCTATCAAAGTTTAAGTTGACAAGTTTAATATTGTGATTAAGAATATGTATCAATTATATGCTATTACTGCTCCAACTTCAAAACATAGAGCATCTATGGCTGCATTAGCTACACACTAGATTAGGGACTATATAGTTGAAGAACCTCATAACTTTCTATACGACAATGAATCAAGTGACCTTGATATGGATGAATCAAAATGAATAAGATATATGTTTCTATAGTTGTACTGTCTTTTCCTTTTAATAAATTACCTGTAGGGGCGAAAGCCCCTCCAGTTCTCTCAAAAAAAAAATACTTAGAAAAACCAACCTCAAAGCTTTTGAAGGCCCGTTAGCATACATTTGATGTTTTGGCATTGTGGAAAACTCAAAGAGATGAAATACCTATGGTTTCTAGACTTGTCGATGTGTTGGTCCTCCAAGCATCCACAATTGCTTTTGTATCTTCATTTAATGTTGGAGGTTGTGTAGTTGATATTTTTAAAGTATTGAAAAAGTACTGAAGTTTTTTCCTACCATGTGTTTGGATACAATATACATTTTTGTTTTCTATAAACCACGACATTGTCAAAGCCGTAGTCTTTTTGTGTTTTATGTTTAGTTTCTACCCACAAATTGTCACTATTTGCTATAAAAATTTGCCACACTTGTCTAAGGGTAAGCGATCAAAATATTTACCACACCTTTGTAAGTCAAAGGACACCTCTACTATTGGCTTATGAGCTAGATCTAAGCATATTGTTTCTGTTATTTGTATTAACGGCTACTCTAGGGAAAATGTTTTTATGTGGTGCTAATGATTTAATAACTATCCTTGTAGCTCTAGAATATTTCAGTTTATGTTCCTACCTATTATCTTGATATACCAAGAGAGATCTACGGTCTAATGAGGCTACTATAAAATATTTACTCATGGGTGGGGCAAGCTCTTCTCATATTTTAATTAGAGAGAGAGAGAGAGAGCTATCTGTTGACCTAGTCTTTTGAACATACTCAAGATCATATGAGATTATCATGTGGGCCTATTATACTATGAGCTACTCCATATGTCCCACAAAGAGTGTCATTCTCATTTTCAAGAGGTCAAACATTCTAACTTTGACGAACTATATATAAAAGAATATTAATATTTATAATACATTATTAGTATCATTAGATGAATTGCTGAATATATTTTTATAATAAATTTTATGAAGTGATGCAAATGTTTGACCAAAACACATCCCATAATGTCATTGTTTTTGGGATGGAGGAAGTATGTGCTAAAAGTTGTTGCCATTAGAGAAGTTGTGTTATAAATATTAACTAGCTCATATTGTTAAAGGGTGCCCTAAGAGAACCTTATCATAGTTTTCTGATTCATTGACATGTGCAAACCTAATTTAAGGGAAGGGAAGCTTGCCTCACTGTAGTGGTAACGAAACCTCAAAATTGGTCAAGCTTGTCTAACTTTAAGAGGTTGTTTGGTTAGACGATTTGAGCCCGTCACCGCTTCATAGTGTGAATGGATTACGGTGACTGCCGTTAGAACGGACCGGCCTCTAAATAGATGGTAGCGTGAATAGATACAACATACTATATCTCTGCTACTCCTCTCGTAGCGCCATCCACTCTGTTCTCGGAGTCACCTCTGCTGCCCCCATTGTCCCCCTATGTGCACATCCAACCAAACAAGTCATGTTAATCATTTCCCTGTAAAGATTGGCACTAGTTTCATGTTCCAATTTACGTTGTCGTTGCCAGCGCCGAAACAAATAGCACCTAAGTGTGACAAGGTGACAAGTTATGTGGCTAGCAACCAAAAAACCCATTACAAACTCCACTCGATGCTTCTTTTCTATAACCATGCCTTTGCATGTTTTTGGCTTATATAAAGCTACAACTTTTTTTATATCATAGTTTTCTAAAACTACATCAGCCTCTATTTTTTTTCTTTATTTACAAGCCACTTTTGTTGTGATAAATTTTTCTCTATCAAAAAGATCACATCCATACTTATCAAAAAGTATGTGCATTAATTAATCACATCCATACTTATCAAAAAGATCAGATCAGATTTATTTTCAACTAAAAAATTAGAAAGCCATCCTTAGGCAGCTCTAGGGAAAATTTAATGTAATGAAAATATGCAATCTCGTCATAGAGACACAAAACTATCACGTCAGTTGCTATTGCTAGAGTACAGTTACTTGTAGCTGCATATTTATTTTCCTCCCTAGCTTGTATCAACAATACTCGTAGCCATTAAGTTTGTAGACGTCCTTGGTGTGCTATTTTTCTCATCAATCAAAACAAAAAAATAAATAAAGTACCAAAAAGAACCTCACGTCCCACGCTTCTCACACCCGCTCTCGCGCGCTGCCCGCGGCTGCCCCGCGCTACTTATGCCGGACTCTCGTCACTGATGACTGATCTGGTCCCCGGACACCACACCACCTCTCCAGCCGCCCTTCTGGTCCGGGCCTCCTCCTCGTACCTCGCCAGCGCGGGGGGGCCATGGGCCGCCGTAGGTTCCGGCTCGCCGACATGATGCCCAACTCCTGGTTCTACAAGCTCCGCGACATGCGCCGCCAGCGGGGTCACCCACCTGCCACTGGCGGCGGCGGGGTGGCGAGCGCAGCAATGCTGCCGTCGTCGTCGCCGCCGCCGCCGCAGAGGGGGGCAAGAAGGTCCGCCACGAGGCCTGCGTCCCCGAGGCGCGGGTCCGTGGCGCTCCCGCACAGGACGTCGTACTATTACCCCACCCGGGACCGGGAGCTCCCGGCGCCGGAGCCGAAGGACGCTGCCACGGAGGAGGACCGGCAGCACCGGCAGCTCCTCCCCCAGCACCAGCAGCAGTCGCCGCCGAGGTGCTCCAGGAGGCGGCACAGGGTGGGCGCCGTCAGGGTTGGGCGCGGGCTGGAGGCTCCAACCGGGGCGCGCCGGCGGCGGGACATGTACGTCGGGCGCGACGGCAGCGATGACGAGGACGACGACGTCGACGAGGTCCGGAGGCCGGCGGTGATTGCGGCATCGGATTACAGCGTGAGCGGCAAGGTGATCGCGTCAGAAACGGACATCGTCATCGACCTCTGCTCCGAGAGCACCGCCGAGCGGGTGCTCCGCCCGATCGTGACGAGGCCGGCGATGAGGGAGGTGGTCCGGTACGAGCTGAAGGAGACGCACGTCGTCGACGTCGCCGACACAACGACGCCGGCAGGCGGCAGCTCTGCCTCGGAGCAGGGGAGCAACAAGTCCCACCCGAGGCGGCCGTCCGTGTCCGTGGGGCGCCGCCTCAGGACGCGCGTCAACAGCCCGCGGCTGGCGTCCACCACCACCAGGTCGTCCAGGAAGAGCATCAGCAAGCCGACAACCCCGGGGGCGTCGCCACGGCGGAAGACGACGACGCCAGCACCGCCGGCGCCTCTCGCGGAGAGCTTCGCGGTGGTGAAGTCGTCGGCGAACCCGAGGCGGGACTTCCGCGAGTCGATGGAGGAGATGATCGCGGAGAAGGGCATCCGCGACGCCGCCGACCTGGAGGACCTACTGGCCTGCTACCTCGCCCTCAACGCCGCCGAGCACCACGACCTCATCGTGGAGGTGTTCGAGGAGATCTGGTCCAGCCTCGCCGTCGCCGGCGCTAACCCATGAACCGAAACGACGGCCAGGAATGAGCTGAGGTCATCGATCATTCGTCGTCGTCCTCCCGCTGTATGCACTGCATGCTCGATCAGTACATTCATTTCCAGTTCCAGCAGCGGATTATTAACTAGCTTTAGCCTTTAGTTCCTTGACTTGTTATTGATGATTGCAATCACAAAACTCCACAAGGAAACTCGACAAAGAGAAAAAAAAAAAAGGAAGACATCGTCATCTTGGTTCGATCTGCGAAAGTTTTTGGTTCTTTACTTGCTCGGTGATCGTGTGATTCTTCTCCTGGGATCGCGTGCGTGGTGCTCGCTGCTTTCTTGAGCGTTTTTTTCTCCTTGAGCGTTACCAGCGTGAACAGTGGCTAGTAGAAGGGCTGTTGTGGTCTGCACTAGACATCATCACCATCACCACGTATTAATTACAGATTTACAGTTTACTTTGAGATCTGAAATTAAATCCAGGTGAATCGGCCGAATCGTAGAGTACAGCGATTATTTTAATGTGCCGTAAGATTTAATGTGACGGAGAATCTTGAAAAAATTTTGAGAACTAAACAAAGCCCCATAGATCTGTGGGCGAATGTTTGTTGCATCCCTACCTGCTGGCTACCTGGAAGATAACAACGTCTCGCGCTTCGTACCTGTGGGCTGTGGCTCTGGACCCGGAGACAAAATAACGACCGTATGCAGGGGCGCCCACACTGGAAGCAATAGTAGCATACGCTCGCCAAAATACTACTGTACAGTCCAGCTCAATATAATCGAGTGTGTGTCTTGGAGTTTTACTCTCTGTTCTTGTACATTGGACAGTAGCGTATCCTTGTGGTCTCTGTTTTGTCTGCGCCGTAGAAGCGCCACCAGCTAGCTCCTGTAAGCCCTATTTAGTTCACGTCCAAAAATTTTTTATCAATCTCTCATCAAATATTTGGACACAACATAAAAACCGTAAGACAAATCTTTTAAGTCTAATTAGTTCATGATTAATCATAATTGTTATAATAACACATATACTATTGATGGATTAATTAAGCTTAATAAGTTCGTCTCATGATTTTTAAACGAGTTATGTAGTTAGTTTTTCAATTAATATTTAATCATTTATTCTGATAACTCATAAAATATTTGATATGACATCAAAAATATTTTAGTTACGAAGGCCGTAGGAAAGTGGCAGAAGCTGTCACAGCACTACTGCCCAGCGAGTCCTGGTTATGACAGTCGAAGCTTGAGGTGCTAGCTAGGCGATCACCAGCATCTTCTTGGTCCTTACAGGAGACAGACTGTGGCTACAACTTCTTGTGACTCTGATTCCTACTACAGTTCCGAGTCTGTACTCGCTCTCATTTTTAGATTCTGGATTCTAGACACTGGCCTTGTTTAGATGCAAAAAAAAAATAGATTTTGATATTGTAATATTTTCGTTTTTATTTGATAAATATTATCCAATTATAAAGTAACTAGGTTTAAAAAATTTGTCTCGCGATTTACAAGCAAACTGTGCAATTAGTTTTTGTTTTTATCTATATTTAATGTTCCATGCATATGTTCCAAAATTTGGTGTGACGGGAAATCTTAAAAAGTACCATAGCGAACACCGCACGCGCAGTGTAGGGTTGAAAATGGACGGTCTTTGTTTACTTAAGGTCTCTTAAGAAAACGATCAGGTTCAGGCTTAGTGGCTTATTGTCACTGTTCATTTATTATAACTTGATGAGGTAAAGTTGCTTGTGTCGCTGTGTGGTGCCCATCTGGCCCAGGAGGCCAGGACGCATGGACAGCGGCCGGTCCACCGACCACCGGTGCCGCAGCGACGCAGGACGGCAGGAGAAGGGCATGGGATGCTGCCACTCGAATTGCACGAGGAGCCCGGCGCTAGTTCTGTGATTAAGACCCACACGTGCTACGAATTCTGCTTACGGTTGGGGTTAAGATGGAGTGATCGAGTGCCTAGCCTTGCGACCATCCACTGAGGAAATACCATCAGCCTGAAAATGAAAAAAAATTCAGGCGACGAACACACGCTGCTGGTATGGTAAACAAAAACTCTCCACAGGAAAAAGCAGCACGAAGCAGACAAACAAATTCCACAGTCCCCCATGGAGTTGCGGAGACTGAACAGCTTGTACGGGCCTTCCCCTCGTGTGGCTCCTGCCAAACCGTCCCGTCACTCGAGTCCGTACATGAACATGAACACTCTGCTCGAGCCTTGGACCCGTGCGTTTGGCCGGGGGTGGTGCCCGAGTCAACACACACGTGTACCACTGTACGTGCAAGCTGCGGCAGCAGCGAGCTACTAGCAGCGAGAAAAGCCAGGCGCTCTGTGAATCTGTGATCTCTCTCTGAGTCAGAGCGCACCAGTGTGTGCGCAGGCCAGAGGCCGCCGCTGGCCGGCGAAGCTTCCGTCGAGCCAGCGGTCACTCGGCAGCGCCATGGCAGACCGGCTCGCAGGGGAGTGTCACCCGCGTCTCTTTGACGAAGCAGCCATTGCGGTGACCGCCGTCCATAGAAGGTCAGGGACAAGGACGGCTCTCGGTGACCACTTGCATGCAGACGAGCCGGTAGGTGACATGTCGCTCGTGGGTGGTGGCTGGCGCGCGCCCGTGCGGCCGTGGCGGCAGCCAGCGAGCCCGCTCTGCTCCGGGTGTGCGTGCGTGTGCGTGCGTGCGTGGATACGGACACCAGCGCACGGACCGATCCTCGCGAAAGGGACCCCGCGTTGTGCCGCGGATACGGGGTTGCTTTCACCGCGTCTCTTTGTAGCACAGCGCCGCGCAGCGTGGAGCGAGGCCAATGTAGAGGTGTATGCATGGCAAATTGGCAATCAAGCATGCATTCAAGAGACGGCGGTAGGGAGCTTGATTGCAAGAGAAACCTCAAGTCCAACAGGCAGTGCCGGCCCTAAGGGGATGGCAAGAGGTACGGCGGCCGAGGGGCCTCGCGGGATAGGGGCCGAAACCTAAGTATATAATACAACATATCCTTAAGCTATAATATTTGTTTATTAGCATATGCATATATATGGTGCAATGGTTTATTACTAAAAAAATCGTGAGTCAAACCACTAACGCCCATACATGAGTTGTCACACATCACGATCACGAGTCGTGATTTCTAGAATTTTGGTGAGACGGTGAGACCGCGAGGAGAGACGCAGCGACATCAGCGACACATTCACCAGTTCACCACGCGATCACGAGCTGCAATGAATAATACCAAAACCTCTGTGCCGAGTTCTAGCCTTCCAAAATCCAAACGGTACCGGCGACCAGCTGGTAGGGCTCGACGAGGACTACGACATGTGATGTTGGTTATTTACTTCTACCCTTTTATTTTTTATGATTTGTGAATCTTGGTTCTGTTCATGTCCCAATTGTTTAGACACTAGGTTTTTTTTTCTTGTTCAATTTTTGTCTAGTATTTTATACTCATATATTTATATTTTTCTTATAATTTAGGTTAGGTGTTAGAATTTTAGAATGTTACCTAAGAAACATTTGTCAGTGACTGTGAAAAAAAATGAAAAAGACAAGAAGAGCAATTTGTCTATATATGATTGGATTTGCTTTCCCTTTACGAAGAAATTAGCTTATATTATTATAAAATTTTATAGTTTAGGAGTCGTCGTGATGTATTCGCTAGAGGGCCCTCAAAATTATAGGACCGACACTGCCAACAGGGCAACAACAGATGTGAAGGGATGAAAACGGATCAGATACGGATGGATATCACCGATATCATATTTATTTTCATATTTCTGGTCGGATTCAGATTCGAATACGGATAATGTCAAACATGTCGAATAATATACAATTAGATATTGATATTATAAATATACGATTTAAGTATTCGGATACGGATACGATATCGGATGTTGGATATTCGGACTTGGATACGGATAAATCTAAACTCATTAAACGAATTCGATCTCGAATACGGTCGGAAAATATCCGTATCGTTTTCATCTGAGCAACTCCAGCAGGGCCCCTACTCAAGCCCTAATAGCTAAATATGGGTGTCCAGGCTAAAAATATTACTCCAGCAGGACTCCTACTCCAGACCCCATTCATGTTGGCCCAACAGGACAGCCCCCATCCTCCATCGCGTGAGCGCATGTTCCCTCTCTCTCTTCCCTTACATGTGCATGACACCCTACGGTAACCGCCTCGATGCTTTAATTGTGTCTGTGTCCAAAGGAAGACGAAAGAGGAAGAAGAAAAAGACAATGATGAGTGGGTCCCTTCTGTCATTCTCTCTGGAATAGGTATGGGGGCCTAAATTTGGATGTTACTGTTGGAGTTGAAGAAAAAAAGTTAAGTCCCAAAAAGTAGAAAGGACACCCAAATTAAAAGTAGAGTTCTAGTTTTGCGGGCTACTGCTGGAGTTGCTCTAAGACGATAAAATGTCGATAGAGAGAGAATGAAGAGGAGCAGATAATTTTAGTCGTATTTAGTTCTAGAAGGAAAAAATTTTGCGACGCTGTCCTTGCTTCTGGCCTTGCTTGGGCTATGGACAGCGGGAAAATAAAAGAGGAACAAACAAAGACTAATGATTGCAAAACACCACAGTCCACAGCGATTGGGCCATTGGGGGCGGGGGGGGACCCGAGATGGCAGCGAGCGGCCGCGCGGCGACACCAGCATTCAGCTTCCGCTCGCCTTCTTTTCTTTGGCGCCGTCCGCCCGCCGGTCCCAATCCCAACCGATCGATGCTTCGGGCCGGCTGGGTCGATTAGAGCGGACTCGCGCCGCGTTTGGTAGTAGTTTCGCTGCGCGACAAGCCGGCGACGGCGAGCGCCCCTCACCACCCCACCCATACGGCCGCCGCGGGTGTGCCTCGTTGCTCTGTTCGTCCACTAGCTCCTACGGAGTAGGGCACTGCCATCTTCTCAGGACGCGCTCGCTGCACCTGCACCGGCGGCCGCGAGTGGTTGGTAAAGCCCTACTGCCCCTAGGCCGAGAGCGAGAGATCGGCGGGTGCAGGGACAACAGTGGAAGGCGGCGCAATGATACAAGAGCTACACCGACGCCCGACGCTGCGGCTGCTGTTGATCCGTAAATTTGAGCAGCTAGGTATCAAACGATATATATACTCTATTCATATAGGATCGATTTAGAAGTCGATGATACGGCTTGCAAAACACAATTTTAACGTCTTATTTTTATAAAAATATTTATAAAAAAATAATATATATATATATATAAGTATTTTTCAAGACAAATTACATTTTAGAAACTCAATAATTTAAAGTTATTGATGATTTATATTTTTAATATTTGACTCAAATTTTATTCAAAATGACTTTTAAATCTTATACGAAGAGATTATAAAAAATATAATAGACAGGTTAAGACCGGTTTTGATCAAGTTCTCCTGTACGTACATGATAAATCGAAAGAATTGCCTCCTTGCCACTAAAACATGTAACAATCACTTCAATGATATAGAACTTTCTCGTTGCCATCCATTTAGAAATTTTATTCCCTCGTCCATATAGATAATTTGTTCCATTAAATGTCGTTGAGAGACCATAGCACCGTTACAGGCTGTTCATTATACAAAGACTAACTCAATGAGCACCGTTGATAACCAAATTTGATCACCTTTTTTATAGTCTGATAGTATGCTAAAGCAATTTATTTCATCATTTTTATCTCTAAGATATATTAAAAAAAAGGCATACTGGTTAGTGAGAACTAGTCACATCCGTGGTGCATTCTGCTGAGATGGATCCCCGAGCTTGCAAGCTGAAAAGCTATGCAATACCGCTAAAAGTTGAGCTAATTTGGCAGGGCTAATAAAGGGCTCCGGTTTCTCTTGCAGGGCAACTTTTCTGGCGAAGCTAAATTCGTCTGTAAACTATTTGGTGAATAAAAATAGCTCTATTGGCAGTTTGCATATTAAGGCCTTGTTTAGATCAAAAACTTTTTGAATTTTGACATTGTAGCACTTTCGTTTTTATTTGACAAACATTATCCAATCATGGAGCAACTAAGCTTAAAAAATTTGTCTCGTGATTTACAGGTAAATTGTACAATTAGTTATCTTTTTTATCTATATTTAATATTCCATGCATGTGCCGCAAGATTCGATGTGATGGAGAATCTTGTAAAGTTTGAGTTTTTGGGTGTGTATCTAAACAAGGCCTAAGTTTGAAGAGGAACAGAGGGAAACCATGTTTTTTTACAGCTTTAACTCCTCAATAAAAAAACGGCTCCAATCTAGCTACTCTTGGCTCCTTGCAAAGAGCTATTTTTTAGACTGTTACTCCTAGCTACTTTTTTTATTGGTCATTTAGCACAACTTCACGACAAGAGTCGCGGGAAGCCGAAGTCATACCAAAGGGGCTCTAAATTTTCTTTGATGCATTAGATTCTAATCCCTTCCAGGCTTCCACGCAACTTGCAATTACATAAATATACACTGTCTAAATATGTAAAAGAAAATCATTATATCTAAAAGAACTAAAATAACTTACATTAGAGACATTAATAAGTCGAAGACAAGTCATTGGGTCAAAAGCTAGGCCAACCCTTACTCTATCCATGAAATCTGTTTCCCAAAAATTTTCCACTAGAGTGTTCCCGTGCCTTAATTCTTGACATAAACATAGCCATACGACTAAGGGGACGTTTCGTTGGTCGCCGTTGTGCGCCACAACTAAATTTATTTAGCCACAGTTCTGACGCATATGTTTGGTTCGTTAAAAGCTTTAGGCTCGCCACCACTTTTTCACCTGAATGATGCAGAAAATCTCGCCACAGCTTAGGTGGTCGATTTCATCGCCTCAACTTTGGCTCACCACAGGAGCGTGTGGCGAAGTATGGCTCAAACCAAATAGGCTCTAAGTCACACTAATCTAATCCATCCTTATTAGACGTAGGCAAAAGTCGGGCCGAGCTGGGTTTGGGACGTGCCTGCATGTTTTGGACCTAAAATTTGTGCCTATGCTCATCAGTGGACAGGTTTGGTCCTTACATTTGGGCCATGCTCAAGTTGGGCGAGTCGCCTCCAAGTTTTCAGTGTAAAAAAACAAAAATGACAATAATATTTCGGACCAGGCCGGAGCCGAGAAAATTTTTCGGACAACAAGACGTCTACCCTAAGCCCTATCCAAAAAGACCAGCGGACCAAGACAAGCACGGTGGAGTCGGGCCAGAGCAGGTTAGTTTTGCTCAGGTCTATTCCTTGTGCTTTACATTGCTACCATTAGCAAGTCGTGATGAACCTACACATATCTGGCTAACTATGGTTTGTTCTTGATTTTATATTACAGTACTAAAACTTCTTTTTATTTTCTTGTGTTTGTGCACTTGTTGTTTTCTCCCCCAAATGAGTAGAGTGGCTCTTGATTGAAGATTTAAGTTTATAGCTTGATTGCTAAGGCCCCTGTTTAGTTACTCACCCAAAAATTTTTCATCCATCCCATCGAATCTTTAACACATGCATGAAACATTAAATGTAGATAAAAAAAATAAACCAATTACAGTTTGGTTGAAAATCGCGAGACAAATTTTTTAAACCTAGTTACTCCATGATTAGCCTTAAGTGCTACAATAACCCACATGTGCTAATGATAGATTAATTATACTTAATAGATTTGTCTTGCAGTTTTCTGACGAGCTATGTAATTTGTTTTTTTTATTAGTTTCTAAAAACTCTTCCCGACATCTTTCCGACACATCCGATGTGATTTTTTCATCCTCAATCTAAACAGGGCTTAAAAAAAACTATGAGAGCTCAGCAGCAGCAAGAGACTTCCAAAGAGACACGAGAAAGTAATTCAGCCGTGTTTGGATTCAGGAGATAAAATTTAATCCGTGTCACATCGGAGATTCGTAAGAGGACTAAACATGAGCTAATTATAAAAGTAATTGCACTGGAGTAGACTAATTAACAAGACAAATCAATTAAGTCTAATTAATCTATCATTAGTAAATGTTTACTATATCACCATATTATCAAACCATGGACTAGTTAGGCTTACTAGATTATAATTAGTCTATGTTTAATGTACCTAATTAGGCCTTGTTTAGTTCAAAAAAAATGTTGCAAAAAATTTTAGATTCCCCATCACATCAATCAGGCCTAAATCTAAGTTTGTTTACGTGCTAAGTAGTGTGTTTGTAGATGATAAGATCTAAATGAGGCGTCAAAAAGGAATGAGACTGAGCCAACCTCAGGAGCCTCTACGAAGGAAAATAAGGACATCATGTTTGGCTTGAGGGTGCAATAATGACATAATAATTTTTAGCTCATGATAAAGTCATGCTAAAATAGAGTAGAGGCTTAAATAGAGATCTTACTGCTAGCGTGGCCATGCTGGATGCCAGGACGAGTTTAACCATGCCAAGGGTGGACCGCCAGAGACAATCCGGTTAGAGTTGGTGATGACTGACGAACACAAAAAACAAACTTAAAATCTCATGCTTCAACATCAGATTATACAAGATACTCCAATCCACCACGCCGGATATGTCAGGCCCGCCCTATAGAGGCTATGGAAGGTGACCAGGGAGATGCTTCAAAATCGAAATATACATTGCATACAACCAAAGAAAAAGCAGCCAACTTGAACCAACCAAAGTGCAGACCTGACTAGCTATATGTGAATTGTATATTGCAGACATATTGTATACCAACAGAGTAGGAACAAAGGTGGTCCACCATAGAAGATAGAACTCTCGGAAATAACAGATAAAATCACAGGAGACAACACTATCATGGAACCCACTGACGTTTAAGTGAGATTTATAACCAAGACAAACATTCAAATGATGATCATTCTTAACAAAGGTTCAGACTTTCGACAAAAGTACCACTAATATAGCAACTTCACACACCCATGAGTGAAAACTCAGAAACTGATTAGGCCAGAAGACTTCACACGGTCCAATGGCTAAACCTATGGGCGAGCAGCAACTGGTGCTGGAGCTGGAGCAGCACCAGCAGGACCAGGACCAGGGCGGGGGCCTCCTTGTCCACCAGCCGGCCTATCCTCCTGAACAAAACATAATGCAACATAAACATATTAGCCACCGCAAAAATCGCATTGAAGGGGAAGAACGGGAAAAATAGACGGATACAAAGAACACACAGCAGACTCCTTGGGAAGCATAAATATACTTATATAGCAGTCTAAATTGCAAGAAAAAGGTCAAACTATGGTCTAAACATTCAGAAAAGTTTGCACAAAACAACAGCATTTGACGAGGTAGAATATGAATAAAACAACAATTAACATTTCCCATTCTTAAATGATCAGCTAATAACATATGTAATAGCTGACAAAGTGAGAAAATGGTAGTAACTATGGGGACCTGTTCATCCCACAGGCACTGTTATTGCCATCGGGGCAACATATTAGTCCCAAAGACCTGATATTGCAAATAAGTTGTGCTCAAGCAGGCAAGCAGTACAAATACATAGCAAGGAAATTGTACTTATAAAAATTTCCCATTCTTAATGATCAGCTAAAAATTATGAACATCAGCTGATAAAGTGAAAAATGGAGTAAATGTTGGGACCTGTTCATCCCACAGGCACAGCATAAAAGCCATAGGGGCAACGTAGAAGTCCCAGATATGTGACAGATAAAGGTCAGACAAGAAGAAAGGTGGTTACGGAGCAATTCTGAGTTCCATCTTAAGTATAATAACAAAAAACAACTGTGGCAAGTGATTGAGAAGAGATGGAAACATGGAACAAAGCCATGTATGAAAATTTCCCATCCTTAGTGATCAGCTGAAAACAAAATATCAGCTGACAAAGTGATTAAGTGGTTGTACATGTCAGGGACCTGTTCATCCCGCAGGCACTATAGACTTGCAAACGGGGCAGACATGAAGTCCCAAACATATACGTTCTATCCTACACATGAAACTACCAGCTCTTTAATCCGAAATTGGGGATGGTGACCCTGCCGCTATCATTGCAAAATGTACTTAGCACAACAACAATCAGGTCAACTAACAATAGCAGATTCAATTCACATACATCCTTTTTAAAGTAATCAGATAAGAACATTTGGTAAACAGTTGACCAAAAATAATGAAACAGTACAACTAAAAGCAGTTGCCCATTCAGGAAAGGGCTATCAGGACATCACGAGATCGGTTTATCTTATGGGTACTAATGAAAACAGTATGCATGTCCCTTCAGAGAAACTGGAAACAATTAAAAGGCTCATCATAGAGATAAACTAATCAGCAAAAAGATTCATTAAGCAGACGCTAATCTGAACTAAGTCACAAACATGCATTGACAGATCTGTTGTTTAACAACTATTCCACAGGATTTCATTTAAACTCTAAATCAGTGAGCGATAAGATAGTCTAATCATACCCTGCGCCTGAAGCGTTCCGGCGGCTTGCGGTCCCTGCGCTTCTCACGGGATCGGACGCGGACGATGTGAGCGTGGATCGCGCACGAGACACAGTGGTGCACCTTGGCGTACAGCTTCGGGAGGACGTACCCTGAACCACAGAACACGTTTGTCAAAACAACAAATCGCATAAATGCTTTACTAACAAAACAGATCTGGGATGAACAGAGAGGTTTACCATCATGGACGCACGCTTCCTGGACATCCCTGATAGCCGCCTGCTCCACGATGTTCCTCACCTGAAACCTCTTGATCGCCTTGTCCTGTGACGAGCATCAAAAACACGAACGACTCAGAAAATCTCATCGCACGGGTAAATGAAGGGAAAAGGAAGGCAGCTGTGGAGGCCTCTGCTCACCTTGGGGCAGCACTTGGCGCAGTTAGAGCAGCGGATGTACTTGACGTGACCGCGGCCATGCTTGTTGCGGCCGCCGTTGCGGCGCTTGAAGGTCTGCGGAGAGAGAACAGGGAGTGCAGTGGATTAGATTCGAGATGTACATGCGGAAGGAGGAAGATCGAGCTTGAGGCTTTGGACTCACCATGGCGGCGGCGCAAGAGGTCGAGTTCTGAAGCCCCACTAGGGTTTCGGGTGGTGAGGGGGGAATAATTTATAGGCAGCGGGTCGGGTGGTGGAAGGGTACTGGGCCGTTTATGGGCCCAGTCATAATCGAAAGGAAATATGCATCGCGTGGGCCTTGATGGATGAAAGAAAAAAAAAAGAATATTGATCCGCCCGGCCAAATTTTGGCCTTGTTTAGTTTCAAAAATTTTTTCAAAAGGGATACGGTAGCAGTTTCGTTTGTACTTGATAAATATTATTCAATTATAAACTATCTAAATTTAAAAGATTTGTCACGTAAATTATAAGTAAATTATACAATTAATTATTTTTATTTATATTTAATGATTTATGCATGTACCACAAGATTCGATATAACAATAAATGAAAAAAAAATTGCAAACTTTTTTGCGAACTAGGCCTTTGTTCGTAATGTATCAAAATCCTCGAAGACAACCCAGAATATCCAAAAAAAATACGTATATAATAATGAAATAATTGGAATTTCTAGATTGTGTTGCTTTTCTACAGCAAAAATACTTGTTGCTACTGTAGCACATGTTCTGTTTCTCATTCTCTTAGCTTTGATTACCTATTCATGGCAAGATTTGTTATTCTCGGCTTGGACTTTGGACAAGCATGCTTTTGAGCCCTTTTTTAACTGTTCACCATGTTATCACCGTCTTAGCGTCCATGTTTGCGTTCTCGTTTCTGTTCATGTAAATATAATGGAAACTCAATTTATTATTTATATAATGTGGAAATGTGAATGCTTTTGTTCCTGAGACGTTCCCAAAACATAGAATATGAAAACGCGAACGTAGGTCATGTTCCCTTTTTCAAGTTATTTTGAAAAAAGTCGTGCTTTTCTTTACCCTTTATTTAATTGCATCACATATCTCTTAGCCTTTCACCTCTTCCTTAGCTCTTCATTTTATTTTTCTAATATGATCGGATATGATCGTCATAACTGTCTACAAATACATGCTCAATAAAAAGTTTGACTTGCTTAAGAGTTAAGAGCAAAACTTATTAGCACACGCAATACTTAGCATGTGTTTGACACCACAAAAACGTTACCGCATACACAAATATATTCCAACATTGTAGGCACCTTGCAAGCTCAATTCTTCAAGATTATTAGACAAGCAAATATTACTGTAGATACTTTGGCAAAACAAGCTCAAAGTACAATTCCATCTACACAAGCTTCCTATTGTAATAGATCCCAGTGTGGATCAATTTGCTCTCTCCTTTTGGCTCTACTCAATGTAGACCTTAACAACGTAACAATTTTCATGACAACTTGTTGTGGTTAATAAAATACGATTGTTGTCAAAAAAAACTCTGTTTTTTTACTACGCTAGGTGAATTGGTAGAAATATGGTTTTTACATGGATTTTTTTCTTTCAACTCGCATACTTTCTCCCTGGATTTGTAACAAATTAAAGATTGTATTTAAGTTATTTGTCTTACAAGATAACTTATTTTTTAACCATATTTTAATTACTTTTATTAGACACAATATCTGTGGAACCACAATTCGACCTACATCTCAAACGATCTCGCAAAGTGATTCTGATTCAACCATGTTAATGTTTATTAAAAGAAGTTGGATATAAAACCTCTACCAGATGCACACTTACTTTAACTTGTGCACAAGTGTATGAGTGTGAGTGAAGTTGAATTTTTTTCCCTATGCAGTTACAACCTCATAAGCTACCTTAGACAAATATATGAGAATCCACAAGCTTCTCATGTGAGCTCGTGCGCTCAGAAAGTCTGTTCGCTAGTTTGAAAAGTTATGGTTGAAAATACCGTTTGTTAATCTATTATCAGAGAAAAACATTGTTGGCTAATAGAAAAAGATACGACTTATAAGACAAGCGAACAGATAATAGTAAAAAAAACTATAGCATCTCATACTTGCTAACGAACTTCTCTAATTGAGCCTTGACTCATTATTGTCCTTCTCCGACTCAGCAACAGTAAAAAAGCTAGTAATTATAAAACATAATCAATTGCATTTCTTCCGACCAAATATGCAAAGAGATCATTTTAGCACCTCATACTCGTTGGTTGTAACCTTTAGATTTCCAAGGTTTCCAATAAGGAGCTCTTATTGATTTTCAAGAGAATCGTCTTACTCGTCAACTTAATCCATTAGCTTGATCATCATCGTTTTGTCCTTCTAGCCTAGGTGTGCAAAGTAGTATCCATTTTTAAAATTAAACAATACAATGCAGCTGTCCGCAACAGTGAAAGAAAGTTATTAGTAGCTAAAACATATTCAATTGTCAACTTTTTCATTCCTTCCAACTTATAATTATTGGATAATATAATTCCTTATAACTCTAACCATGTAAAGTTTGTATTATAATAGTTAAAAATTATTAGGCTAACTATTCATTAAATTTTTTAATTTTTTGAAGTTGATTTTTGATATAGTGTGAGCGAGATAAAATAGACTAGAGGGAGTACTTACTTGGTCTAATCTCTATGTAAGGTTTCACCTCCCAGATTCTAAGACACGAAACTTAACGTGAAAGTATCTCCCTAAGTGTATAATTTCACTACACGATTTATAGGATTATTTTATCCTTTTTGTGGGCCCACCGGTCTCTTTGCTTCTTCCCTCTCTCTTTCGAGGCCTGTGCGTGGCAGATCTCGTCTTCCCCTTGGGTGCCCTCCCATGATCAACTTTTCTTTTGCTCCTGCGCTCGGGGGGAGGAGTGCCCCGTGGAGCCACGCTGCGACCAGCGAGAGCCCACATGCTCGCGCCCGGTGGAGCAGTGCTCGTCAGAGTCGCAACCAGCTTCTCCTGCGCACGATAGAGGTAGCGCCCTGGCGGCTAGCGGAGCCCGCGCACTCGCGGCTGATGGAACAAGGACTGGCTTTCCTAGAGCCCACGTGCCTGGCCGGTGGAGGTGACGCGCACGGCGGCCAGCTTCCCCTCCCGCGACGCACGCGATAGAATAGATGAAGCCCCTCGGTGCGGGTGTCGTCCCGTTTCCGACGTCTTGAAAACGATGCCGATACGTTTTATAGGTTTTATAGGGATGAAACATTTTTTCTTCTCTCTCTTTATTTCATGCGTAAACTCCAAAACTGCTGATATGACACTCTAATTAATGTGTATAAAAATCTCTATAGAACTCCATTGAAATTGAGACAAGAAAGCAAGGCCGGTTTAGAATGACGCCGGACTAAAATTAAGTCAAGTCTAGTGATACAAAGTTACAAACGGACTCAAAACTCGTGACAGCACAAATAAACACAGTTTACGGGGCTGTTTGGTTGCTAGCCACAGTTTGCCACATTTTACCTTAGACATGTTTGACCAAGTTGGCAAGTGTTTAGTTGACAACTAAGTTTAGACATGATTCTTTTAGGCTCCACATATTATAGAGTTAAAAAATATGGCAAAATTCTTTTAAATATAACAAAGTGTGAAAACCAATTTACTAGCCACACTTACCTATAGACTTTAGTTATGGCCCTACGCCCTCGAAGGCTCGAAGGTCGAGCGTTCCCAAAGGCCCAAAACCGGCACGGCCGCACAAGCTGGCACCGCCGCAAACCCGCACTAAAACCCTAACCAAAACCACCACGGCGCCACCACCCAATATATACACGCGCCCTAAACCATCGTTCTCTTTCGCCCCACCCCGCCGCTGCCGCATCGCCCCCATGTCGCTCGACGGCGTCTTCTCCACGGCCGAGGCCCTGGCGCGGCTACTAGCCCGCTGCCCGAAGCTCCACTCCAACCCGCGCCTCCACGAGCTCGCCTCGTCGCCGGCCGTCGCGCCCCCCACCCACGACGACGTTGCCGCCGCGCTCGCCGAGCCACTGCTGCACCCGCGCTACACCATCCCCGTGCTCGGCTGCTTCCTCCCGCTTGCGCCGGCCCTTATCAATCAGGCCGTTGCGCTGCTCCGCGCCAGACTGCACGCGTCCAATGATGACGCCCGCGCCAGACTGCACGCGTGGAATGATGACGCCGCCCACCTGGAGGATGAGGCCGAGGAGGGGGACGTCCGCGTCGTTGAGTTCTACCTCTCCAGGCGTAGGCGCCTGCGGCTGCACGAGATCGCGTGCCTCGCACTGGCGCGCGCCCTCGACCTCGCACCCTACTTGCTCAGGTGAAGTGATTAGTGGTCCGCTCCTAGCTACTTTTGTACTTGTTTGCACTCCCAATTCGTCACCACTAAATTTTGGAACAGTGCTATTAACCTGTTTCTTAGCTTGTTAGAGTACATGCCATTTGGGTAGGCGCCTAATTGACCACAATAACTAGATTTCTGCTAGGCACTGAGCACTGATCATTTTTTTGGTATCATCAGACAGTAAACATTGAGCCTTGCTTGCTGTAAAATGTTTAATTTAGTTTAATGGACTGAGCCATTAAAATGTTGCCACCTCCAAACCACTGTGTTCAATTTGATTTAGTTTCCTGTGACATGCATGCAGCCTAATTTGAAGTATTGGCATGCTTTAGTTTACCAATTGCACATATTGGGGAAAAGAATAACCTCTCTAGTTGGGTTATTTGGATTTTCCATCAAGCCTGTATTATGAATCCTGCTTGCCAGGGAGCACTAATTTTGCTTTTCAAAGTTTGTGAATCTGGCCTTTTGTGGAATCCATGTTGGGTAATGATTTGGGTGTACAAGGAGTCCAAATCTACTATAATTTTCTGATTCAAATGCAAATGCCGCAGTTTTCACAGATGCAAGTATCTTTCAGGCGGAACTAAAATATCTGCTGATTTGAGCTTGCACACCATAAGTTGCAGTATCTCCAAGTCAGATATGTGTATCGGTATCGGAAGGATACGGATACACAGATACGGCAATTTCTCAGAAAACCTGATACATGGATACATTTTACTTTTTTTGAATTAAATAAATAATAATGCAAATTAAAATTGTGAAAGTGTAAAATTTGAGTAATCACTAATTATTAGTTTATTGTACATACAGTTATATATATATGATACATCACCAGATCCACCTTGTAGGTTTTTTAGTTTTCACAGAGACACAAGTCCAACTATACTGCACAATTACTAAAGTCTATCTAAAATAGGAAGTCAGGAACAGGATTGTGTCTGTTATGGTTGTGACCAGTGGATCCTATGCTAGGACTAGCTGACTAGCACTAGCACTTGCGCCATCATTGCTGAAATTTGGAGAGGCCATCTACTGGATAGTGGATACAAGGAACAAGTAGAGAAGTAGAGTCCATCAAGAATGAAAAGGGAGTGCACTCATGGGAGATTGGAGGAAGCTAGATTTGCTGCTGAGTGCTGAATCGTCCTCTTCCCTGCATCTCCCTAGCCACGTCCATAGTGGACTGCTGGGTGCTCCCTAGGGCGGCACACGTGGGGACTGGGGACGCGTGCACAGGATGCGGCGTGAGGGGCCGGGGGCACGTCGCAGGGGTGGAAACTCGTCGCTGGCGCCCGGTGAGCGGGGACGGAGGCTCATGGCCAGCCGCCGGCTCACAGGGATGCTGCGCGATGTTGCGGCGCGAGGCGGGAGGCTAGGGTGTTGGGACAGGATAAGGCACTTTTGTTGGGCTGGGCTGTATCGGCGACGAAGATATGTGTCAGACCAAGTGTCCAATATTCGCAAAAAAGAAGAAGAAGAAAAAAACAGATACTCCGCGGACATGTATTGGAGGCGGATCCGACGTGTATCCGTATCGGATACGTATCTGATATGTGATACGAGGTCCGAGCGATGTATCCATGTAACGTAGATTATCTCAGTGGATTAGAAGATCTGGAACCATTCTCAGGATTAGTAGTTACATATGCCAAAAGTTACATGCACCGGTTTCAGTTATTATCAGGAAATTTACATGTGCCCGCTTTGTTGCTTTGACCATGGCACACATTGGTTTGGAGTTTTATATAGGTTATTATTATGGTCCATTGTATCTATCTCATGACAAATTGTTGCCAACTCTTAACTAGTTGAATCTTTGCACAATCATGGCATGTAAACAAAGATTAGATTTATGTCATGCAACTAGCTTACCACTATTATTTCTGGCAGACCTGTATTGAACTACTTCAAGTTTTCTCCACCACCATTCCAAAGGCTTCTATGCGCAAGTTTCTCATCACAAGTTCCTTCCAAGGTACTTATGGCATGTGTCAATGCATGTCTGTCTCACCTCTCATTTCCACTATATGATCTGCATAACTTCTCACTATAAATTGAACTCTGCAAGTGATTTTAACTGTTAGATTTTAGTTGTACTCAGACTGTACTTAAATGGTTTACATTGTGATTGATACTGTTTGCTTTCAGGAATTGCATTTGTTTCGTAATGCTGCACAAGTATCTTACCGGTTTCTAGAATTGGAGCCCAGAGTATTTTGTGAACAATGGGATTGGTCTTGCTTTTTAGACCTTGTACATAGTACCACCGACTATAGTTTAGTTGACTCCTCACTTGGATTGGACTTGAAATGGTGCACGATACATATTCTTATGGTGGTTTTAAAAGCAAGCGATATGGCTATTGAAAGTTTTGGCCTGCGAGCAGATGAAGCATTTAAATGTTTTCTGAGGTTCCTTCTTACTTTCCCTTTCTCTTGCTATTGTTTCTTTGTTTGGAGACTGGAGAGCACCTTGGTATTATGGTAACAACCTGTTGTGCCTTTAGGTGGAAGGAGTTTTGCATGGACACTTCCTTAGAGAAAGCCTCTTTATATCTCCAGAATGACAATGGAAATTCGAGAAGTAGTATAGATGGTCTCAGTATGCCTGAATGTTTGTTGGATTGGCCAGATGTTGCAACAGGAGGAAATCATAGCATTGGAAGGTATGGGCATTTCAGCTTTATTTTCCATTGTCCCTTGTTTCTCACTGCATTTGTGTTCCTTACACTTATCTGTGATTGTTTTGTCTGTCAGCCCGTTTGTGCTTACTGCTACTTTAAGAAAGAGTTATGAGGTAGCTTTGATGGCAGTTGACCAGAAGTGGCCTGTACTTCTCTATGGGCCTGTTGGTGCTGGGAAAACTGCACTTATTAACAAGCTGGCACAAATAGTTGGAAATCGAGGTATTTTATGATATATGTTTATGAAGATTTATTCAAGTTAAAAAGTGTCTGAAGGGTGTACAACTGATAGATATGGTTTGATCCCCGTCCCAAAAAGAATGCACATCTCATTTTTCGAGGAGTTAAACTTTTTTAAGTTTGAATGGATTTATAGAAAATAGTATCAACATTTGTTCTCTAAATCTATTTATTATGAAAATATATTCCACTATTAATCTTAAGTTACTTAATACACGTCATATATTTCCAAATTATAAGACGTTTGGCTTTTCTAGATACATTGCTTTAACTATGTATCTAGAATAGACATAGTGTATATGTAAGTGCATAGCAAAAGCTATGTATCTAGAAAAGCCAAAATGTCTTATAGTTTGGAATGAAAGGGAGTAGCATTTTTTGTTGTATATATTTGGTCAAGCTTTAAAAAGTTTGACTCTTCAAAAAGTGAGATGTGCATTCTTTTTGGGATGGAGGCATGGAGCGAGTATATGCTTACTGAGCCACATACTTAAATGTGTGAAAGGAGTATGCATAGGAACAATAAGATCTGTTGCATCGTACTATCCTGTTTATTTGTCGGTGATATATGCTGGCTGTTGTTACTGGTACCGGAACTGAATTTTGCTTCTTCATATTCCAGAGGCTCATGCAAAGGGAGATTTCAGTATTTGCATGTACATCACATTTTTTGTTTATTTGTTCATATGTTGTACTAGTCAATAGAAAAAAGATAAATAGGTTCCTTAGGTGATTCAATGATGAAGTAAGTTTCAATAAGTCCGAGAGCAGAAGAAAAGTTCGGCAGGCCTGCTATTTTATTGTGGATTCATATCAATTATTCAAACTGTCTTCTAAGTCACAAATTGGATAGGGTTACCTAGTTATTCTCGTTATCATATTTTTTTTGCATAGTCCCCTTCCATCATCTGTGTTCTATGGTGAAGTTCCAGCTGAATTGTAACATTTGATAAGTTATTTAGTCAAAGGAGCCCAATGGTTGGAACCTTTCACAAAAATCTAGAAAAATCGTGACTCCATAGTTCTGTTTCATCTTAATGCAATACAAACTTGCTGCTTATTGATTTTTTTTTTGAAACGTGTATCTCATCCCTGATAATGGCATGACACTGTTGATCTTCTATCAGTATTTAACCATCTTTCGTAACATTGTTAATCTTGTATGTATTTAAGCAAAGTGCTAATTACTGATTTTATTTGCAGTACTTTTTATCCACATGGATGAGCAAATGGATGGTAGGACCTTATTAGGAAGTTACGTTTGCACAGAGAAACCTGGTGAATTCAAGTGGGCTCCTGGTTCGCTTACACAGGTCTGTATAGGAGAGTACTGTTCTTCATATAATCCGGGGGTAGTTTTTTTTCCCTCCCATGCATATTAATACCTTTCATCGTATGCCGAGCAGGCCATTGTCAAAGGGTTTTGGATTGTGTTTGAAGACATAGACAAGGCACCTAGCGACGTGCAGTCAATCTTACTACCTTTATTGGAAGGTTCAAATACCTTTTCAGTTGGCCATGCAGAGGTAAGACTTGCCTTAATTCTGATTTCTGACAGTACTCGAAGTTGATTACTTTTGCAGTTACTCTCTTTCTGTCTCTCGCTGTGTGTGTGTGCGTGTGTGTTAAAAAAATGCTAAAACCCTGTTGTAAATTCATGAGTGCCACTGTAAATTCATGTAGGCCGTGGAAGTTGCTGAGAGTTTCCGATTCTTCGCTACCATCACTACATCAAAGAATGATGTTTCCCATGATCTGCCAGGTTTGTTCAGCTGGTTTCAATTATATATGATGTTGTAATATTACTGTAGTGCACACTACAGAATTTTTCTTAGGCCTTGTTTAGTTCGCAAAAACTTTTGGTTTGGATACTGTAGCACTTTCGTTTTTATTTGACAAACATTGTCCAATCATGGAGTAAGTAGACTCAAAAGATTCATCTCGCGGTTTACAGGCAAATTGTATAATTAGTTTTTATTTTCATCTATATTTAATGCTTCATGCATGTGCCGCAAGATTCGATGTGACGGGGAATCTTGAAAAATTTTGGGTTTTTAGGTGAACTGAACAAGGCCTTAGTTTATACTTGTAGCGGTGTACTAAAAAATTTGATAAGCAACAAGCATGATCAGGACTGTTTGTTCGAGTTCTGGCCACACAAAAACAGCTCTATATTTCCACAATCTCGCAATTTCCTTTCAAAATATTGGCACATGCCAATTCATGTCTTCTGTTTGCTCTTTTGACAGGGAGACTCACATTTAGTGCATTGTGGAGAAAAGTGATGGTGGGAGAACCTAATCAGAGTGACATGGTTAATATAATTAAAGGTTGCTACCCAAGCTTGGAGCCCATCTCCTCCAAACTCATAGGTAGATGAAACATACTTGTTCTTTTTCTACCTCCAGTCACTTCTAGATAATGTTTCAGACAGCAAAATTAACGTACATGCAAGTTATTTGCTGCCTGAAACATCATGTATATTTGACCAGAGTTCAGAGGGAATAACTCACCTATTGTATGTCATGTAGATACCTTTGAAAAGGTCAACTCTCTTGGATCTTATCAGTTTGGTGGTCTCAACTTAGCAGGAGGTTCATCTGATGGTGTTCTGCACAGATTTTCGTTAAGGTGCGCAGTTTGTCATTCTTGCAGCATATTGCCTGCTATCAATCTGCGATAATGGATACTTATATTTATCTTACTTCGTAGGGACCTGCTCAAGTGGTGCAAGAGAATATTAGGGACCGATCTCAACTTTGAGGACCCCAGATTTTCATCTAGTGAATGCAAATTAATTTATCGTGAGGTTTGTTGCTTTGTCTTCCTTCTAAATGTAGCATGTTTTGGACTGTGCATGTTGTTTAATAAATTACTTCTGTAAATATGCACTGTCACTCTAGGAATATCTCATCATATTGTGACATGATCTAGCTATCAAAGTTGCATTTTGCAAGCGATAGTAAGTGAAACTGGCACACCTGCAGTGTGAATGTTTGAAAGCTGCTTTCACGGTATTGGTGCTATTCTGGCTTTTGGAATATACTCTGTTCCATATACACTTCACTTTAAATTTGTCCTAAGTCAAACTTCTCTAGCTTTGATCAAGTTAAAAGAATATATTAACATCTCCAACTACAAATAGATGCACTATCAAGACATATTTCATGTGTAATTAATGGAACTAATTTGTTTTTGTAGATGTTGGTGCATGAAAAATAAATAAACTTGGTAAAAGCTAGAGAAATTTGACTTAGAACAAAGCTAAAGTGAACTATTATTTGGAGTAGAGGGAGTACCACTTAGGGATGTGAACAGCTGCTATGACCCTTCATATTCAAGTTTGGGCTTATGGATTACTTCGTACACACTGCAGAAATACAAATGCACTGTTATTGTTGGAGTTAAATTTGAATTTCATGGTTTCATTGTGGCCAACGCCTACCAGCTGTATTAAACAATTTTGCATTTGAATATTTATTCAGAGTAAGTAGCTTGTTTCACTGTCATTTATAAATAATACTACCTGTAAATGTTAAATGACCTATATAAACTTACACTGATCTGAGAACATGGGATGTTATGTGGCTGCTGGGGATCAAGGGAGATTGATTGGGATTGAGGGAGCGGCGGCTGAAGGCGTGAACAGTACCCGCGGCTACTGTAGCGTGGGTACTGTTCACAGGGAGGCGGCTGTGAGAGCGAGAGAGGAGGCTAGGGTTTTGGGCGCTAGGAACGCCGGCCGCGGGGCTCTGCCTACGGCCGGCAAGAGAGAAGGGATTTCCTTCTAATCTCTTGCTTGATTAGATTGATACATCTCCTCTCTTTATATAGAGAGGTTTACTTGACTTACAAGCAAGACTTACTTGACCCCTAAGCAAGCGACTAATTAACCCTAATGGGCTAAGGCCCAATAGGTCCTTGACTCTTCTAACATGGGAAAATTTACATGTGCTCTCTTATTAATTATCATTGTGGAATAAAACACTTGCTCTTCCAGGCATCTCAAGCACCTTTGACTCTTTTTATTTTGTTAAATCCTAGGCTGTTGATATTTTCACTGCCTCGTTATCATCTCCGGAGAAAAGATTATATGTAGCAGGAGAAATTACTAGAATATTAGGTGTTCCTTACCGAGGAGAAGCAGTGCAACCTACTGAAAAGCCCATCATCCAGGCATGTATATTCATTTCTTATCTGAAAATATGTCATGTTTATTGAATTTTCATATGTTCAACCATTCATAATTTACAGGCCCGAGATACGGAATTGCAAGTTGGTAGAGTTACATTGCCGTGCTCCGACAAACCCGTAAATAATCATTGGTTTACTTGATACATCTCTTTGTCAATCTTTCATGTGTTTGCTAACTCCTGGCTTCAAATATGTAGGCAATCCAGAAAGGGCTTTTTGCTGATATTCGGTGTGCATTAGAAATTCTTGAAAGAGTTGCATGTTCTATAAAATTCAATGAGCCCATTCTTCTTGTTGGTGAAACTGGTACCGGGAAGACTACTACTATACAGAATCTTGCTGCCTGGCTTAAACAACCATTGACTGTGGTGGTATGTTAGATCAGTAACATAAACAATTCTAAGCTGGAACAACTGCATATTTGCATCTGTAAAATTTACTGTTGACACTGAGTTGCATATGTGTAAATATAAATGCCATATTTTCTACCCCTCTACCATGTTACTGCAGCCTGGACCATCTCTGCCTTCACCACCACCACTGAAATTCGGGCATAACAACATGTTTTATATGCAATGTCTCAACTGGAAAATGCCTGTCTTCTAAATATTTGGAGGCATCATATGTTGATAGTATCATAACTGTATTTGTGTTTACCAGTTGTTTCGTGCAATGTTGGACCTCTTTCAGAGCATCAAACATAGAAAGTCCAGAACATGTTGTGTCAAATATTCAAATCACATTTTTTTTGTCTCACAATTTTTATCGTCTATATTTTATAATCGAATGTTGTTTTATTTATATTTCAGAACTTAAGCCAGCAAAGTGATATTTCTGATCTCCTCGGGGGATTTAAGCCTACAATGGATGCTCGGTCAATATGTTTTCCTCTTTATATGGAGTTCAAGTATCTTTTTTGTCAGAGTTTTTCTGCAAAGGTGTGTCTACTGCTTGGTTCTCATATTGTGATCCTACACTAAGACATACCACCCTCACTCCAATTCTGTCTTAATGTTTATTTACCCAACTGTTCACTTATTCAGGACAATGAACGTATTCTGCGGCATTGTGCTGAGTCTGTAATGAAAAAGAATTGGATAAAACTACTACACACTTTGGCAAGATGTGTTGAGAGGGCTCAGAAGCTAATTGAAGGGATTTCTAAGTCTTCAAGTGGTTCAAAGAGAAAAAGGTCTTTGCCAGCCCATGTTGTTTCAGATTGGGACACCTTCTCGTCCAAACTAAATATAGCTTGTAGTCAAATTGGTTCAGCAACTGGCATGTCATTTCAGTTTGTGGAGGGTGCTTTTATTTCAGCTTTAAGGAAAGGTCATTGGATTTTGCTTGATGAGGTTAACCTTGCACCTCCAGAGACACTTCAAAGAATTGGTGCTGTACTGGATGGAGAGAGGGGCACACTTTGCCTGGCAGAAAGAGGAGACGTGGATTATGTTGAACGTCATCCTTGCTTCCGGATTTTTGCCTGCATGAATCCAGCAACTGACGCTGGGAAAAGAGAACTGCCGTACACTTTTAGGAACCGCTTTACTGAATACTTTGTTGATGATCTTATAGATGATGATGATCTACGCCTTTTTGTCAGGAAATATCTAGATGGTCTGAATGTTACAAATGGAGTTACAGATAGTATTGTTCGATTTTATAAAGTTGCAAAAAAGGAATGTGAGGAGAGACTGCAGGATGGAGCTAATCAGAAGCCTCAATTTAGTTTGAGATCTCTATCTCGCGCTTTGGGATATATAAAAAATGCAGAGAAAAAATTTGGCTTCAGAAAAGCCATATATGATGGTTTCTGTATGTTCTTTCTTACAATGTTGGATGCCCCTAGTGGAAAAATCATTAAGAACTTAATAGTTTCACTTTTGTTGGATGGAAGAGTGCCACCTAACATTTCTTTTGCTGACTACTTCATTGAAAAGCCTATGCAGTTAGGTGGCTGTGAATCAGATGAATTTTTGCGGAGCTATGTTTTAACTCAAAGTGTTACTGAGCACATAATCAACCTTGCCCGTGCTGTTTATATTAGAAGATATCCTGTTCTTTTACAAGGGCCAACATCAAGTGGCAAAACTAGCCTTGTGAGGTATCTTGCTGCAAAAACTGGCCATGAGTTTGTCCGAATCAACAACCATGAGCATACTGATCTTCAAGAATATCTGGGTACTTATGTGACCGATAGTCAAGGGAAGCTTCAGTTTCAGGAGGGTGCTTTGGTGAAGGCTGTGCGGGAGGGGCACTGGATTGTTTTGGATGAGCTAAATCTTGCACCATCTGATGTCCTGGAAGCTTTAAATAGGCTGTTAGATGACAACAGGGAGCTCTTCGTGCCAGAGCTGCAAGAGACTATATCTGCACACCCTAATTTTATGCTTTTCGCTACACAAAACCCACCTATGCTTTATGGGGGGCGTAAAATGCTGTCCCGGGCATTCCGCAACCGTTTTATTGAAGTGCATGTTGATGAAATACCAGAAGATGAGCTAGTTACGATTTTGGAGCAGCGATGTAGAATTGCTCCCAGTTATGCGAAAAGAATGGTTGAGGTTATGAAAGAATTGCAAACACATAGACAAAACAGTAGAGTGTTTGCTGGCAAACATGGTTTCATAACACCTAGGGATCTATTTCGTTGGGCCAATCGTTACAGGACATTTGAAGGGAAGTCATACGAAGATCTGGCGAAAGATGGCTATTTACTTCTGGCAGAGAGATTAAGGGATGACAATGAGAAAGTTGTTGTTCAAGAAGCTTTGGAGCGCCACCTACGTGTAAAACTCAACATAGCTGATCTGTATAACTCGGTAATGATTCCATCATTGTTTGGCATCATTTTAATTTTTCTGTTTTATCTTTGTGCCTGCAAAGGATGAAAGTTAATGAGCAAAACATGTACATTCATGATCACAATTTTATTGCATGGATGTAATGGTGGTGAAAAAAAAGGATGAGGGCAATCTGAACATTTAACTTTTAGTCGGGTATAAATGTAGATGGCTGTGGATGTATAAATGTATAGTGTATGCAGTTGATTTACATGTATGGTTTTTTGTACTGGAGCTGCAAACATACAACTTAATTTAATCGTATGTTGCTACTTGTGCACATCCTGTTTGACCAAGCGGCACTAAGTTTTGGGTACCATTTGCTCGTGCAGTGACCTGACCTTGTCCCACATCATATTTTTTACATTCATTAATGGAAGTTTGTGAAGTTTTGCTCAGAAAGGGAAATGTTATGTAATCTTCAGTGGTTCTTTATTGTTGCAGGAAGTCACCCGTGAAGATAACTTATCCCTGGATGCTATCAAACTAAGAGTACGAGATTGCTTTGGAAAGTGAGTCTTTGCATTTTTTTAATACACTGTACTCATATAGTTCTGGTTCTGATATATTTTTAATTTTCTTTTGCAGTATCACTTGGACAAAAAGTATGTGGAGACTATACTTCCTTATTGAGCGTTGCTACAGATCACGGGAACCTGTCCTCCTTGTTGGCGAAACTGGTGGTGGGAAAACAACTGTTTGCCAGGTTCTAAGTGCTGTCCTTGGATCAAAATTACACATTTTGAACTGCCATCAGTATACAGAGACATCAGACTTCATTGGGGTGCGTCGCTGTCTTTTTTGTGAATCCTGTTTCTCTAGATACCATTGTCTGTTGTTTAAATATGTGTCTCATTATCTATCATCTGGCTGTTACCTGCAGGGATTCTGCCCTATACGTGATAGGTCAAGAATAGCATTTGAGTTCAAAGATCTTGTTGTGAAAATCAAAGGGATGAAAATGTTTGTTGATGTTGCAGGGAATGTGGTAAGTTCTGTGGTTTCCGGATGTGGTGTTTCATCATAGCTTATGCATTGACCTATCAAAGTTGATTAACTGATTTGTCCATGGTTTGCAGCCACTTGAAACTGATGTATCTGGAGCTGATAGTGTCATCAGCCATCTGAATGAAATACTTGACAGATACAGAAAGGAAAAATATCTGTTTCCTGATGTGTCAGCTCAAGATCTTGCTGCCATGGAGCAAATCAAGTTGGATCTGATGCACCTCCACAGGAGGTGGCAGGCAATTTTCCTTTGGCAGGATGGACCGCTTGTTCAAGCAATGAAGAATGGTGATCTTTTCCTCATTGATGAAATTTCTTTAGCTGATGACAGTGTGCTTGAACGCTTGAACAGTGTTCTAGAACCTGAAAGAAAATTGGTATGCCTTTTCTTAATCATTATCCATTTATTTTTGTTTCTCATATGAAGGATGAAGGAAAGAGTAGCTCTGGGCATATCTTATGCAAACAAACTAGGCTTAATGGAACCAGTTCTGTTTGGTTACTATATTTTGATCCTTCCGAGTGCTGTTCTTTGATTGTTTTTATGCTTCCCTGCTGTAAACTTGGAGCTCATCTAGAATAAATATTCTCAAATGGTGGGTTCTATAGCAGCTATCTTAGTTGATTTTGTTGCTTCGCTGCATATTGTTTTCTTATTAAGCATGTAAACTCTGTTTGATATGTATCTTATTTCTAATCCGGTAATCCCTATCCTTTCTCCATCTTAATTAATGCCATGCATGTTGTATGGATGTGGAAGGCCACACTAATTATAGTTTATTAACACATAAAACCATGCTCTGATTGCTTCAGCTAGAATAAATGTATGGCTGATTTTTTATGTATGAGGTGGATTAATAATTTACTATGTGGAACTGTTGTAGGGCACTTCTATTGGAAGTTTTGGGACCTAGATCCTTAACCACCATATGCGTGTTTGCTCCTGCAGATTAGATGGTCGGGACTAGGACCACCCATTTGCACTAAAAATAGAATACCAAGGTCACACATAAAGGGACAGAATTGCAATTTTGGGGCCTAATAATTACAAGTCAGATTGATGAAGTTGTGAACTTGACTAGTTTCAGGGACCTGTAAACTTAAACACGTAATTTCGTTGACATAAGGTGTTTTTGGGAAAAATCGGCGTTTCTGTGCTCTGCCACACAGTCTAGTAGTAGGAAATCCTTCCTATCCTGGCAAAATATTTCTGTTACTTGCTCAAAAAATGATGTTTCTAATTAGTTGGTCTCTTCATTTGTAAGATGTCACTAGGAGCCAGGGCACTGTCATGTTCTCCAATATTTAGCTTTACTTCTTCTATCTACGGATGTAGGTTTAATGATAAACCAGTATCATTTCCATGTTTCATTGCTTCGATGGTTTCTGACTAAGTAGTGAGCTCCTCTGTATGCACTGTATTCCCTCTGATCCAAATTTAGGCTGTTTTTAAGCCTTCTGAACTTTTCTCTAAGTGTACTAGGTTTTAGAACTTCTATGCATCTTTTACCCTTTTCTTCTTTCCTTGCCCCTGCTTAATAAATGCTACCACATTAATAAATGATCGAGTTATCTTTCTCAATACATAATAAATGAAGGGCGCTAAGATCATTTGATCTACTTGACTACTTCCTTAATCCTTGTACACAAGTCCAAAACGACTTACATTTCGAATCAGAGGGAATAGTCATAGGATTAATGGCCCACTGTGCAAAGGAAAGTATATTCAGAATCAGAGTACATTTATTTTTTTTCTATCTATATGCTTAAACTTATTCTGCACAAATCATTTTTATTGAATATTTGTTTTTTAATTGTTGAACTTAAGTTCTATGTATGTTTATATTTGTTTTTCTACTGTTGTAGTCACTGGCTGAGAAAGGTGGTTCTGTGTTAGAGAAGATTGTAGCACATCCAAACTTCTTCATCCTTGCAACAATGAACCCTGGTGGTGACTATGGAAAAAAAGAGCTTTCTCCTGCATTAAGAAATCGATTTACTGAAATTTGGGTTCCTGCTGTTACTGATGTTGATGAACTTAAGAGCATAACTTTTGGGAGGTTCACCAAAACTGATTTCTCTTGCTTTGGAGATTGCATCGTTAACTTCTGGAAGTGGTTCAACCAATTGCACATTGGAAGAACACTCACGATACGGGACCTGCTTTCATGGATTTCATTTATAAATGTGACTGAGCAAGCTCTTGGGCCAGAGCAAGCTTTGATACATGGCCTGTTTCTTATTTTACTTGATGGGCTCTCATTGGGTCTGAATGTTTCTAAAACTGAGGCTACTGAGATAAGGAGTACTTGCCTGTCCTTCCTTCTAGAAGAACTGCAGAAAGTTGAGGGTAAGGCAGTAGATTCATGCTTGAATGATGTAAGCAATTATGGCTGGGGTGACAATATGAAAAAAGAAGATATAGATCATGGTTGTTTGGAAGGACATTTTGGCATTCCACCATTCTATATTCCTGAAGGTGACAATATGAAAAAAGAAGATATAGATCATGCTTGTAAGCAACAGGGCTTTGAAATAATGGCGCCCACGACCAGAAAGAATGTCTTGCGAGTTTTGCGTGGTATGCAACTACCTAAACCTCTTCTTCTGGAAGGTAGTCCTGGAGTTGGAAAAACAAGTTTAATTGTAGCGTTAGCTGGATTTTCTGGTCATGATGTTGTACGGATAAATCTATCTGAACAGACAGACATGATGGATCTTCTAGGTTCAGACCTGCCAGCTCAAGGAGGAAATGGAATGGAATTTTCCTGGTCTGATGGTATTCTTCTTCAGGCTTTAAAGAAAGGAAGCTGGGTTCTTTTGGATGAGCTCAATCTTGCTCCACAATCTGTCTTAGAGGGTCTGAATGCCATTCTGGACCACCGTGCTGAGGTCTTCATACCTGAGCTTGGTCAAACTTACAAATGCTCATCATCCTTTCGTGTCTTTGCATGCCAAAATCCTTCATCGCAAGGTGGTGGGCGGAAAGGTCTTCCCAAGTCCTTTCTGAACCGCTTCACCAAAGTTTATGTTGATGAGCTATCAGAGCAAGATTATCTAGAAATTTGTAAATCACGATTTCATCCATTGATTTCTGAAAGTTTCATCCGAAATCTTATTCACTTTAACAACAGGCTGTATATGGATACCATGGTATATAGGAAGTATGGTCAACAAGGTTCTCCCTGGGAATTTAATCTACGTGATATTATCAGGTCTTGTGAGATGATAGCAGGTTCCCAAGATTCTATGAAGGATGACTGTTTTTTAAATACTGTCTATCTTCAAAGAATGCGTACTTCGGTTGATCGCCATGAAGTTCTTAAGCTTTATGAGGAGGTCTTTAAGAAAAAGACAAGCATTCACCAACCAAAAATGCTCTATGTTAATCCACATTGCTTGGTTGTTGGAAGTGCCTCTATCGAAAGAAATCACATCCAATCATATAAAGTGCAAAACAATCAACTCAACATATTTCCAGGTGTCCTTAATAGTCTTGAAGCAGCCATGCACTGCATCCAGCAAGGTTGGTTGTGCATTCTTATTGGACAAAATTCAGCTGGTAAAACATCATTAATCCGCTTGCTGGCTCAGCTTTCGGGAAATACGTTGAACGAGGTGAATCTGTCGTCGGCAACTGATGTGTCAGAATTGTTGGGATGCTTTGAGCAGTATAACTTCTTTAGGCACTACAAAGCAGTTTTATCAGAAGTTGAGCATTACGTTGATGTGTATTTCGGACTGAGTATTGATATGAACCGGAAGAACTTTGTTGCAGAAGGAAGGGGTTTGTTTACAAAATGGTTTGAATTTGTGGCTGAAAAAGGGCACTCGTCAATTAGGACTTCGAAATTCATTGAAATGGGTGCGAATGCATCTTTGCCTTCATTAAGCTTGCTTGCTGAAATAGTTGAGCAGATAAAGTGTGATCTGGAAAAGTTTGACTTCCCACCATTGACAAAAGATGATCTTGGTAAAACACTGAAATCCATCAACAACTTGCAGCAGAATGGAGCTGCACACCAACCAGTTAAATTCGAATGGGTTGCGGGAGATTTGATCAGGGCCATTGAACGCGGTGAATGGATTGTTTTGGATAATGCGAATTTCTGTAACCCTACTGTATGCTCTCTGCTTCTCATGTACTTTTCCTTTCTGTCCTGTTGCTTGCTTTTGCTAATTTTACCTTTTCCTTTTGTGAATTCATTTAGGTACTTGATAGGATAAACTCCTTGGTTGAGCAAGAAAGGTCTATCGTAGTCAATGAGTGTGGTCTTGTTGATGGCAGTCCTGTAGTTATCAAAGCCCACCGTAAGTTCAAAATGTTTTTGACTGTAAATTCAAACTATGGCGAAGTTTCAAGAGCTATGCGAAACAGAGGAGTGGAGATCTTTCTGATGGACCAAAGTTGGAATCTGGAAGGATGCAGCAATGTGCCTGGGGATGGTGAATGGAAGGATGTGATAAGATTTTTAATCTCTTGTGGAATACCAAGAATGGAACTGGTCTCGTCAATGTGTGAAGCACACATGCATGCAAAAGCTGAAGGTTCACGTGTTGGTATAAACATTACCCTTCTTGAAATCACACGCTGGGTTCAATTGTTCCAACAACTGATTATTAAAGGAAATCAGTTCCTTTGGAGCCTGCATTTGAGCTGGGAACACACATATCTACCATGTTTGGGTGAAGTTAATGGATCTAGAATTGTGGAGGAAGGAAAGATTAAATTTTTGAGTAATTTTGATGGATCTGAAATTCTGGCAAGAAACTTTAGGTTTTTGACTGTTTTTGATGGTTATTCAACTGGTTTGCATTCTGGATTATCTTTGTCCTTGCCGGGTGGTTGGCCAATTGAGCAAAAACTAAGGGATTTCATTTGGTATTCAAAAGAAACTTGCGTCATGAGGAATTGCATGTTTCTACAGTCATTGGGTGCCCAATATGCTGCTTATCAGATAAGCAGTTTGAAAGATAATTCATCGTTGTTGGGTGATATTAGTATCGTCCACCAATCTATTCTTCCTGCTACAAGCTTACGCGAATTACAGTTTCCTACAGTTACTGGTCAGAGTGTCAAAAATCGTGTAACTGGGGCATTCAATTCATACTTAGCTGATCAGATGCTTTTCTTTGCTGCAAACTGGTTAATGGAGCAATGTACTGAAAACGATCTTGAACTGTATCGCATATGGTTTAAATGGTATAACTGTCTGGTCCAGCCTTATTGCAACTTTTTTGAGAGCTATGAGTATATTCTGAAGCAAGAAAGTGAGCATCCTATTTGGCATAGTATCCTTGAATATTACAGGAAAATAGTTGCCGATCACAATATTGATATTGTTACTCAGCATATTCCATTACTTTCGAAGAAGTTGCTTGATATGGCTGGTTGTGATAGCCTGAAAGCATGCCAGAACCGGTTGCGTCGTGCTTTTAAGGCTTTGGGCTTGTTGCGGCTTACGCTGCAGCAATGGCAAATTGAGACAAAATGTCCTGATCTTTCTGTTCTGAAATGTACTTTGCTGCCAGCATTGAAGTCCCTCAGATGCTTAGAGGGCGAGGTACTTAAAAAGATTGCAAAATCTTGGAAGTGCCAGCACATATACTCTCGTCTTCTTGATTACCACAGATCAATATGGAAAATGATGATTGCATCTCAGTTCGAGGGGCTACCTATTGTTTGGAATCTTTTGAGGAAAGAAATACTGAAGTTGCAGGAAAAGTTTCCAGTTGAAGTTGGCGTCTTTTTGGTAAGTTAACATCTGACCATTTCTTTTCTTCTGTTCGTGATTATACAAAGTAACAGCAAAATGACATCTTGTTCAGATGGAAAGTGTGAATCTCAACAATCTACATGATCTGAATTTTGAATATGGAAAACCAACTTTGTGGGTTTATGGTGGTCATCCTCATCTGCCACCATCTAGTGAGATATTTGACAAAATACAAGAACTTTTGTCCTTCACAGCAGATGTGTGGCCAAGGAAGAATCTTTCGAATATAGAGCTTGATGGTATTTTCTTTGAGCATGTGTTTCGATTGCTCAATTAATAGCCATGCCTAACACACCATCTATAATATAATTGCTATCTATTGCTTGCAGATAGAAAACAGCTGACTGATGCTATGCTGTCAGCCAATCAGGATCTTAGACTCCTTGCAATGGAAGGTAGCCACATGCAATTTTCTTTTTTTGTTCTGCTTTTTCTTTGCCTGTGGGGTTTATCTTGAAACATAAATAGCAATTTTGTCTTTAGTGCCTCTAGAATTTCATTTAATTGTGCCATGTTAGGTGTGCTTACCTCATCATTCCTTTGTTGTTAACTGTCTTTATGAATGCCTCTAGAATTTCATTTAATTGTGCCATGTTAGGTGTGCTTACCTCATCATTCCTTTGTTGTTAACTGTCTTTACGAATGTCTTGTAGACTCTGATTCCTTTTCTCTTTGTGTCAAGGTGTCTCTATGGCTTGTATTGCTACAATGAAAACCGAGGAAGATGTTTTAACTGTTGGCCCCCAATTGGATGAAGTTCACAAGGTTATTCTTGTACCCATGTAATGTTTCTGACATTATTTTGTCTAACATCCTTACAATTTCGTTGTATTTTGTTCATGTAGAGGCTTGTAGGAAAGGTTAACTCTGTAAGGGGTAATCTTGGATTGTTGTCCAAGACATCAGTGCCTGAATTTAAGTTCTGTTGCTCAGTGTCCTCTGAGATTCTATGTAACACTTATGGTTTCAATGGCTGGCTAGCAAGTCTTCCTTTGCTCAACTTGAAGAGCTTAAACTTGGATACCCTTTTACTTCAACAGCTATGCAAGTGCACACAAAGAGATTCTTCTGAAACTCACGAGGTCTATTTGTTAATATTTTCTTTGTTTCTGAACTTCGTTTATTATTTGTTTCCAGAATTTTCTGCAAGACCTGATAATTTTGAGTGCTAAACTGAGAAAGACTAGTTTGGGACGAGCTGCTAAACCAAGAAAGAGAATTGGGATAGATTATTTCTAGAATTAGAGTTCGACCTGCCTGCCCGCCTGCGTTAAACAAGTAGTGTGCTCGCTCCAAGTAGATAACTTGAGGAAGTGTTGGCCCTTCAGAGTTAGAAAATTTCTATCATTATGTTACTACTATATATAATGACTGGAAAACAAAGATGTGGCATGCATATTTTCATGTACTCTTTTTGAAAATGGTTATTTTGTCTAGCACTGGAGTAAACAAGGTCGTGTAAACTAGCTAGAGTTAAGTGAACAGGTTATTCATCATGGTAAGTATTGGTAATATACTGAATAAGAGAGAATATATAGTGCAGATACTGATCAATGAGAAACATTTGAGATCAAAAGAGAAAACTCATTCGATCTACATGCATGCATTTTTATTCTGAATCATGATCGCTGAAGAAAACTATAGGTTCTATATTCCCAAAATGATTGAAAATTTCTGTTACCGGACAGGTTCTTGTGAATTCTGAGTATCTGCTGAAGTATTCTATGGATTATTCACTGGGTTCATCTTCAAGATCTCCTCTGGACTATATTCAACATCAGATAATTTGGTGGATTTGTCATGACTGGGCCAAAGTTGATAACGGTAAAAAGACCTCTGTATTTTCTGACAATGCTTGTTCCATTACAACTTGATACGAGACATGTGAATGTTTTGCAGCGCATTTAAAAGTTGCTAGTTGTATTCTTGAAATGTGGTACAACTATCACTCTTCCTTGTGGACTTATTGTTCTGGAAGCCCAAAGGTCTCTCTTGAATACCCTCACATTTTATAGTTATATACACTAAGACAACCATGATACTTTCCTTATATGATGTGCTTCATTTTCAGAGTCTATTCTCAGTCGCACATGATGATTCCTGTGACCTGGCACACCTGACAAAAATGGACGCCATCAATACTATTATGTATGCCCAGATGTTTATTTCTTATGGAGTGTTCCTTTTTATGGCTACTGCATGGAGCATGCTCTACTGCTCATTTAGTGTCTATTGCTGGAAACTGAGTGACCTGATGATGTTTAAGCCTTTTGGTTAAGACAATCCCAGAAACTTATGTTCTTGTCTCTCTGCAGCCAGCCGGATTTACGTGTGGTGGATTATCTGAAGAATTGTGTAATGCTCAAAGTTGCATCTAGAAACCTGTGGGAAGGTGTTTCGTGTTTGGGAAACTTCATTTCTAGTCTGCACTTTGCTGCTGATTCCCTATTTAAGCAGGTATGAGTTAATTTATCTATATTTTGTGTTGAAGCTCCCTATTGAATTGTCTATTCTGAAATCTTGCAGATTATATTTGTCCATAAGAAGTATTTCAAGGAAGAGGACTACAACCAGTTAGATTCTGTACTCTTCCAACAATCCAGACGTTTTATAGAGGTTTGTGCATCATCCTCTGATGTTATTGGGTTAATATATCTATATTTTGATGTACATGTCAAAGGGTTAATATGTATATTTTCTTAAATGCTACTTGTATGTCCGTGAAATATAGAATCACTATCAACAACTCTGTATATAGATGATTTTCAAGTTTATTAAGTTTTCTGATATTTGTATTTCTGTTTTCAGAGGAAATACTTTCTACTACCAAGTAATCTATTGAATGCTTACTAGTGTAGTTAATAAGCCCTGCTTCCTAAGCATTTCTTAGATAACTGAGCTAGTTAAATTTCTGTCATTAAAGGCCTTGGGTAGCCCAAGAGTTGTGCGGGTACCCAGGCAGCTATTCTGTCTAGTTAAAGCTCTAGTGAGCTGTTTGTAATCAATGCAATATCTGTCTTTCTCTATATATATGAAGGAGACGCCTGGGGTCAGTTGCCTAAAGGCTAATCAAAATCTGTGTTACCTCTAACATTTGGTACCAGAGCTAGGTTAGACACCAGAAAGCCACGAGGCCAACTCCTCACCTCCTCCACCCATGTCGACCTCTGCTGAGCGTGTTGCCAGGCTCAAGGCCGCGCGTTTGAAGGCTGCAGAAGAAGCAGCAGCGCTGGCAGTCCAGGCAGCACAGCAGGCGGCGGCTGCTGCAGAGGCGGCAGCAAGGACGGCGCAGGAGCTGCGGGCCGAAATTGCTGCTGAGAAGGGAGAAGAAGAGGAGGAAGAGGAGGAAGAGGAAGAGGACTTGAGGAGCCAGAGGACTCCATCGCGGGACAGGCGCCGTTCGCAGTCACCACTGCGTAACAGAAGGCGTCGTGGCGGCGGCCGCTATGAATCACCGCAAGGCAGGGTGGTTTACCGCGACTCCGGCAGCGGCACATCATGGCCAATGCTGGACAAGACAAATTACTATGAGTGGAGCCAGACGATGAAGCTCAGAATGCAGGCGCGCGATCTCTGGGAAGCTGTCGAAGGAGGCCCAGTGCAGTACCGCGACGACAGGCGAGCCTTGGAGGTGATTGTCGCGTCTGTGCCCAAGGAGTTGGGGCTCCCGCTCCTTGACAAGGCGACAGCAAAGGAGGCATGGGATGCCATCGCTGCGACTCGAATCGGTGTGGACAGGGTCCGCCGAGCGACGTTGCAGCGGCTGCGTCGGGAGTGGGAGAACATGGATGTCAAGCCTGGCGAGCCGGTGGAGGATTTTGCCCTGCGGCTGTCAACTCTGCACCAGCAGCTTGTTCTTCATGGTGACAGGGACATCAACGAGAAGCGTGTTGTGGAGAAGTTTCTGCGCACGGTGCCTGCCAAGTACGCGCAGATTGTCGTCGCCATCGAGCAGTTCCTCGATTTCGAGGCGCTCTCGCTTGAGGAGGTGACAGGAAGGCTCAAGGCGGTGGATGAACGTGAAGCGCAAGCTGTGACAGAGCCGGTGTCCATCAACGGCAAGCTGCTGTACACCGAGGAGCAGTGGCGTGCGCGTTTGAAGAAGGAGAAGCAAGGCGCAGAAGAAGCTGGCGGTTCTGGTTTCAAGAACCAGCATGGCGGTGGCGGCGGACGCGGCCGTGGTGGTGGACGCGGACGAGGCAGAGGTGCTGGCCGTGGTGGCGGACGTGGAGAAGGTAAAGGCGCTGGCCGTGTTGGCCCCAACACCTGCCTCAACTGCAACCAGGAAGGCCACTGGGCACGTGAGTGTCCCCAGCCGCGCCGTGAAGATGCAGAGCGCGGCGGTGGAGGGGGAAACCGTGCTGGCCGCGGTGGTGGCAACCGTGGTGGAGGTCGTGGCGGCGGAAATCAGGCTGGGCAGCGTGGTGGGAACCAAGGAAGGCATGAGGCGCGCGCCCAGTACGCTGAGTGCGATGAAGATGGTGCTCTGTTTCTGGCACATGGCTTCATCAGCCTGGAACAGAGCACGCTGGTGCACAGCTACACGGCGCAGCACGTCGAGCTCTCTGAGCCACGCGCTCGTGCCTACCTCGGCGTGGACGAAGAAGAGGTGGACAGCGGCTGGTACCTGGACTCCGGCGCGACGCATCACATGACCGGGCGCCAAGAGCTCTTTGCTGATCTGAACACTGGCGTTCGAGGAACGGTCCGGTTCGGGGATGCGTCGAAGGTTGAGATCAAGGGCGTCGGGTCTATTGTTTTCCAAGCCAAGACCGGTGAGCAGAGGGTTCTTCATGGCGTCTATTTCATTCCGGCGCTGAAGAACTCTATCATAAGTCTGGGACAGCTTGATGAAGGAGGGTCCAAGGTTGAGATTGATGATGGCGTGCTTCGCATTTGGGACAAGAGTCGCCGTCTGCTCGCCAAGGTACGCAGAGGGAAGAATAGGTTGTATATTCTGCATCTTGAGGCTGCACAACCTGTCTGTCTCGCGGCACGCAAGGATGAAGAGGCGTGGCAGTGGCATGAGCGTTTCGGCCATCTGCACTTCGATGCACTCCGGCGACTCAGCAAGGAGGAGATGGCGCGCGGAATGCCGGTGGTCGACCATGTTGAGCAGGTGTGTGACACCTGCGTTACCACCAAGCAGAGGCGGCGTTCCTTTCCGGCTGCAGCAGCATACCGTGCCCAGAATCAGCTTGAGCTGGTGCACGGTGACTTGTGCGGTCCGGTCACGCCAGCGACACCGGCGGGCAACCGCTATATCTTGCTGCTTGTCGATGACGCCACCCGCTTTATGTGGGCTGTGCTGCTGCCATCCAAGGACGCAGCAACAGAAGCAATCAAGAAGGTTAAGGTGGCAGCAGAGGTGGAAAGCGGGCGCAAGTTGAAGGTCCTGCGCACCGACAATGGCGGTGAATTCACCGTCGCAGAGTTTACTGCATACTGCGCTGATGAAGGTATTAAACGGCATTTCAGTGCCCCTTATTCACCGCAACAGAACGGTGTTGTTGAGCGCAGGAACCAAACAGTGGTGGCCATGGCACGAGCTCTGCTCAAGCAACGCCAGATGCCCTCTCGGTTTTGGGGGGAGGCTGTGATGACGGCTGTACACATCCTGAATCGATCCCCGACGAAGGCGCTGAAGAATGTCACTCCTTATGAAGCGTGGCATGGTCGGGCACCAACAGTCGGCCACCTCAAGGTCTTTGGCTGTGTGGCTTATACCCGGCGGCTTACTCAGCTTCGCAAGCTCGATGACCGCGGAGAGGCTGGCGTGTTTATCGGGTATGCGGAAGGGGCCAAGGCATACCGTATCTATGATCCAGTGTCCCAGCGCGTGCGTGTCAGCCGTGATGTGGTGTTTGACGAAGGCCGCGGCTGGGACTGGGCATCACCAGCAGCAGGCACACCAGAAGCAGCGGGCAGCGAGTTTTCTGTTGAATTCCCATGGGCGGAGGAACTCCCTGAAGCAGGAAGTTCAGCGTCGCCTTTACTATCTCCTCCGCCACATCCTGCATCGCCTGGTTTCTCTCCGGTGGATGCAGGAGAGCCTGCAGCAGAAGCAGAGGAGCCCGCAGCGGAGGCAGAGGTGCCTGCGTCACCCAGAACACCTACACCAGTTCCAGCAAGTCCTCAGGTTGAGCATGTGACCCCCTTGGAAGATGATGAAGAAAGGGTGGATGCCTACCATGACGATGAAGAACTCCGCTATCGGAAGATTCATGACATTATTGGTAATCAGCCAACCCCTCCGCCAGCGCAGCGGCTGTTTGCAGAACTGAATCTCACCCATTCTGGTGAGCCTACAAGCTATGAAGAAGCCAAAGATGATCCAGATTGGCAAGCAGCGATGAAGGAGGAGCTGAGATCAGTAGAGCGGAATGGGACTTGGGAACTTGTTTCTCCCCGTCCTGGTCACCGTCCCATTTCACTAAAATGGGTGTTTAAGCTGAAGAAAGATGAACATGGAGCTGTAATTAGGCACAAGGCAAGACTTGTGGCCCGTGGTTTTGTGCAGCAGGAAGGAGTTGACTATGAAGATGCTTTTGCACCGGTTGCAAGGATGGAATCAGTGCGTGTTTTGCTTGCCTTAGCAGCACAAGAGGGATGGGCAGTACATCACATGGATGTGAAGTCTGCATTTTTGAATGGAGAACTCCAGGAGGAGGTTTATGTTACACAGCCTCCAGGTTTTGCTGTAACAGGAGAAGAGAAGAAAGTGTACAGACTGCACAAGGCTCTGTATGGCCTGAGACAGGCTCCTCGGGCATGGAATGCCAAGCTTGACTTGACTCTCAAGCAGATGGGTTTTGAGCAGAATGTGTATGAAGCTGCTATGTACAGAAAGGGATCAGGTGACTCCTTACTGGTAATTGGAGTCTATGTTGATGATTTGATCATCACAGGAGCCAATCAGCAGAAGATTGAAGCTTTCAAGGCAAAGATGAAGCAAACCTTTGAAATGAGTGATTTGGGTCTTCTGTCCTTCTATCTGGGAGTTGAGGTGAGACAATCAGAAGGGAACATCACTCTGAAGCAAACCCATTATGCTAAGAAGATACTTGAGCTTGGTGGTATGGCAGGTTGTAATCCAGCCACCACACCCATGGAAGAAAGGCTGAAATTGAGCAAGGAAAGCACAGCAAAAGAAGTAAATCCAACTCAGTACAGAAGACTGGTTGGCAGTTTGAGATACCTAGTGCAGACCAGACCAGATTTGGCTTTTGCTGTAGGGTATGTTAGCAGATTTCTGGAGAAGCCAACAACTGAACATCTTCAGGCTGTGAAGAGGATCTTGAGATACCTGGCTGGTACTCTAGATCATGGGCTTTGCTACACCAGATCAACAGGCAAAGCAAGGTTTGTGGGTTACAGTGATTCAGATTTGGCTGGAGATGTTGATTCAAGCAAAAGCACAACTGGATGTTTGTTCTTCCTTGGAACCAGCCTGGTCAGCTGGCAGTCTGTCAAACAGAGAGTTGTTGCTCTGTCTAGCTGTGAGGCTGAATATGTGGCGATGACAACTGCTGCAACCCAAGCTTTGTGGTTGTCAAGACTGTTTGCAGATTTGTTGGGAAGAAAAGTTGAAGTGGTGGAACTCAGAGTAGACAATAAGTCTGCTCTGGCTTTGGCAAAGAATCCTGTTTTCCATGACAGGAGCAAGCATATTAGAATCAAGCATCATTTCATCAGAGATTGTGTGGAGGATGGTAGCATCAAGACAGAGTTCATTCCCACTGCAGATCAGCTCGCTGATATACTGACTAAAGCTTTGGGCAAAACCAAGCTGGAAGAGATGAGGAGCAGGATTGGGATCAAGGAGATCAAGATTAATTGAAGCAGGCCTTAGGGGGAGAAATGTAGTTAATAAGCCCTGCTTCCTAAGCATTTCTTAGATAACTGAGCTAGTTAAATTTCTGTCATTAAAGGCCTTGGGTAGCCCAAGAGTTGTGCGGGTACCCAGGCAGCTATTCTGTCTAGTTAAAGCTCTAGTGAGCTGTTTGTAATCAATGCAATATCTGTCTTTCTCTATATATATGAAGGAGACGCCTGGGGTCAGTTGCCTAAAGGCTAATCAAAATCTGTGTTACCTCTAACAACTAGTAGAAGTGTTAATTCAACATACTCAGTATTGGTTAACCATGTAAATGAACTGAGAGTATGTGAGCTAAAACTGAGGTAATTAGTCATGTAAATTAATACTTGGCATGTGCTGAGTGTATGGGAGCTAAAACAGAAGTAATTTGCAACAAAAGGGTCAAACCACACTGCCACGGATGTACTGTGTAGCCTCGGTTACCTCGTTCTGGTATCAAATTAAGAGTTCTCTACTTGATCGATACATGTCTATGATCGATACATTCCATTCTAAATGCATTGTTTAGATGTACAATGAAAAATGTGGTATTCCCTTTTTCTTTTGTAATTTCTTGTTAGTTTGTGTGCAATTTTTGCTGACAAGTAAAGTAAATCTCTGTAGATAGCACTAACTCTTTCATGTTATAATTTATTTGGTTCAGCTACCTTTGCTGATGCTTCACATTTTCTTGACCCACTCTTCTCCAATGCAGAAAGAAGACCTGGACACCATTTGTGCTCTGTTATCATCCTCAACCCATGGAGTATTGGCTTCACTCTCAAAGTCAGATAAACTCGTAGAATCCTTGCTTATGGACTTGTACTCATCCTACTCCCGTGGTATTCCTTTTTATCTTACTCCACAGGATTGGTTTGTCATTTCATGTCGCTAAAGTTCTGTAATTTATGATTATATTTTTGTTATCATCCTACACTCCTGGTAATTCTTTTTTACTTCTATTCCACAAAGGATTGATTTGTCGTTTAAAGTACCAAAAAAATATTGCCTTTTTGGTCAAATATATGGTTATGTTAAATGATTCAGTCATGCACTACTCTGCTGATTTGATATTACTGGATTTAGATGTAAGAACCACCTATTACAAGTCTTCTGTACTTGTTTCCCCTCACCATGCAGAAGGTTCTGGTTTATGCTATTTTTGTTGCTTACATTTTCTGTTGTCTCTGATAGTTTCATCATTTCGTGCAGACTCTCTATTGCATACTGGAGCTGCTTGGGTGCGTATTGGAGAGTTACGCTTCCGGTTATTGTTGAGCTCATACAGTCCAGATCCTACATTTAAATCTACATATAAGCATTCAAATATTTTGGAAAAAATTGCACTGGTGAAGCTTGAGGAAAAGGTAAAACATCTCTTGTTACCTTTGTGCATGGCTTGAAATCCTTATTCCGAATTGTCAGTTCCATATACATAATGAGATGCAAGGAAGAATATTTTTGTTGAATACGCATGCATTACTTAGATGCACCGCGGCTTGTATCATCAATTGAGCTATGTTTTTTCGATTATCAGTTGAGCTATATGTGGCATGTATCATCAAATTGATTTTCATCTTTTTACGAAAGAAAGCCAACTCTTCCGAGGAAAAGGGAAAAGACTGGCAAATTTATGTCTGCTGGATGTTACAGGTTCGCCATGATTGTGAGGAATTAGCTGGTTCTAGCTCCCCTGAAGATAGCCATGACAACACGTTATTGCAATCACTGGAAATTGATGAGAAAGACACCCGAGCAAAGGTCCTATTACAATTATACATCATCCATTTCCCATTGGTTCCTGTTCATTTGTGCATTCTGATATTTAAAATATCCAGTCAATTAAATATGACGTTCTAGACAGGGTAAAAACTGTTTGTTTTCTGCTAGGTTCCTTTGTCACAAAATGGCAAATTTATTTGACCGGAGGTAGCGGATATTAATTCTTTGCATGTTGTGAGTTTCTGGTATTTTTGTTGTTTATTTGGTGAAAGCAATGGAATTGGACGGGAAAACAATAGATTGATCTTGGGGCTGTAGAGTACAGGTGCATATAGAAAAACTCAACATGCAGGGAGTAAGACAGCCCCGTGAGTATTGCATTAAGGAGAAGACCTCACGCAGGTCGAGAAAACCCCTGAACCCCTGCCCCACCTATACACACCGGCACCGTAGCCCATGTGAGAATAACCATGACCGGGGATGGACAAGGGGATTTTTTTACCCAGAGCCTGAAAATTCGCTCCCACGGGGAATTAACTCAGCTAGAGACTGTTTCACACAGGATGATCTAGGGTTGGTTTATGCAAGTATGAGCACTGTAAGATATCCTTGCCTACTAGTATTATATGACTAACAATCAATTTATAGAAAACCATAACGGGCTACTGTATACCGGAGGCACCCAAGGGCCTAGCTGACTATCTGTTCAACACAAGGAGAACACCATTGTTTGCTGAGCCCATGACAGCATGCCCACCATGGGGAGGCGCCGACCAGTGGCCCTTGGCGCTGGCCACAAGGGCCTGCGGCTGGTGCATGAATGCTGGCTGGGGCCACTTGAAGAGCAGGGGGGCAGGCAAGGAAGGGTGCCAGAGGCGAACGGTTCTCAGGCCACATGTGGATGGACTTGGTCCATGGGTAGGCAGGCTGGCCAGACCCTGGGCCAACTGCTGCAGCCTGCTTGCTTGCCCTTGCCTCTTCGCTTCCCATGTTTGTCGCCACAGTCAGAGTTCCTGGAGATGTTGCTGCCAGTGGTCGATCCCCCGTGCCACTGCTGGACGGCTGCTGTGCTATATCCCACGGGGTTCTGGATTTGGTGTTGCGCGGCAAGCGGGCATTGTCGCCAGCGCCAGTGCTGGTGAAAGCAAGAAGGCGTGGTTGATCAATGTGCCAGTGCCACTGTAAGTTCCTTGAGAAGCAGATCAGCACAGGCCTCCGGAAGCGTTAATGCTGCAGATCAAATGCAATGCAAGCAACCATTCAGACCCTAAGATTTATTTTTGTGTGACGCTACTTATCTGCATCTCTGAACAGTTTCGGTTGTATTAGGTTCTGTGCTTGGTCAGGATAGTTTTGGTGATGGCGATAGTTACACTTGTTATATTTGTATGTCTAGTTAATTGGAGGTTATCTTAAGAGAATGTGCCGAACCATATGATTGATCATCAGCCAATATTCGATTAATGCAGTCTCTTTGTGCTTGTAATGGAATGGAGAACTGGTGGGCTTAACCTTGTGTGCATTTTTTGCAGGTCGTATTTCGTCCTCGACAATCTAAGCACAAGAGTCTCATTGCTGCATGCGTTGAGTTTGAGGACCGCCTGTCTGAGTGCAAGGACTTGTTAGCTAACTTAAATTGCGAAGGACTTGGGCAACTAGAGGTTGACAGAGTCTGCAATTGGCAGGTGTGATTTTTTGGTACTGATTTTCTGTGTCTTCTTGCTGAGAGCCTATTGGCCTATTTATTCTTCTTTTACTGCTGGTAACTGCAGCTATATTGATTAGCTTTGCAATCATCTTGTGGCAGATAACATCCATGAACTTTATCAAGAGGCTGACAGAAGATTATAGGGAATATGTTGATTTGATCCAGCCAATTCAAGTTGCTGTATATGAAATGAAACTTGGCTTAGCAATTGCTCTGTCTGGTTCTCTTCAGAGGGAGTATTTGAAGAAGATTAAAGAAGAGGATATTAATAGAGTTCTTGTATGTGTCTAGTTTTGCAGCTATATTTTCTTCCATTAGTTACCATCATCAATTTCTAGATATATGCTTATTTGACTGTGGACTCTGGTATAGGTTTATAGGTATAGGTAATAGTAGGTTGAATTTGATAAATTGTCATAGTTATGTATTAATTCGATGCTATCCGTTTTACTTCATTTGTTCGTAAATTTTGCAAGGAAGCAATATAATGCCCTTGGCTAGTGACGAGCTCTCATTGACTTTATGATGCTAATATTTCTTTTGTTGCCATTTCCTTTATGTAGGGAGCAATTTATGCTTTTATGCAGTTTCCCTCTGGATCTTTTACCAAAAGGGTTGTAACTGACACAACTGATGATCTTACAAATTATACAATTACTAATCAACTAGGAACCCTATACGGTGGTTCTGGAGCTTTAGATATGTTGAAGAAGCTTGCTGCTGTGTCAAGTCAGTTGAATGTTGGTAAAGTGACTGACAAAGTGGTTAGTGCATCTATTTCTAGTTGCTTATTCAATGTCATTAGCTTCTTTAATTATAATTATATATATGGATTTATTTCTCTGGAGCTGGCTTTCAGCAATGTTTTGTGTACTAATTGCAGAAGTCCCAGTCTGAAATGCTTGTTTCAGTACATCATATTTCTTTAGTAAGAACAGCTGATTGTGTCAGTTCTTCCCTTGTCATGGATAAGTCATCTTATGTGGTATGCATTTTCATATCCATGTCATACGCTTTATACTCATAAGATAAACCAAGTGATATCTCTTACCAGTTTCTCTTTCCAGTCATTGAAGGATACCTTTGATCATTTTACAAGCATGTGGTTCAACATGAAACATCGTTTGAAGGCTAAAGAAAGCGATGATTCTCAGTACTATAAGTTCAAATCGCGAATAATCAGTATAGAAGACATCTTTAAAGAAGATGTGCTGTTACTTGGAGATATGGAATCAGAAGGCAGTGTTGTAGATAATGAAGAAAAACTAGAGCATGATTTTTTAAAAATTACGGTATTGCCCCTATGTTAGTTCTTTATGGACGTCTAAATTTCACGTTGCATATTGATGTAACATTCCTATTTATTTCAGGAAAGAATTGATGAGGATAATGGTATTGTTGAAGATACTTGGGATCTGATACCGGAGTCTGCTCTAAAATGTATTGTGACCATACATGACCAATTGTTTGGTTCGCCAGATCTTTTTGAGAAGGTATAATATAATTATATAATGAAATAACTGGAATAATTTATCTGATATACTAGTTGTGCATTCTTTTTTCTGGATGTTCAGATAGTGATCTGATGCATTTTATGCATTGCATTTCTGTTTCTTTTGCATGTAGTAAATAGGGCGAGAATAAATAGTAATAAAGAGTAAAATGCATGGGTGGTCCTTAAACTTGTCTCGTAGTATCACTCTGTTGGGTACCTGAACTTGTCTTAAGGTGTCATCCAGGTCTAGAACTCTCAAAATTTCATTTTTAGGTTATCAAACTTGTCAAGGTTTGTCATCTAGGTCCAAATGAGCTCCAACATTGCTCACATATCGGTCTCTAGCGCTCCATCTACATGCTCTTCCTCTCTCTTCTAGTTCCATCTCCATGCTTTCCCCCTCTCTTCATGTTCCAATCTAGTGTGGTGTCACATCACTGTCGCCAACTCGCCATCCCTACACTTATGCCTTCATCATCCTCCACATCAGAGGTCATGATGTCATCAGTAGTGGTGGCGGCAAGGTCAAAGCTAGTGCTTCTTAAGCGGAATAGGTTCTTGCCCCAGGTCAGTAATAAGTTGTGACTTGGAGTGGATCGGGTCTATTTGGATCTAAATGACACAATATGGCAATTCAGGGGCCTGGATGACACAGAAAGAGAAGTTTGGGGACCTTTTTTTTGTAGAATACGTGGGAGAGCTGTGTTAAATGTATTAAGGAGGAGAGGAGGAGAAACCAAATAAATTACAGCACAGCCACCACGTTCACACAAACACACACTCTTACAAACTCGTTCCAGAAACAAATGTGCCTTTCACATCGAACCATGACCCGACCCAACTGATAGAGGCTGAAGCTGGACTTCCATTATTAACTCCCAGATCTTCAAATATTCAGCAAGAGCTCCATGGCTTCACACACACACACACACACACACACACACATTTTAAGAGTTCAGGGACCTGGCTGACACACCGGGACAAGTTTAGGGACTGCTATATATTTTACTCGATTGTAAATACCATATTATCTGTCATTGTGTACAATTTCATAGCTAATTGATAATTTCCTGTTGAATTTCTTTCAGCCCCGCAAATGCCAAGTTAGTGATGCACAGAAAATCCAGTCCTTCATAGAATCATATGAGCTGGGAACAAGAATACTTAAAGGTAAATTTTATTGCTTCCATTTCAAACAGTGCTGTATGTATAACATTGGCTCTGTGTTATTATTTTTCAGATCTCCCGGAATTAACATGTTCTATGTTTGATGAGAAGCTTATGCCTGAGCACCTATTTCGTGTTTGTCTGGAATACCAACGATCTTGTGCAAAAACATCTCAAGATTGCAATGGTTATAATGCTTACAAGGTATGACATTTTTAGATTGTACCTTGATGTCCATTGGTTTCTTTTCATGTATTTAGTAACTTTGCTTATTGCAGGATCCAAATCCTCCTGTATTGTTCAAGATGGTGGAGTCACTAACTACACTTCAGGAGAGAGTTAATAACTATTTGGATGAATGGCCTGATCACCCTGGTCTCTTGAAAATATTGGATCTAATTACTTCCCTTTTAGCGATGCCCTTGAGCACGCCAATTCCGAAGGTCTGTTATTCAATGGTTGTTTGTGTAGTATTAACTTGCTTTTAATTACTGATTTGTCCTTTTCTTTTTCTTGTTATATTTTTTATTGTTAAGGTCTTACTTGGATTGCAACTGCTGGCTGGGAAAGCTCAAACATTGCAGGAAAATGACTCCAAGTTCTTTCTAAAAGGTAAAGCTAAACCCTGACAAATCTTTGTGCACATTTTCTGATGTTAATAATGCCTATATTTCAGTTCATACTGTAGTTTTCCTCAAAAATGGATTATGTACTGTATTTTCAAAACTTTTTTATTCTCTCATCTTCATCTACAATTGGTTAAATTACCATATTTGTTTTTTCAATTTTACCGGCACATTGTGTCATAACAATATGTTTCTGGCAAATCATAGCTGTATTGTATTGTTTTAATCTCCTTTTCCCTGCAGATCATCTTGCATCAATATTCTTGCTTGTGTATTCATGGCAAAGGCTCGAGTTAGATTGTTGGCCTATACTGCTGGAGGAGGTCCAGGCAAAGTATGAGATGAATGCTGTAAAGGTGTGGTTATATTGCTGTCAAGCTTATTTAAATTTTATTGCTTGATTTTTTTGGTTTAACGGAATATACTTGTGCAGCTGTGGTTTCCATTGCGAGCATTACTTACTCAGACTTCTGGTATTCTAATGGACGAGGATTCGTCTATTATCAGAAGGTAATGCATATTTATCTCTCCCTTCCTAGAAACATATATTTTTTCTAATACAAAAATGGTCTACAAATTCAGTGTTGAGGAATTTGTTCAAACATCGAGTCTTGGAGAATACAAGAGACGCTTGCATATTCTCTTTGCCTTCCATGGCGAGATTTCAGCTGGTGCTAGCATGGGTAGTTATTCAAGGTGAGATCAAGACTTGATCAGTACTGTTTGCTTTGTTTAAGTTATTTCAGTATAGCTGTTGAAATTATTTTGCTGTTCCCACTGTAATTAATTTTCTTTATCCTGATTTTTTTTTTCATTTGTCCACTCGACAGTACTGCGGTGAAGAAAATCCAGAATATTCTGTACAATGTGTTTGGCTACTACATGCAGTTTTTGTCACTGTAAGTCACCCTTCAATCTATGTGAAAGTATTTCTGTTTCTTTTGGCCATGGTTGGTTCTGACAAAATTTCCAACCTCAAGTGTTCATGAGAAAATTGAAGATGGTAGAAAAAACATTGAGAAGGAATTGAAAGATCGCGTCAAGCTTTACAGCTGGGAGCAAGCACCATATAGTAGTGCTTCTATTGAAAATTTTAAAAGGACTAGGCAGAAGATTTTTAAGCTTCTGCAACAGTTCAATGTATGTACTGATTACTTGATGTGTTTAAGTTCATTATGAAAGTATTTTTTTTAAGTTTCTGCAATAGTTCAATGTATTTATTATTATTGTTATTGTTATTGTTATTGTGTTTATTGGTTGATCTCTTTATGATTAGCAATGCTTTGGCTCCAAAGCTATTATTTTTGCTGTAAACATAAACTTGACTATGGGAAGAAGATACCCTACTGGTTGTCTTTAGAATAGGGCTCTACCAACTGAGCAACTGCACGGTTCTGTATTCTTTGTTGTAATAACATCATTGTCATTGAGCTATTCCCTCCTGTCACAAGTAATATTGGTGAAGTTTTGGATCAGCCGCGGTCTCAAAAACAAGTTTTGTCTTTATAATAGGGCTCTACCAACTGACCAACTGCACGGTTCTGTATTATTTGTTGTAATAACATCATTGCTATTGAGCTACTCCCTCCTGTCACAAATAATATTGGTGGAGTTTTGGATCAGCCACGGTCTCAAAAACAACTTTGGCTAGTACCTTATGTTTTAATATATTTATGATTAAAGTATTACTTTTATGAAAAATGATTACTTCTATGAAAATCTGGTGGTATCATTTTCAAAAACTATCCAAATACAATACATAAAATTTAGTTTGTAACCAAACTTTGGTATTGTTGACTGCGCACGACCTAAAATGGCCGGAATATTTTTGGTAACACAGTTGACATGCTATTTCCATTTTGGACAGAATATTTTGACAAGTCCTGTCATCAGTCTACTGAATGAAGAAGCCACAGCAAGGAAGGTTCCAAGCTGGCTTGATCCTCAGAGTCCTGAATCACAGCTTCCTGTTGACACCGAAAAATTTAACAAAAGGTGGCCCTGTAATGCTGATCATATTTGTACTATTAATTCCTTAATTATCACAACAAATTTTATGTTTGTTTTGCTCTTTCTTGCAGGTTTTTGTGGTACCACAAGTGGGCAAGTGAGACTTCTTTATCATTACAAACATTGCAGCAATCAAACGCTAGTATCGTTGGAGTTCCTAGTGCCAAAGGTCTCTATCTCCCCACCATCAACACACAAAAAAAGAAAAGAAAAACCGATTCCATCTTTCTTTTCCCTCTAGTGTGTTTGTTACTAACATTTTTTTTGGGGGGCAGAATATGCAGATATTGTACACAATGTGAAGCACCGGCAGAATGAAATTGAGCTCAATGACAGATTGCAGTTATTTTGGGTCTCACTTGAGAGAATCTGTGGGGCAGCTAATTTTGCTAGTACAGTGAAGCATGGGAAAAAGAATCAGAAGAAAACAGCTCTATCCAATCTGTTCAAAACTCTTGAGGAATGTGGACTATCAAAGCACAGGCCAATGGGTCATGAGGTACTTTAATGCTAAAACAAGATAACCTCTTTCCCTGTTTTTATAGCTGTATAATAATAATTCTGTAATGTGAGATCAAACAAAATATACTGTGACTGAAACGGTGAAACCCTTGACGTTCCTTCACTCCATTGGCCAAAAGAAAAGAGTTTTTTATACAATTTTTCTCTCTCTTACTTCCAGTGGGGAGATGAGCTGGCTGCACCAAGTCCATTGTTCTTGGAGCAGTCATATGATTCTGTACATTTACTACAGCAAGTGAACTCGCAGAAAAAGCTGGAAGGTGTTAGCATCAATCATTCCACACTATTGAGCACAGATAACTGGAAGCATGCAAATCAGCAATACTTCAAATGTTTGGCAATGATGCAACAACTTCGACAGGTTTCTTTGAAATTTAACAAAGATCTAGGTTTAGAAGAGGTCAGTTCCTAGTAATTTTTAGTATCTGGTGATATAGATCAGCATGTATCAGTTTTGTATTTATGCTTTGAGCAACCTACAGGTTAACAAGGCCACGTCCTTTATGAGCCATCTGTTGACTGTGTTGTCTGAACAACGGCATCTTGCTTATACTCTATTTGATCAGCTGCAGCAATTCCGGCATGCTATTTTCTTATTAGGTTCTGGAGGTACTTCTCAACTTGTGCCTTTTCCTTTTAGGGCTTGAAAATCAATTTGCAAACTCACTGTTATCCTTTATAGGAATAGGAAAGAGTAAATCTCTATCATCAAGCCAAACTATGCTGCTGAGTTCCATGTGGCAGCAAAAGGTAGAGTTTCTGCTTAAGTTTTTTAATCTTATTATGGATTTTACAATTTTTATGTGTCTTGTGCTAGTGTTTATGCACATTTTTTGACAGCACGGTGGCTAACATATCATTTGCTATATTTTAAATGTAGAAATTGTTTGATACTGTACTCACTATGACAACAGACTCCAACTTATTGCTCAGAAGCTTCAAGGATTGCCATTATAACTCTTGTAACAACTTCATAGAAGTTGCAGAGATCTCATCTCTTCTTGGAAAGTTCATCTTGAAATTTTCTGAATCTAAGGTAAACTTAATCGTTTCTATTGCCTTACAGGGGTGACCTCTTTAGCTTATGGATTGTAGCGAACCTGTAAGACATAATCTGCTGCCCCCTTTCTCTCTTCTTCCTGTCCAAGACAAAGGGATTGTAGTTGGATCAGCTCATGTCATGGCTGTCCAAGTCCTTGGTCCTGTAGAGTATAAGGCAATAGGCCATACTGTGTACTAGTAGAAGTACACCAGCTGTATGGCTGGTACTAGAGTAGTTGTTGGCTGATTTCAGTCTTGTACCCTAGGAGTATGTAGTAGGTAGAACTGTACCTTAGATGGTACATGTATTGGTGTATATAAACCAGCCCAATGCAATGGAAGAGGCAGTTCATTGCCACATATTCAGTGTTTGCAGTTTCAGTTCAAGTCTGAAACTGTGTGTGTGCTGTGTGTGTGCTGAAGTAGCTCAGGGCTCTTCTACCTTGGAGCAGGGGAGAGGGAGAGCGGAGGAGAGCAGGTGCTGCTCACCTTGGTGCAGGGTTTCTGTGCCAACAGAACCAAGATCAAACGGGGGTCTTAGATTTTTTGTTTCATTCAATAAATCTTACCCCCAAGATAAGTTCAAAATAAGTTGAAGCCAGTGTGAGGTTCCTTTGGGGTTCTGAGCTTAAGGGACATGTTACAAGTAGTGCACTCAGTTATATAATGATATGTGCCTTGTAACTCTTTCTATCTTTTTTGTTTTTTGCAGGAGTTGTTAGATGAATGCTTGCTTGGATGCAATAATATATTTTCTGGTGCATATAAGAGTATGCCTCATGCTGCAACAGAGACGGAGCGACTTTTTTCTGATAATTGCCAGCATATAGATTCGTTGTTGGATGAATACTTGCTTGGATCCAATAATATATTTGCAGATGCATATAATAGTATGCCTCTTGCAACGACAGAGATGGAGCAACTTTTTGCTGATAATTGCCAGCTTATAGATTCATTGAGAGAAGACATGCAGGTTCAATGCCACCAGGATCTTTCAGTGGGATCTGTTAAGAAAGTTCTTATCTCGCGTTTGGAAGAATTGCTGGAGAAGGTTTGTGCTGCTATGTATTTGAATGCCTGTTTAGTTACCCATCCTATTTTGAGTAGTTCTGTATATATGCTTAAACTTATTTTGTTATAAGAGTATAATACAATATGGCAAGGACCTAGAAGCATAGAGTTTGTTATGGTAGGTTAGGATTAGTTTTCATCCCTATTGGTTGAGCTCCTAGCGACCACCGCACCACATAATGTGTAAACAGCCCATGAGGTTCAGTTAGACTTGCTGTTGGGGAGGGTATGGGCACACCTGTGCTCATCCACACCCAAATCCAATCCTGAAATATCCATTATGCACCCTCTCCAATTATCCATACCCATTGGGTAATTTGTTATTATAGTTGATGACCATGGACAAGAGCTTGAACTGCTGTTCACGAGATTGCAAAATGGGAAGTGCATGGTATCTACAAGGAAAGAGTACAGTTCAGGAACAAATCCAGGGATGAAACAAAAATTATTATTTGAATGCCTCTCACAAATTAAAAGGTGAAATGCAAATATATTGAAGAACAGATCCAAATTCTCTTCTGAAAAGGGGAAAAGAAGAACAGATCAAACAAAACTCACCAAGGGAGGATGGATTTGGGGATATGTCTAGAGAGTACCTCGTGTGAGCGTGTCACCGGTGCTATAACACATGCTCCTGGCTGATTGTTCTTCCCCTTCCATCAATCTGTACACATGCTCCTGGCTGATTGTTCTTCCCCTTCCACCAATCTGTCGATGAGGCCAGCATAGCTGTAGAGGGGTTGGGGCTTCCGCTCCTTGCTGGACCAACAAACAAGCAGAAAGGATTGAGTCATTGTGGGGCTTGGGCTTCCTTTGATGACACTGGGGAATCGAGCTATGGAGGCAAGGGCGCAAAGGGGGGCACAAGGCTAGTAGTCCACTGAAGGAAATGGGAGGAAGGGTGCAGACGGATATACCCGTACCCTACCCTTCTTCCAACGTGTAGCGAGCTGCTTACCCACACCCGACCCAAATCGCATGGGTGTGGATCTGGGATTGGATTAGGTTATCCAACAACAGGCCTGGGCTCAAATGATCACCCACAACTCGCAATATATTCATGTTCTCACATTGTATAAAGATGACACCATGCCTGAGCAGTCACATCCACAGCATCTGCCACACTGCCCCCAGGAGATGATTATGTTCCTCTCTCGGGATAGGGAGACGAGAAGAGAGATTAAAGAGAACAAGGGATAGGGAAAGGTGACTAGGTCAGGCTGAGGAAGAAGAGAGAGAGAGAGAGGGGGGGGGGGTAGGCAGTTGGCCTTTTTTTTAGAAACATGGGGGAATGGAAAATGAATCCTATGTCCCACTTTGATTGGAGCGGCACATCTCCAGTTCATTTATTTTTTCCTTTGTTTCAACCAGAATTTACTTCTGTCCAATTAGTGCAGGTTACATATTGATTTAGCTAGGCATTTTCCTTTGTAGTGTGTTACATGTTGATTTAACTAGGCATTTTCCCTTATATTCTATGTGAATCTTTTATGCTTAAATATTCATGACTGATGTAGGGCAAGATGGCAATGAAGAACCCAAGACAAGCTGAAGAAAATCATAAGTTATGCTTGAAGCTTGAAGCTTCGTATATAGAAATTTTGAAGGAAACTTTCATGCTATTGGTTGGTGTTCTCGGAACGCTCACTGATCATGAAGTATGCAGTAATGGAACTGATAATTCACCAGTTGGTAATGTTGCATCATGGAAAGATACTTTGCAGACATGCATTATGAATCTCAAATTGGATGATATTTGTGCTGCTGGTGAAAAGATTTGTATTCTAGTGGTTTGTGCCATCACCTTTACACTGTTTTCTTATCTGTATAATTTTTGTTATACCATCTCATTTGTTATTGTTTGCAACAGAGGTTGCTGGTTGACTATAAACCTCAGATTCGTATTAGTATAGAGGTGCACCTAATGCATCTTCATGCTTGGCTCGGTGTGATCCTGTCATCAGCAGAAGGGATACTTTCTGAACTTTTAGAAGCACACAGAACAGTAAGTATTTCATGTTTGGAGGAATTGTCCTCTTGTATTTTGGTAAAATAATGTTTAATTTCGTTTTTCTAAGGCCTGTTTCTCTTGATTTCAGACTTCTGAAATGACTCTTGCACTTGGGGACCTTTTTATTCATCTATTTACGGAGGGGTTTGGTTCCACCGAAGATACAGCAGAAGATGCAGATGATGAGCTACACCAAGATGCTGTTGGAAGTGGAACTGGCATGGGTGACGGGGATGGTCAAAAGAGTGTAAGCTCTGATATAGATGATGAATCACAACTTGGTGATAGTAAGGTTAGTGTGCTAGTACATCCTTCTAACTTCTTTTGATGACGGGATGAAACAAATACCCGAGCCTCTATGCTACTAATTGGAGATGTATATGAGTGATATATACTTTCAACTGTAGCAGTTTCTGTATGCTTCATTGAAGCTGACCTTCTTTTCTGTTGCAGGACTTGACATGTAAGGCTGATCCAGCTCCTAAGAATGATGATAAAGCTGTCGAAATGCAAGATGATTTTAATGCACAATTATCTGATGTTTCTGAGGATCTTGAAGGCGAAGACTCAGGTGGCGAAGATGAGGATAATTTGGATAATCAGATGGGTGATACTGGTGATGCAAGTGAAGTGGTTGGCAAGAAATCATGGGATAAGGATGAAGATGATGATCCTAAGACATCTAATGAGAAATATGAGTCAGGCTCATCAGCCAAAGGGACAGAACAGGATGATAGGGAACTGAGAGCTAAGGACGATGGTTCTATTGAGGAGGAAGATCCTATGGAAATGGATTCTGAGGAAGGCAAAAATAATAATTTGGAACATGATCCTAGTACCTGTGATGAAACTGATCTGAATACTGATGAAGTCATGGACAAAGCTGATGCATATGATGACCGGACTGGGCCTGAAATCCCTGAACCAGATAATGATTCCATTGATGTTGATATGGAGGAACAAGAACAAACTGACGAAAGAGATGCTGACAATGAAGATATAGGTACTGAAGAAGCGGAGCAAGCAGATGAGAGGTTAGATGCTTCAGATGATATGGAGGAAGGAGATATGGCACAGCATAGCGATGGTCTGGTAGATAATGAGGGGGAGCATGTTGAAGATGCAAACACAGAAGCAGGTGAGATGGATACACACCAATTGGACAAGACCGATTCACTTATGCCTCCATCACAAGGCCTACAGCCTGACAATATGCAAGTAGATTCTAACGGAGAATCTGAAACCAACTTGGCCAACAGCAGTGACATGCACGGCGCTGTTGCTCCTTCAGTAATTTTTTCAGGAAATGAAGTGCCCAATATGGAAATATCTATGCCCAATGCTGGTGATGATTCGAGACTATTATCCAACTCTATGCCAGATATGCAAAATGATGCTCAGCAGCACATCAAGCAGACAAATCCTTTCAGGAGCATTGGAGATGCATTGGAGGACTGGAAAGAACGGGCCAAAGTCTCAGCTGATACACAGGATCATCAAGCAGAAACTGGAAATGATAGTAATGAGAACACTGCTGAATTTCGTTATGTGCCTGAGGGTGAGCAGAGCACCTCTCAGGCATTGGGTGCTGCAACAGCTGACCAGATCAATGATGACAATCAAATTAATCAATCTTTCTTGGAAGATGAAAGCCGTGCCAGGAAATTGGAACAAAGTGATGAGAGAACACCTGATGACCCTGAGGTGCCTTACCTTCAAACTTCACAAGCACTTCCCAGCAAGTCTGAAAATGCCAATGAATTTGATGGCAGAGAGATTCAAACTGACACATCCGTTCAAAATTTAGTTGAAAGCAGAATAGATCACACTTTCAAAGATCTTGTTTCCTTCAAACAACCCCTGGCAGATGACAAAATAGCTCTTATTGACCTAACTACTGACAGGGAATTACCTTCCCGGATGGATCTGGACATCACTGATGCAGAGACAAAAAGGTCTATTGTGGACTGGAAAAATCTTGAGCTGGCAACCCTGAAATTGTCCCAGGAACTGGCAGAGCAATTGCGCCTGGTTATGGAACCAACTCTTGCTAGTAAGCTTCAAGGGGATTATAGAACTGGAAAGAGAATAAACATGAAGAAGGTACTTTTATTTCCAATGAACTTATCATTATATGTTTTCCTTTCCCCTCCATAGGGATGTATATGACACACAACTCTTGATTCTTCAGGTCATTCCGTATATTGCGAGTCATTTCCGCAGAGACAAGATATGGTTGCGCCGAACTAAGCCTAATAAACGGAATTACCAAGTGGTTATTGCTGTTGATGACTCAAGAAGTATGTCTGAGGGCAAATGTGGAAAATTTGCTATTGAGGCATTAGTTACTGTGTGCCGTGCTATGTCACAGCTTGAGGTTGGACAATTTGCAGTTGCAAGTTTTGGAAAGAAGGGGAATGTTAGAGTGCTACATGATTTTGATCAGATCTTCAATGGTGAAGCTGGAGTGAATGTAAGTTGACAAAATTTACAGATTCTCTTATCTTCACTGTACGCTTGTAAGCTTGTATAACTATTGCTATGTATTTTTCATGCTCGTTTCAGATGATCTCTAGTTTGTCCTTTGAACAAGATAACAAAATTGAGGATCAACCAGTGTCTGATCTCTTGACGCATCTGAATGCTATGCTCGATACTGCCGTTGCACGGGCGCGCACCCCATCAGGGCAAAATCCTCTCCAGCAACTGATACTGATAATATCTGATGGAAAGTTCCATGAAAAGGTAACTATTTTTGTCTTCAGTTTTGGCTGCAGCTCGTATACCCTCTTTCCTCTTGGGTTCTGAAGTTGGCTCTGTCGCAGGAAAACTTGAGGCGCCATGTTAGAGATGTTCTAAATCGAAAGAGGATGGTCGCGTATGTGCTCCTGGATAGCCCCGAGGATTCTATTATTAATCTAAAGGAAGCATGCTTTAAAGTAGGGGAGAAGGTAGAGCTGAAAAAATACATGGATTCATTTCCATTCCCGTATTATGTTATGCTACAGAACATTGAAGCTCTTCCTCGCACATTGGCCGACCTGATTAGACAGGTGAATTACTCCTATCAGTTTAGCCCTTTTGACATACTAATGATCTCTTTTGAATTAACAAATGGTTGCCCTACTAATGACCTTTTTTCTACTGTGCAGTGGTTTGAGCTCATGCAGAGCGCCAACGAGTGATCCTTGGGACGTTAGCCAACCTAATTTTACCGAGTAGGGCGACGCATTTAGCTGTACAGCAAACTAGAGCTTTTATTTTTGCTTGGGCCTCGAAACTCTGTGATCGCAGGCTTGATTGTGTACAAATACCGTCACAGTTCAAATCTCTTTTGGGAATATGATCCGCGACATGGTTTGCCCCCACCCATGTGAGCAGAAGATACTGTACTTGGCGTTACACCCCCAACAAACACCAAAAGTCACCACCGCCACCCATACGTACAAACACACCAGAACGAAGCTACTGATGAATGAGAGCAATGGCTGGCCGGCCGGCCTTGCGCGAGCTTCAATTTCGACTCAAGGCCGGCGCGAGTACAATAATAATAACAACAAGCTAGGTCCAAAAATAAATTACAACTATTATTCATTTCTTCAAGTACTATTAGTACGTACTTCTAGGAGCTGGGGATCTCCAATCTTTGGTCCACACTCCATAATCCACCACCACCACCACCACCAGAGCAAAAGCAAAGGAAAACCGTCTACTACGTACTACTAGGCGGGTGCTAGATTAGCAGCCTCAGCATAGCGCAAAAGCCCAATTAAAGCCTCTCCTTCCTTCAAATATAACCGGGAGAGAGAGAGGCTTCAATTCGTCTTGTCTTAATTTCTCTCTCTTGCACACTCATCACGCGCAAAAGGCAAAAAAAAAAACAAATCGATAAAAAATAGTACCGTAATTAATTAATTGACTGACTGACTGACTAATCGTCCACTTCATCGACGATCAGAAGAAGTTCGTTCAGAAATCAGAACTGGGCGCCCTCGAAGGTCTGGCCGAACTGCCATCCGGCGGGGGCGGCGTTGTTGCTGGTGACGGTGCGGCCGTCGCTGGCGGTGACCTGGAACGACAGCGCCTGCCCGTCCAGGTCCGCGTTGCTCTGCCAGTTCTGGCCCCAGTTCCGCGACATGGGCTGCCACCCCGTCCGCGAGCCCCGGATGGAGACGGACCGCACGTCCCCCGCGCCCGCCACGTTGGTCACCAGCACCAGGTTGAAGTAGGAGTGCCCGTTGATGGTGAACCGGATGCCGCCCTTCTTCACGCACGGCACTCTGCATGCATGCCATCGTACGTGTCAGTTTTCACATGCAGATGCGTTTGCAACTAACGGTCACTACGTATACGTGAGACGACCGATTCGTGATCGGCGTCAATGGGAGTAGTCAGTAGTGCGTGTGAGTACTACGCTAGAGTGTTGTGGTGGCACGGCACATGCGCGTCGCCTGCAGCTCATCCTGGACCCCACGAGACCCGTATCGAATCTGCAGGGTGGCCCACCGAACTAATGGGCCGAACTTGGGGTGCGGGTCCACCAACCTTCGAACCGACGTCCGACGCGGTTGGGTCGATTTGGTCCACCACAAGGCGGGGCGAGCCGTAGCATAGCAGCTCGGGCCCATATCGTGCATGTGTGCGTGCGTGACCACGGCGCCGTGCCGTGCCAGCAGCACACATGTGCAGGCAGCCAGCACGGGCATGTGATCCAAGAGCAAACTGATCGAGCCAGCATGAGGGGGTTACCTCCTGAAGGCGACGGGCACGATGCCGGCGCGGTACTGCGCGATGTGGAGGAAGGCGGGCTCGGCCATGTCGAAGTGCGGCCGCGGCGGGTTGCACCAGCCGCCGTCGTCGCTGGGGAGGCCGTAGTTGGGAGGGCAGAAGTTGGTGGCCGTCACGGTGATGGTGCCCGGCAGGCACGACCGCCCGGCGTTGTCGCACCGCAGCTCGTAGCAGGACCCGCACGCCGCGCCGTCGTTGAACAGCGCCGTGCTCAGCGCCGCCGTGTTCGTGCCGTACCCGGTGCTGTACAGGTTGCCGTACCCGCACGCGCCGCCTGGACGAGAAAGAAGGGATGTCACAAAAAACAACCATCAGTTTCTTTTAATTTGCTGCTGAGCCGATCGACGATGATCGGAACGCACGGCCGCGGCAGGCCGAGGCAGGGCAGTGGACGACGACTCACCCATTGTGCCGGACGCGTCGCCGCCGCCGTAGAACGTGGCGTGCGCGCTCTGCCACCCGCCGTAGCCGCCCGCCGCGGCTTCCCCGGCGAGGAGACCGAGCAGGAGGAAAAGAGCACCGGCAATGGCCATTGCTGGCTGGGCGCTCCGAGCTCCGAAGCTGCCTTCGAGACAGAAGCAGGAAGAAGAAGAAGGTTATCTAAAGCTTAGCTTGTGTGCTACCAACAACTAATGGCTTGGAAACGTCTGGCTGGCAGTGAGGAGCTTGCCCTCCCAGCACCCAACTATTTATAGCCGAACCAAAGGCGCCGGTGGCGGTTGCGAGACTCGCGGGCCGTGCGCGTATACAAAAATTTCTCTGCGATTTGGTGCGGCTAAAAGGCAGGGGGCCATATATAAATAAAAGCAGAAACTGAAAATAAAAAGAAACGGGCCTGAGCGACGTGCCCCATGGCCACGGCCACGGCCGCAGGGGGCCGAGAGAGACCACCGTCCACCGGCAGTTAAAATCGAGCGCACATGCGAGCGCACGTAGACATGGCACCAACTGCTCGCGTGTCGTGGGCGAGGCGAGGGCGCCCTCGGCGGCCCCCGGGGCCCCGCGAGGCCAACTCCCCACATGGCTGGCGCGAGCCTGCTCAGCTCTCGGCAGCAGACTCCGGCGACGGCGACTGCATGCATGCATGCGCCGCGCGGCGGCAGCGGCAGCGGCAGCGCGTTAACTGTGTGGACCCTGGAGCGGGTCACTCACATTGGCCGGTTCCCTGACGGGGATTGCCCATCGCCTGCCTTGTCTGCGCCGGAGGAGATCCGCTCACGTTCACGTTCGCTGTGTCCGCCGCGCGGCGCGGCCGCAGCATCCCGGCATGGGGCTGTGGCTGTCTGTGTCACTCGCGGCCGAGTGCCGCCCGCGCTTATCGTCGATGGATCTTTCTTTTTTTTTTCTTTTTGCAACTTGGTGATGCAGTTTCGTTTGGAGTCTATTTTGTTTGAACTATAGTAGTTGCTTGGCCAAACGCAAGATTATCGATGGCATCATACTTGACTGACTGACAGTTCGTTTAGCGATTCGACAGCAGCGAGACAAAAAGCTAAGGTGGAAAGTGGAGTGACAGCTTGAGGATCGAGCTTGCCATTGCAAAACCTTGGCAGGCTCAGAGACAGTCTGATAATCGCTCTGTCAGGCTCAACTGTTAGCGAGGATCATCCTGCTTTTATTTTAGTCTGTAATGAATGAACTCCGGAACCAACAACAGTAGTGTACGTACACCGAACAACTGATTGATTGGATATGGAACAGGCGCGGGTTTGTCGGTCCACAGAGCACATGAAGCTAGCGCATAAAGAACGGAGCAGCTCTCACACGGAGGGGAACCCATCAAGAAACATGGCCTAGACACGCACGTTACCGGCGCGCGCCAATGATCAGTGCACGTTCACAGGAACACAGGGTGATGTGGTGTGAATGGGCGAGGCCAGACGTGGCTGTTGGCCTGTGGGCGCTGTGGCTGTGGGGGTGCTCTGCTGTCCTGTCCTTGAAGGGGGAGGGGGGAGACTCTTCACATGGTCGCGCACCTCACATGCGCGGAACATGGCGAGACTATATGAGATCTGACGGTGAGCGTGCGCGTGGGACACGAACTGTGCGTGCGTGCGTCGGTGCATGAACCCAGCAGCTTCAAACAAAAACACACAAAGCTGCCGTCAAGCCTTTGCCTGCCTGCGCGTCCCGAGAGTTCAAAGCCGCCGTTGCTTTGCTTGACGTAAAATTTCGTCTTTTACTACTTGCGTAATAGGTCGTCGTTGCTAGTGCTAGTTCTTTTATTGGTAAATAATATCGCTTGGTTTCCACCTTATTGGCCATGTTTTCGAATTCATTCAGAGGATAACTAACATGCATGCCAACGTCGTGAAGCATCTGCCTGCTGCCGTGCCGGTGCGGTGCCTGCCGCCGTCTGTTCAATACTCCAGCAGGCAGCAGGAAAGCAACAGTTGCCCAGGCTCGCCGTCGCTGACCCCATGCCCCATGTTAATTGCACATGGCCGCCCGGGCATTACGGCCGGCTAATGCCCTGTCACTAGCCGACGGTCTCCTTTTTGGACTCTCGTTCCTGCCTTCTGCTCCCAGTCGCCGTAGCTGATGAATCGCACGCCTCCATACGCTAGCTGAATGCATGGTCTTCTGTGTCTGCCCCACTCCACAAGTTGGATTGGAGCACTTGCACTGAGCCGCCGCTACATAAACGCAGGTTCAGTAAAATAAAAAGGTATCTTCACAATTCACATACATAGTACACCTCAGTTTACTCAAATACGATTACAGCGGTTTGTAGCAAGGTATATGTACGTAGTCGTAGTAAATCGTTTTCCTTTTGTTATATACTATAATATACTGTATTATATAAGCTGTAAAACGAGCGCAGCTAGCAATGTTGAGGGAGCCGGGCGGCCTGCAGTTTTGTTTCAGGGCATGTAGAGCCACAGGTGAGTTATCGAGACCCCGGACCGGCAGCCGCTGCGAGCAGGAGCGGAGCAGTACCAGTACCAGTACCAGTACCAGTACCAGTACGGCGCCTGTTCTCCCCTGCGCACACCACATGCGGATATGATAGGGACGCTTCCGGGGCAGCAAAGGCAGCAGCCATGTGCCCGGGTGCGCGCCCAAACAAACAGATCGCGCGATCTTGCCTTGATGCATGGCTCGCCGGAGGGAGTCGCCCTCCGATCCGCTTCCACGTCCCTCCAAACGGGCTGGGATCTCGGCCGAATCAAATCCTCCGGGAAGCGAACGGACGAGACGCACCGCCGCTGCCTGTGTTGCGATTGCGAACAAGGGAATCTTGTGACCGACGCCCTGTGCCGTGTGCCTCTTTGTTTGCTGCTGAGATATGGTACTCTGCTCGACCAGACGCAATCATGATTCATGTGTAGTGACTGGTGGTTCGTTATACAGTTAGGAGATCGACCATACTACTTTGCTTGTTAGCTTTCCAGGGTCTCGTTTCTGGTTGCATGCATATACCGACCTGTCCATGATTGCTGGGAATAATATGCTTTGCTTGGACATGAGAGATCGAACGGATGATCTGGTTGGTCGAACTTTTGCTGAGTTTGCATTCTGCTTTCCAAACATTTTACTGAACGAACGACCCTGGAACTGGAACTAGAAACAGACGATGATGCCCCAGCAGCACAGCACTTGAGCATTTGCTAGACTGCTGGAGCGATGAATGAGTGATCCTCCGATCCCGAACGTGTACGTGCAGTGTCATAGCATCGGATTCGTCCAGAAATCATCTGCTCCCCCGATCCATGAGGCTGCTGCTGGCTGCATAACTGATGGCCTGCGGAGACTGACTCATCGAGAGCGTCGTCGTCGTCTCCACGGACCACGTACGGCAAGCTGCCAAGCTGTCTGGCAAGTGGCATGTGGTGATGTATAAAGGCCGCAGTGGAATTTCTCGCGATCGGCCGTGCACCGTCGCTCGCTGGCCCGCATAAATTTCTGACGTGCGACCGATGCAGATCGGGGGCTTGGGGCTGGATGCAACATCGCGCGCGCGCGCTGAATCGTTCGAAGGAGAGAGCAGCTCGCAGGGGTGGGAATAATCGCAGACATCCTTTTTGCGTTATCCACCTCAGATCTTCTCGCGCGCGTGATGATGAAAGGCACGTTGGTGATGAGGATCCTTTCGGTCGGTCTCTGTGCTTTCAGTCTGTGTGATACGGGTTTTTGCGTTGGGGTGGCTATCTTTTGCTTTCAGCGTCGTTGGACCATTGCATTGCATTGCATTGCATGTGGTAACATGCATGGGTTCGTTAAGCTGTCAGTCCAACTAACTGATCGGCGCGCCCCCTGGCGTCCTGCCAAAGAAGACATAGGATTAGACTCTCCTCGCAACAACAAAAAAGTAGCAGAGTGAGCCCACATTTTGAAGCGTTATTTGTGTAGGTTAGTTCTTAATAAATAATCTAAATAAATACTACTTCGTTAAAGGTAGGACAAGCACTTACGGGTCAGCAAAAGTCAATCACTCTCATGATCTCATCATATATTTACTTTTCCATCAACACGATCGCCATTTCTTTTCCAGAACGCGAGCGAAGGGTACATCATGTACACCGAAAACATTCACTCCTATGCTACGAGCTAGGAGTACGAACACACACAGGTGCACATCATACACTAGTGACCCCAACAAGCATCTTTGATAGGCTGAACCAGTGCATCTAGCTGTCAGCAACAAATATATGTGGCATACCACATAAAGGATTAGGCCTTGTTTAGTTTCTAAAAAGTTTTGCCAAAAATTTTAGATTCTCTATAACATCGAATCTTGCGACATATGCATAGAGTATTAAATATGGACGAAAAAAATACTAATTACACAGTTTACCTATAATTTGTGAGACGGATCTTTTGAGTCTAATTAGTCTATGACTGAAAAATATTTGTCAAATACAAACGAAAGTGCTACAGTACCTGAAATTCCAAAATTTTGCCAACTAAACAAGGCCTACACATGCGAGTATACCTATACTAATTTAGAGACTTAAACTAGATACACAAATTTCAATGCAAGAAAACTAACACAATTAGGTTATGCTTCGTTATTACCCGTTTTACAACCTAAATATAAAACGTCATTCACTATTGTTACTTGTTAGTTTTTTTTTTTCTGAAGCATCCGCCAATTTCAGTATCACTGTGAAAATGCAGCGCTGGACGTTTCCGGCCCTGTTTGGGAGAGCTCGGCTAGGTACTTGATTCTTCGGTACTGCTCCTTGATTCTTCAATGGAATGGTTTCATTGGAATACTAGGAGGGAGCAGGTGGCGGGTGGGGGAGCTGATAACAATGGATTATCTGCTAATTTCCACCAGAATATAACAAGGAGCAAGATGAATCAGATTTTTTAAACTCCTCCTAGTATAAATGGAGAAATGATTTTCTCCATATCTTCATCACCTGAATTTTTGTTGACGTTTTGAGCGTTTGGCTGGTTGGCCCACCTTATTTTCCTCCGTATAAAAAGAGGTGTGTACCCTGTGGGTCTGGCAAAAAAATGTGAGGGTGTTTGCTTCAATCACAATCTCGGGCTACCTTTTTTTTAAAAAAAAACACACATTCAGGTTCAGAGGGGGACGGGCGACACCAGCGAAAACAGGCATGCAGCAAGGGCAACTGGCCTGCCTGAAAACAGCCCAACGTTACGTTGGGCCCACCATTGAAACCACCAAAAGATGATCCGGCCTTTTTAAGGTTAACTGCAGTTCCACCTTTTTTTTTTGGGTGAGAAGCAGTCCCACTTCTCAAACAAGAAACAACAGAGAGCAGTCGAGTGTTGTCAAAAAAAAAAAAGAGAACAGTCGAGAAGTTTACCAGAAGCACACCCAAACTCTATCATATGCGTTGGCGAGTTGTCGTGGTGGTTGCCTACTTGCAGTCATCGTGGTGCTCGTCGTCAGCGCGATTGGTGGCGTCTATCCTCATGACCAAAGGCCTTATTTAGTTTCTAAAAAAATTTACAAAACTTTTCAGATTCTTCGTCACATCGAGTCTTTAGACGTGTGCATAGAGTATTAAATATAGGCGAAAATAAAAACTAATTACACAGTTTGGTCGAAATTGACGAGACGAATCTTTTGAGCCTAGTTAGTCCATAATTGGACAATATTTGTCAAATACAAACGAAAATGCTACAGTAATTTCCTAAAAATTTTTAGAACTAAGGCCAAAGTTTCAGTCTGCACTTTCTGCAGTGTGAACTACTATCAGGCTTCTATCATCTTCATTGTCATTCAGTGCATACCTTCTGCTGTAATTGAGCTTGGGAGTTGGGACCTCGCTTTGGTTCTTCATATATCCAAGCCTTACCCATCTCCCTGTCTGACCACTATTGTGTGATGAAACACACTCTCGGTTGGCCGACGGTTTTCAAATTTGTGTTAGACGGATTGATTGGCAGCCCTGCCTGCTAGTAGTTTCTATCCGGCACGGGAATTGCCTGATCAGAAATACAATGTCGTTATTACCTACTTTAATTTGGCATTATATTTGATGATGCTCGCTAATTATAATTGTCATAACCCAAAATGACTGTATAATCCAAAATACTTTAGTGTTGTGACATAATGTCTCTGTTCCAAGTTGTAAGTCGTTTTAACTTTTCTAGGTACGCATCTTATGTCTAGATACATAACCAAAACTATATATTGAAAAAAACAGAATGACCTATAATTTGGAATTGAGAGAGTAATATTTATTGTGATAGTGTATTCTATTGTCATAAATGTCACATCCCAAAATATATGTGATGTGAATAAGTAACACCGGTAAAGTAATAGTTCAAATAGCATCAATATCTTAAATAAAATATTATATTTAAGATCCCAAATAAAACTCAACAACTCTAAGTCGTGTCATTATGACTCATTGAATTTGTTTCCTGCTTTTCCCCGCTCGCAAACCACCTGAGGCATACGTATAATAAAGTGTCGAGAAAAATAAACCAGAAAGTATTGCATCTATTTCCTTGGACACCAATATAATCATTCTGGAATTTGTAAGAAATTCAGATTTGGAAAATCAACAAGAATTGAACTTGGTTGTATTTCTAAGATAAAAAGAAAATCCCTTTCTCCCCGTAACTCGGTTTGCGCCAACCGCCATCTTTTTCTCCTCTCCACTAGAGCCCAGTGCAGCCCAGCCGGATCTCTCTTTTCGGCCCACGCCAGGTTCTTCTTTATTTGCAGCCCAGCAGTAGGTGGGTCCCATTGAAGTGAAAAGTAAAATCAGAAAAAGAAGAACTCCTTTAGGGATCAAACTGGAGAGACTAAACAACCAAGGAGCCACGCAATACCTCAACGCTAGGCTATATGCACATGTTATTCTCTAAAACAGCAATATTGCTTTTACTCGCTATTAGGAATGTTAATGCACACCCGTTTGTTTTCAGAGCCGGCACTACCAAAATGGTAGAGTTCTCCTAGTGTTTTTAGTTAGTAATAAAACACTACCACTAGTCAAAACACTAGGGAATCCTCACTAGGAGGTATTTACTAAGAAAAGTTTATACTAAATTTTGAATGCTAAAACACTAGGAGAACCCCACATCGCTAGGAGAAATTATAAAATCTGGTTGTGCGGTGACACACATTTTTACTGTGCCTCTGAGTATAGAGCCCATACCCGACTCTGACTAAAAACAGCGAATGTGTGGTGAGTGGTGACGCTCCTTCCTCGTGTGACTCTGACGTAGTGGCACATCTCTCTCTCTCTCTCTCTCTCTCTCTCTCTCTCTCTCTCAAGAGCCCTACCCATGCCTCGGTGGCCACCCGCGAGCCCCACCGATGCCCCGCGTGACCTCCTGGCGATCCCCACTGCAGCCCTGGTCCCCACTCGTGCTCGTGCCCCCACACGCGCGCGAGCTTGCCGACCATGGTGGATCCGCGCGAGGTAGGTCTTCTCCTGGTTAGCGTTCCGACGAGCCTCTACCACAACCTCTGTCCTTATCTTTTTCCATAGAAAAAATATTCTTATGATTTATGATCTGTGCCAAAGGAGTAAACGGAAGAGAGGAAGAGAACTAGGGGAGAGGCGGCCTACGCGCCGACGGCGGGTAGTGGGGTGGAGCTAGGTGCAACCAGAAGTAGAAGATGAGGTGGAAGCCGTTAGATCTTCATCCTCCGATCAAAAAAATTTGTGTACTAGAACAGGGTGAAACACCTGTAAGACAGACTCTTTTACTATATATCTAGACTAAATATGGTGTATATCTAAAGATATAGGGAAAGCTATGCAAAATCAAAACGTCTTAATAGTTAGTCCGTGGCAATTGGCAACTGATGACACCCGTGTCGACGCTCCTGAAAATCTAATCTAAAGCCAGGCACAAATTGGTAGGTTAGAGTGTATATGATACATCATCAGGGATATGCATTTATTAAGTGTATCTTTTGCAGGGGAAGCACGGAGTACCACAACCTAACCAACTCTGTTCCATCCCTCTCTGTTCTCTCCTTCGGCACCCGGGCAACACACGATATGCACCAGCTAACATGAGGAGTGGTGCGTGCTATCTGCTTTAGGCTTTAGCACTCGCTGTGCGCATAATGCATTATTTGCCACGACATGTCACATCCAAAGTTCCAAACCCTCACTAAGGCCAAAAAAGCGTCCGGTAACAAACACTCCAAAAGGCATAAAAAGCGAGCTCGGTGACACACTCGATCGGAGGAATCCCCGAAAGAGCATTTGGTGCCGGCGTTCGCATCGCATGCCACGCTCGAGAGCGTGGCAAAGAAAAGAAAAAATCCCCGGCCCCGCGTACGCAGCCAACGCGACGCGGGCAACTCGTGTCGACGTGTCGTGACAGACGGCAGCGCCAGGCGTGCGCTTTTTGCATGCGTTCCACGGTGTACACAGCGCTCCGACTAACGAAGTGACCAACTGCCCACGGACACGGCGTCGCTGGTTCAGACACCAGGCCATGGCATGGCCACCAAGGAGATGTGACGGACGGACGGTCGGTCGCGAGACGCCCTTTTCGCCGCGCGGAAATGCACCGGATCGGAGTAGACGCTCCCAAATCCGGGGCTCGTCCTGCCCAAGCACGCAAGGAAGCTGTTCTCTAGTTCAGCTCCCAGTCCTAGCTTTGCCTACAAAGCAATCAAAAAAGCGAGCGGGCGGCACCACCCGTCGGCCGTGTGCCTATCCCTTCAAGCCAGGCTTCGCGCCGGGGGTTCCAAGCACAAGCGCACTCTCGCGCAACAGCCCCCGGAACGTGCATCGCGATCGCGCCGCTTATATGCATCGCTAGCTGCTGCCGCGCGCGGACAGAGCACGCACAGCAGGCAAGGTAGGAGCTAGCATTCGCGCGCGAGAGCAGCTGGTGGCATGGACCGTCGGGACGGATCCAAGGCGCCAGCGCTGGCGGCCGTGAACGGTACTGGCGGCGGAGTCGGAGGCGCGCCGGGGGTCGACGCGACGTTCGACACCAACACGGTCATCCTCCTGGCGGCGCTGTTCCTAGCGCTGCTGTTCGCCATCGCGCTCAACTCGCTGGCCAGGTGCGCGCTCTGGTGCGGGGGCCGGGCCGCGGACGGCGGCGGCGGCGGCGGCGAGGGTGCGTCGTCGTCGAGCGTCGGCGGCGCGTCGTCTTGCGCGGGCGTCCGAGGCGGGATCAAGAAGCGCGCGCTGAGGAGCATCCCCGTGGAGGTTTACGTCGGCAGGGAGGAGGAGGCCGGGGCCGGGGCTGGGGCCGGGGAGGAGGAGGAGGAGGACGTGTGCGCCATCTGCCTCGGCGAGTTCGCGGACGGCGAGAAGGTGCGCGTCCTGCCGCGGTGCGGGCACGGGTTCCACGTCCCGTGCGTCGACGCCTGGCTGCTGTCCCGCGGCTCGTGCCCGACGTGCCGCCGCCCCGTGATGGACGGCAAGCCCAAGCCCGCCAAAGGCGGCGGCAGGGGCGGCGGCCAGAGCCGGCGGCCGCCGGATAGCGACACCATCGCCGTGGTCATCGCGTGAGGGACGGGGTGGAGCATGTGTGGCCATCGCCCATTGGGAAGCAGACCTAGTGGTAGGCGCACACGCAACGGAGCAAGGTGTATAGCTCTGTACTGTTCTGTCGCCGTGGATAAGCTCATGTAAAAATATCTCCGTAGCCTGGTAGCCGCATCGTCGTCCGATATTATCCGGCGACGGCTGTCCCACTTGCACTAGATGACGATACTTGGAGTGAACTGCTAGCATCTTGCCGTCAAAATGTGTGAGTAGCTGCCCAGTTGTTCGATCACTGTGCGTGTTCGGCGGCGCCGTACGAGAACTTGTTACAAATAAGTAGCCATGCGGTAAGACATGCTCATGCGCATTGGCGCGTGCACCCGTGCCGCCGTGCGTTCGTCGCCGGCGGCGGCCGGCAGCGGCACGCCTGGAAGCTGTACGGTGGCCGTGCGCCGATCGGCATTCGGCACGCCGACCAAACAACCACCGAGTGCAAATTAATCTGCTGCGGGTAGCTGCGTGACAACTGCATGACTTGATCTGAAGTGAAAGCCGATCGCGCGTCGTCGCTGCAACCACCGAGATGACTCCGTGGCGCCAAACCCCGATGGCCACGGCTAGCTGCACGGTGCGTGGTCCGTCGTCGTCGCCCGGTGTTCACGCGAAATGCATGGAGAAAAACGTACGCGTCCTGAGGAGCTGGGCAGCTGGCTGAACCTGAACCGGAGGTGGACCGGGGACGGAAGACAGTCTCAGCCTCTCAGGTGGCCTGTTTTGAAACACTCATATGTACTTCAGTTTATATGTGTTGAGCTGGACGTAGTTTTCATTGTCTTAATTTATTCTAATAATACATGTGGATCAATGCGGATATGAGTGTAGCAAATACTCCATCCGTTCCAAATTACAAGTCATTCCAAGAATCTTGGAGAGTCAAAGTATTTTCAAATTTGATAAAAAATATAGAGAGAAATATAAAGGTTTATGTCATAAAATAGATACACTATGAAAATATAACTAACAAAGAATCTAATGATACTTTGGTTGGTAGTTTGGTACCAAAAAAGTTATTATTTTGCTATATAAATTTGGTCCAATTTGAAAAATTTTGACTCTCCAAGATTCTTGGAATGACTTATAATTTGGGACAGACCTCCGTTCCAAATTATAAGTCATTCCAAGAATCTTGGAGAGTCAAAGCATTTTCAAGTTTGTCATAAAATAAGTACATTATGAAAATATAACTAACAAAAAATCTAATGATACTTGGTTGTTACTAAAAATGTTATTATTTTGCTATATAAATTTGGTCAAACTTGAAAAACTTTGACTCTCCAAAATTCTTGAAATGACTTATAATTTGGGACGGAGGGTAAGTCACAGGTCACTTTTATAGCGTGTGTGAATTACCACAGTTGAAAAGGTGCTAAATCCCTTCGCACAAAAAAAAAAGGAGGAGGATAAGAGGTCCTAGTCATTTTCACCATGTCCCTTCTGGCCTTGTCTCTCTTTTATGCAACTTGAGTAAAAATATCTGTTCTAGAAATAACTGGACGCATGTCTCCAGATTTGGAGTTTAATCGTGGGAACCTGACTTTGCTAACTAGGTAAATACTCCCTATGTTACTGTGGAAATTTAGAAAGTGGTATATTAAATGACACATGAGTTAATCATGCAAATATGAAACACAAATTTTCTAAGATTTTTTTGGAAGGATGGATGAAAGATGTTATGTACAATTTGCCTCATAACAATAATACAATATTTTAAAATAATGGAACAAAGTTCCAGCCTCTACCATAACAATAATACAATATAGTTGGAGAAAATTTTCATTAGCAATATCAGACACTACTAAGAAATTGTGTGTTTACATGACAATTGGCATACCCATCATGTTCTGGAAAGAGTAAACTGCTCAAGGTGGGAAGGAGATAAAATAAACGAAGCCTCATTAACAAACCCTGAATTGTATTATCAGACCATTTTGCTGCATTAGAACATGCTCCAAGACTTAGACTATAAGTTTTTGAAATCCTGCAACATAGAAATATTAGGAGAAACATCAACTGAAATTGTTAAATCTCCTGCGCGTTGCTATGGGAATTTATAGATACTTTTAGTTGAATCCCTTGGCCGCCAAGGTGCTGCTCGTCGTGCTGCTAGAGGAGGGGAACGGGAAGACGGCCATGGAGGCCAGCGTGACGTCGGCGGCCATGGAGGGGGTGGCGATGCTAGAGCTCCTCTGCACGGCTCCTAGCAGCACCCAGACGGTGCGATGAGCGAAGGGGTGCGACGCATCAGGTGGAGGTGCGCGGGCGTGCGAGGGTCACACAGAGGGGGGTGCACGGCGTGAAAGGGATAAGGTTGGGTTGTTAAATCTACCTGCTATTTTATGATTTGATCTAATTAGTGAGATAGTTATTATCTAGAGGTCCAACTAAAAATTAGCTATACTATTATCTATATCTGTTTGGATCCAAAAGAGATACTCCCTCCGTCATGAAATAGAGTGCATTGTGATTTCTAAAATTTATACTAAAAACAATGCATTCTACATAATGATTATGTTTCGATTTGGCAAGGTTTGTTAAAAAGAAAACCACGATCTGAGAAAAAACTCTATAAATGGAATAATCTATGGTACATGTATAATTTTAGTATTTTCTTAAGCTATCTTAAATTTATAATGCACTGTATTACAGGACAGAGGAACTAATTATTAATAGATAACTACTATCTATAGGGATCCCAATAGAGCCTTAAAATTATGTCCATGATAATTAGAGCTTGTTTGGATGAACTAGTACTAGTCGTTAGCCATGGCTAAAAAGTAGCCAGCTAAAAATTAGCTAACTAACCAATATAGTGTCGGATGTATAGGCCAGGGGTACCTGCACCGCTTGTATATTCGACCATGTTTGTCTATCGGGTTGGAAGCCATGACGAAGGAGGCCCACGCAGGCCGGACAGATCCATCGACTTGGAGATCAAGGTGCATCAAGAATATCCAAAGTCGTCGTATCTGGAAGATAAGCACAGAATCAATCTACAACGTATTCCATGTAACAACTATGAAACTAGTTTGTTAAGCCAAATGCTCCCATTGTAACCCTACCCTACTAAGCTATGCAAAGGGGTAAGTGCCTCGTATTTGGGTTCCCATCTACTTCTTTCTAGCACATAGATAGAAGGAACACAACAATCCTGTGATCGAGCATACAAATACAAGAATAGCAGCATCACCCTAACTAGACTAGGGCACCCAACGTGCCTGAACCAGTATAAATCTTGTGTGCTACCATCTGGTTCATCTTACGCGATTAGTTGCTAGGTATTATGGGAGCTAAATCTTTCGACACATAGGGAGAGAATAAGAGATATAACACTTTTAGCCATTGATTTGGGTTTGGAGGATTAGTGAACTAAGGGCATGTTTGAATCCAAGGGGCTAAACATTAACCCTTTTCTTTTAGCCACTTTTTAGCACTTGGCGATCCAAACAGGAGGGTTAGAAGGGAGGACTAATATTTAGGCCTCCATTGGCCCCTTCAAGGTAGGCTAAAGGGGGCTAAAAAGTGTTGCGGAGGACCCAAAGTCCACCTTTTAGCTCAAGATATCCAAACACTCTATGAGGCTAATCTTTAGCCCTCCATATTAGGGGTCAATCTTTAGCCCGAAGTAATCCAAATAGGTTATAACGACTACTTGGTGGTTTGGATCTTCAAGAGCTAAACTATAGCAACTAGTTATTAGCTCATGGGATCCAAACATGCTCTTAGACTAGTGATATTGTGGATAAGCCTTTGATGATCTAGCACAAAGTATCTTGTATTGACGTTTAATTATAGGTCACCACACTCGATAAAGAAGCTATTGATGTATAGCCTAGCTGACTTAGGGGTCAAACGATGCCTAGGGAATGTCTACATCTGGACCTTGTGTCTCTAGTGATGAACACGATACGCAAGACGCGTCATCGGAGGAGCCTCATTGGGAGCACAATATACAAGACATGCTGATGAGGTCTCTTAAGACCCGGAACCCCACACACCTGGGAGGGACCCCATCCATCAGGGCATGCAGCGGCTATGTGCTGTTCTAGCCAGCCTGGCTGCTCTAGAGCTTCGCCATCATTGATCCACCATCTATGCAGCGCCGACGAAGACCGAGGAGAAGTAGAGGAGAAGAGGGAGTAAAAGAGAGGCAATAGATTGATTTTTGGGATGATTGTGTGTGTTGGGCATCTCAATCGTCCGTGGACTTTATATTTTACAAAGCGAGGATGCTCTTATCCTTCAAGGAGTCGAAATTCCTTTCAAATTACGTTAGAATGCATCTAGATTTGTTTTGAATTGAAAATAGAGAGAGTCGGCTTAGCCAACTAGGAGAATTGACTAAGCCGACTTGTCTCTATCAATTTCAGGGTGAAAAGCTTCCAAAATTCATAATTAATTCATCTGAACTGCAAACAAGATGATCCATATATGTTTGTCGATCTGCTCGATGAAAGGAACACAACGGTGAAATATAGTCTTACAGTTAGTCAGACTCTAGCTGATTCAGCAGCTGCAAACCTGTTTCATTCACCCGGGTCCAGTATCCTTCTAGGTCGTCTATTATGCACGCGGGACACTTTTGAGTGTCATCCCTGCAGCTAGGATGCCAACGAATGGCACTGTGGAATCCATCAGCTTTGCATGGCATGATCCAATGGCTATTACTGTATCGATTACGTCTTCACACATCATCAACACACATCAACATGGTGGAACAAGAACTAACGAAGGTAGTCCATCAACTGCACCCGCGGCATCGTTGGCGGCGGACGGCGTGCCGCCTCAGGCTGCTGCTTCCTCCCCCAACGACACTCCCACGCGCTCCTCAGCCATCGGAACACCGGCATCAACGCCTCGAGCCACCGGGCCACCACCTCATGGAGCCGCCAGAACCTCCCGCCGCCCCCGTCGCGCCGCGCCGCCTCTCCCTGCGGCAGGTCGTGTGCCCCACGAGGCGGTGGCGGCGCGCGCGCACCACCACCACCACCAGCAGCAGCAGCTGGTGGTGGGCGCTGCTGGTGCTCCGCCGAGAGCCGGACGGGGCTGGGCTCGGAGTAGCACCGGCGCAGGACGATGGCCCGGTTCAGCTGCGCCTCGAACGCCAGCCGCTCGTACTCGTCGAGCAGCGTGCTGTGCCGCCCGCCGCACCCGGCGCTCACGTCGAGGCTGAACCGCGACATGACGTCCTCGGCGATGGCCGCGCCGCCTGGCAATTTCCCCTCGTCCATGTCCATGGCAGCTGGCAGCTGGCAGCGGCTCCACTGATGCTAATGCCACGGTCGACGTGCGTGCGTGGTATTTAGACATGCTTGCAGTGTCCAGTGTGGTCCTTCAGCGACAGCAAGGCGGCTATAGGCCATTTCTTCGGCACGAAAGTTTGTGCGAGCTTGACGTGGGAAGGACGGCAGGGATCAGTGCACTAAGTAGAGAACTTTTTGTAGGATTATCGACTAATTAAACATGCATGGCTCTAAACCTACAAGTGTCCATGATCGCAAAAAGCGTACTTCTGCTTCAAACGAAGCTGTCGTGTCTCGTGTGTTGTGAATCTGTGATTCACTCGGCCAGCAGTGTTTTCCAGGGACCTATCCACGCAAGGAATAAACACACCATAGCATATTAGCATATATAGGACACCTTACCTTAAGGCTACACCATAATAACAGTATTATACGAGATTCCATGTCTGTCACTCTTGTTCATTCCACAGGCCCCAGAAAGAGAAAATTCCATGTGCTTTTGCAAAGCATATAATGCAAAAGCTTCATACTGCAACAGCAAGCAATCTGATCCTTGGTGAATCCCGTTTTCGTTCCTGAAATAGCACTACAGTACTTGCTACTACACTTTCTTCTGTGTAGATTCATATTCATGTGGATGGATAAAGCCCTTGCACGATTTGATCGTATAGCAGCATCGCTGCGGTTACATTCCCGACTTCTTTTGACACGTCAGCAGCGTCCAGCGATCCAGGCAGCACGATGAAATTTCAACGAAGTTTGGTCCAGTGCCCGGACAAGTTGTGTTGTGTTGTGTGCGTCTCGAACAAAAATTTTCACCGAAACGGAGACCAAACCGCAACGGTCCACGGACGCCACAAGTCTGACCGCGACGAACATCACTTGCGCGTAGCGAAGCCGGCAGCCGCGACGGGCCGACGGCCCTCCTCCAAATCTTCCTCTTGTCCTCTTCTCGTCACGCACCCGAAATCCTCCTCGCCTGCAGCTGCATCGATCGGGCCGATAGAACCCCACGGAATCTCGATTCTCGAACCGAGGCTGCAGAAAACGCGTTGATCGATCATTCAGCCCCATCCTCCAGATCCGGACCAGGCGGCGCCCCGACGCCCTCGTCGGGGATCCCGGATCTGTCGTCGAGGGAGCCGCCGGGGCGCCACGACGGCCGATGCGATCAGCAGCATCCCTGCCGCGCTGCCAGAATCGGCAACGAATCGGCTGACGCGGTAACTAGTCTCCCTCCCGCCGGGCTCCCAGCCGATGGGCGCCTGCGGATTCACCGTGGTCGTCGTGCTGCTACTGCTCGCCTCGGCGCTACTCCCTGCCCCTGCTTCTGCTTCAGGTAGAAGCCTTCCGGAAGGCGATGAACCCAACTCCGGCGAGGTGAGAGCCCTATCATCTATGCTAAGTTAGCATTTTAGATTAGCGTTCTCGTGATTCGTCAATAGATGGAAGGGAATTTGGATTCAGAGGTTGTTTGGATCTCTACAGCACGCTCCTGCACCTACCGTTTCTGGGCAGTCTTCAGCTGCGGGGCAGCAGGCACCATTGCAATCACCATCGAAGGATACCAAGGGAAGGAGTGAGCCACAGGCATCTGCATCAACACCGCCGCCGCCGCTCACGAAGGAGACTAATTTGCAGAAGGCGGCCAGTCCTGCCCCTGGAGGTCCAGGACCGAATGGCGGGACGAACCCTGAGGACACAGGAAGTCAGGGGAGGAGGGAGGAGACTGATAAACTGAAGGAGGTGATGGAGAAGTGTGCGCACAAGCACAAGTGTTCCTCTGGAAAGGATTTTTCTGCTTGCCTTCAGGTTTCTGATAATGGTAATGCCTTGATTTCTACTGGAAATTCAGCAGTATAATTTATTAAGTATCACTTTCTGGATTGCTATCCAATTGCTGTATCAGGGATGCTGAGTCAAAATTAGAAGTGTTGTATTGAATTTGTAGCTCATAAAGATTCATGCGTATCTGCCTTTTAGCTTTGGTTAGTTTTGTTGCAAGGGTAAAAGCAATATGATTCATTTCATGTGTTTTGTTTAGAATAAACTGCATTTACAGTAGTAGTGTTCAATCAAGTCGTCTATAGTTGATCCTAGTCACCATGGGACTGATCAGGTGACTAGTCACGATTAGTTGTCCAAGGTCAGTCCCAGTCGTCCTATATATATATCAAGACTAACATACCAAACATATACTAATATGATATATGTCCTAGAGTACAAATCAAGCATGAAGATATCTTTAGGGTGGTGGCTGCATGGAGGGTCGCAAATTGGGCTGAAAAACATGAGCCCAGTGGCCTAAGCCATCCCAGATGCAGCCCATGTCCTAAGCTGCTGAGCAATTCCATTTTATTTCTGGTCGTCTACCCCATAGTGTCCGACTACTTGGATGACCACAAAACTAATCACCCTAATCGAGTCATAGCCCCGAGTTGAGTGTTCCGACTAGGACGACTAATCATGATTAATCAGACGACTTGATAGCACTGGTAGTGTTGCCTATTTGCATATATAATTTGGCGAGTACATTTACCTTGAGATTCTACTTACAGATGTAATTGTATTAATCTATGGTGGGAAGTGCCTCATGATATCTTTGTAGCTAAATTAATCAAGCTATCTAAAATCAAGAAAACAGTAAGAGGTCATAAGATAATTTACATGCCTGGATATCCTTAAATTTAAGTTGTAGAAATTTCAAAGGTTTTCCAACGTTAACATAATATGTGAGCTAACTATTAATTAAGGCCCGTTTGAATTCCATGGGATTATGAGAATCTGGATAAAAATAATCACAACAGTTTTTTTTTAATCTGGATTCACAAACAGAGTCTAAGTTCGAAAGTATATTTCTCAAGTTTCAGTGTTTCACACCATACTGTGGTTTACCATCTAAGTGCATCACTGCATCGTCCTAAATCTTATTTGTCATATATTAGCCTTTCTTTCCTCATAAAACCAGGAAAGAGGTCCTATTGTCGGCGACAATAAAAATGTATGGTACAATGACGCCAGGGATGTGCCTGTTTTAGTTATGTCATCATGAACGTATGCACCGGTGGTAAATGGTTATTGGTTAAGTTCAATTTCACTGTATAGATCTAGCAGTTTTTGTTCCTTAAAACCAATAACTCTGAACGTTTTAACATACACTGAAAGAAACTATTGGTACATAAGCTGAGGTTGTTTGGGGAATGATAAAGCCGTTATTTGCAAACTGTATTTTTTGTTTCTCTGGCCTTGAGATATATGAATAGACATGGAAATCATAGTAATGCATATGTTATGTAACATATGTATGGCCTACTCTGTCATGAATATAAAATGGGCCTTTTGTTTATTCTTGCAGCTTCAGTTGGGTCATATATTATTGTCCATAATAAAGGCCAACATGATATTGACGTTAATGTCACAGAACCATCATCAAATATAAATAACGATAAGCCTCTACATCTTATCAAGGGTGCCTTTGAAAAGGTATGTAATTTACTCTGCTACAACATTTGCATTAGGTTTCTTGAATAGTATGCATATTTAAGTCGAATAGATGCTGAGATTTACTCGAGTGACTGATCAGCCAAATAAACTTTGGGTCATATATGGTGAGGTATGAAAATTGGCTTTACTTTAGAGCGTAACATTTTTCATGGTTCCCCATTCTCACCTCATGTGTTCATAGGGTATGTACTCTCGAGTTTTTAGACTGGGTAGATTGCCTGTGCATTCCGTTTGAGATTGAGAAGCTACATGTGACCTTTGAGACTAACCAGAATGCTAGGTCTTTGAGCATACAAGCTGAGTCTTTGTTCCTTACATATCTGATGCAACTGAACTGCATTTGTTTCTCATATTTTAAGAGGATTAAATGTGTGCTTGTCTAAATATAGTATTCCCTCTGTTCCAACTTATAGTTTGCTTTTAGCTTTGTCAATGTTAAACCTCTAACTGTGACTGATTTTTTTGGAAAAATATATTAACATCTGCAAGCTGAAATAAGTGCACTATCAAGACATGGAGAATTTAATGAAACTAATTTGATGTCATAGATATTGGCGTATTTTTCTATAAACTTGGTGAAAGTTAGAGAAGTTTGACTTAGGATAAAGCTAAAGTGAACTGCTCCATAATTTAGGATGGAGGAAGTAATTACTATTCCAAGGTTTTTGTTTGAAATTTTATTATATACATTATTATTTTGATTTTCTTGTCTACTAATTTTTTTGGTCCAATTTATATTACCAGATGAGCATAAAAACCACTTCAAATGTTGGGAATATTACTTTAAGTGATGGAAAGGAGGACTGCATCATACATGTTGGGCAATCGGTTTCTGATTTGCAGAAACAGTTGCAGCAGATTGCAGATGCAATGCGTTTGAATCCAATTTATGGAGCCTCTTTTTTTGTTTTCACTATTGTTTTGGTTGGCGTTGTATGCGCCTGCTGTAAGTTTGCAAAGAGAAGAGGCAATGATGGAGTCCCATACCAACAGCTTGAGATGGGAGGTCAGGCACCAAACTCTTCAGGGGTGGACAACACCGCAAGCACCACAGATGGATGGGAAGACGGCTGGGATGATGACTGGGATGATGAAGAAGCACCAGCAGGACCTGCAGATAAGAAACCTACGAGCAGTGTCTCAGCAAATGGCCTTTCGTTGAGATCACAGGTACAGACGAATAGCAAAGATGGTTGGGATGTGGATTGGGATGACTAAGCTCCTACGGAACTTTGAATGTAGCATTCAAATGAGGTAGAAGATACTTCCATCTGCCTGACTTGACAAAATAAGTCAATGAAAGACAACTACCGCTCGAACTGATGGAACTCATGCTTGACAAAGTGACCCTTATCCTGGAAGAGGTGAAGGATTGCCCCACTTCATACGGTTTGTACAATAGTGTTCCAATTTTTTTTCCTCAGGTGATACACGAACTGTTAGCAGTACGGATTTTAGTTCTTTTTGGGTTGTAATGCTACAAAAGAATTTGTTAGTATATATAGCCAAAACACACATTTTTATTCTTTGGCGGAGGTAATTATTCTTTTGTGCACAGATTCCTGAGTTCTATATCATTATTTGTATCATTCATGCTGCACGCTTGGACTGGTTGGAAGCAGATCCTGCTGAGCTGCCATATCAGACGCAACGCATAATTTGCTTCACACATGTTTGCTTCAGCTTGTGTCCGAATTGTAGTAGCGCACATTCTGCCGTCACTTTAGAGCTGTGCAAGAACAGGGCCTAGTGGGTGGCCTTTGGACCTTACTACAGTTCCATTGGTGGCCACCTCACCTCAACACATGCATTCCTTTTCCTTTTCGCTTTTTCTGTTTGTTCGTTTACCTTTTGCATTATGCCTGCTCTTGCATTTTGCTTCTGAACGGTTCATGTTATATATTGATGCATTGTGGATAAGAGACAGGGTTTGGTGGGTGCCCTTTTTTCAATTACATTAGTTGTTGTGTAGCAATGACTGTGATCAGTCGCTCATTGTCTACATCTCTGCTGCTGTTGTCTATGGCCATGTCATCTGGACACAACTCGTGTCTTGTAAGCCAGTGCCACGAACACAGTCGAGTGCATTAGAGGACTAGAAATACTATCATGTTCTCGTGAGTTATCCCAAGCATGCTCTTATAACGAAGTCCAAAGTGTCTGATTGCGCCAATCATTGTTACAATCATGCTATGGCCTAGCTCAGGGGCTGGCAGCTGGTGGCCTTGCTTCAGATTTGGCCATTTGGGTGCGCAGCAGTTCATGTGTAACTTTGCGGTTAGTTTTTTCTGGGACAAGCATAAAGTTGCTATACTGTTCCTGGCTGCTTCTGATTGACCACTTCACTGCTGGCTAAAGTAGCAGTTGATATGCTAAAGTAACATCATTTTGCCTTTGGATTCCTTTGTAAGTTGCTACTGTACATACTCTCTTGGGCAGCTACTTTTTGATATATCATGTCTGTACTCCTTGGCTACCTACCACAAATCTTTGCCTGATTGATCTGTAAAAGATCGACATGCAAGAGCACAATGCCTTAGGCCTTGTTTAGTTCCCTTCAAAAACCAAAAAGTTTTCAAGATTCCCTGTTACATCGAATCTTGCGGCATATGTATGAAGTATTAAATATAGACGAAATTAAAAACTAATTACACAGTTTAGCTGTAAATTACGAGACGAATCTTTTGATCCTAGTTAGTCTATGATTAGATGATATTTTATCACAAATAAATGAAAGTGCTACAGTAGCGAAATCCAAAAAAAAAATCGCATCTAAACAAGGCCTTAAGCACAGCACAGGTAAGAATCCTCATAAATTTTGACAATATATATTTATTTCGACCAAAGAAAATTACAAGGGCTTGAATGGAGACCAGATCAGATGGCAACTTTTGCAGAGGGAGTGAGGGACCAACTGGAACTGCAGTGTTGGGATAACAGTAGGTTTGCTGTCAATGAAGCTCCGGGGTCCCGGTGGCAGGCCGAGGAGGCGAGGACATCACCGAGCTGGCATGGGTAGACGGCTCCTTTTTCTTTCCATGGCCCACCAACCATCTCTCCAGCTTTTTGTTTAGTTCCCAAAATATTTTACAAAATTTTTCACATTCATTATCATATTGAATCTTGTGGCACATGCATAAAACACTAAATATAAATAAAAGAAATAACTAATTACACTGTTTACCTGTAATTTGCGAGACGAATCTTTTAAGTCTAGTTAGTCTATAATTGGATAATATTTATTAAATATAAACGAAAATATCATTGTTTATATTTTACAAAATATTTTAGAAGTAAACAAGACCTTGTTGAGCCCTTGCTGTTTGCTTGGGCAGCTTGGCTGCTGTGCTGCGGCATGACACGAGTGAGTGGGAAAAGAAAAGAATCTGGCGCATCTTTGTTCTTGTTTTACTGCTTGCCGCAAGGAAAATGTCACAAATCGAATTGCTCTATACAGACCTCCTTTAGAACTTTCGATGCATTGATAAGATCGTCCTTTGAAATCACCAGCTTATTCCAGCCCCGTCTAGCATAGCTCTACTGTATAAGCTGTTTTTTTTTTAAAATAGCTTCATGAGCAGCTTTCTTATTATTAAAGCTGAGATGTTTTAAAACAAGTGTTCGGTAAAAACAACTTCGTACGATGAAGTGAGAATAGAATGATTATAATACGTGAAATGAAGCTGGTATAAGATACTTTTTCTAGCTTCGTATTAATTCATATCTTTGTGAGAGAAGAATCATAAAACTATTTTAAAAATGAGTATTTAGCAAAAAAAAAAATCACAACATCTCCTTCGTCCGGCCCCTTTGCTTTGAATTTCGAAAGCTGTATCGGTACGGCTCAACAACTGTGCTACTGTGTGTACTGTGTGGTACTTGCCGTCCCTTGTCCAAATAGTGCTAGCAAGTTGTTGGGAGTAGCGTACAAGCGCGAAGGACGCACACGATCAACTGCTGCAATTTGTAATGCCACGCAAGGACAATCTCTGGCTGCCGCCTGCCGCAGCCAGTCCTCTTTGAAATCCAATAATTTCACATCACTAAGTCCTTGTTTAGTTCCGAAAATTTTTTGGCTTTTGAGACTGTAGCACTTTCGTTTTTATTTGACAAATATTGCTCAATTATAGAGTAACTAGGTTTAAAAGATTCATCTCGCGATTTACACGTGAACTGTGCAATTAGTTTTTATTTTCATCTTTATTTAGTGCTTCATGCATGTGTTACAAGATTTGATGTGACGGAGAATCTTGAAAAGTTTTTGGTTTTTAGTGTGAACTAAACAAGACCTAAACAGTCCGATTCTCTCATGATCCCCACGTTCAAAACCGGTCCTAACAAGTCGGTGGTTGATTATGTTTAGCGAGGCTATAAGTTGAAGTCTCGACTTATGACGAGTTTCCAACTCTTGTTCATGTATCAATGAATTTTCCAATTCTTTTTTTATCGTGAATTTCCAACTACTCAACCTAACAAAAGGGCTAGATCGATGTATTGAGAAAAACTGAAAAAGAAATTAGTCAATATAATGAATTAGATCTGAAAAACGTCAGAAACAAACATGACATACGGTTTGTTAGTAGATTGACTTATGTCACACACTAGACAATAATTCGATTTCGACCCAAACAAAGAGAACATATATTACTGGCAGTCCAGCACCACAGGAATTTAATTAGTTTAACAACGGTACCATGATCTCACTCTCCACATCCTCTTCCTCTATCGTTGTGACTTGTTGAGTCGCGACATTTTGAACCCTCTCCTTCTAGTCACTAGACAAAAATAATTTTTAAATGCTAAAATCTTTTGCATATTAAAAAAGTGAATGATATACTCCTGATGTGCTTGCTTAAATCACGAGTATACTACTCGCATCACATGAACTCAATTAATTAACTACCACACCATGGTCTCACCTCGACCTCCTCCTCCTCTCTATGGTCGTGCCAATGTGGATCACTCCTAGTCATGTTAATCTTGGATGTAGATAGTATGTTGCAATATACACGGTGTACACCTTTCTACCTTTTCTACACCGTTCGCTTGTTTTATCAGTCATACTTTTTCTGCTAGATAACATTATTTTTCTCTCACAATAAATCAGCGAATAATATTTTTAGTCATGACTTTTTAGATCCGCGAACAGGGACTGCAGCGTGAGCTGGCAATGAAAATCAACTAGGCGCGCGTGTGGTGTGCCTAAACCTCGGCGGAAACCAAACAGCAATTCGTGACATCATGGTTTTTGCGTGGCGGTCTAGGACGCGTGTAGTGTAGACGTGAACTAATCATGCCAAAAAAACCTTCTGTATACTAAAAAAAAGTATAATATATCTATGCTCGCTTAAAATATAAAATCTCGAGTGAGACGGATTGACGGAGGACCACAAAGGAAGAAAGCATTAATTGCACCGGTTTTTCATCCCACACTAAACCAACTAACCTAAGCAAAGGCAAGACATATTAGATCACTATGGTTAATGGTCAAGCACCTCTGGTGATTTCGCTGACTCCTCCTAATTTCTAAAAAAAAATCGACTCCCGAAACTAAGAAATGAGATACTAGTCCCTAGGTTAACGTTTTGGCATTTGGCAAGCAAATTTGTCCAATAGTCTTTGAAATTAAGGCCTTGTTTAGTTTATGAAAATTTTTAGTTTTAGCTATTGTAGCATTTTTGTTTGTATTTGATAATTATTGTTTAATCACGGACTAATTAGGCTCAAAAGATTCGTCTCATAAATTATAGACAAACTGTATAATTAGTTTTTATTTTCATCTATATAATTAATTTTATATTTAATACTCTCTATATATTCTATATATATATATGCAAAGATTCGACACAATCTAAACAAGGCCTAAACGCATGCACACGAAAAAACTCATGAATGAATCACCATCATCGCCCGGTGGACGAAGACGTGGCATGGCCCACTCGCCAGTCACCAGTCGACGACAGCCTTCGCCCATCCGTCACCCACGGCCCACCACGACCCCACAGAAGATTTGATTTTGAAATGCTAAAAATTGTGGAACAACCCCGAGCCAGACGGTGGCCCCACTGCGCAGTGGCCAGCGTAGCATTAATTGCAAGCGGCTTCCCACTCCCCTCCCCTCCCCTGACGAAACCAGCAACCCGGCAGCAAGGACAGTAGCAGTCAGCAGACAGCAGTGCATCAGCGCCGCGAACCGCCGCTCCAGTCCAATCAATGAACGAACACTTCCTATGATCTCGTCGCCCACCACCTCCTCCTCCTCCTCTTCCGCCGCCGCCGCCACCGCGGCAATGGCGACTCCCTCCCGCCTCCTCCTCCCCGTCCTGGTCCTCCTCGCCGCGTCGGCCGGGGCGGCCGCGGCCGCCACCGTGAGCGACGACGTGCTGGCGCTGGTCGTCCTCAAGTCGGGCCTCTCCGACCCGTCGGGCCGCCTCGCGCCCTGGTCCGAGGACGCCGACCGCGCCTGCGCCTGGCCGGGGGTCTCCTGCGACCCGCGCACGGGCCGCGTCGCCGCGCTCGACCTCCCCGCCGCGTCGCTCGCGGGGCGCCTCCCGCGGTCCGCGCTGCTCCGCCTCGACGCGCTCGTCTCGCTCGCGCTCCCGGGGAACCGACTCTCCGGCGCGCTCCCCGACGCGCTGCCGCCTCGCCTCCGCGCCCTCGACCTCTCGGGCAACGCGATCTCGGGCGGCATCCCGGCCTCGCTCGCGTCCTGCGACTCGCTCGTGTCGCTCAACCTCTCCCGCAACCGGCTCACCGGCCCGGTCCCCGATGGCATCTGGTCGCTGCCGTCGCTCAGGTCGGTGGACCTCTCCGGGAACCTGCTCTCCGGGACCGTGCCCGGCGGGTTCCCGCGGAGCAGCTCGCTGCGTGTGGTGGACCTGAGCCGCAACCTCCTCGAAGGGGAGATACCGGCGGACGTCGGTGAAGCCGGGCTGCTCAAGTCCCTTGACCTCGGGCACAACTCGTTCACCGGTGGGCTGCCTGAGTCGCTGCGTGGGCTGTCCGCGCTGAGTTTTCTCGGCGCTGGTGGCAATGCCCTATCAGGGGAGCTCCAGGCGTGGATTGGGGAGATGGCGGCGCTGGAGAGACTTGATTTGTCTGGCAACCACTTCGTCGGCGGCATCCCGGACGCCATTTCGGGCTGTAAGAACCTGGTCGAGGTCGACCTCAGCCGGAACGCGCTCACTGGGGAGCTCCCATGGTGGGTATTTGGGCTTGCCCTGCAGCGCGTCTCCGTCGCTGGAAATGCACTGTCAGGGTGGGTCAAGGTTCCCGGTGATGCTGCTGCGACCCTGGAAGCACTGGACCTTTCAGCCAATGCTTTCACCGGTGCGATCCCGCCTGAGATTACCATCCTTGCAAGATTGCAGTACCTGAATTTGTCCTCAAATTCGATGTCGGGGCAGCTTCCTGCAAGCATTGGGCTGATGCTGGTGCTTGAAGTGTTGGATGTGAGTGCAAACAAGTTCGAAGGGGTTGTACCACCGGAGATTGGAGGTGCTATGGCACTCCGACAGCTGCTGATGGGGAGGAATTCACTTACCGGAGGCATTCCTGTGCAGATCGGCACATGCAAATCCCTGATTGCTTTGTAAGCGATCCTTTTCGCTGTCATTACCCAGTTCCTAGTGCATGTGCATGCATGTTTAGTGGTTGACTAGATGACTACTAGTTTCCATTTGTTTTTGTCGTGTTAGTTTTTACTAGTTCTCTGCTTCCTAGGTTGCAGGTCCCATTTAGAAAGCGATAGGTATGTCTTATTTGCTGTTTGGAAGCACTAAACCGAAAACCTGGGTGACATCTTTGTCTTGCTGCTTTGCTCTTATCCCACTGTCAGGTTCCATGTTTCTCTTGGATACACTAAAAAACACGAGTCAAATTCTGCACGAATTTTGTTGCTGATTAAAAAAATGTTATTGCCACAAACAAGGCAAAGCACTTCTGTCGATTACTAGGCACTAATTCAGGTGATGGGTTATCTAATTCTCTTCTTTCTTTGCAGGGATCTATCACACAACAAACTTGCAGGACCAATTCCTATGTCCATGGGTAACCTTGCTAGTCTTCAAACAGTTGATCTGTCAGATAACTTGCTGAATGGCACCTTGCCGATGGAGCTCTCTAAACTTGACAGCCTGCGTGTCTTCAATGTCTCTCACAATTCACTGTCAGGGAGCCTCCCCAATAGTCGCTTCTTTGACAGCATCCCTTATTCTTTCATTTCCGACAATGCTGGCCTTTGCAGTTCACAGAAGAACAGTAACTGCAACGGTGTCATGCCAAAGCCAATTGTTTTCAACCCTAACTCCTCGTCAGACCCCTGGTCGGATGTTGCCCCAAGTTCCTCAAGCAACCGGCACCAGAAGAAGATGATATTGAGCATCTCCACACTCATCGCCATTGTGGGTGGAGCAGTTATTCTTATCGGTGTGGCCACAATAACAGTGCTCAACTGCCGTGCTCGTGCAACAGTTTCCCGCTCTGCACTTCCCGCTGCTGCATTGTCAGATGATTATCATAGCCAGTCAGCTGAATCTCCAGAAAATGAGGCTAAGTCGGGGAAGCTCGTCATGTTTGGCAGAGGCAGCTCGGATTTCAGTGCTGATGGGCATGCATTGCTGAATAAGGATTGTGAGCTTGGGCGTGGAGGCTTTGGTACTGTTTACAGGGCAGTGCTCAGAGATGGCCAGCCAGTGGCCATCAAGAAGCTGACAGTTTCAAGTATGGTCAAGTCAGAGGATGATTTCAAGCAGCACGTCAAGCTTCTAGGCAAGGTGCGCCACCATAACATTGTCACCCTCAAAGGCTTCTACTGGACTTCTTCACTGCAGCTCCTTATATATGAATTCATGCCTGCTGGGAGCTTGCATCAGCACCTGCACGAGTGCTCATATGAGAGCTCGCTTTCATGGATGGAGAGGTTCGACATAATCATTGGTGTGGCCCGCGCACTAGTGCACTTGCATCGCTACGGTATAATCCACTACAATCTGAAGTCCAGCAATGTCTTGCTAGACTCAAATGGTGAGCCCAGGGTTGGTGACTATGGTCTTGTGAACCTGCTGCCGGTGCTGGATCAATATGTGCTCAGCAGCAAGATCCAGAGCGCGCTGGGATACATGGCACCTGAGTTCACTTGCAGAACGGTCAAGGTAACAGAGAAGTGCGACGTATACAGCTTTGGAGTGCTGGTCCTTGAGATTTTGACAGGCAGAAGGCCCGTGGAGTACTTGGAAGACGACGTTGTTGTGCTTTCTGATCTGGTCAGAGGTGTGCTTGATGATGACAGGCTGGAGGACTGCATGGATCCTCGGTTATCAGGTGAATTCTCGATGGAGGAGGCCACACTGATCATCAAGCTGGGGCTGGTTTGTGCATCTCAGGTGCCTTCTCAACGACCGGACATGGCTGAGGTGGTCAGTATGCTTGAGATGGTGAGGAGTCCTCAGGGTACCCCAGAGGATGATCTGGTTTGAGCTCCATTTACTCGATTTTTTTATCCTCTTTTCTCCTTCCTTTTTCATTCGTTTCTTTGGGTCGATACATGTTGAGGAGAGGGGGAAAGTGCGGTCAGAAAGGTTAGGATTTGACTAGTGAGTTTAGCTTGGTTGCAGTATTTAGGGATGTAAAGCTGTTGCTTTCTTAAATTATTGGTCGGTACCTTTGCGCGTGTATGCTACTGGTACATCAGCTGGATTAATCCTGTTATCGGATAGTTAGGCTAATCCTGGAACTATGCTATACAAAAATCCTTCGCTTTCGGAGCATTACCGTATTTGTTAAAGTTTGGCTCCGTATTTGTTAAAGTTTGGATAAACCATTGCTTCGTTTGGTGTCTACAATACATCTAATTTATATAGTACTAATTTCATCTTTACCAGATCAAAAAATTTTATGTTGAAAAGGAAAATTTAGAGATCCAATGTCACATTCTGTAAAAAATTATGATACATGTATAGGATGCACTCAATGTGTACGAGCTTAAGGAAGCACCGAGAACCGAAGATTGTGTGGGATGATACCTTGGGATGGATGTAAAGCCAAGCAAATTGCTTCCGCACCGAGAACCGAAGATTGTGTGGGTTGTAAGAGATGCGAATCCGCTTGCCCAACGGATAGCATTTCCTTATTCTTTTATTAATTTATAAATCGATTCAATTCGGGAAGACTAAGATGTCAGAAATCTTGGTAGCATTTCTGGTATGTGATATCTTGTTGAGTTGAGGCTCAGTACAGATGCGGCCTTGCCGACTGCCGAGTACTCGACCGGGTCCAGTTGGGCTGGCTGGTCAAGACACGTCGGGGACGTTTAACCGAGTTTGGCCCAGGGTGGAGTGCTGCCGTGTAGGTTAATGTCGTCAAGGGAGAGGCATCTAGGATCGGTGCGGGTAATGCCTTTCTCATATCCTAATCCGCTTTTTTTTGTCGGATTCGGTGCGGAGCGGATAATACACGGATGCGGATGTGGATACGGTTTTTTTGGTAGTCGGAACTGGTACGGATATGGAGCGGAAACGGATCGGAGACGGATTTTAATAGTCGAGTAACATGTGTATACATAGAGAATTGTATGCTTGTTAAGAATTTATTTAGTACAGAACAAGAATAGGCAATAGATAATAATCTTGCATTGCATTCCATGTTGCTGCTCTCACACTAATAATTAACACTTTACATGATATCTCCACTAAAAAATAATAAGTTATTAGCCAATAAATAATAGCATCTAGCAAATTTCTTAATTTAAAAATTAGAACATTAAACAACCACATTATAAAATAAAAGTCCTCAGCTAACAAACTTTTTAAAATCCTAAATTCTTTAGTCTTGGAAGAGAAACCTTCGGATATTCTATTTTGAACATCGGATAATCCGCATAAAATTTGCGGATAATCCATATCCGCCGGATTTTACCTATTCCATATCCTACCCCGTATCCGCAGACAATCGGATTCGGATTATCCATATCCGCACGGATGTTAAAAATTCTTCTCCATATCCTCAAAATTCGGATTTGGATCGGATCAGTTCGGAAAATTATCCACACCACTTTCACCCCTAGAGGCATCGACGTCACGCGAAGGTGAACAAGTAGAGAAGCTATCTGGACCGGCGTGGAGGAAGAATGATTCAACCTCAGCTTAGAAAAAGCTACCGGGAACGTCACGTGAAGTGAAAATAGGCACTCGGTTGGCCAGAACCAGAATTCACATCATCGAAGCGTAGCTGCGTGGTCATTTGTTGACAGTTGGACAACTGAGTCTAGGAAGACGCGGTGACTGGAGATTGTAATTCTCACTTGTTTCAACCTATGAACATTTCAGTGGAACTCCAGTTCCACTGCCCTTAGGGGAAAAAATGCCGATTATAAGAGTTTTCAAACAAACGAGACACTGTGGTACTTCCTTCATTCCAAATTATATGTTATTTTGACTTTTTTAATACATTCATTTATCTAAATACATATTAAAATGATCAAATAAAAAAAAATTAAAATAACTTATAACTAAAAATAGAGAGTAACATTCAAGAATATATAAAATATTCTCCGCGTCTCATCACCTATATGTGATTTTCTTTTATTTTTTCAAAGTTCTAATCATGTTATTTTCGGAGGGTATACCACAATTCCGCGGAGAGGAGTTTTCACCGAATATTCAGTGGTCAAAACTGTCCAAGCAAACCCCAACAGAGGTACCGTGTGTCCGTGTCCAGGTGAGAACGTGATATAGGCCTCGTTCATTTGGTAAATTTTTTTGTTGATTTCGGATACTATAGCATTTTCGTTTGTATTTGGTAATTATTGTCCAATCATTGATTAATTAGACTTAAAAGATTTATCTCGTAAATTACAGGTAAACTATACAATTAATTTTTATTTTCGTCTATATTTAATACTCTATGCATGTGTTAAAAAATTCGATATGACGAGAAATCATCTTAAATTTTTTTTGAAGCCATACTACTACTCCACGAGAGCGAACATATTCCGAGGACATACGGAACAATTACCCCTACCGCCCTACGAGCAACGAATACTTGTTTGTTCAGAAAATCATATGCAAAACAAGACAAGCAAATAGGTGAGAAAACTAGTATGGCTCCACTTGGCAGAAAAACCATAGCTGAAAGCATCGTTCGCTAATTTGTTGTGAAAAAAACAATGCTAAAAGACTAACATATCCCACAGATAAGATAAACTCAAACGAATAGGCTTACCGACTATACATGACCCTCCCCACAGATTAGCCACTGAGAAAATACACAGAAAGACAACAGATGCTGCATCGTAGTAGTACTATTATATTACTATGTTCTATTACTACTCAGTATTCACTACCTCTCTTCTAAAAAAAAGAAGTATTCACTACCTCCATCTCCCTGTGTTCTCTCTGTCAGTCATGCATCCTGCCTTCTTCCTTCTCGTGCACCTCCTCTACTCCATGCATGCTCCTGCCTGTTCTGCAACAACAGATTGCATTTCAGCCGGTGAAGCGCTCATTGGAGACGCCAAGCTTGTCTCCAGCAATGGCAGGTATGCGCTTGGCTTCTTCCATCCAGGAAGTAAATCCTCTATTCGGCACACTCCCAAGCACTGGTACCTAGGAATATGGTTCTACAAGGTTTCCCAGTTAACTCCAATATGGGTAGCAAATAGGGAGAGCCCAGTTATAGGTCATCAGAGAATGACCAAGCTCGCTATCTTTGAGGACGGCAACCTTGCCATCTTCAACCAAGCCACCAAATCGGTGGTTTGGTCGACCCATGCTAGTATAATGGCCAAGAACTCTACGGCGGTGCTTCTGGACAATGGAAATCTTGTCTCAAAGGACGCAACCAACTCCTCCAATATCTTATGGCAGAGCTTTGACTACCCTACAGATATCGTGTCCCCTGGTGCAAAGTTTGGCATAGACAAGACCACCGGTCTGAACCGGCGTGTTGTTTCCAAGAGGAGCATGATTGACCCGTCTCCCGGCCGCTACTGTCAGGAATTAGATCCTACTAGTGCTCCCCAATTTGTCTTCAAACTATGTAACACATCCATAGTGTATTGGTCTACTGGGGAATGGAACGACCAATACCTCAACGCAATGCCTGAAATGTCAGGGCGCACTCTGTTTAACTACAAGTTTATCAACAACAACAAAGAGGAGTACTTCCAATCCATATTGCTAGAGAAAGACTTAATATCTATTAGTATTTTGGACATATCTAGTCAGAACAAGCTGCTCATATGGCTTGAGGACAAGCAAGAATGGACAACAATTTACACCCAACCTAAAGATTTATGTGGTATATATGCTACTTGTGGACCATTCACTATTTGCAACAGCAATGCACCTTTGCCATGCGATTACATGAGGGGATTCTCAGTAAGGTGAGGACTGGGAGCAAGAGGATCATACCGGTGGTTGCACAAGAAATACACCATTGGATTGCAGCACCAGGAACCATAGTGGAGCTAAAACGACAGATAAGTTCTATCCATTGCCTGATACAAAAGGTGACATTATTGGTTCTGTTGGGAGCACAGAACAATGCGAACAAGCATGCCTGAATAACTGCTCTTGCTCTGCTATGCCCATTCTAGTGGTGACGGATGCTCCCTATGGTATGACGACTTGTTAAACATAAGAAGCTATACCAATGGAACCACTGATGATGGGGGAATTCTGTACCTTCGCATTGCTGCCAAAGATGCATATAATTGGAGAAACAGTAAGAGATCAAAAGGAAAGATCATTTGGGGCTATCATCGCTGCAAGTGTTGTAGTTCTGAGTATGTTATCAGCCTTTTTCATGTGGATGACCTTGAGAGAACGATCTTTTAGCATATCGAATGATGTTCAAGGTGCAAATGGAATTATTGCTTTTAGGTACATCGATCTTCAAAATGCAACTAAAAAATTCTCTGGGAGAATAGGGAGTGGCGGTTTTGGATCCGTGTTCAAAGGGCTTTTAACTGACTCCACAACTATTGCAGTGAAGAGGCTTGATGGTGTACGACAAGGAGAGAAGCAATTTAGGGCTGAAGTGAGTTCCATAGGAATCATCCAACATATCAATTTGATCAAGCCATTGGCTTCTGTTGTGAAAGGGATAGGAGGCTGCTTGTGTATGAGCACATGCCGAATTGCTCCCTTGAAGCACATATTTTTGGTAGCCATACAGCGGTCCTAAATTGGAGTACTCGTTACCAGATAGCTCTTGGAGTAGCAAGGGGGTTGGCATATTTGCATGAGTGTTGCATGGATTGCATCATACACTGTGATATTAAGCCAGAAAACATACTTCTTGATGCATCATTCATACCTAAATCGTGGACTTTGGGATGGCAAAATTTTTAGGAAGGGAATTTAGCAGGGTATCTTGCACCCGAATGGATGGGTGGAGTGGCAATTACATCAAAAGTGGATGTCTATAGCTACGGGATGTTGCTGATTGACATTATCTTAGGAAGGAGAAACACATGTAAAGGAAATACTAGTGGTGATGTCCATGTTGCATGTTTCCCAGTGGAGGTTGCTAGTAAACTCCTGAATGGAGATATTGGGAGTTTGTTGGATGTCCAGTTATCTGGTCATGCTAACTTGGGATGAGGCTGAGAGAGTCTGCAAGGTGGCTTGCTGGTGTATCTAGGAATCAGATCGGCCAACCATAGGTGAAGTAGTACAGATTCTTAAGGGTTTGTTGGAAATTGATATACCACCAATGCCAAGATTTTTTCAAGCTATCATAGGAAGGTCACACTAGATATGCTCATAGAGGCTTTTTCTGATTATTCTCTATTTCTGTTTTCCGTATTCTTATCTTCTTTGAGATCTGCACCTAGTCCTTTATGAAGGCAAGGGTTACCTCATGTATGGTTAAAATAAGCTTCTGTGCTCGATGAAAAGCTTCTGAGGCTTTATGTGATGTAATACTATGTAGAGCAAGACTCATCATGCAAATAATTTAAGTACAAATTCAGCGTTTACACTGTAATTGTTATGATGCATATACTTCTAGCTCGGACGAAGAGGACAAGGAGGTAGGAATTCATACTCAGTACATGACCAAGCCCCGCCCCTCCGTCGTCTTTTCTTGTTTTTCCTCGGCTGCAACCTCGGGGTTTGCGTTGGATGGCAGCGCAGCCGCAGCCACCCGCCGGCAATAGCAATGTGCCGAACATTGGTAAAGTTTAACTCTCGTCATATCAAATATTTAGACATATACATGTAGTAACAAATATAAACTATTTATACAAAACTGAAAAAACACAGCTAGAGAGTAATTTGTGAAACAAATCTTTTAAGCCTAATTAGTTTATAATTGATACTAATTGTCAAATAAAATAAAAATGCTACAACATATATATGCAACCAAACACCCCCATACCTTCTCTATGTCGGCGCGGCGGGCACATCCGCAAACGCTCCTTAGCCTTCAGCGCATGCACTGGCATGGCTACTCGCCTCCGCGTCCACGCCGGCATGGCACGCTAATTGGCTAATGGCGGTGCAGCTCGCCCGCTCTGTGCCTGCCAGCTAGGTTCATTCATCTTGCCGTATCGCCTCTGCTCCGCCCATCGATTAGGACAGGGGCTCGCGCAGGTCGCTGACCCGCTGGGTTGCGATAAATTGTAAACGCTTGGCCAACGGGCCCAAATAATGGCTTCTCGATTTCTATTTGATAGACCAAAGCGTTGCCTCCATCTTATTTCTCAGTTCGTCCTACATTTATTAGAGACGACGGCATATCAACAAGTTAGACATGGCAAACGGACGGTTAGCGATCTGTAAGGATTTTTTTTTTAAAAAAATAATTTATGGTGAGCATTACACCTCAGCCATATCGGAAGGTCCGCCCTATCACAAGAACATGCTAGAAATGATGTAACATAAGATTAGAACTTAAGATCTTTAATCAACTCATGAACATGATCAACTGTCTCTAATATAATCAAGAATGTATCATAATATCTTCACCATGATCATACCTTAGACTCACTTCTTTGCAGGGTGCTCACATTAGCTAAGAACTAGAACTATAGCTTCTAGTTCCTAGACAACTTTTCTGACCTCAGCTCCAAGCCTCACGCGCGCCCATCTATGCTACATAGGGACCATGCACGGTAACCTGACCACGTGCCGCCAAAGCCTTTGGCGTCGAGAAGTGCAATATCGATGCCAAATGTCATGACGCTGACCCTAGAGTCTATATTCATAATAAGGTCGCTCTGAGGTACAAATGTGATTTTTTTTGTTAAAAAATGGCTAAAGTGTAAAAAGAAAAGGTATAGTCCCACCCACTTGTTCGCATGCTCTCACAACCTACTCATCTGGAGTTTGGAGTTTGTGAGCGACCACTAGCGTCGCCTCCACCCTCTTGCCTCAACTTTATAAAAGGGAGCATAACGATTAACCAAAATAGTAGAATCCTCCATCAATTGGAATTATGAACTGAGGCCAAACAAAGTACCACTGATTTGGTGTGTGTGATAGACGAGGAGATTCTAGAATTCCATCGCCAACATCTCGGTGATTCTGAACACCTCCATGCCCATTGGGCCGCTCCTCGCTCCACAACAATGGGTGAATTCGTTGGATTCGAAGCCACATTTAGGTCGAGCCATCCCGGTGAAGGATGCAGAAGTTGCGTGGAGGCCGATGCAACAAAAATGGATGTGGCGACGTCACTAGCAGCGATCGCACCTTGAGTTTCCCGATTTGTGTCGTCGCCGTTGCCTGGTCGATGTGGTTTGTCATCTCCGCGGTGCTCTGGAGCAAGGTGCCAAACGCCTCATTTGTGCTCATTCGCCATGCCTCGATGCTGCTCAAGTTATCCAAGGTTTTCTTCGCAAATCGTTTTTTCCTCCTTTTTCATTATCATTTTCCCTCTTAAAAAAGGGGATACTCTAGAACTGAGTGGAGAGGTTCTCTAGCATGCCAATGGCCCGCTATAACTTGGTGGGTTTACGGGTGGCACTTTCATGAGAAGAACTTGGCGAACTCCAAGCAAACTTCTCGCCTAGTTGAAAGAGGCTTTGGATACCAATTGTTATGAACACGAAAGGTTAGAACGTATTTGAGACCGGTAAGAGCAAGAAGCAGAGGAAGCAAAATAAGCACGGCGTGAGATTATCAAATTTAATTGAAATAAATACAGATTGCTACCTTATAAGAGCAAGTATTATAGTGGACTGTAAGCTGGCTAAATGCTGACGTGGAGGAGAGAAAGAAAGAGAAGCAGGCTGTAAGCTTATAGCCAGCGCTTAGACACAACAACCAAGAAACTTTGTGAGAGAGATAGGTGAGTCATGTATTAATAGTGAATAGCTAACTATTGTATGAGTGGGCTGGGAGAAGGTTGCAAAGAACCTTACAACCAGCAAGTGGACTGTATTATTAAACTTGCTCTAATTGGGCTATGCTACCTTATAATTGGGCCAAGCTATCTTCTTTGAGCTCATCTCAAAAATTTCTCAACGGCCCACTACCAAATGTTTCCTAACAATTCCCTATAATATTCTGAACGGTGTTTTCTTTAGGTAAATAGGAGGGGTTTTTCTCCTAACGTAAATTTTATTAAAAAAAGGAAAAAAGTTTGTAGAAGGCGGATCAAGAAATAAAGGAGAGGAAGAAGATTACAACAGAGTATGTATCCATGAAACAATTTCAAAAATTATTTATTCTTCGCTTGATGGATAACCATGGCAAATTCTCAACGACAAATCTGTTTGACAACATCAATAATTGGGTGCACACCGTCAAAGATAAACTTATTTGTTCGTCACTGTCCAAATAGTTGAGCTGAGCGCTGTAGAATACTCAAATACGTTCTAACCTTTCGTGTTCATAACAATTGGTCTTGAAGAAAGATGCCAGTAATTGCCTTCGGAAGTCTTGAAAAATTGCTGCTATTTTAGCTAGTCGGAGTAAGTAAGCAGGCGTTTTTTCAAGCTCCCTGTGGTGTGGTACGGTTTGGTTTGACAAGATTTTCAGCGCGATCGATGCAAGAGTCTTTTTTTCTATTTTAAGGTCTTGTTTAGAGCAAGGGTTACGCATTTAGACTTTGCATTTACTAATTTGCAAAAAAAACTTAAAATGTGCTATCCAATGGTTTTGTATTTAGACTTTGCAATTTGCATAACTTGGCATTTAGAGGTCTAGACTTGGCATATATGCCAAGCCCACCAGGCTTTGCAAATCGTGATTGTCACACCCCGCGCGACTCGGGCTGCGTTCCGTCCACCCGCGCGACTCCTCCACGCGCGAGCGCCGCGAAGCTTTGCCGCAGAGAATCAGGACGGGCGAGGTTCATGACGGGTGAGGACCAAACGACGCGGCGCGAGGACCTGGACGGGGTGACGACGGCTGAGCGAGGAATGCCGCAATACGAAGGCACGCGACGCGCGAAGAATTACCGGCGACGAAGAAAATCGTGCGCCAAGATAAAAACCTTCCGGGGAAAAAAAGTGTGGGGCCAAAGAACACTCCGTTGATCGTGTCCTATTGGATTGCAGGTCAGTCGCTGAACTATGGCAGTACCGGTTCCCAAGAGCAAAGAGGCAAACGGCAACTCAGTGGTGCTCCATCCTACTGATGGCAAGCATATGTGTACAACCGACCAGCCGTTTGGGGCTAAAATAAATAAAAAGTTTCAGGTGGGAACGCCTCCCCCCCTTGACCGTCAAAAAAAATACAAAATCATTGGAGATCACACCTTTTTATCATTGTCATTTTTATTTGAAACTTTGCAAACTCCATCAAATACAAAACTAAAAATGCATAACCCTTGGAGATAAATATTTAGAATTCTGGGTACTATAGCATTTTTATTTATATTTGACAAATATTGTCCAATCGTAGACTAACTAAGCTCAAACAATTTGTCTCATAAATTACAGGTAAACTGTATAATTAGTTTTTGTTTTTGTTTGCATTTAATATTTTATGCATGTGCCGCAAGGTTCAATGTAACGAGAAATCTAAAATTTTTAGCAATTTTTTTTGGAATTAAACGAGGCCTTATTACTGGGACAGATGCAGTGGTGCGTGCGCCCATGTGCGGCAGTACTCTGCGTCATCGTGGGTAGCGTCAGCTGCGTGACGTAAGTTGCTACTACTACTATACAATATGATCGGTCCTTCATTGTTTTTCTTTCAAAAGAAATTGTTAGAATCCCGTCCGTGTCTCATGCCGGTCGCTGATTTGTCCGTCTTTGGAATGGGAGAAAATATGTGGAAGACTATTTATTATTATGTCTTGGATTACAGACCATGCATCGTCGGTGTTTGATGCTTTAGGTCATGTTTGGTTGACCTGCTAAAGTTTAACTTTTGTCACATTGAATATTTTGATACATATATGGAATACTGAATTTAAACTATTTATGGATCTAAAAACACAGCTAAAGAGTAATTTACGAGACGAATTTTTTAAACCTAATTAGTCGAGTAATTTGCAAGACAAATTTTTTAAGTCTAATTAGTGCATAATTAGACACTAATTGTCAAATAAGACGAAAATACTACCGTACATGTCAAACTTTAACACTCTCAACTAAACACCCCCTAACTTATTTTTCTTTTTGAGCAAGTTGCGTCTGATGCTTTGGTTATTTTTTTTTTCTTTTTGAGCAAGTTTGATGATGCTTTGGCTATTATTCTAGTGATCACCAGGTGATTGACGTTATGATCAGGTGAAGCCGTGTGGACGATATGTTTAGTCTGCTGATGAGTTTGCAGGGAAACCCGGCCCGTTGCATGCATCCAAGCAGCGTCACATGGTTTCACACCGCCTGAGACTATAGTAGGATATCATTACAGTTAATTTAGGCCACCACAAACTGGTGTATATCACCAATCAAGATTGCTAGCTGCGCACGTTCTCAAACTGAAGTCACACAAGCTCCAGCCTCCAGGTGCTTATTGCTTACGTTTTGCTATATATATATACTGCCCGGTCATGGCACAGCCTCACCGACTCACAACCACGGCGCTTGTCAACCATGACGCAAGAGACAACACGAATCTAGATCGATATTTTGGCTCTGTTTTTTTTTACAATCACGCAGTACAAAACAATTATGAAGTTTTTTTTTTCAAGATTCTCACATCAACGGGTTCTTAAAGGCTTAAACTAGAAAAAAAAGGTTATATAGTTTGACATTTATGCAAAGTTTCTTTGGCATGCGGTACACATATAGTTTTAGGCTTAGGACCACCTTTGGATGTTATTAAAATTTTTCATTTATAGTACAAACAAGGACGTGGAATAAGCAATTAATTATTTGTTGTTAATAGGAGGTGCAACCATTTGCTGGACAATATGGCTTACAAGGAACAAAGTTGTTTTTGACAAATGTCAACTTATAACTTTTCTTGGATCCTGTTGAGAAACACACTGGTTAGAACATTGGACGTAACTACAACTATGTGATGACAACAAAGAACATATTCACCAAGGAGCTAGAAGTAGTGACTGCATTTCTTTCCTTTCTTTAAATGGCTGAATAATATGCTAGATTTTAACTTTTGAATTTGATATATTTTATGTTCGTTTAATCTTATATAATAAGTGGCATGATATATTCCCTTAGTTAAGGGATGAAGCCAGATTCAATTCCTTTATCTAAGAAAAAAAATACAACTTCACATTTGCTACATCTCCTGCTAATAGCTTCCATCGCGTAAGTGAGCTATTGGTGGTGCAGGTGGTTGGGGGTGGTGGCGGTAGATGACAGTGGTGGTACTAGGCTGGTGGCTAAGGCACGGTGAGGAGCAAGAGAGAGGTTAGGGAAGGCAGATGGAATGTGGCACAGTGAGGTGCAGGGAGAGGTGTCTAGGTAGTTGGATGGCTGCGGTGTGTTGAGGATGAGGGGCAGGACGCAAGAGAGGTGGAGAGTGCGAATGGGGCGACAGACGAAGAGGAAAAATTTGGGGAAAGTAAAGCCACGAGCGTGACCGTGAAATATTAAGCTCCTCCCACGCGCTTTCTTCCGCAGCAACGTGTGGTGCTTTTTCTCTGTTATGTGGGCAGATGCTTGCTTGCACCACGCGAATGAACGAAGCCACAATTGATGGTTGGTGCAAACCGATGGGAGAGGCTTTCTCAGATGGGATTCAGTGCACATGAGGGATGCTCATGAGCCCTGGAAGACACGAAGACGAAGGGGAAGGTACATACCGACGGGAGAAAACCGGTCTAAGGTAGTGGTGGTAAGGTAGGAAGCCACATGCATGTGTACTTCATGTAACTTATGATGTCCGACTTATTATTTTACTATTTTTACCTAGTTTACATATTATGTAAAATATTTTCTAGCGGTGGCTAAATTTTGACTCGCCTCTAGTAATCAGTCTCTAGGGGGGGGAGGGCTTGGTTTAGGCCGTTTAGAAATATAGATTCTAGGAATATTGGAAAAGTAGAGGTGTGGTCAGAGCTCACAACCGCCTCTATAAGTATTATAGTCGCCTCTAAAAAGCTTTACTTCTTTGACAGTTTTTACAATAACATCTGATCATATTTATACTTGTCTCGGTCACCCACTAATCAAATATAATGATTAATTTATTTTTGGAGTTTTTTAGGACAGATTAGAGCAAGTATAATAATAGGTTTATAGCCAAGCTAATGTTGATGTGGAGGAGAGAAGAGAGGAGCAGAGAGATGATAACTTGGCTCTTATGTAAGCACCAAACTAGGCACGGATGCATAGGTAGTGGTGGACCCAAATAACAAGTGTTGTGAGAAGGAATAGGAAAGATAAGATGTTTTAGAGACAAGTATAAAACAACTTATTGTATAACTTGGCTCTAATCACTTGGCTTATAGCTAAGCACTTGGCTCTATTATTGACCTTGCTCTTAAGAGAAAAAAGACCTTGCCCTTCCATCAAACCACACCCACCGAGACCAGCTTGTGTGATCCGTGAAATGAGAAAATAATTAAATGCGTGGGTTTGGATCTGGCAGGTACATTGAAATCCTTAATCAAAAGGCAAGTGCACGCCGAGCTACAACTCTTGCCGCGTGAGTCTGCTTGCCTGAGCGAGTGCGCTACCACCCAGGTCCCAAGGATAAATCTACCTGATGATCTGGAATCCATCTGCCGACATCGATCCTGGGCAACGAAGACGACTAGTACCCATCATACGAAAACGAATATCTGTGCATAGACACAGGCATGCTGCTGTCTTCTTCAGGAGAAAGCGATGCCTTTGTGAAGTCGAGAACCTGCGAACCACTGCTGCTTGAGCTGGGCTCATCCCGGAACAAGGTGTCGCAGGTATGCTCGTTGATCAGGGTGACCAAGAAAAGTGGAGGGTAGGTGTTGCTTTGCTGCTGCACGTATTTCTTTGCCGGGCACTTGTGGTCATCGCTGTAACCGCACTTGTAGTATAACCTGCAAATTAGTAACCGGTCGACAGTATGAACATATATAAATCTTGAAATAAACTTCTTTTTTTTTCGATTGAGAAAATTAATTAAAGTATGTCATTAATAAGCTAGAAGTAGAGATTGTTGACAGGCTGCTAACGACATTTTATGTACATGTCAACTCTCCGAATCTGAACGGGTGCACGTATATTTGCGACTATTATTCTTTCAGCGGAGGTGTCATAGGCATGAGTTTGTTAAATCTCAACATCTACGGACAGATGAAAAAATGAATGACATCCTAATTATTTGAATCTATATTCGCTAAAACTTATAATATGAACATCCATGCAGTTCATTTTTTTGAGGGGTTTCTCCATGCAGTTATAGATACGAATTGAAAAGAATGGTGACAAAGATGAGCTACCTAATCAGTTGTATTCGATCCTTATTTCCTTATTCATCCTCAACAAAAAAAAAGTAAATAGTGACATTTATATTCGATTCAATGCGTGTCTGGCCATTTCCACATTCCACCCCTAGCCAGCATTGTGTCTCTTTGGAAATGCTCATAGACATCAGACATGGACTATTTGTGTGTGCATTGTGCGCATGCATACGTATGTGAATGCATGCATCTATACATGCACCATGTTTAAAATAAACTTCAATAATGCTCTGCCTTAAATATGCTTTCTCAAGGATAAATCTGCCTTAAATAATTGTATTGTTTCAACTTATACATAGTGCATGGGTTACAGCTTGTATGTTGTTACAGCAGTCTATATACAAGCTAGCTGCAATCTACAATCTACAAGTTGAAACAAATTTAATGGCCTTAGTTTAGCTATTGCCCAAGTCCAGCTCTAATATTGGAATCATAAGCTCCTACTATACTCCATAGTCCACACAAAATGAGTTATCCTTGAGGGAACAGAAGCTAGCTATATATAACTCCCCGGCCAAATAGGGAATAGGTATTGTTGGGTCTGACTTAAAAAAAAAATCCATAACGTACAAGGATAGAAGCTAAACGCCAATGTACCAAAGACATGCTGAGAAGTTGCTTTTTTAGAGAAGCAAAAGACCCCAAAAAAAACGTGTAAGCAGAAGGAAGCTAACCGAGCAAATCCCAAAAATCGATCGGTCTAGCACTACAAAGCATAAACATCATAGTAAATGACTGAATATGATCCATGACAAGCTGACAACTTATATGAATTAATATTTGTACTTTGTAAAAGGTGTCATGATGGAGTAGAAAACGGGATGAATGATCATGATCTTTCACAACAAATTAATCTGCTAATGACGACTTAGATAGAGTTGGTGATGCGCATTATGAAATTCCATCAAAGATACATATATACCTTGGATATTCAGCATAGAGGATATTCTTTTCACCATATTTCCTCCAGTGGAAATGATCGTTTTCTGGTGCCTCAGTCAGTATCTCCTTGCTGAATAACATGATGGAGGAGAAACAGAATGTAATTTTACTGCATGACCTTTTACAAACTTTCCTACCTATATAACCATGAAATAAAGATCCTCGCCTTTGTGAGCATTAAGCGCACATGTATGGTATAGATGTAAACTTGGATAGGATAAGATCCAGAGACACCTAATAATTAATATTGTTCTCTTTTTCCCTTTCTTCTGTAAATTGTAATGTAGATCTGGAAATCTTAGGCCTAAACTAGTAAGTACGTCCCATTTTTCTCCACGCTCTATGAAAAGCGAGTTATAACTGACGATGGAGCAAGAAAGTAAACAGCAGTAACTGTGACGTAATTAGTTCCCTTAAGCCCAAATAATAAATTTGACAGATCTGCAAATTAACACATTTTCCCATATGCAGATCCACATAAAGATATGCAACTATGCAAGTTATATACTCGCTGGGCAAGACGCAGTAAAAATCATAGGTTTGTACTACTCACATCGGGAGTTCAGCTCCATCTCTGCCTCGCCGGTGCCTCACCCTTCTTGTACGGGCCACGGGACCATTCCTTTCCCTGCTGGTGCTGCCTCCGTCAGAGTAGGCAGTGGGCGCAGCCATGACCTCGGAGACGAAGGGGTGCTCCATCTCAGACTGGAGAATGGAGAGCGACGACTCCATAGCCATGGATATTTCGCCCACGTTGACCACTGCAGCTTGCCGGCGGTTAGGCTCCGGGATGAGCTCTACCTGCTGCCTGAGCAGCTCCGCCAGCTGGGTACCTCTCCTGAGCTCCTGGATCGCTGCGTGCCTTGGGCTGGAGGAGGGCGGCGGCTGCGGTGGAGACAGCGTCATGGAGTTGGAGCACGTCGACAAAGGGGGGAACACCTTTTCAAAAGGTGAAGAAAGAAAAATGTGGAAGCTGGCTGGGACTGGGAGCCGGCGCCGGCGGGGTGAGAACTGAGAAGTTTGGACAGGACATGAGCTTGTGTGTAATGTAACCTTAGAGGAAAGCAAGGGCTCAACCATTGACTATACAGATAGACTATTGCTTAAACAAATCTTATCCGTCGATTAAAGAGTATATTAATTGTGTGTTTAGGTGCAAGTGTACGTTAGGTCATCCTCAGCGAGAGTTTTATCCAGTTTCCAACATATTCATATATTGAAAAAATGTGTAGAAGAGTTTCATTCCCATGAAACTCTTATCTCTCTCTTAATTAATACGTTGTCACATCAGCATATTTAATGCCCATAAAACTCTATTAAAACTCCATTGAGACTAGTTTTAGAGCACTCACAATGCAAGACTCTATCACAGAGTCCAAGACATTTAATTACATATTATTTATGGTATTTTGCTGATGTGACAGCATATTTATTGAAGAAAGAGGTAGAAAAAATAAGACTCCAAGTCTTATTTAGACTTCAAGTCCACATTGTTCGAGGTAATAAATAACTTTAGACTCTATGATAGAGTCTGCATTGTGAGTGTCCTTACAACCGTGTATGTGTCCGATTCTGGTGTCCCTGAGAATATATACAACTAACCATGCATACTTGCATCAAAAACACTTGACACGGTTGCCACCATATTATACACAATTTCCATTACTGTATTAGGCATGGTAATCCATGCATCAAAGCAAAATGTTCAAGACTGACAATCGTAGCTAGCGCAGAACACTTGACCAGATTACCATAGAGCATAAAACTAGAGTTGGGGAAGGGGGCTTTCAAAGGTATTTTCATAATCCAGAAAAACAGTAACAAACATTTCTGATGACATGTATGTACATTTGTAACTCCCAAGCACAGTAAGAATGAAAATATACCTGCGGTAGTGCTAGAGGCACTGGCGACGTCATTTGTACTAGTTGACATAGTGTATTGCTTAAATACATAGTGGACCACAAACGATACAGGTAGATGTTTATAGTGTAGTCACACAAATGGCCGGTAGAAAAAAGACATAGGGAAGGTATCGGTTGCCGGAAAGAAGGTGTGGCAGAAGAGAAGCAATCATACAAGACCATTGCACTCTCCAAAAACCTTATTTGCCCACACACCTGGAGCAGGTGCGCAGATGGACGTTGGTTCGAGAGGCCTGCCATCCAGTCTGTTCTTTGCTGTTCTTTGCACAGAAGACTAGATTAGGGAAAACTCGGAGAGGCTCGGTAGAGAAGAGAGGCCGGGTGCGGTTTTTGTGTCTCGCGCGAGGCTTCTGGTTATCTCTCATACTCACTACGGGAAACTGCTGATTTGCCGGGTGTAAAATAATTTGCCGGGAGCTTTTTATCGGGCACCCGGCAAAGGCATTCTTTACCGGGAGCCGGACAGAGAGACTCCCGGCAAAGAGAAACACCCGGCAAAGCAGCCTTTGCCGGAAACCAGGCACCCGACAAAGTTCAGCCGTCGGCAAAATTAATTCTTTGCCGGGAGCCGACACCCGGCAAAATATGACCGTCGGCAAAGCCGACCGGCGGAAAGGCAGCCACCTGCCGTCAGCCTTTGTCGGGTGCCACGCCGTTATTAGGCACCCGGCAAAGATTTTCTATTTTTTTTTAAAAAAGTCTTTGTCGGGTGTCATTTTTGGCACCCGGCAAATTAATTTGGTTTTTTTTAGTTTTTTGGCCCCATATTTTTTGGGGGCCTTGATACAGTAATTGAATCCAAATTTCAAAATTTGGGATAATTTTAAGTTTTTTAACTATATTTCCTTAATTATATTCCTTTGGTTGAATTTTTCCTACTACTCCAAATTTAAACTTGCAGGTACATTAAATAATAGAATTCAGTCTTTCCAAAAATGGTATTCATAATTTTTACCGTATGTTGATACCATATCCAAGACCTAGCATAAAATTTCGTGCATCATGATGTTGTAACATGAGGAGGTAATCGTAGAAAAAGTGTATTTTAATTATATAAAATCCAGACAATGTCTGAAAATCACGAAACTTGTTGATATATCTTGTTATGGTGTGTGGAGGCCGTGGTAAAAAATTGAGAAAGTTTCGAGCAAGTTGTGACGTTACATGTGTGAAACCCAGACATCTCCACATGTGATGACTTATGATCATATGTAGAGATGTTCGGGTTTTATAAATCCAAAGTTATAACTTGCTCGAAACTTTTTCAATTTTTTATGAGGGCGTCGGCACATGATAACAAGACACCCCAACAAGTTTTATGATTTTCGGACTTTGTTTGGATTTTTTATAATTTAAATACACTTTCCCTGTAAGTACACCGTCATCTTACGTCAACAAGATACACGAAATTTCATGCTAGTTCCTAGATACGGTCTCAATATAGGCTAAAAATCATGAATACTATTTTCTGAATGACCAAATTCTATTATTTTATGTACCTGCTGTTCAAATTTGGAATATTCGAAAAAAATTCAATGAAATAAAAATAATTAAAGAAATTTAGTAAAAGAACTTCAAATTATCTCAAATTTTGAAATGAAGTTTTAATTAATGTAGGAAAGCCCTAGAAAAAAAATGAGACCAGGAAGTTAAAAAAAAAATTAATTTGTCGGGTGCCAGGAGAGGCACCCGGCAAAGAAGCCTTTGACACCAGCTCTGTTCCCAGCCTCTCCCAGATCCGGGCACAGACCCCGACCGGAGGCCCGGCCATATGCGAACGGCCGTCCCCTTCACAGCAGCGGGTCGATGCACTCCAGGTTTGTCCCGTTTAACTGTTCGTACAATTATCCATGCATAACTTAGTTGCCTTTGAATCACTGAAACATATGGGTTGAAATGTTGCAGGCCGAGAACGAGAGGATGGCTCAGGAGCTGCGAGACCCGGCTGCGAGGACCGAGCAGGCCGAGCGGGAACGACAGGCCGAGCGGGCCGAGCGGGAAAGGCAGGCCAAGCAGTTGGCGGAGATTACGACGTACCTGCACAACATTGGCCATCTCACCGGTGTACAAGCGCCGCAGTTCACTCCACCGCCGCAAGTTTTCGCTAGCCCGGTGAGTTTGAAACCAAATTGCTTCGGTTTATGCTTTCAGTAGATGACCGCTCTAACGCATGCAATCTCTTGTCCTTTATGCAGCCCTCCGTCGGCGGGTTCGAATAACCCATCTCAGGCGCAAGCAGGCGACGGTGCTTTTCCTTCACCAGGCACTCAGTTTCCACCCCAGCTCTAGTTTGTTTATCATTTTCACCACTTGATGGACATGTGATGGACTGTGAATGACTATCGACTTGTGAAGATGAATATTGAACCTATTATGACCTTGTTTAGTTCGTAAAAATTTTCAAGATTCTCCTTCACATCGAATCTTTGGTCGCATGCATGAAGCATTAAATATAGATAAAAATAAAAACTAATTGCACAGTTTATCTGTAATTTGTGAGATAAATCTTTTGAGTCTAGTTACTCTGTGATTGGACAATGTTTATCAAATAAAAACGAAAGCGCTACAGTAGCCAAAAACCAAAGTTTTTGCGAACTAAACAAGGCCTATGTTTATGTCGTCGTGTATGTGAGATATTGTGTGCTTGTGATGTGATATATATGTGGATTTGAGTTTGTGATGAGATGGATGTGATATATATGTGCTATATTGTGTTTGTGATATCAGAGATGTGATATATATCTATTATATGTTGTGTTTGTGATTATAGAATCAAAAATAAAAATAAAAAAAATAATTTTAGAGCCTTTGCCGGGTGCCCTAGCTCTAGCACCCGGCAAAGCTGGGAATTTACATGTTCAGGCTTCCCAGCTTTGCCGGGTGTCAGGGCCAGACACCCGGCAAAGAATTATTTTTAAAAAAGTTGGAAAATCCTTTGCCGGATGTTGGCCGCCGGCAAAGAAATTCCAAAAAAAATCAAAAATCTTTTGCCGGGACCCTCTGACATGGCACCCGGCAAAGAATCGGCTGACGGCATCTCGCCGTGACGATCACTTTTCTTTGCCGAGAGCCTGGCTCAGCTCCCGGCAAAGACTTTGCCGGGTGTCCGACAAAAAGCTCCCGGCAAAGACAACTTTGTCGGGTCGTTTTTTGCCGGAGGCTCTTTGCCGGATGTTTTTGGTATTTTGCCGGGTGCTATTTGCTCTTGGCAAAGCGCCTAAATCCTGTAGTGACTTGTGCTCGAGCGAAGGAAACCAGACCTGGACACAAAATTATTGAGAACAAACGGATGGAGCTCAAGGCTTCTAGTTATCTCTCATACGTATGCTCGAGCGGAGGAAGCCGGAGCATGGAGGATGCACATGGGCAGCGGTAAGTTACAATAGAAATGGACACACGGAGTAATCACGGAGGAAGCCGGAGCATCGAGAGGATGCACATGGACAATGGTGAGAAGTTACCCGAAATGGACGGACAGAGCAATCATAGAGAATTACAATAAAAACTGATCCATGAGAATAATAATTGAAGAGTTCAAGTATCACATTGACATGGTGACATTTAATTTGTATTGACAAAGGGGACTAGTGGCTAATGAAGTGTGACAAAAACGACGGTAGCTGCACGGCCTGACCATGACTCTCACACGGTCCAGTAGGCAAGTCACTTCTTTTTTTTAGAGCAAATATTGTCAGACCACTTTATAGAAAACACAGACAGAAAAGAACAAAGAGACGGAACAAATTAAAATAGTCACCTCCATTCGAGCTAAAGAAGATTCAAATGTGGAAGAGAGAGCCTACAGCCAAAGCCTCCTCAAAAAATTGAGATAAGCCATTTTTCTTTATTGTTCATTTTGGAACACCCCTGTTAATTATTAGTCATGCCATATGTGCCGAGTTGAATACCCCGCCATTCCACCAACCATTTGCTCTTTTCCATGGATAAGTGTTTATTTCCCTTGAAATAAAGAATTGTGCCTTCCATTCAGTCTCATTTGCAGGGGTGCAAACCCCTCCAGTTTATTCAAAAAAAAAATTCAGTCTCATTCCAAAGACTAGCTTTTGAAAAGAAGCTTTTTAGAAAAGGTTTTGCGAAGATATTTCATTGTATATGTTGGATTGGTCCCACTTTGGTTATGGGAAGAGAGTTGACTTGACTTAGGACGTGTTTCGTTTGTGTTGTTAAAGTTTAATAGGTACCGTAGTATTTTCGTTTTATTTGGTAATTAGTGTTTAATCATGGACTAATTAGGCTCAAAAGATTTGTCTCACAAATTACTCTCTAGCTGTGTTTTTAGATTCGTAAATAGTCTATATTTAGTACTTCATACATGTGTTCAAACATTCAATGTGACGGGCGATAAACTTTAACAAGGCAAATCAAACAGGCTTAATGTGTGCGCGCGCCGCGTGGTGTGGGGTGAGTGGGCTGTATCGCTGTGGGGTCTATACGAACTCTTAGGTCTAGCTTTTGGGTGGAAAAAAACCTATATATACATACCGGTGTTCGAGATAGTGAGCATCTCTAAGAGTTTGCTATTTTTTACTTGCTAAATCTTATGATTTGTCAACTCCCGCAACAATATGGGGAGTAAAAAAAATAGCCCATCTCTAAGAGTTTGCTATTTTGGACTTAGCAAAGTAAAAAAAAGAAGACCCACAAGATGGTTTTTTTCCCGGGTGCTACTGAATTCGCGCGCTTCCCCTCCTCCCTTTCGCGCAAACGATTTCGCCACCGCATCGTAGCTTCATCGATCGGTTCCCTGGCGTCAGACCTAGCGCGAACCCTAGAAGGATGATGACTACCCACAGTGCCGGCCTTACCCTATGTAACATCCCAAAAATTCACATTCAAAAATCACTCGCATTAAAAATTATTTTCAAAATATATTTCAAAAACTATAAAATAATTTGAGCTCTATAGTATCTCCATCTAATCCATCCATATTTTTTCGCGCACAAATAACAGCGAGTACCAGTAAGCTTACATGCAAGAAAACATAGCAGTGCACCTACACGAATATATATCTCATGCCTGCATGCAAGGACACGGTGATTAGGCACCGTCCATTTGCATGCACCTGCATGCAAGGACACGGTGATTAGGCACCGTCATTTGCATGCATCGTGCATGCAAATTAGGCACCGACCATGAGCTACCGTAGCATTTTTAATGGCACGCAGCTGAGCGCTTTGGCCTATAAAAAACCAGCCTCGGGTGCTCACTCTCACCACCCGAGAAGCACGTTCACTCACTCGCTCACTCACTCTCACTTCGCGTATACCGTATACGACCATACGCACAAGCCGAGCTCGACTGTCCTCGCAAGACGAGGTAAGCAGCTCATGAGCATCTCCTTGCTCTTCTCTGTCTTTCTGTAGTATTTTTTCTGTATTTTTCCTTGTATTTGTCTGTACCGATTCACTGCCAAAAACTCCACGAATAGAGCCATGACATACAGAAGAGCTCTAATGACCCCTGCTAATTTCTCTCTAACCACGCATGCGTGGGCCATAAGCATTAACTCCAAATAGTACATGCATGCATGCAACATGCACTACCAGCCAAGCAAATGCCCACGTGAAGCATCCATTTCTTAATCACCGTTAGCCTTTTTCGCATGATTAAAGTCCAGCCATTTTACAAATACCACATGCTAACTCTGATTTCAATAATTCTTTTTCCTAAATTCATCTAAAATAATGATCTACCTCCCATATTAATTTCATGATTTTTAGAGCTTATTTGAATTTATGTGATTATTTATCTGTGCTTGTTGTCTGTGTCGTTCGTCGCGTATTTTAGTTGACGGAGTGAATGAGCCGTAAAACGAGAACGTTGGAGACGAGTACCGCGAGTTTGACGCCGAGGACCCGGACTGTCAGCAAGAGTTTGCTGAGGACGCCGACGGAGGCAAGTCCAACCGATCCCCTTTGATGCATATTGATCCTATTTTTAAACACAACCCGTAGAAGCCGTTTTAAATATTGCATGTACGATATATGTACGAAGTATTTTTGCTGCTTAGTTAAAACCTGTTGAATAGCCATCATTGAATTGATATTACCCGGTAATTGTCTTGTTCGAACCTAGGAACAAATAATATGCTATGACAGAAATATTATTATTTAGTATGCTTAGGACTTGTTACTCATCCTGGATACCCATCGCTATATTTTCTCAAATATAATGATTTTAAAAGTAAATGGTGTGAGTGGTGAAAATAAATTGTGGATATTGTGAAAGGGTTAATGAACAAGTTATGGATGTGATTACTATGGAGATGGGACGGATGTGATCTCTTTTGGGGATGCCCTGGTGTTGTGGCTTATACCTTACGGGGTTAAGCGTGAAAATATCCGCCTTGTCTCGATTAAGGACTGAGTTGATGATTCATCTTGCCTAACTCATTTATCGTACAACCACTCGCCTTGCATGGGAAAGGCTTAGTCTAAATCCCTCTAGTTAGTATGGCAATCACCTGGAGGCAGGTGTGCAACGGGACACTAAGTGATGTATGTGAAATTGTGGAAATATATGAAAAGAGCTTTGTGAATTATTGTGGTATCATGAGATGTGGCCTTAGTGTTCCCGTGGTGAGCGCCATTACTTAGCTACGGAGGGTAATGACTTTGATGGATCTGTGCTTGCACGACGGTGTAAGTTATGGTATCCTACTTGTGGGAAAAGTGTACAACCTCTGCAGAGTGTAAATCTATCTGGATAGCCGTGTCCGCGGTCTCGGACGGGTTATGGTTTGGTTTCAACAACTAGATGGTTGGGATGAGTGAAAGCATGTGAGAGAGTGTGATTTTAGAAATAAATGGTTGACTGCCATTGTGTTGTGGGAACAAGGGTTCAACAACACTTAAAATTGTGATCAAAACCTCATTTTCAGAAATACTATCATATGTGGAAAAAGAGTTCTTTTACAACAGTATTTGTGAAGTAAAACCTTGCATGTGTAAAAAGATAGCTTTATGCAAATAAAACTAAGCCTCATCCTTGATTTATCCATATGCATATATATTGTTATCCCCTTCCGTAAGGTAAGGTTGGATTTGCTGAGTACTTTGTACTCACCTTTGCTTTATTAAACAGAGGAAGATCCGGACTTTGATCCTGAAGTGGCGTTCGAGTAAGGTCGTGTCTGCACCCAACTAAGCATGTGGCATTGGGACTCGTCAGATGTTCGATTGTGATATCGTTTGTTTCTGGGTCCTTTGGACCTATGTTGTATTTTGGTGTCTTATTATTATAGCGTGTCTTCCTTGTCCACGCTTACCGAGACTACTGCGCTGAAACTTATCTGATGTAATAAATGTGTTACTAGCCTCCTGGGACTAGTATTGTATCACATTTGAGTTCCTAGTTTACCAGGGGCGCTTCACCCTAGCATACACCGACCATCCTAGTTGTGCATAAAGATTGACGATGGGAAAAAGAGGGAACCACGTACCTGAACGCTGGACGGCCTAGCTTCGCGTCGAAGAGAAATGAAGAACAGTGTGGTGCGACCTTTTCTTCACGCAGACGAAGGAGGCGCGCCCTTTTCTTCGCACGCACGGGGGAAGGAAATGCGCAAAGGCTTCGTGTGCGCGGGGAAGGAAACGTGACATTAGAAATAGTGATGGCAAGTTGATATGTTAAGTTGTTATTTTTGAGCGTCGGAAATCATGATATACCAAGTTGCTATTTTTGTTAAGTTGATTCGCCTAACTGTTGGAGATATTTTTTTGTTTTGCTAAAATTATATGGATGTCAAGTTGTTTTGCCAAACTCTTGAAGATGGTCGGTATCTATATATAACCAACCCAATAAATAAGTCGCTAATTGCAGTTTTCTTAACGGAACCACATCTGAGGATGGTTGAAGAGCACGCTACAGTGCTCTCTGATTTCTATAGCAGTGGCGCTTGGTAATTTCTTTTCTACTATAACTGTTACATTTTTTATATCAAAGAATAAAAGCAAAAAAAAATCACCATTAGCTTGTAACTTCAGTTTCCCTACAGTTTTTTTTTCCTGAAAGTTGCTGACTTTCCGGTCAAAAATAATGGTAACAAATCATATGCAGAGATACCTGTGTGGTGGCCTAATTGGCTTTCACGTGATTTGCAGTGATGGGTGAAAGTTTTTCTTTTCTCAGGCCTGTTTAGTTTCTAAAATTTTTTTTGGTTCGAGACACTGTAGCACTTTCGTTTGTTTGTGATAAATATTGTCTAATTATAGACTAACTAGACTCAAAATATTCATCTCGCGATTTACAAGCAAACTGTGTAATTAGTTTTTATTTTTAATTAAAATTAATGCTTTATACATGTGTCGTAAGATTCAACGTAATAGACAATCTTGAGCAAACTACGATGCCGGCAAGCGGCAAAATGCAGTAACTAGTCATATCACACGCTAAATGACGATACCCGTGCGGCGTCAGGGCTGTTACGTCACTCCGGGGGCATGATGACAGAAGCTCCCAATAGTTCGGCCTTGTTTAGTTCATTCCGAAATCCAAAAAGTTTTCAAGATTCCCTGTCACATCGAATCTTGCGGCTCATGCATGAAGCATTAAATATAGACGAAAATAAAAACTAATCACACAGTTTGACTGTAAATCACGAGACGAATCTTTTAAGCCTAGTTAGTCTATGATTGGACAATATTTACCACAAACAAACGAAAGTGCTACAGTTCCGAAAACTTTTCAGTTTTCGGAACTAAACAAGGCCTTCATTGTTTTTCTTCAAAAAGGCATTTGAAGCCCATATGTGTCTCGTGCCGGTCGGTTATTTAGCCGTGTCACGTCTTAGAATGGGGAGATATATATGTGGGAAACTATTATCAGTTGCCTTTGAGCACAAATGGACTTTTGATGCTTTCTTTACTGCATACAGCTAGCGTGGGTGGCACAAGTTTGGGTGACGTTTAGATCATCACATGGTTCCACACACACCGCTTTGGGGACTGGAGTACTACTGATATCATTAGCATTTGCACCACTACTTTGTTATATATTATACAGTTGGGTCCTTGTCCCAACCAATACATGTAAGGTGTTATTTGCGTTATGTTTAGTTTTTCATAGATGCCCTTATGTAGGCCTATACAATGCTCAAAGCAGGTCTAATATTTCCATTATTGGTAATACACCAAAATTTAGTTGTATTATTAGGGACTACAGGCTTCCAGAAACTGATCAGACCCACAAAAATAGTTTTTGCTAATCTCCCCACCTGTATTATTAGAACATGGAGGTGGCAATATGCGTACAATGTAACCAACCAAAAACAAATTCTCCATTGTTTTTGGTCCGATTTGTAAATTAAGTAAAAAATGATTTCTAGATGTGGTTATATTTTTCGTCCACCTCTAGAAATTAATATCTAGAGGTTGTCTATATTAGACCGTCTCAAATTCGATTTTATAGTCACCGGATAGTTGCCTATACACATTATTAATTTTTACAGACACAAACATAGGCGAGTGGAGCTCTAACCGCCTCTAAAAAAACCTTCATTAGCTGTAAACTTCAGCACTAAGTGAAGAAGCCACAGCAATAAAAAAAAACTGGACCGGTAGGGGAAGAACTGCCCCTACGGCATTGCACTTGAGACGAAAATCAGTTGTACCAATCTCCAGTTAATTTTCCATATAAGATTAATCTTTTATTCTAGCTAATTTACTATGGAAATTAAGATTTAATAAAAAAAAGTTGAGCCAAACCCAACAAGATAGCTAGCTCTATATATATGTTCACGCGACTAAATGTATGTCCTGTTGTACGGTACATGTATGTTTGTTAGGTTATATCTATATCTATATTTATATCTATATCTATATCCATATTTGTACATAGTATTAGAAAGTGAGCATTTTTTCTCTATATCATTTTTTACTTTCCGCAGTACCCTCGTGCCTCTCATGTCCTGTGTTTATACGAGTTGGAAGCACATGTGCATTTGTGCGCTTAGTTACGATTTCAATACTTAGATAGATACGCTACCGTTATATAAATCTCTGAACAAGTCACTTAAGGTATTGTGCAACGAAGTACTCCCTCCATCCTTTAAGTTATTTCAAGAATTTTAGAGGTTCAAAGTATCTCAAGTTTGATCAATTTTATATAATAGTAAAATAACATGCATAATATCAACTTAGGTTCTTTATTAATTATATTTGGGAAATTTTGCTGGAGGACATTGTCAAAATACATAATATGCTGATGGACACCGTAACGAGTGACATTTGCCCAGTACCATTATCTTTGCTGTAACACACCGTAGCTATTATTTTAATCATTTCTCAAATTCACGATGAGAGAGGGTGAGAGAAATGACTTTGTTGACCGCGTCCTCAACCTTTAGTTGTCTACCATTTTTTGTCGTAACACACTGTTGACGTCTTATCTTCTCCGACGAGGCCTTCCTCTACCTCGGGTCATCGCTCCTTCCGCCATCACCAGCAACGGCGCGACTAAGCGGGTCCGCTATAGACTAAGCGCCATCACCAGCAACGTGCGTGACCCATGCCGCTCCACTCGTCACCTGCTCCCCTGGTCTCCCGCGCACCAGATTAGGCCTGCCATGGCATGCACGACCGAGCTCCATGACCCAATTCGTCCCCTCTTCTCTCTCGGCCTTGTAAAAGGGCATCGAAGCCCTGCACAAGTATGCCACCACCGCCTAGATCCTCCCCACCCCCTCTCCCATCTTGCAGCGCCCTCAGCTGTCGTCGCCGCCATGGCTGATCCTAGCCCAAGCTCCTGATCTCCAAATTCCAACCACATCTCGCCCCACCGTTTGCACCCTCGGTCTCGCAGAAGCACACAGAACCCACAACTTCGTCGGCCTCGCCAGGTCATCCTCCACACTCACCGGCGCACCATTTTGACCGGCTAGAGCCCTGCTTCCCCAACCTCGTGCGGTGGTGGTGTGGTCTCCGTGGCATTGTGTGGCGGCGGCGCGTGGCCCTTGGGCTCGCGCCAGCAACGGCGAAGCGAGGTCTCTGGCCTCCCGCGGCGGTGGCCATGGAAGGCCCCGTTGGAGAAGACAAGAGCCGACAGTGTGTTACGGCAAAAAATGGTGGACAGCTGAAGGTTGAAGACGAGGGCAACAAAGTTATTTCTCCCACCCTCTCTCACTGTAATCTGAGAAATAAATAAAATAATAGCTGCGGTGTGTTACAGCAAAGAACCCTAAATTTATAATGGTACTGAGCAAATGTCGCTCGTTGTGGTGTCCATCAGCATATTATGTATTTTGATAATGTCCTGCAGCAAAATTTCCCATTATATTTTCATAGTACATCTATTTTATATGTTATAATTTTTTTATAATTCTTTCTATAATTTTGGTCAAACATAAAATACTTTTACTTTTCAAGATTCTTTCAATAACTTATAATTTAGGACGGAGCGAGTATATACGATATAAGAATCTTTAACCAAAACATCAATGCTGGGAAAAGCAAAAAAAAAGTGAAATCCCCTCCAAATCGGTCAATAGCGCCGGCTCTGCAGAAGCGGGCTTGGCGAACTGTACCCCAACGCGCGGTGCAGCGGCTGTGGCGGCAGCGGCTGCGCACCGTCCCGACACGCGCCGGCGCCGCTGTTGCAACTGCAGGGGTCCGCTATCGGTGGCGGGGACAACGCCCGAGTCTTCTTGTGCGGCGCCGAGCCACCGGCACCCGCGGTCACCGCCGTCATCTCAAGCACCTCCTCGCACCCGCCGCACCGCAGCCTGACGACCTTTTCACGTGGCAGCCCCGTCGTGGCCGGCGCCTGCAGCAGCTCGGAGCAGCTCCCGCAGACTAGGAACGGCGCGCCGCCCATGACCGGGCGGCAGTGGTTCTTCCGCCGTTCGCTGCGGTAGCCCCCAGAGGACGACAAGGAGGAGCCGGTGCTGCTCGCGTTCCGGCGGTGACCGCGCCCATCGATGTGCAACGCCCGCGCTCGCGCGAGCTGCGACTCTAGCTGCCGGAACAAGTGGGCGTCGCGCGGCGCAGACGCTCTCCTGCTGCTGCTCGACGCCGGCTCGATAGCGGCGGCGATCAGTCCTCGGAGGTTGTCCAGCGCGTTGACCAGATCGTTGCTGAACGCCGGGTCCCTCAGCGGCGACGGCGCGACGCCATACGGCTCCTGTCCTGACGAACCGATCGGTGTCTCGAACGCTTGCGATCCCAGGAGCGATCTCCGGCGCGGCCGCAGCCGCCGCCGCTCGCACGCGTTCCACGGCGAAGAGAACCCTTCCTCCGCCTCCGAATCCGTTGTCATCAGCATGCCGTAACGAAGAACGCTGGAATCAGAGTCAGAGCCCGACGGGCGCCTCGTTCGTCGGGAGAACGGCCGGAGCCTATCTTGATCAATTGAGTCAGCGAAGCCATCGTCACATCGGGCACCACTAGGTGCGCCATTGCTAAGAGAATGACGCCGCCGTACGGAACCGAATCCTCCATCTGGTGCCGGCGCGGAGGAACGCGGAGGTGCAATAATGTCATGGTGGAATAACAGAGGCTGATCGCCGTCGAGGTCGACACCCGGAGCAAGCTTGCTGTGACAGCTTTCGAGTTCATCGGAGAACACCGACGCAGTGTCCACTGAGAGGATCTCATGCCTGCTCAGGGCCTGGTCGATTTCTTCCGTCGGCACAGTGTTCTTGCCTGCAGATTGCAGAGAAGCAAGAAATCCGCACACATCTGATAAGGTACACAAAATGGTTAAAAAAAAAAACTCAGTGTTTTCAGGGATTAAATTACAGGACGTGGCACCTCTGATCGGGGTGCGGCATTTGCTGCAGAAGAAGATGGCCGCTTCAGGGTTCTGGTAGATCATGGTGCGGCAGTATGGGCACCGGCCAAACCGCATTTTGATCTCTCCCGACTCCATCATCATCGTGGTTTTCCTGTGAAAGGTTCAGAGAGATTGGTGAAGGAAGGCTCGGGGTCGGGGGAATGGTTCAGGCTTCGGAGGCTTTCACAATATCAACATGCTGCGGATTGATCAATGGAATGCGCCATGGTTTAAGCTAAACATTTCCAATCAATCAGCGAGACCTCCATTTGGAGAACTGTAGGCTTACAGGTCAAAGCTTGTCGAAGGGGATTGTGTTCTTCCGAACGTGGCCAAGACCAAATGCCAATGCAGAAGCCACGTCGGGAATAAATTAAAATAAAGCTGCAACAAGCACACCTGATTGTGAAAGTTTCAAAATGCTTCACCACAATCTATCGGCTTGGAGAGAAGGATATCAACGGCATAAGCAAGACGCCGCTGTGCGGGAGAGACATCGCTGTAAGGGTTTCTGAAACTTGAAGGCAAAGGGAGAGCAGCACGGAGAACGAGTCTCAACGTTCTTGGGCCAGTAAGGACACAGCAATCAGATTAAACTTTTTTAATGGCAATCATTAGGAGGTTGGCACAGTTTGATGCTTGAAAACGGTGGTGGAGTTGGGATGCATGTAGGTAGGGGTTGTTGGCCCCCTGCCAGAGAAAAACTTGTAGATTGGGGCACGGTCCAGAATTCCTGACGTGGTGGTCAGTCATGCACTGTACTCCCTCCATCCAAAACAATGGTATTCTACGAGATGTCAATAACTCTTAAATTTAACTAAATGTATAAAAAGTATCAGTAATAAGTATTATTAGATAAAAATCATAACAAATCTACTCGCTGAATGACATAGATGATTAGAGTAACTTGCCAACTTTTGTTCCTATCCTAAAACAAATATCAGTCCTAGTAAATAAAATCTGTGCCCAGCATGCATCCATTGTATATTTTCACAGTTAATTTCCTATTTTCTCTCTTCGTGCCACTAGTTTCCGGTGAGCACAGAAACTTCTGCAGAACTGGTTGGGGATGCACACTTCCTCTGGTGCTTTGCCCCTGGTACCACCAGAGTTTTCTGGTAGCTGTAAAACCCTTCTGCAGCTCGATACCCGGCCTAAGCTCCGATGTTGATGTCTTCCATGCACCAAAGTTATACGGTGACTCTAGAGCCGCTGAATCTTATGTGATGCACCTCTTTTTTTTATGCATGCGCAGTTACTCGGTGCACTCTGACCTCCTTCACTGTAGGTTCTTCGTGGCTTCGTGTTCGGGTTTTTTCTACTTGATGTATTGGACTTCTAGCATGTTTTGTACGATTTTCTGAACTACTCCGTAGTCTTCCTTGAGGTGTTGATCACTTGATCTTCACGTCCTCTGAGTCCAATCCATCCGACATTAGTCCATTCGATCATGTTGCCAATCAACCACCAAAATCAACTATGGCCCATGCTAGGTGACATTTTTCTGACACCAGGACCTGCCGCCTCACCTCCTGTCATACCTGCGAGTGCTTGGGAGCCACAACGCCCGAATGGCATGCCGCTGTGTGAGCCTAGCTCCACTGCCATGAGGTTGTTGCCCTTCCTCCCCGCCCTGACGTCCCCCCGATGGCGCCTAGTCCTCCACCTCACCGCCATTGGCATGGGCGCATCTGGCCTAGCCCCTCTTGCTCTGCTCCAAACTGGAGGGAGGAAATGAAGAGACCAAAGTATGGGCCCAGGGTAACAGTGAGACAAGCTGAGAAACGTTGGAGCTTGAGCTCTACCAAACACATTACTGGAATCCCAATTCCAATGCATAGCTGCTCCATGGTAGAGGTGATGCTCTAGAACCGTTTTCAAAGCTAGAACTCTGTCAAACAGACCCTTTATATGTATGTATGGAAGCATTCATGATAGAGCAATCCAAAATGGGAGTTGGTAGGAAAGGTATGGTGAGCACCATACCTTGCGATTTGAAAGCTCATCCCCTGGTTTCATGGATTTTGCCAAAAACCATTTGGATCAGCTAATTCCATCAAAGAGATGCGAACAACAGGATATTTATCACTAAAGAACAAAAAGAAGTGTCTCACCGTGAAAAGCAAAGCCAAGACAAATACATCGATGACATGGTCTTACAATGAAAATTTGTAAATTGAAGACACTCCAACTGTCCGAACAATTTCCACATATTTTGCATATATGACTCGATATTGCTTCGTGCATACCAATTGGTCTTCCTCGTTTCTTTTCTTTTTGGTCCTTTTCATATATGTAATGGCTATATATATGCACCAGCTTGGTGTATATGTGGTTGCAGGGATTTTCTTATTTCATACTACATTGGAATGAAATAAAAGTTCTTCATAAAAAATGTCTGAACATTTCCATGTGCCTTGGTGAAACAGGCAACTATAGTCTTTACCTCGTGGCAGGACCTGTAGCCATCATTGGCACCATTTCAAATGCACTGCTCTGGCTCATGTCAGTGGATTGGTTAGCAGCAACGTGCGCATTGGTCGTCGTGTCGCCGCTTTCTCCGTCGGAGAAGAAGCTTCTGCTGGCGTCGCCCCCGGTGCGCCCCTTCTCGAGGTCGAGGCACTCTAGGAGCTGCGCCACCACGTCGGTCATGGCGGGGCGCTGCGCCGACGCCTGCTCGGTGCACTGGAGCGCGACCTCCGCGGCTTTCCACACGCTGTTGACATCATGGTTGCCTCCCATGGACGCGTCCACCACGCCCTCGATGTCGCCGCGTGCCAGGTGCTGCCGTGTCCACTGGATGACGCTGGTGGGCTGAGGCGGGTCGTGCAAGATAGGAAGCCTCCCTGTGACCAGTTCTAGCAGCACCACGCCGAAACTGTACACGTCGCTCTTAGTGGTTGGCTGCATTGTTGCGTGATACCTGCATATGTCCCTATGATCGTCAACTATACTGTACCGGGTCGTTGTTGGTAAAAGCAAATCTCTAAGTCATGGCAGTACTATTAGCTGATTTATTGTGAGAGAAAATAATTGTTGAATGGCTGACGGGTTCAGCTAATAAGCTCAAGCGAACAGGGGCAGAAATGGATATACCCATTTATCAGTCTTGTTGTATCCGCTAAGTTTGAATATGGATACTATAATGGATATACCTAAATCTGCTATTATTATATTTTCTCTATCCAATTTATATATGTAGTTGAAAAAAACATAGAATATCCGGCAATTATCCGTACCCATAAAGAATATGAACTTAGTGAATGAATATTTTAGAAGTTTAGTTTATCTTTATGGCCAATGATATTAGTTTCAATATTATTAGTGGTTATCCATTGAGGCCTTGTTTAGTTTCCCAAAAATTTTGCAAAATTTTTCAGATTCTCCGTCACATCGAATCTTTAGAAGTATGCATGGAGTATTAAATATAGATGAAAATAAAAACTAATTACACAGTTTGGTCGAAATTGACGAGACGAATCTTTTGAGCCTAGTTAGTCCATAATTGGACAATATTTGTCAAATACAAACGAAAGTACTACTATTCCTATTTTGCAAATTTTTTTGGAAGTAAACAAGGCCTGAAACTATAAATTATCTCTGTGACTAATGATATTAAACTCAATATTCCTATTGGTATATATGATTAATTTAAATTTAGTTTGAGCCTTATATATTTGTTGCTTTATTTTTTTATTTTTTTGATGTGTTTTTCATACTTTAATTTATATATTTATGATAAATATTTATGCATTTACTGGAATATTTATTCATATATTCAGTTATGAAATATTTATTGATAAATGTGTTATTTTTGATGAGCTATCGTTGTCTACATGTGATGTACTCCCTCTATCTCAAATTATAAGACGTTTGACTTTTTTATCCAAGTTTGACCACTCATCTTATTCAAAAAAATATGCAAAATAGTCAAATTTAAGTCAACCTTGAAGAATTTTAATTAATAAACCAAGTCACGACAAAAGAAGTGATATTTTGTATAAATTTTTAAATAAGACGAGTGGTCAAACTTGGTATAAAAAAGTCAAACGTCTTATAATTTAGGATGGACTGAGTATATTCATACTTTAATACCTACTAGCGCAATAATATTGTTCTCCCACAACTATCGATAAAACAAATAGATAGTCGATATCAACTAAATTATGTAGATATTTGGATACAAGTTTGAATTCAAACTATCCGTTCTAGCCTATTCATATTCAAGAATATTCAAATTTGTACTTTTATCTGGCAAAAATGTAGATCTGAGATATCAAACTAAAATATATCCGAATTCTATCAGTGTCGCTGTTCCACTCCCACCCCTCTAACTTCGGAGTTACTGATGGATGAAAGAAGCATAATTTCATGATCATGGACGTACTCTGGATCGACGTATCCTGGCGTGCCAACAAGCCTATTTGTGGACGCATGAGTGTAGATGTCACGATCCAAAGCCTTTGATAAGCCAAAATCAGCAACCTTGGCCTCCAGTTTCGCATTCAGTAGGATGTTGGATGTCTTCACGTCCCTGTGAATGAGAGGCGGGTTGCAGCCCTTGTGCAGATACTCTAGCCCTACATTACATGTCGATCATCACTCACTCCTAGCACAACAACAAATATGGCTTATTGCAGATGAAATTTATGGAAGTGTACCTTGCGCTGATTCCAGTGCGATTCGAAGTCTCTGCCCCCAAGTCAAGTGTTTTCCTACAGATAGAAGAATGGTAGCATGAGAAATTCAGATCATTGGGGGAAAGGGAGCCTTCCCTCCAGGTCATCATTGGTCATAATTAACGTTCCAGGTCCCAGACTAGGAAGGCAGAGAAGTTGATCCTCTCACTGTGCAAACCGAAGGAAGTTAAACTGCTAAACAATATACTACGTACCTGCAATGTGCTCTTGCAGGGATCCTTCTGACATGTACTCATAGACGAGCGCCATGTACACCCCATCTTTGCAGTAACCGATCATGGACACGAGATTCTTGTGATGGATCCGTGTCAAGATTTGTGCCTGGAGAGGTGTCCAGATCGAGATCATGATGACTAGTAGTCCATTTCCAAGGAAATACGAATTGGACCTGTCACTGGAACTATGAATTGCATGCGTCTGAAAAGTAAAAAGAGATGGCTACCTCCGTGAGGAACTCCTTGGCACCCTGATTGGACGACTGAGACCTCATCTTGACCGCCACCTGAGTGCCATCCTCCAAGAAGCCCTCGTAGACGTATCCAAAGCCGCCCCGCCCAATTACACGCTGGAAGTTGTTGGTCATCATCTCTAGGTCCTCGTATGTGAACCGGCGGTTCTCAAGCTGCAGCGAGCTGCGTCTGTGTTCGTCGCCTGCAATTGGAGCAAGGCTCATCGAAGTCTTGTCCCGGGGCTTCATGGAGACGTCCACTGACCCTGAAATGCACCGGCAGATCCGTGGTCCTAGCTCGTTCAGGATGCATGGCCGATGGCAAAGAGGAGATGGCTACTAGCATCAGTCGATGTTTTATAAACTTATTACCTCGCTTATTTCGCCGCAGCAGCAAACAACATAGCAGGACTGTCAGTGCCACCACAACCAGAGCCATAGGAACAGCGACGTAGATGGCTAGCTTGCTCTTATTACCTTTCGTCGTCTGACATGAATCTTCGTTGGTGCAAAGGTTTGGATTATCGGCATAACTACACACAGATGAGAGAAAGTCAAGATACTGTCAGGCAGGAAAGGCGGTATCATGCATATGCATGTCTGCTGGAACAAAATCAAAGAGGATCCGGGAATGGAGACATTAGATTCAAGGAGCCGTCTTGGATTTTTTTGAGAAGTCCAGGGGGGATTGATCCGCTGAGCTGATTCCCGGTCAAATCTCTGAAAAGGTGTAACATTTATGTGAGCCAATGTGATGCTGACGAATGCATATTGGTTCATAAAATAAATTGAAATTAAAATAGCAGGAAACTAAAGTTTGGAACATGCAGAATTTGTCGAGTTAGCAGACTTACAGAGTTGTCAGTGACGGTAACTGTGACAGGGCGCTAGGAATTGAGCCCGTCAGGTTGTTGTGTGACAAATCCCTGCAAAGATACATGGGTCGTGTCTTGAGATTACTATATGACTACGAGGTTGAAATTAGCAGATCAAGAACTCCACACGTACAAGGATTGGACGGCCTTGAGATTTGCGAAAGCAGATGATATGTCACCATTCAGACCACTGAAAGACATGTTTCTGCAAAATATAGGATTGGACGCGGTTTAAACACGATCCGCGGCTACTCTATATGCAAACCATGCATAGTCGTAAAAGCCAAGTGTTCTGCGTAGATGTCTCATGTGAACCACTTACACGCCAGTAATTTTTGGAGGACTGGAAATGGCATAGCTGCACGTCAGACCATCCCACCTAAAAGTCTCCGCAACGCACGGGTCTCCCATCCAGTTTTTCTTCACCTGATACTTCGCCTTGATAGCCATCATAGCAGAGACTGTTCATTGTATTATACTCAAGTTGAGTTTCAATTCATCTGGTATATATGGTACTCCCTCCGTTCCAAATGACCAAATTATAAGTCATTACAATAATTTTCTTGTAAAGTCAAAGCATCTCAAGTTTGACAAAAAAATACCTATAAAATAATAACATTTATGATGCAAAATAAGTATTATTAGATTCTTTATTAATTATATTCTCATAGTATACCTATTTGATGTTATAAATTTTTATAATTCTCTCTATATTTTTTGTTAAACTTAAGATATTTTGACTCACCAAAAAAGTTAGAATGACTTATCATTTAGAACAGAGGAAGTAAGCCTCTGTCTATATATATAATTATATATATGGACCCATGCATGCACGTACATACCGTCCTCTGAGTCCGTGCCAACATTGGTAGTGGAGATGACAGTGAAAACCTCGGCGGCGTTGATGATAGGTGGGAGCATTGAGGTGGCTGTCTTGACGATGGAGACATTATATTGGATTTGGTTGGTATAGGGGTTTGTACCGAAGATATAGCCGCTGTAGAGATGCTTTGGCGTGTAATCTTGATACCACAACTTGTCGTTGATGTTGATGTTAAACTGGCGTAATCCACCGCCCTGCAGCACATCAGAGAAGTGGAAGACCGGTATGTACCCAAGCGACGGGCCCTTGGATTGCAGCTTAGAGTCCCAATGTAAGTTGATGCTGTTGGCAGTGTCACGCGGCGTGATTGCTGTTTGCATCACCTTTGACGGCGCCTCGAAGAGGTCTTTGTATTCGTTCTCCACTGTTTCTATCGTGGATATCACGGTCCAGTCGGTGACGTCAATTATAGGTATCCATATTCTGTCATATGGATCATGAGGGTACCTGAACATTCAATTGTTTTCACGGACAACAATTTCTCAGTTTAAACTAATGGATGACATTTTTTAAAGTGACTTTGGGCCACAAGGGACGATTCAGACCCAGCCGAGATTTTCAAAAAAAAAACTTTCACCAATATGATTTTGATTGATGCTTAACCTGGTCGGCATCAACATTTCCCTAGCTAGGTTACTAGGTATGGGATCAGTCAGGTTTTGCTGGTGTTTGAATATATTGGTTGTTTATGATTGTAGTTAGATATTGCTATATGTATCCGGTGAGGCAAATAAACATATTTAGCAGTGTGCAGTTTGCATCTAAAAATGTATCCATGAGATAATTTACACTTAGTCTCTAAACTCTATATATACCGTTTGAGAGGCTTAATCAATCTAATCCACACATTATATCCAATCAATCTGCTATGCTTTCATGGTATCATGAGTTAGGGTCTTATTCTATAGCTGAGACTTCTATTGTTGCTGCCACCACCATTGCCCTCCCCCCAAAGGAGATTAATCTCCATCAAGGGCAACACCCCTTAGTTAGATTAGGACTGATCTAGCTGATCATACCTATGTATTATCATCAAGCAGCATGAGGACGTATCTTAAGGCATCTTCTAGTCCACATTGTTAGGCCCATCAACCATGAGCACTACTGAATATGTGACCATCTCGCACCCTAGTTTGTGCACCATGGTTGTCACCATGGGGGCTACACTCAAGAGTTCCATCACTGGCTGGGATGCGTTAAGCTTAGTTGCGTCGTGGTTCTCCAAGGGGATGCTATTGTTATTCTTTTTTCAATTAAAGGTCGAGGTTGTGTAGCCCTATTAGCCAATTCCTTGATCTTCAATCGTCAACACTCTAAGAATGGGGTTACCATTACATAACCTACTAGGCAGCAATAACACTACTATATATAACACTACTACTGGTCAAACTATCTCCATGGTCATTGCCTATCAAGGCTGACGCCACCCATGCTGCTAATCCTTATTACCTTGGCTCTAGATTGGATTCTGTGCCTACTACCGCCACCTCAGGACAACATTATCAGCAACGTGGCTGAATTGATGCTAGTGTGTGAGCAACCTTGTCTACCTTCACCATTTGATTGACTCATCATTCTACTTCAGTCCTACTTTGGTGATAATGTGTACTCGTGCATTTCTGTCATGCCTTCCTCTGTGGTCCGACCACGTTGACCTCAGCCTTGGCTACTTGGTGATGAAAAGATCCACTGTATGCATGAGCTACTCATTAGTTCTATTCATGTCACAACATCTGCAATGAGATTAAATGCATCGAGGTCCCCATATTGGGTTTCAGTGATTGATGAGCGATGGCTAACTTTTACAGGGTTGATGACAAAAGTTTAGTCACTTTAGGCCACATGGTTATCGTGGCTCCTGGAGATTGGATTTGGCAATCAAGGGTATTTGTGAACGCTAAAGGGCATGGTAGTTTCACTTGGTGTTGGGAGCACTTAGGCTTAGCGTTAGGGGTCATGGGTTATCTTTGGCCATACTATTAAGAGTAGTAAATTCATTAAAGTAAGAGTCAAGAGCACGTTGATGCACATATGTGAGAAACTCCTAGCAAGTTGTATCAAGAGTGGCTCAAACAGATAGAGACTAAATCAAGGATTTCAAAAAAAGTTTAATTAGATCGAGCTTTAAATAGAGCCAAATTTTAAGTTAGAAGGTCATCAGGTCCCTTAATCTAGGTCACCGGATCTTCTGCTGACGCTATACAATACTATGAGTTAGGTAGTTTTGTCCACTGGACGACATCAATGGATCTTGTGTCTATAGGTGAATGATCTGGTGATACTGTGTGGCCTTGATCAATTTGGACATACCCGTCATGATCATCGGATAATGATTTTTTAGCAAGGCTTTTTCTAGCGGCTAGGATCTCACCATGGGGCTCTAGATATCTGACTATATATGTGTGTTCTCTGGCTTGTTTGAGCTCTTAGTGCCCAGATAGTTACACATCGAAGGCTTTGTGAAGGGTTTGAGGGCATTTCAAGTCAAGATGAGTGTTTGCAAGTGAACTTAGTGTGCTTCTTTGTGCTATTAGCTTGGAGTTTGATCAAGTAAAGATCGAATATTTAATACTCTTGGTGTTTCCCGGTACTTAGGCCAGCGGACCGGTGTAGGAGATCTTCTTTTTTCAAACAAGTCACCAGGGAAGCTCTCTACTTTTTTTCATTTTATATATACAAAAATAGGGAGATGTGGTTTTTGTTGGGAGGCTTGGTTTGAAACTCGCCAATCCGAGAAGTATAGAATGATGTTGGATCTAGAACCTTGATGCCTCAATTCTTAGCGGGTGTTCCAATATGGATTATGAGGTTAATAACAACTACTCCATACCATGGAAAAAAAATCCTATTATCTTCGGAACTCAACATACTTTAACAAGAGGATGTAGCAAGAATTAAGCCCCTTATAATAATTAATAATAACTACTCTAGCATAAATATCCGGGAGAAGTGACCGCGAGATGTGTGTAAATATGCTCACCTGACAATGTCTGTACTATCAGTCGGGCCGAAGTTGCGCCTGGCTAGCAAGACCAGTCCCTGTGTCGCGTTCACTTGCGGGTAGATGGAGCTCTTGAGAGGCCTCAGCTCCAGCCCGGAGATGAACGGCGTCCCGGAGCCGGTGTTCACCAGGCAAACCTGGACGAAGTCGTCCGGCACGACGACGATGGCCTCCGCGACGACTCGGCCGTCCGGCGGTTCCGATGACGTGTTCACCGTCTTCCACAGGTTGACGCCAATGTAGAGGTCGAAGACGGGCGGCCGGTTGAGGCCGTCGTAGTCGCCGTACATGAAGCTGGCGCGGAGGAGGTACTTGAGCCCCACCGAGAGTGACCGGAGCGTGTAGCAGTTGCGCGCGCCGTCGGCGAAGCTGCGCACGTCGCGGTAGATCCTCGCGAGCTCCGGCGTGACGTGCGCAGCCGAGACGTTGTAGTTCTCGCCGGCGGCGGCGTCGGTGATGAACGCGGCATCCGGGGCGTACGACAGCGTGGTGGCGTCGTCCACGTAGCTCGTCGTCCCCGGGAAGCCACAGTCGATGCTAATGAAACCACCAGTGTCGTCATCAGTGGCGGCGGTGGCAGCTTGCGCGAGCGCGAGGCAGAGGAGTAACAACCACCGCGTTGCCATTGCCGCCACTGCTCTCAGCTTTGATTGCCTCATTGCCACCACCTATTCTAATCTATTCTCGCTGGAGCCAGATGCCCGGCTTCTCTGTATTCAAGGTGATCTTCTACTAGCGGTAGCTAGTAGTGACCAGACCAACAAGGGACTGGCCACGGCCACGCTAGCACTCATGTCCGGCCAGTGGACGTAAATTACACGACAAAGTCACAAAACACACGCAAACGAGTCAAGACGGGGACTGGGCCCGGGTGTGCTTGACTTTGCTGACTTGCTAGTCGTCAACACGTCAACGACCTTGTAGCCTTGCTCGACGCACGACTTGGTGCCGACCACCGCCGGGCCGTGTGACCCATGGTCGGGCCTTGTTTAGGTCGTGTTTAGTTCCGAAAATTTTTTAGTTTTTGAGACTGTAACATTTTTATTTTTATTTGACAAACAATGTTTAATCATGGAGTAATTAGTCTTAAAAAATTCTTCTCGTGATTTACAGGTAAACTGTACAATTAGTTTTAATTTTCGTCTATATTTAGTGCTTCATGTATGTGCCGCAAGATTCGATGTGACGGAGAATCTTGAAAAGTTTTTGGTTTTTGAGGTGAACTAAACAAGGCCTTAGTTTACCCAAAAAAATCAAAAAAATTTTAAGATTTTCCGTCACATTAAATATTGTGGCACATGCATGGAGCATTAAATTTAAATGAAAACAAAAACTAATTTCACAATCTATCGGTAAATTGCGAGACAAATCTTTTAAACCTAGATACTCCATGATTAGATAATATTTATCAAATAAAAATAAAAGTGCTACAGTGTCAAAATCCAAAACTTTTCCGAACTAAACAAGACCTCAGTTTATCTCGACGTTACTACACAAAGGCTTTTCAAAAGAAAAAAAAAAGTCTATTTCACCTCCCTCTACAATCTAGAAAGTCAGCTTTTCTTCCTCAATTCTAGAACTAGAAATAATTTTTCCCTCGTCTCTCAAAACCGATCACTTGACCCCCATGACTGTTTCCCTTGTTGTTTTTCTTTTATATTTATTTTGACTGAACGACGACCACAATTGTGTCAGCTCCAATGGCTGCCAGAACGAACAGCATGATGTGCCTTCCTCCCTGCGGTACGGGCATTTCAGTTTTCAGTTGAAGATGACATCTACTTAGGGCGTGTTTGCTACGAGTGCTCAGGTCGGCCTGGCTAATGGGTCTGGTTATGGCCAGCCACGGCCTGGTGCAAACGATACATCATAATTGGTTGCGGACCACGTAGGGTCAAGCCTAGTAAAAAAATGGGTTTGTTTACAGCCAAATAGAGGATAGGAAGGGGAGGTAGACAGTGTATCGGGCCAAATGATTGCTCAGTCCAGCTCAGCTCTAAAAAACGATTTCCCTCATCGTTTTTCTTGGGCCTAGCCCAAGATGCTTTAAGCTCGTACAGAGTGGACTCCGAGGCTGGACCAGCGACACCAAACACGAGCTGCTGCAGCTGGGGAGCTCAGGCCACCCCATGAGCCCTTTAGCAAATCAACCAGAGCATGTTCTCAGGAGTTCTAGTGTCGAAATTGCAGTAAGCTCGCGACATTATGTACCAAACGAGGTAGTAGTAGAGTGTAGAGATGACTCACAGAGCGATTGCCCCTTGGGCTGAGCAAGGGCCTTGGCCAGGTCGGCGAGCGTCTGCTCCAAGCGGTCGGTGTACGAGGAAGAAGCGACGTCGCTGGCGTAGTACGCCAGGAGTCAGCCGTCGCTCCAGAGACGCCCGTGCGGAGGGTGTTGTTGGCGCAGCCCTCGGTGGCTGCCACGGCGGCGGGCCGGAGGCACGCGTGGCAGTCTGACGCGTCGTCGTCGCCGCCGCCAAAGCCGAAGCCGAAGCAGAGGCCGAGCGCGTGCGCGCCCATGGTCTGGCTGGGAGCGCGGCGCGGCGTCGTGGGAGGGGAGGGGAAATGGGAGAGCGCAGCGCTAGCGAGACGATCAGGCAGAGCGCGTAAGCGGCTTCGCCTCGTCCTGAGCCGTCGCCATCTTCAGACGCACGATCTGGTACGGGGTTCGTGACACGGCTCGGATCCAAATCGCGCACGCACCAGTGCTCGCAATCGCAAACACCAGGGTTCAGAGTTTCACACGTGCGCGTGAATTAAAGATGGCAATGGGTAATTACCCGCTGGGCTACCCATACCATTACCCACGAGAAAATATTTTACCCACTAATTTACCCATATCCGTGCACGGGTAAGAGTTTTTTCCCATACCCTTACCCACGCGGGTAACGGGTAACCCACGGGTTATCCTTACCCATGATTCTAAGAATACTTGCAAAATAAATACATGTTTAAATATTCCAGGCTCCCAATTTCAGCCAAACCATCACAAGTCATTAATAAAAACATCAAATATACAAGCTCCATGAACACCTGATCAAGTAATCTAAAAGACAAATCCATCATTACTAGATAACAAGTGGCAAAATTCACAAGTTCCCGTGTTGTGCGGCCGCCGCAACGAGATAGGGCAAAGGGGAGGGAGCGGATGGGTGAGGTATTAAGGTGAGGGCCTAGGGTTTGACAGCATTATATATGATTTTTATTAGGCTTTGGCTGTGTATGATGATTTTGGCCCATGGTTCTAACTTATTAAAATTACCCATGGGTTAACGGATACGGGCAATGCAGTCCTATACCCTTACCCGCTTTACCCGCTGGGTGAAGCTTTTTTCCCATTATGTTACCTATGGGTAAAAAAAATAGCCATACCCTTACCCTAGTGAGGTAATTACTCATCGGGTTTCGGGTACAAATTGCCATCCTTAGCGTGAATGCAAGAGTTGCAGACACAAGCTTTGACTTGTCCATGTCCATCATACTCCCATAACCCGAGTGGATGAAAATACGTACAACAGTGATTATATTGCGCGGTAAACGTACCGTAGCTGACTGAACTCACAACGTACAGGCCCGGCCACAGTAGCAGCACTTCGCTGACGAGCCTGTCGTACACTGGAGGAATGTTAAAAGGTCCAGCAGGTTGCTGAGTATTTCAGCAGGAACGAAAACAAGTAAAGAAATACTGCCACATGATAAACCAGCTTCCAGCCTTCGATGATAACGATGATCTAAAGTTTTATATCAGACTACTGGTTCTGAAGTTCTAAACAAGTTACATGTTACCAATTCTAGACAGTATCTTTGATTTGGCTGGAATTCAATGAAGGTAACATAGCCAAACCATATTTCGAGCCATACATTCCCAAGTAATCGAGAGAGAAAGAGTAGATCCAGTGGCACCACTTGTTTCCCCGCCCCTACTCGAAACTGAAACCTGTGAAAATCAGAAAGGTCCGATATAATTAAAGTTGGCTGCAGAAGATTTTAAACAAATCGTCTCAATTCACTTGACAAAAGGAACTAAAATACGCCAGAACAGACTTCAATGTCCTGATGCTATATGAAGTTATTAACATGAAGGTGAGCAAAGTCTTCCAATAATTGTTTCATATGTAACTTTTTTCAACTATGATATCCCAAGCATCTGGCTAGGTTGATCACTGAAGTTCTCTAATTGTGTCAGAGCTTGAAGTCTCAAAACAACAGTCAAGGTTTTCAATCATGTGAGTGCCAACAAGCAGGCACGGGGGGCGGGGGTCATTAAAATGGACATGGAGATGGTAATGATGGCAGCCTTTCTAGATACATACAAGGACAAAGAATAAAAGTTAAATTCAAATTGTTTAAGTTGTCAAAGTACATGTTCTAAACCTTTGAAGCTGTAAAAAGAGCAGGTAATAAAACATGAAAAATAAAAATAAATTATGGTAGACACTAAAAGTTTGTAAAAATACTGTGCTAACGTATATGACTTCATATGACTAATAACTTAAAGGGGTGAATAAATGCATAATCAAATGACGCACACAAAGGTTGGCGATCCATGAAGTAACACTCATATGTCAGGGCCCATATATCATAGAGAGAATGAGTGCCATTTTCTCAGCACAAGCACTGAAGGCGGTGACTGTCCATTTTCTCCAGAAGGGGGAGATGCCAGTCTAAGACAACAGGCTGATGGTCATATGACTTGGAGTCACTTTGGACGGATGTCAGAGCTCCGGTTTTTGAAATCTCGGTGTGCTCGTCACAATTGCCATGCTGGGCATGCATTAGCAAGAGTTAATAATTCCGTCTACATACCTTTTATAGTTCTTTTCGTGCAGGTCATTGGTTATAGCTGGTTTGGCAAGTTTTTGGGTACGGTATCTGCCAGCTGGTTGAACCCCCTTTGCGTTCAGTCCAGTTTGGTTCAATGTTAGAGTGGTAGTGTTTTTGTGGTCAGAGTACCAAACTTCTATAATTTCGTTGCTTATAAGTAATGAAATTCAGTTCGTCCGGGTTGGAAAAAAAATGTAGAGAACCATTGCTGCATTGGCTATTTAAATGCATGTGATATTAGCAACTATGAATATAAGAACTGGCAATGGATGACTCAGGCCTTACAAGCAGGTAACTGGCCATGCACACTAAGCCTTCAAAGAACAAAGTGAGGCAAGGGGACAATAAGAAATCATATTGCAATATTGCTAAATAAAAAAAATGCGCTACTGTACAGAACAAATCAGCAAGCTAACTTCATGTTCATAACTAATCAATTGAATTATTTGTGCTTTCTTTCTTTCATGCTTATGAACGTGGAGCCAAAACTTTAGGAATACTAAGAAACCTAATAGAGTTGCTAGTTAGCTTACGAATGTTGAATGTAGACAGGAGCTTCAAAACCCTGTAAACTTTCTCATCAACCACATCACATTTCACCACTACTATCTTAAGGTGTTCTGAGATTGCATCTGTTCTCTGTACTGGAATGTAGCTTCCTTTGATTTCCATTTTATGCTCAGATCCCTGTTTAAGTAAACAATCATTTCGCTAGGATCCACCAATTGATGTATAATAACTAAAAAACAACAATTGTCGATTCGAAAATGCATACCTTTAAAAAATGTTCAAGAGTGAGCTTCTCTAGAACTGGTGAGTTCTTGAGAATGCAAGTTATGGCGTCCAGATCAAGAGCTACACACCAATAATCACTGAGTAACAGTGTCTTCAATTTGCTAAATGTAGGACACTGTTTCAAATCCATTCTGAAAATAAACTGAATGAAATGCAAACACAAAAGTCTAATTAATTGGTAATTCCATTTATCTAAGCAATTATCAATGTGAATGCAGTTGTTCTAACTGAAGAACTACAAATAGTAGTGATGCATAAGAAAAAAAATGTCTAAGTGCATTTATTAATGTGGGCTAATTATGATTTCAGAATGAGTTCAAGAAAAAAGTCTCACATACCGTTTTTGATTCAGCTATCAATGCTAGGTTAGTGGTTTTTGATAAACCTTCCAAAAGAATGCAGTTGCTGTTACTGTGTATGATACCATGACAGATGTTACAATCCCCTGAGTCACAATTATCACAGCTGTCCACATCGTTATGGGTGATTCTGATAGATGCATCCATTAATGATGGCATGCTCTCAAGCACTGGAGTGTTAAACCTATTGTCATGTAATAACAGCGAAACCATAGAGGGAGCATGAATACTTGTGCGGAAGCTTTGACTGAATGCACAATTAGTGACACTTAGGCGTTTGAGGGATTCAGATGAGATCTTGTTGACAACAGTCAAATCACAGTTGTCAATCTCTAGTTGTTCCAGTGCTGGACAGTCAGATAAGTTAAGGAAATTTTCCTTCACTTCTACACCAACAAGCTCAAGCTGCATTAAGTGCCTGGAGACGAGATGCAGTCCATTTAGATCAAAACAGTAGTCAGATGCGTACACTAACAACCGGAGGACTCGAGCCTGGCACCGGACAGCATGCCGAAACCAGAGGTTCACACGAAGAGTGTCGTCTTCAGAGAATGCATCGGCCATATCCGTGAACCTGAGCTCGCATGTTTCTAGAGGCGCGATTCCGCGGAGGAGGAGGAGATGGTCCACGAACTCCCGGAGCTCATTCATGTCGTCGTCGTCGCCGTTGCCAGTGATGCGCAGGCCTGTCGCGAACATCCAGAGGTCGCGCCAGCGCCGGGCGAGCACGCACGACCGCACGGCGTCCCGCGCCGGGAGGAAACCGAGGATGTGCTGAAGGACACCGTCTGGCAAGGATTCTATGCTGCTGGCACCACTCTCCCTCGGGATCGGCGCTTTCTTGGCCCTTTTCCCACTTCTCCCCGGAGACATTCTGTCGAACAGGCGGCGGGCGTCGGCGCTGCAGGACGAGATACCATACAAAAGCAAGTTAATGGGATAAGAAACGGACGTCTCCGCGCTCGCAGATGACCACCTCACCTCGCCTCCTGCAGCCTGGGGAGAACGAAGCAGAGGCCGTGGTGGCGGACCACCGGAGCCCGGAGGAGATGAAAGGGAAGTAGTCCTCTCCGCACTCGGCTCTTGCTAAGGTTTTCCTTGGGGAATTTTTGCTCGCTCTGCTGTGAGAATGAAGATGGAACAGATGAACGACGGGCTATCAGGCCCAATATCCTTTATCCCAAGGCCCAATATGTACACTATTATTTTCGTCGGCCCATCCTTCATTTGGATAACAAACGCTACAAGCTGCTGCCTGCCACGTAGCACGCCTCGCAGCCTCTGCTCTCTACTCCACACGCGCGCCTCTGTGTGTCTCACTGTCTCCCCTGTCCCGCGTGGTGGGCATCCATGGGATGAGAGCGCCTTCCTCGCCATGGCCGCCTCCCTCCTGCCCCCCGCAGCCACCCTCGTCAAGAAGTACCCAGCTCTCCTCCACCCGTCCGGCGCCAAGCCGCACGCCCAGAGGCTGATCTTCAGGTGCGGCGCCACCAGTGCGGACGATGGCTGGGCGTCCTTAGTGGACGAGCTCAAGAGGTCGCTGCAGCAGGCGGACACGTCCGACACGGTGACCAGCAACGCGGGAGCGGGTGTCACACCGAACGACCTCGTGACCGCGCTGCCACTGGAACCTTCCACCACCACCGGACCGGCGGTGGGAGACGCGACTAGTGCCGCCGCCGGCGCGGTGAACGAGCTCCTGGGCGTGGACGCGGCCAGCAGCGACGGTGGCGGCGCGGCCGCCATCCCCGACGGGCTCCTGAGCGCGCTGCTGCACCTGGACGCGTCGTCCAACCCGGTGGCGCGCGCGGCGGGCGGCGCGCTGTCTGGCCTGGACGCGCTCACGTCGGGGCTGTCGGACGCGCAGCGGTGGGCGCTGTTCGGGTTCCTGGCCGCGACGTGGCTGTACCTGACGGCGCGGCCCGGGGTGCTGAGCGGCGCCGTGGACACGTACGTGCTGGCGCCGCTGCAGCTGGCGCTGGACAGCGTGCTGGGCCGGCGGAGCCTCAAGATGAGCGACTTCGTCGTCGGCGAGCGCATCGGGGAGGGATCCTTCGGGGTGGTGTACGCCGGCGCCGTGGTGCCCAAGGACGGCACCGTCGTGGAGGAGCGGTCCGGCAGGGCCAGGACGACCCTCCAGAACGACGACAGGTACAAGGAGAAGGTCATACTCAAGAAGGTAAGCTGCGAACTTGCTGTGATGTGATGTGGTGCCGAGTTAGATAAAGGAAATACGCGTGAATTCAGAATCTCTAGCCTTCAGGCTAGATAAAGGAAAATTCTGAAGAGTTGCATGGGAAAGAAAGCTAAAGCTAAAGCAAATAAAAATCTCCATAACAGAGACTTGCAACTTACTACATCTCGTCTTCAAAACATCTCTCTCTTCTTTAAAAAGCAGCGACCAACTTCTTATCCAATATATTTTCCTGAAAATAACCTGCACGAAAGAATTAATTGTAGTTCTATTGAAACCCATATCATTTCTACTCAACTAAATAGCCCAACATAGAGCGCTGCGCCAACTAAAATTTGGATTTTTAGGCTTGGAAGACAACCCATTGAGTCAAGTACCTAATATATTAATACACCAGAAGGTGGTTGAATGTCAAAAGTGATGAAATGATATTCCAAATGAACCTAGCCACCATATGGCAATAAAAAAAAAACAAGTGTTGTATAGTTTCATCAGTATTGCAAAAACAATATTTGGGGCTACCTTATCAATTTCTTTTAACTAAATTATCTTTTGTTAGGATAACCCTTTTTGTAAATACCAAAGGAAAATCTTGGATCTCAAGAGGAACTCTTAGTATCCATAGATCGCACTTCCTTGGTAGAGTGTTGTCCTGAATCAGTAAAATTTGAAAACACCATTCTTGTACAAATCTCATCTGAAAATATCATCATTCTCCTTCAAACTAATCGATGTGTGTGTGGTTCGATCATGTTCAGATCAAGATGCTGACGGTGGGGGCGAAGGAGTGTGGGGACTATGAGGAGTGGTTCAACTACCGCGTGGCCAGGGCGGCGCCGGAGTCGTGCGCCGACTTCCTCGGGAGCTTCGTCGCCGACAAGAACAAGGCAGAGTTCGTCAAGGGTGGCAAGTGGCTCGTCTGGAAGTTTGAGGTATTTGCATTTGGTGTTTTGACATTTTGATGAACTTAACTGTTTTTGCCTAAAAAGATCCCAACTTCCTGTTACGAGTTCAGGAATCAGGATCCGCCCAATAGGATCAATGAACTCGACCGGATCCCAATAAGATCAATAAACTCAACCGGGTGAATTTGAAAAAAAAAAATCCCAATCGATCAATGAACTCAACCGGGTGAATTTGAAAAAAAAAAATCCTAATAGGATCAATGAACTCAACAGGGTGAATTTGAAAAAAAAAATCCTAATAGGATCAATGAACTCAACAGGGTGAATTTGAAAAAAAAAACAAAAACAAAGTTAGTTTTTTAAAAAAATTAAAGAACTCAACAGTGTGAATTTGGAAAAAAAATGAAAATAAAAACAAAATTAAATTTTAAAAAAATTAAAGTGGCCCATGCAGGTCTCGAACCTGCGACCTTCGCGTTATTAGCACGACGCTCTAACCAACTGAGCTAATAGGCCATTTGCTGTTGATCTCATCTAATAATATTTCTATTACAACTACAGGGGGACAGAACGTTGGCCAATTATATGAGTGACCGCGGGTTCCCGTCGAACCTGGAGCGGCTCATGTTCGGACGCGTGCTGCAGGGTCTGCGCACCCAGGAGCGCGACGCGCTGGTGGTGAAGCAGGTGATGCGGCAGCTGATCACGTCGCTGAAGCGCATCCACGCGACGGGCATCGTGCACCGCGACATCAAGCCGTCCAACCTCGTCGTCACCCGCCGCGGCCAGGTGAAGCTCATCGACTTCGGAGCCGCCACCGACCTCCGCATCGGCAAGAACTACGTGCCCGACCGCGCCCTGCTCGACCCGGACTACTGCCCGCCCGAGCTCTACGTGCTCCCCGAGGAGACGCCGGAGCCCCCGCCGGAGCCCATCGCCGCCATCCTCTCCCCGATCCTCTGGCAGGTGACAGAGGGAGACACTCCTCCTCGCGTGCAGTCTTAGCGTTGCCGCGGCGCTGTCTGTGACCAGCCACTGACAGCACTGCGTTTCTTGCAGCTGAACAGCCCGGACCTGTTCGACATGTACTCGGCGGGGATAGTGCTGATGCAGATGGCCATACCGACGCTGCGGACACAGTCGGGGCTCAAGAACTTCAACGCCGAGCTCAGGTCCGCCGGCTACGACCTCAACAGGTGGCGGCAGAGCGCGCGGCGGAGACCCGACCTGCAGATCCTGGACCTCGACTCTGGTCGAGGCTGGGACCTCGCCACCAAGCTCATCTCGGAGAGGGGCCCCAACGGCGGGGGCCGCCTGTCTGCCGCGGCCGCATTGCGGCACCCTTATTTTCTCCTGGGTGGCGACCAGGCCGCGGCGGTGCTGTCCAAGTTCTCGCTCAGCAAATAGCATCCATCCATGGCTCATGCCTGGGCAGTGCCGCAGTGGACACCTACAGTATATAATATATATACACATTGGATTACTGGAATCCTCCCAACAATTCATCATCGGTGATGGTGTACATTGCGCATTGTTGAATCCTTAGCATACCAGTGGGGCAGTGGTCAGCAATGGCACTGTCATTTTTCGCTGTAAAGCCAATCGTGAGAGGCATCAAGAGGGAGTCATCTGGCAACTGATGTTACAACTTGTTGTTCTGTATGGGACTTGCTTGAACAATGTGGTGCAGAATTTTCAGACACTAGCTAACCTTACATTATTCTAGACAGAAATCCTACTTCCTTTGGTCAGTTCCTCGAACCTATGCAGATGCAGACACTCCCAGAGAGAGCTCATCAACTGGCTGCAAAATTCTGATCTGTCGCGGTTTTCAGCCAATCAGATGTTTGGCTCTGCTCGTTCTGATCCTATACTGACAGCCGAATTGGCCATGGATCACATCTACTGGCACTGGCAGTATGGGTCGAACTTCTTCTGGAGATCTTCATGGTTGCCCCCAACCAGCTTGTCGATCTCCTTCTTATCTCTCATGAAGATGAACGTTGGAGTTGCACGTACATCGAATTGTGTGACCAATTCCTGGAGAACCATTTTAAGGTGGTATTTAACTTCAGAATTTTTGTTTTGTTCTGTGCACAGAGTAAAAATAAAAATGAAGACTGAAATCAATGGGTGGAATTTTGAATACTGATGTACCGGCAGTTCGTCTACGTCAATGGAGACGAAAAGAAGATCAGAATGCTTCAAAGAAAGCTCGGCGTATACTGGAGCTGCATTCCTGCATGGTCCACACCAAGTTGCACTGAACTTTACCACAACCTGTACACATGGACATGTCAACATACACGGTTACCTGATGAACAGCTCAAGGAATCATGCAATGGACAGCCAAATGCGCCGGCAAACACCTCATAAAAAATTGTGTGATCCGAGCAAACTCCTTATGCCCCGATTCACAGCGTTTGCTATTACTACTTATATTGGGTACTTACTGTTTGCCCTAGTTCATTTGCTTCATCCAATTTATGTTCCCAAGACTTCAGATCGGGTATGATAGTGACTTTTCCGGAGCTGTAGTCCAGATGTTCCTCATCATCTACGGCACTCTGCAAACAGAAGCGTGGTAGAAAATTCCTGATCAGAAACCTACTGGCTACTGCCTACTGCTGCAAATGGTTAATCTATAGCATGATTATATATTGTTTTTTTAGCAAAACCATGTATCAAGTATGTATACGCAAGAAGATCAAACGAAACAGAATGGCAATGCATGATACGGCGAGCAAAATAAAATTTTAATGGAGTTAGAGGAGACGACTTACGCTTCCACAGCACCCCATCGGCTCGAGGTAATTCGTCAAGATATCCGGACCCCTCGACTCTGCTCAGGGAAACAAAAGATCAGTAATTGAGTCAATGACATAACCCAAGAAAAGGAAGATGGTGCCACACCCTGATGGATGCTTGCGATCATCCTCAGTGGGCATGCATAGTTGGAGGAAATATGCTGATTAGACAGTAGCATGATACAAACTAACCCCATCAAAGTTTGATCATTCTTAAGATTGACATCTATCAAACATTTTTGCTGACCATTTCAACAATGTAGGAATTAGTAAATATAGATTCTGGTTAGAACACGGCGCAGTGGCATCATTGTTACCCCCCCTCCCACTAGCAATGGCATGTAATCGAATTTCATTGTTTTTTTTTTCCTTTATGAAACAATCGATGATTTTGATTTGTTTGGAAGAGAAATCGACACGTACCTTTGCAAGGGCCAAGGAATTAATGTAGCAAACGTGGACGGCGGTTTCCGTTTCGTTCCCAACTAAACGCCGCAGCAAGGGGGAGGCCGGTCATGCGGCGTGATGCGGCTGCGGAGGACCGAGGACGGCACCCCGGCGCGGCGGGGGCGGCAGGAGGGAGAGACGGGGGGTGGCGCCGGGGCCTAGGGGAGGGAACGAGCCACCGTCATTACCGGGGCAAAGCTCCCTGATAACCGTGGCGGCACGTTGGCAGAAATGCCCTTCTCGGTAATAATAAGCTAGCCGTCAAAATAGGGGGCGGGGCGGGTGCGAGTGTGATCGTCAGAACGTTTCGAATAGTCTGGTCCCGTTTATATACACAGATAAATGCGGACATGGAGGTTCATATAAAATATTTTATAACACAGATAAATGACCTTCTCAACTTAGAGTGCCTTTAAAGACTTAGTCTGTTGTAGTGCATTAGTTTTTAGAGAGCCAATTTTTAGAGTGCCTTTAAATCTTGTCTTTTAGAGACTTATTTTACACAGTCTCTTGGAGATGCTCTAAGCCAGTGCAACTTTCTACTCGATCAAAACCAACAATTATTATTCCGTTAAAAACAACAATTATTAGACACATCCTCCTGAAAGATGGTTGGTGATCGTTTGAACACAATATGAAGCTATAATTATTAATTTACCAGGATTTGCTACATATTGTACGATCGACTAGCTGCGGATGGTGATCTGTTCAATGCTGCGGATGTTGATGCCATCTCCAGGATCAGGCTTGCAACAAGAAGAACGGAGGATTTTGTTGCTTGGCAACCAGAGAAGACAGAAATTTTTTCGGTGCGTAGTGCTTATCACTTAGCACTCATGGAACCGAGAAGGGAGGTTAGCACAGCCTCTAGCTCCAGGGCAGCAGGGGATAGGAAATTGTGGAGCAATATTTGGACTTGTGATGTTCCCCCAAAGGTGAGAATTTTTACTTGGAAACTGAGCAGGGACATTTTGCCGACTAAAGGTAATAAATTCAAAAGACGCTTGGATGCATCCCCAGTCTGTGATCTGTGTGGCAATGAAATTGAAACTAGCCATCATGTGGTTGTATGCCCCCAAGCAAAGGCATTGCACTGAACCTTGGGATTTGCCGGATGATGAACAGTTCACATTGGGATCTGCTTCTTCTGGATAGATGTTCGAAGGAGCAGCGCAGCGTGATCCTCCTTGTCCTGTGGCGTGCCTGGCATGTTCACAATGGTATGACACATGAGACAGGCTATACACCGATGACAGAATCAGTTGGCTTTCTGCAAAGCTATCGTTAGAGCTTGGAATCGGCGGGCTCGGCCCTTCCGTTGGACAGCAAGGGGAAGCAGGAAGTGCACAGTGATGGACAATCAGTAGCACATATCCACCAGCTCACTAGATCGACAAGGAAATGGGAACCCCCGATGGAAGGCTGGACCAAGTTGAACGTGGATGGCTCTTATAAGGAGCAGTCTGGGGATGCTGGAGTGGGAGCCGTGGCCAGAGACTCCAATGGAACAGTGATTTTTACGGCTTGGAAATTCGTCGGAAAATGCAATAGTGCTCCAGAAGCAGAAGCCCTCGCCTGTACTGAAGGCCTCCGTTGGGCGCATCAATGGGGATTATCTCAAGTTATTGTTGAAACGGATTGCACAAGAATTTTAGCTTCCCTCACAACCAAACGGTGGATAAATCGGAGGTGGACCCAATCATGAAGGAGGCAAGTGGACTGGTTTGACTAATGAGAAACTGAAAGTGCTCTCTAGTAAAGAGAGATTGCAATCAAGTTGCTAACGTGTGCCTGGTCCTTCTTAGGGCACTCCCAATGCAGAAACTATCATGGTTTCTATAGACATTAATTGCAGTGCCACCTAAGCATTTTGCTGATGTGACAATGTAGTTATTGAAGAGAGAGAGTAAAAATCATAGAAACTGGGTCTAAGTTAGAAACCATGTCTACACAAAATCCAAGACATTAAGTGATATAATTGGCTAAAAATGGAGAGAGAATGAATGTGATTGGATATAAAAATATTCTATAGAAACTATCCATTGGGACCATAGTTTCTATATATAGTGTCTATAAAATTTAATGGGTATAGAAACTATATGTAGTTTCTAGCATTAGGAGTGCCCTTAGAGTCGATTGTAATCTACCAGAGACTAGCTAATAAAGTTCTCTCTTTGCTCGCAAAAAAAAAAAAAGACTAGCTGAACAATAGCACCAGTGTTTACTCACTAACCCCTAGGTTACTCAATTTACACAGGTTCTGTGTTATATATTAACCACCATTTGCCATCCAGTGACACAAAATGCTGCTCTGTGCTTGTCCACTTGAATAATATGCCACTCAGGGAAACCAAGCACTGCTTCTCCAACTAAATAAATTGCTAATCTGCGCATGCTTTTGTATAATAGGCCAATGAAGGCAAAGCAAGCATTCCTGTACCAGAATATCTTTAGAGCTCCCTTTATGTAAAGCAGTACTACAACTTTGCCATATAATTGCATACAAACATCACTTACAAATATGTTTGAACCACACCGCTACGCGCGTATGGGCGTGCGGCAGCTACTAGTATTGGTATGATCTCTAGCTAGTGCTACTCTGCAATAGAACCTAGCAGTATAGGGCAGTGAGACGCTGGGTACCTGGAGATCTTCAGGCTACATCGGAGTACGGCATCTTCTTTATCAAGGCCTTGTTTAGTTCCGAAAATTTTTGCAAAATCGACACTGTAGCACTTTCGTTTGTATTTGACAAATATTGTCCAATCATGGACTAACTAGGCTCAAAAGATTCGTTTCGTCGATTTCGACCAAACTGTGCAATTAGTTTTTGTTTTCGTCTATATTTAATACTTCATGCATGCGTTTAAAGATTCGATGTGACGGGAAATGTGAAAAATTTTGCAAAATTTTCAGGGAACTAAACAAGGCCCAAGAACAAGAATGTAGCATTCTGGAACTGGTTGCAGCTCAAGGCTGCGGTTTTGCAAGTTCATCTGGCAAACTCCTTATATGTTCCTTATTTTGCAGGGTCAAATAATCCAGATTACCACCCCTGAACACTTGCAGGACCACTCGATTTTCGAATTGTTGTTATAAACACTGACAGAAGAAATAAGAGATGCATGGACACCTATATTTGATATCTGATATCAATCGAAACAATAAAGGAAAAACATACAATCACGCAGCCTCCTTGTACAGTACATCATTGTCCTTAATGCGGAACTGATGCTATGAACATCTTTTGGAAATTTGAAATGGATTGAGATTTTGTTTTGGCCGTTCTCCTCCTGCTACGGGTACCTGAACGTTCCATCTGGTACGCTTACGACAACGTCAATGGCTGCCTAAAGGCTGGAGTAACCGCGCAATACATGGAGCTTTGTGGGCTCCAGATCTGTCTTTGGTAACTCAACGGTTGTCTATCCTCATCATCGTAGAAACCATCAGTAACATTGGGCAGCAGCTTCCTGATAACATCTTGGGCCTTGTTTAGATGTGAAAAAAATTGGATTTCGCTACTGTAGCACTTTTGTTTGTTTGCGGTAAATATTGTCCAATTATAGACTAACTAGGATCAAAAGATTCGTCTCGCGATTTACAGTCAAACAGTGTGATTAGTTTTTAATTTTATTTATATTTAATGCTTCATGCATGTGCCGCAAGATTCGATGTGATAGGGAATCTTGAAAAGTTTTTGAATTTCGGGGTGAACTAAACAAGGCCCATTGCTCAACCAGCTCATATTGGCTGGAATGCTTCTCAGGCAAGATATAGGGGGACACATGGCACTCCAACTCAAGAGGAAGGCCGTCAGTCCTGTCGATGCACAGTGTCGGTGAGGCGTAACATAATGCAGTAAACCGAAGCACTGGCTGAGACAGTAATAACATCCCATTGCCTCTGTGCTTATCGTCACCCATAGATGAAGATGACTCACAATCATTACGGTGATAACTCTGAATTTTTCGACAGCACCATTTCGATCTTTCTGAAAGACTGGAACGGTCACCACTACTTTGCCCTATTGTTTCAGTTAACAGTCTACTGGTGGCCACGCCTGCAGCATCAAATTGAGGTGGCAAGAGCTCCAAGCAGCTCATAGCAATAGCCAATATGTTGGGCGCCTCCGATAGACGGAACAGAACACTCATCTTGAATCCTTTTTGCCACACAACTTCATCTTCACGTGTCACAGTGAGACATGCCTCCAATCCACTCCCACTCTTAGCATAATCCGGGTGGTTCTCCAGCAGAAATCTTCCCGTCCGAATATTCAGACGGGAGACACCGTCCCACGATTTCCGCGCACGACTCCCGCGCGAGCTTCCGACGGGTCCAGGTACGTTTTCTTTTCTATTTTCTTTTGTTTTTCTTTTTCTTTTATTTTCTTTCCTTCTTAATTTTTCTTTTTAGTTTTCTTTTCTTTTCCTCTTCCGCTCGTTGGCATTTACTTTTCTTTTCTTGTTTTTTTTATTTTTTGGTATATTTTCTTTTTAGTTCATTTGTTTTCTTTTCCGTTTCTTTTTTTTCTTATCTCCTATACATTAGTTTCTCTTTTTTGTTTTATATTCTTTTTTTTCTTTTTCTATGTTTCATTTCTTTTCATGCTTTATTTTTCATTTATGTTTTCTTTATTTTTTATTTTATTTTTATTTTTTTTTATTTTTCTTTGATGTTCGTGTTGTACTTGTGATGTTCTATTTTTTCTTTTGATTTCCTTTTATTTATTTCTTTTTGTTTTCTTTTTTTAATTATGTTTTTTATTTATGTTTTTATTTCTTAATTTATTTTGTATTACTATAGTTAAATATTTTGTTTGTTTTATTTTGTTTTGTCTTTATGTTTCTTTTTATTGTTTTTCCTTAACGTTTGTTTATATCTTTTATTTCCCCTTGTTCTATTTACTCTAGTTAATTGTTTTGTTTTTTGTGTTTAGTTTTTTGTGTTTAGTTTTTTATTTTATTTTATTTTCATGACATGCTATGTTTACTTTTTAGTTTTACCTTTTTATTTTTTTTATGTTCGCACATGTGATGTTCTATTTTTATATTTTTTATTTCTTTTCTTTTGTTTCTTTTCTAATTATATTTTTATTTAATTTATGTTTTTTCTTAATTTCTTTTCTTTTCTTTTTCCTTTTTGTGCTTTACTTATTTTTTATTTTATTTTTTATGTGTTTATTATTACTTTCATTTTTTATAATTTTTATAATTTTTACCTTTCTTTCATTTATTTTTTCTTTTATTTTTTATATTATCTTTTATGATGTTCTACATTGTTTTTCATGATTATGTAGTGATGTTTTTTTTATGTTCACATATTATACATGCGATGTTCTGTGATGTTTTCTTTGTGTTCACGTGATATACATATAATGTTTCAAATATACGATGTCCTCGTAGTATACATATGATGTTTTAGGATATTTTTTGTGATGTTCACACAATATATTGTAATGTTTTATGACATATTTTAGTGATGTTTACGTAATACATATGTCATGTTCTATAATGTATTTAATGGTGTTCTATGGTGTATTTAGTGATGTTCACATAATATATACGATGTTCTATAATGTATTCAGTGATGAGTGATGTTCACATAATATACACGATGTTCTATAATGTATTTAGTGATGTTCTATGACGTTTTTTTGATGTTCACTTAGTACACATATGGTGTTCTATTATTATTTAGCGATGTTCACGTAATATATATGTGATGTTCTATAATGTATTCAGTGATGAGTGATGTTCACATAATATATACGATGTTCTATAATGTATTTAGTGATGTTCTATGGCGTTTTTTGTGATGTTCACTTAGTACACATATGGTGTTCTATTATTATTTAGCGATGTTCACGTAATATATATGTGATGTTCTATAATAAATTTAATAATATTCTATGGTGTATTTAGTAATGTTCACTTACACCATAAGTGATGTTGTGTAGTATATTTTAGGATATTTAAAAAGTATCTATGTGATGTTCTTTTAATTTTTCTCCATTACATGTTTTTATTCTTTTTTCCTTATGTGTTTTCTCTGGATGTTATTATTGGTACTTACGTTATTTTATTTTTTTTGTTTTTTTATGTATATCATATTATAAATTTTACGAATCTAAAACTAGAATTTCTACTCAATAAAAGAAAATGTTCTATCTTTATAAGATAAATGGTCATTAATTAAATTTTATTTAAATATATTCATGTGAGATCTTGTTCTGAAGCATTTGGTGCGAGGAATTTGATGGTGTAATCAGAATTTAATTTTGATATTTGGTTTAGAAGTTATAACTTTTTTTAAGCTGTTAAGATTTATTAGTATCTATAGGTGAGTAGGTCCCATGCGATGGGACAGCCTGTCATATGTCTCCATGTTCACCTACTTTACCAGTGCGTCTTGTTTAGTCCCAAAAAATTACAAATTTTTTCATATTCCCTATCATATCGAATCTTTAGACGCATGCATAAAGTATTAAATATAGATAAAAATAAAAATTAATTACACAGTTCACATGTAATTTGCGAGACGAATCTCTTAAGCCTAGCTAGTCCATAATTAGGTAATATTTTATCAAATACAAATAAAAGTGCTACAAAGCCTAGTAAACGAAGAGCCTAATAATTTATGTGTTGCCACAATTTCTAGCTAGTTACGAACAGTCAACGTTGCCGCATGCATCAAAACAATAAAGAAACAGTCTAAACAGTCCACACTAGCCTAATAAGGCCTTGTTTAGTTCCCAAAAAATTTTGCAATTTTTTTTAGATTCTCTGTCACATCAAATCTTTAGACGCATGCATGAAGTATTAAATATAGACGAAAATAAAAACTAATTGCACAGTTTGGTCGGGATTGACGAGACAAATCTTTTAAGCCTAGATAGTTCATAATTGGATAATATTTGTCAAATACAAATAAAAGTGCTAATATTTCTATTTTGCAAAATTTTTTAGAACTAAACAAAGTCTAATTTAGACGCGCCTGGTGGGAAACAATATAGGGCGAGAAACAGTCTAGGCGCGGGCTGGAAACAGCGGCGGGAAAATCGCCGGACGGACCAATTCGGTCCGAACGGCCGGACGCGAAGAGCCCCCGGTTCTCCAGCCATGGCCACACCATGATATGATCCCTGCCAGTTTTTGTCTGGATCAAGAACTCCATCGAATCACCCGCAAGCAACGCCCTAGTTAGCGGCGGCGGCGAAAAGTAAGACTTGTTTGGGTGGCCGCCTGTCTCTACCAGCCTGAAGAAGCTGTCCGCACCATCAGCGAGCCTCTCGAACCTCCGCAGCATGTTGTCACTCATCAATTCTTCATCTTCTTTGCGGCAAAAAAGGAACAAAGCGTTTGGCCGCTTGGATCAAATACTGAGAGATCGAGTTACCTGTCGTCGAACTATCGCTGACGACGCCGCGACTGCACTGCAAGGTTTGCTGCTTCTTGTGCACATGCAGTAGTATATCATCGCCTTCCTCAGCGACACGCTAGCTTTAGCTTCGCCTTCCACTGCAGCAGTGGGAGGTGGGAGATATGGACATGTTCCGAGACGGCAACGACGCTGCGGATCTTGAGCACCGCCATCTCCAGTCTCTCGGCTTTGTCCACCTCGCTCTCCTGCTGCTGACTAGTTTTGTCACCGGCGGAGAGAAAAGATGATACTAATCTGCTCGCTGCCTCAGTTGCCACAGCAGATCCAACTATTTCCGCCATTGATAACTACTCAGAATTTCAGATGGATGGAGCTATACGGAGAGAAGGGGTTTCTTGGTCATAGATATTAATCTTGGAACCTAGCTAACCTCAGTCCAGGCTGTCATTATTTATTATAGGACATGTGTGTGTGGACATAATAAATTCTTAAAATTTTCCTGAGCCAACTAGCAGCTTGCCAGTCAGAGGTTAAGACCAAGAACAGAGACACACACAATTATTAGCCCACAGAATATATAGAAACTGTAGTTTCTAGCAAGAAATCTACTAAATTCATTCTGTGGAGCAACGTAATCCAAGCCACGGTATAACTTTAGACGCCGGAAGTATATAATGTAAACCCAGATTACTCCCAAGCTCTACAACTCCTATGAACAATCTGGTTTCAGGCAACGCAATTCACTACCTAGTTTCAAGCAGACTACCTTCAAAACAGTGTGTTACGTAAACCTTCAGCAGCCACATCTACTTCCGGACTAACAAGCCTATGAATGAGAACATAGTAAGGAACAGATTACATTCAAAATGATTCACATGGGCATGCAAAAGCCAGAGACAACGAAATCAACGTCTTCGATGAACATTTACCAAATAGCACCGACCCGAAGGAAGGTATCCCAGCAAGCATAGGTGCATAGGCAAAAGCATGTCCAGCCACCTCACTATGGATGGCAATGATGGTAGGCCGACACCGACTACAATAGGATCCTAGATGGATCAGGGATACACACGACCAGCAACAAACCCAAGGAAACAATGACGCCCATGAACGTTTCTTGAGACCGCACGAGAATCGCCAGGGGATGAGCAGAAGGTAATCGTCAGCCCATCGCATATTTCTGCGTCCAGCTGCGAGCTGTTGACTCATATTTCGGCCGGTCCGTCTTGTACATGTGGGCAATCTCAGGGACAAGAGGGTCGTCCGGGTTGGGGTCAGTCAACAGGGAACAGATGGAGAGCAGGACCTGGAACATCCAACAAAGCAACACACCATTAAGCAACTGACCAGAGCATCATAGCATCTTTGTTCTGTTTCAGGAGTACAAGTGTAACACAACATAACGTGTCATTTCCAACATGACATAACATGCAATTCGTTTTCAGCTGGACGTCTCCCAAAAAGACTAGTACTCCCTCCATTACAAATTCTAAAACGGTTTGACTTCTCTAGATACGTAACTTTTGCTATGCAATTAGATATACACTATTATATCTAGGTACACAGTAAGAGCAATGTATATAGAAAAACTAAAACGTTTTATAATTTGGAACCCATGGAGTATCCTCTACATTATCATATTGCCAATGCATAACAGGAAGGTCCTAAATGGAAAAAATATAAGGGGCTCTCCAGAGTCTGAAGATCCTATCAATGCACTACTAAAGGTGCCATACTACAGAATTTGAGCAACATAAATCATGTAATGCAAGGAGTCCTGAGCAACATAATATGTTAAGAGTAATAATACTCCCTCCATCCAGAAATAAAAGAGAGTTGAGTTTGTCCCAAGTCAAACTACCTTAAGTTTGACTAAATTTATATAGAAGAAGAGTATCATCTACCACGTCGAAGAGGTAATTTGAGAAAATATGTCATGATACATCTAACAATGTTCATTTGATATCGAAAGCATTATTGTTATTTTCTATAAACTTGGTCAAACTTAGGATAGTTTGACGTAGGGCAACTCAAATTCCTTATACTACCTCCGTCCCAAAAATAATGCAGTTCTCGTGTTTCAAGAAGTCACATGATTTGAACCTTGACCAAAGTTATACGAAAAGGTACTAACATTTATAATATATAATAAATATCATTAGATTAATTACGGAATGTATTTTCGTAACAAATTTATTTAGGGACATAAATGTGCTAATACTATTTACTATAAATTTGGTCAAAGTTGAGATTGTTCGACTGGCACGATTCCCATAATTGCAATTGCATTCTTTTTGGGACACAAGGAGTATTTCAGAACAAAGGGAGTAGCAAACAGTATTCTGAAGTTATTAGTTCATAGAAGCATACATTGAATTGAGAAAGACCCTTATATTCCACACTTCCACAGAGATGTGGTGAAGTATGTGTGATGTAAGGAATGTCAGAATATTTAATCAAATAAAAAGGCAAAAGAATATCTGATTTTCCAACTAAATTGAATATGGAGGCATTACATCAACAGTCGATCCATAAATGACAACCCCAAATAGTAAGATTGACAAAGATGTCACAGGAACATCAAATATTAGACAGCAAATGTTCCTATTCTCAAGATGTACATAATAAGTTTGGATTCTAAGAACCAAATTTATGCTAAGTTAATCAATGCAAAATAAGTGATAACCATCAGTATAACAATCTTGTGTCATCCTAAATTTAGATTTACTCATTTTATAAACATAAAAAAAGAGGAAGATATATCACATGTAGAAAAAAGATGAGTGCTCAGGATGACCTTAGAAATTGTCAAAGCAGGGCTCCACTGCTCTTTGAGAATGTCAAGGCATATACTTCCATTGCTGTTGATATTAGGATGGAAGACCTTTGTCTTGAAAGAAACCTAAATGGAACAGGGCAACAATGAACAAAGATCAAATAAAATGAAAAAGTTCAAACAATATAATATAAGTAAAGCAACCTCCAGACTGGGATGGCACATAAAGAAGTCCAGCCAATGATGGAATATGCCAAAGCAGATAATTAATAGGCCATGAAGATGGGTATGTCAGACACACATATAGTACATGATATTCTTAATAGTACCGTTTTTCTTGAAAAATTGTTATAACATGAAAAGTTCTTTTTTTTTGAGATAATCTGAGTGGAGCATAAGACTACAGCCTCAGGTGTAACAAATCACTAACACATTTCCAAACTACAACTTTGAAAGGGTATAACAGGGATACTTCAACGAGAATTCGATGCATTACCACTTACCAGGAAAAAAACTAAAAGATGTTTTTTATGCCAGTTAACGAAAAACTACAACCATATTATCAGTTGACCACAGAGAAAAGCACTAACAGAAAGGTGAAGCTATTACATAGCAGAATGGATAATGCTGAGTGATGTCTCCCCCAGCATGATGATACTAGCAGGATAAGGAGGAAAATCAGAGAACCATTTTGTTCATAAGTTTTTACCCAGAAGAAATCTTGGAAGAACGCATAATACACCATCACTGAGCTGGATAATAAAAGAGAGAATTTGTAAACAAGATAAATCTCATGAGTTCGAACCTTTGGAGGTTTGAAGGGGTAATCCGGCGGGAAATGAATGTTCACTAAGAAAACACCGCCAGCATAGGGACTGTCAGGTGGTCCCATAATTGTTGCTTGCCAATGAAACATGTCCTCACCAGCAGGACCTGAACATTGTACAGATGAAATTTGCAGTTCATGAGAAGTGGGAGAAAGGCATTGGGAGAAAAGAAAGTGAGCATGCAAAGACATTGGTCCATCCACAGTTCCAGTAATAAGTCATAATCATACCGGCACTGCATGATGTGGGGGGATCTTTCTGCAGGTCCTTCAGCTCCTTGAGGATACGCTTTGATGCCATGACAAACTCCTGTATTTTCATATACATTACAAAGATGGGTTAGTCAATGAACACATAGTAAAAAAGGTTGTAGTCAACCCTATTTGTATATTTCGAAGCAGGGATGTAAATGAGGAACAACAGATTTGAAATTTTGTTGTGTTGCAGAGAACTCAGCAAACTGGCCACACAAGAAACAACAAGCAAATATCAAGCCCATGAATTAAATCAGACAACACAAGGTGTTACATGACAGTCCTGATATCAAACATCTGTGAACACATATGGCTGATTCAAACTTCAATTTTCAGTCTAGGATGTCAATCAACTGCTGTAGACAAACAAATTTTCCCCTTAACTCGATATACTTGGATGGTTGTGCAGCTAGTGCCTAAGCTTGAAAATTGGGTTCTGTGATCTCATGCTTGCTAAGATTTGCATACTTGATCATTTTGTCATAATATTATCACTTGGCAGCCAAATCCAATATGAAGACCAATCAACATTATGCACCATCCAATGATTAAGTCAGGGTTTCAAAAAGCTGGACTAAGCGCACGCTTCGGCGCGCTGAAGCGCTAAGCGGACAGGCAACACTCCGCTTTGGGGCATAAGCGCTCCCAAAGCGGCTAGACCGCCTTGGTGGAGCAGCCGCTGCTGGCTCCCGCCTTGGCGAGGGCGCGAGGGGGAGCCGCTGACGAGGACTGCCCCGACGCCGTCGCCTGCGTACCGATCGCGGGTGGTGGTGGTGGTGCGTGTGTGTGTGTGTGTGTTGGGGGGGGGGGGGGGGGGGCGGTGGCGGAAGATGGATCGCCGGCGCTGCGAGGAAGATCGGCCCCATTGGGTTCACAGCAACCAGCTCCACCGACGAACCTCCGCAGAACGTGCTGAGAGAGAAGCTGCGAGAGATGGAGGAAATGAAAAAAAGTAGATCTCACCCGTCTCCGTCTCCCTTCTCACGCGGGACGGACGCCGCTGACCCTGGATCCACGCGCGTAGCCGGCGACGGAGAAGAAGCCCCGCAGCCAGAAACGACGGAGGGAGGCGGGGCGGCGATGAGAGGCGTGACGGCGCGGGAGGCAGGGCGGCGGCGGGAGAGGCGGAGCGGAGGAGGCGGATGCGCGCCGTCGCTCGGCGGCGCGACGGGAGGTGTAGTGGGACGGCGGAGAAGAAAGTTCGTGGTGCTCGTGCGCGAGCCGCGGGATCCCGGTGTCCTCACCCGAGGGCGATGGGTGGTGGGCCAACGGAAAAAATAAATAAATAAATAAATAAAAGAAGGAAAAAAAGAAAAAAGAAGGCGTAATATAGACATTTCAGCTTTCTAATCTACTCGAGCTTCTCCTTTCGAAGTTGCTTTACCGAACGTTTATCAAAACCCTAATGACTTCACTTCTAAAGCTGCTCCTTCGGAAGCTACCTGTTCCCCCCAAAGTTAGGGTATTCTAGTAGCCTTCCAAATCAGAGTTGAAGCAGAGACGTGTTGCCTGAGAGCCACTATAAGGTCTGTGGCGATCCGAATAAGAACTTGTATCACATTCTCTTCCAGTGTCCACTAGTCAAACTTTTCTAGGACAAGGTAAAGAAGCTACTGGGAGTGTCACTCCCCAATTTGCCCCCCTAGTCGTGGGAGACGGACATTCTGAATCCCGAGGCTTGGCCGGCTAGAACCCTGGCAACGGGAATCTGTGGCTCATGGGTCCTCTGGACGGCGAGGAACAGTTGCAGGCACGGCAGGAAGGTTTCGGAACCAGGTGTTGTGCCAAGATTCGTGTCGAAGTTGATGGAAGACTTCGCATCCCTCAAGCTACCACCATCGGGGGGGCAGGAGAAGCAAAGATTAACTCGATGGGTCAAGCCGGAGGATGTTGGCTTAAGGTGAACACCGATGCGGGCTTTGATCAAATGGCTTGCACCAAATCATCGAGGGTGGTCATCAGAGATGAGGGCGGGTTGGTGGTAGCGGCTACGACAAGGTGGTTTGATGACGTGTCGGACACCCTGACAGCGGAAGCGCTAGGTGCCAAGGAGGGGCTTGAGCTTGCACAGGAGATTGGTGCTAAAAGGATCATCCTAGAGGTCGACAACTAGGAGTTGGCAAGCTTGTTGAAGGACCTGGCATCGCTCCGCTCCTCAATTGGAGGTCTTTGTTTTGATGTCTTAGAGCTTGGTAGGAGTTTTAGTGAGTTTGTAGTTAATTGGGTGCGGAGAGAAGCGAACACGGTGGCTCATGTGTGTGCAGCTACTGTGTCAGCTTGTGAGCACTCTTTCTTTTGGCTTGATCTTGTACTGGATTGGCTGACCTCGTTGGGGGGCTATTGATTGTACTCGTGATATAAATGAATGAAAGCTCGAAGATTACCAAAAAAAACAACAGCCTGTTGTTACCTTCGCTGGAGTAGTGAAAATATTTTGTGGCCTTTAAATTGTAGGAAAAAAGATAGTTAAAATGAAAAATAAAGGAAGATGGATAGCATAATCCATGTTTGGATATCTGGAATGAGACAAGAACCGACTATAGGATAGCGATAAGATCTAGATACCCACATATCCCACCAATCCATACTTAGGTCTTGTTTAGTTTCTAAAAATTTCCAAGATTCCTTGTTGCATTGAATCTTTGGACACATACATACAATATTAAATATAGACAAAAAATAATTATTTATATAGCTTGCATGTAATTTACAAGACGAATCTTTTAAGCCTAATTAGTTTATAATTAAATAATAATTACCAAATACAAACAAAAATGTTACATTAGCCAAATCCAAAAAAAATTGTGAACTAAACAAGACCTCAATGGAAGGGGTGGGTTATGACCCGAAACAATCAACGGAGAGCCATACTGTGAGCTCCACTATACTATTATTCACGCAATTCAACAAAGACGTTTGATATTTTCACGCAATTCAACAAAGACGTTTTGCACCTGGTAATGTGGTTTTAAGGTTGATATTTTGTGGTCTTATGGACCGTATCCGTCCCGATGACCCAAAAAGATTGATGCAAACGTTGTTTGATCATTGATTCGGCTCTGTTGATTGTCTTATAAATGGTACTTTTCGTGTTTTTCTCTTATAATAAATTAGCAAATAATATTTTTAACCATGACTTTTTAGACTAGCAAACAGGCTCAAAACCATCCTTTTTTTTAATCCAAATAGATCATTCCTTTTCAATAATAAGGTGCCAACGGTTTGTTTTCACTGTTTTTATTTTGGAGGAAACGAAATGTTTTTCGATCAACGCCAATTCGCCAACATCGGGTCTTATAAAATACATATACATACACTTATGTAGCGAAGTGTGAACTCAAAGTGAATCATGCACCTATCTACAAGAGATTAAGATGTTCGGAAAGTGAATAGCATAATCATGACTCATGATTCAACAATTAGGGTGTATATAAGGCACAGGAAAGTGGCAAAAACATATGCCCATTCAATAAATCAAACTTGAAAGAGTTATTGGGCTGCCTGGCACGATCGACAAATAACACCCTACGATAATCAGCAGAGCTAATTAATGAAATGAGACCCCCACCAGGGTTCCAGGGCTAGCATCATGGAACCAAGAACAGGAAAAAAAGATTACCAAAGAATGATCAGGAAACAACTGACTGCAAAGCTTCACTGGACACACACTGAACACAGAGCTGTCAAAACTACTTTCTGTAGATGGCAATGGATTGTTACTGATGTGCTGCTTGCTACTCATCAGTGATTTAGAAAGCGCCCTCCCTGGGATTGTCCTCCGGGGACGTCTTCGTCTCCGAGTAGGAGCTCCGGATCTCCTCGATCCTGCTGACCACCTCCTCCATCCGAGGCCGCTCGTCGGGGACAACTGCAACGCATGCCATCGCGACATGGAGCATCTGGACCATCTCGTCCTCGACGTTCGGGTGCCTTAGCAAGTCGACGTCGAAAACCTCCGACGTCCACTCTTCCCGGACCACGGACTGCACCCACCTGGGGAGGTGCTCGATGGAATCATCACGCCCGGGGGACCTGAGAGGGGCTTTACCCGTGAGCATCTCGAGGAGGAGGACGCCGAAGCTGTAGACGTCGGATTTCTGCGTCGGTTTCCTCGTCTCGAGGACCTCGGGTGAGCGGTACCCGATGAGCCGTGGGTGGACGTGGGGCGTGGCCATGAGCTGGGCAAGGCCGAACTCAGTGACGCAGGCGCTGAGTTCCTGTGAGATAAGGATGTTACTTGACTTGATGTTCCCGTGAATGAACTTCCCGCCACCCTCAGCGTGAAGATAAGCCATCCCGCGTGCAGCGCCCAGAGCTATTTTCACTCGGGTCTCCCAGTCCAATGGGGTTCTTCCAGCAGCTTTATTCCCTGGGTTTTACAATCAACAATTAGTCTGCTATGATATATAATTATATAATTTCATTTCAGCATAAATGTGTATAATGAACTTAGTCAGACTTTCAGACAATAAGTTAGCAAAACTGGTGAAATAATTGAAAATAAAAGTGGAAATGTCATAGAAGCAAAACTTGAAATGCATTTGTCATTAGGTAGTCCCAAAATCTCAGTCACCAATTAAACTTGTGTTATCCAAGCAAAAGAGAACATGTCCATACTTAAAGACAGATTAGATAAAATAGAAATGGAAACAAACTGTTAATTAGGCGTTCTGTCAAAAGTCCTACAGCCCTCCTAATAAAATCACACAGTTTTCAGGTCATGGCGATTCAGTAAGTTCAGATCACAGCCAAATGTGTCTACTTGTACCCACTAGAGCTACTTGTACCCCCAATTACCCATGTAGTGCTGGTATATTGCAAGTCGGTAATGGTGTGACATTACTCAAAGTAGGTAACAGAAAAGCAAGGCAGCACTATGGAACCACCAATTATTCTTTTGCATTCACTGCAAAGGCCAGAAAATTCCAGTAGCCCAAAAGCCTGAAATTTGTAGGTACAAGAGCAGGTCTTGTGGACTGTTCATGGGAGCTTCAGAACAGCAGTTGGAATCCCAAAAACCAAATCAGTGAGAAAGGTATATGTCAACATCCCTTGTAGCAAACTATGTTATATTCAGAAGAATAAAAAACTAGGGGCCAAAGACGGTATATCTGGAGTGTAGTTCTCTATAATCAAGGTAAAGCATCCCCACTTTGAGAATTCAAGTAATGCGGCCACCATTTTGAGCCTTTGATGTTGGCTTCTACCTTGTGATTTGATCTAAACTTTTATTGATAACAGGATAAAGAAAAGATTATGCTACACTATTCGTGCTTCACTTGCAATATTTTTTTGAACGTAAGCTTCACTTGCAATATGGCCAAGTGCCAAGGTACCAGAATGAACATGAATATGTTTTGCCCAAGCATTAGTGTCGACTAAGCATCTATTTCAATTCAATACTTTCAAGTTGAAGTAAGCTAATAGCTTTAATTTTCAAAAGTAAATTTCAATTAGCGTTCTGACAGGTACCAAATGTAAAATGATTCAAATAGATTATTTGAAATGAAGGACATACCATGCAAAGCAGCACAAAGGCTACCTAATGGGACATAGTCATACACCAAGAGCTTCTCGTCCTTGGAGTAGTAGTAAGCACGCAATGGGACAGTGTTCTGATGCTGGCAAACCTTGCCAATTAGCTCCATCTGTTGTTCAAATTCCCTCTTTCCCGCCACCACTTCCTTCAACCTCTTGACCACCACTGTTGTTCCATCCTCCAGAACAGCTTTGTAGGTAGTCCCATAACTTCCTTTTCCAAGAACTTCAGCCGAAGCCCTCAACAGATCCTCCAAGTCAAAATTATATGAACATCCCTCAAAGAAAAACAGTTTGTTTCTCTCCGCTTCTTGAACACCACTGCTGTATTCCCCCTTGGATTTTTCTCCCCTTCCACCTGCAATAGACTTTCCTTTGGATGAAGATGATGCTGCGCCATGCTCTGCATCTCTCTTTCTTTTGAAGATGCATACCAAGAGGATGAGGATCAAAATTAATAATACAGCCCCTCCTCCAGCAGCTATTGCAATTTTGACACCACGGCTGAGTTTTTTCCAGAAGCTTCTTTTGCCATTTTGGGGCGATGGAGGCGACGGAGAAGGAGCTGGTGTCCCTGGACATGGTTCCAATGGAAATCCACACAGAAAGGCATTTCCCAGAAAAGAAGTAGCTGGGAACTTCTGCAGGGAGGGTGGTATAGGTCCACTCAGGTTATTGTTGCTCAAATCCAAATGTCTCAACTTGGGGAGGCGAAGGTCAGGGATGGGTCCAGAAAGAGAGTTGTTCTGGAGAAGCAATGCTGTCAGTTCAGTGATGGCTTGCACCTCCGATGGTATTTCTCCATTGAATGAGTTATAGGACAGGTCTAAGAATGTTAGACTGGAAGATAGTGAACTTGGTATAATTCCGGACAGGTTATTGTGTTGAAGATAAAGAGAACGCAACGAGGGAATAGATGGTACATCAGGAGGGAGATTAATAGTAAGACGGTTTGACCTAAGGCTCAACACCTCCAAGGCATCAAGCTTGCCAAGTGTGCCCGATGGGATAGGACCAAAAAGCCCTATTGCAGGTAGTCGGACTTCCCGCACACGTGTCCCATCCAGTGTGCATGTAATGCCAACCCAGGATGTGCAGACTTGGGTTGTGGAGGTCCAGTTGACCTTTCTGCCATGAGGCAGTGATGCAGCAAATGCAAGAAGGGCCTGCTTATCGGTGTTTAGGTCAGAACCTCTAGCATATGGAAGGTGCATAAAGAAAAGAGAGCCATAAAGAAAAGCTATCAGCTTGAGATGCCACATTTGTTGGGATGGGCTGGAAGAAGAAACCAGTTATAATCCAACAGTCCTCATCAGTGCATGTGCATCACTCCTGTCACATAAAAGGCTAACAAAAGTCAGCAATACATAATGGTCTATAATTCAAGAATAAATAAAAACAGTCAAAATTTCAGTTTGGTACATAGAAACAAGGTAGAAAGAAAAAGAATGTAAATGCGGATAACAAGCATAACAGATTTAAGTTTCCAGTGGACATTTATATACTCTGCAACAAACAAGTAAACAGCTACAGGAAACCACAGAAGGTAAAGGAGGAGCAACTCATTTTATAATTTTGATCATCTAGATAGGATGCAATCGCACAAACTACCAAAAAAGCTGAGGAATTGTAATTTACAATTGGATGCAATTTCATCAATTAACAGCTTATAAGAAGCATTACCACTTCTTAAGTTTAAATGTGAAACCAAGCATTTCCTTCGTTAAATATCACATTCACGATCCTGCTAAAAATACAAGTTTTCTCGTACCACCTGCTAATGGATAATAGCAAATACACTTACAAGAATAGCCACTATTGTGAGGCCAATAGGGGTTAACCCATAGTTTACAAAGTTGGTGCATCAGCTCCAACAGAAACACAAGCAGTTTACACAAACAGTAAAATATGAATACGACTTTCTTAGGTGATTCCAGCATATTTTAATTGCCACTGTCCTTACCCATCTTTCATCATAATGAGGATCCTATACTTTGCATCATAACTAATTCACATCAATGAGAGAAGGCTGGTGGAAGGTCACTCTTGGAATGAATCGTAAATTCATGAGACAATGACAGTGCTGCCCACATTGATATTTCAAGAGAACCATCACATTCCTCAACTGCCACAACGCAATCCCTCTATGAAAATAGTAAAACGAAACGAAAACAGAATGACACATCTTGTCTTCTCTTTATTAGCCTCAACCGAAAGGCCCGAACCCAAACAAATCCGCTGGTTTTTCTCAATCTCTTTATGAAAAGGACAGCTAGGATCATGTGCCATATAAAAGGAAACCAACACATCTTTTAGCTAGTAGCCATCACTCTTTAGCCTTTTCTGAAAAGGATAACTCCACTGTGTTAACAAAACAACCACCACGCCTAAACAATGGCGCCTGGTCATAACCAGAACAGACACAAGGGTGGCGACAAAACATTACCCCCTGTTGGTGAGGGTGAGGCACAGCACGTTGGTGGACTCTCTTGCACATGTGTAACTTAGACAAAAGCAGCATTGCAGGGCACCTAACCTAGACCCAATAACTACACCTAATACCATTTGTTTTCTCAAGGACCAAAATGCTTTGGAAAAAGGCAGTCAGCACGAAACCAAAAGTCCAGCACGTAAAGCAGGTGGTCTCAGATGCAAGAAACCAAAGGGAAGAGGGCTTGCTGGCAGGGGTGTGGGGCTCTGCTCATTTATGCGAGCGATCATGGGCAGCACGGCACACTGAGGAGTGAGGACGTGAGGAGGGATCTCAGGCTCCACACCATAGGACAAAAGGAAGGCAAGATCCATCACTATCTCAACACCTCAAAAGACAATTGCAACAGTAGATGTACCGGTAGGATCAGTAAAAGAGTTCCTCTTCAACAAAGATGACTGAGAGTTTACACTTCCATGTTCTCCTACCCCATAGATGCATATGCATGAAGCTCGAGAATTTCCCATGTAAATTCAGTATACCACATGCCTGACCTGCTCCACTGCATGATTTCCAAGTCCCTGTTTGTTTATCTAACAGTTGCATGTTGTTTACACGAACGATAAGTGCAAAAATCATACTAGTTCAGTACCACACTGTTATTTTTCCGTAAAAACAATAAATGTAGTACTTCACTAATCACTAGCACACCGATAAACGGAAGGTAACAGTGGCCGCGTACTCCGTCTGTAGAGATTCGAAATGCTCAACTACTACTACTACTACTACTACTTACTACTAACAAAAGCGCAATTCCAGTGGATTCACTTTGCCTTTATAAAGACAAAAGCACGCACGCATCGACCAACCAAGTGTGTTTGACGAAAAAAGCTCGATTTGCTTTCCTACAACTACAACACAGTATTGTGGCGAGCCCAAGAAGAAACGGACTACTAATACACATTGCACGTAGAAATCGTTTTCGCAGTCAGTAGTAGGCGGTACTGTACTGAAGAACTCTGAATTACGCCGTACGTACCTCGCAAGTTGCAAGAAAGCCATCCCAGGTTGGAATCCCGGAGGCGGAGGCGAGCTTTGGTTCCCTCCCGCGGCGCGCGCCTCCGCTCGGCTCGGCGTCGACCGGCGACCCAGGGCGGAGTTAAAGGGAAACCAACGGGGATGACGACGCCGGGAAGGAGAGAATTTCCGACCTTCTCGCGGCGTCACCAAGACTGGGCAGTGGGCACCTGGCCGCCCGCGCTCTCGGAGTCGCCGCCCGCCTCAGGATCGGACCTCGCAGTCACCGCCTAGGGCCAACGGCGCCAGGAATCGCTCCAAGGGGGGGACACAGGCCGATCCGCCGTTGAGACGGCCGGCATTCGCCCGCGCCCCGCCGCCGTAACCCCGCGGTGGCTGGACCACCGCCGCCCACCGCCTCCTCAGTCGTCACGTCACCCCCCGCTTCACGGGCGCGAGAGCGTGGCAAGGCAGCTGCGCTGCTGTGGCTTTCTCGGTTTCTCCCCGCCCCGCCTGGCCTCTGCGCCTCCTTCCCTCTCCGCTGCAGTTGCGAGCGGACGCAGGCGGCCAGTGATGCTGATGTGATGGCGCGGGACGGCGGGACTCGGGAGGAACGCGTCGTGGTGCTGGTGCTGGTGCGGATGCGCGCGCGCCTGTGTGTCTGTGTGTGCAAACTTGGTGTGCATTTAAGACAAGTGTGTTCGTGCCGTCCGGGTGCGATCGGCTGTGGTTCTACTACTCTGGATGGAGGGGAGCTGGCAAGTGACGGACGGATTTGCCCCCTGTATGTGACAGTGTGAGCAAGATTTGCCCAGTGGTCACGCGCGGAAGGCGTGGAGGTGGGCCCAGCGGCCGCTGTGGCCGTGAGGAAACCGAGGCTCAGGCCTTGTTTAGCCAAAAAAACACTCAAAATTTTACAAGATTCCCCATCACATCGAATCTTGCGGCACATGCATGAAGTATTAAATATAAATAAAAATAAAAACTAATTACACAGTTTGTCTGTAAAACGCGAGACGAATCTTTTAAGCCTAATTACTCCATGATTAGACAATGTTTGTCAAATAAAAATAAAAATATTACAGTGTCAAAATTCAAAAAGTTTTTTTCATCTAAACAAGCCCTCAGTGTGTCTGACGTGTGGGCCGACGAAGGCAGTCGCGGCGGAGTGCTCGTGGCAGACTGGCAGTAGTTGTGTGAAAAGTGTCCGTTACTGTACAACTGTACTGCAGTAGTACTACTGCTACTGCACTGCTGCGACAATTACAGGCTCGATAATACAGTACTAGCCGTACATGGAGTAAATTGAGGGTTTGTTTAGGCCTTGATTAGATGCGAAAAGATTTTGGGATTTTGGATTTCGCTACGGTAACATTTTCGTTTGTTTGTGGCAAATATTATCTAATTATGGACTAACTAGGATCAAAAGATTCGTCTCGCGATTTACGGTTAAACTGTGCAATTAATTTTTATTTTTATCTATATTTAATGCTTCATGCATATGCTGAAAGATTCAGTGTGATAAGAAATCTTGAAAACTTTTTGGTTTTGAGGGTGAACTAAGGCCTTGTTTAGTTCCCAAAATTTTTCAAGATTCCCCATCACATCGAATCTTGCGGCACATGCATGAAACATTAAATATAGACGAAAACAAAAACTAATTACGCAGTTTACCTGTAAATCACGAGACGAATCTTTTGATCCTAGTTAGTCTATGATTGGATAATATTTGCCATAAACAAACGAAAGTGCTACAGTGGCGAAATCCAAAAATTTTTCCAAACTAAACAATGCCTTCGTTCGGCGTGAGATAAGGTGCAAAATATAAACTACTTTATAACGATGAAATGTATAGACAAGATATTTCTAATATATTTATTTTTTTAAAAAAAAACTTTAGAATGATGAAATGCAAATCAACTATTTTATAATGATAAAATATATAGATGGGATATTTCTAATATATTTTCTTTTCAAAAAAAACTTTAGAATTATGAATTGTAAAATGTCAACATTTTCAGGGTTACGTTTAATTCCATCTAAAATGTAAAACTTATTGTTTTTATTATGACCTTTTGAGGTTCTTTTGGTTTTTTTTTACCTTTGAAGACCAAAATTCAAAATGGAAAATAACAATCATTTTACCAAAAAATTACATGATGTTTAGTTCTATGCAAATCGAGAAATTAAAACCCGGAATTTTTTAGATGGAAGGAGAACTAAACACCCGTGAGTAATCGGGCACTGTTGTCTGATGCTTCATATTGAAACAACGGATAGTTGTTGTCAAAAAAAAAAAAACGGGCAGATAAAAAAGATAGGTAGCTGCGTCGTTCGCAACCTGCTGCTGGGGAACATGCATGTGTGTGTGGTGCAAGGCAGGCTCGTCTCGTTTGTTTCCCTCCGTTCGTTGTAAGTTTTTTTCTTCTAACAAACAATGTTTTTTTTAACAATAAATCAGCGAATAATACTTCTAGTCATAATTTTTTCAACCAGTCAGCAATGTCTTATTACTATATCTTTGGTAACGCCAACTCGGCGCTAATCTGTTCGTCATAATCCTGAGGGACACGAGTTCTGTCACGGTTGTGCGTGCATTGATAGATCATTATGGGCGCATCAAGCATCAATTATATACTATGATCGAATGAATGATCGTTGATCGCGTACCTGCTACCTTGCATAGTTCTTTTAGGATTTTGCATTGACAAAGGGAAGTGAGACATGCATGATTCAGCCATGCGCGCTGCACTGCACTGCTGGTGATCACATGGACTGACGATGGACACCCATGACGAGGCCATGCATGACACCTCTCTTTCGGTCTTTCCGTTCCCGATCCCGCTGGCTGCAGCGCTCAGCACTCAGCAGCTTCCTCATGTTTGCTGTGCTTCCTAGTAGCATAATAGTTCACCTAGCTTTTGAGCAGATTTCGCCAAATCCTGCCCCGGCCCTTTGCTTTGATCTCTCGTAATCTTTTTTTTTTCTTCTTCTCTTTGTTTTGGCTCTCGCAATACTATATGGTGAAACATAACATGGTGCTTTCACTGAAAAAAGAAGAAGATAGGGATTCACTGGTCCACGTGATTGATTTGTCAGAGTGATTGCATATCGCAGCCTTCTTGCAGTTGCAGGGATCTCATACCGTCCGTCACCACTCACCAGCGCAGGCACTTCTCCCCGTACCGATCGATCGCGGCCTAACCTACGCGCACCAATCTCATACCGTCGCCACTCACCAACAGCAGGCAGCGGAACACAGCGAAAGGTGCAGGTTAAAAGTCAAAAATCAATGTAGAACCATTTTTTTCTCACTACTTACAGTTTTTAATTTTTTTTTTGTAACCACAAAAACCAGGTTCAATGACTCACGGGTACGGAGATCGCAGATCGCAGGCTCCCCAACCAGACTCATGTGTCATTTTTCGATGTTTGATTGATCGGGACTCTTATGTTCCATCCATGTGAATCCTCATCTCCTTGTAGTACCTCTGCTTCAACTTTGAATAGAATCACTCAAATCTCCAACTCGTCGATAACATTAAGGCCTTGTTTAGTTCCTTATAAATTTTACAAAAAAAATTTAGATTTTCCGTTATATCAAATCTTACGACATATACATAGAGCATTAAATATAAATTTAAAAATTAATTAATTATCTGTAATTTGCAAGACGAATCTTTTGAATCAAGTTAATCCATAATTAGATAATATTTATTAAATACAAAAAAATTACAACTAAACAAGGCTTTCTATTTCTCTATTGTAGTGAATAAAGACTTGCTCACCCCCTCCATTCACATGTAGAAAAAGTTTCTAAGAGCTTGAAGTGGATGTTTTATTTTCTTTATTTCATAAAGAAAGCAAAGTCTTTTCATAGGAAATGTCATTCCTCCGTTCCAAACGCCATGTGATGTAATGAACGAAACCTGGTCACCGTCCATGGAACAACTGGATATTACTTAGAATAACCAATTATTTGCTCACCAACCGTGGTATTTTTGCCTTTCGGGGAAATATCACTTGACTATCTTTCTTTTCAGCTACTTCTTGACCGCTTCATAATCTGACAAGAAGAAAACACGCTCCACTTGGAAGACTTGGTCGAGAGAGAAGGCTCCTCGTTTAGGCCTTGTTTATTTATATACCCAAAATATAAAAATTTTTCAAGATTTCTCATCACATAGAATCTTGTAGCACATACATAGAGCATTAAATATACATAAAAAATAACTAATTGTAATTTACGAGGCAAATCTTTTAAACCTAGTTAGTCCATAGTTGGATAATGATTATCAAATACAAATGAAAAGTGTTATAATACCCAAAAACTTTTCACCCAGGGAACTAAACAAGACCTTACTTTACAAAAAGAATTTTTTTGGGTGTTACATCGGATATGCCGGTACACATTTAAAGTACTCCCTTCATCCCAAATTATAAGTCATTTAAAAAATCTTAGAGAGTCAAAGTATCTCAAGTTTGACCAAATTTATATAATAACATAATAATATTTATGATACCATCTAAGTATCATTAGCTTTATTAGTTATATTTTTATAGTAAAATCTATTTGATGTCATAAAATCTTTCCAATTTTTTCTATAATATTAGTCAAATTTGAGATGCTTTGACTCTCCAAAATTCTTAGAATCACTTATAAATTGGGATGGAGGGAGTATTAAACTAGACTAATAAAAAAACAAATTACATAGCTCGCCTGAAAAATACGAAACGAATTTATTAAGCCTAATTAATCTATCATTAGCATATGTTGATTATTGTAGCAATTTATAACTAATCATGAACTAATTATGCTTAAAAGATTTCTCTTGCGATTTACATCCAAACTGTGCAACTAATTTTTATTTTTATCTATATTTAATACTCTATATATATGTCGAAAGATTTGATAGGATGGGTAAAAAGTTGTGGGGAACTAACAAGGCGCACTTGGCTCAAGTAAGGAAATCATAATGATTTCTGCATCTCGATCATGAAGCACTCAAGAGGCTGCTGACAATTACTTGGCCCACAGATATCCACATAGCCATTGGACATAGGTGGGCTGGGCTGATTATTACTTGGAGTCCAAGAGCCTGACTAGTGATTTCTACCCAGCGGACCTTCACGACTTGGGCAAAAATTTTGGATTTCGCTACTGTAGCACTTTCGTTTGTTTGTGGTAAATATTATCCAATCATAGATTAACTAGGATTAAAAGATTCATCTCGCGATTTACAGGTAAACTGCGTAATTAGTTTTTGTTTTCGTCTATATTTAATGCTTCATGCATATGCCGTAAGATTCGATGTGACGGAGAATCTTGAAAAATTTTGGAAACTAAACAAGGCTTTGATACGCAAGGCACATATGTGTAATCCTTTGCTCAAAAAAAAACATGTGTGTAATCCGATTTATGTATCATGAAACCAATATATAAGCCGGTCAGGATAGGATCTTTTTGTAACCCTACTCGAAAGGCTATATTTATATAAGACGAGAGTTTGAGGTTTGGCTCCAGCAATGCAGGAGAAATCAGGTGGATAGCGCACGATGACACGGGACACAGATTTATACCGGTTTATTAGGTAGGAAATACTCTGCACCCAGTTATATCAGCTATTTTTAAGTGATCTCTTAAAAACAGTCTCCTTTCTCCTAAACCCCACTTCCCTGTCCCTAATAATAAAGAAATATATGAGATAAATTTTAGGTAACCTGCTATAGCAATGATCTCTTATATCCTCAATTGATTTTAAAATACTCTCCTAAAATAAGTTATAAGCTATGCAATATAACACACATTAGAGCATCTCCAAAGGCTTTGCAAAGAAACTTTGTATTGCCCTATTTGTAAAAAGAGTAGAAAATACCCCTCCAATGGTTTTGCAAATAAGGTTTGCAATTTGGTTAACTTTGCAAATAGAGGTTAAGGCTTTGCATATATGCAAACCTTCCCACTACTTTGTATCTACAATTTCGGCCTTCCACGTCGGACTCCGTCCCCCCGGTCCCCCACCCCGCGCGATTTCTCTACGCCCATCTGCCCTCCCTGCCGCGCGCGTCCACGAACGACGACGTACGCGGCCACGTCTGGACGACGTACGCGGCCACGGCGCGGGAACGGAGGTGGACCTTCCCTCGCGGGGACCTTCTCTCGGAGGAGGACGGAGGTGGACGGAGCCAAACTGACGCGAACGACGACGGCGACGAACAACGAATGCGGCCTGGGCTGGGCGGCGAATGGCGCGAAGACCTAGGCTAGGCGGCAACTGGCACGCACGACGTACGTCAAAATGGCGCGAAGGGAAAAAACGCGCGGCGCGATCGGTGAAAAAAAATTCAGGAGTGGGGTCCACACTTTGGGTTTGCCAAGTCTAAATACAAAGTCCCTTGGAGTTGGACTATTTTTAGACTTTGCAAATAAGTTTGGGACTTTGCAAACAACACCAAATACAAAATTCATCTCCTTGGGCGTGTTTGGTCTAGTATGCCGGGGCAAGCAGGTAGCCGGACGGACGTACAGCCCCACCAGCCTAAAGATGGTAATGGGTAATTTACCCGCTGGGTATATGCTAATATGCTACACATACCCTTACACACGAGAAAATATTTTACCCACTAATTTACCTATTTCCATGCACGGATAAGAGTTTTTTTTCCTATACACTTACCCACGCGGGTAACGGGTAACCCATGGATTATCCTTACCCATGATTCCAAGAATACTTGCAAAAAATAAATACATATTTAAATATTTCAGGTTTTCAATTTTAGCCAAAACATCACAAGTCATTAATAAAATCATCAAATATACAAGCTCCATGAACACTCGATCAAGTAATCTAATAGATAAATCTATCATTACTAGATAACAAGTGGCACAATTCTCAAGTTCCTGTGTTGTGTGGCCGCCGCAAGGAGATAGGGGAAAGGGGAGGGAGCGGATGGGTGAGGTACTAAGGTGAGGGCCTAGGGTTTGAGAGCATTATATATGATTTTATTGGGCTTATATATGATTTTATTGGGCTTGGGTTGTGTATGGTGATTTTGACCCATTATTCTAATTTATTGAATCGGGTTAAAATTACGTTTACTCATGGGCAATGCAGTCACATACCCTTACCCGTTTTATCCGCTTGGTAAAGTTTTTTTTTCTATTGTCTTACCCATGGGTAAAAAAAATAGCCATACACTTACCCTAATGAGGTAATTACCCATCGGGTTTCGAGTAAAAATTACCATCTTCACCCGTGAGGCCCGAGCTGCTTGGGTGGGCAGCTGTACTCATAAGTACTGTAACGAGTAACAACTAAACAAGAAGCATCTACAGTGAACCGAGCACATAAATGACGGGATCACACGAGCGAGCATCCAAGCATTACAATAACTTGCAAGTTACAAATCTTTTACTGTTTTTGTTTCTTTATAGATCTTTTTTCTTTCTTTCAGTACAACAATTCGTGGAAAGTGGAAAACCAATCTCCATGGACAAATCAATAGACTCAAACCCCGCAATCTCAACGTCTTTGGGATTGGGGGAAGTGCAGAACCAACCAATTATAGGACAGAAAACAGAAGAAATCATACACATCTTGCAGCACAAAAGGAGCACAGAACGAAGAGCTAGTGATGATCATACTTTACAAGCAGCAGCTGTCATAACGGGCTGAAGGGCTCTGGCAGCGGCTCGAACCGGTGGTCAAACAGCGGGCTTTGGTCAGGCTTGTCATCGAATCCATGCAGCCAGCTTGTGTTGCGCACGTCCTCCCTCAGCAGCATTGCTTCATAGCGCGAGCTACCATAGATGTCCAGCTCGCTCAGGGTCTCCTTGGTTCCGATGCTCCCCCTGTCTGGCGAATCCGTTGAGCTGCCACCATTGCGTGAGAGAGCCCCATTTGAGTCCCCAGAGAGGTGTCCGTTCACGCTACTTGCATTGTCAATATAGTGATGGTCGCTGTTTGTGATGCCATGCCCCGGGTCTGATGCCCGAGCTGGACGGACCTTGGCAGCAGCCGAGCGAATGCTCTGGGGAAACAGGGATGCACCACGAATGCCACCCAAGTTCTGCCGAATGTCCTGTCAATGTAGTGATAGCTTAGCTTCTTCCAACACTCATGCATCATTCAGTATTTCAGTCCAATCTATTATCTATGCAATGTTTCAATTTTCAACCAAGACAGATCATCTCTAAAAGGACTAACTTAACAAACTTTAGAGACATACATCACTTGAGATGAAGTCACCACTTACGGATGCAAAATGTGATTTCCCGTCCAATGTTTATTTGAATATTTTAGTATAATACCACCAAAGAACATTTTGCTACTTTTGTTTTGGTTTTATATAACATATAGAAGAGATGACTTGGTGACACACAGTCAATCTGTATTTGTGAATATTTCACTTGCAGTGATTATTTGTCCACTTGAAAATGAGATGCATGGACTTGCAAAATGTTTCCTAAGAAATGGGCATGACAATTTTGACTAAATGCAAAAGATTTGAATCTTGATAGGTCCAAAGTAGATAAACAGTTTTAGAAGGTAGCAAACTAAGTAATTCAATTGATAAGAACACAACACCAAAAATAAAATGCAGGATGGTAGCTGATATGAACACAAGGAACATACCATGTGCTTGATAGCCATGTCAAGTGATCTCTTTGATATCGACCTCCCAAATCCATTATCTGTGCCTGTGATAGGTCTTGAGGGTCTATTAGCTTGACTGTCAATAGTGGACCTTTCAGCCTGTCGATTTTGGTGTCCATTTGTGAGAGTAGAGGTCTTTGATGATGTATCAGAAAATTTACTTCGACTAACAGCAGGCACAGAGACCTTCTTCACAGGAGCTGAAGCAGCTGAAGGTTCAGTATTTGGGGTTGATCTTATGCCTAAAGCCATTCCTGGCCGTGATCTGCCAGCGGATAGTGGTCTTTCAGGTAATTTTGTCCTTAGATTTGGTGGAGTTTCATTTGGAAAATCGGGGATATCAAGTGGTCGCACTGGAGCTCGGGGTCGTGGATTCGGAGAACTTGGACGTGATGATGGAGCTGATGAAGGTGCTGAGTTCCGGCCACCACTGGCTGCAGAACGGGACGCAGATGTAAAGCCGTTCATACTAGAATTCCGTCCAACAGAAGGAGAACGACCAATAGATGGAGCTGATGAACGAATTGCAGGCTGGCGTGTAGGTGTAGATGATCGTGAACTGGAACGGCTCATTGAAGGAACCGAACTTGAGGACAATGAGGTGGCACGGCTTATCCCAGGAACATTACCTGAGGAAGACCCTGGTCTGCTTGTTGTACCCGAGGAGGCGCTCGGGCGGCTTATTGCATGAGTTGCACTTGAAGATGAGTTGGGAACAATACGGGACCGGGAATTTGGAGTTGATGGCCTCACACTATGTGTGGATGTGGTCTTGGCAGCAGCCGAATCAGTTGAAGAGTTTGGTGCTGTTGGACGAGTTCTCGTAGGAGTAGATGGGCGAGTTTTTGCTGGTGTAGATGGACGAGTTTTAACAGGAGTAGAGGATCTTGCAGGCACTGGACGTGCAGCTGGAACTGATTGTTTCGGTGCGATAACCGTGCTGCTTCGCCTACTAGGGGTTGTAGGTCTTGAAGTGACTGAAGAAATGCTTGTATTCAGAACTGATGTCCTATTGTTGCCATTCATGAGAGCCGACTGGATAGATGATCGGCTAACAGAGTTACTTCTTGCTGGTCTAGTGGGAACCGTCGAATGCCCATTCTCTGTTTGAGATATTGAAAGCTGCAAATGAAAATGATTATTATAATCAGTAGACTAGGTAGGCCATAAAGTAATGCAACTATTGTTTGTATAGTTAGTAGATAAAGAGAGGTATTTGATTTCTATTACTATTACAAAGTTTCCAGGGTAAATAGTAAAGTCCAGCATTAAATTTACTAAATAAATACACTATTGCTATTTCTTGACAGCCTTGATAGTGCAAAATAGTTTTGTGTATGATCGAATGCTAAAGTAAAGCCCCATTTACTAACTGAGAGTAAGAATAAACCACTTCATTCCAAAAGAAATGAGTTGGCGAGTAAGATTGCAAAACATTGCAGACCACAGTGCTGCTTAGAGTTATATCTCATAAATTATCTGTTGCCAAGGCTATTCTCATTAGTAGGTCAAAATGATTCATACGTGTCATCTCTACCTCGTGTATAAGAAACATGATTCCTAGAAAAATACTGCTCAGAACAGTAACATTTTGATCAGTTTGCAAGGGAAAACCTTCAAAGATTAACACATTTAACTTTTAAGCACCAAAATGTAGCATACCCTAGATGCTCTAGTAGTTGAGGACGATCTAGTTGTAGTGCGTTTTGGTAATATATTTGAGGATGGTGTTTTCTCAGCAACCTCCAGTGCAGGAACACGTGGGGTCCCAGGAGGAGTTAGAAGCCTGTACAGCACGAAGCATAGGTTAGAGTAGGGGGGAAAAAAGATGATATGTACAGTATAACTACAGAAAACAAACAACCAATTAGTAAGCAGGAAACGAATTCTTTGCAGCCAAAATCGATCAAAATATCAAGAAATACTGTGAGGGAAAACACTGCAAATGGTATGTTGGACCCGTGACAACTGGCCCTTCTTTTGCAACATGGTCATGCATCAAATTGGCCTTTATCAGATGCCTCGGACCTACCTCACCAACAATAGGATTCTCTAAATAAATTTCAATCTTTTCAGCCATACTTCTTCCATGCAATTTATAATTGTGTAAAAACATTTGTTGCATGCCAATCACCGATATCCAAGTTGGATTTTGCAAGGGAAGAGAGAGCCCACACAGGACAATCAGCTCCCTTGCATATCGTGTGTTTCAGCTTTTCTTTGCACAGCGACACATTTCCTCCCAACAACCACCACTGCCTACAAAGTCATCTTTAGCAGAAAGATCACCTCACATCCATCACAACAATCATTCAATCACCACCTAAAAAAACCGACATGATCTTGGGCGATACGGCAGCCTCCAAGATCAGGCTTCCTCAATCATTCAAACAGCGATTCATCGAACACCAAAGCAGTTCAATATACTCTCTAGTCCCCCCTCATTAGTTAGGCCTTGTTTAGTTGGCAAAATTTTGTTTTTTGGCTACTGTAGCACTTTCGTTTTTATTTGACAAACATTGTCTAATCACGGAGTAACTAGGCTCAAAAGATTTATCTCATAAATTTCAGATAAACTGTGTAATTAGTTTTTATTTTTATCTTTATTTAATGTTCCATGCATGCTACCAAAGATTCGATGTGACGGGAAATTTTGAAAATTTTTGCGAACTAAACAAGGCCTTAATATGGACAAGCTTCAGCTCATTCAAAGCAGCGATCCGTACAAATACTTTCCCAAAGCTGGGCAGTTGAAGTCAATCCAAGGGGGGAATACAGCTCTTGTACTGCATTAACCCTCTCTTCAGTTGACAGATCATAAACACGCACCCATTAAAAAAAACTAGAACGACTAGACAGGGAAATGTTTCCTCAAAAAATAAAAAAAAATCTAGACAGGGGAAAAGCAGAGCAGGCAGGTAAGCTGATACTCACCAATCGTAGTCGTTCTTCCCGATCTCCGAACCCAACAGGTCCTCCATCTCTAGAGCAAGCTACGTTGCCCTAAAACTTCAGAAAAGGAAGAAAAAAAAAGAACAAAAATAAGGTAAGAAAAGATCCAAAATCCCACCGAAGCATTAGCGAAACCAGTGCTGCAGCAACTGTCGGCAGCGCGGATTCGGATCTGGATCCGGCAGGTTCCCGAAGCTTCTACCTATTCAGTGCCTCCTTTCCCGGTTCCCGTAGCCAATGCTGCTGCTGCCTTCCTCCAATGCCGCGGCCGGGGCGAGGCTCCGCTCCGCTCTTGCTCCGCCGCTACAGACGCCGCCGCCGCGCCAGAGATGGCGATGAGAGGGCTAGACGAAAGCGGAGAGGCTGAGGGACGGGGACGGACGAGGGACGACGCTGCTGGAGCGCTGGCTGCGTGGGAGGAGAGCGTGAAGCTCTGCGCCGCTGCGCTGTGACGGAGAGGCCTTTGTTTTGTTTAGCCGCAAAGGCCCGCGACCCCTCCCCGTCCCGTGTCCTAACTCCCACGGGGGCGACGGCCCCACGTTAGCTCGCCGGGCCCACGTGTCAAGGACAGTTTGGCCCTGCGCCCTGCCTGCGCGGAGCAGCAGAAGTCGGCGGCGCTCTTGAGCGGATAGGACATACTCCAAGGGGGGGGGGGAGGGGGGTTGACATGTGGGCCCGGGGCCCACACTTCAGCGTGGACGACCTGGTGGCAGCTTAGTAGGTTATTGTGTTAATGGCCGTCAGAGGGGTGCACTGATGCGCCTACAGAATAATCAGTGGATGATTTGCCACTTGACAGCGGAGAGCGGCAGGCTGGCACTGGCAGATCAAGGAAGGAACGGGCATCATCAAGGCCCATGCCGCGGTCAAATCACAGATGAGATGAGGGCAACGTGCACTGGAGCTGGATCCTAGACGGTGCACGTGCAGTCGCATGGCGGCCTCCCGTCCCGTGGCCGACCGATCAGGAACAGGCGTTCGAGACGGCGGCTTCGCTCGCGTGCTCCTTCACCACCGTAAACTACTAGTACCACCGTGTTTAGGCCTTGTTTAGTTGACGAAAATTTTTAAGTTTCGTTATTATAGCATTTTTAATTTTATTTGATAATTATTATTTAATTATAGAGTAATTAGGTTTAAAAAATTCGTCTCACAAATTATAAGTAAACTGTGTAATTACTTATCTTTTTTATCTATATTTAATACTTCATACATGTGCCACAAGATTTAATGTGACGAAGAAACTTGAAAAATTTTGGAAACTAAACAAGGCCTTAGATCTGGAATCAGCAATTCAGCAGGTACCACTGTACCACACGCATTATCGGCTGTGCCATTAAAAAAAAATCTATCGATCTGGAAAAGGAGAAGGGGCAGCACTGTTATGGAACGTGAGGGCAGGTCCTCCGATCTTGGCCGCCACTACCAGTGGCCAGTGACGTACTACAAACAGCTGCGAGCAGGGCGGGCACTCCAATAATAATGCGTGTGGCGCATGTGGCCGGCTACCCCAGCTGCGTGGTCAGTGGTGTTTATATTATTGTTTGTACGAATATGTGAATATGCCTGGACTGCCAGACGCATGGAATTTCATCAGACAGGATTTCCCAGTTTTTGTTTTCTAAAATTGTTGGGGTTGTGTTCGTCCTTGCTGCCGGGACAAATTTCATCAGACGTTCCATCCGTGTCCTGGCTTATAATTTCTGTCCCGTTTGAATCCAGCTTTAAACATTCCTTTCGTAGTTCTCTGCTGCAGTTCCAAGTGCCACCCCCACCCCCACCCCCACCCCCAAAAAATATATTTTTCACTTCCTAAAAAATCAAATCAGTATTTAAATAAATCTACGATAAAAATACATAAACATTGATGTTATTTTCTGTAGACTTAGTTTTTTTTTAAAAAATTGTTACAGATATACTTAATGGTATTCTTTTTTACACTGAGGTGTGCTACCGTGCAATTATTTTCCCTTGGGTTAATTGCGTGTCAACATCCCGGTACTCAAACACATAAAAGAGTGCATTTTAGCCTAGAGCCGTGTGATGCAGCTCGATTCCTGTAAGAACCGAGGACGATCCCCGCATCTCGAAGGAGTTGGTGTGAGTTGCACGAACTCAGCTGACCAAGGACGAAGTTATTCAAAAAAAAAAAAGAACACTGGCCAAGGGACACGAGAACTCTCCAATTCCGCCCATCCAGGCATGTCATAGGTAGGAGAGCATCTTCTATATTTTATTTCTCAAAATACGTTGCTTGACAACTCTTAAATTAGTATAGGAAGGGAAAAAAAGTAATCTCTAAGAGTTTTCTATATTTTTATATGGTTTGTATCAGAAACTCTAAATTTATTTTCTATATACGTTATATACGTTAGTCCTTTTCTCTTTCACTTTTCTCACCTCGAACATGTCTTTTCTTTTCTTCTTTTCCTTTCCCACCTTCTTCTACTTCTTAAGAGGTGTTTAATTCTGTATTTTGGATGGAACTAAACATGACCCTGAAAAATTTGACATTTTGCATTTCGTCACTTCAAAGTAGTTGGCATTTTGTATTTTAAATTCTATGGGGAACTAAACACCCCCTTAGTGACGATGATTTTCCAACCGCGGAAACATAAGAAAGAGATATGAAGAACTTTTAGAAATGATTTTCTTCTTCTTTTTTCCAAAACATATAAATGGAGAAGGAATAGGAGACACTACTAGAGACGCTCGAAGAGCACCCCGTCGTCCCGCGGCGACCGCGTTAGGTTGGTGCCTAGCTATCTCTATCTGCGGCTCGGAGGCGGGCGGGCACTGGCACTGGCAAAGGAAACTTGGGCCGCTCCGCTCGCTCCCGGGCGCGCGGCCCGCACGGCGGTTGGTGCGACGGCGACCGGCGGTGGTTGCTGCGTCGCCAGGGACCGACACGCCGGGCACTTTACGGGTATCCGTCCGGCCCAATCTCACTCTGCAGCTGCACTCTGTCTCCACTACATTTCCATGTCTCGCCACTGTGTGTGCAGGTGCAGGATGCATTGCATTCTGGTCCTCTCCTCACGACCTCACGCCGGGGCTCTGGACCTCTGGTGAGTGGTGACCACACCTCTCGTCTCATCCCTGTTAGGTGTGCAGTGCAGCGGCGGAAAGGACCAAAAGGGGAAGGAAGAGCGCAGAAAATGCGTAAAATGCTCAGCTAGTCAGCACCTGGGAAGGAAATAAGCACATCGCTTGGTTCAACCGTTGTTAATTCTTCTACTAGTTTTACGGCATTGCACGTACGAGAGATGTCAAAGGAACTACTACGCTGGGAATATTCCCGTATGAGTTGAGACTTATGGATTATTATTATGCTCATTTAATGATGACGTACTACGCATCAGGAGACATCCTGCATGTTCGTCCGGACATCTTGTCAAATTCAGGAGAGGATGCTACAGTGGGTTGAATAATTGCTGCAACTCGCATACTAATTTACAAATTAATCACGCAGATATAATATGATATGATATAAGAATCCTTAGGCCTTGTTTAGTTCCAAAATTTTTTGCAAAATAGGAACAGTAGCACTTTCGTTTGTATTTGATAAATACTGTCCAATCATAAACTAACTAGGCTCAAAAGATTCGTCCCGTCAATTCCGACCAAATTGTGCAATTAGTTTTTATTTTCGTCTATATTTAATACTCCATGCAGGAAATCTGAAAAATTTTGCAAAATTTTTTGGAACTAAACAAGGCCTTATATTATATCAGTAGTCAGTGGCGAGAGAACCGCTGGCTCCTCATGTCAAACTTCTAGCCAGGGTACATGTAACATGCATCCTCCATGCACATGTGGCGCGTTCCTTCCGGGATCCCCGTCCTATAATGTTGCATGGTCCTGCTCTTAACTAACTGTCTGTACCGTGTACTCGAGGACCGTGGCAATCAGTTTGTTTGTCCTCCACGGCTAGACCCTATAATACCAGAGAGACTACTGACAGTGCCAAGCTGTGGAGGGACCTGCATTCTTCAAGTTGTCAGTGGAGCCTAGATAGTTTGGATAAGATCCAGGGGCACAATGCTCATCACTGCTCAAAACTGGTGCATTTACATGTATGTATAAATGAATTCTGCTACTTCGACAAAAACCTATCTATTATAAACTTGAACTGGAATTAGTTGATTTCTTGGAAAACAAGGAGTATACTCTTTTAAGTGTCCATATTTGTTTCCGGCAGGGGCGAAGCTACATGTTAATTAGGGGGTGCAAATGCACCTCTAAAAATTATAAAAACAGTGACTAGATCCAAAATTTCACCATATTTGCACTATCATGGAAGATGTTTATGCACCCACAAGTACACCCCCACTCTAATTTGCTCTAGCTTCGCCACTGGTTTCCGGATGTTTTTTTATGACCAGCTTCCACTTTCCAGGTGTAGCACTTGATTAACAAATGATGCGAGTGCACTTGCAAGTCTAAGAACAGATTTACAACTATCTCACAGTACTACTAGACTACAGTGTCAATTATTGCAATTAAAGCTACTACATTAAAAGGTCAAAGGTAGGGAGATTTAGGATCTGCATTTTTTCACTGGAAAGGCAAAGCAAAAGCGACACCTTAGCTGTAGGCCGATGGAGGATTTGCTCAAGAATGATGGCACCAGCACGTACCAATTTCCCTGAAATGAGACATTAATCATTTGTGCGCTTGCGTGCAGTTTCACTTTCCCAACTTTCAGGTCCTTTATCTCCAGCCATCTTGCCTCCTACAGCTGCAATAGACTATACAGGCAGCTCACCTGTGAAGAGTTCGCTAACTACATAATAGAGCATTTTATGGATACAAAAGGTTGAAACACTAGGTGCCCGTGAGATCTAGGCCAATAAACAAAAGGGGCACTACCACACAAGATCATCCTTTTTACCTAACAAAGAACCATTTAATGCAAATTCAAACAACTGAAAAGTACAGACTCGCAATAACCTTCATCTACTACAAACTGAAAGACTGAATGATGAGCCCAACAATCCTTAAGTTTCAAATGTAGTGAATAAGCACACCAATTTTCCTTTTTCTTTTAGACAGCACAGTAATACAGTATTGACTTTGACAACCTCTATTTCACTTGACAAGAAAACATCAACAATACATCAAGATTGTATGTGTTTGAGTCAATTGCCTGCTGCATGCCCAGGAGAAGTGCTCAATCAGACCATTTCTAGTTAAAGAGGACAATCCATTAGATACCTGGCCATCACCAGCCTTCAGAGACTGCACAATTGCTTTCTGACTTCATTGTGTACATTGGTAGGAATTCCTGCTTTGCGATTATTTACCAGACAACCCATTGATCATGAAGATAAAGGATACTGCTCCATCTAGTGAAAATGTTCAACCATCTCTTACAAATATTTGCCTTCAAAGGACTGAAGTATCGAATACTGACCAATCTTTGTTCTGCCAATTCGGAAGCAATGTAATCTTGCAGAGGAAAATAAGTTCCTCTCTATAAATTTATTCTTTTGCCACCAGAGATGACTGACATACCTGCAAGTTAACGAAACTTTACCCCATTCTGAGAACCAATACAGTATAAGTTGCAACATATCCAGCAAAGCAAGTGACACTAAATTTAGCACAGTAATAACAATATCAGCATTCTTGGTTTCCATTGTGGCCCAATCACCATGTATTCCATGCGCACTAGTTACAGCCACTATAACCAAAGGGGTCAATGTGACTGAAATAATGGTAAGGAAGATTATTACACACTCGATAATACATGAGGGCATACTTGGTGAAGAAAAAATCATATAGGAAACTCAACTCCACTTCTATCACCTTGAAAGCCCTACTGTAATCCTTTCCCGCCGTGGCTAATAGCCCTCTAAAAATGAAGTCATGAGTCCTGAGGCCAGATTCAGAACAAGAAAATCCAAAGTAGCGTCGCCAGAGCAAATGGAACAGTGCAAAAGAAAGTCATATATCTTTCAATTGGGCACCCTCAGTGGATTTCATCAGTCTACCATCACAACGCCAAATCTGATCGGCTGTTATAATATTTTCTGTTGCAATAACTTCGGCAGTAAGGAGGCTCAGATCTAATCCTAGCACCAACGCAGCATACAAGGTAACTGAAGCCTGACAAGCTAATGGGGTCATATCTAGACTCATTTGAATCAGCATCATGTTATGTAGTCAGCAAGCAGTTTGCTTGAGTACCATGAATCACTAGCCAGTACAGAAGCTTGTATCTGCATAAAGTTCTTGTAGATGGTTACAGTGAATAGAAGAGTGACACTGGTAACTACAAAAGCATCTGACATGTGCTGAAGCAAAACAGAAACATATGTGTAGTAGAGAATTAACTGAATATAGTGTTTCATCCATTGCTTGTTGTCATCAAGTTCAAAAGCGGTGATAGAGTTGGTGCACCCAAGGACTGCAAAGAATGATACGGCCCATACAGGATACATGTCCATCTTGATGGATGATGACTGCATGAACCCAATCATGTATGTAAAAATGAGAAACAATAGTGTGTATGCAGTCCACACAAGAGTTCTAATGCAACCGCTGCTTGATTGGCGACGGAAGTATCCAAGAGCAGCAATGAACAATCAGAGGGCCATTTCGACAACCATTAAGGCTTCAACACTGAACACACGGTCCCTGGGTCATGAAGCAAGTTATGTATGATGCTGGTTCCATTTCTGTAAACATGTTGACATCCTTGGTTCACCATCACTGATGCAGCTTCTACTACCAATCAGAGTTGCTCTTGTACAGCTTCTGAGATTAAGGTGGGGAGATGTGTCTTTGCACTCAGAGCAGGAGGGACAGCTTTGAAGTACATAACCCATACTCCCATAGACATGTTTCAGCTACTTTATATGCCATGAACTTGGACTGAGTTAAGTGATTGCAGAGACAAAATTCAATGATTGATTCATCTAGAAAAGAAAAAAGAAAGAAAAAGAAAAACGAGAGCGTGACATTTATCCTAAACTATAATGTCGCTACCAATGTTCAAAATACACAGGATCGCCATTGTGCCACATCAATCAATGTTTGTGTAATGCCAGTTCTAAAATGTTATCCAAGAGAGTTAAAAGTGGAGCACACAACAGAAAAAAAAAACTAACATTGAAAGCAACCTGTATGGCGTTGTCACTTGGCTACCAAAGATTGAAGCGTTAGGGTATTCCAATCATGTATTTTTTAGGCCTCGTTTAGTTCACCCTGAAAACCAAAAAGTTTTCAAGATTTCCTGTCACATCGAATCTTGTGGCACATGCATGAAACATTAAATATAGACGAAAACAAAAACTAATTACACAGTTTAGCTGTAAATCACGAGATGAATCTTTTAATCCTAGTTAGTCTATGATTAGATAATATTTGTCACAAACAAACGAAATTGCTACAGTACCGAAAAGTTTTCACTTTTCGGAACTAAACAAGGCCTTAGTCCTTTTGTTTGAAAAATCCCACGCCACTAAAATAAAAAATAATTATATATCACAATGCTTAGTGAAACCATTTTAACTCGTATCACGATTGTCATTTTACGACTCTTTTGGGCTAGCATAGTTTGTCTTAACGTACGGCTGACATCTCGCTTTTGCATTTGTATCCTGGTTCATCATTGATTTTTTTTGAATATTTGTTATTTCTCACTTCTAAAAAGATCAAACCGGAGACGGCAACACCACTTCAACGTGCCTCCCGCTCCAGAGCTGCACCGACAGGTGGGCCCCACGTGCGGTGGGCCCCACGCACTCACATGCGTGACCTGAGCTCCTGCGCACGCGGCTCCGAAAAATTCCAAATTCCAAATCCCGACTCTTTTTTCTTACGCACAGCAGCATTACGGTACCTCTTACGCACAGCAGCATTACGGTACCGCGATATGGAGGGAACACAGTACGTAAGTAAGTCTTTCTTTTTTCTTTTTTCTTGTTTTCTTTTCTCTTTCTTTTTTCTTTTTTCTTATTCTTTTCATATCCGTAAGTTTTCTTATCTTTTTCAACTTTATTCTTCTTTTTTATCATATTTTCTCATTTCCTTTTTTTTCTTTCTCTTTTCCTTTCTTTTCCGATCTCTTTTTTCTTTCCGTGCTTCATTTTTTCCTTTTGTTTTATTTGATTTTTTATTATTCTTCTTATTTTGTATATTTCTTTTATTTCCTTTTATTTCTTTCATTTCCTTTTCTTATTATTTTGTATTTCCTTTTGTTATTTTATTTTATTTTATTTTGTTTCATGTGAATTTTTTTATTGTTCTTTTCAACTTTTATATCTTTATTTATCTTATTTTATTTTTGCTCGTACTTTAATTATTTATTTGTATTTGTATTTTTTGTTTATTTTTTATTTTACATTATTCCCTTCATTTTTATATATCTTTTTTGATTTTTTATATTTTATTATTTTTCCTTTTCTTTCTTTACCCTTTTTATCTTTGTCTTTATATATTTTATAGTTATGTTTATTTTATATTTTATATTACTTAATTATTTTATTTATTAAATGTTTATTTTTAAATTTTTGTATTTTATGAGATGTTATGTTCATATACTATACATGATGATGTTTTATGGTGTTTTTTTTGCGATGTTCGCGTAATATACAGATGATGTTCTATGATGTATTTAGTGATGTTTGCTTAATATATACAATGTTCTCTAATTTATTTAGCGATGTTACAACATCACTGACTTACAATGGGGAACTCGCAGTTATTGACTCATCAATGATAGTATTGCATCACCTACTTTCTTCACCCAAACACGTTGAACCATTTCGCATAATTCCAATTCGTTTCAGAAGGTCTCTATAAGTTTCAGCAAACAACACTTAGCAAACAGCCCAACTACGGAAACAACACGCAAAGCAAATGTTATGGACCTTCTTGACAGTGGAGATGGTAGCATCTGCCTGTAGCAGCGTGACGGTGAGCAAGCGGGTGCCCGGGCCAAACTCGAGCACGACGTCTGCAGCGCGGCGGGCATTGGCGAGACGCAGTGAGACACCGAGGTGGGCCAGGGCAAGTGGCGGCCAAGAAAAAAATAAAAAAAAGTACATATTGATAATACATATGGCGAATTGATGATCTTTTCAGAAATTGTGCTTTTTTATTTGTAGCATCTGCCTGTAGCAGCGTGACGGTGAGCGAGCGGGTGTCCGGACCAAACTCGAGCACGACGTGTCCAGCGCGGCGGGCATTGGCGAGACGCAGTGAGAAACCAGAGTGGGCCAGGCAGGCGACGGCCAAGAAAAAATAAAAAAAGTACATATTGATAATACATATGGCGAATTGATGATTTTTTCAGAAATTGTGCTTTTTTTTTTACAAGTGGATCAGAATAGTATGTTAGTCTATATATTTTGACTCGGCATAGTTTTTTATATTATTGTGTATTGAAATGTTACTCCCGTAGCAACGCACGGGTATATGCTAGTCATAAAAAAAATTGTAAAGTCGTAGGTCATTACCTATTACAATATTATTACAAACCCAAGGGATGAAACAAGATTGTTAGAGAACTGTAATTCATTGCTTAGGCCAACCCTAACCAGGGTGGCCATATAGTTAGGAGTACATGGGCCTCATGGGCCTGGCCACATGGGCCTGCACTACACATACTCTAACACCCCCCCGCAGTCTGAACTGCCGGCGCAGCGGAGTTTGCAGACTGAACACGAAAAGGAGTACAACACACGGCCCCCCCCACAGACGCAACTAGCCACTGGTGATGTTGAGGCTGGAGCGGAACTCGGTGAAGGTCGAGGACGGGAGACCCTTGGTGAAGATGTCGGCGAACTGGGAGGTGGTCGGGACGTGGAGGACCCGAACATCGCCGACAGCGACCCGGTCCCGGACGAAGTGTAGATCGATCTCCACATGCTTGGTCCTCTGGTGCTGGACAGGGTTGGTGGAGAGGTACACCGCACTGACGTTGTCGCAGTAGACCAGTGCGCTCCGGGAGAGAGGGCTGTGGAGCTCGGCGAGGAGCTGCCGGAGCCAGGAAGCCTCAGCCACGCCGTTGGCGACAGCGCGGTACTCCGCCTCGGCACTGGAGCGGGAGACGACCGGTTGGCGCTTGGACGACCAAGACACCAGGTTGCCGCCTAAGAAGACGGCGTAGCCGGAGGTGGAGCGGCGGTTGTCCGGACACCCAGCCCAGTCGGCGTCAGTGTAGACGACGAGCTCGGTGGAGGACGACCGTCGGTGAAGGAGGAGACCGAAAGCGACGGTGCCCCGGAGGTAGCGTAGGATCCGCTTGAGAGCGGTGAGGTGTGGCTCCCGGGGATCATGCATATGGAGGCAGATCTGCTGAACTGCATAGGTGATATCCGGCCGGGTGAAGGTGAGGTACTGAAGTGCCCCGGCAAGACTCCGATATGCAGTGGGATCTGTCACTGGTGTACCCTCAGCCTCCGAGATCTTGCCCTGTGTGTCAACTGGAGTGGAGCAGGGCTTGCAGTCAGTCATCCCAGCTCTCTCCAGGATATCAAGAGTGTACTGCCGCTGGTGAAGGAGTAATCCAGCAGGGTGAGGCTCAACAGTAACCCCGAGGAAGTGATGTAGTGCACCCAGATCCTTCATAGCAAACTCCTGCTGAAGAGAGGCGATGATCCGCCGAAGGAGTGACTCAGTGGAGGCTGTGAGGACAATGTCATCAACATAGAGCAGCAGATATGCAGTCTCAGCCCCATGGTGATAGATTAACAGAGAGGTATCTGACTTGGCCTCCACAAACCCCAGAGTCAGTAGAAAAGCAGCAAACCGATGGTTCCACGCCCGGAGGGCCTGCTTGAGGCCGTAGAGAGACTTGTTGAGCCGACAAACCATGTCTGGACGAGAAGAGTCAACAAACCCCGCCGGCTGACTGCAGTAGACTGTCTCAGTAAGAACGCCATGGAGGAAGGCATTCTTGACGTCCAGCTGATGCACGGGCCACCCGCGTGTGAGAGCTAGCGAGAGCACCGTGCGGACAGTGGCCGGCTTCACCACCGGGCTGAAGGTCTCGTCGTAGTCGACACCGGGCCGCTGAGTGAAGCCCCGGAGAACCCAGCGAGCCTTGTACCGCTCAAGGGTGCCGTCAGCCCGGCGCTTGTGGGTCCAGATCCACTTGCCGGTGACGATGTTGGAGCCCGGCGGTCGTGGCACCAGATCCCATGTCTGGTTGGCGAGGAGGGCCGCGTACTCCTCTTCCATCGCGCGGCGCCAGTGAGGGTCCAGCAAGGCCTCGCGGACGGAAGAGGGTACCGGTGAGACCTGCGAGTCCCCGGGCATCGCCGCAAGAGCCCGGGGCTGCAGGGTCCCAGCCGCGTGTCGCGTCACCATCGGGTGAACATGACGCGGGTGTCGGTGAAGGAGCGGTGGGTGGTACACCGGCGTCGCGGCCCGAGAAGCTGGGTGCCTCGGCGGCGGGGTCGGTGTCGCCGGTGGGGAAGACGTCACCGGTGGTGCAGGTGACCCCGGCGAAGTGGGGGCCACCGGCGCCGCCGGAGGCAGCGGTGCCAGCCGGGCACGTCGCTGGTAGACGCGCACCGGCTGGGCGAAACGTGCCGGTGGGGCCGGAGTCGGAGACGCCGACCCGGGACCCACGTCGGGAGCGCGTCGCTGGTAGACACGCACCGGCTGGGCGAAGCGTGCCGGTGGGGCCGGTGTCGAAGGTGCCGACCCGGGACCCGCGTCAGGTGCCGGGGCCGGGCCGGAAGGTGACCCCTCGGGACCCGGGCAGGGTAGAGGCCCCGAGGTGTCACGGGCGACAGGCGACGTAGAAGTACCTGCAGGAAACACTGGGAAAGGTGGCTCGACCACCGGGTCAGTAGAAAACACAGAGGAGAGGTCAAGCTCCGAGGTGGAAGCGGGAGTGGTAGTGGTGGAAAAGGGGAAGATCGACTCGTCGAACACCACATGTCGAGATATAAGGACTCGACGAGAGGTAAGGTCGTAGCATCGGTACCCTTGTGATCCGGGGAGTACCCAAGGAAGACACAGAGGGTCGAACGGGGTGCCAGCTTGTGAGGAGCAGTGGCGGTGGTGTTGGGGTAACACGCACACCCAAAGACTCGAAGGTGATCATAGCGAGGAGGGGTACCAAAGAGAGCGTGGTGTGGTGTGGGAGCTGGACAAGCAGTGGAAGGAAGGCGGTTAAGGAGGTAAGTGGAGGTGTGTAAGCTCTCGGCCCAGAAGCGAGCAGGAAGAGAGGCCTGGAGCAGGAGAGTGCGCACGGTGTCGTTGGTGGTGCGAATCATGCGCTCAGCCTTGCCGTTTTGAGAGGAGGTATACGGGCAAGACATGCGCAACTGGACACCGTGAGAGAGAAAGAAAGCACGGGAGGTGGAGTTGTCGAACTCCCGACCATTGTCACACTGGACAGCCTTGACAGTGAGGCCGAACTGTGTAGACACCCAAGCGAAAAAGTGGACAAGCGCGGGGAAAGCATCAGACTTTGCACGTAAAGGGAAAGTCCAGAAATAATGAGAATAATCATCCACCACCACAAGATAGTACTTGTATCCAGAAATACTGATGACAGGAGAGGTCCATAAGTCACAATGTACAAGGTCAAAAATGCGGGCCGCATGAGAAGAAGAACTAGAAAAAGAAAGACGAACATGACGGCCCAGTTGGCACGCATGACACAAATGCTCATCGTGAGCCCGAGTACATCGAATATCGGAACTACGACTAAGCTGCATCAAAGCATCACGTCCAGGGTGGGCGAGACGCCGGTGCCAAGTAGTGGAGGTAGTGGTGGCGAAGGCAGCTGACAAAACTGGCGAAGGAGGCGAGGCAGATGCCGAAAAGCGAAGAGTGTAAAGGGGCCCCGTGCTGTCACATCGGAGCAGAGGACGCCGGGAAGCCAAATCCTTCACAGTAAGACCAGAAGAGTCAAACTCCACAGAACAAGAATTGTCAGCTGTAAAACGACGAATAGAAAGAAGATTATGAACCATAGAAGGAGCAACAAGAACATCAGGAAGATGAAAGGAACCATGGGGGCCGGCGGCACCCACAGAGGTGACAGGAAGACAAGACCCATTAGCGACCATAATGGACGAAGGGAGAGATGGAGAAGGAGGGTGAACAGAAGAAAGTATACCAGGGTTAGGAGTGGTGTGGTAAGTAGCCCCAGAGTCGGCGACCCACTCCGACCCAACTGGAGGAGTCAGGGCCATGGTGCTGAAGGAGTGCGCCAAGGCCGCCTGGTCCCAGCCGGCAGACCCGGGCAAGGTCGGAGGAGGAGTAGGCCACGAGGACGCAGGGAACGGGGCCGCCCACGGGGTCACTGAGGGGAATCCCGGGGGGGCACCGGCAAGCATGGCCGCCGGCGGGCGAGGGTCGCCACCGGAAGCCTGGAACGGCCACATGGAGATGCGCCCTGACCATGGGTTGTGGAAGGATGGCCAGGGTGCACCCCGTGTAGGTGGCTGCGTCGTGTTGCCCCCACGACCTGCTCCACGTCCCCCACCACGGCGACGGCGGCCGCCACGGCCCCGATGTTGGGGCCACGTCCTCGGGATCGGCCGGTCCCGCGGGTCTCACACCGCGGTCATCTAGCACGACCCGGCCGACCCGCTCGTGACCCAGCTTCACTACCAGGCTGGAGAGGTCCAGAACATCCGGCTCCTGGTCCCGGTTGTCCTCGAGCCGGAGTCGCCTTCCTACGCCCGATGGCGGAACCTGGTTCTCCTCTGATACCATATTAGAGAACTGTAATTCATTGCTTAGGCCAACCCTAACCAGGGTGGCCATATAGTTAGGAGTACATGGGCCTCATGGGCCTGGCCACATGGACCTGCACTACACATACTCTAACAAAGATAAACAAGGACTCCAGTGAAACGCGGGCAGAAATTTCATGATAAAATTGACTTTGCCCAGATATAAAGAGGTCCAGTTAAATTCCGGTGAGATTTGTGTTGTAATCAGATATGAAGCGTTTTTTTTTTTGTCTACTTATAGCAACACTGCACGCCAGTAAATTAATGTATGTCTTCTCATTCTTGCAACATCCAAACTCGAATGTATGCGGGAATAAATGGCTTTTGCCAGCAGTGATGACATGAGAACTGAAGTCGATGTAAAACACAATGTAAATGGATTTTTGGATTTGTATTTGAAACCCAGAAGCTAGAACTGAATCCGAAAAGACTCCCAGCACAAGAAATCAGTAGCTGCGGCCCCAGAACGACCACTTCTTCGCTGGCTTTCCAGATGCAAAGCACAGGGTACCTGATTTTAGGTTGTACAAGACAGGTCAGCATGACAATATATGAAAATACAATAAGGCCTTGTTTAGTTTGAGAAAAATTTTGGATTTCGCTACTGTAGCACTTTCGTTTGTTTGTGGCAAATATTATCCAATCATAGACTAACTATGATCAAAAGATTCGTCTCGCGATTTATAGGTAAACTGCGTAATTAGTTTTTATTTTCGTCTATATTTAATGCTTCATGCATGTGCCGCAAAATTCGATGTGACGGGGAATCTTGAAAAATTGTGTGAACTAAACAAGGCCTAACGCAACAATCATAACAAGGGAAAACCATAGATAACTTGCATTCAGGCCCTCATAGAGCCATACCTTCTGGAAGTTCTGGCTGCTCAAATGGAGTACACAATGTTTTTGCAGCTCCGAGTTCCCCTTTTGTCCGAGCTTTCACATCTTTCTCAACTTCCTGTATGGAAAAAAGAAATTTACAGACATGGCAGGCGGAAGTACAATAGAACTGGTAGGTAAAAGGAGCACCAAGGCTACTTCATGGTAGTTATTGACTGATAACTTCCAATCGTTTCTCATCTGCAACATTTTTCGAAATTCGTATAATTTTAATTTTGTGGTAAGCCAAGGAGCAAGGTGATGAAATGAAGCTAATTTTTAAGGAAGAGTTTCCCAATTATCTTTTATGTATCCCGCCTCTTACTTCTAGTTAGAAGTATATGGTGGCAAAAGTGTTGATAACTCTTGTTTGTTAATTGTTGCCAAGGTTTCGAAGAACGAATTCAGGTCAGGAGGCAAATCTGATACAGAAAAATGGGCAATTTCAAGTACCTCCTCATCACACCATGCAGCCAAGATCAACCTTTTGTTATTCAGAGCAGTCGTGAAATCATCCCAAGTGTTGATGACTTGAACACAGGCATCTCTCTTTTCTTGGGCTGTTTTGAACAGATTTTTTTGAATCCCATCCAGTAACACTTTAACCTCTTCAACCAAATTGGTCACAGGAATGTCAACCTTTGCACCATTGTCCCGACGTACAATGCGCACCTAAAAAGAACATGATATAATTTCACACTCGATTTTTTTCACATACTCATGGGAATTCAAATTCACAAAAACAGAAAATAAAAGAATCAGAACATTGTTGCCACTGAGCAGCCTTTTTGCAGAGGCACACAGATTGAACAATTAGTAGCTGGAAAATAACTATCAATCGAAAAGGTCAAGCCTGATATGTGTTGAGCAAACAATTATTTGTCAAATGATATGCATGCTTACTCACTATAAAAGTTGTGACAATGTGTTCACATTTCACATATTTTAATATGATATTGGTTTTCTACCAAACGATAGTAACACATTTTAAGAGAAATTCATGGTCAGGTTTTAGTTTTGAAGACTCAAAAATCCTAATAAGCTCTATGTAAGCTAAGGAGGTAGTAGTACTAAGATGATATTTAAAACAAGGGAAGAGTAACCAGTCAACTAACAGGTTGCTAATCTTTAAAAGGCTATGAAAAGTATTATACTGTTAACTAACTGCAGATAGTCCTAGAGAAAAGAAGCATGATTACAAGAGTGATTCATGTGCACATTAACTTATATAAAAAAAACGAGAGCCAACAGAAAAAAAAAACAAATTTAAACGTGAATGGTGATCTGCGAGAAATCAGTAGTCAGTACCTGTTTGTTTGCAAGATCTTTTGGACCAATCTCAATTCTCAATGGAACACCTTTCATTTCCCAGTGAGAATACTTCCAACCTGGAGAGTAATTTTCACGGGTGTCCAGATCCGCTCGAAACCCAGATTGATTGAGTGTGTAAACAGCTGATTCGCAGGCTCCCTTTATGGCAGTTGTGTCAGCATCCTTATAAGGCACTGGAATCACGATTACCTGGATTGGTGCCACCTTTGGTGGTAATACTAAGCCTTTGTCATCACCATGTGTCATCACCATCACTCCAATCTGCAAGGGCGTAGGCTCTATATATTACAAACATAAAACATAATTTGTGCAGAACACTATGTAACTGGAAATCCAAGGAGCAATAAAAATCATTATTTCAGTGCAACATGTGTTGTTACAAAAAAATCCAATTATTCTTTTTCCTTCAATAGGATGGGGATTTTTCTGTGTTAGGTTGACTCTAGGAGGGAGAGATTGGGCAAGGAAAGAGAAGAGGCTCAGAAGGGAGAACATCGGTCTCTCTTCTATCATATACTCCCCTATACTCATCAACAGCACTCCTCTTAGCATGCCCACTCCAAACCTAGATTCTGTGTAGGTTAAGTGGTGTATTGCAGCATTACACTTGCAATGTCCTCTAAAGCTATAATGGGGAGCTGGCTGTACATGATTTCAGCAGATCCATCATTTAATTAAAGTCAACAACTTAGGTTCTGCAAAATGGAAGGCAGTAAGACAATGACTACCTGGAACAATTGTCTCCATGGGAGCATACCATTTCGGCAAACAATTTGTTGTTTCAGGCTCTATTTGATGATTATATGACTCTACGTGCCAGTTCCATGTTTCCATTTGACCATTGAGATTTCAAGAGAATAATATGAAAAAAAATGCAATGTAACAAGGATAGACCAGCAATCACTGGTTTCTGGCTCCGAGCCCAAGACCATGGAACTTTTAGTGAACTGTTCTCAAAATTGGGTGCAAACAGAAGTTAACTCCAATGATTTGATCTCGGAAACTGATGACATGGCATATTGAACATGTTCAAACTAAATTTTAAGTATACACTTGGTCAGTATAATATCAAAGAATAATTCTTAAACATATTCAGACCTGTTTCTGTTCAAATTCGAACATATCTACTTTCCATGGTTTCCCTCGACAATCATATCATCAAACAGCAGTTTAGATCAAGTAAGGTGGTATTAAGGACCTAACAGATCTACAGGTGCAAGTGTATGAGGCACCAGGATCAGGTGCAACTAAACATAACCCGAGCCATTGGTTTGCAGGTCTAAAGGCTGAGATTGTGTGCTTAGGTGAAATATGTATATTGCTTTTCCCCTATATTAAAATTGCTAAGATGCCGTGCAAATGAACCTTTGATTTTGCATCCTGTAGCGCTAGTGCAACTGCTTAACTCTAAATAAACACTAGTGACCCACATGATAATGGTCCATGTATGATATTGCAGTCCACTTTGTTCGCTAGATATCGACTACATATGGACAAAAGTACCAGGTGCAGCATATACAAAATGAAAGCATCATTCCACCTCCACATCAATTATGCATTTTCAATCAAAGGAGTGCGAGAATTACCGAGCGGGTTGTGTAGGCCCAAGAGTTTTGCCAAACCATTTCCCTAACACCCTTCTCATTCTCAAAAGTAATATCAAACATCTTGGCGAAGTTTTGACCAAGACAATGTGAGGTTGCGCCTTGTATGCCACGACCAGTGTTTGGAATGAAGGCCTGGTAAAACAATATTTAGCAACAAGCATATATTACAATTACAATAAAATATTGGAATTAATTTTCTTTTTCAACAGGATAGTTAAGGAAATGATACAATATTTTAGGAATGTATCAATACCTCAACACTGGTGGTATAAAGTCCACCTGCAAATTTTTCCATCTCGCTTTTCCTCCCTTTGGACACTGGAACTGCTAGAAATTCTTCATATATCCTTCTGTACAGTTCCAATATTTGGAGAACCTGAGAACATCACCATGGATTAAAATAACTGATCATTCGCCATTCAAAAATGTTTATGCAATCACAATACATTATCATTACAGTATTGAACTGTCCCTTTGATACATCACAGAGGCACAAATTGTTTTTGCACAGAACTACCTAGATAAATACATGAAACTTTAATAAACTACTCAAATGTGAAACAAGGGTACTAGTTTCCAATTGAAATGTAATATAAAAACTAAATCACTGCTATAAACAAAAGTCTATAATCTAACATACTACATTAGGTCAGTTGCGCTTTCAGACTCTCAAGATCTTCAAACATTCACAACTTAATTCTGGGAAAAACAACTCAATAGTTATAGCATCTCCAAGAGATCGCCAAATTGTTTTTTAAAGCTAAAGGAAAAACGTCTCCAATAGACTGTGTAAATGACTCTCCAAATTTAGTAGCTCTCCATCCCACCTCATTCACTCTCTACTTTTGGATAGCCTACCTCACTAGTTATCCAGCCTCTTGGTTTTACAGAGTCTGTTGGAGTACTATAGTATTTTTTTTGTCAGATCTATTTTAGAGAGTAGCCAAATCAGTAAATTTGGCTAGTCTTTTTTACTAATATCTTGGAGATCTCTTAGTGTTATACTTTGCAATGGACTCACCAAAACCACCACAATAATACTACTCCCTCTGTCCCAAAGAGAAGGTCGTTCTGGCCTTTGAACATTGTCCCAATGAAAATGTCATTCTGGCTCAGGTCCTACTACTTTACCGCGGTTCAAGGCAGCATGCCTACTATCTGCACCCTGTGCGATGGTGGGCAACAGCTTTTGGCGTTGTGAAATACAAGTGCATGAGAGAGAAAAGTAGGGGTATCTTGGTTATTTCACATTGGTCTTGGTACATGTGTTGAGTGCTAGAATGTCTCTTTATTTGGGACAGAGGAGTAGTTGACAACAGAACCATATCAAAACTGTGCAGAAATATGTACTTATAAGTTATAACCTCTTCATCTGCCTCTTCTTTAGTCGCAAAAGCAGTATGCCCCTCTTGCCACAGAAATTCACGGCTCCTGAAGAGAATAGTTGCAGAGTGTTTAGCAGGAAAAAATTCACGAGGGCCAGGGGGGGACTGGGTACAGCCATATGCATGGAAACAAAGGGCGAATAAAATATATTCCCTCGGTCAAAAATCCCAAGCACACATTTCAAAATTCAAACCTTGTAACTCTAGACCAACAGTTAGGCATCCAAAAGTGAGTTTAGTAATACACAAGCAGAACCGAACCGCTAGATTCATAATCCAATGTACATTTCTGCGGTTACAATTTTGTAAAAAGTCATGTTCAAAGTTTAATTTTGAAGATGAAGGCAGTTATCAAACTTATAAGAGGATCAGCTCAAATGGTGGGTGTTGTGGATTATACAACAATAGCACATTGAACATTTTAATTGCCTTTATTACCAATCTTTCCATTGGACCACTTATTCAAATGTTCTAGAATAATAACAATGCTTGTAAGAAAGTGCTATTTCATTCTTATAAGAAGAAATGAAATATGGGAGCTCCTTGGTTTTCCAAAATATTGAGAGCTGGCAGGTGAGGCAACCATCTGGGCGTGTCCTGATCGCCAATACATTAACATGCAAGCAATGAACTACGCGAATTTGCTAGTTAGACAGTATGGGGAGTGTCTTGCAGAACAAGAGGTAATAAGGAAGGCAGGGAGAATTGCATAACTACATTGGCAAGCCAACAAGTAAGGTACCTTATGAAAGGAGTAGGATTGCTAAACTCCCATCTAACAACATTACACCACTGATTACACCTCAAGGGTAAGTCTCGGTGGCTTCTTATCCATTTGGAGAAGTATGGATACATGACAGTCTCACTTGTGGGGCGTATTGCAATAGGTGCTTCCAGTTCAGATTTCCCTGACTTAGTAACCCAAGCTACCTGCAAGAAGAATATATTACTTTCCTTTTTTTGCTTATTAAGTGACCATGTGAAAATCTTATAGTTGGGCAGACTGACTGGAAGAATTGAACACATATCCAACTGTGAAAATCAGGAAATGGAGATGTGAAGGAAAGAGTAAAAGGCACACCTCTGGTGCAAAGCCCTCAATGTGGTCCTTTTCCTTCTGCAGAACATTCTCAGTAACAAACAAAGGGAAATAATATGGTTTGAGCTTCAGCTTTTTAATTTCTGCATCAAAGAATTCCTGCACCAAATCACAAAGCAGTTATCAAAATTACAGTAATGTCACTATGCTTCACAAACATGAATAGAAACAAACATAAAGGACCCTGATGTTAAACATAGCTTCGTACATAATTCAGGGTCAGAACTTCTGTTATGGAGAAGCTGTGAAAAGTACTACAAACACTAGAAAATCGGTTTCCAGATACAAGGGTGGCTATTGTTTAGCACTGAGATGGTTGCAATTCCAGAATTGACAACAAAGGAGACTTATGGTTTTTAGTCCGTATTGACAAAAACTTACTTTCAGTAGCTCCCAGATTTCCATCGCCCATGGCCTCAATATATAACAACCAGAGATGTCATAGTACTCGATCATTTCGCTGTTAACAACAACCTGGAGGAACAAATAACAATGCTCTGAATTAGCCCCATTGAAAGAACAAGGTATAATTTCATACAAAAAAACAAGGGCTATATTTCGAGGAAAGATATTTTCCCATGTGTGAAACAGAGCAATCAAAGAAGAGCAGTATGAAAATGGTACTTAATGGAATCACTGAACCTGAAACAATATAGCAAGCCAACTAATCCAGTTTCTCACATCTAAGGTGAGTTTGTGATTGCTGTGACGAACTTTGCAGCTTTTGCTGTGGACTCCAAGTAGTTTGGACAATAATTTTAGTAGGTCTAAAATAGGCAACTATAGTCTAGAAGTGTATTCACAAAGACCGAACAATTCTAAGCTACTGAAACAGTGATTTCTCCTAAACCCTCTTACACCAATTCTATCAAAACCTTGGAATTTCATCCCGCCGAGGTGCCGAGCACCAATATATCAATCAAATTGGAACTACCAACACGAATCAAATGGGATCTACCAACATGAATACAAATCGGAACTAGTTGCCCTACCACAGTGAAACATATTACTAACACTTAACCAACCTCAGAGTACCACTCCCCGAAGTTGTCGTCCTTCTTATAGGCCATCCCAAGCTTCGTCTCCTTCTTCACCTCCTTCTTCTTCCCTGCAATCCGCAACCAAGCAAGCTCAGATGCAAACGAACGACCCAACGGTGACGGTGGAAGACGAACGGGAAGGAGGTGTTCGAACCTCCGCCGCCCTTGGCTGCGCCGCCCTTGCTGGTCGACATGGCTCACGGATTCGGTCCTCTGTCGCGCAGCGGGGATCAGGGAGGATGAGGTGACGACGCGAGCGAGCGAGGCGGGTGTCCCGCTAGGGTTTTGTGGCGGCGGCGGCGGGCGGAAGGGTGTGGGTGGGTAGAGTAGCGGCCACTCCCGAGTCAGAGTAGCGCGCAAGTTGCCAATGGGGACAGCACGACGGTGCACGGACACGTTGACTGTGGATATGTGGGCCTGGTTCACCGGTGACGTCACAAGGCGGGGTCGGCCGGTGTATATTTGGTGCAGCTTCTCCCCCCACTCCGTCAGCTGCTCAACCTCCACACTGTAGAGCAGCTGGGTTGCTTCCGTGTCCTTAGGCCTTGTTTAGTTCAAAAAATTTTACAAAATTTTTCTGATTCCTCGTCAAATCGAATTTTTAGACACATGCATGAAGAATATAAACAAAAATAAAAACTAATTGCACAGTTTGGTGGAAATTGACGAGACGAATCTTTTGAGACTAGTTAGTCCATGGTTGGACAATATTTGTCAAATACAAACGAAAGAGCTACAGTGTCGATTTTGTAAAATATTTTGAAACTAAACAAGGCCTTGCTCTATCCGCCGCTGCTGTAGGGTCGCGCGCATGCGCCGTCGCCGGAGGTAGGCACGCGGACACCTTGTCGACTTGCTGGAGGTGCTGTACAACAGTGGTGGCTGAGTGATGTGCAATTAGGGTTATTGGTGTTAGGAAAAAAAAATCCGCATTATTCCCCTCAACTTTCGTCAAGTTCGCTTTTTTCCCTTAATTTTTGTGAAGTTCGTTTTTTTCCCTGAACTATAAAACTGAACATAATATTTTTCTCAACTTTTAAAACCATTCGTCTTACCTCTATGGCCTAGTTATAAGCAATTTGAAGACGGTTTTGTTTTTTGTTTTTAATTTATTTGTGTTGAATCTTAAAAAAACATAGTAAATCACGGAAAATCATAAAATAGAAAATTTAGTTTTGTTCAACTCCATATGAGTATAATATATAATATAGTATATTTTAGTATAAAGTTTTTGTTGCGGCTTTAGATCTATGATTTTCTGTAATTAATTTGAATAATTCATAGTTGTTGTTTCTATGGTCCAATTGTGATAAAACTTTTATGATAGGCTAATTATTGTATGATCGAATTGTAGTAGAAATTTCATGATTGGATCATGCGTAGTTATAATTTATTTATATTTAATAAATATAAATAAACCTAAAAAAGTCTATAGTTGCCTATATTATACTCAGTGGTGGACTTGCTGGCTATTGGTGTTATATACTCAGACGATATTGGGCCTTCATGGGCTGGTTGGACCATCAGGAAAGAGAGCGAAGCCTATATATTAAGGCCTATTTTGGCAGCAAAGGAGCTCAGGCTGGCACCTGGAAACTGGGACAGGCGCAAAACGTGTGTCCGCGGCCCATACAATTAGGAAGGTGATCCTCTCGTTGTTGGGCCTAGTGTAACAGAGCTGCTGTTTGGAAATAGGACATAGCAAGTTGCAAGTTCACTCAGTAGAGGGACAGATGAGAGAATTCATGAAGGGACCGGAAACAAATTGGGTGGACGACGGGCTCATTGAACCAGCTGTGCGCCCCTAGCCTCGATTGTTGACGCGTGGCAAGAAAAACAATCAACGCTCACGGGACAGCGGTTATTACAACAGATCTCTCGGCTCCTCATGTAGCAGTCAGCGGCTTAGCTCGGCCATGTCGAGCCGCTCCATGTTGAGCCCGCACATCGAGTGCCTGGCCGACGGAGTCGCAATAGATCGAGATCGGGCACAGAAATTCTTTGCTGCAAGGACTCGTCCAGCTTCTGCGATCAAGCTAGGGCATAGCATAGAAGTTGTTTGCCACAAGGGTGCGTCCAGCTTGCTGCGAGGGCGAGTTCATGGATGCGTCGACACGAGCTCCTCGGCAAGGACACGTCCAGCTTCCTGCGAGGCGATGGGCAACCTCGCATCGGCACAAGCTCCTCCACCACCGCCACTCTCGTCTCCCTGCTCATCTGTGTGGGTGACCACTGCTGCAAGCGCCGCAGCAGAAGCACCTCGTCGAGCCATTCTGTCGTCGTTCGCGACATCCCCGCCATGTTCTTCACCTCTTCCCCGGCCACCACAGATACAGGCCGCGCCGTGCTCTTGAGGGTCGCGAGGGGAAGGACCGAGCGAGTCGATATGGAGCTGAGCCGTCTGCCGATGCGCAACCGATGGGAAGGACAGAGCCGAGTTAAACACCTGCCATCCAATGGAATGGGTGTCCACGTGGCATCAATCGAGCCTGGGGGCGCACATACCGCACGCTGCACCCATCGTCCATACAATTTTTTTTCCCGGAGAGAGCCATCTAATAAAAGACTCGGGAAGAAGATGTGATTTTTATATTTTTTTCTTCCAGATAAAGAAAATTTTCAAAATCTAAACAATGTACAACCTCTTGAATTATAAGACGTTTTAACATTTGTAGATACATAATTTTTACTCTATATGTATCTAAACATGACGTAAATAGCAAAAATGTATGAATCTACAAATACCAAAACATCTTATAATTTAGAATAGAGTAGCAACTTTACTGAGCAGTGAAACTACAGATCTGTCGTCCGCATGTGGATCTCATTGTAAAATGATATGCGGTAACGAGTTAGCCTTCCTGGCATCACTCGGTTGCATGTTTATACTGGATGGGGAATAGCCCCCCACTGGTAGCTCTTACATGTGTCAGTTATACAACAAGTTTAGGATGGACCAATGCTTGGTCGTTACATGCACCTGAATACACTCTAACACCACATGCTAACATTGAATCATTCTAACCACACGTTAACACATGAATCATTCTAACACATGCACCTGAATACACTCTAACACCACATGCTAACATTGAATCATTCTAACCACACGTTAACACATGAATCATTCTAACACCCCCCTTCAATCTCAGCCACGAATGAGGTTGAGATTGGAACAAAAAACTTGGAGCTTGGCTGCTGAAATTGGTTTGGTGAAGCCGTCGGCGAGTTGATCGTTGGTAGAAATAAACCTGACATCTAGCAGCTTTTGAGCAACACATTCTCTAACAAAATGAAAATCAATTTCGATGTGTTTCGTCCGTGCATGGAACACAGGGTTAGCAGATAAATATTTGGCGCCCAAGTTATCACACCATAACCGTGCTACAGGAGAATAGCGGACGCCCATCTCTTGTAAAAGCTTTTGTACCCACATCATTTCAGCAGTCGCGTTAGCAAGTGCTTTGTACTCGGCTTTCGTAGAGGAACGGGAGACAGTGGGTTGTTTCCTAGCACTCCATGAGATCAGGTTGGCACTAAAAAACACAGCAAATCCACCTATAGACCTGCGATCATCTACACAGCTAGCCTAGTCAGCGTCAGAAAAAGCATTGACTATCATGGAGGATGACTTACGAATTGTGAGCCCCATAGTTAGTGATCCTTGTACATAGCGTAGTATCCTTTTAACTGCACTCCAGTGAACTGTGGTGGGAGCATGGAGAAATTGACAGACCTTGTTGACAGCAAAACAGATGTCTGGACGAGTGAGTGTAAGGTACTGTAAGGCACCAACCATACTTCGATAATTAGTTGAGTCATCTGCACCAAGTGGATCACCATCTGTGAGACTGAGTTTTTCCGAAGTAGATAATGGAGTATCAACAGGTTTGCAGTTGCGCATTCCTGCCCGTGTCAGGATGTCAGATGCATATTTTTGTTGAGACATCACTAGACCTTCCTGTGTTCTCCTGACCTCAATGCCCAAAAAGTAATGGAGGTCACCAAGGTCTTTGAGTGCAAAGTCATCTTGTAAGTCTTTGAGTAGTGCATCTGTAGCTTTCTGAGAGGAGCTAGCCACAATAATATCATCAACATATACCAAAACAAAAAGATTGTACCCATTTTTGTTATAGTGAAAAAGTGAGGTGTCGGCCTTGGAGGGTACAAAACCAAGTTGTACTAACTTGCTGCAGAGTCGAGCATACCAAGCCCTTGGAGCCTGTTTCAAACCATAGAGTGCTTTATCTAATTTACACACATAGGAAGGGTGAGAATTATCAGAGTAACCTGGTGGTTGATACATATACACCTCTTCGCTGAGCTTCCTATGCAAGAATGCATTTTGTACATCAAGTTGGCGGAGGGACCAAGCATTGGTCACTGCAATAGATAGAACAAGTCGAATGGTGGCTGCTTTGACAACAGGACTAAATGTGTCCTCATAGTCAATGCCATATCGTTGTTTAAAACCTTTTGCAACAAGTCTAGCTTTATACCTATCAATGGTCCCATCAGCTTTCCTTTTAATCTTGTATACCCATTTGCATCCAATGATGTTCTTGCCTTTCGGTCTAGGGACCAACTGCCATGTTTTATTGTGAACAAGTGCTTGATATTCATTGTCCATGGCAGCTACCCAATTTTTATCATTAAGTGCAGCAGCAATCGAGGATGGTTCAGCAGTTGACGAAGAAGCCAAATTACACCATCGGACTGTACCATCTGTATAAGTTTTGGGTTTAATGATACCTCGTTGTAGCCGTGTAGTGGGGCGTTGAGGGGAAGATGATGCAGGATTTACAGGCGCAGAAAATCCAGCGGGCAAGATCTCCGTTCCTACCACCTCTGTCGGCGTGGTCGTCGTAGCGGGAACGGGATCCGGTGTCAGCGAAGCTGGATCACTCTGCGGCTAAATCGGTACATGTGTGGCGGAGACATCTTCCTGGGTTGGCGTAGAGGATCCAGTTGGTGCGGGTGGCTCGAGCGTTGCAGGTCCTGGCAGCACCGTTGCCTGTGTACGATCTGAGGACGAGGAAGGCGCATGATCCAACGCTGATCCACCAGTACGAGGGGTAGGTGAATCTGATCCGTGTCTCGCACCACCATGCGGACGCAGGAAATATTGCTCCGGCGATGGTAAAACAGCATCATTGATCACTGATTTATCTCCTGCATTTTCTGTGAGATCAACAATACCTGGCAAAATATTAGTAGTTACAGGTGGAGATGTATATTGATCACAAAAAAAATGCATCCCCAAAGCTAGCGTTAGGGCTTAACAAGGAAGGGTGTAAAAGGGCTATTTCGCCTCTAAGACGAGCTCCAGCATTCGGATGAAGGGAAGCAAATGGAAAGATGTGTTCATCAAAAACAACATCCCGTGATATGTAGATGCGCCCTTCAGCAGGGTCCAAGCATTTGAATCCTTTGTGTAGATGACTGTACCCAAGGAAAACACATTTTTTGGAGTGGAATTGAAGTTTTGTGGAATTAAAGGGCATGAGGTTTGGCCAAACGGCACACCCAAATGTGCGAAGAAAAGTATAGTCTGGTGATTTCCCATAAAGCCGCTCAAAGGGGGATTGATCTGAAAGTGTTTTGGATGGAAGCCGATTAATAAGAAAAACAGCGGTAAGAAAGGCTTCATCCCAAAATTTTAATGGAATAGATGCGTGTGCAAGGAGTGTGAGGCCCATGTCAACAATGTGTCGGTGTTTGCGCTCTGCTGACCCATTTTGTTGGTGTGCGTGTGGACACGAGACATGATGGGTGATACCTAGACGTTGGAAGAAGCTATTCAAAGTTTGATACTCCCCAATCAGATTGTACTGAACGAATCTTACAATTAAATTGTCGTTCAACAAGATTTTGAAAGTTTTGAAAACATCGAAAGACCTCGGATTTTTGGCGAATAAGGTAGATCCACACAAACTTACTATAATCATCAATGAAACTAACATAGTAAGCATGTTTACCAACTGAAATTGGGGCAGGGCCCCATACATCTGAAAAGATAAGTTCCATAGGACTAGTGGACACACTACTAGACCTAGGGTAGGGGAGTTGATGGTGTTTGCCTTGTTGACACGCATCACACACATGATTATTTAAATCTTTAACAAAAGGAAGGGAATGACGACTAAGAACTTGGTGCACAATTGAAGAGGAAGGATGACCAAGCCTAGAGTGCCACATGGAACTGGAAGGTTTGGTGATGCCAAGTCCTTGTTTATTGAACGATGACTTGAATGGGTAGAGACCGCCTTCACATCTGCCGGTGTGAAGGATTTTCTGCGTCTGCTGGTCCTTGATGAAAAAACATTCAGGATGAAACTCAAGGTAAGCATTGTTGTCATGTGCTAGGCGATGGACAGAAACTAAACTTTTACTAGCTCGAGGAACATGAAGAATATTGTGTAAATTGAGAGAGCTAGTTGGGGATTGCAAAGTACCGTGACCAATATGACCTATCTCCATACCTGATCCGTTGGCCGCATGCACTTGATCACCTCCGGTGTACCGGTCACGGAAGGTCAGCTTGTCAAGTTCCCCAGTGATATGATTGGTTGCTCCAGTGTCGAGGTACCAATTTGTGTCGACACCGTATGATGTAGTGGCAGATGAAGCGGATTTTGAAGGTGGAGTGTAGTTTTGGTCAAACCTCTTGAAGCAGCGATCTGCACCATGTCCTTCCTTCTTGCAAACTTGGCAGAAGACGCCGTGCTCGAAATTGCGGCCATGTGTGCGCCCGCAGACATCACAGGGCACGGTGTTGCGTCCGCCGCCACGCCCAGGAGAGCCGCCACGGTTCGGACCGCCACGGTAGCGGCCACCGCGGCCACGCGCCTGGTACTGGTTACCGCCACCATGGCCCCCACGGGACGCGAGGTTGGCAGAGGAGTAGCTGCCCCCTGCACACAGGCCGATCCGCTACTCATGGTTGACAAGTTGGGTGAACAACTCGTGCACCGAGAGCGGCTCGACGCGCAGGGAAACAGCGGACACGACCGGGTCGAATGGTTCATCCAATCCAGTCAGAATGTATGAGATCAGGTCGTCATCATCGAGCTTCTTTCCCCCAGCCGCCATCTCGTCGGCGAGAGCCTTCATTTTACCGAAGTATTCGGTGATTGTAGACGTTCCTCTGGACGCATTGGCCAGAGCCATGCGCGTGGCGATGACTCGCGCCCGTGATTGGGCTGCATGGAGCCCTTGGATGGCAGCCCATGCGCCGGCCGCCGTTGTCTCAGAATTCACTTGACCGAGAATTTCTTTGGAGAGGCCACTCAACAGGTAGCTGAGAACCTGCTGATCTTGAGCCTTCCAGACAGCGTAGTCTGGATTTGGTGTAGATTCATCCTTGCCCTCGGCATTTTTTTGTGTGATGGTTGGGGGTGGAGGTGTGGTGTTTGGGTTGAGGAGATGAGCAGCCTGAGCGCCATTGATGGCAGCGGTGACCTGGGCTTTCTAGGATTGGTAGTTGTGGCGGGTGAGTTTCTCGGAGATGGGGATGAATGCTAGGCCGAGAGAGATAGCAGTCGGAAGCGAGGATGAGGAGAAAGCCATGGAGGATCGAAGGAAAGTTCTGTAGGGATTGTTTAAGGCTCTGTACCATGTAAAATGATATGCGGTAACGAGTTAGCCTTCCTGGCATCACTCGGTTGTATGTTTATACCGGATGGGGAATAGCCCCCCACCAGTAGCTCTTACATGTGTCAGTTGTACAACAAGTTTAGGATGGACCAATGCTTGGTCGTTACATGCACCTGAATACACTCTAACACCACATGCTAACATTGAATCATTCTAACCACACGTTAACACATGAATCATTCTAACACATGCACCTGAATACACTCTAACACCACATGCTAACATTGAATCATTCTAACCACACGTTAACACATGAATCATTCTAACACTCATAACTTTTGCACATATTATATGTTGAAGCCTGCACTGCATCGTGTGGTGGCGTAATTTGTTGAAGGCAAATGCCAAATATAGCGCGGAAGGCAACGAACTCTTCCGACCTCACGTCGCTTCTTCCCTCTTCCCTCAGTCCCGCGCACATAGTACACCCACGCGCAACGCCCACGCTCGCACAGATCCGAACTCCGCGTTGGCCTTCCTTCTCCTTTGGTGTCATCGTCCATCCAAGCCGATCACACACAGGAATCGCGAAGGACCGGAGGCACACAGGACACAAACCTTTCGGCCGGGGGGTAAATCCATTCAATCTCGCTCGATCGAGAGGGAACCAAGCTAGCAGTCTCGATCACACACAGGAATAATCACGTCGATCGGTTGAGTTTGCAGCCAACAAGCAGACAAGATGAACGATGCCGACGTCGGGAAGCAGGTGCAGCAGATGGTCCGGTTCATCCTGCAGGAGGCCGACGAGAAAGCCAGCGAGATCACTGTTGCCGCCGAGGAGGTCCGTCCGTACTACTACTGACTCTTCTCGTCTTCATTCACCACATCCCAACATAGATCCCAAATCTCGTGCTCGTAAATTCTCCGATTCGTTTTCCCCTTCCTTTTACGATCAGCCAGCCCATCATTTAGACGATCGACTGAAACGTCTGCATATGCACACGCCAGGAGTTCAGCATCGAGAAGCTGCAGCTGGTGGAGTCGGAGAAACGTAGGGTGAGGCAGGAGTACGAGCGCAAGGAGAAGCAGGTGGACGTCCGCAGGAAGATGTGAGCAGATCGATGATCGATCCATTCATTTTTAGCACCTCATCATTTCATTCATTCATTCATTCATTTATCGATGCATAATCCACGCTGGTAATAATGGTAATCCATCCTGCTTGCATTGCACGCATGCATGCAGCGAGTACTCGACGCAGCTGAACGTGGCGCGCATCAAGCTGCTGCAGGCGCAGGACGACGTGGTCACCGGGATGAAGGAGAGCGCCGGCGACGCGCTGCTCCGCGTCACCAAGGACGCCAACGCCTACAAGAGGGTCCTCAAGGGCCTCATCGTGCAGGTCGGTTGCGTTGCGTTGCGTTTTGGCTTGTCAATTACAGCAATTATTAATCGGCTGCGGCTGCACCGCTTGATTGATCATCGCCCGGCCGGGATCCATCGGAACATCAGAGCCTGCTTCGCCTGAGGGAGCCGGCGCTGGTGCTGCGGTGCCGAGAGGCGGACCGGAGCCTGGTGGAGGCGGTGCTGGAGGTGGCCAAGAAGGAGTACGCCGAGAAGGCCAAGGTCAACCTCCCCAAGGTCATCATCGACGGCAAGGTCTACCTCCCGCCGCAGAGGACCAGCCGCGACGCGCACGGGCCGTTCTGGTACTTACTGACGACGTTATTACATTACATGCTGCTGCCGCCATTGTTACGAAACCGCCTTCGCTGCGCGAGGAATAGTGACGAGCTGGGCGATGAATTGATGCTTCTGAATTCTGATGACGAACAAACAGCTCCGGCGGCGTGGTGCTCGCGTCCCAGGACGGCAAGATCGTCTGCGACAACACGCTGGACGCCAGGCTCAGCGTCTCCTTCAGGCAAAAGCTTCCTGAGGTGTGTGTGTGTGGGTTTTTGGTTGTTTCCTTATAGATTTCATCCTGCATTTGCAGAAGTTTGTGTGCAATTAGCATATAGACTCATGATGTCCATGACTTCCTCTTGCAGATCAGGAAGAAACTCTTCAGCGGCCAAGTATCCCAATAATTTTTTTATTCTGAATTTCTGATCTATTTTTTCTGAAATAAATCAGAAGCGGTTCCTCATAACTTGGGACTCGGTTGTTTCTTTGTCAGGGATATCTTGAATGACTGCCATAGTGCTCAACAACTGATCGAGATCTGCTGCTTCTTTTTTCCCTTCGAGACAGTAAATCTCCTTTTTTCTGAAGTGTAGCATGTTGCAAAAAAGTTGTAATGTTTCACTGAGAACACAAGAAAGTTAATGTTTCATTGAGAAGAAGTTGCAAACATTTTATATTTTACTTTTGAGTCCAGTTGTAACTCTGTGTTACTTCTTGAAATCAGGGTGGCACCACGGCAGACGGCCAGGGCCATCTGACTAGAGCAGGGGCAGGGAGCCGCGGTCCGGCCTGGGGACGGTGGTGGGAGCAGGCATAGGCGTAGGGCGACAGAGGGCAGAAAAAAAAGGGCGTTAGACTGTCTCCAACAACTTATGCAAAGGGAGACCCAAACTCAAAATAGCTAGTGCAGCGATATAAATTTGTATCGTCTTTCTCCAAGACATAAAGTCTTCGACATCCGTAGTGGTGGGGTCGGAGTGGAGCAGTGGTGGGTGCTAGGCCAAAACACGGTGGGAGCTCACCGGCGAGGGGGCCCCGATGATGATGGTGAGGCAGCTGGCACCATGGGAGCTCCTCTAGAGCCACGTGGCTTGGCTGCCTCATTGGGAAGGAGAGAGGCTGCACAAGGGAGGGAGCTTGCAAGTGAGAGGGGCCTGACGACAACGACGAGGTGAGAAGGGAGGCGGGCGGCGCTGTGGGAGCACCTCCAGAGTCGCGCGGCTTGGCTGCCTTGTGCGAATCTGGGCTCGGAGGGAACAGCGGAGGGAGGGAGGGAGGAAGGCCGCGCAGGGGAGAGAGCTTGTCAGCGAGGGGGCCCGACGACAACGGTGATGTGGGCCTGACAACGGTGATGTGGGGCTAGGCGGCGCTCGGCAGAGAGCTCGAGTTGCCTTCGCTGTTAGAGAAATACGGTTTTGGTCCGTGACTCATCTTATGTGGGGAACCCAAATCGTAGAATGAGTTATTTATTTATTTATGTATCGGTGTTGGAGACAGTCTGACATAGCAGTTCTGAAAGAAAAAAAAATAATATATAGAGATATAAAATTTCTAATTTTTGCTATAAATCTAATCAGACTTAAGAAAATGCTACAAGAGCATCTGAAGTTGGAGAAAAAAACTCGCAATCACCGGTTTTTGGTGCAGAGATGAAACGAAAAAGAAAAATCTTCAACAGCTACTCTTCTATTTTTTTTTTCCCATGATGGCTCTTGAGCTATGCACACGGCTAGTTTGGTTCCCATAGTTGCGCGTAGGCAGCTCCCCTAGACGTTCGTTTTCCAACGCTGGAGGTGGAGATCGATGGCAAGTACCGAACCAAAACCAGCGATTCGTTCAGAATCTGGCTGTGAGTATGTGACTCAGGGCTTGTTTAGTTCCTTAAAAATTTTGCAAAATTTTTTAGATTCCCCGTCACATCGAATCTTTAGACTTATATGTATGGAGTATAAATATAGATAAAAATAAAAACTAATTACACAGTTTGGTCGGAATTGACGAGACGAATCTTTTGAGCCTAGTTAGTCTATAATTGGACAATATTTGTCAAATACAAACGAAAGTGTTACTATTTCTATTTTGTAAAAATTTTTGGAACTGCCTCAGTGACCACCCCGGTCTAGTCCTACCTATCTTTTGTCCTGGCTATCGGTGTTTATTCGACACCTCGCGTTTTTTTTTTGCTTGTTTTTTTTAATAATTGATTATTGGCAAGAGAAAGATTAAAAATTTGTTCCCTACACATTTAGCAAGTCGAAAATAATTAATGATTTGACGACTATTATTTTTTTGGGCCTATGTACTTGTATTTAGCCTTGGGCCAAGATGCAGGCTGATCTCATGTTGTCATCCGGCCTTTCTGGCTGCACGCTCCTACGCGAAGAGCCCAGCCTAACATGACCCTCGCAGTCGCAGGCCCAGTTAAAAACCCGGCCTGCGTCCAGGCTCCAGACCTTATCCACCAGCCTCCGCGACGACTGGCCGCGAGCTCCTCTCCTCTCTCCCGCAGCTCCTCCCGCAACACCGTCGCTCACTGGCACTGCTCCTCCTCTCCGCCACCGTCGCTCACGCGGTCTCCTATCCCCGCTCGGCCGCTCCGGTCCCCGGAGACACGCGAGCTTCCCGATCCCGGGAACACGCGCTAAAGATGCCTCCCGCCTTCGCCGCCGCACCTTCCTCCTCCATGTTAGTATCTGCGCGCCCAAGCCCAAGCCCAACCTCTGGCCCTCAAAGCACTCGTTAGAGTTGCTAGTGCTGAACTGCTGCTGATTTTTTTTTTCGAATATTTCAGATGTGGAGTTCGCATCCCAACGGCGGTTTCCGCGCCCAGATTTCTGCGTAATCGGGTGGCAGGTAAGGCACCGCTCCCCGTAGTGCAGCGCACCGCATTGTCTGAAGTGATAACGGTTATTGGTTGATATTGGTTAGGTTAGTGCAGCCTTCAGTTAGTTTATTTGCTGGGTAGTGGCTAGTGGGTACACGACCGCAACGTTAAGCTAACAATTGAGCCAAATACGTGGGTGCCACCGGGCTAATCTGGCAATTTGCCGAATGGAATCACGAATGATTGTTTGAAATCTGTGGAACCTCATATATCCTCGAACTGATGTGGTGGTTAACTGGTTAGATATCCGCAGAACTTCCCTTTTCGGGTTCTCACATTTCCTGTTGATATCTGGAAGCCTGCATTGCCACTGTACCGCCATGGCACACCATTAGCTCTTAAATAAAATTGTGTTATCTTGTAGACTTCAACTTGTGCGGAAATCAAAATCATGATAATAATTGATCTGTCAAAGTCTGTAGATTCTCAAGCTCAACGGCAAGTTAAACGAGCAAACTCCTGATTGCTTGTAGGCTGATTTATATTCAATATTATGTTTTCTGCTACTTTTTTGTGGGATGTTCATGAAGCGTAGCTGTTAATATGATAATTAATAGCTCAACACTGACGGCCACACTATCGTTGTAGCAAAAACACGGTCTACATCAGCTTGGTCCTTGAAGGCTGGCTTGTGGGATTCTCTCAGATCTGGGTAAAGTACATTATCTACACTTGCACTTCATTTATACGGTTTTGTTAGGTTTGATGTTATCTATACTTCTACTTGCATCTACTGGTGTAAATAAAACTCTCCTCCTTACAAGTTCTCGCCTTATCTCAAAAGGCTAAAACAGTTTATTCCCACGATATTGGGATAAAGAAAGAGGAAGAGAAGTTGAACAGGTAGGGATTTGCTCCTTGCTAATTGTCAGCCTGGGAACTATATAAATATCTAGTGGGGCCAAATAGTATCTGAAGGAAAATTTATTTTTGGAGACTTTGGGTCTTGTAGCGACAGGGGTTTGATGCAATTGTTTCTTTTCTTCCTTTTCAGTATGAATCTGTCTAGTTATTTCCCTTTATCTTCAACTAACAATGATATCTGCCAACCTTTTGGCTTTTGGTAGGCATAAAGCCTGAAACCACACATTTTAGGCATGTTTTAGAATCTTGGAATCTCATTTGTGAAATTCAATAGTGTTGCATTCGCGCCTTTGGTTTTCAATCTTATGGACAAAAAATGGAAATGTATTTATTTTTTCAGCTTTTTGAAGAGCAACAACAGTACAGAGACAGTAGAGCCACCACAAGCACCACTTGAAGTCGAAGAACCTTTGCCTGTGGAAATAGTACTCCTAGAAAGAACACTACTTGACGGAAGCACAGAACAGATTTTATTTTCTTCAGCTGGAGATGTTGACCTGTATGATCTCCAAGCCTTATGCGATAAGGTGATTTTTCATCAATCCCGATATTTCTCAGTGTTATGTTGTAGTCAATGAACTCAATGCTTCTTCTCTTGACAAATATAATTTGTTTTGAATATTGATCCCCATAACAAATGTGTTTGTTTGAAATATTTGATCTCACAGGTAGGATGGCCACGCAGGCCTCTATCAAAGATAGCAGCCTCATTAAGAAACAGCTACTTGGTTGCTACACTACATTCAATAATTAGATCTTCAGAAACAGGTACTTGTGTCATTGTTTGATCATGACAGGCTCTTCTGTGATCATATGCATCAGTTGAGGCATGTGTCCTAATCTGAAGGTTATTTGCAGAAATTCATTTTTCTAGATGATGAACATCTTAGTGTACTTGTAGAAGTTATTTGACAGAGGGAGAAGAGAAGAAGCAGCTCATTGGGATGGCACGAGCAACCTCAGACCATGCCTTCAATGCTACAATTTGGGATGTTCTTGTTGATCCTTCATACCAGGTGAGCTGATGAACTTTGCTGTTTTGCCTTTTGAGAATCCTATCCCACAATTTCTGCTGGCATATTAAATAAGAATTATCATGAAACGGCTGAGACTTCAATTATTTCAGGGTCAGGGTCTTGGTAAAGCACTCATGGAGAAAGTAATTCGTACTTTGCTCCAGAGAGACATCAACAACATTACATTGTTTGCAGATAATAAAGGTGCAGATTTCAACAACAATCTTATGTAAAGAAAAATGAATTTATCTGCCATCTCAAAGAAGAATAGTTGGCTAGAATTATATATGCCCTGTTTCCTATGGGCCTTTAGCTTGTCCTCTACTTTGAATTATTTGTATAGGTGCTGCAAAATCTTTAAATCTGTTTATCCTCTGAATAATGCAAGTACCATGGAAAAGGACGCTGTAGTTATAGGCACCACCTACTTTCTTATTCACGCGAAGAAGATAACTTATAATTGTGAAAAAGGTCCAAAATATAGGATGTGGATGGAGATCAGGAAAATCAGTAATTGCAGCACTACAGTATTTCTATGGACTAACGATTGTTTATATTTGCACTCTTTCATTCTTGCTGGCTGCAGTTATAGATTTCTACAAGAACTTGGGATTTGAAGTTGATCCTCAAGGCATCAAGGGCATGTTCTGGTACCCCAGATTTTAGCACCAGCAGCCAGATAGATCGTTCAAGGGGTTGTACCTGAAGCATCTCCCGTTCTGAAAGGGTAATTGCAGGTCAGATTGACAGGTCAGAGCTCCATGTCCAGATGGATTGCCCTTAACATTTCATCCTGGTGACAAGCTAGAATTTTCTTCAATGGGCTCAGCTCAGCTCACCTCACCCAACCATAACTCGAGCAAAACACGCTATTTGCAATACCTGGGTTTTATACATGCGATCTGGATTCTACTACCCATCTGTATGTATTCTTAGCATTTTATACACTCGAAATGAAAAAACTGTATCCATCAGTTGTCCATATGCACACACCATCAGTCTGTACTGTCTATGGGAAAGAATTTGCCTTCCATCAAAACATCCACTTGCTGTTGCTAGACCTGTAACTGCAGTTGAGTCGCCGTTTACTTCAACCACCTAGAAGTGTCTACATTAGAGGTAGACTGGAGCCCACGCTCATGTGAGGCTGTTGGTGTTGGTGCCATTTTCCTGTGAAGATATTTCGAGCAGCAAAGCATGGAAACGGCTGTCCGTTGAGCTGGTCACCGTTGCTAGCTTTCTCGTGGATTTGGCAAAGCCATTGAATGATGGTGTTGACGTATCGTTGTCAGTTGTATCAACATACATCACCACGAATACAAGCTGCTGGTCGAGCAGCAGCTCAGCGCACGCGATCTTGACCAGATCCCAAGCTGTTCATCAGGTTGTGGCTATCTCATCGATCCAATCATCGTCAGTTTCGTGGAAGTTTGCAGCCCGCAGGAATAAAACAAAACGGTCTTCAGTGTAAAACGGTCTTCTCAGTAGGTTTCTTTTATCTTCGTGCTGTAAAAAACGTATTGGCATGTTAAAAAAAAACCGTACTACTGGCGTTCTGTACTTTACACCTTTGACCATAATTTTTCTAATAAAATGTATCTATATGAATCACGTTGCTAAGACTGTGTTAGGATGACAACTGGGTTGTTATAACGTAGATTATGCATAGAATTATTATAATTGGATTATATGTTATAATAATTACAGAGTTTCGATCTCTGGATTATTATGATAGATTAGTGTTGGTTAAAGTGACAAATACATGTCTTGCACTTCAGTTTGATGCCACTTTAGATAAGGTGGGGGCAAGTTGGACTTTTGAGGCCCTATGATCTCCAAAAAGCAGGTGATAATATGATGTTTTGAACTTTTGATTATAATAATTCACCACATAAACTAGCTTGTTTGGATCAAAATAGGCTCTAAGTCAAAGAGAAATATAAAAAGTAAGGAAGGGGTGCATCCTCTGATTGGGAATATAATTCATTAAAAAAATCTATGAAAAATATAATATCTAAATGGAAAGTACTATATTCTAATAGTATTGTTCATAGCGAATATAATACCGTTGATCTTATGTTGTTAATCTATATAAAATTAGATGGCTGAGGGCAAATCCACACGAGGGCTCCGTTCGTTTATCAAGCCATATTTTTTTCTGCTAGCCAATAGTGTTTTTATCTCATAATAATTCAGTGAACAGTATTTTCAGCCATGACTTTTCATACAAACGAACAAGCTCGAGATGGCCGAGGGCAAATCAAGATGTAATCTTAATGTTATTAATTAATAATTGGAGGCTGTAATTGAGCCTGTATGTTAATCCACACGAGAGGCCTTAGGGCCTGTTTAGATTTGAATTTTTTTGGTCTAAAAAGAAAATTTTTTGTGGAATTGGGGCCTGAGAACTAAACGAGGTCAAAAAAATTTTGAGGCCAAAATTTTAGGCTACAACTGTGCACACACTCCCATAGAAGCCCACCAATGACAACTTGAGCTGCATGCAGTTGCAGTTGTCATTGGTGGACTTCTATGGGAGTGCGTGCACAGTTGCAACCCAAACTTTTAGCCCCAAAATTTTTTAGCTCCGTTTAGTTCGTAGGCCCCAATTTCACAGAAAATTTTCTCTTTGGGTCAAAAAAATTCAAATCTAAACAGGCCTAGGAGAAAAATATATCTTAGTAACTCTTACAATAAACAGAAACATATCACAATATTAATTTGGCATATTCCAATGATTGTCCATATTAAAGCTAGTTACGAGTTTAACTAAATACATGCATATTAAAATACACGTAGAAGTGTAATGTAAACGATGAAAACACATATAGAGTAATTGATAATTTGTTTACAAATCGGATAGAGATTATTGAATACTCCCTCAGTCTCAAGATATAAGGCGCGATTTGACTTAGTATGGTCTTCAAAATCATACTTTAACTATTAATTTATATTATTATATATAATTTATGGCAACAACAAAAGTATCATTAGAAAGCATTTGTGAAGACAAATCTAATATTACATGATTGTACTATAATTTTTTATATTAGTAGACTAATTATTAGTCAAAAATAATGAAGTTTGAATTTTGAAATACGTGCATGTCTTATATCCTGAAGCGGAGGAGTAATATCTAATTGTATTGCGTTATAGGAAGTTAATAGAGAAAGTAACATAACCATATTTTAGTTAGCTTTACCTACTGAATTTATCAATGGAACCTTTAACGATACTTATAACATAAGATTTTATGTCACGCTGAGACAATGAGTTGATAAATATAGGCTAATTATATTAGTGTGCGGAAGGAAGTAATTGTTTGCGACTGGGGTGTAGTAGAAACATGTCTGTCTTTGTAGCTAACATCGAGACATATACTACGGTTGGTTGTACGTATGTTCCAATCGAAGAGGCTGGCGTATCGTGTCGAGGATGGGATCAGTGGCTTCATCAAATCCAAGGATAACCACGAGCAAGGATCGGAACAAACGACTGGTTTTGATAATTAATCCCTCCCCCTCCCCCGATTAACTTACAGGGCGGTGTGTGTACAACCCTGCTGCAAGTAACGAGAGAGGACTCATGTTAATTTTTTACGTATCTAAAAGAAAAGTAACGTGGACTTGAATTCTCCCTTGTTTTCCATGCGAGTCATCGAGCAAGTTTTCTAAAAAGTCTATTTTTCCTCTCCTAACTTTCACCCTCAACTTTAAAACCGAGCAAACCACATCTCTTAACTTTTGAAACCGTGTATTTTACCTCTCTGGAGTGGTTTTGCTACAGTGAATGGTGGTTTTTGCTACAATGACGATGGTTTTGTCTTAGTCTTTTTTTATTTTGGCTAAATCTTTGAAAATCATAGTAAATCACAGAAAAATCATAAAATAGAAAATCTAATTTGTTGAATTCCACATGAGTAGATCTACACAGTGAATATATAATATAATATATTTTAGTACAAAGTTTTTGCTATGAAGGTTTTGTCTTTTTATTTTTTATTTATTTCAGCTCAATTTTTGAAAATCATAGTAAATTATAGAAAAAACATAAAATAGAAAAAAATCATTTTTATAAGAATCCACATGAGCATATCTACACAATGAATATATAATATGATCTGCTTTAGTATAAATTTTTTGTTGTAGCTTTAGATCCATGCTTTTCTATATTTAATTAAAATAATGTATAGCTGCAATTTCTATATTTATTTTGTTAGACTAAAGCATATCATATTATATATTCACTATGTATACCTACTCATGTGAAGTCCAACAAAATTGCATTTTTTATATTTATGATTTTTCTGTGATTTACTATAGTTTTTCAAAGATTTGGCCAAATACTAAAAAAGAAAAAGACAAAACCTTAATAGCAAAAAACTTTATACCAAAGCATACCATATTATATATTTATTCTGTAGATATACTCATGTGAAATTCAACAAAATTGGATTTTCTATGTTATGATTTTTTTGTGATTTTATTATGCTTTTTTAAAGATTCAGCCGAAATAAATAAAGCAAAAGGACAAACAACTGTCATTGTAGAAAAACCATTATTCACGGTAGTAAAACCACCTTCAAAACCGTTTAAGGGAGGTAAAATGCATAGTTTGAAAAGTTGAAGGAGGTGATTTGTCTGGTTTAAGAGTTGATGGAGCAAAAATAGAATTTTGTAAAAATTGGAGGAGCAAAAATAGACTTTTTGCTTCTTTTTGGTAGAAAGTTTCCTATCTTCTGGATGCAATGTACTTGGCCTTCCTAGTCCAGCCAACAGCCCAAGACAGTGATGCAGCTAAAAGATGTTACGTTTTCTCAAAAAACAAAACAAAAACAAAACAAAAACTGACAATATTACGCTTGAGACCAAGACCTGTCCAGACTCAGGTGGTCCCGAGTCCTGACCATCGATTGGATTTGTCGGAGCCGACTACTTAGGCTTGTAAAAATGTTTGATTTTGGATACCGCAGTATTTTTATTTGTATTTTATAATTATTATTCAACCATAAATAAATTAGACTTAAAAGATTTACCTTATAAATTACATAAAAACTGTATAATTAATTATTTTATTTAAATGCTCCATATATATAACGTAAGATTTTATTTGGTGTGAAATTTTTAAAAAAATTAGGAACTAAACTAGGCCTTACATGTGACTGAGAAGGTGATGGTACACCACAGAATAGTACTAGTGGAGTACTAGGATGATTTATCAAAGTTGAAAGTCCATCTCGAGGTTTGTACTCACAAAACCCTCAGATCGATTGTTCTTTGAGCAGCCCTATGCAGGCGAACAGCTGCATTAGCGTAGGATAAAAGTGTTATGGCATATAGATAGAAAAATCCGAGGCTTATATTTCTCCCAACACGACATACTGCTTATCTATCATCTCTGTTTTGCATGCACAAAAAAGTAGGCACTGTTTTTGTGGCATAACGTGCAGGAATTGGATGAGCATTGGTGTGGTCTCGTTAAAAATATGCGCCAACACTCGTATTCACTGGTGGCCTGAATTTTTCGTGGGACGGGGCTATCGCCTATCGGCTCCTCTGCAAACCACTGTAAGGCTGCTATTCAAACTTATGTTTTTTTGGCATTGGATTTTTGGCTACTGTAGTACTTTCGTTTTTATTTGACAAATATTATCCAATTATGGAGTAACTAGGCTCAAAAAATTTATTTCATAAATTACAGGTAAACTGTGCAATTAGTTTTTATTTTCGTCTATATTTAAAGCTCCATGCATACGACCAAAGATTCGATGTGATGGGGAATCTTGAAAAAAATTTCGAACTAAACAAGGCCTACCCAAAAACCAAAAAGTTTTTAAGATTCCTCGTTACATCGAATCTGGCGACACATGTATAAGCGTATTTAGTCTGTTATTAGATAATAATTGTCAAATAAAAATGAAAATGCTACGTACAAAAAAAACAAAAAGTTTCGGAACTAAGGCCTTGTTTAGTTCACTCCAAAAAGCAAAAAGTTTTCAAGATTCCCCGTCACATCGAATCTTGCGGCACATGTATGAACCATTAAATATAGACGAAAGCAAAAACTAATTACACAGTTTAGCTGAAAATCACGAGACGAATCTTTTGATCCTAGTTAGTTCATAATTAGATAATATTTGTCACAGACAAACGAAAGTAGTAAAGTACCGAAATCTAAAATCTTTTCGGAACGGAACAAGGCCTAAATATGCAAGTCGTACTGGTTGAGGCCACAAGACAGGGTGGAGCGTTGGGGCCGGCCTCACATGCTTCTCTTTCCTGCTCTAGGATCAAAAGATTCGTCTCGTGATTTCCAGCTAAAATGTGTAATTAGTTTTTGCTTTCATCTATATTTAATGCTTCATGCATGTGCCGCAAGATTTGATGTGACGGGGAATCTTGAAAACTTTTTGCTTTTTGGGTGAACTAAACAAGGCCAAGGCCTAAATATGCAAGTCGTACTGGTTGAGGCCACAAGACAGGGTGGAGCGTTGGGGCCGGCCTCACATGCTTCTCTTTCCTGCTTGTGCATACTAGTCACGGCTACGTCATAACAGCGTCACATCACTGTCTGTATTCTTCCTGTTTCCTGGAATCCTGGCTGCAATGCAGCCGATCACTCCAGCACGCTTTTGCCAAGCTTTTGTCACCCTTGTCAAACTTGCACAGCAAATTTAATCCACTTCTGCCAGTGTCGACATGGTGATGCACGGAAGGAAACATCGGATGTGTCGGAAGGACGTCGGGAGGGGTTTTTAGAAACTAATAAAAAAACAAATTACATAGCTCGCCAGGAAACTGCAAGACAAATTTATTAAGCATAATTAATCTGTCATTAGCATATGTGGGTTACTGTAGCACTTAAGGCTAATTATGGAGTAACTAGGCTTAAAAGATTCATCTCGCGATTCTCAACTAAACTGTGTAATTAGTTTATTTTTTATCTATATTTAATGTTCTATGTATGTGTTTAAAAATTTGATGAGATGGATGAAAAATTTTTGGGTGGAGAACTAAACAGCACCTTAGATTCACCAAGCAGAATCGCACCACCAGAGTCATAAAAGTGGTGCTAGGCATGGTGGCTTTTTCTGCCTTCGTTAACGTTAGCGGTGGTTTTCCCCCAAGAGCGTGCCTTGTTTCGGACGTAAAATATTTCAGTAACAACACGGTAACGGTAGCGATCAACATTGTTGCTGATAGATTATTAGTTATTACTAGACTAGAAGTAGCTTTCAAGCCTCACACACAACCCTCAGGAGCAAAGGGACCGGAGGAAAAAAGGATAGATTTTGATTGAATAAATAAAATAGGAGGAAAAAAAAATCAAAAGGCACGGTTTTCCAGCTTTCTTGCGAGTGCCCGGTGCCCCGGTGTCGTCGTTGTTCCAATTCCAAACATAGTCACGCTCACGCCTGATGCTCTCAAGGCGATTAGCTACATCCACATGCATATGGGCTACTGAAAATCAAAAGGCGAAGAAAAGGGCAAAAAGCCAGCATGCCCTGATCCTAAGAGTCACTTAGGCTTAGCTGAGCCGTTAATCCACTACTGTTTTCTAATAATAATATGCTCCACTGCCACTACACTACAACACTAGCTGGTAAGTTGTGCTCGCGCTTGACTTGCGACGCCCCGCAGCGGCTGGCATGCGTGCATGAACACCTGCCGACGCACTTGGCCGTCGTCCATTATTTTTGTGCAGCAGGTCGCCCGGCCGTCGTCGTCAGACGGCAAAAGTTCTCGGAGAGGCGCCTGATTTTTTCTGAAATGCGGCATGCTTGGCCCTGGCGCCTCTCCCTGCGCTTCCAATTCCAGCAAGGTGATAGAGCGCGGACATTGAGGTTTCTTCTTTATGCAGCAAGGAATCTGCATCATCAGGAGGTGCTAGCAATGCGTCAAATGCACAAAATTCTATTTCTGCAGGTCAGCATAATGAGAATGAAGATACACAGGTGCTTCTTTCATGTGATGAGTTCAGACTTGGCCTTCTGGCCAATCAAGCTATTTGCTGGTATCCAATGCTACTCCGTGGTGTCAAGTGCTACTCTGATGCATCTACTATCCCGGACATGATGGCATCCAATCCAAGAAAAGCAGGTCTTGGGATTTTTATCCTAGACCCAAGAAACCAAGCCAAGTTCTTCATCAAAGGCCTTGTTTAGTTCCCAAAAATTTTGCAAAATTTTTCAGATTTCCTGTCACATCGAATCTTTAGACGTATGCATGAAGTATTAAATATAGATAAAAATGAAAACTAATTGCACAGTTTGATCGGAATTGACGAGACGAATCTTTTGAGCCTAATTAGTCCATAATTGGACAATATTTGTCAAATACAAACGAAAGTGCTACTATTTCTATTTTGCAAATTTTTTTGAAAGTAAACAAGGCCAAAGCCAAGATCAGAAATGTCAGCTCAGTTCTCATGGCTGAGGCAGCTGGTCTCGTCTTGGCAGCTTCAGTCAACTCCTTGCTCCAAACGAATGACATTTCTTTCTTATCAGACAACCAGCGCTGCTTGTCAATTTCTTCAATGGCCAAGATCTCAGCTCACCCCCTCACTGGGATATAAAGCCTTTCACTGATTTTTTTAAAGGAAGTTTCCAATCAGAAAACTGAAGATTGCAAGGAGCTTCAATACTACAGCCCATACACTTTCTGCTCAAGCTCACAAGCACTTAGATGATCAGTGTAATTAATCCACCTTGTATAACTTGTACCAATGAGACTCATGGTAGCTGTTGCCCTTTGCGTACAGCACTGCAATCTGTAATTTGGGATTCTTACTCCCTCATTGCAGCTTCCTGCTGCTAATAATATATTGTTGTATTTGTCAAAAAAAAAAAAAATCCAGCAAGGCAGAGCACAGAGCAGTGCGTGCCGAATTGCCGACTTCACTGTAATTGTCACTGTGAGAACTGGGCGGAGACTTGAAACCAAGTGGTAAACAAAATGTTTTAATTTGGAGAGAGCAACAGGCAGGACCGTGCGCTTGACTTTTACTTTTACTGGTCGTCTGGTGCCCTGTGTTTCTTCCATGTGTGTGTAGTGGACTACTAGTAGTATCGTCCAAGTTCTACAGGGCTAGAGGAGTCATGCCGATGGCCCGATGCTGATGCGAATGCGATGTCGCCATGTCATGTAGCATAGGTATGTGAGATGCAGCAAGCAAGCACGCCATTGCTGCTTTCTCCAGGCTGGTGCTTGTACGAAAACTACGAAGCCTACTTGTGAAGGCTGGTGTTTGAATCCTTTTATTTTAGAGAAACTAAAACCTACTTAATGGACTAGACTATTTAGCTTAGAATTTGACACTCAATAACTTTTTAAAGTTCACATATAAGAGTATCACAAATTCATAGGGTACAAGATAGAAATTCATTCCATAGATCATCATGTTATATTTCTACTCCCCAACTTATAGCACACTCTTTATCTCGTTCCCCTATAGCAGAAATACAACACATAATGGTGCTTATATATTTATCTACTTTTGATCTTCAATTGAAAAGTTGAGTAAATTTAGCACCTTAACTATTAATATTATTTATTTTGGACCTAATGGTCTTATTTTTGTGGATTTTAAGTAGTTTGAGCCTACCTATCATATGCTTCCTCTCTGTCCACACCTCCCTCTCTCCCAACTCACCTATCATAATTTGTATCCAACCGTGCTAGTTTTTGCGCTGCTTACGTTGCCATTGCACTCGTCTCTGTTGTGTGTACACCGCCCTGCAGCTTTGCACACCCTGCGTTTCTAAAGGCTAGCAATTAGATCCGAAGCTGCGTCTGCTAGATGAGGGGGTAGATAGGGAGAAAAATGGGCTATGATGGATACAACAAAAGGGAGGTGGAGCCGTGGAGGGCTCTGAGCGCACACATTCTTTTAGCGCAGTGAGGCACACTACCGTAGACGATGGTGAAGTGAGAGGGAGTTGGCAATGAGAGAGAGAGAGAGAGAGAGGGAAATGGAGGCGACGCTGGTAACAAAATGAGACAAAGAAAGATGGAGTGTGTTACATGTGAGTTTGAGCCGCTGGAACCATCAAAACTAGGGTAAGAGGTTCAAAATAGAACAGTGTTAGTAGTTAAATAGCATTTATCCAATTTTGCAGCGAGAGATCAAATTAGATAAACATAAAAGTTAAGGAGCAAAAAAATAAATCATTACTGTTTCGATGGATGGATTGAACATAACTTTTTTGCCTTTATGGATATGTGCTCTCATTTATATGATGACAAGTTTAACTTCTTGGTGAGATAAAGAGAGAAAGGACAGAGGCATTACCACATAGCACCATGGGGAGGCCAATTTAAGTCATGGCTGAAATTACTGTTGGCTGATTTATTGTGAGAGAAAACATTGCTGGCTGGTAGAGAAAGTGAACGGACTCGATGGAGAACTCTGAGTGCATGTTTTTTTGGGTGTGGTTGGATATAGGTGCTATAGATAGTGGAGTGGGATAGAAACGACGGTAGAGAAAGATTGAGGCAGTGGTAGTGACAAAAAGGAGGAAGAGAGAACTAAGGTGTCTTAGGCCAGTCTCAGTGGAGAGTTTCATAGCGTTGTTTTCAAGGTTGCCATGTCATATGAAATGAAATGAAACTTGGATGAAACACTCATTCTCAATGGAGAATTTCATTCCATAGTTTCATAGACATTTAATTTCAAGACTCATAGAGAGTTGGTAATCGTGCCAAGAGAGTTTCATCTAAAATTTCATAGAGAGTTGGTAACCCATTTCTTCTCTCTCTTCTTAAATACGCTGACATGTCATCTAAAATGCCTATGTGACAGCCTATTTAATGTAGATGAAACCCAGATGAAACTCCCACTGAGACTGGCCTTATATGTGTCCATAGAAAAAGCACTGTAGGATTGAAAAAATTGGTGTTAGTAATTAAGATGATATATTTATTGAATTTTATAGTTAAATATTAAAACTAGATAAATACCAAAGTTAAAGGACAGAAAAGTAGATTTCGTGTTTTGAAGAGGTGGGAACCGGTGAACATTATTGTCACACAAAGGTTATATATAACGAGGAGGCAACGACGAAGCACCCACCACCACCGCTGCTCCGCAATCCACCACCACCCTACCTATATAAAACGCGCGTGGCGCGTCGCGACGGCGGGGCTCCTCTTGGCTACTGTCATCAGACTTCAGTACTCAAGTACTACTAGTAGGCTAGCAGCGCGGCGCAGGTTGCGTAGCTGCGGGAGTCCCTCTTCCCGCGGGAGCGGTCGCTGAAGTAAGCAAGCGGATAGGATCGAGAGAGGGAGGCCGGAGGAGCAGGGCCGCCTTCTCAGTTTCTCACTTGCGCCCCCTCTCCGCTTCCTCCTCCGCTCCGCTTCGTGCAGAACCTGAACCGCCATTTCTTCTTGGCTTCCTGAAAAGAAGAGCTTTTCAATTGATTTTTCAGGTGAGTTCTTGCCAAATCCGTTCATCTGGTTGCAATCTACTTGCGTCGCGTACAGCGCTCGTGTATCTATGCTTTGATATTAATTTTGTTCTCGAGTAATTATGTTCTGCGAATGCTCGCGTTAGCTCAGTGTTTGTTAGTACTTTACTTCTTGGAGTAAGAGTAAAATCTTTTCTACCGTATTCCCTTCTCGGACAGATAAGATTCGATTCTGTTCTTTAGAGGAAATAATCTGTGTCTTCGTCAGTACTTATGCATCAATTGCACAAGTATCCCTGTTTCCTTTGCTAGTTTAGTTGGCAGGTCGTGATTTCAAAAGTAGGAAGGTGTTATCGTCAGTGTAGTTGAATTGATTGTCAGTGAAGCTGAGCGATATATATGCTCAAAAAGGGGTTCAGTCTCATCGCTCTGAGTCATACTTGCTTCCCCTCTCCAGTTATACATTTATTCTGAACAGAGGACAGCTGGGCCAGACAGGTTGTTAGAACATGCCAACATGGTAGGTGCACTACTGAACATGACTATATCATATTTGCACATATGGTCATTATTTTCCCCTCCATTAAAAAAATCATGTCAAGATAGATATTTTTTCCCTGATCGAGTGCAAATCCACATCACCAAGAATGATGCTGCTGCTGCTGCTGCTGCTGCTGCTACTACTACTACTACTAATCATTGTTTTAAATAGAGCTAAGCGATTCTCTTTTCTTGGATGTATATAGGAATTGAAATTTTGAATATTTGCGCTGTTGGGGATATGACAAGTTGCTAATTTTCTCGGAGGGATGGCTAAGTTTGGAGACGTCCTCTGTGCATTTACCCTACTTGTGTTGCTCCCCTGCTCGGATGTTGCATTGGGGCAGACTACTGACCCTTCTGAGGGTAATTTCTGTCCGCCATATGTTAATTCGTGAGAATGTTTGGAACTTCATGCAAGTGAATGAATGGTTTCTTCCCATAATGCAGTCGATGGGCTCAGGGCTATCAAGGGAAGATTAGTTGATCCTATGAACAACCTTGAGAATTGGAATAGGGGAGATCCGTGCCAGTCAAATTGGACAGGAGTCTTCTGCCACAAAGTGAATGATGATGCATTTCTTCATGTGACAGAATTGTATGATCAGCACTTCTATTTTATTTATTCATCATAATTTGTTTCTTCTATCCGTCAGTCTTGGTTATTGCTCTTGTTTAATAAAAATCAATTGACACTATTATTGTCAAAGGTAGTTTGTACGGTCCAGTGCCAACTTCATGTGACTTCTTGAGGAAAAAAATAATGTTTTATTCATGTACACAAAAATCCAACTGTAACATGAACTGCCCTTGGTTGACAATTGTCCAATCATCATGTAAACATGAAACATCAGTCCTGTTAGTCATATCAAACTAAGTTTACAAATCCTAGTACCATTGCTCTCTGGCTTCTTTTCTAATGCTTTTGTTTTGCTTGAAATATCATGGGTTTTGTAAAGTTTCTTTATTTTATTACATCAGCACAATATGGAATATAACAACCCACTAACTCATTAAGTCGTTTCTGTAAGGTTGAAGCTGTTCCTAATAGCATTATATTTTATCTCCATGCAGGCAGTTATTTAAGAGGAATCTCTCAGGAACTCTGGCACCAGAGGTCAGTCTTTTATCTCAGCTGAAAACATTGTAAGTATTACTCTGAAATTCAAACTTCCTCTCTATTTTTAGTTCTCCTGCATTTTGTAAAATCATGGTGCCTTGCTAGCAAGTTTTCTGTCACAATTTGGATTCCTTATTTCATGGTTTCAAGCTGATTTTTGTTCTTGATTCCTTTTCTTTGAGGGAACATTTATTCTTGATTCTTAAGCTATTCAACTAAATGCTGTGTTTCTTGAAGGGATTTTATGTGGAATAACTTAAGTGGTAGCATCCCAAAGGAGATAGGCAACATAGCCACACTCAAACTTATGTAAGTTTTATTTTTTCTATTATTTTCCTTACCTCTCATTGAATTATTCAGCATGCACACAAAACAACATCAGTTCAACATTACCATTTCTAATTTATAAACATTTCTCCACAACATCTGTGTTAAATAACATTGATATAGTTATTTTCATGCCTTTTGCAGACTTTTGAATGGCAATCAACTCTCTGGTATTTTACCAGATGAGATCGGCAACCTTCAAAGTTTAAACAGATTACAAGTTGACCAAAACCAATTGTCTGGCCCCATACCTAAATCATTTTCCAATTTAAGAAGTGTGAAACATCTGTAAGAGTTTATTTCCATTGTCTATTTGTCTCTCTGTTTTTCCGTTTCATTTGTACTTATTTCTAACATCAACCATCCTGTTCATTTTAGTCATATGAACAATAATTCATTAAGTGGGGCCATCCCGTCTGAACTTTCCAGATTGCCTCTTCTACTTCACCTGTATGTGGAACTCTACTTCTTTCCCGATTTTTATTCTTCTGTAAATCAAAAAAATGAATATTAAATTAATCTTCATTCTCATACTTCAATGCAACCTTGCAGGCTTGTTGACAATAACAATCTATCTGGACCTCTTCCTCCAGAACTTGCTGAAGCGCCTGCCCTGAAAATATTGTATGTGCCTAAATTTTCTTGCGATGGGTTTGTATTTACCCCACTGATAGTCAGAATAAAATTGCTTATAATGGAAACATATTACATATAACTGTTTCTGACATCATATCGTTCCATTTCTACTAGTCAGGCTGATAACAATGATTTCAGTGGAAGTTCCATCCCTACTACATATAGCAACATATCCACACTACTAAAGCTGTAAGGATGGTCTTTTCTGTTATTCTTTTGATTGCTTATCGTTTCTCCCTTATTATATGAAAATTAAAAGGTGTGAATATCTTTTGTTCATAATACATCATATAATAATTTAGTTTTAGCCTTTACTCAAAAGGTAATTGCAAGCATCCATGGTCCCAACATCCAGCTTCCATAGCCTAAACTTATACAGAATTAAAAAGACCTGAGGAGAATATTTCTTGTTTTACCAGGAGTCTTAGGAACTGCAGCTTGCAAGGAGCTATTCCAGATCTGAGTAGTATACCTCAGCTTGGCTATTTGTGAGTACATCTCAGTATTAGTTCCCAATTAATGTATTTTAGCATTATGAATATCGTTTGTTGCTATGAACTTGGCTCTTTTTTTTTTGAGGGAACTGGAGGGGTTTACACCCCTACATGAACTTGGCTCGTGGAACAGTTTAAATTAGAAACTTATTAAGATTAGTGTGGGTTTATCCCTCTTCAATAGGCACCGAACTTTTCAGTTCATACAGTTCAGGACATGTCTTAATATCTCTCACATTCATTTTTCAGGGATATTAGCTGGAACCAGCTGACAGGATCTATACCAACTAATAAGCTTGCTTCCAATATCACTACAATGTATGTAGTTAAGATAATGCTTCTCTATTTTTGTTAATCATCAATCTAATTCTAGTTATGTGGCAGTGATTTGTCGCACAACATGCTCAATGGAACTATCCCACAGAACTTCTCTGGGCTCCCCAATCTTCAGATATTGTAAGTGTAGCTTGCTAAACTGTCTTCGAACAGCCTTTTGCATTGAATATGTATATGATTTCTTTTGCATATGGTTGTATTTATTTTCACTGCAAATATATGAACTTTATATACATCTTATCCAGTGAAGAGATTACAACGACTTCTGTTTGTAATCTTCTCATAACTGGATTCAAATCTGTAATCGTTTTATCTAGATCAATATAAACCGTGAGTCATATTAGTTAGCTTATAAAAAATGCATTTGAAAATAAGAATACATATTATTAGACTATACTTGGTTTCTCAAGTGACTTGATCTTAGTGCCCACAATAGATAGGCTTCCCCTTGCTTGTAGGCATGATGACTGGGCACGAATGGCCACCAGTGCTCCGGCACATCTATATGTACCTGCACACTGTGATTAATGAATATCAAGCATTCATACCAGCATTCACATTCTTTCGTGGCATCATTCGCGTAGGTTTAGATCCTTCACCATCAGCTTTCGCAACTGCGCCCCCCCTGGGAGCTCGATCTCCACCGGGGACAGTGCCACTGTTTAGGCGCCCGATCCTATTGATCCCGCAGCCATCCTCGTCGTCATCAGCAGCAGATCGGGCCTTCTCGCAATGGCGCACCACCTCGTCGCCCTCTTCACGCTCGCCGTGGAGGACGCTGGGCATCACCTCATCCCACGCCACCGTGGAGGTGGCCCGAGCTAGGTCGACCCAAACACTGAGCCGCCATGGTGGTGGCCAGCCGTCTGCACCATCCTCATGCGACCTCGTGCGAGTGTGACATGCCGTGCGATCCATGCCACGCCACCTCGTCTGACTCTAGCTGCTCGCGCCGCTGCACGGGACGAGCTGCGCGGGGCCACACTGTCGACCAGAGGTGCCGTCCGATCAGGTCGCGCCGCTATTGGCTGGGTACACCCGATCGGTTTGCGTCGCCCATCGCTTATCGACCTCACGCATACCTACTACAACTTCGGCATTGACTACATCTACGTCTCCATCGTTTGTTCGTCATCGATACCATCATTGAGTACTACGCGCATCTTCTCCGACCAACGAGGCTGCCGTTGTGTCACCTCATCAGGTCGCAGCACCGCCGCCCGTGTGTTTGCTTCGCCATTGCATCTACATCGCGGTCCCCTGTGCATCGACGACTGTGCTAGCAATCTTTGCTGCGCCATCTGTCTGCACAAAGTCTTCGTCCTGTTGATTGGGTCTTCGTTATCGAGTTGCCGCTACTTGCGCCATCGCTGAGCCCTGCTCGCCGCCTGCCCCCTCGTGTCGTTGTTGAGCCTACTTGCCAATGCGTTCGCTCCTGCAGTGCTTCTTCGTCCAGCACAACCATGCAATCAGTGTCGCCATCTTGTTCCCACCTACTTTGTCTACTCTGACAACCGTGTGTTGCACCTTCTACCCCACTGCTCCGCACGCCGCAACCATCATCGAGACCTTCTGTGCTGGTCCGATATTGGCAACACCGGTGTGTGCGTTCGTCCTCGACGCGTTGTTAGGTTTGGCAAACCCAGCCACGCCTTGGCTCAGGCGGCTTACTGCATCGACTTCGGCATCGACCCTCCCATTTGTACCCTGTCTGCCTCGATTGCATCGTCGCCTTTCTTCTATGTCCACGATGGCCTTGACTGTGTCCACTTCGGCATCGCCCCTTTCCATGACGACTGCCTTGATGCGTCTCCGTCATCTCCCTGGTGCCCCTTATGTGCCTGCAGCTCCATCGACACGGCAACCCGACCACAACCACGTCAGCTTCTTCGACTACGGCTATTGTACCCTCATGCTCGGCTACCTCGACATTGGCATAAAGGGCCATCATCTACATGAGTCCTCACAGATTTTCTCTCTAGTCGCAGCATCAGCACCGCGCCAAGTTGTGACTGAGGGGGATGTCAGTTGACTTCTTCTCCAGTCTCACCATATGCAACGCTCCCACTGTGACTGCGGGTGGATGTTAGAGTATATTTGGTGTGTCAAGTGACTTGGTCTTAGTGCCCACAATAGATAGGCTTCCCCTTGCTTGTAGGCATGATGACTGAGCACAATTGTCCACCGGTGCTCTGGCACATCTATATGTACTTGCATACTGTGATTACTGCAAGCATTCATACCAGCGTAACATTCTTTCACATATGTAAAGCTTTTCAAGCTGTCATATTTTTATTATCTTTTGTTCTTAAATCACTTAAATTTTATTTTGCAGGTCACTTGAGGATAATTATCTAAATGGTTCTGTTCCCTCAACAATCTGGAATGGCATCAGGCTTACTGGAAGTAGAAGCCTTATTCTGTATGAACTTTTCTGCAGAAGTAATTCTTTTCAGATCTAACTATACATATGTAATAATATTTTTATAATAACACAGAGACTTCCAAAACAATTCTCTCAAGACAATTCCGGCCGCATTTGATCCTCCCCCAAATGTCACTGTCATGTATGTTCTCATACATTTATGCTCTGCATTTCAATTTTCATCTCTACATTAATAATCCCTGTGCATACTGAATTGCGATTGTGCACCTTTCTTTAATGGATGCAATAATAATTGATATCGTATATTCTGTCAAATTAGAGCTGTACAGAGCTCTTTTTTCCCTTTGATACTAAGGTTTTATATCTGTGTAAAAGTTTGAGACTGTTTTAAGTATTTGAGAACAGTTTTCTTCATATCCTACACTTGAATCGTCATGCATGTGTAAAAATCAGAACTAGAACTGAAGATTGCACTTTTCTCAGGGGCAAATAAAAATATTCCAATTCCCTTTTTGAGTAACCTTTTCATGCAATGGATAGTGATCACTACTGCTGTCATTTTTGGCAGGCTATATGGAAACCCTGTGTGTGAGGATACTAATGGAGCTCTGATAACCAACCTGTGCCAACCCATGTCAGTAAACATGCAAACATCGAAAAATGAACAAGGATATAGTTGTCAACCTTGCCCAACAGATAAAAATTTTGAGTACAATCCATCATCACCGATACCTTGCTTTTGTGCGGTGCCACTTGGCTTTGGACTTCGGCTGAAGAGTCCAGGAATCACAGATTTTCGTCCCTATGAAGATGCCTTTGAGATCAACTTAACCTCTTTATTGCAACTGTTTCTGTATCAGCTAAATATTGAGAGCTACATATGGGAGGTTGGTCCAAGGCTAAATATGCACATGAAGTTATTTCCAAGCAATTCAAGTTTATTCAATACATCTGAGATTGTGAGACTCAGACACATACTTGCTGGCTGGGAAATTACTCTTTCAGATGTATTTGGTCCATATGAGCTTCTCAACTTCACACTAGGTTCTTATGCAGATGGTATGTGTTCACTATGAAGATATTAATTCTATTATTCAAAACTATGTGCTGCTAGTAGCTTATTTTTTTAGTTTTCCTGCAAGGAAAAAGTACAGTGGCAGGACTTCAGGGGAGTTTCTGTGTTTTATTTCGTGAAATTATTTGGACCATTACGATAGCTTTTGTATTGCATTTCTGTTAGCATAGTGTAATGATTACATGCAACGAAACAGCATGCGTTACTTCCTCAAAATTAAAATATTGTAGAAATCCAAACGATAAACTAATGCATTTGCTTTTTACAATGATAGGCTGATTGGCATTACTTTTTCCTTGACTTATACTTCATTGAATTTATGTCCACTCACTTAGCCCAGTTAAACATCTATTGGTGCATAAAAATATTCTATTTATCGCATTTTGCAGAATTTCCAAATGCAGCCTCAACAGGTTTAAGTAAGGCTGCACTGGTCAGTATCTTGGTTAGCTCAATTGCTGGCGCTATTTTACTTTCTGTGGTAGCTACCATGCTTATAGTAAGAAGGCGTTCAAGACATAGAACTGTCTCAAAGCGTTCATGTAAGTCATTTACATTTGGTTTTATGAGTGACCTTTTAGCTGTGTAGCACATAGCTCGTTCAAGAGAGAGAGAGAGGACCTGAAGATACATATCATGCTGTTTGCAGTGTCAAGGTTTTCTGTCAAAATTGATGGCGTTAGATGCTTCGCATTTGAAGAAATGGCTATAGCCACAAATAATTTTGATCTATCAGCCCAAGTTGGCCAAGGAGGTTATGGAAAAGTCTACAAGGGGATTCTAGCCGATGGAGCAGTTGTTGCAATCAAACGAGCACATGAGGATTCTCTTCAAGGTTCAAGGGAGTTCTGCACAGAGATAGAGTTATTATCAAGATTGCATCATCGCAATTTGGTTTCATTGGTTGGCTACTGTGATGAAAAGGATGAGCAGGTGAAACCTTTTGAAAAGGATGAGCAGGTGAAACCGTTTGATTTTAATAGATTGTGAGCATCCCTGAACTGCTCCTCAAATCTTGTTTTGCAGATGCTGGTTTATGAATTCATGTCAAATGGCACTTTACGTGATCATCTTTCTGGTAAGTAATTGGAGAGATCCATTATCAGGTATTTGAACATTTTCTCTTTCTTATGCTAATCAAAACACCTCTTCTTGTTTTCCATCATTTGCCAACCGCAGCCAAGTCCAAGAGACCTCTAAGTTTTGGTTTGAGGTTGAAAATCGCATTGGGTGCTGCAAAAGGAATTTTGTATCTACATACTGAAGCAGATCCACCTATATTCCACCGTGATGTTAAGGCCAGCAACATTCTGTTGGACTCCAAATTCGTCGCGAAGGTAGCTGATTTTGGTCTCTCAAGGCTTGCTCCAGTGCCAGATGTCGAAGGGACATTACCAGCTCATGTCTCCACTGTTGTTAAGGGCACCCCGGTAAGTGTCAGTGTGTCAGTCACATCGACAATGTCAAAATTACCATGCTTTCTTTTGCAGCAGTACTATATCATACCATTATTATTTTGGCAGGGCTATCTTGATCCAGAATACTTCCTAACTCACAAATTGACGGATAAGAGTGATGTTTACAGCCTCGGTGTCGTGTTCCTTGAAATGTTGACTGGTATGAAACCAATTGAGCATGGTAAAAACATCGTGAGAGAGGTATGCACTCTTCAGCTATGGATACATTACACTTGTAAAGGGCAGCCAGTTCTCACAAAATTATATTAAAAAAATGACAGCTGAAACCGGTTCCAATCCATAAGCTTAGACTGTTATTATCATGAGACTTGCTGTCGGTAATAAACCAAGCACATATGTAATGACGAACTGCATTTTCCTATTCCTGTAGGTAAACTCAGCTTGCCAGTCAGGCTCAGTTTCTGAAATAATCGATGGCCGGATGGGCTTGTACCCCCCAGAATGCATCAGGAGGTTCCTATCACTAGCAACCAAGTGTTGCCAGGATGAAACTGATGACAGGCCTTCCATGTGGGAGATTGTGAGAGAACTTGAGCTCATCTTGAGGATGATGCCTGAAGAGGACGTGATTCTGCTGGAAACCTCAGAGACAGACTCAACCGATGTCAGTAAATCGTTGTCAACTTCAGCGACTGGGACCCTCTTCATCTCGTCACAGGCCTCTGGGAGTCTTGATGCGAGCAGCGGCATGATCTCTGGAAGGGTAACTCCTCGGTAGGCATGTGCAATTCTTGTGAATATGCAGCAAGTTTGTTCTGTAACATTATAGTTATAGACTTAGCACTCCCAGGTCCTGTCTTTTCTGAATTATTCAGCCGAATGTATAGTAGATAATAGCTTATGATACACAGGAACATAGCTGGCATTGCCTTCTTTAACCTTCTGATATGTTAATCTGCTTTCTGTAAATGAACACAGCTTTGAATGCTGACACGTTTAGGGTCTATTCGGTGTTAGAACTTAGAAGTAACAAAGTTTTGCCGCAGAAAGTCATTGCAATTAGTCTCTTTGCTAAAGGACACATGGGGTTCTGAGAGCGCAAGTGCTCCACTGTCAAACTACTTATTTACATGAATCAAGGACAACCTACATTGATCGATGTACTTCTCGCCGGTTGTAATTGGACACCCATAATTTCAGAAAGAACAGGTCAACAAAAAGGAGCAAAATGGATGACCTGACAGGAGAGCGCATCACTAGCATGGCGGGCTTACCAAAAAGCAGCATTCCCTTACCAAAGAGTGCCTAATATTGCAAGTTTGATGTAAACTAATTGGAAAACTACCGGCGTCCTCGGAGTTTTCTCCTTTTGGCACCTTTTGGAGGCTCAGCAACAGGTGATTCTTCCTGGTCAGGCTCTTCCTTGGTACCCCCACTGGCATTCTTGTCATCAGGCTCAGCCTCTTTCACATCATCATCAATAGCTTTTATTATATAAATCTGCAATAGAGAAGAGATTTATGCGGAGTTCATACAATCAGGTCCAACAAAATGCAGCTGAATATACACTAGAACAAATGGTTAACCTTGAGTGCCAAAAAAAATACAAAGTTGTTGACAAGATATTAATACAACCTCATATTTATTTATAAATATTGATAGTGCAGGACACAGGAGAAAGGTAAGCATCAATGTCTCTGTGCAGTAATACAAATCTAACAGGCCCAACAGCATAAGATGGCTAAACTGGATTCCAATTCCTTGCCATTGCTTGCTTGATACATTATGGGGGCACTTTTAGAAACACGTTCTCTTCCAGAGTATTCATGCCAGAAACTTGACTTTGTTTTCATTCTTATGACAAATGTGGAATTAGCAGAAGGTGAAAAACTTTTGCAAGTTTAGACAGCCATGATAAGAAAATGAGTACAGTCCACCAATGGTCCTCAAACTTGTTCGATTGTGTCATCCTGGTCCCTAAACTCATAAATCAACCATTTAGGTCCTCAAACTTGTTCATCTGTGTCATCCTAGTTACTAAACATGCAAATCGCTCCTTTAGGTCCTCAAACTTGTTCGGCTGTGTCATCCCGGTCCCTAGACTTACAAATCACCCGTTTAGGTCCTAAACTTTTACATTTGTGTCATCCCGGTCCCTAAATGTTGTAAACTAGAATTGTCCAAAAATTGTAAATCTAATTTTGTTAGACTCCTGGTAGCATGTACTTTAAATTAGAATAAAAGAAATCACCATGTACTTTCTATTTTTAACTCTGCGGTTAAATAACTAAATAGGCACATAAGTTTTTATATGTTGTTTGCAGGAATATTGAGCAGATTGAGAACGTCTAATTTAAAGTACATGTTATGAGGAATCTAACAAAATTGGATTTATATTTTTTGGACAGTTCTATAAATATATATTGAGTTTACAAGTTTACAACATTTACACCATTCAGGGACCTGGATGACACAACTGGACAAGTTTGGAGACCTAAACGGCTGATTTGCATGTTTAGGGACCAGGATGACACAGCTGAAAGTTTAAGTACCTAAATGGTTGATTTGCGAGTTTATGGACCGAGATGATACCGATGAACAAGTTTGATGACCTAAACGGTCGATTTGCGAGTTTAGGGACCGGGATGATACAGTTGAACAAGTTTGAGGACCGTTGGTGGACTTTACTATAAGAAAAATCTATTTGGTCCAAAGTAGTGTGCAATGTCGAAGTAAACAAGCATGATTTAGTACCTTAAATCTGTCATGCTCAGCCAATTCAAAGACCAATGAATCCCCTTCCTCCAGGTTGTGGTGCATTGCAAATCCCCTCCATCCACCACTTAGACCTGTTCGGTTTCCAATATAGACAGCATCAAATTCAACACCCTCTTCATCCTCCAACACCATCCTAAACTCTTTGGAAGGCAGATTATCTTTGCAGAAGCTTGTAGGAAGACCCTTGTAAAACGTAAAGAAAATATCCTTGATTAGAAATTGATCCTATGCTTTTCTGACAAATTAGTCAAACAAATCCTAGAATATCTTAGAGCTTACAAGCCAAAAGCAGCTGGACACATGTGATCGAACCATGGTCTTAACAAAAGATGGGTTATTAGGGTCTAGACTGTCTTGAAGTTTCTCAGCTTTTCTGAAAGCACGTTGTTGCTGTTGATAAGAAGAAATTCTTCCTGTGTATTCTCTTCCATGCTCTGTATTCCTACCACCACCGCGCCTGTTCAACAGAAGAAAGTAGCTCATGGTTGAGTCTAGTCACAAACTCACAATACCATCGAATCTACATTGATAAGGTAAACAAACGCATTACCTTATGCCACGCAGAAAAGTATCTAGTTCAGCAAACTAGCAGAACAAACAAAAAGCATGTCAGTGTCAACATTATTATGAACAAAACCTCCTCGCACTACTAATTTCAAGAAGAACTAATTTGATACAAAATCACAATCTTATGGGATCATAATCGCCAATCATGAGTTTGAGAGATTCTAATGTCATCCCCCAAAATGGAATAACAATCCATAGTGGACTAACTCGGTTCTTGGATGAAGTTCCTGAAACCAAATGCCCCAAAACCATGGGCTTGACTGTTCATATGGGATATGACCTATTCAGGACATGAGATGTCTCTACCCCACACAATCGAAATGTAAAATAGGCCATACTACAAGAATTACAGGAATAAAATTCGACGGGATATTCAAGCAGGGTATAGTAACAGGCAGTACCAATTTCACGAGAAGCGTGTGTTTTTTATCAGTATTACATACAGTCCAATGAAGAACTCACATCGTCCTTGTAGGAAACCGTGGTCTTGGCCCTCGAAGAACGCCGCACCTCGGTGGCGTCGAACTTCTTCCTCGCCTTGGGGCTCGCGCGCACGCCGGCCTGCAAACAGAATCACAACAACAGGTCAACACAGCATCGCCACACTAGCCCGTAACGGCGTAACGCGCACGCGCGAGAGCGGCAAAGCGGTGTACGTGCGGCCCAGCACCTTGTTCTGTTTCTGCAGGCGCGCCGCCTGGAGCAGGCTCTTGGACATCTCCTTTATACCCAAATCCTGCGCAGAGAAAACGAACGGGCGCGAGGGTTTTATTAGACACATACAAAAAGCAGATCGATGGAAGAAGCCGCGGAAATCGGCAGGGACGAAAGGAAGAAATGGAGGGTCGAATGGAAGAAAAGAGAGGGGGATCCATCATCCATGGATTGGTCCGTCATCCGTCGTCTCGAGGAGTAAGGGGAACGGGCCACGGACGGGCGTGCTCACCTCCAGGTGCTTGAGGTTCTCGAGGACCCTCTTCCTGCGCTGCTCCTCGTAGGCCGCGCCGGAGGCGGCTGCGGCTGCGCTGCTCGCTTTCGCCGCCATGTCCGTCCCCGCCGCTCTCCCTCCTCCTTCCCTTTCCTCCCCTCTCCCCCTCCTGCTTCCCTCACTCGGCGAGAGTGGAGCGAGAAAGAGAATGGTGTGTGTGGCTTTTAGAGTTCTTTTCTACTAGAGAGAGAAAAAGGCAGGCGGAGGAGACGACGAGAGTTGCTTGGTATAGTAGTAGGCATTGAAATTTCAAATTGGACGGGAGCCGAGGCCTTGTTTAGAAACCAAAAACCAAAAAAAATTCAATATTTTCTATCTCATCAAATCTTGCGGCAGATACATAGAGCATTAAATATAAATGAAAACAAAAACTAATTATATAGTTTACCTATAAATCACGAGACGAATCTTTTAAGTCTAATTACTCTATAATTAGTAAACAACATTTGTTAAATAAAAATAAAAATAACATAGTGTTAAAATCCAAAAGTTCTAAACAAGACCCGAGAGAGATTCCCCGTGGAATGGGACTCGAGAATCTACACGCCATGGCCGTCCAACGGGCTGGGTTCAGGGTGGCTGACGCAAGGGGTCCAGTAGACCGTGACAGCAAGACGTTGACTCGTGCTAGCCAAGAGTTTACTCCCTTCATTCAAATTATAATATAAGTCATTTAAACTTTTTAATAAATATATTATTTTTGCTACAGTTTAAATATATATTGTACCTAGATATACATGGCTACAACTCGAAAGGGGGAAGTAGAGATTTATAGTAATGATATTTCATTCGTTACAGAAAAAAAACAATTTTTAGGATCACCTGAAGTTCAACTATCTTAAATTTAACTAATTTTATAAAAATAGTAACAATATTTATGGCATCAGTTTAATCAAAAAAATACTTATAGCATCAAATAAGTATAGTATTACGGAAATATATTTCATGGTATACCTAATGATATTAGTTATGTCTTTTTTATATAAATTTAGTCGATCTTAAAATAATTTGACTTAAAATAGCTTTAAAAATTAATTTAATTTAAGACGGAGAGAGAGTAAAGGAGTTCAGGAGGTTAAAAGCTTGTAGAGTCAGCTAATTGCATGTCTTCTCTGTAGTTTTTTTTTCTTTTGTCTCTAGATAATTAATTTATTAGGCTAGCTAGGTAGTTTATAGAATTTTATATACATCAACTTTGCCATTGTTAACTAAAGATGTTCATGGCATATTACAAATAGTTGTTTTATTTGTCCAGCTCGGTCTTCTTAATATAGATTTAGAAACTTTTCATGTTTGTGTGATAATGATGTTAATGATGTTTACCTTCCGGGCATATAGACATACTACCTTTGTCATGTTTCAATAGTCATTCTGGCACTATACATTCATAATCTCCTTCATGCATACGGACACACCCAACGTTCAGGTCCAAAGAATCTTCGCTACACTAGGATGAAAGCTTGCCTAAATAACACACTAGGATGAAAGCTAAACGACTATTAAAATAGGACAAGAGAGTATAGTTATAATTGTATTGTTAAAGTTAGTGCATATCCAACTCGCACCAGAAGTCCATTGATCAGTGAGACTAGTAGATGTGCGCCCCCAACATAAAAAAATAGTGCTCACCTTAACACTTTTGTCTTGTACATACACACTCTCTTAGGACACTCTCAATGCTAATACACACTCTCTTAGGACACTCTCAATGCTAAAAACTATATATAGTTTTTATACCTATTAATTTCTATAGACACTATGTATAGAAACTATAGTTCCAATGGATAGTTTCTATACAATAGTTTTTTATCCAATCACATTCATTCTCTCTCCATTCTCAACCAATCATACCACTTTATGTCTTGGATCTTGTGTAGACATAGTTTTTAACTTAGACCCAGTTTCTATGATTTTTGCTCTCTCTTCTATAACTACCTTGCCACATCAGCCAAATGCTTAGGTGGCAGCATAATTAATGTCTATAGAAACTATGATAGTTTCTGCATTGAGAGTGCTCTTAGACCAATTTCAATGAATAGTTTTATAGTATTGTTTCCAAGACTATCATGTCATATATAATTAAATAAAACTTGGATGATGCATCACTCTTAAAGCAAAGTTTTATTCTACAGTTTCATAGGCATTTGATTTCATGACTCATAGAGAGCTGGTATTCGTGCCAAGAGTGTTTCATCTATATGAAACTCATTGCATCTCTCTCTTCTTAAATACATTGCCATGTCATTAAAAATATCTCAAGAATGTTTTATCTAGATGAAACTCATTCAATTCTCTCTTCTTAAATACATTGTCATGTCATTAAAAATATCTATGTGGCAACCTATTTGATGCAAATAGAACTTACATAAAACTCCCACTGAGATTAACCTTAAAGCAAGACATAACACCGAGCATGTCAGCTTGTGTGGCTAAGTTGGATGAGGGAGCGGAGGGGAGAGAAAATTGCTTGTTGCTTCTGCAATGCCTGACACATTGGCTGGGCCCACTTTGAGTAACGGAAGAGAGAGAATATTCTTTGTTTGCTCTACTGGAGTTTATGAAAGTAGATCTGAAGAGAGAAACAAAGAAAACTAGTAATAGATTGTGGGATCGTGAATGAAATAAAAAAACTATTAGTATATGATTGCTAGAGAATAGCAAGAGACAAGTTATTGTATGAATTGGCTCTAATTTTGCTAATATAGCTTGTCTTATAGACAAAGTAATTGGCTCTATTATTAACCATGCTCTTAGAACATCTCCAACAACACCCTAAATGGAATTCCCAGATCTAATAGGGTCACAAGTCAAGTCCCTACTTTATAGAGGCCCCTAAATCTCCTTCCTCAATCACATCTCCCACGGGTGTGTAGAGAGCTCTCTACACCCCAATCCAACTCACTCTCGCGTGTCTTTTTTCATCATGATCATGACTCTCGCGTCGCTACCCTATTTCCCTACCCCGGCGTGACTCCTCTGGCAAAGCCCCTTGGCCTAGTGTGGCTCCCCTCTCTAAGACTTCTCCGATGGTCCTCACCCTCCCCATGCCATCTCCAATGGTCCTTCCCTCCCACGCCAACATAGCTTAGCCAAATGGGCGAATAATGGGCGAACAATGGATATGGGTAAATAATGAGTGGTCCCATATGTCATTGTCTATTAGAATGGATTTAAGGGTTGTTGCTTGAGTAGATGTGAAAATAGACCCTTGAGAGTAGGGGGAGCCCTCAAATCAAAAGTAAGGGTCCTGATTTGAGGACTCATGGTGGAGCATTTCCAAACATGATAGCTCTTGATTTTAGTGGATATCTAGATTTTTGTGGATATGCCAGATACAAAGTTGTATTGCATCCTAGTTCACTTTATAAGCTAGGAAAAGGTAGCTCCAATTTCGGATGGGTAGAGATCCCGTTTATGACCCCTAGCTCCATCTTCCTAAACCAACATACCGCCCTAAGCATCGCCTCCCCGATCCAACCTCCATCGCTTGAAGCTCTGCCTCCTCGAACTCCACCTCCTTGAATCCCACTCGTCGTCATCCTCGACCTGTGTCGAGAGGCGCACTTTTAGAGAAGAACCACTCTGATCTTAGCCTTGGCAAGCTTATTAATTGTGGCTGCCATCGAGCTTAAAGAGGAAGTGTGGTCGAGGACATGCCCATATGGAGTGGCGACTGTGCTTGATGAGATGGTTTGGAGTGGAGAGGTGCACTTGGCGATGAGTAGGCTGGCATGGGGAGGTGGACAACACGGTGAGGAGGCAGGCTCCAGATCCATCATGGATCTACTCCACTCTGGATTTGTGAATTTGGGGTTAAAATCTTGATCTTAAGACCTGCAAAATAAGGCTAGAGTACATAGTGAAATCAGACTAAAGTACGTCGTTCTCGAGCATATTCTAGCAAAAAAAAACAAAGTAAAGAAAGGGAGGTCATTTCATTTCATCATTTGGGTCCTAACTTTGAGCTCAAGATTTCAACTATTCTACGAGCTTTACTAGGATCCCAGCCCATTCACTTTGTAACGGGCGTCCTTTGTCCGTACAAACCTAGCACGATGTTCTTGGAAAATGGCACATGAACGTTGAACCTAGCTCCTGCATTGCAAAGGTACCAACTTGCAAATAAACTTAAGAACATGTGTTGCACACTTACTTCAGGTGTACTCCTACTTTCCTAGCAGTATGGTAACGAGAAACGACATGTAGGCATGATCGTATTGTAGAATATGTAGCGTGAGTCCCTGCATCAAACCGTATTTATCCCTAAGGTATTGCTAAGTCCTACAAGGTATTTATCCCTAAGGTATTGATAAACAAGGCTCCAAATACCATGGCGTCACCTAATGGGTCATACAAGTTGCTCATATATATGTTCCCAACTTCAGATGCACTTGTCAAATTGTCATTGCACATGAAGGTTTGAAAGTTCGTACCAAATTTTGTGGCTATTTGGCTTAAACTGTGGATGCCAAACTTTGCCTAAACTTGGCCACTTGGACCGGACTGAGTCCGTGTTGCAGTTCTAGCGTAGAGAATAGAGATGCAACATGAGGTATTGCTAAGGTGTATCGCCCAACTTTTTCTCAACAGTGTTTAAGATAATGCCTGATGCCTGAAAATTGATTTAAAAAAATGGTAGTACCAAGCGAGATCTGAACTAGCTAGTGAACTCAAATCCATGGTTGTAGCCTTGTAGGTAGCCATAGCACCTGCAGATGCGATCCATATGCTTGCCAGGGACTATTTGATAAGAGCTCGAAAATACGTTGCACTGAAAAGCAAACAAAATCGAGACAAATACCGGCACACTAGTTCACTGTAACTCAGAATTCTGCACAGTACTATATCTCAGCATTACCAGTAACAAATAAATCAAATGTTCTAATTATACAGCCATAGAGGATACACTACGCATAGTCATCTGTCACTCAAGGTTAATGTCACATGGGATGAGAGATCAAAATTCACCTGCTAGTACAGTAAAGGATGTCACACACTATCAACACCGTCATGAAAGCTTGCTCATGGAAAAATAGGGTGTGAAGGCATGGACGATTGGGGTTGCTGGAGAGTCAAGATGGAGGAACGAGCCTCCGCGGTGTCATTGTTTCACTCTTTTCATGCCGCCATTACTGAAGGGACTAGGAGGAGCACCACCTGGATGTGGACTCTCCTCTCGGAGTGGCGAATTCAACATTGCAAGTTCTCGGAGTTGCTGTCTCTTGTAGTAGTCTTGTGATTCATCCTGTGTACAGTACAGGTACATATTAAGAATTATGGTTTAGAAACAGAAGTCGAAGCAGCTAATTGTCTATTCCTTTGTGGAGAAGTATTCTTAAGCTGTTAAAACCACTCTCTTTTTGGCACGTTTGGATGTTTTGCCACATGTTTGGGATAAGCAGCAGATTCAAAAGCAGAAAGGGAGATGAAATTGAGAAAACATATGCATACCACTGGTTTCAACAACTCTTCGAGGATCTCCTGGGCCTTTGCAAGTCTTGCATCAATCACATTAGCGGGTAACTCAGCTTCAATCAAGATATGGAGGGGTTCGCTCAAGTGTTCATAGCCAGTTCTTCCCTTGAGTTGTTCCTCCTTTACAAGATGAAAAAAGCAGCATGATTAATATTGTAGGATTGCTAAGTGTAATCAGAAAATCAATGCCTACTTACAAAAACGAAACCCTAAAACAATCATGCAGTCATTTTAAGACACAGCACACAGCAATATCCACCTAATTCTAGAGTAATGCTTACCTTGCCAGAATCTTTAATTGAGCCCTTCCCTCTGATGAAAACACGACAGCCTGTAGAGGCTTCAATCCTCTTTAAAGAGTTTCCTCTTGGTCCAAGAAGACGGCCGATAAAATTGAACTGTAAAAAACAGCAAGTTCAAGTATGTGTCATACTGCTGTACCTACCTTTGCAAGTACAAAAAAATGAAAACATACATTAGGGTATGTTTCTGTCGGTACTTCCAACCGCAAAATCTTCTTGACAATGTAAGAACCAGGGCTTTGTGGGGGTCCTTGCCAACCCATAGCTCCTTGTGGAACACCTACTCTCTGATCAATGGCATTAGTGTTAAGGTGATATACTTCTTTGGACTTAGTATATAGGATGTAGGAACTCAGAAGGTCAACATTATCATCAAAAGAAACAGACCAAGAAGGAAACATAATCGAACAAGTCTTAAATATTACCTTCTGCCTTCCAAATGTTTTTTCTAGTATGTCCAAGATTCTGTTAAAACTTAGTTGAGCCACAGATGCAAGCTTGAAAAGGTCTGTTTTCTACAATTATAAATCCCTTTGTTTACACATTTCAACTTCAGTACAAGGGTAAAGCATGGATTCTTTAGTCACCAAAAGCAGATATCGGCTCTTTTGTGCAAGTACATAATATCAATCCTCCACTTAAGTTAAAGAAGAAAAAAATCAGTTTGATCTTATATTTCCTCTAGGAGTGTATAAAAAACTCGACCAGCCGGACGTATGACATCCCCGAGTAGAACTCAACCTTGCTGGCCGAGAAAATCCCCGAACTCCAGCTTTGCTGGTGAGGGGATTTGTTTTAACCAGCCTAAATTCGTTCCCACGGGGAGTCGAACCCAAGGCCTGGAGGTGCTACTAAAGCACTTGCAACCACTATGCTATGGTCTCTTTTGCCTCTAAGAGTATATAACATTAAGCATAGACCTTCTTTCAGTACAGAAATATTTATGACTGCTTCTTTTCAAGCATTTGTTGGACGTATTGGAGGCAGCTTCTTTGAGTTCTTTCCAAACATTTTGCTACAAAACGGAGCTCAATATATGGCAGACACGCTATCTCTTCATGTCAAGTGTGCAGTTCATAGAATATTCAGATGATCTGAACAATATGGATTGTAGATGTAAGTGTTCTAGGATACAGGTTCTGATCGTCAACTTACAAATGAGAAAACTTTAAAAAAAAGGATAGAAATTGACAAGATACTGCCTTAGCAGGTTGGGAATTTGGTGGTAATGGAAATAATGTAATATTGAAAAGGAATAAAATGGTAAAATAAGATAACAGAGAATTCAATTGTTGGTTCGTACCAAACCATTTTCACTTTTAAGGAGCTATGTGCTTGAACACCATAGGTTTATTTGCAGACTTTTACGTTCTAGCGGTATCTTTGATAATTCAAGTGTCAAGTACATTTGGTTATTTGCAACCTCTTATGTAATAAGGATGAGTACGTGTACTTGAAAATAGCGCAATAAAAAGATAGTGAAGGAGAGTAGAGATGAATACATGTGTTACATTGAGATAGTGACTACTGTGGTGCTTGCTAATTCAAAGGATGTTGAAATGGGAAGGGGAAGTGTATCAACAGCACAAATGGAGGAAAAACCGATGGCAATGCCACTTCGAACTAAAAAAAAGGTTCGTGGAGGACCACCTGTTGGCTTATATCTAGTATATATAAGAGTCCACATACTTTGTACTCTTTGAAAGCTAATTCTATTTTGTGAAGGCCTTGATGGATAAACTTGATGATGCAGGCATATTAATATGGCATGGATCTTAACCCTTGTTCGATAACTTCAGAAAACGCAGAGCAACTTATATTTTAGTTATAATGTCTTATATAGATTCTCCTTTTGTCTGAAAGTTTTTTTTTACAGCCCATGCCGCTGAGTAAACAAGTATGCTAGCTGAAGATGACTGTAGTGTATTTGTAGATAACTAGAGCAATTACCTCTGATTGCATCCCATTCCAAGGACTAAAACCGTTTCCACAAAAGTTTGGCATGGGGGGTGACGGATGCATCTGGTTGGGGCTTGCGGGTGGAAACCTGTCAAAGTCCCCAGCAGCACCATGTTGGCGCCGGATATTCGACACCCGCATTATTTCTGGTATCATGCATCCATAAGCAAGCGTTAGCACATAAACATCGACATGGGAACATGAAAAATATCCTGCCACTGAAGAGAAGGCACTGTGTCTCTTAAGAGCAGATGAGATTTTTCATATCATAGAAAGAGCCGAAAACATAGCAGCCAAAACAGAAAGACAGTCATCGAGGAAGTTTTCGTCAGCCAAAGGCCAGTTTACATCGCACGGTGATAGCAAGAGAAGTCCGGAATCCAATCCACTGCAGCCGCAGCAATGCTATCCGCACAAGAAACATAGCAACGAGAGCACGTTTTTCACAAAACTCGGATCGAACCGCTCACCTTGATTCAGCAGCCTGCTGCAGATTGGGAGCACCTGCATGAAGGGCCCCAGCTTCTGGTGCTCCTGCAGCAGCTCCGCCAGGTACTGACTGCGCCACCGGCAACAATCCAATCCGACCACACAAAGGAGACGAGAAATCGAGGCACAGACAGATCAGATGGCCGCCCCGAAAACATCAAAGAACCAATCTTTTCGTTGTTCCGAGACAAGAGAACCCGCGCCCCAACCCCAAGCGCCGAGGCTTACCTGCCTACGTCCGGCGGGCCGGCCGGGGGCCTCACCTGCGGCGAGATGGCCCTCGCGGGGGAGAAGCAGGCGTCCGTACCGTGCAGGCCGTCCATGGCGGCGCGCGGCGGCGGGCCGGGTCGGGGATGGGGCCGCGCCCGGGTGCCAATCGGGGGGAAGCCGGGCCGCTACGGACGGGAGGAGGAAGAAGAGGAGAGGATGGAGAGGGTGTGTGTTTTTATCGCGGTGTGTATCGTTTTCTTTTCTCGGTGCGGGTGGCAATACCCTTTTTTGGGAAAATCTCGGCAAAACCCTCCGCCCGGCACGACGTGTTGCGTCGCGGCGGCATACCTCTGCGCCCTCCTCTCCTCTCCTCTCCTCTCTCTCTCCTCTCCTGCGCTGCCTCTGCCCTGCGCGCTTATAAACCCCTGCCGCCCAGGGCAACTGCAGGCAGGATGCGCATCAACCTACTTGCCATATTCTGTTTCTGGGTGGGTTTACCGGTTTTACTAGGGCTACTACGCCACATGGCTGATGGCTCGGTGTGTCCGCATCTTTTCTTGAAGCTGTACTACGTTGCTCCATTATTCCACTGGCTACGTGATAGGAATAGAGTTAATCAATTGTTGATACAATACGCATATGGTGGCATATAAATCGCGGTAATATATTTGCTATGCATCATTAAGTTTTTCGTATGTAATATAATAAAAATAAAATGTTTATGAGTTATATATATTGGTAACAATTTAACATAGAACATGGTTTCTATTCGTTTTCGAGGTTGCAATATATTCCGCTAGCTCACACTTTTCTAAAACTTTCTCCTATGCATAGTGATGCATAGATAATAGTATATTGTAACTATTTTTTGTTAGAAAGGGACAAGATACATCATCAATTGTCATGATAATTATTGGCAACCGTATATGTGGCATGCTATGATACAACTTCAACAATAGGACAAGTTGTCACAACGATAAAACAAGAGACATTTTGTGTATATTATCTTTATCGGTATCATGTGGGTCTTGTGTTACTAGAGTTGACTATGGGGCTACACGTGTGTTCGGGACGGCGTACGCGGACTGCACAGTGCGGATTGTGTAACGTGGCCATCCCACCGCGACACGAGGATTGTGGCTTTTAGTTATTTTCATGGTGCGGATACCATGTGTGGCGAAAAGAACTGCTCCTGTGGCGAGGTGTGTTAGCGTGATTCTTTGCTTGTTTTAGCCACTATCGCCGAAAACACAGTCTGAAACACGCACTATCAGACATATGGGCTAGGGGTACCCACGCCACTTGTATACGCCCAATTATCATGCCAGCAAACACAACGAAGGAAGCTCGCGCTATCAACTTGAAGTTGAAGGCACCTCAAAAATATCTGAAGCCACTGTATGTGGACAATAGTGTAAGATCAATTTAGTACACATTCCATGTAACAAACTTAGAAACCAATCTGTTAGTCGATCGTCATCATTGTAACCCTACTCCCTCGAGCTATACAAGAGGAAGTAAGGGCCTTGCGGTAGGGATCTCAACTTATTCTCTAATTTCACCCAATCTACTATGTAGTTAGGAGCAACAACCCCTAAAACTAAGCATATGAATATAGAGACCCACCTTTAAACTAGACTCAAGGCACCTCACGTTCCCAAACTAGTATAAACCTTTTTTGTCTCGTGTGCTACCATCTGATTTATCTTACGTGATTAGTTGCTAAGTATTGTTGAAGGTAAATCTTTCGACAACGCCCTACAACCATATTTGTGTTGTGCTAGTTAATTGAAGTCCAGGTCATGTTACCACACAACTAAGGTAGTGACAAAACGCCATGTGTTGCTAGATAGTGGATTTAATGTTCTATAAACTCGTTCAAAGTTAGATAAATTTTATTTTACTAAGGATGGATCTTTAAAACCTTGTTGTGGAATGGAGGGAAATATTATATAAATATTGGTGGTTAATGCAACATATGAATCTGATGAGACTACCACAATTCATCGCAGCACACGTGTGTTAGAGTGGATTTAGGTGTAACTTAATTCAAAATATATCTGAATGTATTCTAACATATGTGAATTAAGGTGGATACGTGTGTATTCAGAGCTGATTTAATATAAGTGCATTAAAAAAAACTCTGGTCGGAGATTTTCAATTTATATCTAGCTTAACAGAGACCGTCGATTTTTTTTTTAAAAAAAACAAAACTAACCACAAGACAGTGCTAATCTCACTGAATAAACCACGAGGGGACAAAAATATTTGCATCGAGGTTTGCTGGTTGACCAAACCGGTAAACCAACCATTGGTCACAACACCACGTTGAGGCCGCGAGCAGAGAGGCGCGAGAGGGCGCACGGAGAATCGCCCGCCCGCACCCGCGCGGCCGCGCCCCCCATCAACACGTGCGGCGGCGATGGACAGGCGCCTGCCACCCTCGTCCCTCCGCCTACGTGCCCGCCCCCCCTGGCCCCCTCGGCGATTTTCTAAAACGGCGACCGTACATCGGAAACGGGGGACACGCACATGCATGCGCTACCTGCTGCCTCTGCCTCTGCCTGCTGCCGGGATTTGTTTTTCTTTTCTTTCCCAACGAGAGCGCGAGACCGACGACGCCATCCCGGAATCCGCCCGCCCATCCCCCCCCCCCCCCCCCCCCCCCCCCCCCCGCGCGCACGTTCGCGCGGTGATGGTGTCGTCGCCACACCGCACACGTGCTCGCTCGCCTTTCCGCGGGGCGGGGGCGAGGGCGAGGGCGAGGGCGAGCCATGCCACGCCGTGCATGCGGCTGCGTGTCAGCGTGCGCGCTCGGCGCTCGGCGAGACGAAGGCTTGGGCCGGGCCTGCTGGGGGCACGCATTGGATGCTCTGCTCCAGTGCTGGGGTGCGGGGGCGACCACGTAGTACGTCCGCGCGCGGCAGCGCATGTTGGCGGGGTAGGTTGCGGTGCGCCCGTGCGGGGGGGCACGTTGAGTGGGTAACCGGTGAGGCGGTGCGTGCCAGTATTTGATGCCGTTCAGCGGTTGCCGGTTGGCGAGGAAGATATACGGCGCTCCGTTTACTCTACACCAGGCAACAACAAAAAAAGTGAGGCAGCAGTGAGTTCAGAAACATCCATGGCGCCTCGAGACTGACCTTTTCTTTTAACCCAAGTAGGCAACTAGTATGTTCTCAAAAAAAAAAAAGTAGGCAACTAGTAGTAGCCTCTGTAAACTCAGCGTACAGACAGTGTACAGCTACAATACGCACGCACGCAGTAGAAAAAGGAGTTAAAAAAAAACGTCGGAGCCTCTAGTCCCCGGGCGCTATACGCCGCCTGCGACGCCCCCACCAGCGTTGTTGCCACGGTCACCACGGCCGGGTGAAAACTGGAAAAGGGCGCCTGATTCACCCAAGACAACCCGCCTCCGCCTGTGTTCTCTTCTCTCCCACCCGGGCGCTCGCTTTCCATGCCCCCCTGCCCCGTGTAAAGCAGCAATATTTTGGGGGGCTTTTGGCACAAATCCAGGCGGCCCTGTCACCCACCGGATCCCCCCCCCACCCCCGCCCCCGCACACCCACACCGGACGGATTCCACGACAAACGCGGCCACGTCTGTTTGTTTTGTCCCACGGCGACACCAGCCATTTCCTTTGGGCCTTTTTCTTTTCCGCCGGGACGACGACGCCGATCGCAACACATTCACACCATTCGAATGGTCACGGTGGTCGGCGGTCGCTGTCGGAGCCCTTCGATCTGTAGGAACTTCCTTGGGCCGAGATATGGAGAACAGCGACACTTTTCCCAATATCTTTCTGCTACTCGTTCGTTTGCCAGGACAAGCAAGCTCGGCAAGTCTAGTCAGGTAGAGAGAGAAGTTAGGTTCGCAGTAGAACCTATCTATATGGGTTTATAAATTCTTGATTTGACGTGGTTGCTCGTTTTTAAAAGTTTGGTGTGTAAAGTAGTGTTTCGTTTAGAGACATCTAGAAATAGGATGGTCTTGTCATTGATTTTCTGGAACGGGATGATCTTATTTTTTGTTTGATTCAGTGAAATAGAATGACTTATAAATTAATAGTTTATTTCTTGGTTTATTCAGAGAAATAAAATGAATGTATCAAAAAAACTCAAAACGACTTATAATCTTGAACGTATAGTTTAGAAAGATACATATGAATAAACATATTTAATTCTTTATAAACATTTATCAAGAAAGCGCTCAATGTTATTGCTATGTGAATCTGGATCCTAGCTAGACCCTATCTTTTCACAAAATTTACAATTAAAGATGGGGAATCCAGGATGTAAAGAGATTGGAAGACATAAAACAAATTAGTTTATTTCTTGCTCCAATATAATATATACAGGACCTCGAACGGCCCATCCTGTTGCCGTGGGCGCCCAGATTTTCGAACAGCGCCTACTGGAAACGATCCAGCCCATCAGGAAAAGGGCGACACACAGAGGCCCAAACAAAAAGCCCCATAGTAAGCCAGTGGCCCACCACGAGGTGCCCTTCCACTCAGAGAATCCGAAAAGCCCGGCCCGCACCGCCTCATCCACCCAAAGGCACCTCTCTCTGCCTGTGTGTCCATTGGCTGACGCCGCGACCGCCCCCAATCCACCTGCCCCTCTTCGGAGATCTCACCGCCGCCGTCGACCTCCGTCGTTCCCCCTCCTACTCAGCGTCCGGCTTACCCGATGGCGCGGCTGCACTGGCTCGAGGCCGTCCTGCCGCTGGGAATCATCGGCGGCATGCTCTGCATCATGGGCAACGCCCAGTATTTCATCCACAAGGCCGCGCACGGCAGGGTACGCGCTCGTCCCCTCCCCTCCCCCCCTGTCTCCCGGTTCGAATCCTACACAGTGCTGACGCGCGCTGCTGGTTCTATCCTGTGTGTATGGATGCAGCCGAAGCACATCGGGAACGATATGTGGGACGTCGCCATGGAGCGCCGCGACAAGAAGCTCATGGAGCAGTCCTCCGGCAATTAGGTGTGGATCTGGTCTCTTGCCTCTGATCTCCATGGATGTTTGCTAGGATTCCCCTTTGGTGTCGGCCTCCAGGGGTGCGCGACTCTGGTGGAATTCGTGGTGCGTTGCTGCGGGATGATTCTAGGGTTTGGGCTCCATTTGGAATTCGTGGTTTGGGCTGGGTTAGGATAGGTTAGGAATTTAACTCTCTTGTGGCCCGAGGATAGAGGAGGGAGGGGGTGTTATTTTAGTGGTTGAAATGGTTTGCGTATTCTGAATTTGTTGTTACTTTGTGCCAACCGAAACTTCCTTGGTCACTGCAATGGAATTGTGGAAATGGGAGAGCGTCAGGTTGTTCCCATATCAATAGTCTGCTCGTTGAAGTGTATGGAGCTGGACACCAGTAGCACCAGTAGACTGTAGTTAGCTACTTATCTCTCTACAAGGAACCCTTCTATCCAACAGATTCCAGTGCATATTTAAAACTACAATCTCTTAACAAAAAAAATATTTATTCAGCTTGTGGCTGCTTTCACCTTTCTTTGCTTCATTTTTGCCTCAATATTTAAGTTTGGGTGGCACACTGTAATTATTCACAAAAATAGGGTTTGGACTCGATTTGGGGCTTGATTAGGTTGTAAATCGCCCCCTCTTGTTGTCCGAGGAGGCGATTTAATCAAGTGGTGGAAATAGGGCAATTCCGTGGCACTCTTGAGTGTCGATTGGCGACTTCTCTGTGATCTCAACAAGGATTGGAAAGCCGCAGGCTATTATTTCTGTTGCACTAGTACTCCCTCTCTTCAAAATTATAAGACATCTTGACTTTTTTAGATGCATTGCTTTTATTAGGTATCTAGACAAGTGTATATCTAATTTCATAGCAAAAGCTATGTATCTAGAACAGCCAAAACATCTTAGAATTTGGAATGGAGGGAGTACTTCTTTTCAATCATATTATGTTAGGCAAACATAGTTTGATCTCTGAAACAACAGGACTGATGTTGCCAACACATCCCTAAGTCCTCTGTACCATAAACAACAAGACTGATGTTGCCAACACATCCCTAAATCCTCTGTACCATAAACAACAAGACTGAGTTGCCAAATTACCATGAGATTGACTGGATGTAATAGATCCTGTCAAGAGATGATTTTCAGCCCTTGTATCATTATTGTGCATGCCTATAGATGCCCAGATGGGCCAAGCCAATTGGGTCGGCACGAGGCCCTGCTATTTTGGCTCGATCCAAGCATGGCTTGGCCCGTCCGATTTGTCGTGCCGTCAGGCTGGCACGTACATGGTTCGATAAAGAGCTAAAAAATATCTCTCCCATATCAGCCTCTCATATCGTTATCCATACAACAAACACCAAACTCTAGGACTCCAGGAGCCTCTCGTTTATCTTGCCTCTCATCTATATCTCTCACTCCCACTCACGGTATACAACCTGCACCATCCCCATGGCAAAGAAGGGGCCGAAGAGCAAGCACTTCCACCCACAGACCAGCTAGGGAGAGGAGTGGCCGTGTGCACCACCAACAGCAGCCACGCGTGATGCACAGGGAGAACGTGGGATGGGGCGGCGTGGTGCGTACATGAGGGTGAGTCGCAGTCCCACTAGGTGGCAGGAGACAAGCACAGCGTGTGGGGAGGGTATGGGTGTGTGGCTGCGGGGAAGACGACGTGGTGTCAACTGCAGGAGGCGAGACTGGCAGGGTGGAGAGGTGACGGGCTGTTGGAAGCCTCCCGGGTCGTGCAATGCCTTGGGCTGGTCTGGTACAGCATAATAGCTGGCCGTGCCATGCCTTAGCCGTCGGGTATGCCCATGGGCGTGCATGGCAGGGCCCACCTCCTCCCTCGTGACGTTCCTAATCACACTCAGTGCTGGGCTGGGCTGTCTGTTTGGCCATTTATATGTATGTCTACTTGTCTAGGGCTCTAGATAGTATTACATAGACAAAACAAGAAACTGAATGAATAGTTCGTTTGATATTGTATTCTACTACTATTCTTTTTCTACAAGCTCCCTCACCCCCTTATATATTTATAACCCTCTATTAGTAGCCTCTATTCTATTGTTATTAGATAAGGAAAAAACAAAAAAAATAAAGCTTAACTATTAGTAGATGCAGCGTTTATCCAAAACATGGATGATCATGCACTTGATTTATGATTTCTTGTACTTGTCTTCTGCTGGTAAGATTTTGTGATGTCCTGTGGACCTCCTTTAACTTATTGATACACGCTCACTGTAGTTGTTTGTTAGCATTGTCAATAATGTAATACAAGATCACTGAATGAAATTGTTATGCACATTTCTGCAGGGTATTGATCAACCTCAAACTTTTCTGGATGTTGACGAACCTCTTTCAAAAGCACAGAAGTACTGCTCTTTAGTTTCCTGTACAATGGGAACCAAGGCTTAATTGTTTTGCTTTGAAATATCAACAGTTTGGAGAATAATCTGTATCTGACATCTGTTTAATTGAACAAAGCCAAATCCTTTGTCAATTGCGTACCACATTTCTTTCCGCCTCTGGAGCAGATCGATGAACAAGAAAAATACATTTTGCAATTGTTTTGACTTTTTGTAAGTATATATATTTTGATCTGTCCATTTTGGATCCAACGGGGGTAGATCTGAATGATATAAGCATATTCTTCTAAAATTAAACAAGCTTCCGATGGTATTTTTCATCAAGGAAAAATGCCAGTGAACAGATGTGCAGAAGAGCACAATAAGCGAGAAAACTACAATGTTACTGATTCGCGGCAATCACTCATCTGAAAGAATATTTGGTCACTAGATATAAGCGCAACATCTGAAAGTAGAATATTTGTTCAACAATAGTTTCTTTATTTCCACCCTGAGTCCCTGATCAGGTGAATTAGAATTTACATTCAACAAAATCCCAATGACAAAAACAGAAACGAAAGACCGTCAACCATCCCTCGTCGTTTCTGGCGAAGAACCATCGTCAGCCTTGAAGCTCCGGGGCGACTCGTTTGTGTTGCCGCCGCTGTTTGTGCTCAGCATCCTAGGGGATTCGCTAGCAGCAATTCCGACGCCGCTGTTTGTGTTCAGCATCCGCGGCGATTCGTGGCCAGGGGTGCCGCCGCTGTTCGTGTTCAGCATCCGCGGCGATTCGTGGTCAGGGGTGCCGCCGCTGTTCGTGTTCAGCATCCGCGGCGATTCGTGTTCAGGGGTGCCGCCGCCGCCGCTGTTCGTGTTCAGAATCCGCGGCGATTCGTGGTCAGGGGTGCCGCCGCCGCCGCCGCTGTTCGTATTCATCATCCGCGGCGATTCGTGGTCAGGGGTGCCGCCACCGCCACCGCTGCCGCCGCTGTTGGTGCTCAGCATTCGCGGCGACTCTCTGTGCCGGGAGGGCGACTGGGGTTCGGTGGCCGGATCGGCCGCCCGGTGCTCCTCTTCCTCCAGCTCAAGTTGGGACGGCGGGGACTTGCAGCGATCTTGGTGGTGCTCAGCCTCCAGCTCAGCATCCTCGTCCTCGACGTCGTAATCATCTTCTTCCTCGATGTCGTCGTCGTCAAGGTTGACGACGTCCTGCATGTTGAGCTGGTGGTACTCGACGATCTCCCGCAGGAACCGGTTCTCGCGGGCGTACACCGTGTTCTCGTGCGCCAGCCGCGCCTTCTCCGCGACCAGCGTCTCCAGCTGCTGCCGTATCTGGCAGTAACACGAGCGACGACGGTAGGAGTGACATGTGAGCATTTCACTTTCACCTCCACCATTTGGCCCGTCTCGATCGAGCACGTACCAGGTCCTCGTCGGCGTCGGCGTCGTGGTTGCCGTCCCGGAGCAGCCGATTCTCCTCCTCCAGCTGCGCGCACCGCTCCTTGGAGAAGGCCAGGTCGGCCTTCACCGTCTTGAGCTCACGCTGCAGCAGCTTCACCTTGGCGGCCATGGCGTTCGCTACCTGAAGGGTCACATTGCCATGCCATTGCCAATGTGGGAGCTCTTGTTTCATATTCATAGGCAGCAGAAAGTATTTCGCGCTTCTAACGTCGTCGCGGCAAAGAAACTAAACTAGCGGCGGCCGCAGCATCCTCCTAACTAATGGCTAACGCGCAAAACGGGAGGGCACCTTACGTCGCGAGAGGCCTTGATCTGAGGCGACTCCGTGTCGGCCAGCATCGGCGACGTGTCGGGGCTGGCCGGGGTCAGGTTCGCGGCCCGGAAGTCCATGCTGCACGCCTTCCTCCTGATCTGCAGCTTCCGGGCGGCGACGACACCGCCGTGGGTGCCGGACGTCGCGCCGTCGGCCACCGCCAGGCCCTCCTGCTGCGAAGCAAACGATCGATGTCTCATTCATCAGGCAACAATGTCGTCAGCAAATGAAATGTGTGCGCTGAAAGCCTGAAACTCACTTCAAGAACATCCTTGATCTTCCCTCCGATGTCTAGTCTCCCATCCAGCGATCCTCTCCGTGACATGGGGCTCTGGCTCTCCGAGCTTCGGACCCGATCGTAGGACCATCGAGATTCAGAAGTCTGGGAAATTCCCATGGGAAAGCGCGGTGAAACAAGGGTTAAAACTGACAAGAGGATCACGTGAACGTGCCTGATGATGAGTCTTTCGTCCCCTTTTGTGTGTTCAGACTTCAGAGTTAGTTGTTACCTGAGTCTGAGCGGCGCGTGGTGTGCCATTTTCGTCGAGCATGACTTTGGCTTTCTGAGCCACGAGCGCCCAGAACCCATGCTTGTGGTCTTTCTTGGATAGCTCGATGTCGTACTTCGGCCCCTCGTCGTTTAGGCTCGTTGTCGATGTGTAGAGGTGGGTGACAGGGTCCTACAATTGTTGAAGGAGCAGGTCGTTCATGGACAGGGCCCAATCTTGTTTGCACAAGAACTATACTACTTGGAATTGCAAAATGGCGCAAGTTTTTCAGTTTGGTTGGAGTAACGGCGTCGGCAATTCTCGATCAGAGTTCAGAGAGGCACAGGTGATCCTAGGGAGACGAGAGTGCAAGGAGGAGAGGGAGAACGGAGCGCACCTGCACCGGGCTACTCGGCTCGGCGTCGCATTGGGACGCCGCCGCGGCGGCGGCGGGGAAGCGGTCGCCGAAGGAAGGCAGCGTTAGGTCCTCGCGCGCGGCGGAGGAGGACACAAAGGCCTGCGCGGCAAGGCGAGAGGAGCGGTCGGGGCGGCGGTTGTCGTCCGCGAACCGCGTGGCGCGCGGGGACGCGATGGCCGGCGACGCGGAGCCGCCCGACGACGTCTGGCGGTGGTCCTCCACGAAGGTGGCCGACCGCTGGATGCCCTGCTTCCGACGGTACGCCATCGATCACCAAGACGGCGCGCGCGGTCGGTCGCACGCGGAGGCGGACGGGGGAGGAGCCTAGCCTGGGCCTGCCGCTCTGCGCACCGTTTCTTGGGTGGAGCGAGCTCCTAGGCGACGACGAGCTCTTTCCGGGGCTCCTGTTCCGCGGGCCGGGAGCGGTGGGTGTGTCATGGCCGTTATTTGGTAACCGAACTCTGCCCGCGTTTTCAGGCGCGCGAGTTTCTGTAGCGTGGCAAGGTGACCGGCAAGGAGCTCTGCATGGTTGCGTAATTGCGTTACGCCGATACGTCAGTGAATTGCCGTATCGATATGGCGATATGCCGTCGATACGGTATCAGCGAAGTATCGAGGAAATAGCGAAATAAAAATACCCCTTAGATTGAAGTTTATCATCTTAGCAGTCCGTTTTGATGGCCCATTTACACAACCTCAAACCCTAGTCAACAAGAATCGAGCCAGCCTAGACTCCAGAGAGACCGTGGATGCTCCTGCCAACGCCGCCTGCTCCTGCGCTCGCGACACCGACTGCTCCTTCCGCCACCAATGAGGCACCGACAACGCCCGCCCGCCCTAGTTGCTGTCGCCGACGCCTGCAGGCCACAGGTTGGCGCTCAGGTCAACGATTCATACAACTTGTAGATCTCCTCCATCTTCGATCAGTTTTTAATCTGCATTCCATATTGTTCAATAACTATACGAGACCTATAAGAAATTGAGCATAAGAATCATTTATTTACTTAACGGCTAAGCTAAAGCAAATTAAAGGGAATGTACTTAGCTTATGAGTACATAGATATTTTTCGAGAAGATGCATATATAGTGAAATTTTAAACCTAATCATTATTTTTATATTTTTTAATGGTGCATTTGCATTCGTATAATCAACATGTAGCTTCGCCCCCTGTGTCCACTATATTAATAATCACGTATTAGCGCTGCGGTCTAACGCCCACACGACCACACCTGCAGGTGTACCTGACGGGCTCACGTGACGCGGCGACTGACGGGCCTTTCCGTTCCTCACGGGCTCATCAACGGCTCAACCATTCTCGGAGGCATTTCGTCGAACGTCTGACTTGCGTCGCGGTGACCGCGCCCCCCAAACCCCCATAAACCCCAGAGCAGAGAGCACCGCGGATGCCCTCCCGCTTCCCGTCTGATGGCCTCGGCGGCGCGAGGTAAAGAGGGCTCCGCCCGTCCCCTCTTTTCCCACTCAGATGTGGCGGCTCCCTCTGGCGGCGGCGCTCCTCCGACGCTCGCTCGCCGCCACCGCGCGCCTCTCCGCCTCGGTACTGCCCTCCCCGGCTTCCCCTATTTTTTTTGTGATTTCAGCAAAATAAATTCCGTCGCGGTGCTTGGTTAGCGCGGACCTGTCACGAATTCGAGAATCAAGTACAGCCTCACTTGAATCCGAGCGCTTGCTAGATCACTAACGCGGTTAGGAGGTTCAGCGCTAGATTACTAAAGCAGCGAGGGGGTTGATTGGTTCCTTACTTCCTTGCAATTTGAGTTTAGCGTGAATTAAGATCCCTGTGGCGGATTATCTAGTAGACCGTTAGTGCCCCGTCTCAGTTAATTAGTTTTTTCTCTTAGCAATCCGGACCTAATCCTTGGTTTAGTTGAACATTTGAATCTGTTATTTCCTTCTTCCTTTTTTTCACCTGTTCTGTTTGAATTGTGTAGCCTGTGGCCCTGTATTCGAAATAGTGAAATGATCTCATAAGTTTCTTCCATTTTTACATCCAGGGGTATTTGATGCGTGCCTGGCTCGCAGAACAGCCCACTGGACGCACTAATTCACCCATCACTGTGCATTGCCTCCAACAGTGTGGTTCAGATAACACCGTTGATGATAGGGTCAGTCAGGCATTTAAGCGGTGCTGCTCAACCAGTGCAAGTAGTGGTGTTTCAGATGCATCACCTTGTGCTTCTTACATCGAGAACCTCTGCAGATCTGGCAATCTTGTTGATGCTGTTCGTGTTCTTCGACAACTGCATGACGAGCAGGTCCATGTCAGCCTGCACACCTTTAATATGTTGCTGCAACACACAGCTGAAGCAAACATCTTTACCCTTTTTGCCAAGGTATTCAGGTACCTGCTGCTTTCAAAACTTGCTCCTGATTCAACTTCATATATGAATGTTGCAAAGGCCCTCCAGAAGTTGGATGACTGTGAATTGATACTCAAATTTGTAAGGGAACTTTTGGAAATCACACACCATAGAGATCCTACAGTTATGAATCGCATTATCTTCGCCACAGCTCAATATGGACACATTGATAAAAGTTTGGTTATTTTCGAAGAGTTGAAGAAATATCAGACCAGCTTGGATGTCGTCACGTTCAACACTGTTTTGGACATGCTAGGGAAAGCTGGTCGGGTGGACGAAATGCTTCATGAGGTGAAGCTAATGGAAGAACTTGGGCATTTTCCTGACATCGTGACATACAATACACTGACGAACTGCCTGCGAAGGCTTGGTAGACTAGATTTGTGCAAAAGGTTTTTTGGGGAAATGCTAGAGAGAGGTATCGCTCCAGATTTGAGAACATACACTGCATTGATTGATAGTTTTGGACGGTCTGGCCATATTACTGATGCCCTGGAAATGTTTCAGAAGATGAAAAAGTCGCACCAACCTTCAGTTTATGTGTACCGTGCATTGATCAGCAACTTGAAAAAGGCTGGGCAATTTGAACTAGCAGAAAAGCTCACTGAAGATATGAGTTCAAGTGCTTCAGAATTAATAGGCCCAGAAGATTTCAAGCCAAAGAATAAGGGAAGAAGGTTTAGAAAAAATGGCTAAGAGGCCATTGATTGATATTTGAGGCCTGAATCCTTTTTATTTGTGCTATGTGCACATCTCTAGTCCCATACTGCTAGAGTTTCTGGAAATGGTTGAAATGTTTTGTAGAATGAAGCTCACAGTATTATAGAGAAATACAAAGCTTTAAGATGACAGAAGCATGATGGTTAGGTAAACATGCAATGATACAGGGTCAAGAGGACCTGCTGACCTGAATGGGTCATTTTGGCTGCATGATTTTAAGCAGCTCATGGGTCACGGGAAATATTAAGATTCACCAAATTAGAATACCTTGAAGCTGCATCTGTTACTCATTAATCAGCTTTATGTAACATGGACACACTGCAGGATTTGGCTTGAGACATAGGCGAGTATCATGTGAGGCAGAAACATGTAGAATTACAGCTTCTGCAATTAGTTTTTTCTGTGAATCTTAGGCATGAATAGAGACAAGATTCCTTGTTTTCTCCATTTCTTTTCCCTTGTAATCAGAAAGTGTATAATGTACTAATGTTAGTTGATTGAATTCAGTTTATTATCTTAGCTATTTGATCATCTACCCACTCCCCTCTATCCAAATTATAAGTCATTTTAGCTTTCTAGGCACATATTCATGGTGCATTCTTGTATACTTATTTTTTAATAGGGTACATAAATTCTATTCACATAATCATGAACTGCATATCTGCATACCGGCGTCATAATTATCTGATACTTAAAAGTTTGTTTGCTTGTTTTGTACATTGGGTGAAACACGTCATTGATGTCAAAAGTATTTTATAATTGTGAAATTTCTTGCTGCATGTATTTTTCGATAGTAATCCTGTGAGAAATTTCCACTCAAAATCTCAGCTAATATTGCTGCAGTGATGTCAGGTGCTTTGGGAATTCCCCTGTTATGTGAATTGTGATACGTGAAAGCTGTTTGCTTTGTTCTTGGTTTTCAAGCTTGTTATCTGATATATTACCACCAGGGGATGTGGGATACGATTGTTTTAGGAGGAAACCTCCAAACTGATTCAGAGGGACCTATCATAATTTTTAACTATGTGTGCCCACTTTCAGTTTGTATAACTAAGTTTGTGACATGTACTGTATATTCATGGTCATTCTTGTATACTTTTTTGTGAATTGGGTACATCTAAATTCTATTCACATAATCATGAACTGCATATCTGCATATACTGGCATCATAGTTATCTGGTTTCTATGATTGTTCTTGTTTGTTTGTCAATTGCTAATGTATCTACTTTAGGTACTAGTTGAGTTTTCTGAAATTTGGAGTTACTGCTTTCAGTTGTCTTTTAGAAATTTCTATTCATGAGGTGTATGTGCATAGTAGAGAATGGTGTACTACATAAAGTAGAGCTGATCCTTTTACCGATGACGGTGATGTTGTGCTGCAACTTCTTATTCAAGGTCTATCATGCAGCTTGGTGATTAATATTACTTCAAATGCAAACATTTTATCTCTTTGCACATTGTTATGCCATCATTTCTATGTCTTTTTTTGGAAGAAACTGGAGAGGCCGTGGCCCCTACATCATTTCTATGTATTTATCTGTTAGTTGGGTGCCTCACGATAATATACCATGGCCTGATGGTGGAGCAGACAGCAGGCACTTGATTTCCATTAGTCGGAATGCCCCGTTCTCGTATCGTTCCTGTTCGCTTGAGTTTATCGGCTAAATTTGCCAGTCGTTCAGTAGTGTTTTTCTTTCACAATAAATTACTAACAGTACTTTCAGTCATGTCTTTTTAGATAAATGATTAGGCTCAACTCAACAACTTAATACTAGTAGTCTAGTACTGAACAATAGTTTTGCTTTTGCACAATACATGTGGGTGTTTTGGACCTGCAGTACCTTTGAGCAAGGTTTCTGTCGTGCGCATTGCGTGCGTGCTATTATTTGATGAAAACTTGAAGGAAGGTCCATATTGCTGCGGGCACTGTGGGTGACAATGTCCTGAACGGAAATTCGACGGCCTGTATAATAATTGGCTTATATAGCTCATTAGTATGATGTATGGAGAGAGATTATCTTAAATGAATGTTAGTGGATGATGTTTCCTAACTGTTGTGGATAGGTTAGTTTGCATGAAGAGATAGATTATCAATAATGTTAAGGGCCTATTTGGATCCATTAGCACTGAAAATTAGTTAGCTAATAGCTACTAATTTTAGCTAGCTAATTTTTAGCAAGGAATTGTTTGAACCCACCTGCTAGCTAATTTTTAGAGCTAATGGATTCGTTGGTATGGTCAGCTAGATAAGTGTTAGTGTGTGATATGGATCGATAGTGAGTTGAAGGAGTATATGAACTATTAGCACATATTAGCAACTTCAAACTTGTTAATGGAACTAATAGTTAGCAACCCTCTAGCTAATAATTGACACGTTTATTAACAGGTCTGTTTTTATCTATTAGTACTAACTTTAGCCGCTAATTTTTTAGTGCTAATGGATCCATACACTACCGGAATCCGACTCTTTGCCGAGTGTCTAATGGTTTGCCGAGTGTTTTTTTTCGGACACTCGGCAAAGAGCTTCTTTGTCGAGTGCTAAAGAAAAAACGCTCGGCAAAAAAAAACACTCAGCAAAGAAGGTCTTTGTCGAGTGTTTTTTGACACTCGGCAAAGTACCCTCTTTGCCGAGTCCAAAAAAAGAAACACTCGGCAAAAAAAATTTCAAATCAAAATTTGAAGCCCTAAACAAATTCAAATCAAAAAGTTTTGTACTACAAAGTTGTATAACTTCTCAAGATCTATAATCTTTATTTTGGCCATTTCTTCATTTGGCATAATGAAAATAAGTTTGTTCATAAATTTTATATCTCTCTTATAGTTCCTAGAACTACAAGAGAAATATATAAGATTTGTAAAAAAATATTAGAATTACCGTGTCAGATGAGCAAATGATCAAACAACCAAAATAAACTTTATAGATTTTGACAAGTTATGAAATTTTATAGTTGACAATTTTTTCATTTGAGTTTACCTTATCATTTAAAACTGAGTCTTTATTTGAAAATTTTTAATTTTTATTTTTTGAAATTACCTCGGATAAAAAAACTGACTAAATAAACTTTATAGGTCTCGAAAAGTTATGAAACTTTGTAGTTGATAACTTTTTGATTTGAAATCTTGTTGTCATGCAAAAACTATGTTTAAATTTCTCAAATTTGAAATTCAAATTTTGTAAACGACTTCGGATGGAGAAACTTTCTAAATGAAAATTATAGATCTCTAAAAGTTATGAAACTTTATAGTTAACAACTTTTTGATTTGAAATCATTTAGAGGCTCAAATAATCAATTTACATGTGATTTAGTATGATATATGAAGAACCAAAACGTAATGTAATCACATGTGATGGTGTAGTGTAGTGGTGAAGGAGAGAGCTCTATGACCTCAAGGTCTTGGGTTTAAATCTTGGTTCCGCTGATTTTGTAGAAAAAAGCTGAAAAGAAGAAGGTGGAGGAGCCCTTCCCCAAAAAAAAACAATTTTCTTTCTATTTTTTTGGCTTTTTTTATTTTTTTTCTTTGCCGAGTGTATTTGGGCCTTTGCCGAGTGTTTTTGACACTCGGCAAGCGTCTGTCTTCCCGTAGTTGGTATGGTCAGCTAGATAAGTGTTAGTGTGTGATATGGATCGCTGACATGATAGTGGGGTTTGCAAATGTGGTTGTGCGTTGTAACAAGAGGAGGATAAAAAACTCTATCACACATCTCTAGCCTAATTGTCTAAATAATAGGACATGTGACAATTTGACTATGATCCTATTGTTAGGTTGATCTCCCACCCAGTTGGCCTAACAGCCAATTTGGATCGGCTTTGATCAAGGGCGTCCAACCCTACATGGTTGATGAACCCCTGTTGCACTCCTCTATATAAAGAGGTGAGGGCCGGCGTCTCAAGACACGAGGTTCACTGTAGCCATTGTTCTCCACAAACAAACCCTAATCCGATACGAGAATATGCGCAGCCAGCGACCAGAAGCGCCACTATCCTCATTATTACTGCCTTTGCGCTACCCCGACGTCCACGCTGCCGCTGGGACGCCGCTGCCTCTTCACCGACACTCACCATCGACGCCATGGACAACTCCTCCTCCTCTAAGTCTGACGGTCAGCGACATCTACTCCTCTCTCTCTCTCCCTGTGTGTGTGTGTGTGATTACTCTCTCCACTTCATGTTTTAGGATGCTTCATACCATATGTAAGGTTGTATTCCACACACCCACTAGATCTATTTCTCTAATGGTCCTGTTTTTCCTATCATCTATGTCAGTCAGATCACCTCAGTGCAAACGGATGGAAATTTTCAGGATTTGGTGGGCTCGTCTCATCTGCTATTGGAAAAATGACCTCCGTGCAATTGCCGCTGCCGAAACTTCGTCTGATGGTCACAAGTTTCAGTAGCAGGAGGCCATCAAATTAAACGGAGAGACTTTGTGTATAGCAGCCATCGTCGTTCAACGACGTGATGTGAAATTGATGGACCCAACAAGGCCCGGCGACAGGAACATTTGGACGTCAACCCAGCGTCAATGAGTACGATTTGCCGATGCTTACCATGGTGGACCGATGGGGAGCTGCTGAGGCGGCCGATGACGTGGGCACGTTCGCTTGAGTTTATTAACCAAAATTAATAACTATTCAATTATATTTTATTAATAAGTCAACCAATGGTATTTCATGGCTTATCAGGTAAACAAAGAAGTTGTCGCCATCCGTCCGCTGAAGCTAAGGACGCCACCTCAACCGCATCACATCGTCGCCTGCCGGTGCCTGATGGTACCTACGTGCTGTACGTGCGGCCGGGAGGAGGGAGACGTGTGACGCGGAGGCGACGACGGACGGAGTAGTCGAAAGCCGCCGGAGGAATCGACGAAGCTGGTGGCTGCGGAGTGACCAGACGGCCGGCCAGCCGAAATCAGTCGCACGTACCATTCGTGCCGCCGTACGTCCCGTCAGGCCGGCCGTCACCTTCTCCGATCCTGTTACCGCCGTGGCGTACGTGGATGGACAAGCTAGAATTCGTCCTTGATCAGCTGGAGGCTGAGCAGGGTTAAGGCCTTGTTTAGTTCACCCAAAGAGCAAAAAGTTTTCAAGATTCTTCATCAAATCGAATCTTGCGGCACATGCATGAAGCATTAAATATAGACGAAAGCAAAAATTAATTACACAGTTTAGCTGGAAATTACGAGATGAATTTTTTGATCCTAGTTAGTCTATAATTAGATAATATTTATCACAAACAAACGAAAGTGCTACAATACCGAAATCCGAAATCTTTTCAGAACTAAATAAGGCCTAATTGCCTGGATGGGTGGATTGCGCCTGCGTGCCTGCGACAGCAAAGACAGATGGTTGAAGAATTGGAGTTTGGTTCCCATACGTGTTGTTCGTACGTGTAGTGTCGTCGCGGCGGTCGCGGCCAACTGACGTAGCAATACACAGTGCTTGCTCCGCTCCGTCGCTGTTGAATCGTAACACGTTTTGACTTTTTTAAGTACATAGCAAAAGATAAGTATTCGAAAAAAACGTCTTACATAGAATGGATGAAATATTATCATGTCGCATAACCACACCTAGCCAAGTCAACATATTTTTTTTACATTTTCTTGGAATACATGTGTCTCACCGTCTATGGCCTTGTTTAGTTCCGAATTTTTTTTTTGGTTTTCAGAACTGTATAGCACTTTTGCTTTTAGGCCCTGTTTAGATTGGAGATGAAAAATTTTTGTGTGTCACATCGAATATGTCGGAAGGATGTCGTGAGGGTTTTTAGAAACTAATAAAAAAACAAATTACATAACTCCTCTGGAAACTGCAAGACAAATCTATTAAACATAATTAATCTATCATTAGCACATGTAGGTTACTGTAGCACTTAAAGCTAATCATTTTTTTACAATATTTTTGACTGATCCGTTATTTTTTTATTATAAAAAGAAGAGAAATAACAATAATAAGCTATGTTTTTACCACAAAAATACCAACCAATAGAGTAATTAAGGACTATTAGGACCACTTAGTTTCTTAGCTAGCAACAATGTTGCCCTCCCTCTGTGGCTCTGTTCGAGTATATGGAGCCGGCTTATTTGTTTGCATACCTAAGTCAGAGTGTCTTGTAATCTGTGCATGCAAGATTTTTCTTGTCTTTGTGAGTAGGAGCAGAGCCAGGGCTGAGGCTGCAGCAGCCTCTAGAATCTCGTATAATCCATAAAAGAAAGACAATCCTTAAACTTAAAATTCAATCTATTTTCAATCAACTTAACACCCCTTGTCTAGTGTAACACTTTTTTTGTTGCCTTTCTAGCTCCTCCACTAGTTGTGAGAAAGCCTAATAGGTTATGCCGCATAGACGAGCTTCTATAATACTAGCCACATCTAGAAATAAGCATGCCTTGTATCACACTAAGAAAAAGTCTAAAAAATTTGTCTACTAGCCATGTCATGAGACGATTATTCTTATAGAAAACTCACACAATAAACCAAGGTTCTTTCTAAATTCTAAGAATATCTTTTTAATTGTGTAGAAACTGCCAGGGCTCATCTTGTCTCGTTTCCCTCCCTCTTTTTTTTTGTCCAGAAGCTAGAAAACCTGTCGCTTGGCTGATAAAGCCATGGCTATTGTTCGCTGATTTGTTACGAGAGAAAAACGCTGCTGAATGACTGATGGATTCGACAGATTATCTCAAACGAATAGGAAAACTCTATTCTAGTCCGAAGCAAAAAACTTCTGGCCCCACACATGTGAACCTTGGAGGCCACGAGCAGCCAAGTTTTATCTCATTCTCTCTCACGTTTTCTTTCTCTTCCAACTAAGATTTTGCTGAGTTATCTTAAACATTAGATGAATTGACATGACTTATTTTACCTGGCTCAGCTACTCTAAGGCCCTGTTTAGTTCCCCACCCAGAAAATTTTCATCCACACTACACCACAACACCAAAATTAACGATGGATGATCTGACGCTAAAAGTGGCTACAGCGACAAATGATCTGTCGCTAAAAGGTTATAGCGACAGACTTCAGCAGCCGGTGTAAGTCCTGTCGCTAAAAATCTTTAGCGACAGACAATATTTTCAGCGACAATTACTCAGTTGTCCTAAATATTTATAGCGACAGATAGTCCATCGCTATGTTTTAGCGACAGATGCTCTATTAGCAAGCATATAGCGACAAAGCATCCAACAACTTATGTATTTATAGCGACAGATTGTTCAACAGGACACAAAAAAGTACCCAAAAAAATAAATACAATTAGAAAAAACATTTGGCACATATCAAACCCACAAGCTTAATTAGCTTAGTGTCTATCACATAGAGATATAGAAACAGATACATCACATCATGGAGGTCAATACATATATAACATACAATCTTGTCTTACACACCGTTTGAATAATCCAACAAAGTCAGACACCAAAAGCAATACTAGTATTTCTAGGAACTCAAAAACCAAAAGGACATCCACCACGTTATATGGAGAACCACTTTCTAAAAGCTCAAGCCAAAAACTGTCCAACACTTCCTGGAAAATAAAACAACCATGTATTAGGCAACTGAAATTCAGATTATTCATTATTTACTAAACTGAAACTCTAAATGTCTGCTCTCATGAACACACTAAACTGCATATTTGCTGAACTGCATATTTAACAAGTTTTTGAAACTGAGTAACTGACAATTGAGAACATATAGCAGCAATAGTAGTTATCACTGATGAAGATTTAACACAGAAAACTACAGTTCCTGTAGTTGTAGAGCTGATCAAGGTCGAGAAAGTAGATAGCTACAACTATTGTTGTAAAAGAATAGCTTATGTTGTTGATATGAATATCAAGGCTTCCAGCTGTGAGAACAAATTGCTGCTCACTAACAATAGGCAACCTGCTGCACTAAAATAAATTCAGAGCAAAAGCCAGGCACGCACTAGAGAAGAAACTACAGAGCTGTCGATAGAAAAATCAAGAACAGCTGCTGTCTTTGTTCCCAGCTCAAGCAAGAAATCAAGAGCAGCTAAAGCTGCAGGTGCTGGTTTGCACCGAACAGCAACTTGTAGAGAGCATGCCCAGGCACCCAACACCAGAGCATACACCGGTCAGAAGCACAGAGCAATGACATAAATTATATAATTAAGAAGAAAGCTGCAGACATGTCAATCATGGACTGATAATATTATGTTAGTCATTTATATTTATCTGGCAAGATTGTTTCATAGATAAATTACTTGCTGCCTTAACTCAAACAACAGTAGACTAAGTTTATCACTCCAGTACACTAAGTCCATATAGCTAAGAGTTGTGAAAAAATGCCAACCACCTTTTCTAATGTAAAACATAGCTCACAGTAGCCTAAGCTTATCACCTCCAATTCTAACAATATTTGAAAAAGTATATTATGACGACTCAGCTATTGAGCTATGGTACTAGTCAAGGTTGCAGTTGAGAGGCATTACTTAATATTATGGCTAACTCAAATGCTGGCTGGAGCAGCTGCCAATGCCATCTATACCAATGTTTTGAGGGCATTACAATGTAATTGCTTGTAATTCCTTTCAACTAGTAATTTACAGTAATAACCACATATAAAAACACATATACAAGTACACAAGTTCAAAATAGCCCTTCAAAACTAGGCTAGTGATTTAACTGCTCCTAAGGAAATATTCTAATATAATTGCAACTGCTTACTTATAGTGTATAGAGAGGATTTTGGTTCCATCTGTCTAGTTGAATGTCAAGTAAAGCCAAAGCAAATATCTAATAAGCCCAGTTGAAAAAATAGAGACTATAGCTCTAGATACTTAATTTTGTGCATATGAAATCCATATGAGAAGGAAGCTAGCCTCTGAAAAAATGTCATGCCCATGCCACTATATGAGGTCCCCCACAATGCTTGTGCCATTATTACCTTCATAGCAGCAGTGGGCATGCAAGCATGGTGACGCAACTGAGGCACACGATGGCAGCCCACTGGTGAGCGGCTCCCGTGTGCCATTGCTTGTGAACTGTACATATGCCCCATCGCCATTCTTGTGCTACAGAAACCGGAGCATGTTTATGTGGTTAATAACAAAAATTGTTGTAGAGGCAATTCGGTGAGCAGGTGGTGTGCATCATCCATAAGTGAGCCATTCACGAGTAGAAGATGGAATTGGACTAACACATAGCACACGATGATGAGTCGTCGGTGGGGAAATCAAAGTTTTTTCTTCAAGCCCTAAGTCACGTTTTTCCCCCAAATCAGTTCAATCCGAAACCTAGACGTTTAAAATCCCTAAACAGTCCATAAGTTTCACCAGATCCGGTCAACATCCAAATCCTAAGGTGAAAGACAAACTCTTTTCACTCACCGAGTCACCGTAAGACATCGTTGTGCTCGCCCTTGGCCCTACGGCCCAACACGAAGTCGCTGACGGCCACTGAAGGGAGCTGCGCCACCGCCGCCGGCATTCTCCCGTGCGTGCTCACCTCCAGCTAAGGGCGCCGGCCCAGTGGCCGCTCAATGGTGCCGTGCACCTCCAGCTAAGGGCGCCCAGTCGTGGTAGATGGCCGTAGACGCGGGGCGGCCCGGGACCGTCGCCGTTGCTGCTGCGGAGAGTGCGGGGGGCGACGGCGCCGCAATGGCAACCCGGCGGGCGCACAGGCAGAGCGGCGCGAGGCCGCAACACTCGGAGGAGTGATGTCAGCCGACCGGCGAGGGACGATGCTAAGGTGACGCCATTCCTTCTCCATTCTCGATGTCGTTGTGGCCGCATCTGGCTGCTGCGTATGTGGAAAGATGATGGAGAAGGAAGGAGTAATACGCTAGGGTTTCGATGGAAGACGGTTTTGTATCAACCGAGAAAGAAGGCTGATCGTCCGATAAGGATCGATGGCTGCGATGACATATGCACTAAACGGGCCTACGGGAGAAACTAGCCCAAGTGGCATTCTCGACCTGGGCCCATGTTGGCCGGCTGCATGGCCTGCGTGCGGCTGCAGTGTAATAAGAAAGGAAAAAAAGTTCACTTTAGGTCCCTCAACTTTCACGAAAGTCTGATTTTCGTCCCTGAACTCTAAAACCGGGTAAAATACATCCCTCAACTTTTAAATCCGTGCAGATTACATCCCTGACCTGGTTTTGAAAGCGGTTTTGTCTTTTTCTTTTTATTTATTTTGGCTGAATTTTTTGAAAAATCACAGTAAATCACATAAAAAACATAAAATAGAAAACTCAATTTTGTTAGACTTCAGATGAGTACATCTATACATTGAATATATAATATAGTATATTTTAGTACAAATTTTTTTATGCAGCGTTAGATTTATGCTTTTCTATAATTAATTAGACTAATTATAGTTATAGTTTCTATGGTCCAATTGTGATGAAAATTATATAGTGGGCTAATTATTTATGATTGAGTTGCAGTAAAAATTTCATACTCATTGGATCATGTATTACTTAGTTATCGATTTATTCAAGTTTATGCTTGTTAAATCTTAATAAATCTATAACTAAGTTATACATGATCTAATGAGTATGAAATTTTTACCATAGTTTAAACATATAATAATTAGCACAACATAAAAAATTCACCACAATTGGGCCATACAACATATAGCTGTGAATTATTCGAATTAATTATTGAAAAACATAGATCTAAAGCTACAACAAAAAACTTTGTACTAAAGCATACCATATTATATGTTCACTGTGTAGATCTACTTAGTCCAACAAAATCATATTTAATATTTTATGAATTTAATATGATTTACTATAATTTTACAAATATTCAACGGAAATAAATAAAAATGAAAAAGACAAAACTGCCTTCAAAACTGCTCATAACCATGTCAAGGACGTAATATGCATGGTTTTAAAAGTTAAGGGATGTATTTTATCTGGTTTTGAAGTTCAGGGATGAAAAATAGACTTTCGCGAAAGTTGAGGGACCTAAAGTGGACTTCTTCCATAAGAAAGGCCATAAGAGTATTTTTAAATCATTTTTTATTTATTTCTTAAGTGCCCTGTTTAAGAATAAACATTATTCACTATTTGATTTTAAACTCAACAACAAAGTTATAGAACTCATGTAGAGTTGCGTTATCACTCAGCATTACACAAGTCACCTTGTACCAATAATAATGCCAGGTGTGCGATCTAGGTGGGGGCCACTTCTTTTTGGCGACAGACAGATCGACAGTATATTTGTTTTTAGCGACAGATAATTCAACGTTAAATATAATTACCTATAACGACAGATGATGAATCCTTAAATGAGGAATTAGCGACAGACTGTTTGTGAGTTATCTTTAGCGACAGATTATCCATCGATAAATATAATTGTTAGCGTCAGATGTCTGATGGTGATGCGGTGTTGTGGTGTAGTGTCATCCCATCGAATCTTTGGACACATGCATGAAACATTAAATTTAGATAAAAAATAAACTAATTACACAGTTTAGTTGAGAATCGCGAGACGAATCTTTTAAGCCTAGTTACTCCATGATTAGCCTTATGTGCTACACTAATCCACATATGCTAATGACAGATTAACTATGCTTAATAAATTTGTCTTGCAGTTTCCTGACGAGCTATGTAATTTATTTTTTTTAGTTTCTAAAAACCCCTCCCGACATCCTTCCGACACATCCGATGTGACACCCAAAAAATTTTCATCACCAATCTAAACAGGTCCTAACCAATTTGGGACCAGCGCAGCTCGAGCTACTAAACACTTCCATGTCGAGCGTGGGGGTTTCCATGCACCACTTAGCGGCGCTGTCTTACCAACCGTGCTGTCTTTCCATGTTTTTAGATCTGTCGTCACTGTGCGCGGCTCGCCATATGGCGTCGGCACGCCCGACCCAAGCACCGCGGCCAGGCCGCGGAACGGGACGGCCGCGGCGCTGGTCCTCGATCGATCGGCTCAGATCGGGCACCAGACTGGATGCGCATGCGCGCGCCGCGCGCGTGCACTCCCCGGCCACGGCCACGGGCGACGCGTACGGCGCGTGCCCACCCCCGTGTTGCGAACGCGGCAGGGCCGCGGGCGGCGCTCGACACGTCGGCAATGCAAGGCGGCAGGACAGCCGCATGGGCAGGGGGAGACAGCGGCAGGCAGAGACGCCTACGCTACGCTTAGGCTGGTCCCGGTCCCGATCGATCGATGGGCAGCGGTGGTGGCATGCATGGCACCACACAGCACAACAGATCGATCATCATCCAATGACCTGTGGATTCCTTTCCTTGGTCGCATAATAGAGACAGCATGGAATCGAGAGACGTACAGCCAAGCCGGCCGGACAGGTCGTCCATGCACGCACCTACAAGTGCTCCATCCACCATCCGCCGCGCCGGTGCATGCAGTCGCGTCGTCGATCGATCTACCACCTTCCGCCAGCTAGCTAGCTAGCTTTCTCTCGATCGACGCCACTAGGATGCATGGAGATGGAGATCCTTTTATATATATATATATATATATATATATATATATATATAGTTACTCCCTTATTCCATCCTGGCTTGTCCCGCACTACTGCTCGCGGATCACAAACGACTAAACCCAATAAAGCATGTATACGGTATATAGCGCATACTATTAGTCATCCACCGAGTAAATGATTTTTTAATTATTTAATAATTATTCCAGCGCTTGACTTGCTAGATGAGATACGTACGACTTCCATTCAAAATCATATCTATTCCGCGATTCATTATCCTTCGTTCTCATCTAGACGGGTTGAGCAGACACTGTCGCACGGCAAGGATGCAGGGCGACGCGCTGACGCCGGTGGTCTATGGAGCGGAAGCAGGTTGCCGCCGACTGGGTTGTACCTGTCTCTCCATCGGACGACGCTGCGATCAAGATCCTCCAGGCATCTAGGCCATCCTTCCACCGTCGCTATCTTACTTCTCCGGCCGGCGGTAGGGCATCCCCTGTCTCATCCTTGATCATCCCCCTAGACCGGATCGGAACGGAGATCCAGAGATTTAGCCGGACCTGCGATAATCCATTTCTTTCCTCTGTATGTCTCCTTGAACAGATTTCCCATTTTCTGTAATATAGATTCTTGAGTCCTCGTATCCAAAGCTTTTATGCGGTGAATACGACACAATGGATTTAGATTTCAGATTTCAGATCGGATCAAACATTATAGCGCTCCATCTATTTAAGTCGACGAGCATGAGTAGTAAGTATATGGACATACTACCATACATGTATCTACACATACTATATTTTTCTTAATGTATATGGACATACTATCTAATAAAAAAAAGTATGAACACATACTACCATACATATATATGGACATACTACTGTATATGTATCCACACATACTATATTTGTCTTCTAGTGTATATGGACGTACTTACCCTCTAAGAAAAAAAATATGAACGCAAGTATGACTTTCGATCTACAGTCCTGGAGCTGCAAGTATGTAGACATACTAACGTGCATACGTATATAACAAACCCAGCGTAAATCTGAGCCGGTGTTCGCGGTTAAATGGGTCACGTTCTCAGCCCGTTAAGCATCGTCTACCTTGCCGAAGCTCCACACAGTACGTATACTATGGGTGGGAGTAATTACTCCTGGGAGTAAAAAAAACCTATATATATATATATATATATATATATATATATATATATATATATATTCCATCATAGACGAACTAGATTTAAAAGATTTTTCTCACGATTTACAAATAAATTGTGCAATTAGTTTTTGTTTATATTTAGTGATTCATGCATGTGCCGTGTGAGATTCAATACGACGGAGAATCTTAAATTTTTTTTTTGGTTTTTGGTTGAAATACTCGTAGGCTGCTGTCATCAAATCAAAGGAAAGGGTACTGTATACCTAGGCAGCAGCTAGACACGGCTCTAGCACTGCGGTAGCAAGAGTAGGTTGGTCGGGCCATGTTCCAATTCCAATCCGGTGTGTGCAGCTGCATGCCCAGGGTTTCAGGGTTTGGATCCGTAGTCACGTGTAGTGCTTTGAGCTAGCCCTAGCCGGGGCCTCTGTACCTGTATGGCCTGGAAGCTAGGCCCATGGATCCAAAGACAGGTCACTGTTGACCTCGTCCACTCTGATCTTTTGAATTAGTTGCACGTGCCTGTCAATCGGAATATACGGATACTTTCCTTCTTCATCGACATTACACAATGCAGGCATTATTACATGATGATGAAGGGTTAAAAACCTTTCAAGAACCAACATTTGATACTTGGTGGAGGTTTTATGAGAATTTTGTGAACATTAAATAATAAGGTGACATCATATATAGTACTCTATTCCGGATTATAGTTACATAGCTTTTAATACGTATCTCATGTCTAGATACATAGTAAAAACAATGTATTTAGAAAACAAAAAGTATTATAATTTATTAAAATAGGGAGGTATAAATAAATGAAGGGAGATGTGATAAAAGTTCTATGAGATGAAATGAGTTTACGAGAATGAAACTTGTGCACATTGTTTTCAACATATGAGCCCATTAGAAATTGATAAATGAAACTCCACTGAGACTGATCTAACATCACCTCAGCAAAGCGACATGAGGCCATAGCCGCTATTGTTTGTCCAATACTCGTCATCGGTCGGGACAATGTGTGTGGTATTAATTATAAGGGACATGTGTGTTTTCTCAATTACTCCTACACAAGGATTATTGATGCGCACCACACGACACCACACACATCACACATCAACAACAATAAGTACTCCCTCTGTCCCATAATAAATGCACTTTAACGGTTCAAAATTTATCCCAAAATAAGTGTGTCTTTATGTATGAGACGTTGTTTTTTCTACTCTCTCTCTCCTTGAAGTCCAATCATTACATCTTTATAATGGTATATATGTAATTTCTCACTAATATTGATCTCTTCACCAAAACCAGAAGTGCACTTATTTTGAGATGAAGGGAGTACCTTTATGGCTATATATACTCCCTACACATTCCAAATTATATGACGTACACACCTACCTTACCGTACACACCTAATTATATGGCACATTTTCTCCATTCCAAACTATATAAAGATGTTTTGACTTTTTGGATATATTGATTTTACCGTATATATTTAGATGTAGTGTGCATGATAAAAGTTATATCTAATTTGTTTTATAATTTGGAACAAAAATACATACATATTCTTGTATACCATGTGGTCTATGCACATATATGACATATGTCATGATTCGTGAGTCATCTCTCAAGGGTAAAGAATGGCCTAAAGATGTCGTGGCTAGGTTTTAAGGGTGTACAACTTTAGTTTTGAAATCTAAACTATTTTAAATGTTTTTATTTAATTTAAACGATAAATAAATTAAATTTCAACGTATTCCTAGCTTTGGGTTCATGTTTTTTTAGAGCTACAAACAAATATAAGATATATACCTAGCTCCAGTAGATTTCTGGAAGCCGGACTTTTTATCAAACGAGATCTAATTAAGTATAGGGGTTATAATAAGGCGTGTTAATAAGTCGTCATTCGATGTATACAATAGAATCAATAGGAGATCGAGACACATGATACACTAGTTAAAATCGACCAGTTAAAAGTAGCATCACCAGTTGACCACCCAATAAGATGATTTCACGTGGTTGTTTATATTTGCCGAGTGATACGGTCCGTCACGTAAAAGTTTCTCATTAGTCGCTGCAACTTAAACACTCCAAACACTTCAAGCGACTTCTTAAATCAATATAAAAAAGGTATTAGGAGTCACACAACACGCTCAGTTTATGAAATTGGAGGAGAATTAATTATGCACACCACTTGTGCCACACTATGTGAATGTTGATCAGGTTGGAATTATGGTAATGTTGTCAAATTTAGAACCGTTAGTTAGGTACTCTCTCCATACCCAAAAAACCTAACGTTTAGGATACGATTATTGATAACCAAGGAGTGATTAGTTAAGAGTTAGTTTTCCTTCTTTGCCCCTAATAAATAGGGTTGCGATTGCTCCCTGTACGAGAAAGTTAACCATCTCAACTGGCTGTGAGTGGCAGCTTCACTGCTGCGAGCGGGCAATTGCTGCATGGCGCGTGGTACGGCCAGGGAGCAGGCGATTGGGCATGGTGCGGCCAGGGAGCAGGCTCGAGCAAGCGGCCGCACAATTAATCAGGGGAGGGAGGGGTAAACGAGTCCAAGGCCTCCCTGCATAGATAGAACGTCAAGTTTTGTAAAAACTACATGGGAGTCCAAAACGTTAGTTTTTTAGGTATAGAGGGAGTACGTAAGAATCCATACTAGAGGTCTACTCATATACTAACATGCATCCACATTTGTTATTAGGTCAGCTCCAATATTAGTTAATAATAGCTAGCTCATAACATATTTTATTTGGGAAGAAAGAGAGAGAATTTTGAAAACAACTAGATAGCTCTTTATGAAGAGCTAAGCTTGCACACTTTCATGTGATTCATACGTCTATACTTACATGTTTTTCTATGCTAGCATGTTAGTATGCTCTATTTTTTTATCTTCTTTTACTTCATATGAGTTAACAACTCGTCATTAAGGGTGCCCTTAGCATAGCTTAGTTGGTGAAGAAACATGCTAACCTTGCTTTATCTACTTAACTTGACGGGGATGCTCATGTTTTAAGCCTAGTCTCAGTGGGGGTTTCACCAAGATGTCATGCACATTTATTAGAGCGCCATGTCAGCAAAACTGCACTTTTTGCATAAAACGAAGAGGAGAGAGAAGGAAGTAGTTTCACCATGGTGAAACTCCGTGGGCGTTGTTTCCCACGCGGTGAAACGGGATGAAATCCCTATTGAGGACTAAATCGTTTCACCATCTTGCATGTGATCCAATCATTTTGCAGTAATTAAATGCTTTGCCCAGCCTAGGAAACATCAAGGTGAAACTCATGCATTGTGGAGGTTGTTTCATTGTTCGTTTCATTGATGTTCTGTCAGCAGATTTGTTTTGAAAATAGTGCATTGAAACGGACCACTGAGACTGGACTAATGAATACTTGTTATAGGGGATTATTTATATGCTATTAAATTCTTTTGATGATAGACCATGTCGCCGTCGACAAGTTCTTTAAAAAAATATTTAAGGCCGCAGGTGCCACTCCAATTCAAAATTGACCAGGTTAAATTTGTATCACCGCCCACTTGGTGCTTTTCTACTGTTTTTACTCTTTTATAATGACTCATGTACTCGGATGACTCATTTACATGACCTAGATATATCAAACATTCCCGCCGTACCTATCCTAGCAACAAGTCAGCAACGCAACAAACTCGAAAATCAAATATCCAACGACAACTTGTACGTAGTATTCCATCTTAAATTTGTAGGCGCATTTGTTTTAGGAGGAAAAGGCTTTACCATTTACTCCTTTTGATTAAAATTCTAAGTTATTTTGACTTTTCTAGATACATATTTTTTTATTACATGTTTATATATAGCACATATTTAGGTTTACTTTGATAGTGTTGGGGCTTATCTAAAATGGTAAAGCCAGAAGAAGTCACGTTTTGGTGGCTTCAGTTTCTGGCCAAAAACGGCTTTGACGTCACCATTTTTGCCTTGGTTTTGGCCTTAGAAGGCATTCTCTTATGTGCTCGTTTGGTAGGACTTTTTTAATTAAGTTAGTCAAAAGCCCTGCCAAAATGGGCATTAGATCGATATGCGTAGAAAAAAACTATAATCTAGAAAATAAAAATAACCTATATATAATTTGGGATGAAGTATAATATAAACTGAGGTCATTAGAGCAACTCCAAGGGAGTTGGCATTTGTGGTTTTTTGCAAAGTCCCAAATACAAATGCAAAGTCTAAAAATAGGAGTACTCCAAGGGACTTTGCAAATCAAACTTGGCATTTGTCTAGGTGTACGTCGCGGCCACGAGAAATCCGCGGATATGCCGTTTGCCAAGCGAAGGAAAGTTTGGCATTTTTGCCAATTCTCCTCCTCCAAATGCCAACTTGCCCAAAATACCAAACTCAAATACCAAACCATTGGACCCCTCTTTTTCAGTTTTTTGGCAAATTCTAAAATGCAAAACTCATTTGCAAACTCCCTTGGAGCTGCTCTTAGGTCGGTGTTGCTCTCTGTTGTGTTCTTGAGTGAAAATCTTCTCTCCCACAATGACTTTTTTACTTTTCTTCTCTTTCCATTTCTCCTAGATAGAAGTAGAATCTATTGGCGGGAGTTCCACACTCGACTAAAGGAGTGATATATAAGAAACAGATTTAATATTCCTTCCTCACATCTAGATTTTTAGTTGCACTAATTCAATCTAGAAATGACACTAAAATAATCAAGTAACTTTAATACGAACCGAGTGCAATAAATCTGACATAACTTGACAGTAACTAAAATCAGGGTTTTGGATACAAAAATAATCAATGTAACTCTAGTACAAGTTAGGGTGTAAATCCAGTGTGTATGCTCACCGTAGCTTAAAGTTAGGGTGCGAGAGAGAATATTTTCATCTGAGCCTTAAAGTATTTTTTTCATGCATGCTTATTCCCTTCCATGATTCTATTTACAAAGAAGAAAAGAAAACAGAGGGAAAAACTAGGTACGGGAGCGATGATTTTACCCAGGTACATAGTAGGGCAATCCCCATTATATTAGATTGTACATCATCGAAGAAAATATTTACATTTGATTGTGATTTTTTTTGTCCCGAATCAAAGTCCAGTCCTAATGAAATGAAACACATAAGCTAATTTTGAACAAAGGCAATATTATATACTCTCAGTTGTTGCTAGGTTGATTGGCTCCATCACCTAATTAAATTAACAATTACTAATAAATCAGCCATCTCACTAATAGTAGCACGCGGTGCCTGTCCAATCATGCACATTTGTGACGCCAACGCCAATAGAATACTTTCAGAAGGAATTAAATTTAATGCAGGAAACCGCAAAACCTACTCGCTTGACACACCTACAAGCAGGCATTAACGAACACAAAGTTGTTCCGATATGCTTTGCCGCGCTACTGGACTGCAGTTATTGTCTACTAGTGGACCAAATAGAAAGCCATCCCTTGTGTTCCTATATGTATGGACATGTGGGGCCAGTTTGTTTCCCAAACTATTTTTCATTGCTAATGTGAGAGAGGCCATATACTGCATTCTTAAGATAATGCCCTCTTTGATACCCTCTAATTATAATAATCATATTAACTAAATTATGATCTAAGTAGGATTGATTATACGATGGATTATTATGATCGAAGCCTCTTGTTGGGGTTATGGTACCCTGGATATCTCAGAACACCCGATTAGTCAGCAGTGCGAGCAGGCCACTACAACCAAGCTAGCGCAAGCACAACAGTTAAGGCCCGTGTAAGGACAAATAGACCTAGCCTAACGCTAAGGCGGGAGATCGATCGCGACCTCTTCCCTTCCATCACACGCTAGACGACGCTGCATGACCTCTCCTTCGGCCCGACCCTTGGGAGCAATGCGGAGAGGTCGAGCTTGGTCAAGTGGTCCTGCTCTGATAGGAGCAGGCATGCCTCGCTCACTCCGCAAGGACCAAGGGGACAACTATCTCCTCAATTTTGATAGGCACTATCCCTACGCCACGCTGCACAGACAAGACAACACAACGAGAAGGTGATGTAGGTATGGTGACCCACCATCCAAATATGGCCTGATAAAACGGGTGTATGACCCCACCCACACCGGATGGAGCTCACGACTATAGGCTTGACCTCTATGCAACCAAGGGCCACGACCCCAAAAGCCTAGGATCATGGTCACCGCCTCTACGACACGCAAGACTATCAACAACCCAAGGGTAGCCACCTGCTCCTAGATTGATGCCTCCAGAAGGATGAAAACGATGACAAAGGCCATGGTGGGCTCACGTCGCACACAACAGTTGGCGAACAAACACCATGCCAATAGTGCCGCCACGATTGGCACTGTAGAATTGTTGCTATAAATTAATGTACATAGATAAATTCACAAGCGTACTAATATTGTTGTAGCTTTCACCTGGAGGTATTCCAAGTATCATATCCATAGGGAAATATATGAGACTAACTACGGTCTAACTTAACCTAGAGTGATTATTGGGTTAAGGTTTAACTTAACTAGGAGTAGCAACAAGGCTAAGATAAGTAGGAGCATAGAAAGGAAAAATAAAGTTTTCTAGATCTAACTCATGTAAGTTATGTCTTCTACTATTCAACTAGGGATATTACTTAGGGAAAGACACCACTAGAGGATGATTTGGTAGTAACTATGTCCTTCTAGCCCTACAGACGAGAGGTGAAATACAAAGGATCAACGAAGCTATATAGAACAGATGTCACACATGAGATCTACCACCTTCCAAAATGCAGGTGACATCCACGATTAACCTAAGTCTAAGCACCACGCTTACACTTATGAATAATACTTAAAGCACTCAAAAACAGAGTCATGATTCTGATGAACAATATAAAAAATACTTACTTGATTTAAAAGTTGATTACTAGAGTAATCTTAGAAGCAAGCTCAAGTAGAACTTGATTCCACCAAGGTACAAGCCATAGGGAGAGAACACCGACAGCTCGACACCTCCTCCAAACTCTTCCCTCACTCTCTATCTCACTATTTCTAATTATAAGATTAGATCTTATGAAGGATTAATCTTCTCTTGATTGCTAACTTTGATCCTAGAGATATGAATTAGGGTTTTAGGTATCTACTAAGGGAGGGAGTAGGGCCGATATATATAGACCAAAACATCAATCATGAGCCCTCAGATCAAACCGACTTGAAAGAATGGCATAGATGCAATCTAGGAGGTGGGGGGGGGGAACTAACATATGAAGTAGAGGCTAATTGGTGGGGACCAGTAGGTCGACCGGCCTGACATCACTCCTAGTCTAGCCATCGATAGATCCTTTTAGAGCTACGTGTGGATCAGAAGTGGATTGATTATTTTTTTATGGTCAACGAGGTAACGATGTTCAACTTGGATGTAGCGATGATTGAATTCTACAATGTATTTTTCCTGAATTTTTTTACCCATTTTTAATTTCTTTACTATATCTTTTTCCTATACACGATTACTTCTTGATTTCTATGATAATGTGGCAGTTTTGCGTCCTTAGAGGAAACCAATGAAATTTATCTTCATTTATAATGATACATATGGAAATTAAGCTAATGTTTTTAAAAGTTTAGTTTTAAAATTTAGAATTAATTGTAAGGTAACAAATAATTTAAAAATAAGGATTATTGTGATAGATCTTGAATAATTGATGGCTTTTGATTGTATTTTCTCTATGAACTTTGTTGGTCTCAATGCCTTTTGTATCTTTTCTTGAAGATGTGTTTGTTGAAACGAGTGAAGATTTCAAGTTTAGAGTAGTTACAACAACATTACTTGATTATGATTTGATCATATGTTTTAGTTCTTTTTTATATTTACAACATCATAGGTGAAAAAGTTATTTAAATGTATATTACATGTGCCTAAATTTCAAATCTAGACCATTTGATGAAAACCAAAGGTGCATACTTTTTTCCAACTAATCTTGTAATTTTTACTAAATCAACATCAGTAGGTGGTTATCATAAAATCCAATGAACATTTTTTCCTTTTTCCCGATTCATCTTACATTTATAAACCCTCGTAACAAATGTAGAGCTTCTTCTAATACACTGTTATATAGATATTTATATTTGTACCATTGTTAAAGAGCCAAAATTTCATCATTTTTTCCGTCCGCCTTCCCTGACTATATGTCCAGGTAGTGGAAATTTTTGTGCCCCGTTTTTTTTACTTCTCAAACTACACTCATGCCATCCGTGCAAACATATAACCCTATGTTTGTCATATGTGATTTTGGACTCACGTCTCGTGTTTATATGAGTTAGAACAACTCACATCTAGTGATGATATATACAAAGTCCGATTTCTTTATATGTATATATATTGAGTCTTGTTGTAACGTACAGATATACTGTATTTACTAGTAATAGATAATGCTAAGCTTAAGACGATTGCCAAAGTAGTACCACGTGCCATGTTTGTGTACTAACTATCTTTTTGCTAGAAGAAACTAAATTCTTGAGAAATTTATGTGGATTTGCTATGTACGCTCCCAGCTGGCCTAGACATATACTCCCCTCCGTCCTAATATATAAGATGTCCCATAATACAAGTTGTGCTCTTTCACAAATATTAATGTAGTAGTACTAGTGCTGACGGAGAAAATTAAATATGGTCTTAGTTTTTGAACTAGAGCTGGTTACGCCTTATATACTATGGTAGATAGAGGACTCCCTTTGGCGAGTACATACTTTGAGCACCTCAAAATTATCGCGTGCGTCACTCATACTTCACCGCGTGATTTCTATTATAAAAGCTGACCATCGGGAGGAGCCGCCGAGGGAAGAGAACACATAGACACACAGACAAGTTTCTTCCTAGAGAGAGACAGGCAGCGCCCGCGCATGACCGCCATCATGGGGTACAACGGCCTCTTGCCGCTGATGCTGCTGGCAGCTGGGTGGTGCGCCGTCGCGGCGGCGCTCGTCTTGGCCATTTCCGCGTGGCTGCAGCGGCCGCGCCGCGTCGCGGAGGCCTTCCGTCGGCAGGGCATCGACGGCCCGCCGCCGTCGTCGTTCCTGTCGGGTAACCTCTCGGAGATGCAGGCGAGGGCGGCCGCCGCGGCGGTGGCGGAGGCCGCCGGCGGCCGGGACTTCCAGAAGGAAGGCTTCGACGACTACTGCAAGAAGATCTTCCCCTACTTCGAGAAGTGGAGGAAAGCCTACGGTACGTCGTCTCCGTCAAATCGTGCGGCTTGTTATTATTTATTATATATATAACAGTACTAATATATATATACTCGCTAGTAATTTTCTTGGATTATCATGATGAGGTCGCCGTTGTTCTCTCATGCAAAGGTATTGTAGGTTCTTGCGCCATAGAGAGAGAGAGCCAGCACAGAGAGAGAACGAAAGAGAACAATATTATTAGTAGTAGTAAGTTCTAGGCTTGTTGCCACCTTCAGCTAGCATGGGTATATACTGCTATCCCATGTTAAAGGCTGGACATGTTTTTTTTAGTAGAAAAAGATTGGGGTTTTTATGACAAACAAGATTTTGTGCCTTATTATTAAACCCAACTCATACAGAAATAGCTAGAACTGACAACATACTCGTATTCTCAAAATCTCATCTCAGTTCTACATGAACAACATATAGATCCATGTGGGTTGTAGTACTCTGCTGTAGCTAGCCCCAAGCAAGTTGACCATATTAACTAGTTGTAGTTTATTAACAATTACTGCTAGTACGAAAAATGTTGCAAAGTCACTGCTTACAACACACAAGTGGGCGAAAATAACACTGCACCCCTACCCAAAGGGGGTTTGAGTTGTCAATGAAGTCAACATCAGAAAGCTAGCAAGCAAGTTAAGGAAAATTAAAATACTAGAAAGAATGGATGAACAAACATGATGATAGAAACTGGCTGAGTCAACTACCGGGTGTCCAGCCAGGTTCCTGGATCACCGAGTACACTACTACAATACAATACAATTAAAAAATAAACAAATTAATAAAAATTCTTCAACAATATATATATATATATGGCTTTGTTTAGTTTGCGAATTTTTTTAGCTTTGGATACTATAGCTCTTTCTTTTGTATTTGATAATTATTGTCCAATTGTGGACGTACTAAGTATACTCGAAAGATTCATCTTGTAAATTATAATAAAATTGTGTAATTAGTTTTTATTTATATTTATATTTAATGCTTCGTATATACGTTTTAAGATTTAATATGATGAAAAATTTTAAAAAAATTTAGAAACTAAAGCAGACGAGTATATATATAAAAGTAGTAATTGCAGACAACACACAACCGCCTAGCTACACCTATAGGCATGGTAGCTGCGGATAATAGTATAGGGGGAGCGGGTGGCCATGTGGTCAAACTGTCCTGGGCTGCTGGTGCTGGGCATGCACTCCAGCTCCAGTCGCGCGCGCGCGGCCGGCCGACCTGCGCATATGCATGCACGTATTAATTGCCGGAGAGGAGGTGGTGAATGAAGGTTTTTTGGGACCGTCCGGTTTGACCTATAGGGTTGCGCGATGCATGAGCATGGCTACCATGACTAGTCACTACTAGCTGCTGCTGGTCCATTGTTCATGCATGGGCTGCACCTGCACTAGATCGTGTGCATGCGGCAAACCACTGTACCTTTCTGTAATTATTAGGAGCAAAAAAAATAATTTGCTATGGTTAGAGTAGTAGTGCCATGCTGTAAATCTAAAGAAAGGAAAAGGGACAGATACTCTAGACGATATTTCATTTGGTCTTAGCTAGCCAGCCCGGCCGGCCAGTGACTGACAAACAACGTACTCCTACTGAATAAGTAATTGCCCTGGCCCTGGCAGAATCCTCTGATCTAATCTAACTATAGTAGTATTATAGTCGCCTAATCAGGTAGGATTTCCGTAAACGGGCATGCATGCATGTGTTGCCCTTAGCTGTCCAAGCACACCGATCAAAGCTCTCGCTCCATTTCGATCGCGCTAAGCTTTCCTCCTCTGAATCTTGACGCCGCCGTCGACGCCCATGCTTATCCATTGCCTGCCTGCCAAAGAGATCGTCAGATCGAGTCCTCTGCCCGGACCAGTACGTGGTGCTTGCTGTCATATAGAAACACGATGTGGCCAGCTGCATGCATGCTATATAAACTGACCACGTCAGCGATGTGTGTGAGAACATGTATATTGTACCATACGGCAACCGCATGTATCTGATGTAATTATATGTATATATAGTTTCATATATAAATAAATAAATATTAATTTATTTATATATTTAGGATATTCCTCTAGTTTTGGTGTTCGGTACCCGGCCTGTATATGTTAGCTGAAGAAGAGAAGTAGAATACTAGGTACTCGCTGATGTACGTAGTTTTCTTGTTCTCATTGGTATATATAGGTCGTTAGATAATTCAGACCAGAATATATATGTATGTGCAGTTGGAAATTCGGTGCATGCATGATAGAAGCTGACTCTTCTTCTTTGCGATAGAGATAATAATGGCCTCTCCTGTGTACTATCTATAACTGAAACCTAAAACGATTATGGAAGCAAAAAAATGATATTTGTAGTCGATGTAAATTGCTATATAATAGTATGATAACTATAATATATAGCGCACTCCCGGTCGTGTTAGCTTGCGTGTGAGAATGCATATCATATTTTTCGCGCATGTTAAGTTTCTTGAATAATATGCATCTTGATGGAAACTTGGAGCAAAATGCGTGTATCTGAAGACTTGCTTACATCTTGCATTCATACGTGGTGCTATCTGCTAGCTTGTTGTCTAGGACTCTTGATTTAATTCTTTTCTTCCATGTCAAACCCATGCATCTTAATTATGGAAGTTAATTATTAGCTCGATTCTTCATCATAGCACGATCGATGTGGACTAGTCGAAACATTAATTAATTTTGTGATGTGGCCAACGTACGTACGTATGATGTGATAGCAATATACAGTATTAATTAGTTTGTCAAAATGATTTTAATTTAATACAAACAATTGTAGTAGTACTACTACTACACTACTACTTGTTTAACTTGTGTGTGTGTACGTGTGTGTGCTTCTTTCTCCCCTAATTCAAGTAAAGGCCGTTTGACCAATACACATACGGAGTAGCAGTATAGCTAAACTAAACTATCCTTTCAGTCAGTCAATCTTAAACTATAAACTTCTACAAAACTAATCAATCAAACAACACACACTCCCTCCCCCATATTCCTTCTTTCTCAAGACACCAATAAACAATGAAGCTACTTTAACATCGATGATGATGACGCCCTATATTATATATATCAATCAGCCAAATGCAATTGACTTGTGGTTATGAACATGTTATAAAATTAGTACTACTACATCATACTGAACACCAGATGACATGATATGATTTCCAACGGCTTCAAATAATTCAACCACTAATGAAACAGTGGCTAGAGGTACCCTGTACGTATCCCTAGGGGCCCCATTCTAGCTACTACTAATAATAAACCAGTCCATATGCTGGTGGATCAGTTGTTCCCGGTACACGCATGCATGCATGCTGCTGCTGCTGCTGCCTCCCCTACAGTGGCATTGACTAGGTTATCAGCCCTAACCTCTAGGGCAGGGCTCATAGCTACTGTAGCATTCCTAGTCGTCCTAGCAGCTAGCTGACGGAAGGATCATGCTCATGCATGCACACACTGCAGACAGCGCAGTGTGCTTGCATGCACACATGCACTGTGTCATTGGTACTGCAACAACCGTGCATCCCGGCCCTCTCTCTCTCTCTCTAGCCACCTTTAAGGACGTGCGTGGGACTGAAAGTCTGGAGCTCAACATTTTTTTGCGTCCATGTACGTCCATGGTCCATGCATCGATCTCTCTCCCTCCGATCCAACAAGGACACGTACTCCACATGGATCTGATGCATGCATCGTGGCTACCCTGATCATCCCGGCCACCTAGCTAGCTGCTAGGTGTACGTCTAGCACGCAGGTTGATCTTGAGATCGAGCGATCTAGCTAGCTATTTCGTGGAGCTGCTAGCACGTACGATCGATATATATATGATGCAGAGATCAAAGCTCTTTATCATCGTCTGATTAATTAGCTTTTTTTTTTAGAAAGACGGCAATCTCTTGCCGTATTTTTATTAGACGAGGAAAAATAAAAACAGAAAATATTATTAGTTAGCTTTTCAGAGCGAGCTTTTCTATGCCCAATATAATAGCTTTGCAGAACATGGGTCTGCCTAGTTGGCCAGAGTGTGATGTACGTGCATGCCTATCTGTGCTGTACGGTAATGTCTCGCCATTCGCACGATCACATATAGATAGGTAGGTATATATAGTGACCTGCGTAGATGGGATTCATGTGTTTGTTCGGTTTCATCTGTGTAGTGTATAATCAGAACCATGCATGGAATCCGGCCGTGGGATGTGTCCGCGCCACAAGGACACAGTAGCGTACAAGTTGTGTCCCCCATATCCATAGCACGACAAACGAATCAGTTATGAGGACTATATGCCACACAAGTTGAGGCGTTCCTGCTTACTAGCTAGTTGTTGAGTGGCTGCTTGCCTACATTTCCTTATCACGCCACGCATGAGATACTCCTTTCCGTTCCAAATTGTAAAGCCGTTCTGACTTTCCTAGAGATAGTACTAGTACTACAAACTATATATATCCTTTCACTACTGGAGATACGCTCTTTGCTAAGTGTCGCGTGTTTTGTCGTTCGCTAAGTATCGTAGACGACATTAGGCAAGGCACGCGATTCCAGTAGCGTTTAGAAGTGCTGGAAGAACTTATACTAGTTTATAAGAACACATACACAAACCAAACGCACGGGGACAGAAGGATACATACTATCACTGTAAGAGCAACCACAATGTTACAAAAAAAAAGTAGTCCATAAGCATTAGAATATTGTCTACCAGCTAGCAAAAACATTGTAGAAGTGGTCTATAAAACCGTCCATAAGTAAAGGTACCCATAGTCCTATGAGCTACCCATAAGAAATAAACAAATAATTCTTCTCTCTGTCCCCTGCCTCTCTCATATGGATTATCAAGTCTATATACATTGTGGCAACAACAATAACTATAGCTTACTGACTGCAAAAACTGTTCATATGAACTGAGTAGTCCATATACATTGTGGTTGCTTTAAGCGAGAAGCCATGGAAGGCACGTCGACATGGCGGACGTCATGGTGGACGTATATACATGGGCAGGGGCGAAGCTATGTTTATGAGAGTGGGTGCAGATGCACCACTCAAAATTCATAAAAACAATGGATTTTTTCTAAAATTTCTCCATATATGCACCATCTATAATACAAATCTATGCACTCACAAGACAAATGCATCACCCTCTAATTTGCTCTAGCTTCGCTATGGATGTGACGCGGGAAGGACGTACGATGCGCTAGCCTGCAACGGCCTAGTCCTGCTCGAGGCCCGACCAGCCGTACGTCCCTGTTGGATCGGTGGCATGGGCAAAGTGGCCTTCCTCCGATCCGGCCGAGGTGCCCGCGCGGGCGGGCGCTGGTCCAGGGGGCATGAGCATGATATGCGCAATGCACGCCACGCCACGCCACAACGTACGATCTCTGACGACGACCGACGATGATCGATCACTTCTTCGCCAAGCAAAGCAACGACCTCCGGTACTGATGCTACGTTAACGTTACATATATATACGTACTGCACGTGCACCGGTGCACGTAGACATATATATATACTCCTAGTACTAGGTATATATATGAGATTATCAGATGTGCACGCAGACGCACGCGCACGAGCACGAGATCGGCGACGACTGTGACCACATGACAGGGCCAGCTAACTGCATGCACACGCACTGGAGTAGTATAGTGCAGTATGTACTTGATTGCTTACGATGTCAGCGAGTAGTATAAGGGGGGCTTCGTTCGTAGTAGGAGTACGTACGTACGACACATCGCGATCGCGCGCGACACGGACACAGTCAGGTAGCTAGCAGAGAGGGATCGGTGATGCATGCATGCATGTGTGAACGAAGCAAGCCGCCGGTGAGGACGGATCGGATCGGAGGAGATCGATCATCGAGGACCACCATGCATGGGCATGGCTGCGCGCGGCCTGGGCTGGGCGAAGTGCTGCCGAAGTCAGCTAGCTGGTGGCTTGCATGCGGGCGCTGCATCTGCATCTGCATGCAGCTCAGTTGGTTGCGGTTGCGGTTGCGGCGTCAATCTGGATCTGCAGAATCCCGGTCAAATTCAGTGGAGTTCACTGCACTGATCAGTCAAAGATTCAGCTGATCAGGAATATTCTCTCCGCCGCGCTGTCCTTACAGCGGAGGGTACGGCCGGTGCGCGTGATGAGACGGTGAAAGGATCTTTTTTTTTTTGTTTTGTTTTGAGAATCGGTGAAAGGATCTTCTGGCCAAGATACCACGGAACAGTCAGTGCATGGGCCAGTTGGCCGGATCCACGCTGGGGATCGTGTAGCTTTGACCGGAACCGTTGTTAACGCCAGTCAATCGATGCCCAGATCCTCGAGTCTAAAATTATTTACTTAGAGTCTAAATAAGACTTCGAGTCTTATTTTTTCTACCTCTTTTTTAAATAAATATGCTGCCACCTTAGCCAAAAAACCATAAATAATATATAATTGATTGTCTTAGACTCGGTGATAGAGTCTTGCATTATGAATGCCCTTATAGTACTCCGATATACTATTGAATTACTCCAATAATTGTATACCTCGTTTTTTAAGAAATTCATTTAAAAAATAATTAGATTTATAGAAAATATAATTCACATAGTTTGATTAAATATATAGGTACAAATATTAATATTTATGACACAAAATAGATATACTCTCGTAACAAATCTAATAATTTTTATTTGGGATTATATAATTTAGTCAAATTCAAGATACTTAAATGTAGTACTACTGTTCTATAATTGTATTTTTTCCCATTTAACTTAGTACTGGTTTTGGGCGGGCGGGGTGGGGGGGTGGGTGGTTGAACGGCATAAGGTTGCCGTGAGGCCCATCTATGTTGGACGACATTGTTATAGGCCCACATGATAAAGGCCTCGTCTCAGCCCAAATTACAACGGGTCGGAACAGCTGCCACATGCACTGCCTTCGAGCCCAAGAGCATTCATTCCCAGTCCACTATTCTTTTCAAATGACCCGCGCGATGTTTCTGCAGGCGAGACATACCTGTACTGGCTACGCCGCCGGCCGGCGCTGTACGTGTCGGACCCGGAGCTGATCCGCGAGATCGGGCGCTGCGTGTCGCTGGACATGGGCAAGCCCACCTACCTGCAGAAGGGGCAGGAACCCCTCTTCGGCCGCGGCGTCCTCAAGGCCAACGGCGCCGAGTGGCATCGCCAGCGCAAGCTCATCGCCCCGGAGTTCTACATGGCCAAGGTCAAGGTAACAGACACTACGATCGCCGCTTATTGCCGTCCGATCGATCGATCGATCGACCTTCGCATCCGCGTTTGATGTTTGATTCGTCGGTTGCGCGCGCCGGCGCCGCGCAGGGCATGGTGGAGCTGATGGTGGACGCGGCGCAGCCGCTGCTGGCGTCGTGGGAGGACAAGGTCGCCGCGGCGCCGGGCGGCGTCGCGGAGATCGACGTGGACGAGGACATCAGGAGCTTCTCCTTCGACGTCATCTCCAGGGCCTGCTTCGGCGGCGACTACTCCAGGGGGCGGGAGATCTTCCTCCGTCTCAGGGCGCTGTCGGGCCTCATGTCCGAGACCAGCGTCATCTTCACCATCCCGTCGCTCAGGCACCTTCCCACGAAGAAGAACCGGAGGATCTGGAAGCTCACGCACGAGATCCGGTCGCTGATCCTGCAGCTGGCGAGCGAGCGCAAGGCAGCGGCGGCGCCGACGCCCGGCCGCGACTTCCTGGGCTCCATCATCGACAGCAGCCGTGACCAGCCGCGCGCGGACGACTTCGTGGTGGACAACTGCAAGAACATCTACTTTGCGGGCCACGAGACGAGCGCGGTCACCGCGACGTGGTGCCTCATGCTCCTCGCCGCGCACCCGGAGTGGCAGGACCGCGCGCGCGCCGAGGCGCTCGACGTCTGCGGCGGCGACGCCGCCGCGCCGGACTTCGACGCGGTGGCCAGGATGAGGACGCTGCACGCGGTGGTGCTGGAGACGCTGCGCCTCTTCCCGCCGTCGTCGTTCGTGGTGCGGGAGATGTTCCGCGACATGCAGCTCGGCACCAGGCTGCGCGCGCCCAAGGGCACCTACCTCTTCGTGCCGGTCTCCACCATGCACCACGACGCCGCCGTCTGGGGCGCCACCGCGCGCCGGTTCGACCCAGGAAGGTTCCGCGACGGCGTGGCGGCCGCGTGCAAGCACCCGCAGGCGTTCATGCCCTTCGGCCTCGGCGCGCGCACCTGCCTCGGCCAGAACCTCGCGCTCGTCGAGGTCAAGGCGCTCGTGGCGCTCGTCCTCGCCCGCTTCTCGCTCGCGCTGTCGCCGGACTACCGGCACGCCCCCGCGTTCCGGTTCATCATCGAGCCGGAGTTCGGCCTGCGCCTCCGCGTGCACCGCCTCGGCCACTGAGTGCGAGTAGATGTTCAGGTGTTTGGAGTTGCATTTTGTAAAGGCCTACATATACACTAGCTAACACGTTAAAAAAAGGAAAGTGCACCGTTCAACACGCAAGCAATAACAAGGTTATACGTACATGATGGATATGGTAATAGTAATACTGAAGAACTTTGTCAGCACTACCGTGATGTGAATTAACACCCGATAACCTCAGTTTCAGTCCACGTAACCACATCTTCTCGCGATTCAGCTGTTTAATTGGTACCAAACCATCAGCACTCTTGTAAAATCATGAGAAAACAGGGGAAAACGACTACGGTTGGAGGCCATTTCACTGACATCAAAACAAAGGAACGCGAAAAAAGTTTCAGAAATCACATCAGGGAAAGGGACGGTTTAATTTCTTGGAGGGGCTCTCTCGCTTGACACATGAGCAATTGCGCATCACGGTGGTGACTGGTGAGGCCGCGCGAGAACGTGCTGTATATATCTTGAATCCATTCTCTTATGCTATAGGCGTTTGGTTGAGTGAACAAACGCTCGACAGGGACACGCGTGACCGGTGTCCTCTAATTTCTAACTTATTAGCAGTGCTAATAAAATCCCGCAGGTTGCAGGGTTAAAATCACGAAAGCGCAGTGTGGAGACTGCGATGAATTAAACGTCGAACCCATCCATTATGCAACAAGAGCACATACATAGTTACATACACACAGGTCCTTGCTACTGTGACCGTATCTCTGCTTGGAACGTAGAAATGTCAGACTAACTTTGTTGAGTTTCGCGAGAAATAGTTCAAATTCAAATTGGATTCGGTAAAATCTCCTGCGTTCCAAAAAGTGGTGCTCTTCAAAACACACTCTCGCACGCTGTAAAACAGATCGAGCAGACATGGACCGATGTACAGCACACGTGTGTTACTGTCGCCAGTCTACTGTATGATTGTATCACTATCTAGTATCTACCCTGTGGTGTTAGCTCGAAGTACATAAGCAAGAACGCACTTCTGTGGGCGTGCCAGAGCTCGACAACGCCGGGTGCACGAGCGAGCCCGCCAAGCCGGCCAACCATGTCCGAGTCCGGCGGCGTGCCGCCCGAGCGCGACAGCCCGCCCCAAGGCCCCAAAAAAACCCGCAGCCGCCGCCGGCGAGTCCTCCTCTGCCTCGCCTTCACCGTCCTCATCCTGCTGCTCCTCGCCGCGGCGGTCGCCATCGCGCTGCTCGCCGTCCTCCGCCCGCGGGACCCGGTCACGGAGCTGCTCTCGGTCAACGCCACGGGCGTGCTCCCGAACGTCGTCTCGCTGCCGACCTTCTCCGTCCAGCTCAACCTCACCTTCCTCCTCGCGGTCCGCGTCCGGAACCCGAACCCGGCCGCGTTCCGCCACGGCGCCGCCACCACGTCGCTCTACTACCGCGGCGCCGCCGTGGGCTACGGCGAGGTGCCGGCCGGGACCGTGCCGAGCCGGGGCGCGGCCACCGTCCGGATGAACATGACGGTGCAGGCCGACCGGGTCGTGGCGGCCGCCGGGATCGGGGGACTCATCGCCGACGTGCTCGCCGGCGAGATGGAGTACGAGGCGAGGACCGAGGTGCCGGGCACCGTCAAGCTCCTCGGCTTGGTGAAGCGCAGCGTGGAGGCAAGATCGGTGTGCCGCGTCGTCATCGGCGTCGCCGACGTCAGCGTTCGGCGCCAGGAGTGCGACAACGAAGCCAAGCTGTGAAGCGTCTTGCTTGATCTCGGCGATCATGCATATGGTGTGCGGTGCCGTGAGCACGTACCGTTCGTGAACTTGTACATGTACTATAACATACACGCGTGTATTGTCAATTTTTTTAGGGAGAATAATTGGGTGAATAGCAGTCTCTGTTCTCTATGGACCTCCACATGTTCTACTTTACTTGGTTTTTTCTTAAAAAAGCAAAGGTGTCCGCACAAATAGCTCGGATATATCTAGCTTTTTCGTTGTAAATTTAGAATTTTTCTGTCGAAAATATAATTTTTACAGTAATTAATATGTAGTTTTTTGTTAGACTGTGTTGATTCTTCCCTCTATACACCCTATTTTATCCATAGCCAAACTTTATGGGTCATATTAGTTGCTGGCATATTGCGCGTGGTTGTTCAATTAGGCTTTAAATTGTTGTCTTGCAATTTCTTCGATTTCTTTACGAGCGCTACTGGTTCGTGTGGATGTGAAGACCGCAGGGTGAGAAGTGTTCACACCTTTACTTTTACGAATCGAGTGAACATACACCAGAATGGATTTGGGACTGAAGATGGAGAACCTTTGGGTCCTCGCTGGGACTCTGGGAGGGGATCAAAACTCCGCTGGGAACGATTCTAGGGCGTTGTTTAGTTTCGAAAAGATTTCAGATTTCGGTACTGTAGCACTTTCGTTTGTTTGTGAGAAATATTATCCAATTATGGACTAACTAGGATCAAAAGATTCGTCTCGCGATTTCCAGCTAAACTATGTAATTAGTTTTTGATTTCGTCTATATTTAATGCTTCATGCATGTGCCGCAAAATTCGATGTGACGGGGAATCTTGAAAACTTTTTGCTTTTTGGGGTGAACTAAACAAGGCCTAGATTTGGCACTTGAAGTAACACCTTGTTTAGTTCACTCTGAAATCCAAAAAAATTTCAAAATTTCCCGTCACATTGAATCTTGCGGCACATGCATGAAGCATTAAATATAGACGAAAACAAAAATTAATTACACAGTTTGTCTGTAAATCACGAGACGAATCTTTTGATCCTAGTTAGTTTATGATTGGACAATATTTATCAAATAAAAACGAAAGTGTTACAGAAGCGAAATCCGTTTTCGGAAGTAAACAAGGCCTAAGTTGTGTGCCCAATATATGGTGACGAATTGTCTGTCGCACTTTTAGCGTGGCTTCGTTTTCGATGGGCATATGTAGCCCGACACAAAACATGTTGAATTCCAGGCTATTCTTTTCTTTTTCTAATTTATTAAGCACCGTAAAATCATTTTGTTTAATTTCTCTTGACTCAATTTTTCCAAACTCATGAATTTCAGTAATCTCAGCTATGACCATACAAAACATACAAATCGAAATTTGGAACACAGACCTACAAACATTAAGTACAGTGACCTTGGTTCGGTTGCTTCTACGAAGCAGGGGCGGAGCTTTACAGCCATTTGTATTGATAAAATAAAAATTAAAGAAAGTCTTATATCCTCGACTACCTATGGCTATGAGATGCAATGTCTCAGCTACAGCTGGGTGACCGTAAGGACAACCTTACCTGGTGTTGGATGCCGGATGAAAAGTATTCCTCTAGACTCTCCTCATGGCATTACACTCGGTTCACGGATGCCCTAGGATCTGGAAGACATGGGCTCCACTCAGTGTAAAGATCTTCCTATGGCTGCGCCATCAAAGGATGGCTCCGCCATCAAAGGACGACACTGGACTGCAGACAGTAGACGACGCCACGGGCTGCACACCGACAACCATTGCTACCTTTGCGACCAAGACCCTAAGACCATCGACCACATCGTCGCCTCCTGCTCGTTCTCGCGTCAGGTTTGGTGGACCGTTGTAGTGGCTCTCAAGGTCAACGCATCTCAGATAGGCGACGAGACTCTGCTTGCCTGGTGGGACCGGTGGTGGCGGAGATGGCACGGGGAACGACAAAGAGGAGCCGAGACCCTTTTCGCGCTAGTAGCTTGGGAGATCTGGAAAGAGTGAAACGCACGGTGCTTTTGTAGCGCCCCTCCACCATCAACCAGCTTCTATCCACCATCAAATACTACAGTGACCTTTGGGTTGACGCAGGGACTTGAAATCTAGGTTGTCTGATTCGTGAATAGTAGGCTTTCTACTCTTGTACATCTGTTCAGCGCTAAGGTGCGTCTGTAAAACCCTTTCCTATTTAATACAAAGATGCGCAAACTTTTTGCGTATTCAAGAAAAAAAGAAAGTCTTATATTTTTTAACAATCGGCCCAGCTGGATTTAGGCCCAAACTGGCAGACTCCGTCAGTACTGCTACGAAGAGGCCTTTGCCGATGTCATCAACCTCAATAGTCAATACGGTTTGGCGGCCGAAGCGCTCCGCCGCGAGTCCAAGATGCCCAACTGGGTTGGTTTGGCGACCCACGGCCGACCCAACTTCCAGCCCAGTTCGCACAGGAAGTGTCGTCGTCGGATCTTGTCCAACTCCAACACACTCTGATGAACTTCTTCGGTTTCTTTTTTTTTTACAGCCGTGTGCAGATCTGTTGGAACAAACTATGATTTGTTGCTCGAAAGTTGTCGGCCGATCGACGAACGCAGGGTGGCGCATGCAGGCTTTATTTTATTGTTCACTGTACTGTAGTATATATTATGGGCACGCACTGCCACCCTACAGCCGTGAACAGCGATGCAGCGCGATTCAAATCAATGTCTCATTCTCTCCGTTACCGATCGCAGTCGCGCATCGCGTCGATGGGAGGAATCAGCATCTAGTCTTGTTGGGCGCGAATTCGCGAATCGCCCAGGCAAAAAATAAGCAAATCGGAGCATGCCCATGTGCCCAAGCCACGCGCTCCATGCGCACGCGTCATGGTCTCCCGATTTCCGAGCGCACGGTGCGCTGCAACTGGCAACAAGCTGGCCGTGCTTGCTCTATAAATTATGGTCACGTAATCACGTTCCAAGCAACTGTCCACAGAACGAAGTCACATGCTACTGCTTTGCTCTGCTAGTAGAGCTTAGAAGTGCCAAGCCAGTCTTCCCCGAGGCGATCGAGCTCGAGGTCGATCGGTCATGGTGTCACTGACGACGGCGGCGGATCATGGGCAGCGGCCGCACGCCGTGTGCATGCCGTACCCGGCGCAGGGCCACGTGACGCCCATGCTGAAGCTCGCCAAGCTCCTCCACGCGCGTGGCTTCGAGGTCACCTTCGTCAACACCGAGTTCAACCACCGGCGCCTGCACCGCTCCCGCGGCGCGCTGGACCGCGTGCCCGGGTTCCGCTTCGACGCCATCCCGGACGGCCTCCCGCCGTCCGACGCCGACGCCACGCAGGACATCCCCGCGCTCAGCTACTCCACCATGACCACCTGCCTCCCGCACCTCCTCGCGCTGCTCGCCAGGGTCGACGCCGACGCCGCGTCCCCGCGAGTCACCTGCCTCGTCACGGACGCCGTCATGTCGTTCGGCTTCGACGCCGCCAGGGAGTTCGGCGTGCCCGTCGCCGCGCTCTGGACCGCCAGCACGTGCGGGTTCATGGGGTACCGGAACTACAGGAGCCTCGTCGACTCGGGCCTCGTGCCGTTCAAGACCGCCGCGGACCTCGAGGACGGCGTCGAGGGAGGTCACCTCGCCACCGTGGTGACCGGCGCGCGCGGCATGTGCGACGGCGTGCAGCTGCGCGACTTCCCCAGCTTCATCCGCACCACGGACCGCGCCGACATCATGCTCAACTTCCTCATGCGCGAGGCCGAGCGGCTGTCGCTCCCCGACGGCGTCATCGTCAACACCTTCGAGGACCTCGAGGGCGCCTCGCTGGACGCCATGCGCGCGATCCTCCCGACGGTGTACCCCGTCGGCCCGCTCCTCCTCCGCGAGCGCCTGGAGATCCCCGCCGGCAGCCCGCTCGCGGGGCTCGGCTCCAACCTCTGGAAGGAGCAGGAGGGGCTCCCGGAGTGGCTCGCCGGCCGCGCGCCGCGGTCCGTGGTGTACGTGAACTACGGCAGCATCACGGTGATGACCAACTCGCAGCTGCTCGAGTTCGCCTGGGGCCTGGCCAACAGCGGGTACCCGTTCGTGTGGAACATCCGGCCGGACCTCGTGAAGGGCGACTCCGCCGTGCTGCCGCCGGAGTTCACGTCCGCCGTCGAGGGCCGCGCGCTGCTGACCACGTGGTGCCCGCAGGAGGCGGTGCTCCCGCACGAGGCGGTCGGGGTGTTCCTGACTCACTCCGGCTGGAACTCGACACTGGAGAGCCTCTGCGCCGGGGTGCCCATGCTCAGCTGGCCCTTCTTTGCGGAGCAGCAGACTAACTGCCGGTACAAGCGGACGGAGTGGGGCGTCGGGATGGAGATCGGCGGGGAGGTGCGGCGCGACGAGGTGTCGGCCATCTTAAAGGAGGCCATGGACGGGGAGAAGGGGCGAGAGATGCGCCGGCGCGCGGAGGAGTGGAAGGAGAAGGCCGTGAAGGTGACGCTGCCGGGTGGGCCTGCGCAGACCAACCTTGAAAGGGTCATCGACGAGGTGCTGCTCTCCAAGATGAAGGGACAGAAACAGACTGCCAACGTCTGATTGTGGGCGTACATATCTTGTTTGAGACTTGGCGAGCATATTTCATCATGCATTTTCCCCCTCATTTTGTTCTGCTCTGTGATAGTACGTGTGTGAGCTTTGAGCAATTAATCACTATCTCAACATTCAGCTCTCAAGCCTGAAACCCCAGCTCTCCACTGATGAAAGGCTGTAAACATTTTCGCATAGCCTATTTTTTTCAGTTTTCAGTGTGTGGTGGTGCGAAAAATTGGCAACGTTGGGCCATGGCTAGGATCCATAATTACATATTCATCACTTGGAGAACAACGACTCTCTCTCTCTCTCTCAACAATCATCATGAAAATATCTGTATTATCAATACACACAAAGATAGGAATCATATCAGAGGGGGTGAAAGCTTTGTAACACTCCTTAGCTACAAACCTAAATACATCTCTCTTACTACCGGAACATATTGTTGTGTAATCACTGAAATCAATGTGGACTAGAAAAACTTAACTCCGATTGACCCCAACCTTTAGCAGAACAAATTAGATAAAATTGTTGAAGTAATCCCACTAGAATCACGTCATTGGGAGTGATTCCCATCATGCAAAAAATATTTATCTAGAAAAATACAGTATTACCTTTTTTTTTATATACAAAAAAAACTTATTTGCACTTTACCTAAAATAACAGTTGATAGTTAGGCCCTGTTTAGTTCCACTTGCTAAATTTTAGCTAACTAAAGTTATTTTAGCTACTCTTAGATGACTAGTGGGACTAAATTATTCTAGCTCTTTTTAGATAATGTGTTTGGAACTTTAGCTACTAAAGTGACTAAAATTTAGTTGACTAAAATTTAGCAAGGGGAACCAACGGAGCCTTAATAGGTGAGATATTTATTTACTTCTTCTGTAAAGTAGAATAAATAAGAAAAGTTTAGATGTAAAAATCTTCTTTAATTTATAGATCTAATTGATGCATGTATAATCTATTAGCAGTAATAAATCTTTTTATTTTGCAACTTTGGATGCAATATATTTTAACTAGCGTGTTGGCTTTTTGTGCATGTATCACATCTGTTTTCGCCAGTGTCGTGTTAAGCTCACGACTTTTTTAAGTTCGATGAAGGTAACGTGTACCTGTAGCTAATAACCTGTTAAGTTTAGGCAGCGATTTTTTTCCATTCATGTGCATGTTCTTTTTTCAAACCTGCGTTAGTTGCCAATCTTTTTCGTCCATCTAAAACATATGTTTTTCAATTGTGTATATACATGTTATAGCTCTTAGCTAATGTTGTACTCTCTCTATCCCAAATTATAAGTCCTTCTAAAAATCATGGAGAGTCAAAAAATTTCAAATTTCACCAAAATTATATAAAGAACTATAAAGATTTATGACATAAAATAGATATACTATGAAAATATAATCAATGAAGAGTATAATAATATTTAGTTGAAATCATAAATGTTGTTATCTTATATCATATAAATTTGATCAAACTTGAGATGCTTTGACTCTCTAAGATCTTGGAATGATTTATAATTTGATACGGAAGGAGTAGTAGACTATAATTTGGTAACATGTCATGCACATGTAACAGGCCGCAATTTATATGTTAGCTAATTTGTCATGGAACATGTATATCACGAAGAGAAAAGGAGGGAGGAAGAAAAAAGAGTTAGGTGGCAAAATACCATATTTCAATATATAATAAAAAGTTCTCTCTCCTCTCGAGCCGGAAATGACCATTTTAGACGTCTTTATTAATATTTTTCACAACTCAGAGTGTCCAGACAATTAGCATGTTTTCCTCGAAATAATACTATGAGATGAGATATGTCCAACATTTAGGCCTTGTTTAATTGGGAAAAGTTTTTAGATTTTGATACTGTAGCACTTTCGTTTTTATTTGACAACATTGTCTAATCATAGAGTAACTATGCTTAAAAGATCTGTCTCGTGATTTACAGACAAATTATGTAATTAGTTTTTGTTTTTATTTGTATTTAATGCTCCATGCGTATGCTACAAGATTCTATGTGACAATAAATCTTGAAATTTTTTTGGTTTTTGGGATGAACTAAATGAGGCCTCAGTCACCTGAATCCATAAAGCTGGCTGGTCATTCCAAATCCACAGTTCAAATTTTCTCTTTAGCCTTTGTTTAGGCAGTTCATCCCAAAAACTAAATGTTTTTAAGACTCTCCGTTACATCGAATCTTGCAGCACATGCATGAAGTACTAAATATAGATAAAAATAAAAATTAATTACACAGTTTATCTGTAAATCGTGAGATGAATATTTTAAGCCTAGTTACTCTATGATTGGACAATATTTGTCAAATAAAAACGAAAGTGCTACAATCCCGAAAACTAAAAAGTTTTTGGAACTAAGCAAGGCCTTAGTTCCCTTTTTTTTGTTTCGGGGCACTGTAGCACTTTCATTTTTATTTAGCAATTATTATCCAATTATGGACTAACCAGGCTCAAAAGATTCATCTCACGATTTTACGGGCAAACTGTGCAATTAGTTTTTGTTTTCGTCTATATTTAATGCTCCATGTATACGCAGCAAGATTCGATGTGACCGAGAATCTTGAAAAGTTTTTTGTTTTGGGGGTGAACTGAACAAGGCCTTAGTTCAAAAAAATTTCAAGATTCTTCGTCACATCGGATGTCATGACACGTGCATGAAGCATTAAATATAAATAAATAAAATAACTAATTGTACAGTTATATGTAATTTGCGAGACGAATCTTTTGAGTCTAGTTAGTCCATGGTTGAACAATAAACAAAATTGCTACAGTAGCCAAAACTAAAAACTTTTGCCAACTAAATAAGGCCTTAGAAAGCCTAAGACTCGTTTGGGAGGGCTCCAACCGGCTCCGGCCCCGACACTGTAGATGTACCATAGCACGCATGAGTCGGAGTCGGAGAATGTAACATCCTAAAAATTCACATTCAAAAAAATTACTCGCATTAAAAATTATTTTTAAAATATATTTTATAAACTATAAAATAATTTAAGCTCTATAGTATCTCCATCTAATCCATCTATATTTTTCGCGCACAAATAACAGCGAGTACCAGTAAGCCTACATGCAAGAAAACATAGCAGTGCACCTACACGAATATATATCTCATGCATGCATGCAGGACGAGCATGCACCGTCCATTTGCATGCACCTGCATGCAAGGACACGGTGATTAGGCACCGTCCATTTGCATGCATCGTGCATGCAAATTAGGCACCGACCATACGCTACAGTAGCATTTTAATGGCAACGAGCTGAGCACTCTGGCCTATAAAAAGGCACTCTCGGGTGCTCACTCTCACCACCCGAGAAGCACGTTCGCTCACTCGCTCTCACTTCGTGTATACCATATACGGCCATACGCACAAGCCGAGCTCGACTGTCGTCGCAAGACGAGGTGAGCAGCTCATGAGCATCTCCTTGCTCTTCTCTGTCTTTCTGTAGTATTTTTTTCTATATTTCTCCTTGTATTTGTCTGTACCGATTCACTGCCAAGGACTCCACGAATAGAACCATGACATACAGAAGAGCTCTAATGACCCCTGCTAATTTCTCTCTAACCATGCATGCGTGGGCCATAAGCATTAACTCTAAATAGTACATGCATGCATGCACTACCAGTCAAGCAAATGCCCACGTGAAGCATCCATTTCTTAATCACCGTTAGCCTTTTTCGCATGATTAAATTCCGGTCATTTCACAAATACCACATGCTAACTCTGATTTTAATAATTCTTTTTCCTAAATTCATCTAAAATCTTGATCTACCTCTTATATTAATTTCATGATTTTTGGAGCTCATTTGAATTTATGTGATTATTTATCTGTGCTTGTTGTCTGTGTCGTTCGTCGCGTATTTTAGTTGACGGAGTGAACGAGCCGGAAAACGAGAACGTTGGAGACGAGTACCGCGAGTTTAACGCCGAGGACCCGGACTGTCAGCAGGAGTTTGCCGAGGACGCCGACGGAGGCAAGTCCAACCGATCCCCTTTGATGCATATTGATCCTATTTTTAAACACAACCCGTAGAAGCCGTTTTAAATATTGCATGTACGATATATGTACGAAGTATTTTTGCTGCTTAGTTAAAACCTGTTGAATAGCCATCCTTGAATTGATATTATCCGGTAATTGTCTTGTTCGAACCTAGGAACAAATAATATGCTATGACAGAAATATTATTATTTAGTATGCTTAGGACTTGTTACTCATTCTGGATACTCATCGCTATATTTTCCAAATATAATGATTTTAAAAGTAAAAGGTGTGAGTGGTGAAAATAAATTGTGGGTATTGTGAAAGGGTTAATGAACAAGTTATAAATGTGATTACTATGGAGATGGGGCGGATGGGATCTCTTTTGGGATGTCCTAGTGTTGTGGCTTATAATTTGCGGGGTTAAGCGTGAAGATATCCGCCTTGTCTCGATTAAGGACTGAGTTGATGATTCATCTTGCCTAACTCATTTATCGTACAACCACTCGCCTTGCATGGGAAAGGCTTAGTCTAAATCCCTCTAGTTAGTATTGGCAATCACCTGGAGGCAGGTGTGCAACGGGACACTAAGAGATGTATGTGAAATGGTGAAAATATATGAAATATAAAGAGCTCTGTGAATTATTGTGGTATCATGAGATGTGGCCTTAGTGTTCCCGTGGTGAGCGCCATTACTTAGCTATGGAGGGTAATGACTTTGATGGATCTGTGCTTGCACGACGGTGTAAGTTATGGTATCCTACTTGTGGGAAAAGTGTACAACCTCTGCAGAGTGTAAATCTATCTGGATAGCCGTGTCCGCGGTCTCGCACGGGTTATGGTTTGGTTTCAACAACTAGATGGGTTGGGATGAGTGAAAGCATGTGAGAGAGTGTGATTTTAGAAATAAATGGTTGACTGCCATTGTGTTGTGGGAACAAGGGTTCAACAACACTTAAAATTGTGATCAGATCCCCATTTTCAGAAATACTATCATATATGGAAAAAGAGGTCTTTTACAACAGTATTTGTGAAATGAAACCTTGCATGTGTAAAAAGATAGCTTTATGCAAATGAAACTAAGCCTCATCCTTGATTTATCCATATGCATATATATTGTTATCCCCTTCCGTAAGGTAAGGTTGGATTTGCTGAGTACTTTGTACTCACCCTTGCTTTATTAAACAGAGGAAGATCCGGACTTCGATCCCGAAGTGGCGTTCGAGTAAGGTCGTGTCTGCACCCAACTAAGCCTGTGGCATTGGGACTCGTCAGATGTTCGGTTGTTATATCGTTTGTTTCTGGGTCCTTTGGACCTATGTTGTATTTTGGTGTCTTATTATTATAGCGTGCCTTCATTGTCCACGCTTATCGAGACTACTGCGCTGTGGGGGTATAAACCCCTATACCCTTACGGCTAGACTTGGGCCAGGAGACTTGGCCCATTACGAGACAAGTTCAAAGTTTGATCCGACAGCTTGGAGTTTCGCGCAAGGGAACAAGCCGTGAAGATCAAGGAGGATTCTAGTCGGTTAGAATAGGAATTGATATCGAACTATCTATGGCAATTGTAACCGACTAGGATTAGTTTCTAGATCTGTAACCTTGCCCTCCGGACTATATAAGGAGGGGCAAGGGACCCCCCTAGGGGGCGATTATTCTCTCAACACAATCCAATACAACCAGACGTAGGACGTAGGTATTACGCCAACTCGGCGGCCGAACCTGGATAAAAAGCTTGTCCGTGTCTTGCGTCACCATCGAGTTCGTAGTTTGCGCACCGTCTACCGATAAACTACTACCGTGGGTATACCCCAAGGTAGACTGCCGACTAGCTTTCGTCGACATGCGCTGAAACTTATCTGATGTAATAAATGTGTTACTAGCCTCCTGGGACTAGTATTGTATCACATTTGAGTTCCTGGTTTACCAGGGGCGCTTGAGAGAAGCTCGATTTTCTCGGTTCGGGTGCTCCTCTTCTGTCAGTGAGAGAAGCTTGTTCGCTGATTTAAAAAGTTATGATTGAAAATACTATTAGCTAATTTATTATGAGAGAACAAAATACTGTTGGTTGGTAGAAAAAAAAAATACAATGCTGCTGTTAAGGAGCCAGAGCCGGCCTAGCTCTCCTCCCTCCAAGGCCTTTTGGAGCGACGAAACCATGCGCTCCATTCAAATTTCGAATTGAAACCAAAACCTTCCAAAAATAGAACGCTCCACGCCGAGCGCTAGTCGAGCTCCCAGCCACATCACCTGGGACGAAAATGAAATCACATCTCGTATAACACCAACGCAGTCCGTGGCTACCCATTTGACTGATATGTGGACCCAGTATATCGGGGCCTACTTGTCAGCGAAATCTTTCAGTAGGAGGCTAGGTCGCGTTCGCTCGGACACGACCCGAAAATTTCAAACGGCGTAGCCAACTCTTCGATCCCGCCCGCGCACCCCGCCACTCACTGACTTTGTGTCCCCACATGTCAGAGATTACCACGGCGCGTCATCTTTAACACCTGTCCATTTCCCTTCATCCATCTCCGTATCCCTGTTTCTCTCTCTCTCTCTTCTCCCCCCAATCTCCGAGCCGGAGCTCGAGCTCCCAAACCCTAGGCCTCAGCCGGGGAGCCATCTCCGCCACGCCAGCGATGCCTCTCGCCGCAGCGGCTTGACGGGGCGTGCCCCATCCCAAACCTACCTCTCGGCGGAGAGCGCGGCGTAGTTGCTGTAGGAGGCCCGGCGTGGGTGAGAAATGGAGCCGAGGCGGATCTCGGCGAGCCCGCGCCCGTGCAGCGGGCGGCGGGTTGTGGCGGCCAGGAAGAGGCCGAGGCAGGAGGCGGTGGTGAGCAGCGTGCGGAAGCTGCAGCGCCGGGAGATCAGCTCCCGCCGCGACCGCGCCTTCGCCATGAGCGCCGCGCAGGAGCGCTTCCGCAACATACAGCTGCAGGTTTGCCCCTAGCCCCGTTACCACTATGTCAATCGTCAGTAAGTTATATCCTTTTCGTATGCCCCCCGTGTCGTGGTTAGCTGCCAGTTCTTGGCGTGAGGAATTACGGGTCGGGGGTGCTCACTGGCCTAGTTTAGACTTTAGAGCGAGCCAGCCGATTTACTTGAGATCTGTTTAGCATGCTTTTGAACCCTTTGTTGGTAGATGCGACTGGAGTTCAGTGCTGAGCGGTGTGCCTGATGAGAGGTAAAGATTGTCTGATATGTGTTGTGCGGCTTATATAGCAATGCTTGTTTAAGGAGTCGCCAAATTTAATCATCAGCTATGCGACTGTGTGTGTGTCAAAACCCTCTTTGCCTTTGCACTGGTCTGCTTAGGCATTTGTACAGTCCGGCACACTTTTTTATTTTATTTTATTTTATTTTATTTTATTTTATTTTATTTTATTTGGGGGTCATATTGATATTTTATCGGTCAAGGGAAAAGAGGGCATTGTGCGCTGAAATGCTGATGTTTGAGATTGTCCAGACCTGAAAATGTAGGATTGTTTGAATCTGCTTATTCCCTATAGGTTGTAGCAAATGCCAGTTACAATTCTCTGCTGTAGTCTCTATGCAGCCAAGTTGGGTTGGTGCTACACATGCTGGAATCAGCTGCTGACAAAGTAACTGACTGTCACCTCTGTGCCACTTGATGTCTTTGTTCTGTAGTATGAATTTGTCAATCTTATCTTGTATTTCTGATTATGAATTTAGTACTTATTCTGCACTCAAAGAAGAGCAAGGATGCCTCTCTAGTTTGAATAACTAGGTTTGTGTTGTCATTGGCACTCCAATGCTCAAACACAATCACTCTGCCAGGAAACCACCTTATTATAGCTGTCAACCTTCGCAATATCTGTTCTTTTGTCACTGTATGCAGCAATAGATTTATCTCAAGTTCTCTGTTTGGTAACACCGATTGACTGCACTTTAAGTTTCTGATAAATCATCTTTGCTGTCACTTTTAGGAAGAGTTTGACACTCACGATCCAAAGGAGAACACTTCGTTACTCCCTTACTTGAGGAAAAGGTCAAAAATCATTGAGATAGTTGCAGCGCGTGATATAGTCTTTGCCTTATCACAGTCAGGAGTATGTGCTGCTTTTAGTAGAGGTATGGTATTCCTGCCTTCTTGCAATCCATTTCTGTTTCCTCTGGCTGGCCTGAGATTCTCTTTTTATATTTCCAGAGACAAATCAGAGAATATGCTTTCTAAATGGAAGTCCAGATGAAGTTATCCGCAGTTTATTTTACAACAAGAATAATGATTCACTCATTACTGTGTCAGTATATGGTTCAGAAAACTTCAGTGCTCTGCGATGCAGAACAACTCGAATAGAGTATGCTTGTGGTTCCATATGCTTTATCAGCGCAATTGTTTTTTTTGTTATGTCATCTTAAGATTTTTCCTCCAACAATTCAAGGTACATTCGGCGAGGACAGCCAGATGCTGGTTTCCCTCTTTTTGAGTCTGAGTCATTGAAATGGCCTGGATTTGTAGAGTTTGATGATGTCAATGGGAAGGTTTTGACTTACTCTGCTCAAGACAGGTATGCTGAGTCACAGACTTTGGTAATGGTTAAAAGAAACTGAGTCTTCTGTGAATCTGCTCTGATGCCATCTCATCAATAAACAGCACTTACAAGGTGTTTGATTTGAAAAACTACACACTACTGTATTCGGTGTCTGATAAGAATGTTCAAGAAATAAAGATCAGGTGATTTGATATTTCCTTCTTCCTGTGTTCCCTTTTCCTGTGTGTTATTGTATCTCATACTCTTTATGCTTCTTTCGACTTTGATGTGCGGTAAAATTGATCAGCTATCATTTTAATGTCTTTTGTATCAGAAGTCATAACAGCAGCGGGTTTGGCATTTAGGGGGTGTTTGGATCCTGGGGCTAAAAATTAGCCCATCTTGTGATAATGGGCTAAACAGGGGCTAATGAGAGCTAATGGGCCTGGGGCCCCACTAGTTCTTATTAGCCCATGTTCAGCCCTCCTATTTGGCACCCAAAACCCAGAGCTAATAGCCCATGTGATCCAAAACCCCCTTAGACATCTTTAAAATGACAGAATCATTCAAATATAGGAATATATTTCTAGCGCATGGACTCTGGGCAATAGTAGTTCTTACAGCAGATCCTGTCTGTATACTTTCAGATTAAAGTATTTTATTTGATTCTGTAGCTGGCCGTACATATTTGCAATTTGCATTTGTCCAATGTCTAATGATCTGTTTTCTTGTCACAGCCCTGGGATAATGCTATTGATTTATACAAGAACAAGCAGCTCGGTTCCTCTGAAGATTCTTTCCATTGAGGATGGTACAGTCTTGAAGTCCTTCAGCCACCTTCTCCATCGTAACAAGAAGGTAGATTTCATTGAACAGTTCAATGAAAAGCTTCTGGTCAAACAGGAAGGAGAGAATCTTCAAATTCTTGATGTAAGCCTTATACCTAAATGCAATCAAACAAAGTTTTTTTGTTTCGTCATTGGGGTTTTGACTGTGAACTCACTTGTACCTAATATCTATAGGTAAGGAACTTCCAGTTGACAGAAGTGAGCAGAACTGAGTTTATGACTCCATCTGCCTTTATCTTTCTGTATGAGCTGCAACTGTTCCTGACATTCCGGAACCGATCAGTAGCAGTTTGGAACTTCCGAGGTGAACTGGTGACCTCATTTGAAGATCACCTGTTGTGGCACCCTGACTGCAACACAAACAACATATACATTACAAGTGATCAAGATCTCATTATTTCATACTGCAAAGCTGACTCAACTGATTCATCTTCAGAGGAAAATGGTGAGCATCTTTTTTTTTGGGTAATATATTGTTCATCTGCTCACGTATTTTTATTGCAGTGCCTGTTGCATTCTCTTGGTTATGTTCTTTTGATTTTCCCTTGTAATGTTCTTTCACTACCAGTACCAGCTATCTTGTTTCTTGTGCTTCTCAGATCAAACTACTTAACTAAAACTGATATTGACTGATCTCATAGCTCACGATGCATGTTTTGTTCTAAGCTGGAGTTTGTTCAGTTTGATGAATTGGCCAAGCATGTGCATGTTTTTCACTTCAGTGTGATGTACATAAAATGGCACACGCATGATATTCACTACTTTGAACTTTTTTAACTTATAAATATAGTGCCTAGTATTTGTCTGGGACTTCTTGTTTTTAAATATTGCATTTCATCCATCTTTTTAAGATAACGGATGAGCATGAAATTGCATGTCTCATGCTGATGCTTATAAATTTATTGAACACTAATATTTATTTCCTATAATGCAGCTGGCTCTATAAATATCAGCAGCATACTGACTGGCAAATGCTTGGCAAAAATAAACCCTGGAAATTCAAGCAAGCAAAAGAAAGCATGGAGGTTCCAGAATACAGTCTCGGAGGCCCTTGAGGACATTACAGCTCTGTACTATGACGAAGATCGTGATGAGATCTACACTGGCAACCGGCATGGCCTTGTCCATGTGTGGTCGAACTGAAAGCTGAAACTGTGGTGGCCTTCACCCACAGGCACGGTGATCTTCACCTGTATGTGTATTAACAGCTAGTACCTCACGTGGCGGGGGGCATGAAGAGGACCCCCAGCCACCAGGTACGTATGCGATGCTTCATTTTTGAGGCAATTCTTATTTATCTCAGCATGCCAAGAGCTCTCTAGATACATTCAGAAATCAGAACCCACCAGATTTGTTGTAGAATTGGCAACTGTGCGTTTTCGCTGTAGCATGTAGCTTTTGGGAGTGCCGATGATGTCCCTCCCTCAACTCGGCCACAGAGCGAGTTCAAGTGTAACGGATGTTCCTTGCAAGTAATGAAATTCATTCGTTGAGTTCTCATTTCGTTGAAAAATGCCATGAGTTATGTATGTTCAGAAATGTGGAATCCTATACTCTTGAGTGTCTTGGGCCTGGTTAGGGTGCTCACTGTCACTGGAGAGGATGCCGGTCCTTTGAAAAGTACTGTAATTCATAGTGCATGCCCAAGCACAACTCAATCTTGCATCTTGGATTCTTGCCTCGCGGCCAGCATTTAGATTGGTCTAAACTTTGGTTGACCAGAGAGGAGCAACAGGCGGGCCTGAGGTTCGTTTGCAACACGGGAGCTGGAGCTTTGGCTGGGCGTTTGCTAATGGAACTCGTGCGTTCCAAACGAACTCTGAAACTCCTTGAATCCTGTGGCCGGCCATCCACTAGGCCACACTACGCACGGGCACGGCTCCACCACCGCCCTCACGGCCGCCCCGCATGGCACGGTAGGACTTTCGGCGCTCGGGATTTCAACACGCACCACTAGCAAGCAGACTAGCTTAGCTTGGGGCAAGCAAAGACGAGAGTGATCAAGTGCTGAGCAGACCAGGTTTTGGCGCCTGGAAAAGGACCACGCCACCAACCATTTGTTTCGCGTGCCGGCGAGGCCGTTAGGATTTCGGTCCCGGGCAGGTAAGGATGGGGTGGCCCTCCAAATGAATATCCACAGTTCGTGTAATTAAATGAAAAAAATGAGAAAATGAATTATCTATTTAGTTCATTTAATTACACTAGAGAGAACCATAAGTATTTGGAGTACCGTCTCCATCCTTACGGCAGGGCAGTCCAGATGCTTGGCCTGGATCCACCGTGCAGTCTCAGTCTCGCCACTTCATCATGGTATATGTATGTATGTACAGGGGCTCATGAAGTGGGGGACAAACAAGCGTGACGCTCAAGCTCAAGCTCAAGCATGCCCCTCTTCTCCTTTATGTGTGGACTGAATTTGAACCGACAGAGCAACACTGCCCAAGTGATTTTTTGTTGGCATGCCAGTCTTTTCTTCTGAAAAAGAAACAGTTGATTTTTCGGATGCAATTCAGACTGCGCATGAGAAAAATGTATAGTGGGGAAAAAAGAGGAAAAAACAGAGAGAGACAGGGAATTGTCCTACTCTAACCTTTTTTTTTTGTTTTTTTTGAAGTATTTACACTTTGCTCCCTCTTTACAAGGTGCATGGTTTTACTGCCGGGTGCCGGGTAAAAAAAATATCAAAACCACACACGCCAAGAGGAGCTTCAATCCACGTTCACATTCTATGACCCCCAGTTAATCGGCTTTGATATCAAAGAGGAACGAAAAAAAAAAATGGCAGCCATGAGCTAGCAACTGCTGTGCTCCCGTGCCCAAACAATTTGGGGGCAAAATAAGGTGAAAAAAAAGCACCCATGCCAATAATGGATGAATGGCACGGCGGCGATATAGAGAGAGCACTGCACTAGGAGGACCAGCTCCTGAGCAGGGACGGCTTGCCGAACATCTGGTCGAGCGCGAGGACGACGGCCATGGCCAGCGACACCTCCATCCCGGGCTGCACCACCAGCCGGAACACGTCCGAGCCCACCACCGCCTCCTTGGGGCGCACCTCCGCCACGGCCCGCCGCCGCTCGTCGTACACCGTGCAGCGCCGCCGCAGGTACGAGCCCTCCACCTCGTACCCGCCGGCGCCGGTGGTTTTGGCGGCGGCTCCGCCGCCAGAGCACGCCGCGACGTGCGCCATGGACTTGGCGCCGCCGCCGAAGCCGCCGCGCATGTACTGCGGCGCCGCCCGCTTCACGGCGTAGAGCGGCGGCAGGCGCCGGGTCTCCTCGCCCGGGTACACCAGCCACTGGTCGGACCCGAGCCCGAGGCCGATCAGCTTCCTGCGGCGGAGGGTGAGCACGGGGCAGCCCGCGGCGTCCATGAGCACCACCTCCGCGCGGGAGTCGGACGCGTAGCTGTCCACGCGGTACACCAGGTCGCCGCGGGCGTCGAACACCGTGAAACCCCTGCCGTTGAACAGCAGCGACTTGCGCCACACCGTCAGAGTCACCGGCGCCGGCGCCGGCGCCACCGCCGGCGGCTGGCCGAGGGACGGCGGCACGGCGACGTTCGGGTGTACCTTCGCCGTCATGCTTAGATCAGGAAGATTTAAGAATGGTGGAGTGATGGGGAGGGAGGAAGTTAGCTCGCTTAGCTAAGCTAGAGGGAGGAGAGAAATTGCAGTTTATGATTGTGTCACGGCTTGAGGAAGAGGGTGGACGTGAGCAGTATATATACACACTCCATGGACAGGAATGCCCCTGGATAATTAGGTTGGGTTGGAAGGGTTATGTGGCAGATGGCTCTCACGTGTATTGGGGCAGGGGATGAGATTAATAACTATATATCCCCACCCTAATAATGCTCTGCCACTTTTATCTAAAAGTTTAAACTAATATGAAACTTTAGACAGTAGATACACATTTATACTCATGTAAACATGAATTTTGGCCAGGATGCACTCGGGGACTACAATCAGATAAAACGGTACAAGCATATCTTGTTTGCTTATAAATATGTGGTAATCACTAGTTTCTTGAGGTGTTTTTTAAAAAAGGTAGATGTTAGTTAGGTTTGTTGTGATGGAACATATTCACTTGAGTTTAAATCTTGATTCAGCATAGGTGCACATATTTACAATTCATTATTTTTTTCAGCGTTAACTAAGTTACAATGACTTTACCAAGTTTAAGATATGCCAACATAATGCATAAGGTCATAGACACAAGCCGAGACGGATCGGAGCTATGTTCAGAAGAGTGGGTATGGCCACACTCACATAAAAATAAAATAAAAAAGTGATTATAACTAAATTTTCATCATACTCGTACCTTCATGTCACAAATCCTTGCAACCATGAAACAAGCATACCCCTTTGGGTTTTCTCTAGCTTCGCTCCATGATGCAGCCATGCAGGTTATGCAAGTGAGCATTCGAGGGCGTGTGCATGTACGTAGAGTGTTTGGCTGTTTGCGCACATTGCATTCCAAAATAATGACTGTGTTTTCTTCGAAAGGTGCAAGAGAAGAACCATCGTTTCAAGATTTTAAGATTGGAAGGAACCTTAGCCATACGACAAATCTGTTAGCAAAGCAGACTTATGTAGCCGCCTCTTCAAATCCTCCCCCACTCTTCATAATCTGTTCAAACCAGGCTCATGTCAATCAATGCCCCTCAAGGAAAGCACTAACTTCTTTAAACTAAGATAAGAGTACTTCTCCTTCTTAACAGCTTGTTGTTATTGAAATAAAGTTCTGCTTGAAGACAGGTGCTTAAGAAGACGCTAAAAGTCACCAGATATATGTTAAGATCATAACTACATCAAATTTCTTATGATAGATTCATAGATCATTGGAGTTTCTGGGAGAAGTTTAATTAAGAAAGACCTGTAAAATGAATTTCATGCATTTTGTTACTCATAAAAAGTTGTTAATTAGCCTTATTAGAATATATAATTACTGCGTTTGGTAGTCTCCTTGGAGCATCTTTTTCATGATATCACTTCTCTCAAACAAACAACAAACAGTAATCAGATAAAAACCACTTCCTCATTTATACTAAGAGCTAAAAAAAAATCACTTTTCACTGCTGCCTATTGAATTCCATCAGAGTTAAATTCCACCTAAACCTCATCTTACATTTTACAGGAATTACGAAGCTCTACCAAACAACAGGCTCTTACAGTCACTCGTTGCTACATTTTATGACCACTATAAACCCCGATATTTCTCGCATTTCGCAATCAACGTCGATGCTCTCTTGCAATTCGGGTTGGTAACGTTGGGTAATCACAACCTAATTCTTTAATCGGTTTGGCCATGTTCTACGCTGTCGTTTCATTGATTAAAAAAAAAAAAATCTTCTACGCTGTCGCTGGTCAAAATCATTCCCCGAAACCGACCGAACGCGTGGCACGAAGTGAGGGTTCGGGTGGCCAGGATGAGGCGAGCGCGCGCTGGGGGCGGCCCCCGCATCGGCGCTGCCGCCGGCCGCGCTCGTCAGCACCAGGCGTGGTCGGCTGGAGATTACAATAAAAACGATTGATTAGTGGCCATGAAGCCATCGAGATCTTTATCTCAAACCATAAGCAAGAACGCCAAGCTTATGATGGCTTTTACAATTGCTGATGTCGTTATTAGCTGCTATAGTTTAAGATTTTTATTCTACATATAGAGACAATCTAATCTAATGGTTACGAAGTGATTGTCGTTGGAGTTTCAGTAGCCAGCCAGCCAGCCAGCGTGCGGACTCGGTGTTGATATTTCTCTTGACTCTTGTGGCGTGATGGAGGAGACGACGTCGTCATTTGCATTAGTGTAATCTTTTATACATGAGATGAGAGTCCGATCGACAATTTTTCTTTGTTTCTTCGTGAAACTCGGAGATAGAGTCATATGAGCACACATAAGCGTGTCCGACCCTAATATGCATCTTCGAAGGACAGAGTTGCTTCGATAAATCTTGAAATTGGTAAAATAATTATAAATGCACCGCTACTATTCCTAACCTAATAAGCACATTTGATGGACTGAGCTTCGATAAATCTTAAGATTGATAAAGTCACTATACAAATATTACTGTCAATGATATGACGTCTAAAGAATAAAAAAACACCACTAAATCCTGAAAAATCCAAAAAAATATGATCACATATGTCAAATCAAAAAATTGAACCAATTGGATTGGTTCCTAAAAAAACCTAAGGAACTAAGGTACGCCCAGTTCGCGTGAGGCGATTTTTCAAGCACATGTCATTTATGACAAGCTAATTAATATAAGGTCTATTGTAACATAATTAAGTAAAAAAAATACTACTAAACTAGTAGTAGCTATAGTCCTCAAACTTCATCTGTGTGCTGAACTAATTAAGAATAATCCACGTAATATATTTCTCGGAAATTAGAAATTGAGATCGCTTGATGTGCTCCAGCCTGGAGCATAAGCTGTCAAATTGATTTCTTCCATTAAATCCACTGATTTGTAATCACAACTGACAGATGTGTCCAGAAGCAAAGCAATACACCAGATCCACAGATACGAAAATGTACTACATCATCATTATACACTAGCAACCTCATGCTGGCTCCAAGCCTTACAACCCATGAGTCTCAGAATGCAAAATATATGAAATTGAAACACATTGAAGATTTCAGATTCAGTTAATACTATACAAAGAAAAATATAAACTTTTGTCATTTATTAAGCATGATTACAAATGTAATGACGATAAAGACGCGGCATTTTTAGCTAGTAGTAGCTGATCCTGATCCAGTTCACACCGCGAGCACTGCCAGTGCCAGCCTAAGAAAAGATCAAGGCTTCATTAAATCGGGGTATCAGAAGCCAAGCTATACACAGATGACTGCATAGGACAACAACCATCATCAGACTAGTGCTGGACATGTACCCGATCTAATTGCCAGTAAACAAAGCTTTGGTGATGCTATCGTGTAGCGAATAACTAATGATTGATGGTCTGGTTGATTACTTTGCATGAAGCATTTTTCGGTTGCATCCGACGTAGATCCTTCAGCTGGTAGCTGGTCGTAGCCTAGCTGGTGTACTGCATGTTCTGTTTATATGTACACTTCCCTTTTTTGAAAGAAGGAAGTGAGATCCAACTAAGTCGATGGTACTTTTAAGCAAATCTTTATGCTATCAGTTTATTGCTTTGTTTCCTGCTTAATTATCTGGGGTTTCTTTGTACGTCCAAAAAAAAAAAACGCTTCAATTATATGAAAGTCGATTAGTGAATCTTATTGGCAACCCTTTGTTTGTGCTAAATCAATTTGTTAAATGTGATTTGGCAGATCTTCTTCCTACCAAGAACTATTTTAATTTCTTTTGCTTAGCCCAAAATACAATATTTAGAGAATCCGTTCTGTTCATAAACCAATCATTAGCTAGGCTTCCCTTATCATTGGTCTGGATGCAAAAATAAATAAAAAACGAACAGACCTACACCTACTACTAGCAGTAGATGTCAATCAGCTAGGTATTTTGAAGACAATTCAATACAACAGATGGAGTTGAGGAACTGGTCAGGAATTAACTAGTACTAGATTGGTAGCGTCTTCATTTTTCAATGTTCACAGGAAAGTGATGTTTTCTCAGTCAATAGATCATGTCCAAATCAGGATTAAGCTAAAAAACTGATCTTCCATTCCACCACTGTTCGAGAGCGTTCCATTCTGCCCACCTGGCCTGGCCCTCGGGGTTAGTTGAGATATTTGACAAGTCTACTCTCCACTGCATCGTTATGTTCATTCGATGAAGACTGTAACTCTGAGAAGTTGACCCTGCCTTTTGTGCTATCGGTCTCTTGGGTGTTGGCCCTTTCATTTGGATGGACTGATACATCATACAGCATCATGTCTGCATTAAAAAAGGTAACTTTCACCATCGTAATTTTGTATATGTGGCCTGAGTGAATCAGAGATTTCTAGTTTCTGTAGCCTGCTGAGTGAATTGCATCATAAGCCCATCAGCTAGACCAGTTCCACTGCACGCATCTCTGAAGCTCTTCTTTTTCAGAATTAATTCCTCTTGGACAAGAATTCAATCTAAGAACAGCGTAACAACACCAGTCACCAGCAGAAATATTCAGTACTCCTATATGGCCTTAATTTGCTCATGACAATAATCATCTGCGCTTGTGGCTGTGCCTTTCTGACGATCCATGCATCAAGTAGCCCTCACGTCATGCCATGCTGTTGGCCGGCCCCTCCATGATTCGACCGGGGAGACGCTGCTGCCCATGGAATGCATGGAGCAGACGAAAACCCGAGACGATTCTGCCCATTATATTCGATCGATCATCGATGCATGGATCGGCCAGCGACGACTGTACATGCATCCACAGCCGCACGCCGTCTGTGACAGGTGGTCGATGATCGGAAGGGTCCAAGAGAAACTGTTTGGTGTTCGCTTCACGTCAGTTGACACTTGACCGGACCTGATTAGGGGGCTCCGGAATGGCACTTCTTGCATTGCAGTGCTGCAGCATTATCTCCCTCTGCCTGCAGCTGCAGGGGTTGCTGCGCTATCTTCAGTTCAGTCAGCACATGGTGATGACACAGCGCGGGGGAAACAAACTGTCAATCGGCGCAGCCGGCCAGCTTGCGATTAATTCAACTGCCGGCTTGTGAGCTTTCTGTATGGATCTCTCTCTCTCTCTCTCTCTCTCTCTCTCTCTCTCTCTCTCTCTCTCTCTCTGTCTGTCCTAGGACCTTTTCAGAGTCTCATCTAGCTCGTGCCGTTCAGTAACTGGAACCTAGAAGTAGAGGGTGATCCATAATCCATTCCATCGCATGGAAGTAGTTGGGTTTAGTTGATGTATCTGCATCTCTGGATGCCTTTGATGGTACGTGAAAATGCTTACATTTTTAAAGAAAGTAGGAGTACATCGAAATATTATCTGGGCTCACTTTTCCTTTTTCTCTGATGTGGCAAATGCTGCTGCAGATGTTAAGCAACTTTCCCAACGTTAAGCAGCTTTCATCAGGAAAGCTCTGAGATCCATTTCATTTCGCAGAGATCGCGCTGAGGGGGATTTGCTTGCCATCTGAATTTTGGGAGCGATGCATGGGTCCATCCTCCTTTCTGACATCATTAGCAGATAAACAAACCGTGGAAAGGGAACCGGCCATGTGCTTGCAGCTCGTGGATCTTACGCTATTTGAGGGACTGGACTAAACCGCACGATCAAAAAAGATGATTATATAGGAAATAAACGTTAGGGGCACAGCCCTCCCTGCTCGCCATTGTCCATACATGTAGACCATCACCTGAAGAAAGAAAAGTCTGAGAGCCAGTGGAAGCATCCAGCTCCATGCATGTTTATCTACTGGAGTGAGTGGCAACTAACTAACCCTTCACAGTTTTCTAAGCAGATCAACTTTCCGGATGAGTCAGAGTCACCCCACGGCCCACGCGGCCGGCCCCTTTCAGTTGCGTGTGGGACCCATGCAGAAATTCTACAGCTGGGCCTTGTTTACTTCCATCCAAAATCCAAAAACTTTTTAAAATTTTCCGTCACATCGAATCTTTAGACGCATGCATGAAATATTAAATATAAACGAAAATAAAAATTAATTACACAGTTTGGTCGAAATTTACGAGACGAATCTTTTGAGCCTAATTAGTCCATGATTGGACAATAATTACCACAAACAAACGAGAGTGCTACAGTGTCGCGAAAACTGTGTGCTATGCTCCAATCCAAACAGATAGAGTACTTGCGAACAGTGAGTGATTCAGAGACAAGTGGTACCATAAAAGATGATCGTCTTGTTCTGAATCTCCGAACCTGAAACAGGGTATCCAATCACTGTCCGTGAAAGCCTCCCCACCTGATTCATTCAATTTATTGAAGATTGGCCCAAGGCATTAGTTACAAGAAGAAGAGGGGTTGTCGTAGTGCTGTACAAAAAAACTATGGAGATCTACATGTATCGAGTTACTAAAACCTGTAAGAATTAGCACCAGGCATCAGTAACATATCGCTGTTTCCTTGGGATTATGGGTCGCCACGCCTCAGCATCAAGGCAATGCATGCTTGCAGCACCTGCCTGAGCTCTCGTTTCTGAAGATGAATGCATTGCGACGCTTCCACAGTTGGCAGCAACAGAGGGCGAAGAAGCCGCTGTACTGCATGGATCCTGGGCAGGTTTTCCATATTCTGAATCGAGGCGTCATCTGCAACTGGTAGACTGACCGCATTCCAGAACGCTCTTGCAAAATTGCAATGAAGCAGGATATGATCCGTTGCCTTCTTTGAGTTTCCACAAACTTGACATGTTGGGGTTGTTAACAATTTTCTTCCCCAACAGGTTCTGTCGGCACTGAATTCTTCCTTTGGAGGCTAGCCACATGAAAAATTGCACTCTCGATCGGCGGCACGGAGTTTTCCCATATTGTAGATAGAGGATGAGTCTAGTTTCCCATGGCCACAGTCAAAATGGGATTTCCCTCCGGTCGTTTCCTGCCCTGCGAGAGAGTTGTTTGCTCGATGATAGAATTGATCTGGACATCAGTGCATTTCGGATGGCCGCCCATATGTACCGTAGAATTTACCAGTGTTGTTGATTCGCGAATGTTCTGGTGACAATTTGCAGGTAAGTGAAGTACAGAGATCAAACAAAGGGGGACGAGATAATACGTTTATAAACCGAAAAAAGATGAGACAGCACTAGAAGTAGGTCGCGTGGTTATGCAGAGCTAAGCAGCCGCCATCATGGTGTCTGTTTGCCACAACCACAACCTCTCTGTAGTGCAGGTCCAAGAGTGAGCCCGGCCGGCCCGGCGGCCTTGCCGCTTTTCCAACAACGCAGCTGAAAACACGGCGGCATGCCGGCACCCAGAACCAGAACACACCCAACCCTGTCTGCCTCCCACAGCGTCGGCCACCGTCGATCTCCATGGGTGGACCACGGGTGACAGACACCGCAGGAATTACTCCTAAAACGCACCTACGAACGGACAGACCACGCACGCCGGCTGCGCATCTACGCCGTCGCCGCCCCTGCCCGGCCTCAGCTCGTCGTGGGCTCTGATGGCTGATGGCAGATGGCAGATGGCAGATGGCCCGCGCACACATGGAGCACGTACGGCGGTGCGTGGCCGCCGCCGGTGGTATAGGTCGTGGGCTCGTGGCGAGCCTTGTCATATATTCTTTTTTGCTAATAGCGAATGCGCTTCCGGTGCAAGGGCCACCGCTACCTGGCTGTCGTGGACTCCTCCCGGCCAGCTCTCATCAAGCTATAGCTAGGCGGCCGTTGGGGTTTGATGAGTTGCCCTGCTCCAACATCCGAACGACCTCAACCGGCTCTTGATGAGCAGACAGTAGTACTACGTTCAAGACTAGCATCAGGAGTACTAGCAGCCGTGGTGGTGCGTGGCCCCGAGGCCCAGCTAGCATCGTATTCGTATCGCAATCGGCATCACGCTACAAGGAGACAACGCGCGCGGGGCAGACCATGTGGAAGGTTAAGGCCTTGTTTACTTTAAAAATTTTTGCAAAATAGGAATCGTAGCACTTTCGTTTGTATTTGACAAATATTATCTAATTATTAACTAACTAGACTCAAAAGATTCGTCTCGTCAATTTCGACCAAACTGTACAATTAGTTTTTATTTTCATCTATATTTAATACTCCATGCATTCGTTTAAAGATTCGATGTGACAGGGAATCTGAAAAATTTTACAAAATTTTTGAGGAACAAAACAAGGCCTAAAGAAATGGGAAATGGTGTGTGGCGATTTTTTTTATTTTTAACCCAAATTTGAAACATATTTCAAATTTGACCAGATCATGAAAAAATTTTCAAAACTAGACCGTTTGGACCCGCCACCATGCATGGCGGGGCAAATACACATAACCCCGCCATACATGGCGGCGGGGTACTACTGCTAACGTGGCATGGTACTTGCTGACGCGGCTAACACGTGGCGGGGTACGTGGCAATGAGTACCCCGCCACGCATCATGGCGGGATGCAACCCCGCCGCGCATCATGGCGGGGTGCTCCCTGTCTGACAAAACAGTCCACTCCATGCTTTCTCTGCGTTCCCTGATGGCATTTTCGTTAATTTGTGTTAATTATTGTCTGTAAACTGCAGTAATTATACAGTTTACCTGTAAATCACGAGACAAATCTTTTAAGTCTAGTTACTTTATAATTAGATAATTTTTATTAAATAAAAATGAAATTGCTACAGTGTTAAAATCTAAAAAGTTTTTAGATCTAAACAAGGCTATAGTGTGTATGTGTGGAGAGAGAGGTCAGGCTACGCTCGTATGGGCAAGTAGTCTAGGGTGTTGGACCTTGTTTAGTTCAAAAAAATTTTGCAAAATTTTTCAGATTCCTCGTCACATAAAATCTTTAGACGTATATTTCTAACTTAAAATAAATTTATTCAAAAATTAGATTTAAATATCTATCTAATGATACTAATTTTATATTATAAATATTAATATTTTTAATAAATATTTAATCAAAATTTTTTTATAAGAAGCGAAAACGATAAATATTTAGGAATAAAGAGGTAGCACATTACAACACACTTGCGCTGCTGTAGCCCTGGAGCAGCACACTGCGCAGCACTGTAACACTGTAGCAGGCACTGTAGCACTGTACTAGTTGTATTGTGCTACCTTTTTATTCCTAAATATTTGTCGCTTTTTATAAAATTTTTTTATTAAATATTTATAATATAAAATTAGTATCATTAGATAAATATTTAAATCTAATTTTTGAATAAATTTATTTTAAGTTAGAAATATACGTCTAAAGATTTTATGTGACGAAGAATATGAACAATTTTGTAAAATTTTTTAGGAACTAAACAAGGCCCAACAAGGCCCAACACCCTAGATTGCTGATGTTGCCCATGCAAGCGCAGCCTGACCCCTCTCTCTCCACACATACACACTATGGGCTGGCCTTGTTTAGATCCAAAAACTTTTTAGATTTTAACATCGTAGCAATTTCATTTTTATTTAATAAAAATTATCTAATTATAAAGCTAGGCTTAAAAGATTACTCTCGTGATTTACAGGTAAACTGTATAATTAGTGCAATTTACAGACAATAATTATCACAAATTAACGAAAGTGCCACCAGGGAACGCAAAAAGAAAGAAGGGAGTGGGCTGTTTTGGGAGCACCCCGCCATGATGCGCGGCGGGGTTGCATCCCGTCATGATGCGTGGCGGGGTACTCTTTGCCACGTACCCGCCACGTGTTAGCCACATCAGCAGGTACCATGCCACGTTAGCAGTAGTACCCTACCGCCATACATAGTGGGGTTCTGTGCATTTGCCCCGCCATGCATGGTGGCGGGTCCAAACGGCCTAGTTTTGAAAATATTTTCATAAACGGGAAAATATGTTTCTAAAAATAAAAAAAATTATGTGTGGCAGCCAAATGAGCTACTAGTACTAGTAGGTTTTCTTGTTCTTTTCTTTTTTTGAGAGAGCTTTTTTTTCTTTGACAAATAAGAGGTACTACTACTACTAGTTGTTGTTGTTATTGTTGTTGTTGTTGTTATTGTTGTTGTTGTTGTTGTTATTGTTGTTGTTGTTGTTATTGTTGTTGTTGTTGTTGTTATTATTATTATTGTTGTTGTTATTATTATTATTATTATTATTATTATTATTATTATTTAGCAAATATACTAGTAGTAGCTATACTAGAGGATCTCGAGGGTTAGAGATCCAAGAAGCTTGTGCGGATAAGCGGATAGAAAGCAGTCCAGTGTTCGAGCGCGGCGCGTGCTGGCGTTGGCATCCATCTCCCAAATGCTTGGCGCTTGCGGTTTGCGGCGTGCGCGACTACTGCTCGTCTTTGCCCTGTCCATCATAGACTGGACTAGACACGGTGTGGGTCACGCTTTTTTAAAAATAAAAGGACAACAAATTCTTTGTCGCGGATTTTATTGAACGATATAAAGAAAAACAAAAAACAAAGAAAAAACGACAGTACAACTCACGGCACAGAAAAACATGGGCAGAAGTGCTAGAAATCCTAATCCGAGTGAGTCCTCCAGTCAATCCGAGTGAGTCCTCTGGGCTTATGATGCCATCGCTAAATAATATTGTGTGATATCATCCTTACATAAGGAAGACATTTATATTGGTTGTAGACTGTTCTGTTGGAAGATCATTCTATTGCATCCTTTCCATATATATTCCACCAGAAACAGATTAGGATTCCATCCACTTTTTTTCTTTGGTTCTTATCAAAAATTTATGCCTGCATCTCAACCAAAAAGATAGAACCTCCTTCGCTCACTGTTTCCAGCATCGGTAGATTGAACCAATGCTTAATAATGCCCCAAACCTCCTTGATGAATGGGCAATCTTTGCCGAGATGAGTTGGCGTTTCCAGATCATTGTCACATAGCTTGCATTTTGTGCCTTCAGTCCACTCTCTTTTGAGAAGATTGTTCGCAATTAGGATTTTCTTATGCATCAGAGTCCAAGTAAAAAAACAATATTTATGTTCAGCTTTAGCCCTCCAAATTGGAATTATCTTCATTCTACTGTAAACTCTCACATACTGTATCTGATAAGCACTTTGTGTGGTATAGACACCATCTGCCGTCCATCGCCAAGTAATATCATCTTGTATCTCCACATTGAGAACGCCAAGTAATATCATCTTGTATCTCCACATTGAGAACAACTCCCTGTAGCTCTTTCCAGAGCCTTACGAACTGTCGCACTTCTTCAGGTGATGTTGGAGGATAAATATGATCGATCCACTTGTTATTATTTAGCGCTTGTCGCACTATAATATTCTTCCTTCTCGTCTTTTCAAACAGCAGAGGATCAATCGACTTTGCCATGGAGCTGTTAATCCAGTTAGAGGCCTAGAATGGGGCTATATTTTCATCCCCCATTGTGTGGGTCACGTATATTGGGGTGTTTAGAGAAGATACTGATAACACTCAAAACTGGCTAAACTGGGCTGCTAAATCGACTACACCGATTTTGGTAGGTTTGTTAAAGTGAAATTACACTTTATCATTGTGTTTTTTCTCGTCGAGATGATTGGAATACATATATAGGACATGTTTCACAATAATGCATTTCTTTCACTGGTGATCTGCGAAAACCGACTCATAGAGAATAGTTAGGCTTCACCACCAATGTGAGCTAAGATGCACGGAAAAGAGATGGATACTAGTAGAGCTCCATGTTTCAATGGCATTTTTTTAGATTCAGTAATAAAAAATATCTCAGCCTCACACATCGATGCATATGAATGGGTATAGCCGCTTCATACAACACAAAAGTATTTAGACCAAGCTTCGTTAGACAGAGCTTTAAATAGAAACAAAACCTCGTTCCAGTCTGCGCCTGGCTGCTAGGCCCTCCCCAGTGCCGGTGTCCCAGCGTGCTCAGCACAAGCTGATGAAGGAGCTCAGCTTCATGGGCAACCCGTCTGTGGAGCCAGATGCGGCGGTGACTGCCTACATCGACATGTACCAGGGTGATCTCCCAGAGCAGGCCGTCCAGGCAATTCGGGCGGCAACCAAACTGGGGAACAAGAAGCTTGCAAAGGTGCTGGAAGCGATGGCTGAGGAGGCCGGTGCAGCAGACGCGGAGGGCATGTGATTCTCCTTCCTCTTCACTGTTGTGGTGTCAGTTTGACACATGTATCTTCGGACTTGGTCAGCACCGGCCAGTCTTCAACCGGTTGAGTTAGGCTTGTTTGTGCTGTGTTGCTGTTGCTGTTGTTGTTGGTTTCATGGATGTTGCAACTGTAGGTTGGTTTCAGGTGGCACTTTAGTTATCTACAGTATGTTGGTTGTGACAGTGGAAGTGTTGTTCTCTCATTCAGTTAATAGATGGGTGTACGGTTTGCTGGCTGTATGTCTCACCATGATCCCTGCTGTGCTTTCCACCTTCCTCTATGTGATGATTAGACTACCTCCATGATTGACAACAACAACATAAGGATTGCGTGCTGGAATGTTAGGGGACTTAACAATGCAGCAAGGAGAGAAGCAGTACGTTTACTTTTGCAGAAAATCAGCCCAAACATCATATGTCTCCAGGAGACAAAACTAGACAATGTAAATGCACTGCGAGCAGCTGAATTCCTGAGGCTCAAATATAGTGGTAGTTTTGCCTCTCTGGATGCACAAGACACCAGGGGCGGCATCCTGATAGCTTGGGACCAAGATTTGATCAGTTCAGGGGTGCCAATTAGAGGAGAATATTCTATAACGCAAAGCTGCACCTTCTTGCCATCCAACTCGAATTTTGTAATCACAGTTGTCTACGGCCCATCTGAAAATGACAATGCCAGCAAGGATGCCTTCCTGAGAGAACTAGTCAACTGCCAACCTGCTGGGAACACACCATGGCTATGCCTGGGAGACTTCAACCTTATTGCTGAGGCCCGAGATAAAAACAACAGTAATATTAACCGAGCCCATATGAGAAAATTCAGAAGAGCCCTTGATGCCAGTGAACTAATTGAGATTAGGCTACAGAATAGAAAATATACCTGGAGCAACGGGCAAAGGAACCCAACCCTGGTACATCTGGATAGATGCTTCTGCAATAAGGACTGGGAAGATGTTTTCCCTTGCCTCTGTCTGCAGGCTGTCTCAAGTTCACTATCAGACCATTGTCCCCTACTTTTGTGTAACCACCACCCACACCCAAGACCTGCTGTGTTCAGGTTTGAGCAATTCTGGGTGAAAGCACCTGGATTCCTGGAAAATGTCCAATCAGCATGGGATAGACCAGTTAGAGGGACATATCCTTTGATGATCCTCCATAACAAGCTCTTAAACACCTCTCAGGCGCTACGACAATGGGGCAGGTCCCTATTCAGCCAAGCACGATTGCAACTCTCACTCACAAACGAGGTTATCTTGAGACTAGATATCGCCCAGGAATCAAGGCCTCTGACAAACTCCGAGGCCAGCCTACTTAGGGACCTCAAACATCAGGTATTGGGATGGGCGGCAATAGAGAGATCTCGCAGGCGACAAAGCTCACGTATGATACGAATCAGAGAGGGTGATGCCTGCACTAAGTTTTTCCATCAGCATGCTAAAGGAAGGCGACGACGGAATCTGATCTTGCACCTCCAGAAACCCAACGGGGAACTCACCTGGGAGCATAACGAAAAAGAGGCAATTATTTTCCAGTTCTTCAGTGAAATACTAGGCACCAAAAGGGCAAGGCTCCACACCTTGGACTGGGAGCGACTAGATCTCCCGCGCCTAAATGAACCCTTTATGGATCAACCATTTACTGAGGATGAGATCAAGAAAGTTGTAATGGAGTTGCCGGCTGAGAAGGCGCCTGGGCCAGATGGATTTACTGGAACTTTTTACAAGGTATGCTGGTTGATCATTAAAAATGATGTCATAGCAGCTTTGAACAGTTTCCATGATTTACGTGTGGGTCCATTGGACAAGCTGAATGGCGCGAACATCGTCCTGATTCCGAAGTCAGATTTGGCGGAGAGGCCGGGAGACTTCAGACCCATTAGTCTTATCCACTCCTTTGGGAAACTGATCACAAAGGCTCTAGCAACCCGTCTCTCCCCACACATAGGCAGGTTGATCTCGGTGGCACAGAGCGATTTTGTGAAGCGCCGGTGCATACATGATAACTTCATGTATGTGAGGAACCTAGCTCGGGCATACCACAGAAAAAAAACCCCAGCACTTCTTTTCAAGCTTGACATCTCCAAGGCTTTTGACACTGTCTCATGGGAATATATACTGGAACTACTACAGCACAGAGGTTTCTCTCAAAAATGGTGTGACTGGTTGGCATCACTGTTCAGGACCTCCCATTCCACAGTACTGTTAAACAGAGTCCCTGGAAGACAGATCATACATGCCCGAGGGCTTAGGCAAGGTGACCCCCTTTCCCCCTTCCTCTTCATCTTGGCCATTGACACCTTGCAAAAGGTGCTTGATATAGCAACTGAAGATGGGTTTTTATCCCCCTTGAGGGGACGACATGCAAAACTTCGGCTATCTCTCTATGCTGATGACGCTGTGATCTTTATCAACCCCATCCAAGAGGAAGTAAGAGCTTTGCTAAGAATACTAGATCAGTTTGGTTCAACCACAGGCCTGCGTCTGAACCTAGCAAAATGTGTAGTGGCACCTATCAGATGCGCTGGGCTCAACCTTGATGAAATACTGGACAGCTTTGTTGGCCAGAGAGCTACCTTTCCGATGACTTATTTAGGCCTCCCACTCACTCTAGGGCGTCTCAAGGTTGTCCACGTGCAGAGAATTATTGACAAGGCAAGATCCAAGCTGGCCGGATGGCAAGGGAAACTTTTAAACCCGGCTGGGCGCCGAGAACTAGTGCGTTCAGTCCTTAGTGCAATACCCATCTATTTACTGACCTCACTCAAACCACCTAAACAACTTTTCAAGGATATTGACAAGGCAAGACGACGTTTTCTTTGGGCGGGAGACAGTGAGTTTCATGGTGGCAAATGTAAGGTGGCCTGGGTCACGGTGGCAAAACCAATCCTATTCGGTGGTTTAGGAATCATAGACCTGGAAAAGTTTAGCAGGGCTTTGAGGTTAAGATGGCTATGGTTCGAATGGACCAACCCAGAAAGACCATGGAACGGGATGACATTACCAGGGGACTTGGCGCTCTTCAATGCAGCCACACGCATTACTGTCTATAGTGGGAACAGAGCCTCCTTCTGGCACTCCTGCTGGATTGACGGCCAGGCACCTGCTAAACTATTCCCAACTCTTTATGGTCACAACAGGAAGAAGCACCAAACTGTACGGGAGGCAGTGCAAGGGGGGAACTGGATAGGTCACATTGCGCATGAACTGAATGATGACATCCTAAGGGAGTACTTTCAGCTATGGAATGCGATAGAATCTGCCCAACTCAACTTGGATGATAACCGGGAGGACCAAATAATTTGGACGCTTGAGAGCTCAGGAGAATATTCAGCTAAATCAGCCTACAATATCCAGTTTGCTGGGCAGATCATCACAGATTTTGGCAACCTCATCTGGAGTGCGTGGGCGCCGCCAAAGTGTAAGTTTTTCCTTTGGCTCCTAATCCAGGATAAACTCTGGACTGCTGCTCGCCTACAACTCCGCGGCTGGACAAATAATTACTTTTGCGCCCTATGCGAAAGGAATCTGGAAACTGCAATGCACTTGTTCTCAGAATGCCCTTACTCAATTACAGTCTGGACCCTTGTAGCAGACTGGAGTCAGTGTTGCTCCCTACACCCATCACAATGGAGGAAGGAGCTTGACATCGAGGACTGGTTTTCCCACCTGTTGCAGAGAAAGAGCAGGATGGCCCATACACTTGCAATTTTAACCGCTTGGAGTATTTGGAAGCAGCGAAATGACACCGTATTCAGGGAGGTTAGGAAGACAGCGCCTGAGCTGTTTGAAGATATTAGGGACACTTGCTTTACGTGGTCCAATGCTGGGGGAAAGTGCCTTAAACCGCTAACTGTTGCCAGGAACCCTAGTGTGTAATAGACCTTTTCATTTTCTAACCCCCCCTGCAGCCTAGGTTGTCGGGGGGTTGCGCCACTCGCGCATGTAAAAGTGTTGTTTCCTTCTCTCCGCTTATTTTAATGATATGCCGGTTAACCGGATCTTTCAAAAAAAAAACCAGACCTAATAGAAATAAACCCAGGAAACTTAGTTCTCTACTTGTCTTTGGTATCTTCATCCCAGCTTTCCAAAGACTTCAACCACCAAGGCCTTGTTTAGTTCACCCCAAAAAGCAAAAAGTTTTCAAAATTCTCCGTCACATCGAATCTTGCGGCACATGCATAAAGCATTAAATATAGACGAAAGCAAAAACTAATTATACAGTTTAGCTGTAAATCACGAGACAAATCTTTTGATCCTAGTTAGTCTATAATTGGATAATATTTGTCACAAACAAACGAAAATGCTACAGTACCGAAATCCAAAATCTTTTCGGAACTAAACAAGGCCCAACTTCAGAAAAACAAAAGACTTCAACCACCATAACTTCCAAACGACTACATCCTTCTTTCAAAGCCACTCTTTTTTTCTTTTTAGATATCAGGGGACTACTGTTTGATAAAATACGCCCCTCTAAAAATTAGTATTGGTAGTAATGCAACCTTTTAAGTACTCCTTTTGAAATAGACAAAAAGGAAATTATAAACATAGATAAGCTTGATAAAACTAAGTTAATCAACATCAACCAACCTCCAGACGATAATAACTTCCCCTTCCAGCCATCAAACTTTTATTTTTGAAAATGCTATTCAAATAGACTCTAGTCCTTATTTGACAACTTACGAAAATGCATTGGGATTTTGGGATTCCTAAGTATTGGAAATGAAAGTTACCTTCCTTGCAACGAAAAAGCTCTACAAACTTCTAACCCTGTTACATAGCTGATCCGAAGCAAAACAATTCATTCTTATGAAAATTAATTTCTAAGCCAGACAACTTTTTCAAAAAGCACTTAGTACCAATTTCAAGTTCCTAGCTCCCTCCAAACCATTTTCCCTAAAGAGTGTATTGTTGTCTGCATATTACAGAATGGAAAGGCCGTCATCAAGGCACCAAACTCCTGAAGTGACCATTGATTTTTTTCTCGTTGGATAGTGTGTTCAAGAGCACACCTTCAAGGAAAGTAGTTTGATGTATCAACAAGAAGGGCAAGACAGATGAGGGTCGAAGATAGAAAAATAGATGCATTACAAAACCTGACTACTGTTTAGTTCGAGAACGAGAAACCCTTTTTAACAGCTACAGCAAAAGATTTGTAGAAGAGCTGCTAACACAGTTAGACACACACCTTGTCGCCTCCCCATCCTAAAAATCACAAAAGAGCTAGTACTAACCAGACAGGATAGCGATAAGCTAACAAATTGTACACACAACATCGCTTCATCAATTGAAGCCCCCTATAAACGTGCTGCCATCCAAAACACGTACGTACGTATGTATAACCTCCTATATATCCGATGAATCATCAACCAACGTGCGTACGTGCCAGAGGTCAGAACCCTCCGGCACCGCCACCCCACCCGCCGCGGCCCATCTGGTTGCCGCCGAGACCCACCGACGGCGACGCCCGCTGGTTGGCGTTGGTCACGTACTGCCGGACGGGGTCGTCGGTCACGGGCACGGCTGGCCCCACGGCCGGCTGCGGCGTCGTGATCACGTACTGCTGCATCACCAGCACGGACACCATCTTGGAGAACTCGGACGACACCAGCAGGTCGCCGATTGGGCCCAGCTCCGGCGACTCCATCCACTCCGCCAGCGCCGACGTGAGCGGCGACCCGGCCTCGCCGGGGTGCCTCCCCACGATGTACAGCTCGTGCGCGCTGTCCAGTCCCCTGATGGCCGCCAGCGTCTCCTCGCTGTTGGCCACCACCTGCTCCATGTACAGGATGGCGTCGTTGCCGATGTTGCGCGTCCGGAACTCGTTCAGGTACTCCTCGTCCATCTGCCGCTCGCTCTTGCCGGCGTCCGGGACGATGGTGATGGCGGTGGCGCGCGCCTGGACGACGTTGGACGACGCGGGCACCCGTGGCGCCGGCGGCATCATGTGCTGCTGCGGCGGCGTCAGCGTCAGCGCGGGGGCCTTGTAGTCCGGCGGGATGAACCGGACGACGGTGAGGCAGACGCCCGGGTGCTCCACCATGCGCCACGCGTAGGCGAGCCCCTCGCGGTCGTCGGGACCGCCGAAGAAGAGCAGCGCGACGTGGTGCACGCTCGCCATGCGCGCCGCCGCGGCGCTGAGGCCGCGGTCCACGAGGATGGCCACCGAGCACGGCGCCGACGAGAGGATGTTCTCGTTGAAACCCCGGAGGGACGCGTTGATGGGCTCCATCCCGCCGTCCACCGTCTGCTGCTTGTGGAACGGGAGCACGATGAGGGAGACGTGCTTGTCCTCCGCCAGCACCGACACGTCCTCGTGCATCGTCTGGTACGGCGACACCGCCGTGAGCGCCTGGATGGACACGCCGCCGACGCTCTCCTCGTAGCTCTCGAAGGCGTTGAAGATGTGGTCGCCGGAGCCAGGAGCCGAGCTGGAGCTGCGGTTCTGGTTGCTGGTGGCGGAGTGGTGGGCGGCGAGCATGTTGGACGCGCGGCCGGTGAGCTCCACCAGGTGCAGCGCGTAGATGAAGATGGGGGAGCGCTTGGTTGGGTTGGAAAGCTCCAGCAGCGAGATGATGGACGGCACGTTGCGAGTGGTGTGCACGCACGCCAGCATGCGCAGCTCCGCGTCGTGCTTGGACCGCTGCAGGTTGCGCCGCTTGTAGCCGACCAGCCGCCGCGCCGGGCGGTACACCGTCGTCACCACGGGCGTCACGAGCGCCGTCATCGCCACAGACACCAGCACCATCACCGCGAACGACTCGTCGTCCAGCACCTGGCCGGCCGGTTGTTGGGTTTCATTTCTGTTTAATATGCAGTGAAAATGAAACAGTGTACCAGCACCATGCATCTTGTTGATTACTGACCTCCTTGTCCCTTCCGATGTTGAGGACGATCATCTCGACGAGTCCTCTGGTGTTCATGAGAAAGCCGAGAGCGACGCCGTCGCGGAAGGTCATGGTGTAGGAGACAGCGATAAGGATGGTGCCCATGACCTTGGCGAAGCTGGCCATGGTGAAGACGAGCACGAGGAGCCCCACGGTGACGGGATCGTGCACCCGGGTGATGTTGGTGCGGAGGCCACTGATGGCGAAGAAGAGAGGGAGGAGCAGCCCGGTGACGAAGTCCTCGAGCTTCTCGATGAGCACGACGCCCAGCTGCCCGCTGGGTATGACGAGCCCGTAGACGAACGCGCCGAAGACGGAGTGGATGCCGATGGCGTCGGTGCAGACGCCGGCGATCATGACGCCGGTGAGCACGAGCGTGACGTGCATGTCGCTGATGGCCTCGCCCTCGGGGACACGGCGGGCGATCCACCACATGAGCGGGCGCACGATGTAGAAGCAGGCGAGCACGAAGAAGACCCCCGAGAGGAGCACCCACAGGGAGGACAAGGCGGTGCTGTTGACCTCGGAGATGGCGATGGCGAGCGCGAGCAGGATCCACGCGCACATGTCGTTGACGATGGCGGCGGACATGGCGATGCGTCCGAGGTCGGAGTTGAGCAGCTTGATCTCGGCGAGGATGCGGGCCAGCACCGGGAACGCCGTCACGGAGAGCGCCACGCCGAGGAAGAGCAGGAAGGAGGCCTGGTGCACGTTCTTGGACACCTGGTGCCGGAAGATGAAGGACGTGGCGGTGCCGATGCAGAACGGCAGCGCCATCCCGGCCACCGCGATGATGAGGGCCTTCTTCCCCGACCGCTTGATGACGTTGACGTCCATCTCGAGGCCCACCAGGAAGAGGAAGTAGAGGAGGCCGAGGTGCGCCACCGTCTCCAGCGTCAGCAAGCTCCGCACCGGGAACACCGTGTTCCCCCAGACCTCCACCTGCCCCATCACCGACGGCCCAAGGATCACGCCGGCCTGCGTTCATCACGGCAAGCAACTGATCACTAGGCCTTTGGATCGATGTGCAATTGCAATAGCAGCACCAAATTAACCAGTTAATTACGCACGAGGATCTCAGCAATGACGCGAGGCTGGCGGAAGGGCTTGAGGAGGAGGACGAGGAGGCGGGTGGTGGCGACGATGATGGCCGTCTGGAGGATGAAGAGAGGGAGAGAGAACTCCAGTGGGTTGACCCCCTGCCAGATGCCGTAGGCCGTCACCATCATCGGCGAGTAGCACACGACAGAGGCGGCGCTGGAGATGTTGTTGCCCGGCGACACCTGCACCGTGGCGTTCCTCGGCGGCAGCATGTTGGCCATCTCCGCCGCTGGCAGCTCTGTGGCCATCTCGGCGCATATGGGAGATCGAGCGGCGTCACCAGAGCGAGCTAGTACACACACACACTGGAATGGGAGAAAGGTTCGAGAGGGAAAGCATGCAGTGAGCAAAAAAAAAAAAAAAAAAATGGGACGAAGCGTGGAAAACGGTCGAAGCCGGAGAGAGGACACGCGTGGCAGTGGTTCCTAGAGTAACTGCTAAATTTTGGCCGGCTCTCCGGGGAGTTTGCGCTGCCCGTTGCCTAATTTTTGACGACCGCAGCTTCGTTCTACGGTACGGTTCTGCACTGAGAAATATATGCACACACTTGTAAGTACAGCACAACAAGTGACTGACATATACACTCATATTTAAAAGGAGTGCTTTGCTTGATTAATTATTCAGCCTATTGATTTTGAGATCAATGCTTTTACACTAGAAGAAGAAAGAAATATAGATGCTACGGAGGCTCAAAGAATGTACTGTGCTTAGTTCGTCAACAATAACGCAAATGAAAACAAATTAGAGCTGCGCGCGGACGTTACGTCAAGACATGCGATTTGAACTAATTTTGTTTTCATTTGCATTATTGTTGAAGGGACCAAACATTAATACGGTAATTCTTATCATATCATCAGTGCTAAAACTCATTTTATTTCGTTTAGACAAGTCTTGACCACTGATTCACATTTTTGTGGCACAAAATTGGTGTTTAGACTCATATTGAGAAGAACTTACTATTAAGATTATATTTTTGCATCACATTATGAAGTATTTTCAAAACACCTAATGAAAAAAAATACACATTGTAGAAAATTACCGAGGGAGTGTATTTTGATATTTGCTTACCACAAAGGTAAATAATTAATTGCACTAGTGAGACGTATCACATGCTTTTGATCCCTGCCAGGCAGAGGTAGATGGAGCCACTTAGAGAAACTCTAGGAGCCTCGTTATATCCTTTCTAATTAATAGGAACATAAACCTTGGTGAAAAATACCCTCTAATAACTTTTTAGTGAAAACTTCAAAATACGGTTATCCTTATTTTAAATTCCTCGCTAGTCAAAGATGTAGATTGAGATTGGCTCTCTAAAATACCATAAGACATAGAGAAGTTGTTAGAGCACGGAAAATATATAAGTTGTGTTAGTCTGGTTCAGTTTCTGGAAAGTGATTCTGGTGCAAAAAAGGCAGATAGCCAACTAAATAGGTAGAATCAGAAGCTATTTTTTCAAAAGCAGTACCTTTTGTGTAATAATTTTCGCAGCACCTTGGACTCTGTTTTTGGCTTCTAGTTTCAGTTTTTCCAAATGAGTATTAAACACAAAGATGTTCGCAATTGTTTTAAGGGAGATAAAGAGATGGAGGTAAGTTTTATAGTTATTTTAACCAAATAGGCTACTGAAAGAGCATCTAGGCCCCTAGTGATTTCGGTGATTAATGACATTATTGTTTACTATGACTAACGTGTGTTTTGCAGAGGCAAAGTCATAGGTAAGGTCATGGTATATAGGTACTCGATGAACAGGGACGTTCATGCCTACTTAATAGTGGAAATCGTTTCGGTTTTCAAAGGATGGATGGACATCGTCGAGACTAGACTAGGTCTAAGTGCCATATGGTGAAGAAGGGCACTTAGAGTAGTTTTGGACTTTGTTTTCCTTTGACCGTACTATTAAGAGGGGCTTTGATCTAGTAGCTTGACTTAGGCAAGGCTTTAGGTTTAGGTGTGGTGCACACTTGGTAAACCTAGCACTAGGCAGCTCAGAGATAGTCCTTAGATCGAGAGGAACAAACTTCGTGTTGGAGCGATCGCGTTTTGACGAAGTTTGGGTGCCCAAAGGGGCACCGGACGCTGCACCGGACGCTCTGTGAGTGCGTCCGGTGAGGTCCTTAGCCGTTAGAACAGTGCCGTGCTTAGGGTTAGGCACCGGACGCTAGCACCGGACGCACCGGGTAGCGTCCGGTCCCTTACCCAAGGAGCTTGCAAAGTTCCCCTGAGCACCAGACGCTAGCACCGGACGCACCGGGTAGCGTCCGGTCCCATGCGCAGGGAACATGTAAAGTTTCCCCGAGCACCGGACGGTGCACCGGACGCTGCGAGTTAGCGTCCGGTGACCTGTCAGAAAGAAGAGCAGGTAGCCGTTATGTCACACCGGACGCTCGGTGCAGTGCGTCCGGTGCAACATAATGTGCGTCCGGTGACCCCGTTTTCAGTGGAAAACGGTTGGCCGACCTTTGGACTTGGTCGATAGTATTTATACTTCTCCACCTCGTCCATGAGACCTCTCTTGCCCATTTGAACATCAGAGAACCTTGTTGTGGAGCAAGAGAGTTGCAAGAGCCTAGAGAGGATTGAGATTTGAGTGATTTCTTGAGAGAATCCTCTTCTAGTGAATTCCAAGAGTCAAGTGTGCATCCACCACTCTCTAGTGCCTTGTTTGGGTCAAGTGAGAGTTCGTTGCTTGTTACTCTTGGTGATCGCCATCACCTAGACGGTTCGGTGGTGATTGGAGGCACGAAGATCACCCGGAGTTCTTGTGGGTGGCTCGTGTCAAGCTTGTGAGCGGTTTTGGGCGATTCACCGCGACGGAGTGTCGAAGAATCAGCCCGTAGAGAGCACTTGGTCCTTGCGCGGACCAAGGGGGAGCAAGACCCTTGTGCGGGTGCTCCAACGAGGACTAGTGGAGAGTGGCGACTCTCCGATACCTCGGCAAAACGTCGCCGAGCACTTTCTTCCACTACTCCTTTACTTTCTAGCATTTACTTTGTGTTTTTACATTCTTAGAATTGCCATGCTAGAATAGGATTAGAACTAGGTTGCAAAACTTTTTATCCGGTAGCTCTCTAAGTCACACTAGGCACAAGGGGTTGAATTGGAGCTTATAGGTTGCTTAAATTTTTAGAGAAGCCCAATTCACCCCCCCTCTTGGGCATCTTGATCCTTTCAATTGGTATCAGAGCCTAGTGCTCATTATTTAGGCTTCACCGCCTAGAGAAAGATGTCTAACGGGGATGGACCGCCACCCATGTTCGATGGGGATGACTTCCCGTATTGGAAAATACGGATGGAGTCATACCTTGAGGCATGCGATGTAAAGTGCCTAAAAGCCGCGACCGAAGGGTTTGCCCCTCCGGAAAGAGCCACCGCTCTTACTCCACAAGAGCAAGAAAACGAGAAGTGGAATGCAAAGGCCAAAAACTACATCTTTAGAGGTCTTTGCAAAGAAGTGTTCAACCGTGTTCGGAGCCACAAAACCGCCAATGAACTTTGGAAGAAACTTTGTGCGCTCCATGAGGGAACTAAGAGTGAACAAGAGGAACGCTATCACCTAGTGATGAACAAGCTTAATACATTTGAAATGCTTCCTAAAGAAAATGCTAATGAAATGTATTCTCGCTTGAATGTCATTGTAGAAGAGCTAAATGGACTTGGGCTTACACAAATGAGTACGGCGGATGTAGCAAGGAAGATACTATGTGTGCTTCCCATTGAGAAATATGGGCACATAGTAACCGTGCTTCATCAAGGCGATCTTTCCACCGCTACACCAACCACCATATTGGGGAAGATCAATGCTCATGAGATGTACATGCACATGAACCCTCAAGATGGCTCCTCGTCGGCCAAGAAAGAAAAGAAGGACTTGGCTCTCAAAGCTTCTCACAAGGGCAAAGCCAAGAAGATTGAAGTTGAGTCATCAACTTCAAGTGATGATGATGCATCTATTGCTCTCTTGGTGAGAAGAACCACAAAGATGTTGAAAAAGCTCAACAAGAATGGAGTCAACTTTGACTCCAAGAAGAAGAAATTCTTCACAAGTAGCAAGAGGAAGCCCATCTCCGAGATGGATTGCTACAATTGTGGTGAACTTGGGCATCTTGCTCATCAATGTCCAAAGCCCAAGAAGGACAAGTACAAGAAGAAGAACAAAGAGCAAGATGACTCAAGTGATGATGAGAAGAATGACAAGAAGCAATACAAGAAGAAAGGTGGCAAGAAGAAGGAGCACTACAAGAAGAAAAATGGCAAGGCCTACATTGTTGGTGATTGGCTCACCGACATTGAGAGCTCAAGTGGTGACTCCTCCGGCAATGAAAGTGATGATGAGAAGGTTGCCGCCATTGCCATTGATGCTCCATCACCATCATCTTCACCACCATCTACATCCTCTACACACCTATGCCTTATGGCTAAGGGTGACCGGAAGGTACAAAGTGAGGATGAGAGTAGTGAGAGTGAAAGTGAATATGAATCACCTTCTTATGATGAACTTGTAAAATTGCTAAACAAGTACACAAAAGTCATAAGAAAGACTAGAAGTGAAAATGAAAAGCTTGAACTTGAAAATGATACACTTCTAGCAAAGCTTAACTCTAGTGATGAGCTTAGAGAACAAAATGAGATCATGACCACTAAGCTCAAGGAGCTCAAACTCTCTCTAAAAGAGCTCAAAGAAAAACATGATAAACTTGAGAGTGTTCATGATGAGCTTATCACTAGATATAGAGCAATGAAAGAAGAGCTAACAACTCTAAAAGCAAACTATGACAACCTTGAGATTGCTTATGAACTTGCAATTGATGAAACACATGTTGCTACTAACAATGTTGCTAAGCTTGATGTAGCCACATCTTGTGATGACTTACTTGTGGAGAGCACAAGCAAATGTGTTGATTGCAAGGGCAAGAAAGTGGTAGTGGCCGAGAGTTATGAGGACACTATCAAGCTCAAGGATGAAATTGTCATGCTCAAGAAAGAGTTGCAATACCAATCCAAGCACAACACCATTGTGATTGAGTCACTTGATCAAGACAAGAAACTTGCATATGAGAACAAGTTACTCAAAGAAGAAAATCAATATCTCAAGCTTGGTTTGATGTATGACAAGCAAGAAGAAGATGAGACATTCATCTTGGATGAGTTAGCTAGCAACAATGACCCAATCATCAAGAAGCTAACTCAAGAGAACAACAAGCTCAAGAAAGAGAAGGAACACCTAACCATGGGGTTAGCAAAGTTCACAAAAGGGAAGGACCTTCAAAGTGAGCTTTTCATGAACACCGTCATGAAGATGGACAAGAGTGGGATTGGCTATAAGGCTCATCAAACAAAGCTCATCAAGTCTCTAGCCACTCATGATCAAGCAAGCAAGCCAAAGCCAAAAAGATGTTTTGAGTGTGGTCAAGAAGGACACTTTGCTCATGAGTGTAAGGCACCACTACCACCACCCTTGCCCAAGCATGCAAGACCATTTGCCTTCAATGCTCATTACATTGTAAGGAAAGACAAGTGTGGCAAGGTCAAGGTTAGCTTCATGGGGCCACCAAACAAGCAAAGGCCAAAGAAGATTTGGGTGCCAAAGCAACTAGTAGAGAAGGTCAAGGGCCCTAGACAAATGTGGGTCCCTAAATCTCAAGCTTGATCTCTTGTGTGTAGGTGAACTACAAGACCGGTGGATCACATTGGGTAATTGATAGTGGTTGCACTCAACACATGACCGGAGATCCCCGGATGTTCACCTCTCTTGATGAAGATGTTGACAACCAAGAGAAGATCACATTTGGTGACAATTCAAAAGGGAAAGTCAAGGGTCTAGGAAAGGTTGCTATATCAAATGACAACTCCATCACCAATGTGCTCTATGTGCAATCTTTGAGTTTCAATTTGCTCTCGGTTGGGCAATTATGTGACCTTGGATTTGAATGCCTATTCAAGAAGAAGGAAGTAATTGTGACCAAGGAAGATGACAATGAAGTGATATTCAAAGGCTTCCGACACAACAACTTATATGTGGTTGACTTCTCATCCAATAAAGTTAATGTCAAGACTTGCTTATTCACCAAGACTTCACTTGGGTGGTTGTGGCATAGAAGGTTAGCACATGTTGGAATGGGCACACTCAAGAAGTTGATGAAGAAAGAATTGATTAGAGGCTTGAAGGATGTGACATTTGAAAAGGACAAACTTTGTAGTGCATGTCAAGCGGGCAAACAAGTTGCAAACACTCATCCAACCAAAGCCTATCTCTCTACTTCAAGAGTGCTTGAGCTACTTCACATGGATTTGTTTGGACCAACCACATATGCTAGTCTTGGAGGCAACAAATATTGCTTGGTCATAGTTGATGACTTCTCCCGGTACACTTGGACATTCTTCTTGCAAGACAAGGCCGAAGTTGCATCAATATTCAAGAAGTTTGCAAAGAATGCTCAAAATCAATTTGATGTGAAGATCAAGAAAATTAGAAGTGACAATGGCAAAGAGTTTGACAACACCAACATTGAAGAATACTGTGATGAAGTGGGAATCAAGCATGAGTTCTCCTCAACATATACACCACAACAAAATGGGGTTGTAGAAAGAAAGAACCGGACATTGATCACCTTGGCAAGAACAATGCTAGATGAGTATAACACTTCGGAGAAGATGTGGGCCGAGGCAATCAACACGGCATGCTATGCTTCAAACCGGCTCTTTCCACATAAGTTCCTAGAGAAGACACCATATGAGTTGCTCAATGGGAAGAAGCCCGATGTCTCATTCTTTAGAGTGTTTGGGTGCAAGTGCTACATCTACAAGAAGCGCCAACACTTGGGCAAGTTCCAAAGAAGATGTGACATTGGCTACTTGGTTGGCTATTCATCAAAGTCCAAAGCATATAGGGTCTTTAACCATGCCACAAACATGGTTGAAGAAACATTTGATGTCGAATTTGATGAAACTAATGGCTCCCAAGGAGCAAGTGATAATCTTGATGATGTAGGTGGTGAACCATTGAGGGATGCCATGAAAAACATGCCGGTGGGAGACATCAAGCCTAAAGAAGATGATGATGATGTGCAAGTCATTGAGCCACCATCCACCTCACAAGGTCCACAAGATGAAGACAAGGATGTGAGAGATGCTCATGAAGACACCCAAGTCACTCTTGAGCAAGCGGTGGCACAAGCACAAGATGTTGATGCTCCCCAACCAACCCCTCAAGTGGCACCAAGAAGAACATCACATCTCCTCCAAGACCACTCTCAAGATCTCATCATCGGGAGTCCATCACGTGGTGTAACTACTCGTTCTAGACATGCTTTATTTATTGAACATCACGCTTTTGTGTCTCTTGAAGATGAACCAAAGACTATAGAGGAAGCTCTTCGTGATGCGGATTGGATCATGGCCATGCAAGAGGAGTTGAACAACTTCTCTCGCAATCAAGTTTGGACACTTGAAGAGCGACCCAAAGATGCAAGAGTGATTGGAACAAAATGGGTCTTCCGGAACAAGAAGGATGATCAAGGCAAAGTGGTGCGCAACAAGGCAAGACTTGTGGCAAAAGGCTTTTCACAAGTGGAAGGTCTTGACTTCGGTGAAACATTTGCACCGGTGGCAAGACTTGAAGCAATCCGTATCCTACTTGCATATGCATCAAGTCATGATATCAAATTATTTCAAATGGATGTGAAAAGTGCCTTTTTAAATGGTTATATTAATGAGCTTGTCTATGTTGAGCAACCAACCGGTTTTGAAGACCCTAGGTACCCCAAGCATGTCTACCGGTTGTCCAAGGCTCTCTATGGTCTCAAGCAAGCACCTAGAGCTTGGTATGAGAGGCTTAGGGACTTCCTCATTGAGAAGGGCTTCAAGATTGGGAAAGTTGACACAACACTCTTCACCAAGAAAATGAATGGGGAAATCTTCATTTGCCAAGTTTATGTTGATGATATTATTTTTGGCTCTACTAATGAAGATTTTTGCAAGGTATTTGGTGATTTGATGTCCAAGGAGTTTGAGATGTCCATGATTGGCGAGCTATCCTTCTTCCTAGGATTTCAAGTCAAGCAAATGAAGGAAGGAGTCTTTATCTCCCAAGAGAAGTACACTCAAGATCTTCTCAAGAGGTTCAAGATGATGGATTGCAAGCCAATCAAGACTCCCATGGCATCAAATGGGCATCTCGACTTGGATGAGGGAGGTAACCCTATTGACAAGACTCTCTATCGCTCCATGATAGGAAGTCTACTCTACCTCACCGCATCTAGGCCCGATATCATGTTTAGTGTGTGTATGTGTGCAAGATATCAAGCAATGCCTATGGAATCTCACTTGATTGCGGTCAAGAGAATTCTTAGGTATCTAAAATACACACCTTGCCTAGGCTTGTGGTATCCCAAAGGTGCAAGATTCCAACTTGTAGGCTATTCCGATTCGGATTATGCCGGGTGTCGGATTGATAGAAAAAGCACATCCGGACGGTGCCATTTCCTAGGTAGATCACTTGTCTCTTGGATGTCAAAGAAACAAAATAGTGTTGCTTTGTCAACGGCCGAGGCGGAATACATAGCCGCCGGTGTTTGTTGTGCACAAATACTCTACATGAAACAAACTTTGCTAGACTATGAAGTAGTACTAGACAAAGTACCTTTGTTGTGTGACAACGAAAGTGCCGTAAAACTTGCAAACAACCCGGTTCAACACACCCGCACAAAACATATTGACATCCGCCACCACTTCCTTAGGGATCACGTTGCTAAGGGTGACATATCTCTAGAGAATGTGGGAACGGAAAATCAATTGGCGGATATCTTCACAAAACCCCTAGATGAAGCTAGGTTTTGTATGTTGAGAAATGAACTTAATGTGCTTGACCTATCCAACTTCACTAAAAGATAAAAGTTGTGTGTTGAATCTTGATCCTTTCAATTTGTAAATAACTTTTGCCTTGCATATCATGCATACTAAAACTAAAAATATAACTTGCATGTAGGGCTTGTCTAACATGGTTGAGATAACTCCCTTGAGTGTGTGAAAAAGCTTAACCTTGGATCAAACTTGACAAGCATTAGTTTACCTTCAAGTATTGCATTACAACTCATTTCATATGCACGCTTGTTGGTTAACCGTTTCTTTTCGGTTACTCGTTGAGCATCCGCTGTGTTCGTCCATAGATAGGGGGAGCATTCAAAGCTCATTATGATTCAAACCCTTAGCTTTATGGCCATACGATGCTCCTTGGTGATTTTCTCGAACTATTTTCATAAAAACTACTAAGCCTATGGCTAAATATTTGTGAAAATTTGAGGGTTTGAGAGAAGTCACTCATACCAGTTCCATTTGGTATTTATTTGTGTGCTTTTGAAGATGGAACTTGGTTGGGTCAAAGTCGGACGTGGCCCGTGCCCTAGCGCCGCCACCGTCGTCCTTGCGCCGTTTTCCGGCAAGTTTGGAGCTTTCCCCCGCGCCAGATCTGCTAAGGGACATCTTCCCTTCCCTCTCCTCGCTCTGGTTTCCTTCCTTGCGAAGAAATTAGGGTTTGGGGTAAGTTCTCTGCTCTATCTCCCAAGGTGCTCGAGCCTTTGTGTCCATGGCTTTCGATTTAGGATTTGATTCCAATCTCAATGGTCTTCTCGTTGCAGCACCTCTAGGAGAAGATTCGTGGTCTCTGGAGGTTTCCGATCGCGACTTTTTAATCCGGAACGCGTCTCGTCAGTCGATCGTAAGTCGTTCGTGCCCGTGTCTTATCTTTTCTTGCGACCCTTAGGTTTATCTCATCTCTAGTCGATATGTTTGCTTATATAGACCCTATCCTGTCAATTTTCTGCAGTGCATTGTTCCCCTTTGCCAGTCTTTTGTACGTCGGACGCTTGATTTGCTATGGCTCGTACCAAGAATGTTAGCGGTCCGACAGCTGGCTCAGGAGGTTCTCCAGGAGGTGATGGTGGAGGTGATCCTCCCCGTCGCCTGTCAGCGGCAGAGAAGGGAAAAGGCAAGAAGCTGGCCACCAAGAAGCGGAAGGCCAGTGACAGAGATGCAGAGGTCGCAGAGGCAGTTGCAGCAGCGGCTGAGGCAGCCGAGAGGGGTGGTCGCTCTGGTTCTCTGAGGATCGGTGATGATCTTACGCCGCGTCAGAGGCGTGCAGTGCTTGAGGCAGAGGCTTTTCATGGATCCCCTCCAGGCACCGTGACGATTGGAGGACAGAGGGTTAGGCTTGTGGTCAGGGATCCAGCTCAGGAGGATCTAGACACTGAGACAGAGACCCAGGCAGAGGATCCAGCACAGGAGTAGGAGCAGCCACTCAGGAGGTCGACTCGTGCTCGCACCCAGGCCGTTCCTCGGACCGGCACGCCGGGTCAGTCCACTTCCACAGCTCATGCCACACCAGCGAGAGGTACACCAGCTTCACGCCCGAGGCCAGTCAGGATCCACAGGGATCTTTCTCTTGTGTCAGCTAGAGAGATCCAGCAGCTGAGGTTCGTTCCGTTTCCCACCTGGTTTCCAGCTGCCAGGGATCCTAGAGCCGGTGCCAGGTTCTACACAGTCATCCAGGAGGACATCTACGAGGCACTGGTTCGCTCTCAGGCTCAGTTCGGGGAGCACAGAGTGATCGACCTGGAGATACTGGGGAACGTGGTTGGAGCTGATATTCGTCAGTATTTTACCTACCTCCACGGATTTCCAGAGTTACTAGCACTCCCCGGCACTTACTGTGAGCAGTGGGTCAGAGAGTTCTACGCGTCAGTGTGGGTTTCTCCAGATCACAGTTATATCCACTACGCACTGGCGGGGACAGACTACAGAGTGACAGCTCAGAGGGCCCGAGAGGTGCTTGGACTGTGAGCCTCTCCCACCAGGATTCACCAGCTGTGCTACGGGAACGTGGATCCCCCTCGTCGTCCTCACGGTGGTGAGATACCACCAGTTGACTTCGTGGCTCCCTGTTTCCGTGCACCTTTTGGGGAGGGCTCCAGCAGGACAGTGGCAGACTTGACACGCCCAGCCAGGATCCTCGACTTTGTGTTGAGGAAGACTCTTCTTCCCAGGACAGGCTACAGAGACGGATTCACTCGTATGCAGCAGTGGCTCGTCGCTCACCTTATCTCCCAGACGCAGTTTGATTTGTGGGATTTGATCGTCTCCGAGATTGAGGACACCATCTCAGAGAGCTTCAGGGGCCGGCGTCAGTTGCCCTACGCACATTGGATCACCCTCCTTATACTTCGTGCTAGGCCACTGCCCCTGCCAGCTCACTTGCAGAGGGAGTTGACAGAGTCCGACACCGTCTTCCCCCACTACGACCCCCGGCAGATGTTGAGAGCGCACCACGACCTTCGCGGTGCCCCTCCTCCTCGTGCTCCACGTGGACCGGTGCCCCCACCTTCTCCTAGGGGCACCCGCAGTACAGCAGCTGTTGCAGAGACAGAGGAGCAGCAGGACGTAGCTATCGGGGCGTTCGCCGATGCAGAGGCAGAGGGCGAGTTTGACTTCGCCTCAGACAGTTCAGACGACGACTATCAGCCGCCAGTGACTGACCTTCCTCCCAGAGCTCACGACCACGAGGCAGGCGGTTCTTCGAGTGCTTCAGACCCCGCCCTGCTTGCTATTCTAGAGGGGATGAGGGCAGACCAGCGCCGTGCAGCTGAGGAGCAGGCGAGGCGTGACAGGGATCAGGCTGCTATCAATGCAGCCATGCAGGCCAGGCAGGATGAGCTCCAGCGTCAGCTTCTCACCTTTCAGGAGCAGCAGCTTGCTTTCCAGGCCCAGCAGACCGCGATGATGGCCGCCCTCATGGCCGCCTCTGGGATTCAGCTACCGCAGATACAGCTCCCAGGCACATCGTCAGTCAGGCCTCCTACTCCTGCGCCCTAGACTCAGAGCCCGTCACAGCAGCCGCTCCAGCTACCAGCTCAGAGTCAGCCGTTATCGACGCCACAGCACCAGGTCTCTCAGGGTGCTATCTCTTCAGGCTTTGAGCAGGTACCGCAGTTTACCCCTCTCCGCTCGGGTTTCACCCCTCAGTCAGCGACAGCATCACAACTTGTGTGGGACTCGCAGACAGATCCGCACCTCAGCTTCACCTACAGTGCTCTGACTGGTGACCCTACGCCTCCTCCTCTGCAGGCTCCTGCAGTCTTTACGGCGCCAGTTACCACTGCAGAGCTTCTGTCGTCATCCGTAGCGTCGTCCGAGCAGCTTGCACCGTCTACTACCGTTCCAGAGACGACAGCTACAGCGACCGAGTCCGTGCCAGCTTCGTCCGCCGGCCTTGAGCAGCCAGCACAGCCTGTGATAGCGCCAGAGCAGACCCGGACCGCTTCTCCAGCACCTGCAGCTTCAGAGGGTCACTCCACCTCCTCCGCATCGACGGCCGATAGTTCCGATGATGCAGCTCGTTTTGTGGCCGTACCGAGGGAGTCTTTTGCTCTGCCTCCTCCGCCGACTTCTTAGGTTTTTGGCGCTTGATGCCAAAGGGGGAGAGAGTGCGTTTGAGGGAGAGAGTTAGGAGTTAGGGGGAGCTAGAGAGGGAGTTTATTTTTTTGAGATACTCTTTATGTGTGCTACTCTATCATGCATCACGTTTACTTTTATGCATTGCACTTGTGTGAGATACTATGGCTATGAGACATGATTTGTGCTTACTGTGATATCTTATTGTCATGTGTTTGGCTCATATTACCTTTTGCTTCCGCGTTTCTACTCTGTTGTACTTATGAGCCTTATGTTTATATCCTGTCGTATACCACTCACATATTTGGATGCAGGGTTTTTGACTTGGTTGATATAAGCATTACTAATCCTTTTATTCCTATTGTAATATGCTTATTGAAACCAAGTCACTTTGAAAATCTCAACTCTTTTCTTACGCGAGGTTGTCATCAATCACCAAAAAGGGGGAGATTGAAAGAGCATCTAGGCCCCTAGTGATTTCAGTGATTAATGACATTATTGTTTACTATGACTAACGTGTGTTTTGCAGAGGCAAAGTCATAGGTAAGGTCATGGTATATAGGTACTCGATGAACAGGGACGTTCATGCCTACTTAATAGTGGAAATCGTTTCGGTTTTCAAAGGATGGATGGACATCGTCGAGACTAGACTAGGTCTAAGTGCCATATGGTGAAGAAGGGCACTTAGAGTAGTTTTGGACTTTGTTTTCCTTTGACCGTACTATTAAGAGGGGCTTTGATCTAGTAGCTTGACTTAGGCAAGGCTTTAGGTTTAGGTGTGGTGCACACTTGGTAAACCTAGCACTAGGCAGCTCAGAGATAGTCCTTAGATCGAGAGGAACAAACTTCGTGTTGGAGCGATCGCGTTTTGACGAAGTTTGGGTGCCCAAAGGGGCACCGGACGCTGCACCGGACGCTCTGTGAGTGCGTCCGGTGAGGTCCTTAGCCGTTAGAACAGTGCCGTGCTTAGGGTTAGGCACCGGACGCACCGGGTAGCGTCCGGTCCCTTACCCAAGGAGCTTGCAAAGTTCCCCTGAGCACCGGACGCTAGCACCGGACGCACCGGGTAGCGTCCGGTCCCATGCGCAGGGAACATGTAAAGTTTCCCCGAGCACCGGACGGTGCACCGGACGCTGCGAGTTAGCGTCCGGTGACCTGTCAGAAAGAAGAGCAGGTAGCCGTTATGTCACACCGGACGCTCGATGCAGTGCGTCCGATGCAACATAATGTGCGTCCGGTGACCCCGTTTTCAGTGGAAAACGGTTGGCCGACCTTTGGACTTGGTGGATAGTATTTATACTTCTCCACCTCGTCCATGAGACCTCTCTTGCCCATTTGAACATCAGAGAACCTTGTTGTGGAGCAAGAGAGTTGCAAGAGCCTAGAGAGGATTGAGATTTGAGTGATTTCTTGAGAGAATCCTCTTCTAGTGAATTCCAAGAGTCAAGTGTGCATCCACCACTCTCTAGTGCCTTGTTTGGGTCAAGTGAGAGTTCGTTGCTTGTTACTCTTGGTGATCGCCATCACCTAGACGGTTCGGTGGTGATTGGAGGCACGAAGATCACCCGGAGTTCTTGTGGGTGGCTCGTGTCAAGCTTGTGAGCGGTTTTGGGCGATTTACCGCGACGGAGTGTCGAAGAATCAGCCCGTAGAGAGCACTTGGTCCTTGCGTGGACCAAGGGGGAGCAAGACCCTTGCGCGGGTGCTCCAACGAGGACTAGTGGAGAGTGGCGACTCTCCGATACCTCGGCAAAACGTCGCCGAGCACTTTCTTCCACTACTCCTTTACTTTCTAGCATTTACTTTATGTTTTTACATTCTTAGAATTGCCATGCTAGAATAGGATTGGAACTAGGTTGCAAAACTTTTTATCCGGTAGCTCTCTAAGTCACACTAGGCACAAGGGGTTGAATTGGAGCTTATAGGTTGCTTAAATTTTTAGAGAAGCCCAATTCACCCCCCCTCTTGGGCATCTTGATCCTTTCAGCTACAACTTTTTCATACCACATACTTCCTTTGGTTCATTTTATCTGGCGACACACATATCAAGATTCAAACTTTAAAAACTTCAACCATTAATTAGACTAATAATTTATTAACTATTATAACACAAATTTTATATAATTAGATTTGTCAGGAATTATACTATCCAATGATTATAAGTTTATAAGCATAAATAATATAATATAAAATAAATGAATGGTCAAAATGCAATCCAGGAGACTGTGTCATTCTAACGTGCGCCAGATAAAATGGACCGGAGGGAGTATTTCACGGAAGTTTTTCACAATTCACAGCTCACAACTGCTCTTTCGTAACCAAATAGACCCACGAGAGTATTTTATTTAAATATTTTTTAAAAAAAATTAAATAACTTTCTGAATAATAATTTACAGAGTGAGTTTGAGAAAGATATTTAAAGATGCTCTAACGGCATATAGAATGCAACGGTGCTTATGGAATCTTTATATAGAGAGAAGCAAATTTTTTTTTGACGAATCTGGAGGGGTTTACACCCCTACAGGAATTTTATTGAAAACATAGAGCATCCCAAAGAGTCACTCTCTAAATCGTTATTTTCTTAGAAACTCTAAATCATTATTTTGAAAGTTATTTGAATGAAAATTACTTTCTATATAGATGATGACTATATTTGGACATTCAATTAAAGAAGTTGTTAAAGGATGTTCTCCTATCGACTAGAAAGAATATATATAAAGAGACTTTTGGAATTGCTTTTACAATGGAAGAACTGATTTGTTGGGGGCTGAGATCTAGTGCAGATGCTATACTGTAACTTAAAGCACTCGTTCGTTTTTCAGCCATCCAAAGACCATGTATGTAATCCAACGGTCCAAACTAACCAAGCAATACTTCATTCCTCCTCTGCAGGTGTGTACTATCTCGTGCGGTAGCTGATACCATAAGCGTGTTTGGTTTACATATCCAGTCACCTAAACTAGCTCGTGAAGTTTAGTCACCCTCTGTTTAGGTTGGTGGACTAAAAGAGACTAAAATAAGCCTTTTAGTCCCTTTTGGTCAAAGTGTTTGGATCTAAAATGACTAAAAAGTGAGACAGTCTCACTAAAAGGTGGGCTTTCCCATTTAGTAAGGATGACTAGTTGGCTAATACACTTTTAGTCCATTTAGTTATCTGCCAAAAAATCCATTTAAGACCTGCCAAATAATTTTAGCTAGCTAAAATTTAACAAGAGGAACCAAACAGGTAGTGTTTAGATAAAAGTGACTAAATGAGACTATATTTAGGAGGTGAGGAGTGAACCAAACATTAGTAAAGATAAATGGATTTTTTAATTTGTGGCGTGAGAAAGAAAACTCAATAGCATTGCGCGCAATGAGATCACAACCATGGTGCGTTATCTTCGCCTACTTTCTCCGTTCGTTAGAGCTTTAATTCTTAGAGTTATTTTAAGTCAATTTTTTAAAATTTTAACCAAATTTCTAGAAAAAAACGTTTAGATTTATAGTACCACAAATTAGTACCATTAAATTTATTATAAAATAAAATACTCATTTTATGTTATAGATATTAATGTTCTTTTCTATAAGTTGATCAAACTAAAAAAAATTGATTGACATGAATTCAAGGAATTGAAGTTTCGAGGGAGTATTCTGCTACAGTCTAGACTGCAACAACAAGTCAACGGTCCATATGTTGCACGCTGAACTAGCTGGTTTTTGGCGTGCTCGATCGATGCTCGAAGTTCGGCCACTTCTCATGGGACTCAGATCCAGCCTTTTAATTAGCTCGGACTCGGAACGTGCCGCACCGGCGGATCCAACACCACGTTTTCTGACTTTGACTGATCGATGCATGGTTTTGGTGGCGGTGGATCGATCGAGCTAGCGATACGTCGTACTGACTTGACTTGACCTGGTACAAGAAACAACTCCGTTACGAACGAACGAAACAAAATCGTACGCCAACAGGGTCAAATCTGCTCGCATTCCTTTATTATTTTCCCTCCCACACACACATGACTCACGGCTGGTTAAATAAAACACAAGAGTTCCAATTCCGATCAATCAAAAAAACACACAAGACGACCTCTGGCCTCTCAGGTCTAGTCTAGTCCTGTGTGGCGACGGAAAAAAAAAAAGAGGTGTTCCTCTCGGACCGTGTGGACCCTGCCCGGTGCCCGGCCCGTTTATAATAGAGCCGCAGCCCCCATGCCCATGGACGCGAAGCAAAGCAACAACGCGCGCAGAGACGACCGAACGCGCCGCTGCTTATTCCGATCGATCCGCCGCCGGCGCCCGGCCGGCCCCGCCGGAGGAAACTCGTTTACTAGCTTCCAGCATCGCCACGACGACGAGTCCGTACGTCATCGGCTTGATCGATCGATCGCCATCTGAAGAAGAAGAAGAGGTGGGGAGCTAGCTAGGATCGGAGCAAAGAAAAGACTAGCTAGCTTGGCATGGAGCTCATCATCAGCTTCGGGCCACAGGAGCAGGTCGTATGGCCGGCTTCGGTTCTCGCCGGGATCGCCATGTGCGCAGCTGTAAGTCATCGGCCATTGCCATCTAGCACAGTACATCGATCTGCTAATTTAGAGTCAGACGGAAAGTACCGTTCGCTGGTTTATTGTAGAGAAAAATACTGTCGACTCACAGAAAAAGTACAGCTTATAATGGGAGGGTACGGTGGCGCCTGGCCGTTCAAAGGTTTTCGCGAGCGTGCGATCTTCGATTCATGAATCATGATGTATCTCTGTTTGCTGAAAAAAGCTAGCACAAAACTGACAGGAGTTTGCTTTAGTGTGTTTCTACCCGTTCCACTGAATTAAGAATTAACATGTGCTAGCTCCTGTTATATTCTCGCAGGTATACGACTTGACTCGCCAAGTTAGCTCTCGGTGCTTCAAGGGGTATGATGGGCTAAACGAGATGCATAAAGTTGAGTGGAACAATAGGTCAGAGATTCTTATTTACAAGACCTATACCTTTTTCACACGTACACTATTATTTCTACTGAGAAATATACATACATATATATTCTCGTCAAACATCCATTGCATATATACTTATCTCTAGATATATCCATTGTGCATGCTAATTACTAATAATTATGCATGCATGCATCTATTTCCATGTTTTCAGGGGATTCTCTACGTTCCACGCGTTGGCTGCTGCGGCGGTCTCCTTCTATCTGCTGCTGCTATCTGACCTTTTCAGCGAGGACGGCGGTCTCATAGTAGACAGAAAATCATGGCTATCTGATGGCATGTTCGGGGTAAGTTTACAGGATGGAGAAAATTAAACTGCAAGACCAAGGGATGTCCCAAAATATTTGTTCAGAAGAAATGCATTATTAGATGTCCAATTCAACCCATTGTATGTTTTCTCCTTCCTATAGGTCTCTCTTGGCTACTTCTTGACAGACTTGGCGATGATCCTGTGGTATTTCCCTCGCCTAGGCGGAAAGGAATATGTAAGCAATTTTATATTGTCACCATACATACATGCATATACAGTAATTAATTTTTTTTTGACCAGCATATACAGTAATTAATTAGAGATGAGTTTTTTTCTCCTCTGTGTTTTAAACCATACCTGACAAGAATTAATTTGTTCTGGTGGCTCACGCTGAATGTTCAGCTCTTGCACCATGGAGTTTCCATGTATGCAATCTCTCTTGCCCTGTTGAGCGGCAAAGGCCACTTCTACATCCTCATGGTCCTATTCACTGAAGCAACCACTCCCTTCGTGAACCTTAGATGGTAATATTCAGTTCAGACACTGTAAATCTCCAGCTACTGATGACGCTAGCTCAGAGCGTCATGGATTAGTTCCTACCGGATGTGCCATGTTTTTTTTTCCCTTGCAGGTATCTGGATCTTGCAGGCCGGAAGGGTTCTAAGCTTTACTTGTACAATGGACTAGCGCTGTTCGTCGGATGGCTGGTATGACCTGCTAGTTCTGGCTGCTCCACTTCTGAACTTCTGATACCAGAATTTCTTAATATATAGCAGCAAGCATTCGAGTCCATATGTGTGATTGTTCATCGACCTCATGCGTGGCAATGCAGGTTGCTCGGGTCATATTGTTCGTGTACTTCTTCGCTCACATGTACCTGCATTTTGATCAGGTAATTCGTGAATCTAAAATTGTTTATCCGGTTGTAGATTCAAAATGAAGCAGGCTTATTAACTTAGTCATTGTTGCTGTCATGGTGTTTTACATTTCCAGGTGAGGACAGTGTTCCCGCTGGGGTTCTACAGCATGCTGACGGTGCCGCCGTTGCTCTCCCTGATGAACCTCGTCTGGTTCTGGAAGATCTGCAAGGGGATGGTGAAAACTCTCTGCAAAACGAAGCAGAGTGTCAGTGCAAAAACGGATTAGGCTGTAGCAACTAGCAACGGAGATTTTATTGGTGACCTTTTTTAGAGTAAAAGCTAAATTGCTTTACCGTTTTTTCGGAGCCTCCTTCAATTCAGGAGAAAGCGATTGTTTCAGTGATGTTCAGTAAGAAACAGAAGCAGGAGTGACAGACCTGCTCGTGCATTTTCCTGTGGGCCGTGGACCGTAGCGTCCGTGATCTTTTAAATTAGATATGCTCATGTGGAGTCTAACAAAATTAGTTTTACTATTTTATAATTTTTGTATATTACTATGGTTTTTCAAAAATTTAGCCAAAATAAATAAAAAATAAAAGATAAAACCTTACTATCTATAACAAAATGTATACTAAAGCATACTATATTATATATTTACTGTTTAGATATACTCATGTGAAGTCTAACAAAATTAGATTTTTTATTTTTTATTTTTTCTGTATTACTATGATTTTTTAAAGATTTAGCCAAAATAAATAAAAAGAAGAAAAAACAAAACCAGCGTCACGGTAGCAAAACCATCATTCTATGTAGCAAAAACGTCTCTAAAACTGCTATAGAAAGATAAAATGCACGGTTTGAAAAGTTAAGAGAGATGGTTTATCCTTTGATTTGAAGTTGAGGGAAAAAAAACTTAGAGGAAGAAATTAGACTTTTACCTACAATTTTCGGCCTCCGTGTTTCAGCTTTTCGTGGCCCACTTTCTCATTTCCTGGCCTGGGTCCAACAAACCGCTTGGCCCAGCTCGCTTCGCCCGCCTCCCGCATGCGCCGGTTCAAAGGCAGAGTGTTGGGTGGAGGGGTGGCGACCTGTTTTTGCTATGAGAGGCAGACATGAGAACAAATCCGGGCAAATCCGTAGATGGACAGATCAGGTCGCCACAAATATAAAAAAATAGATCAAAATGCATTTCAACTTGTTTGACAGACTGGTGAATCAAATACAAGATGACATTTGGTCAAAACCCATATTTCATAATATTTTTGTGATGAAACTGCAAGAGCCGTGGCTCCTACAGTGGTTTATATAAAAATTAAAAATGTCTCTGGACAACGAAGTTCAAAACAAGGAGAATCAAGAAACATAAAAAGAGACAGAAAAGATAAACAAAAGGGTAACGTTTACAGAAGACTTTGCAGCCATAAATTAAAGCTTTGGGCTGATCTTGAATTGTCTCTTGATGACAACTCCTTTGGAAAGCCTTGCTGTTTTCGAGACTTGGCTGAATCCTTATGAAGATTATTGGATCATAGCAATTATGTTCATAATTGTTATTTGCTTATTACTATATGCACCTAAAAGGTTGCGCATTAACTTGGTCTCACTTTACATAGGGTTGATTTTCCTGAACTTAGTAATTAGTTTATACTTGCTGCAAGAGTGCCAAGCTAACCAAACTTTGGCTGAAAATTCTGATTAGCAAATCTCTAACTACTACAATGACACTACTTGATAACAACTCTCACATTTCTAAATTATAAATTATAAATCGTTTTGTCTTTTCTTTAGATAGACACACAATGTATATATCTAATAAGCTAAAATGACTTATATAATTTGGAAAAGAAGGAGTATTTTACATTAACTACTTGTGTGTACTAGGAATCTAACGAAGCGGACAAACCAATCATGTTCCTGACAATAATATATGTCAATAGGAGAAGCGGATTACGTTATTACGTAGCATATATATATGCTAAACAACGCTTGATGGTCGATGACCGGGAGCATGGATGATGAGCAATAATGCGTGCGTAACAGGTGATGATGTGCAGCGGATGGAAGCACTCACTGTCGTCCGATGTATGCATGTATATTATACGTGCAATTAAAATAAGCACCATATCCAGCCATCTTTGACGCGGCGTCGTCCGCCGGGCGATCGAGCGAGGGAGCCCCCCCAGCCAAATCCCAGCATTACGCTGCTTGTCGCTTAGTCAAGCTCGCTTAGCGGATTAGCACGTCCAAAGCTTGCTCTGTCGGCGCTACATGTGTCTACCTGGAAGGGAGTCATCGGTCATGCGCATATGCAAATTTCGATTGCGATGTTTATTGGCTTGATTACTGCCATATACTACCGAGATAGTTTTGTTATCACAATCACGCGTCTATTATTTTGTTTTGTTATTAACATAGAGTCCACAGGCCATCGTGTGTATCAGGTGTACCAATATTGGACGATATACTATATATCTTCACATCATAAATACTGATACAGTACATATCCAACCATCAAGTCATGGAGACTTCGAAAGAGACGATATGACCAATGCTGGAGCTTGGATTTTGGTTCTAATACCTACCCATCACCGGCTGTACGTTTTACGTGGGCTGTGTCTAGCTCTGTACGTATGTACGTAATACTCCAGTACATGCACATATATATGTGAGTACTAAGGGGGGAGTTTGGGACTGCTCTGCTCTACGTTTTTCAGCTTCGCTCCACGTTTTTTAGCCAAACGGTTTCAGCTCCACGCACTCAGTTCGAGAAAAAAGGGTGGAGTTGTGAGAACACCTAAAGAGAGGTACTCCACAAACTCCAGTTTTTTGTGGAGCTGCTCCACAGTGGAGTTTGTGGAGCAGAGTTTGTGGAACAGTCCCAAACACCCCCTAACTCCATCCACAAAAGAATACAATTCTCGGATTTTGAGGAGTCAAACAGTCTGAATTTTGACTAAATTCATATTAAAAATATAAATAATTTGTATACAAAATAGGTATTATTAGATTAGTTATAAAATATATTTTTATAACAAATTTATTTGAAGACGTAAATATTAATACTATTTAATATAAAATTGATCAAATTTTAGCTTAATTAACCGATACAAATACCATAATTATTGTGTGTGTGTGTGTATATATATATATATATATATATATATATATATATATATATATATATATATATATATATATATATATATATATATTGAACCGAGGGAGTACATAGATAGATTGGCACAGGCAGTCGATAGTTTTTAGGTGTTACGCGGAGTAGGGTGCTGGCAATTCATCTGGCATGCCGCTGGCCAGTTAATTAGTTTGGTCACCGGCCGGCACGGCCCGGCCGGGTGTGTATCTAACTAGGCTCATATATCCAGATTTGTTTCTTCTTACCGGCTGCTTGCTCGGGTTGTATCTCTTGCATGCATATTGTGTGCGAACAAAAGGGCACAAGGCAAGCGGTAGCCATCAGCTTGATCGATCGGCTTTGTCAGCATGGATGATTCTACCGCGATCGAAACCGGCGCGCGGTGTGCCAATCTGATCCACCGTGTGTCACATAAATATGTATATATGTATCTATCTAATTATATATGATAAACGCATATATAGCCTTGTCACACAGCTGCATGCAGGTTTTCTTCTTACCGGGTCAAAGTATATATAGCAAATAAATCCTTATTAGCTAGCTTCTCGCTTACTGCATGCTTAGCACCTAGAAAACGATAAGTTTGACATTTGGAGGCAGGAATGAGCGCGACGTACATTACATACAGCTTCACGTCATCAATCGCGGCCAATTAAGTAAACAGGCCATCAAGCTAGCTACACCTAGGACTAGGAGTACCAGAGAATATAGGATATACTGTACACTGCATACTCTCTCTATATAGAATTTAGATATCATTTTGACAAAATTTGGGTCAAACATTGGTAATATAAATCATCAATAACTTTTAAATTGTTGAGTTTACAAATATGAAAATTATATGAATAGATTTATCTTGAAAAATACTTTCATAAATATATATATATATATATATCATTTTTTTCCTAAATATTTTTATAAAAATAAGAGGTTAAAGTTATGTTTTGGAGATTGTGTCGCTGTCCTAAACGACATTTAAATCCTATACATGGGGAGTACATGGGTACGGTGCACTAGTCATCATCGATCCTACCATTGGCAATTTGTCATCTATCATGTTGATGTTTAGGCATTTTTAGTTGCTATATACAGAATTTAGCTAAAGTTCATCATTGACATTATGAGAAGGATTCTTCTTTTACTCAAGTTAAATTTTAGAATCTTCTTCGTTGTTTTATTTTTCATATCACCATGCATAAACGGTTGTATAGTATAAAAGTACCATTAAAAAAAGACATTTATTCGCCCTTTGTTCCAATATATGGATCTCAAATTACAACTAAAACTAAACCACGCTAACTAGTACAGCTTAATTTGTGTACTTCTTGTTACCTGGGTACTAACTTTTTTTTTTTGCGGGAACAGCAGGGGAGGCCCCTAAGAGCATCTCCAACAACTTGGTAAATCAAGTTGCTATTCTTATAAATTTGACAAAATCACAAAAATATCTCTCCAACAACTTGTTAAATCAATTTGCTGCTTATCAAACTTTCTATCCACCGGTGCCGCGTGCGGATATTTCCGCACTGCGACGCGACTTGCTATCGCGCGCGGACGGAGTCTCGCGGCCGCCCGCTGCTTGCGCTCGCCCTCGCCCCGCTGCTCGCCCTCGCAGCCCGCCCTCGCCCACGCCTCGCAGCTCGCGACGAACCGCGGCGGACGAACAGCTGACAGCGGTGGACGACGGCCCGCGCAGCTCGCCCTCGCCCACGCCTTGCAGCTCGCGACGAACCGCGGTGGACGACGGCCCACGCAGCTCACCCTCGCTCCACTGCTCGCCCTCGCCCTTGCCGCTCGCGACGGACGGCTGCCGACGGCCCGCGCAGCTCGCCCTCGCCCCGCTGCTCGCCCTCGCCCTTGCCCTTGCCGCTCGCGACAGACGGCTGCCGACGGACGGCGGACGGCGGCCCACGCAGCTCGCCCTCGCCCCGCCGCTTCGCGAGGGACGGTGGCAGATGGACGGCGGACGGCGGCCCGTGCTCGCCCTCGCCCTGCAGCTTCGCGACGACGGTGGCAGATGGACGGCGGAGCGGACGGAACAAAGACGATGGGATCGAGACACAAATAGATTACACTTTCCAGACTTTTCTAAAAATATGACAGACACATAGAGTTATAGATATGTCCTTGGTTGATTTCAGGAAAGTTCAGGGACTAATCTGCAAAGTAGTCTGGTTGCGTTAATCAAATTGGAATAGCAAATTGTTGGAGAGAACACTTTTTTCATTTGCCAAACAAGATAGTAACTTGCCAAATCACAAGATTTGACAAGTCAATTTTACTAAGTTGTTGGAGATGCTCTTACAACTTAGAATATAAGGCTTGCAAAGCCCAAAGGCAGAAAAAAAAAGAACATTAAGGTATATTCTCTAACCACAATTCTAGAAGAAGCTTTACAGTACTTTGCTTATCCTTGATGCAAACCAGGCTGAGCTCATTTTTAAAATCATCTATCAAGTGTAAACGCTTGTGCCACCAAAGATAGTTTTGTTTCTAGTTGTCCAAATGATCCAGCACGAAGTTATGATGATCTGCAGCTGCCAAAGTTGTTTCTAGCTTCAATGACCATGTCTAGAACCTGGGTTCTAACTTGTTTAATTAGGGTGTGTTTTTGGTAGTGATTCTACTGTTTCTAGAGAAGAACTATATGGACAATCTCTACAAAAAGATTATTTTTTTAACGCAACTACAAAAAGGTTATGGGGTTTTAGAGTCAGAGTTGGAAAAGACTTATAGAATTTCTCCACTAAAACTATAAACCAGAAAATTCTTCTATTTCACAGGTGAATCAGGAATCAATTTCTCTCTAAGATTCTTTTTTGAAGAACCAAATCTCTGCCTAACAGACCTAATTTTCATCATTATTCTTTTTTTCATAAGTCGATGGGGGAGTGTGTGGGGGTGAGAGAGAGAGAGAGAGAGAGAGAGAGAGAGAGAGAATCCCCCACCTGGATGATATATTGATGATTGGCTCTTAAATAGCCATTTGGTTTTTGTTGGTGCTAAAAGTACAATGGACTAGCTATTACAGAGCAAAGTGGCAATGTTCCTATCATCTTGCGGTACAACAACTGCATTTGTGTTTGATCTTCATTAATATTCCCTCCATCCTAAATTGTAAGTCATTCCAAGAATCTTGGAGAGTCAAACTTTTCTAAGTTTGACCGAATTTATATGATAAAATAATTATTATTATGATACCAAATAAGTATCATTAAATTCTTTCTTAATTATATTTTCATAGTATACTCACTTTACGTTACAATTTTTAGTATTTCTCTCTATAATTTTGGTCAAACGTAAAAATACTTTGACTCTCCAAGATTCTTGGAATGACTTACAATTTGGGATGGAGGGAGTACATGAAAATCTGGTGCCAATAATATTATATATGTTCTACTAGGTGGCCCTGGAAGAGCCCCAAATTATAACAGCTATGGAACACCACATTTAGATAAGAAGTAGTAGTAAACCATGATTTCGTTTCGTGTCAACAAGAGTGGTTACTTTGGTTTTATCAGACATGTCAATTATTTATGCTTTGTCATTAACCATGAAATCAGCACACAAATGAAATGAGGCTGCAAAACTATGTGCATTAGGTTTTTTTTTATAATTCCAAGACATTAGTACATATTAGCACTCTAGAAAAAGCATCCAATCACTTCAATTGATTTTTAATCGCTGTCTCTCCTTGTGGGAACCTAGAGTCCTAGTGGCTCGGTTTCGATTTTCTCTGTGTGCCCAAGTGTGAAATGTAGTCTTATATATCTCTAGAACTTAACAAAGAAAGAGGAACCTGCCATGCATTTTCCTTTAAAATTTTGCATATCACAACAATGACATGATTGTGACAACTTCCAAGTTTGAAGTGTCGTTGTCAAAATTTTTAATAAACTGATAACTACATGCATACATACACACCTAAATTCTTTAAGGGAAAAAGAATTAAGAACAGAAGATGAATTTCTCTTTGAATTTCTGGAGCATTCCACACTCCACATACACAGGGCATGCAGCTGCTTAAGTTTTCAGTTAGGTTGGGAACTAGTAACACAATACCGGAGCTTAAGCCTTAAGCAAAACCCCAGATAAACAATGATTAACCACAAGCAAGCAGCTGAAAGTGCCGGCCAAGCCTAACAACCAATCTGAATGCATATTAGAGAATCATCAAGCTGATGTTTCGCAGATTCCTGCCGTGTACCTTCTTCTGAAACCGCCACTAGCTCCCGGCTGGTTTGACACGGTCTTACTCTTGGACAGTCCATATATGCAATTAGCCATTGCTCTATTTGCTCCCTTCTCTCTCCAACTATGCAAAAAGCAAAACCCTAGCTGACTGACCCATCATTCACCTAGCTAGCTCATGAGTGCAGGAAGAGGCTCAGACATGCAAGATTCTCTAAGCTTGATGCAGTTTCATGATCCGTACCTCTACAGCGGCAGCGCTGGGAGCGCCAACCTGCCACTGTCACACCCTTTCTCGCCTCATCATCACCAAGGTTTTGTCGATAATTGCACTGGCAAGGACGTGGCAGAGTTCGTCGACCCGGCGACGACGACGGCGGCGGAGGTAAGCAGCGACGAGCAGGAATTGGCAGTAAGCAAGGAGGTCTCCGAGGGAGGAGGTGGTGGCGCGGTGGTGGTGGAGGTGGAGGAGCGAAACGACGCCACGACGGCCAGGGGCGGCGAGTTGGAGGCTCACGGCGTCCGGATGATCGCGCTGCTCATGGAGAGCGCGGTGGCCGTGTCGGTGGGCAACCTCGCGGACGCCAACAGCATGCTCCTGGAGCTGGCGCAGATGGCGTCCCCGTACGCGTCGTCCTGCGGGGAGCGTCTCGTGGCCTACTTCACCAAGGCCCTGGCGGCGCGGCTGATGAGCTCGTGGGTCGGCATCTGCGCTCCGCTGGCGCCGCCGTGCGCCGCCGTCCACGCCGCGTTCAGGGCCTTCTACAACGTCTCGCCGTTCGCGAGGTTCGCCTACCTGGCGTGCAACCAGGCCATCCTGGAGGCGTTCCACGGCAAGCGCCTGGTCCACATTGTGGACCTCGACGTGGTTCCGGGCGGCGCGCTGCAGTGGCTCTCGCTCCTGCCCGCGCTGGCGGCGCGGCCGGGCGGCCCGCCGGTGCTCCGCGTCACCGGGTTCGGCATGTCGCGGTCGGCGCTTCACGACACGGGCAACCAGCTCGCCGGGCTCGCGAGCAAGCTGAACATGCCGTTCGAGTTCTACGCCATCGCGAAGCGGCCCGGGGACGTCGTCGTCGGCGCCGCGGTGGCGGACATGCCCAGCAGGAGACCAGGGGAGGCCCTCGCCGTGCACTGGCTGCGGCACGCTCTGTACGACGCGGCTGGGGACGACGGCGCCACGATGCAGCTGGTGCAGTGGCTGGAGCCCAAGGTGCTGACGCTGGTGGAGCAAGAGCGAGCAGGAGCGGCGCCCGGAGACGTCGGTGGCGGCGGCGGCGACCACGGCCACTTCCTGGACCGATTCGTCTCCGCGCTGCACCACTACTCGGCGCTGTTCGACTCGCTGGGCGCGTCGCGGCCGAGCGAGTTGGACGCGAGCAGGCACCTGGTGGAGCAAGGCGTGCTCGGCAGAGAGATCGGCAACGTGCTGGCGGTCGGCGGCCCGTCGCGGAGCGGGCGGGGCAAGTTCGGCTGCTGGCAGGAGGAGCTCGCCCGGCACGGGTTCCTACGAGCCGGCGGTGTGGGGCGCGCGCAGCTGGTGGCCGGCGCGTGCCCGGCGGGACTAGGCTACACGGTGGCGGACGACCACCACGGCACGGTGCGGCTGGGGTGGAAGGGCACCCCGCTGTATGCGGTCTCCACGTGGGCATGGTGCCCCTCGCCTCACGGACAGGCACACCGTTAACCCGAATCAGCAGCCCCAGTCGCTTTATTAGTACCGGTGCACTGTGTGATAAGGTGCTACGCACCAAACGGGTCCAATCCAATGCCACGCTAGAGTGGTCACTTACAAGTGGGCCTACATAGTCACATGTGCGAAGCACAGTGGCTGCTGGGCCGACTTGTCAGTGGCCAGTTCTGGTCAGTGGTTGCTTTTACATGTATCATGTTTGTTTGGCTCCAGTATAAATACTTTCCAATCTCGATCGATCGGATTGGATTTAGCATTAGGAAAATGCAAAAGGGTCGTACCTGAATTTTGCAGTTCGGATAAATGAGGACCTGATGCCTGCATGGCTGCAACTGGCTCCAGTTTCTTCATCGTGCGTTGAAGATCTGTACAGGTAGAGGCAGGCAGGCATTTCACATGTAAATAAGATAGCTATATAAGCCCAGCAAAGATACTGAATAATTCATGTCAATTGCATCAATGTATCTGTGGACCAACTGCCCGGACGGGAAAGAGGAAACCTGTTCCTCTGGGGCTTCAGTCACCAGCAGGCGAGCCTTGCCTTGTCAATTGCACCAATGTTTATATGCGAGTAAAGCCTTGTCGATTGCATCGATACATGTGCAAGAACACCTGCTTACTCAACTTCAACTCCAGTCCCTAGTTTAACTTAGGTCAGAGGAGACTTATCCCCGGGCAAGAGGGCAGGGTGGCAATAGATTACAATATGTACCCCACTCTACATTCTGGAAAAAATGAATATATATTCTACCACCCAAAAGACTCGCCAAACTAACACATCCCTCAACACCAAATTGTGATGTTGCTCTGCAACCCAAAAACTTTTCCAGATCTAACTGTACATCTATCAGCGAATGATTATGGCAGCCTGTCTGCATAAATTCACAGCAAATTTCCTACGCAGCTCAGTAACATCATGAGCAATCAGGATTTGTACGGTGGAGCTCCCCTCAGATAGAATAAATGCTTCTATCTATGCGTGTCTCTTGCTATTTTTGCAGAACATTGCCTGCCATGCCTTGAAAACTGGAGCTTCGGGATGTAAAAAAACTCAAAACCTTGCATATCATGGGTTCACATTGCAATCAATCATAAACGGATCATCCCTCGGCAGGTACTTCTTCCAGTATTTCCTGTACCGGCGTATCCCAAGTTCCAACCAGGGTTTCATGTTGCCATTGTAGTGCAATATGGCAGCTTTCTTTATAGCACCATGAGTGAGTCCATAGTCATGACCCAGACCAAATTGGACCCACTGGCCTTCAATAGGATGGATCAGATCTTGAAAAACAAGTAGACCTGCAGGTAGTGTTGCAGCTCTCCAGGAAGCTTCTGACTCATGTTGCATCTGTTAAAGGTAATACCAAAACAGCTTTGTCAGATCAAGAGTTTACAAACTCCTGGTTTAACAAGTTAAACACATAAGCATTAAAGAAGCGGGCTGGCTAACTTCTAGCAACCACAATATGCTACTGCCTACTTGAAGCTAGGAAACTAAAGTGTAAGAGAGGTTATGGCTCTAGAATTTTAAATTGATTTAAGGGGTACAGAGTACACGCATATATATAGGCCAGGCTTTGGATTGGTTTATGGAAACATGACCAATCACAGATATCCTTGCCTTGTCTCTAATCATCTAATAAATATACAAGAGGTATAAGCTATAGCCTTTGGCCCAAAAGGCTCAACCGAGCCTGGTCTAATTACTCTAACATAAGGAAAGCGATTACTGATGCATCCATTACAAATAATTGAAAATCCCACAATTGAAATATACATGAAAATGGCAACAGTTAATTATCGATATTAAACTAACCTTCTTTTGTATCCGCTGATGAATTCCAGTGACATCATGTTCCCTCCATTTATCAAGATCAATAACAGTCACCCCAGACATCCATATGCACGAACTGGAATTATAGGGGAAGTCATGCAAGTATGCCCTGAGTTGATCGAATCTTACTCGACAAAACTGGACAGCACCAATCACTTTTCCTTTTAGGTCAAGGTTCCACAGGAGCGACAAGTCTCTCTGGACTATAGTATCATCTTCCAGGACGATGACCCTTTTAAGACTGCTAAAGAATTCAGGAAGCACGAACAAGGAGTGCCCAAACATTGAAATATATTCAGTTCTCCGAAGGGTGTTTAGCGTTGGAGCATTGCTATGGGAGGTGATGCGGAACTCCTCAGATATTGATAGTTGTTCAACTTTCCCATTAACCAAATTCTTCAGTTGAAAATGCTCAAAATTAAGGACATTGACAGTAGCTCCCTTGTAAGCATTTCTGATGAACCAGTTCTTAAATGCATAGAAGTTCTGTGGATCAGTAACAAGATGGAAAACCATATTTACCGATTCCTGCAAAATTATGAGTGAGTGAAACTATGCAGACTTTCAAAAGAATAATAGTACAACATAGTATACAATAATATACCTCAGAATTTATCACAGTTGAGTTGACAGTCATGGCTGATGCAAGAAGGTTGGTGGAGAAAATAATGTAGTGCCGGAATGCAGGATTCTCAAGCTTCTCTGCGCCTGAATGCCCTATGTCAGCTGAGGACTTGAAGTAGTCAACTGTCAATCTCATTGAAAGGCAGTGGAGGCTCTTGGGTAATGTCTGAACTCCAAGCCTGTAAAGATAAGCACTCTGTCTTGCATGAAAAAGAGCTTCATCTTCGGTCATATCAAGCAACTGTTTTAGCTTTTTCTCAACATTAGTGCATTCTACGGCACATGATTTTGCTGCAGCAATTATCTGGTCCATCTTGGCCAAATTGACTCCATGACTTCAAAAAATAGCAACAAAGATTCATTATAGTGGCCTATTCAAGGAATGCACTAAAAATTGTTCTTTGAAAGTCAGATTGAATAAGATCATAAAAGAGATTGTCAGAAATATCAACTGACAAGCACACTCATACATTCAACCCAGACCACCACCATTAATGACAAACTAGCATTCCCAAAATCGCATATAGATTACATGTTCAACCAGACTACATATCAACAGTAATGAGGGTTCAAAATATGCAAAGCATATAAAACATAAAAATAATAATGTGAACTAACAACACAATCTGAGGTGACAGGCTACTGGACCATTGTGGTAACAAGACTGCTTGTCCTTGTGTATTGTTACTACCAGCCGGCGCCTCTGACTCAGGTAACGCTGTCAATAAGACAGCTTCTATTGTCTGCATATGACTATATGAGCATATCACACTATTATAATACTAGGAAGCAACAGGTGCAAAGGCAGAATGATGAAACTATAACTAGCTACAGTTAACTCAATAGCTTGCAATCGCGTTTTACAGCAATGGTCAAAAGCATCAATCCAAAGTCCAAACACTTCTACTTGAGCAAACTTCTGGTCCTTGAAGTTGGCTGTATACTTGTATTGTTTGAACAAATAAGTTATGTTACAATTCGAAGTGAAAAATGAAGAAAGTAATGTCTTAATGTCAAACTTACAATTTAGGAAGATCATCATCTGATATGGCTTCACTAAGCATATGCTCAAGTTCTTGGATATTTTGTTTCATTTCACGTGAAAGCTTTTCCATGCCGTCAAGTTTCAAAATGCTTGGATAGTAAGCTCTTGCAACAAAGAGCTGATCTTTAAGTCTCTTCACTGTAGAATCCTTCATGACCTCCTTATGTTCTACAGACCAACGACAATAGCTTCCAAATTGAACCTGGCAGAATGCTCCATTCTCATCACCAGGTAAACCTTGTTCAAAGTTGTCCTTCAAATCAATGTTAGTAATCTGCAGAAGTAGGGCTAGAAAGATCAGGCAACACGAAAATATCATTCACACCAGGTAATATATGAAACCTTTGCTTGTAAATGACACCCAAACAGATTCTGATAAATACTATCACAAGATTTCACATCTGCATTTTCTATTGGTGGCTCTTACATTGGGCAGCATAGAACATTCCAAAGTTGTAGCTTGTTGGATAGGGGGAGCTGCATATTAAATAAGTATTAGACAAAATATTGTCATTTTTCAATATTTCATTTACGAAAGTGACTGAAAAGAAACCTACCTAGATGAATTGAGATATCTTCATTAAATTTGCCAAGCTCTGGTTGGCTGCCAATAACCTTGTCAGATGGACTGCCATTTGTGTCTGTCACGACCTGTTAGACAAATAGAAAACTTATAGCAAGATAATAACAACAATGAAACAAGTGTTGATATATAAACAAGAGTTATGAGACAACATGAATCACGTTACTTGGATAATCTTCATTCCAAATAAGCATTTTATATAATAAATATTGAAAAATCACCAAAATATTGTATAGTACAACTATTTGAACAGTTACAACAATTGGTCACCCAACACAGAGGTTATATCATTATTGCTTTCCCTGTTGTAAGACAAAGCTAATCATCTAACATTCTAACACTACTGGCCAAGCCAGAACAAGCTATATTTATGCTGCATTTCAAGTAAGCCAACCAGTGAAAATTTCACAGTAATACCAAAATAAAGCAAAATGGTTTTTGATATCAAATAATCCAATGGGGATTGAATTCCAAGTTCCCACTTAAATCCCACAGAAGCTTTTAGCTTTTCTTTTCTTTCAGCGAGCTCATACTTCACACTGGTAGCCCAAAATTAATCAAGCAATAAACCCGCAAATGACAATACAAGCACCGATTCAGGAAACAGGCTGCAGTCCAGCCAGTATACCAGAGCAGACATTTTCCAGGTAGTAACAAATGCCACTAGCATGACTAGTTCTCTGCTGAGCATTATTTATAGTGGCTGCATTAGGTCATCACTAGATAATTTCTAGCACCTAAGGCAAAGGGCTTAAAAGCTCTCCCAGGCCCCAACAATCATGCATAGATTGTTACCAAGAAAATTAACTCAATCTTAACAGTAACTCACAACATTCATGAACCAAACATGAAATGCATGCATTTGATAAATGGAAGTAAAATTCTAGCCACAGAATTACTAACAGTTAATAATCATTTGAGATCTGGAGTACCAAGGAGAAAGAAGTAATACTTTAGTTGATGGCTTGCATAAATGTCAGTAAAAAGAAGTAAAGATCACTAAATCATCAACACTGAAAAATTGAGAACTGAAAGTACTTCCACTTCAACACATCCACGAGGCTTCAGCTGAAGACTGAACAAACACATGGCAGGAACTGACAACAAGCATGCTGGGAAAGTTCACGCACAAACAAATGATAATGCAATTGCAGACCTTCGAAGTAGGCGGTACAAACTCCTTCACGGTATTGTTAACTTGCGAGCTGTCATTTTCCTGGAGAAAGCAGCCATCAGTGTGACTAAATATTTTATTCCAACTGAGATCATCATTGACCGAATCTAACAAGATACGCAGTACGCACACACGCCTAACAACACCCGTCCACCCCCCACGTGATTGGGATCTTTGTAGGAATGGAACAAAAGATAACCCAGAAATGCTAGTGATTAGGAGTTGAGGAGTCCTACCTCCGACGGAACCTGCGGCCAAGTACCACCCTCGCTGCCGTCATAAACCTATACGGCAGCAATGTAGCGCAACGCTTAACAAGCACCGAATTAGAGTAAACATAAGCTATTCAGATAATCAGATTCAATCGACACTCACCGACACCGCGCTTTCGTCGACCAAGTACACTGCAGAGACCAAAAAAACCAACAGAATTGGGGTAAAAACAACGGGTAACCAGTTGAGGTGCCCCGAGATTGTGCTCGCGCCCGCGAACTGAACGGAATGCCTGGATCCGGGACGCGAGCGGAATTGCGAGGGAGTAAGAAGAAGGTAAGGTTTTGGGGGTAGGGAGTAAGGTACGGACTTGAGGGGAAGCGCGTGTGGAGGCCGAGGAGCACGGCGAGGGGCACGACGACGGAGAAGAAGAGCAGCGCCAACGCGGCCCCCGTCGCCGCCACGCACCGCCACCGACGCTTGCCAGCTGGCGCGGCGGTGGCGGCCGCCGGTCCCAGGCCCTTCATCCCGCGCGCCGCACCACCCGGAGCAACGGTGTTGGCTGGCCGACGGCGGTAGCTCTAGAAATCAGGCTGGAGCAGCGGGAAGCCGCCAGTAGCTGTGTCTTCTAGAAGGCCGCCACGGCAGTGTCCTGGAGAAGGCGGCGGCGGTGAGGGCGTCCGAACATGCTCGTGCGCGGTGTCTGGCGGTCTGGCCTCTGTGTTCGTGCGGCGCTGCAGCGAATCGCCCCCGTTTGCAAAAATTTTGCATTTTAATTATTAATTTTCATTTATTTATTCTCTTTTTTTCCTTTTTACTGTGCCTTCTTTGTGCTGAGAGCCTCGCTGGTTAGGCAACACAGCCAGCGCAAAAAATTTTAAGTAATAGGTAGACGCTAGCTAAAATATGAGCAACCACATTACAACATCTACTAACATGAATAAGTAAAGTCAAAAATAATATATAATAAAATTACTGTTGGCTGATTTATTATGAGAGAAAAACACTGTTGGCTGGCAGAAAAAGTATGGCTACAATAAGGATGCACCTAGACATCACTATTTCTGATATTATTTTTGGCCTCCCAAATATCAAATAATCAAATAGCCATTGCTTGACAAAGGAGAAGTTCTTTAGGCGCCTTGTTAAGCCACATCCTTTCTTTCAATTCTCTCTAAATTTTAGCAACGTATTGGAAAGCAAGGAAAGCATGTTCTAGAGTTTGTTCTCTGCCGACTAAAAACAAGTGTCAGGTGCCGCGACATGTCTCATTTTCAATTTTTGTATTGGTTTATTTTCGAATGTCCAGATATCCGCATATCTGAAACCCATTTATAATCCTTGATTTTTCAAAACCGATCTCATTTTCACCAAAAAAAAATTATAGAAACAGAAACAGGAGAAGGTTTCTCCATCCATTTTCATACCTAGTCCTAATTATCCTCCTATGGGCTCGTTTATTTATGGTCATTTCTGGTCAGAAATAGTTTTTGGTGAAGATTGACTATACAAATTACACTAGCATTCCTGATAGAAATAGTTCCTGATCACCATTCCTGCCAAACGAACGCACCCTAAGTGGAATTGAAAGATTCCCTACACGACCACCTACCACCTCCTCACTATCCCTCTAGGCCCCAGTAGAGAGTGCATCCTATATCCAATCCAAACCTTGCTTCCCTTCTCCAATATGAGCGAGAGTACTGTTTATTCCATCATACGATGAACTTATAGATTTCAAATGCGAAAAATAAAAGATTGCTGGGGTTGAGGATCTTCGTTCCTCAAGGCTCGAGATGAGTAACAAACCCAAAATTCTAAGATCAAGGGTAAACACAGCGAAGGAAAGTACAAAATGTGTAATCACGGTAGAAGATGCATATATACGCAAGGGCTCACTGGTGTAGATATAAATGGTGAGGTAAAGTCATATATAACTCCCATTACAATGATTTTTTTTTTCTGAGAACCCCATTACAATGATTTCAGAGGGCATCTCATCAAGGTTACATATATGATATATTCATGCGTTCGTTCCCATCCGGCTGACCCCAGCCGACGTTCCTTGTTCCCCTTCCCCTCCCTACGCTTCTTTCGTCTTTGTTCTTTTGAGTTTGAGTTTGAGCTGAGGGGCGCACGCGCGGCCCGGCTACTTAATTATTTTCGCCAAAGCAAAAGAAATTCCTCAGGAGCAACACACAGGAATCCGAACACGAGGGGCCGGGGGCCTGCTTGGTCATTTTAGCGCGCGGCGGAGTAGGACGGCGGCAGCGGCAGCCCCACGACCTTGCCGCAGCGGAGGTCGTTGTCCGGCATGTTGTACTCGTCGCGCAGCGAGTGCTCCGGCGAGATGACGCTGATGTAGAACTGCTCCCCGAGGTAGTAGCGCTCCCAGATGTTGGACCGGACGCTCCACATGCCCGCGTTGTCGAACGTCAGCATAATCGCCGTCCATGACCTCGGGTACACCTGGATCGTGTGCCGGCTCACCGCGTCCAGCAGGTTGTACGTCACCCTCGCCTCCGGCGACCACTGCCCAGGCCCCATCCTACAGATATATATATAGCATCATGCATGTCATGGCTCAAATGTATATACTTGCTCACAAAAAGGAGGAAAAAAAGGAATTGATGATGAGCAGCACCCGACGCCGAAGAAGGCGTAGCCGTCGAGGTGGATGGAGTCCAAGCTCTTCTCGGGGTTCTCGAAGACGATCTCGATGAAGGTGCGGAACTCGGCGGTGATGACATTGGGGACGACATGGAGGGGTCCGTTCACGGCGGGGGGCACGTCGCCCATCTGGTTGTAGCTGAACACCCCGTCGGTGACGTTGAAGTACTCGGCGAGCTTCACGGGGGTCTCGGGGTCCCTGTGGGAGACGCCATTGAAGCCGTACCGGAGCTTGCCGTCGATGTGGCCCCTGGAGACCATGACCCTGATGGTGCGTGTGATGTTGATCTGGCCGTAGTGGTAGGAGCCCTGCGGGTTGGGCCGCGCCGCGCTGGACGTCAGGTTCCACCGGATCGACCTCGCCTGGTTGATGGACCACGCCCAGCCCGCCGGCGGCTCGGGCATCTCGGCCGGCGGCGGCGCGCTGGAGCCGGCGTAGCGGACGACGGCCCTGGCGGACTTGGCGTCGTGGATGAACCGCGTGGACGCCACCATGTAGTAGTCGCCGGGCTTCTGGTCGGCGGTGACGAGCACGGAGAGGCAGTGGCCGACGTGGACGTCGAGCGAGTCGTAGACGTCCTGCAGGGTGTGGGAGCCCTCCAGCTCCACCAGCGTCATGTGGTGGCCCTGGATGCGGAAGTTGAGCGACGCCTTGATCCCGGTGTTGCAGACGCGGAGCCTGTACGTCTTGCCGGCGTCGAACGTGAAGAGCGGCGCCGACTCCAGGTCCTTGCCGCCCTTGCCGTTGATGACCACGCCCGCGGGGCGGCCCACGCTCTTGCCGGCGTCGAGCTGGCGGGCCAGGACCTCGTGGTCCTTGGTGTACCAGTCGCCGATGAGCACGACGTGGTCGTTCTCCGGCGGCGGCTGGTCGAAGGGGACCGGGATGAGGAGGCGGCTGTACACGCTGATGCCGCCGTAGCCGCCCACCGCACGCTGCATGCCCATGGACGGGAAGTAGTAGAAGCTGCCGATCTGGTCCTTGGGCTGCCACTTGTACATGAAGTTGGTGTTGGGCAAGATCGGGCACTGCGTCCCTGGCATCCCGTCCATCCACGAGTTCTTCCGGTGCTGCATCCCGTTCCTGTACGGTAGGTGTCGTGCAATTAATTACTGCAAATGAAATGCATGCATGCATGCACAGCTTACCAGGTGAAGAGGAGCGGGTGGTCGAGCTGGTTGAAGACGTTGATGACGATGTTGTTGTTGGAGGTGCAGTTGATCCTGGGTCCGGGGAACTCGCCGTTGATGAGGATGACCTTCTGGGGCACGCCCAGCAGGGACTTGGTCCCGTACGTCACCTTCCACTCGAAGAACAGGTACGGGTCCTCGGCCCGCGCCACCAAGGCCAGCGCCGACAGCACCAGCAGCAGGACGCCGGCGGCGGCGGCAGCGCGCGTCGTCGTCGCCATGTCTCTCCTCGCTTGTTGCTCCACCCGATCGAGCACGCACGCACGTGCCTGTACCAATCGATCAGCAGCAGCTAGCTCTCGCGCGGCGCGCGGCGGCGGCGGCCGGGCCGGGGCGCTATGCTCTAGTGTGGTGGTGGTGCGGCTCTCTCTTGAAGGATGTAATGAGGAGTTTGTTGCGGGTGAGATAGAGCTATTCTACGAGGAGGCCATGGAAGACGTCCCGGGTGGTGGTAGGGGTCAGGTGGAGGCCGGTGGATAACCGGGGAGGCTTCGGGTTGACGAGGGGACGCCGGGGCGGGGCTTTAAAGCGCCAACGGGCGGTGCTCGATCGTTTAGGACATGCTGGCCCCATGGCCCCCGAAGTGGCAGGTCGCGCGCGCGGGGCGGGCGGATTCGTCGCGCGTCCGCCCGTTCGCCACCGCGTCCTCTGCCCCTCCCATTTTCCTTTTCTTTTTCGTTTGTTGCCGTTGCCGGAGACCGAGACGACGATGAGCTGGACGTACGGCAGCAAATTTCTAACGCTGAGGAAAATGTGACTTTTTTTCTTTTTAATAAAAGGACCAAAAAAACAGAACAAATTTCTAGGCATGTACAATTCGTCGTATCATGATACATTGGAAGTAGCATGGTAAAATTAAGCTCAAGGAATTAAACCAATGAATATACACGTGACGTGATGACATACAAAATTATACAAATCTACAATGCATCTCGCAACCTACTTGATTATGCAACAACAACTGAAGTCTGGAACTGGAAGTCTACTACTACTACTTGGGCTTCACCTCGAAGTAGGGCATGTAGTCCGACGCGTTGTCCCCGTACGAGCCTCTGGTGATCTCGGTGTCGCTGTACGGGTGCGACCGCGCGCCGCCGCCCGCGCCGTCGAACTCGTTGGCGGAGGAGTTGGCGGAGCTGGTGGCCCCGCCGCCGTCGGCGCCGGCGACCTCGTTCTGCAGCATGGCCTCGATCTCCTTCACCACCTCGCCCATGGCCGGCCGCGCCGCCGCCGACTCGTCCACGCACCGCATCGCCAGCTGCACGAACCGCCGAAACCCGGCGGTGCGCGCGTTGTCCCGGATCGCCGGGTCGAGGAGGCCCCGCAGCCCGTAGTGGTCGCGGTCGTTGGCGTCGATGGCCATCCTCACCTCGCGCACGATGTACTTGCCGCTCTCGATCGGCTGCCGCCCGCTCACCAGCTCCAGCATCACCACCCCGAAGCTGTACACGTCGCTCTTCTCCGATAGCTGCTGCGTCATATAGTACTCCGGATCTAGGTAACCCTACAGGCAGCATCGTCCACCAAATTCACCACATTGCTTAGGTAAGTTTTAATGATAATTTTAATTTTTTTTTAAAAAATCGCTATGTTCGTTTGAGTTTATCTGTCAAATTTGTCATTCAAAACATGGTTGACTAGCAGAAAAAGTACAGCTTATAAGACAAACGAACGAGCTCAGGTAGGTTCCTAGTAGTATGATGTTTTCATTGTGACTCACCAGCGTTCCTTTCACTTGAGTGGAGACGTGGCCCTTCTGGGTGTCGGCGACGAGCTTGGAGAGGCCGAAGTCGGCGACCTTGGCTTTGAGGTGGTCGTCGAGGAGGATGTTGGTGGACTTGACGTCCCGGTGGATGATAGGCGGGTCGGCGAGCTCGTGAAGGTACGCAAGTCCCCTCGCTGATCCGAGCGCGATCCTGAGCCTCTTCTTCCAGTCCAGGTACGTTCCTCTCACTGCATAGGCCGTTCACGCGTACAGATTTGAATGATCAAATTGATGCTTTGATTACAATTGAGAGATGGAAAATTTGTGAAATGTTATATATGGGGTGCGGTGGTTTTGCCAATGTACGTACCTAACAGGTTCTCTCTCAGCGTTCCGTTGGAGACGTACTCATACACCAGCATCTGCTCCCCTTGTTCGTAGCAAAAGCCTATCAGGCTCACCAGGTTCCTGTGGTGAACCCTGGACAGCAGCTCGATCTCGTTCTTGAACTCCACCACACCTTGCATTGATCCGCGCTCCGCTCTCTTTATGGCGACCCGCGTTCCATCAACTAGTGTTCCCTTATACACCTTTAAAATTTACCAGTTTTGATATTTGTGAGTTGCCTGAATGTATTGTGAAGAATAGGCAGATTTACCTATAAGACTGGATCATTTTTATCCAAAATGGTTTCTTTAAGCAAACCAAACAGCTTGTTGTTTTTGTTTGATACCTTTCCATAGCCTCCTGAGCCTATCTCATGGGTGTCTGAGAAATTGTTGGTGCAGGTCTTCAGTTCATTCAGAGAGAACAACCTTGCTCCTTTGAGCTGTGGAGCCCCTCCACTGTCTTTGTGAGAAACTCCCCATGAAGCTGTTATTTTGGAACAAAGTTCAGTTCAAATCTGATGTTAGTATTATTCTTTGTCACAGGTGATTTTTGTTACTACTGTTTGCAAACTATGACATGTCCTTGGTTAAAAAAAAGCAACAACGAAAATCATGGTTACGTTCTAAAAGCTTCTGCAATGAATCTCTTGCACAACACTGTCAGTAAACATAACAGGAATCGAAATGCACACAAGTCCTTACCGAAAGGGTCAGTTCGTCCTGTCACTTCCTTAACCCTTCTTTTCTGTCGCAATGCAAATAATACCATGCCAATGAGGGCAATCACAAGAAGTCCACCGGCTACCGCAATTCCAGCGATAGCGCCAGTACTGATCTGTGATTTCTTACTACCACTAGAAGCAGCACCTGACACAGAAAGTCACACAGTGAATTTCATACCACCATACTAGTTGCTCCAAAAAATAAATCATAATACTTGAATACATATTGGGCTTTTTGATGGTAAAACTAAAGTACCTGCCAAAAGAGCGTATGTGTCTGCAATGAAGTAATAAGGTCCAAAATTTGGTGGTGGTTTGTAAGTCTGGTTGCTCAGATCAAAGCCTATCCGTATCAGATCCGGCACGCTGAAGGATGCAGCAGTCGATGGAAAAAGCGCCACCTGAATCTGGAGGTAGTTGTCACTGTTGAAGTGAATGTCTGAGAGGGATACAGAGCCATCACGTAGAGATAACTGCTGCGTGAGGCTTGTCTCCAGCTGCTGAAAAGTGGCGCTGTTTGTCAGGTCCGTGAACAAGGGCGCTCTGAAGACCATCTTCCCGGCGTAGGGATAGGCGCAGCCGCAGTTTGCAGGGTTCAGACTCTGGTCACTGGAACATGAATCTGTAGAGGAACATTTGCTCAGGCTGGTGTTGTATGCAATCATGCTCTCCTGCTTGAGGCTGCAGAAGGATTTTAAATCTGGGTCCTGGCAGCCTGGATTCCCGACTAGCCTGTATTCAGGTTTGGCAAACAAGAAATGAAGTCTTTCTGAATTGTTTGGGTGGAGAAAGAAGCAACTTTATGGCTCTCGGGGCTGAGTGTTTCTTACACTAGAGTCTTGTTGTAGCTTGGGGTGACATTGGCAGCGACAATATTGTTATTCATGAGATTAATAGTCTGCAGTTGTTTGTTGATGTTGCCCGTGACCTCAAGGGTTCCGTTGAACGCGTTGTTGTTCAGTACACTGTTTGATCAGTGACGAAAAAGGTTAGCATGATAAAGTTTCCCCCCTTATGAAACATGTTGTTTAGTATATAAGTTGCCAGAACATTACACTTGCTGCAGCTGGGGCAACGTGAAGAGACCCTTGGGGACCACGCCAGAGAGTCGTCCAGAAGATATTGACCTGTGAGATCAGAAGATAACACGGTGAGTTAGCTATTGATATAGCGATGGTGATTTAAAGAGCAAATAGTCTAAGATAACTCACACTGAGGTTAGCGATGTTAAAGTTGAGAACCAGTTTGGGGCTACTGAAACGGCAAAGGAGTTGTTGCTTAAATCCCTGGTTATGAAGCAACCAATTCGTCAGTAATTATCCAGAAATTGGTATGATCCGACAAAGCAGCATGGTATCACTACAGTTAGTTTCTTACACGACATTTAATTGGGTCATGCTGCTTAGATCTGGCAGTGATCCAGTGAGCTGGTTGCTGGCCAAGTTCCTGCAGAATGTCACATTTTTAATAAAAAAATGGTGCTGGGTGCCAGGACTGTTGCTGATTGTTTAAGATCATGGGCCACTTACAGCTCATTTAGATTGACCAAGTTGCTGATGTTAGGAGGAATTGCTCCCCGAAGACTGTTCCTATCTAGTCGGCTGTGAAAGATGCAAATCGGTCAAAGAGGAAGAATATAATAGAACAGTGTTCGTTGAAAAATATTGAATTTCCACAGATTCTAAGATACTTACAGGACTTGGAGTGTTGAAACGCCCCCTAGCTCCTCTGGTATTGAGCCAGTTAATTGATTGCTATCGAACAATCTAACAAAGGTACCAAGATGAGTTAGCAGGGCATGTTTTATTGATGTCATGTATGAACTATAAACTGAAAGTCCGGCAATCCCTTACACGTGAATCAAACTCATATTGGAGTTGAAGAGGCCTGTAAGTGTTCCAGACAACTGGTTCTTGTTGAAATGACTGTTCATGTATCAGAAATTAGAAGCATTTAAAGCAAATGAAACGGTGGTATGGATACATTTTGATCTCGCTTAATTGACCAAAAGCACAAATTAAGATCGATATCACTTACAAGTGCTTCGTGTGGATAAGTTGGTCAAGCCCTGGTGTATTTGCTGTTGTGACCGGGATAGATCCAGTGAGCTGATTATCAGCCAGATCCAACCAGAAGAGACTTGAGAGTAAACCAAGTTGAGGGGGTATTGTGCCTGTAAACTTGTTTGAATTCAGCGCCCTAAAGAGAATGTGCGACAAAACCAGTTAACTCTGCATGCCAAATCATAAGGAGTGACAATTGAAAAAAAAAACCCCTATTGAAGCAGGCTAGTAATTACAGGAATGTGAGCTTCTGTAGGTTGCCGAGTTCCGGTGGAATGCTTCCTGTGAAGCTACAGCCTGCCAGGATCCTGTCAAGTATAGTCCAATTAAGCTTTGGTGATTTTTGTGTGCGTTGGATAAGGAAAAGCAGGATCGAAGATGAAGAGTAATGTAGCGCATACAGTGTGGTAAGCTCTGCAAGGTTCCCGATTGTAGCAGGCATTCGACCATTCAGACCGATGTTGAAGGAAACATCCCTGCAAGTGCTTATGTTGTGAGATAGAACACCCTTTCCTCTCTTAGAAATTTACTGTACATTATCATTTCTGTCACATTATTATAATATAGGTATAGGTTCGTGTATATACTCAAGAACGCAATTATGGAAAGCGTGCCGGTCAAACTAGCTCAAATTTAACCAAATTTATAGAAAATAATATTAGCATTTATATTTTCAAATAAATTCATTATAAAAATATATTATATAACTAATCTAATGATACTTATTTTGTTTCATAAGTGTTAGTAATTTTTATATAATTCTAGTCAAAGTTTAAATTGTTTGACTCCTTGGGATGTGATAATTGCATTGTTTTATGGACCGAAGGAGTATATATCTTTGTTTAATTATTTTTTTGGTAACCTGGCCTTATTAACAAAAGAACCTAGAGACCAACTAGCTAATCCATGGTAATGATACTTTACTGGTAGATTATTAGTCACAACCAACAATCTGCCAAACTTGAATTGGTCAGCATGAGCTGGACAGGTGAAGCCCGAAGAAAGCAGAGTTTGCAAGGTAGCTACAAGCCTAGATGCAGAAGTATTCAGCGCTCTGACCAATTCAAAATCTTTCTAACCCTGAATCGTCTGAAACACTGAAACGCAAACGCTTCACGCCGGGTGGGTATAGCCATGGCGCCTTGCAGCAGCTAGCGATTGTGATTCGGGAAGAAGTGACTTACAGGTAGACGAGCTGGGTGAGCTGTCCGATGCTGTCACTGAGCGTTCCCTGGATGTTGACACTTGACAGCCGCCTGCAAACAAGGCACGTCACGGACAATGGTGAAATTCAGACCCATTTCCATTCAGTGATGAGGTAGCCTCGCATGGCAATTGGCAACACGCGGTGGATCGATTCGATAAACAAAGGAAGGAAGGAAGGAAGGAAGGAAGAAGGAAGGAAGGAAGGTGCGCAGCGGCACGGCCATGGTGGCTTGCATGCCTTGGCAGTCGGCACTCACAGCGATGTGACCCTGCCGTTGTTGCACATGACGCCGTCCCAACCCCCGTCGCAGGGGTCGCTCGCCGAGGACCAGCTCGACGGGGCGTTCGTCCATTGGCTCTTGAGCGCGTTGAGAGCAGAACCTGCGAAAACAAGCCTTTTTTCAGTTCAGGGTTCAGAAGAAGGGCAGCAAAGAGAGGTTGGTTGGTAAGAGCAGAGACCAATTTTGGATCAAAATCGTCCTGTCTGGTTAATAGTTTCTGGGCTCGCATCATCTTTAATTCCCTCGTAAATAAAACCCGATGAAAACGGAAATGGAAGGAGGCAAGCAGCAGAGTTGACCGCCGTACTAACCATCTTGTGAGTTGATGGCGCAGAAGCCGGCAGGAGCGCTCGCCGCCAGCACCACCAACGCCAACAGCAGCGCCGTCGACGTGACCCGCCGCCGCGTTGCCTCCTCCATCCTGCTAATTAACCACCGACGGCGGGCGATGAGAGAGGTGCACGTACGTACGCCGGAGCACCCGGCCTCTTTCTTCTCTCTGGCCGGGGAGACGACTCTCCTCCTCCTCTCTCTCTGTCGTGGCAAGACTAGCTATTAAGGAAGACAGAGCTGTGTCTCTCTCTCTCTGCCGTGGCAGCTGGCAACACTAGCTAGGCCTTGTTTAGTTCCGAAAAAATTTCGGATTTCGCTACTGTAGCATTTTCGTTTTTATTTGATAAATATTATCTAATCATGAACTAACTAATATCAAAAGATTCGTCTCGCGATTTACAGACAAACTGTGTAATTAGTTTTTATTTTCATCTATATTTAATGCTTCATGCATGTGCCGCAAGATTCGATGTGACGGAGAATCTTGAAAACTTTTTGGATTTTGGGGTGAACTAAACAAGGCCCTACTAGCTAAACGGGGAGAGAGAGAGAGAGAGAGAGAGAGAGAGAGAGAGCGAGCGAGCTGTGCTGCGCAACTTGTACAAAAATGCTCCCTCCCCTCCGCACGTCCACGCGAACGACCGAGCCGCGCTGCGGTTCATCAATATTTGAGCCGGCGGGGCACCAACCGCCTCTTTATCTTCTTCTTCTTCTACCTCCCGAGGCCCCAACGCGGGCGCGGCTTCTGCGTAGTGCGTCGGAGGGAAAGGGAAGAGGTCAACCCAAGCAAATGGCGAGCGGAGGCGCGACGCGAGCCCCATGCGTTCAGAACTCCGGCGTGATTAAAAGCAATAATAATGCGCAGCGGCTAGCAGCCCCCGGTCAAAGGGGGTAGGAAATTCGACGCAGTCGGGAGCAAACCCCCAATTAACGCTGATGCCAGCACTTTTTTTTTTTTGCTTTTGCGACTGTTGGTGGCAGGTAGCTTTCGCAGCCGAACCGGGGCTTAATTGCGATTAGCGCGTCGGCCCTCCTCCTCTTGCGATCTCTTTTCGTATGTTGCCTTCAGCTACGTAGCAATATATATAGGAGGGTAATGATATCCATGGGTTCTGTGGATGCTGCTGATGCCCTTCAGCTACGTCCAACCAACGGCCGCTAGCGTCTTGTTTAGAACAGGAGTAAAGTAGTAGTACTAGCTTACGTTATTATATTTTATATAATCTATCTATATCTATGTAATCTAATTGAAGGATTGGGGGCAATGCGCAGCAGTCCGGTTCGTATTATATATTATATATAGTAAGTATGTCCTGCAGTTGACATGGTAACGTTGCTGACGGACGACGACCGTGACAAAGGTGGTTGAGATTTGAGAATTATTACACTAGGTAGTATGCCCGTGCGTTGCTACGGGATAGATAAATTTTTATACTAAAAACACACAGATCGCACGATAAAAAAACAATATTACGAAATTGAATATTGCCGTTAAAAGTGACATCACTTGTTGTCCATGGAAGCCATCAAATATGGGGCAAAAGCTCAAAATTCATAACAGGATGTGATTAACTGTTTGTCTTGCGCAACCAAAATGAGTTCATGTTCCAAATCACTTCTTGGAACTCATAAAGGAATGCATGGATCTGGGTACTGTAGAGTTACCAATTCAACTGGTACCTGGTTGATAGGTAGCAGCACACATCATTTCCTCAAAAAGTAGAATTATCACAATGCAACCAATTTTGTGTTATATTCAAGTACAATGAATTAAGCTTCTTGTATTCCTAAGTTCTATACGACAATCAAGTCCTAATTAGATTGTTAAGGGCAGAATTTCAACCCATGTGATATTTTCGATCCACGCTATGTTGGGCATATAAGAAACTACACAACCTATATGGCACTACATAGGGAAGTTTGTGCACCAGCATAATAAATATACTGATAAATAACTGAGCACAACCATCTTAAAGTGCAGTGGAAATTGCAAGCTGCTCGACATCAATGCATAATGACACAAGTGTTTTGTCCATTGTCACTACCTAAAACTTGAACGAAGACCCTACTGCAGCTCATCACCTGCATGGAAGTTAATATCTTTGTATCCTTTTGTGCAGATACTACCTCAGACAAACTATCTACTTAAACACAGTATCTTAAACTGACCAGTATTGCTGACTTCTGACAACCAAAATCAAGTGTAAAAGTGGACACGATCAATGATGAATTGTTTGCTACATGCTAAGCTATTATTTTTGTAGTGCACTTTCTACTCCTTAATGAAATACATGCTAAAAAATTAATTGTTTACTACAGGTTTTTAAAACAGACATGCGCTAATTATAAGCGACAATGTTAATCTGAAACCTATGCTAATCATATCAGGCCATATTTCTAGAATTGAGACAACTCCATATCCAAGAGCATGTTAGACCACATTTCAAGATCTGAGCCAAATCAGTACCCAAGATGATAAGAATTGCTCTTTTCTTAGTACTGCTTGAAATTCCAAACTATTTGATGAATGTAAATTTCAGAATAAAATACCAGCCATACTAACCTCCATGGATATAAGGCTGTGGTACTTAACGCAACCCTGTAGAGAAGCACAAAATAGTTTAGAATGAGCAAAAAGATATTTACATGTTGTTGTCACTTCATAAATTGCAGAGATGGAAAATAAAAAGGAAATTCTGCTAGATATGTCCATCTGAAATCCTATTGATATAAGTGCCTCATTCACAGTAGTCATATGTTCATTTGAAATAAGAAATAAAGGATAGATCAATCAATCCTATTTCACTGTTATACAATAGGAGATATGGACTAAGCTTTTTAACTTGATACACCTGAATGGGAAATAACATAGTGAACATATATTGAAATGTTAGATAAAGCAACACTATTTTAGGTTTTCAGCACATGCTAAGTCTAATTTTCTGTTGAGATTCTGTACTGCCCATGCTGCCTGGATTGCTTCAAGCCTAAGATTGCCCATTGCCCATATATTATCTGAAACCACCAAAGAACATTCACTCAAGGCAGCTTAAATACTTATGAAGGAGCTAATGTGCTTATCAGACAGTGGCAAGATGTCAAAGGAATATAGTGACTGAATCAACAAAAAATAGTATATGCTTATAGCAGTAAAATCAAAACAAAAATGGTAGATACATACCAGTAGCAACTTAATGAGTTAGAAATATGTTGTGACAAAAACAAGGCAAAAAAGATCTAACTAAAAAGAATTTCAGTTAGATTTATTTTCTTACATAACCTTAGACATCCTCCACTAACTTGATTAAACTTATTTAGGTAAATTGGACATCAGAAGATCATTCTACTTCTTCTCCAAAATAAATCATTCATCAAAACAGAATCGTTCAAACAATATAGAATGTTTGAGGCCAAATAAGAATGAGTACATTTTCCAGCAAATATGTTAGGCAAACTCCATCCTGTGGTTCATGGTATGTTGATGGAAACTGTCAGAATCTCGAAGCACTACAACACCAACCCAAAGAAAAAATTAGTGACAATAATAACCCCTAGATAGCGTATATGCTACGGAGTAAACTCAAATGAAATACACAAATTTAATTTATCTGGTACTCAAATATTAAACAAGAAGTAATATTTATATGATATTCTTGTTTATGTGCAATAGCCAATAATCCACATGATTTTGTTTTAAAATTACTCTGCGATTTCAGGTTTATGACTGTAACACCCGGCCCAGGGCTCAATAGGATTAATAGGAGACTCATACCAACAAGTTGCAACTTCTTTTCCGGAAGCCTATCTCGAAAGAACTTTAAAGTTAAGCGTGCTTGGTCTAGAGCAATTTAGGGATGGGTGACCGACCGGGAAGTACTTTCCGGGTGCGCGCGAGTGAGGACAAAGTGTGCAGAAAAGACGAAGTGTTGGTCTGTGGGGACTGACTATATCCTACAAAAGCTGCCAGATGTAAGCGGGCCTGGCCTCGTTTAAGGGGGTGAGGATGTAACACCCGGCCCAGGACTCAATAGGATTAATAGGATACTCATACCAACAAGTTGCAACTTCTTTTCTGGAAGCCTATCTCGAAAGAACTTTAAAGTTAAGCGTGCTTGGCCTAGATACTTCCCGGGTGCGCGCGAGTGAGGACAAAGTGTGCAGAAAAGACGAAGTGTTGGTCTGTGGGGACTGACTATATCCTACAAAAGCTGCCAGATGTAAGCGGGTCCGGCCTCGTGGAGGCGGGACGTTACAATGACTTTCTTAGACTTTCATGTCAGCGAGTGATATAGGAACCATATTTATTTTTAGTTGAACCAATGCAAAACGCTTTGTCATATTATAAGTTTGTTTCCTTTGAAGATAAGATACATCACTTTGTAGCCACTTGCCTAGCTTGGGCAGACTGCAGCTCGTTAGGGGATATCATTGTGCATATCAACTTGAGCTCTGGGAGGTTGCTCATACCTGTGGAAGAAGAAAACAAACAAAAACAGAGCTTGACATCTCATTGTAGCTCCAATGACACGCAAGGTTAACAAACTATAAAAGAATGTTTTTTACTCAACCGAGTATCCAAATAAGCACACATCACTGGACATAAATTTGACAAACAAATTCAAAAGATTTCAGGGGAATTTCGTCAAACATGTTACCTGCGCTAGTATGTGGAAGTCCACACGACAAAAGAAACAAATAAATACGACATCGTTCTTGTTTTGCACGCAGTCGGAGGAGTTGATGCCAGAGCCGACTTGGCTAGCAGCGTCCGGCCATGAATGGATGCTCGGCCCCAGAGCATGGGCCCCTGGACTCACTGTTGTTGGCACTCTGCTCCGCCACCGGAGCGGGCACCGGCGTGGCCGCTCGCTCGGCCACCGGAGATTGAGAGAACCGGGCACCGACGTTCGCGGCGCGGGCAGCGGGCACCGGCGCGGCCGCTCTCGCGCGGGCAACACGGCCACCAGAATCCGCGCGGGCGCGGCGCGGGCGCTCGGCACCGGAGATCGAGTGGAGCGGGCACCAGCGGGCACCGACGTTCGCGGCGTGGGCAGCGGGCACCGGTGCGGCCGCTCTCGCGCGGGCAACGCGGCCACCAGAGTCCGCGCGGGCGCGGCGTGGTCGCTCGGCCACCGGAGATTGAGAGGAGCGGGCACCGGCGTGGACGCTCGCTCGCTCGGCCACCGGAGATCGAGAGGACCTGGCACCGGCGCGGCCGCTCGGCCAGCGGGCTCACGGCGGGGGCACGGGGCGCGGCCACCGGCGTGCGCGCGGGCAGCGGGCTCGCAGCGGGGGCGCCGCCACCGGCGTGCGCCATGCGCGGGCAGCTGCGCAGATCGAGAGGAGGGAGAGAAACGTGAGCAGAGGGGATGGGGGGGCCTGCCTCTGCCCAGCTTCTCCGCGTCGATGCGGATCACGGACCTCCGCTGCCGGGCCTGCCGCTGCCGCACACGGAGGAGATGGGGGTCTGCCGTTGCCGCAGCACGGAGGTGCCGCACACGGAGGGGATGAGGGCCTGCCGCTGCCGCAGCTCGGAGGGGATGGGGGCCTGCCGCTGCCCAGGATCAGGGGTCTTTGCTTAGTGCTCACGGTGAAGATAGGAAAGGGAGAGGGGATCACGGAGGCGATGCCGGTTTCCAAAGTTGACGCTGGGAGCCGCAACGGATGCACGGGGCACGGCCGAAGGACGAAACCAAAAGCCGCACCAAAAAAAGTCCTTCTTTTAGTCTTTTTAGTTGTAGGAGATTATTACTCCTGCTGCCTCAAAAATGAATACGACTTTGAGGTTTTTTTTTTTAAAAAAAATGAGTACAACTTTGATAACCGTGTGCACGGGAGAGCGGGCAGAAGAAAAGGGAAGAAGGTCCTCATATGGAGTCGCGTGCTTGAGCAGTCCGGGAGAATGGAGAATCTGACTTTATTTTGAACAATAAAATCGTCTTGAAATTAATTAAATGTATAAGAAAAGATATGCTGATATTTATGCAAAAATCATTAGATTTGTAATGGAATGCAAACCTAATTTCCCTCTGTCTTTAAATAAATTAATTCTATGAATCTAAAGAAAAAGAGTAACATCTATGATATAAAATGAGCGTATTGTAAAAATAATATTCTATGATGTATTTAATGAAACTAGTTTAATATCATAAGTCTTTTTTCTAAAAATTCGGACAATAATTGAAAAGTTTTTTAAGATAATTCTAGAAATATATATCTAAAAAAATTTATTCAAGTATGGAGGAGTAAGTAGTAACATAATTTGATTAAACCAAGCCTTAAATATCATTCTTTGTTTTCTATCAGGGGTAAGATAATACCATGCTGTTGACGAGATGGGGAGGTCAGGTCGGCGACCGGGACCGGCCGGTCGAGGTGCCCTGCCGGATCCTGCGTTTAGTTGCTGGGGGATTATAAATACTCACGGATGGAGACGACTTTCTGATTGGAATGGGGGACTGTTAGCGTTAGTTTTTACGTACGTACTACAGGATTTTCTTTTTCGATCGGATAATGATTGGCGCTTTGATTATGACAGGGCCAGAATAGAGACACGACAGGACAGCAGCCTACAGTCCTTTTGGTCAATGCATGCTGCGCAAATTCTGCATCTAGCTAGCTTCGCGCTGATGGCGATCCTAGCGCTTTCCACACTCGCGATCAGCCGACTCTCGTTATTACTACTAGCAGTCACAACAAATCTAATCAATAAACACAATCACAGGGGCATGCATGCATGCATCTGGAAAACCCCAACCCGGTTTTGCCTGGATCTCGCTCGCGGCTGCGTCGGTCACTTGGTGCGTGTGAAATCAACAAATGCCCGTGTTGGGTGAGTTGCCCTCTGCTCTTCCCCCGCGCAGCGAAGACCGGCTCTGCCCAGGCCGCGTCGTCGGAACATCCGGCAGGGCTGCACGGTGCGCCACGGCCCCTGAAGCCGTCCGTCCATACGTCAGCCAGTGCCAACACAGTCGTTTTACTTTTACCAGGCAGCGCCTTTGTCGTTGCTCCGGTGAAAATTTCATGGGGTTAGGTAGGTATTGACGACTTCCATTCCACGTCGCGGCCGTCGCGTTTCCCTTTGCCCACAAGAAAAACACTGGCGTGGCGTGGACAAACTGCTGGCCGACAAAAAAAAAAAGGATTTGACAAATTCGACTATGTGCTGAGTAACGGACTAAGACTATCTCTAACATAGCTAACCTAAACGGAGACCTATTTCATCTTTTTGAGTCGTGAACAGTGAACGAGCAACGCATACCTAAAACTATCGTGCTCCAACAACCGAGCGCCGCTCCTCCTCCTGTCTCTCTCCGCCGAGCGCCGGTGGCCAAATTCTCCATCTCGGGCGCAGCCCTAGCCACGCTGCTGCACTGCTGCGCAGCCATAGCCGGCCACTGCGCCAGCCTCCTCTTCGGTCGTGCGCCTGCTCCTACGCTCTCCATCTCCGTCTCCGGCCCCTCCTTCTCTCCCTCTCTGCCCTGGTGCTACTTCTTCCCACTGAGCACGGTGCCTCTCCCTCCTAGATCCGGCGCCCGCAGGCGAGGAGGAGCTCAAATCCGCACCCCGTTGAGTGTCACCCGCCTCCGTCCCCGTCGAACGCTACTCGTCTTCGTCCCCATTGAGCCCACCACTACCAGCGATTTCATTTGCGTCGTCATCCCAAGAGAAAATTTTTTTGCGTGTCCATTCGTCCGGTAGGCAAAATAGGTTGTCTGTTTTTGTTCTCTATTGGGAGGTGTTTTTGGATAGGCAAAGCACTATTGAGGACCTATTTGGGGTATAGGTTGTATTGTTGGAGACAGTATAAGGCCTTGTTTAGTCTAAAAAAATTTGTAAAATTTTTTAGATTCTCCGTCACATCGAATCTTGCGGCACATGCATGAAGCATTAATATAGATAAAAAATAACAAGTTACATAGTTTATCTGTAATTTCTGAGACGAATCTTTTGAGTCTAGTTAGTATATGATTAGACAATATTTATTAAATACAAACAAAAATACTACAATATCTATTTTACTAAAAAATTTGGAACTAAATAAGGCCTAAGAGCAATGCACCGCGAGTTTTGGCACAAGGAAAGTGGTATATAAACGTAGTTTCTGGCAAACGGCGAAAACTAAGGCCTTGTTTAGATGCACCCAAAAACTCAAAATTTTACAAGATTCTCCATCACATCGAATCTTGCGTCTCATGCATGGAGTATTAAATGTAGATAAAAATTAAAACTAATTACACAGTTTGTCTGTAAATTGCGAGACGAATCTTTTAAACCTAGTTACTCCATGATTGGACAATGTTTGTCAAATAAAAACGAAATTGCTACAGTGTGAAAATCCAAAAAGTTTTTGCATCTAAATAAGCCCTAAAGGTGACTACTTCACCTAGTCAACTGATTCAGACAAATATCAGAATGTGACCTCGGCGCGCAAACAAACCAGCAGTACCTTGAATATTCAGAGGGCCGATAAGCCTGGCAAAAAAAAAAAAATACTGTAGCCACTTAGATACTTGGACGGCAGCAGGCGCATACAAAACATTCCGGTTTGACGTAGAAAAATAAAACTCAGGTGTCGTCTCCCATCGAATATTTAAATATATGTATAAAATATTTAATATAAAGTAAAAAAATAAATAATTATATAAATTGTGATTATTTTGTAAGATGAATATTTTATAAACCAACCAATAGACGATGCTGGACACGGCGTTCTCTAGAGGTGTCTGTCGCCCGGTGAAGATGGTCGGGAACTGCTCTCACGCGTCGCCGGCACGAGCGCCATGGCCAGCGGTGCCAGCACCACCATCACCATTCACCGCGTACATGCTCGCACGGGGCCGCCCGGACCCGAGCTCGTTGGACACGCACACGCTGCACCATGTGCAAGTACAACAAGTCGACAATGGCAGTTATCGTTACGTTCATCGATCTTTCCATGCATGTTCTGTCTGCCGAAAAGAGTCCGGCGGAGGCAAACTGTCCAAGACGGACTGCAAAATAGAAACTGGGCGCGTAGCATCAGCGGGAGTATGTCGCTGCAGGCGATCCTGGACTATCTCCAACTCTGGAACGCGGTGGCCGCGGTGCAGCTCAACGATCAGCCAGACAGGGTCCTTTGGCGATGGACAGCAGACGGAAAATACTCAGCCAAATCAGCATACATCATGTTGCATCAAGGTTCCACCCCGATGTTTGGCCACAAACTGATCTGGAAAACCTAGGCGCCACTAAGGATGAAGATTTTCCTCTGGCTAGCACTCAAGCGTAGGCACTGGACGGGCGACCGAAGGGCGAGACATGGCTTAGAAGCTAGAGAGCTTTGCTACCTCAGGCCACAGAGACCATCGACCATATCCTTGTAAGCTGCCCCTTCTCCAGAGAGCTATGGTTTCATATCCTGCAAACTTTCAGGCGACAGCTACCGCCAACCACTGCAACTACGGTTCGCTGGTGGCGCGATCTGCGCAGCCTCTTCGACGGTGAGCAGCGGTCGGGATTTGACTCTCTCTTCGCGCTAGTCTCCTGGCAAGTCTGGAAAGAGCGCAATGCTAGATGTTTCAGAGGCAAAGCGCAAGCTTCAGCGACCTGTTACAACTAATCAAAGCCGAAGCAAACTGCTGGATTCAGGCGGGCGCCGGTGATCTGGGGTCTATGGCGGCCGCCTAGTGTGCGTGTAGCTGGCTTCTACCCTTGGTTGTATTCTCTTCAAAATGTAGCACCTGCATGTACTAACGGCCGGAAACGGCACTCTCTGTATCATAAAATTCTTTACCTTCTAATACAATGATACGCACACTCGTGCATATTCGAGAAAAAAAAAAGTTTCTTTCTGAAATGAGATTTGTGCTAATTATTACCTGATGGCTGCACTGAGACCGATGAACAGCTGCCTCTCCCACCCGTTGATGTTCATGCTGCTCGATGGATCCATCTGTGGTGCAGTCCAAATTTATTATCAAAATTGATGAGTGAGATGGAAATTAAAGATGGATCAGGTACGGTGCGACGGCAAACGAAATGGCTATGGAGTCAGATGGCGATCTCGGCGTCGTCGAGGTGTCTCGTGAGCACGATGAGCAACATCACGTACCACATCTCGAGGCAGAGCGTGACTGCGGATGCGAGCGAGGGCTGCATGCATGGGCGGAGCCTCTCAAAGGCGAAACTGGGCTCTTGCCCCCCCCCCCCCCTTTCTCTGAAAGCTTAAGTCTGTCTGAACACTGTGTCATCGTTCTTAGGACTTGTTTAGTTTCGAAATTTTTTGGGAAATGGACACTGTAGCACTTTCGTTTGTATTTGACAAATATTATCCAATCATGGATTAACTAGACTCAAAAGATTCGTCTCGTCCATTTCGACCAAACTGTGCAATTATTTTTTATTTTCGTCTATATTTAATACTCCATGCATGCGTCTAAAGATTCGATGTGACGGGGAATGTGAAAAATTTTGCAAAATTTTCTGGGAAGTAAACAAGGCCTTAATTGTTGTGTTTGCTAATCAGGCTAGTTGCAGCTTGCAGCTGACGAGTCAGCCACAAGAACAAACTGTAGCTGTCCATTGTCCTTTTATGATTTGACTTCCTATTTTAACTATATGCAAGTATAGTACATAGCGCATGAGGCTAGTACATACGGAGTGGTACAAAGATAGATGTCCACTATTACAATTCGCTTGTCCAGATAGCTCTTTATGGTAATTCTTAAACTAAGTGAGCTTTGCTAGATAGTTTGTGAAACCTAGATCGTTAGTGTCGTTACAGCTACGACGCTTGCTAGTGCTATTGAGCATGCCCTCTGGCCTCTGCTATGCACTCCTCAGCACCACGGAAGGTATTGTATTTGATAAATATTGTCTAATCATGGTCTAACTAGGCTCAAAAGATTTGTCTCGTAAATTATAGGTAAACTGTATAATTAGTTATTTTTTAATCTATATTTAATGCTCCATGTATGTACCGTAAGATTCGATGTGAGGAGAAATCTGAAAAAAAATTATAAAAATTTATTAGGACTAAATAAGGTCTTGGTCAAATATGGCGAGTGGTGTCTCCTTGAGTATATCGCCATATCGGCTCTCTGAGCTCATACATTTACAAATCGCCCGCCTTGATTTTAGTTCACGCTCCACCACTGGCTGCATGGTTGGAGCTGTAGCATCGGGTATTCGGGTGCAGGGCTCTACGCGCCAGCACACTCGGCCACGGCTTGGGCCCCTCCGACGAAGGCGCTCTGGTCCGGATCTAGAGCACAATCCCTTCCTCGGCTCCGATGAGCGCAGACGGCTCCGGCGGTGGGTGCAGCCTCATTGGCGTCACCATGGACTACACCCCTTTCCTCACTGGGTGGAGGTGGGTGGAGGTTGAAGGAGAAGCTGACATATGGGGCCCACAAGTTAGAGAGAGGAGAAAGAGGGCTCACACGTCAACGAGTGGAGGGACAAAGAAGCAGCGAGAGTAAACAGGTAATGTAGAAGTTCCCACGCTCACTACCGTGTTGACATGCCCATTTAATGTGTCACATCAGCGAAAATGGTAAAATATAAGAGGTTTCATTATTTGCGATGGCAGTTATATAGGGGCACATAAAAAACTGACAAACAAAGGAGTGTCATCCGTAAGAATGATAAAAAGTTAAAAATCCCCTTGGATTTGAGCTCACCACCGATACGCAGTGCTATAATTCAATTGGGTTTATTTTAATTTATTATCTTAGGGAAACTTTAGTAGAACCCTACTTGAGCCTCAATAGCAAAATATGGGTATCCAAGTCAAAAATCCAACTCCAGTAGGGCCTCTACTACGGACCCTAAATTTATTCGGCCAATAAAATCCTCCCACCAACCCTAATTCCTGTTGGGTCACCCCCCCCTCAGCCCCATCCTGCTCGCGCGTATGGAACTGTGGTCCTCCCCTGCTCGTGACGCGCCCCCTCCCATTTGACGAGCACGCCTCCTCCACTTCGACGAGCACGGGATCGTCTGCCTCCCCACCGACGAGCACAACTACCTCCTCCTGCCTCCACGCGAGCATGAGTATGGTTGCCCGCATCTACCTCCACCACGCTCCCCTCTGTCCCTCACCTCCGACGAATGTGTCTCCTCCACTCCTACGAGCACGCTCCCTGGTGGCTCGATCTCTTCCCCGGTGGCTCAATCTATTGTATGACTGCTCGATCTCCTCCCCGTTCGCTTGATCCGCTCCCCCGAATGGCTAGATGGCCACGACGTACTTGCTCGCAGTGCACCTGTCACGACCATGGTGCACCCTCCACATCGTCCTAGCTAGAGCGGCCTTGACTTGCTCGCTGCCATCGTCAGGAGGAGCAACCCCAAGCTGGTCACCGTTGTCACTGGGAGGAGCGTCCTCGTACTGCTCTGGTCGCGCGGGAGGAGTGGCCTGACCAGCTCGCCGTCAGGAGGAGCGTCCCCAGCCTGCTCTAGCTACTGGGAGGAGTGGGCCTAGCCTGCTTGCCACCGAAGGAGTGGCCGTGGCCTTCTCTACCCACTCATCCCGTGCCCTCTATGTGGAGATAGGATGAGGGGAAGAAGGGTTAAGTTAGAAACGTGTGGGTCTCCATGCCATTGTCTGCTGATATAAACTTTGGAGGCTCTATTTGGAGGTTGTTGTTAGAATGAAAGAAATTGTTGAGCCAATAAAAATAGGGGTAAACACCCAAATCCAAAATAGGAACTCTGATTTGGGTGTCCCTGCTGAAGTTGCTCTTAGATGAAAGGATGAAGCCAGATTCAGTAAATTTATGGAGCAAAGTTACGACGTAACATTCTCTCAATCTCCACCTACCATCTGACGGCTACAGCAGTTTCCAAAACAGCCCTCACCTTTCAGCCCATGCCAATAAACAAGGATGGAACCCACAAGGTGCGGGAACGGTGCCACATTGAGCAGCAACTCCCGCAAGCTAATCCTTTGAACCAAACAACTGATTCTTTGAACCAAACAACTTTATGTAGTTGTGGAATGTTCAATAGGACTGGAATATTGTGTGCACATGGTTTGAAAATTCTTGGTTTGGTGAATGTAAAGATATTGCCAACACATTATGTGTTAAAGAGATGGACTAAAGCAGCACACAATGGGAGTGTACAAGATAAGGAAGGAAGGAATGTGGTAGCAAATCCAAAGCTGGGATCTCAACTTCGCTTACAAGGACTTGTCTTACAAATTTTACAATTTGACATATAAAGTAGCCCACTCTCCACAATGTTGTTTGATGATAGACAATGCACTTGATTGCCTTGGTACACAGCTAGAGGATAAACTAAATGCATCTACTTCTACTATGAGCAAGCCATGCAACGACCAAGAAAATGTTGAACTAAATGTCCAGCAAAGAAAAGACTTGCTTAGTGCTGCACAGTTGAAGAAAAAGGAGGTCAAATCTAAAAATTCAAGGAGGAAAAGAACTTGGATTGATAAATTAAACTAGAGGAAGTACAACCCACCAAAAAAGGAGCAAAGGTATGTTATAAACTTTATAGGTGCAGCCCATATATTCTACTGTAATTCATTCTCAGACTAATTAATTAAATTGTCATTTCCAACCACAAAAAAAATTGATGGAGTACAACCCCAAGTAGAAGTGGAGAATCATGGTTGTAGCAAAGGAGCAAGTGTGGAGCTTCAAGAATGCAATGTTATTGGCAATTTAGGAAGTTTTACCCAACTCATAACATCCTCAACTTATGATAATGACATTCTTAAAGATCATGATATGTTCTAGCTCTAGCCCTTAGATAGTACTTTGTATGTGGCCGACTATAGTCTTTTGTGGCCAAATTGTAGAAGTGAAATAACCCAACTATAGTCTTTTGTGGTCTGGTTATAGTCTTCTGTGACCTACTATATATATAAATGAATGTGGCATGTATTTGTGCTTTGAACCTAGAACTCCTAAAATGAAAAGTGCTTAGTTCTACTTATAATTATAATATAGTTGTCCCTTGTATTTATTTGTTTTACACTCTTGAGAGTGCCTGCTGCTGTGTACTTTGCCTCAATCTGCAAAGTGTTGAAGCCTTTGCGCTAAGGTTCATTGGATCTTGTGAGCTTCTTATAACCAGGAAGAGAGCAGGGACCTGCAGGATTTGGTATTTTGTCTTATAACCAGGGAGAGAGCTTCTCAGATTAGAATGTACTCGTTGGATGCTATCTGGACGATTGAGATTGAGGTAGTACTCTGTCAAGTCACCCAATCCGAGTCCGAAAAGGATACCAGAGGCATTCGCAAATAGAAACCGTATAGGCTCGACCCTTGGCCCGCCGCCAGAACTCGTCTCGCCCGCGGCCGATCCTCTCCATCCGCTCGCCGCGCCGCAACCCGCAGAGGAGACAGCGCTCGGTCGAGCACCACCTGGGGCCCAGCGTCCTCGCGAGTCGCGACCAGCTCCGGCGCGGCGTCCGCCCTCTGCAGCCCCGGTGTCCCCGCGACCGTCGCTGCTGTCCTACTTCGCCACTCGACACCTTGGCCGGCGACGAGCACCACCAGGACACCAGGTATTCCCTCCCCTCCCCTTGGTCCTCCATTCCTGCTGCGCGAAGCCGTGCGCCCAAATCTTAACCTAAATCGTAGGTAAAACCGTGCGCCCAAACCCTAACATACCATTCGTAATCGGATCTGGATCTAATTACAGGTGTATATGCATGTATTATGACTACTAACTTCGATTGCTTTGCAAAAAATATTGGGTGTACATGTGTACACCCATGTCCTTTACTGGGTCCGCCCCATGGGCACCAAAGTCAGCCGAAGTGCCAAACAATTTTTTTTTTGTTGCGAGCCTGCACAGAATTGTTTCCTGTGGAGGTGAAACTATAGGAAGAGAATTCATGAACATAGAAGTTTATTGTTTTGTGCATCAAATATGCCAATCCTCTGTCCATCTATATTCTGTTATAGCCTGCCAGTTTCAGAAGTTTCTTGGTTCTTCATGCTTAGCTTAACATGTTATTGGGTTAACTACATAGATAGTTTCTGTGTAGATTGTAGACATTATATGGTGACCCATAAACATGAGGGTCCTCGGAGCCAGTTGGGCTGTTAAAAAACAATAAAGTTTGCATACTGTAGTTATTATTTGATTGGTTCGTAGTCCTACACTTCAGCAAGTCATGAGTTCTAGTCCCTTTCTGCTCCACCAAGTCATTCCAGAAGAAAATCCACCCCCCCCCCCCCCCAAAAAAAAAAAAGAAGTTCTTAGAACATCTGGTTTGCCTTCTATAAATCTGTCAGCTAATATTGAGGTTGTAGAAACCTGGAAATAATCGTGATCTATATTTTTGTCCTTTTTGGCTTCCCAATTTTAAGTTTCCAAGTTACGGTTGCATTTTTGAAAATGCTAATTTGGACCTAAAGGTTGCTCACACACCCTTATCATCCTAAATCAGGTCTAATACTTTGTTTCTGTCTTCGTGGTTTGGTAGTACCTGTTAGTGTTTTAAATTAGAAGTCAACTTTTGATCCAGCTTTGCATTTGATAAGGAATCTGGCCATGTTTACAGATAAAACTTGCTAAGACGATGTGCTTGTTTAGCTTTCCTTTTTCTTTATTTGAAGTAAAAATGCGTTTTGTTGAATATGGTTTTATAAATAACTTGCACATCTATTGTCTCTTTTTGGACTTCAGATTGGATAAACAATACCATGCCATTAGGTGGATAATATTTGACGTGCTCCTGGCTTGTTCAATTCTGGCATCATCAAAATGTCAGGACCGCTGAATGTACGTCATCACCCTTACTAAATTAATATGGTTATGCATTTCATCTTTTTTCTATTCAGTAAACAATCATAGTCTAGTTTCTTAGATCAGTTGTATGTTATCACTTATGAGTGTCTCCTATAGCCTCTTCCTTTCTAGACATGGTAATTTTTTTGTTTGTTATCTGTTTAGTTCTGTCACATTAAAATACATAAAAATGTTGCTGAACGGAAAGCAAACATGCCTTGTTTTCTCTTATTTCTTTGATAGCTGATGCTCGATTGTTTAATGTAATAGCATTGCTGTTCAAGCTATTCTACCTTTTGCATCCTTGTAAGTATTGCATTTTAAAGTGTCAGTTATATATTCTGACGGGTGAACTCATTTTCATCACTTTTGCAGTCAAACATTAGTGGGGCCACCTCAAACCTTAGAGATTCAACAGGAAGGCCATTTACATCATCCTTTTCCGGTCAATCTGGATCACTTCCGGGTTTTCATCACTCAGGTTGGTGAAGATTACAGTATCTTGTTAGTCCATTGGTGCATGTTGCATTGACCTGCTTTTATTGTTAACTCCTCTGAATTTTCTTGCAAGGCTCACACAACATTCATGGAAATCTTAATCTTGCAAATATCTCTGGATCATTAGCACCAAGAAATAATTCAATGACGGGCATTCCATCTCCAGGGGTTCAACAACCCGGTGGTGGTATTTCCAGTGGCCGGTTCCCTTCAAATAATCTTCAAGCTTCCATGTCTCAGGTTTTTTTTTCCTTGGCATCCACAGCTTGTTCCAGTTCACGCTGAGTGGGATCTTTGTTGCTTTGGTTCTCATTTCACTTGACCCCCTTTTTTAGATTCCTCATGGGCATTCTGGGATCAGCAACAGAGGAGGTATGAATGTTGGGGGAAATCCTGGATTTAGTAGTAGCATGAATGCTATTGGTGGTTCAATACAAGGTTTATCCTCAAACTTGGCTAATGTGGGTAACCGCAATTCTGCTCCTGGGTTGGCAGCTTCTCCAGTCTTAGGGAATTTAGGTCCACGAATAACAAATGCTGGGAATATTATGGGTGGGAGCAATATTGGGAGAAGTATAAGCTCTGGAGGACTGTCTATGCCTAGTATTGCATCTCGCATGAATTTAAGTGGCAACTCTGGAAGTGGGGCTATCAACATTCAAGGATCCAACCGTATGGGTAGTATGCTTCAACAAGGTATGTAGATGACATTGTGGGTATGCAGGCTTGGTTGAACTTTCCATGCTTTATTGATGAATCTATTTGTATATTCTCATTACATCTTTCATGTTGGCTGGATAGAAATGATCTGGTTCTAATTATAATTGTCTAGTTCAAATTTGAAAGGTACACTTATGATAAGATTAGTAACAGGGATGTGGAAGGGGCGAATGGCAACACTTTGCTCCTGAAGTTTCAAACAGCAAACTTTTGTTTTGGCCCACTTTGGCTCAAAACTAACAAGGGGAACCAGGCTGTTGTTATTAGAAATCAGTACCACTATTTACTGGGAATTAGTGTAATAATATATCTTTCACTTTGTTTATCCTTTGCCAGCATCCCCACAGTTTATGAACTTGCTTGGAAGTTCTTACCCAACACCTGGAGGGTCACTATCTCAGAATCAAGTACAGTCAGGAAACAACTCTTTAGGATCTTCTGGAATGCTATATGATGGAAGCTCAGGTGACAATGCTCCATTTGATATTAATGACTTCCCTCAGTTAACTGGACGGCCTAATTCGGCTGGAGGTGGTCAAGGACAATATGGTAATACTGCAATGCTAAGTTGCTAACAAATCTTCAAATGATTTTTAGATTAGAGTACTCTTTAAATTATATATAACTTCTGACTTATGTAATTTGAAGGATCACTGAGAAAGCATGGAGTAAGTGTCAATGCCATTGTGCAACAAAATCAGGAATTCAGCATTCAGAATGAAGATTTTCCAGCTTTACCAGGAAATAAAGGTGTGTGCTCACCAATCACCATTGCTAGTCTCATTATGAGTGTAATAGAGAAACATAAGCTCTTAACCTTGTTTGATATGATATGAACGGCCACCTGTTCCCAGTTTTTGTAGCTTTGTGCACTTGCATTTCATGTGTTGTTATTTATATTTTTGGTTTGGAAATTTGCATTCAGCCATTCACAACATATGCTATAATTAAACACTACATGATGATCTGGAGTATGTTATTACCGTTGATGTTTCCTTGTTTAATCACACTTTGACGTCCTGATCCTTTACTCAAGTTTCCAACTAATGTTATGCTAACTTCATTGATATGTTTTTTTTTTCTGCTGATTATGTTTTTGTCATACATCCCCTCTTCTGGAGTGTATTATCTAATTATATGTTTCTTTGGAATATAAGGTAGTTCCTCAGATTATCCTATGGATATCCATCACAAGGACCACCTTCATGAGAATGTAAATATTATGCAAGCACAACATTATCCTGTGAGTTGATGGTTTTACCATTTGATTTCCTGAACACTTATATTTGCTTATTCTTAATTTTGGCACACATCATTCTATAGATGGCTCGACCATCTGGCTTTAACTTGGGAAGCAGCTATCCACCCCGTCAACATCAGCAGAGTGCTAATTCAGTAAGTACTACCACTTCTGTTCACATCATCTCAAGATTGAACACATCACCTTTTTTTAAAACTGCTTGCTTTGTTCCACCGGAGCTGCAGGGGAGATCCCTACTGAGTTTTTTTTTTGGGTGCCTGCTAAGCTTTCTGAATGTGGATTACTAACCATAGTGATCTTTTATTAGGTTCAAAATGCTGGGCTGGAAACTATTGGACTAAGACCATCAAATTCTCCAAGTCCATCGACTAATGCGGGGGTTTATGAGCAATTCATGCAGAAGTACCATCAACCACAGACTCAAAATTCACTTAGGTTGCAGGCATCTTCAGGTCCTCAACAGTACAAGGATCAGAGCCAAAAATCCGTTCAGGGAACACAGGCTGCGCCAGATCCATATAGCTTACTTGGATTGTTGAGTTTAATAAGAATGAAAGAGCCTGGACCTACAGCTCTTGCTTTGGGGATTGATTTGACATCGTTGGGGTTGAATTTGAACTCCCAAGATAATCTTTACAAGACATTTGGCTCTCCGTGGTCAAATGAGCCAGCTATAGGAGAACCTGATTATCAGATCCCCGCTTGTTTCTTTGCAGAGCCACCACCAGCACTGCAAGTAAGCTTCTAAACATTTAGTTTTTGTTAGCCTCCTTGACATTACATATTCACATATTTTTCATCCTCTGCAGCCATTACATTTTCAGAAGTTTCACCCCTTGACACTATTCTACATCTTTTACAGGTACTTTATAGTTCATTTAACTATTCATTTGATGTAATTAGGTTGTGCCTCCTCTAACTATGTTCTTTGTGCAGCATGCCTAAGGATGTCGCTCAGTTATATGCTGCTAATGAACTGTAAGCATAGAAACTGCACAGTTTATAGTATCACTCTCTGATTCTTTATATATAGCTTGCAACCTCTTGTTTAAACAAACTTCATGTTTAAGCATAGAAACTTCATGTTGTTTAAGCAAATTGCTGCTCCATGTTTTCAGATACAATAAAGGGTGGTTTTACCACAAAGACTACCGTGTGTGGCTCACAAGAGCTCCTAATTCTGCACCTCTCGTGAAAACTCCACTTCATGAACGAGGGTCCTACATTTGTTTTGATCCAAGCATCTGGGATACTGTCCATAAGGTTTCATTATGTGAATCAAACCTTATGAATCCTTATCTATTAGCAGAGAAATGTGTATCTGAGCATTCTTTTGCTTGCAGGACAACTTTGTTCTCCATTACGAAGCAGTGGAGAAGAGACCTGTCCTTCCTTCTGCTGGCCAAAATATTAGGCGAGAATTATAAGGTAGCATGCTTCTATCATGCATAAAAGGAAGGAATAATTATGTGTATGTTTGACTTGCTTGTCTGATGCACACGTATTTACCCTTGCAGCTTGCCCTAGGTTCTCCTGCATTTGAAGTTAGTTTGGTTTGATCAGTAGCTGTTGTCATAGATGGGATGAGTTCATACAAAATGATTATGTAAGAACTCCTGAGCCCAGGAAATTGGCATGCATGCTGATTGGAAAATGGAGCTCCTTTGTTGGCCGGCTGCCCTGCCAGGTGGCAGTTGTAGACATGTAGTTGAGATTTAGGTTTGCTTCAGTATTTGTAGGGCAATTGTACCTATGTTTTGACTTTTGACTTTCTTTTTGCTGTTGTGACGCAGTCACCGTGTTGACTATCAATGTTTTGACCATTTTGAGTCGCATAAAAAATAGAATCAGACTTTGGATTTGAGATGTGCGCGTTGCCTGTTTGAGGATTAGAGTTTTGCTGAACATGTCGCGTAACTACAGAGCATATTAATGATTCTATCCGGTTAAACAGTGAAGGCTCTGTAGATCTGTTTGGTTGCCTACGTTATCCTGTCTCTGGCTTTGCCGTGCAATTTATTTGCATCTAGTTGGCCCTAGAGGCTGTTGTATAAACCTGAACAATATAACGTTACTAGTTTGGTTGTATTTCAATGTAGATTTGCAGTAGCCGATATGAAAATGAGGAATATCCTCACCTCTGTGAGCGTTCGCAATGGTAATTTGCAAATAGCTCGTTAGATAAAGCATGGAAATAATAAAAAATAAACACTATAATGGAGAGTTATATGAGCTGTGAGAGAGAAGTTTTTAGATCATGCTAGATTAGCTATTTGAGAGTTGTTAGCTACTTGATCTCTTTTTGATAGCTAATAGAATTGGAAAAAGTCTATATAATCCCCCAAACTATCTAGGGTGGACTGGTTTATTCTCCGAACTATAAAATCATATATTCTACCCCTTGAACTTTTTAAAACCGGTCAAATAACACCCTTGAGCGATTTTCGAGGGTGGTTTTGTCTTTTTCTTTTTTATTTATTTCCATTGAATCTTTAAAAAAATCAAAATAAATCATAAAAAAACATAAAATGAAAAAAAAATCTGGTTGGACTCCACATGTGTAGATCTACACAGTGAACATATAATATGATATGATTTAGTACAAAGTTTTTGCTATAGCTTTAAATATATGTTTTTCTATAATTATTTAGAATAATTCATATATGTTGTTTCTATGGTCCAATTATGGTGATTTTTTTTGATGAGCTAATTATTGTATGGTTAAAGTATAATAAAAATTTTGTACCCATTGGATCAAGTATAACTTAGTTATAGATTTATTTAGCTTTATTCTTGTTAAATCTATGCTTTATCTAAAACTAAGTTATACGTGATCTAATGAGTATGAAATTTTTATATAGTTCAAGCATACAATAATAAGCACACTATAAAATTTTTCCACCACAATTGGACCTTAGAAACTACATATATAAATTATTCTAATTAATTATAGAAAAACATAGATTTAAAGCTATAGCAAAAACTTTGCACTAAACTATACTATATTATATATTCATTATGTAGATCTACTCATCGTGAGTCTAACAAAATTGGATTTTTCATTTTATATTTTTTTATGATTTATTATGATTTTTCAAATATTCAGCGGAGATAAATAATAAAGAAAAAAGACAAAACCACCCTCCAAAACCACTCAAGGGGGTTATTTGACCGGTTTTGAAAGTTCAGGGGATAAAATATCCGGTTTTAAAGTTTGGAGGATAAAGTAGACTACATTGGATAGTTTAGAGGGTTATGTAGACTTTTTCCTAATAGAATTCTTCCTAGACTAAGCATTGGGTATGCCCTATGCCAACGATACATGGAGAAGGCTGTTCTGAACCCATCGAGTCGACCAATGGTAGACAGAGCGAAGGCAACTTAATGATCTGAATTCAATCGAGCATCCACTGGTTCGTTATGAGTGGATGTCTATGTGTACATGAGATGAAATTAGTGTTTTTTTATAATAAGATAATGAAATTAGTTACCATCGAGGGGATTCAGGATTCCAGAGCAGTGAGGGAAGTCTATAATTTTGGATGGCAACAAGGGGTTTGTTATAGATTTAAGTGGCAATGAGATTCTCTTATGCTACACACTAATCCCCGTTAGGTACATAGTACATGCCCTTAAAGCAAATACAATAAGATGATAGACTTATGATCCACAGCTGAGAGCTAATGCTCAGTTTTCAAAAAAAAATCTTTGTAGATAGATGTCCGTGACTCAAAACTAAAATTTTAGAAGAAGCACGCGAACAGCTACATCTATATCTATATCTATATACAACTAAAACATGTATAAGACAATCGTTCACACCTAGCTTCCCTCGTGCCTCCGCTCCTCCCACCCCAACTCCCCTCCCCTCGGCCAATTTTTTACTGCGCCAACAAGTGGGTCCCCGTCAGTCTGGCATCCCATCTCGCTCGGCAACCACGCCGTCCCGCACTCATGCCCTCCCCTGCCCCTCCCCATCTCCCATGGACGTCGCCACGCCTTCTGGCTCCTGACGCCGGCGTTAGGCCACCTCCTCCGCACAGCCTCCCTGAAGTAGGAAGGGCTCCCATTGTCTGTATCACGCCCCTTCCTCCCACACCCGCATGGGGGAGACCGGCCGCACCTGTTCATCCTGCGCCGCCAGAGCTCCGGTGAGCCGATGATGGCCGGATCAGGGAGATCCAGACTCCCTTTACCTCCCACAACGCTAGAAAAAACGGCCCCTAGGGTTGGGCTGGCGCGGCCTGACGGCGGCGCACGACTGGGGTGATGCTGGGCCTGCTGTTCGCCACCATGGTGGTGGGCGGATACCTCAAGAGCGCTGGAATGTTGAAGCATCTGGGAAAACTCCTGGCATAGCGAACGCCAGGGCAGCAACAACCTGTTGTTCCCCGTCTGCATCGTCATCGCGCTCGCCAGTGCGCTCTTCACCAACGACACCTGCTGCGTCGTGCTCACCGAGATTGTGCCGGAGCTCACCGCCGAGCGCAACCTCCCCGTCAAGCCCTTCCTGCTCGCGCTCACCACCCGTGCCCACGAATGGGCAAGTTCATGCATCCAATTTCCTGATGCTCTGAAAAAATAAATAAATCTCTATCTATGTACTTATCTCTTGTTATTATTCTTTCCCCTGTGCGTTGCAATGAACACAGGCGGTGATTGGAGCAGTGGCTTGATTAGGTGATTGCAACTGCTCTTGCGACTTGCGTGTTGATCTATTCTTGGAGGATTATTTTAGTTTGCTCTTGGAATAATTTGTGATTGTGCTGATGGGAGTGATGATTAGCTGTGGATTAAATACTCTGATTAGCTGATAGAAATTAGAAGTTTATTGTTTTGCTTTGATAGAAATATAGAAGTTTATTTAAAGTATTGGAGTTACGGCAAAACTTCAATTTTTCAGCTAAGAAATTTTCAGTGTTTAAACAATTAAGGACCAAGTGTATATACGATGAAGCAGCGAGGAGATCTTTTTCCCTTTGGTTTGAGAGATGAACCTGGAATCATATATAAGATGAGGCTTACCACAGTAATCCCTTCAGCTGTAACAAATTTTGGTTTAAGAATTAGAATTATGAAACTGGATCATATATTTTGTTGTACACTCACTTTACTTTCCTTCCCTTTTCCCAGGGGTTAAATCATCTTTGCCTTTTTATATAAGCAGCTGGTCGTGCTCTGAATATTTGTTTTGAGAATGATAGTCGGTTGAAACCGCCATTATCCTTCATTTATGCCAATTTCAATCACAAGAAACCACTTCAGCCACCGTGGAACTGAGCTATTGGCCTATTGCTTTGCTTTGTCTAAATAATCGACTCATCTGGAAGTAAGACATCGCCGCTGCTTCTGTGCTTCTTATTAATTAGCTAAACAGGTGAGTGTTTCTGTACCAAAAAGACTATGGTGTAAAATTATTGCTTACAAGATGGTCAATGAAATATTTTGATTAGCTAAACAGGCAAGTGTTTCTGATCCAACTTATTCTGAATATTTTGATTTGGTACTGGTACTGCCAACAACATTAATCAGCTTGCTGCATATCTATTGAGATACTCTTTTAGACTTTCTATCACAGGAAGAGGTAGTGAGGAATTATATATGGAAAATGGGTTTCTTATTTTTCATTCCTTTTTGTTTAGAGTTCTGAACTTTTAAAACTTGTTACTGCTGCAATTAATACTAAAACCCACTAAAGGTGGGATGCTCTAAAGTTTGTCATAATTGATGATAGATGACAATCAGTTCAGTATCAGTGCGACTGTTATATTTGCATTCTACGTATTCAACACTCAAATACAACTTATAAGTTCTTATTCTTGGTATTTGTCCGGTACATATGAAAACAGCCAAACAGATTCTTGAGTAATTAGTTAACTGAAAGTTTTAAAAGTTTTAAATTACCTTTGTATTATATAACTGAACTTTAGATGCTTCACTGTGCCATTAATTCAATGTTTTTGTAGATATAAATCAGGGATTAACTCTACTCGCAGCAGGCTTCATATGCACAAGCCATATTCTCTGGTCAGAGAGATCGTGAGGAAGAATAACACCTTCCTTGTCAAACAATTTGGCAACGACAATGGCAAGTTCCAGTTCAGTAAGGATTCCAACAATCTATATAATGTTCACTGCTAGGGAACTCTGGTTAGCGTCTGTTTACCTATTCATTTGACTTTTTAATGCTATCAGCGACACTGATAGGTTGCTCTTTAGGCCTTGCAAACAAGAAGATCATGACATTGCAGCCAGCCAGTGGTAGGGAGAATGTAGTGGTCCTCTATACAACCAAAACAAAGAAGCAAAATAAGACTCAACCTCTGTGACAAGTCTGTCATGCACAAGGAATTCCACAAGATGGCCAAGGTGGTGAAGAACTAGGTATAGAACAATTTCATCCCATGCTCAACGTTTTTTGTGGTTTGGGGCTTTTGATTTAGTTCTAGACGAAGAACTATAGAACAATTTTGTGGCATGGATCGATGAAAAATCAGATAGCTTTTCTATAAGTAGTGCTTATAGGCTAGGGATGGTGCTGCGTGATCTTGAGCAGGGTATTTAGAATTGAAACTGATATGGCCTTTGCTTTATCACCGATGGCCATCAATCATATTATTGTCATGGTCATTAATGTGGCTTGAAACAGATTATACTAAGATTATGCAGATTGTAATATTTGTTCAACTACTTCCCAGCGAGTGTTAATAGTATTTCAAAAAGAAAAAATGTCGTGGCTTTGTTTCTATTCAACTTATTTTTTTAATTGGAGACACCAATATCTCAGTTGTATGCTCAGCTATTAGATATGATAGGTGTAATGAACTTCTCTTGAAAAAAAGGGACAACATTGCTCAGGTCATGCATCTCTCTTCTCAAATGCACTGTAAAGCTTGCATGTTGTTTGTCGTGTTGAATAAGTGTTCTTTGTGATGGTGTTGAATTTTTGTTTCCCGTTGCAACGCACGGGCATTTATCTAGTGATACATTAACATTTCTGGAGCATCCTGAAACTTACTTGAGCAAGTGCCAAATCGACAACCAATCTATGCACATATACATCGACCAGCCTACGTCGTCCTCAGCATTTTGCAGAACAAAAGGGACAACTTTGTATCGCCTAAATACTTCTCCCACCTACGCACACATTCACGACGTGAAGCTATCGTCCTTCACATTCAGAATCTCCGCGTCATAAGCCGCAATGGCATCCAACACCTTGAGGTGGCAGATCACCTGCGCCCCCGCCGCCGCTTGCTCTCTCACTTCCTCCATCTCCTTGTGCAGCGTGCTCAAGCTGAATTCTCCCGGCGGCGCATCAACGTCGTAGACGAAGTACGGCCTCACCGAAGAGTCATCATCAGGGTTTTTTATTTGTTGCAAGTGCAGGTCGCGTCTCTCCAGCACCCGCCCTTCGGCTGCGGCTATGAGGTCTCGCATGCGGTCTCTGTTGTCAGGGTTCATGTAGTCGCTCAGGCAGAAACACAGTCCGGAAAACAGATTTGGTGCCTGCGAGCATGAAACGAAGAATCGAGATGCAGCAATCAGCTTAGATCCATGAATGGACTCCTGTGTTGAATGATCGCCAGTGCTAGATAACATACCCCTTCAGCTGCTCGCATTCGTCCCTTCTTCGGCCCGTTGATTGTTCTGACTGAATCCATGCTGAATGCTACCTCGTAAGCAGCTTCTGGAACTGGAAGTGCCGTCCCAAAGCAGCCCGCAACCCCTGAAAGAGCAAGGTCAAAAGCATCAGCACCGGATAAAACTCCTCTGCTGAATTTCGATGCCTCCAATTCATGACTCCGAGGGTGATAAGGTACAGCTTCAAATAAGTAAAACGTACTCAAAACATACAAAAGAAAAGCTCACATATGGAACTGCAGCAGAGAGATAGCATACTAACATTCAAAATGGACAACCCATCTCCCAAAAAGTATGGCCATGAGGGCTTCAAATGATCTGCTCCATGAGCTATCAGCACCTTTGGCCACAATGACATGGGTCACATCTTTTGACCACTCTTCTGTCAGCTTCGCGTTGGTCAAACACGCAAACTTTTGCAAGAAATCCTGTCCAACAAGGGTGAAGGAAATTGGTCATGATCTGGAATGGAACAGAAATCATTAGTAATGCACGCAGCAGACAATTTCTTGCACCACATTTATCCATAGAGATGAATTCAAATGGAACATATGGAACATGTTACATGTCATCCATCCATGGCATGCATTTTAAAAGTGGCTTATTTTGCTACTTTATTTTATGATACCTTCTCCGACACACCTAATGACAAGCCAAATAAAACCAACTGATCAGAAGGGCAGCTCGATGTGTCAGGCTGATCTGCAGTTGTTTCTTCCCCTTGGAAAGCAATAGAAATTCCTTCGGCTGGATGACAGCTGGAAAGATGGGATACAAGAGAAAATAATTATAACTAAATAATTAATGACTGCTCAATGACCAACAACCTTTATGTAATCTTCCAAGAAGGGCCAAGACCTAAAAAGATCATTTACCTCTGAGGCGAGGATAAATTTGAGGTGTTACACTCATGTGTTCGTTGATTATCCCTTTCACAATTGTTAGAAGTTGCTTTGTCGTACGAATGTTGGCTAGAGTCAAGAAACACAATAAAGAATTACCAAAATCAAAGGCCATTGAATAGTTAAGCTAAGTAACCAGGAAACTGTCTTAAGAAGGGAGAAGAAACATGACATACCCTAGTGGCAAGGAAGAAGAACTTGAGGTGTCAAGCTGATCTATTTGTCCATACCTTGAGTTGTTGGTGGAAATTCCTTCTTTTTGAGAATGTTGGCTAAGAAAAACATGAAAAAGACAACACAGAGATTATCAGATGAACTCCAAAAGCTACATTACATATCACATAGCAAACATGACGACATCACACACCTCCGAGGCAAATAGAAAGGATTTGAAATGTTAAGCTGATCTGTTTGTTGATTTTTCCTTTGATGATTGTCAAAATTTTCTTCCTTTTTTGTATACAGGCTGAACCACCAGTTATGGAAATGGAAATGGGTGATAGATAAAATTATTATGAACCTTTACAGTATACCCAAAGGAAAGATGAATAAATATCATGTACCTGCCAGGCAAGCAAGAACTCATGGAGTTATGCTGATCCATTTGTTTGCCACCCCTTGGGCTATTGGGAGAAATTTCTTCTTTGTGAGAAGGTTGGCTTGGGGGGGGGGGGGGGGGGGGATACAGCACAGAGATTATATATATTAATCACAAGGCACAAGGTCTCTAATATCTATATTTGCATGACATTGCAATTCACATACCTCTGTGGGAACAAGGAAGTATTTGAAGTGTTAAGCTGATCAGTTTGTTGAGTTTCCCTATGATGAACATAAAGATTTCCTTCCTTCTCTGCACATTTGCTGAAACCACGAAATTGTAGAAATGAAACATGGATGTTTCTTACAAAAAATTGCATGAACCTTTGTATTAACTATGGAGGTGAAGAAATGCATTTACCCTACAGGCAAGAAAGAACTTGTGGTGTTATGCAAATCAGATTGCTGACCTTCCTCTCCGAAATTGGTGAAAGGTTCTTCTCTGCATGAACAATGGCTAGAAAGAAAAATACAATACAGATTACATGAATTGCAACATCTACATATCTCCCAAGAAGAGCAAAGAATGATCACAATACCTTTGATGCAGGGAAGAATTGTAATTCTCCTTTCTATGTGTCCGCAGCTTATCACATGGTAGTGTCTTTGAAACGTGTTCAGGGCACAACACATAGCCTTTAGCCTACCACGTAAAATTAAGCATGTCAAAATATTACGCTATTCATAAGTAGTAAAGAAACCTTTGGATCAAAGGCAAAAATGCTTACAACATCCCAGCGGCAATCAATTATCTGAACTGCACATGGAACGTGATAACTCTTCCTGCAGTGCTTCTCATAACAACCAAGGGCTGCTCCCAGGAGTCCACATCTTTTGCATCTCAGTCTTGAAGCACGTCTAATTTCTGACTCCAAGCTCATAACATTGTCACCATCAAACCATACTTTAGGAGCCCTTCATAAAAAAAACAGTAGGAACAGAATATGAAAGGCCGTATCACCATAGCCAAGCAGTCCTTTAGATTAAAATCGAACTGAACAGTTTTTTTTTAAAGGAACAAGGCTGCGTCTGAAATCTACAGTGAAAATGACATGATGATATATTTAAATTATGTAGATTAATATAAAGACTTGCACAGTCTACACAAAAGACAGAGCTCTACCACTCGAGGCATTTCTTATGGACATAGATGGCATTTGACGAGTTGCCCTTGTCAGTGGACAAAATTTTTCCATTTAGATAACGTACCATCGGACCATGAACCAACTGGAATAGAGGGGAGACATTACCAGTTAGATGCCTTCAACACATCAGCTCTGAAAGATAGCTGCAAAATGATTTAAATTGTATTACCTCGGTCGTTCTAAATGAATGACAAAAAACACATTCGTCTTCAAATAAATTGATTGGAGTTGGCAATCTCTTCAACTCAGTAGCACGTCCAGCGTCTTGGTACAAGACAAGTTTTTTGGACACGTTGCTTTCTTTTCGTGAGCGCTTATTAGGTCCTCCGGCTCCTATTTTGCTTTGCTTACTGTCAGGGGATGGTAATCCCCCTGCATCTGCCACAGCTTTTAAGATTTGACCTTTCAACTGTGATGCGTCTGTGTTCTACAATAGAAATTAATCAACAGAAAGTTGAACATAAACCTTGTTGCATCAAACATTGAATCAAAGGTGAACAAAAACGAATGAAAGAACCTGTTTGAATCCGGGTTGAGTTGGAGAGTTGATTTTTCTTTTACCACGCATTATGTCCACATAAGTAGCAGACCTTGCATCTATGGGTTGTAAAGCTGTGACCAACATCAAGGTCAAAATTTAAAATGGTGGACTAGATAGATATGTTTAAAAATCATGAGACTGTTAACTAACATGAGACATGCGGCATTCTTGATGAATCAGAAGTCATGGACGTGTGAAAGGAGAAAAAAACAAACTAAACTAATATACATACCCTAACCAATTACATTTCAGAGATTATTATGGCTCGTGGTGACAAATCTAGATTAAAATGTGTCCTGTACTTGTTCTACTGATGGAGACAATTTTTTTTACTCTATCTGGGCAAGAGACTAGTACTTCCAACAAAAGAAGGGTCGATGATAAAAGAGGAGTCCATGGCCAAACTGTTGCCCCCAAATGTGGCAAAGAGAAAGGACAAGGCACTTTGGACGCCGGTCGAGATTGGAAATGGTAAGACAGGTACCCAAAACCACCAAAACTAGCAAGAACCCTCACCCTGTTCACAAAATCGCTACTGTGCTTTTTTTTTGGTTGGCAACAATCGGTACTGTAGTTGTTGTGACCTAGCCGGCCGACGCCTCCGGTTCCCGTCCCAGCTCGCTGCCATGATCCGGCATGCCCAAACCATTTGTGCGAGCGAGGCGACCGGCACGAGACCAGGCGAGAGAAACGGAGAAGACGGAGACGCGACGAGGACGATACGGAGGAAGAGAAACGGCCACTCGGCGAAGGCAGCGAAACGTGAGAGAGGGAGGAGGAGCGGCGGCGGCGAGCGGGGTGTGGTGCAGTTTTGGCTCACCTGGACGGCGGGCCGATCGCCGTCGCGCACCGGCAAGATGACGATAGCCGTCGTCGGACCGTTGCCCGTCTCGTCGGTGCTCAGTCCTCTCCTCACTCACCTCTTGTGGCCCGCCGCCCGCAACCGCAACTCCAACTCCGCAAGGCGCGTTTCAAACCTTGCCGGCTTGGCCGCTCCGGTTCGTACTCGTTTCGTTTCCCTCAGCTCGAGGTGAGAGTGACAGGGGCAGGCGTGCAGCGAACGGCAATAAATGTCAGGGGGTGGAAAAGCCTGCGCTGGTTTGCGATTTGCGAATGGGCCGTGCGATTTGATGGCGGTGCACGCGTAGCGAGCTGGATGGCAGCCGGAGCCCGTAGACCCACAGTCCACGGATGACAGTTTTTTTAAGGCCTTGTTTAGTTACAAATAAAATACAAAAACTTTTTACAATTTTTCGGCGCAGTAAATTTTATGGTACATGCATGAAGTATTTAATATAGATAAAAATTAACTAATTGTACAGTTTATCTATAATTTTATGAGACGAATCTTTTGAGTCTAGTTAGTCCACAATACTCCCTCTGTCCTAGTATATAAGGCGTAACCACCTCTGGTTTAAAGACCAAGAACATATTTAATTCTCTCTCACAGCACTAGTAGTATTGCATTTATGTTTGTAAGAGAGCATGCCTTATATTATAGGACATGAGCAAAAAGTGGTTACGCCTTATATACTAGGACGGAGGGAGTAATTGTCAAATACAAGCAAAAGTGTTACAATACTCACAACTTTTCACCCAAGTATTGTTTAGGCCTTGTTTAGTTACCAAAAATTTTCAAGATTCTCCGTCACATCGAATCTTGCGGCACATGCATGGAGCATTAAATATACATGAAAACAAAAACTATTTGCACAGTTCATCTGTAAACCACGAGATGAATCTTTTGAGCCTAGTTACTCTATAATTGGACAATATTTGTCAAATAAAAACGAAAGTGCTACAGTACCATTTTTCGCAAGTTTTTGCGAACTGAACAAGGCCTTACTTCCATCCAAAAATCAAAAACTTTTTCAAGATTTCTCGTCAAATCGAATCTTGTGGCACGTATAGAGCATTAAATATAGACAAAAACAAAAACTAATTACACAATTTGTCTGTAATTTACAAGACGAATCTTTTGAGCCTAGTTAGTCTATGATTGGACAATATTTGTCAAATACAAATGAAAATGCTACAGTAGTCAAAACTAAAAATTTTCATGAACTAAACAGGAGCTTTTTGGTCCGTTTTTGCAAGATTCTACTTTTATTCGGTTGGATATCATTTTTTTTCTACACCGATAAAACCGAATTTTATTACCATGGTAACAAAATTACAAAAAGGATCAGTTTAATGATCGCAAAAGAGAAATTCATAACCGCCACTAGAAAACTTATCCATGCAAACAAAGGGAACAAATGCATGGAAAAAAAACTACCGCTGCTACCACAAACTAGGTAACAACTAACAAGCTATCTGTCCAGAAGATTAACTGAGGTTTCGGATTAAGGATGGAGATGGTGCTCTAAACGGATATCTGTAGTTTTAGTTCAACTCAATAAACTAAATTGATAATTTTTTTTCTTTATTATTTTCATTTAGTTCATTAAATTACGCTAGAGAAACCGCAGATATCTATTTGAAACATCGCATCCATCTCTATTTCGGACACTAGAGTTTCACTCACAGCAGCACACCAGCTGCGAAACAAACAACTAAAAAAATCGACAAAAGAAACCAGCTGAAGTTCATCTTTGATAACACGACTGCAGATCCTGCAAGTGGAAGAAAAAGAGTCGCCATCTTTACTGCTTCAGCTCCCAGGAGTGTCCAACAAAAGGCACCATCTGACGTTCTTTCATCGCGCGTGATTGGAGATCTTGCTTGTGAAAGAGGAGTGTTGTCGACTTCACCACCTCGGCTCCTTGAATCACTTGATCCTTTAGGCCCTCCTTCAGTAAGCCTGCCCAATATGTCAAGAAGAAGCAGATTACAGACAATTTTAGTAGGAGATTATAATTTTTTCATGTCAAAGCAAGCTGAATTCCTTATACGCCAAATGGCCCAGATAACAGCAGCCAAACCGACAGCGTGGAAAGATCTTATGAATCTAGTTTTTTGAATCTTTATTGTATGTAATTAGTATCATTGGACAGATTTTTTAATCTAGTTTTTTTAATAAATTTATTTAGAGATACAAATGTTATGTATATTTTTACAAATCAAGTCAAACTTATGCCACGTACACCAACGATAACAGTTATTTAGGGATGGAAAGAGTATAAAAGAAATATGAAAAGGGCTTCAATAGAAAAATAGCAGTGGACTCGTATAGTTATGTGACTTCATACACGCGTACATACTTGACAACACTAGATCATGTCATCCTAGCTTATTTTTCCTCCTCTCCACATGTATTTATCTGTTTCCATATATCAAGGTATTCTGATCTTATTTCTGATCTCGATTTTTCTAAGCTCAATATGTTTCCATCCAAAAAATATATAGAAACAGAAAAAAAAAGGATCTTCTCGCCCGCTTCTGTCCATTTTCATCACTGCTAGTAGGGTGAAGTAGAATCCTTATTAGCGTGCACCAGTGTAGTGACCCCTCAATTCTTATACGACGCGCGTGCGCTTGGGTAGATATAGGCCTTTCACCCCAAAAATCAAAAAGTTTTCAAGATTTCCCGTCACATCGAATCTTTGCAGCATATGCATGAAACATTAAATATAGACGAAAATAAAAACTAATTACACAGTTTAACTGTAAATCGCAAGATGAATCTTTTGATCCTAGTTAGTCCATAATTGGATAATATTTGTCACAAACAAACGAAAGTGCTACAGTAGCGAAATCCAAAAAGTTTTCACATCTAAACAAGGCCATAGACTTTGGGCAGATATAGACTAATAGATACCTCCTCTATTTCAAATTATAAAATATTTTGGCCCTTTTAGATTCGTAGATTTTACTATACACTTACATATACACTATGTTTAAATACATAGTAAAAATAATGTATCTAGAAAAGTTAAAATACCTTATAATTTAAAATAATGGAGGGAGCATTAGTTTACTTTAGCTCTTTCTATCAACTGATGAACTAGTTTACTTTAGCTCTTTCCACCTTAAATTTTTCAGAATTTTCCATTACATCGAATCTTTAGACATATGCACAGAGTATTAAATATAGACAAAAATAAAAACTAATTGCACAGTTTGGTCAGAATTTACGAGACAAATCTTTTGAGCCTAATTAGTCAATGGTTAGACAATAATTACCACAAACAAACGAAAATGCTACATTATTGCGAAACTTTTCCCTCCAGAAACTAAACACGGCCCTAGCATCAAACATGCCCAAGTCAATTCGACGGTACTATCCTTCCGCCTTTGGCCTCCGAGATCAGAGGAGCACATGCTGAAAAGACACCGGACTGATGAGATCTTGTGGCCGAGTACTCTATACATATGTCGCAAGATTTAATGTGACGGAAAATCTTAAAAAAATTTCGGTAGTTTTTGGAAACTGAATAAGCCCTAAGGTTTGGTTCTTAAGCGAGATCTAACCTCAGCTGGCTATCGCGGGAGAGGAAGGCTCATCTTGCTGGAATGGTCCCATTTAGAGAGCTTGCTTGGGAAATTGAGGATGTTAAAAATGGTTTTCTTGATAATGGAACGTTCTTGAAGCTTGAATGATCCAAAGGATACTCCGAACACTCATCCCTATAAATACATATATGCAAATCCTAGAGTTATGAGCACTTAAGCACCTCTAAAGAACTGAGCTGACCTGTCGACGAAGACATTGCCTAAGCGTAGCACCATTAAAATTTTAAAATAAATCCAAAAAAAATACAAGCAAAGACTTAACCCAGATGAGTAGGTGAACGAACTGAGCTAGCAAATCACAAAATGACATCGCCACCACTAAAGCATAGCACCGTTAAAATTCTAAAATAAATTTAAAAAAATACAAGCAAAGACCTAACCCAGATGGGTAGGTTTCACCATAAAAAACCCAACCAGCTGATAAAGGTAACATTGCTAAAGTTGCTCTAGCCAAATTTGCTATGGCAAGACAGTAGAGCCCCAACAAAATGGCCTGCGCCGTGTATCTGATTATCCGGTTACACCGAGACAGGATAGAGCACGTCAGCCCAACCAAACACATTTGAGAAAGCCCTCAAGCAAAGCAGAGTGAAGCATATGAACAACGACCATTTTTTTCCAACATAAATATAAATACGTTCTATTGTCATCATATTTAACACCCACAAGCAACACTGAAAGAATAGTCTTCCAAATTTAACCGAGGTTCTACAAAAGTGGCTTTGGTGCAACAGGGTAGGCTAAGGAGCAGCTGCAAGGTCGGGGAATGACACTTCAGTTCTTTCAGCGCTTCCCGCCGCCACCACCCAACTTGGGGCCCTTGGAACCCTTCTGGACCGCGCCCTTCGTTTGCCCCTTCTGGGACTTGGTCACCTCCGCCTTCTTTGCTTTCTTCTCATCCTTGGTCTTCTTGATGCGCTCCTTGATCTCGCTGCAAGGTCATGACAGTTCAAATGAGTAGGGAGAGGTATTGAGCATCAGTATCTATTGCATTTCTGTAAAATATCACTCGAGTACAAACCAGATTTTATTGGTTAGACAAACAAATGGTTACTACTGTCAGGCAAAAACAATGGCTTTATTTGGCAAACATACCGAAGAGCAGCTTCTCTAGCAGCATCGCGAACCTCTGGCTTCTCAGCTCTCTTCTTCTGGATCACTTCCAAGGAAGCACCCACAATTGACCTGGAGTATGGCTTCTTGGTGGTGCGGCGCCTCTTCTTGACCGCTTCAGCATGGATGTCCTGCGGAAAAAAATGGCATGTAAGTTGTAGACTTCTAGCACCATTATGAGCATGGCAGAAATAATTGTTTTTGCAAACGTCTTGTCAGATGCTATGCATCAAATAGATCGATACAATGATAATTATGAAGTGTAGATTACAAGGAAAAAAACGCATGATTCAGAAGACAGCTAACTACATTAGCTAACATTAAATGTACATTAACACATGAAGGTTAGCTAGTTAATGTTACATATCAGCGCAGCATATAAATACAGAAGTTAACACAAGAATCATAATCCGGAATGGCGAGAAATCGTCCACAGCTGAGGTTTATTCAAATACTGGTCCTATAATAAGACTTGTATTCAGCTAATACGAGAAAGCTGTAGCTAATCTATAACCAAAAAACATGGAATCCTCATATGAGAAATGAACAAATGACATTCTTAAGAATGCTAGCTGGGTAATATCACATACCTTCTTGTGTTGCTTCCTGTACATTGCTGTCCAGGTAAGCTTAGCAGGCTTCAGGCGGTTGTGGAAGTAGCGCTTGCATTTCGAGTTGGCAAAAAGGAAAACCTATAAAACAAACATAATTTATTTCTATAAGATCATTTTGTATAAGCTTAGAAATCTCTTATAAAATTGTAATCACAAGTAACCTGAGAATCAGCACGAATAAATCTGATGCCTTTCCCAGGATAAATCTTCTGACCGCTGAAGCGGCAAAGTTCCGTCCTGCAATGAGATGACCGTACTTAGAATAATTTCGAGATCCATAACTCTTAATAGATTAGTTCTACAGTCATTAATTAATCACAGAAAATATACTAGCCATGCAGAAAAAAATAAGGGCATTGACTATCGAGATATATTCACATATTTCAATTGGAATAAAAGTAGAAACTTACTTCAGCACCATCTTCTCAGGCTCAAGAAACCTTCACCAACTACATATTTCACAAGAACCAAAGAAATAAAATCAGAATTGATGATATATACATTTGACAATGCAACTACGAAATTACATAACCTGAGAAATCAGTTATTATTAGATAACAATGTAAGTTAGCTCACACACAAATATCAGGATTTGACAGGCAGCAGAAACCAGGTATGTTTGCAGCCACACAAAAAAAAATTACCAGGATTTGAAAGGGAACACAACCAAAGCTAAGTTCCTGTTGCAAGGGTTCTATCGTGTATCACACACTCAATGAAATAGGCAACTATGAAATGCCAAAGTCCATAGTAACCAACACTCAAAAGATTTAACTGTCGGGTGACTACTGGCAGCAGAAACACAGCAAATCTCTGCTGCAAAGCGGGTTCCCTGGTCCATATAGCACACACAAAAGTTTGGCAACTACGCTATTGAAACAGCTATATCGCCACAGTACATGTGCACTGATCCGTCCTAGGGAAAGGAAACCTAACTACCTAAATCACAACACATAGACAACACAAAACTTAAATGGACATATACATCCCGAGGACTATCTGCTTGCAAGACAATGACTACAACTAACAAGCTACAGGTGCAAAAGAAACCAGATGACAATGAACCAATGCAAGTACAAAAACTGTCAAATCAATAGCAATCAATTAAACAACCAAGCAAATTTGCAAGCGCACAAATATTAGGATTTGACAGGCAGCAGAAAAGCAACCAAAAGTAAGTTCCTGCCGCAAGGGTGCTATCCTGGCACATCTCGCACATCAATGAAATAGGCAACTATGAAATGGCAAAGGCCATAGCACCTGAGTGCATGTGCTTTAGATTCAAAAGGTCCTCCCAAACACTTTCAGAACTCAAAAGGTTAAACTGACATGCGACTGCTGGCAGCAAAAATAAGGAACAAATCTCTACTGGAAACAGGGTTCTCTGATCCATATAGCACGCACAAAAAATAGACAACTAGGAGTACGCGATTGAAACAGCTGTAGCGTCACAGACCCTCAGTAGTCAGTACTGTGCTTCGATCCGTCTCTAAGAAGGGAAAGCTAAACACAAACAGCCAACTCAAAACTCAACTGGATGTACACCTCCCGATGTTTATCTACCTGCAGGACAGTGATTCTCCTACAGGTGCAACAAATGAAACCATCTAATGACCACAACCACCAGATCACGGGAATGGAATTAGGGACGGTTCTAGCGACAACAACAAGAGATTAAGGCGAGCGCAGGAGCTAGTGTAAGGCAGGAACGAAGGCAGATGGTTTCGACTGTTGCCATACCTTCCGGGTGGAGGAGCGGAGCCGCAGGCGGCCGCGAGGCGGTGGTGGCGGCGGCGCGGAGGAGGAAGGGGGAGTGTGCTAGTGGCTCCGCTAGGGTTTCTTATATTAGTTCGTGCGTTGGGCACTTGGGCTGATTGACTAGGTTCTGATATATGCTGCGAAGTGGGCCCTTTTGGGCCCAAAAAACCGCATTGTGGGCTTCAGGCATAACAATGAACCCATGGGCTTTTTTTGGGCGGAATTAGGTAAGGTATTTTTCTACCTTCATGAACTTTTTTATCTTCTTTATTAAAACCTTTCATCTCATCTCTCGACTCTTAAAATTGTTTAAATTACCTCTAAAATTTTTTTAAATTACCTTCCTATCAGACAAAATAGTTTTCAAGGTGATTTAATCACTTCTATAATTAAAAAATCCAGCCAAGAACTAATAGTTGTATAAAAAAGTTTGCTTCTAAAGTTATACTTATGGATGTGTTATGATACGGTGGTTGGATATTTGTGTTTGTGCTAATGCTTGTTCGATTCTAAGTAGTACTTCATGGACAAATAAGTTGTCTTTACAATGTAACCATGAGATTTGAAATACAACAGACCACTAATTAATTGGGTTTCTTAATGTTGTGTTACATAAGGTCGGTTTAAGTGGCACAAAAGGGGGCTTCTAAAATGGATTTTGCTCCTTGACAGTGGCTGAAACCTCAGTGGTAGGTGTAAAATTAGTTTGAAGAGAACATCGAAAGGATCATGCGATAAAACCATCCATATATCTTTAAAATGTTATTTGAGTCTTAGTAACTCTGACAAATAGGAATCGCGACTTTAAGATGAAAGTGTGCAGTTTATGAAAAGTGTAAACTTGATATATCAGTCGTACTCACGATTAAGAGTGAGTTCAGACTTCTTCGTGATTAGATGGGCTCTTGGCGGTTGGTTGGTTCAGATGAAACTTGGATGGAATCCAAGCGTTGGTGTGGTTTGGTTCTCTCCGGAGATCGCGATTTTCACCTAGTAACTTGTGCTAAGTAGGAAACCCAATTACCTAAATTAGGATGTGTCATTAAAGTCTTTATGCGAAACCCTATGAGACTTTCCTTGCTTTAAGCCTCATGTCATCTTTTACTGCACTCGCGGAATACATTTCAAGATACTCATTCTTCTTTCTTGTCCCCTACTGCCCCACCGAGCCATTCAAATTTGAAGATGGAGTTTCATGAAAATGATGCTGAGGCTAGGCTAATGTACCCTCGATTGGTTGCCCGTGAAAGACGACGGAAGACCATGTTTAAAAGTCTACGATGTAATTTTCTTTTAGACTATCGGGTTCTTTAAATTGAAGTTATTAGAAAATATCGAATTGTCAATGCTCCCAAGGGCTGGTGTTGTCCACGTAACTTTGTCTTGGACCAACCTATAGCCCATGTAACATCCGGACCCACTAGGGGGAGTAGAAAACCTGTTGGCTTTATGTCCATTGATTGATCGACATTCCAACGTGATCTGTCACGACAGACCATGAGATCCAACCATTACGGAGCATGCACAAGCTTCTTTTTACATGCGCGCATCCTCATCCTCCCTATACGAGCCGCCGACTAGAGTAAAGCGTCGTTCACACGGCCGGCCGGCCGGCTGGCAATGCGCCGTCGCTGTCCCGGCCGCCCCACCCGGCCGGGCGCGCATCGCGCCGGTGGTTTCGCCGTCGGAACCGGCCGGTTTCCCAGCCCGGATCGACCGAGGCGCGCAGAGCAGGTCTTCGATTCGCCACTGCGGCGCCGTCGTGTGATCCCAGTCGTACACGCACGTCTCGTTCCATTCGCAGATCACAAGGCGGTGGGATCGACGAGACGTCGAGGTCGAGACCGCCGATCGAGTCCGATCCGGCACATCGCACATGGGACATGGCGTTGGCTTTTCCGAGTGATCCGATCGACGAGACTGTGAGGGACGCGACCCGGCTTTAATTTCCTTGCCGCTCGATCGGCGGCGTCTTTTCCTCTCCATCGCGCACGCCCTCAATGCACTGGTGCCGCTCCACCAGCGTTAGCGAGAACGAACGAAGCGGAGTGCTGGAACCCCACCAAGGATCCACACGTGCGCGAAAGGGCATCATCAGAGGGCCCACGAGTGATTCAAGAAGCTTCTTGCAGTTCGTCAGGTCAGGCCACACACCACTCTGTCTCTGTGTTGCTCGGCTGGTCCCGTCCCGGCCCCGGCGCAGCAGAAAGGTACGTGTGCTGCGGTGCAACGCGATGCATCCGTCGTCTCGTCTCGACGCAAATGCTCGCAGGAATAGATGAGAACCGCATAGATATGTTAGATGCATGCATCTCTTTTTCTCGTCTCAGTTGTTTGTTCATCTGTTGTAGTGTGTGTGTGCGGCACCTAACTTTGTTCACCCGCAAAACACGGCCGTGGGGCATGCTGCGGGATCTTGCATTGTCAAAATCCAAAGTACAAATAAGACGCTATTTTGTGGCAACGGATCAGGAATAAAGTTGACTCGGAAGGTCATCATAGTTGTTTACTGGAGTAAGTCACTCTGCAGAGCAAAGTCAAATTAATGTCGTTAATGGTCATGCAACAACAAGAGTTCTGAAACGCTCTCCTTCCTCAAATGCAGAGTTTGGTGCATGCGATCGAGTCATCCTGCACTGTATGTACTTATATGTCAGTTGACATCGCTAAAGCTTTTCCGAAACGTACACGGATCGGAGCACGATCGCATGAATGAACTTTGGGTGAGATGGGCAAAATATCTAGGCGCAGCAGCGAAAATAAAAAGGACTGGACTGGAGCTTGTTGGGAACTGTTGATGTTAGTGCATGCCCAATTAGGGTTGATGAGTTTGAATAAAGACTTCGAGTGGTGACCTGCCAACTTCCACCTGTGGTGTGGCGTCTCGAACGAAAACTGTGAACGCAGCAGCAAGATACGTACGAATGCAGAATTATTGTCAATATTGTTGTACTATAGAAACGGGAAAGAAAATCCTTCATAAAAAGAAAGTGGTTAGGAAGAAAACGAATTTTTACACGAACTCTTTTTCTTCCTAAAATATACGAAATTCAAAGTTGTCTACCATTAAACCATTTCTAGTTTGATCAGAATTACCAAAAAAACAATATTTACGATATAAAATGAGCACAATTGGATAATATATTTAATGTGCTAGATGTATATTCGTTATTATTTATAAATTTAGTTAAACTTAAAATAATTTAATTTAGGAAAACTGAGGTTCTTATATTAATCGAAGGGTAGTAAAGAACACTAGCTAGCTAGCTTTTACTTAGCTATATATGTACGCTCGTAGCTAATCTATGAGCTCTTTAATTTATATACAGTAGTTAGCTCACATATACTAGCTTACTTATTTCATTTCACAAAGTTTTTTGGTTTTTATTAAGCTAGCTGTAAACTCAATTACATCCAGTTTCTCTATCCCTCTCTCCACCACTTCATAATACACCCATCTCCATCCCTTTACTATACCTATATATTGTTAATAATTTGGAAAGGCATTCGAGCACTTTAATTATATACTTTTAGTTATCTTACAGTACTTATGTATCGAATTACTCGAGAAATTGCTGTCATAGACAGACAACAGTGTAATTGTGCTGTGATATTATGAGGTGATGATATAATAAACACGGAAGTCCGATCCCTTGCACTTGCACACACGCCATATGTATAGATATACGTGTGACTCGATCATCGAGCTACAAGTCGGCATCACGGCATCATCAAGCTGCATGCCGAGGCAAGAAGGACGAGCAAGTAACAAAAAAGTGCAGAGTAGTAAAATGGCATCACAGTCCTGTGATGCAATGATTTGCATGCAAAACAAGCAAGGACGGGAGTCTCCAAGATGTAAACTACTCCAGGCGTTGCCGATTTAGACAGACAAACGCACAGCTAATGAACCAGAGTGGCATAACATAGTCCCGCTATTCAATTATATATAATGCGATATATATATACACTCCAAGATCTTATAACCAATGACAGGATGTCGCGTACTTATTCAGTCTAACTTAACTAAGACAAGGTGGCATTATAATTTGTTGGCAGGGGGAGTACGCCCTCTGTCTTTTCTAAGTGTCACTTTGGTATTCATGTCGGCCATTTTTTTAAAAAAATAACTATATTTTATAAAAAATACTAACAATATTTATATTTCTAATGAATCTATCATAAAAATAGATTCAATGATATTTATTTTGTACATAAATATTAATATCTTTTTCTTGTATGTATTTGGTAGAAATTAAACATGTTTGATTTCTTGGAAGGAAGAACTTTAGGTAAAAAGGCTGTATACTCAGCAGTAATCAAATCAAATCGTGACATGGCAAAAAAAATCACATCGTGACATCGATTTACCGACGACTCATTGTCGTTGACAACTGGCATTCTGTCAGCGCTCACCGGTTAGTGCCGCGCGTTCCCACACAGAACATTTCACCTTCTGAAAAAAAGCCGGTAACATTTAAAGATTTGGACATTTTAGTTGACCTTTTATTAGCCGGACCGCGAGTGGACGCCAGTGAGCCGAGCAACGCCGTGGTCGTCCAACTATAAAACCCGCGGCACCACCCGGCGTCATCCCCATTCCATTCCATTCCATTCCAGTTTCAGAATTCCTGGCACCTCGTTCCGTTCGTCCTGAGATACGCCCCCCTACTCGTGAGCAGGCGGAAATGAAGCGCCACGCCGAGAAGCCGCTCCTCGTGCTCCTCGTGCTGTCCTGCCTCCTCCTCCTCCTCCTCCCCCTCGCCTCCGCCGTCCCCACGCCAAGTGAGCCTCGGCTTCCCATCCACCAGCTCGGCCCGACGGCCATGGCGTTCGCTAGCTAGCTCGATCGATCCCACCGCTGATTCCTTCCTCGATCGGTTGCTGATTTTGCTCGTGCGATTGCAGGAAGCCTGCGCCTGGTGGGGAGGAGCCAGCTGCAGCAGCGCCCGCCGGCTCTGAAGCTCACTTCTGCTCAGGTACGGTGCTACTATATAAACCGGCTGTTTTAATTCCTCTGCCTTCCTGCCGGCTGCCGGCTGCTGTCTGTGTTCGTTCCCTCTTGAATTTACAGAAGAACTGTTAGCGAAAAATACAGAGGTTAATTAATTAATTAATGAATTAATTCAGCGATGGTAGTGGTAGTGGCTGCTGCTGTAATATAATCCTGATGCGACGATGATGACTTTGTGTTGGGACACTACAGGAGACGGCGATCGCGGCGGCGATGAACATGGGCAAGCCTATGGCGAGGATGGTCGTGGAGGTGAACGACTACCAACCGTCTGGCCCCAACAACCGCCATGACCCACCCAAGGGTCCCGGAAGAGCTTGAACAACGGAGCTCAGCTAGACGGACGACCCAATAATCCTTCGTCGTCGTCTTTATTTACCAGTAGTACAAAGTGCTTTTGCTAGTGCTCCTGTGTATTTCTAGTAGAAATTAAGCTAGAAACAAAATTACCTAGCCATATATATATATATATATATATATATATTTATATATACAGGCCGCGTGTGTGTGTATGGCTTTGGAAGCACATCGGTTGTTTGGAGTTGTGATTAGGTTGCTGTTCGATATCATCGTCAGAACTGCATGCAGATGTATCGAGTGATCGAGTCGATACAGTGCCCCCAGCACATTGAGATCGTTCAGCTCTCTGCTCCTCCATGATGCAGCATCATTGCTCCCTCGACCGCCTCATCTTTTGTTGCGTCACGGCTGCTGCTGCCGCCGCCCGCCGCCGCCCGTGACAAGCTAGTACGTACGCGTGCGCTGCTGAGCGCGAGGCGGCGACGTCGAGCTGCGCGCCTGCGCGTTTATTATCCTGCGAATTTTCCGTGATCCGTGACTCGTGAACAACCTCTCTCTCTCTCTCTCTCTCTTCGCCGGGCGAGCTAGAAACCGCGACCATCGGCCTGCACGGCGGGCCACGCCCACGGCCACGGGCGCCGCTCTGCTCCGCTCGTGTCCCCCTGGCCCCCGCCGCGATGTGAGGGGCGAGGTGGCGTCTGGCGAGATGCGGCTCTGACTTGTTGGGTTGGGAAGGAGGGAGAGCGACGCCTCGTGCCCTCGTGTGTGTCGTTTCCTCGTGTCCGATCGCTGGGGGTCCTCCGCGCACCGCCCGCGCCCAGTGAGCTGACGCCGCCTGACGACGGAGAGAGAGAGAGGGGACCCGGCCGGTGACGGAGCCACAGGGGCTTTGACACGACGGCACACAGGAGCACCGCCGCTACGCGCCGCTCCGGGCCTTTGACTTGGGTGCTCCCTGTGCGCCCGTGAGGGGCCGTGATCGCGAGCTCTGCGCAAAGATGCGCCGGCCCAGCACGGCCGAGAGCGGCGGGGCCGAAAACGACGCACGGGACAGCTGACGACATGTGGAGGGGACGCACACGGACGCAGCGCTGCAACGGCCACTCGCTGCTAGTTGCCTTCCTTGGTCCTTCTTCCATCCAACCTTGGAGATAAGCGAAAGATCCGATGGGATCCTATGCTAGAAAGAGTCCACGTCGCAATGGGGTCCTTGCAAACAAGAACACTAAGGTCAGTCACAATGTATGTTTTATGAGAGTGTCATGTACATTAAATAGAATGTCATATAAGTATAATTGCTGACTTGGCAGGGTCATTAAATAAAAGAGTTTTATGAGATGAGAGAGAAGTTTCATCCCCATAAAACTCTTGTGGCTCGGTTACCTAGTTTATAGTATTGGTAACTGTGTCATAAAACTATACTACATTGAGACTGGCCTAAGCGCGTTCCCAATGGCGCTACAATCAGCTAGCTAAGAGGAACATCTGCCCAATCCAGAAGAAAGAGAAACGAAGAACTCATCTCGCTAGCGACGAACCAAGAGCTTAGCTCGCACATTTTTCAAAAAAATTTCACTCACTGACATACTTTACCACTATCTACTTTTTATTATTTAATTGTTCCCGGGCTCCAGATCAGCTAGCTATTCAAAAAGAGTATTGAGGACGCCCTAAGGCTCCGTTCGGTTAGCAGGGAATGACATCCTAGAAAAATTCTAGCCGTAGGCTTAATTTGTATACAGAAAGCAATCTGGAATGAATCCCAGGTCTGGAAGAAGCTAACCGAACGAGCCCTAATAGTGCTTTAGACATGTATCTGCCTGATAATTTTTTCTCTCTTTTCAACATACTTCCTCCATTTCAAATTATAATTTACTTTGATTTTTTATTCATCCATTTTCTATGCATGTGGACATAATATTATTATATCTAAATATATAATAAATTAGATATACCAAAAAATTAAAAGCAACTTACAATTTAAAAAAGAGAAAATACTTCGTAGGCAGTAGATCGATGCACAGCTTTTCTTCTAATCACGGCAAAGCTCTTGCCATCCCTTCTAAAAATGCACGCGTGCACACACACATGTATATTTATCTCTATAAAAACATATTCGAACTTTACCTCTAAAACTATTTTTAAAAGATTATATGCTAGATAGCCAACAACGGACCTGGGATTTTGTCAAAGGATATGACGTACACAATTTTACATGTACTTTAGTGAAATTCATTTAGCAATTCAGTGCATAATTATAATCACACTCTACAATTTAGGTATATAAATATTAAATAATACACTAAGTTATAAATTCAACAAACTAATCTTGATAATTCCATATTATTATAATACAAAAGGTTAAAACCCATCCTAGGGGCGTCCTAGTGGACTTTGATCAAATCGTCTGTGATATAGACAACGGAACAAATAAAAAAAAGAGAAGCACTAAAGATGTGAAACATGCGAAGAACAGAGATGTAGACACGCGTTTTATGTGTAAATCAGCGCAAGTTCATTTCTTGTAATCTCTCTCTTATGGATAGTACTAGTACACAAATTATTTCTCACTAGCTATTTGATACCCGTTGGAGACACCTAAATATACATAAAAGAATGTTACAATATGACGAGTATCTAAAACCTGAATTGCCTAAACACATCACTAAATACCACAACAATGACTTAACTCTTAGCTGATTCTCCCGGCCAGTTAGGGGCTCAAGGCGAGAGCTACACCCGGAGAAGGGCGCCATGTAGCGAAATTTTCAAGTGCAATATTATAATTTGTGTTCTATTGTAGGATGAAGCTAAAGTGCACACACCATTCGTTAATATGTAAGGTATAAAAATAAATAAATAAATAAAAATAAAGCTAACTTTTATCTAACTAGTATTCACCTCCTGTATGCAATACCCTAAGCTTGGCATTATTTGTTCAACTTATCGAGATGATACAAATTTCTCAGCTCAAAGGAACACATTGAGTTTTTTTTTTTTTGAGCAACAAGGAACATGTTGAGCTCACAAACCCTATTTGTTCTGATGCATATGTGTGTGCAGGCGCAGAGCGAGAAATTATAGATAGGGGGCAGCTGAAAAAAAAAACAACTTGCAAAAACTGAGTGTGGCTCAACTCGTTAGGTTTTTTTTTATGATTGTCTCAGTTAATTCATCAACTTGATATGATTGCTAACCTTTTCTTATATGTATTAAGACCCTATTCTTTTAGTGGTCTTAAGTTTGACTAGGTTTCTCAAAAATATTTAGTTTAAATAAAAAATATTTGACTTCTTGAAAAATGATAGTGACACTTTTTATTAGATGAAGGGAGTAGATGTACTAATAGGTGTATATATATTAATTTGTTATATTCTTTCACTTGATATAAATAGAATTTTAATATTGCACTAAAAATTATTATCCTAGTAAAAAAATTATTGTCACATGTTTGGGGGGTATGGCCCCTACCGACCTCCCTTGGCTCCACCATTGAGTATGTAATAAGAAAGATCAAATTTAGTGGGAAATACTACTTAACAAGGTCAAGAAGCGTCATGCAAAAGCGCAGGCCCAAGTCAGGTAAAGAGAGTTCCACCCCTTGACGACGCTCACCATCAGTCCGCCCAACTCCACAATGCACGCGGTTATGTGTCAACCAAGTGCAAGTTTTAGGGTGCTGCAAATTAATAGATGGATCTCATGTAGGAAAGAAAAAGGAAATTGTACTCATTTCATTCTAAATTATACCCCCTCTATGCACAAAGGATAAAATGATCTTTTCTTGATAAGTTAAGTTAATGAATCTCAAATTTTACTAATAAATATAAAAAATATTAATAACTATGATGTTTTCCTTTATAGTTGCATAAATTTTATTATACATCTAGATATGTATTGATTAACGATTTACAATTTAAAACGGATGGAGTATTAACTAACGAAAAATGTGTCTTGCGAGTGACGGTGTTACTGAAATGCGTGCTTTGAAGTGTTCCACTTGGCGTCTTGCCTAATTGCCTGCATATATACGCGCGTGATCACCCTGCCTTGATGTTCAAGCCATTGTGCAGTCATAGTACATTGATAGCGTTTGAAGAAAAGTTATGCTAGAAGCATAGATGGGACATCATATCGAGAGTGTGAGACACTAAGGTGTGGTTTGGTTTAGGATTGGCAATGCCAACGATAATAATCAAAATTACAGAGCAAGGGATATTGGCATTTGATTAGTTGGTGGGACCGATGACCTGCTTTGTTGATTTTTCTTATGAGTCGAGACTTCCACGGACATGAAGAAAGATTCGCAAGGGCGAATCCAGAATATTATGTCACTGGGGTCAAGGACTAAACAACGGGGTCAAACACATGTTCATTGTCTATTTGAAAGAATAATTTGCAGGTGAATTAAAGAGGTTTAAGTGATTTTTTGGTAAATTATCGGGGTCAGCTGACCCTAATGGATGCAATAGATTCGCCTCTAAAGATTCACTTGATATATGTGGATTGATACGAATCCAGCTAAATTCAAATAAAAACCGTAATCAGTACGAGTTGGATCACTCAGACGCATTATACAATGTTATCTGTTGATCCCGTGAACAGATGACGGCTGAAAAGGCCCAACCAAAAAGGAGATGAGATGCCACTGTAGCATCTGGTTGCTACTACATACGGCATGGATTTGAGGTGCACGGAGTTTCCACCTTTATCTGGCTAATCACTAGACAGTGTAGGCGTTTTGCCTTTCTTGTTCTCTATCTCTCTCTCTCAAAAAAAAAAAAAAAAATTACGTCAACTTCGATCTCCTAGAGAATTACGGAGTAGTACGTACCAAATTGCCTCAAGCCTTGACTTTGCAGCGGCGAGGTCATAAGTACGTACTACACCTATGAAGCGGAAGAATTGTTCCGTACTGGAGTACTACTACTAAGGACTTTGTAAGAATTTCTTTGGTCCAAGTTGGTTAGCCGAGAAATATCGTACTCCACTCTCTTCGTATAGAATTTAGATATTGTTTTAGATAAAATTTAAATCAAACATTAAAAATATAAATCCTTAATAACTTTTAAGTTATTAAATTTGTAAATATAAAAACTATATGAATAGATTTGTCTTAAAAAAATACTTTCATAAAAGTTTTCTAAATACTTTTATAAAAATAAGAGATCAAAGTTGTGTTTTGAAAACCGTGTCGCTGTCCTAAATGATATCTAAATTCTATACGGAGAGAGTACTTTTTTTTGCGGGCCCTTGATCTTGATCTAGAGATAAAAGATATGTTGTTAGGCCTTGTTTAGTTTCCCATCCAAAATTTTTTTATCCATCCCATCGAATCTTTGGACACATGCATGGAACATTAAATATACATAAAAAAATAAACTAATTATACAGTTTGGTTGAAAACCGCGAGACGAATCTTTTAAGCGTAATTACTCCATGATTATACTTAAGTGCTACAGTAACCCACATGTGCTAATGATAGATTAATTATGTTTAATAGATTTGTCTTGCAGTTTCGTGACGAGTTATGTAATTTATTTTTTATTAATGTCTAAAAACCCCTCCCGAAATCCTTCTGACACATCCGATGTGACAACTAAAAAATTTTCATCTCCAATCTAGGCCTTGTTTAGATATGAAAAGATTTTGGATTTCGCTACTGTAGCATTTTCGTTTGTTTGTGGCAAATATTGTCCAATTATGGATTAACTAGGATCAAAAGATTCGTCTCACGATTTACAGTTAAACCGTGTAATTAGTTTTTATTTTTGTCTATATTTAATGCTTTATATATGTGTCGAAAGATTCGATGTGACGCGAAATCTTGAAAACTTTTTGGTTTTCGGGGTGAACTAAATCAAGGCCTATACAGGGCCTGGCCCTGTCCGGGAGCGAGAAGCGTACAAAGCCGGCGCTGTCGTTGGGCGGCGTGACGCTGCCCCGCCCGACTGGGACATAAAAAGATTCCCATGCAATCCATTCGTTTTGTGGTCCATGGATCAGCTTCGCGTCACGACTCACGAGAAAGCCTAGTACACGATGACACGAAATCTCTCATCCCACCCCCTTTCTCTATCCTTTGACTTGGCACGTCGTCGTCACATGTGGCATGGTCCATGGTCGCTGACGATTCCTCCTCCATTCGTGAACACGATGCCGCACGTCCGTGTCCGCCCGCCCCGCCGCGCGCGCGCGCGCTGTGCAGCCCCGGCCGGCAGCAAAATGGACCGACGAATGGAATAATCGAATCTCTCAACCTCTGCTGCCCATGCATGACCATGATCCGTCCTTAGCTCCACGTGTTGGTACGGTGGTGCGTGCGCGCGCCGCGATGCGAGGCTATCCGGTTCGTTGCCGGTTATCCAACCCCCAAAGCAGGGAACCTTTACCCGCTTCCACTGGTCGACAGGAAAGCAGTCTCTCCTTTCTCTCCATGTACGGCGGCGAATTGGTGATCCACGCCGCCATGCAACGAAAGAGCATGTAGCCATGTAGTACACGTACATGCAGCGATCGAGCAGATCGAATCGTAGAAAGGCATATATATATATATATATATATATATATATATATATATATATATATATATATATATATATATATATATATATATATATATATACCAAAGCGAACGTAGTGATCTTCTGTCTATATATCGATGAGCATATATTCCAGCCAGATGCTAATATATCCGTAATCCGTCCGATTACAAATATACTCTTATATATCTGTCCAGATAAGCTAGCTTGAAAGCTTGTTCGATTAAATTTATTAGCTGAATCTGCTATGGCCAATTCGTACAGTACTACGTGGCTTCTCAAGAGGTCGACAAGTGTGCACCGGCATCGATACCCCTGCTGGGTGACTGGTGGGCGCGTGACTTCCAAGGCCTTGTTTAGTTCAACTCAAAAAGCAAAATCTTTTCAAAATTTTCGTCACAACGAATCTTACGTCATATGTATGGAGTATTAAATATAGACGAAAATAAAAACTAATTACACAGTTTACCTGTAAATCACGAGATGAATCTTTTAAGACTAGTTACTCTATGATTGGATAATGTTTGTCAAATCAAAACGAAAATACTACAGTTTCGAAAACTTTTCAGTTTTCGGAACTAAACAAGACCCAAATCAGCAACAGCAGCGCAGCATATGCTACTACTACTGGTGGAGCCACACGACACGCGCATGCAGTTACGTTCCAGCTAGCAGAGGAGTCCGAGTGGGGTGGTGAGACTGAGACGACCCCGCCCGCCGCCCGCCGGTGAGGTGGCGGTGGATACTGGTTACTGGATAGGCTTGTAAAAAGCGGAGCGGCCGGCTGTGGCTTTCCATCCCCCCTGTCGTTCGAGTCGCCGTTTCTGACTCTCCGTGCAACTGCAACGAGCGCCGCATGCAAAAGCGCTGGGGCGTCGGCGAGCAGATTCTGTGGCTGGCCTGGCCCTGGCGCACGTTGGATTTGGGTCAGAGATATATACGGCCCGCCGTGTGCACGCCAACTGAACGAAGCTGTACACTACCTCTTTGCTTCGCTTCATTTTTTTTTAATTTGGCTCTACTATACTAGTCTGATCTGATCTGATGATGATCGTTGAGCCGCTGGCCAAATACGGAGTATATTTAGGGGGTGTTTGGTTCGGGTGGTAAAGTTTAACAGGTACTGCAGCAGTTTCGTCTTATTTGATAATTATTATTTAATTATGAACTAATTAGGCTTAAAAGATCTGTCTTTCAAATTATTCTTTAGCTATATTTTTAGTTTTATAAATAATCTATATTTAGTATTCTATATATTCGTCCAAACATTCAATGTGACGGACGATAAACTTTAACAGACCAAACCAAACAAAGCCTTAACATACGACTATTCGTTGTGCAATTATTGTTGGAGATTCATCGTTTTCCGTCGAGGGGGGCGAACCAGCAGATTCGGCACAGCCTCGCAACATCCAAATCTTTGAAAGTCGTTATCCAAAAAGATATATCCAAATCTTTGAAAGAAAGTACGAGCGTACCTTTGAGGAGAAACCTTCCAACACCCCCCTCTTTATTTAAGAATAATGGACGTATGGCCTGTTTAGATTTGAAAATTTTTGGTCTAAATAGAAAATTTTTTGTGGAATTGGGGCCTGAGAAGTAAACGGGGCCAAAAAATTTTGAGGCCAAAATTTTATACTGCAACTGTGCACGCACTCCCATGAAAGCCCACCATTGACAACATGCAGTTGCAGTTGTTATTGGTGGGCTTCCATAGGAGTGCGTGCACAGTTACAGCCCAAAATTTTGGTCCCAAAATTTTTTGGCCCCGTTTACTTCTTAGATCCCAATTCCACAAAAAAATTTCTCTTTGGGACCCTAAATGTAACGATATAGTATTAGTGAGAGCAATAAGATGTGTCGCTACATGCCCATTAGGAACTAATTAAACTTCAAGTTTGATGTATTGATTAATGCAATTGTTTCTTTTGTTAAACATGCGTCGTGCATGCATTTATCGGCAGTGACGTCATTAACCTCAAAATGGTTCGGTATCCTGCAACATGCAACCACATCATATGGCGGATTGTTTGATACACAATGGTGCAATATTCTAGAATTCCTATAATATATTTCAAGACGAAGAGAGTCATAAAGAAGAAGATGGAAATGACTTGGATATATATTTTTTTTATTTCAGGTTCTTTCCTATTTAATTTGAGATGTTCTATGTTGTTTTTTTTAGATGTTCTATGTTGAGTTGTAATATAATTTTATATCTTCTTTGAAAAAATAAGGCTCAATATCGTTATTCCTCATGGGAATTCGGAATATACCTCTTGTAATAAACGATGGGAGAATGTTGAGAAGACAGGCTGACGAAACCAAATATGGGCCAGGTCGTGTGATGAACCTCATGTTGGCCGAAACGACCTCGTTCTCACTTTTTTTTTTTGCACATTCTCGTGTTCCGTGCAGCAATTGGCCCAGTTACATGTTTCGAGCAAGTCGCCCAGTTACATGTTTTTGGGCAAATAGCCCAATTGCTTTTGTTGTTTGGATTCTCTCATAGGAGAAGTCTATTTTGGATCATCCAAATTAATGTCTCTCATGTTTGTTTTTAACCATCTTAACTCTAGGATCAGAAATCTTTAACCATCAAACAAGAAATTTGGCCATTTTTAAAATCGTGCTAAGATGGGTTTGTATTCTCTATAAATAATAAAAATTCTTTGTTTTTTAGAAATCAATAACTAAATATATTTTAAATCTTAATACTCCCTGCGTCTATGAAAGAATCAATTCCTAAAATCCGTGTCAGTCAAATTTTTTTAAGTTTGACTAACTTTATAGAAAAGAGTAACAACATCTATGATATAAAATACGCATAATGTGAAAATATATTCTATGATGAATCTAATGATACTAATTTGATAGCATTTTTTTCTATAAATTTATTCAAAATTTAAAAAATTTGACTTAGAACAACTCTAGAAATTGACTCTTCTGTGGACGAAGGGAGTATATTACTAGCATTCATTTTTTCTTCTAAAAAACATAATTTATTTGTTGTTCCTTTATTTGAGTTATTTGTGATTTATGTGTTTCTATTACTGCTTTTTATTGCTTTTAACCATGTCCTATACTATTAAAAGTGTTATTTTGCACAGGCCTTGTTTAGTTCATCAAAAAAAAAAATTCAAGATTCTTCGTCATATCGAATCTTGCGGCACATGCATGGAGCATTAAATATAGATGAAAACAAAAACTAATTGCACAGTTTACCTGTAAATTGCGAGATAAAACTTTTAAGCCTAGTTAGTCAATGATTGAACAATATTTGTCAAATAAAAATAAAATGCTACAGTACCCAAAATCAAAAAAATTTCAAAACTAAACAAGGCTACAAGTAAAACTGAAGGTCTAGAAAATGGCACATCCTCGCAGGTGCCACACTCACCTTATATTGATCATATTTTGGAATTGCATCTAATATGCCATTGTTGAAACTGAATCTTAAACAAATCTGGAGCTCTATTAGACCCTCAAATGGACATCTCTGATCTCATCAAATGGACAGCATCTGTCATGATGAGTTTACGGGACTATTCAAGTCTTTTATCCTTAATATTAATGGAACATTTCTTTAGACGTCTTCTATCATGGCATGGAGAGAGTAACCTCTCACTACGAGGCACATAAGGTAATCACATCTTTTATGTACTAAAGATAAATAAATTTTGAGTTTTTAACTAATTAATCTGTATATACCCATACTCATTTTTCGTGCAGTAGTTTTTTTTTCCTGTCCTCTTCAATCGAGAAGGTGACATTTAGGCCTTGTCTAGTTCCAAAAAATTTTATAATTTTTTTCACATTTCTCGTCACATCGAATCTTGCTACACATGTATGAAACATTAAATATAAATTAAAAAAAAACTAATTACATATAATTTGCGAGATGAATCTTTTGAGCCTATTTAATTTATGATTGGATAATATTTATCACATACAAACACGAAAGTGGTACAATGCGCATTTCTAAAAAAATTTTAAAAAGTAAACAAGGCCTTAATGAAATGACACTTTTAAGGATCAGTAATGTTTCGAAAATTTCCGATAGGCCTTGTTTAGTTCCGAAAATTTTTGAGAAATGGACACTGTAGCATTTTCGTTTGTATTTGACAAATATTGTCCAATCATGGACTAACTAGGCTCAAAAGATTCGTCTCGTCAATTTCGACCAAACTATGCAATTAGTTTTTATTTTCGTCTATATTTAATACTCGATGCATGCGTCTTTCCTGTAAACAAGGCCATAGTCATCGGGGCCATTTCCATTCCACTCCAGCGGAGCGGACGCCACGCGGGCGTCGGCCGCGACGCGACAAGACCGACCGACCGACCGCCGCGCCAAACAGAAAAACCACGGCACCACGCAAACGCTGCCGCCGACGACGCGCGGCACCACCGCACGGACGCGACCACCGATCCGATCCCAACCAGCTCGTCTCGGCTCCCGCCCCGCCCCACTCTCAGATCCGCGGATCCCAAATTCCGAGTCCATTTCGGCACCCACCCTGCCGAGCCACCCGCCTCGCCATGGCGGACTGCCGCAGCCTCATCGAATTCCTCCGGGCCTTCGAGCAGCACCGGCGCCGCGCCTCCTCCTCGGACGCTTCCTCCCCGCGCCCCCGCCGCGCGTCCCTCTCCTCCTCCTCCTCCTCCTCCACCACCACCGCCTCGCGGTCGCGATCGCGGGGCCGGCTATTCCCCGCCCTCTGCGACCATTCCGCGCTGGCCGCGGTCGACGCGCTCGCGCTCCTCGCGTCGCTCGCCGCTCTCGCGTTCCTTGCAGCGCCCTACGCGCGGCTGCTGGCTGTCGAGGCGCGGGACGCGGTGGCCACGGTGGCGACGCGCCACCCGGCGGCGCCGTGCGTGCCACTGGCCGCGGGCGTGGCGGCTGGGGCCGCCGTGCTGGCGTGGGACGCCGCGTCGCACCGAGCGCGCCGGTGCGGCAGGCCCCGGTGCCGCGGCCTGCGCAAGGCCGTGGAGTACGACATCCAGCTCGAGACGGAGGAGTGCGTGCGCGGCCTGCTGCCGCTTTCGCACGGCGTAGGAGGCGGGGCCGCGGCCACGTGGCCAGTGGCGGGGCTTGGGGACGAGCACCGGGAGCTTGAGGCGGTGCTCAGGAAGATGGCGCCGCCCAATGGCCGTACCGTGCTTATCTTCCGTGCGCCGTGCGGGTGCCCAAAAGAGAGGGTGGAGGTCTGGGGCGCTAAGAAGGTGCGCCGGATGAAGAAGTAGGGAAGCCATGAAGAACAAACAGCTGAAGGCTCTCCTCCTCCCATGGCGAAATAATGAGCGAATAATTGGCGTGACTGCTCCATCTCAGATAACTACAGTTTCTACGTACATGATAGTATTACAGTTCCCTGCTATTCTAGTCTCTTGTAGGAAGCATAATGTGCTCACGGAGAGGAATAATTGTGGAGGTAGATACAATGTCATCAGTGGATTATGCAATAAGTGGTTGTTGCCTATTGGGTATATAAATAAGCGCAGCAGAGACAAATCCTTTTTTTTCTTACTTAATTAAAAACTTGCTATATCGTCTAACGACCTACTTATCCAATATGCTGGTTTTGTCGTGTTACTAGGAAATGATTACTAACTACTAAGGGGGATGGCTGTTTGGAGAAATTGCTTTCATTCATATAGTCCTATTGTGCCAATGGATGCTTCTTATCTAAAATGTTAGCTATGAGGGGTAGCAGTATTCCATCTGTACTGGTGTATAATCTCCCCCTGTTTGTTTCAAGCTGTTCTGAACTAAGAGTTTAGAATGTTAGGTCTGCGATGTCACACATAGTTTATGCCAGTAGATTGATTTTGCAATGCTATTTGAGATGACTCGTTTCTTTCTGGTCCTTTTCTCACTGCTTGACCTTGGAAAAATAGTGCTCTTTATGTTGATGAATATTCCTCCATTTGTTTCTCTTGGTTTCTTAATAATACCACTGTTCATTTTGTTGCTATTATCTTCTTATCGTAGTGTTCTGAATCTTATGGACTCTAATTTCGTTGATGCTATTTGTCTGGGTTCTTACGTATACTGTTTACGCATTGTTATTTTCCTTAGTTTTGAGTAAACTGCTGATGGCCCAAAGCGAATACCATTTCTGTACGCTATACTAAATACCTAAAAACATAAATGATTCCTCTTGACCTACATTTGATCATGTATCAATACTTCAATGTTGGAAGAAATTATTTGTAACTTCATTTCTTCACTTATATCATGTTACATATTATCAGCTCCAGCTGAAGCCATTCAAGTCAAAATGTCTGTAAGCTTGATCAGTGTCATCGACATTGTGGGTGTTCAGATCAAGTTTCTTCCCAGAGCACGGATGCTCAAAATCTACTAGCTTGCTTTCTCTGGGGTATTCAACTGCCTGTCTTGCGCAGTTTTGTTCTTCCAGATATAGCTTCTCTGCATCTACTTTGCTTCCTGACGCCGAACTGGTGGTGCTACCTCCACCATTCTTTTGAGGTTCAGCATACTCATGTGCCATTTCTGTGTCACTTTCATACCCAAACTCTGCTTTACTGTATCCTTCCTCATTCTGCAAATGAGCCATCCTACGCTCACTTAGGCTTCTGTTAAGGGCAAACTGGGTCTCATGTTCATGAGATCTTTTTCTGCAAAATAATGAACTATCATCATATGCTTTTAGTACTCCATGGTGCTGTAGTCTGTGCTCCTTGATGAATCCTTCAGCCACAGACAAATAACTATTTGTTGAACTTTCAACAAACTGGATTTGTCTGGGCTCTAATCTATGCACACTTGAACTTCCTTTTACATCTGTAATCGCATTACTGAAGCATTCAGTTGATACTTGTGAAACTAACTCTGATATTTTTATTTTTGCATCTTCCAGGTTTGCAGGACCCAAATTCTGTTTTCCAAGTGTCTCTTGTGCCTGCTCCAAAACTGCCTGCAGGTATTTCCCTTGGGCTTCAATTCGTAGTTGTAGATGCCTTTGCACCTGTTTCCAGTTTAAATTTCAGATCAGAATCACTGCAGCACAACTCCATTTTATAGACACTATAAATGGGACTTTGCTGGACCTTTAAAAAGTTTGGACTCCAATATTGTGTGTACGAAGCCATAGAAAATAATTTAGGATGCCACCCCTCACAATCATGACCCTGAACCCTGCACTTCTATAGGCTGCCTAATGATCACACAGAAGAGACTGAGGTGGTTGGCACTGTGTGATCGAAGGGAAACCCTATTTGTAGAAGACGAGCAGGAGAAAGAAGCCTATATGCGAGAGAAACCAGACTATTATGGTTTGCTATTCAAGCATGCAGCTTCAAGATCACTAATTGATTCAACGGTCATCATCTATGTCGGACAGAGTGCACAAGTGCACTTGGGCCAACAAGAGGCAGCAGGCTGACAAAACATGGGAGGTGCGAGGAGGACAGCTTCACTTTAGCTCTGTCCTAAGTCAAACTTACTTTCACTGACTTATATCATGGAGCATTTGATGAAACTGCTTTGATATTGTAGATGTTGATGCATTTTTCTATAAACTTGGACAAAGTTAGAGAAGTTTGACTTAAGCATAGCTAAAGTGAACTATAATTTGGAACGGAGGGACCATATGAAGGCTGCATGCCATCTGATAAAGATTGTGGGCTTGCATTAATGGGAATTTTCATCAAACATTTAGAAGTTCAATAATAGAATTGGTGTTTGAGAGATCTGTTTTCATGTTTGATTTTTTAACAGACTATTTGTTTCTTCACCCTGTAATAACTAATGGCTATGTGCATCTCTTGACTCAGCTTAAACAACCTTATTGCTTAATCTAAAATTGTAATTAGCTTGTACTCCCTCTGTTCCAAATTGCAAGTCATTTTAGCTTTGTCCTAAGTCAAAAAATTTTTAGCTTTGATCAGGTTTGTAGAAAAATGTATTAATATCTACAATACCAAATAAATGCACTGTAATACAATCAAAATATATTCATGGTGCATTTAATGATTCTCGTTTGATGATGTAGATGTTTGTACATTTTTCTATAAACTTAGTCCAAGTTAGACAACTTTAACTTAGGACAAAACTAAAACGACTTACAATTTGAAAAAAGGGGAGTATATACATATTATACCTACTAACTATGTATTTTTGGCTAAAAATATTGGGTCTACATTTATACACCCTTGCCATTGTAATGTAAATGTTCGGTTCTGAATCAGATCCGGATTGTAAATTATTTTGTCATCGAGGTAGTAATTTGGAATTGTGGTCTTCCCTTATGCTCTTCCGAAAGTTTGGGACTGTACTAGCTAAAATGCTTGAGATAGTCCACTGTTCAACCTACCTTATCTACCACGTGAAAAATCTGGAACAAGAATGTTATCTTAGCGGTGTCAGTGACTCACCTCAAGTTGTTCATTTAGCTGCCTCTGAACCTCAATTTGCATCTGAAGTGCTTCACCAATTTGAATAGTCCTTGCACCCAGGAAAAGAGACTATTATTTCAGTATTCAGATTATATACAATTACAGTGTGTTATCAGAGTCCTTACTTCTCTGCCTGTGGAACGACATTTGTACTGCTCATTGTAGCTGCGCTTGTTCCAGGAATCCTATCAGCAACGGATGTACATCCTATGGCTGCCAAGCGGTTACAAGTTGCTAACTCTTATGCTGTTCCATTATGATAGTAAATATAGGAATTACAACTTGTTCTTACCATTCTTTGATGTACTGACATTTGCTTGAGCTTGGAGGTTCTTGCTAAGCCTGTATTTCTGTAACATCCAAAAAATGATGGTTACTGCAGCAGTTACAAAGTTACAAATATCATTTTTAGCAGGTGGATTTCTGATTCTGAAGTACCTGGAGATGGCTTTTCAAATGGTACAAGGTGAGTCCTGGAATTCCCATGAGCCTCATGACTGTTTTTGGAGTAGCTTCTGGGTGATGAATAGAAATATAAGAATTCAGCTGGTCTCTGTACTTTGAGAAGATATAAGAGTGTTGTACTTACTCTCTGCTCCACCTAATTGATTGACTGCATCTACAAATCGCTGATGTAACTCAGGTGTCCATTTCAGCCTTGGTTTAGCGTCAGTTGAGAGAACCAGCCCAGAATCTCCTTGGGCATTTCCTCCACGCAAAAACAGATGCTGCTCCATTGGAAAGGATGTTCTCGTGGTGAAGAGCTCACTCGGGCCCTGATGTTGGTGATACATCTGCTGTAGAAATGACATGCAATTTCTAAGAAGTTAGGTTAATGAGACCAAGGGGGGGGGGGGGGGGGGGGGTTCTGAATTTTCCTAACCTTTGTGGCCTGTGTTTTCCAGTGTCCTCTTTTCTCTGTTCCCAAAGGCTGAATTTGTGTTGGAGTGTTTCGTGTTGACAAACTCAAACGCCCTCTTGTCCGACCTTAAGCCTTTTGATACCCTTTCGACCTTCTCAGGTTGATAAGGAGTGCCTTATGAGGTGCGTTTTATATGGGAAAACATAGAATCTAGCATCTTGGAACAAACGTCAAAAGAACAACCTTTAAGCCTACTAAGAGAAGATGCTAGCTTTAGTAATTTTGGAATCAATAACCAAAATCAATTTTTTTTCATTTTGAATTTCAACCTGTGACTTCTATGTATGTTAACACCTTACTTTTCTAGGTGTATTTTACTGATTTAGAACACTTGAAGTGTCTGTGGCATGTGTAGAGATAAACACGAACACCTATAGATAAAGCAAATTATACTTTTATGTAGCTTTCTGGAATATGATTCTGCTATCTGATCTGTTCAGTTTATAAAAGATGCACTTCTGAATTTATGCCTCATGAATGACCAGAGAAAAATATTTGAGTAGTTTCTCTATACTGCCAGCTGGGGGTAGTTTTGCTGGTTTTTACAAATGGTTCAGTCTTGCTGCACTTCGGTACATGATTTAATTATTATTATTTATAGTGGAATCAGATGCAGTCTGGGTTAATTTTGTTTAAGCCACACATTGACACTTGTCGTTATCTTGTTGGGGACGCTATTCTACTTACAGAAACATAGTTTTTCTATCAAATTGATTCTGTCCGTTGTATTACTTTAAAGTGCATGGAATATGAACAAGAATAAGTTCCGTCAGCGTCCTTTCCTAAGATTGGTACATATTCACATTGCAGTCCAGGAAAGTTTCGGCCATGAGATTTATGCTCTTTATGTGGGATAAGCTCCTTTTGAACAAGACCCTTTGATTGTAATCATCAGTAGTCAAAGCAAGAGTACTTACGTACTATGTTTCTGTATATGTTACACAATAACACAACCACCCTTTCAGACTTTTGCTACCATAGATAACCAGTTCATTACAATCAAGTTTCTTTAGCTTACCAAGCTTTAAGGGACCGAAACACTTGTAGTCAATGTCAGTCTAGGTCCTCCCCATTTTTAATTTTAAAAAATACAGTAACATACAATTTTTATTAATTCATGTTCTGTCATCAAGGGAACTGTTTCTAGCTTTTCTAGACTTAGTTCCATTATCTTCTTGAAACCAAAAGCGAAGCATGTATGAATTTTCCACATGTCAGCATTTTTTGTTTCTATTTATATGCTCTTGATTCTTGAGATATATAAGGAATAAGATTAAGTCTTTTCCTGAGAACTGAGGACTTTCGTTTCATGTACTCAATTTAACTGGCAGTTCGCTGTGTTTCTACTCCACCCCTGTACAATATTTGGTTGGTTGAAGTGACTCATTAGGACCATACTAATAACATATGTTGACATTGAAGAACAGTAGTAAGAATTTTAAACGGACATAATTCAAGTTCGCCACTTAAGAAAAGGAATTCCAGGAACTTATTGCTGTGTCCGGTGTCCCTTCCCATTTAGGGCTTCTTCTACAGTCATGGGGAATTGTAACCATAACTTCCCTATTCTATTAGTTCTTTTCAATAGATTAGAAACCTCATAAAGTTTTTGGAAGAATGGGCCAATTTGGAATGTTTGGTAATTTTCTCATGATATTTGTGACACTAAGACCTATTTTTTTTGAAAGAATGACACTAAGACCTATTGATTATACCATTTGCGGCATCATTGTTTTTACTGAGTTTGTGTTGATGACTTGAGCACGAAACACATGTTTATTTTTCTTGCTGCAGTATACTTTTTGTACTCATCTCATAATTTATTTTATTTATCCATGCGCTGTACTTCTATTTTTCTAGCAACATGTACTTATCAGATAGCACATGCTGTTTGAAATGGAGGGTGGGCTGTCTAGCTATCAGCATATAAAGAAGTCTTCGATACAAGAATCTAAAGCATCATCCTGTACCCTTCATCTTTAACAAAGCAGCATCACTTGTGGGGGCATATTCAGCTGTAAAGATTGGTCCTGATAGCAGTTCTAGAATTGTAAGTTACATATAACATGAAGTTTTCTGTTCTAGTTTCTACGAACTTCTTTTACATGAGGCTTACCGGTTCAGTAGCAGGCACAAAGGCTTGTGCCGGAGTTGCTTGAACTAAGGAGTCATGACCAGCACAGTGCACACGCTAATTGTTATTCAAAAACTGTTTTTTAAATATTATTTATGCATCATTTTTTTTGTCAACAAGAAAGTTAAGCATGTTAGGTTATAGGAAATATTATCAATGAACCAGCATACTATACCTATTAATTCTTATTTAATGGCCATTTTCTTAAACCACAAGATATCTCATGTAGATGATCAGAAGAAAGGAAGGGTATAAGAGTGTTAACTGGTCCCTGGAAATTCGGTGCTTTCATTTTTTAAAAAAGAAAGAAAGCTAAACCTGATAGATTATAGGAAATACTAGTCTATCTTGCGTGTATTATGCATTTTAATTGTCTGATAAATGGCTTGTCACAGGAATATATGATTGTTATTCCTGCCTGTAGGAACCATGTAGCACAATCGAGTGAAGACTAAACAAAATGCAAACAGTTATGTGATCGTAATCTTATAAACTTTAGCATCCTTTCATTAGATTAAGTTATTATTTCTTATCTGAAAGATCTGTACTTGTAGATAATTGGCACTCATCTTTAGAGCTGCAAAGACCTGTGAAAAAGCACATAATTATCAGAAGTGATCTTATCTGGTTTGTCACAGGGGGCAACAAAATAGAAGAATGCGTGGATGTACAAGTTATACACCCAGTTAACTATCCAGGACAGTCACCTAGTCGATACCTGGCCCTAGGTTCATCCGTCCCCCTAGCACCTAATTTGCAGATACCCTGCCTGTGTGCCAACTTATCATCGCTATCACGTGTTAGGAACCACCTCGTCATCTACCTAGCACCCACCACTTTTCAGAACAAAACTAGTTTGAATAATTGATATCATACGAGTTCTGGTGGACTGGCGGAGTGTGCATCTACATGTGTGGCTAAGTTCCTCCTTATATTGACCTGCCAAGCAGCGTTTGACGGACCAAACCCAGACTGCTTGATTTCTGATGACCTAGGTTTGGCCTTCTGTAGTTTAGTAGCTTTGTCATATGACTGCACAATTTGGAACAGTGTTTACCAGTAGTTAGTATGACATTGGCTGCTCAAAATGGTCCGACACAATTGCAACAAGATCATACAGTTTGGGTCTAGAAACCTTGTCTATTGTCATGGGTACACCGGTAATCAATTAGTTTCTTGTCCAATTTTGATCATTCGAGAGATAAAAGGCAGAGTAGCAACCAATGAAAATCAGTCATGAATAGGGCAACCCAATTGCACAAGCAACTCATTTATTGAATGGAGTCTTTGTCCAGACACCATGAGCTCCATGGACACATAGATTCTCGATCTCAAACTATCTCCTCGGCATTGATTCTTTTCTTGGTGTCCTTGGCATGTATTCATCCTCAAGTTGCCTGCATATTTCCGGTGAGCTATGCTTTTCATCAATATGTATTTCTCATCAATCCATCTAAATCTTTTTTTTTCTTATTCTCATCAGCGGCATCCGAATCTTGATATTCCTTGTGGAGCAAAGAAGCTTTCTGTGGCTTTCACAGAACATATGCTGCCTGAGTATGAAAATAAACTATCGCGGCGGCGACTATCCTACGCTTAGTGATGGTTACTGTTCAGGGATGCTCTTTGAGCAACTAGTCTACTCTAGTGGTTATGTGATGCTCTTGCAGTTCACAGGCAGCGAGGAGGCACCTGAAGGATTCATTCTTGATATGGTATCTAATGCAAATTTGCACTATGTTTATAGCTGTACATGTATTATGTGCGCTGATGCTTTGTGCTAATGGTTGGATTTCTTTGAAGGAAATCTGTGGTTAAAGTAAATCAAATTGAGGCGATGAGGCGAACATCTTTGATATTCTTTCCTTGGGAGCATCGTTGGAGCATATGGCATTTCTAGTCCTGGTCAGTGCTTTTGGTTTGCCCCTCTTTTCGATATTCCAATGATCATATTGACATCAGTCGATGTCACGAGCAATATTCCTCTAAGAATTTGGGTAGTTCTGCCACATTTCGCTTCCTGGTTTATTGCAGGTGCTTTCTCGTTGTTTGCTTGCTGAACACATGCTGCGCTGTAAACGAACGATTATCCTTTTGCTCTATTTTTCAATTCGTTACTAATTAATATGCCGATTGAAATCATACTTCCTATTGTTTTCTGTACTTATATTATCCGTCACATAACAGTAATTTTTTTTAACACTGAGCTTGGCTAGAGAATTTTTGGACCATGTTCCTCTATTTGATTCCACAGGTTCTTCGTTTGGAAGGCTTTTGCTTCGGCTTGGGAAAAGAGAGCTCAGGTCAGGTGAGAGGGGTGACCATCTAGCACTACCAATATAGCTATACTAGAGGTGCTATTTCTGTTCCACCTTGCTATTAGTTGTGTTATACTCCCTCCGTTCCAAAATAAAAGCATTTCTGGTCCCATTCTAAGTCAGAATGTCTTAATATTTATCACACCAAGGAACCATGGAAATTTTTTTTAATGATGGATCTATTGATGCTTATTTGATATTATAAATGTTATCATCCTTTTGTATAAACATGATCAAACTAATGATAGTTTGGCTTGGGATGAAACGAGAAATGCTCGAAATTTGGGATGGAGGGAGGGCAGTACCATACCATGTGCTGCTGGCAGCTGGGTGACGAAGAATACCCACTTCGACGACAAGTTCTGTCCTGTAAACACCTTGGAGTAGAAAATAAGCTAATATGTCCAGAGTCTACACATTTATATCTAGTTTGATGTGTGTATTAGCAGTGCACACAGATAATCATATTGTTTTTAATACATGTATAATTATAATGCCAGCCTTCTATGACAAATCTGTAGAGTTTTATGCTGGCCTTTGAAGTTTGCAAGGCTTATGTTCCAGGGATGAATGAATTATATATAAATTTAAGACGGGGGCGATGAGCATGCATCTCATCTATGGTGGCTTTGTGCGTGGAACAGGTTCTCGCCTGTATTGAATACTACCTGTTCCCGATGGCAACCCACTTGGTTAACTGAACCGAACTCGTGGAGAGAAAAAAACAATTGCTGCACTTTTGCAGCGAAAAAGCAAGAAAAACCCAACGCCTCCAGAAGTGATTATCCAGAGCGCACGGCGTCGGGAGTGCCCGTCACGGTCGGCGGCGGGGGCATCTTTGATCTTTCTCTCGCTTTGACAAGCAGGAGATGAAAAAGTCCAAAGCTCGCGCGCACGGGGGGCCTGTACCTACCGCGCGACCTCGCGTGGCGTGTGGCGCTCCGTTGATTGGGCAAAGCGCCCGGCGGGAAGTCAGCTGCTTCCGGCCCGTCCGCGGCCGCCGAATCTCCCGTGCCTGCCGAAAGGGGGATCTCGGCGCGGGCGGTGGTGCCGCGGCGGCGAGGCGCCATCTGCGCCGCAGCTCACGTCCAAAGTGAAAGTTGCCGAAAGCTGGGCAAGATAGCATCACGGTTTTACAGATTGCCTTGAATTTGGAGCTGCAAATTCCTGGCTCGGGTACAGTTTGCCAAAGGCCATTGGAGATGAAAATTTTTTTTTGTGTCACATCGGATGTGTCAGAAGGATGTCGAAAGAGATTTTTAGAAAAATAAAAAAACAAATTACATAGCTCATCAGAAAACTACAAGACAAATCTATTAAGTATAATTAATCTATCATTAACACATGTGAGTTACTGTAGCACTTAAGGCTAATCATGGAGTAACTAGGCTTAAAAGATTCGTCTCACATTTTTCAATCAAACTGTGTAATTAGTTTATTTTTTTATATACATTTAATGTTCTATGCATGTGTCCAAAGATTCGATGGGATGGACGAAAAAATTTAGAGTGGGGAACTAAACAGGGCTAGGCTTCATTCGCTTGTGTTATAACCTATATGTTTGACATATTTTTTCAACCAGCTAGTAGTGTTTTTTCTTCCACAATAAATCAATAAATGGTATTTTGAGCCATGACTCTTCAGACAAGCGAATAGACTCTTAGGGTGATTACGTGAGTCTATTCGTTTGACTAAAAAACCATAGCTGAAAATACTGTTGGCTGATTTATTATGAGAGAAAAATATTGTTTGAATATCTAACAGATTCAGCAGATAAGCTCAAACGAACGTGACGACCCAGTTTTATTATATGTTATAATACGTCATCTTTGTATCGTGCCAAAAGGAAGGTGAGTGAAATGGATTATTGTTACATAGAACATCTATCCCATAATAAATTGAACACAGCTGAGTTGGTTAATTTCATGATCCAGCGATGTTATTTTATTCTTTTGGTGGTAGGTGCTTCATCAATATTAAGATCAATTGGCTCATTCGTTCGAAGATTATTATAGTTGTTGGATGGGTGCTCATACATGTATGCCAACGTCTTCTAGATGAAAAAATGAGCTAAAGTTTAGAGTTATGGAACAACTTTTAGAGTTATTTGAGAGTACTCCCAGCTCTAGATCCTTTGCGAGAATCACTCATAAACAGCAAACGTGTAAAACGTGACTAGATTTTGGTAGGATCTAACAAGAACCGTTATCTATTTACACTACCATTTGGGAGCTAAAAAACCACTCCCCACCGCTTCGTAATCAGTTCTCACCAAAAATCACTTTAGAATATTTTCCAACTGCTGATGGAATCAGTCACAGAATCAGGGAGCTACAGCTTAAATCACACATAAAAAAAAACCCTCTACCAAACAAACCCATTTTTTGCTATACCAATTACATTATTCCTTTTCTAAAAAAAATTACACAATTCCTTTTCTATGAATAAATTAAGATAGTTTGTATGTTAAATCGTCTTACCAAGAAAATTCTTTCTTTTTCTTGGATTCGGCAACAGTTCTTCGGACCGTGATACAGTTGAGAATCTGAGATCGGTTCGCTAATTTTCAGATATTGCGTCTATGCACAGGCACCTCGTACATTCCTGACGAATAATAACAAGATGAGTGATGCAAAGGTTGAAGCATAGATCCTATCCTACAGCCACTAAACATGCTTTTAATCAACGCAAAGATTGTTGTCTACTCTCTCCGTCCTGTAATATAGTGCATTCTAGAAATTTTAAGACAAATTAAGAGAGAATATAAAAAACGCATGTACATTCACTTTATTTCCTAATTAGACCCCATAATCAATTTGATTAATGGTGATTGACTGATAAATAGAAAGTATTTAATGCAAAGATTTTATCCTCTAGAATACATTATATTTGAGGGTAAATTTTAAATATTAGAATGAACTATATTACAAGACGGAGAGAGTAGTAGTTAAAAAAAACATGCCCATGTGGATGCATTTAGCGGTATGGACACTGAACCGTTTCCTTTCTGGAAAAAGGAGAGGCTAGCAATCATTTGAAAGCCATGGCTACAAGTGAGGAGACAGATGGAAGAAGTACTCATGGCCACTCAAGGATACTCAAACCTGCACCAAGAGAAGGGCATGTGATATAACACAAAGGAAACCATCTTCAGAAACATACAGAGCAGGAAGTTCCTTTGCAAGCCCAAAGTACCGTTTGTCCACCTAAGGCTTTGTTTGGCTGCACTCTCTCTACCCTAATTCATATGAGCAGGAAGTTCCTTTGCAAACCCAAAGTACCGTTTGTCCACCTAAGGCCTTGTTTGGCTACACTCTGTATACCCTAATTCATATGTATTGAGGTGTATTGGGGTTGAAAAATAGTTGTGGATTGAGGTGGATTGCAGTGCAGCCAAAACAAGCCCTAAAGCTTGTTGTATAACATGTGCAGCATCAATAGAACGGATTCCCATAGGGGTAATTCTCTTCATGTTCAGCCAGCAGATACTTGATATGACGATATATTTTAACTGGTATAAGCACGGGCCAGCTATAAATCCCAGGCATGATGGTTTATAAGACCAACATATTCCAGAAATAGCTCAAAGACATCCCATCAGAGCAACAAACACAGCCAGAAAATCTTAATACTTTTAACCCGATGTGTAAATTTGGTCACACTATTTCAACAGGTAGCCTTGCGTAGTATTGATATCTGTACTTCCTTGCCGACATATTCTCCCCGAGAATGTTTAGTGTCATCTCTGAACATGACGAGGTTTACCTCTACTGGTGTTCATGAATCACAAACGTTTTACGACTAGCACTAGTTCAAGACAATAAACATGAATGGAATTTTCAGAGCCAACAACATAGAAAGCAAATGATCGCATAGGCTCAGTAGCTATGAAATTAATTAAAGGTGAAATGATCGCTAAAATCCTGGCAAAACAGAACAGCCACAAACTTTGTACCTTGCGATCCATCCAATGATTGTCAGTACAGAAAAATAAGTCATCTACTGACAAGGTTCATTGCTATTCTTAGATGTATGAGCATTATTCACAAAGGAGGAAGAAATCAACTTTCCCCAGCATTCGGGTTGGTTCCAGAAGCGGATGGAGTCTGTTGATCGGTGAAAGCGCCTCTGGCAGTTTGCGGTTCAGGTGTTGAGAATAGCCCACTGAACCAAGGAACAAGGGCCCATGCTCTGTTACTGCTCTCACTGTCATTTTCAGGGCCATCAGCCCTGACTTCCTCTTGGGTGCTCTCTGTTCTGTCGACATTGCTAGGCTCATTCAAATCTTTCGTCTCTTCAGATGGCAGCTCAAACCGGCACACAGGGCAGGAGCTATGGAGTTCAAGCCATGGCAGGATACAAGGAGAGTGGAACTTATGCTCGCAAGGCATCTGCTTTGCATGGGACCCCAGCTCAAGATCATCAAGGCAGACTGAACAGCTGACAACCTCTGCTATTTGGACAGTGGGCAGAGCTTCAACCGCCTCTTTCTTTGCAGGAGGGGTGCCATACCGGTTTGGGTCATTCTCAGCCAAATGTTGAAGCAGCAGGCTCAGCCCAGCCCCCAGGACATATTCTTCAAGCAAGCCATCATCATTGTTAGATCCACCTTGGTCATCTCGAGCCTCATCAGCGTCAAGTACCGAGCCTTGCAGAGCGAGGGCTTGGTTGAAGGCATTGATCAGAACGGAGTGGTCCCTTTCCCTGTCAGCTCTAAGGTCATCCTGGATGCTGTCAAGCACACGACGCAGAGCTGATGCTCGTCCATGCCTCCTGATGAAACCCTCAAATTCACGGCCTATATCATCATCGTCGTCATCTTCATCCTCACTGTCTGCTGCCGATCCTGGCTGCTCAAAAGGGTTGTTTGACGTTCCCCATTGTGATAAATCCCGCTCTGACTGCTGACTGACCAACCCCTCAAATTCCTCCCCGATCATCTCTTCAATGAATCCACCATCACAGAATGGGCACTTGATCTCCTCCCCCATGGCCTCCTCAATGGCCTTCTCACATCCATGGCACCAGTACCTTGTAACTGCAGCTTCTGTCATCCTCCAAATCCTTGCTGCCGATCAAGTATTGCACAGAGACAAAAGGTGTCAACAGTGCAATATGAATAAAAAGGGAAATATGCACTGATTCCCAAGCGAATAACCATGGGATACAACTCATCATTGACGAGAGTAAGTGCAGCATCTACAACAACTTTACCAAGAAGAGATGAAACAAGATGAATACAGTGGCCATCTGTGACTGAACTTCACTCAGTAATGGCAGGCATGGAGATCTTATAATAATTCGGTATCAAGAATAAGAACAAAGTTAAGTTTACATCTAATACAGATATTAAAACTCTATTCACTTCAGCTCTATAGGAACAGGAGCAGCAAGCTGTCCTACAGAGAAGACCCACTTGTAGACGAGGCAGCACTGGCAGATCTTCTAGACGGGGGAAGGCAGAGATTAGGAGTCGAGATTCTTAGTTCAAGAATAGGGTCCCAATTCCACACTTTCTATTTGAAGAACAAGATTCTATTCCAAAAGAAGGTATTGAGAGCCCCCATCACAAGTCATTGTGGTTCGCGCAAACCACAGCACAAAACTAATTCCCTGTCCTGTCCTCTCAGGATTGATTCACTCACATTGCACTATTCGCAAACTCATCTTCCCCACCGAACAATTCCCTCAAGAAATCCCCAATCTATCAAGCAGCAAAAGCGATCCCTTTTATCAGACAGCACAAGATATATTATCCAAAGGGCCCAAAACAAACCGGCTCCGGGTTCTTGATTTCGGGCACCGGAACCAATCGCCCCCACAGAACAGAAACCACCTTCCTTTTTAGTAGTAGGAAGAGGAAAGAAAAAAACAGGGAGGGAGGGCTCGCGCGAAGAGACGAGACGACTGACCTTCGCGCTGCCGGCTGTTCCCCCTACTAGCGGATGCGGATTGGACGACGGCGCTGGTCCTCCGCCTGCGTGCGCCCGTCCTCGGTAGCTTCGGCGGAACGGGAGTAGTAGGATGATGAAGGGGAACAAACAACAAAGAAGTTACGGGGCAGGTGGCTGGCATGCTATGCTGGATTTCTTTACTCCCTGGCCGTCATCGTCGCCTGTTTCCAAATGGAGGAGAGATATTTTTTTTTTTATTTGAACCAGGCGCAAATCTCCAACCAATAAAGATTGTTATGACTTGGAAGCATACAATTGCTCTGCTCCTTTTTCGCTTTTCTTCGGGGAGTTTTTTTCAGTGCCTGTAAATACATTTGCAGTTTGGCTGATAAAACCTCACTTTCAGGCAAAGGTGCCTACCAGCTAATCCTCCTGCCCCAACTGTTGTTGGCTTTTCCTAATTGTTTATTTTTCTGCATATATATATATATATATAAACTAGTAAACATACCACTATTATTCTATTATTGTATATCAAGTAAACTTATATCATACTCGTCTCTCATTTTTTAACTAAAAAAACAACCGTGGAGGAAAACCAAAGTAGTAGGATACCGGATTGAGCTGGTTCTTGGGCGTTGTTTAGTTCAAAAAAAATTTGTAAAATTTTTCAGATTCTCTGTCACATCAAATCTTTAAACGTATGTATGGAGTATTAAATATAGACAAAAATAAAAACTAATTGTACAGTTTAGTCGGAATTGATGAGATGAATCTTTTGAGCCTAGTTAGTTCATGATTGGACAATATTTTTGTCAAATACAAACGAAAATGCTACTATTACTATTTTATAAAAAATTTTAGAACTAAATAAGGCCTTGCATTTGCAGGGCCATGTCCGAAGAAATTTCCGGTACAGCGCAACACGATTTGTACGGGTAAAGGTGGCACAGCAAGCCATTGACCGCGCACGAGGCCGTCCATTTCCAACGGACGCTTCCAGGTTGCGTCTGCCGCCGGTCCCTACTCCCTAGTCGACCTTCAGCTTCTGGAATACGGCGAAAAGGGATTCCATTCCACCTCGTTTTAGGCTGTGTTTAGTTGGTGATGAAAAAATTTCGCGACACTGTAGTATTTTCGTTTGTTTGTGGTAATTATTGTCCAATCATAGACTAACTAGACTCAAAAAAATCGTCTCGAAAATTTCGACCAAACTATGTAATTAGTTTTTATTTTTATCTATATTTAATACTTCATGCATGCGTCTAAAAATTTGATGTGATAAAGAATTTTGAAAAAATTTGGGTTTTGAGTGGAAGTAAAGAAGGCATTAGAGCATCTCCAACAGGTTAGCTATCCTACCCTGTTTAGACAAAATTAGAGAAAATTAGGCTCCAATAGCCTCGCTAACGGGATTTCTAAAATACAAAAGTAGCTATTCCGTTTTTGTCGCTCGGGAGAAGAAGCGAGCGGCCTTGGCTCGCCATCCTATCCACCATGGGCCCTGCCTGTCAAGTGCCACGGCTGTCCTAGCCCCTGCCCCCACTAGTGCCGACGCCGATCCATCCTGCCGTCGTGCCGAGCGCCACCGCCATTGTTATGGCAACAAGTTGCGAGCAGCAATCGTCATGGCAACAACACTCATTCGTGGGCTCTGCAGCTGTGCAGGCGCGGGCGTCAAGAGCAACACCACCCAAAGTCAAGCAAGCTGCTACTCTTGAGACGAAGGCCAAAGCAAGATTGGCTGCCGCCGCCGCCGCCGCCGTAGCCCGTAGTGGCAGCAACAATGAGGCAAGTCGAGGAGACACATTGAGTCGGCGCTGCCGGGATGTGCGGGGAGGTGAATGCCTTGCGGAGAGAGGTGATATGCCTGCTCCGTTCAAAACCTTCAGCACCAGCGGCTGCCCGAGCGTCGTCGGTGTCCACGCCCCAGAGGTGCTCGACGATATGCGTCGTTTCAGTTTAATTCAAGCCTATGATGTGGAAGCATGTTCAAGAAATAGAAAGCCAATTTAGACAAGCTGTTGTGGGACTTCTCTATTTTGAATGGCTAAATTGTTTTAGAGAGCCAATTTCCATATCCAAATTTACCTATTCTCTTGGAGTTGCTCTTAGCGTGGTTATAGTTGCCTGCGGACGGAGAGGGTCGGTCAAGATCGGTGGCCATGGCGTGGGCTCCGTCCTCGCCGACGTCAACGTTTTAGCGGCGGCGGCGTGGGCTCGCCGGGGCAGAGAAAGAAAAAAAAGGCCACCGTGGCCGCGCCAACGGCAGCCCAGTGGGACAGGCCTCATTTGCAGCCGGGCCGGTACGGTGTTGGCGACGGGCCGGCTGACGAGACGGGAAGGAATGGCCGCAGCCCACAAGTCATCCTGTCGGCCCAGCACCGTCTCTGATCAGGAAGCGAACGGCGTTGTCCCGTGCCCGTCCCAACCAACCCCGCCTCCACTGCGCACAGCGCACCTACCCGTCTCCGGTCGGCGTCACCGGTCAGTCACGACGGCTCTAAAATCTCAGGCACGCACCACACCACCAGACCAGACCAAACCAAACCAAACCCCCGCCCGCGAATCTAAAGCCGAACCAACCAACGGGGAGGGGAGGGGAGGGGAAGGGCACGGCGGGGGGCATGGAGTTCCTGCACGGGCAGAGGCTGGAGACCACGGTGGCCATCGCGGTGGCCGTCGTCGCCGTCGCCGCGGGGGCCGCCTACCTCTTCCTCCGCAGCAGGAAGACCAGGGGTGAGCCCTTTTGCGCGTTTTCCGTCACCAATAACCCCGCGCGTGTCCGGAACCCTTTGCTGTGGCCTGTGGCTACTCACTCGTCTTCTCTCGTGTCCTCGTGTGGTCAATACTCACTAGTGCTAGTAGTATGTTATCTCTGGCTCTGAATCCTGCCGCGCTGGTGTCGTGCTGAGCTCAAAGAATTTGTGAAGTAGGCGATCCATCGATTCATCTTCCTGTCATGCTAATAATTGGATTTAGATGTGTTGATGCCTCTGAGCACTAGTGTCGGTAAGATTACATGATTCGCCAAAGCTGAACATTCAGAGATAAGGCCCCGTTTGGTTTGCGTTGTTAAAGTTTACCGCCCTTAAAGTTCCTTGCTAGGCCAAGGCCATCTAGTTGATATGCTTCTTTGGGTTCTGAACCATTTCAGAACTGGTCCAACCAGTGTTTGGAACCTACTGGCCTCAGACTGTAGTTTTGCTCCCCCGTGATGAATGAATCTCCTTGATCGCAAAAAAAAGAAGGCCCTATTTATTTATTTATCCTAACAACCGTGATTATTTTCTTGCTACTTGGTAATCTGTGTATGCATATACCGTTCTACTTATTTTAAGTGACCTACTTAGTGCTTTTGAAGCTACGAGCTCATTCTTTTTTACGAACACGGAGCTCGCAGCCTAGTCCCATTTTTTGTTCTTGTAGCTCATTTGTGTTGGTTGCATTGTGTGATCTGTTTTATAGGCTGCCTGGACCCCGAGAACTTCAAGGAGTTTAAACTTGTTGAGAAGAGGCAACTGAGTCATAATGTTGCCAAGTTCAAGTTTGCACTCCCGACACCTACTTCTGCATTGGGTCTTCCAATCGGACAACATATAAGCTGCAGGTTTGCGCTCTTCGTTACCGGTTTTGAAAGTGGGTTTGCAAGGTGCAGCCGTTAGTTTTGAATTTCCTTTAATCTTACTGTGTTTATCCCCAATTGTTCCAGAGGACAGGATGCTGCTGGTGAGGAAGTGATCAAGCCTTATACTCCAACTACTCTGGACTCTGATCTTGGATCCTTTGAGCTTGTTATAAAGGTAGGTTTTCAATAAGATGATCTTTTTTTTTTTTCATTCCTAATCTTTCCATCTTATCTTCAATTGTGTTGTTATGCATCTTTGGTCACCGATGCAACTATTTGTGCACTGTTGTGGTTGACCACTTATTTTTCTTTCTTTCCCATCATGAAGATGTATCCCCAAGGAAGAATGTCTCATCATTTCCGTGAGATGAAAGTTGGTGATTATATGTCTGTGAAGGGACCTAAGGTATACCTGTATCACATTTTATTTTGTACGTAGATTTTGCCTGTTCCATGTCCGAATTCACACACTGTACATGCTCAATTTGGTCCTTTCTCATGATACATATTTTGGTCTTGATTTTTATTTTGTCTATAATCCTCTGAGTTACTGAGCATTATTAGGCATCGCGCTTGTCATTCTGTGGTTGTAAATACCTTGTTATCCTCCTACATTGGAAAGAGGCGTTCATTTGTTTTGTGAGATGAGAGTGATAGCATTTGTTTTAGCAAAGGCAACAAATGAACAAAACGGCAAAAAGTACCTAGAAGTTTTGCATTTTGAATGAAGTTGAGTAGGCTACCAACATCTATTTTGAACCGGAGGATGTATTTTATTAATGAAAACGTAGATATACTCCTGGTATGCATTTTGGCCTTTTGATATTGAAGTTAAATAAATGCTTCTCTAACCTAGGGTCGTTTCAAGTACCTACCTGGACAAGTGAGAGCATTTGGAATGATAGCTGGAGGATCAGGCATTACTCCAATGTTCCAAGTAATAACATGCCGTCCAAAGTTCTTTATTATGTTATAAAAGTTGAGATATTTATTTTAGTACTCAGCAGTGCATTTTCTGTCTTACTATAGGTCACAAGGGCAATTCTTGAGAACCCAAAAGACAATACGAAAGTACACTTAATCTATGCAAATGTCACATATGATGATATTCTTCTGAAGGTATGCCTTTTATGCTGACAGACTTCATTGACTCTTAACCTGATAGCAGTTATATACCTGTATGTAAATGGGCCTGGTTCAATGGATGATGCCTATTTGGTGAGACACTGATATCATTACTCTCCATCTGTCCATCTTACATTACAAATAGAAAACTAGTAGGGCTGGTTTCTGAGATAAGGAAATAATCTGGTTTTTTGCGCAAAAATTACGGATCATGTCATGAAGAGCAGAAACATGTGACAGAATACCAGGCAATTTGTATTCTGCTACTAGAATTCTATATATGCCATCTTGCAAGAATTCTTCTATAAAATATGTGTAAGCAGCACTCTGTTTTTGAGAAATAATTATGGATTTGTTCCTCCACAGTATAACTAGGAACTCTTGTCTACAGTCCTTGTAGTCTGTTAATGTTACTCTTGTAGACACCTGTTTGTTTGCTAAACTAAACCATCACAATAGAAGAAAAAATTATGTTTGACATGCCATTTGTGCCACTGATTGGTCTTATGACATTACATTCGTGATGAAATTGCAACTTGCTATGATCATACAGTACGGTATCGTTTTTGTGCGCTTATATTTTGCTTGATGCAGGAAGAACTTGACAGTATGGCCAAAAACTATCCCGATCGCTTCAAGATCTACTATGTCTTGAATCAGGTCTATTTCTATTCTAAGAATTAGTAGTTTGGCCAGTCACCTGTCATTAGTGGATACCTTGTGTTTCGCGTGTCCGTGTCTTACTAAATAGGCATTGTTTCCGTGCAGCCTCCCGAAGTCTGGGACGGTGGTGTCGGGTTCGTCTCAAAGGAAATGATCCAAACTCATTGTCCAGTGCCCGCTGCCGACATTCAGGTAAACTTTCCAGTTACTGAAAGCACTTGCTGGAACTTGGAAGCCATCAGTTTTGCTCGGTGAAGTCACACACTAGGGGGTTTTCCGTTTTCAGGTATTGCGATGTGGCCCTCCTCCCATGAACAAAGCCATGGCTGCACACCTGGACGATCTCGGTTACACGAAGGAGATGCAGTTCCAGTTCTAAGCATTCTCTCTACCAATACCAAAATAAGCGGCGATGGGACAGGTTTCTTTGCCTCTTTGAGACTTTGAGTAGACGAAGCCTGATCCTGTCGCCATATAGCTCCAAACAGACGAAGTATGCCGTTCAGAGCATCGTACCTGGATGAAAGCAGGAGTACCGCGAGTACCTACCTAATCTGTATTGGTGTCGGGACATTATTGTACCATGCCATTTTTCGTGTCGTCGCAATCGCTGCTCCAATGAAGACATGTTATTTTTGTTTTCTGGCATCGCCATTTTTTTGCCTCATATCTGCAATGTTACCAGTGGTTACACTGCACCCTCTCCCCCCAACACAATCGTTTGTCACTCCGAGCCGGCACACGGTGCCAACTTGCGTCATTCTGACGCGTCATACAAATACAAAAACTGTGCATGTGCAGATGTGTTAATCTCTGTTCTTGCAGAGCAATGGACGCGTGCGCATACATACGGGTAGGCTTGGTAGCAAACAGGCGAGCAGGTGGTGTGTTGGTTGCAGCTCCTGCCCTATGAGGCCGAAACACGAACAGCACAGCGATCTCAAGCCGCTCGTTTACGCGCCAGGTGCAGGTATAGATGGCCAGTGACACCAAGGCGTTCGTCGTCGTCTTCTTGGCTCCTGCTACATGGTTTCATGGCGTGTCCGTACATGTACGTGCGATTGCTTCGTGCTCAGGGGACAGCACACAGCAGACAGGAGACCAAGTGGCAGGCAGTGCGTTCTCGGCGGCCCTGCTTAGGCCTTGTTTAGGCCTTGTTTAGTTCCCAAAAAATTTTACAAAATTTTTTAGATTCCCCGTCATATCGAATCTTTAGACGCATGCATGGAGTATTAAATATAAACGAAAATAAAAACTAATTGCATAGTTTGGTCGGAATTGATGAGATGAATCTTTTGAGACTAGTTAGTCCATGATTGGACAATATTTGTCACAAACAAACGAAAGTGCTACAGTGCCTAGTTTGCAATTTTTTTTGGAACTAAACAAGGCCTTAGTTTGTATAATTTTCAAGACTCTCTATCACATCGAGTCTTACGGCACATGTATGATGCATTAAATATATATAAAAATAAAAATTAATTGTACAGTTTACCTGTAAATCACAAGATAAATCTTTTAAATCTAGTTACTTTATAATTGGATAAAAAAATATTTGTCAAATAAAAACAAAAATGCTACAGTGTTGAAATCTAAAAAAATTTGTGAACTGAAACAGGCCTTAGTTTGCATCTTAAAACTTTTCATCCTGTCACATCAAATATTTAATATATACATAAAAGTTAAATATAAATTTAAAAATAATTAATTATACAATTTACAAGTATTTTTTCAAGATGGAATTTTTAAACCTAATTAATCTATAATTGAACACTAATTACTATAATTATAAATATGTTATATAATATCTAAAAAATTTCTTTTCTCGAACTAGTCCGGACAACTGCAATGGCAGGGATGTGACGTTCAGACGATCGAATTCGGTCCGATAAAGACATAGGAAGTCGTCAAATCGAAAAGTTGTATGCTAAAAAAAAAATCCGTGTTTTGCTTTTGTCGCAAGAGGGCCTGTGGGCATGTCAAATTCCTGTGGGTGATCGTGTGTTTTCGTTGGGAGGAGCACTGATTACTGAGCCTGGGCCATTATAATAGTAGCTTAGCGGTTAAGCTTTCACAGATGTACTAGGCACTCATAATATTATTACCACCAAACGCACTCGAGTGAGTGTGCAAATTGTAGGGACCAGAATTTTAAAGTTATATGAGGTGAAAGCTGAAAAGGACACATCCGTATGTTTTTTTTACTTAGCCTACAATTTGCTTCCAAAAGGTAAAAAAAATATAATAAAACATGTAATAAGCTTCGAAAAGGTCATTCTCCCTACATTTTTGGAAGCAAATTGCCAACTGTAACACCGACCATGTAATAAGCTTCCAAAAGGTCATTCCCCTGCAAGGTAATAAGCTTCCAAAAGGTTTAAAAAAAACTACCAGAATAAAGTTATATAAGATGAGAAAGACGCATCGCTAGAGTAAATTGGAGGGAGATGCACTTGCCTTGTGGGTTCATAAAGATGGTTTGTAGGGGATGCATATACGGTGAAATTTTAATCAAATCTACTATTTTTGAATTTTTTTGGGGTGCAACGCAGCTCCGCCCCTGGATGTAAAAGATAGAGCTACAACTTTGACATCAAGTCATCAACCATGCATACAACAGGGGCGGATGTATAGTAGTAGCATGGGAGTACAATTGTCCCCCCAAAATTTCTTGAAAAACATCTAGTATATAATACTCTTTAGTAACATGTACATATATAATACATTGTTATATACAATTGCTAGTCTGCTCAGCCCATACAACAACCTTAACATTCTACATTCACAACTATTTTATCACCGTTTAGTGATATAATTATGTTATGTTCATATTGATGAACTATATCGTTTTTGTCCGTACCCCCATGATTAAAATCCTAGATCCGCCACTGGCATACAATAAGCTTCCAAGAGGTCATTCTCCCTACAAAGTTGTAATAAGCTTCCAGAAGATGTTAAAAAAAATTCTACAGAATTTTCAAGTTATACAAGGTGTGAAAGACGCATTGGTTGATGTAAGAGCTATAGTACAACTTTGACGTCAACCATGTAATAAGCTTCCAAAAGGCCATTCTCCTTCCCTGTGAAACAAACAAGGGGTTTTTGTTTATTGCTCTCGTAATTTGTAGAGATGAAGCATATGCATATGCATATGCATGGCGGGCGATCGCCTGCCGTGGAAGATCGGACTAGCTCACTGTCACCACCGTTTTAAAATGGGCACCATGCAATGCAATGCATGGCCCCCCACTAATCGGCCGAGTGGGGGAGTGGTGGTCTCGCCTCTAATGATGGCAACGATGATGGCATCCTTTCAGCTAGCTCCGAGCTAAGGCCTCATTACCCGAATCATATCTTTCGTATGCAGCTTGCGTTTGGACCATTGCGCTTCACACACAGATCTGCACTACGGCCTAAATGCGCCACAGCACCGTACCATATCCCTTCGTGCGCATTCAATTTAATCATCATCGAGTAGGGGAGGCGGCGTTTTCCTTTCTTCCATCTTTTTTTTTGTTGTTTCCTCTTAAAAAGAACTTGAGTAACCATTCTAGTAACAACCACTTTTAATGGGTGGTTCTATGTGGAGACATGCACGCTAGCTTGTTGCTGAAAATTTGTTTTTTTAGGTCATATGCTCTCACTTGCACCATCGTTGGATAAACCTAGTGTTGTTTGTTTGTCTGCATTGTGTTAGCCTGGCTACAACATATGTTTGTTTTGTTGGTTGGCTTGCTTTGCATAGAGTCACCTATTCTTTAAGATGGTGAGTTCACCCTCTTTAAGATATTGTGTCGAACAGACACGCCTCTCGCCACCATCCTTCTCCTCGCCGAGCATTCAAGCACCGCGCTGACTTCGCGACCTTGCACAACGATGCCGCCAGAGTTGTTGCGCCGCCACCTGCGGGCCTTACACTGCCGTGGCGGAACCGACACCGAGAGGCAGGGCACCATAGGCGATCCACGGGCCAAGGTCAATCTCAATAAAATGTCTCATTTTCATTAAATGGGGAGTTACATAAATGGCACTAAAGTTATTATTGATGAGTGAGAAAGTGTTTCATTTGAGATAAAACTATGTATATACCATTACCACTTAGAAAGTATTCAACACCAGCATTGAGACAAAAAAGGTTCCATTTCATCCAACAATCATCCAATCCCGCGTCACACATGTATTAAATATCGTGAGTCATGACTAGCATCTAAAATAGCAAAATGAAAATAATGCATAAAAGATTATTGTTTAAGGGCATATTTGATCAGTTTCGGATTCTTCAAAACTAGTTTTTATATCTAGTTTCTAAAATCTGGATTCTGAGCAAAAACCGGTAGAGTGTTTGGATTCTCCTAGCTTTTAAAAATCTAGCTTCATTTATTGCTTTATAGGTCATAAAAACTAGCAAAAGATGGATATCAATCGTTTTCTAGTTTTTAAGAATCCAACAAAAACTGGCAGCAAAAACTAGAAATATTACGCTTGAGTTTATCAACCAAATCTGCCATTCAACAATGTTTTTCTCTCACAACAAATCAGCCAACAATACTTTCCGCCATGGCTTATCATATCACACCTAATTTATAAAAGTCATATTATTATAAACTGACAAAACTGGAGGGATACAATAAAGGCCTAATTCACCAAATGATTCTAGAGTCTATATGATGTGGCACTTTTGAAAGCAACATAAACCTCTCCAATTAAGGCCTTGTTTAGTTCCAAAAAATTTTGAGAAAACGACACTGTAGCACTTTCGTTTTTATTTGACAAATATTGTTTAATCATGGAGTAACTAGGCTTAAAAGATTCATCTCGCGATTTACAGGTCAAACTGTGTAATTAATTTTTATTTTTATCTATATTTAATGCTCCATGTATGTGCCGCAAGATTCGATGTGACGAAAAATCTTGAAAAGTTTTGGGTTTTTGGATGAACTAAACAATGCCTAAGATTTAGTCTAAAGGCAAAGTCAACGTTCACCCCGCTTGTTCAAATAATCCTAGCGGTAAAACATGTGCCGTACTCCGTATATTCTATGCCCCCACTCATTGGCAAAACGGTCTTTTTTAACCCTACCTCGATGTTCTAGAGCTCACTAGTAGTAATATGGAACAAGATGCTGGTACGAACTAATAATAAGTAAATATAATCCACATATCATTCTTCTGATGAAATTCTGAATAATTACCGGATCGTATGGACTGGTGAAGCTCCTAATTCCCAAACTGTTTTGGGTAAGGCTGGAGATTATTCCCAAACTACATGGAAGCATGCAGAGCAGCAGCAGTGGTAGTATAAAGCACGCAAGGACAGGGGCTGACCCCATGGCGCCTGTCCTGGCGACCTCACCTCCCCATCCCCATCCGCAGACGGCAGACCGGCCCAACCGTCTCCGCTTCCCTCGCGCCAAACCCAATCCGGCGAGCCGCACGTGCGCCGCTCAACTCAAGCTCTCCCCTCCCACTCCTCTCCTCTCCCTCTCCTCCCCACGGTCGGGTCAACCACCCCCACCCGCTGGAAACCGTGCTCGCGCAGTCGCGCCCGTAAACAATTGCCGGATCCCCCCACACCAAGAAAGAAATGCCGTGGAAGCGCGCCGGCCCACGCCCCGCTGTACAGTTGTCGCGCGCGGCCGCGGCCGAGTAGTTTAATCCTCGGGGGAGAACGGGACGGGGGGCCGCCCCGGATGGCCGTGTCCTCGTCGCCTTCCTGCAGACCCACTCCCGGGTTTGAGGCGTCCCTCTCCCTCCTCCTCTGCCGCCGCCGCCGCCGCTCTTTCCGGTTGCGTTTGGGAGGAATGGTTGCGGAGTTGGTGGGTTCTCATTCTCCGCTGGGGTTTTAGGAGGATTCCGGGGCTCTCGAGTCTCGGCAGGGGGGGTGGAAGCGGAGGTCGGAGGGAGGTTCTGCCGGGCGCGAGACGGATTGGGCGCTGGAGCTCCTCTTTGGTGGTGGTGGGTTTCTGGCTTTCTCTGCTGCTGGGAAATCTGTAGTTTCGCCATGTTCTTCTCTTGCGTTTCTCGGTGTCTCTGTTGCGTGTGCACTTGAGTTCTGGATCCTAAGATGGTTGGATTTTGAAAGGGAAATTCTTCGTTGAGGAACTTGTAGGAATAATGCTTGACTTTTCATGTAAAAAATGCTTTTTTGGTTAAATTTTCGGTGTGTTTTTTTTTCCTTTGTCATTTGTAATCGAACAGTGGAGAAACTTCGTTCCAAATAACGGTGTGGATCCGGCGTAGTTTCCGTACTTGCTTGAAAAAAGTGGAGGTTTCGTACAACTGTTCCCTTTTTTATATTTCCTGTCAGAATTCCAATTCTGTGCTTCTTTTCTTTGGTGCTTCTGTCATACATGCTAGCGTTGATGATCTATTACCATGTTCTCATTCTATTAAGTTATGTGTTCAGAGTTGGATTTGGGGGGAAATCTTCCATCGTTCTTCTGCCTTCAAAAGGGGATGTCTTTTTCAGATGACGGAAAGATGAAGGTACGAATTGGTGTGCCTATTGTTTCACTTTTGTTCATATCATGGTCATATTGTTTCTGAACTTTCTATCCTTGTTTCTCTTCCCTCTGTTTTTCTAACTACATCTTGATTGCACTTGCATAGTTGCAATTAAATGGAGCATTTCACCTAAAAGTGTTCTGCTTTGTACTATAGGGCTGTCAGCCAAACCTTTTTCGGACAAAGGATAAGAAAGTCGCCAAGAGGACAGACCGTGCAGGCTGCTCCACATGTTAGTACATCCTTTCTTTCTTTCTTTCTTTCGGAAAACTGTATCAGCAGTCAATGCTGAGTCGTACGGTAATAATGGAAAATATATATCTTAGTACCCTATTGTCAAATTTCATCCCATCAAAAGGAGTAATGGCTGAAGCTGAAGTCAGTTGGCAACCACACAGATATTGTCGATTGAACCTATGTGGACTTTGCAGAACTGTGGATAACTATTCTGTTTGTACAAATGTTGAAATGAAACGAAGAGATCAAACTGAATTCAAATATGTACATACAGTACTGCACTTGATATCTTCATTCCAGAAGTTCAACATTTTATACAAACTGGATGTGGTACAACTTTGCTAGTTTATCCTGATAACATAGTAGTAACCAACTGTCCATTTTCTCTTGTATATTGTAGCTAAGAGTGGATCAAGCAACTCAAAGTCACCATCTTCATCCCCCTTCCGGAAACTTTCAGGTTGATTTTCTATCTGCCAATTTTGCTCATGAGCTAACTGCACTGACAGTACAGAACTACAGATGTAATTTGAATTTTTTTTTTGTGTGTTTCTTTGGACTAAATGAGAGCAGAAGTTAGGAGCATACGTCTCAGCCATTTTCTAAGTCACTCTTCAAATGCTACAAAATATGAACATGTTAGGTAAGAGAATTAATGCTGCATGTTCAATTATACATGAATCATAGAACAGCTCCTTATTATTCTTTAGTTCTGTGTTTAGGATATTTGTCTCCACATGGAACGTTGGAGGAAAAGCGCCTACCGCCGAGTTGAAACTGGATGACTTTCTTCCTGCTGATGACCATTCAGATATTTATGTTTTAGGGTAACCAGTTTCGTCATTACTCTGAACCTTATCCATGTCAATGTTGTCAATTGTGGTGCTAACATTATCTCAGAAAAATGGGTAATACCCTGTATGTTATGTTCCTTATTTCGTGCTTACGTTTAGTATTCAGTGTACTCAATCCAGGTGCCCCCAACCCGGTTCAACTTTCAAAAAAAAAAAATCAGTGTAGTCAAGATTTTCTTGATTTCTTATCTATCTTGGTCTATTTGACTGCAATTGACATTCTGGTATTTATTTGTGCTTTCCAAATGAGGCTTTAACTTCCCTTGAAGGAGAATTTGGTCATTTTTTTTAACGAACAAGTCACTGTATTGAGAAGGTGAAAATAATCCGATTCCAAACCCATGGAGAATAGTCCTCTTTTTTTAATATATGCCTGGCATAATCATGCCAGTTATTTTTGAAAAAACATAACCATGGAGAATATAAAAACAAAGGAAACCTAATAAGGATCGGAATTTATTTGGTATTCATAAGTTAATGGAAGATATCATCCTAATACTTATTTTATTTGATCTTTTAACAGTTTTCAGGAAATTGTGCCTCTCAATGCTGGTAATGTCCTTGTGATAGAAGATAACGAACCAGCTGCAAGATGGCTTGCTCTTATAAACCGTGCACTAAATCAACCAGTTGACACTGATGCTGATATATTTCAGCACAAACCATCGCCCTCCCTGGATTCAACCTCATCCCAGTCAACACCAGGCCTTGATGGTTCGTTCTCCAACCGTTCAAGAACAGCCAGTGGTTCTGTAATCTTCCAAAAGTCCTTGAAATCCATCAGGAAATCTTACATGCCATCCCAGAGAAAACTGCTCAAATTCTGCAATTGCCCAGTGGAAATGGCCAAGAAATCCTACAAAGATGCTTGCTTTCGATGCCCACGGCCACAAGCATATGCCAATGAAATGGATTCTTCAGAAGAGGATGAATTGGATGACAAATTGAATGATATTTTTGGCCTTAATGATGATGATGTTACTTCGTCTGCTTCTGCCTCCAGGGACCAGCTAAAGTATAACCTCATATCTTGCAAACAAATGGTTGGTATTTTTGTCACAGTCTGGGCAAAGAAAGAACTAGTGCAGCATATAGGACATGTGAGAACATCCTGTGTTGGTCGCGGAATAATGGGATATCTTGGAAACAAGGTAAGAGGCAAAAAGGAATTATCTGAAAGCATTTTCTATAGAGTGTAGCAGATCCCTTAAGTGATAGAATTCTTTTTGATACAGGGATGTATATCAGTAAGCATGACATTGTACCAGACAAGCTTTTGTTTCATCTGCAGCCATTTGGCTTCAGGTGAAAAGGAAGGCGATGAATTGAGGCGGAATTTAGATGTGTTAGAGATTCTAAGGCTCACACAATTTCGAAGGATTTGCAGAAGAGCTGGGCGAAGAATCCCTGAGAAAATTCTCGACCATGAGTAAGAAAGTTATCCCACAAACGCTTTAAGTTTTTCTTACTGCCTACTGTTTTTTTATTCACATGATCTTTTTTCAGGCGGGTGATATGGTTAGGAGACCTGAACTACCGAATTTCCTTGAGCTATGAAGATACCAAAAAACTTCTGACTGAAAATAACTGGGATGCCCTTTTTGAAAAGGATCAGGTGAACTCCTCAAAATAAAGCTTTTTTTTTTCTAGAAGGAAGACTAGTTATAGAATAAGAAACCAGTCTGGTTTTTATTTTATACTATGGTGAAATGATACTAGAGTTCACTGACATTGTACACATTTTCTCAGCTCAATATTCAGCGTGCGTCTGGAAGTGTGTTCAAGGGGTGGAGTGAAGAGAAGATATATTTTGCTCCCACATACAAGTACTCTTGCAACTCAGATTCTTATGCTGGAGAGACTGCCACATCAAAGAAAAAGAGGAGAACCCCAGCCTGGTATGTAGTACAATGTTTGAGATAGTTTCAGAAAGTTCAGATCTCATATTTAAACACTTATTGGTGCCTATGAAGTATCCTAGAGTCCACAAACCTCTTTGCAACTCGAAAACCTTGCATTTCCTCTTTCTGTACCACAAGAACCATCTTTTGAGATGAGTTAAATCAGATTTGGACAGTAAGCTAGTTGTAAGTGTGGTAACATAAAAGAGGAATCATTCTCATGTGCGGTAAATAAAAAATAATCAAGATGATTCACATATTCTGTATTCATGAATTGCACTTCCCAAAATTGGGTACACAGTTGACTGCATGTGTCACTACCGTCTTTTTCATGCCATCTATGAGTATAATGTGGTACTTGTTCAATCAACTCTTCTGTGAAATACATAATACTAGTTAATGACCGCAGTGGCGAAGCTAGAGCAAATCCGAGAGGGGTGCGGTTGCCTTGTAGATGCATAAATTTGAGTCATAACCATGGTGAAAATTTAATCCTATTCACTGATATTTAAAAATTTTGTGGGTGCATCCGCATCCACCACATTATATATAGCTTCGCCACTGAATGACCGGTTTGTTGCAAATATCCAGGTGTGATAGAATACTATGGCATGGAGATGGTATTGCACAGTTATCGTACTTCCGGGGGGAGTCTCAATTCTCTGACCATCGTCCTGTTTGTGGAACATTTATTGTTGATGCTGAAAGGCTAGATGGCAAATCAAAGAGGCGCTCATCAAACACTAACATTAGAATCGGTGCTGAAGAGCTGTTACCGACAAGCAACAAGCATAACTAAGGTATGTTTCTTCAGTCTTCTTGATATTGCATTAATCTCTGCAGGCACTGCAGCAATTTACATGTCCTTAAGCAGAGCACAAAACACTGCACTAGTGACTAGACTAGTAAAGCATACTCTATGGCTAACTACTATTATGGATATGACACTGCAGGTGCTGGGGCCTAAATCACCGATTAAAACTAGGTTTTTGTGTGACTCGGGAACACAACACTGCAGAACCTTCGCAAGGACGCCTAGGTATCTGTTCCTCAGGGAAATTTTATGTGACCAAAGAAGTATGATTAGATATCATATGATTATTATTATGTTGTTGTACAACATGTAATCGCGTACAGTTTCGAAAGGAGTAGCTAGTCATTAGTTTATATTGTATACCTGTAAAATTTCCCTCACAAGGTTGTTTTGGTTCATTTCTGTACTTCTTTCTTTTGTACTTTTCAAAGTTGAACAGAGTAACCAAAGGATGTTTTCCTTTCTTTTCTGTACTGTACAAAGTTTGTATTTTGACCTTTGTTTGTAGGGTCAAGTTTTGAGTTTGTCTAGGACAGACTACAGAGTCTCACTGGAAGGAGACATTATTTTAATTGTATATCATTTATTCCATATCTTGATTATTACTGTGTTTATAACATTTTATCTGTGTTTATATCTACTGGAAGGAGTAAATGGTTTATCTACTATGAATGGACAGAGGACTGTGTTTATATCATTTTATCTGTGTTTATATCTTGCTTTCAAAAATCTTTTTGAAATAATCGGGCAAATCGGAGTAGATGGTGGACTCAACAAAGCTGCTATTACGAACATTCGTAACCATCTTTTTTCATGAGAACAAGGTTAATAATAAAGCAAGTGTTAGTTATCTTCTATTTGTTTATAAAATATTTTTTCTATTATGTTGTAATATCATATCTCATATTTTCTTTTCTATTCCTTGTACTTGCACTTGGTATCTATGGCCTCGTTGGCAGGACTCTGGCTTCGGCGGAGCTGAAGTCCTTTTTTTTTAAATGTTTGGTAAAAATGGCATCAACGGCAGTTTTGTATTAATTTGTGTTAGGTTTATGAGAAGAGCCAGAAGCACATTTCAGCGTCTCCGACTCCTACAGACTCGCAACGCAATGAGCCATTTTTTAAGTGACCGATCAGGTAAAAAGTTACGCCAAGCGGTGCCTATATCCACCACTATATACGGTCTCGTAACCAGTTTGGTGGTGGCATGAGAGGCAAACTCCCGTTTCTCTTCTTGGTATAAGCAAAAAAATATTAACTAGCTCGACTATAAGATCGAAATAATAACTAACCTGGCTATAAAACTATTATTATATTTGCTACAGTTATAGTGATGTTTTACAAAATGATAAAACGATTTTTTTCAAATTAAAAACGAATCAAATAATAATCCAAGCAAAGCCTGAGAGGCTGTAAAGAGTATCAAAGGACGCTCGGTTCCTTCCGGCGCGCGCTGGCCGTTCGATCGACGGCCGACGGGGCGCGCACTTGAGCGGCGGGGCGCTGTCCTGTCTCTCTACCCGTGGAACGTGGCGACCACTTCCAACGGGCCACTCGCCGCCGCTGTGCTCGCGTCACCGCGCGCCGCCGCCCGCCCCGCTCTTCCCCCCTCTTCTCCCGGGACAAGCGATCTCTCCTCTCCTCCTCTTCTCCTTCCCCGGGGGCGAGTGATTTTTTTTTCCTCTGTTGCAATGAAGAGTTCTCCATGGGCGGGGGCCCGCCGTCCTGCCGTCGTGCAGCTCCTCCTCTTCCTCGCCCACCTCGTCGGCCGCGGCGGCGCTGCCGGGGGAGGCAGCAAGGGCAGCTCGGTGTACCCGGCGGCCGTCGTCTACCCGCATCACTCCCGCCAGATCTCCTGGAAACCCAGGTAGGCAACCAACCCCCCATCACCGTTCCATCGCTCGGTGGTTCTGCGTCCCGTATGCCATCTCGATTTCATCGAAAACAAATGAGATGTCTGAGTCTGACTGGCGATCCATGGTGCTTGCACGGCGCAGGGTGTTCCTGTACCAGCACTTCCTCAGCGACGACGAGGCCAACCACCTCATCTCCCTCGTCAGTGCCGCTCTACCGCCCCCAATCCCACACACACAACGCTTGTCTTTGCTTCTCGGTTATGCCTGGGCTCGACTGAATTTTCCGGATTTGCTCGTTTTCATCTCTTCAGGCGAGAGCAGAGCTCAAGAGGTCGGCGGTCGCTGATAATATGTCCGGCAAGAGCACACTTAGCGACGTCCGCACCAGCTCCGGCACCTTTCTCAGGAAGGGCCAGGTTAGGCCCTTCTTACTTTCGTTGTTTGGTTAGACTGCCTCTGCTAAACAAAACCCTTTACCTGGGCTGGCATAGAAATCGTATGTGCAAACATTGTTTTATAAAGGAGATGTGCCAATATGCCATAGATATTATACAATGGAACTGCATCATCCCCAACAAGAGGCATCTCACTAGTTCGAGCATCGCAGATTACCCTTGGGAAGTTGGAATGCCTACTTTTTCAGTGAATGTATTTGTCTGTTGCTCATGCTGACTAGCGGATATAGCTGCTTTGTGTTCAAAGCAGGCTACAGCCCAGTTTAGCCTTTTGGCCGTGGTGAGTACTTGAATCCATTTTATCAGTGTACAAGATACTGCTCAAAAGGCCAGGGGCAAGCAGAAACTAGAAAATAATGTTGTGATTGAATGAATGAGAATCGGGGATTCTGAAATATTATATAAAGCTTTCCGATACTGCCATTTAGCCCTATGGCCCATATTTCAGAATTCTGATTGCTGGTGCTGCTACATTGAATCAGAGTTTCCCCTCCCTTTAGGATTACGAGTTCATACCTCAGTGTTTATTTGTGTTTCATCGTATAGGAAGGGAAGAAAATAGTCTTTTGATCAATCTGGTCTATTAGTGAATGCTGAGCATTTCCTTGGCATGCATATTAGAGTGAAATATGGGATTTGACTGTATCTTTATGGGAATTTTTCATGTTTCCTTCCAGCTAAATAGAAGGGTGGGAGCGATCTGCTACTGATAAACATTTGTATTTTCTTACATCTCGTGACTAATCGTACCTAGTGTCTGAGAGTGCAGTACAGCCGGCTGTTGAGGCATTTCTCTTGTTCGCATGGTTCTTACTTGAACAATGCTGCTCAAATTTGTAGGATCCAATTGTTGAGGGTATAGAGGACAAAATTGCTGCATGGACATTCCTTCCAAAAGGTTGTGGTTCTCATTGAGGCATCAACATTGTAATTCTATATTCTTGCATTTTGGAGGCACAAAAATCCTAATACTAGTGCTTGGCAGATTATGCTTACCATTGTTTTTTCTTTTGTTGAATTATATCTAGTGCTTGACAAGTTACATGATAAGAATACTAGCTCACAGTTTTCAGAACTCTTTGTTAAGAGCCATGACCATGCATGTATTAGAATCATGCCTTTAATATAGTAGTAGTCTCTAGAAATTCATGTCACACTCTCTTTCTCTGACACTTGTGCACACAATCTTATGTCAATCAGTTGGCTGTATGCTTATATCAGTTGGGGAGTCAAATCTAGTATGTCACAACCTAAAGAAGCCAGACATGTCCCTTAGGCCTTAGTGCTGAGCTGTATGACCTAATTTTGAGGATTAGCTTATCCAAGATTTTTCTAGCGTCTGTTCAAATGTTGGTTCATTGAAATTCTGCTTTGATAATAGGGTGATTGTTTTGACACATTTTGTTGTTATCCTTCTGTTTACACCTTCCTATTTCATGTATAGATTGGACCTGCCTGAACAATGAAAAATTATATTGATTTTTTTTTTCTTATGGGTGTTATATTCTAATCAGAGAATGGTGAAGATATCCAAGTCCTAAGATATAAACATGGGGAGAAGTATGAACCGCACTATGATTACTTCACTGACAATGTTAACACTATTCGTGGTGGTCATCGCTATGCTACTGTTCTTTTGTACTTAACTGATGTAGCAGAAGGAGGGGAAACAGTTTTCCCCTTGGCTGAGGTAAATTGTCTTCTATTTTCAGTGATGTTAGTGTTTAAGAAGATGGTAGAGAGTGGTTAAGAATTTCTTTTGCTTTTCTGGCTACATGCGTCTATCATGTCCATTTCCTATTTTCTCATATTAAATAATGATCTGCGTGAATTGTCAAAAGGAGGTCGATGATGCTAAAGATGCAACCTTCTCAGAATGTGCTCAGAAAGGCATTGCAGGTATTGCATTTTATCCAGAGTGTCTCTTGGTACTCCTTTGTTTTCCCCTTTGTATGCCACATCTGACATATTTCTCAATTGACCTGAAACTCCTTCCTCAGTGAAACCACGAAAAGGAGATGCCCTCCTTTTCTTCAACCTTAAGCCAGATGGCACCACCGATCCAGTGAGCCTCCATGGTGGTTGTGCAGTCATAAGGGGCGAGAAATGGTCAGCTACGAAGTGGATCCGTGTGGCCTCGTTCGATAAGGTCCATTACCCACAAGGCAACTGCACCGACGAGAACGAGAGCTGCTCGAAATGGGCGGCCCTAGGGGAGTGCATAAAGAACCCAGAGTACATGGTGGGAACCACAGCATTGCCCGGTTACTGTCGAAGGAGCTGCAATGTGTGCTAGGGTCAGGATGTGAGAGGACAACTGGCGTGTTGGAACCATTGATCTTGACACAGGAACAGGTTACACCAAGTTGTTTCGCAAGGGTTTGGCCTGGATTCTGCTGGTTTTGTTGCTCCTTGCTCCTGATTAGATATTGGGTTTTTTGGTTTCCCCTAGCGGTTTTGAGCGGTAACCAGGCAGGAGCTTGGAAGAGTACTCTTTGCTACTGCATACCACTTGTATCCATAATCCGTAGTCTGTTCTAGGTCTCCTGTGTCCCACATAAAAGAAATATGCGATAGGTCATGCTGGATGGAGATGCATTTAGAACAAGCCCAGCGTTTTATTTATTGATTTTTTAGATTGCTTGGTTCTGCTAGCTCATAATCTGTACCAGAATCTTGGAAGATCTTGATTCGTTGTCATCTTTAACCTTTCTCGATATATGGTAGTATGCAATTGGTATCCCAGCGAACTGATGAGGAACTGTGATATACTGATGGCTAGAGCCAAAGTCAAGCCCGTTCTCTTTTATTTTTAGTCGTACTTTTTTTTGTCAGTCAGTAGTGTTTTTCTCTTATAATAAATTAGCTAAATTAGCTAATAGTAATTTCAGCCTTAAAATTTTAGACCAGGCCTCGCGGCCAGCGAACAGACGCCAAGCACAATAGCATTGCCACTGAGCTACTTTGGTGGTGCGGCCAGCGACGAGCTAGAAAGTGCTGGTGGCATCACTTGTTCTTGGAGACGAGGTGGTTTTCATCTTGAATTCTGCGTCACTTTGTTCTGAGCAATCCTGTATTACCAATTTGCAATTTTCTTTCCCTGACCGAAGACGCGCAAACGAAATGATTATGACCAAACGGACAGAAAAGTGTTTTTTTTTCTCCCGTTCAGGATGGTTAATGGTCAGACCAGCAGGCGTTGGCAGGCACTGAACTGCCTTGGTTCAAGGGACGGAATTCAAATGAATGGCCAGAAGTTCTGGCACAAAATAAAAAGATATAATATAGTATGTGTTAGATATACACTTCTTCCGTCCTTAATTATCTGTCATTCAAAAAACAAATTTAACTAAATATATATTAAAAAATATTATTACTTAAAGTATATAATTAGTATAGTTAGAACATAGAGGTTCAGAACATGTTATTGACCACGTGGATCTCGTGAAAAGAAAATGAATAATCGTGGACGGCAGCACTTTTAAGTTCTCATGTCGAAGTTTGGGCTTTGTTTACTTCCACTTAAAAACCTAAAATTTTTCAAGATTCTCTGTCACAATCGAATCTTTAGACGTATGCATGAGTATTAAATATAGATAAAAAAACTAATTGCACAGTTTGATCAGAATTGACGAGACGAATCGTTTGAGCTTAGTTAGTCTATGATTGGATAATAATTACCATAAACACGCGAAATTTTTCGCTTTACGAACTTGATCAACCGAGCCACGGCTGGTCTGCATTCTACGCGTTCGGACTTTGGGGCATAGGTCATGGACTCATGGAGTGCGGTGAAGACGGCATATCATCAGTTTTTTTATCTTCTTTCTTTTTTCTGAAAGTCTCCGAAAACCTCACTCGGGCATGGCGATTGCTGAACCTGACTCCATCAATGGAGGCGTTAGCGTGCCTGCCTGAGCCATCTGGCATTCTGGGCATCTCATGAATTCTACTCTTCCTTTTCCCCACCCAACCGGGGCCTTGTTTACTTCCATCCCAAAATGCAAAAATTTTCAAACTGTCACATCGAATTTTTAGACGCATGCATGAAGTATTAAATATAAACAAAAATAAAAAATAATTACATAGTTTGATCGAAATGTACGAGTCAAATTTTTTGAGCCTATTTAGTCCATGGTTGAATAATAATTACCACAAATAAATGAAAATACTATAATTTTGTGAAATAATTACCACAAATAAACGAAAGTGCCCACAAGCTCGGCCCCAACCGAATCCTGGCCACACCTGCACAAAATCTGGCCACAACTGCCTCGCCTGGCGATCGCAGCGGAACTGCCGGAAAGACTCTGGCCTTTTTAGAACAAAAATCCAAAACTTTACGGATTCTTCGTCACATCGAATTTTGCGACACATGCATAGGGTATTAAATATAGATAAAAATAAACACTAATTACACAGTTTGTCTGTAAATCGCGAGACGAATCTTTTAAGGCTAGTTACTTCATGATTGGACAATGTTTGTTAAATAAAAACGAAAGTGCTACAGTGTCAAAATCCAAAAAGATTTTGCATCTGGAGTTCGTAAAATTTTTTGTTTTTGGGTATTGTAGCATTTTGTTTTTATTTGACAAACATTGTCCAATCACAGAATAATAACTAGACTCAAAAGATTCATCTCACAAATTACAAGTAAACTGTGTAGTTAGTTTTTATTTTTATCTATATTTAATGCTCCATACATGTGATCAAAGATTCGATTTAACGAAGAATTTTGAAAATTTTTACGAACTAAAGAAAGGCCTAAACAAGCCCTCTGCCGCCGAGGCGCCGAGCTGTGGCGTCACATGGCCATGCATGGGAGCGCCGCCCATCAAAGCGGCGGTTGGGGAATTCAATTCATCAGTGGGCCGGCCGGGACGATCAACGCAACGGACTGACGTGCTCGTTTCGTTCATCAATGCAGGCGAGGCGAGAGGCGACGACACCGCTGCAGTGTGCGCTGGCCCTCACGTCGGCGGCGTTGCTCGATCTACATGCTATTGCCGCCGCTGGAACTTGTGAAGATATGCGTACGTACTCGTACCCAATCACATGAAAGGCATGAATGGAAGGTACAGTGTACGTGCGCGCGTGAACATGATCACTCAACTGATGTAGCGAGGGAATCCGGCCAAATCCAGGGAGTTACGTATATAATGTCACGTACATTACACATGAATGGGGCCGACCAGTAATATATCTCATCTCAGCTGGCAAAGAAATTAATTAACAAGGCTAAAGCCCATCCCACGGCCGGTATACGTACGGAGTACAACAGAAGATCGAGCGGCAGCATAGAATACAAGTATAGAACATACTCGCAGAGTAGGAGTAATAAACAACATATACGAATGTCCAGGTGGGAAATAATGTTGAGACCAAAGGGAAAAATCATAGATCTAGAGCAGTATCCCGCTGACGGCGGCGGCGGCGGCCAGCGGCAGCATGGCGAGGGTCACGAGGTGGCTGCTGACGGCGGAGGAGCGCCGCGCCGCGGTGCTGGTCGAGGACGGCGGCGAGGCCACCGGCGATGTTCCTGCAGAATAATGCACATGCATGTATTAGGATATAGGATTTAGTTTATGCTGGTCATTAAATACGTGACAAGTACATGAGCCTAGCTAACAACGAACTGTATGGCGCGTCAAACCTACTATAGCATTGTTTGTAGCAAATATCGTCCAACTAACTAAAGTCAAAAGATTCGTCTCGTGATTTACAGGCAAACTGTGTAATTAATTTTATTTTCGTCTATATTTAATGTTTTATGCATGTGCCACAAAATTCGATGTGACGAAAAATCTTGAAAACTTTTTGGTTTTTAAGGTAAACTAAACAAGGCTCAAGTTGTAGGAGTACATTTAGCTAGCTAGGATGGAGCATTCCAATTCATATTTTTCATCTCCTGCTAAAATTCTCTACTACTACCAGCATGCATTTACTCCTGCACAGCACTTTAACAACCACACGAAATGATGATTAGTACTACCTGGGAACTGTGGGCCCTCCCCGGAGGGAGAGATGCCTGACATGGGCGAGGGCGACCCCGACATAGGCGCTGCAGCTGGGCCCACGCGGACGTCATACCCCAAGGCTGTAATTTTGCATCAGTAGTATAACCCACGATTAGCCCGCGAATTTACAAGTTTTACAACACGTTATGACTGCAGAGTGCAGAGTGACGATCTCAGCTGGCTAGTAGTATCGACGAAGGAAGTTACTACTCACCTGTGCAGGTGGAGACGGGCGGGGTGGCGACGCGGCAGATCCCGGGGAGCGCGAGCGCGCGGGCGTAGTCGACGGCGATGCCGTACGAGTCGGCGGCGCCGGAGAGGAGCTCGCAGAGGCAGATCGGGTTGGAGTCCACGAGGCCCGCCAGCTCCGGGCAGCACGGCGTGTCGGGCCGACGCGCCGTGCTCCCCTTGGTCACGTACGTCAGGCAGTCCGACATGTTGAGCAGCGAGTTCATGCACGCCGAGTCCATCCCGCCGCCCGCCGTTGGCGACGGCGACGGCGACGGCTGCTGCGCGATCGCCGGCGACGGCAGCAGTAGCGACGCCGCCGCCAACGCCACAAGCAGCGCTGCCACAGCCCACGACCGCCGCGTCGCCATCGCCATTGCGTGGATGTACCTGCTAGCTAGCTAGCTAGGCCAGCAGGCTTGGGAGATGGCGGTCGGACAGCACACGCGACGCGCGCGCGCGCGGCTTGTTCGAGCTCGAGCGGTGGTGCGCAGGGGATGGGGGTGAATGGATCAATAAATTCGGAGGTGGCCTGTCCGAGCGGTAAGCCGTGGTTTATATAGACAAGGCCAAGGCAGCAGCCGTACGTGTAGCGTAGCGGTGCACGCCGGGCGGGCGCGCGCTCCGTGTGTATGCGTGCCACGGTGCCCGGCCGTCCCGATGGATCCGACGGCCACAACCACAACTGGATCGGAGCTGCGGCCAGCAAGAGCCGTGTGCTCGGCTGCTGCTCGCCCGCCCGCCGGACGACGAGAGGTGCGCGGGCGGCTGTGATTCTACAGCGATGTGCTAGCTTAGGTTGCGCCCAGATCGAGAGCGGAATTAATTGGGTCGGTTAGTTTCTCGGTGGCGCGTACTACCGGCCGCGTGTATTGCGGCGGTGCTGTACGTGTCGGGCCCCTGGTCGTCTAGTACACTCCGTAGTCCCGTTCAGATTTCTCGATCGACGCCGGGCGACGCCGGCCTCTGTTTCAGCTCGTGGCTGGCACTCTGGCAGGTAGGCGCCAGGGTGTGTGTGCGCCGAATGCCATTGCCGATCGATGACGTACGTACTCCATCGTGCGTGCGGGGCCACTCCGCCATTAGTGACGGTCTGACGGGAGCTGCAGCTGCCTGCTGATCTTAATCCGCCGGCCGCGCGTTTGCGGTGCGGGGGACGGACGGTGCCGCACGGCACCTACGCCTGCTGGAAGTGCGAGGGGATAGAGATAGAGACCGGCACGGCGGCATGGCGCGGACTGCGTGCGTGTGATCCGCTCACACGTACCGTCGTCGTCGTCGTCGTTACGGGCGCCCGCGCGCACTCGTCTTCCTAAACACAACAGGAGGCAGGCTGACGTAACAACATTGCATCGTCTCGAGGTCATCGCCTAACCGGCGGCGGCCGGGCGGCGACGCCGGAAGGTGCGCGCCACGGTTTATGGGCAGAAAGCGCCCTGCTGCATCTGCATGCTCCAGCTTCCTCTTTGCGCTTGTGCTATCAGCGCAGTGCCGGAAGCAACGGGGACGGACATTTATTCACGTCGCGTGAAACCCTGTCTCCATACCTGAGAGGAAGGCGTGAAGACCGCTCGTAGGTCCGTGTACTCCGTAGCATCGATCGTGTTTGGTTCACCCTTTCTTGCCCCCCGTTGTTATCGACATTACTTCGACCGTTTGGTTTGGTTAACCTTCACTAGGCGATAAGCCCTTAATTTAGGATGCAAACATAGTCGAGGTAAGGAGAGGTTAGAGAGACCTTATTGAGTCATTTCAATGCGCCATCACATCATCGATGTTGCTAGGAAACTAAACCCTAGATTAAACAAGAAATCAGGGGCCAACAAACAAAACTAAAATCGTGACAGGGTTGGGTCCTCACTTCTCGTGCTACCATGAGGTTGCCGGTAGAGAGGAGGGAGATTGAGGCGGCGGCGGTGAGTTGACTAGCGGCTACTGTTGTGGGAACCCTATGTTGCTAAACATTTACATTAGACCTTGTTTAGTTTCAAAAAATTTTAAAAAATCGATGTAGCACTTTCGTTTGTATTTGACAAATATTTTCCAATCATAGACTAACTAGGCTCAAAAGATTCGTCTCGTCAATTCCGACCAAACTATACAATTAGTTTTTATTTTCGTCTATATTTAATACTAGTAAATATGTCCATGCGTTGCTACGGGTTAATATTATATTTTTAATTGTTTTTATTTAATTATATTGTGTATTTTTTTGCTAGGGCTTAATGTATTTTTTTAATATGTTTCAGCTTTAGCCTTTAATTTTTATTTATTGAAGAATAAATAATTGACATAACAGCTTTTAATTTATTTTGCTCTTTGTAGTATGAATTATTTTTTAATTTTCAATTTTTCTTTTATATTTTTTTTAATTTTAAAATCTATGCAGGAAATTACATCTTTTTCTTTTATCGCTACTAATATTTCTTGTTAATAAATATCCAATTTTTCATTTTTTTTTTCTTAATGATTTTTTTAGAATTTGATTAAAATGTTAAACTATATTGTTTGGATTGGAAGGAAATTTTAACGAAAAAAATAACTAAGTTTTTAAAACACAACTAACCTAAGGATATTCATTGAATTTATGCACTTATTAGGCATCCATCCAAGAGCCCAATACTTGCATGCACGCACAGCCCAAACACATTGTCCCACAGCCCAAATTCACGCACCCAGCACAAGAGGAGAAGTGGATAAGAAAGACACGCATCTGACCTGTGTTTCGTCGACCCGCCGGCGGCAGGAAGCTTGCGCTTTGCGCAATCGCCGCCCCTCCCCTCCCCTCCCAGCACGCCGCAAGCTCTAGCAGTCCAAATCCCACTCAGACCATCGCTCTTGAGCGTGTAGTATCACATCCGTTTTCTCTCTTGCTACCATTGTGCTCCATCGCTTGGCCATCGCCATCGCGACGTTGGCAGCTGGGAACGCAGTCACTCCTCTCTCCGCAACTCGCCATCCTTGTCGATCTGGGAGACGGCCTCCAAACAGGGCCATCTATCTCTCCCTCGCTCTTTCCCCTCCGATTCGACCGATGTGGGCTGCGGCTGGCGCGATACGGCCCCCCTCTTCCCGGTCCCCTATGTCGTAAGCGGGCAATCAGAATCCCAATCCCCCGCACGCCAGCGCGCCGGTGTCGTCTTCTCCACCATGAACTCCATCGAGCCCTTCAACCGGTGAGCCCCGACCCTACTCCATTCTCGAAACCCTAGCCGCAGCCATTTCTGACCTTGGCGACCTCCTTTGGTCCTCCCCAACCCTAACCTGTCGCCTTCTGCTCCGTTCGTCAGATTCTCGTTGTCTCAGACGGCAGGTGCACGAGCCGCCCCTTGGAGGAGATGACGCGACCCCTGGGGGAGTAGGCGGCTACGCGGCTCCGGCAAACCTGATTGGCGGTGCAGGTGCATCAGATTGACGGTGTGGGCGCCCCTGGCCACGCGCGTGAGGGAGACGATGTCATGGGCACCGTGGCTAGCGAGCGCAGACGCGGCGGCGCGGGTGCCCCAGACTGCCTGGAGACGCGACCCTCTCTGATGCCTCTTTGATTCTTCCTCTTATTTCGTCCATTCTTTCTCTGATTTTGTCTTCAATCAATTTGTGTATGGATGGAGAAAGGAATTCTTTTTTGTTTATTGCTGTGGAGGTCGACAGAGGAAACATCAAGTTTGTTCAATTGATGATTTTATAAGTTGGCTTTCTAGAGTTAGTCTAATATGAGTTTGGATTTGGATCCGTGGGGCGGTTTTGATTCAGTCTCGGTTTAGTCCCTTGCACTTTACTTGCAGATTTAAAAAATCTTTGGAATATAGATTTGGGAGGGATTGGGCATGGTTGGTGGCCTTTATTTGGTACACATGATTTTTATGTATGTGATTTTGTTTTGGACTTATCTGATCTGATATCTGGATCTGGTTTTGTGCATTGCTGGGTACAGGTCTTATCGTGTGCATGTCGGATTTGATTTTGGGAAGGAGATCCGGTGTTTAGTATGTTTCAACTCTGCACCGAGGCCGTGTTGGACTTTGCCATCCATACCAAAACGGACTGGAGATTGGCAGAAAAAAAAAGGCAGACTGAAATTTTGGCTCTTTATAGATAGGTATAGACTACATGCATGTGTCTAAAGATTCGATGTGACGGGAAATCTGAAAAATTTTGTAAAATTTTTTGAAAACTAAACAAGGCCTTAGCTAGGAGGATCCTCCCAAATAATATGGTAGCTCCAAGTCACCAACAACACAAGTTAGAAGTCAAATAGGATATCTATCGATATCTATGTTGGCGCCAGAAGATCTTGATTGATATCATTTGTTAAAAGAAAAATAAGAAAGAAAGAAACACAATTTTAACGAGACATGAAAGCACTAGCTATTTAATCAGTAGTAATGCTTGTGTGAGGACGTCCGTCCATGACTCCACGTCCGGACGCGACTCCCCAGGTGCGGCTCCAAACAAAATAATTTAATCGACGGATGGCCTCCCACTACTCCTGCCGCACACACTAGTACGTCGTTCTCGCTTCTTCCTTCCCATTTATTTTTCTGCTCTCGCTTCTCATCCCACCCGGACGCGGCCATGGCTGTATCTCTGGTCGGCGGTGGCGTTCCTTCTCCACCCCAGCGACCAACTCTTCCACCCTGTTCTCCACCTCCGCGAGCCCAGTGGCCTCCGCCCTCACCCTGCACGGCTGATTCTCTCCCCTACCCAGTGACGCTCTTCGTCGATCCCGGCGTCCTCACCCACCAGGACCGCGGATCTGGTGGCATTCTCCCTCACCCCGGCGAGATCTACGGAGCACGAGCGAGATCCATGGAGGTGGCCGAGCCCCCCACCCCGGTGGCCATGGTGCTGCCCGCCCCCATCCCTCACCGTCGCCGCCGAACCAAGGCAGTGCCGTTAGTGGTGGTGGTGGTGGCGCTGGCGCGTGCGCTCGCTGCTGGCTCCTACCCCGTAGGTTGGAATCAACCAGCCTAGTTGTCTCCCCTATGTTGCAAACGTATGTTTCAGACGTTTTAGAGGTATGTTGTAATTTTTTCATATGGATGTTGCAAAAATAGATCGTGGGATGTTGCACATGTCATGTGTTGCAAACGTTTGTCCAAACTGTTTCATTTGTTTTCCAAACATGTTGCAAACGTTTCGAGCTGGATACTGCATGGTGTTTTCTGAAGTGTTTCATAAGCATGTTTTGAGTGTTTCATAAGCATGTTTTGAGTGTTTCAGCTGTTTCATGTTATTTGCAAATGTTTCATCTAGATGTTTCAGAAATATATCTAGTGTTGCAGATACTGTGTTTTAGATGCATGTTTTATATGTTTCATCTATGTATAGACGTATGTTGCAAATGTTGTATCCGAATGTTTCAAAAGTAGATCGGGTGTTGCATTGTGTCTCCGCTTTTCTCCTTCCTCGCCAACTGTTTCATTTGTTTTCCAAATATGTTGCAAACGTTTCGAGCTGGATACTGCATGGTGTTTTCTGAAGTGTTTTATAAGCATGTTTTGAGTGTTTCATAAGCATGTTTTGAGTGTTTCAGCTGTTTCATGCTAATATTTGCAAATGTTTCATCTAGATGTTTCAGAAATATATCTAGTGTTGCAGATACTGTGTTCTAGATGCATGTTTTATATGTTTCATCTATGTTTAGACGTATGTTGCAAATGTTGTATCCGAATGTTTCAAAAGTAGATCGGGTGTTGCATTGTGTCTCTGCTTTTCTCCTTCCTCGCCTTCTGTCTCTTTCTCCTCCTTTTGGCACTGACTGGGCATCTGTCATCTCCTTCCTTTGGATGCTGGCTTAGCCACCTGCCGCAGCTGCTAGTCATGTGCATGCGCGTGAGCAGCGGAGGCGGTGCAAGCGAGGACTCCTCGGGGTGCAGTCGGGGCAGTACGACTGGGTCCAAACGGTGTGGACCCATGTGGGCGGGTGTGGGATGCAGGGGGGAAGATGTAAGTGGTGCGGGCCCATGTGGACGGGTGCGGGATGCAGGCACGCGGAGGAAGATTAAGCGGTGCGGGTCCATGTAGGCGGACGCAGGATGTAGATGCAGGCGCGTGGGGAAAGATGTAGTGCAGACCTAGCGTCCGGATACGTACGTCCGTCCGGACGTCCGGGCGCTAGCAAAACCGCTATTTAATCTCCATTACGTTAGATCATATGTTAATTTCATGGCGGTACAGTCCCCCCGCATCCTATATACTACTAAAAAGCCTCAAAGGAAATCGTCCATCCGGCCAATAGCTCGCCCGCATACGTCGATCCCCCTGCATGCTCCACGCCAAGGAGAGAGAAGAAGAACAGTCAAGTCATGCCTGCAAGCTACTTTGAGGCTAGCCTAGGCACAGAGAAATATGACAGTTTTAGGGTCTTGTTTAGTTCTAAAAAAATTATAAAAAACAACATTGTAACACTTTTATTTTTATTTGATAAATATTGTCTAATCATGAGGTAATCTCACGATTTACAGACAAACTGTGTAATTAGTTTTATTTTCATCTATATTTAATGCTCCATGCATATGTCGTAAGATCCGATGTAACGGAGAATCTTGAAAAGTTTTGAGGTTTTTGGATGAACTAAACAAGACCTAGGTGAGAGAGGCCTTGTTTCCTTCTATTTTTTTATAAAATAGACACGGTAATATTTTTGTTTGTATTTAAGAAATATTATTCAATCATATACTAACTAGACTTAAAAGATTTGTATCATAAATTATATGTAATTGTGCAATTATTATTTTTATTTATATTTAATGTTCCATATATATACCGTAAGATTCGATGTAACAGGAACTCTAAAAAAAATTTGCAAATCTTTTTAAAACTAAACAAGACCACAAATGTGAGATAGCTGCAAGGACATGGTAGCCTATGAAGTGGGCGGCAATGTCATGCAGGCTATGCATGCCGGTCAGCATGTGCCTAGGCTAGGCCATCGCTAGGGACTAGGAAGTGGAGTGGATAGTGCATGTAGGCAGTGAAAATGGGACTAATAAAATCAAGTGTGCTCGTTGTCACCTCAGTTCTATTTTTAAAAAAATAGATATTGTAGTATTTTTATTTGTATTTGATAAATATTGTCTAATTATAGATTAACTAGGCTAAAAAGATTTGTCTCGCAAATTATAGGTAAACTTTGTAATTAGTTTTTATTTTTGTCTATATTTAATGATTCGCGCATGCGTCTAAAGATACAGTAGCTATGACCTACTAACGTGTTATTGATGTTTTAGTTTCGCAATCAAATTTAGAGTTATATTTTCGTTATCTACCTTTCTTGAAGATTTATATAATATGGTTGGTATCAATATTGTAAAACACTCTGATACATATTATTGTGGTATTTAGTGTTTCCGTTGCAACGCACGGGCACTTAGCTAGTAGTCATCAAAATAACCTCCAATGGTTGCACCTATCATTCTAAAGCATCACATGTGTGATCAGCTATGGTCTCTCAAATCAGTAAATCACTAACCACTATTTACAGAGATAATGTTACAGCCAGGTTATATAGCGATATCAAAGTTTAAAAAGTAATGAATAATGAAGTATAAAACTGGAGTCACTTCAAATGTACTAGAACCGAAGCCCGGTTCACGAACCAAAGCGCTGCCGTGATGCCTCGTGGTCACGAGCCACCACCGCGGAGCGGGCAGAGGCCGGACATTCGTCAGCCAAGTCTGTGAGGCACAGTAATCCGATGACATAACACAATCCTCTTGGTGCTCGAAATCAATCAACGAATCAGAACAGCTAGAGATGAGAATTCAGCGTGCAGCAATACAGCCACCAAACGGACAGCCAGACAGTTCGAGATAGTACAACGGCAAACGCAGGAGGAACGATGTGCTAACAAATTAGGCCACCATTTTGCTATGCCAAGAGACAGCTAGACAGATCGAGATATATAGTACAACGCCTCAGTCAGGGGTCGAGAGTATACAGCACATTATAGAACAGTGGCGAGTACACAGCACACAGTCGGACATGGTATACCTTGCACAAACCAAAACAGAAATTAACAATACCACGAAAACATCTGATACCTAGCTCCTTGACCAAAGAGCCTTTTATCCTCCCAAAAACATCCCCACATCCGACAGACACGACTATAGTTCATCGCTGTAATGGTAGAGGCAGTTCGTACCCCAAGTATCCAGAGTGTTTCCATTGATTGAAGCCCTGCCTAGATGCTTCAAGCCTAATAATAGATAAATTAAGGACAAATGGTCAGCAGCGTGAAACTTGGGTTCACATTTCTAACAGAAAATGTGCAAGCAAAAGCAAATGAACCTCAGTATGCATTGATAACAAACTGCACTCAATGAATACATTTTTTTTCTTATAAATTTATTAGAACCAGATTGGCCAGTTTTAGGCAAAATAGGTTGTGTGTGTGGATGTTTGCACCAATCCATTGAAGTAGCTACATGAGTATCTTACAGACTCAGGCACCTTAATCTTAATCAATGTGCATATATTCATTTGATTGATCAAACTGTAATGCAGTTCAAGTACCTTGTTGGCAATGTTGTTCGAAAGCCAGTCAAGCCCCTCGTACAAACCCTCACCAGAGGTAGCACATGTGCTCTGGATGTACCTGCAGTGAGTAAAGATGTACACATTAACGATTTGGATCACTTCAAATTCAAGCAGTAACAATTCTGTTGTCAAGGAGACATTTGCATGTTGCAAGCTGAGCAGAATATTTGGTGCTTAAGCTTAAATATTTGATTTATGCAAATTTACTGTAATACGTACTTGTTCCTTTCTGTATCAATACACTATTCCTTTGATAATCAAATAGTGCAGGAGTGCAGGACAGCACAAACTTTCAGAAACAGAGGACACATACCAGTGCCGCTGGCGCAGCGAGTGCAGGCCAAGCTTATCGGTGATTTCAGCAGCATTCATGGCATTAGGCAGATCTTGTTTGTTTGCAAACACCAAAAGCACAGCATCACGGAGCTCGTCCTACCAGCATAAGACAACAAAATAATGTCACTAGATATATGAAACCGTAAGAACTAAACTTTTTGAAAGACTGAAAAACATTTTACATGAGTGTTTTAAACTTAAATTAAAACAAAGGAAAGTGATACAGGCATTCCTCAGTGTAAGGTAATTTTAGAAAAAAAAATTTAAGACTAAAATATTTGAAACTAATAAACAAGTAGACTGATCTTGGCCCAAAAAAGTGCAACCATATGCCATCCATAATTACTACAGCAATCATAGTTCATTCAACTGCAAGCAGTAGTAAACTTGGATCTTACTTCGTTCAGCATCCGGTGGAGCTCATCTCTGGCCTCAACAACACGCTCTCTGTCGTTGCTGTCTACAACAAAAATGAGGCCCTGGGTGTTCTGGAAGTAGTGCCTCCACAGGGGCCGGATCTGTAAAAGAGCACGGAAATCATCAGAACACAAGAACATGCAGGCTAAAAGTAACATAGCACACAGCTGCAGATGTTTATGAAGGACAGGTATGTTCCAAATAAGAACTTGGAAGTTGAAGTTCTGTTTTTATGCAAATTTAAATGTATACCACATATCAAGATAAGGCATTACATTGAAGCCATGTATAATTCTGCATTATGGAAGTTATAAATTTCATATTATCATACAGCACAAGAAAATACCAAACAGCATGGTATGAAAAATGCCATAACCAAAACACAAAAGGTTTTAGGCAAATTCTTACCTTGTCCTGACCACCGACATCCCAAACAGTGAAACTAATGTTCTTGTACTCGACAGTTTCAACGTTAAATCCTGCATTTTCAAGGATAGCAAGTTTAATTGAAGGAACATAAATGATACTCAGATCACAAAGGCAAATTCTTACAACAGGAAAAATTGCTTTAGTATAAAGCTGTACTAAAAGCATAATATTACGCCTGGACAAAACAAACAACAGTAAGAAATATAGAATATGTTCACAAACTCATGAGCAATCCAGAAAGTCAAAATGTGGGTCATTGGTATGAGTGTATGACCGTAATAAAGCTTTTTAAAACAGACATAGGTAATTTTACTTTTGAAAGATGTCAAATAAGTCTATCCTATTAAGTCTATCCTATTAAGAACATCTTAAAAAACATAGGTAATTTAATGGCTTAATTAGGATAACAAAATGTCAAATAAGTTTATCCTATTAAGAACATCTTAAAGATGTCCCAAATGTGCATCACTAGATAAAGTGTTGAAAATGTTATCTAATGGAAGACTTCCCACCTCAGGTTGAACTCAGGAGGTCAACCATTAAAAAAGGTACAGCACATAACAATAGTCTGACAACTGACTAGTTTAATTAGCATCAGTATGGCAAAGCTTATGTCCCTTGTAGAAGTTAGCTTACAGGACTCAATTTTCAGAAAGCCAATGAGATGAAACATGTGGCCTTCGTGTCAAGATGGATACAAATTCTTAAATAATATTAACATGTATAGAAATTTAACTACATGTCAACTGTGAATTATCCCTAGATCCAATTTCCTACTAGAGCCCAAGGTATCAGTTATCATGCAACTTAGTCGGATGGAAGAATCGTTACACCTGCATAGTATTAAATCCTAGGCCTAAACTGGAGCTACAAATCACAACTTAGTAAGATGGAAGAATCATTACACCTGCATAGTACAAAATCCTAGGCCTAAACTGCAACTAGAAATCAAAGACTACATGCATTCAAAATTACCGACAGTTATAACAATATAAATAAGCATTGTGTAACAGCAGTAGCGCATGATACAGGATGTTGATGAGCGGCGTACCAATGGTGGGGATGGTGGTGACGATCTCGCCGAGCTTGAGCTTGTAGAGGATGGTGGTCTTACCAGCTGCATCCAGACCGACCATGAGGATCCTCATCTCCTTCTTGGCGAAGAGCCGGCTGAACAGCTTCGTGAACGTGAGCCCCATCTCCGCTCCTCCGCTGAGATGGAAACGAAAGCAAAGGGGTTCAGCCCATGGATCCACTCAGAGTATGCAGGGCAGATGATTAACAGTAACACCAGAAACAAAGCAACCGCAACTAGATCCACGGAACCCGATGCTACAAGCACGCAGATCCGAGGCAACGGCGCACGCGAACCGCGGGAACGGATCAGATTCCAGGGGCCGCAAGCGAGGAAAAACTCCCCGAGATTCGCGAGCCCCCGCGTGGTAACGAAGCTGAATCGAGCGGGGCCGGTCAAACACGCCCAGATTCCTCGAATAAATTCCCGCAAAATCGATGAAGCGTATCAGTGAAACTAAGGAATTGAGCTCCCCAGATCCGCTGGACCTAGCAGACAATCCGATCGCCGAAAGCGCGCAGAAACGCCGCGGCGGACCCAATCGTAAGTGATCGGATTGAGGCGGGTTCACATCGACCAAGAGCTCAGCAGGATTGAGGAGTTCTAACGAAGAATTTATAGGAGGGAATGGTAGTTACCGAGATCGCGAGGCCGCGCCCTGGTGATCAGGTGATCCCTTCTCTTCCCTGCGGGTGCGGGCTCGGATCGCAGGGGAAGAGAAATGGGGGAGGCGGAGGAGGGAGAGGAGAGGCCAAGGCGTCGCGCACGGAGAGTGGGATATATAGGAGGAGGGACATGGGTCACGGGCAGGTGGGCCCAACGAGTTTTTGGAGCGCGGCCTGAGGGCCTGCTGGTAAGTGGGGCCAGCAACGTAAGGCAGTGCGGATAGCGTTTGTGTGGTAAAATGCGTTTGCTCCCCTCTAAAGATTTCGAATTGCATATGTACCCTTGTTCTAGGTTGTGCTTCGAGATGAAGCAAATACCTCAACTCCTCAAGCAAAGGTACAATTGTGGTTCGTAATGATTCATTCACGTGTGTTGAAGTAAAAAATAGTTATGTTAATTTTATATTAGTTCATCTCAATGCATATACGGCCCTGGTTAATTTGAAATGTTAAACTTTAACTTCTATCACATCAAATATTTGAATACATGTATGAAGTACCAAATATAGATTATTTACGAAACTAAAAACATAGAGAGTAATTTACGAGACAAATTTTTTAAGACTAATTAGTCCATAATAGACATTAATTACAAAATAGAATAAAAGAGCTATAGTACCTGTTAAACTTTAACACCTCCAACCAAACACCCCTAAATGCAACTAAATAAGACCTCAAGATCTTTGCGTCAATCATCGTTCAAATTTCATCAAGCTATTTCTATCTTTTTATAACAACTTTGATTGATGAAAGTGCTATCTAAATCATCATTTTCCCAATGCGGGGAATTCACATGCTTATCATTATTTGTTGTAAAGAATCTCTAAAGAACGATTCCTGCACCAAACCAGGCCATCTCATTGGGCCACGTCACCTGGTTTTCCTTCATCCGTAAGATTCCAAAGGAACGGTCCTCGAGCGTTCCTCGAGCGTTTTAGCGTGGCACGGTTCTCTAGCGTTTTAGCGTAGCCTGTATACAGGCCGGTTCCAAAGGCTTCGTGAAGCCTCTGGTAAATCCCGGACAGTAGATATATTTTTTACCCTGTCGTTCCCTCTTCTCTTATCACGAACGCAGAGAAGACAAATCCAGTCAATCGAAAGGTATGTCATCTTCTTCTCCAGTAAAATTGAAATCTCGTAGTATCTATGACCATCCCCTTTCCACCTGGAAAAAAAATCTTAATCAAAATCCTACCCAGTCAGTGGTCACAAGTATCATCCTTCAGATCCAATCGTCGCACCCAACCATCCACACCGGCTATCACCGCCGCCGGCGAACTGCACGGGCACAGCCAACGGCGCTCGGCGCCCCTCTGCCTTGCAGCGCCGCCACCCTCTGGCCTCTGCTCGGCTGCGGTCACGTCCCGCACCGGAGATCCGGCCACGCCCGCGCTGGTAGAGCGGCCGCGATGGGTGCAGACGCGGCGGCCGCCGCTCGGGCTGCGCGAGGGGCTCACGACCGCCTCCCAACTCGAGGTCCCCAGGCCGCGCGGTTCTTGGGGTAGCGACCCCAGCGGCCGGCGTAGGTGGGATGCGAGCACGGCGACCCCAGGCGCTCCGGTCTCTAACATCCTGGCGTGGGCAGCCCTTGCAGTGAAGATCTCGACGTATGGTCTGTTCGCATACGCGGCCACGTCCAGGCCCGGAGCAAAGCACGTTGCCAAGGGCAACCATGCTGCTCGACAGCGCCATTCTGGTAGCTTCTTACCTTCCCCTTCCGGAGCGAGTGGGTCATTGGGTGGGGTTCTTCCACCTGAAATAAAAGACCACCTGCCCTGCAGCTTACTGCCGATGCCATGGTGTTGCTGTTCTGCTTCCTGATTTGGACGAAGAGGAAGCAGCTACGAGGGACCTGCTCTGTGGAGAAGCGAAATGAATATGCCCTTTTTTTTGTGGAGAAGGGAGGGGGGATGAAATCGCATCCTGCTTGGAAAAGGGGAAGATGCTACTAGCTACTGCGGTGGTAGTGCTGCCTGTTCTGTGCAGCAGTGCAGTGTCTGCTACGGATGGAGTTTGGCTGAACCTTTCATGTGCTATACTGTGACGACCTGATGGAACATGGGCTCCACACACCAATCCTCCTCTATTTTACTGGCCTTGCTGATTTTCCTCACGAATTAATGGCTGAGTTCCAGCCAAACCTTTCCTCTTGATTCCTTGCGTTATTGGCCTTCTGTCCTTTATCCCTTATTTTCAAGCTTATATAAAATAAGAACTCGAGTGATTTGTTCGTTCAAGAAAAGTATCTTATTTATTAGTGTGCCCTACATACAAATTTTGCTTCCTATATGGTCTCAAACAGTCATGTTTTCTGGATGGCTGAATTTTGACAAAACTTCTATTTATATATTTTTTCTGGACAAAACAATCTGATCAAACCACATAGAAGCCATTAGTTTACAGCGTCATGTAACATGATAGAAGACCATTTAAACAATAAGCTAACTGTTATTTCAGTTTTCTATTACTTCAATTGTTTAATAAGAAATTTACCATGTATTTACAGGTGTCGTCACAGAGAACTGATCCGAAATAAGTAAAGACTAAAGAGTCCAAAAAAAGCTATGTAATACCAACGACTAACATTGTTTACCAATTCATATTCCCATAACTGATATATTAAGTGCCTCTTATGCTTTCAATTGTGCTATATATACTGCTATTGCCTATAAACAATGTGTGTCTATTTCTAATACTAATATTGTGTTCACTTTTTTGTTAAGCTCATGTGTTAAATCTAGCTAGAAACTACATAGACAACAAGTCTAACGTACCTTGTATTCCTTTTTAAATGTATGTTAGATAATTGTTTAGTCTCTGCTACAAAGTGTGTATTTTTCTCCTCTTTTATCATGAGTTACTAACTTATTCAACGTTTTTTTGTTCAGCTATAAATATAAAAAATATAACAAAAAATATATATTTTTTTGTACAAACCTACATCTATCTATCTATCTCTATCTCTCTCTCTCTCTCTCTCTCTCTCTCTCTCTCTCTCTATATATATATATATATATATATATATATATATATATATATATATATATATATATATATATATATATATATATATATATATATATATATATATATATATATATATATATATATATATATATATATATATATATATATATATATATATATATATATATATATATATATAATCCTATACAAATATACTTCGCTGAAATATTTATATATTCTATAGCTGGAAAGACACACATAAATAAATATATACACAGCCCCATATGGTCCGCACCAAGAGAAAAGACCAACCTATTGCTCCTATAGATATTCAGCCACATTCTAAAAAGATTAGGCAAGAAAAAATATCATCAATCCAGATAAAGAAAAGGAAACAAAACAATGAACCTAATGAAGAAAAAAACAATTCAAAAAAAATATGCTCGCAAATTACTTCTAATCAAGGCATGGTGTCATATACACCTGAGTATATTCAACACTTAAAAGAATCTTATGATAAACGATCATATTTGGGTGAACCAAATAATCGGTGTAAACACTGCGGAGCTATATTCTGGTACAATGAACGTAACCAAACAGAGAGCAGACGCAGTAGACAAGTTCGCAGTAGACAAGTTATATACACAAACTGTTGTAAAAACGGGAAAATAAAGATACCACCATATAAAGACCCTCCTGAATTTCTATCACGGTTAATTAATGATAGAAAAAGCACAAAATCAAAACATTTCTTACAAAGAATAAGGCAATACAATAGCCTCTTTGCATTCACATCAATGGGTGCAAATATAATAAAAGACATTAACAAAGGAGAAGGACCATATATATTCCGTATCAATGGACAGATACATCACCGTATAGGATCATTACTTCCAGAACAAGGTCAACCTCCACAATACGCTGAACTATATATTTTTGATACAAAAAATGAAATTGAAAATAGAATTAAAGCGTTACACAAAGAAGACCCTCAAGAAAAAGATATAGATCCAAATATAGTAGAAGAACTTAAAAATATGCTTGACAAATGTAACCCATTGGTAAAAATATTTCGCCACGCCCGAGATTTACTAGAAGAACATAATGGAATAGATGTAAGCATACGTATAGTAGGTGCTCAAAAAGGAGATCCAATACAATATGAGATGCCACACACCGAAGATTTAGCCATGCTAATAGTTGGTGATCTGAATCTAGAAAAATACAAAAGAGATATTATCGTTAGCAGTAGAAACAAAGGCCTTCAACATATAACTATTTTCCACCCAGCATATATGGCTCTACAATATCCACTACTTTTCCCCTATGGCGAAAGAGGATTCCAACTAGGGATACCATATCATCATGAAAATGAAATGTACAAAAACAAAGATAGAAAAAGGAATACTGTTACAATGCATGAATATTATAAATATCACATGCACTATAGACCAAATCAACCAAATCCATTTTTGTGCTATGGTAGACTATCCAAACAAGCCATAGTAGACGCTAGGGCAATGGAGGATGAAGATAGATTGGCGTATATTGCTAGAAACCAGGACAAATTAAGAGTTGAATACTTACAAGGAGTTTTTGATGCCATAGAAAAAGGACTAACTGAAAGTAATCAGGTTGGTAAAAAAATGTTACTACCATCAAGTCACACAGGTTCTAAACGCTATGCTATACAAAATTACCATGATGGCATTGCTATTTGTCGTGTATACGGACCTCCGGACCTTTTCATAACATTTACATGTAATCCAAAATGGCAAGAAATAGTTCATACCCTAACACATGGTGAACAACCCAATGATAGGCCAGATATTATAATACGAGTATTCCATATGAAACTACAACAATTGATAGAGGATATTTGGTCTGCCCAACTATTTGGTCCAATATTAGCTATCTTATATTCAGTCGAATTCCAAAAAAGAGGATTGCCCCATGTTCACATCATAATATGGATAGATAAAAAAATTAGTCATCAACGCTGAAGTAATAGACTCATGGATATCTGCTGAGATTCCTAACCCAGAAGATGATCCTTTAGCTTATGTCCTTGTATCTGAACATATGATGCATGGGCCATGTGGGGACAAAAATGATAAATGTCCGTGCATGAAAAAGGGAAAATGCTCAAAATATTATCCAAAAGATTTTACTGAAGAGACCACGTTCACAGATAATGGATTCACTCTATATCGTAGACGAGATACCAATATGTATATCCGAAGAGAAAATCATAACTTAGATAATAGATGGGTAGTTCCATACAATATAAAACTGCTTAAAAAGTATCAAGCACATATAAATATAGAATATGTAAACAAAAGTAAATTCTTAAAATACCTATACAAATATGTTAACAAAGGACCTGACCAAGCATCGATCACATTCCAACGCATAAGAACAGGAGAACACGAAGGTTCAAATGAGCAAGTTAAAGATATAGATGAAATTAAAGAATACCTAGATTGTCGATATATATGTGAACAAGATGCTCTTTGGAGATTATTAGAATATGACATACATTACCATTGGCCACCGGTAGAAAGATTGCCTGTACATTTACCATTACAAAACATGGTCCCATTGTGTCAAGGGACAAAGCTAAAAACAATTGCTAAAGATCCAAAATTCCAAAGAACAAAATTAAACGAGTGGTTCGAAGCTAATAAGTTGTATGAAGATGCAAGGAAACTCACATATTGCGAATTTCCGCAAGAATGAAAATAGGATGATAAAAATAGAAAGTGGACAAAAAGACAAAGAGATTTTAAAATTGGTAGACTATACTATGTAAATCCAATAGAAGGAGAGCGTTTCTATCTACGGATGCTGCTTATGATAGTCAAAGGAGCACAAAGCTACACAGATATAAGAACATATAATGGAATAGTCTATCAAACATTCAAGGAAGCATGTGCAGCACGTGGACTCCTCAAAGATGATAAAGAATGGTACGATACATTTACTGAGGCTGCGAATTGGGCCAGTGCAGCACAACTGCGGTACCTATTTTTCACCATGCTATTATTTTGCAACTTACAAGATGAGCGAAAATTTTATAACGAGAACTGGAGGAAAATGACCGATGACATTCAACATTATCTCATTAATAAATATCACCCAGTTGCATACACTCCAACAGATACTGAACTACAGGACATGCTACTACAAGAGCTCGAAGAAATATTTTCGAAGAATGGAATTTATATGTACAACTATAACCTTCCACAAAAATCATCACAGTACAAAAGTGAAGTAAACAACCAATTAATTCAAGAAGAACTAAATTATGATTGCAATGAGTTAGAAGTACAATCAAATAAACTTTACCAGCAACTAAATAATGACCAAAGAATTGCATTTCATTCCATAATAAATTCTGTTCTAAATAAAGACCCAAATATTTTTTTTGTCATTGGTCATGGTGGAACAGGCAAAACATTCCTATGGAACACTATAATCGCATATTTGAGAGCACAAAGAAAGATTGTACTTACAGTTGCGTCATCAGGAGTTGCATCTTTGCTACTTCCAAATGGACGCACTGCACATTCAAGATTTAGAATTCCTATAGATGTGGATGAACTTTCAATTTGCGATATTAAAAGAGGAACAAAATTAGCAGAGCTCGTTGTTAACACAGATCTTATCATTTGGGATGAAGCACTAATGACAAATAAGCAATGCTTTGAGGCTCTTGATAGATCACTTAGAGATATAAATTCTGAAAAACAACCGAAGTTACAAGATGTACCATTTGGAGGAAATGTTGTAGTACTAGGAGGAGACCCGAAATAAATATTACCAGTAATCGAAAATGCTACAAGAGCACAAATAATTAATGCCTCCATATTTCGATCATATCTATGGAAATACACAAAAAGGCTTTACTTACATGAAAACATGCGATTGAAAAAAATCGAGGCAAACACATCAGAGTACAAACAATTAAATGAATTTAGTCAATGGATATTAAGTATAGGAAATGGAAGCACGGAAAATAACTCTACATCTGACACAAATGAACTTTCAGATTGCATTGAAGTTGAAATCCCAGATGATTTATTGATAAAAAAAGCAGAGGACAAGATAAGGGCTCTTGTAGAGTCAACATTCCCTGATTTTAGATCAAACTACAGCGATCCCGAGTATCTCAAAAATAGAGCAATATTAGCGACGACAAATGAAATAGTGGATGAAATAAACGAGTACATGCTTAATTTATTACCTGGAAATGAAGTTGAATACTATAGTGCAGACTCAATATCCAAATGCACAGATACTTGTAATGATGCTGATATATTATACCCTATCGAATATTTGAACAGTCTAAGTGCAAACAATTTCCCCACCCATAAACTTAAATTAAAAATAGGAGTCCCAGTTATGCTCCTACGAAATCTTAACCAGAGTATAGGATTGTGCAACGGAACAAGATTAATAGTAACAAATCTTGGACAAAATGTCGTAGAGGCAATAATTATAACAGGAACACATGTCGGAGAAAAAGTCTATATACCTAGAATAAATCTAACCACACAAGGTTGTCGTTGGCCGTTTGTTATGTGTCGTCGACAGTTCCCAATTAAAATTTGCTATTCTATGACGATAAACAAAAGCCAAGGACAAACACTATCCAATGTAGGAGTGTACCTAAGAAAACCTGTCTTCACTCACGACCAACTATATGTTGCGGTATCTCGAGTAAAGGATAGACAAGGGCTAAAAATATTGATAGAAAATGAAGACGGGACATGTGGAAATAAAACTACAAATATAGTATATAAAGAAATATTGAACATGGTTTGAAATATACAAATACTTGATTGAGCCTATTTGTTTGTATTATACATCTTCACATTAACTATTATGATTTAATTAAATGTATTCCTTTTTACCCCTGCAGGTTTCATTGCATCGTTGAGCTAACAATGCAGGTAGTGTCTCCACCGACATTATTGTTTTTACTACTATCTAAATTTAACAGAGATTAAGAATTCTCAGTAACCAAACTGCAGGGCAAAATAACTCCATTATCAGAGCTCCGTCCCATGAACACTCTGTATAATATTCATGTCAGGGTGTCAAGGACTTGGGAATATAGGGGCAAAAGTGAAAAAAATCCTCTTATCCATTTTGACATGGTGGTCATTGATCAAAAGGTATAACTACAGACTCCTTTGACAGCAATTTTTATGACATGTTTTTTCTCAGTATTTTTTCTGCAAAACAATTGTTTTCCTATGTACTTATCTTGGAATATTACAAATTACAGGGTTATGCGATGTACTGTGAAGTATCTCCAGAAGTTCTGCCTCATGTGAAACAATATTTAGAAGAAGGAAAGGTTCTCTACATATGGAAAGCATGTGTTGAACGGGCTAAGCCTGGGTACAGAGTTGTAGATGCTCCTTACATGTTAAAATTGATCATGAGAACAGAAATCTTTGAAGGAAATAGCAACGACACAAGTTTCCCAAAGTATGTATTTTCATTGACCCCAATCGAAATACTACCACAATATGCAAGAAGGACAGATCGTTTCCTAGGTAAGAAAAATATTAGTTTACACATTATTTCTTGCCTTCCATTTGATCTACACATATCCATCAAATATACTAGCAATCTTTGCCATATGTTCAGGTATCATGACTTACAATCCTTTCTTAATGTAGATGTCATTGGAAAAATCACTGCCATCTCAAATGCAGCTGTAGCGCGTAACACATCTGGAGACCTTATGATGCGTAGGCTAATAACACTTCAAGATCATAAGTAATGTTTCAAATTTCAAAATATAGATTTGCCAACTCATAGACTAATTTTGGCATAAAGTCTCAATTGCTAGATTTCTCCCAATTACTCGCAGGGGAAACACAATTGATTTGTCACTTTGAGGACAAAGGGCTCTTGAATTTGATGCTGAGGCGGTCTTCGATATTGGTCAAAATCATCATGTCATAGCAATTTTTGTGGGCACACTCATGAAAATATATCGAGAAGACTACAAATTTCTCAGTGGAACTTCAGCATGTAGGTGGTATATTAATGAAAATGATATACCAGCAATGAGAACTTTTCAAAGAGGGTATTATTTCAATTCTGAATATAAATACAAACATCAGTGTCTTGACCCTATACTCATTTTTCGTTGATTATTATAACTTCCAAACAGATTGCCATCTCAAGTGACACCAATTCAAAAACTGCAACTCCAAAGCGAAGACTACATGGAGCAAGGTGTCGAAGAAAAAACTCTGTTTGACCTCAAACAGATAGATCCTTTGAATGATAAGGTCAAAACTCAACTCCTTGTATTATATAGAAATAAAAATTGCTTAAGTCTCTATACATCAGCCATCACTCATTATATTTTTGTTTGTTAACTATACATATCCAGAACAAAATATTTCAGTGTACGGTCACACTGATATCTTTAGCAGAAAAAGAGCAATGGTGCTACAGAGCTTGCAAAGTCTGCAACTCCACATTAATACTAGGCAATGATGGATATGACTGCACAAAAGATGGCTGCTCATGCAAGCAATATGATTGGAAGTAAGAAAACTCCTCCATAACCAAACCTGTAACATACATTCAGTAGTTGATCTTTAAAAGGTTCGTTGACTACATTTTTTGTATGCTTCAGGTACAAAGTTTGTTTCATTGCAGCAGATGACACTTACAGCCTTCAATTCATGTTTTTCGAGAAAAAAGGGGTAGAACTCATTGGAAAAAGTGCAGAGACCCTAAGGAAAAGGTATGATCCAAGCTCTATTCCACCTGAAATAGCACAATGGATTGGCCATAAATTCACTTTCATAGTGAAAGTGCTATTCAAAAGAAGTATCAAAAGCATTGAGCCTTCTTTTGAGGTGGTTATGATCAAAGAAAGACATGGAAAACAAGCAACATTACCAAACATCATACACGATGTATCAAATGAAGATCTGCCACCACTGGTAACAATATCATCAAAGAAAAAGATCGAACAGGTGTGGCAAAAGCTAATTTATTGTTTAGTCCCTCTTATATTACATGTATTTATGCTAATTATAAACTTCTTGTAGGCATCATTATCATGCACTCCTCAATTCACAGATATACAAGACATGGACATAGACCACCAATCTCAGTAAGTACTTACTGTCTTGTAGGCATATCCTTTTTTCTTCTTCTAATATTTTTTGCAATAATTACAGTGCTTGGGATACCACAGAGAAACATACCAAATCACAGGTAACCCTTTTTACAATACCAAAAAAAAATAATTACAAAAAATCTATAGAACATAATATATATATTTTTTTCTGAATCTTTTCCAAGAACGATGACGATGATGAGAACAAGCATGAGAAACAGGCAAGGAAGAAGCTAAAAATTAGAGAAACAGGCGAGGAAGAAGCTAAAAATTAAGGAATGAACAAAGGTAAGTTACCCTTACTATTTGTACCTGTAAACTTCAACAACCAAATACATCCACTACGTGCAACAATTTTTTTTTTCTTTTCATTTTTCCCTTCTCTATTCCTCAAATTCTACCTTAAATTTAACTGCACTCCTCTTCTCCTGTGTTCATCTACACTACACTTCAATGTATGGTTACATATGAGAAAAACCTCTTTAGTACGAAGATAAAATATGGATATAAAGGCTGCTATATAACATTGAAATCAGAACATCTTTTCATACCACTCATGATATAATTTTGTTTTACTGTACTTCCCCACAAAATAACAAGTGCATACATTGTTTTATGAGAATAACAAAATTTCTATTTCTCTACAAAGAACAACAAGCAGTTAGTTTGATTTGCATTTTTGCCATGTCCACAAATTCCTGCTATGTCAAAGTAATATAAATTGAAGAGAGCTCAGGGTTTTTGCTACAACTTCGAAACCTAATATGGTATAAATTTTCAAAAGGCTTCTAGACAGATAAAAATCTCTCTACAGTGCCTTTGAGGATTAAACTTTCATCTACTAATATTCTACGGACATCATGTTTCTCCCTACACCTGGATCCCACTGCTTTATTTCAACATATACCCCAATTCAAGATTATATACAATACACAAAATATTATATTTCAAATGAAAATATTAGTTTACTAAGCATACATATATATGCTTCCTTATTTTTCTTATTTGTGGCAGGGCCAGACAACTAATAGTATGGAAACTAAACAGAGGGATATCTTGGTGTACAGGCAAAGGCAAATATGGACTGCTGCTTTGCTTACAGTTGTGCATACAACTTTTGTTAACTAATGCTCTTACTATGTAACTTTTGGTCGAAAACATGGCTTTTGACAGCCCAGAAGTTTTTTGGGCAACATAGAACAACATAGATGATGCATATCTACCTTTTGAGGAGGAAAATCATGTTCACTGCCTCTGCTAAGACGTGCTCTATATATATATTACTTTCTGTAATGGCAAGGTTGTAACCAATATGCTTTGTTGAGAATTTATCACCACCCACAATGTTGCCATAATTCTTCGGATACGCAACTAAACCTTATTTGGTAAATTATCATCCTGGTTGCTTATTATTACCAATCTCCAATTATACTTGTTTGTCTGCCTCAACATTATCACCTTCACATCCAACAATAGATACTGCTGCTACTCTGTGTGCTGCATAGAAGAGAACGCTTTTTTTATAAGAGATTAGAATGCTTTAAACAGGCCACACACTGGCCATAAGCGGCAACGCCGCGAGCATTTCTAGTAGATAGTTCTATTCGTAATTAACGAGATGCACATCAATATATAAATTATTACAAGGATGCATGGAAGATGAACATCGTGCACCATTTTCAGCACATTGAAAGTAGATTAAGCACCCGCGTTGGTTGGGATCCATATCTTATCTTATCTTATATCTTATATTCTTGAAAAACAAAATCTCACTAACTATTTTTCTCAATATGTAAGTTATTCGACTAGACAATGCACTGTCACATACAATTAACATCCACTAAGTAAAACCTCACTAGCTATTCATCTCAACATGCATGTTGTCCAACTAGGCAATTCACTATCACATACAATTAAAATATATTTTGCACATACAGTTGTAATGTCCATATCAATAAGACACATAAGAATTTTATTGTCTACATCATCCTACTAGGCAATTCACTAATCTGTAACCCCACGTCAACGCGTGGGGTTGTCTACTAGTTAAATATAAATCATTGCCTTTAATTTGTTTGTTGTAAATAAAAATAGAAAAAATATTGGATAGAGACATGTACCGATCTCTGGGCTGGGGAACCAAGGACAAACATTTAAATAGCGAAATACTCATTCACAAAAAATCATTTTCTAGAGTTAAGTTAAATTTTTAAAACTTTGATCAAATTTCTAAAAAAATGCTAAAATTTATGCTATCAAATTAGTATCATTAAATTTATCATAAATATATTTTTATAAGAGGTGCATTTTACGTCATAGATATTCATACTAATAAATATTCCTTTCTAAAACATGTTATCCAAAATCAACATAGTAGTAAGGTCTTGTTTAGTTCACTCCAAAACCCCCCCAAAAAAATCAAGATTTCCCGTCACATCGAATCTTACAACACATGTATGGAGCATTAAATACAGATAAAAAAGATAACTAATTGCACAAATTTCCTATAATTTGCGAAAAGAATCATTTGAGCCTAGTTAGTCTATAGTTGAATAATAATTACTAAATAAAAATAAAAGTACTACAATATCTAAAAAACTTTTTATATCCTCAACTAAACAAGGTCTAAATAGATAATTCAAACTTGAAGGAACAATAGCAAGCAAAACGAAGGGAAATTAGAAAACAGCTTTGCTTTTGCTTTTCACATGTACCAGTACTACTCCACGGTGCCGGCGTTGGCTGGGTCCCCATGAACCACCGCTACCGCTGGCGCTGGGCATGGGGGGATACTGATACGCCTGATGGGTACCAGCGCCGGCAACCCGTCCTTGATTCGCCACTCGCGGCCGGACGCAAGGAGCCGGCCGTGCCACGACTCAGCTGCCAAATAGGCGCCCGCAAGACCCGTAAAAAACGTGGCGCCGTACAGCGCGGACAAGGCGGCGGCGGAGGCGCCCCGGCGCACGCTCAGCAGGCCATAGGAAGCTGTGTCGGCAAGGATGGAGTTCCAGTGATCCTCCCTCTGGCGCGCGAGGGAGACGACACTCTCCAAGGCGCAGATCACGGCCATGGCGGCTCCGAAGCTCCCGGATACGCGAGGCGTGTTGGTGCAGACGGCACGGACGGCGGCCGCCAGGCGTCCACCTCCACCTTTGGCCGGCGAGCTGCGGAACCCCTTGACGAAGTGGAAGGTAGAGCCGCAACCGGCGCCGACCACAAAGGCGTCGCCGACGAGGTCGACGAAGCGGTAGCGATGGTCCGGGATGTCATTGTACATCGCCATTATATCTCGACCTCGACCTGTGGCGACGGCGAGTCGGCGACGTATGTAGTTGCGTCCGAGGACGTGAATCGCTAGGCAGGGTCAACTAGCTCGGGTCGGTTTGATTATAAAGAGGCGATGTCTCTCGACCGCCTTTCAATTTGATGTCCATACATACATACATACATACATACATACATACATACATACATACATACATACATACATACATACATACATACATACATACATACATACATACATACATACATACATACATACATACATACATACATACATACATACATACATACATACACGACTCGGGACGTTGATCGGTTGTCAGAGTTGGACATCGCCAAGAAACCGAGTCGGAAACGTTTCTGACTCTCTCATGAAACGTTTGGCTATTGATTCCTGAAATGAACTAGAATCACTACAACACATGTTCGAGTGATTCTCATTCCCATTACAAATGAATATGAAATGATGGAAATAAAAGTAATTTAGCGAATTAATTCTGACAACAAGAAAAAAAGACTAACGACATGTATCATAGATATATGAATCAAAACTAGCACTACGATTTGAATTAAGTTCACATCTAGTGCTAGCAACAGAAATGATATGAACAAGAGAGAGGATAGACATCCTTACAGTGAGGTTGTCGGCGTGAAGGAAAAAGAGGAAGAAGACGAAGCGCTTCCCAAAAACCTGATACACGCCCCCTACCCCATGCAGGGACGCGATGAGACGTCACCTGTTGCTATAATACGAGAATAATTGCTTACCAAATGAGCTAGCGGGGCCGAAGCGGGAAATCGCCGGACCATTCACGCGCATGTTGTGCATGCACGCTCATTGGCCCTGCCGTCACCTGTTGCTATAATACGAGAATAATTGCTTACCAAATGAGCTAGCGGGGTCGAAGCGGGAAATCGCCGGACCATTCACGCGCATGTCGTGCATGCACGCTCATTGGCCCTGCCCGCCGAGATGAGCGCGCGCGTGTGGTTCTTCCTTTTTCCTCTCCCCAAATGCTTCAACAAGATGGAGATAGCTCAACTATTTAAGTTGGCCTCACTCCACTTGAAGTAGCAAGGTGGGACTAAAGTCCCCCGCCTTTCTATATATACATGCATGTGTGAGTGGGTCTTTGAGATTTATTTGGAATTGTTTGGCCCATGGCCCAAAATATCTAACATGAAATGTCATATTTGGCCATCTAGGTTGTTTTGGTGGTGATTTTAATTTGGACATGTGGTAGCAGGCACACATATCATATCCTCTCTTCTCTCTTGACCCTCAACTACGTTGCGTTGCTGCCTCCTCCCATGGTCCCATCTCTTTGCATGCACATGAGGGTCACTATATGATGGGCATGGGAAACCATAGCGAGTAACGGTGCCTTGATGTTGATGCCTCAAGGTTCTCTTTTGTTACCATTGCTTCCTCGTTGAGGCAGATAGCAGCAACACTCATATCATCGTATTAGAATCATTGTCTTTAGTTTACGCCACCAAGTTTAACGAGTAGTCTATGATGTTGCCTCAATATGGACAACTTCCGCACATTGCGCTTTCCTCAAGGATATCTAGTTAGGTCATTATCATTGTAGAGTTTATAATATTGTTTCTAAGACTGCCATACCACATAGAATGAAATAAAAATGATATGGGTGAAACATCAACTCTTAATGAAGATTTTCATTCTATAGTTTTATAGACATTTAATTTTATGACACGTAGAGAGTTGGTAATAGTACAAGAAGAGTTTTATCTATATGAAACTCACTTATTATCTCTTCTCAAAAAGTATTATCACATCATTAAAAAATCTATGTGACAACTTAATAAATGTAAATGTAACTCCCACTAAAATTGACCTCGATGCTTTCCGGCATCTATCGAAGGTTGCGGTGCTCCCATTGGCACGCCATGGTCCGAGCTCATCATGTTTTTTTTTTACAAGTGAGCTCGTTATGGATAAGCCCCACACAACACTGATAGTGGTGACCTTGTTGCGTAGTGGCTCAACAACATCATCGAGTACCTTGGTGATCGCATCCTCATTGACAATCATTAAGAAGCCGCAACCATGGAAGACACTGATCTCCGTGTAGAGAAAGAGGCAGACTTGAGAGAGTGGAAATAAGTATGTTGATAGGTGGGCTCCATTACCATGTGTTGTTCGTGTTAGCAAAAGTACCCATCAAAGTAGTTAGGATTTTTAGTTTTAGTCTTACTATCAAAACTAAACTTCAAAATAAACTCTAGTTTGTTAGTATTTTATTTCACAATGCAAAGTTAAATCTAACACAGGAATTGCCTTAGGCCATTCTTAGTGGTAAGTTTCACGACTCTGTTACCAAAACTGCTACATGAGCTTTTAGGTTAGTAAAATGTGTTCCATTTGGATAAAACTACATGAAACTCTCTTTATCTCTTCATAATTAATCTGTCAAGTCATAAAATTTATTAATACTCCCTTCATCTCTTTTTAACTTTTGTTTTTGCTTTTTAATAAGTCAAATACACTCAATTTGAACCAAATATATAAAAAATATATGGTACATAATTAGTATAATTAGATAGATTATTAAATCTATTTTCAAAATAAACTTGTTTGAAAAATACAAATATTGATAAGATTTTATACAATCGAATCAAACTTAAGAAAGTTTGGTCGGCGTGCAAACCATAACGACAAATAAATAAAAACGGAGAGAGTATGTCGTAGTATTTTTTAAATGAAAATGAAATTTGGATAATATGTCACATAAGTGTTTTTGATGATCGGACAACATTTTTAAGAAGAAAGATAAAAAGTGAGTTTAGAGATAAGTCTCTCTTGATATGATTATTAATTTTCTATAAGTCATGAAATTAAATATTTATGAAACTATATAATAAATTAGGTAAATATTGTCTAATTATAGACTAACTAGGTTCAAAAGATTCATCTTGCGATTTACAAGTAAACTGTCTAGTTAGCTTTTATTTTGATTATATTTAATACTCCATACATGTGCCGTAAGATTCGATATAATAGAGAATCTTAAAAAGTTTTTAATTTCTAGGTGAACTAAACAAGGCCGAAAGTGGTTATTTTTCTAAAAAATTTTGGAACTAAACGAGGGATAACTAAGAGCATCTCCAACCGTTTTGCTTAATTGGTTTGGCAAATGAGGGAGTTTGCCAAGTCTCAAAAAAAATATGGCAAACGTGAAAAGAGGCAATCTCCAATGGTTTGGCATTAATCACTTCGCGCCAATTTCCCAATGCCAAGTGTGAACAGGTTTGGCATATATACCAATCCTTCCTCTCTTTTTTCCAAGTTAACAAAATTGCAAAGTCTAAATGCCAAACCATTGGACAAGTGTTTTTAAGACTTTTTTTTAAATACATGATTTATTTGTAAAACGGTTGGATGCTCTAAACGAGGCCTAAACGAGGCATAGAAACCGTATAGGCTCGACCCTTGCCCGCCGCCAGAACTCGTCTCGCCCGCGGCCGATCCTCTCCATCGGCTCGCCGCGCCGCATCCCGGAGAGGAGACTGCGCTCGGCCGAGCACCACCTGAGGCCCAGCGTCCTCGCGAGTCGCGACCAGCTCTGGCGCGGCGGCCGCCCTCTGCAGCCCCGGTGTCCCCGCAACCGTCGCTGCTGTCCTACTTCGCCACTCGCCACCTTGGCCGGCGACGAGCACTGCCAGGACACCAGGTATTCCCTCCCCTTAGCCCTCCCTTCCTGCTGTGCGAAGCCGTGCGCCCAAACCTTAACCTAATTCGCAGGTAAAACCGTGCGCCCAAACCCTAACATACCATTCGTAATCGGATCTGAATCTAATTACAGGTGTATATGCATGTATTATGACTACTAACTTCGATTGCTTTGCAAAAATTATTGGGTGTACATGTGTACATCCATGTCCTTTACTGGGTCCGCCCCTGGATCTGACCTAATTACAAGTGTATATGAATGTATTATGGCTACTAACTTCGATTACTTTGCAAAAATTATAGGGTGTACACCCATGCCCTTTACTGGGTCCGCCCCCTGCTCACCCCCATGCCAAGGCTGCCACTGAGTGCCTGTTCTTGATTCAGAAGCAATGTCATCACAGACTGGAGGTGGCAGAGGTAGTGACGCCGGCTCGGTGCAACGTGGGCAGATGCAGAGTTTGGCAAGACAAGGGTCTTTATACAACCTTACCCTCGATGAGGTGCAGAGCCATTTGGGGGAGCCATTGCTTAGCATGAATTTTGATGAGCTCCTGAAGAGTGTGTTTCCTGATGGTGTAGATCCAGATGGTGCTGTTTCAGGCAAGCCTGATCCAACATCGAGCCTGCAGCGACAGGGGAGCATCATGATGCCTCTGCAGCTGAGCAAGAAGACTGTCGACGAGGTGTGGAAGGGCATCCAGGGTGGACCAGAGACCAGTGCTGCGGTGGATGGTCGGCAGAGGCGAGAGAGGCAGCCAACACTTGGGGAGATGACACTTGAGGACTTCCTGGTCAAAGCTGGGGTTGTTACAGAAGGACATATGAAGGATTCGGCTGATTTGCAAAGCAATGTGGATACAGTTGGCAGCAGTGTTGTTGTGGCTGGTGCTTCTAGTTTGAACCCTGGAGCACAGTGGTTGCAGCAGTACCAACAGCAAGCTTTGGGGTCCCAGCAACCGAGTTTGGCAGGTTCATACATGGCTAGTCAGTTGCACCCTCAGCCATTGTCTATTGCTACAGGTGCTATTATGGATTCTATTTACTCTGATGGCCAGATTACTTCGCCATCATTCGGTGCACTTTCAGACCCTCAGACACCTGGCCGCAAGCGTGGTGCCTTAGGGGAGGTAGTCGATAAGGTGGTTGAAAGAAGGCAGAAGAGGATGATAAAGAATAGGGAATCAGCTGCACGATCAAGAGCGAGAAAGCAGGTCTAATTCTGCTGCCCTGTTTATTTAGTTTCTATATTGAATATTGTTGCTCGTTATGATGTTCTAATTGCAATATGAAGGCTTCCTGAAATGTTGAAGGTGTTTATTCTGTTCTATTTAGCAAGGATATGGAAGCTGCTAGGGCATTGTAATTTCCTTTCCTCTTTGTGTAGTCATTGTTTTCATGACCATATGCATTGTGCTTGGCAGGCTTACACTAACGAACTTGAAAACAAGGTATCCCGTCTAGAAGAGGAGAATGAGAGGCTAAAGAAACAGCAGGTACCTTTACCTCATGTTGTCAAGAACTCATAATACTGTTTCTTTTTTCTCATTCTTTTTTTTTGTGTGGAGGGTATTCAACAAAAGCATTCCACTATATCTTGATATTGAACTGCCAATTCTTGCAAAGCTGTTATTCCTCAGATAGTTAAGGAATTGGTTGATGCTAGCTACTTATTCATTTGTCAGTTCCCTTTTTCACTTCTTACTATGGCACAATAGTTAGGTACTTATGTTCTGGTACCTGGTAACAGATAAGTAGTATATATGTACTTATACTACCAATAACTGCAATCGATCTAGAGTTCCATACAGTTATGATGCTTTGATATTCTTATCTCTATTACCAGTTTACCACCGTCAAACCACCTCCTACAGTTATATATATTGTTTTCTTGCAGTCCTGGAAGAACCATCTTGAATTTAGTCAGCCAGCCTTTTATTGTTGTTTTGGCCTTGAATTTGCCACCATCCTGGAAAGACCACGCTTGTTTTGTTCATATGTTTGGTCTTGAATTTGAAACAGCAATCAGAGGGAATGGGGAAAGGGAGTTATTTCCTCCCTTATTGAGGTTTGTAAGGGGAACAACTCCATGGATTCAGAGAACCTACTTGGTATTGGAAAATATCTGTGTTTTGTTTCATAAAATTGTTAGTTTAATGCTATTAGATTTGCTTTCACTGATATGTAGAGCTGTTGCTGAGCATCGGATACATGGGTTTATCATGAGAAACTTTGTACCAGTCGTGTTTATACTATTACCTTAGCCCATTTCTTTTTAGCCCACTGCAATGATGTTGTGATGCTCCTTTTCCGTTGTGGTGATGCATAGAATTTTGGCAGCATAAAGCCATAAAGTAATTGATGTACCTGCTGCTCTTTTTTCTTGACAGTGGGTAAACAATAGCACGGCGTTGATATGCAATGCCTCTAATAAACATTATATCACGTTATGTTCGTGCTGACGTCCTTGCTAACATTGCCTTTCTGTTGGGGTCCTTTACTTCACATTGTTTTCAGGAGTTGGATGAGATACTGAGCTCTGCTCCTCCACCAGAACCCAAGTATCAACTCAGGAGAACGGGTTCAGCTGCCTTTTGAGTTTCGACGGTGGCGATGCTCATAGTGATTTTTGTACATTATATACAAGGGTTCTACTTATATAGTTTGTTCTTTTTTTGGTTTGGGGGGGGGGGGGGGGGGTTGTTAGAAACAATTTATAGATTTTTATAGATCCGGCCCGGTAGGTAAGTGTATGTAGGTCGGTAGCAACCTGTAGCATGTCCTGCGGATCATTTCCTTGTGTCTGCCAGTGTGTACATCTTCTAGACACATGTCTAGGTTCTGAGAGCTTCCTTATACGAGAAGGTATCCAGTTATCTGATGTGCATGCAAGTGTCTTCAGCTGCTCTGTTTCAACGGTGCTGGCCATTGTGTTTGACCTAATGAACAACCGCAAGTCCTTTTGATCATACATTCGTCAGCTCAGAATTTGGCATGGCATTGGCGTGCACGTTGCTAAGACGTGCTGATGGCCATCGACGCTAAATTCCAAAAGCGTCCATACGCGGTTGTTCCATATCCAGTCGCGAGCCCGGAGGCCGGAAGCTCGCTCCTCGCTCGCGCGCCCCATTTCGTGGCGATTTCCCCTGTCTAATCCATCGTCCAAGAACAACCCGGACTCGACACGAGGAGGCATGTCGTCAAGCTACAGGCTTTGGTCGTGTGCCAGCGTGGCGACATGGTCCAACGGTGCCTCCCATGTGACGCGCACGACGCTCGCTCTCAAGCTCCACGACGAGCAGCGGCAGCGCACGCTCGACGGAGATCGTACGAGTCCAGCTCGAAGCAACCGAACCCATCACAATTCACACGCCGGCGGTGCCATGCCATCGCAGCCACAGTGCATGCCGCGATCCTGGCCATCACTGGGTTCCTTTTCTTCCGAGCACAACCTTCCTTCCTCAGTCGCCGCCTGGCAGCTGGTATTCATCGGCTCACCGTAGTAGTGGCCGCAAGCACGCGTCCCGGCCATGAGATCCGTCGCCGCCTGCACTCCCCTCATCTGTGCTCTGCTACTACTCCTGCATTGCCTAGTCGCGCCTGTAGATTGCCATGGCGCGGCGTCGGCGTCGGGCGAGAGGCTCCGGTTCCAGCCGCGGAAGCTGCTGCGGGTGGCGGACGCAAGGGCAGCGGCGGCTACACAGCCGCTGAACGCCGCCGCCGCCGCCGCTGCCACGGCAGCAGGGGAGAGCCGCGGCATCGGCGTCGGCCTCAGCCTCAGCGCAAGCCTGAGGAAGCAGACGCCGAGCAGCAAGTCGAATCCGAGGCAGAATTAGCAGGGAGCTGAAGGAGGAAGCATTTTCAGATAGACAGATAGATGTAATTCTTCTTCTTCTTCTTCTTCTTCTTCTTCTTCTTCTTCTTCAGTGGCCACCTTTCGTTTTCCCTCCCAATGTTAGAGTTGGGGTTGTAAACTTGTAACCCAGACGGCTTAGAAACAAGAGCTGATGGATCACCTGATCCTTGTTCTGCTTTATTTCTTCATTCTTTTTGCACCCAGCATTGACAAATCTTAACATTTCTCTTCGCACCTGTAACTCGGGTTCTGATTCATTACAATTTACATATACTGAAATTTATCTTCGTTTTCTCTACTGGCTCAAGAATTCCATGCTTGATCATGTTTTCGTGCTGTCACAACTGACGACTTCTACAACAAAAAGGCGCAACTAGGAACGAACAGTGTCGTGTGGTACAACGAAGAAAAAAAAACAAACGGTTTGCTAGGCGGTTTTCTTCTGTGCCTGTCCATACTTGCACCCAGTTCAAAAGGAGAAAGAACCATGATTTTAGGCCTTGTTTGGATCCTTTTTTTTTTGGATTTTGCTACTATATCACTTTCATTTATATTTGATAATTTTTGTTCAACCATAGACTAATTAGCATGCAGTTTAGAATCGATCTCTGAAGCAAACAAATGGTTGAAGAGCAACCAAAACAACTTTGGGTTGTTCAGTTCAGGTGTTTCCTACATAACATACTCCACAGGTGTTAACAGATCATCCCAGAAGAGCCCACTAACTGTGAAACAGATTAGGAACCATGCACAGCATTCAACAAGACTAATGTCTAACTCCTCTAAACAAATTCCACCCGAACAAGGTAATCAGAATCAGAATGGATATCACGACCAACGCCTTCCTCCGATACGCCTTGCAAGTTGTATGTCCTTTTGCACTGCAGCAGGAAGGAAAACATTTAGGATAATACATTTCCTATAGATCCTTGAGTTATCAGATTTCTCAGCCAGTTTTAGTGTTTATACAAAGCTCACCATTACCGATTTTTTGTCCACTCTCTAAGCCATAACTGTTATAATATTTACTATTTCTTGATGCATTTGTTGACAATCAAACCATATAATGGCCTATTAAAAGTTTAATTGCACTTTTCACTATTTGAACATTACTATTTCCACTCGTAAGCAATTTGCCACTTTAAATAACATCTAGATTTATCATATCCAACTGAAGCAGAATCACTAAAGAATCGTGTAACCAAAAATGCATCACACATCTCCATTAGGCGTAATAGTACAGAGGAAAAGGAGTTCATTCAGTGATAACTTACTGACTGTTACGCGCTTGGCATGGATGGCACACAGATTCGCCACTTCAAACAGTTCTATCAAGTGGAATTCTGCTGCCTGTAGACAGGGAGGAAAAACAACACAATAATTTAAATGATACACATACAAAAATATGGAAACCTAAAACAGTTAACCAGAACAATTAGGAAAAATAATTTATCTATACGAAATGCAGTCTTAAGGTATTGAATAAATGTAAACTCAAGTTCTCTAATCATGCTATGCAGGCGACAAAGTTTTCAGCACTTCGATCATAACAGTACAATCGAGGCACCAATAGCAAGGAAGCTAGCTCAAGTAATACAAATGGAATCTACACTAAGGTGCTGTTTGGCTCCCATAGGGAGTGGTAACGCAAATGGAAAGATTTGCAACGCTACCAGTTACACTAGTAACAAAAGTTTGGTTGCCGCACATAACAAGTGAGCGGACGAGCAGCGTAAATGGATAAGCCATGAAGATGGACCGTAACTATGTTTCACACGCCCGTATCCCATCTCACCGTGAACGTCCGCTGCCACAGAAACAAACATGGAATAACAACAACCGATCGCGGCAGGGTTCAAAACACCAAAACAAACAGTACCTAACAGCACTTAAATTCCCTTTTGACTACACCACTAGGAAAGGCAGCAATCTGAAATCCTGATTATTAAGTAGTACCAGACCGATTAACAGAAAAAGACTTCATGATAACAATTATGTCTATAGAAGATGATCTTAACTGATACACAAGACATGTTTCATAACTGACCTCTTGCAGCGCAAGGAGGGCTTCAGGGGTGTAGCGCCCTATCCTCCAGTCTGTTATGAATGCAGTTAACTCTTTGACCTGCATTTTTTCTCAGAAGAATAACTTTCCATCAGACAGACTGCAGAACAAACCCATTCTATGGAGTGGACAACAATTGGTACAAGATGCACCCACCACACGTACGAAGGGCGCAAAGGGGATGAGCGGCTCAGTGGACTTCTGGTACTTCCTGATCTCCCGCAGCGCTACAGTCCCTGCCCGCCAGCGATGCTTCTTCTCCACACGCCCCCGTGCAACTGCATCTCCAAGAAAACATACTATTGTGAATGACGCCTATAATACGAAGAGCAAGCAAGGTAGTAACTTCAAAACCGCGACGCCCATATGGAACTGGCACATTCGCCCTCATGTTGCAACAAAAGAAGATGCATATTGCGCCAAGAAATTGAATTCTACCAACCGAACCGGAAAAGCAAATTAGCAACACTGAGACATGCATGAAAAAACAAATCTTGTGCAATTTTTACAAGGCATGTTGGAATTAAAAGGATGAGAAAGCACCAAACCAAACGATACGGCGAAATAACGCACCATGTCCGCCCAACCACCCTAACTTCTCACCCCAGAGCCAAAAGAGAAGACAAGAAGAAAGACGGCAGATAAACCTAGAAATCCACATAATTTCGCGCCGGAAATTCCCAAACCCAGCAACGACAAAGAGATCCTCACCGCGAGCCGCGGCTCCTCCCCCGGTCCCAGCATTCCTCCTCTCCTGCATTCCATCAAACAGATTGCAAGCAAGTGAGACCAGCCCAACAAAAGGCGAAACCGCAAAAGGAGGGCTAAAACCAATTCCCGCACGCACGCACGCACTCACCGGGGTCGCCGACGTACTCGCCCCACCTGCAAAAGAAGGAAAAAAAAGGAACGCGCTTAGCACCAGGGGCGACGGAGAGCAGCGGCAGCGTCTGCTCGCGAGGCGGAGGGGGGTTCAGCGCGGGGACGCGGGCTTACCTGCGCGCTCGAACTGGAGCTTCTTCTTGGGCTTCTGCGGCAGCTTCCTCACGGCCTGGTGCTTGGTTCGAGCCATCACGGTGGGCGCCCCGCGCTGCTCTCGCGGTCGCGGCCGACGGTTTCGATTCAGAACTCTCGGGCGGCCGGGCGGGTCGACGGTGGGTTTTTTTCCTCTCTACGGGAAGGGAAGGGGGGTGAAATGGCGAAACGAAAGGATGTGCGGCGTTTTTATAATTAGCACCCCGTAGTCACAAGTATTCACGATTCGCGGTGACCGCTAACCTTTGTCCGTGTACCAGTGGGGCCTACCGGGGTAACGGCTATACCTGGCGTGCCGAACGTTGGGAGTAGTGGACCCGGATGGCAGTGAGAGATGCTTGGGAGCATTTCTTTTTCGGCCGTTTGGGCTGCCAAGTGCGTATCTTATCTGATTCATGAGCAGTTGTAGAATGAGGACCAGTCCGATTTGGCGAGCCAAGGCAAAACCAAAGGCCCGATTCTTTTTTTTTTGGCAGGGTAATACCAAAGGCCCGATTCTTTGCGTGGACCTTGTTACACAGATTTAAATCGTGGATAATCCTCTGAGGAGTAAATGACAGGATAACCTTTTATAACAGGTGTCAAACTATACATAAGTAATAAGGAAAAAGTTTACATCACCCCCTGAACTATGGGGTTGTGTCTACTTCACCTCCGAACTATGAAACCGTCTAATTTACCCTCTGAACTATCCAAAACCGTTCAAACCACCCCCGGACGGTTTTTGATGGCAGTTTTGCTACAGTACCGTGGTTTTGACCTTTTCTTTTTTTCTATTTGTTTTCATATAATCTTTGAAAAATCATAGTAAATCACAAAAAAAATCATAAAATAGAAAATCTAATTTTTTTAGACTCCACATGAGTAGATCTACGCAATGAATATATAATATGGTATACTTTAATATAAATCTTTTCTGTAGCTTTAAATTAGTTAGAAAAAACAAATTTTATCTCTAATTAATTGGAATAATTCATAGCTACAGCTTGTGTGGTCCAATTGTGGTGAAATTTTTATGGTGGACTAATTATTCTATGCTTGAACTATAGTAAATATTTCATACTCATAGGATCATGTATAACTAAGTTTATTCAGGTTAATGCTTGTTAAATATAAATAAATCTATAACTAAGTTATACATGATCCGATGAGTATGAAATATTTACTATAGTTCAAGCATAGAATAATTAGTCCAAAAAAAATTTCACCACAATTGGACTACAGAAACTGCAGCTATGAATTATTCTAGTTAATTACGGATAAATTTTGATTTTTCTAACTAATTTAAAGCTACAGAAAAAATTTGTACTAAAGTATACCATATTATATATTCATTGCGTAGATCTACTCATGTGGAGTCCAACAATTTTTTTTATTTTATAATTTTTCTGTGATTTATTATGATTTTTCAAAGATTATATGAAAACAAATAGGGAAAAAGAAAAAAAAATCAAAACCACGGTTACGGTAGCAAAACCATGGTTACTGTAGCAAAACCGCCATCAAAAACCACCGGGGGGTGATTTGAACGGTTTTCGATGGTTCAGGAGGTAAATTAGACTGTTTCATAGCTTGGGGTAAAGTAGACACCACCCCATAGTTCAGGGGGTGATGTAGACTTTTTCCTAAGTAGTAAGCACGCGGTTAGTCATACTGTACCGCTGTCATCAACCTCGCATCGCCCCTCCTTTTCTTCCTCACGCTACCCCCTTTTTACTCATCGTTGGGGACCACCACCTCCACTGTTGCCCCCTCCCGCCACTATAACACGCTAGGACATGGCCGGAGCTCCACGCCCGACAACCACCTCCCCCGTCCTCTCTTGCTGGAGCTCCCCCACGCCGACTTGGCCCAGTCGCCTCCATCGTCGTCAGGCCTAACCCACCTGTTGACATCTCCATCACCTGGCCAACCTTCCTCCCTAAAACCTTTTCCTTCTAAGTCTGTCAGAGTTTGGGACGAAGGGAGGAAAAGCTCATCAGAACCCTAACGCTGGAGGTGGCAAAGGAGGCCTACCTCGGTGGATCCGCCATGGACAGGGTTGGGTCCACAATAACCGGTAAGTTTGACGTAGGCACGGGTGCAGGCGCGGGCACAGGGAGGACATCGTCGGTCGTTAGAGAGAGAGATAGAGAGAGAGGAGGATGACAGAAGGTTGAAAGACGAGGCAAAAAGGATAAGACAAGCGAACTAGTGGGCCGTGGGTGTGCGCCTGTGCGGGTGGACTTTGCGAGCAACTTGGTTAAACAACGTGTGTGCGTAATAAAGTCATTACCTTATTTTTGTCCATGGACAATTTTATTTTTAGACAAGCGAGTACCATGAGACGGTCTTAGATCAAATAAATTTTATGACGCATACCATGATAATTACTAGCATGGGTGGATAGACACGTTGGTGCCGCACCGGTAGATATGGGCAACGACAAAAAATTACTAGAGTAAAAAGTGTTTGAACCGTGTCTAACACAATAGGTAGGTCAATAGTGTATGGCAATGGTCGGTGAAGTATGGTGAACATCGTTTGCTATAGTATCGAAAGCTCAAAGGAGGCAATGATTTATTCGTAACGTCATGCATCCCCCCCGCCTAGACACTAAGTCCATTGCATGGAGCCCACTGAATCTCCTAGACGCCGAGCCCATCGACACAGGTGCCAGGCAGAGCTTAAAGTCTCCGGCATGGACGCAGAGCCAAGCTCGCCAGCGCGGATGCGGGAGCTCACTAGTGCGAAGGTCGTGAACCCAGAGCCTGAGCTCACTGGCATTGTGGGAGCATAGGGCCTTCGGTGGTTAGAGGGGAGGTAGAGAAAGGGGATTGAGAAAAATAGTTGTTTCTTTGCCCTTTGTTTGAGTGAGAGAGGGGGAGGGGGTTCGAGAGCTTGAGAAAAAAAAAGGATTGAAAGGATATTTCTCGGAGCATTTTTTTTGCCTCAATCTCCTTTATTGCTTGTTATAGAGAAATGAGATTAATTATAGTCAATCTGGTACGATAATTTGGAACATATGGAAGTAATAGCTAGTTTTCTATTAGCTCCCAACTTAAATTAGTTCACTAACTAGTAGTTAGCAAACTATTACCTATGGATATTTGATCAAACTAGCTAATAGGTGGGTGACACGTTGTTTTACCAAAATTTTTTTACCAAAATACGCTTTGGTTTTTCTAGATATATTGTTTTTGTTAGGGCTTCTCCAGTGGCGCCTAGCTGGCACAGCCATGGGTCAACCCAACCACTGGAGAAGGCGACTCGTCGAAGAGAGAGAAAAGGAGTCTGATGCAAGATTGTGAGTCGACTCTTGCCAATAAAAAACGAATTTTGGGTGCTGCAGACCTTCTTCTCGACATGGCGTGGTCCGAGATCTGCCCGTGTGCGCTGGCCTCACCAGCGTTGCTGCATTTTTAACCTTTTATGTGGGTCCACTTTCTTTTTACTGAAGGAGTCGACTCTTTCTCTCTACTGACGTGGTGTTCTCTCTCTTTGAAAAGTCGACTCACGACTAGAGCTGCCCTTATATATCTAAACATGGTGTATATCTAAGTGTACAGTAAATGCTATGCAAGTAGAAAAGCTAAAACATCTTATAATTTTCAATAATTTTCAATAGGAGTAGATGTTAATATTTGGGAGGACATTTTAGTCAATTTACCACTAATTAGCTAGGTTAATAAGATAGTTGTTAGCTAGGTACACAATCGACGGTATGATTTGGATCTAACCAATTAATTTTTTAGCAGCTAACTTTTAGTAGGTTGGATCCAGACATGCTCATAACATTGCTAGTGAGTCATTGCCAACATATTTGGTGCAATACATGTAGGAGTAATTAACTTCAATTGAAAGGACACTAATAATAGTTATACAATATGAAATTATAGGCTTCCTTATGCATATCTTGTCGTTAAATATAGCATTTACGCTAGTATGTCAACTGCCACCTGGCTTCAAGCCTCCCTGTCAATTTTAAAACCACCTAACGAAGGCCACCAAGCACACGGCATCACCACAACAGGCCTTTGCTACACTCGTTGCTCGTCTCCATCCTCAGATCACATCGCCAACCGCCATGGAAGTCACAGGCAGCACGAGGAGAACCCTGTCCATCGCTGCATTCGCCCTCATGGCGATGGCTGTGGCGTCGTCCCTGGAGCCGGTGGCGGCGAACAAGGACGGCGACGCGCTGGCGGCGCTGCACAAGGGCCTTGAGGACCCCGACGGCAACCTCAAGAGCTGGGACCCGAGCTTGGTGAACCCGTGCACGTGGTTTTATGTCACGTGCGACGGCGACAACAGCGTCACCCGTCTGTAAGTGATCATCTATGCTAGGCGCTTCTTTCTTGCCTGCGTATCTTTTGATTGTCGCCCTCTTCGTCTCTTCGGTTTGGATCTTGCCTGCATATACAGACTGACAGTTATGCTCCAATCGTCCATCGACAGGCTCAGCACTCGGAAATATTTTGAAAAGGAAAAACATGCAGTTCCCTCTTTGTCGACGAAAGATAGTCGGCAGTCTACCTTGGGGTATACCCACGGTAGTAGTTTATCGGTAGACGGTGCGCAAACTACGAACTCGATGGTGACGCAAGACACGGACAAGCTTTTTATCCAGGTTCGGCCGCCGAGTTGGCGTAATACCTACGTCCTGCGTCTGGTCGTATTGATTTGTGTTGAGAGAATATGATGTATGACTTGTCCTCTAGGGGACTCCTGCCCCTCCTTATATATCCTGAAGGGACAGAGTTACAAGCAAAGTATCTTATTTGGTACAAAATCTTGTAGCCTTGCGGTGCACGCCGACCAGTCGTGCGCCGCACGTCTTCATCTTGTGGGCCGAGCCACCTCTGATGGTGCGGCCCATATAGGCCCATGAGGGTATAGGGGTTTATACCCCCACAGCTAGTCCCCGAGCACCATGTATTGTGATGTAACACGCCGTCTTGAGCTTCTTCGATCAGCGAGGCTTGACGTCTTCAATAAACAAGAAAGTCGCCCAAACAGTTGCAACGGTATTTTGACCAACTCAAAAGACAGTTGATCAACATTGACATCAAAGAAGCAGGTTGTTCGAAGAATGCATGGTGCTCCAAATTAAAAAAGATTTCTTTCCTGGTGAAGTGTGCCCACTTTACTTTTCTGAAAAGTATAGTCTTTCAAAAAGCAAGCACATTCACCGCAAGGTGAAGTGTGCCCACTTAGTCTCCGAGCCTGGTAGTAGGTGACGTAGGCACGTGGTGCCAGGGTCAAAAGAAAAGTCCTCAAAGAAATTCTGAAACTGAGATGCATCGCCAGATGCATCGTACCGATGTAGTCCCCGAGCTTGCTGGAAGGCGAAGTATGAGCCTTGTAGCAAGGTCTAAAAAATTGAATTTACCAGTCCCCGAGCATATCATGCTCGTATGCAATTGAATAGACTAATCGACCAGTCCCCGAGCATAGAACGCTCGGTGGTCGGTACAGTCCCCGAATTCTCAAATTGGTGGGCTGGTCGACCAGTCCCCGAGCGTATAGTGCTCGGTGGTCGGTGCAGTCCCCAAGCTCTTAAATTGGTGAGCTGGTCGACCAGTCCCCGAGCGTATAGTGCTCGGTGGTCGGCACAGTCCCCGAGCACGGCGTAGGGACCGGTGGACAAGTCCCCGAGCGTGGTTGGGAACGTAAACGTGCTCGGTGGTCGGCACAGTCTTCGAGCATAGCATAGAGAGTAGTCGACAAGTCCCCGAGCGTGGTTGGGAACGTAAACGTGCTCGGTGGTCGGAGCAGTCCCCGGGCACAGCGTAGGGAATAGTCGACGAGTCCCCGAGCGTAGCTTGTCGACTGGGCCAAACCCCTGAAAAATAAATATAAAGAATAGGTAGTACATGATGTATAAATAAACTTTAGATAAAAATCAGTACTGAGATAAGTTTTAGATTTTTTGTTATAAAATTAGCACAAGTAGTTAATTCATCCTAGAGCTTGTACCAGCTCTGGTCTAGCCAACAATCAGCATGAGGTGCGGAACCTAGGCATGCGTAGGATTGTCAGCCACGTCAGAGAGTACTGCCGACCACCCGGAACGCAGAGGGCGGATCTCGTGCACGTGTAGGGAGGAGTCGGAGACAGTACCGGCTCTGGAAAGCTCGTGTAGGAGAAAAAACTAGTCGGCTAAAAAAGTTGTTTTGAAGAATAATAAAAAATATTATGCCAAAAATAAATAAGATATTAGAAGTGTACTTATCTTTGGATGAAAGTCTAGTTAGTGACGACAAAATTGTCCGGCCTTCGAGCTTTTCGACTTGTCATGATGGTGGTCGCTGTTGTCGTAGCGTCGTTCTTCGCGGCGATTATTATTGCGACTCGTGGTCAGAGCAAGTAGGCCAAACAATTTGGTCGATGGCCCGAGCAGGTCGTTGTTGTCGATCTGCCTCCCTTTGTAGCAGGGAAGCGGGTGACGCGTTGTCGGCGTGGTCGGAGACGTTGTTGGAGTAGTCGGAGTCGTAGCCAGCGTGGTTGAAGCCGCCGCCGACGTCGATGAAGAAGTGGTTGGCGCAGATCGGATCTACACCTCCTCCGTGGTCATGGCGGTGAAGTTGTTGAAGCTGACGGTGAACGTGAAGTCGCCCGCCATGGCCGCGAAGTCGGGGATGATGGCCATCTTGTTCGTCGGGAGAGCTGTACGCACACCCCCTACCTGGCGCGCCACTGTCGACGAAAGCTAGTCGGCAGTCTACCTTGGGGTATACCCACGGTAGTAGTTTATCGGTAGACGGTGCGCAAACTACGAACTCGATGGTGACGCAAGACACAGACAAGCTTTTTATCCAGGTTCGGCCGCCGAGTTGGCGTAATACCTACGTCCTGCGTCTGGTCGTATTGATTTGTGTTGAGAGAATATGATGTATGACTTGTCCTCTAAGGGACCCCTGCCCCTCCTTATATATCCTGAAGGGACAGAGTTACAAGCAAAGTATCCTATTTGGTACAAAATCTTGTAGCCTTGCGGTGCACGCCGACCAGTCGTGCGCCGCACGTCTTCATCTTGTGGGCCGAGCCACCTCTGATGGTGCGGCCCATATAGGCCCATGAGGGTATAGGGGTTTATACCCCCACACTCTTATAATTGTGTGTTATGTCCTCTGAACTCAGAAACTGTACAGCACCTTTTCTTGGAATGTGAAATGGCCAGAGCCTGCTGGAATCTGTTAGGATTGGTGATTGATCCCTCCCTTGACCCTTTCTAGATTTTTGAGAGCCTCAGAATGCAACTTAATATCAGCTTCTTCATGGAGATTGTGATCATTATGTGCTGAACTATATGGTCAATTAGAAATGATGTCATTTTCAAAGATATCCCTGCTTCTGTTCAGAGGTGTTCGGAGATCTTCAGAAATCAGAAGCACCTTTGGCTTGCTCTTATGGAGAGCCAAGAAAAAATATTTCCCTGCTATTGAACTATGGCTAGAGCAATTTGTGTAATTGTTTTCATTTTCTTTGGTCCTTCTTTGTCTCTTGATTCTCCTTCCCCTGTCCCCCTGTACTCTCTTTTGTTCCCCTGGTTGTTGTTTCTTGTAACCTTCGTGGTTACTTCTAATAAAATTTCAGTAGGGGCTCCCTGAGCCTCACCTGTTTCTAAAAAAAAAAGATGTGAGACGTACTCGAAGTCTCAGATAGAGGAAAATCTTCAGAAATACATCATAATTAGAATTGTGTTCTTTTTTTCTACTATGTACTTACAAACATTTTGCAAAATCATTCCTGTACTTGTTTGCTCTAAACTGCTGCATCTTCATTCGACAGGGATCTTGGGAACCTGAACTTGGCGGGTACTCTGGCGCCCGAGCTGGGACAACTGGAGAAGCTGGTCAGCCTGGACCTGTCGAGCAACAGCATTTCAGGAGCTATACCCGCAGCGCTCGGGAACGCCAAGTCCTTGACATTCCTGTAAGTTGTCCGGGAATACTAGTTACGTATTTCTCGGTTACGCTATTGTTCTGTTGTGTTCGACGAGTAACACACACAACACACTGCGTGCGTGAATGTTCTTGTTCAACACTGTCGTCGGCAGGCATTTGGATCACAATCGCCTAACGGGGCCGATCCCAAGGGAGCTTGTTGGGCTGCCCAATCTTGGAATTGCGTGAGTACTATCTACTGTACATCAGTATCAGTTGAACCTGAGTTGTTATCGGTCTTGTTTGGATGAATGCGTATCTACTTCAATCCACATGTGTTAGTAGATTGGAATGGAACTTAGTTTAATTTCACTTCAATTCACTTCAACACATATGGATTGAGATGTATACATGTGCATCCAAACAAGGCCTCAGAGTTGCGCACTACTGTATGTTAGTCAGTTGAATCATGCCTCAACAATATTCTTCTTCCTTTCTGCTGCTGCTGCTGCTGCAGAGATTTCTCCAACAATGACCTTTGCGGCACGATCCCGACAGATGGAGCATTCCAGAAAATTCCCGCTAGCAGGTAATGCCGAGCTTCCTCCATGAGTTCATGATGTTTAGAAACTACAAGAATGCTCCAACGCTCAGCTCTGTCTCTTTGTGTGTTGCGCAGCTTCGCCAACAACCCGCGGCTGCATCAGGGGGGCGAGTATGAACCCAGCTGCTAGATGGCTGTCTGTCTACTCTGAATAATGATCCAACAGCAGGTAGAGCAAGTGTTCTGATCCATGGATGCAGACCGTGTCACTGTGTCAGGGCAAAAGGCCTTTAAATGGGCCTAGATTGTACTACTTGGACATGATATCCAGCACTACTGCTACTCCAAGTATGCTATTTCTATAAGCTAATAATTTCAGAAGCTGCGATTGGAAGAATAAACCATACTAAAAAACACCGAAAGAACGGGCATATAAGCTCCATTAATAGAGAAGCCACCAGCCAACAGCCATACAAAGCTTCAGAGAATTTTTACGCGGGATAAAACAGGTTAAAGCATCCAGATTCGTGCTGCTAGCACGTACTGGAGGGATGGCACAGAAGGGCACAGAAAAACACTAAGAACCCATAGAAAATGCAATGGTTAGATAGTAAGGAGATCATATAATTATTTCTTGAGTCATGTGAAATGAAGTCAATTCTATGTTCTCTGTTAGAAATTTAGACATTTTAATGTTTGATTTAATCCAGAAAATTACGCATAATATTATGGTGGCATATATGTGCACGTGTGCAAGTTTATCACTACTCAGATTAGAGATAAACATTGCAAATACTACTGCAACAATAGCAGACATACTGAAAGTAAAAAACAATCGTTTGAGATTGTACCCAGAGGAGGGACCAGTGCCGAAGGCACCGGCGGCTCCATTCGCACTAGTCGACATAGTGCGTTGCTCGAAGTAGCGAACCACAGTCGGTGCAGGAAGATGTTCGCAGTGCAGTCCCACGAACGTCCACCAGGAAGAAGACGAAGACGCAGTAGTCGATCTCGATCCGCGCGAACGTCCACCAGAAAGAAGACGAAGTAGTCGATCACGATCCGCCGGACGTCCACCAGGAAGAAGACAACGAACTCGCCGGTGAGCAGTCGCGGAAGACGCTCCCCAAAAACCTAAATACCCGCAACACCCGAGCAGGTGTCTCGTTGCAAGGCGTCGGGCTCCGGAGGCCTGCTCTCCCGATCTCTGTGCGCGCAGAGGTTCGGGACGGGAATGGACAGAAAGCAACTCGACAGGAGAGGACTGAGTGTGTCTCGCAGGTTTGGAAGGTGTCTCTGCGTATGGAATATATAGGCCCCAGGAGAAAACGTCTGGTTAATGGCAATTAATCATAATTAATTACCATTAACGGGTCAATCAATCAGTAATTGCACAACGGTCAGATCCCCTTTTCCTCTCTTTCCTTATTCACCACGTATGTGCCACGTCACGTCTGGTCTGGTCCTCGTGTGCCACGTCTCGCTCGCTCGACAAGACAAGACACGCCTCGGCTCGGCTCGGCGGCGGCGGCGGCGCGCGCGTGTGGCACCCCTTCACCCTCCCTCAACTTCTCCATAGGGGCTAACAAAGACCAACTATTTAAGATGAGTTAACACATGGTCAATCATCAATATGGTACTAAACCATTTTCATTATAGCATTAATTATGGGCCCTTGAATAAACCATCAAATATAATTATGGCCCATTATATTTAACAATCCCCACCTATTTCTAGGGCACATAAGAAAAGCTCTCGAATTTCCATGTCGTTTCATATACCAGTCGTTTCGGTGGAGACTGTTAAGTTGAACTTCCACCTAGAGTACAAACTACACTTAGCCACAACTTGAACAATAGACTATGCCTTGAATTGCAAATTTTGTGTGATATAAGTTTCATCTACACTCATAACTGATACCAGGTTGCATGAACATCCCCTCTGGTTGAAGCATATAAGTCATACTTCTGGCCCATTCATGAGTATCTAGAGATCACCCAAAATCTCATAGACTGTGACTAGCAGTCAAACTCATATAGGTGTATTCCTTAAAGATGTTCTGTAGGACAACATCTATCGCTTCACAAGCCGCTTTGGAATACATTAAGGTATATAACCAAACTTCCTTACAGACTTAGGAAAGAAGTGCAATTGAGATGAGTTAAGTAAAGGGTCTTTCCTCACAATCTACTTATGGCTTGTTTCATCATTCTACTTCACGGGATCTCCGATCACATAGAACAGGTTGCCACCATGGTAGACCTCACGTGGGTCTCAAACCCATCTCACTCGATGCACTATCTATCACATTACGTGATAGTCCCTTTGTGAATTGATCTGCCAGATTCTTAGACGTATGAACATAGTCCAATGCTATAACTCCGAAGTTTCTAAATTTTCTGACAGTCTTCAAACGCCGTTTGACATGCCTAGTAGACTTCATGTTGTCCTTAGAACTGTTGACTTTAGTGATCACTGTTTGATTGTCACAGTTCATGGAAATAGCCGGCACAGGTTTTTCAACCACCGGTAGATCCATTAGGAGTTCACGAAGCCACTCGGCCTCAGCACCGGCGGTGTCTAATGCTGTGAGTTCTGCTTCCATGGTTGACTTCGTTAAAATAGTCTGCTTGCAAGACTTCCATGAAACAGCGCCACCTCCAAGCAGAAACACATATCCACTTGTGGCCTTTAGCACATCAGCATCAGATATCCAGTTTGCATCACAATAACCCTCTAATACCTTCGGGTATCCGGTATAGTGAATGCCATAGCTCACAGTACCTTTCAGATAGCGCATCACTCTCTCAAGAGCTTGCCAATGAATATCTCCCGGATTTGACACAAACTGGCTAAGTTTGCTCACCGTAAATGAGATATCATGCCTCGTGGCACTAGCAAGGTACATCAATGAGCCTATAATTTGGGAGAATCTTAGTTGATCCCTTGCTATTCTTCGATTTTTCCTCAATAGCACACTAGGATCATAAGGCGTAGGAGCAGATTGACAGTCACTGTACCCAAAGCGACTTAAAATCTTTTCCACATAGTGGGACTGCACAAGTGTAATCCCACCATTGCCTTCTCTTGAAAGCTTAATGTTAAGAATAACATCAGCTTCTCCCAAATCTTTCATCTCAAAGTTATTAGACAAAAAGTCTTTAACTTCCTTGATCACATCAAGGCTTGTCCCAAGGATCAGTATGTCATCCACGTACAGACAAAGGATCACACCTTCACCCCCACCAAACCGATAGTACACACATCTGTCAGCTTCATTAACAGCAAAGCCGACAGAAGTTAAGGTTCTGTCAAACTTCTCATGCCATTGTTTTAGAGCTTGTTTTAGGCCATAAAGGGATTTTAATAACTTACACACCTTGCCCTTTTGACCACTTGTTACAAATCCATCAGGCTGATCCATATAGATCTCTTCCTCTAACTCTCCATTTAGGAAAGCTGTCTTCACATCCATCTGATGAATGAGAAGACCATGAGAGGCAGCCAAAGACAGTAACACTCGAATTGTGGTCAAACGGGCAACAGGTGAATAAGTATCAAAGAAATCTTTCCCTTCTCTTTGAGTATAACCCTTAGCCACAAGTCTAGCCTTGTACCTCTCAATTGTACCATCAGGCCTAAGCTTTTTCTTGAACACCCATTTACACCCTATAGGTTTACACCCATAAGGTCGTTCAACCACTTCCCAAGTTCCATTAGACATTATAGAATCCATCTCATTCCTTATTGCTTCCTTCCACAAGTCAGCATCAGGAGAGGAAAATGCCTCTTTAATGGTTGTTGGGGTATCATCCACGAGGTACACAATATAGTCATCTCCAAAAGACTTCACTTTTCTTTGTCTTTTGCTCGTTCGAATGACTACATTATCATCCTCCTCAGGATAGTAAACATGGGGTTCCTCAGATTGTTCTATCGGAATAAATTGCTCATGGGAGTTTATAGACTCATGACTAGAAATATTAGGTGTACTTTTCATAGGAAACTCACTTATAAAGAATGTTGCATCTCTAGATTCCATTATAGTACCAACATGCATATCTAGTACTCCAGAGTTTATAATTAAAAACCTATACTCTATGCTGTGAGTAGCATAACCAAGGAAAATACAGTCAACTGTTGAAAGGATCAAGATGCCCAAGAGGGGGGGGTGAATTGGGCTTCTCTAAAAAATTTAAGCAACCTACAAGCTCCAATTCAACCCCTTGTACCTAGTGTGACTTAGAGAGCTACCGGATAAAAGTTTTGCAACCTAGTTCCAATCCTATTCTAGCATGGCAATTCTAAGAATGTAAAAGCACAAAGTAAATGCTAGAAAGTAAAGGAGTAGTGGAAGAAAGTGCTCGGCGATGTTTTGTCGAGGTATCGGAGAGTCGCCACTCTCCACTAGTCCTCGTTGGAGCACCCTCGCAAGGGTCTTGCTCCCCCTTGGTCCGCGCAAGGACCAAGTGCTCTCTACGGGCTGATTCTTAGACACTCCGTCGCGGTGAATCGCCCAAAACCGCTCACAAGCTTGACACGAGCCACCCACAAGAACTCCGGGTGATCTTCGTGCCTCCAATCACCACCGAACCGTCTAGGTGATGGCGATCACCAAGAGTAACAAGCAAAGAACTCTCACTTGACCCAAACAAGGCACTAGAGAGTGGTGGATGCACACTTGACTCTTGGAACTCACTAGAGGAGGATTTTCTCAAGAAATTACTCAAAAACTCAATCCTCTCTAGGCTCTTTGCAACACTCTTGCTCCACAACAAGTTTCTCAGAAGTTCAAATGGGCAAGAGAGGTCTCATGGACGAGGTGGAGGAGTATAAATACTATCCACCAAGTCCAAAGGTCGGCCAACCGTTTTCCACTGAAAACGGGGTCACCGGACGCACATTATGTTGCACCGGACGCACTGCACTGAGCGTCCGGTGTGACATAACGGCTACCTGCTCTTTCTCTGACAGGTCACCGGACGCTAAACTCTCAGCGTCCGGTGCACCGTCCGGTGCTCGGGGAAACTTTACATGCTCCCTGCGCATGGGACCGGACGCTACCCGGTGCGTCCGGTGCTCAGGGGAACGTTGCAAGCTCCCTGGGTGCGGGACCGGACGCTACCCGGTGCGTCCGGTGCTAGCGTCCGGTGCCTAACCCTAAGCACGGCACTGTTCTAAAGGCTAAGGACCTCACCGGACGCACTCACAGAGCGTCCGGTGCAGCGTCCGGTGCCCCTTTGGGCACCCAAACTTCGTCGAAACGCGATCGCTTCAACACGAAGTTTGCTCCTCTCGATCTAAGGACTATCTCTGAGCTGTCTAGTGGTAGGTTTACCAAGTGTGCACCACACCTAAGCCTAAAACCTTGCCTAAGTCAAGCTACTAGATCAAAGCCCCTCTTAATAGTACGGTCAAAGGAAAACAAAGTCCTAAACTACTCTAAGTGCCCTTCTTCACCATATGGCACTTAGACCTAGTCTAGTCTCGACGATGTCCATCTATCCTTCAGAAACCGAAACAATTTCCACTATTAAGTAGGCATTGGCATCCCTGTCCATCGAGTACCTATATACCATGACCTTACCTATGACTTTGCCTCTGCAAAACACACGTTAGTCATAGCAATCAACAATGTCATTAATCACCGAAATCACTTAGGGGCCTAGATGCTCTTTCAACTGTCTTAGGTCCGAGTTTGCGTTTTTTGTTTATTGGCACATTCACTTTAGCCAAACAACCCCAAGTACGCAAATAGGAGACATTTAGGGCGTGTTTAGTACGCTGCAGCAGCACCGGCCTGGCCCATCTCATGCAGATTTCACGTGTTTGGTGTCCTGGATTGCATCGGGCCAGGCTGAGCAGGAACGCAGCTGAGGTTCGTTTCCATCGAGCCTGGCTCGGTTGATGCCGCCGGCGTGCGCTCGTGGCCGATTTTTACCTTCCCGCATGCAACTTTGCTGGTGCATCTTATGAACCAAACAAATTCTCTGTGTGGCCTAGTTCTATTTAAACAGGCAGCCAAACAACATATGGTTGCATGCGTTGGAGCTGGCCAAGTTTAGCCTGGCCAGGTTGGTGCGAACCAGGCTGGTTTGGGAAGGGAACCAAACAGGCCCTTACTCTTTTCTTTTCCCATTCCTCAAATGGTGTGATTTCTTTATTCTTTGTAGGAACTCTATTCAGGACATGACTCGCTGTCAATATCGCCTCACCCCACCATTCCTTAGATAGACCCAAGTCTCTAACATGGCGTTAACCATCTCAGTTAGAGTACGGTTCTTTCTTTCGGCAATCCCATTGGACTGTGGTGAGTATGGCGGTGTCCTCTCATGAATAATTCCATGTTCTACGCAGAAGTCAGAAAAATCACTTGAAAAATATTCTCCACCACGATCGGACCTTAAGCGTTTAATTTTCCTCTCAAGTTGATTTTCTACTTCAGCTTTATAGGCTTCAAAATATTGTAATGCTTCATTCTTTGTTTTAAGCAAGTATATATGACAAAATCTAGTACAATCGTCTATAAAAGTGATGAAGTATCGTTTACCATCTTTAGTCAACTCACCATTCATCTCGCATATATCGGAATGGATTAATTCTAATGGTGCCAAGTTCCTCGCCTCCGCAGCCTTGTGAGGCTTGCGAGGTTGCTTGGATTGCACGCATACATGGCACTTAGAACCTTTGACTAAATTAAATTTCGAGATTAAATTCATATTTGCTAGCCGCGTTAAACAACCATAATTAACATGACAAAATCGCGAATGCCAAATATTCGACTCATTCGAAATCACAGTATGGTTCACGATTTTATTATACACATCATGCATGGATAAGCGGAACAAGTCTTCGCAATCATAACCTTTACCAATAAAAGTTCCAAACTTTGAAAGTATAACTTTATTGGCCTCGAAGACTATTTTGTAGCCATCTCTACAAAGCTGTGAGCCGCTAACTAGATTCTTTTTGATGGAGGGGACATGCTGCACGTTCTTCATCAGCACCGTCTTTCCCGAAGTGAACTTCAGAATGACCGTACCAACACCAAGAACACGCGCATGAGAGCCGTTTCCCATCAGTAAGGCTCCAGTGTTGCCGGCCTGATAAGAAGAAAACAAAGAGATGTCAACACACACATGAACATTAGCCCCAGTATCCATCCACAACTCAGGCGAATGACAGACTGAAAGAACAGTAGGTAAATAATTATCATACCTAGATGTTCCTCCTTCAGCCTCGCCAATAACCATGTTTACTGACTTTTTCTCTTCTCGTTTAAATTTGCGGTCTGGACAACCACTCGCCCAGTGGTCATCGCTACCGGAAACAAAGCAGTCTCCATCTGCCTTTTTCTTCTTAAAAGTTACAATTTGTTTTGGCTTCGGGTTTGCTCCTTACTTGTTCTCTTGCTTGTTCTTTTTCTTATTACAGAATGCGAATTGCTTTTTCTTCTGCACCACATTGGCACTAGAAGACTCAACGCCTTTCCCATGTGTATCTTTTGCTCTCGCCTTCTCCTCAACATCAAGAGTTCCCATAAGTTTAGCAAGACCAAACTCTTTCCTCTCATGTTTTAGAGAAGTAGCAAAATTCTTCCAAGAAGGTGGCAGCTTAGCGATTATACCGCCGACCACAAACTTTTCAGGCAACACACAAGGGAATTGTTCTAGTTCCTTAGCTAGTGCCTATATCTCATGTGCTTGTTCAATCACAGAACGGCTATCAACCATCTTGTAATCAAACGATTGTTCCATGAGGTACAACTCGCTACCAGCATCAGAAACCCCAAACTTGGCCTCAAGCGCATCCCATAATTCCTTAGCAGTGGTGCAAATGATATAGTTGTCAACGTACTTTTTATCGAGCGCACTAATCACGGCGCCTCTGAAGAGGTTATCAGCAGCCATGAACATTTTCTCCTCCTCAGGAGTAAACTATTCTGGCTTCCCCTCCGCGGCGTGATAGCAACTCATAGCAGTTAACCACAATATCATTCTCGCGCGCCACCGCTTATAGTTTGAACCATCAAATAGATCCGGTTTTAACACAGCAGCAAAACCACTAACAGAAAAATGTCTAATATCAGGTTTTTGGATTATTAGAAATTTAGACATTTTAATGTTTGATTTAATCCAGAAAATTATGCATAATATTATGGTGGCATATATGTGCACGTGTGCAAGTTTATCACTACTCAGATTAGAGATAAACATTGCAAATACTACTGCAACAATAGCAGACATACTGAAAGTAAAAAACAATCGTTTGAGATTGTACCCAGAGGAGGGACCAGTGCCGAAGGCACCGGCGGCTCCATTCGCACTAGTCGACATAGTGCGTTGCTCGAAGTAGCGGACCACAGTCGGTGTAGGAAGATGTTCGTAGTGCAGTCCCGCGAACGTCCACTAGGAAGAAGACGAAGACGCAGTAGTCGATCTCGATCCGCGCGAACGTCCACCAGGAAGAAGACGAAGTAGTCGATCACGATCCGCCGGACGTCCACCAGGAAGAAGACAACGAACTCGCCGGTGAGCAGAAAGCAACTCGATAGGAGAGGACTGAGTGTGTCTCGCAGGTTTGGAAGGTGTCTCTGCGTATGGAATATATAGGCTGTAAGGTCCAAATGGCTAGAGGGGGGTGAATAGCCTATTTAAAAATTCTACAAACTTCAACTAGACAAGTTGATTAGTAAAACAAAAGACGAAGCTATTCTAGCACTAGCACAACTAAGCTATGCAAGCCACCTACACAAGTCTAGCAAGAAAGCTAAACATTAGTTACAACAAGAAAGCACAACTAGAAGCTTGCTACACTCCTAAACAAGAAAGCTAAGCTAAACAAGCTACACAACTAGCAAGGTATACACAAAGGTAAAGGAGAGGGGAGTGATTGTTATACCGACGTTGTAGAGTAGAAATATATGCAATCAATCACGTGCACAATCACAAGAGAAACCTCGGCAAGAGATGACACAAGATTTTTACCGAGGTTCACTTGCTTCCCGGCAAGCTACTCCTCGTTGTGGCGATACACCCACTTGATGGATCACGAGCTAATTGGCAATCCAAAGCCAAACCCTCTGCGGGTGCCGCACATCCACTCACAAGATGGGGATCCTCCAAGCCACGAGCAATCCACTAGAGTAGCCAATTGTGATCTCCCGCGGGGAAGGCTCAAGAACCCCTCACAAGTCACTTGGTGAGGCTCGAAACAATCTCCAATCACGAGCTCAACACCACCGCTGCTCCAAGCCGTCTAGGGCGTCGGGAAACACCCAAGAGTAACAAGAAATCCGCAGCAAACTCAAGAATCAAGTGCCACTAAGTGCAACTCTCAAAGCAATGCACTTGAATCTCACTCAATCTCACTAGGATTAGCAATCAAGCAAGGAGATGAGTGGAGGGAGTGTTTTCTAGCTCAATGTATGTCTCAAGTAATCAAATGTACAAGAGAGAACCTCCCAAAGTCGGCCACCTTCTATTTATAAGCCCCTCAAAGAAACTAGCCGTTGGCTGTTTTTTCACTGGGCTGAAAACGGGGGCACCGGACGCTACTAAGTGAGCACCGGACGCTCGACTCCCTGCGTCCGGTGCACTGGAGTTGGCCACGTGTCCGTCCTGAATCTCGTGTGTCAGATCCTAACGGTCACCTGCGGATCACCGGACGCTCTGCAGGTCCACACCGGACGCGTCCGGTGCACACCGGACTCATGCGCAGAGAGTTTGTCAAACTCGCGACCTCACCGGACTCGTGCGTAGAGAGGGTTGCAAAAACCCTTCACACCGGACGCTACCAGAGTGCGTCCGGTGCTCAACCCTAACAGAGTCAAGCTCTGACAGCACACCGGACGCTCGGGCCAGCGTCCGGTGCCTCCGCACTGAGCGTCCGGTGAGTGTTTCCAACTGAGAAACACTCCCGCGACTTCTCCAAAATTTCCCACCGGCGCAATAGAAAATATACACTTATTTTTCTCAAAAGCGTCCGGAGAGAGGAACCCAAACCCCTCTCGACCCTAGGAACTCCACCTCCTTTGCAAATGTGCTAACACCAACAAGTGTCCACCACCAAGGTGCATGTGTGTTAGCTTTTCACAAACATTTTCACCAAAGGAGTTAAGTTAGCACTTTACTAGATCCTAATGCATATGCTCAAGACATGGACCTAGTAGCACTTGATTCGAGAGATGACCGTGATTTTCCCTCTTGATAGTCCGCTATCTATCCTAAACCCGGTCAATCACTTCTCTACTCATCTTAAACCGGCAAAAGTAAAACCCTATGTTTATACCTTTGCCTTGATAACTTTGCTCCTTGTCTATCATCATGATCTCTACTTCATCTTCTTCCCTTTGTGATCATGTGGCCACCTTTCCATGTCACCATGCACCTTCATCACTGTGTTGCTATGCCTAACTCAAATCACTTAAACGCAAGGCATTAGCAACTTGGTGTCATTAATTACCAAAACCAAACTTGGGCTTTCATAGGCCCCAGGAGGAAACATCTGGTTAATGCACAACGGTCAGATCCCGTTTTCCTCCCTTTCCTTATTCACCACGCATGTGCCACGTCACGTCTGGTCCTCGTGTGCCACGTCACGCTCGCTCGTCTCGACCTCGACCTCAACAACAAGACAAGACTCGACAAGACCAAGACTCGGCTCGGCGGCGGCGCGCGCGTGTGGCACCCCTTCACCCTCCCTCAACTTCTCCATAGGGGCTAACAAAGACCACTTATTTAAGTTGAGTTAACACATGGTCAATCATCAATATGGTACTAAACCGTTTTTATTATAGCATTAATTATGGGCCCTTGAATAAACCATCAAATATAATTATGGGCTAATGGCCCATTATATTTAACATTCTCTTTGCCGGTCACTACAGTAGACAAGTTCTGGCTCGAGGCGCCTGGTCAAGATTTATTCTAAAATAGGGGTTTGATGCGGTAGCAGACGGTTGTGATTACTTGTTACCTCCTACGAGGTAATAAGTGAAATATAAATTTATTTGAACTATTACCTCCTGTTAGGTAATAGGTGTACCACAGCATTGCCCTCTACAATCAAGTATGACCACACAGCAAGCTAGAATTGTTGCTTTATGATTTGTTCAAAAGTATTATCTTTTTTTACCATGTGGACTCATAGAACAACATAAGAAGGTTTCAATCGCCTAGGTTGCTAGAGATGACCTCTTAGTTACAATTCCCAATTTAAATGTTACAGACGAAGCTCAAATGAGTAGTTGTGTGCGAGACGGTCTTCGTGCAGGACACAACCTATATCCTAGGCCAAACAAGCAAGATGAAAAGGCCACATCAACAGTGAAGACGATCATCCTTCTCTACTATCATTCTGAAACTCCAGTCAATACCACAATACCAGAACAGTTGGACAGAATTGCAGAAAGGACCCAGTAAAGAACAACTTTTGATATAGGGTTTAGAAGTTTACAGATTCTGAAGTAACAATGTGTATAAAAGTTCAGTGGATCAGTGATCAAAACCAAATCATATGGCGTGACAATACGCACGGTAATTTTTCAACACTTACATCTTGCAACTCAAGGAGCGCCTCGGGAGTCCAGCGCTTCACTTGGCCTGCACCACAAATCTTTCGTTCAGGAGAGGGTAAGCGAGTAGTGTAGGCTGCAGTGCACCCACCAGACGGAAAAAGGGAGCAAAGGGAGTGTACAGCTCGGTGGCGTTCTGGAGCACCTACCACAAGACTCGACGATGCAGCTTCTTCCGTTCTTTGGCTTCTGCCTTTGGCGCCTCGTAGCCCCTGGCCGGCTGGCCCTGCTTCTCCCAAGAACACAACCCAGAGTGAACAGCAGATGCAACGAATAGCACCCCTACTTGTTCTTGTTCATGAACACAACCTTGCTGCGTCTCGAACCTATCGCACCAAGAAGTCACAGGAAAGCTTCCAGACACGACCGAATGTGCAAAAACAGCGTGTAATCCACGTTTTGGACAACATTTCTGACCCAATGCTCCAAACTACAGTATTTGCGCTCAGGTTGACAAATTCGACAAGTAAGATCAAGCGGTACATCGGCATTTAGTAGTCAAATGCTTGATATTTCTCGCATCCAACAAGGAATCTCTTATCACTACATCGGTCGGCCAAAGCTTTCGTCTAACAAAAAAATGAGTGTCTTGTACCCTAAAAAATAACTAAGTATATTTTTTTGTTTAAAACATAATTGTATATCTCTTTAATTTTATAAGACCATAGTTTTACGATACTGTGGTTTTTAAAAACTATGATATCCAAACATGTCCTAAATAGTTTGTGATTAATAAAATTCTTTCCGTGCTTTCTAACAAGAAAAAAACTATAAAACACTACCAAACAAGGTCTAAATGTCAGAAAACAACTCAAACAAAACTTAAGCCCTTATCTCACTCCCTCTAATCTACCGTTGCGAATTTCATCCTTATTGATCCAACCTTTGACCTAAATGGTTACGTTAGTGTTATGCTCGACCTTCTAAATCCCTCATTTGTACTTCATAAAGAAAGCAAAATACCAAGTTTGAAACAAGCATTGTCGTATGTTGAAAACAACGATAATAGAGATGTTTATGAACATGAATAGTTGATCTCATAAGCTTAGTGACTATTGCCTCTGTTCTAAATTATAAACCGCTTTAAATTTTTTTGATACATTTATTTAATTAAAAAATTCAAACAGCTTATAATTTGAAACAAAGAGAGTGATTAATTTGCACTTCATCTTTTTTTTTGAGGCTTGCTTTCCAGAGGGTAAAATTATAAAATTGAAATGTTTACGTGCATAATTCATGCATTGACCTGAATGGTTGAATAAAATCTACTCCTTTCATCCCAGAATAGATGACGTTATAGGATGTATGCAGGTAAATTTTTTTTAACTTATACTATATTTATAAAAAAAATACATGCAACATTTATATCTCTAAATAAATTTATTATGATAGTGTATTTAATAATCTACCTAATGATACTAGTTATGTATTATAAATATTAATATTTTTTTATATATAGCTACTTAAAGTTAAGAAAAGCTGACTTCTCGAGAAGCGAGAATGACTTATATTCCTGGAGGAGTAAGTTTGTAAAAAAAGTTGCTTACGTGGCAAATGGCAGGCCCAGGGGCGCACGCTATTGGTTATGTGTGGACTGGGCTGGAAACCACGGGTTGAGAGGAAGGTTTGGGACGAAATCGTTGATGGGCTGGATTGGCTTCGGGTGGACTGGTGGTGTGGGTCGGGTAGAACTGTTTTACTGCGGGCCTTGTATTGTTCATGGCCCATTAACATGTCTATATACAGCCTCTGGTGCTAAACCCTAACGAGCCGCCCATTTGCGCCGCCGCTTGCTCGCCGCAGCTCTTCGCACCGCCGCCCCTTCCCCGTCGCCGCCAGCGGCTGCTCGATCCGATGGCTCCCACGAAGAAGTCGGTATGAACCCCAAGCAACCTCCGCCTGTTCCCTGTTCCTTTCATTCCGAGGTGAATTTTCCTTTGATGGTGATTGGTTCCCCGATGGTTTCGATCTGTGCAGAAGAAGAGCACAGAGAGCATCAACAACAAGCTGCAGCTGGTGATGAAGAGCGGCAAGTACACCCTGGGGTACAAGACCGTCCTCAAGACGCTGCGCAACTCCAAGGGTATCGATCCCATTTCTTCTCTAAGCGTTGCCTTTCCCTTTCCTTTCGATAGATCCGAATGGCTTGTTGGGAAGTATGGATTTCTAGGAGTGTGGGTGTCTGCCTATAGAATTTTATATCTGCCGTGCTGTGAAACGAATTGGCTTATCTATGGTCCTTTTTGCGACCTGTAAAGGTCATGACCACTATGGTTAGTAGCAACTGATAGTTTCTTGCAGCTAAATATGTTAAAGAATGTGCTTTATTTTTGGTCTGTGTAGGAATTAACTTGTAGATGTACACTGTGGCCTTAGAGTTTGGACTAAAGTTTGTATAATGGGACTGAAGTTTGCCTCTTTGGCTTCCTTTTATGCCTGCCTTAGAGATGAATACAGTACCCTAGAACAATGCCAGCTTTCCATGATAGAGTTCTCTTTGATTTCTTCACATCTGGAGGACAACTGGAGGCTGCAACAATGCTGTTTTCACGTTTTTTAAGGGTTATTTCCTTTTGTTAATTGGCTGTTTTGGTCTGTTCTGTTATGTCTGAATGAATAGCGAACGTGGTTCAGTTTGCAAAATATTAGTGAGGTTTTAACTTTAGCATATGCAACTGTTGTATTGTTGCATAGTTTATGAATGGGGCTGGAGTTTGGCTCTTTGGCTTTATTTTTCTGTGCCTTTGAGATGAATGCAGTGCCCAAGAACAAAGCCAACCTCCAGATTAAGTTTCTTGATTTATTCTAAACCTGGAATACAATTGGAGGTTGAAATATTTGCTAACTTAATTCACCAAAATAAGTGGTTCAAGTATAGTTGAGTGATGGGGTCGTCTCAGCATGCAGAATACCGATGAAATGTTTAATGTTGTGTTAATAATATGCAGAATACTGATGAAATGTTTAATGTTGTGTTAATAATAATTAGTATATATTCGCTGTGTCCTGCATCATCATGGTTCCCATTTTTATGGAACTTTCAATGTTGTTGAATCTTTCAGATTTGCTTGCTAATTATAACGTGGCTTCCTTTAATGCTGTGTTAACATTGTGCAAACATTATTGTTTTGACACCTGGGAACACTTGAGAAAAGGTGGTGTTTGCTTTCGAGTACATATGATTTTGAGCTCTTACAGTCTGATGTCTCTGTTCAGGAAAGCTCATCATCATCGCGAACAACTGCCCTCCACTTAGGAAGTCTGAGATTGAGTACTATGCTATGCTGGCCAAAGTTAGCGTGCACCATTTCCATGGAAGTAAGACCACCTTCATCCTTTCAGGATTATCTATTCCAAGTTCTGTTTGTTTTAGTTATTTTTAGCTGCACTTTGGACCACTCATTTAACTGACTAAGGTGGGCATTGTAGATCTGCTATAGTATGTGTTAACCCATTGTTTTGTTGACATTTCAGACAATGTTGATCTTGGCACTGCCTGCGGCAAGTACTATAGGGTGTGCTGCCTCAGTATCATTGACCCAGGTTCGTTTATGTTAAATTGTCATTATTGTCTTCTGCTTGTAGCCGTCACTGAGCAATTGCCTGTAATGTCTGCACCAGGTGACTCGGACATCATCAGCACCACCCCTGGCACCCAGTGAGTGAAGAAGAGCCAGGAGCTTCGCCTGTCACTAGTTTGAGATGAGATGTAGGGCTCAGACTTCCCGCTGCAAGCTCTATGACCATCTCTTTTTTATCTTTTAGTTATATGTAATTTGGCTATCATGTCTGCATCTACCATACTGATAATACCTCGTATGGCTGCTATGTGAGGAGTATCCATGGTTTTGTTTGATGAGATCGTTATATTTATTCCTCTGGCTCATGTTGATGTCGATGAGATATTCAGATCAGATCAGTAGTATATGCGTTGATGAGCTGCTTGGTGATGATGGTTGTCTGGATGCGTTGCTTGCTGAGGTTGGAATGATTCGTTGGTCGCCTCGACTGGTTTTGCATCTGGAGGTGTTTCGTTATGACCTGTTCTCCGTTGGATTGCTGTAACTGCCTCATGATTCGTTGCTTCCTAGCTATGTCTTATTAATACGATTTTACCATTCTCTACTACGTTGTGCGCTAAGTACGCTATGCTACGTTTTCGTACAGTACATACTTGAGTGGTTATGCTACGGTTTCGTACGGTACAAACTTGTAGTTATGCTACGTTTTCGTACAGTACAAACTTAGGAGTAGATCGGCTGACGCTGTATGTGTCATGTGTCTATGAATGGCACGTGCGCACAGCGCACATGCCGTCTGGCCTCTTAGACTATCTTCAACAATCGTCACCCAAAATACAAGACCTATTTGTCCTTTGGGTAGGTCTTTTGGGTAGCGCTACAGGTAAAAGGTTCCATACCTATTTTTAGTCTTCTCCAACAACAAGATCTAAAAGACAACACTCTCTGCAAATAGGTCTCGAGGATAGAGGATACCCAAATTTGGGTTATGCCTGATACCCAAAATGGGTCTTCTGGGTATTCTGTTGGAGGCTATAGGTATTATGTTGGAAACCTATTTTGGGTTTGGGTTCCCATATGGATTTCTTATTGGAGACAGCCTTATATGACTAGCCAATGCCCGTTGCTACGGATGACAAAAATATATTAATCTAATTTGTTGCTCTCATAAAAAAGGTTTTTGAAACAATATTAGCACCAATAATGAAGTTAAAGAAACACAGAATGTATTGATTTGCATCACTGGTATAAATGGAAATGAAATGTTAAATGCACCTGGTTGAAATCCACCAAAAGGATTAGGCTCAAAAGATTTGTCTCGCAAATTACATATAAACTGTACAATTAGCTATTTTTATATATATATATATATATATATAATGCTTTATACATGTGTGGCAAAATTCAATGTGGTAGAGAATCTGAAAAGTGTTGCAATATTTTTTAGGAAGTAAACACCAAAACTAAAAAAATTGGTGTTAGAATTTGATGAGCTGCTCAAGGTTTTGGATTTTTGGTTTTTTTTTTTTGCAAAATACCATACCTAGATTTTCTTACCTAGGATTGACGATGTGGGAAGTCTAGGGATGGGCATGCCCAAGACGTTGTTTAGTCACTCGGGGAGAGGAAGCCATGCAACGCCAGGGGCCCATGTGCCCGTCAATCGAGCGCGCCGGCCGCCCAGGGGCCGCCATGCCCATGGGTTGGCAGCGCCGCCACCAGGAGCCGCCATGGCCATGGGTCTGTCACACCGCTGTCATGGCCACCACAGCCATCAAGGAGGAAGGGGAGGGGGCATTGCCGCCAAAGGTCGTCGTGCGCGCTAGCCTAGCAGCATCATAGCCAAGGGCAGCGTCTTATTAGGGGAGATGGCTCGCCGCTAGTCGGCTGGGGAGGGGCGGTGTGGAGGAGCTGTCAGGAGTAGACCGTAGCAGAAGCCTCTGTTTGTTTTAAGAGGCTTACTGGCTGAGGGAGTTGGGTGGAGAGGCATGGGGAGCCAGAGGAGGTATGTTGAAGACTGTTGACGTCTCCACTTTCATCTTTGTAGGAGTAGAGACTGATGATGATGATGATGCACGAGAAGTCGAGAACAGGGCAAAACCGTCGTGCACGCAGGTGCGCTCTCTCTAAAAGCCTTTTGAGTTTTGACACGCTGTGGACTGGGAAGTGGGAGAAGTTGACCTTTTCGAAAGCTCTAGCAGCCAGCACAGATCCACACCTCCCACGCCACAAATTGCTACGCGGACCTGGTTAGCTCACCTACAAATTCTTCTCTTAATCAATCAACACTCAGGTAGGAGTATATACAACAAAAATAACACACGACTAGTATTTTACATCCGAAAGAAAACATCACGAAAATATAACGCACGAAACCAAAGAACTCCATCCTTGTTAGGTTGGTCTCTCCATAAACCAGCCTCCCAACCGAACCGGACCTGCCACGTAGGCGGGCTCCAACGCATTCCCGCTGCCGCCAGCCAGTCACGTCCCGCCGCGTGGCGCGCGTGCGTGGAATTTTCGTCCTAAAATCCCACCATTACCGCGTCCACGCTAATATCACCTCGCCCTCGCCTCGTAATCAATCTCTCTCTCTCTCCGCCCGCCTGCCTGCAGCCTGCTTACCCCGACCGGGCCCCGACCCCGCCGGCATCTCGCGGAATCGCGGCGGTCAAAGCCCAGCCCCACCTCGCGCCGCGTCGCCGCGGTTTCCGCGGATTAGTGCTCTTGGGAGCTTGGATCAAGGGGGGAACGAGCTAGCCTAGCTGCCTAGGTGCTGCCGTCGTCGGGCGCCCGCCGGCGGCTGAGTAGCGAGAGGAGAGATGGACGCGTTCCTGCAGAGGCTCAAGCGGCTGGATGCGTACCCCAAGGTGAACGAGGACTTCTACAAGCGGACGCTCTCCGGCGGCATCGTCACGCTCGTCGCCGCCGTCGTCATGCTGCTCCTCTTCATCTCCGAGACCAGTAAGTCGATCTCCGGCGGCCGGTCGGCAGTGGCCTGATTTGTTTTTTTTTCGTTTTCGATTTTGCGGCCTGGCTTTGTTGGCCCGGCATGGTTGTGGAATCCGAGGTGCAAGCTTGTCAAAATCAAAATAAAAAAGAAAGAAGAGGCTGAATTCTGAGCCCCTTTGGGGGACTGATTGCTGCTGCTTTCCTGCCTGTGATTATGTGGAGAAAAGAGATGGAATTTCGAGAAGCTACTGTGCGTTCGCATGGTGCCGTCCAGATTAATGCAGCTCTAGTGCTGTTGGCGGTGTGTGGAGGGAGGAGATCCGTGTTTTGGTATGCCGAAATTACCGTTGGGCATGGACGCGAATCCTAATAATGCATAATGCGAACGATTATTTTTACACTCTATTTGGGCGTCAAACTCTGAGCTGCTCGAATATTTCAAAGAAGCTTGGATTTTCAGTTGCTGCGGTTGTCCCAATTTGCGGTGGTGGTGGTGGGGGTAGGGGGGGGGGGGGGGGGTAGGTGGAGGGGACAATACTCTGTTTATCCGGTAGACACCTGGATTTATGTGCTGACGTTTCTGTTTGATCTGCTTGAGTAGCTCTACTTTGCACTTACTATTTGTGTCTCAGTATTCAGTAAACTCTAGTTGAGGGAAAGCTTCTATTTTTAGTCTGCAAGTATGGATTGACACGGTATCACTTTTTCCGGAACCTGATGTGCTAGTACCTGTGTCTCTTGTTTTGCATGTATAGACATTTTGGGTAAAAATTCTTTTTTCTCAAGTATTTCCTTCAGAGTACTGGATAATTTGTAGCCGTCGCTTGTGGCACATGATTCATTTTCCCTGTGGCAAGCTCACGTGTATCCACCTAACATTTGTTCTGAATGAGCTGCAACGTTTAGGCTGAAATGCCTATAGAAATGAGGAATATGTACATTATCCCAAAATAAATACAGTTTACCTTAGCGCGTGTTTGTCCAAAGAAAAATGGGCTAAATAAGGTTGATGCCCAGTGCTACAACAGATGCAGTTTGGAAAGTATTATGCCTTGTAGTTTTCTGTCATTGGCAAATTTTAATGTCGTGTTTTTTAGTGTCCTGTCATGAAATCCATGGCATTTGTCATCTCTCTCTTTTTGCACTTTTTTATTGCTCTTTGAAAAACTTAACCTCGTCTTGTTTATGCCTCTAAAATCTATGATCTACTGATGTTGTTCCTCTTACCAACATGCCATTATTGTCAAGGAAATGCTGTTATATTACATACTGTGCTTAAATAAGTAGAATGAAGCATCTCCTAATGACTTTTCTGTGTACATAATTTTTTCAGGGTCATATTTTTATTCAGCAACAGAGACTAAATTAGTTGTGGACACATCAAGAGGAGAAAGGCTACGAGTAAATGTTAGTACTTTTTTTACCAATTAAACTGTCTATAGGTTGTTTGTTATACTTCTATTCTTTCTGCCTAACAAGTGTCTTTTGTAATGGTAACTCCAATTTACAGTTTGATATTACTTTTCCGAGCATTCCTTGCACCCTCCTCAGCGTTGATACAATGGATATTAGTGGAGAGCAGCATCATGACATTGTACGTTCTGAAGTTATCTTACTTTGTGATACTTTGTTAATTTATTTTTTTGCCTTTTCATATAACGATTCCATTGTTTCCTTTTCCCTGTAGAGGCATGACATCGAGAAGAGAAGATTAGATTCACATGGTAATGTTATTGAAGCAAGAAAAGAAGGCATTGGCGGAGCAAAGGTTAGTGGCCTATGACAGTTGTAGTACACCAGCTCATAAAAAAAAGTGTTCATGTTTTTATGACAGTTGTAGCAACTGTGGTGGATGAAGTATGAGTAGAATTTCCACCCTTTTCTCAAAAGTTGAACAAACCAACAGATACGACTGTCCACATTTTTGGGTTCGCTTGGCTGATAAGCCATGGCTGAAAGTACTTTTCACTAATTTGTTGTGAGAGAAAAATAGGCAGATTCGGCAGATAATCTCAAGTGAACAATATATTACAAACAGAAGGTTGAAATTTTGATAGCCATCTGTGGTTCATTTAAAAAAATAGAAGACTAGGCAGAAGAAACTGATAAGTGATGGATCTTTGTAACCATGCAGTATTATGAGCATACGAGTAAATTCTTAGTTTCTTCTGTCCTTAGCCCATGTATTTTTGCCTAGTTCACTGCTGAATTGTTGCTCCTTAAAGAGCTTCTAGAACTCATGGAGAAAACTACCTAACTGTGACATGACATACAAGAAGCTATAAGTTTAAAGTTGGCATTCGTACATGTTTTTAATGACATGGGTAGTTCATTATTGTTATATTTGAGTCTGGTATAGAAGTGTTTTCCATCCGTGTTATCTTGAAACTGCTCTATGTGACTATGTCAGATCTTTTGTTTTCATGTTTCCTCCAATATGTACCACAACCACAACAAAACCTCGTCAACTGAAGATATGTCTTGGTTGTACCTTTAGCAATTTCACATGCATATCCTTGATAGAAAAAAATGTTCTTTGTATAGATCGAGAGACCATTGCAAAAACATGGAGGAAGGCTTGACAAAGGCGAACAATATTGTGGCACGTGTTATGGTGCCGAGGAGGTATGCACGCTATTTTTTCCTTTTTTGGTTCACTTTGTTTTGTCATTACTTTTTTTTTCAACATTCCTTATCCATGTTATGCGTTGGTTCTCAACATTGGATATTGCTTGGACCTACTTGGAGTTCAGTCGGATGAGCAATGCTGTAATTCTTGCGAAGAAGTCAGGGAGGCATATAAGAAGAAAGGATGGGCTCTGACAAATCCTGACCTAATTGACCAGGTATATCAGCTATTTTACCTGGATTTATTCATCATGAAGGTTTACATTTAGCTTTTCTTTGGGGAAATCTTACTTTTTAACTTATAGTGGACAATTAATCCACTGCTTGAAATCACAATCACTTGGAGGCCCCTAGCCTGTATGCTTGGTTACTTGATCCATCATCTGCCTTGATTAACGGAAATTGCCATCTGCAATGTAGTGACATCTTTTATACTTAGTATTTTTTTATGTCATTTGCCTGACATTAGCTCTGGTTCAGAATGTGCCCTTAGAGTTATATGCTTCATGTGTTGGTTTCTAATTAGCAAGTAACTTTTTCTGGTGAACTTTTTAGAGGTTTCCTGCACACTTTGTTTATTCCTGAGATCCACTGGTGTTTGTTTTTAGTGCGCTAGAGAGGATTTTGTTGAGAGAGTTAAAACTCAGCAAGATGAAGGCTGCAACGTCCATGGCTTTTTAGATGTCAGTAAAGTTGCTGGAAATTTTCACTTTGCCCCAGGCAAAGGATTTTATGAATCAAACATAGATGTGCCTGAGCTGTCAGTACTTGAAGGTGGTTTCAATGTAAGTAGATCATGTTAAGTTTTTTCCCCTTAGATTATTTTGAATGTTCATGTTCAATATTTCTAATATGTTGACCTGTAATTTTACCAGATTACCCACAAAATAAACAAACTGTCCTTTGGGACAGAATTCCCTGGTGTTGTTAATCCACTTGATGGGTAACTATCTATGTTTCGCTCAGTGAACATAAAATGGTGCCAATTGTTTTTCAGGCACTCCAATTAACCTAAATATGTATTTTCTTACTCTAAAACACTTCACCATTTATGAACACAGTGCTCAGTGGATACAGCCAGCTTCAGATGGGACATACCAGTATTTCATAAAAGTGAGTCTTTCTTCATACATGTATGCTACAGTTCTATGGCTTAATGGTGCATAAAGAACTTACCGAGTTTCCTGTCCAGGTTGTCCCTACAATATACACTGATATAAGAGGACACAATATTCATTCGAACCAGGTTCGTGGAACTATTGAAATATGTGCAACGTTTTATATTCCGTCAACATTAATATCTTTCTGTTATTTTCATTTGCAGTTCTCGGTAACGGAACATTTTAGAGATGGAAATATTCTTCCGAAACCCCAACCTGGAGTATTTTTCTTCTATGATTTCTCACCTATAAAGGTAATAATGGAGTATGTGTTTATATTAATTAATTCCCAGTTAATTTTTTTATTAGTGCAGTTATCATTGTTGTAATCCTCTCAGATTGAAAGTTACTCATTTCAGTTCTTGAGGTCAGCGATCCCTATAAAATTGAACTGTCTATTGTTTTGCAGGTGATATTCACAGAAGAAAATAGATCTCTACTCCACTACCTGACAAACCTTTGTGCTATAGTGGGAGGTATGAGCATCAAGTTAGTTTATGTGTAGTTATCATTTGTCAAAAGATTGCTACATCTACTATCTTCACTCTTCTGTTAAGGAAACCTTTTATTAACATTCTTTGACATTCTTTTTGTTAAACCTCAAATGTCTTGCTGAGTGCTCCAGTAATTCTTTGACATTCTTTTTGTTAAACGGCTGACTTTTTGTCGAATTGACTCCCCACGTTCTTTTTCAGTTCTGTATAAACTACTGATGAAACAGTTTAATCTGTGCATTGTTCATACTAAAGCGGAGCTTTTGTGGCAATAGATGTCCGCAATAAGTTGCATTTCTGTAATTTTTTAATAAAAATAAAAATAGCTTCTTCTACGATTTCAATGAGTGCAACTAATAAATTTGATCTGCATGATCCTCAGGTGTGTTCACAGTCTCTGGTATCATTGACTCGTTCATATACCATGGACAGAAGGCGCTCAAGAAGAAAATGGAGTTAGGCAAATACAGATGATCAACTTCAACCTTGTACTGGCCCCATTGTTTCCAAATTTTGTGGCATGTAAGGAGGGTATATGCCAGCTAAATATGACGAGATGCCACTTACGTTGCTGAGGTTGCAAGGCCATCAAACTGATGTTATTGCACGTTAGCTGATCAGATAACCTGTAAAAAGACAATGAGTATAGCCTGGTCTGGGGAAGTCCTTTGATGTTTATCATTGTTGACTGTCGTTGAATGGCCTGAACTGGTGCGGAGGTGGATAGATCATAGATCACAGAATGTTTCTCATGAAAGTTTGTTCAAAGAAACAGCTTCACTCATGGTGTCACTCATCTTTATAACTTTGTTCATTGGTTAGTGCTGCTCTTCAGGAAGAACTAGAACGATTCGATTGATTATATTGCTTTCCACCTAATGGCCTTAGAGGATTCCGTTATCTCGTTTTATTTACAGCTGAGCTATTCAGTGAATATCTCTAAATAATAGTGACTGTTGATTCTACCTCCAATTCATTAGGTCTGTGCTGGTGCAAAGATGTACTCCCTCCATTTTATGTCTGTACACAGTAAAACAATGAGATAGGTTATGATTGATTTCATTGGATTATATAAGCTAAGCTGTTTGGCAACCTATATTATTGGATGTGTTAAAAAGAAATTTTAAAATAAACTTAAATAAGCTGTGGTCCTGGGCACCTTGTGGGATTATCGTAAGCTGGGATGTGGATCATATAATTTGACTTATAAGATCTGGGATGTTAATAAACAACGCTGGCTTGTATAAGCCCGATTATGTGAGCTAGGTGTAAACAACCGTGCCCTAATTAAAGAGGGATTGCCTATACATGCTCCATCAGTTTAAGTACAGAATCAACTCAGGATAAGATGAATAAAATACTACTGATTTTTGATCGGATTTGCTTTGCACAGCTGCTCTCGGATGGAATCATATATATCCATATGAAGAGCCGAGTGGATATGAACAAACAAAAGCAGTTTAGATGGAGGGCGTCGTTTACTTGTCAGAACTGTTTTTTTTATAAAAAAAATAACTGATCTGCACATGAGCGGTGAGCCTGTATTATGCGGGTCAACCGATATCATCCCGTACAGATTTCACTGCAAGTGGCTACGTTTTTAACGTCACAATGCATGCTCAGCATACTCAACCCCAGAAAAGGTTCCTCAGGAGAGTAAAACCAACTTAATCTGCCAAAAATTGGCCTGCAAAATTCTTCACTGCCTTACCAAGTGACATCTCCCAGACTAATGTTCTTAATCTGCCAAAAATTGGCCTGCAAAATTCCTCACTGCCTTACCAAGTGACATCTCCCATACTACTGCAGAATAGAAAGGCAATAGGATACAAACAAATGAGCAATAAGGGTGTATGTGTCTTTTAGGTCAGGGCTTCTGAAATCACCACTTCAGTCCTAAGAAGAGAGAAACCTTTGGAAGCCCTTTCTTGCGGTAGGTTGCCCTGCAAAATGAAATCTGCAAGATGATGCCATCAGGCTAACAAAACCAGTTCCACCTCGTGAGCAGTTTTTTCTGGAAGCTCACAGATTTGCAGGAAGAACATTCTAAAGAAGAGAAGATAGTAACAAACTAGCAACACAACTCCCTTTATGCAAAGGTAACTTTGGAAAAGAAGTAAGCCATATAAAATCATGCATTAGCTGTCCATTTTTATATTTAAAATAAAATCTCTCTTAATCCATACATGTCGACCAGTATTAGCAACAGAATATTGCAACTTGATAAGTTGACGCATGAATGTACGATCCATTTTCTTTTCAAGGAATCTGCACTCCAGACATGCTCTATTGAAATATTTTCAAAACTCTCGACTAGTTTACCTCAAGAAAGTACTCATGCCAGCTAAATTCTGATACTAGTAATGCAGAGAGTAATAGAATTCTTTAGTGGCCAGTTTTATGAGTGACCCTTGGAAAGATCTGAAAGGAAATTATTCATGAAAAGACATTTGTGTAATCTTATTAGAATGGATGAGACATAAGAGACGTGGACACCCTCTAAAAGCACTTCAGTAAGAAATCCCAATCGCGAAATTGTCAATCTGTCTTAATGAACTATATCGTGATCAGAATCACATGCCAATGGTATTAATTAACTAATTTATTGGATCCTCACAATAAAAAAAACTAATTTATTGGGATGAAGTCTTTAACATGTCATTAACATCAAGGATAGAGATCATTGACCGATGATAACTACATTTGGAATCTCAGGTTGTTTTACTAGCAGAGGATAGATGAGATAACCCATATGCTAAGTCAACTACAGGAAAGCAGTCCCATAAAGTCATAACTGTAACCTGCAATCCTTAATCATTAGAAACATTCTACGAAAAGCAGGAATCAAAATCAAGTAGAAACTGTTCTCCAGGAATTGTCAGCATCAGATCAGTCATTATCATTTCACAATCCCAAAATGAATGTCATGTACCTTAAGGCATAGAGCCTGTTCGCTTGCCTGAAAAGCCATGGTTGAACATACTGTTCACTGATTTATTGTGAGAGAATGACCGGCAGATTCGGCACATCTGGCTCTCCTTTTCTAAGGCTACTTTCAACTTTCGCCTATGAAAGTGAAAGATGAGAAAGATGTACACTTGGATATATCAACTTATGTCCAATGGTGCGAGCATCTGAATAACTCCCTGTGCTGACACATTAGATGATCACAAGGCTATTTCACTTGAAAAGAGTCAATAGTAGATGCTTCACAGTTTTCAGTATGCTACAGGGCACAAGGGACCAGAATGGTGAGCTATAGAGAGATTCACTATTACACTAGAGAACTTGATATGATTTTTATATAACCAAATGTCAACACTGTACAAAGAACTAAAACAGGAGACAGCAAGCACCAACTAGAGATGGTGCCTTCTTGGATATTACACAGATGAAAAGCTCAGCTAAATGTGCCATGCATAGCACCAACAAGCTCAATGTCACGTCGAACCCAAGATTCCTAGAAGCCATTCATCTCCAGAAGGTAAGTACGTCTCTTCATCAGTGCCTTCACAGCAGCCTTAAATGGCCCATCAAATGCTCCAAACACAAACCCGTCGGCTTCCTTACGGTTAGGATGGCCTCCATTGCTTCCCTCAGGTGAGGGTTTGATAGCCACCAAAGTAGCGCCTTGCAACGCCATACCACCAGGCAGCTCAAGATATGGAGCATACTTGAGCTTCATGTTGCAGGCTGGGACCTGAGTCCTGTTAGAACACGCTGAGGCAGACAACTGGTTCTCTCTGAACTCCTTCAGCTGCTCTGCCCCCATGCACAATGTGCCTTGGCCATCGGCATCTGTTAGTACCAAGCTCCGAAGTGTGGGATGGTCATTGATGATTGAGCGGAGAAGATAGTGCCTCGTTGATGCCGCAATTAGAGAGCTGATTGTCCAGACAACACGAAGTTTCAGCCCACCATTGGTATAGAAAGACTCTGGCATGCTCCCATTATCCTCCAAAGATGGCTCATGCTCTCCACCAACAGGCTTGCGGTCAACCCGGGTACCCCCGAGGATCACACAATTCTGAAGTGTGCTCCCATACTCTGCCCGCCATTTCAGCAGAACTCCCTCCTCAGTACCCACATCCCCAGAGGGGAGCTCAATCCGAAGATTCCTGACGTGCGTGAAGTTCCTGAGCACCTGTGCTGGCGAGTGCTGCGAGAGCTGCGGGAACAATGGTCTCCCAGTACCGTTAGGGTTGCGCATGCTGTGGAACGGCTTGATGATTGTGAGGAGCATCAGCTTGAGGAAGTGCGAGAAGATGTTCCGAGGCTTGGGCGAGGACAGGTTGAGAGTGTCCTCGGCGTCGCCGTCGACCGCCACGACGCGGTCAATCTTGACATACACATCATGGACAAGGGGAACAAGCCCACAGAGGCGCTTGGACACGGCGTAGCACCGGCCGAGCGATCGCACGTCCTCGACCTTGTTCAGGATCAGCAGGACGAGCGAATCCGGCAGGCAGTCGAAGTGGTCGACCTCGCGCACCGGGTCGGCGTGGATTCGAGCCTTGGGATGCATCTCTCGCACGGCACAAAGGTCCCACCTTTCTGCCACGCAGCAAGACGAAACGCCCCCCAAGATTGCCAGGAAAGGCTGGCTCACCGAAATGGCAGGAACCGCGGGTCAAATCGACGCGATTACCTGAAGAACATCGGCGGTAAGAAAACAGGGTGAGCGCGCAAAGAAAAATGGCAGAAATGGCAAGCGGTTAATTGAACCCACATGCATCAGAAGTGGCACAATAAATCAACAAGGACCTCAAATCAGGAACTCCAACAAGCAAATCCAAGAAGAACGAACGTTGTACCTCAATCACCGCCACCGCAGTCGCGATTCCAACTCAGGTCGGCAAATTGAGCTCGAAGCTCAACAGACCCCCAACCGAAAGCCCGACCTCTCGCCGGAGCACACCCGGATCCGGCGCCGGAGATGACCCTGGGCCGCGAAACCGCTGGCACGCCCCCCTCCGACCGAGCGAGAAACAGCCTGAACCGGGTGGTCCTAGCACAAAAAGGCTGCAAAATTTCACCAAACCGGGCACGGCTCAGCTCCCGCAGGCAGCTGGAACGTCGGAGGGCTTCGAATTGCGAGGCTTTTTGCTGCGAATCCAACGAGGTTAGGGTTTATGGAACGAGCAGTTGAGGATTTCCCCCTTCTCTTTTCAATTCTTTAGAGAGAGAGAGAGGAGGAGGAGGAGGATGAGAGATGCAGAGGAGGTGTTGGATGGAATGCTTTTCGCTTCTCTCTCTCCCACCCCGTCCGACGCGGCTTTTAATACTGGGTCTCAGACGGAGGCGCCTTGGACTGGAGGTGATGACGCCGTTAAGTAACGGCCCCGTGCCGTCCGTCCACGTCAGCGGCAGAAACGTGGCGGAGTTAAATTCTGTAGTCTCTTTCGCCTAATCCACTGCTAGTATGGTGTTTATAGAATCTTATATACTTAAAAAGAATTGTATTGGAGATCAAGAGAGCAATGATCCAGCTTGACGTAGTACTATATCTGTAGCAGGAAAAAATGTGATAAGTTTGGTCTGAATCAACTAGCTTAGCTTTAACAAAATTTATATAAATTTGATTTAAGGGAATGTATCCTGTGCAACCCAGGTTCGTGTGCAACCTATGCAACCACCAATTAAGACCACATGATCTAGATCTAACGTCTAAGGTTTTTTTCACCTAAACCCTCCTATCTAGATACACACGGGTTAGATTTAAACTCACAGGTGGGGGGTGTTTAAGTGAAAAAAAATATCAGTCGTTGGATCTAGATCCTATGGCCTTAATTGGTGGTTGCATAGGTTACACACGAAGCTGGGTTGCATATGATACGTTACCTAATAATTATGGCTTCAAGTCGATATGTGCAATCAAATATATTTTATGACAAATCTGATTACATCTACTTAGTACGATTTGATATCTTCTTATTTGAATCAAGTTAAACTATATGCTTTGAATTAATACGGTATTAGAATTATTGTTTTCAGAATAGTGGTAATAACAATATGTGACAAGTTCAGTTACTTAAAAATACAATTTGAGAGTTAGATGACACCAAGAGACAAGCACATGTTTTACTCAAAAAAGAAAAGAAGAAAAAAATGAGCCTAGTGGTGATTCCATGGTGATCATCTCGACAATCGATGTAACATAACAATTACGTTAAAAACATTCAAAATTAGAAAATTTCATATGCAATTTTGTTTTCTCTGCAGTGCACATGCAGCCGATTTTTTATATGACACGCCGTAAACTCCCCATGCCAAAACCTCAGTGGCTTTGGCCGCTGCTTAGTTCCCGTGTAAGCATTAACAGCCATAATTGTTGTTTTGCTTCTATTGCTTGTCGTATTACTCTATGACGAAGTGTGACATGTAGCAGCCATTTTTTCTGCCATAGCCGCGAGCCGCGCCATTGTTGAACCTAGCTATGGTATGGCGAGCCGTGGCAGGCAACCAACCAAACGGGTTCTAAAAAGCGTTCATTTTGGGGTTGCATGCGCATAGTACTCTCTACTCTATGTGTGATTTCTTCGTATGTAATTCTAATAATATCAAGGGGTATCATGCACCCAAGGGGATTTTGTATATTTGCATGCAATTTTTTCTGGATATAAATGGAATCATTACCGGGCGATGTAATTATGTAAAGAAGATATATACATCTGTCTACTCTCGCATGTTGCCTGTCAAACAATGAGAAAAGTCCCTGTTGTTTGTTTGTGTTCATTGAAATAAAAAAGAAGAAGAAGAAAATGAACCAGATGGTGATTCCATGTTGATGGAAGTCGACCACTGACGTAACATAACAAAAACGTCCTCCCGGGTAGTACTGTAGTAACAATCACACGCGTCGGGGTCAGCTCAGGAATACCGTGACTAGTCAGTCAAGAAGGACAAGGAAACACGAGCAGGCAGGAGGGGGAAGGCCGGAAGGCGACGTGTGCAGTGCGACTGAGGCCTTCTTTAGTTTAAAAAAATTTAAGATTTCTCGTCACATTAAATTTATATATATATAATATTAAATATAAACGAAAATAAAACTATATATATATATAGTATCTAAAACTAAAAAATTTTGCCAACTAAAGAAGGTTCGAGAAAACGTTGCAGGTGCGCGTGGGCGTGGCTGCTGCGTCCCGTGCGGTCTGCCAAGAGCATAATGGCATGTTCAGACGGGAGGCCGACATGGACCTGGACGGTTGCGGCGGCGCGGATGGATGAAGCCAGGGGCCGGGAGGGGACGTACTGTACGACGACCGCGCGGCGCAAGCGACCAAGGACGTCGACGCCGCCGTGGCGTCGTTTTCTACCGGCGATTCCCGGTTTGTGCTTGTGTCATGCTCATGCCGTACCTGTTCGTAAGAAAAATCTACCGAGAGGGCCAAACGGAATAACGGATCCTCTCCCGGCCGGAAGAGCCGCCGCCTGCCTGTTACTGGCACAAAAGAAAAAAAAAAAAGATCTGCGTCCGCTCAAGGAGTGATTAGGCAGGTGATTCTTCTTTCTTTCTTTTTTATACCGCTGAAGGGTGTCGTGTGTCTTCCTCGCTGCCGTCATCATCATCATATCATCATATCATAGGATAAAAAGACCGGACGACAGTGCCGACTTGCTCGGTTCGGTTGGCAGGCCTGGGTGGTGCCGTCGAAGCCGAACGCTACGACTGTGACGAAAAGCGCCACCAGAACAGACAACAGATGCCTGAAAACCTGGAATCCCACGGAGACGGAGCCGCTAGTTTCGAGAATCCTGGAACTCTGCAGTTCCTCCATCATATCCTGGAACTCTGCAGTACCATCGTCGAGAATAACGGAGCGAGATGTGCAAACTGGCGCAAGCTTTTAGGAGTACTCCGCTTGCACTTGCAGCCAGCCGGAGCCGGGCGGCCGAACACACGCCGAGGGAGAAACCATGGAAACCACCTGGCCGATGAGAGCTCGCGGCTGACCGTTTCTGGCGCCGGCCGCCGGGGGCGGGGCACCAGGCAGTGACAACCAGCCTGGCAAACGCACAATGCTGTGCGGCAGCGGCAAAATACGGGGGCTAAGGAATGGAAAACGGCTCCATATCGGCGGACGCTGCGAGGCTGGGACTCTCCTGTGTGCGTGCCATCCGCGATCGCGATCGCGATCCCGCGCGCGTGTCACTCTGTCAGCCATTTCTGGTGAGGTCAGCTCCGTGACTCCGTCATCATCCGTGCCCCATGCTTCCTTGTTCTGTTGCCTGCAGAATTTCTGGTCATGCCGCAAAGGCAAAGGTCAGAATTCAGAGCTGCACCTGCACCTGCAAGAGTGACATGATGGAGGACGGCTCACTGCATTGCACATTCATCGGATCATTCAAGTTCGGTTGGTGCCAAATTTTTTTGCAAAAATAAGAATAATACTATTTTCGTTTGTATTTGACAAATATTATCCAATTATGTACTAACTAGACTCAAAAGATCCATCTCATCAATTCCGACTAAAATGTGCAATTAATTTTTATTTTCGTCTATATTTAATACTTAATACATACGTCTAAAGATTTGATATGACGGAGAATATGAAAAAAATTTCAAAATTTTTTGGAAAGTAAACAAGGCCTTGTGAAAAAATTTCAAGTTTGGTTACTATAGCAGTTTCGTTTGTATTTGATAGTTATTATTTAATTATAGACTAACTAAGATTTGTCTCGTAAATTACATACAAACTATATAATTAGTTATTTTTTAATCTATATTTAATGTTTTATGTATACGTTCAAAGATTCAATATGATGAGGAATATTAAAAAAATTTAGAAAATCTTTCCTTGTTTAGTTGGGTTGGTTTTAATTACTATAGCACTTTTGTTTGTATTTGTCAATTATTATCTAATTATAGACTAACTAAGTTTAAAAGATTTGTCTTTCAAATAACAGACAAACTATATAATTAGTTAAATTTTTTATGTATATTTAATGCTTCGTCAAAAGATTTAAGTTTTGATGGAAAATCTTAAAAATTTTAAGAACTGAATAAGCCCGGGCCCTAGTGCAAACATGGTGGTTGCCATGGCCCAGAGCACCTGCTTTCGTGTCGGGCTTGCAGGCTGTAGCAGGACTGCAGGTGTCAGGACTGGTACCAAGAGATCTGAGGATGGCAGGATTTTAACGGCGCTATGCCGTCATGGACTGCTAGATATTTGTGAATAGTGTGTATGACATCCCGGTCCCACTTCTTTGCCTTGTTTGAAACTATCGTTCTCTAGGCAACACGAGGACGATATGCCTTTCCTGTCATCTTGAGATGCAAACGCTAACAGCAGCAGAAACGCCCGCTGCCCGGTATGGACAACATGTGATTATGAAGATTTTCAGCCATTTTTTTGTTTTACTGAAAAATTATAGCTGTTAAATAACTGAGAGATTTGATAAATATGTTTAAATGAACTGGACCATGGTGAAGTGAGACTAGACATTTTTGAGTGAAAGGCCACACCAGCGCAACGATAACATGATTAACATGAAGCATCCGAGTAAACACGTCTGTGGCACCTGCTGCCACATGATGCCACTGCCCTCAACATGTGTAGTATGTTTTCTTGGACTTGGACCCCCCATCATCAATGCTTCATTCATTGGTTATGCTTCTAATTATCAACCCCATAGGCCATGCCGCCATGTCCATGGGCATGTTTTTTATTAGACCAAGGTAACAACAGCACCAGCTTGTTTGTTTGTCCGAAAAATCATAGCTAAATATATTATTTGTTAATTTGTCGTGAGAGAAAAATATACTAAATGACTGACAGATTCGGCAGATAAACTCAAGTGAACGTACTCATAGTTTTCCAAAGATTCCAATGTTGGCCAGATTTTCCAATATCTAATGTTTGAAGCAACTGCACAATGCAGCAGTAGTCCTTACAACCGGTTGCAATTTAACTGTTCTAGAAGAAGCTTTGTTTGCTTGAGCTTATTAGACGAATCCGCCAGCCATTCAATAGTGTTTTTCTCTCACAACAAATCAACGAATGACCGATTGTGATAATGTTTACCCTGATTCACTCTGGTCACTTAATTGTAACTTGTACTTTTGTGTTCATTAATAAATCTTCAGTCGGTGCTCCTTGCCCCTCCTGCTCTTCTTTTTTTTTAAAAAAAAAAAAACTTTAATCCTAACAAACGAACCGGGGTGCCAGATGCCACTCGATCGGATCATGGATGTACGGCCTTTCAAAAAATTTTTAATCATATCGGATCTTTGAATGCATATACAAGAAACATTAAATATAGACGAAAACACAAACTAATAGCACAATTTGTTTGTAATTTGCGAGATTAATCTTTTGAGCCTAGTTAGTCTATGATTTTTACAATATTTATCAAATAGAAACGAAAGTGTTACAATAGTTAAAACTAAAAATTTTCGCTATCTAGGCCGTACTCGTCTCCAACCTTGTATTACCAGAATACCAGGTGATAGCAATCTCCGAGCCGACGTCATCATCTTCTCTCTAAAACCCAGTTTGGCCAGCTCGGTCTCTGTTTCCCCGTGATCTGCCGATGAGTCCGTCCCTACGAGTAGCTTGGGACCGGCCTAACACAAGGTTTCTTTGTCATGGAGCGCCCACTGGCAGAAGCTATCAAAACTTTATGCTGAAGAACAATCTGATCGCGAAATGACGCAAGTCCCTCAGATTTCTTCTCCGGGCCTGCAGAGACCACAGCAGCACGGCGTTCGGCATCCATCGTACATGAATGTCTGGGGCCTTGTTTAGTTCCAAAAATTTTTGCAAAATCGACACTGTAGCATTTTCGTTTGTATTTGACAAAAATTGTCCAATTATGGACTAACTAGGCTCAAAAGATTCGTCTCGTCAATTTCGACCAAACTGTGCAATTAGTTTTTATTTTCATCTATATTTAATACTCCATGCATGCATCTAAAGATTCGATGTGACGGAGAATCTGAAAAGTTTTGCAAAATTTTTTGGGAACTAAACAAGGCCTGGGTCGTTTTTGGCATTTCTATCCACGCGGCTGCACTGTTCCTCCTTGAACCGTGTGACTTGTGCAGCCAAAGTTTTTGGCATCTACAGCGAGTGCGTGTCGTGCAGCAACTGGCATGCCATGGATCATGGATGGAGTATACTCCTAGCGGCTAGCGCAGAAGCTACTGAAATGCCTACTACCATTTCCTTTGGCGCCATGCTAAATCTCCCCACAAGACAAGGGTTTCCAAGTTCCAACTCCACAGCTCTCAACTGGGAACGGCGAAACCGCGGGTACGTAGCGCAGGTCCACACTGTATTACAAGAAGAAAAAAAAAATACAATAATGTGCAAAGCAGTATGTTTTGTACTGTGCAAATGTACCAAGTGTTCAGCCTTTATAGCATCTGATCCTTTGTACAGTACGCAACTACACGCGAGAATGTACATACAGCAAAACAGTATGTTTTGTACTGTGCAAATGTACCAAGTATACTAGAATACAACCCCCCTGTACGTCAGACGAGTGCAACACAGGCAAAAAGAAACGACGAACACATAAAAGGGCTACAGCAACCTCGTCTGCTCTTCATCATCCACGATCAACAAATCAAAGTTCGTTGCAGTGAAGTCCAAGGGCTCATCTATCCACACATCATCATCAGCAGATGACAGCATTCAGAGTCTCATTGTCCACGAAGCTGCTGATCCCGTCCGAGCACTCGTTTCCAGCACACACAGACACGGCGTCGCCATCGCCGCCGCCGTCCTGCTGCCCTAGCAGGCTCGGCGATGATTCACGCACCCCGCGGATGTAGTTCCGGATGAGGTCGTTGTGCTCCTGATCGCCGACCGAAGAGACCGTGTCGCACTCGGAGACGACGCTCAGCCTTGACACGCTCCGGTCACTGAACTGCCGCTGGAAACTGCTTGTGCTCGCTTCGTCAAGGCTGGATTCCTCTGGGGCAAAGCATGGCTTGAACCTGCTGAGTCCGTGTCTCTGACTCTGAGGCGGCCTGCCGAAGCTGAAGCTCTCGTGCCTTCTGAAGAGCGCGTCTTGATGAAGAACTGGCATTGGATCCTTCTGGGGTTCCAGATTATCGGGTGCAGGGAGGCCACTGTCGTCTGATTGCTCATCAGTAAGGAAATCGAAGGGATCATTGTCTCGTGGATGCAGAATAGGAGGAGCCGAGCCTGGAATTTCTGCATCATCAGCAAAGGGGTTCATCCTTCGTGCTGAAACTGAAATACCGCCCAAGCTGTCAGGATCAAATTGTATGTTTTTCCTTGATTTTCTCTTCACCATCAGTGTCTCCAACCGACGGTTCCTTTCGATTTCGGAGTACCCAAGATCCATGACATTCTTCTCGTTGTCAGCTGTCCACAGAAGTGCAGGCTCAGTTCCAGCATCATCCTTCTTCTCCTCACCATCATCTCTGGCCTTGCTATTGTCAGCCACTTCGCTGTTAACACTTTGTGGTTGAGAATCCAGAGAATATATGTTCAAATGATTGTCTGAATCATCAGTAGTAATGGGATCAGGGCAAGAGCAATCAACACCCAAAGGAGGGCCTGTCTCAGTCTCATCAAGTACTTGAGAATTGTCTGTCATGGAAACATCAGGAGAGTGTCTCTCTGCAGTATCATGGTCAAATCCTGATGAACTGTTATCATGGCTGCCAAATGTATCGAATGGTGAGAATAGAGAATGGTCTAATTGGTTGTCCACAACAGAATTAATAGCCTCGACCTTTATATCAGCAAGCTTCTTCCTCCGGCGCACGGAAAATGCACGACCCCATTTGCATTTACTTGGTGTTCCATCAACAGCCTTATGGTCTGGTGAAATATCTGCCACCTCACCACTCTGTGCATCTGTAGATACTGTCCCTTGATCATCTGGTTTTGCCACCACTTTAACATCCTCACTTGAATGCACGTCATCGAACGAACTGGCATACTCATCCTTGCTAGGAAATGCACCTTTAGACTCTTTTTCTGCATTATACTTCATGTACTCTTCCGTAGCAGCTTCTTGCTTCAGATAAGGAACAGAAGTGTGAAATTTTTCGAGTCTCCCATCCCCTTGACAAACTTGCTTCAGAAGAGGAACATTTTCACCCAGATCAGGATGATTGTTACAGTCCCTTCTGCGAAAACTTGCCTCTGTGCTTATGTTCTTCTTCAATGTAGGACCTGAAAACCTCTGTTGTTCTTCAGCACAAACATCTCTGGACGAGCTCCCAGCTGAAATTTGTCCAGGAGCCTTCCGGTCTTCATGGATCTCCGGAAGGTGTGCGCTCCCATGGCATAGCAGCACGGCAAGGAGAAGGCTGGTGCATATAATCACCGGAGAAGTGGAGAGCAGGAAAGCGAAGAAACCCGGCGTGTACTTGTGCAGCAGATAGAGCAGCAGCACGAGGCTGAATATTGCCCAATGTTCATACGCACATCTCCAGCTCGTTCTGATAGAGCACCTTAGAGTTTTCTTGATGCTGCACCGAGCATCTTGCTTTGCCTCAACCTCAACAACGCCCATGGCCTGTCCTCTCGCGGTTGCCTACACGAACCCAGCGCATGGAAACACAGAAGCAACATTAACTCGCTGAATCGGACAGGCTGAGCAAGAAATGAAGTAAACATTCCTTCTATATCAATACAAGTTCGGCAGATTTCCTGCCGACCGTTTACAAAAAAAAAACGAAATGAAGTGAACAGAACATATTAATTTGCAGCTTTCATGATGCCTAGATAACAGTATGTATCAATGCTTAGCTCTTAGCTGCCAAAGCACAAATAAGAATACAAATCTACATGATCCTTGTGTTTGAGATGCAGTCGGATAGCATAGCGATCGGCCAATCGTACCTTTAGGTAGCCGGGTGATCTGATCGGAGCCCGGGATCTGGAAAAGCGAGAAGCGCCACGCGGCAAGGCGAGCGTCACCGGCGACGGAGCGGAGACCGCCAGAGGCACGTCAGGAAGAAAGAACTGGGCCGCGAAGGCACGAGGAGGGTCGCCGCCTCGGCTGAATCACCGTTCGTTTCGTCGGCCGTTGGTCGAGGGAATACCACCGGGAAGGCCTAGCCTAGCCTAAGGCCGCCGCACACCGCTGGCGCGCCCTTCCAGTGCCGGCGGGGGCGGCAATGGCGATGGCGGGTGGCCGAGCAGAGAGAGAAAGATACGGGAACAGGAGGGCGTCAGGGTCCGGGATACCGAACAGGGAAAGGGAAGCTCAATGAGAGAGCGGCGCGCCGGCAAAAGCGATGGCAATTGGCAACAGGGAGCACGGGCACGGCCGCGGGGGAAGGTGGCAGGCGCGGACCCCGCGCGCCAGGGACCAACCCCCCCTGGCGGTGGCAACGGGCACGTGCGTCCACGCCGCCCGCGGGAGCCGGGAGGGAGGAGATGAGAGGACAGGACAGTGGGGATCGGCGTGGGTGGTGGGGTTGTTTTCCCGCGTGTTTGGTCTGGCCTCCGAGGCATGGCGGTGGCCGGTGGGTGACTGGGTGGGGTGGGTGGGGTTGGGGGATCCGCCGACTTGACCATCAGGGCTTTTTAGTTTCATTTTTTTTGCAAAATAAATACCTTAGTATTTTTATTTGTATATTTAACAAATATTGTCTAATTATAAACTAATTAGATTTAAAAAATTTGTCTCGTAAATTATAAATAAATTATATAATTAGTTATTTTTTATTTATATTTAATGCTCCATATATATACTATAAGATTCGATATGACGAGAAATCTGAAAAATTTTGTAAATTTTTTTAGAAATTAAACAAGACCCTGATGTAGTTACGGCTGGCTGCTTTTTCGGATCAGGAGGAATTCAGTGGTGGGTGGATCCTGGACGGCGCCGAAAAGCTTCTTTCGCCTCTCATCTCTCATCTTTTGGCCGCCGGCTCGCCGCCGGTGTCGTGTGGTGGTGCGGCGGATGATGATGGCCACAGCTAAGATCAGTAGTCGATGCACCGGCTTTAGGAAGGCACATCAAGAGCTTAGACTCAAAAAGTCCGCTTTGTGGTTTGCCGCTCTGATCCAGCTGCAGATTAGTGGTAGTATGGTCACGCAACAAGGCCAGGCTGGAAAGCCATGCCACTCGGAGTGTTTTTTTTTTTTTTTTTTGCATCATGAAGCCCAGTTTCCCGTGTTTCAATACTGTGGCCTTGTGAGAACCGTGCCAGAATCTCTGGACATCGTGTCGATCGGGTCACAGAATTGTGATGTCGACATTGATTCATGGTATTTGCACAATGTCTGGGTTGCCTAGGACAAAACACGTACGTAGGAGAAACCTGAAACACACATTTTGTAGACGATTAGGCGCATGTATCGCCGTATATTAAAGCGAAAAGTAACGGAAGGGGAGGAGAGGGAATTGAACCGAATCTCGGGGCATCACGGTGCGGGGCGCAAGCGAACGGTTGGAAATGCTATGCGGAGTTGGACACTGGGACCGGACGAGCCACGCTCGCAGTCCCTGATCATGTTTCGTTGTTTGATTTGAACACAAATGCCACAAATGTCTCAGAAAATGCCATCCATTCCTTACAGGTCTCAGAACACAAAAATAAGGTCCATGGTCTTGCACACTCTTTCGAACTAAAGATTTGCAAAACACAACTTAGAGGAATAGAAAAAAAAATAGAAATGAAATATCATAACCCTTCAAATCCTACGGGATTTCACAACAAACAAAAATTTAGAGAGATGCATTGAAAGCAATGTAGGAAAAACATAGGGAATAAAATATTGTGTTTAATTTGATCCAAAATTCCTTTAGGTCCTTTTGATCGTGAGAATTTTTCCATTTCTAGTTTTTTTTCTCTGTGAAATTCATGCGCTCCAGAAAAAGTGTAGATGGTTCAATCCATATGAAGTTCAAAAGGATTTGTTCGGAAGCGTTCTTTGTTCTTAAGAACATCATAGTGTTTTTTCCTATAGAAATTGAACCCTTTTTAAGTCCCTATGTTTTTTTGGTCCATTTCAAGGGGGCTAAATAATTTTTTTAAAAAAGAGGTGTGCCGCGCGGGGCTGGGAGGGGGATGTTGAATGGAATAAAAGGTTTTAGTATTTATTATGATTTCTCTAATATTTATGATGCTTTATGAGTATTCTTTCTCTTCCAAATTGTGTATAGCAAAATTTAGACATAGATATATATAAATGTATAGCAAAATTTATGTATCTAGAAAAAATAAAATATTTTATAATTCGGAATGAAGATAGTATATGTTTTTATACTGAACCTATTTGGATAATGTCGATACTCCTTTCTATAAATTTAACCAAACTTAGAAAGTTGATTTTATTTAGATCTAGAATGTCACCTTATACGAATGTTATACCTCGAATGCAAATATCTGGAGCATCCGATTTGAATATTATCAGATCACTGACATTCTGACAATTAGCCAACGAGGCGATGATACCGAACAGTGCGATCAATTTCATACCGCTAATTAGGCCTTGTTTAGCTACACTCAAAAACCGAAAACTTTACAAGATTCCCCATCACATCGAATCTTGCGACATATGTATGGAACATTAAACATAGATAAAAAAGATAACTAATTACACAGTTTACCTGTAAATCACGAGACGAATCTTTTAAGCCTAGTTGCTCTATGATTGGATAATGTTTGTCAAATAAAAACAAAAGTGCTATAGTGTCAAAATCCAAAAAGTTTTTTTTATCTAAACAAGGCCTTAAACGAACCACAACACCGATTAGTTACTCTCTTCTGAACATACTTCTCTGAATCTCTGACCTATACCAGGGTACCACCAATGCTAATGTCTTAACAATGATGCAATATGCGCTACTCGCAACATAAATCAGTAGCCAGAATTAGAACTAAACAATTGCAGCAGCCATTAACTCTTAACAGCAACATCGCTACGTGCCTACGTATACTGGGCAAACGTCGCACAATCAGCACTTCAGCAGGGACAACACGGAGGGAGCGATCACAGTTTCGTCTGGACGATCGAGGTCGAGGCGCACGGGCGGCGGCGGCGGCGGTGGTCGGAGTGCGGTGCTGGGATCAGGTGGGGGGCATGACGTGGTACCGGTCGTTGACGCGGCGCGCGTAGAGGTAGGCGGCGAGCGCGACGTCGATGGCGGCCACGGTGGTGACCGTCGCGGCGAGGACCGCCACGCGCACCTTGCCCCAGAAGGTGGCGCGACGGAGGCGGCGGGCGGTGGTGGCCGTGGGGGTGAGCTCGGCGTTCGCGGCCTCGGCGAGCGCCGTGAGGAGGCGCTTGGAGCGCGGGCTGAGGCCGGTGGCGGCATGCAGCTCGGACATGACGAACTTGATTTGTTCCGGGAGAGATGCGTCGCTGTCGGCGGTGGAGTCGGCGGGCGCGGCGACCTGTGGATTCACAAACAGGAGTTGATAGATTTTTTAAAATTTTCCATTATAATCACTCAAAAAGGACAGAAACAGAGGATTAATCACTCAAAAAGAACAAAAACAGAAGATTAATCACTCAAAAGGGGGTTAATCCCTCATCCCATCGCTTCCAAAATTCCGGTGCCACTCTCAAAACTCGGAGTCTCGAACGTAGAACTGGAGAAGGAACTGAAATTCAAATGCCGACATTCCAAATCCGAACAGAGACCCTCGGATGAGGTCCCGCATTCAAAACTCCACGAACTAGATGACTGCAGATCTGAAAACGGACGCTAGAACTGCATTCCCGTCGGAAACTGGCAAGGCACCAATTAGGACCTGTATCAAAAGGTTTCAGGTCGATTTCCCAAATTTGAAACGCTAAACTCGAGAACAAATTCGTAGAACAGATCAAACGGAAAACCAAAATACGACCCGCATCCAAAATTCGCATGCACACTAACCAACATTCAGAAGCAATTCGAATTGAAACGAGTCAATATCACAACCTCGGTGACACATGAGTCGGTGGAAGCTATCACCGCGTCATCCGGAGCAGCGAAGATGATGGAACTCAAATTCAAATGGTACAAGGACCACGAATATTGCAGTAGCACCGATCAAACGGAAAAATAAATACGACCCGCATCCGAAATTCGTATACAGCACACTAACCAAACATTCAGAGCAATTCGAATTGAAACGAGTCGATATCCCAATTCCCAACCTCGGTGACAGAGGAGTCGGCGGAAGTTATCACCGCGTCATCCGGAGCAGCGAAGATGACGGAGGAGGAGGAGGAGGAGGAGTCGCCGGAGACTTCAGGGTCTGGCAGGTCCAGCGGAAGTGCGAGGCCGTCCTCCAGCACGTCATCCAGCGGCGGCGTGGGGGCTGCGGTAGCAGGGAGGATGGTGTCGCCGTCGTAGTCCAGGCACTTGCGCACCACCTGATCAGCACAGGAAGAGGACGAGGCCGAGTTAGTAGGTGAGATACGGCTGCGAGGGGGTGAGAGAGAAGGTGGGCTATAAGCGTATTGCTCGTTGGGGTTATTACCTTGGTGCTGGAGGCGAGGTCCCGTGGGACGGCGCTGGCGACCGCGAGCTTCGCTGCGGCGGAGCGGGCGCCAGCGGTGGAGGAGCGAAGGGAGGAAGGGCGCGGCGTCTGGAAGCCAGCGGTGGGTTTCGTCATGGCGGAGTGCTTTGGAATTGGGCGGGACTCGACTCTAGCAACCGAGCGTTTGATTTTGACCGGGGCGGTGTGGGGAATTATTTACAGATGGCTGCCTTTATAGATAGAGGGGAAGAGGTTCGGAGATGGATGGAAGCAGGAGTGCAGGACCCACGTATCTGTTTCTCTCTCTTTTTTTTTTTGTATCCACGTCTCTTTTTAACTCTTCTGGGTATTATAATCTGGTAAATCGTCATAAACTTGTGGTAAACAACACATTTTTTATTCTGAAATGCTAAACAACTCTAGCACCTTGCCTTCTTAACTGAGTAACTGACTCGCGCATAAACTCGAATTTTACCAAAGCACTTTTATTGGTTTGCCAAGTTTCGTAAAGCATCAGTTATGTTTTTTTAGAGAATTTACACCGTTGTCAAAATATGGACTATTTCTACCTGACACGTTTTCCCTGTTTCTCCCACCAGATTCCTTGTTATGTTTTTTTAAGAGAATTTACGCCATTGTCAAAATATGGACTATTTTTACCTGATACATTCTCCCTGTTTCTCCCACCAGATTCCTTCATCTTTTCTTGTTTTTTCTTGTGTCTATTTTCTATTGTTTTCACTTGACGTGCTGGCCCATACATACCGTGTAGTGAAAAATTGTACAAAATGGCTACAATCCAGAGTCAAATTAGTTTTGCTCCCTAGTTTGTGAATTCAAGGTATATAAATACTTGTACATTTCAATACAATAGAGGCATAGAGCACAAACTTGTGCAAAGGGAATGCTCGGCTGCACTTCTACTCTAGAGCTAAGGCTACAGCAAGTACTACCGATCATAGCAAAAACTCATAGCCCAGATCTTATCTTAGAAAATTCAAAAGAAAAAAATGTTAACAGATTCGTAGACAATCGGAGCTGCAATCGAACCAAAACAGAACAAAACCTATAAAAAGGGTCCGATATCAACTGGGTTACAAAACGCAGTAATGTGTCTTACTTCTCAGTCACTAGAGCAGAGCATCAATTCACAGCACAACATAGCACAAACTAAATTGAATATGAGTTGTTGAACTTGAATCCAATTATCAAAAAGTGTGACTTATTGGATAATCTAAATTTCAATCAGTTGCTTATCAAGGAGACAGACACAGTGGTCGTAAGGCTTTCGATTGGACCATCTTTTTTTGAATGAGATGATGCAAGAAACCATATGTGTGAGTACATTTCATTTCTCTAGAAAAACCTAATTGCCTATTTCCTGCACATACAAAAAAAACCTAGCGCAGCGAAAGAGGGCAAGAATCACTCCAAAGAATAGGAAGAGAAAAGAAAAACACCTACTTACATCTGTATAACACCTCTACACCATAAGCACTCCAAAACCACGTGGACTGGATCCATCATCTGTACACAAACTCATCAGACTGTATGATCCTAAGAAGTTCTCGCAGGTTACCAAACACGTGCCTTCCACAGCTCTCTGCTCCAACATAGTTCAGAAGCTGCTCCGTATCCTAATCATCCACGTGAAAAATGGAAGTAACAGTCTCAGATTTTGCACATCCAAGACCAGATCAAACAGCATTGCGTCAGAAAAATAGCAGCTATGGTACAGGATTCACTGGGGAATACACACCTTGTGCAACAAATAAATGGCATAGGAGGCACTAGTGGAGTCGTCTTCTTGGGATTCCAGGAAAAGGGGGTACTCTGTTAGTTGTGATTTGGTGTTCCTGGTACTTGCTAAACCAGCCGATGCTGTATCAGCTGAAGGCAAGCGATCACTCACATAAGATCGGGATCCTCCAAAGCGCAAGGGATATCGGAGGGGAACATCAAGATAGCAAGCTATGAGCAAGACTGCCTACAAACAAATAAATAAGCAAGAAGTGATTCTGAGTTTCTAACCCTTGTGATCGCATTAAGTATCACGAATAGGCAGAAACAATTGTACTCCTATCATTGTTTATGCTTTATGGATACTTAATGCTGTGATTTGCAACAGCCCAAAACTTTAGACTACAATACTCAAGTTGTAACATTGCAAATTAATATATGAAAACTGAATTATCTTAAATTGATCTTTTCTACAATCAGTGATATATTTTATAGCATATTCTGCTTCTAAAGCAATATAAGGTTTGATAGTGAAAATTATTGTTTTATATTTTATCCTTTCAGCATGAGCATGACAACCAAGGGCCCCTTTGGATTGCAGGATTTTTTTTCCTCCTGTGAAATTAAACTGATTCCTGTGAAATTCTTACATGATTCCTATGAAATTCCTGCATTCCAAATGTAGCCTAAGTAGGGATGTTTATACTGCACAGAAGAAATACCTCATAGGAAAAACTTACATGTGCTGCGTATCCCAGAACAGCTGCGGACCTCTGAAGCTCCTTGTTCCTGTAACTTTTCTGCTTCATTTTATGCTTCATAATGTCCCAGCCAAAGAATGTCCAGCCACATGCTTGTGGAGATTTGATAATGGTGGGTAAATGTGTTCCGTTTCCACCTGAAAACGTTCCATTTTCCTCTGGAAGTGTTCCATGCTCCCCTGAAATTGTTCTGCCATCTCATAAAATGGTTTGAAAAGGCGATTTAGGAATCATTACCCCTCATTCTAAATTTCTCTTGTAGTATGCACCATGAAGACGTTTAACATAGATCCTTAAACAGGAATGTCACAAGCAAAATTGTATAAGAACTGAGATGCAATTTTGAATGAGGAGCTCTTTGGAATGCATAACACAGGAATTAAGGTTGGTTGCTAATTTCAATCCTGATTCCTACATGAATTTATAATTCAAGAAAAATTCCAACAAAACAATTGGATACAACATGAGAATTTAAGGAGAGAGAGATAGAAACAGAAGTTCGACCTCACATTAATTTTCTCCAAAATTCTATGGACTGAGCCATTGCATAGGAAATTTATGTTTTGTAGGATTTTAGGATGTCCAATCATTTGTTCCGAAGGGACACATAGGAAAAAAGTTCTTATAGGACTCATATTCGACAAAATTCCTCCACCCAGCAGGAGCTGTTCAGTTATCCCAATCTTTGGGGTGCAGAGAGCCATGCCTCCAATTAGAATAGCATATCAGACACTGAACTAGATTACCAACAAAGGCATGGATGCCAAGGTGGTCAGAGCAGAAAATCAGAGATGAGGTATTCGTCATGGACTAGAAATGTAAACACTTCCATTCTTCAATTGGCATGAATAATATATCGATTAACACTATCCACAAGGAAATATATTGCATTATTGCTCACTTCAAAAGCTAATAACAGACTGAGGCTACTGAATAAAGTTGGTAATACAGCTTATCATGTGTCAGAAGGCGAAGAAACTATTTGGTTATAATATTTTTTTTTAATCTCTCAAAGAGGCATGCACACTAAAATCATGCATGTACCATAAAAGATAAAACATTGTTCTTGAAGAGAGGCATGGCAGTAATGGATTCTCACCATTAGTATCATCACAAGGGTTTTCTGCATGCCTTGGAAGATCATGGAAGACTTTCACAGGATACAAACCAGCAACATGGCTAACCATGCACTGCTGCCTCGTCCTAAGCAGCCTCTGCAGATCCTTAAGTCTGAATTTGTCTCCCGACAATGCCTCCTTGGCTTCCTGCAATCAGCAGACGCTTTAATGGATAAAATGCAGCTACCCACGATGGCTCAATCCAATCTCGCAGCATTTTGCGTCGCGCAGACGCATTGCTCATATTACCTGCACTCGCTGGTGCGCGGTGGTGAGGGCCCTCGACAGCGGCAGCACCCGCTCGATCTGCTCCTGCAGCAGCTCCTTCCCCCGCTCCACCCCATCGAGCGCCCGACTCCTGCCGATGACGGCCGCCTCCAAACGCGCTTGCTGGAGGTCCACCCTCTGCCTCAGCTCGTCCAGTTCCTCCGCCTGGCGCAGTGCCTCCCTCCTCACCTACCCGAGCGCCAAACCACATGAACAATAATAAATAAATCGAACCACGTCGTGGCAGAAGCAGGGGCGATTGGCTCAAGCCATTTGCGGGCGCGGCACGGACGCACCTGGAGCGCGGCCTCGATGCGGCGGGCCAGGATCGCCCGTTCCTCGGCCGCGGCCGCCAGCTCCGCGGCCTTACCGCGCAGCTCCCGCCACGCGACCGCCGCCGCCGCCTCCTCCTCGTCCTCCGCCACCACCGCGGCACCCGGACCGGGCGCGCGCGGGTTCCCCACCCGAACCGCCGGACTCATCGCGGCCCTACTGTCGCAGCGGATGATGACGCGTGGCGGAGGAGGGGAAGAGAACAGGCGGCGGCGGCGGCGGCGGCCATGGCCGGTGACGGCTGCGTCCGTCGAGACCGAGGCTCGCCCAGCGCCAACTCAGAAAGCGGAACGGAAACAGTAGTCGGAAAAGCGAAAATCGGTGGTGGCGTCACGGCGCGTTGCGGTCTTGCGGAGGGCGCAAGCGAGTGGTTGGAGAACGTGACTGCGATGCGATGCCGATGCGTGGGACGTGGGTTTGCCGGCCGGTTCGAGAGTTTGTCTCGGCGACGCAACGCGACGCGGACGCGGGGGAACGGGACGGGACGGCGCCTAGGGGCGCAGAGGGCCGGCCGCGGACGAGCTGGCCAGGCCCAGTCCAGGCCGCGGGTCCGGCCGGGGCCGGGGCCGGGGCGGGACTCGTGTACGCACGCGCGGGGACCGCGGGTCTCGCAGTTATGACCATATGATGTGCCGGACAGTGTTCTGCCAGAATGCTTCTCGTGGCTGGCTGGGGACGATGCACGCTCGTCGGCAACCATGAATCCATGATGATGCTGCATGCCAGATGGCCAGGTGATGTGAGAGGGACGCGCGTGCCCGGCTGCGTCGACGTCGACGCCGACGACAACGCTGCCGGAGATGCGGATTTCCCCCCTCGTACATTCGGATATCGCTTTCAGCTAAATCTACACGGGCAACCGCTTGACCGTCACAGGAGAAGCCGCGGCGGTACTGGGACACAGTCACACAGCCAAACCGGAGAAGCATCAGAAGGCAGAAGCTGTCTGGCTCCCACGAGGTCACCAGCTGCACCTCTCGCATCAGATTCCATTCGCTGGCGCCCACAATGAAACCTGGTTCCGAATTGTATTGTATCAACTGCATCCTTACTCAGCATACACCTGAACATTTCTAAACACAGGCCACAATGCACCACACGAAACGGGCAAGGGAAGCAGAAAATTTCGAGTCCAAAGCAACATGATCCTAAACCAGGTTAATTTACATGACCAGATCCAAGGAGTCACAACTAACAACCAGGTGTCCAGCGCAAACAGGGCTGATAACAAGTCTACAAATGGCAGTGCAATTGGTGGACAAGATTAACAGAAGCAATACATCTATCCACGCCCCCATAAACATCTGAGCAAATGGTGGGAAAACCACCACCATGCAGTGCAGGGGACAGAAATTCTACAGTTCGGCGACTTACTGTCTTCACAGTACACATGGCAATTGGCATCATCTATTATATCATCCGGAGACTAAATTTGCTCTCATAGAAAGGATCTGTAAAAGAAATAATAATACACCAGAGTAAGATGTCAGACAGATTTCACCCACCAACAAATTGTACAAGTTAAAACTTGAACATAGTAGTGTAATGCTGCGCAAAGAACAGACAACATGTGCAGCAATTTCCACTGAAATAGTTTAAAACATCACTCCCCCTACATGCCCATCTCCAAAATTAACTTATTCAATACAAACATAAAAGCAAAAATGGTGCTCAGGGAAGATAAATGCTTGATTCTGTGCCAAAAGACATCATTTCATGAATGACAGCTATAATGAGTCAGAAAACTACTTTAGGGAGCAACATGTTGTATACAATCAGCATTTGCGGTGTACCATGCAGGGTGGCTTTGTTTCAGGAACAAAATACACATGGAAACTTCCAAACTTGTTCTTCTCAGCTTACTCAACATGAAACCTACAGAAATATTCTGACATACTCTCTCCAACCCAAAATAAGTGCACTTCAAGCTACAGTGCTTGGTCGATCCATTTTTTAACATTTATGATATACTCCCTCCATTCCAAATTATAAGACGTTTTGGCTTTTCTAGATTCATAGTTTTTGCTTCGGCACCTAGATATACATTATGTCTAGATACATAGTAAAAACTATGTTCTATAAATGTCAAAATGTCTTATAATTTGGGACAGAGGCAGTATCAAATAAGTATCATCAGATTCATCATCGAGTACATTTTCATACTTTACCTATTTGAAATCATGATTTTTGATACTACTATCTGTACCTATTTGAAATCAGAATGGTTGATACTACTGTCTATATATTTAGTCAAATTTAAATAGTTTGGCTTTAACCAAATCTAAAGTTGCACCCTTTTCAGATAGATTATGATAAATCAAAAGGGTGAAGATACATGCAAATATTTATTTTTTAAAAAAAATTCATGCTTTTGTTTCTTCTAACATGCTTTGAGTTTCATGCTGATTTTTTTAATAAAGAAAAGAGGTGCTACAAGCCTACAACACTCCATAAACTACAAAATGATATATTTATTTCTAAACATTTCCATGTCATGATTAAACAGTATAAAGGCAGATTCCACTTTATATCTTGCTCATTTAGTTCATAAAAAGGAATAAACACATGTGATAAAAAAAAATAAACCAATCTGGAAAAGAACCTACCTAGCAGAAAGTTATTTGCATGATTAACCACAGAGAGCAAGTCTTCAAACCCATCAAAATAATCCCCGGCAGTTTTGTGATCCACACATGCAGTTCTTCGTTCTACGAGAACCTGGACCACTAGATTCAGCTCCAGCAACACCATAGTCATAAGTCAGTTCTGTCATTGGTGGAATATGTTTCAGCGCAAAGAACATTATATGTGGGTGTCCATCATCTCCATGATCATATTGAACTGGTTGCCAGAAGACATTGGGTGAGCAACTGTGGTTCATGAAACGAGAGACATTTCCCATGTTTTTTGCACTTATCTTGATAGGCAGTGGCTCAAATTCATCAGACGATACATATGTGCTTTCTTCACCTATCATTTCAGGTCCACAATTCCATTTTAAAGTTTTCTCACCAGGGCATACAGTTTGAAAAATGTAATCATCTTCGCAATCATTCAAATTAACTCTGAGCTCATCAATGACCTCACCAGCATACTCACATATAAATGAACCAGCACGAACAGGTTCCCAGCAGCGAAGACCCCAGCCTCGATTGGTAGTCCTGAAGACCTCAAAATGTAGCCTGGACCCTTTTTGGGTCACTTTGTTCCGGCAATTTATAGAACAGTTGCAAGATTCACCACATTCATAGATAATCGGTTTGCGGCATGACAACAATCCTAATGAACTGTAGGGTAAATCACCTCCATTATGCTGTCCACAAGCACAACTGGCATCACCAGGCAGGCAAACACTCTGGCATCCACAGCCCTGCAACTTTTTCATAGAACTGAGAGGCCTCGAGTATTTGACCTGATTAGTATAGGTGAATTCTCCAGGTCCTTTCTCATGGTCTACGTCATTGACAACACAAACTGGCAAAGCTTCAGCCTTAGATGACAGATCAGCTAGTAGAACCCTGCCTCTGGTAGCAGGATTATCTATCCATCTCTGAGTCATCTTCCATAATGCAGCTCCATCACGCTGTCCAGGTTCCCGCAGCAGCTTGTATTTGAAGCAATTGATACCAGACCTTGTTTTCTCCTTCCAGGACTCATGAATCTTGTAGAGGCCATCATATATGTAAATTTTCCCAGTTAGGCAAAATGGATCCTTGAAGCCACGTACAACCCTTATCACATTCTTCCTATGCAAACTCCTCTCAAGAGCTAGGTTACCCCTCTCAAGCTTCTGGTCATGCCTCTCCTCAGTATTCCTACTATTTCCCCCTTGACCACTGTACACCAGCACATCTGTGTCATCATCCTCATTCTCATAACCTCCTGCAGAGACGATACATATGGCTACAGATTCCTCATCATTTCCAAATTTAGTAGTCATGTAATCAATGCCTCCCATACTAGGTGCATGCAATCCAAGGACACACAGCTCCATCCTGAAATAGAAAATATCCCCTATTTCAACTCCAGGGACAGTTCCTACTCTCTTGCCCGTATTCGCCCTGATGTTACTGGCCATCATGATGGCACCAGCCTTCAGGTCAGCACGTCTGCTAGCGTCCTGTGTTTCATCCATCTGCAGATGTCTTCGCCGGAGTGCCTCAAAGGCCATGTGAACAGATTCCACAATCTCCCTGGGATCGGATGAAGATGACAGAAAGGCAAGCTCTTTGCCAGCAACAAAATTCTTGTATGTGGGCTTAGGGCGCTTTACCTTACCATTTGGGCCATTACGACCAGAACCAAGAGGACGGCCTCTCTTACGCTTGGTTACCAAAGTTTGGTTACCCGAGTAAAGCTCATCATCACCAAGTGATATGCCTGTCCTTGTCTTGTATGCAGAGATAGGAGTGGCATCAATGGCCCCATTAGCACTGGTGCCTGTGTAAGAAACACCATTTGCAGTGGCACTGAAAGTAGTGAACGATCCAAAGGCGGGAAGGTTCCCTGCACCAAACCCTGCTGGAAATTGACCAACTGGAGTGACACAGACCAATGGTGGTGTACTTGATTGATTAACATTGACTCCCATGGGGGCAGGGAACATTGGAGCTAAAGACCTTAATGGCTTGGCATCCAGGAGCACCTGATTAGGATCAGGTACGAAATTCGAGGCCCTGTACATCTTAAATGTATAGAAAATTCCTGCCAAAGAATGCAAAATCTTAGTGAACATAAGACAACGAAAATCCTTGATGGAGTAAGCAAAGACTCCTCAACAGGTTGGCGTAAACAAAATTAACCCTTGAGCTGCATCCCAGGGAAAAAATGTGTGCTACTGTCATCAGCACATGAGCTTCAAGCACTATTTTACAGTCCAGCATCCTTTGTCAACCTACTACTTTGCATAGTTTCTCAGTGCATGATGTGTTGGCAAAGTATACTTTTAAACCAAAAATTTGCCAAATTAAAAAACTTGAAAATTCCAATATAATTGTTGGATTTTTTTAGAGCTCCTTACTACAATCGTTGTTTTCTATCATAAGTCAATAGACTGTTAATTGATTATCACAAACTCTATGTAATACAAAACTATTAGCCATTATGATCACATAACCCATAACCATGCCAAAACCAGACACATACAAGCAAACCTCATGCCCTTGTAGCCTTGCACTATTCAATACGAATACTCCTGATTCCTACCATCACGCCAACCAAACCAACAAAACCAATAAGTGGGAGCAGCAATGGGAAGTTCCCAATATAGAACTATTAGTGAATTCAATGTGGTTATGGTCTTATGGACTGTGGTCTCCCACTGGAAGGCATGTTCATTGTTTGGTTCCAAACCGTTCAACCCACCAAATCAACTTGGACCAAACCGCAATACAGGTTTCAAATGGGATGGATTAACCCGTCCAGAAAACCATTGAACCCATCAACATCACACGCTACACCATGGGCGCTCATGGTCCATCGGCTGCACGGTGCTGCTCATCAATAAAGCCATGTGGCGAGACCTCACCGCCTTCCAGATCAGCATCCTTCTAGCACTGCAGCACCGCGGCCTTGACATATTTGGCTTCAATGAGAAGGCTAACGGCACCATGATCTTCAACGTTTCCGTGCTCTTGGAGGTGTTCAATGAGTTCAACGAACGGGAGATCAAGCAGAGGAACGTCTTCGCCGGCATGCTCTGGAACAAGATGTTCCCCGGCAACATTGCCGTGTTGAGGTGTGAAAAGGTGTGCCAGCGCTTGGCGGCGAGGAAGGTCCTGAACACGGCCCTCAGCCACATCTTCTGGTCAAGCACCGAGGGCTCGCAGCACGTGGGCCACAACGGCGTTCACGGAGGCCGCGGCGGTGAGGGAGAGCATGCCATGGAATGGAAGAGAAGGGTTTTGGGTGCTCGGTTTCAGATCAGATCCGAATACAAAATAGCTAGGGTTTGGGTGCTCGGTTTCGCACAGCAGGAACGGAAGAGAAGGGGTGCGCGTACCTCCTGGGTGCTCGTTGCCGGCGAAGGTCACGAAGATGGGGAAGCCGGCAGGTAGGGCGGCGGCGGCCGCCCAGTCGTCGCCACCGGACAGGCACGCACAAGACAAAGGGGGAGAAAGAGAGAGGAATGCGGGGGGCACTTGGTCGAGCTTCTGGTCTTCTGGAGAACAAAAAATGGCCGCAGGGTCAAGGTTCCGGTCCGGGGCCACTGCTCTTTTTTTATTATTATTATTACGTCACTGCTCATTTATTAGACCTGAAAAATACGATCTCTGTCAAAAAAAAACGACCATTCCCAGCCACGATATTTGTGTATAGGACCACATAATTGATGTATAAATATCTTTATTTTTTCATAAAATTCAGCTAACAAATACTAGTCTACAAAAGTGCTCCACTATATATTGATTAAAAAAAATCGCTTGTCTACTCGTACCATCGTCTTGTTTCTCTTCTTTGACGCTTCTCTTGCTTGATCTACGCCGTTCAAATAGGGTTACTGGGGGAGGACAAGTCCAACAGTACTAAAAGAGTTATGTTCTATTATTAAGTAAAGAGAAAAGATAAGATAACTACTTGTGAAAAGCTAAACTCGTATCTATATATAATATACAATACATATAGGTTTTCTATTTTCTATACCTAATATATTGTTTTTATTTTTCAAAAAAACTATACTCCCTCTATACTATAAATAAAATTTTTTAGGGGTTTGGAATCTTTGCACAAATAAAACCAGGAGTTAAGGGGCATTCGTGTTTCTTGTGCGCGCACGCCGAGGGAAAATTCACAAAACTTGGGCTTCATCCAAAAACTAAAAACTTTTCAAGATTTTCCGTCATATCGAATATTGTGACACATGCATTCAGCATTAAATATAAATGAAAATAAAAACTAATTGTACAGTTTGTCTGTAAATCATGAGACGGATTTTTTAAGACTAGTTACTCCATAATTGGACAATATTTGTCAAATAAAAACGAAAGTGATATAGTGTCGAAATTCAAAAAAAAAGATCTAAACTTGATCTCTCGCCTTGGGCTTGGATGCACTAACCACTCCAGCTGTCAACTTTTGTTGCATGTATCATACCTACAACCCTATTTGATATGGAAAAAAGAAAAAATGCACCCTAATGAGAGTCTGTTTGGTTTGCCTCCTCATAAAGTTTAGTTAGCCCATGTTTGGTTTGGATGACTTAAAAAGGCCTTTTAGTCCATTTTAGTTAGGATGTTTAGGTGAAAAGTGACTAAAAGGTGAGGTTTAGTCTCATTTAGCAACAATTTGTTGACTAGTGGATTAAAGGTCATTTAGTCACATATAGTCATTGTGTTTGGGTGAAAAGTTACTAAATAGGACTAGATTTAGGTGACTAATGAGGGGTGAACTAAACAGGCCCCTTAATCACACTTGGTATGCTAAATTCTGTCTACAACAATCTTAATTATTAGTATGGAGGGAGTATAGCTAGCAAGTTGATCTCTGCTGCTGAGGATGCTCAGATGATGTCTAAAGTATTTTTTTCTAGCCTCTCCCCACGAAAAAGCACTCTCTTTGTACCACATGTTCACAATTACAGCACAGGTTGACAAGGGGACCTCTAGGCCAGGAGAGCAACGAGTTCACAACACAGGATGACGAGGCACCAGCCTTAAGAATTGCCTGAAGTCCGTAACAAAATCAAAGGTGATTTGGGCTCTTTCTCTCTGACGTGGACGGTGGACTGGACGATAGTCCCACCATTACCTTCTGGTGCTGACTGTTTGATTCGTCACACACAGCTCTCCACCTCAAAAGCTTCGTGATGTAGAAGGAACAAGGGTTAGCACAGGAGCCACAGTCCACACAGCTAGTCAGCTACAGAGAAGGGAGACTCGAAACTTGCACCGTAGATTATGCTATGGAATTGTACCTGTAGCATGAAAGTTAAGGTCAGCTTTCAACCAAGGGTGTTTGGTTGGAGTTATTAAAGTTTAACAGATATGGTAACTCTTTCGTTTTATTTAGTAATTAGTGTCTAATTATACATTAATTAGACTCAAAAGATCCTTTTTGCAAATTAATTTCTAGCTATGTTTTTAGTTTTATAAATAGTGTATATTAATACTTTATATATGTATTTAAATATTTGATATGGCGGAATTAAAAACCAAACAAGGCCTAAAGTTCTCTCTGGAATCGGAATCTTTTGAGAGGACTGCCACTAGTGCCAGCCAACTTGAGAGACGACAAATCTACATCACAAGAATCTGTGCCAAAAAAAAACAACTCTTGAGTGCGAGCACTATCATTGTAGAATGTATTGCCAACATGTAGGAGATTTCAGTGGATTCAAAAAATAAATAGCCTGTTAGTCAGCTATTTAATAATATTTTTTTCACAATAAATCAGTGAGTACTACCTTCAGCCATGACTTATCAGCTAAGTGAATAAGTTCGAAAATATCTCGACCAAAATCTTCGTTAACATGGATACGAAGTATTATAAACTAGCAATGTAGAGTGTTCTATGGGCAAATATGTAGTCATTTCTATTCCCTGGAAGAGGGGAAAACACTGTAACCATCAACTAATAAGAACAACTGGCATATTTACCCCAAGTCAAACTTTTTTCTCAACCGTGCCTTGAGGCACGTTTTTCATTAAGAAGAATCAGAGTTGTAAACAACAATGGTAATTGGAAGTTACCGCCGAGGGAGAAACGAACAAGTGAAGTAAAGCAACTGAAACAGAAAAGAAAAGGAGAAGCAAACCGCTAACACAGCCATCAAAAGCACAAAGCTCTAACAACGTCCTTAGGCGACGGAAACCAGACAAGCCCGACTGCAGCGCCTCCTCCCTACTCGCGGCGATGCACTGAGTTCGGCCATTTTTTTCCTTCCACAGCATCGACCCCACCAGCAGTACCAGAGAATCAAAACCGCGGCGATACTGCTTGCCCACCTGCTTCCTAGCGACAAAGCAGCCAGCCCAAAGACTCGAAGCAAGTCGATCAAGGGAGAAAACGAAACTACTAGCATCTTTGCAGCAAGTCATCACAGAACTGACAAGCTTTCAGTTCGTTCCTTTGCATCAAGTCTTTACTGGACTGAAAAGCACATCTAATGGCAAAAGATTCAAGACATACACCTTTGAAACATGAACAACGCCTTCCCTGCAGTTTAGCTCAGACAGCTTCAGTTTTTTCTATCTCCTTTTAAGCCAATGTCCCCAGCATTCATATTGATCAGAACCACTTGAATAACACAGGCAATTAGCTAGTGCTAATGATTCAATCATTATGCACATTCAGTCAGTGTCATCAATTTCCATCTCTTCCTATCTCCATTAAATGGTTTTCTATGCGAATTCAGTCTTTTTTAAAAAGTTGTTCATCCATTTAAAAAACAGCATGAGGGCGACTGACTTGGCCAGAAAGAGGTTAAACTCGACCATAATTCTTGGGCATGGATGACATGGAGTTTTTTCATAGTATATGATTTAGAGTCATAAGTTTTGATATTATTTTTCTATAAATTTAGGGAGTGCTTGTATCCAAATGCTAAAATTAGCACATCTTGCGATGATGGGCTAAACATGAGCAGATGAGCTAATTATGGTCTAATACGAGCCAGTGAACTTTGGCCACCAATTATTCTCCAATAACTTTTATTACCCATAAATTAATTAACCATGTTTAGTCCTTTTATTTGGCACCCAAAACCCAGGACTAGTGAGCCGAACACTCCATGAGTCAAAGTTGAAAATTATGTTGAGAATCTAGACCTTGAATTATGTTCCTTCATAGATGGAGGACCTCAATGCCATTTGAGCAGTTGACTATAGGGTCTGTTTGGTTCGCAACCTAGCAAGTAAGTTCCTGACCGTTAGACACTTAACATTGATAGCATATTGCTACCTGACCAAGCAACTTTTCTTAGGTGCTGAACCAAAGAGGCCGAAAATAACTTTTCTTAGCATTTCACAGAGATATTTATCTTGCGATTCTACAAATATATATACAAGAAAAAGAGCCTTCTCAATGCAGCAGCTGTCTTCGAGACTTTATCATTGGACACGGCTAAAGGAATGCTCACGGCCTCCCGGTGCTGCTGTCAAACAAGGCAAAGGGAGTAAAAAAGGATGCTTTTTTTCCCCTCATTTTCAGAGCATGAAGACCCCGGTTGTCCAGCAGCGCCAACGATAAACACAACAAACCCAAAAACGCACACCACGTGCTGATAATAGACACAGACAACTTTAAAGTTTACCACAGTTTTGGTACCATCCATTTTCACAGCTGAAATTTGAGATTTTAAACACAGCCATTAATGTGACTAGCGATCGACCATATTTTGCTCGGTGTTAGTAACAACGAATCCAATGTACATGGTAACAGGGATATATGATGTCATTGGTATCAAAATAAAGAGCCATACGGACTACTGCCAAAAAGATGCAAGAAGCAATTCTATACAAGTGCATAACACACTATACGATTTCCAACCAAAGAAATATAAATATTTTCCACTCATACGATGATGGTCAAGATATTATTCCATGAATATAGAAAATTCCTCGTTATCTGTCTATCCCTTTCTCTGATTTCCGCCGTAAATCCTTCTGCTCTCTCCAATTCTACAATACAATGACAATGTGACACATACATAACGTCACAGGACGGCCGACGCTGCGTGCACAGGCGTTCCGGTGCGAGTTCTTGTACACGACGGCGCCGGCAAAGTGTGCCGGCGGAGTCACTCTCACCGCTTCACAGGAATCCGTCTCTGCGGTCTTGCTCCTCGGCTTCTCTGTTCGCCGTCTGCACAGCCTTGAACCACAGAAACGCCTGAAAAAAAAAAATCACGGACACTCTGCAGTCAGCCACAGAGCAGGCGCTGCAATGGGGAGGCATGCACAGCACGGCGCATATCTGGGATACGTACGGAGGTCGGGATGCCGGTGAAGACGAAGAAGCCCAGGATCGGCGCGTACAGGGCGCTGTCGGAGCCGACGATCCCGAACACCGGCCGCTGGTTGGTGTACTCGAAGATGGAGCCGATCTGTGGACCATGCAGATTCGTTTCCGTCAGTAAAGACTGATTTTCTGCCGGCAGCGAAAAAGGAGAGTGGGGTTTTCCAGCAAGCGCACGCACCGCGGCGATGGCGGTGATCGCGGACGCGAGCAGGTAGGCGTAGAACGGGACCTGCCCGGCCTCCTCCGGTCCCCGCGCGGCCCCGCCCTCGCGCGCCCAGGGCGGCGGCTCCTCCGCGCCGGGCTTGGCCCACGCGGGAACCTTCTCCTCCGCCTCGCCCGGCGGCGGCTTCGGCTTCTGTTTGCCCGACGACGCGGCCAAGGCCGTCCGCAGCCTCCGGCGCGGCGGCGACGGCCTGCCGCCGAGTAGGAGCGAACGGGCGAGACGGGCCTGGTGAGGCCTCACGTTCGGATTCGGACCGCCCCTGCTGCTCCCTGAGGAGGTGGAGACGGCCAGCGCTGTGGCCGCCATTGGAGACGAGCGCGGCGACGAGCTCCTCCCTTCCGCTCCGCGGGCGCTCTCGAGACTGAGAGGTGGTCCGAGTCCGACCGCTGGCGGTCTGGTGGCGGATGGGAAAGTGGATAGGAGGCGGTCGGTGGGCACGGCGCGCGCGGCCGTGAGTGGCTAGGACGCGGACGACGTGGCGTGTGGCGGCTGCCAGGCTGGCATTGAGGACGTAGGTCAGAATGGGATCGAGAATGGTATCTGCGGCCTGTCCAGCCCAGCCAGCCCACCTGAAAATGTCTGATGACAGGCTTTGGTGGCCCAGGCCCATATCCAGAGCAGCCATCAGCCACGGAGTTCCTGAACGAAAACGCCGGCGCCGGCGCTCTGGGTGACGACGATGGGTGGTCTACGGCGAACGGAGTTGGTCTTGATGAAAGCTGTGATCGGAGATATCTTACAGAACTGGTGATGTTTAACTTCAAGAAAGCGGTAGCAACTAGCCACTGCATCTGGTAGGACGCGTACATGATCGATCAAGAGCAGATCAAGTTGGCATCCTCCTCCGGCCCCCCAAATGAATGGCTCGTGGCCACCGGCGGCCGGCGGCCGGGCGAAGGATTTACCGACCACGGGATCACTTCTTGTCCCTGAGCAGCACCTTGACGTATTGCTTGTACTCGACGCGGCCCTCGCCTTGCGGGTCGGCCTCGCGGAGCATCGCGTCGGCCTCCTGCTCCGTGAGCCGGTCGCCGTGGCTCACCATCACCTGCCGCAGCTGCTCCGCGGGGATGGACCCGGTGCGGGCGTCGTCGAACACGTCGAAGCACTCCGCGAGGCGCTCCTCCGACTGCCTCGCGCCCATCTTGCGCGCCGCCAAGGCCAGGAACGCCGCGAGGTCGATGGTGGCGCCGGCGCCGGCGCCCGCGTCCTCCAGGAAGCGCCGCGCCTCCGCCTCGTCCACGTTCTGGCCCAGGGACCGCAGCGCCGTCACGAGGTCGCCTGCGGCGATCCGACCTGCATGCATGCCCACCGCCACCAGGAGCAACAAAGAAGGACGTCTCAGTTGAGGTTCGGTGGATCGGAGTACGATGGATGGGATGGGATGGTGACTTGCCGTCCTCGTCGGCGTCGAACAGGTCGAAGATCTCCTTGCACTCGTCGACCTGCGCCGGCGTCAGCTTCTCCGCCATGTTGCTCGATCACCCGAGCTACTCTACTCTACTCTCTCTCCACCTCCAACCTCAGCCGCTTCCTCTTGCTGTGGATGGATGCTACGACGAGTTTTCTCTGATTCTGACTCGATTTCGACAGGTCAGAAGAGTGAACAGCAAATTCCGATCTGGCACTGGCAATGGCAGAACATCTTTTCCTTGGTCATCAGAAAATAACGAAACAATGACCTATCATCGGTGCACCGCACTTAATCAATCTAGTGGCGGCACCCCAGTTATCTCAAAAGCGACGTCTCATCCACCTCTGGAGCGATCCAATGTGGGTGCAGTGCAAAGACAGGCCATGCTGCCGCCATGATCCTCACCTAACCATCGCAATTAGCAATAATCAATCTAGATCCAGCAGCTGGCAATTGTAGTATTAAAAGGAATCCACTAGGACTACAGAAGCCGGAAAAAGCACAGGTAATGATAGGCAGTATTAGAAGCAGAAGACAGGAGCTGAATCAAAAGCTTAACTCTTATTCTCCCCTGTCATCTGCGAAGGCCAACTTGGTTCAACAGCCAGCTTGGCAGGCTGTCACCATACCTAATTGGCTTTTCCTGCTCATGATTCGTTCATGAATAATTAGTAGAGACAGCGCCCCTCCTCGGGCCTTCCAAAAAAAACGACTCACCCGTGAACTCACCGCCGCCGCGGAGCCCTTTTCAGTTGAAGGCTTGGAGGAACTCAGGGAAGATATCGTCGAAGGCAAGTTCCGACCCCGTACATGTGAAGAAAGGTGTCACCGGCTGAGCAAGGAGGAGGAGGAGCTGTCTGCGGTGGACCCTCGAAAGTCCATGTGCGTAAGCATAAAGCTGCTGTTGTTGGATGCATCGGCCATGCTGTGTGTGTGTGTGTGTGGTGTTTTTCGTCGGCTTCATGGCCTGGGCGATCATGGTTTCAGACACCTGGTGGGATCCGTTGCCGGCTCTTTTCATCATGTCGACGATCTTGGTTTTGAAGCTCTGGCTGACGACTGTGCATTCAGGGACATGACACGGAGGAGGGTACATTCACTCACTCAGAAAGCAGCGACGACAGCGATCTTAGTACCAAACTACTAGTGGCATCTTCTAATAATAAATTATAATAAAAAAAGCTAAAAACATCTCCAACAATTTAGCAAATAACTTTGACATCCATACTATTTTTAGTAAAACGAGAAAAAACCCTCTTCAACAATTTACATCTCAATTCTTCATACTTTTCTAACTTGACATATCTCTCTGTCTAACACGCAAATATACGTGTGGCTTTATGTTTGACATCGGTCTTTCTCCTCATGCTTAGCGGAGCTCTTCATTCGCTTAGTGGGGTTCCGACTTTCGTTAGCGGGGTTTTGAGGTTTTGGAAACAAAAAATTACCAAACTGTTAAAGATCTTTTTTTTCTCTCCATATTATTTTGGGAGTTGGTAAATAATAAGATTTGAAAACAAATTTTATCAAACCGTTAGAGATGCTTGATCTCCACCTGAATTATTGCTACTTTAAGTGTTTGGCTAGTTGGGAGCGATTTTCTTCGGAGAAGCTAGAGCTCTTCTAAACGACACCCACGCCTTATAGTGTGGTGCCCCGCTCAGATAGTGTTGGACAATTGGACTGGTAGTATGTACCGCGTCTTTCGATACGTTTCTTTTACACGCGCGTGTAGTTACTCTCATCTTTGTATCTCTAGATTTAAGGTGTATATGACCGGACGAAATGCATATAGACAAAGTATATGATCATACTAGACCATCTAGAGTGATATGTATGTTAAGTATGCATACATACATAGAGTATATGGTTATACTTATTGTATATAATATAGTAGTGGCATTTTAGTAATATATTTAAAATATAATTTTTTTTGAAAAAATTCGCGTGGTAAGATCTAGAGTATCTTAATATGAGTATATAAACATACTCAAACTGATAAACAAGTATGAATACATACACAATGTAGTTTATTGAAGATAAGAGTAACTACACGTACGTGTACAAAGGAATTTCCATATATATATATATATATATATATATATATATATATATATATATATGTTTGTCCTAAATTATAAGTCGTTTTGGTTTCTAGATTCATAGCATTTGATATATATCTAGATATAATATATACTTAAATGCATAGATGCATAGCAAAAGCTATCTAGAAAAAGTCAGTACTGTACTATATATAGTTGATCGGCGCTTGACGGGTGTGAATTTCATTTTGAACGGTTTATATATGTCTTGAGTGTAACTTAAAACCAAATTTTGTCAAATCATATACTACTAGCAAAAGTGCTCGTACGTTGCAACGGGTGAAAAGATATAGCGTCATCCCCGAACGCTTATGGTAGGAGGACATGTTGGTATGGCTATTATCCTCGTCTCTCCTACTTCGAACCAATCAATCGAATATGCCTTCAACACATCTATGTCCTTCCTAATATGACTCAAAACCAATGCCGATATGTATCCGTACGTCTAGGATGTAGGTGAAAGGTCCTAATATGGCTAGAGGGGGGGGTGAATAGCCTATTTAAAAATTCTACAAACTCACTAGAGTAAGAGGTTAGTAAAAAACAAAGCGAAGCTTTTTGCTCTAGCTCTAATGGGGTGTTTGCAAGCCACCTATCCAACAATTCTAGTTGATATAATCACTAGGCACACAAGAGCTATGTCACTACTTACACTAGAAGCTACAAAAAGTTTCTATACAAGTAAGTAAGCTACTCTAGTTTGCGGAAATGTAAAAGAGATGGTTTGAACTTTATACCGCCGCGTAGAGGGGATGAACCAATCAATAATATGAAGTCCAATCACCGGGAGAAATCCAATGAACAATCACAATAGAGACACACAATTTTTCTTCCGAGGTTCACGTGCTTGCCGGCACGCTACGTCCCCATTGTGTCGACCAACACTTGGTGGTTCGGTGGCTAAGAGGTGTAGCACGAACCTCGTCCTCACTAGGACACCACAAGAACCAACCCACAAGTGAGGTAACTCAATGACACATGCAATCCACTAGAGTTACCTTTCGGCTCTCCGCCGGGGAAGGTACAAGACCCCTCACAATCACCGGGAGATAGCCACGAACAATCACCAACTCATGCCAATCCTCCTCCGCTGCTCCAAGCCGTCTAGGTGGCGGCAACCACCAAGAGTAACAAGAAAACCGCAGCTAGAACGATCCCCAAGTGCCAATAGATGCAATCACTCAAGCAAATGCACTTGGAATCACTCTCAATCTCACAAAGATGTTTAAACTATAAAGGAGATGAGTGGGAGGTGTTTGCTTAGGCTCACAAGGATGTCAAGTATGTTAGAATGCCAAGAGAGAGAGCCCCAAGCCGGCCAAACACATATTTATAGCCCCTCAAACAAATAGAGCCGTTGGCTCTTTCACTAGGCGAAATACGGGGTCACCGGACGCTCTTAAAGGGGCACCGAACGCTCAACACCTGCGTCCGGTGCTCCAACGTCAGCCGCGTGTCAGAGTCTAACGGTAACCTGCAGTGCACCGGACGCTGAGCAAGTTAGCACCGGACTCATGCGCAGAGAGTTCCGCAAACCTGCGGGTCACCGGACGCTAAGCACCGGTAGCGTCCGGTGCTCACCGGACCCATGCGCAGAGAGGGTCGCAAAACGCCCGCACACCGGACGCTAACCACCGGACGCTCAAGCCAGCGTCCGGTGCCTATCGTCCGGTGCCTTACCCTAGCTGGGACAGACACTGTCTGCACCGGACGCTCAGACTCAGCGTCCGGTGCTCCAGAAGCTAGCGTCCGGTGAGTGAGAAACACTCCCGCGACTTCTCCAAATTTTCCCACCGGCGCAATAGAAAATATGCATTTCATTTTCTCAAAAGCGCCGAATCCGAGAGGAACCCATCCTCTCTCTACCCTTCAAACTCCACCTCCTTCTCAAAGTGTGCCAACACCACAACGTGTAAACCAACATGTGCACGTGTGTTAGCATTTTCACAAACATTTTCTTTGAAGGAGTTAAGTTAGCTCACTAGGTTCTAAATGCATGCACATGAGCAATGACACCTAGTGGCACTTGATAACCGCTTAGCCAAAGAATTCCCCTCTTTATAGTACGGCTATCTATCCTAAATGTGATCACACCCTCTATGGTGTCTTGATCACCAAAACCAAAACCCTAAGCAATACCTTTGCCTTGATCTCAATAGGGTTTTGTTTTTCTCTTTCTTCTTTTCCAAGTTGAGCACTTGATCACCTTGTGGTCATCACCATGATCATCTCTTGCTCCAACACTTGGCATGTACCAACCTCATTTAGTCTACACACACTTAGTATAGAGGTTAGTACTAGGGTTTCATCAATTATCCAAAACCAAACTAGGGCTTTCAATCTCTCCCTTTTTGGTAATTGATGACAACCCTTTTTACAAAGATTTTCAATAAAATTTTCTTGGATTCATGTTGCTTGCCCAAGCATTTTACCATGTGCAAAGGTTATGGACAAGTTTCATAAACCCAAATTGGTTGCAATTGCTCCCCCTACATATGTGCTAAGAGTTTGGATTGAAAGCTTGCACATATGCTTGAATAGGAAATATAGGAGTCAATTTCTACCAAATGATGCTAAGGTGTAAAGAATGGATCTTTGAAGCATGATACCAATCGGAGTTGTCAATATACACCATCCTTAGCACCATTAGTAACTAGACATTCACAAAACTAGAACACCCCGTGAGATCAACATTATAAGCAAGGTTCTAGTACTACTTGTGAAACAACTAAAAGTCTAGTTACACTACCTATGCATGCTAGTTCTTCATTTCATCAATCAAACCTACAACTAGCATACACCACACAAGCAAGGCATCGGAGAGAAAGCTTCTAAAGCTAATGCAAATGCAAGCAAACATATGTGATGCACATACAAATGCAACATACAAGTTTATGAGCTTGCTCCCCCTACTTGTGTTCTTCAAAATTTTAATTGATCCTCTTCTTTTATCATGTTACTCCCCTATCTTAAATCTTTGGGAACTTTGGGAAATTTTCTCCCCCTTTGTCATCAATGACCACAAAAGGTGAGCTCAAATTTTAGATAGGTTAGTGTGAAACCATATGAAGTGAGATCATTTTCCCAAATTGGTCCAATCTAGATTACTTGCCTAAGATATTTAACTCGGTTTGATCCAAGGACAAGCTTCTTCACACCTCCAAATAAGGGTTATCTTGTACCATGTTGAGTTAAACACTTATAGCTCATATTCTAGATCAAACACTAGGATTGCAAGCCCATAAACATGTCATATGCTACCACTAGATCAAGTCAAGCATAGAAGCAATAGTGGTACCATACAAATTCATTTGATTTTCATGAATGAGCCTAAGACATGTAAGGAATGACTAGATGCACTAAGCAAGTCCTTAGCATAGGATGGATGACATGTCAAACAATTTTACCTTGCTTTGCTCGAAGGAGAGGCATGTCATATAAGTGGGGGCGCATCAACACATATTTGAGAAGTCAAGTATGTTCAATTCATTCCTTAGCTTGCAAAACCTCTTCTCATCAAGTGGCTTGGTGAATATATCGGCAAGTTGATCATCAGTGCCTATACTCTCAATGCAAATGTCCCCTTTTTGTTGGTGATCTCTTATGAAATGATGGCGGACATCTATGTGCTTTGTTCTTGAGTGTTGAACCGGATTGTTAGTGAGCTTCACGGCACTTTCATTGTCACATAGCAAGGGCACTTGTTTGAAATTGATTCCAAAGTCCTTCAATGTTGCCTTCATCCATAGGATTTGTGCACGACAACTACCGGCCGCAATGTACTCCGCTTCGGCGGTTGATAGTGCAACACTATTTTGCTTCTTGGATAACCATGAGACAAGTGATCTTCCCAATAGTTGACATGTGCCTGATGTGCTTCTTCTTTCAACTTTGCATCCCGCATAGTCCGAATCGGAATATCCAATAAGTTCAAACTTTGCACCTTTGGGATACCACAAACCAACATTTTGTGTATGCTTCAAGTACCTCAATATTCTCTTTGTTGCTTTCAAATGACTTTCTCTTGGTGAGGCTTGGAATCTTGCACACATGCATACACTAAACATGACATCCGGTCTTGATGCGGTCACATAGAGTAGGCTTCCAATCATAGACCGATATAACTTTTGATCCACCATATTTCCACTTGTATCATTATCTAGGCTTCCATTTGTTCCCATTGGTGTGCTAATTGATTTTGCATCATCCATACCAAACTTCTTGAGCATGTCTTTTATGTACTTGCCTTGACTCACAAATGTGCCATTCTTCAATTGCTTGATTTGAAGACCAAGGAAGTAGCTAAGCTCTCCAATCATTGACATCTCAAACTCATTAGCCATCATGTTGCCAAACTCCTCACAAAATTCTTGGTTGGTTGATCCAAATATGATATCATCAACATATATTTGCAACACAAACAAGTCCTTGCCAATCTTCTTGGTGAAGAGAGTGGTGTCAACCTTGCCCATCTTGAAACCTTTAGAGAGTAAGAAATCTCTCAATCTCTCATACCATGCTCTAGGTGCTTGCTTCAAACCATACAATGCCTTTCTTAGCTTGTAAACATGGTTGGGTTTCTTGTCATCTTCAAAACCGGGAGGTTGCTCAACATAAACTTCTTCATTGATATAGCCATTGAGAAAAGCACTCTTGACATCCATTTGGTATAGCTTGATATTATGAGCACAAGCATAGGCCAACAAGATCCTAATTGCTTCCAATCTTGCAACCGGGGCATATGTTTCACCAAAGTCAAGACCTTCAACTTGAGTATAGCCTTGTGCTACCAATCTTGCTTTGTTTCTTACAACTATCCCATCTTGATCTTGTTTGTTGCGAAAGACCCATCTAGTGCCAATGACATTATGATCACTAGGTCTCTCAACTAATTCCCATACTTGATTTCTCTTGAAATTGTTGAGCTCTTCATGCATAGCATTAACCCAATCAACATCTCTCAATGCTTCATCAACCTTCTTTGGCTCAATGTGAGACACAAAGGAGAAATGCTCACAAAATGATGCTAATCTTGATCTAGTTTGCACTCCTCTATGAATGTCACCTATGATATGATCCAATGGATGATCTCTTGCAATATTTATTGGTTGGAGTATTTGCACTTGATTGCTTGCACTTGGTTGATCATGAGATGATGTACTAGCTTGTTGATCATGAGAACCACTAGCTTGCACATTAGAGGTAGGAAGCACTTGATCTTTGTCATCTTCAACATCAATCACCTCTCTAGGCCTTAAATCACCAACATCCATATTCTTCATTGCATCGGCCAATTGAGTGCCTCTCACATCATCTAGATTCTCATCTTCCTCTTGAGAGCCATTTGTTTCATCAAACTCAACATCATGCACCTCTTCAAGAGTACCACTAGCCAAATTCCACACTCTATAAGCTTTGCTAGTAGTGGAGTAACCAAGCAAGAAGCCTTCATCACATTTCTTTTCAAATTTACTCAATCTAGTGCCTTTCTTCAATATGTAGCATTTGCAACCAAAAACCCGAAAGTATGCAATGTTGGGCTTTCTTCCATTTAAGAGCTCATATGGTGTCTTCTCCATCATTGGGTGACAATAGAGTCGGTTGCTATAGTAGCAAGCCGTGTTAATTGCTTCGGCCCAAAAGGAATGACTCACATTGTACTCACTCAACATTGATCTTGCCATGTCAATCAAGGTTCTATTCTTCCTCTCAACAAGACCATTTGATTGTGGAGTGTACTTGGCCGAGAATTGATGCCTAATGCCAAATTCATCACAAAGCTCATCAACTCTTGTATTCTTGAATTCACTTCCATTGTCACTTCTCACTTTCTTGATGGTTGCTTCAAACTCATTGTGTATTCTCTTGACAAATGATTTGAAGGTTGCAAAGGCATCACTCTTGTCACTAAGAAAGAATACCCATGTATATCTTGTGAAATCATCCACTATCACAAATCCATATTTGTTTCCACCAATGCTTGTGTATGTGGTTGGTCCAAATAAGTCCATGTGCAACAACTCAAATGCCTTGCATGTACTCATGATGCTCTTCTTTGGATGAGTGTTGCCAACTTGTTTTCCGGCTTGACATGCACTACAAAGCTTGTCTTTCTCAAATGTGACATCTTTCAAGCCTCTAACAAGATCATGCTTGACTAACTTGTTCAATTGTTTCATACCAACATGACCAAGCCTTCTATGCCATAACCAACCCATGCTAGATTTAGTGAGTAAGCATGTTGATAATTGAGCTTCACTAGCATTGAAATCAACCAAGTATAGATTCTCATATCTAAACCCTTTGAATATCAAGTTGGAGCCATCTACACTTCTGATCTCCACATCATCAACTCCAAATATGCATTTGAAACCAAGATCACAAAGTTGAGCTACGGATAGTAAGTTGAAGTTCAAGCTCTCTACTAGTAGCACATTGGAAATGCTCAAGTCATTGGATATAGCAATTTTACCGAGCCCTTTGACCTTGCCTTTGCCATTGTCACCAAATGTGATACTATCAACACCATTGTCATCATTTGGATTGATTGATTTGAACATTCTTGAATCACCGGTCATGTGTTGTGTGCACCCACTATCAAGCACCCAATGCCTTCCTCCGGCTTTATAGTTTACCTACAAAACAAATCAATGTTTCTTAGGTACCCATACTTGTTTGGGTCCTTAGAGGTTAGTGACTAAGCTTTTTGGTACCCAAATGGCCTTCTTCTTTGGACCCACAATTGGTGTACCAACAAACTTAGCATGCACACCCTTCTCACCCTTGGTAAGCACATAACAAGAATCAAAAGGAGTGTAAGATACATTAGCAATTTTCTTGTTATTGTTCATTTTATTGCAATTAAGCTCTAGGTGCCCAACTTGCTTGCATTTGTTGCAATACCGACCATTGCTCTTCACAAAGCTAGGTTTGTGAGTTGCGAAGGCTTTCTTGCCCTTCTTGGGGGTATAGCCTAATCCCTCTTTATTGAGAGAAAACCTTTGGCTACCCAAGCATTTTAGCAAGCGGGCCTCACCACCATAGGCCTTGCCTAGGGCGTGAGTGAGCTCATCCACCTCTCTCTTGAGAGTCTCATTCTCAACCTTTAGTGAAGCATCACAAGTGACACTAACACTAGAAGTGGAGGTAGAGTTGGTGGTGGTGGATGAAGACCTACAAGAAGAGTTAGTGGCAACAACAATATGTGGGTTGGGTGATTCCTTAATTAAGTCACATGTTGTGCCCACATCACATGATATAACAACCTTTTCCTTGTTCTTCTAACAACAAGGAGTGAGCTTTCTCAAGCTTGGTGTGAGCCTTGCCAAGCTTCTCATGGGCTTCCACTAGCCTCTCATGATTAGCATTGAGCTCATCAAAGGATTGCTCAAGAGCTTTTAACTTCTTGGCCAATTCTTTGCACTTCTTGTTTTTAGATTGAATGAGAGAATCGGCTTGTTCTAACATGTCCATGAGTTGTTCATTAGTGAATTCATTTTCATCATCACTATCACTATCATGTTCATTTTCACTTTCACTTTCACTCTCATCATATTGTACCTTGTGGCCCTTGGCCATGAAGCATGAAGGAGTGTCGAAGAGTGATGGCTTGTTGTTGATAGCAATGCTAGCAAGTGCCTTTTTCTTGGATGCTTTGTCATCATCACTTGAATCATCGTCCGAAGAGGCATCACTATCCCATGTCACAACATAGGATCCACCCTTCTTCTTCTTTTTGAAAACCATCTTCTTCTCTTTCTTTTCTTTCTTCTCCTTCTTGTTCTTCTTGTCATGCTCATCATTGTCACTATTGTAAGGACAATCCGCCACAATATGATCAGGGCTCTTGCACTTATAGCATAGCCTCACATGCTCTTTGTTCTTGGAGTTGTCCCTTCTCTTTCTTGTATGGTAGCCCTTCTTCTTCATCATCTTGCCAAACTTGCGGACAAAGAGTGCTAGTGCTTCATCATCACTATCATCATTGGAGCACTCCTCATCACTTGATTCTTCTTTCTTGGCCTTGCCCTTGTTTTTGCTCTTGGATGAAGAGCTAGCTTTGAATGCTACACTCTTCTTCTTCTTGTCATCATCATCCTTCTTCATGACCTCATCATCATCATTGTCATTGTATTGATCTTCGGTCATGACATCTCCAAGTACCTCATTGGGAGATACACCGGTCAATCCTCCTCTAAAGATGATTGTTCTCAATGTCTTGAACCTCTTGGGCAAGCACATCAAGAACTTGTGAATGAAATCCTCATCCTTCACTTTCTCACCAAGGCCCTTGAGATCATTGATGATGACTTGGAGCCTATAGAACATCTCCGGTATAGACTCATCATCCTTCATCTTGAAGTTGGATAGCTTGTCCTTGAGCATATACAATTTGGCACTTTTTACCGTTGTAGTGCCCTCATATGTTTCTTCTAGTCTTGTCCACACTTCACTTGCCTTCTCAAGATCTTTGACTTGTTCAAACACCTTTGAATCAATGCCATTATAAATTGTGTTGAGAGCCATGGTGTTACATTGCTTGTTTGCTCTCTCATTGTCGGTGGGGTTGGCGGGGTCAAGGATCACAAAGTCATTCTCCGTGACTTCCCACACTCTATCATTGATTGATCCAAGGTACATCTTCATTTTTCTCTTCCAATAGTCAAAGGAACTTGTGCCATCGAAGAACGGTGGTTTGCCCCCAACATGGTTGAACACTATTTGAGCCATAATTTGAGCACCGAGGTTGTTAAGCCTTCACAAACGGTGACCAAGGCTCTGATACCACTTGAAAGGTCCTAATATGGCTAGAGGGGGGTGAATAGCCTATTTAAAAATTCTACAAACTCACTAGAGCAAGAGGTTAGTAAATAACAAAGCGAAGCTTTTTGCTCTAGCTCTAAAGGGGGTTTGCAAGCCACCTATTCAACAAATCTAGTTGATATAATTACTAGGCACACAAGAGCTATGTCACTACTTACACTAGAAAGCTACCTAAAGTTTCTATACAAGTAAGTGAGCTACTCTAGTTTGCGGGAATGTAAAAGAGATGGTTTGAACTTTATACCGCCGCGTAGAGGGGATGAACCAATCAATAATATGAAGTCCAATCACCGGCAGAAATCCAATGAACAATCACAATGGAGACACACAATTTTTCTCCCGAGGTTCACGTGCTTGCCGGCACGCTACGTCCCCGTTGTGTCGACCAACACTTGGTGGTTCGGTGGCTAAGAGGTGTAGCACGAACCTCGTCCTCACTAGGACACCACAAGAACCTACCCACAAGTGAGGTAGCTCAATGACACGAGCAATCCACTAATGTTGCCTTTGGCTCTCCGCTGAGGTAGGCACAAACCTCTCACAATCACCGGGAGATGGCCACGAACAATCACCAACTCGTGTCAATCCTCCTCCGCTGCTCCAAGCCGTTTAGGTGGCGGCAACCACCAAGAGTAACAAGAAAACCGCAGCTAGAACGATCCCCAAGTGCCACTAGATGCAATCACTCAAGCAAATGCACTTGGAATCACTCCCAATCTCACAAAGATGTTTAATCTATGAAGGAGATAAGTGGGAGGTGTTTGCTTAGGCTCACAAGGATGTCAAGTATGTTAGAATGCCAAGAGAGAGAGCCCCAAGCCGGCCAAACACGTATTTATAGCCCCTCAAACAAATAGAGCCGTTGGCTCTTTCACTAGGCGAAATACGGGGTCACCGGACGCTCTTCAAGGGGCACCGGACACTCAACACCTGCGTCCGGTGCTCCAACGTCAGCCGCGTGTCAGAGTCTAACGGTAACCTGCAGTGCACCGGACGCTGAGCAAGTTAGCACCGGACGCGTCCGGTGCACACCGGACTCATGCGCAGAGAGTTCCGCAAACCTGCGGGTCACCGGACGCTAAGCACCGGTAGCGTCCGGTGCTCACCGGACCCATGCGCAGAGAGGGTCGCAAAACGCCCGCACACCGGACGCTAACCACCGGACGCTCAAGCCAGCGTCCGGTGCCTATCGTCCGGTGCCTTACCCTAGCTGGGACAGACACTGTCTGCACCGGACGCTCAGACTCAGCGTCCGGTGCTCCAGAAGCTAGCGTCCGGTGAGTGAGAAACACTCCCGCGACTTCTCCAAATTTTCCCACCGGCGCAATAGAAAATATGCATTTCATTTTCTCAAAAGCGCCGAATCCGAGAGGAACCCATCCTCTCTCTACCCTTCAAACTCCACCTCCTTCTCAAAGTGTGCCAACACCACAACGTGTAAACCACCATGTGCACGTGTGTTAGCATTTTCACAAACATTTTCTTTGAAGGAGTTAAGTTAGCTCACTAGGTTCTAAATGCATGCACATGAGCAATGACACCTAGTGGCACTTGATAACCGCTTAGCCAAAGAATTCCCCTCTTTATAGTACGGCTATCTATCCTAAATGTGATCACACCCTCTATGGTGTCTTGATCACCAAAACCAAAACCCTAAGCAATACCTTTGCCTTGATCTCCATAGGGTTTTGTTTTTCTCTTTCTTCTTTTCCAAGTTGAGCACTTGATCACCTTGTGGTCATCACCATGATCATCTCTTGCTCCAACACTTGGCATGTACCAACCTCATTTAGTCTACACACACTTAGTATAGAGGTTAGTACTAGAGTTTCATCAATTATCCAAAACCAAACTAGGGCTTTCCGTAGGGCCGTGGATGCTGACGAGGCTATGCACAATCGAGTCCGTTTGGTACTCATTGATGGAGTTCAATTGCAAGCAGCTTTGTAGATGTCCAAAGAAAACAAAATGTAGTTATTTAATTGCTAATAATGCTAATTTGACTATACACAGTTCACATGAACAAGAGCACCAAGTAGCATGTACATGACGTCCTTGGCTGGGATTCTATAAAGTCCAAAAACCTAATTGGACTAGGAGTACTCGTGCCATAAATAGAAAGTCCAAAAACCTAATTGCACTAGGAGTCATCGTGCCATAAACAGAAAATAAGCTTAAAAATAATAAGAAATGAGATCCGAACAAGAGGAGAATCATTTAATCAATCTTTAGACCGACGGACGCATAAAGATATGGTAGACTAAAATTTTCATAATTATATATTATAAGTAAATTAGGGAAAGATACGTCCACAAATCAGCCAGGCATGTTGTGATTCCAATTTGGCAAATCATACACTATACCACACAATCAACGTCCACACATCACCCATATGTTGTTGATTCAAATTTGGCAAATCACACACATCGCCGCTGCAGTGCTCGAGCTTTGTTTGGAATATACAGTAGTTTTACGAATGCGACAGGAATCAGTACGAACTACGAAGCCTCGTGAACTCCGGCAAGAATTCCCAGAATCCAGACACACACCAGATCACATAACAAGGCCACATGCCAGCATAAGCTATAACACAACAATGCAATGCAACGCACACAAGATACAAGACTCGCACAAAAGAACCAAAACCCCTGAAAAATACGAGCTTCAACAAATCCTAAAAGCTCCAACAGGTGTGCAATAATGCAAGATAACATCACAATCAAAAGAAACCAGGTATCTGATGTCGCGTTCCCATGACTACACCACCTAAAACCGACCACTACTCAGACATTACCAACTGCATGATACTGATGCGTACTCAAAGGGACATGACAAAGTACAGCTTTTGTGCATGATAACTCGCTTCAATTTATAGATATACTTATTTCATGGGGACCGCTCCTCACTTGGCCATCATAACCTTAACAAACTCTTCATAGTTGATCTGGCCGTCGCCATCGACGTCAGCCTCACGGATCATCTCGTCGACCTCCTCGTCGGTCAGCTTCTCGCCGAGGTTGGTCATGACATGGCGGAGCTCAGCAGCCGAGATGAAACCATTCTGGTCCTTGTCAAAGACGCGGAAGGCCTCCTTGAGCTCCTCCTCAGAGTCGGTGTCCTTCATCTTCCTTGCCATCAGGTTCAGGAACTCTGGGAAGTCAATGGTCCCATTGCCATCAGCATCAACCTCATTGATCATGTCCTGCAGCTCTGCCTCGGTAGGGTTCTGGCCAAGGGAGCGCATCACAGTTCCAAGCTCCTTGGTGGTGATGCAGCCTGCAGAGGGTGAATAAATCAAACTTGGATCAGTATTGGAAAAAACATACAATCTTCTTATCAAGGGCTCCATCACTCCATCAATATCACTGGTTCATTTTAAAGAAATGCCAAATGCGTAAAATATCTGTCAAGATTATGTGCAGCTCACAAAACAAATATTTTGGAGACTTGTTTATAAATAACCACCATCATTTCACGATGTGACAGTCACTTTCAGCAGCCTAAGGGACATATAAGCTTGCCAACCACTTGCTTGCTCTTATTAAACAAAAACTTACAGTAGCAGGAAAAAAACTGCTAAACAAACATTGCTCCAAAGAAAAGTCACCTAAACAAGCACAATGTTGAACGACAACAGAAGGATGAAAGTTATGACAAACAAGTAACATGAGGAAATAGTAAAGTGGCAGTCATTTTCACAAAATATCAATGATGTTGGTCATCCACTATCAAATACAAGCAGTCGATTTATGGATCTATATCACATAATATCATGAAGACTTGGGAAAATAATATAACAGAAACCATGGTCCGCCTAACAGCTAACATTGTAACATTAATAGATTAATTCAGTTCACAGCTTTAATAAACTCAAATCAGTTTTTTTGACACTTTAATGAAGCACCATGCTTACCAACTATTAATGTGTAATCCAAAGTAAGAATTATTATAATGTATAATAGGTATGGCACAAATCGCGCACTAGCTCAGCTTGTGTCTACAACCTGCTAGCACTAAAGTAATTATTCAACAGAACAGTAACAAGCTTTCAGAGATTAGCGGTGATAGGAGGTGGCTAATAATGAGTGCTCCACAATCATGGGTTGGTCTAAGATTACACAATAAGCACTTTACGACCAACTGGAAAGCTATCATATACCAAAACATACATTGATGAAACATAAACAAGAGTAAAGAAAAAAAATCTAAAACAAAGAATGGCTGCTGCTTAACATACTACTAGTAGATAACAACCAGATTAGCAACTTTATTATAACGCATAGCTAAACTGTTGAATCCACACCCTTATTTCAAAACCAAACAGCCTCAGCTATCTAGCTCCAGCATCAAACCATTCCCTAATACATCTACCGGCACTAGATATGTAGATTATGCAACCACGCTGATAAGCTGACTCACAAAGTTTAACTAACAGATCATGCTACGTTCGCTAGACAATCTCTAGAATGTTTCACGAGACATTTGAATTCCAGCCCTACTTAGGTAGGCAACAAATTCCCGATACCCAAATCTGTTCTCCCGCCGTGAGCAGCGCAATTCATAAACAGATTCACGACACCCATAACCATCATTTTGCTGCTCTCCCAGTCCCACCCTACGGACAAACTCTTACATAACAAACAGATGATAGCTGTAAGACATAACAAGGAGCCACCGAATCTCCTAATGTCCTAATCGACTCAGAGATCGCCAAACCCTAAGCACCACAGCACGCAGCCGACCGGATCTAGAGCCCTACCAGCAAAGGGTCCCACAGAAACCCTACGATTCGGGCCGGATCGAGCGGGGAGGGAGCTCGATCCCGATCCGGCCGCGAGAGATCGAGGAGCCTAGCAGGGAGGAGAAGGAAGGGGACCAGGTGAGGTGGGTACCGTCGCCATCCTTGTCGAAGAGGCTGAAGGCCTCCTTGAACTCCGCGATCTGGTCGTCGGTGAGCTGGTCCGCCATGGCAGATGGCTGCGGCGAGGGCACGCGACGACGGGGAAGAAGGGGAGGAGGGGATGGGTGCTCGTGCTCGCGTCACCTTGTTGATTGGAGCCGATGGGGAACGAGGTGGCCGGTCGCCCGGACCGTGGGCCGGATTTATAGGCAGCGGTGAGGCGACCGCGAGGGGGAGGATTCCAAGTTCCAACTGCGGTTTTTGTATCCGGTTCTCCGTCCTTTTTTTTCTCTCCCTGTCTATATTCCTTTTTTCTCTTCTTTTTTCCCTTTTTCTTTTCCGTTTTCTTTGGCGTTAGGTAATCCACGATTCCATATTCCATTTTTATGATCATACATATATTATGGGGCTAGCGATGCTTGAATTTGTGTTATATATGCAATGTTGACGTGGTAACAGTGGTCGTCTCTATTTCGTCCCTGGACAGATTTTAATTTTCCACTCAATTTTATTCATCATCTAAGAGAGACAGAGAGAAGTTGTAAATTACATCCCAAAATAATTGTTGTTTGTGATTTTTGAAAAATAACTTTAGCTAATTATATATTAAAAGATATTAATATTTATGATACAGTATTTGTATTATTTGAAAAATCTTTGAATGTAGTTTTTTAATAATATATATGTATTTTTTTACAAATCGAGACAAATTTATGACATGAAAACAAAAAACGACAGTTACGGAGGGAGTATCAATTTAAGGAGATTGGACAAGATTTTTGTTAAACTCTACATCTTACAGAATATATACTCTAAATGTAAAAAAAAAAGATGAGGACAGGTATAAAATTATTATATAATAGTTCAAATGGATTCTTCCTGTTGACAGTAAAAGTAGATTCTTCCTGTTGACACCAAAATATAATCAGGGAGTTAAAGAAGGAACTAGAAAGTCATGTGTCTAAACAAAAAGGATAAAAAAGATCGAACTTGGCTAAATTTGCAAAGAAGCACAGAAAGTCGACCCATGCTGGTTTAGAGGCCCTCAGCTAAAACAACAGAGCATCTCCAATAACTTGGTATTTCAACATGCTATCCTACCAAATTTGCTAAAAGCATAAAAATCCTCCTCCAACAACTCCTTATCTCAACTTGCTAAATTTTCCAAGTTGCTATCCAGAGGTTTCTATTGCCGAGATTTGTCAAGTTGCTATCCCAAGTTGCTATCCCGAGCGCAACTTGTTGGAGACACATATTCTTTTACCAAGTGAGCGGGTCTCATCTGTCATCCTCTATTTTTACCAAGTGAGAATAGCAACTTATTGGAGACACATTCTTTTTTCTTTTGCTAAACAAATTAGCAACTTGCTATAACTCAAGATTTGACAAGTGAATTTTACCAAATTGTTGGAGATGCTAAAACGATCAAATCTGATTTTGGAAGCCACGTGAGCTGGTTTTGACAACCCGAGTTCAAATCTCGATTTTTCTTGTTTTTGAAGGTAATGGCAGGAGCTCTGCTTTTCAATTAAGATTCCATCTCGTGTGGAATAAGCTTTTTATTAGGATAAGGCTGTGCTTTGTATTTTATATAAGACTAGCAAAATATGCCCGTGCGTTGCTACGGGAGCAAATAGATGTTCGTAGAAAAAGAGCACTTTGTTATATTTATTTGTGTTTTATTCTCTGTATTAAATTTGACAATTTTTAAGCTTTTAAAACTAACTTTGAAGCAGTATGTCCATATATAGTTTATATACATGCTCTTAGACTTTTTAGGATTTTTATTTCACGAGAAATGGCACCTTATACTCTCTGGTTGAAAGGAGCCTAATAAACTTTTGAATTATAATTTCTAATTTTGAATTTGATTTTATTTAAATTGTATAAGCTTCTGTCATTTGTGCATTGTTCGTGAAAAGACAAGAAGCTAACAATACACTTTTTATTGGTAAGCCGAAGTCTATGTAAATCTTGAGATTGATTTTTACTATGCGTTGCAATGGTAGAAAAGCATCAAATGACCATAGAAAGTTATGACATAATATTACATATCTATTTATATTTATCTTTTTTATAAAATTTAAAGTCCATAATTTATTTTATTGATAACCATGACATCTATGGTATTAGATAGTTAATATTGAAAACAATATGTAGCTTAGAGACATATTTATTTAATAATAAAATAGAAGTTAGTCAAACCTTATCTTACTTTAATATTACCTCTTAATATACCTTAGTATTATATTAAAACATGAGAAGTTTGTTGCTAGTTTTATTTTTATTTAGATTAGAATTCCTATGAAATATGATATATCAGTTAAATGTACGTATATTATGAACATATGGACTTATAAAGTATTCATATGAAATAACAACACATCATGTAAAGGTAGTGGAAGCATCATCAAGCATAAATTTAGGTGAGATATATAGGAATTGTGCTAAAACTTTTACCACAAATCAAGCATCACATTAAATAGGCTATCATAAAATTTTTATAATAATTAGAGCAAAATAACTACAATTTTTTACACTAAAAAGCATAAGCAAGCATCTCCAACAAAAAAAGATATACTAAAATTTGTGATATTTTTTGTTTACTGCATGGATCTAAATATGTGGAGCTGAACAAAATTTATTTTGTAATTTTTAGATTTTTCTATGAATTATTATCTATTTATTAATTTTTATAGGAGATTTTGCATTGGGAACCCTAGAAAAACTTTTATTCTTTTTTTCCTATTTCAGCCGTCTATCTACGGGCACATACATTGGCGAACAAATTTGCACTTAGACCCTTATACTTTTTTTTATTCTTAACATACTCTAATGTGTATAGGAGATTTTGTATTGGGAACCCTAGAAAAGTTTCTATTTTCTTTCCTCCTCCACAATCTGCCAGGCCCCGATTCAGGGCGGGCAGAAATTTTTTTTGAACAAACTGAAATTTTCCCTCTTTATAGATAGATATAGATTATTATGGCCGATTAGAAGATGCATCTATCCAATTGTCAAGAGAGATCGAGGATCCACATAGTAGGTATAGTGCTGATCGTCGATCGAGTTATTAGAGGCAGGATACGAGAGGGGGGGGGGGATCCAGTCTCATGCTTATGGGGATGCTCAGCTTGCATTATGCATTGCTCCTGCAAAAACTTTTTAGTTGACGCAAGCTTACTTACGTTCTAACGAGAATGGGTTGTAAAAAAACTCTTCTGAAGGAAAAAAAAAGGAGAATAATACTTGTCCTATGATAAATTTCGGACTACGGAGCATTCAGCTCTGGCATTATCGCGATTGGTTGTATGGCTGCAAATATACAATCACAGTCAAAGCAAATAAAAGTCGGAACCAAATAATGACATCGAGGACACTTTAAGGGAGAAATTCCTTGACCATTCAATATGTTTTTCACTAGTCCACGTTATATTGACGATTGCAAGCTACTGAACTACTTACATGATAATAAATCCACCATTGACTTCTAAAACGACTTTCTGAACGATATCTAATAAATCTTAAACCTAAGACACTACTGGAGGTTTACCTATCTCTACTAGCATCTAAACTCGACGAAACTATGCATCTACGGTGACGCTGAAGGAGGTGTCATCGTCGGCGGCTCTGCTGGCATAGGAGGCATTATCGGCGGCACCTGTTGCGCTGTCAATCAAATATGAACGAACATGCATCAGCATCACCAGATTAATCTCCTTGCGTTGCGACGGAACGGAAAGAAGCATATATACATAAAATCTGTGGAAATCTCATAATGCGAGAGAGGCATTGTAACTTACAGTTGCACCCGAAGAGCGTCTGGAGCGGCAGCACGGTGCCGCAGGCGAGCGGGAGGATGAGCATGCGGATGGGGTCGACGGGCTTGGGCAAGAACTGGTTCATGTTCCCGTTCATGCCGTGGCAGAGGCAGATGGGCGCGTCGCTGATCACGGACTTGAGCCCGTCGCCGCACTCGCCGGGGGGCGTCAGCACCGTGATGTTGGTCAGGTAGTCCGTGCACGGCACCATGCCAGCCAGCGGCGTCATGCACTCCGTCGGCTGGGGCTGGGCCGGCGGCGCGGGGGAGAACGATGTCAAGCTGGCACCCAGGTTGCCGGCGCCGCCTTGGAGAGGCGGAAGAGACGACCCCGGCGGCGGGAGGAGCGGGATCAGTGGCTGCAACAGGCCGATGATGGCGCCCAGCGGCGGGAAAAGCAGGCCCAGGATTGCGCCCAGTAGGTTTGGAGGTAGGCCAGCGGGGATGCCCGGTCCCGCCGGAGGTGTCGTCGATGGGCGTGCCACGCCGCCGGCAGCTGCTTGGTCGGCCACCTTTTCTGCCGCTTCTTGACCTGCGGCCGCGGGCTTGAATGCTTGCTGGACGACTTGGAGCCTCGCCGCTTCCGAGGGATGCAGCGCCGCCACCGCCATGGCGAAGGCGAAGAACAGGGCGAGGAGCTTGGGCGAAGCCATGTCGAGTTGAAGCCTAGCTAGGACGATGCTATGGCGCTCTGCCTGGTTTTTGTGTTGGATTGGATTGGATTGGATTGGATGCATGATCACGTTGGTTTGCCCTTCAATTTATATATGTCTGGATGGATAGCGTTGAGATAAAGAATTCAAACATGCATTTCTTGTAACGAGATTGGATTCTTAATCTCTCATCCCTTATCATTACTACTTCTTCTGATTAATTTGTCCTTCAAATCAAAGGATTAAACGAGTCCAAGGAGTTTGAGGGTCTGTCTCTGTTTGAGTGTTTGTGTTGTCTGTAAGAGATGAGAAACGATGAAGTCTGCATAGAGTCCTGCTGATTTTGCGCTCTCGTAAAAATTGTAATCTTCTTTTAGATAAAGTTGGACGCGATATGGATTGCCGTAGTCCAGATAATCTACGTTCTGCTTGTGTTGATCGGAAGTACGAAGAGTGCATCATCCAGCACCGAGGAGTCTGACTGACTAGTTTCAAGTTCAGACATTGCAGATTGCAAAGAGTCCGACATTTCAGAGATTGTGAGTCTGGTTCAGACATTGCACAGATTGCAAGAGTCCGACATTTCTGAAATTGAGAGTCTGGTTGGTGTTCTATCTAAATCCTTGTTGGCGTCGATAGGTGAAATTTTAAGTTTGCTGCAGTGAGATATGACTCATTTCTTGGACTATCCATTTATATCCTGGACGCCTTTTCTTTTTCTGCCTTGTACAAAGCATGAGTTTTGAAAGCTATCCCATTAAGGTACGATACGAACATCCTTGGTCTCCGGACTGATCGCTGATTTATCGGCGTCGGGCCGGGCCAACACAGGCTTCCGTTGGGTCAGAAAGGCCTAAACCCAAAGAAAAAAAACTGCTACTTAATGGAACACCTAATCCGCAGCTCAGGACAAGCAGGTACTGACATCTAGGCCTTGTTTAGTTCCAAAATTTTTTTGCAAAATCGACATTGTAACACTTTCGTTTGTATTTGACAAAAATTGTCCAATCATGGATTAACTAGGTTCAAAAGATTCGTCTCGTCAATTTCGACCAAACTGTGCAATTAGTTATTATTTTCATCTATATTTAATACTTCATACATGCGTCTAAAGATTCGATATGACAGAGAATCTGAAAAATTTTGCAAAATTTTTTGGAAACAAAACAAGGCCCTAGATCCACGGCTATTGACAAGGAGGTCTCTAATTGCTCTCGGTTTCAGAAAATCAGGTGGGAGTGGGATTACACACTTCTCTGTCCCACTGTCGCTGTCGAGCTTTTTGACAAATCCAGGCAGCTCGTGATCGCACGACGTTATCTATCGTCTTTGTATGGTGAACATCAACATCACGGGCATCCATCATGTTCTTTACCTGTCCTGGTTACGCCTCCATCAAATCGACACATCAGCTTTATCCAAGAGATACATTTGAGTTGCTAACTGATTTGCTGGTGTCGTCATTTTCTTTTTCCTTTTTTTCTCGCTCTCTCCATATCAGACATCACATAGCAAAGACTGGATATCTGCACCCATTCCATGCATGACAACAACAATTTCAGACCACATAACATTAAGATTTGCACGAAGCATGCATGGAGTGAAGCTCTTGTGAGACTCCCCTCCCTTTCATTTCCGCAAATATCTCAGGCAACAACTAATTTATTGCTTTCGTCGAAAGTGAAAGAAACATAAAAAGATCAGTTAGGACCTCCTGCATTTCCCTTCTATACAACGCTACAATGTCAGCTACACACACATTATTCACCTTCATCAGTCCCTAGCCACCATTCTCTTCTTCCACTCACAGTACCCATCACCTCTTCAGCGGTTTGTAAAGCACAAAGCTCACATACTTGGATTCAAACCGATGGGTGACGCCGAGGGCGAGCAGCGACTGCGATCCCCACCCTTTCTCAATAAACAGATGGTTGAGAACGACGTGCTGTGGCTTTGAAGCTTGATTGTCAGTGTTGTCGGTGTCCCCAAGGACAGACATGAGAAGCTGGGGCGGGAGGGTGGGCGGTTCCTTGGCGAATTCCTCATCACCTGGGTATTGCAGGTCATAACTGTGTTCGGGAGATGGGGGTGCCTCAAACTCAGCTACGCTGTCGAGGCTCTCCGGAACGTAATCCTGTCCAAAAGCAAGTATCTTTTCAGATGAAATGGGAACCAGCACTATGAGAACTTTTCAAACAGCTTAAAGCAAAATACCCCCGTAATTTGCTTGTCTTTGGCTCTTTGCTGTTTAAATTCTCACAAGTTTGAATGCCGAAACAGAAATATAGCATCCTTACTGACATGGACATCGAGGAGGTTGGCCACTTGCCCTCTTTCATCAGTTGCATGAGGTAGTTCAGGGATGTATCTCAGCTCCCCATCTACAATAATCCGGTAATGATAAACTCCGGATGGCAGAACCAACAAGATGGCGTGATCTTTGCCAGACCTCTCTAATGCCCTCCTGAGATCACACGCCGAGTTTATGAATTTAATACTGAAAATGGGATGAAAATAAAGTCTCTGAAGATCCAAATTCTAATTTTGGGGGAAAATTATATACCTCGATGTCCAGTTATCCCATGATCCTTCCAGGAACACCTCATTTCCTCCTTGACTCCATGTAACCAAAGTTGGAATCCCCTTCTCTTGGGAGTGGTGGTTGGTGGATTCGCTGGTGCCATTTGTCGGTGAATGGTTGAAAACGGGAGAAAACTCGGTAGGTCTGTGCAGTGGAGCCACTGGAACCTGCAAGGAGCAGCTACATATCAGTAAGAACAGGACCAGCAACAAGGCAAATACATGTGACTAGTTCCAACTGAAAACGAGTTAAGCAACATAAAAATATGCTTAGTTAGAGGTAATAATAGTCCTATGAAGATTTCAGAACAATGCAAAGCATGGTCATTTATCTCCCAGTGTTATAGGATCTGAAATGGCCATATTCCCTTTAGAAGTAAAGGGCTAACAATCTACAAAAATTTGCATAGGTCAAGATGGAACTTGTGAGGTCATACGGTTCACCCATGTAAGACTATGGTTATGTCTATGTCCAATGGTGAGGGAAAACTAAACATGATACTAAGATGACTCTGGTAAAAAAGAAAAAAAAGAAGGGTCAGCCAGCTTCTATCCAGTTTGTTATTAAAAACACGACGAGCAACAATGGTATGGCAGCACAGTTGTTAGGACTATGAACTGTTGCAAGATAATATCTCCTTTTTAAGAACATTGCCCACAGCCCCACACATCTACAACATCAATGTGAGCAAAAAAAAAAAGTACCCTAAATGATCCAAGGGCCATTCATTGATCTCGTGCAAATTGTAGGTGATGATGAACTGACTCTGTTCCAGATCTAACTAGTGGTTACATTTAAGCCGAACTGAATGAAGTGTACTTGTGACCAATCACAAAATTCCTCAACAACTGATCGTACTGTTAGTCACATTTCTAAAACATGGCAGATGGCACCTAACATTATTTTGTTCAACGGGGACCATCAAAGAACCATGCAATCCATTCTACCATGTGCATCAAAAGCTGGAGAACTTTTTAGCAGAGTATGTTTTCAAGGAGACGACATGCCCTCGAAACAAGATCAGGCTGTAAAGATTTTGTCGAAACACGGTGTGTGATCACCAAGGAAGAAAAAAAATGATAGAAGCAACAATACTTGCATCAGCTAGTAGTTTGTGTACCCGACAGCTAAATATCCAACCAAAGTTTTAAAAAAAGGTGTAGGCGAATGTGATCTGAGAAAGGAAGGCCAACTTATCCACTACACCCAACCCAATCCAAGATTCAGAACTATGAAATCCATTTGCTAAATCCCAAATGCCTATCAATCAACTAGTCTTTACCTGGGGGCTTCAGCTGCAATATCATTTTTTTTCAAGCATTTTTTTCAGGATGCACTAGTAAAGTGGTGAGGTCCAGCAATGTCCTGAACAAGAATAAGCACTCTTTGGGAATACAGAACGGTGGATAGGCTGCAGTTTAGTGGATCTGTAAGCTGCAGCTTGTTCTATGCGCTGCTCCTACAGTTTGAAGTTCTCAAGCACCATGTGTATCAATCTGATGACTGAGCGAGAGAAAATGACCCAAACAGAAGGCATTCAGTTTCTATGGCGAACAAAAATAAGCAAGTCCATAACAGAACTAAATTGATCGCCAAGGAGGAGCACGAACGCAGTTCAACAGAACCAGGGATCGTCAACATTCAACAACGCCCCAAGTTATGTCTCTGTCATTTGTTTTTCCTTTTTCTTGCATTTTCAGGACTTTTCCTTGCAGTTTCGGGTAATAAATCATCACCTGCGGCGCGAAGAGATAGGGCACGGGCGGTGGACGCTCCAGCATCACAGCGTCTGGCGGCGAGAGCGGCGGCGGCGGGGGCCGCGCGGCGGGGCCTCCCGTCGAGCTGCTGCCTCCGCCGCCGTTGTGAGCCGCCGCCAGCTCCGGCGACGCCGCCATGTGGCCGTTCTCCCCCTCCTTGGCGCTCGCGTTCCCCATGCCCGCCGCCCGCCCGGATCCCCGCGCCTCCGCAGCTACTCCCTGCTCCCGCCTCCACCAGTCAAGCCCTCGAGGCAGTGAGAGTAGTACTCTGCACCCACCCCTCGAACACCGCCCTAATTAAGCAAGTGTTGTGGCGAAGCAAGCGACTAGGCGGAGGAGCGGGAGGCCGGAGGCCTCAAGACTTACAGTCCCACGCGAGGATGCCACGGGGATAGGGTTAATTTGCGCCGGCGAGCCACCGGAGCTGACAGAGATGGCGCGAGCAGCCACCGTCCGGTCGGTCCGCCGGAGGCGGAGGAAGGGGGGAGAAAATATAGAAGAACGTGGCGAGTCACGTGACCCGCACGCCGCCTCACGCGGGTTTCTGGAGTTATCCCCGGAGTTTTCTCCGCCGTCGGATCGACGGGCGTTGGGGGCATCTCGACCGTTGAGGTGTGTGCGTCCGTGCATGCATGCGTCGTGGGTTTAGAATTACCACGGTGCCCCTGGTAGTCTGGTCTCGGATTAGGCCGGCATATTCTGGTTTATCGCTGAGTGGGATTATCTGAATAGGAAGTCAACATTTTGGACGGTTTTTTCAAGAGGATATGTTCTTGGACGGTGACCGAGAAAACATGTTGATAAGGACTGGATGGTGACATGGTAATGGAAGCCACGTTCTCTCTATTTATTTTATATTATATAGAGTATGAATTTTAAAACTACTATTTTAAGTATTGAGCCTGGATTTCGATTGACGGGGTTTTTTTCCTTTTTTTTTCCAAAAATTAGCTCGACGTTATCTACAGCCAGGCAGCCAGCAAACGATCAAAGAAAGATGATGGCGTATGTGCGACCATTATATATTCGAGAGTTTGCTAGCTAGGTGAAGATTTGTCCATGAATCTTTTATCTTCAGCATTATCTAAATACCGACGGATATAGTGATTCAATAAATTTCTACTCAATAAAAATAAGTTATATTTATATACAAGTATGTTCTACGTTATATGCATTATTTATTTTTATCTCCATTTAGTAAAATAGAGGACGTTTAGAGTAGCTAATTGCATTAGATGTATTGCTAACTAATGACCTGTTTGGTTCATGACGAAGTTTGCCACGTCTAACCTCGAATAAATTGTGGTAAGCAAAATCAATGTTGGGTTGTTGGTAAAAGTTTAGCAAGGAAATAAATCTGTAATGTGTGGAATTAAAAGGTAACTTGGCTTTGCACTACGTTTAAGATGGGACTGGCTTCGGCGAACAAAGCCTGATTCAGTATGGACTAGCCTACCATCGAAGCCTAAGAATAAGACCATCTTCGCCATGTTCTAGGTGTCGGTCACCGTTCATATTGGTGACGGCTGCTCCACGAAGTTCTAGATCGATGCTCCGGACGGTGCCATTTCGTCATTTACGCCAAATCTCTTCAAGGTGACTGATCACCATTGTTGTGGCTGCACGGTGAAGGAGGCTCTGCTCCAACGATGATGGGTGCGGGACATTACTGGGGGCGCCAATCGCACCGGTTTTGATCGAGTATGTCATGCTCTAGTAAAAGCTTGAGGACATCCAATTAAACCAGCTGAACTCTGATCGCTTTTTATCTAGAAGTGGTCAAAGAACAGAGAGTACTTGGCTTCCTTAGTATACCGGTCGTTCTTCGTTGAAATGACAACCATGCTTGGTGCAAAGCAGATTTGGAAGGCCATTGTGCCACCAAAGGTGTAATTCTTTTTCTGAATTGATCGCGCTTCACGGTCATCTTTGGATTGCAAATTGTCGACATTGTCATGGTCTACAATAAGATGTCATGTGTGCGTTGACAACTGACCACCTACTGCTAGCTTGTGTCTATAGCTAACCGAGAAGTTCGGCATGACTACTCAACTCAGTGGGAATGCAGAACTAGGCACCGGAACCTCAAGATTTTTTGCTGGAGTGGTGGTAGGTACGCCGCTCACAAGCCCAAACTGGCCTCCATAAGTTCTTTGACTCCATGGTCATGCTGATCGCCTGGTCGCTATGGAAAGAGCGGAACCCTAGGGTGTTTGATAGTGCACTCCGGCTACCCCATTAGCAATGCCAAATCATTGTGGATGAGGCCAACACTTGGATCAGTGTAGGGTTTGCAACTCTGCCGGTTCTTTTCATCGCTAGCCCAACTTAATAGCTTGGTAGTCACCTACCGGTTGCGCCATGAGCCTATGTAATCTACAGCCTCATGCACTTTCTATTTTTCCGTTTGTGTGTTCCTCTAGGAGCTCAGGAACTCACCATTTGCTTTCATAACTTGTAATATTCTAAACTTCTTCTTAATGAAACACGAGCTAAAAATACGTGTTTTATAAAAAGATAAAAAAAAGTAAGGTGTTTTGTAGTTATAACGGTAAACCAAACATATAAATCTATAGAATTGTGGTACGTCTAACTTCTAACTTAGAGTGCGGAGACTTGTAATCATCATCATGATTTGAATAGACCTTATATATGTAAAAGGTCAGTGTGATGACTCATCCAAAGATTACCAAATGGCACGGCCAGACACGCAAAGGTAATTAAAAGGACAATCGATTTGGGAATGGGGAGAAAAAGCTCCTCGCTTCAAAAAAAAAGGGGACAATCGATAATGGTAACTTCAAGAGCAAGAGAACGAAGAAGTCAGGAGGACCATCACATTGGGCCCTGGCTCGAAGGGAAAGCAAGGGGCAAAAACGGTAATCCAAGAGAAATCCGATTTGAAGAAACTCGAGCCCAGCGCAAGAGAGAAGAGCTGAGCTGCTGTGACGATGATGATTGATTAAAAATAAATAAGCACGGACCATGATGACGAATCGATAAGGGCATTCACAATGCAGACTTTATCATAGAGTCTAAAGTTATTTATTACCTCGAACAATGTAGACTTAGAGTCTAAATAAGACTTGGAGTCTTATTTTTTTTTACCTCTTTTTTCAATAAATATGCTGCAACATCAGCAAAATACCATAAATAATATGTAATTAAGTGTCTTGGACTCTGTGATAGAGTCTTGCATTGTGAGTGCCCTAAAGGCACTCAAATGTAGACTCTATTATAGAGTCTAAAGTTATTTATTACCTCGAACAATGTGGATTTAGAGTCTAAATAAGACTTGGAGTCTTATTTTTTCTACCTCTTTTTTCAATAAATATGCTGCCACATCAGCAAAATACCATAAATAATATATAATTAAATGTCTTGGACTCTGTAATAGAGTCTTGCATTGTGAGTGCCTAAGCCGGAGGGGGACAGCCGGGCCGGAGGGCGAGGATTGGATAAAACTGGTAGGCCCGTGCTTATCCACTATCCCCCTCATCCGGTCATGCCCCGGCGCCTGCGCTGCTGTGTTTGGGGGCGACCCGACGGGGCCTCCGATCCTCTGCGACGCGTGGCCGTGTGGTACCACCTGTCTGCCTCTGCAGTGTGTACTCTGAGCTGGCTGGCATTGCGTGACGCACGACGCAGGTCGCCGCGGGCCAAACGTGCAGGCCACGCACGCCCTGCGAGACTGCGTCGTCTGTGGGCGTATTATTCCGAGACGTGCACCTGCAGCTTTGCACCGAAACCGTGCTCGACCACGCACGCCCTGATGAGTGGTGAACGGGCCGAGGGCGTGGACGTGAGTGCAACGATTAATCATGGGAGGCTGCAGACTCTATCATAGAGTCTAAAGTTATTTATCAATTTAAATAATATAAATTTAGAGTCTAAATAAGATTTGAAGTTTTATTTTTTCTACCTTTCTCTTCGATAAATATGCTGTCACATCAGCAAAATACCATAGATAATATGTAATTAATTATCTTGGACTCTGTAATAGAGTTTTACATTGTGAGTGCCCTTAGTATGTTCTTGGTGCTGTAAGTAGGGGACGCATCGCGCGGTCGGCGGTTGGGGAAGAAAGTGTTTGAAAAATCATGACAGTATTTTTCCCATTTTAAATTATAAGAATTTTAGAGAGTTAAAACATTTTAAATTTAATTAAAATTTTAGAAAAATATAAAGATTTATGAGATATATTTTTAAAATTCAATTAATAAAGAACCTAATAATTGGTATTATAAATATTATTATTTTATCATGTAAATTTGGTTAATCTTTTAATATTTTTAAAATAATTTATAATTTGAGATAGAGGAAGTAGTATTTATTTTTTATTTTAATAAAAAACACAGCTATATTTGATGCTGAAGAACAGAACCACTTGTCAGCACCCGATCTCCCCTGGTCGTCATGTGCTGTCCGCCTGCAACCCTGGCGGCCGTCGGCGTGCTTATCCTCTACCACGACTATGGAGTACAGTGTACAAGACGCCATTCTTGCCATCTTCTGTGTCCTTTGTGCCTTTATTTGAGGTGTTGAACCTGCACAGGTGTGGGGACAAGCATTGCAACTACTGTACCAATCAGGCTGCAGTATGTCAGGTCTTGTTTACTTCCCAAAAATTTTGCAAAATTTTTCAGATTACCCGTCACATCGAATCTTTAGAGGTATACATGAAGCATTAAATATAGACGAAAATAAAAACTAATTACACAGTTTGGTCAAAATTGACGAGATGAATCTTTTGAGCCTAGTTAGTTCATGATTGGACAATATTTGTCAAATACAAACGAAATTTATACTATTCACATTTTGCCAAAAATTTTGGAACTAAACAAGGCCCAAGATTGTGAGCGTTGCGAAACTTGCGATTTTCGAAGAGCTCAGCCGCGGCGTTCAGCATTTTTCGGCCCGTTAAACAGTGGTGATAGAGGATAACCACTGAAAATGCTGTTTGTTCAACTGGTTTGTTGAGCTGAACAGGTTAATCGACACGGATACAAGGTGTCGCTTCGACAAAGATTTTTGAAGAACTCTAATTTTACTCACTAAATTTTCACGAAAGTCGCTTTTCCTCTTTTAACTCTAAAATCGGACAAACTACCTCACTCAAATTTTCAAACCATGCATTTTATCTTCCTAGAGCGATTTTAAAGACGGATTTTGCTACAGTAAACGATGGTTTTATTTTACTTTTTAATTATTTTGGTTGAATTTTTAAAAAAAGCATAATAAATCATAGAAAAAATCATAAAATAGAAAATCTAATTTTGTTGGCCTCCTCATATAAGATTCAGCCGAAATAATTTAAATTGAAAAACACAAAACCACTGTTACTGTAGCAACTATTATTCACTGTAGCAAACCGTCTTCGAAACCGCTCCAGGAAGCTAAAATATACTGTTTAAAAAGTTGAGGGAGAAGATTTGCGAGTTGAAGGAGGAAAACTATAAATAAACAAATCACAAAAAGCCGCTGTGTGAATAAGGCCCCGTCCCCGGCCGAGTGAGCCCATAAGAGATAAGGCCCCGGCCCACGGCCGTGCATGGACCTGCAATCTGAGCTTGGCGTCCACGCGCTATCGTCTAAAGCCCAGCCCAGTCTATCGACAACAAAAGGGCCATCAAGGGCCGTCAAGGATCCCTACAAAGTTCAAACGGGCCCTTTCGAAAATCTCTCATTCGTAACATAGCTGAAAAGGTTATTCTGCTAAAAAAAAAGGGAACTGAAAAGGATATATAGCTTTAAAACTCAATCTGCTTTGTACATGGCAGAAAAAGAAAAGGCGTCCAGAATAAATGGATAGTCCAAGAAACAAGTCATATCTCATTGCAGCAAACTTCAAATTTTAGCTTTTTTAGCCATCGACGCCAACAGGGACTCAGATAGAACACCAACCAGACTCTCAATTTCAGAAATGTCGGACTCTGAATCTCTGATTGCAATCTGCAATGTCTGAACCGGAAACTAGCCAGTCAGCAGTTCAGGACTCCTCGGTGTTCGATGATGCACTCTTCGATATTCGTACGTTGGATCAACTCAAGCAGAAAGTAGACTTCGGCCATCCATACTTCATCTAAAACAAATTACAAATTTTTTCGAGCGCAAGATCAGCAGGACTCTATGCATGCTTCATCGTTTCTCTTCTCTTACATGACGAAACAGAGACAGACTCTCAAACTCCTTGGACTTGTCTAATCCTTTGAAGGAGAAATTAATCAGAGGCAGTAAATAACAAGGGATGAGAGATTAAGAATCCAATCTCGTTACACAAAATGTCTAAATTTTTTATCTCAACGCTATCCATCCATCCTACGTATATAAATTGAAGGCCAAACCCACGTGGTCATGCATCCAATCCAACACACAAACCAGGCAAAGCGCCATAGCATCGTCCTCCAACTCGACATGGCTTCGCCCAAGCTCATCGCCCTGTTCTTCGCCTTCGCCATTGCTTCGGCGGCGCTGCAGCCCTCGGAAGCGGCGAGGGTCCAAGTCGTCCAGCAAGCATTCAAGCCCGCGGCCGCAGGCCAAGAAGCAGCAGAAAAGGTGGCCGACCAAGCAGCAGCCGGCGGCGTGGCACGCCCATCGACGACACCTCCGGCGGGAGCGGGACCGGGCATCCCCGCTGGCATACCTCCAAACCTCCTGGGCGCGATCCTGGGCCTGCTTTTCCCGCCGCTGGGCGCCATCATCGGCCTGTTGCAGCCACTGCTCCCGCTCCTCCCGCCGCCGGGGTCGTCTCTTCCGCCACTCCAAGGCGGCGCCGGCAACCTGGGTGCCAGCTTGACATCGTTCTCCCCCGCGCCGCCGGCCCAACCCCAGCCGACGGAGTGCATGACGCCGCTGGCTGGCATGGTGCCGTGCACGGACTACCTCACCAACATCACCGTGCTGACGCCCCCCGGCGAGTGCTGCGACGGGCTCAGGTCCGTGATCAGCGACGCGCCCATCTGCCTCTGCCACGGCATGAACGGCAACATGAACCAGTTCTTGCCCAAGCCCGTCGACCCCATCCGCATGCTCATCCTCCCGCTCGCCTGCGGCACCGTGCTGCCGCTCCAGACGCTCTTCGCGTGCAACTGTAAGTTACAATGCCTCTCTCGCATTATGAAATTTCCACAGATTTTATGTATATATATGCTTCTTTCCCTTCCGTCGCAAGGAGATTAATCTGGTGATGCTGATGCATATGTTTGTTCATATTTGATTGACAGCGCAACAGGTGCCGCCGATAATGCCTCCTATGGCAGCAGAGCCGCCGGTGACACCTCCTTCAGCGTCACCGTAGATGGTTTCGTCGAGTTCAGATGCTAGTAGCGATAGGTGTTCTTCAGTAGTGTCTTCTTAGTTTTATAAGATGGTATTAGATCATATATATAGTTTAGAAAGTCGTTATAGAGAGTACATGGTGGAGGCAGAGTCATGTACTGTAAGTAGTTCAGTCGCTTGGGATCGTCCATATAATGGTCAACGATGTTCTGCCTTATAGAGTTACCTCGGTGTTATTACGTGGTCGTGACTTTTATTTCTTTCTTACTGTGATCGTATTTACTTGCGCCCGTAGAACCAGTAGCGATATTGCCAAAGCTGAATCCCGTGACGGTGGCCGGCTACGGCGAGCAATGACAAGCCCTCGTGCTCTGGTTTTCCAGCACGCGTCTCAAACAATTTCAGTCGGACCATTTGCTTCATTCTCCCAATATCTCTCTAGCGACCAGCGCCAGGCTCACAGTTACAAAGCAATAGCCCCATCAGAGGGGCGCATTACAGCGAGGCCCGAGGCCTTTGCCCTATCTAGCACAGCTCTCTGCAACCATCTTCGCTCGATGGCTACACTACTCTACTGCTCCATTATTGTTCATATATACCGATGGCCGCCGTACGTCTAGCAGTTGGCGTCGTACTCGCCTGGCCCCTGCTTCAGCCGCGGATTGTTGGAGAAGCTGCAATGGAAAACCAGTAAGGCCTTGTTCAGTTGAGGAAAATTTTTGGTTTTGGCTACTGTAGCACTTTCGTTTGTTTGTGACAAATATTATCCAATTATGGACTAACTAGACTCAAAAGATTCGGCTCGCGAATTACAGGTAAACTGTGTAATCAGTATTTGTTTTTGTCTACATTTAATATTTCATGCATGTGCCACAAGATTTGATATGACGGGGAATCTTGAAATTTTTTGGAACTAAGGATCGAGAGCCGAAGAACATGGTTGTGATGTCTGTCATGGAGGAAGCTATCTGTTCCTATACCTGGTGAGGGGAATGTTCTGGAATGGTCCTGATGTCGGGATTGTGCCACAGAAGTCATTGCTTGAGAAATCTCTGCACAGGGACGAAGCCAGGAAAATATTTAGAAGGAGCTGAACAAAAGTTCTACATCAACTTAGCTCTACTATTACTCATTGTAAATATAGATTAATGATGAAATTCACAAAATATATCTAAAAAATAAAGTGTTCAGCCCGCCCTACGTTATAAATTTGTGTCTAAAATTAGAAGGAAAACACTAAAAATTCCACTGGGCCAGCAACGGCAGGGGGGCTGGAGCCCCCCTAGCCCCACTGTTGGCTTCGTCGCTGTCTCTGCAACGGGTAGGAAAACAGTGTTACGGGCTGGGTCTGTTTGCTTAAGCTTATCTGTCGAATCTGTCAGCCATTCAACAGTATTTTTCTCTCACAACAAAATCAATTACTTCGAACAGTACTTTTAGGCATGACTCTTCAGCCAAGCGAACAGACTTGACATACATGGGACTGCTAGTGTGTGTAGAGAAATGAACGACAACGACACTAAGATCTCATGCGTATTCGAGAAAAAACTACACTAAGATCTAAGAAATGCTGAGAGTTCAACTCTGTAGTATTGCACTTACACAGTTCTAAGGTTGGGCAGTCCAGAGAGCTCCCTAGGGATCGATCCTGTCAGGCGGTTGTGGTCGATACGTCTGCCAAGCCATGTTCAGTTCAGACGTTTCAATCGTTCATGCAGTGCATTGCGCGTGATGTACATGAGAGCTGAGCTGAGAGACAGTGGCTTACAGAAACTTCAGGGACCTGAGGTTCCCAAGCGTCGTTGGTAGGGGTCCTGAAAGGTCATTGTTATACAAATCCATACTGATCAGGTTCTTCAACTTGCCGAACTCTGACGGGATCGGGCCCTGCAGACTGTTTCCGCTCATTTCCCTGCTCAGATGCCACAAGTGATGGAGAATCAGATGAAAAATAGTTGACATAGATAAAAAAGGACAGGAAAAAATTTTAGTTCAGAGCCGTGGAAGAGCGTACATGTATTGCAGCTGCTCCAGTTTTCCCAGCTCGGACGGCAGAGGACCAGACAGCCTCATGTTAGCAAGCTCTCTACCCATCCATCGAGAGAAAATCACCACGCCATTAAAATTTGATAATTAAATGAAAAAAAAAACAAATCTATGCTCCATATACATGTTTCACATTCCAGGAACGTCTACGTTCTGGAAACGTGAATGTTCTAGTTCCCACGTTATAAAATGATACCTGAGGTCCCGTTGCGGAAACAGAGACGGAAACTTGGCCCAAACACAACGTTTCTCGCTTAGTGGGCTGTATCCTAGCGTGAGTACGGCATGGTCTATGCAAGTAGCAAGCCCAGCCCATTCAACAAGAGAGGAAGATCACACACTCACATACGGTCGACGCGGTTGTCGTCGTTGCACATCACGTGCAACCACGTGCATGGGTTCACAAGGCTCGGGTCCCAGCTCGTGAGCACGCCGTCGGGGTCCTTGACGCCATGGCGCAGGGCCATCAGCGCGTCTCCTTCCTCGTTGGCCGCCACCGGTGCCAAGGACACCACGACCACCGCCACGAGGACGGTGATCCACACGCCTGACGCCGCCGGGGACAGGCTTCTTGTGTCCATAAGCGCCGCCGCCACACGTTGGTCGAGACGACGATGTGGGAGTGAGGAAAGTAGCAAGTGCTGGTGTGCTAATGTAGGGCTATGCGCCTCGAGTTGTAGTCTTGGGTGGTTTTTTAAGGAGGGGAGGAAGGGTTAGAGCTAAGGTGGATGGTTGTGTGTTACTATGTGCATTGAACTGTCCAGTCTACTCTTAGGTGGTTTTTTAAATTTTAAGTGACATGGAAAGCTTGGAGCCAGGGTGGTGGCCGGCTTCAGTTACCACTTTCTAGGAATATGATTTGGTAAGTGGTATATTTTTCCGTTGTGTCACTGACACTGGACCTTCGACTAACGCCTTGTTTAGTTCGCAAAAATTTTTCAAGATTTCTCGTCACATCGAATCTTTGATCACATGCATAGAGCATTAAATAAAGATAAAAATAAAAACTAATTACACAGTTTATCTGAAATTTGTGAGATGAATCTTTTGAGCCTAGTTAGTCCGTGATTGGACAATGTTTGTCAAATAAAAACGAAAAAACCAAAATTTTGCCAATTAAACAAGGCTTAAGGTTACAGTGCACCGATGACGACACGGTCAAACTAGATGTATGTACATCTTGTTAACATTGGTGGCGTCTTTCTTCCATGCAGTCAAAGTGGAATCTTAAAGAGCTTAACTGTTGGCTGGCTTCCGTTACTACTATAGCGAAAACACTTTGAATACTGAGAAAATTGCAAAGAGTAAGTGGTGTAATTTTCCATTGCATCACTGACAGTGGGCCACCGATGGCTACGCGACAAAACTATAATGCTCTGTTCAATATTTATAGCGTCTTTGTTTCCATACCGTCAAAGACCCAACTGTTTATGTCAAAAATTGCGGGGAACAACTGTACTCCACCAAAGTGCATGACAACCTATACATTCAACTTAGGAATGACGTTGCCAATTAATTAGTTTTGAAAAAACTACATAAATGACTATTTTTGAGCTGGACATGTATGTATTTACAGAAATATGTTTATGGGAACTTAATGTGCGGGCTACATGTATGCTACTTATAATTGCATAAATAGCAAAAAAAAAAGTTTCTCTTTATCCCCCAACCGTGGATGTTGCCGTACGTGTGGTCGGTGGTCCTTTTCCTTTTATACTGTTTGAATCTATTCTATATTTTTGATCACAGCTAAATGGTTGAAACATGTAATGGTAATAGATGGTTAAGTGTATGCTCTATGCAATTATGCAAAGGCCAGAATGTAACTTATTTCTTCAAAGAAAATGCTAAATCGATTGCTTTAGCCGTGGTAGCAGGGTGTCTGGAGAAGAGGAATTTTGGGTTTCAGCTAAAATTTGAACTGAAACATAAATCTGGATCCAATCCACCAATCTAGTCCTTTAGTGTGTAGCATCAATGCCTGTTTGAAAGCTTTTTTACTGCCATAAGAAAGCGAACATACGTGAGCAAAAGAAACAAGTATTCTTTGCCAATTTTCACATAGAAGTGCTGCAACGCAAGTAGTTTAGATACACCTTAGAGCATCTCCAACAGTTATGCAATTGGACTTTGCATTCTTGAAATTTGCCAAAAATCTTAAAAATTACTCTCCAACAGTTTTGCATTTGACTTATGCATTTTGGCAAACTTGGCATTTGATGGACCAAACTTGGCATTTTTGCATAAGCACAATGGCTTGGCAATTTTGATATTCTGAGAATCTTGGACTCCTTATCGTGCCCGTACTCCCCACGTCACGGTAGTTTCCCGCGAGACGACTCCTCCCCGCGCGCTGCCTCCTTTCTTCGTGCGCCGCCTCCTTTCTTCGCGCGGGGATGAAGGAGATCCATCGCTGCCTCCTTTTCTTGCAGCGACGTGAGGCTACCTCAAGTAGATGTCGCCGGCCTAGATCAAGCAGCGACCTCTTTTGGTGACCTCGAAGCCCTCCTTGCAGAAGCCTTGGGACTTGGATGTCGCGGTGCTACATGGGACTGGTGCCTCGATCAGATCTCGACGACCTGGACCAAGCGGCGACGTGGACTTGTGGGATGAACACGGCCGCGCGACGCGCGAGAATTGGCGGCGATGAGCGAAGGAATTGCGCGCGACGGGCGAAGCAATTGCGCGCGAAAAAAATAGTTGGGTCCACTATTTTGGGAAATGCCAAGTCAAAAATACCAAACACTTGGAGATGAACTTATTTTTCCTTTGGCAAAACGTTTAGAGACTTGGCAAACTCCAACAAATGGCAAATTCCAATTACATAACTGTTGGAGATGCTCTTAGGATGTTCCTGTGAGAAAGTCAAAAGGGCAGAATATATGCTTTCCTTTTCTTTTTTTTGGTGCCATAACCCCCTTTTAAGAATTCTTTATCAAACAAGTTATTTTGCAGCACTACAACTGAAATCTTGTGTATGACCTAACATGGGAACACTCCAAAATATATTCCCGAGCTGATCACTTTAACATATTCCCGAGCTGGCTGCACCGTGGATACATGAAACGAAGTCAGTATAAATAATATTGATCAGAAATATACCACAATCTTTTTTTTTATCAACATAGCTTCAGGTAGCTCCAGGGGCGTGCCCTCTTCTCAGCAAATGTGAAAGCATGTTCTGTTTCTTGGTACATGGTTCAGCTCAGGGCTATTCCCTCGATGGACATGCTTGCTAGAAACTCTGTAACACCATCCTCATAATTACAGGAGTTGTTGATGGATACTACAGTGATAAGAACAACTGGACGTGGCTCGTGGCTAAGGGATCAGGTGCAGGGTCAAAAACCCGTGCAACATTCTGTTGTTAAGATGATATATATTCACATGCGAATGATCATCTCGTGGGGAGGTCAACTCTGAAAAAATTCTGTCAAGGCGCAGAAGTGTGCTTTAAGACTTGCTCATACCAGGGTCTGCTTTGAACTCCTCCACTGGGAATGCAACGCCGCATATGTTTTTCGCACAGATTTCTTGATCCCACGGACCCATCAAATGGGATTCAAATTCGGGTTGTGTTCTATCTCGCTCTGAATCCGGTGATAATGCATCTATCCTTGGTTTCTTGGGAGAAGGCTGCATGCTCTCTGGGTAGTCATCTAAGCTTGGAGGTGAATCTGAAAGCTTCTGATCCTCAGAAGCTTTAATTGATCCACCAAGCTTTTGTTGCTCCTCAATTATCATCTGCAGGTATCTCCCTTGTGCTTCAATTCTTAGTTGCAGTTGTCTTTGAACCTGAAAATGTAACTTATTCAGATAAGCAAAAGAGAGTTCGCAAGGAAAATTTAGATTGATGTTGAAGCTAAAAGAACTCATAAACTACAAGAAAGAAGTCAAAACAGAAGAAATGCCAACAAGAGATTATTGACAACTAAGCATTACTACAACCACGAGAAGGAACCATCCTTAGGTGTAACTTGACAAATAATAAGTGAATATTAAGAATGGACTAAAAGATCAGCTTACCCCAGCTAAGTAGGATTGTTGGTAAACTAAAATGATGTAAACTTGAACAGAAATAAATTAGTTAACATCATTCAATAACAGACCTCGAGTTGCTCATGTAGCCGCTTTTGAACCTCCATTTGCATCTTTAGTGCCTCGTTGATTTGCAATCCTCTGAAACATTTCAGAATATTTGTGTAATCCATAAGGACCAGGCACCAGCCATAACAGCTATGCTACAGGACACAGCTGAGTAAAGATCACTTACGGTGCAGAATCCGTGTTCGAGAGGGAATCACTCGAATCTTTCTTTTCGTCCTTGGAACCTACATGAGATGCCATCGTAACAAAAGGCAACAATGGCTGTTTAGTTCTTGTGTTTGACCGAAGTGAAGGAGACAGGCAGAAGAAAAAATTTGAAGGCCACAACAATATTCACCTTCAGCAGGAGATTCCGGTATATACTTTGCAAGGCGATACTTCTACACAGGCACCAAGGAAAGGAAAGTATTAGTTGCAGTGAGACATTTTGAAATCTGTTTCCTTTGAAGGAAATTCTTCACCTGCAAATGGCTCTTCACATGATAAATCGTGATCCCTGGTACACCCATCACAGTGAGAACCCCTTTAGGTGTAGCTCCTGAAGAAATATGATAAGAGCCTTAGATACAAAGTACTTGTAGCTGAAATCCCCAAAACACCAAGTACCCTCATGATAACCAGCTAGCTTATCAAAAGTCAAGTTTGGATTAAGAGAGTCAGACATGTGCCACATGCAACACTCAAAGCTGTTTCCCATGGACAAGGATTACAGTTCTCAAGGCATAAACATTTTCCAATGTGATTGGATTTAATAACATAGCACACAGTTATAGAAGCTCACACATACTTAAATAGCATGCTCATAGGAATTTCGAAAAGTGTGCAGCAATCTGATCCTGAACATTTACATAGTCGGTTTAATTGATTTCCCAGTTTGCTACATATAAATGGCACGTATAATGTACGCAGTTAATTAATAAACACATATACATGACTGTTTCAGCAATGCATCAAGTTAACCACACTGACAAATACTCAACTGAGAACAGAATACTCACTATCTGGTCCACCAAGCTGTGCAATGGCATCCACAAAGCGATTATGAAGATCTGATGTCCATCGTAAGCGTTGTTTCCCACTTCCTACAGGATTAGCAGGGTTGCTTACGTTGGGTCCACCAATACCTCCAATATTACTTGCATGTTCATTATTCTGAGCCCTCTGCTGTGCAAAGGGCACAGAAAAATTCTTAGCATGGTACATCATGTGAATGCTGCAAGAATTGAAAGGAGATGTCATTCACCCAAGTAAGTCTAAGCATAGTGAGAAAATTAGGATAATAAAGTTATAATCGAATTCCTGACGTTTATATCTCATCAAATATATCGAATTGATGATAAAATGCAAGGAGAAAACAAATAAAATCCTTATATAATTTCATTGTATTACTGTCCTGATTACGGATAAAATACTTTGTTTTGAAATAGAATAAAAAGAGCAGCATCAGCGCATTCTAGCATTACAATTCGAAATGAAATCAACATGCTTCAAATCTATCGAAATAAAATCAACATGCATGCTTCAAATCTAAGGGTTACAGCTACATACAAAACAGTTGCAAGCATAGACATGAAAATAAATATACCAAATCACCCAAAAACAAGACTACAAAAGCCAAGGATGGCGTAATGACTAAGCTCCAAATGGCAGACAGACCAAGTTTTTGCAACAAATAGCTTTCACAGCTCAGTATGACCAATAGAACAGGAAAAACGTGGCAGCTGAATCTACAACCTCGACAGAAATTTAATGAATGACAGAATACTTGAGAGCAGCCAGATGTCTAAGGGTAGAACTAATTTTGCCATTTTTGTGGTCCAAAATGCCCAAAGGAACCTTGAACACCCACCCAAGGATGGAGCTCATCGAAGCCGAGGTTTTGAAACAGATTATAATCGCTGAAATGTTCTGAAGCAAAGAACAGAGAGCGTCCGAGCACAATCAAGGTGGAAACCAAACTGGATCGGAAAGCAATCCCAGGCTCTACCGCTATAAGCAAAAAGCACTACCAGTCCAAATTCACAGCATCCTACTGAAGAAAGTCTCAGCATCCGCAGATAACTCGTAATCCAAAAGCACAGCAACTAGAGAAATGTAAAGCGGTGTGTAACCAGGACACCATTCCCACCGAAACAAGGCTCGCCGCAGGACTCTAGAGCAACCAAGCGATTCCGAAGCGGCAAGGCGCGTCGACACGTAGCCTCGTACTAATCCAGACCAAAACTTACATCCCCACAAACATACATCAGCAAAGCTCTAGCTAGAAGACAATCCAGCCAAGCTCACAAAACCAGATACTACCAAGGCACAAGACCCTCCGGCCGGCGCCCGCTTGCAGCTCTGCGTATGGCCGGAAACGCAGCGAATTCAGCAGCGAATCCTTTTTTTTTTCTCTCTCTCTGTTTTTCTTTTGGCAACGGGGAATTCAGCGGTAAACCTCGGCGACAGAAGGGAGGCGGACGGACTCACCGGCGGTCTCGGGGGAGCGCCGGCCCGGGCTGAGGGGGCGTGGCGTGGGGAGGCGGCGTGCTCGTGGCTCGTGGGGGGCAGGGAATTGAATGCCGCCGCAGGCAGGGCCCTGATGCGGATTCCTAATCGGGGTCAAAAAGGGGCGGAGGAGATGGGCGGCGAAGGGAGAGGGGAAAGCGGCAGGTGGTGGTGTCCGGCGAAAGCGACGCGGTGAGAGGTAGGGGGAGGGAGGGCGGGGAGTTTGGGGATTTTTCTCCCTTACCGCCCTCCGGTGGTTAGGGTTTCGCGCGAACCGAACCGAGCCGAGAGCTGGAGGAGTGGAGGACCGAGTCTACTACAGCTGCAAACTTTTTTCTTTTCTTTTTTTGCGTCAGTAGTGAGCTGGAGAAAGCACTCGCTGATGACATGGGCAAGGCCAACAGTTGTCTTCTGTGTTTTTTTTTCTCGTGGCCATTTCGGTGTGCTATAGGACGCCCTGTTTAGTTCCTACCAAAATTTTTTTCATCCATCCCATGTAATCTTTGGACACATGCATGGAACATTAAATGTAGATAAAAAAATAAACTAATTACACAGTTTAGTTAAGAATCGCGAGACGAATCTTTTAAGCCTAGTTACTTCATGATTAGCCTTAAGTGCTACAGTAACCCACATATGCTAATGACAGATTAATTATGCTTAATAAATTTGTCTTGCAGTTTCCTGACGAGCTATGTAATTTGTTTTTTTATTAGTTTTTAAAAATCCCTACCGACATCCTTCCGACACATCCGATGTGACACACAAAAAAATTTCGTTCCCAATCTAAACAGGCCCTTCACGCTGAAAACCAAAAGGTTTTCAAGATTTCTCCTCACATCGTATCTTATGGCACATGCATGAAACATTAAATATAGATAAAAACAAAAACTAATTATATAATTTAGCTGTAAATCACGAGACGAATCTTTTGCTCATAGTTAGTCCATGATTGAATAATGTTTGTCACAAACAAACGAAAGTGCTACGGTACCGAAAACTTTTCACTTTTCGAAACTAAACAAGGCCTTAGATTCCGTGTTGTGCTACCCGAATCAATTGACGCTCGTCAAAGGCAGTTCCGAGCACCATGCAATGCATTTCCTTTTCTTTAACTTTATTTGGACCTGGTTTAGTTCACCCCGAAAACCAAAAAGTTTTTAAAATTTCCTGTCACATCAAATCTTTCGACACATGCATAAGCATTAAATATAAATATAAAAGAAAATAAAAACTAATTACACAGTTTATCTGTAAATCGTGAGACGAATCTTTTTATCATAGTTAGTCTTTAATTGGATAATATTTATCACAAACAAACAAAAGTGCTATACTAGTGAAACCAAAAAAAATTTCGCATCTAAACAAGACCTTGGTCAGATTTTACTAGTCGTAACATTGGAGAGAATCCGGGTGTCAGATTTTACTAGTCGTAAGGCCTTGTTTAGTTCCGAAAAATTTTGGGAAATGGACACTGTAGCACTTTCGTTTGTATTTGACAAATATTGTCCAATCATGGACTAACTAGACTCAAAAGATTCGTCTCGTCAATTTCGACCAAACTGTGTAATTAGTTTTTATTTTCGTCTATATTTAATATTCCATGCATGCGTCTAAAGATTCGATGTGACGAGGAATGTGAAAAATTTTGCAAATTTTTCTGGTAAGTAAACAAGGCCTAACATTGGAGAGAATCCGGGTGTCATTTCAATTCCACGTTGCGATGCAACTGCTGCGAGCGGCGTGACGTACGGTGAGATCCTCAGATCAGGGGAACCCACCCCCATTTGAATTGAATGCGGGCACGGGGAGGAGAATCGAATAGGGGCTTGTTAAGGCCTTGTTTAGTTCCAAAATATTTTACAAAATTGATATTGTAGCTCTTTCGTTTGTATTTGACAAATATTGTCCAATTATGGACTAACTAGGCTTAAAAATTCGTCTCGTCAATTTCGACCAAACTGTGCAATTAGTTTTTATTTTTGTCTATATTTAATACTTTATGCATATGTCTAAAGATTCGATGTGACGGAGAACCTGAAAAATTTTGCAAAATTTTTTAGGAACTAAACAAGGCCTAGTTTCCAAAAATTTTGCAAAATTTTTCAGATTCTTCATCACATCGAATCTTTAGACGTATGCATGGAATATTAAATATAAATGAAAATAAAAACTAATTACACAGTTTGGTCGAAATTGACGAGACGAATCTTTTAAGCCTAAATAGTCCATAATTGGACAATATTTGTCAAATACAAATAAAAGTGTTATTATTTTTATTTTGCAAAATTTTTTGGAAATAAACAAGGCCTAGGAGATTGGATGCGATGCGATGCTCTCATGAGCGCGCGAGCGCTGAAAATGACCGAAAGGCCGGAGCTGAGAACCGGCCGCAGCACTGCAATGTGTGTGCAATGCAAGGCTCGATCTCCTGCAAAAGTTGCGGGGGGGCAGCGAGATCTAAGAAGTATGCGCGACGCAAGACATCCCGGGACAATCATGGCCTCGGAGGAAAACAGCAAAGGGACTGGGAGGGTGGCGGCCTGGCGGGGAAGCCCGCTCATCATCATCGCCTTATCTCCCGGCAAAAGAGGGAGGGCCAAAACGTCCCGTGGAATCATTGCGAGAGTGCCTGCCTGACCTCTGACGTAGAGACCGGTTTAACTTATAACTGATCGTATGATCATGTTTAGGCCTAGTTTAGTTTTAAAAATAAATTTTAAGATTTTCTGTTACTTCCTACATCGAATCTTTGGATAAATTTTTATGAAAACAAGCCCTATCAAAAACGGGTCGTTTAAGCAGTGACCGGGCGGGAGGGGAGAACAGATGGTCAGATGCGATGTCTTTGTGTCAGTGCAGCTGTGGATCCGTGCCGTGTAGGAGTAGGGTGTAGGGGCCAGGGCGCCCGGGCCGAGGATACCCTGCTGCTGCTGGAAGCCGCTGGATCGCGGTGGTGTGCAGATGTGGCAGCGGGCTTGCGACCTGCAGGCGGAGGGAGAGGGACCCGGGGGCGCGTGGATTCGACCGGTCGGGACGGCGACGTTATCGGTTAGAAAAGCGCCGTGGAAAGCCGCCGTCTCCGGCGGTGCACGTAGGAGTACTACGTACGCATATGCCGTGTTGCACTGCCCCGGTCTCCGTGTCCCTTTCTCCTGTTTCTCCACGTCGTCCGTCCCGTCGAGGTCCTCGGAGCGGAGCTACGGTCGGATCCACCGAGATCGCGGCCGAGGCGAGAACAAAACAAGAGTGGACGGACGACCGCAGATAAGCCAAATCGAAGCTAGCCCCCACTTCTGTGCTGGATGGCTACCGCTTGCTTTGCTTGCTTAAAAAAAAAAAAGAAGAAGAAGGCGCGGGCGCGCGAACGGGACAAGGGAAGGTGCAGTGGCGGCGGCTGGCGGGTTTTTGTTGCTTCCGCTGTCAGCACCAGAGATTACACGCAAATACGCAAGCAGATCCAAGGCCGACGATGGCGTTTTGTCCGCTGCGAAACGGGCGCTGGAGGAAGAGCATCGTTCTATTCTATGCGCGGTGGACGGACAACAACGGACGGAGGGGTGCACCTTGTTCAATTCTTTGTCCTTTGTCTTGTCTTCGAGGCTCCACCGCCATCAACGATCAGCAGGAGAAAACCAGAGCGAACACAACAGGTGCAGACGTGCGTGCCAGCGCTAGGCAAACGTTGCGGCAGGCAGGCAGGCAGCCATCGGAGACGCAAGTAGCAGTAGGAGTAGAGGTCCCTAGCTAGAGCGGAGCCGGCACGAGATGGTCCGGGCGTGCGTGCGTGAGTTGTCACTTGTCAGCTGTCCGGTCGATCGACCAATGGCCGTGGCCGTCGTCCGTCTATCGGCCTTCGCCCATGCCTCGTTAGTCAGAGCCGCATCTCTGGCATTGTTTAGTTTCCAAAAAATTTTGCAAGTTTTTTAGATTCCCCGTCACATTCAATCTTTAGACGTATGCATAAAATATTAAATATAGATAAAAATAAAAACTAATTGCACAGTTTGATCGGAATTAATGAGACGAATCTTTTGAGCCTAGTTAGTCGGATAATATTTGTCAAATACAAACGAAAGTGTTAAAGTGTCGATTTTCCAAAAATTTTTGGAACTAAACAAGGCCTAGTACATCCAAAAAAACAAATGATCCTGTATATGTATGTACTCCGTACGTTTGAATATTTGATCCGTCGCTCTATGCCCCAGCTCCCCACCTTCCCTGGTCAGTGGTCACCCGTCTCCATGCGAGGACGCCCAAGCTGCGACGCTTGACGACTGAAAAGAGCATGCGCTGCACCTCCATGGGTGTAGCCACGCACGCGACAAAGGTCAAAGGCAAGCAGGTGCAAGACCGCGCACGGCGTATCAAAGACATTCAAAAAGTTTTTAGATTTTAACAATATAGTACTCTCAATTTTATTTGATAAATATTATATAATCATAAAATAACTAGACTTAAAAGATGAACTTACAAATAAACTATATAATTAATTATTATTATTATTTATATTCAATGCTTTATATATTTAAAGTAAGATTCGACGTGATGTGACAGAGAATTTTTTTTTGTGTGTGAATGGACTAACAAGGCCAAAGGCCTTGCTTAGTTCACCCTGAAAATCAAAAAGTTTTCAAGATTTCCCGTCACATCGAATCTTGTGGCACATGCATGAAACATTAAATATAGATAAAAATAAAAACTAATTACACAGTTTAGCTGTAAATCACGAGACGAATCTTTTGATCCTAGTTAGTCCATAATTAGATAATATTTGTCACAAACAAACGAAAGTGCTACAGTACCGAAAACTTTTCACTTTTCGGAACTGAACAAGGCCAAAGTTTGGACGTAGCTACGCGCGCGTCGCACAACTACTCCTAGGCCTTGTTTAGGCCTTGTTTAGTTCGCAAAATTTTTTAAGATTCTCCGTCACATCAAATCTTGCGCCACATGCATGGAGCATTAAATATAGATGAAAACAAAAACTATTTGCACAGTTCATCTGTAAACCGCGAGATGAATCTTTTGAGTCTAGTTACTCTAAAATTGGACAATGTTTGTCAAATAAAAACGAAAGTGCTACAGTGCCGTTTTTCACCATTTTTTCGAACTGAACAAGGCCTTAGTTCACCCTGAAAACCAAAAAGTTTTCAAGATTCCCCGTCACATCGAATCTTGTGGCACATGCATGAAACATTAAATATAGACGAAAACAAAAACTAATTACACAGTTTAGCTGAAAATCACGAGACGAATCTTTTAATCCCAGTTAGTCTATAATTGGATAATATTTGTCACAAACAAACGAAATTGCTACAGTTCCGAAAAGTTTTCACTTTTCGGAACTAAACAAGGCCCTACTCAACGGTACTACACCACAAAACCAAAATTCTCATGGCCCGGCCGGCCGGCTCTCCTCCCCCCTCGCCGCGTTCCTCCCCGTGAACTTTGGAATCGATTCCAAATGAGCAAGCGGGACAGCTGAGTTCACGTCGCAGTACTACGGTACTGTTGGTACTAGCTAGTACTCGTACATCGCGCGCTCATGTCGCGTCGTAGGTCGTACCCTCCGGACCGCCCGACCATAATCTGGCGTACAACGTCGCTAGCCCACCTGACCGCGGGATCTTGCACCGCTCTCGTCGAGTTCCAAGGGATTATAGCCAGCTGCCATGAGCAGGCCCAGGAGCAAGCGCACGGGGCCTCATCGACCACGGACCGATGTGCCGGTCCGCCGCCCGCCCACGCGACACGGTCGACGACGACGGCGCGCAGGCGCACCACGGCCACGCCGCGCCCGCGCGGCCGAATTGGTGGTGGGCTGCTGGGTGTCCGCCAGGAAGCTGCGGACTGGTGCTCGGTCTGGCACGCACGGAGGAGGCTCACGAGTTGGTCCAACAGTCGGTCCATCCATCAACCCGCACGGGCTCGTTTACAAAAGGCCGGCCCGTCGGAGCCCCTACAAACTACGTATAACCCACAAAACACCCAATCCCTACGCGGATCGGAAGCCCTTGCCGAATTATATGTGGTCTTCTACATTTTGTAGTTGGCTGTTATTGCATCTTGCATAAGTGATAGGAATACAGAGCTTTAAATCTGAGCTTCATCGTCACACGTTGATTTTATTCCGTCCTCCGCCACTATATAGGATGGTGTCTACATCGATCTGTCTTGTGTGAGATTCCAAAACAGAAAAGGTTAGACCACCTAGGTTCGAGAAGAACTACATCTTGGGATTACCTTTATTATTGTTCGAGAATGATACAGATAGTTAGGATGAACTAAAGTTTATGTGCCTCCTTGACGAAGGCGTGAGGGGGGGGGGGTATTGATATGTTTCTGAGTGGTGTCGACAAGCAACAGATCAGGGGGAGCCTTTTATAAGGCCAGTCTCAATGCATAGTTTCATGGCACAGTTACCAAGACTATAAATTAGGTAATCGAGCCACAAGAGTTTCATAGGGATGAAACTCCTCTCTCATCTGATGAAACTCCTTCATTTAATGACCCTGCTAAGTCAGCAATTTGCTTATGTGGCACTCTATTTAATATGTATGACACTTCTATAAAACATACATTGAGACTGACCTAATTGACACACTCAGTGCATCCGGTTTTATGACCGAGAGTATGGTTATCCTAACTGAGTGGTGGTCCAATGAAGACTGCGGGTGCCCTGGCGCGGCCTTAGTCTAGCAACCTAGCACCAACGTTAGGATTGAATCTAACTAGGCTCGGATGTCATAGGTCTTGTTTAGTTCAACCCGAGAACTAATTTTTTTTTAAAATTCTCTATCACATCAAATCTTTCGGCACATGCATCTAAACAAGGCCATAGTGTGCATAAAGATTGAAGCCTAGCACCAATGTTGCGCTCCATAAAGCCATGCATAAAAGCCTCGCGCGCGACTGAATTAGGAATAAGAAGTTGAGGTAAGATTTTACAGTAGAGACTAGAGACTGCTTAATTAACATATACAATAACATGCGAAATGAAACAAAGTGTGTGCAAATCAAGGCAAAACCGTATGGCTGCAATTAATTTTATGTCAGATATTTTATTTTAGAAGGAAATGATGAGCTAACAAATTAACTAACTCTGGATGGGTCATAATAATAAAAATGAATTTAAAGAATTAGCTACCGCGCAATGATGAAGGGCTAAACCTTTTTCACGAATATATCTGTGTTTAACATGCAACCTCAGCCAAATAGAATTTAGCTTTCATTTGAATAAGCCTTGGAGCTTTGCAGCGGAAAGCTTTCAGAGATTTCTCTTATGCGCCGTTTGGACCTTTTCATTTACGGGAATTAAAATCTACTTAATAAATTAAGCTATTTGGCTTGAAGTTTGATATTTCTATCACTTTCTAAAGTTCGCACACATATATATGTCTATCTCAAATTCATATGGTGAGATGAAAATTGATTTTATAGATTATTATCCTATGTTTCTACTTTGCAACTTATAATACTCTCTTCAACTCACCTCCCTAAAGTAGAAATGCAACACATAAATATATCTCTCATATAGCTTACAATAATATACAAATACAATCCATATACAACCATATTAACTTAATTAATTTATGTATAAATTATAAATATTAAAATAAATTCAATTCCAAGGATCTAATAAACGGGGCCGGCCTAGGTTAGTTTTCATGGACTGTAGTGTATAGTTGAGTCCAGGAATCAACCAAAAATTTGTAGCCATCTATGTTACCCATGCAAAATGCAAACACATTCCAACTATTTTTCTACCTGTACAGAATTCTTCCAGAGAGCAGCAATATCTATCATACAAAAAAAGCAAACGGCGGTCCTTGCATCGAGTTGTTTTAAGGAACAAATTAAACCAGCAGAGACGGGGATAAAAGTTCCATTCCTTCAGTTTCCAGTGACGAAACTAGTCTAAGGGCGTGTCTGGTTGTATTAAAGTTTAATAGGTAATATTTATTTTATTTGGCAATTAATGTCTAATTATGGATGAATTAGTTTCAAAAGATTCATCACGCAAATTACTCTCTAGCTGTGTTTTTAGTTTCGTAAATAGTCTATATTTAGTACTCCATGCATATATTCAAACATTCGATGAACCTAATTTAGTCCCTGATTTGATACTAATAATTACCAAATAAGACGAAAATGCTACAGTACATGTTAAACTTTAACACCCCCAACCAAACATCTCCTAATATACTCCCTCCGATCCATTTTATATTCCTAATATTTGACCCAAATCTTGTCCAAAACGACTTCTAAATCCTATACGGAGGGAGTAATTAGATTTGTAAGGAATTATACTATCTAATGATTATAATGGCCTGTCTGCAGGGCTCTTCTCCAGCTCTAGCTCTGGCTCTTCAAGAGGAGGCCTAACAAATGTTTTTCTAGAGAAAACACTTTTAAGTAAAAAGCAGAGAAGCCGAAGCTGTTTTAGCGAAGCCATAAATTATGGCTTCTCTAAAACGGCTCTGGCTCCTCTAGAGAAGCCCCTCGCGAGGAGCCGTACCAAACACCCCCTAAGTTTATAAAGCATAAATGATATAATATAAAACAAATTAATGGTCAAAGTATAATCTAGAAGACTGTATATAACTCACGCCAGATAAAATAGACCAGAGCATGTATATATGTATCAAATACTCTCTTTGTATAGGATTTGGAAATCGTTTAGCATATCTACGCAGTCTTCAAAACACAACTTTGACCTCTTATTTTTATAAAAATATTTTTATGAAAGTATTTTTCAAGATAAATTTATTCATATAATTTTCACATTTATAAACTCAACAATTTAAAAATTATTGATGATTTATATTCTCAATATTTGATCAAAATCTTACCCAAAATGACTTCTAAATTTTATACCGAGGGAGTACGAATCAAAAATGAGAAAGCAGTTCCTAAAAAGAGCAGAAGAGGAATCCGATTCTCTCGGGGCCGTCTCGTGATCGACTGTTTCATATATTTAATTAATTTGTTTCGTCTACAAGAGGAACCAATAGCTAGCTAGCATGAAAGCAAACTGTTAACTCAAAACACTTGACCAATCCCATTACCATTTCATCATTGTACAATTGGCTTCCAAGCAAAGATTATGTGGCTCCCACACACCACAAGCACCACCAATTAATTTGGAGCTACAGTAGTGTATCACTACTTTGCCGGTGGCAGCATGACAGAGATTGCTCAATATTCTAGTTTATTATACTCGTCTACGATGGAGCCTGCGCAAGTGCGCATGCACATACGATACACATCATGCTCATGCGAGCTAGCTAGTAGGATTGGAATCACAGCTCGCCGTGCGGGCCGTAGCTAGAGGAACGTCGGCGGCGAGAACACGGAGTAGCTGTTGTCGATCAGCTGCGGCGCGAAGCTGTCGTCGTCGTAATCGTAAGCCGGCACTGAGACCTGGGCAGCGCCGGCAGCGGAGGCGGCGCCGTCCGATTATAGTTTTCCAAACGGGCCGCCCGGCACGGCACAGGCACGGGCACGACATGGCACGGCACGGCTAGGCACGGGCACGATAGGCACGGCGGCACGTCGTGCCGTGCCTGATAGTGCCAGCGTGCCGTAGTGATGGCCCAGGCACGGCACTATCAAGCAGAATCCGTGCCGTGCCGTGCCAACAGGCCCGATGGCACTGCAGTGCCCGTGCCAGCCCAGGCACGGCCACATGTTTCACAAAAATACTTTATCAGAATCAGAATTAAGTCAACAAGCAGTTTATGAAATCTAAATTGCCAGAAAAGAACCAGAGAAAGAAAACCAAAGTCCAAAGGAAACACACAAGCTAAGAAAATAGAAATATATTGGGAGCATGTGCAATGGCTGCCTCATTAAAACCTGCTAGGTAAAACTCACCCTTGTGAGAAACCCTAGTCAGGAAAAAGAGTACAGCCTAGCTCCATAAAAGTTCAATGTTCTTACATTGTCCAAGTTCTCATATTACAAACCCAAGTTCAAGCAAAAATAAAGATTAAACATGAAGTCCAGGAGCACTAATCAAGATAGAGTTCTTCAAATTCTTCTTCAAGCTCCTTGTCCTCAACACTGTGTTGCAACCTTGCCTCCGCCAACTCCCAGTCCTTGATGCAGGTGAGCCACTCCACTGTCTCCGGCTTCAGCCTCCTCCGCCGCTCCTCGATGATCCTGCCAGTCATACTAAACGTAGATTCTGAAGATATTGTAGACACAGGTACAGTTAAAACATCTTTAGCCATGATGGATAACACTGGATATGTTAGTTTGTGCTCATGCCACCATCTCAAGATGTCAAATGAATCATCCAACTGGCTAACAGTGTCACAGTCTAAGTATGAGACAAGTTCAGAAGCATTAGAAGCTGTAGAAGTAGCAGCATGCAGCAAAGCAGTAGCAGATGTATCTCTAGATAAATTAAGAGTAGAATGCAGGAGTGAAGTACCCCCACCAGAAGAACTACAATCATCATCATATATTTCATCCCAGGCAGATCTTTTCTTACCAGACAGGTTTTGAGGGACAGTCCTCCTCAACCTAACAGCTCCATATTTCTCCTCATACTTATTGTAAACATCAGTAAGCCTTGCTCTAGTGCCAACTTGATAAGCATTGTAATCTGTACTGGTAAGGTCCATCAATTTTCTCAACACTTTTGAAAAACCCTTCATTTTAGCTCTAGGATCTAAGATGAATGCAAAAGAATACAGCAAAGGTATATCCCTCCAATATTTATTATATTTATCTACCATAGGTTGAACCACATTTCTCAGATGAATGTCATTAGCATAATTTTTCAGGTGTATAGATATCTTAACCAGATAATGAAGCATAAGTGGAGAAGTAGGATAGTAAACACCAGACAAGGCAACAGTAGCATCATAGAAGAGTTCAAGAAACCTAAGTACTTTTTCAGCCACAGCCCAATGTTCTTCAGTTAGCAACAACTCACCTTCCTCACCTCTAGGATAGTTGGCATGTATAAAAGTAGTGAAAGGATCCTTGTGAGGAAACAAAGTCTTAAGCATGAGATATGTAGAGTTCCACCTTACATCCATGTCCAGCTGAAATTTTCTAGGCCTATAACTAGCTGCAATGCAGTAGTTCTTATATGCTGCAATTCTCTGGTTAGATGAGTTTAGAAATGATATTGCAGTTCTAAAAACTTCAAGCAAAGGTTTAAGATAATCAAGTGCCTCCTTAACAATCAAGTTTATTATATGGCATGCACAACGCTGATGCAAGAACATAGTAGTAACAGCAGATTCAGGATGTCTTGGATCCTCTGAAGGGACATCAAGACCAAGATATTTAGACAAAATAGGTCTAAGCATACGCATGGCAGAAACATTAGACGAAGCATTGTCCAAAGTAACAGCAAACACCTTTTCAAGCACACCATATTCACCAAGAACAGATGCAACTCTATCAGCAATGTTTTGTCCATTATGGGAACAATCAATAAGCACAAGACCAAGAACCCTCTTCTCTAATTGCCAATCAGGGTTTATGTAATGAGCAACAACACTAAGGTAATCCTCTTTAGCTTTGCCAGACCATATATCAGAGGTAAGGCACACACAATTAACAGAATCAGCAGACAAAACCTCAACAAGCTTACTCTTTCTATCAGAAAACATTTTGGTTAAGTCTCTTGTGGTGGTTTGTGTAGAGACAGCTTGGAACTTAGGATTATGAGCATTATTAATATATTCCTGAAAAGCAGGACATTCACCAAAGCTGATAGGAACATCTACCCTAGCAAGCAACCTACAAAGTTCAGTACGAGCACGCATAGGACAATACTCCCAATTACGCATAGAACCATCAGGATTAAAAGAAATCTGAGACTGACTAAACCCCCTAGTTTTCTCTCGCCTCTTAGCACATTTATCCCTATGACGACGTAGGTGGCCAGTGCCAATGGAAGATCTACCAGAGTACTCCTTTTTGCAATGGATGCAGACAGCACCATACCTGATCTTCTTACCTTTAGGACCCATCTTGAATAGCTTCTTGAAATCTTGCCAGACATCAGAGGTAGAGGGGCGTGATACCTGGTCCTCGTCGTCGTCGGCGTTCTCACGGTCTTCATCACCGTCAAGGTCGATGGGGTCATGTGCGCCATCTCCACCAGCTACAACTCCACGGCCGAAGAGCTCTTCTAACTCTTCTTCACCCATGTCGTCGTCGTCACCAGGGAGGTCGCGAACCCTCTCCATCTCTTCGGCCATGGCAGTGGCACTAGCCTCCACCGTGTCCTCAGAGACGGAGGGAGGCCGGGCCGGCATCGTCACTTGCCCTGGCCTCAATCGACTCAAGATGAAAGAAAAAAATAGAGCATATCAGAGCTATGCTTAGGGTTACACTAGAACAAGTCAAGAATAGCAGTTAAGAACTCAAAATGAAAGGTAAAAAAATCAAAAACAGAGCATATCAGAGCTAGGGTTACGGTTAGACTAGAACAAGTCAAGAACAGCAGTTAAGAAATCAAGATGAAAGAAAAAAAATAAAAAACAGAGCATATCAGAGCTAGGGTTAGGGTTAGACTACGGATCTAGGGTTTGTCTTTCTTACCTAGACGTCACCGGCGATGAAGACGGCGGAGCCAGAGCTCCTAGGAGTAGCGGATCCGCGGATCTGCAGAAGAGGTAGTGACTCAGTGCGACTTAGTTAGAGAAAGAAGAAGAAGAGCAGAAGGGGATGGCAAATATACCTGCTTCGTCGGAGCTCCAGAGCTGCGCCTGCCGGAGGACGAGAACATGAGGCGGGGTCCGCGGCCGCGGAGACGACGGCGACTCACCGTCGCCCTTTGGAGTTGTCTTTGCCCTTCGCCACCGTCGGTCGTCGGCGAAGAGGGCGAGAGCCAAGAGACCGAGAGTGGGAGACCAGGAGCCAGAGAGACCGAGAGGCGAGAGGAGGATGAAATGAATTAGGGTTCAGTGAACCGTTCCGTGCCCAGCCTGGCTGGCTTATATACCCGGCGAGTCGCGGATGCCCTGGATCGGACGGCCACAATCCATCGAGGGGAATCGAACGACTGCCAGATGCCGTGCCGATAGCGGGCCAGGCCACTTTACCGTGCCGTGCCCGGGCTGGCCCATGGGCCGAATTGGCAGCCCAGGCACGGGCACGGGGGTGGGCCGTGCCAGGCACGGGCACGCAGGCTACCGGGCCGTGCCGTTCTTGGGCCATGCTTTCTCGGGCCGTGCCTGTGCCGGCCCAGCGGGCCTGGCCCACTTGGAAAACTATACGTCCGATGACGGGGTGCTGACAGGGCTGGGCAGCAGCACCGCGCCCGCCTGATGATGCGTATCCACCGGGCTGCCCCCGCTGCTGTCGTCGGCGTCGATTGATGCGGCACCACCGCTGCTGCCGCCGCCGCTGTACTTGTAGGGATCGGCGTGGCGGCCGGTGAGCTCCTGCACCAGCGCGCGGAAGCCCGCCTCGCTGGTCGTCACCCGCACGGGGTTGCCGATGAACACCACCTTGATCGGCTGCTTCTTCGCGCCGCCGCCGGCGGCGGCAGAAGCCTTCCCCTTGCGCTTGCCCGAGCTGATGCTACTCACCGCGCCTTGGTGAGCATTGCTCTTGAAACCGTACTGCTTCCTGCGAATCCCTGGCGCGTCCATAGCCGGCCGGCCGATCGATCTCGGATCAGAGAACCGCGAGCTGATGATCGAAGGGGCTAATGGTGCACAGGGGATGGTGGTGGAGTGGAGGGAGTAGTGGCGACGCTGGGAGAGGATGGGGAGTGTATAAGATAGTGGATGAGTTTCCCGATTTAGGAGCCATGAAAGGACAGCGGGCACGACGTAAGAAGGAATTAGTGCACCTATCGTGGTACAGAGTATTTACAAACTGTGGCTCTGATTTGAGAGCCAAGTGGAACTAGCCATGTGGGGTTGGGGAACTCGGGGATGAGGAGGAGAATTGGGAAATTGGCCAAGCCCACCCAGGCTCTTGCATTTCTTTAATTTTCTGAAAACACAACATGCATGCTCAAATAAATGTACATATCCACTCACTTCTATAAACACATATATGCACATCTACCTGGCCCTAGCACCTTCGATAACTGCTGATTGGTAAAGTCACTACTGACCACAGACACCCACGGACAAATAGTGTCGATTCTTGTTGAGGCTTTGTTTACTTCCACCCAAAATCCAAAAACTTTTCAAGATTCCCTGTCACATCGAATCTTTAGACACATGCATGGAGAATTAAATATAAACGAAATTTAAAACTAATTGCACAGTTTGGTCGAAATTTACGAGACGAATCTTTTGATCCTAGTTAGTCCATGATTGGACAATAATTACCACAAACAAACGAAAGTGCTACAGTATCCTGAAAAAATTTCGTCCAGGAAGTAAACAAGGCCTGAAATAAATTGCAAGTCTCATGCTTAATAGAGGACTTGAATCTAGGTGAGTAGGCTACTAGCGGTCCGGTTCATCACCCAAGGTCGTATCTCCATATCTATGAATTATTCTAGCCGTAATTATACATTCACATGATGGACATTGCAATTGTACGCCTTGCAATCTTCAGCTCATATTTTGCCCCTTAACTCTGGAAACATACAATTTTCTCTTAGGCTATAATACACTAATGATCCTTAAACTTGTCTATAGACGTGTACTCTCGGTCCCACAAAGAGTGCTACTCTGATTTTCCAAAAAGTCAAAAAATTAAACTTTGACAAAAGTTATACATTAAATTATTAGTATTTGTGGTGTTAGATTAATCATTAAATACAATAAACTTATTTAGAGATACAAATGTTACTAATATTTTTTCTATAAATCTAGTTAAATTTTAAAATGTCTTAACTACACAAAACCATAAGAGACACACTTTTGGGGATCCTAATCCATAGACTTTCCAAATTATTAATTTGTGGTTTTGCATCCGTTAACTTACTTTAAGTGGTTTACAAATGTTGAAAATCAAAATTTAACCCTTGAATACGTTGCCAACGGGACCTCGACTAGATCAAGAGAGAACATGGAAGAATACAATGCAAAGGGATATATATACCTAGTATAAGTTTAGGGAGAACAAATTATAGACAACTTCCTCTGTCACTAAATAAATAGATATTTAGCAAGTTTAGGATAGAGTAGTTGCACACTGGTTGGTAGTTATTTCAATAACACATTAATTATAATATTTACTACACACATCCAACTGCAGAAACTCAATACTAGATTGGTAGGGGGTATAGTAAACGAGAGGAGACTTGAAAAAAAATAGACTGGTGGAACATTCAACCTCCTAGAGATTGATTTATTGTAGATAAATTCTCCAGCTATATATGAATCTTATTCATAGACAGAGAGAGTAATGGTATGCGGGGTCTAGATGATATGTTTAGATAAATTTAAAGGCCACTAGTCTATTTCACCCTTTCTCTTACTCCAAATGGTGTTAAAAATACAATGGACCAGAAATCTAGTCATCAATGCAAAAAAATGAAAAGAAAATAGTAAGATAACACTGCATCATTAACTACAGCACATCCAAACAACATATTTCCAGTTGACGAGTCATCTAGATTGTAAAGTAGGCAGCAACTTCACAATTCATGTTTAGAAATTTAAAACTGTGAAAATTTGAACGGTATAATATGGACCTTTTTGACGTCTAGCGTCAGTAAGATCAAAATTATTATAGCGAACAACCAGTGGCGAAACTATGTGTAAGGTCGTGGATGCGGATGCACCCACAAAAATTTTGAATATTAGTAAATAGGGTTAAAGTTTACTATGACTATGATTCAAATTTATACATCTACAAGGTAGCCTATGTGGAGGAGGTAGCAAGTGCTGTAAAGAAGTGATCACAATTCTTCTTGTTTTCTTGGATGAGAACACATCAAGACAGCCGTGTGCGTTGGCGATAGTGAGCCTAGCAAATCGAGACGTGTACGAGAGGAATCTGCTGCGGATGGCATCGAGACGGGAACCAAGGCGGTACCCCCGGCATTTGCAATGAAAGCACTGTGCACCCGTCGGGGACGCGGAGCGACGCCATTGGCTGGGAGCTCGTGCCGTCAGCTAGGGGGGCCCGCGCTGACGCTGGACTGCAACCAATCCCGCGCCCGCTCCTTTTCTCACCGCCCGCCATGGCTTACCCGCGGCGCTGTACTCGACCTCCCCTCCGCCTGAGAGGCGGGGCCGGCCTCCCACGTGGCGCGCGGAAAAGCGCCGGATGCGGATGCGACGAGCAGACGGGATTTTGCTCGGGCCCGCATGTGGGGTGCGACAGGAGAGGACAGCCGACTCCATATCTGTGGCTGTGGTACACAAATCAGAAGCGCAAATAAGTTTAAGGCCTTGTTTTGTTCACTCTGAAAACCAAAAAGTTTTCAAGATTCCCCATCACATCGAATCTTGTGGCATATGCATGAAACATTAAATATAGACGAAAACAAAAACTTATTACACAGTTTAGCTGGAAATCACGAGACGAATCTTTTGATCCTAGTTAGTCTATGATTGGATAATATTTGTCACAAACAAACGAAAGTGCTACAGTTCCGAAAAGTTTTCACTTTTCGGAACTAAACAAGGCCTAACTTGATTTGTAGAAAATACGTATTGTATGTATACTCAGTCCTAAAAAAAAGTGTCGTTTTGGGTTTTCGTGCCATAAGTTTAACTTGATTTGTAGAAAATACGTGCAATATTTATATCTCTAAATAAATTTGTTAAAAAACTAGACTTAAAGATCTTTCCACTGATATTAATTATGTATTATAAATATTAATATCTTTTATTATATATTTAGTTAAGTTATTTCTCGGGAAGCGAAAACGACACTTATTTTGGAACGGAGGGAGTATGTACATAGAGTACATCCTGGGATACAGTACGACCTACAGTAGAGCAAACTACACAAGTACGCAAAGCTGCTCGGAGCGTGTGACTAACCTTCTCGCTGCCGGTACTGGTCGGCCAAGCGACGAGTGAGGTCGAGACGACGCTCCTCTTGGGCGCTCATCTTGGCCACCTTCTCCCCGACTTCCGACCGCAGCCGGTCTACCTCCGCGGCCAGGGCCTTGTTCTCGGCCACGACGCCTTCTATCTGGTCAAAGCACCGTTTCCGGTACTTTGCCGTTTTCATTGCGCCCTACAAAGCGAACATATAACGACCATGCAAGACAAGGCATAGAATGTACAGCAGTACAAAAAGTCGCTTCCCTTGACTTCGTCGACGAGGCGCTTGGCCGCGCGCTCCACCCTGGCGGCCTCCTCGGTCTCGGCGAGCTCTTCATGCCCGATAAAGTGATCCCCGCGTTGGCGCCACACATACACGTGTTGGCGGCCATCACGGGGACGACCCTCAATCTCCTCCACCTCGTCCTCGGAGGCCGCCTGAGCTTCCTCCTCCCGCGCTGCGTTGCTTCCGGTAGCGGTCCCAAGCATTACTGGTCCCCGGACCAGACCTGGGGAGCCTGCAGTCGAAGCGGCCCCTGCTCGGGGCGGTGTGGAGACTTCAACCTCCCCGGCGGGAGGAGGGGTCGGGGCCCTTCCCTCCCTTTCCGTGGTGCTGGCTGGGGGAGGCGTCCCCATAGCCTCCTCAACCCTGGTCGGGCTGCTCAACGTAGCCGGTGCCGCGGCCGGGGACTCCTCGGCGCTCTCAGGCACGGCTGCAGCCGTAGGCTGCTCTGCGGTTTGCGGGGCCGCGTCTTCAGCAGCGCAAACCGGCTCACTCGTTCCCTGGCCAGCGGCATGGCCAGGGTTAACATCCGACGCCGCGCTAAAGGAACAAAACTACAATAAAAAAAACATCGGTGAAATACGTAAGTTGAACACTTACAGGTTTGAGCGGCGGTGGGTCGCGGTAAACCTCCTTCTCGTCCGACCAGTCGGCACCTGTGCTCCCGACTCCCCAGCGCGAGGCGCAGGTGGATCGACGGCCACACGGTCGGCAGTGGTCGCCCCGCCGTCCGGACGGCTAGGAGGCCTCCGGACCAACGACGGAACGGCCTCCTCCTCCTCCTCCTCCTCGTCGATCCGAACGAACCGACGCCGCTTCGGCGCTCGGCTGCTCTCCGCCGGCAGTGTCGGCATCGGCGACAGATCCACAGGCATTGGCCTTTTCCCTGACACCCTTTCCTCGGTGGTTGGGACGGGGCGGGCTTGTTCCTCCTCACTGCTGGTGTAATGAGCACACCGAGCAGCGTCCTCCTCTAGCGGGTCTTCTCCCGCAGGATTCTCCATCCCCGGTGCCAGTGATACATACACTGTGCACCGGTCGACATCGCCGATCTGCAAAAAGCAACAAAGATGAGCCAGCCACATACGATATACGAATACTAAAACAAAATAATCTGCAACATACCTTTGGTGCTGGTCGGCCTAACTTGAAGGCTTGCACCCGATCACTGCCACGGATGAAGCCTCCGTCCGCGAAGTTGAACAGCTCGTTCAACAGCCGTTGTACCTCCGCCTTCTCCAAGATCTCCGGTCGCATCCTGGTCGGGTCCACGCTTCCGGCATACTCGTACGCCGAGTGCACCCTCTTCTGGCAGGGCATCACCCGACGACAAATAAAGTTGCCGACCACGCCAAGCCCATCCAGGCGCGACCAGTCGATCAGCTTCATCAGATCCGCCACTTGACCGTCGTACTCCGGGCGGTCGGTCCAGCTCACCCTCTTCTCGGGAATGTACCCCACGTCGCAGAACGTGGAGCTGCCCGGTTCCTCCCTGACGTAGAACCACTTCCTATACCATTCGGTCAAGGAAGTGTTCCATGGACAGTGTAGGTAGTGATTCTTCATTCCATCACGAAGGTTGAGGTATACTCCACCTGCAACCTTGGAGCCTCCAACTGCTCCCTTCTTCCTCAAGCAGAAAAGGTAACGAAAAAGATCGAAGTGCGGCTCTATGCCAACATAGGCCTCGCACAGATGAATAAACGTGGAGATAAGGAGAATTGAGTTCGGGTGCAGATTGCAAATCCCGATCTCATAATACAAAAGAAGACCTTGGAGAAAAGGATGAACCGGAACCCCAAATCCCCTCTTAACGAAATCTTCGAACACGACGATCTCACCGGCACGAGGGTCGGGGAAGCTTTCTCCTTCCGGCGCTCTCCAGCCGCCAAGCTCCGAGCTGTGCAGGAGTCCCATGTCGACGAGGTCACCGAGGGATTTGGTGGTGCTGCGGGACTTCTTCCACTCCTTGGCCATCAGTTCGGCCCTCTTCTTGGAGTCGCTCTTCGCCATTGGAGGTGAGAAGTGGATTTGGGTTACGAAGATGCAGGTGATTGAAAGAGGCGAGAATGGAAGGCTTGAGGGCAATGGCAGGGTAAGGAGTACAGGCGGAACTGTCAGGCTCTTATAACCCGCAACTCCACCTCTCCCATTTCCTGTATTCTCGGGAAGTGGGCGGGCCATGCGGCGGATGCGGCGTTTCGGTTTACAATGATTATAGACAATTAATGCGGCGGAGTTTTCGTACCAATTGATGGTTTCCTTTTCCTCAAACCACGCAAAGGGCGGCTGCACAGTTGCCAGGCGCAACTTTTCATGCGTCCATCTGACAACCCATCAGGAGGTCTCGTCATGTCAACTTTAACTGAAAAGATCGTTTCAATAAAAAGAAGACAAATATGCCAGAGAGTCAACAATCCGGGGACTGTACCGACCACCGAGCACTTGATGCTCGGGGACTGGTCGCCCAGTCCATCAGCTCGGAACTTCAAAGACTGCACCGACCACCGAGCAATTGATGCTCGGGGACTGGTCGCCCAGTCCATCAGCTCGGAACTTCAAAGACTACACTGACCACCGAGCACTCGATGCTCGGGGACTGGTCGTACAGTATAGCAACGCAGAATACTAAGCAGCGCACTTGACGCCTGGGTACTGGTCGTCATACTATTATTTACGTTCTCAACCGCGCTTGGGGACTTGTCCAACGGAACCTACACCGTGCTCGGGGACTGTGCCGACTACCGAGCACTACATGCTAGGGGACTGTACCGACCACCGAGCGTTATATGCTCGGGGACTGGTCGATTAATCTATTCAATTGCAGTCAGAATGGTAAATTCAACTTTTTAGACCTTGCTACAAGGCTCATACTTCGCCTTCCAGCAAGCTCGGGGACTACATCGGTACGATGCATCTTGCGATGCATCTCAGTCTCAGAATTTCTTTGAGGACTTTTCTTTTGACCCTGGCACCACGTGCCTACGTCACCTACTACCAGGCTCGGGGACTAAGTGGGCACACTTCACCTTGCGGTGAATATTCTTGCTTTTTTTTAGGTCCATGCTTTTCAGAAAAGTAAAGTGGGCACACTTCACCAAGAAAGAAAACTTTTTTAATTTAGAGCACCATGCATTCTTCAAACAACCTGCTTCTTCGATGTCAATGTTGATCAACTGTTTTTTGAGTTGGTCAAAATACTGTTGCAACTGTTTGGACGACTTTCCTGCTTATTGAAGACGTCAAGCCTCACTGATCGAAGAAGCTCAAGACGGCGTGTTACATCACAATACATGGTGCTCGGGGACTAGCTGTGGAGGAATAGACCCCTATACCCTTACGGCTAGACTTGGGCCAGGAGGCTTGGCCCATTACGAGACGAGTTCAAGGCTTGATCCGACAGCCTGGAGTTTCGCGCAAGGAAGCAAGATGTGGAGATCAAGCAGGATTCTAGTCGGTTAGAATAGGAATTGATATCGAGCTATCTATGACAATTGTAACCGACTAGGATTAGTTTCCAGATCTGTAACCCTGCCCTTCAGACTATATAAGGAGAGGTAAGGGACCCTCCTAGGACATCATATTCTCTCAACACAAATCAATACAACCAGACGCAGGACGTAGGTATTACGCCAACTCGGCGGCCGAACCTGGATAAAAAGCTTGCCCGTGTCTTGCGTCACCATCGAGTTCGTAGTTTGCGCACCGTCTACCGATAAACTACTACCGTGGTATACCCCAAGGTAGACTGCCGACCAGCTTTCGTCGACAGTGTTCAAATGTTGACTAAGGCCTTGTTTAGTTCACCCTAAAAACTAAAAACTTTTCAAGATTTCCCGTCGTATCGAATCTTGCGGCATATGCATGAAGCATTAAATATAGACGAAAATAAAAAACTAATTGCACCGTTTACTTGCAAATCACGAGATGAATCTGTTAAGTCTAATTAGTCCATAATTCGACAATAATTACCAAATAAAAATGAAAATGCTAGAAAACCAAAAAGTTTTCAGAACTAAACAAGGCTTAAGTGTAATTTCCAAAACAATTTTGTTTTCAGAATTTATGTTTTTTTCTATATTGGGGAGTGCCGCAACTCTGTGCATGCTATATTGCTATTTAAAAAACATGTTTATATATTTTTGGGGAGTGCCACAAAATAAGCGTAGTGTCCGAAATTGAAATATCGGCCCTTCCTCCCTCCTCCTGGTCCTGGATGCTGCTCTTTTTTGTGACAGTGTTTCGCTTTTCACAGCTAGCAGTGGTCTAAAGGGTGGATAGGAGCTCTTGCAATGGTCCTGACAGGGAGACACATGATTAATTGACAATCAATTTATCCTTTTCTTTTTCCGAAACTGATCTACAACATTATTTCTTTTTTTTTCGATGATGTGTAGTACTACCGCACTAAATACGTTGTTTGAGCCTTTCGTCCTTCAATCAAACGTTTCCAATTTTAACTAAATTTATAAGAAAAAATAACAAATATCAAAACAATTTTTATAAATCCACCATTCTTGATAGTGCAAAACTGAAGTTTTTTTTTTTTTAAACTCAAAGGGAGGGAAGAGGTTCCCCACCAAATTATATTACTAGAGGGTCATTAGCATCACAAGTGAGAAGGTAAGCACGCCAGTCATTAAGACTGCTAACAAGATCACCCTTCGGGCATTTACACCATACAAGAAGATCATCACAAACCTTGAAGATTATAGTTTGGATCTTAGAGAGCACATTTCTAAAAATCTCACCATTTCTCGCGTCCCACAGTCTCCGGAGCGTAGTTAGGAGAATGAATGGCCAAAGCCTGACGTTGAGGCTGTTAGGGGCAGACGGGCAGTGGAGTTCCAGACTTCCTCGTCGGAGAGGGCAGCTATGGTAGCGAGACTGATTTTGGACATTTGGTATTGTAAATGTTATTAATAATAATAATAGTCCCTCATTTCTTTTGGCTTTTGGTTTTGCATTTCTTTATTTTCTATTTTCCCCTTTAAAATTAACTATATATAATCTATTTCTTTCTTTAGTTTTTATATTTATCCCATCTTATTGTGTTTCATAGAACCTCACTGTGAATAGTTTCTAATTTTTTATCTTTTATCGCCTCTCGATATAAATAACTATATATAATATATTTTTTCCTTTACTTTCTAGTTTTATTTATCCTAAGTTGTTGTTTCCCATAAGACACGTCATGAAATGAAATGATAAATAAAAGTAATATAACTTCAGCATCGTTTCACTATCACTTATCAATAGCTACCTACAATGACATTTTAATTTTCTATTTTCTCTTGTCCTTTTTAAAATTAAGTATGGATTAGTTTTTCTATTCTTTTTATCCCCTCTTGTTGTGTCTCATGAGACTTTATGTGTCTTTATTTTTATTTTTTATCCGTTCTAGATATTATAAATATAAATAACATATTCCATCCTTTATTTTGCTATTTTTCATCTCATCTTGTTGTAAGTCTCTTTTATGGCTATTATTTTAAATTATTTGTATTTCTTTTCTTTACATCATAATTTGTTATAGTTTTTAGCTAATCATTAAATTTAAGTCTTATTATGTTACTAAAAACATGTCTAAAGAGTAATCTGCGAAACGAATCTGTTGATAGTTCATGATTGGATACTAATTGTCAAATAAAATAAAAATATTACAATACCTGTTAAACTTTAATAACGCAAACCAAACATAAAACTGACACTTCCGGTGCCCATGCATTCTTCTTTTAAACAAATACTACGCCATTGTTTAGTTCGCAAAAATTTTCAAAATTTCCCGTCATATTGAATCTTTGGTCACATGCATGGAACATTGAATCTTTGGTCACATGCATGGAGTATTAAATATAGATAAAAATAAAAACTAATTGCACAATTTACCTGTAATTTGCGGGATGAATTTTTTGAGCCTAATTACTCCGTGATTGGACAATGTTTGTCAAATAAAAACGAAAATACTACGATAGTCAAAAACGAAATTTTTCGCGAACTAAACAAGGCCTACTTTTCAACGTGCACATATACGTCCATATATACTCCTACTCCATGTAATTAACCACTCAGAAGCTGTCGATCGCGGCGCGGGCTCGCATTTTGACTTGAGCCTTGTTTAGCCCGGAAAACCAAAAAAATTTCAAGATTTTCCGTCACATCAAATATTACGGCACATGTATGAAACATTAAATATAGACAAAAATAAAAACTAATTATACAGTTTGCCTGTAAATTACGAGATAAATTTTTTGATCCTAATTAGTTTATGATTGGATAATATTTTGTCGCAAACAAACGAAAGTGCTAAAGTAGCGAAATCTAAAAAAATTTCGCATCTAAACAAGACCTTGCACAGTGCGTGGATAGGTATGGCCCAGCAATGCAGAGCAGCAGCAGTTTTGTATACTGATGGCTGTACAGAAGGTCGGGGGGCCATTCGCTGACATGCTGAATCCGCCTGATCGATTCGGCGTCTGGCTTGGCGATGCTGCTTCCAGTTTTGCGTCCGCTCTCTTGTGGCGTGTTTAGTTCTGAACCGAAAAAATTCGAGACACTCTGACATTTTTGTTTGTTTGTGGTAATTATTGTTCAACCATAGACGAACTAGGCTCAAAAGATTCGTCTCGTAAATTTCGACTAAACTGTGTAATTAGTTTTTATTTTCGTCTATATTTAATACTCTATACATACGTATATTCGATGTGATGTAGAATCTTGGAATTTTTAGGTTTTTGGATAGAAGTAAATGTACACGTCTGCCTCCCAGTTCTCTGTATTCAATACGCGATCGGTTGGGATGTACAGTAGAATTGTCACCATGTTCGCCAAACTGATGGAAGTTGCCATGCTGTACAGAATATGCTAGAGCTGAAACTTAGAGCAACAAGAGGCGAGGGATGAATGAAAGCGAAGACAAATCTCGTCACCGTACTGGCACCGGGACAATGACTTTGTTCTAAAATAGATCTACTTATGTGGAGTTCATAAAATTTAGATTTTCTATTTTATGATTATTCTGTGATTTAATATAATTTTTTAAAAAGTTAGCTGAAATAATTAAAAAGAAAAAAACAAAACCGCTCTAAGAAGTTAAAATGTACGGTTTGAAAAGTTAAAGGGGAGATGGTTTGTCTAATTTTAGTGTTGATGAAGAAAAAACGGACTTTTGTAAAAGTTGGTGGAAGAAAAATAGGACTTTTTCCTAAAAAGAACCATCCATACCGCGAGACGTCAGATACACAATATGAACTGTCTATTATACATCCGAGTAACAACATGCACTCAAGTCTCAAGAACAATCGACACCCGATTGGCATTTTTTCACAATAATGCTCGTTGACTCCCCCCCCCCCCCCCCCCCCCCTTCCCATCGCGGGCATTCGCGCTATACATACATCTGTGCAGAGAGAGATAGAACGCACGTACGCGTTTGTCTCTCCGTGCAGCGGGCCACCATGAATATTCCTGCCAGCAGCTAGCCGTGCGATCGATCTGTTCCTGAGAGCTCCACGCCGCCGTGCGCAGCGCACTAGCTAGCTCCGGCCTCTACAGGACGACGTCGCGCCGTTTCTTGATGTTGGATGGCTCCGGGTCTCCTTTCCTCATCATCGCCGCGAACTCGGTGTAGTTGATCCGCCCGTCCTGCATCGCACATTCGATTAATTGATGAACAAAAATGTCATCTATTCTAGGCCGTGCGACATTGCTGCACAGGAACACGCGTATCGATCGATCGGCAGCGTGTAGTTACGTTGTCGGCGTCGACTTCTGCTACGATGTCCTTGATGTCTCGGCCGTCGAGCAGCCCCTTCTCCCTCAGGGCTTGCTCCAGCTCTTCCATCGTGATGTACCTGCATGTGTGGCACACACAGGAGATGTCAGCATGAACTGGGGCGCTGCATCTGCATCAGATCAGGATTCAGAAACCCCAAAAAGGCAGTGTTTGTTACCCGCTGTTGTCCTTGTCGAAGTACTGGAACGCGGTGTAGAGGTGCTCGTCCCGGTCCATTCTGTTCATGTGCATCGTCGCCGTGATGAACTCCTCGTAGTCGATCGTCCCGTTCCCGTCGGCGTCGGCCTGCGATTGTTTTATTTTTCAGGCGGTCCGGATCAGATACTGAATATATTTCACGGTGCATTTGGTTTTTTTTTATCCAGGCTGCTTTAGTTAGTTTGATCTTACAGCTTCCATGAGCTGCTGGACTTCAGCCTCGCTGAGCTTGGTGCCCTTCTTGGCCAGCCCTCGCCGCAGCTCGTCGACGGTTATCGTGCCGCTGTTGTCGGAGTCCATGCTCTTGAACATCTCCTTGAGCCCCTTGATCTCCTCCTCCGACAGGCATCCGGCGATAACCCTCAGAGCAGCCTTCTTGAACTGGTTCATAGCTCTGAACTGCTTGAGCCGGCCGAGAACGGCGTTGTCCAGCGGCGTGTCAGGCGCCTCGCCGTCTTCTTTGATCCACGGGTGATCTGAACGAACACCACATACAGGCACCATTTCATCAGACACTAGTGTTTTTGATGTTCAGGATAAATAAGCAAAGGCGATGTAATGTAAGACACTTACTGAGGACGTCGTATGCAGAAATCCGATGCTTGGGGTCAGGAATGAGCATCTTCCTGACGAGGTCCTTGGCGCTCTGCGAGATGCGCGGCCATGGGTCGCTGGTGAAGTCGACCTGCCCTCTCAGGATGGCATTGAAGATGCCGTGCTCCGATTCTGCCCAGAATGGCGGAACGCCGGAGAGCAGGATGTAGACGATGACGCCGACGCTCCATATGTCGGCCTCGGGCCCGTAGCTCCGCTTCAGCACCTCCGGCGCGATGTAGTAGGCGCTGCCGACGATGTCCCTGAACACCTCCCCTTCTTTGAAGAAGACGGAGAGCCCAAAGTCGGTGGCCTTGAGCGGCGCGTTCTCGTCCTTGCTGAGGAGGAGGAAGTTCTCGGGCTTGAGGTCGCGGTGGATGACGCCCATGGAGTGGCAGGTGTGGACGATCTCGACGATGGTGCGGAGGAGCGAGGCGGCGGCGCGCTCGGTGTAGTGGCCCTTGGCGATGATCCGGTCGAAGAGCTCCCCGCCGGCGCAGAGCTCCATGACGAGGTGCACCGAGCTCTTGTCCTCGTAGGCGCCCTTGAGCTCCACGACGCCGGGTTGGCCGGAGAGGTGGTACATGATCTGCACCTCGCGCCGCACGTCCTCGATGTCCTCCTTGGTGGACAGCTTCCGCTTGCTGATGGTCTTGCACGCGAACTTCTGGCCCGTGGCCTTGTGCGTGCACAGCGACGTGACGCCGAACTGCCCGCGCCCGAGCTCCTTGCCCATGGTGTAGGTGCTCTTGACGTCCTCCATCGGGCGGCCCAGCACGGGGCCGATGGCGGCCGGGGGCTTGTTTTGCGTGGGCGCCGTGGTCGCCGACGACGACACCGACGTCGGCGGCGGCACGGTGGCGCTGCCCCCGGGCCGCGACGACGAGCCGGCGGAGGAGTCCGGCGGCAGCGCGGGCTCCGCGGACGACGACCCCGAGCAGCAGCAGTTTCCCATGTCGTCGGCGAGGGGGACGACGGCGACACGGGGGGCCTCGCGCGCCGGGGACGACGCGGACGCGCAGGCGCAGCAAACCGGGGTCGGGGAGATGTCCGGGTGGGCGACGGGGTGCGCGGGGGAACCTTTCTCGGAGGGGTGGAAGGGCTGGCCATCAAAGGGGAGGCTGGGAGGGAATGGCGGGAAGCTAACGGCTGCTTGCTCTGCCTTCGGTGGCCTTCTTTTTGCCCAACACAGAAAAACAACAGAAGCTTCCGTGTGCCGAGATCACGCACACAACACTGCCTTGTTCGTTTTCAAAACAAACAAACCAACCCCCGACCAGCTGGACCTGACTGAGGCCGCGAGCACCGTCCATTGCCAATGCCAGTGCCAGTGCCAATGCTGCCTGGTGCTTGAATCTTGATAGCTTTGAGTACTAGTCGAGTTTGGCGTGTGCAATGGACGTGGACTTTGCAAGCGTCAACACTTTCTCAATCAGGCTGCAGCCTTTGCAAACTTTCGTGGACAGATTTCTCAAGATTCTCAGTTTGCATCAGATCCAGCATCAAGCTATATGCTCTGGTTTGGTTGCTGCCCAATCCACTCAATTCAGTCTAGCCCCAATTAATGACTAATAAGTAGGATGAAAAGTTCAGAGGCACATGCAGCTACGCCACTACGCTATTGGTGTGGACACACTTGTTCACTGAAGCCTGCAACGAGCTCCTTGTGGAGAGGAAAGAAGCTTTGCCACCGTCTACACATTTCTGTGATAGATCGCATTCATGGTGGGTTACTGAATGCATGGTGGATGTAGGACACGTATGGCAAACCTAGCTAGAGATATGACTGGGGATGGAGTGGGGAATATTAGAATGTATGTTCTGTTCTACAATGCTGCACATATATACCATATGTACAGAGGCTTCAGAAGTTACAAGTTTCAGCTGCACTGCACACATGCCAAAAGCATCCAACTCGCTCGGGTTTCTGGCATTGAGTAGTCTGTGAGATTCGCTTGGGAGACATCACCACCCCAACCACAGGTATGCTGCTAAATTCTCGGATTGCTCATGCAACCTGGTTTTTCAACAATTTTGCTGAACAAGTAGCTTCAGTTTTGGCTGTGCCCATTCGTTATTTATCTGTTCCTTTGCTGAAGCTGAAATGTGCAGCTTGGTTAGCGTTATGTTCTCTTTAGAGTCCTTGTTGCATTGAATCCAGCAAAACTAATCCCCTTCAGCTTGCTAGTTAGAGTAAGGTGTGCCTGTTGTATTCTGATCATATCTGTTGAGTCGGTGACTGTTTCATAAGATTTTATATGGTTCAAATTAATTCACAGATCTGTCTCACATTCATTATTTCATTCTATGCTTTGTTGTTTGGAAGTATTGCAGGCTGCAGCACCTAAAGTTAGACTTCCGTCAGAAGTACAGCTAAGAGAAGCACAACCAAATCTGGTAGCTTAAGTTCTGAACAACAGGAGACACTGAGAACTGGGAAAGAGTCTGAGATGGCTTATGCGAGCCCGGGGACTGATACGTCAACAGATCTAGATACTGACGAGAAGAATCAAATGGTACTTACTTTTTTTAATTTTGGTTTGTAGATGGCCAGTGCATCACTAGTGTGTATGTTATTTCTTTAAAAAATAAAATCAAGACATACCATAACTTTGACATGAGTAGAACTCGAAAGTATTGTGCTAATTATGCCTTTTTAAATTTAATGTATCAATCTTTTTTTATAAGAAAAAACACCATATGGTTGTTTGTCCATTCTGATGAAACTTCCATATCAACACAAACAATTGGTTTGCTTTCAAGTAACGTTACTTGTATTCTTGATATATATAAACTGAGCTTGTTTACTTATCAGTTGGAACTAGGGCAGCTTGTATCCCTTACAGCTTCTGATTCTGGCAACAAATCAAAAGATAAGCTAGGTCAAAAGGTATTAAAATTCTACACATTCACTGAGCGATTACCTGATGATTCTGTTGTTACAGACTTCTCTTGTTACTGACTTAATGGTAGGCACTCCGCCGTCTGGCACAAAACCGTGAAGCTGCTAGGAAAAGCCGTCTAAGAAAGAAGGTAGTTTCATCTACCTGATGGTAGATAGTATTTTCCTTGTGCATAAAGACAGCTCTGAAATTATAATATTTACCCATTTCTTCATCCTTAGGCATATGTCGAGCAACTTGAGAACAGCAGGCTGAAACTTAGTCAATTGGAGCAGGAGCTCCAGCGTGCTCGCCAACAGGTATGGTCGTCATGTACTCATCTTGTGATCTTTGGATTCGACAAGATCAGCCGTTCTTGTTGAACAAACTGTTCTTTTCAACATTTTGCTACTTGTTCAGGGCATTTTTATTCCTACTCCAGGAGACCAGCCTAATTCAACTACTGAAAATGGTAAACTGTTTTTTTTTTGTGCCAAATGTTTAGATCACACTGTACAAGATCTTGAATTAAGCTGTTACCCGTATTTGTAGGTGCTTTGGCATTTGACATGGACTATGCTCGATGGCAAGATGATCACAATAAGCAGATAAATGAACTGAGGGCTGCACTCAATGCACATGCCAGTGACGATGATCTTCGGCATATGATCGACAGCATCATGGCATATTACAGCGAAGCTTTCAGGCTCAAGAGAGTAGCAGCCAAGGCAGATGCTTTCCACGTGCTGTCAGGAATGTGGAAGACCCCTGTCGAGAGGTGTTTTATGTGGTTTGGTGGACTTCGACCGTCAGAGATTCTAAAGGTTTATGGTCTCTCCTCCCTTGCTCCTATTGCATCAGTGTACTTCTGTCAAAGCTGAAAGATTTCTCCTGTTTCTTTTTACGCAGTTACTTGCAAGTCATCTGGAACCCCTTACTGAACAGCAGCTTGCAAGTATATACAGCCTGCAACAGTCCTCGGAACAAGCTGAAGAGGACCTTTCACAGGGGGTGAGAGCACTGCAACAGTCTGTCGCAGAAACCCTTGCATCAGGATCCCTGTGTCCTGCTGGTTCTTCTGGTAACGCTGCAGATTGCTCGGGGCAGATGGCAGTGGCAGTTGGGAAGCTTGGGACTCTAGAAAGCTTCCTGCAGGAGGTACACCCATGGAACTTGCCCCTTGGTTATATGTTGTTTCTCGTTGTTTGATGTCTTGTAATTGGTATACATTTGCAGAACCAAATCTCTTTTTTTCTGTTTTTTTTAAAAAGATCTTGGATTTGCAGGCTGACGATCTGCGAAGGCGGATTCTTGAACAGATGCAGCACATACTGACCACCCGCCAATCTGCACGAGCACTGCTTGCAATCAGTGACTACCTTTCCCGGCTACGCGCTCTGAGTTCTCTCTGGATTGCACGACCACGGGAATGAATTCAGTTGGCTCACCAATTGTTCATCGCCGGTGGTGGGTGGGTCAATAAATTTGTGTTTGTGAACAGAAATTTTACTCATTTCTTGCTCTCGTGTACCAAGAATGTAAAATGAGATCTTTGTGGACAGTAGTTTGTATTAAAATGAAAATAGGTCTAATGAAGGAGTTCCATGCGTTGGAGATGTCTTAGGTGGGCACAGTTGTGGTTGTTCTGTGCCTGAATACACATGGATTGAGGCTTAAGTGATATCATCAAACATCAGGTCGTGTCGAGGCACTTCCGCTTGTATTTGGGGGCAGGTAGACTGGGAGATTCAAGTCCTGAAGAAATCTAAACGACATGCTCGCTCTGCTTTGCTTATACCCCACCCAACAGAACAGCTGAGCACAAGAATGAAACAATCGTATATCTGAACATCAGTATAACAACCGTAATCGTGGACCAGAGATTTATTAGCACTGCAAAAAAACAAGACGCACTAATTCAGAAAGAGGAGCTACAAAAGCTGTCCTGCTGCTGCACAATACAAAACCTCAGTGACATATAGAACTAAGAGTACAAGAAGGTAAAGAGAAGGAAATGCTCTCTGCATAGCCGTAGCAGAACCCCTATATCCGCTTCAGAACCTTCTCAGCAGCCTCGATGGTCTTCTCGATGTCCTGGGAGGTGTGCGCCAAGCTGGTGAAACCCGCCTCGAACTGCGAGGGAGCCAGGTATACACCTTCTTCCAGCATGCCACGGTAGAACCTTCCAAACTTCTCAGTGTCGCTCTTCTTAGCGTCCCCAAAGTTGTGGACAGGTCCACCAGTGAAGAAAAAGCCAAACATTCCTCTGATGTGTCCTCCACACATCTCGTGCCCCGTTTTCGCACCCACATCCAATATCCCACGAACGAGTTCACCAGTGATCTTGTCCAAGTACTCATAGGTGCCGGGCTCTGTTAGACGCTTGAGCGTGTGAATTCCAGCAGTCATGGCTAGAGGGTTTCCACTGAGAGTTCCTGCCTGGTACATTGGTCCTGCTGGGGCAACCATCTCCATGATATCCCTTCTCCCACCGTAGGCACCAACAGGGAGCCCACCCCCAATAATCTTACCCAAGGTTGTCACGTCTGGGGTGATCCCGAAGTACTCTTGAGCTCCACCGTATGCCAGGCGGAAACCGGTCATCACTTCATCAAAGACCAGGAGTGCACCATCGTGTTTGGTCAAGTCACGGAGGGCATTGAGGAAGCCAGGTTGTGGGGGAATAAAACCAGCATTGCCAACAACTGCCTCGAGGAAGACAGCAGCAATCTCCCCTTTGTTCTCCTCAAACAATTTCTTCACTGCCTCAGCATCATTGTAGGGTGCTGTTAGAGTCTCATAGGTGGCTCCCTTGGGAACACCAGGAGAGTCTGGGAGGCCCAGGGTGGCAACACCACTACCAGCTTTGACAAGGAAGGAATCAGCATGGCCATGGTAGCAGCCTTCAAACTTGACAATCTTCTCCCGCCCAGTGAATGCACGCACAAGGCGGAGTGCTCCCATGCAGGCTTCTGTCCCTGAATTGACAAAGCGGACCATTTCGATACTTGGTACAGCAGAGATGACCATCTCAGCCAATACATTCTCCAGCAAACATGGAGCACCAAAGCTAGTTCCTTTCTTTAGAGTTTCAATCAATGCAGCATTCACCTGAATCAAACAAGATATAAGTACAGTGATTTAATTTAGCTTTGTCAATTCTCAGGACAGCTTTATAAACTAAATGTTGCGAATCACATATAGTATACTTTTTTCCAATATTCAATAGTGGTTCAAAAATCACGCTATAAGTTGACAGATATTTGAAGGTGAAGTAAAGCCATCATGGATTTCACCAGTTTAATTTACAAAATCAGACCAAGAAAATTTTATGGTGCATACAGATGTTCAGAAATTTTAGTAGATTCACAAATGGGATGGAGATAAGTCCAATTAATCGAGTTAAGTATTATAAGAAATAGAAGTAAGCTACACTATCAACTATCATAAAAGAACACCATGGGATAAGAAACACGGAAGCAAACCCAGAGATTATTTGATGAAATACTTCACATTCAGATAACGCATATTGGCCAGGAACCAACATAATCAATTCTGTACCTCATCATCTGCATGACCGATGATTGCAGGACCCCAGGAACCAACATAATCGATGTACTCATTCCCATCAACATCCCACATACGCGAACCCTTTACAGAGTCGAACACTATAGGCTGCCCACCAACAGATTTGAAGGCACGGACTGGCGAATTAACACCTCCAGGCATCAGCTCCTGAGAAACAGTGAAACAATCAGTTATAAAACATCCAGAACCATGGGCAAAGAAGATGACAAACTGACTGAGATCTCAAATGGTGAAAGATCCTAACACTTGTTATGGTGATGATAGTCCCCACCATTTCATGATATACAATCAGGGTTGTACTCACAAGTCACATTTTATGCAGGTTACAGCTACAGATACAGGACTAAAGCATGACTCGCAAAGAAATGGCTACTAACTGCATAAAAGTATGGTTTTCTGACCGCTTTGTTACATGAAAATTAACACGTGCTGCACCTAGGTAATCCGATCTCAGTAGGATTGCTTACAGAGAGGATTGCTTTCATTTGCATGGCTGTCTCGTGTGTCAATTTGGGTCCAAGAGCGTAGTTGACCGTACTAGCTCACAATGTCGGCCCCATTCCAGACCCTCTCCGGTCCAGCCCCCGGTTTCCATGTTCCAAGCCATCTTTGACAATCCACCCTCTTATTGCGTTACCACCAACCCATTGGCGGAAATACAGAAAAAAAAAAGAAAAGCGAACCGATTTGCCACAGTTTGCACGGCAACCACAAACAAGGCATTCCCCAGCTGGCCGCAAGCCACGTCTCTTCTTCCGAATTCACACCTCAAAAGCCACGAGGCTCTCCGAAACGAAGGGGAACCCTGGAGGACGGCATCGAGGAGCTGCAGAGCGAAGGAATCAGATAGAGGACGGTACCTTGGCGGCGTTGAAGATCTCCTCGGACTTCTGCACCGTGTACGCCTTCTCGCCCTTCTCGAGGGATATCGCGGCCCGCGCCACCGACAGCCGAGCGCGGCGCCCCGTCGAGGCCCTCCTCGGCGCGGCCGGCCGGGCCGAGATCCCGGACGCCACGGCGGCGGCTGCTGCTCCGGCCATGCCTGTGTTGGGCTTGCTCGTCTCGCGCGAGGTGGTCGGAGGTGGAGCAGATGAGGGGGGAGATAAGAAATTCCGGAGGGGTTTGGTGCGATTGGGTCTTAATAGCTAGGCCGGGCCCACCTAAGCACGATTGGGTCTTCTCAGTAATGTTTTTTTCTTTTTGTTTGTTTGTTTGTTTACCCCACCCTGTAAGCGAAGCTGGTGGCGCTTCCGCGTTTTAGCCTGCATGCCCTGGGCCGAAAGTTTTGTACCACATCGTTTGCCTAGCACTGGGAGATGAGTTTAAAAGGTGGCCTGTGGGCTGCTGCTTCGCCTCCGCACTAGGCGGAGGTGCGGGCCTTAAGCCCGCTAGGTTAAGTTATAGTACAGGCCTATGTACATTGATGTACTGTAGTCTGTACTTATACCCTTCCATGTAAAAGATCCGAGATGTATGGATGTATAATTTAAAAAAAATATTTTTGTTGAAACTTACACTGCTATGTTGACAGTTGCAAAAATATTTTTGTTGAAACTTGCACTTTTGACAGTTGTTTATACTCCCTCTATACCTATAAAGAAAATCGTTTAAGACAACGACACGGTATTCAAAGCTTAACGTTAACTTCTTGTTTTTATAAAAAATATTATCAAAAAATGATATATGTATACTTTTACAAAAATACTTTCCAAGACAAATCTATTTATATAGTTTTCATATTTTCAAACTCAACAACTTTAAAATTATTCATGATTTATATTTTTAATATTTTGACCCAAATCTTATCTAGAACAACTTCGGGGATGGAGTACACATCTCCCCTTTTTATAAAAAAAATAAAAATAAAAATCCAAAATCCATCGGAGCGGTGTCAAGAAGAGACAGGTTCCAGAAACACGGATCACAACCCAATCCTGGAGTGCTATCCAGCCAAGGACCGAGCCAGGTGTGGTGGACAAGCATTCGACAAAATATGAAGAAATTTCTTACAAGATCGAAAACATGAACAAACAGCTTAAGACTTGGAAGTTTTTAATGCTTATTATTATAGGTTTTAGAATTTTTCAAAGTTGATTGAACAAAGTAGCAACATTTACAGCACCAAATTAGTTGCACTAAATCCACTGTGGTTAATAAAGGAGCAGCTGCATATTATCGTAAAAAAAAAAGTGCCTGAGCTCGTCAGTTGTTACTTGTTTGAAAGCTCGGAGAACAAACGAAGAAGAAACATGTCAAAAACGACAGACTAACTTAAATAAACTTAACGAAAAGCAGAAACAGCGACCTGCCTTCTGTGCTTTGACATTTCGCAAAAAGCTTAGGGGACTTGCTGGTGTGAAACATGAAGCACGTCAAGCAAGCATAACGAAGCACGGACCTTACCACAGTATCTAGCAGATATGTTAATCTAATGAGCTGAGACATGTGCGCACCTGATTATCCAGTCAATGACGCTAAATGGTGTGCACCTGTACACGGAGCTCCTTTTCAAGATTTTCTATCCAGCATCGGCCAAACATCGTTGACTAGAGAGGCAATGGAAGGAAATATAGTCCAATATGTGCCTTTCATTCGCCTTTCCAGGAAGTTGCCAGGATTGATTCCTTCACTTTGTTTCCAGAAGCACGGTTATAGTGACAGCAAGGAATTGGCAACTTATCCCCCTTGCCTGCACTGCAGAAGACATCAGGATTGCCATGCTCAATAAACAATTTCAGTAGATAATTCGGATGAACTATACAAATATACAAACTGTTTTCAAGAAACATATGTAATACATGGATGATTTATTTTTATGAAATAAACTTTGCCTGGACGTCGTGATCCAAATGACCATAATACAGATGTCACCAATCAGATAACAGTTCTTTCAGAACCTATTTGGCCGAACTTGCAATGGCACGACAAAAAAGAGAGGGACTTATTTCTTGAGAAAAAATATGTTATTAAATTCTACAAGTACCAAGAGCAACGACTTCAGGGTCAATGGTGCAGAAATAACTCAGTGTGATAACTCAGTGTGCCCTCAGGCCTCAACCACCTCGTCGCATTCCTCAATTGCACTGCTAGGAGGGAGACAATAGACAACCAAAAGGAGAAAAACACTATGCCGATTGGAGAGGTTGTACTGTCTGCCTTCATGCAGGCACTCTTTGAGAAAGTGCTTGCTGCTACTATCGGAGAGCTGAAATTCCCTCGAGATGTCACTGAAGAACTGCAGAGCTTGTCGAGCATCCTGTCAATAATTCAATCTCATGTCGAAGATGCGGAGGAGCGGCAATTGAAGGATAAGGTTGCACGCAGCTGGCTTGCAAAGCTCAAGGGTGTTGCGGATGAGATGGATGACTTACTTGATGAGTATGCAGCTGAGACTCTGCGATCCAAACTAGAAGGTCCATCCAACCATGACCATCTGAAGAAGGTTAGGAGCTGTTTCTGCTGTTTTTGGTTGAACAATTGTTTATTTAACCATAAGATTGTCCAGCAAATAAGGAAGATTGAGGGGAAACTCGATAGGCTTATCAAAGAAAGACAGATTATTGGTCCAAACATGAACAGTGGGACCGACAGGCAGGAGATAAAGGAGAGGCCCAAAACAAGTTCACTGATCGATGACTCAAGTGTGTTTGGAAGAGAAGAAGATAAAGAAACCATTATGAAGATATTGCTGGCCCCCAATAACTCGGGCTATGCCAACCTTTCTATTATTCCCATAGTGGGCATGGGGGGACTAGGAAAAACGACTCTAACACAGCTCATCTACAATGATGAAAGAGTAAAGGAGCATTTCCAGTTAAGGGTGTGGTTATGTGTTTCTGAAATTTTTGATGAGATGAAGCTTACCAAGGAAACAATTGAATCAGTTGCTAGTGGGTTCTCATCAGCCACAACAAACATGAACCTGCTTCAAGAAGACCTCTCAAGAAAGCTGCAAGGTAAAAGATTTCTTCTAGTCCTTGATGATGTATGGAATGAGGATCCTGAAAAATGGGACAGATATCGCTGTGCTCTAGTTAGCGGGGGAAAGGGAAGCAAGATCATAATTACCACACGAAATAAGAATGTGGGGATACTAATGGGCGGGATGACACCTTACCATCTAAAGCAGCTATCAAACAATGATTGCTGGCAGTTGTTCAAGAAACACGCATTTGTAGATGGTGACTCCAGTTCACACCCGGAACTGGAAATAATAGGCAAGGACATCGTGAAGAAGTTGAAAGGTCTGCCACTAGCTGCAAAAGCAGTAGGCAGTTTACTATGTACCAGGGATGCAGAGGAAGATTGGAAGAACATATTAAAGAGTGAAATATGGGAATTGCCATCAGACAACATATTGCCAGCTCTGAGATTGAGTTACAGCCATTTGCCAGCCACACTGAAGCGATGTTTTGCGTTTTGTTCAGTGTTTCCCAAAGATTATGTCTTTGAGAAAAGAAGGTTGGTTCAAATCTGGATGGCCCTTGGATTCATTCAGCCTCAAGGAAGGGGAAAGATGGAAGAAACTGGGAGTGGCTATTTTGATGAATTACAAAGCAGATCCTTCTTCCAATATCACAAAAGTGGATATGTAATGCATGATGCCATGCATGACCTAGCACAGTCTGTCTCAATTGATGAATTTCAAAGATTGGATGATCCCCCGCACAGCAGCAGCCTTGAAAGAAGTGCCAGGCATCTATCATTCTCTTGTGACAACAGAAGCTCGACCCAATTTGAAGCTTTCCTTGGATTTAAGAGAGCTCGCACACTTTTACTACTAAATGGATACAAATCGATAACAAGCTCTATACCCGGTGATCTGTTCCTCAAGTTGAAGTACCTTCATGTGCTTGATCTGAACCGACGAGACATTACTGAGCTGCCTGATTCTATTGGTAACTTAAAATTGCTTCGATATTTGAATCTTTCAGGCACTGGAATAGCAATGTTGCCTTCATCAATTGGTAAGCTGTTCAGCCTGCAAACACTGAAGTTGCAAAACTGCCATGCATTAGATTACCTCCCAAAGACCATAACCAATCTTGTAAATCTTCGATGGCTAGAAGCAAGAATGGAATTGATCACTGGCATAGCTGGAATAGGGAACTTGACTTGCCTTCAACAGCTGGAGGAATTTGTTGTCCGTAAGGACAAAGGATACAAGATCAATGAATTGAAGGCAATGAAGGGGATCACAGGACATATCTGCATTAAGAATCTTGAGAGTGTGGCTAGTGTGGAAGAGGCTAACGAAGCTTTGCTAATGAATAAGACAAACATCAACAATTTACACCTTATATGGTCTGAAAAGAGGCACTTGACTTCAGAAACAGTAGATAAAGACATAAAGATACTTGAACACCTTCAACCACATCATGAACTCAGTGAGCTGACAGTCAAGGCCTTTGCAGGCTCATACTTTCCAAATTGGTTAAGTAATCTAACTCAATTGCAAACCATCCACCTGTCTGACTGTACAAACTGTTCAGTTCTACCAGTGCTTGGAGTACTTCCCCTACTCACGTTTTTAGATATTGGGGGTCTCCATGCCATTGTTCACATCAACCAAGAGTTTTCAGGAACCAGTGAAGTTAAGGGGTTTCCATCACTGAAGGAACTCATATTTGAAGACATGTCTAACCTAAAAGGTTGGGCTTCTGTACAAGATGGTCAGTTGCTTCCATTGCTCACAGAACTTGCAGTGATTGACTGCCCATTACTAGAAGAATTCCCTTCTTTCCCATCATCAGTAGTGAAGCTCAAAATTTCTGAAACTGGGTTCGCTATTCTTCCAGAAATACATACTCCAAGCTCTCAAGTTTCATCATCATTGGTATGCCTGCAGATTCAACAATGCCCAAATCTTACATCATTAGAGCAAGGACTGTTTTGCCAAAAATTATCAACACTGCAACAATTAACCATCACAGGCTGCCCAGAATTAACTCACCTGCCAGTTGAAGGATTCAGTGCCCTGACTGCTCTTAAGAGTATTCATATCCATGATTGTCCGAAGCTGGAACCATCCCAAGAACATAGTTTGCTGCCCTCCATGCTTGAAGATCTACGCATCAGCTCGTGCTCCAATCTAATCAATCCTCTTCTTCGAGAGATCGATGAGATATCCTCAATGATAAATCTTGCCATAACTGATTGTGCCGGCCTTCACTATTTTCCAGTAAAGCTTCCTGCCACTCTGAAAAAGTTGGAGATCTTCCATTGTAGCAACCTAAGATGCTTGCCTCCTGGCATAGAAGCAGCATCTTGTTTGGCAGCTATGACCATTTTGAACTGTCCTCTTATACCAAGATTGCCAGAACAGGGCCTCCCACAATCACTGAAAGAATTGTACATCAAAGAATGCCCACTGCTAACAAAGAGGTGCAAAGAAAATGATGGTGAAGATTGGCCTAAAATTGCTCATGTACCAACCATAGAGATTGAAGATTGTTAGAGTAAATAGGAATAGTACCACATTGTGTATCCACATAAGGTGTTAGTCCTATGTACCCTATATAATCAGCCCATGAGGCCCAATGCAATATATCAAATATTCCACCAATTATATTCTCCTTGAAAGATGATAGTATCATGACCGACTGGATCATAAGAAGAAGATTATTCTAAATGCATCATAGCAACACAACAGAGGTACGAACTCAATGAATCTTCAGCTACTGTTTCACACATAACAGTGTATCATGGATATGAATACTTAATATTCTTGGCAAATGGCTGTATACTCATTTTTTTCATCATTTCTGTACTCTGCACATACTTATGCTTGAGTGCACTTTATATGCCAAGCAGTAATCATAAAGAACCAATATACAAACCTGCACAAAAATTGGTTGCAATGTAGTACATGCAAGATTTCAACCTTTGTGTTTGTCAAGTAGCAGTATATCTTAGAATAGTGCAACTAGAGATAGCCATTTACAGTACAACAAGCAAACTAAAATTGAAAAGAAAACAAAGATAACACAATTTACCTTTACTATCGTGAAAACCTAATGTTTAATGTTTTCAAAAAGCCTGTCGGCAACAGTTTACTTCAGATCACCAACCATGGCCAAGTCATATCTTCTCAGGCAAAAACTAGAGGTTTTAACTATGTTACGAGCAAGTTTCCCATGCATGCATGCATAGAAACAAGTTTACAACATAAAGTATCCAGGGTAATAACATATTTATCAAAATGTTGATAACAATATCTCATACTTCATTATTTAATTTAGGGTAGCTCGCTGTTGAATATGTAAGATCTGCAATTCTGTCCTGCATAAACAATGATTTGGAATTCTCATTTATATACTTCTTTTCTTCATGTACAGATCTTCATTTGAATTATGAATGTTGTTTCAAGAGCATTATACCTTATAGGTTCCATCCACCATCAGATTGCCGTATCCAAATGTATGAACCTACAGCTAGATGGTTCACTCGATACTTCTCAAGAAATAAGGTATTTTCACTAGACAACATGAAAACAAGAATACTGGCAAGTAGTCATGTCAGTTTCTTTCTTCTGTGAAACCACATTCTATTCATCAGGAACCTGTGCCTCTTATAGTACCACCGTGTCAAAATGTTATATCACGGAGGACCTAGTTTTCTTTTCTTTTCTTTTTTAAGGAATTTTATGGTGCTTGTAAGGCTAGCCTGAACATTTGTATTGCAAAACTGAGAGCAAATTTGGAGGCAAAAGCAGAAGTTCAGGGTGGAAGGTATACATCCTCAAATTACTATCTAGTACTTTCTCTTCTTCTACCCCGTGAACACTATCATTTCACAAAGTATATCCTCTTGGTACTCAAATGTGTCATTGCAACTTTCAGGAGCTAAACAGACATTTTTTTCGGATACAAATCCATTTTACCTCCCGTGATGGGAATGGACACATCTAATTGTAAAATTTGTAGTACAAAGATTTTTTTTTTAATAACTATTCTAATTAACTCCCATGGGATTGTAAAATTTCACCTAGAATCCGGAGAGAGAGAGAAAACAAAGATGGTCGACTAATCGTCATCATCCCTGATGCAACAAATGCTAGTAAGCACGCAGCCTTCGAGAACGACAGAGAGCACTCAATAGCGACAAAATGTAATGCATCATGGGTGGAGGAATGCCATGGAGATTGCTGGTCTCCTTACGAATCCACATGCGGCGAATCCGCGATAATAAGCGAAAAAAAGCCAACAAGCTCACCGTCTCCGAAGCAAATGGAGCATTGCAGACTCGCCCGCACTTCTTCCTTTCTCATCCTCCCCGGGCTCCAATTTATGGCGGCGGCGACTATGGTATGGCGTAGTTGCGCTGGGCATCGCCGCACCGCGGGGTTGTGGTTGGTCTTCTCTAGGAAAGGTGGTGGTTTGGTGGCTGGTGCTCAGGCAGCGCAGCGCCGCCGCCCCCCGCCGGTGAGCCTCGGCCCTCGGGGTGATTCGGGTGACAGTTGACACGCAATCTCCAGATTGCAGAAATAGGGCCGAATCCCATTTGATTGAGCCCCCTCGTTCTCCGTCTGCTCAAGATACGTGTGCCCATTAGGAATCCAGGACATACAGAATGGGCTGGCTAGTGGGCCGTGGCCTCCTTCGTTGTAGTTTGAACTTCAAAATCAGACATCACATTCTCTAATAAACTCTATTAAATTAAAGGTGTATAATTGTTCCAAAAAAAATAAAGGTGTTTAGTTTTTATTTCCTATTTTATCTAAACTCTAATCACTTGGGAATGGTATCATTTTCTAGTGTTTATATGCTCATAATGCGGCACAAAGTAGAGCTAAAGAAAAAAAAAAATGCATTTGGTTTTGATCGTCGCCAAACTCTTTCTCATTTTAATCGTCGCCTTTGGTCATAGATAGTAGAGAGGAGAGGTGGCGTGAGAGTATTGTAGGAAGTAAAATTTAACAGATGATAGAATTCTTTCTGTTTTAACAGTAGCTATAGATTATTTAATAAAGACCACAAGTTAGACAAATAAAAGGGCATTTCTAGGGACTACTATTTTTATTTACCGATACTGCCAAATAGTTTATTTTAATGGGTCATTTGCGACACCTGTGTCCGTAAATGTTCAGAAAACAAACACAAAAATGTCTGAAAAAATAACTAATTGGACAGTTTACTAATCTGTGAAACAAATCTTTTAAGCCTAATTATTTTATGATTTGACAATAATTATCAAATACAAACAAAGTATCAAAATCCAAAAAAACTTTGATCTAAACAAGGCCTAACATAATTTATTCTATCATTTTTATTTCAGATTGCTATTCCCTCTATTGTTCACCTGAAATTTCCCTCAAACTCTCCCCCTGTTAGTTTATTTCACATTTGTTTATCTGAAATTTACCCTCAATTTCTCCACAAATTTCCACAGCACCACACGATGTATCATCTAGTAAATGGAAAAACACAAACCCAGTTTACAGAAGCAAATGGCTGAACATATCTTGAGCAACTAAAGCATCTCATCGCAACCATCCTGCGCACAATATATATCAACCATATTGGCAAAGTGAATTTCGATAGTATTTCATTGCATATTTCAGGTTAGAGTATATCCAATTAACCTCGCAGTTACCATACCAAGGTACATTCGATCGTTCCATCTAATTCTGACGCAATCCAAGTCATAGTAAGCCGTACCAAGCCATGACCAGAACAGGGTGAATTCTGCAGAAGAAGATGGCTCAATCTGGCATCGCCAGAAGAGAGCTCACCTCACCAGGCATCGTCCGCAGCCGCTCTGGCGTTGGTGCGCAAGCGCTCGAACGCCTCGACGGGCACCGTGAGCGTCCCGGCGCGCGCGTGCCACCGGGCGCCGTGCCGCGCCACCTTGCCCGACACGTCCTCGACGGCCTTGAGGAACTCCTTCGCCTGCGCCGGCGCGAGCACCTCCCTGGCGGCGGCCTCCACGGCGCGCCACCGCAGCTTGTCGGCCCTGCGCGCGGCGCGCGCCATCTTGCACATCTCCTCGGCGGCCGTCTCGGCGACGCGGTCCTTGGTCTTCTCGCACGCCAGCTTCATGGCGTAGGTGGACTGGTACTCGGCCACCTCGCCGTCCAGCGCGGCCTCGCGGGCGCTCAGGCGGCGGGCCGCGGCGGAGAGCGCGTGGCGAGCGTGCGCGGGGAGGGACGGGAACAGCGCGGGCAGCAGGGCCAGGAGCATGCAGGACGGGCGGAGGTCCCCGCCGAGCCAGGAGAGCGCGGACACGGCGAGCGGCGGGTCGTCGGGGCGCGCCACCAGGCCGGGGACGTCGCGGGGGCGGACGGGCGGGCCGGCGGCCAGGCGGGAGTAGCGCTCGCGGAGGCGGGAGAGGTCGGCGGTGATGTCCATGGCGGCCGCGTTGTCGCTGTCGCTTGAGTCCGACGACAGGAGGCGGCGGTGCGCCATGGGGTCGGAAGCGCCGGGGGCTGACAACCATGGGAAAGCAAGATGGTAGAGAATCAAACAACAAGACCACGGGGATTGGTTTGAGGCCAAGAATCGGTGGGAAATTAAGAACACCAAGAACGCAGTGGTTGAAGCCAAGCAATAAGAAGGATTACGTACAGCAGGGGATGAAGCAGGGGAGGCAGGAGAGGAAGCCCTTCTCCTTCTTCTCCTCCTTCTTGGCGCTCTTGCCTGCGCCGCCGCTGCGGTGGTACCCGGCGTCGTAGCCGAAGTAGAAGTCGTCCGCGTCTTCGCCACCCAGGGGGCTCAAGAACGGCATTGCGGCGGTGGATGCGCCCAGCCCTGCTCTTCTCGCGCGCAGGGTGAGAGAGATGTGCTGGATCGGTGGATGCAAGATGTTTAACGGCGGCCAGCCGTGCCCGTGACTCTTCCGATGCGCGTGACGGGACGAGAACGAGAGATGCGAGTGCGATGGCAGTAGGGGTGTTAAGAATATTCTTAATATTCTAAGTGATCAATTAGTGGACAATTAGCAACTGCTAATGACGGTTTCCTCTCTCACGCTCCTACTCTTCCTGGCACGGATATGGGGATCGTGGGAGCGGGTCTCCACTCTGGGAACTGCCCCATCGGGGGCTTGTATATATATATATTCACTGTTCATCAATAAAGACAACTGTTCACTTTACATTCTACTGTTCCTATTACATTTCTACTGCAACACGTTATCAGCGCTCTACACTGAGAAGAGAAGGCCGGGAGCAGTTCCTCAGGCGCAGGCGCCGGAGCCGTTCGTGATTCCGGCGATCACCGGAGTTGGAAAGCGAAACCAAGGTACAATGCCTCCACGGCCGTACGTACCATCTGCACAACTCGTTCTTCGCCTCGTCTTCATGATCTACTACCGCGCCTGCCGCACCGGAGTGCCGTTTGACAACGAGCACATCCGGGACTCCCTCCTCAACGCACTGCGGAATCTCCTCGGAGAGAGCCGCGGCGCTGGTGCTCCGGTGGAGGGCGTACGTCGTCGTCGTCGACGCGGTCGCCGTGCTTCCGCTCCAGTGGCACCGGTTAACCCAGTGATGGGTTTACCGGCGAACTGGAGTCCTCGACAGGGGGAGGCCTCCGTCCAGCACCTCCCCTGGTGCCCGTTCCAGGGAACGGCGCCGGGACCGTCCTCCTGGGCGCCGGGACCGTCCTCCTGGGTGCCCGTGGCACTCGCCGCCATGAACCCGGAGGCCGGTCCATCGTCTTCGGCCGTACCGCCTGGCTTCACCGACACCAGGGCAGGACCATCGACTTCGGCTGCGGCGCCTTCCGCGAACGAGGCGGCTACTGCAGCCGGTTCCCCGTCGACCCCGCTGCCGAACGGATCGGCGACTCCTCGGCCGCTCGCGACCATCGCAGCGCGCCGGGCCGCACCTCCGCTCTGCCTCTTCTCCAGGGATGCCGGCGACGTCGTCGATCCGGCACTGCAGGCCCCGCCACCACCGCAACCAACCACCCCTCCGGCCGTCAACATCGCTGACGCGGCCGGGAGCCCAACCATCCGTCGTACGTGGATCTCGGTGCCGCACGGCCCGTCCGCGCGCGCGCAGGCAAGCCCTCGCGCGAACGGCCGTGTCCGGGCACTCGAGAACGGGCACGCCAGCCCGGGAATGCACGTCGGTGGTGGCGCCTCTTCCTCTCCGGAGGGGCGCGCTCCTCCTTCTGCTTGAAGTCGCCCCCGAGAGGGAAGGGGAGCCCCTGGCCACCGGCCTGGTCCATTGCGGCCGGGTCCCGGGGCTGGAGGTTGCGCCCTTCCCAGTCCGCGCCAGTGCTAGCCACTGGACGCATGGGCGCGACGGCGGACGGCAAGGCGACGGGTGGTGGCGGCCTGCGGCTTCGGGCGCTCGCGGCAGCTGGTGGGCAACGGCGTCGGCGTCGGCAGCAGGCGCCTACGGCAGCGCACGGCGGCGCCCTACGCGGCGGCATGACCCGGAGGCGGCGGCGCCCGGCGACGGCGGCGCCCAGGCGGCGGCGGCGGCCTGCCTGGCCGTGGTGGAAGTGGTGGCGGTTAGGGTTTCAACCCTAACCGCCGCCCTTTTATACGGGCCAGGGGAGGTAGTGGGGGGGGGCGCGCGCCTGGGCCGAATTGGCAGCCCAGGCCCAGGTTGCGGCCTGCTCCCCCCTGCTGGCTGCTCGCGGGCCGGCCGGTGTGCTCTGGGCCAGAAGCCGTTTATCTTAATTTTCTGTTTTATTTCGAATTTGTGAATTCCAGCAGTATTAGTTCTTAATCTTTAATTAGACTATGCTAATTTCTGCAAAGTTATCAGTATTAGTGTTTTATTCTTGAAAGTTTAGAACACTGATGTGATTGTGGACTGGTACAAATGTGTTTGTTTATTTGTACTTATGCAAATTCGGATTCTAATATAAGAATGCTAGTATGTTTGTGTTATTTCATGATCACTCTCATACTTGTTGTGTCATTACAATAATTATATCACATATTCTATCTCTCTGTTAGTTTATTCATTAGTTTATTACTGATGAATTACAGCTATTAATTTATGCATAGCTTAATTATTTATTTTGGGGAGAATTTTTTGAAATATTCAAGGCATTGGCTATGATTCAAATTTTCTGTTGATTATTTAATCTAAAAACAGTGCCTAAGATAGTGAGTTTATTCACACATTTTCAAAGGTCTAAATCAAGTCCTTTTGACTAGATGATTACCTACTGAATATATACCCCAAAATAAAAGATTAGACCAAGATCATTTATGGCTTACACTATTGCAGTGATTACCATGTTTTAATCATTAATTTGTTTATATATGGTGTAGTAGAGTTCTTAGCATTGGCTGCGTTTAATTCAATAATTGGATTATTCGGCCCAGAGACCGTGCTAAGACAGCAAATTATTTGCCTACTATTAAGATCTACTCTATGTCTTATGACATTTGAGATTATCTAACCATATATATATACAAATTTTTGAGAGTTGCCCTGAATATTATATGATCTTTGTCTACCTATTGATATCTTAAATCAGGATGAGCTATGCTAGTTAAATTAATTTGCATTTTATTACAACATTTTGCTTACCATCATGATTGTAATTTACTTTGAGTAAATTTATTAAATCAAATGGTATTACTTTGTAGGCTATGGCCATGGCTAAAGAGTTCGATGAACTTGCTTTAGATGGTCACAATTATCCTACTTGGGCATCGGATATCAAAATTAACTTTGCATCCCGTGGACTTTTGGCACACATAAATGAACCTATTGAAGGGGTAGTGCTAGATGAACAAAAGAAGTACGGGGCCTTAATGTTATTAAGGTTCTATATTCATAAGGATCTCAAACAAGAGTACCTTATGGAGGAAAATCCTCGCACATTATGGCTTGCTCTTAAAGAGCGTTATGATCAGCAAAAGGAACTCATATGGCCTGAGGCCAATCATGAGTGGAATCATTTACGTCTGCAGGACTTTAAGTCCGTTGCTGATTACAATCATGCTGTTCATAAAATTTGCTCTAAGTTGAAATTTTGTGAGAAAGAGCCAACGGATGCTGATAAGATAGAGAAAACTCTATCTACCATGCTACCCGCTGACCGAGTCTTACAACAGCAGTATCGGGCTAGTAACTACACTATTTATTCTCAACTTATTCATACATTAACCCAGGCTGAGAAACATGATGAGCTTCTTATGAAGAATCACCATAAGCGTCCAGTTGGGGCAACACCTCTGCCTGAGGTCCATAATGTTCAGAATAATGTTAAGAATAAAAAGTTCAAAGGATCTACTTCTGGAGGTCCTAAGAACAAGCCCGAGAAGCGAAAATTCAACAAAAAGCAAAAGCCAAATGGTAAAAATAAGCAAAAAAGTGAGGGCAAGTCCAAGAATGACAATAAATGTCATAGGTGTGGGACTTACTCTCATTTTGCTAAGGATTGTCGTACTCCTAAGCACTTGGTTGCACTTTACCAAAAGTCCTTAAAGGAAGCAAAGCAAGGCAAAGCAAAAGAACCAGGAATTGAAGCACACTTCAATCTTGCTTCTGAGGCCACAAAGGAAGTGGGTTGTTCAAGCAAGGCTATTGTGGAAGCAAAGAACAACAATGCTCACCAAATTGAGAACCTTCCATGAAGGGATGACATGATCATGGAGTTCACTTCCAATGACATGTTTGGAGATTTCAATTAAAGTCTCGATCCAGAATTGATATCTATCTAATTATTTTATTAGAGATGCAAGTGTGTTGTAATAAATTAAGTTGTACAAACTCTATGTGCCTTGAGTTGTACAAACTTGTTTGTGAGATGAGAATTGTGGAACTATATGTATTGTAATGTCATACTCTTATGTTGGTATTGTAATAAATTAAGTTGTGTATGTATTTCTATATGTTTTATAAGAATTTTAATTGCATTCTTATTTCACTATAGATGTCATCTGATGTCAATCCAATGGAGGAATTATGTCTTGTAGATAGTGGAACCACAAACACTATCCTTAGGGAGATGAAATATTTCCAGACTCTTAAGAAAAGAGAAGGAAATGTTATGACCATCGCTGGAAGTGATGCTCTGATAGTTGGTTCAGGTAGAGCCACTATTGTTCTCCCTATGGGTACACAATTAATGATAGAGGATGCATTATTGTTTCCTGAATCAACCCGTACCCTTTTAAGCTATAGAGATATCCGTAAGAATGGTCTCCATGTGGAAACACATGTAGATAATAAAGAAGAATTTATTCTCTTTACTAAACTTACTGGATTTGGCAAACAAGTTTGTGAGAAAATTCCATCCCTCCAATCTGGATTGTACTATACATACATAAAACCAATATCTCATGTTGCATACAAGATAATTTTTCAAAATGTTGATTTATTCCAAACATGGCATGATAGACTTGGTCATCCAGGAATTGGAATGATGAGAAAAATTATAGGCAATTCATTTGGTCACAATTTGCATAAAGCAAAATTCCCACAATCTTCGGATTTTGTATGCACTGCATGTGCTACAGGGAAATTGATTTTAAGACCATCAACTCTTAAAATCAAAACTGAACCACTAAAATTCCTTGAACGAATTCAAGGGGATATTTGTGGACCGATTCAACCTGTATGTGGACCGTTCAGGTATTTCATGGTATTAATAGATGCATCTACAAGATGGTCTCATGTGTGTCTTTTATCGACACGAAACCATGCTTTTGCTAAAATAATGTCTCAACTAATACAGTTGAAGTCACATTATCCTGAACATCGAATTCAAACAATTCGAATGGACAATGCTGCTGAATTTTCATCTCATGCTTTCAATGATTATTGTATGGCAATGGGAATTCAGGTTCAGCATTCTGTACCCTATGTCCACACTCAAAATGGTTTGGCTGAATCTTTAATAAAGAGAATTAAACTCATTGCAAGACCAATGTTGATGAATTGCAAGTTGCCTACTTCATGTTGGGGTCACGCAGTACTGCATGCTGCTGAATTAATCCAACTACGACCAACTGCATATCATGATAATTCCCCTTTACAATTAGTACGTGGTGATCCTCCAAATATTTCCCATTTGCGTAAATTTGGGTGCGCAGTTTATGTGCCCATCTCACCACCTCAGCGAACAGCCATGGGACCACATAGAAAATTGGGGATCTATGTGGGATTTAAATCTCTGTCAATCATTAAGTATTTAGAACCTCTCACAGGGGATCTATTTACGGCCCGGTTCGCTGATTGTATTTTTAATGAGGATCATTTCCCGGCATTAGGGGGAGAAATGTACCAAAATGAATGCCGAGAAATTAATTGGAATGCGGAAGGCATTTCATCATCTGATCCACGTACTATGGAAACTGAACTTCAGGTTCAAAGACTTATTGATTTGCAAAATATTGCAAATAATCTGCCAGATGCGTTTACTAACTATAAAGGTGTTGTTAAATCTTTCTATCCTGCAAGGAATGTGCCAGAAAGAGTGGAGGTACCAAATAAAACCACTCATGTAATCCCTCTTGGAAACAAGAGGGGGAGAGGCAATTCCAAGGTGCAAGATAAGAAACAAAAGAAAGTAGTAAACGAAGATCAACTTTCTGTTGATATACACCTAGTGACTAATCAATATCTTTTGGAAAGATTTGATATGTTACCTGATCCACTTATGTGTGTAAACACTAAAGTTGGGACATCAAGAAATCCTAGATCAATCATTTTGGGAAATAATGATGATCCATCAAGGGTAGATGAAATTGCCATTAATTATATAGAGACTGGAGAGTCCTATGATCGTAAAGCTACAATTGTCGACATTTATTTCTCTGAACAAATTGCTGAAATCCTTCAAAATGATCCAGATCCAAAATCCATGGTAGAGTGTAAGAAACGCTCGGACTGGAACAAGTGGAAGGATGCAATAGAAACAGAGATAGCCTCGCTTTCAAAAAGGGAAGTGTTTTCGGCTGTATTGCCAACACCTCCTGGTATCCATCCTGTTGGATATAAATGGGTTTTTGTCCGGAAACGGAATGAGAACAATGAAGTGGTGAGATACAAAGCAAGGCTTGTAGCACAAGGTTTTACGCAAAGACCTGGTGTTGATTTCAATGAAACATATTCTCCAGTTATGAGTGGCATAACATTTCGATATTTAATATCCTTGGCAGTGCAAAATCGTCTATCTATGCAGTTGATGGACGTAGTGACCGCATATTTATATGGGTCATTGGATTCTGAGATATACATGAAAGTTCCTGATGGAATTAGTATACCAAATTCTGAGGCAAATCGCAACATGTTTTGTGTCAAATTGCAGAAGTCATTATATGGCTTAAAACAATCAGGCCGAATGTGGTACAATCGGTTAAGTGAATTCCTTACACATAAAGGATACACAAATAATGATGACTGTCCATGTGTCTTCATTAAGAAATCCCAAAAGGGTTTTTGCATTATATCTGTATATGTTGATGATATAAACATCATTGGCAATGAGCATGATATTAATGAAGCACGTCATCATTTGAAAGCGGAGTTCGAAATGAAAGATTTGGGTCAAACCAAATTTTGCTTAGGTTTACAACTTGAGCATTTTTCATCTGGGATTTTTATTTACCAAGCTGCCTATATCCAGAAAATGTTGGAGAAATTCAATATGGATAAAGCATACCCATGTAAAACCCCCATGGTTGTAAGGTCTTTAGACATAGAGAAAGATCCTTTCAGACCTAGGGAGGAAGGTGAAAAGATTTTGGGACCAGAAGTCCCATATCTAAGTGCTATCGGAGCACTTATGTATCTTGCTAATAGTACCCGGCCGGATATTGCTTTTGCAGTTAACCTATTAGCAAGACACAGTGCAACTCCTACCAAGCGTCACTGGGTTGGAGTTAAGACCATATTTAGGTATCTCAATGGTACAAGGGATCTTGGATTATTTTACAGCAAAAATCAAGATCAAAATTTATTGGGTTATACAGATGCTGGATATTTATCAGATCCCCATAATGGTAAATCCCAAACTGGTTTTGTATTTTTAAATGGTGGAACAGCAATTTCTTGGAAATCATCCAAGCAGACATTAGTGTCTACTTCCACCAACCATTCTGAAATTATAGCATTATATGAAGCATCACGAGAGTGTGTATGGCTTCGCAGAATGGTAGACCACATATTAAAATCATGTGGAATTGGTGCACTTGATACACCAACAATTATCTTTGAGGATAATGCTGCTTGTGTTGTACAAATGGAATCAGGGTATATCAAGAGCAACATAACAAAGCATATTACTCCAAAATTATTTTATCCCCATGAGTTACAAAAGAATGGGGAAATTGAGATTCTGCAGACTAAGTCATGTGATAATCTAGCAGATTTGTTCACCAAGTCTCTACCATATTCTATGTTTCACAAATATGTTGAAGGAATTGGTATGAAAAGGCTTAGGGACTTGCAGAAATCAGGGGGAGTATCTCTTGATAAATGATTCATTTGTATTATATTGCGCTCTTTTCTTTGTATGAGTTTTACTTTAAAGTTTTCTCATATAAAGTTTTTAACGAGGCAATATCAGCATTATATATATGTCATATCATCCAGTTTTTCCCATTAAAGGTTTTTTTTGGAGATGATATTTTAAGACATTGTTATAATGATTATCACGGTGTTTCTCCTTTATTTTCCCATTGGGTTTTGAGGAGTTTTATCCTGATATATCAAAGCATTCCTAAGTTTTTTCCCACAGGGTTTTTCGAAGGATAAATGATGGTGACAATTATGATGAACAAATAAAGAAGATAATTGATCAGGGGGAGTGTTAAGAATATTCTTAATATTCTAAGTGATCAATTAGTGGACAATTAGCAACTGCTAATGACGGTTTCCTCTCTCACGCTCCTACTCTTCCTGGCACGGATATGGGGATCGTGGGAGCGGGTCTCCACTCTGGGAACTGCCCCATCGGGGGCTTGTATATATATATATTCACTGTTCATCAATAAAGACAACTGTTCACTTTACATTCTACCGTTCCTATTACATTTCTACTGCAACAAGGGGTTCGCCACCCAGGGGAATCAAGAACGTCCGTGACAGTTCTTGCGGGTTCTTAACAGGCTTCTTTCTTGTGTTGTCCACTGGACTTGGCGGACTTGCCGCTGGACCGCGAACGTTGATTTTGCAAGGCAGATTGATGGGCTACTTTAACAATCCGCCCCGCATGCACTGCTTCTTTGCTTTTTCTTTTATGAGAAGCGAAACCTTTAGCCCTTGTTTAATCCAAAAACATTTTAAAATTTCTTATTATATTGAATCTTAAGACACATGCATAAAATATTAAATATACATAAAATAATAACTAATTGAACAATTTACCTATAATCTACGATACGAATTTTTTAAATCTAATTAGTCTATAATTGAATAACAATTGTCAAACATAAACGAAAGTGCTACAATATCTAAATCCAAAAGGTTTTGAATCTTATTGAGCATTTGAGCGTATACAAACATCGTCAACATGCCTACCAAGTCCATCGGACACACCACTTCTAGCTAAGACATGGTCATCAAACGCCATCCGTGTGATCAGTGGCGAATCTAGGATTTCAGTATAGGGTATGCCATCCAAAAAATTTCATATACAATTTGCTAAATTTATTTTAGCAATTCGTTAAAATTAACAATGTGATTTGGTATATATGCACTAAGTAACATGATAAAACTTAAATTCATGGTTTAAACTAAACCATCCATAATTGAAATATAACCATAGAAGAGAATCAGAGACTTAGTTGCTATTTTCTGACTATTTTATTTGATGCTTTTGAAGGGATATAAATGTCTTAGATTATACTATCTTCCTAACTTGCCGCGTGGGCTACCACATGGGCCTTTCGTGGTGGCGTGATGACCAGAATTCTACATATGTTTTTTTCTTTTTACACTTTACAATACAGATGTTTATACTGTTATACGTATATATAACACTCTAGTTGCCGGTGCTGCAGGGTATGCCAGTGCATACGTGGCATACCCTGTGGCTACGCCACTGCGTGTGATGGACACATGTTGATGCGTCCCTTCATGAACAAAATCAAAAAAGTTGAACTCGCGTAATCTACCTCTAATTTCCTGAACTATATGTCCATAAGAGCCCATGCTCTCTTCCCGGATGCTCCTGATAACTCCTGTATTGTCATACGGTAGTCTAAAATGACGAAGGACCAGATCGTCAAATCTGGCCGTCTAGGAGCAACTCCAGCCCTAAGTCTCTACTAGGTTTCTATTCTAAATTTAAAGACTTGAAAAAAAAATCACTCTCATAGGACTCTTATTTAGGGTCCTACTCCTAAATTTTAGTTTTAGGTCCCAGCAACAAGAGGACCCTATCCTTTCCAAACCCCGCCACCGCACGGAGGCTCCGCGTGATGCAGTGCTCCTCCCACTGATCCGCCCCTGCTGGCCGCCATTCCCACCGCTTCCTCACCCTCCTGCCTTCGCTCCCCAGCCGTTGCTCCTCTTCCGGGCGGACAGCCATGGACGAGGCCTTCGCGCGCGTGGTAGAGGATGGCCTCAAGCTCACCAAGTGCCTAGTCCTGCCCAACGGGGGTTGGCTGCCGCTGCCGCGCCCGCACCTGGACCCCGCCGTGGTGCTGCTGCAGCTCATGCCCGCGGCGCCCATGGCCTACGCGGTCGTCGTCGACCCGGGCGTCGTCGACAGCCCCAACATGCCCAGCTACCAGCCGCATGTGTACGCCGCCTCGACCCGCCCGCGCTCATCCCGCTCTAGATGCGTGAGGTCGAGCTCCGCGTCGACTACACCGTCGCCGACTGCGCCACCGCTGAGGTCGCCCTGCGCGCGCATTGGTGGGTGCACTACATCACGCGCAGCCACGCCTGCCACTACACATCGTTGTGCCCATAGGAGTGTAGACCTCGTCTAGAGGCTCCGCGTTTCACCCGGAGGTTTCGCGTCTCCAGCAGCACCTGCATGCAGCCAGGGCGGCCGGCGGCACGCGTGAGGCGCTCCGGAGCAGACGGCGCGGCGGGCGGGGCGCTGGAGCAGGCTGCGCGGATTTTAGGTGTTGGGCTGGAGTTGCAATGGATCTTTAGGTCTCTATTTTTTGCAGTCCAACATGTAAATGGAAAAAAGTAGAGACCCATTTATATGCTGGGCTGGAGTTGCTCTAAATGTTGGCACAATCCGCGGGGCAGCTTGAAGCAAGACACAGAGAATGTTGGAATAGCTTGCGCTACTGATTTGTGTCCAGTCTTGATTTTGCTAGAAGGGATTCTCTAATCAGACTTGATTTCGTCAAAATTTTCTGCAGTATAAGGAGTACTTGTCAAAATCTGCCCCGCGTGCCATGCACACTGCTGCATTCGCCATCAGCCTTGTCAAAATAGCGAAGGCCCAGAAAGCAGCAGCAGGGCCAGCACCCAGCAGCGTAGCGCCTTCGCCAGGAGCCATCAGCCATGCACGGCCTTCTCCCCATCCTCCTCCTCTGCTCGTCTCTCCTCGCAACCACACCCACCGCCGGCAGTCCAACCGCGGAATCCTGCCCGAGCGACACGAACTACACGCGCGGCAGCGCGTTCCAGGCCAACCTCGACGCCCTCCTCTCATCACTCCCCGCGACCGCCGCCGCCGCGTCCACAGGGTTTGCCACGAACAGCACCGGAACCTCGACCGACGACCAGGCGGCGTACGGCCTCGCGCAGTGCCGCGCCGACGTCATCGGCACGTCGAGCTGCAGCACGTGCCTCAATGGCACGGCGCAGGACGTGGCCGCCGGCAAGTGCGCAGGCCAGAAGAAGGCCGTGCTCGTCTACGACAACTGCCTGCTGCGGCTCTCCGACGAGAGGTTCTTCGGCGCCGTCGACATGTCAGTGGTGAATTACCTGTTGAACACGCAGAACGCGACGCAGCCGGAGCAGTTCGCGACGCAGCTCGGCGCGCTGATGAACAACATCACGAGGAAGGCGGCGCTCGAGTCCCCGCGGATGTTCGCCGTCGGCTCAGCCGCGGTGACGCCCTTCGTGAACATCTACGGGATGGCGCAGTGCACCCGCGACCTCACCGCCGACGACTGCAACCGCTGTCTCGTGAACGCCGTCTCGTCGATCCCGAGCTGCTGCAGCGGGAAGAAGGGTGGCCAGCTCATCTACACCAGCTGCTCCATCCGGTTCGAGGTGGAGCCGTTCTACAGCATCCAGGCCGCTGAGGCGGCGATGTCGCCGGCGCCGGCCCCGGGAGGCGGGCTCGTCAACGGAAGCGACCACTCCGGCACAGGAAGCAACGACGGTGAGTCCCGTCACTTTCCTGACGCGTTTGATAGTTGACACTTAGGAAGTTAGGATCTTCTGTCGTCCCGTCACTTTCCATATGTTGTCGCCGTCGTAGTTGACACTTAGCTCACATCTTGACTCGGCAAAGGCCTTGTTTAGTTCAAACAAAAACCAAAATCAAAACCTTTTCAAGATTCCTCGTCATATCGAATCTTGTGGCATATGTATAGAGTATTAAATATAGATAAAAATAAAAACTAATTACACAGTTTGCTTGTAAATCACACGATAAATCTTATAAGCCTAGCTAGTTACTCTATAATTAGACAATGTTTGTCAAATAAAAACAAAAATGCTATAATACTAAAAATCAAAAAGTTTTCGGAACTAAACAAGGCCAAATTTGACGATGGGATTTCTCCATCTTCTCCAAACATGACCACATGAGATGCTATACCATTTTGAGAGAGTCGTGACGTCTTTATAAAGGCTTTGAAAAACGTTTTGCTTTTTAGTAGCAGAGTTGAATTCCAGAGTTTGGACGGTGACTAATCTTGGCAAAGTCTGAAATGTCTTCTATTCTGAATTACCGTGCACCCGTGTGAACTCTGTGCAGGGAGTAATCACACGGTCAGGACAGCTCTTCTCGTGTCCATCCCTGTCGCTGTTGCGCTGCTCGTGCTGCTGCTAGTTGTTGCCTATCTCTGCAACAGGAACAGAAAACCACACAAGCATGTTCAGATTGCAAGCATCAGTAAGTGGTGAAACAATGCCGGCCACAGTACATTATATTTGACGAGTAGTGTGGTGCTATGTTTAGGCCTGACGTTTTTCGTGCTCTGTTATAAACAGGACATGAAGATGAAGAAGAAATGAGAAGCTCAGAGTCTCTCCTGTATGATTTGAGCACCCTACGAGCTGCCACTGACAACTTCTCAGAAGAAAACAAGCTCGGCGAAGGCGGGTTTGGGCCAGTATACAAAGTACGAAACTAACTTTAAACCTGCAACCTGAAACCTAATCAACAAACCCTGATCTACGCAGCTGATCTGCTTTCGCACGACAGATTAATTGTTGGTCTGTGGTCCATTGTTCTTCAGGGCACGCTACAAAATGGACAGGAGATTGCAGTGAAGAGGTTGTCTGCAACATCGCAGCAAGGACAGGTGGAGATGAAGAACGAGGTCTTTCTGCTGGCGAAGCTCCAGCACAAGAACTTGGTGCGCCTTCTCGGGTGCTGCATCGAGGAACACGAGAGGCTCCTCGTCTACGAGTTCCTCACCAACAACAGCCTCGACAAGATCCTCTTTGGTGCTGCATTTTCAGACAACCATGATCCTAACAGAATCATTTCACTCCAGATCCTGCACGGCAGGAGGAGCTAGGCTGGGGACTGAGGCACAAGATCATCGAGGGGATCAGCCGAGGTCTCCTCTACCTCCATGAGGACTCGAGGCTTACCATCATCCACCGGGATCTCAAGGCCAGCAACATCTTGCTGGACGCGAACATGAACCCCAAGATCTCCGACTTCGGCCTGGCCAAGCTATTCAGCATCGACTCCAGTGTAGGAAACACCAGCCGCATTGCTGGAACATAGTAAGTGAACAGTGCTTTGGCATCTCCAATCACCAAAATGCATCGGGTCGAATTCAAGTCGAACGCCTGAACTTTTCTGATGTGTCGTGTGTTTCCGAGATACAGCGGGTACATGTCGCCGGAGTACGCCCTGCACGGCATCTTCTCGGCCAAATCGGACGTCTTTAGCTACGGTGTCCTTATCCTCGAGATCGTCACCGGACGACGCAACACGTACACGCATGCTTCCGGACCCTCTGAAGATCTTCTTACCTATGTATGGATCCCTGATCTTGTTAATGTCATGAAGCATCAACTAGACCCTTTATTTATTTTTAATTTTTGTTTTTTTGGGTATCCTAACTCCGTGTAAAGGCTAATATACTTGTTATGCATGGCATGGCCGCATGGGCAGGTTTGGAAGCAGTGGAGCCGCGGGAGCGTGCAGCCGCTGGTGGAGGGGTGCCCCGACGAGGGGCGCCGGCCGCAGGAGATGCTGAGGTGCATCCACATCGGTTTGCTCTGTGTCCAGGAGGACCCGCACCTCCGCCCCAGCATGGCATCAGTCGTCGTCATGCTCAATAGCCGATCCATCACGCTGCCGGCGCCCGCCGCGCCAGCCTTCGTGATGCCAGGCCATGGTCTCACGGTGACCGCGGACGGGGTGCCTGTGACGGGAACGGATCGCCAGGGTGCGCGGGCGGTGCCAGCAGCAGCTCGGGGACAGTCCATGTCCATCAATGGAGCCTCCTTTACTGACCTGGAGCCGCGTTGATGGATCATCAGCAACATTATTATGAACGACGTCGATTGATCAATGATCTTGTATGTTTCTGTTTAATGTTTTTTTGGGTTTCTTTCATTGCTTTTTTTTTTGGTGGTGGTGGTGGGGAGTTTGGTTCTGAAATACATGAATATTAACTTTTTAAATATGTCTGATTTGGATGTCTTTATTCCGTATCAAAATTCAAAAGTAAGGAGGATTTGAGCAACAAATTTTGTCTCATATGTGCAGTGAACCCACCGCGTGAATGAGCCAGAAAGTACTATTGGCTGATTTGTTCTGAGAAATCGGTTGATAAGCTCAAACGAACAGATTGTTCCGCGTCTAAGTTGCAATCCCGTTGATGCTATACCGAGTCAGCAAGAATCAACATGGATGCCGGCACACAGATCAAGTCAATGGACAACAATGATGCTTAGTTTTCAAAAATTTGAATAGTATAAAGAATCAACCTACTTAGTTGTTACGATGTCAAGGAGAATAGTATAAAGTATCAGCAACATATTAAGTTGTTGATACTTTATATATTTTTTCAAATATGGTAACAACTTTAAATGTAAAAACTCAACTACAAACATGTAGATCTGTTTGAGTACTATAATTTTAGTATAAAGGATGCATTTATTTGACAACATATAAAAAAGATATTAATTTCTAATGCAACAAGCGAAAGTACATGATTATTATAATGCTGAAATTTTATATATTTTTGGAGCATTTTAACTTCAATAAATGAAAAAAAAATCAAAACTAGAAAGTTGTAGATCTGGTCGAGATCTACAATTTTCATATAAAAACCATATTCATCCGACGTCGTATCTAAGAGTTCTAATTTTTCGAAAATTTGATCTTGTCACGTCATTCCCAATGTGGCAACAAACTTTTCTACGTAAAAAACGTCGTCAAATATGTTGTATCTTGGCACGCATGTGGCACGATTATGTTATTTGGTCGTGCCAGCGGAATTAACGTGATCAAAGAGACTATGTTGAAAGGATTAATATTAAAATATTTATTAAAAAAGATTAAAATATAAAAAAAAACTCTGCATGTCTACCCTGTATGGTCGTGTGCCAGTTACAGACTGTTCCCTTTCCAATTAGACAAAAAATGTAACACTTATAAACTATATGATTTAATTTGATGGTTTAAAACAAACATTGTAATCATGTATGCTTGATTTGTTTTATATCAAATAGCAATACAATGATATACAAAATAGTATTCATGATTGACCCTGGCTACGTAGAAAACATTGAACAGTTTACAAACAGTGAAATAATCTCTCAAGTGTATGACCTATCTTTATAGCTATCTGCATGCTAGATTTGAGACTCTTACAGACGACGATACATGTCTATGGGTTTCACATGCCCTCAACGTGGCTCCAAGTGAGTATAGGAGGCTTCATTGATAGACATGGATGGTCCCCGAGCTGCTGGCACCGCCCTCGCACCGTTGAGATCCGTCCCCGTCACAGGCACCCCGTCCGCGGTCACCGTGAGACCATGGCCTGGCACCACGAAGGCTGGCGCGGCGGGCGCCGGCAGCGTGATGGATCGGCTATTGAGCATGACGACGACTGATGCCATGCTGGGGCGGAGGTGCGGGTCCTCCTGGACGCAGAGCAAACCGATGTGGATGCACCTCAGCATCTCCTGCGGCCGGCGCCCCTCGTCGGGGCACCCCTCCAGCAGCGGCTGCACGCTCCCGCGGCTCCACTGCTTCCAAACCTGCCCATGCGGCCATGTCATGCATGCATAACAAGTATATTAGCCTTTACACGGAGTTAGGATACCCAAAAAAACAAAAATTAAAAATAAATAAAGGTTCTAGTTGATGCTTCGATCATGACATTAACAAGATCAGGGATCCGTACATAGGTAAGAAGATCTTCAGAGGGTCCGGAAGCATGCGTGTACGCGTTGCGTCGTCCGGTGACGATCTCGAGGATAAGGACACCGTAGCTGAATACGTCCGATTTGGCCGAGAAGATGCCATGCAGGGCGTACTCCGGCGACATGTACCCGCTGTATCTCGGAAACACACGACACATCAGAAAAGTTCAGGCGTTCGACTTGAATTCAACCCGAGATGCATTTTGGAGATTGGAGATACCAAAGCACTGTTCACTTACTATGTTCCAGCAATGCGGCTGGTGTTTCCTACACTGGAGTCGATGCTGAATAGCTTGGCCAGGCCGAAGTCGGAGATCTTGGGGTTCATGTTCGCGTCCAGCAAGATGTTGCTGGCCTTGAGATCGCGGTGGATGATGGTAAGCCTCGAGTCCTCATGGAGGTAAAGGAGACCTCGGCTAATCCCCTCGATGATCTTATGCCTCAGTCCCCAGCCTAGCTCCTCCTGCCGTACAGGATCTGCGTGTTGAATTTACTCAAATTATTAGCGAACGGAGTGTCATAGTGATCTGGAGTGAAATGATACAGTTAGGATCATGGTTGTCTGAAAATGCAGCACCAAAGAGGATTTTGTCGAGGCTGTTGTTGGTGAGGAACTCGTAGACGAGGAGCCTCTCGTGTTCCTCGATGCAGCACCCGAGCAGGCGCACCAAGTTCCTATGCTGGAGCTTCGCCAAAAGGACCACCTCGTTCTTCATCTCCACCTGTCCCTGCTGCGAAGTTGCTGACAGCCTCTTCACTGCAATCTCCTGGCCGTCTTGCAGTGTGCCCTAGACAAGCAGAGCAGTGAAATCAGATCAAAATCAGGCACTTTAGAGCTGGTTAGTCAGATCAATTTCAATGTTCCTGCATGTTTAGAGTTACTTTGTAAACTGGTCCAAACCCGCCTTCCCCAAGCTTGTTTTCCACTGAAAAGTTGTCGGTGGCAGCTCGTAGGGTGCTCAAATTATATAGGAGAGATTCTGAACTTGCCATGCCATCTGCTTCTTCTTCATTTCCTGTGAGAAAGCAGCAAAGCCGGTCATTCATGTAGATTGTAGCACGATCTTCGTCAGAGAAGGTAGTCTTGTTCTGGCACTTACTGACGCTTGCAACCTGCACATCCCTGCGTGGCTTTCTGTTCCTCTTGCAGAGATAGAGAGCGACTAGCAACAGCACCAGCAGCGTGACAGCAGCAGGAATTGACACAAGAAGAGCTGTCCTGTTCCTGACCGTGTGATTGCCCCCTGCGCAGACCCGTACAAATTTCACAGCATAAGCTATTTCAAAGTTTTTGTTCAAGTCCTATAAGGCCGTGTTTAGGTCCTGTTTAGATGGTGGAGGAAAAAAATTTTGGGTGTCACATCGGATGTGTCGGAACAATATCGGGAAAGGTTTTTAGAAACTAATAAAAAAACAAATTACATAGCTCGTCAGGAAACTGCAAGACAAATTTATTAAGTATAATTAATCTATCATTAGCATATGTGGGTTACTGTAGCACTTAAGGCTAATCATGAAGTACTTAGGCTTAAAAAATTCGTCCCGTGATTTTCAACCAAACTGTGTAATTAGTTTATTTTTTTATCTACATTTAATGTTCCATGCATTTGTCCAAAGATTCGATGGGATGGATGAAAAATTTTTGAGGAGAAAAAATTCCGTGACATTATAGCATTTTCGTTTGTTTGTGATAATTATTGTTCAACCATAGACTAACTAGACTAAAAAGATTTGTCTCGTACATTTCAACTAAACTGTGCAATTAGTTTTTATTTTTGTCTATATTTAATACTCCATGCATGCGTTTAAAGATTCGATGTGACGGAGAATCTTAAAAAATTTCAGGTTTTAAGGGTGGAAGTAAGGCCTTGTTTACTTCCCAGAAAATTTTGCAAAATTTTTCAGATTCTCCGTCACATCGAATCTTTAGACGCATGCATGGAGTATTAAATATAGACGAAAATAAAAACTAATTGCACAGTTTGGTCGAAATTGACGAGACGAATCTTTTGACCCTAGTTAGTCTATGATTGGACAATATTTGTCAAATACAAACGAACATGTCACTATTCATATTTTGCAAAAAAATTTGGAAGTAAACAATGCCTAAACAAGGCCTAAAACTAAAAGGTCGAGCCTATTTTTCATTCTACCCCTTAGAAAGAAACAATCCAACAGACTCTAGGGGGGACTTTCTTTAGTACGAAGGGAAAGCCAACTTGACTTCCTTCTTCTAGGTCTCTCCGACGCCCACACCAGGCCCTCTCCCGTCCGCCTCCGGCAGGCTCGCCAGAGAGCGTCGGGAGCGGGGCCTCAACCTTCCGTAGCTAGTTGTAGTAGTGTTAGCTTATGTAGCTTCTTCAGAGTGCCTTCATGGCGTTAGCCCCTTGTGGAAACCGCTGTCCCCGAAGCGCCGCCGTCGTTGTTGCCGTGTTCATCGGCTTCGTCGTCGTCGTCGTCGTCGAAATCGCAACCCAGGTAAGCGAAAATAAAATAAAATCGCTCCATCATCCCGTCGCCTTCCCCCACCGTGGCTCAGATCCTCCATCCTCTACCTCCACTTCGCCAGATCCGAGCTCCGACTCGCATCCACTGCAGCTCGCCTCCGCCCCCACCTTTATCTTGCAGCCATCAATCCGGTCGATCCAAACTCCTTGGCAGCTCTTCAACCGATGTTGGGCCGACATCTTCGTCATCCCCTGGGATTTGACACCGAGCTTCATCCTCAACCTCTGGCGACGACAACAAAATTACTCTTCGGTCGTTTGGAAAGTACTTCTTCATCGCGGCTCCGTCGGCCCAACTTCAACCGTCGCAACGCGTGGTCTCTCCATCTGGGTGTATGCGCCATCGGCGCCCCTGCGGCCCCTCGTCGTCAAACTCATCGGCGTCAACGTCACCGTTGTTGTTGCTATTCTTATCCGGTCATAGGACCTTGTTGTAATTCGATCTCTGCAGAGGACCTAGTTGTAAAACGGTTGCTTAATATATATATAATTTGCTGTTGTAAAAAAAAGACTCTTTGCTTATTTAGCCTAGTCAAGACACCAGCAAGTCCAAAAGACACAGCAGCACCGTCTCGCGGCATGGAACATGGGTGATGGACACGTTAGTGCGCCGCGGCAGCAGCCGAGTTTATAACCACAGCGTCAACTATCATAACATCAAACGCGTAAAGCCAGTAAGACCACAAGGAAAGTGACAGGACTACGGACTGCGATGCGATTACTTCGGGGCTTCGGGCTAGAACCATTCAACGTTTGTCACCGTGGAAATCCTACCGGGAGCAGTCATTTGTGTCTACTGCCCGCCCCAAAATAAGTATAGCTAGTTTGACTAGATTTATTAAAATATTAACAATATCTGTATCTCTTAATAAATTTATAGATTGAACAATTTCCTATCTAATGAAACTAACTATATACTATACATATTAATATTTTCTTATATATATATATAGTTAAAGAAAAAAAACTGAGAAACAAAAATATCGCTTATTTTGGGACAGGTGAGTAGGACTTGTTTAGATCCCATAAATCAAAACTGATATCTACAATATATTTTTTTTATTTTAGTATTAGAGCACTTTTCAATCTTATTAATTTATGAGAATCAAACAGGACATAAGGCTACGTTTCTAGAAATTCCCACACTACTCAAATTTAAGTGCACCATAGGAGACATACATTTTTTGTTTTTCTATACAGCGTAATGAGAAACAGATCCCATGTTTTGGAAAAGAAGTGGCCGGTGGAGTCAACTTTCAACTAGGTTGCCATTTCTGTCCAGTCAAGACGCAAAGATTGAAACGAAAAGTAAAAAATGTCCAAAAACAATAAACTAGTAAGTGGTCCGGTGGTCCCTCGACACTAGTGGAGTGTGTGCTACGGATAGTGGACACGTTAACGCGGCAATAGTAGCATATGGACTACTTATGAGCAGCTTTTGTGTCAGTGGACAATAGCTATTACTGTCTCCACAATGTTTCAGTCAACAACTAGTCCATAAAGTGGGTCTCATATAAGATAAAAAATTATTTCTCTTTACAATCCTGTGCAAAGCTAAGAAAGAGAGTAAGAGCATCTCCAAGAGATTAGCCAAAAAGACTAGTCAAATTTACTGATTTAGCTACTCTCTAAACTAGATTTGACAAAAAGATATTAGAGTACTCCAACAGACTCTATAAAAGATGACTAGTGAGGTAGGCTATCCAAAAGTAGAGAGCGAATAAGGTGGGATGGAGAGTTTCTAAATTTGAAGAGTCATTTACAGAGTCTGTTGGAGATGTTTTTTCTTCAACAATAGCAAAATGTAGCTTTAGAAAATAATTTGGCTAATCTCTTGGAGATGCTCTGGAGTGAGAAAAAGTAATTTTTTTTTATTCCATGGGTAGTCCATAAGCTTATGGGTATCTTTTGCTATGGACTCCTCTATGGACTGGTCTCACAGTGTTCCAATTTTATCTGATAGTAAATATTTTAATCTTATGGACTACGGCACACATGACAGGACAAGAGACCGAAGACGTTGGCCGTTGACTCACCGGTGTTTCCGGGCACGGAGTGGTTGCTGCCGTTGATCGGCCCACCTCCGGGAACCGGGGCGGCGGCCGGCGACATGGCCATGGCCTCCTGGGCAGCCTGGACGTTGTAGAACGGGTACACCTCGAACCGGATGGAGCAGCTCCGCCCGATGACCCGGCCGCCCTGCTTTCCGTCGCAGCAGTTCGGGATGAACGCGACGGCGTTGACGAGGCAGCGGTTGCAGTCATCGGCGGCGAGGTCCCGCGTGCACTGCGCCATGCCGAAGATGTTCACGAACGGCGTGACGGCGGTCTCCCCGGCCGCGAACATCCGCGGGGACGCGAACGCCGCCGTCGCCGTGAGGTTGCCCATCAGCGCGCCGAGCCGCGACGTGAACTCCTCCGGCCGCGTCGCGTTCTGCGCGTTCCACGCCCAGAGCCTCACCGACGAGTCGGCGACGCCGAAGAAGCTCTCGTTGGAGTGCCGCAGCAGGCACTCGTCGTAGATGAGCATGCGTTCCTTCTGGCCAGGGCAGGTGCCGGCCATGTGGCGCGCCGAGCCGTCGAGGCAGGCGAGGCACGCCGACGCGTTGACGTCGCCGCGGCACTGCGCGAGGCCGTACGCCTGCTGCTGGCCGGGCGCCCCGCCGGTGACGTTGTCGGCGAACCCGGACGACGCGGCCGCGGCGGCGGGGAGGGAGGAGAGGAGTGCGTCGAGGTTGGCCTGGAACGCGCTGCCGCGCGTGTAGTTGGTGTTGCTCGGGCAGTCGGTGTACCATGGGTCGTCGGCGTTGGCCGTGGCGACGAGCAGGGACGAGCTGATGAAGAGGAGGGGGAGGAGGTTCCACATGGCTCCCGATCCGGAGGATGGTGACTGCATGCTAGTACACTGCAGGTTGCTGGCTCGCTTCGCTTCTGCGTGGTCTGACTGACAGTCTATCGCTGGCCAGTTCTTGTATCAAGTTTAACGAAATTCCCCAAGTTTTTTTTTTTGCAAAAACCCCAAGAGAAAAAAAATTGCAGTGATACAATTCCTTCAAGTTAAGCATGGTATGGCCCGATAGACTTCCGTAGGCCATAGGAGTAGTAGCTGGGCACGTTCAGCCCGTTGGGCTCGACAGCTCACCAATTCCTTTTGATGGGCTTACACGAAATGGCGTAGCCCAGGAGTCGAGTTCGAATTTGGGGCCTATGACTATGAGCATTCGCCTGGTTGGCGTAGGGAGCGCGGTCTCCTCGCTAGACCAGACCACCGGCTGGTTTAGCCAAGATTAACGTGAATTCGGGATATTTGGCATCGAGTGTCATGGCGCGTGACGAGAGACAATTTCCCTAGTAGTGGAAGGAAACATTGACACAAAGGTGAGATGGGCAGGTATGACGTTATTGTACGTTCTAGAAATAAAGTCTAGAATGGAGAATTTGCAAGGATTGACCTCGTATTCGAAGGGCAAAGTTTAAATATTGATGCTCATTTTATAGCTCGAAGTTCTATATACTTATCACTAGATAGACATTGGTCTTATTTAGTTCGCGAAAATTTTTAGCTTTGCCTACTGTAGCACATTCATCTTTATTTGATAATTATTGTTCATTCATGGACTAACTAGACTCATTGGAAACTAAATCACGCCATGTTTGGTTTTAGGAGCCCCCCAATGGCATTTATAAGTATGTTTCATTGAATGAATAAGACAGTGCTTCACTCAAAAAAAATTGACTGGACCAAAATTTCTAATCTATCCACAATTACAATTAAGTAATCCTTTTCAAGATCAACAGCTGAAAAAAAATATTCCTCTCAAACACTGTAACACATCTCTACGTGTTTGCTTTTGAATTTGAGGGGGAAAAAAGAATAAAAGTCCTGAAATTTCTATGGAAAGAGCACAACTGAATGGTCCACGTCATCCTCTTCTACGATAATCCTGTAATCATTAACGCGACTCCAAGTCAGAGACTCAAACTTTGTTGATCGACTGCTCCTCTCCTTCTGGCTCCACCAGCCTCTCTACGGGGACTACGACGGCCGGCTTGGTTGGCGCCTTGGTGATGACATTGCGACGAGGCGTTTTCTGAACATGAGGAGGACGGATGCCATGCGGGGCAGGAGCTGCAGATCCTAGAGACGCAGAGGCTGTGGATGCACCTCAGCATCTCCTACCTGTCCGACTCCTCATCCAGTACCCATCCGTGGTTGGAAATGTCCGATTTGGCCGAGAAAATGCCGTGCTGGGCGTACTCCGGCGTCATATATCCGCTGCAATTCTAGAAGACGCGTCATGGATATCAGCAGGCGTGCATACCGCTTGGACCACCTCGCGCGAGCAGCAAATCAACAACTCAGGCGCGTCACAGAGTAAAACTTAGTACGTTATAAAAATGAGTTAAATATGGGCTAATAGACTCAAACCACATTAGCTCAATAGCTCTTGATAACCCACATTTAAGCATTGTATTTTTTTACATTAAAAAATCAGGGCTAATTAACTCCTTTTAAAAAACAGGTCTAACTACTAGCCCCCCTGCAATGCAAAGCCTTTCTTGCACCTCTCGTGTTTCTTCAACTCATCTGCACCGCTTCTTTCCTTTTTGCCAAAAGATAATCCAATGCTTCAGTCTTCGAAATACAACCAGCAAAGATATTCACATCATCATTCTGTATACCAAACCAACAGTTCCGGGTTGGAAATACAACCAGCAGGAATATAATCCAATCCTGGGTATATCCAACTTTACCAATTAAGTAGCACAACGAAAGTTTCCGAGTTGGAGAGCTAGTAAATTTGGAGAGATATTTGCATAATCTGTTGGAGATGTTAGCTATATTTATCTTTATAAAAAGTTAGCTTCATCCTAAAGTTGCTCTAACAATTGACAAGAATTTCGTCGCTGTGGTCAGTTGCTCATCGTTGGCCCCTGTCCCGGCTCCATGTTCCCAGCGTCCGCGTTGTGCCGGAATTCTCTTCTCGGCGTTAGCGTTCTGCTGGAATTCCGCGTGCGGGTCGTCGACGGCTATGCAGCTTTGACAAAATGACAATTGTGTAGACAACGTTAACCTTGCAGAGAAAACATAGTACGGCAGAAAGTATGGTCATGGGGTGCCCTTTTGCAAATGATTTCTAGTCTGCAATCGGCTTTTTTTTTAATGATCCAGAAATCCGGCTTTGTATTATCATAAGAAAGAGTCAGCACAACAGTAGATTACATGTGCGAGGGGCGCGACCAGCCATGGCCTAGGCCATGGAGGTTTCATTTGGTACCCAACAATGGACTATTACATAAAAGGAACAGTAGCAACTGACAAAGGTTTAAGGGCATGCCCGCCTTAAATCGACCAGAGGTAACAATCCTCTTTTATCTTGAAGAAAATGCCCCGCTCATTCCTCCTGCTATTTCTGAAAATAATTGTATTTCTTTAATTCCATAAGGTCCAAAGAGTTAGAATTGCCAAGGAGTGACCCATTTTGTTACCATTCTCTACTAGTTGCGAGAAGCAACCTTTCAAATCATTATTTTCATGCCAAGATTGTGGGTGCAGCATCTGACATCCACTCCATGCAGCAACCAGAGACCAGACCTTTCTTGCTACTGGGCATTCAAAGAAAAGATGGTGCGCAGTCTCTAGGTTTCTCTCACACAACGCACAAAAATAGTTGTTGATCCAACCTCTTAGCTGTAAACGTTGCGATGTCCAAAGTCTGTCTTGCAGAAGCAGGCAGATGAAAAATTTGCCCAGGCCTTCCAAATCAGGTTTGGGAAGTTTGACCTTGTTTGCCCTTCAAACTGGATCAGGTAGGCTGTCCGAGCAGTGTATTCACCAGAGCTTTCTAAGGTCCAGATAATCTTGTCGTCTTCTTCATCTGAGTCTGCAAGGTAAATGTCCTCTGCTTCAATTGCTCTCCAAAGCTTGAAGTATTCATGCAGCAGTTCTGGTGTTAGGTCAAAAGCTATGTCAGAAACCCAGGCTCCATCAACCAATGCTTCTCTTACTGATCGATTTTTTCGCTTGCTATGATTGTAAAACAGGGGGCACATGATAGGTGGAGCCTGCCCATCTAACCAACTAGAGAGCCAGAAGGAAGCCTTTCTCCCATTGCAGACAGTGACTCTTGTCGCAGCTGCAAAAAGTGTTGCATCCACTACATCGATCGGTAGTTTCGTGCCATTACATGGACGTTCAGGGTTGGTCCATGAAAACCATAGCCACCGTAAGCGTAGTGCCCTGCTGAATTTTTCCAGGTCCAGGATTCCGAGGCCGCCAAATTCAATAGGCCTAGTCACCAAGACTCAAGCAACCTTGAATTTTCCCCCACTAATCTCTTTATCCCCCGTCTAGAGAAACCGTCGCCGCATCTTGTCCAGGTCTTCATAAAGCTGTTTTGGAGGTTTCATTGCTGTCATCAAGTAAACAGGTATTGCACTGATCACTGATCTGACAAGTTGTCTTCTACCGGCCTGGTTGAGCAATTTTCCTTGCCATTCAGCTAATTTTGATCTAGCTTTGTCCACATATCCTTGGACATGTACCACCTTTAGTCTTCCAAGGGTCAATGGTAACCCCAGGTAGGTCACTGGGAAGCCCACTCTCTTGCCCACAAAGGAACTCAGGATAATGTCCAAATTTAACTCTGAACATCTTATAGGAGCTACTGTGCATTTTTCCAAGTTTAGCCTTAAACCCGTGGCTGCTCCAAAATCTTCCAGAATTGAAAAAAGGGCGTGGACTTCAGCTTGTATAGGATTGACAAAAATTACTGCATCATCAGCATAAAGGGAGAGGCGCAGTCTTGCAGTTCTTCCTCTGAGTGGGGAGAGAGTCCCATTTAAAGTTGCTACATCTAAGAGCCGCTGCAGAGTATCAATTGCTAGAATGAAAAGGTATGGAGACAAAGGGTCACCTTGCCGAGCAATCGGCTTTTCTACTCCCATTCTCTCCTCTGCTAGCAGGTTGGGCGATATCCACAACATTTGTTGCCTATAGCTAACCTTCCTCGGAAACATTTAAACACATTTGTTGCCCTATGCTGTTGGCAGCTTTGGAAGCTTCGAAATGGAGTTGTCTTCAGGTCTGAAACAACTAGTCTCCAACAGACGTTTTCAGCCTGTATCCTGACGCCAATCTATGGAAGCTTAGACTACCTAGGAAGGACAGCTGCAATGTAAGAAAAATGATCACTTGAGTATCAAATGATGTTAACATTTCTGTAACTTAGTGCCGGCCAAAGGCACCATTCAATCAATACAAAAATTCAGCTGGGCATCCCCGGTGACCACAAAAAAATATACATGCAGGGCCTTCTAGAAAGCTTGTTGTTTTCTACTGTATTCTCGTCTCGTGCCGCCTCAGCATTAAGAAATACTTTGTTGATGCAGTCGGCTGTTAGCGATCCCGGTATACGCAAACACGTCAAGAATCCAACGACTCCTGGCGTTCAGCGTTCAGTTATTCAGAGACGTCCCTCTCCAAGCACATCCGTTGGCCACATCGGCTGGACGACGTTCAGCGTTCGGTTGATTCCGATGAGTTTGGTCACCTTTGTCTAGAAACCGTGTACCTTGTCGTCTCTGGACTGGAACTCTGATGCGCCACCGTGCCAAGTCCCATCCTACATTACACGAGTACGGGTACGAGTATCGGATACGCGGATACACACTTTCTCAAAAGAAAATCCACTAAAATGGTGTATCCGAGTATCCGTATCCGCGTATCCGACGAGTATCGGATACGGATACGTCACTCTCCTTGAGTATCCGTGTAACATAGGTCCCATCTGACATGCACAGACGAGAGACGACAGCAGTGCACGGTTAGTTGGCATGTTAGCATCAGAGCTCTGTCTTTCTCATCCGTACATCGTCGTCAAAAAGCTAGTATAGGACAAACTATTCTAAGTACGTATTGCGTGTATTGCTTCAAATCAAACTATTCTAAGTTTGATGAAAAAGAACCTGCTTGGACTAGTTGCCGGCAAAGTGTACATCGATCACCACCGCCACGTCGGACGATATGGACGATATAAGCTGTTGGGACTCATTGATCCCGTGATCTAGTCCAATTTATGGCCTTAAATTAAGAGGATATAGAGCCCACAGACAGAGGATTGTGTGCAAGTTCTTGAAATCCGACACACAGACAGTTAAACAGATCATACAATTAATGGGTTGTCTGTTTAACAAGCTATTTAATACTTCTATACATCTATGATCAAGTATATAAATATGATTCATATATATTACCATTTTATGGCTACCTAATCACATACTCCCTCCATACCTATAAAGAAAATCGTTTTGGACAAGATTTGGGTCAAACATTGAGAATATAAATCATGAATAACTTTTAAGTTGTTGAATTTGAAAATGTAAAAACCATATGAATAGATTTGTCTTGAAAAATACTTTCATAAAAATATACATATACCACTTTTTGATAATATTTTTATAAAAACAAAGAGTCAAAGTAAGATTTTGAAGACCGTGTCGTTATCCTAAGAGCAAGTATTATGGGTGGCTAGGAGCGGGCTGGATCCCTGTTGGCAGAGAGAGAAAAGGGAAGAGAGTGCCTAGCGGACGTCTCACCAAACGTCGGTATAAAGCGGGCGATATACGTGATGCTCACCCCCATTCGCTGATCTCCTGCCTTGCTTGGTCCTCATTAGTTGCATATGCTCATGCATTGTTATGCCTGCTACTTCCGTATTAATTGAAAGCCATGTCAGACTTTATTTCGCCGGCTAGCGGGTGATGTTATTGTTCTTGCTCCTTTATAGGGCCTTGTTTAGTTCACCCTGAAAACCAAAAAGTTTTCAAGATTCTGCGTCACATCAAATCTTGTGGCACATGCATGAAACATTAAATATAGACGAAAATAAAAACTAATTACACAGTTTAGCTGTAAATCACAAGACGAATCTTTTGATCCTAGTTATTCCATGATTGGATAATATTTGTCACAAACAAACGAAAGTGCTACGGTACCGAAAACTTTTCACTTTTCGGAACTAAACAAGGCCTAGGTATCGAGTGAGTAGACCAGTATTTATTAACTCACGCTTGTCAACAAAAAAAACCCCGCTCATACTAGTTCATCAATTGCTCATTGCACGATATTCAGAAACATTTATAGGTAGCATCCTGATGACTGCATTGTGCACGAACTGAAATTTCAGACAGGGGAACAGGCCGATCACTGCAAGTTGAAATGCGCAAGTAATGACAGAAGCAATATGAGCAATTTCCCTACATGCTTTCCTCCAAACAATGACAGAAGCAAAGATTGGCGGCGTCGTCGCAGCGCATTTGCAGCGGGATGTGGCTTCCGTCTGTGCTGGCAGGCAGCCAACCGCGCGCGTTCTGGCTGCTGCTCTAAGAGCAATTATGGTGGGCTAAGCTGGCTAAATGCTGATGTGGAGGAGAGAAGGGATGAAAGAGAAGAGAAGCAGGCTGTAAGCTTACAGCCAGCACAAAAACCAAGAATCTTTGTGAGAGAGATAAGTGAGCCATGTATTAATAGTGAATAGTTAACTATTGTATGGGTGGGCTGCAAGAAGACTGTAAAGAACCTTACAGCCAGCAAGTGGACTGTATTATTAAACTTGCTCTTACGGTGTCACTAACAACTACGTCCTCTAAGAACCAACAGTAATCAATAAGCTTTCTCAGCCTATTATTTTGTTCTCCAACAAAAACAGCAACGAGAACAACTGAGGCTAAAAACGGCGCAGCGAAGCGTGCTTAACTATCTAGTACCTAGCAGTTCATGATAATCGTTAGTCCGTATATGATTTGGGGCCCTCTGCTGTCTGTGGCTGTGGTGCGAACGCTCCTCTCGAACGCCGCCGGCCCTGGACCACACCCACGTAAAAAGCAACGATTAATTAAAGAGCTCATCTAGATTTTTTTTCAGTGGCAATATTAAACGGAATGCGAATGTGAATACAAGCCACAGCCCACAGGTATACAATACAATAGTATAACAAAAAATGACAAAAACTGTACAAAAGATGCATAATCAGTAACCGTACGCACAATCAAAGTTATGATACAGCCGCATCGATCAGCCGAATCTGCTTTGAGTTTATCAGCCGAATTTGTCAGACATTCAGCAGTATTTTTTTCTCACAACAAATCAACCAACAATATTTTTTATCATAATTTATCAGCTAATAGTACTTTCTATCATGACAGCCAAACGAACAAAACAGATTCGATTATCAGCACACAGCAAACCTTTTTAAAAGCCAAAAAAGAAGAAGCTTCTGAAACTGAAAAGGGAGACCGGGCAAGGGCTGCGGCCTGCGGCTCCGCGGCTGCGTATCTTCACAATCCAGTTGCCACTCCCGTTCCCGTGCCGTCCTTCTAGACGTCCGTGTCTTTGCTTTCCTTAACCCGGCCAAGCGAACGCCAGCCAAGTTACCCACCCGCCAACACGTCGTCTTCTTCTTCTTCTTCCTCCCCTATCTATCTACAAAAGCGACGGCGGGCACACCATCAGCCTCCAGTCGAGTCGAGGGACCTATCCCAGAACCTCACGAGCAAGCGCGCGCAGCCACCGAAAACCATACGCGCTGCCCGCTTCCTGCCGTCGTCGCGGCGCGATCGAGGTGGAGAATCAGAGAGGCGATCCATGAAGGAGGCACTCGTTGCGCTCGCGGGCGGCGGAAAGCGGCTGTCTGCGCGGGAGGAGGAGATACTGGCCCTCCTCGCGGTCTTCCCCGACGGCGGCGGCGGCGGCGGCGGCTCCGACCGTGAGCTCTCCTTCTCCGACCTCGTCGAGGCCGGCGCCAGGCCGCCGAGCGCGGACGCGGACCTTGGCGCCCCGGCGGCAGCGCCGCGGGAGGATCGCGCGACTGCGGGGCACGAGGCGGCGGCAGCTGCGGCGTCGAAGCAGCAGCGGCAGCAGGCGGCGAGGTTGAAGGCGCGGCGGAGCGGCGGCAGTAGGGGGAGCTACGGCGGAGGCGGCGACGGCGTGCTGCTCAACTTCTACGTGCCGGGGCTTCTCACCAGGAGCATGACCACGCCAAGGCACAGCCGCGGGCCGCTGTCGCCCGGGGCCGTCCAGGGCGCGCCGGCGAAACCTGCCGCCGGAAAAGCCAGCAGGTCAGTCCGTCGGTGCCACACCAACGATCATGCTGTTTTACTACAGCTAAAATTTCCATGGTTAATCGCTGTTGCATTTCCTGCCTCTCAGTATCAGCAGAACTCAACTAATCATGCATACATGTGAATTCATTTTCTTAAAAAAATATCAACATCTGCAATTAAGAGGCTGTTTGTCACTGCAATTGACACTGGCATTTGACTAGTTGCAGACTTAGATGACAAGTATTACTGATATTCTATATAGGATTGGAAAAAAATACTGGTAACGATATGGATTAAGTTTGAAACCCATGGATCCCATAGTTTATTTTGAAAGATTTCCACACAGGGTATGTAACCGAACGATGTAATTGGATACTGGATAAACTTAATAACGAACGAGTGGCTAAGTGCTTGATACAAATTCGGAACACCGGCGAGATGCCGATGCCCGCCGCCGCCGCAGCCAACTAGGCTCGGTTCGATCTCACCCACTCCTGTTCTCCTCTCCCAACGGTTACAAGAAGGGGCAGGGAGCCGCCTCCGATATGGGCCACGCAGTGCCGTTCGTTCTGGGCCTAATTGATCCACTGTGGGCCGGAGACGCGTGAGTTTGCCTTCTTCGCCCGCGCCTTCCTCTTGCCTTCCGTTTCCTCTGGATGGGAGACGTCTTGCGGAAGTACGTCTTCAGCTTCAGTCGCTGGAGTGTTACCAGTGACACCCCCCCGTCCTTGAGTTCCAGCTTGTCCCCAAGCTGGTGCACGGGGGAACTGCTGGCGCAGGTCATCTTCATCTTCCCAGGTAGACAATTCCGGTGGCAGAAAGGACCACTGAACCAGAACTTGTGGGATTGTGACGTCGTTTTGGCGGCGTAGACGACGGTCCAGAATCAACTGAGGTACCTGCAACTGGTTAGTGTGATCAGGAAGTGCAGAGCTCACCACAGTTGGCGGTGTTACTGCCTTTTTCAGTTGAGATACGTGAAAAACCGGATGTATAAGACAACCATCAGGTAGCAAGAGCTTGTAAGCTGAGGATCCAATCTTCTCCAGTATTTTGTAAGGACCAAAGAATCTGAAAGACAGCTTGTTAGATGATCGAGTGGCCAAAGAAGTTTGTATATAAGGTTGAGCCTTGAGATAAACCAGATCACCAAGCTCAAAGTTTCTGTCAGATCGATGTTTGTCAGCCTGTGCTTTCATCTTGTTCTGAGCTCTGACAAGGTGTTGCCTGACAATATGTTGCATCAACTCGCGTTCATGAAGCCAATTGTTCAGATCGGCAACTTGGCAGGATTGGGAGATGTCAATTCCAAAATGTTTGGGTTCATGGCCGTATAATACAACAAAAGGTGTTTTGCCCAATGAGGAATGAAATGAGGTATTGTACCAATATTCAGCAAGTGCTAACCAATGAAACCATTTGGTAGGGCATGTACTGACAAAACAGCGAAGGTAGGTTTCTAGACATTGATTAACACGTTCAGTTTGGCCATCTGTTTGTGGGTGGTAGGCACTGCTCATGCGAAGGTCAATGTGTAGAAGCTTAAACAGCTCTTGCCAAAGCTGACTAGTAAAGATTTTATCTCTGTCAGAAACTATAGCATTGGGTAAGCCATGAAGTTTGAAGATATTGTTCAAAAACAGTTGAGCAACTTGAATTGCAGTGAAAGGATGGGACAAGGCCAAAAAGTGGGAGTATTTGGAAAATTTATCAACAACCACTAGAATGCAATTGTAGCCTGCAGATTTAGGTAGTCCCTCAATGAAATCTATAGTTACTACTTGCCAAGCTCCCTCTGGAATAGGCAGGGGGGCCAGAAGGCCAGGGTAGGCAACTCTTTCTGTTTTGGCTTGCTGGCAAATAGAACATTGGGCTACATAGTTTTTGACAGAAAGTTGAAGTTTGGGCCAGGCAAAAATTGTTTTGACTCGGTGGTAAGTGGCTTCAACTCCAGAATGACCACCTATGGCACTAGTATGTAAGGAATGTAGTATTTTAGTTTGCAGAGAAGAGTTAGAGCCAATCCATACCCTGCCTTTGTATCTGATGAGACCATCCTGCAGATTATAATGTCCAACAGTGGGTTGTACAGACAATTCAGTGAGAAGCTGTAAGGCATGAGGATCCTGTTGATAGCCATCTTGAATATCTTGTAACCATACAGGTTTAACCACTGACATGGAATGAATGTCAAAAGTGTCAGAGTGATTGGTTCTGGACAGAGCATCAGCCACTTTGTTCTCTGTGCCTTTCTTGTAGATAATCTTGTAGGAGAGACCCATGAGTTTGGTCAGAGCCTTGTGTTGCCAGGGTGTGGAAAGCCTTTGATCCTCTAGGTGTGTTAAGCTCTTCTGGTCAGTGAGAATGACAAATGGAGATGACTGAAGGTAATGGCGCCAATGATCTACAGCCATAATGATAGCTAGATATTCTTTTTCATAAGTAGATAACCCTTGTGCTTTGGGTCCTAGTGCCTTGCTGACAAAGGCTATGGGATGACCTTGCTGCTGAAGTACTGCTCCAATACCTCGAGCTGAAGCATCTGTCTCAATAGTGAATGGTAAGGAGAAGTTCGGCATAGCTAGAACTGGAGCAGTGATAAGAGCCTGTTTAAGGGCCTGAAAAGATGCTTCTGCAGTAGGTGTCCACATGAATATAGTACCTTTCTTAAGAAGTTCTGTCAAGGGTTTACTAATGAGGCCAAATTGAGCAACAAATTTCCTGTAGTAACCCACCATACCAAGGAAACTTCTCAGATCTTTAACATTTTGAGGTTGTGGCCATTTCCTTATGGTGTCAATTTTGTTAGGATCAGTAGCCACACCTTGGGGGCTGACAACATGTCCAAGGTAAGTGAGTTGTTGTTTGGCAAAGGAACATTTAGTGAGCTTGACATGAAACTGGTGCTTCTGTAAGATTTCCAGAACTGATGACAAATGTTGGAGATGTTCCTCCCAAGTTTTGCTGTATATAAGTATATCATCTATGAAGACCACAACACATTTCCTTAAGAGAGAAGCTAAAATGATGTTCATAACAGCCTGGAAGGTAGCTGGTCCTCCTGTGACTCCATAAGGCATCACACAGTATTCAAAATGCCCATGATGTGTCTGGAATGCAGTTTTGTATTCTTCTCCTTTGGCCATCCTGATTTGGTGAAATCCGGAGCATAAATCCAAGGAAGAGAACCAGTGAGCTCCATGTAATTCATCAAGGAGATCTTCGATAAGCGGTAGGGGGTACTTGTTTTTGGTAGTAATAGCATTTAACCTTCGATAATCAACACACAACCTCCAGTCACCTGTTTTCTTCTTGACTAGTAAGGCAGGAGAAGAGAAAGGACTGGAACTGACTTGTATCCACCCTTTTTGGAGCATATCTGCAATTTGGTTTTCAATCTCTGTTTTCTGGGCAGGATTGTATCTGTAGGGTCTCAAACAGAAAGGAGAAGTCCCTTCCAGTAGAGGAATCTGGTGGTCCCCAGAACGTTCAGGTGGTAAGGTTGTGGGAGGAGCAAAAACTGGTTCAAACTGCTGCAGTAATTGTTGCAAGTCAGGAGGTATGTGTGAAGATTGTGAGCTGGACTCCTCTTTAGACTGTAACTGTACCATGTACAGAATAGAATCTGTCCTCTCCAGTGCTTGCAACTGAGACTGTGAGATTGGTGTGCCCATTTGAGTGGAAGTAGAGATACCCAACAACTGAATCTGTTGGTGGTGGTGTTTGAATTTCAACCACTTCTCACCCCAGTGTATTTCCATTGGACTGTTTAATTCCAACCAGTCCATACCCAGAACTACATCATAACTGGACAATGGTATGATCTTAAAAGTTGTATAGAATGAGTGTCCTTGAATGGCCCACAACTGATTTGGCAGCTGATGAGTGCAGTGAAGCAGTTCTCCATTGGCTACCTTGACTGTGACAGATTGATTCAACTTTTGTCCAGAATCTAAATTCTGAAGGAGGTGAGCACTGATGAAACTGTGAGTACTACCAGAATCCACTAGCATGTACACCTCTCTACCATTCAAATGGCCTCTCAAACGAATGGTTTTAGGTCCTTCAGTACCACTGAGTGCTTGTATAGATATAGCCATCAAGTCTTCTTCTGAATCAGAATTAGACTGTGGAAGAAACTCCAAGTCCTCACCAGTAGTGATACATTTCCATAACTGTTCCATAGCATGCAGGGACACAGTAGCAGGACACTTGTGCTGAGGAGACCATTTTTCACCACACTTGAAACAGAGGCCCTTGGCTCTTCGGTAGTTCTTCAGAGCAGTGACATTGTCATCAGTGGACTTAGATTGTGGTGTGGAAGTTGGCTTCTTCTCATCACTGTGTTTGAAGCTTGGTTTTCCAGTGTCAGAAATATGCTTCATCCCATCACCGGAGGATTTCCGAGAAGTGGAACTGGGTTCAAACCGCTTGACAGGAACCTCTTGGGTGGCGTCCTCCTGCAAAAGGGCCAAAGAACTAGCAGTATCGAGGTCTTGTGGCCTATGCATAACCACAACTGCTCTAATATCTTTCTTTAAACCATCAATAAAACGGTTGGTAATGATAGCAGGTGAGAAAGATGGATCATGCGCTAGTAAATGATGAACAATGTCACTGAATTCTTCTACATATTCTGTGACAGTGGTTGTTTGCTTGGAGTGGAAAAAATGTCTAAGAAGATGGTTGTGTTCATCCTTATCAAAACGATTGCAAATAGCTAGAACAAAAGTTTCCCATGTCATGGTGGTAGTTGGGTTTGGCAGGGTTTGAAACCAAAGAGCAGCAGAACCAGTCATTCTCATAGAAGCTAAGCGAACCCATAAACTAGGATCGGTCTGGTACACATCGAAGTAAGTTTCACAACGTTTGATCCAGAGTTTAGGATTTGTGCCATCAAACTTATGGAACTCTACTTCAGGAAAGGGTGTGGCAGTGGAATACATGGGATAGTGGTAATAATATGGATCAGGCTGCTCAGGATACTCAGTATGAAGTGGGGAAACTTTAGTATGGAGAGATTTCGCACCTGTACCAGAGGGTTGGGTTGGGGCAGTGGTCAACACCACCCCGTAACCCAGCTTGCTGTGGTCTAACGACCCTGGTGCCGCCCTTGATGGGGAAAACTCCAGACGAGCGGAGTTCAGCACCTGCTTGGACGGCGAGGCGAAGTGGTCCTCCCGGATTGAAGTTGTGATCGGCGCTGTGTACTCTTGCCGTGGGGATGAGGGGTTGATGACGTCCAGCACTTGGTCGATGCGCTCGCTGAGATCCAGAACGGTGTGCTCGAGATCGTGGACGCGTTGGTCAACCACCGGCTTCCAATTGTAGAGCTCCGTCTTGAGATCCCGCATCTCCGTCATGGAGGCCTTCAGCTCTTTGATTCCCTTGGAGTTCTCGCCCAGGAGAGCGAGGATCTTGCCGAGTTGTTCTTCCGGGGTCGTCATGGCCATCTGACGACGAGTGAAGTATTGGTGGGATGCCAGAATCGCGATCTACACCACAAATCGATTTGCGTGCTTAGGAATTACAGAGAAATCCTCGGCGGTAGCAGCTCACTACCGATCGAGAATCTCGATCCAACCTGAAGCGTTTGCGAACCGATCGATGGAATACAGAGATCGACGAAACAGGATCGAACCGAATCCGATACCAGATGTAACCGAACGATGTAATTGGATACTGGATAAACTTAATAACGAACGAGTGGCTAAGTGCTTGATACAAATTCGGAACACCGGCGAGATGCCGATGCCCGCCGCCGCCGCAGCCAACTAGGCTCGGTTCGATCTCACCCACTCCTGTTCTCCTCTCCCAACGGTTACAAGAAGGGGCAGGGAGCCGCCTCCGATATGGGCCACGCAGTGCCGTTCGTTCTGGGCCTAATTGATCCACTGTGGGCCGGAGACGCGTGAGTTTGCCTTCTTCGCCCGCGCCTTCCTCTTGCCTTCCGTTTCCTCTGGATGGGAGACGTCTTGCGGAAGTACGTCTTCAGCTTCAGTCGCTGGAGTGTTACCAGTGACAGGGTAGTACAATTATTGCGTTATACTACTGCAACTGTAGTCTGTACTAGTGCAACTGCATGATATCATTAGATGTCCTCGTTAGTCACTGCACAACCCCATTGTTTGGTTTGGTCATCATGAAGGCTTGGTCTGTATCTGGAAAAAAAACACTCTTTTAGTCTTGTTTTCAACCACACGCCGCTGAAAGTTATAATCGATGGACGCTTCCTTTTTTTTCCTGGGACTGGTATCTTTTGGACCAAACGGTTCTTACATCCTTTTGACCTTAGCTTTGTGCCTTTGTGGAGTCAACAATGGAACAACTTATGACCATGAAAATAAAAAAAAAAACAAGGATCGTAATCTGACCAAAGTACACAGGATCAGTGTACCTTTACTCTTGAGAAGCTTCTTCTTTGATACAGTACACCTTTTCAGAAACAGTTCGATTGTTTTTCAGACTTTCAGATTACAGCTCCTGCTTGCTTCAGATTCGTTTGGGATATATTATCTGCACCAAGCTAACAAAACCGACACCCAATCTTTCAGGACACAGAGGGCACTGGGCATCGGCTGCTTTCCGGCGCTGTGGGGACGCGGCCGCGGCCCGGCCAAGGTCTGCAGCTGAAGCTGAGAGACGATCACCGGCGCCGGCCACCAACCGGAGTAGAGTAGCTAGCTTCTTTCATGTGCCTTCGTTTTTGCTCTGCAACTAACAAGCGAGATGTGACCATGCTTCTTGCACCTGTAAAAAATGCCGTCCGTTGCCGTCCTTGCCCTCTCCCTTTCTGGTGTGTCACAGCGATCTCTGTCGCAATTCTTGACGTCTGAACCATCGCCGCCTCGCTTTGAGCCCGGCGGGCCTCACGTTTCAGCTGCCGCATTGCACGAGAGTTCAGAAAGCAAACAGAACAACCTGAACCTGAATCTGAACGAGTGGCCAGTGGCCAGTGGGTAGCTAACGGGACGGGTGCCGTGCCGTGCACCCGCTGCTGCTGGCAAATCAAAGGAGGTGCAATGAAGGCATCGGGGGAAAAAAACCAAGTCTTTGCTTTTGTTCGTGCGAGACTCGTGCCTGTCAGTCGCCTTCCTACTTGTTACTGTAACTGTACTGTGTGTTTCCCAGCTGTGGAGAGTGTTGGCGACGCCTCACCGCACACGACGCATCTGCGCTCGGAGTCGGGAGCTGACCAGCTGAGCGTGGCTGATCGAGCATCGTGAAACGATTGATCTGTATGCCAGCGATGGGGGACTACGAGATGACGAGCGAGCGCGCCAACGCCATCGCTGTACCGTGGCGTACGCTACTGGCTTCTACTAGCCCCCGAGATGTGGCCGGTTTCCGGGGAGAGGCGCGTCCGTTCTGGTGGCGACCTGAGATCGGCAGTCTCACCAGAGAGATTACCGTGTCCCGTACGTACTCTGGGGTTTATTTGAGTCTTGACTCTACCAGTGTCACGTCACGTCCAGTCCGATGCTTGGAAAGATTGAAAATCTGGCTGCCAATGGCGCTTCACCAACACGAACTAAGGCATTGTTTTAGTTCATCCTCAAAACAAAAACTTTTCAACATTTCCCATCACATCGAATCTTGCGGCATATGCATGGAGCATTAAATATAGATAAAAACAAAACTAACTGCACAGTTTATCTGTAAATCGCGAGATGAATCTTTTAAGTCTGGTTACTCCATAATTGGACAATGTTTGTCAAATAAAAATGAAAGCGCTACAGTGTTAAAATCCAAAAACTTTTTAATCTAAACAAGGCCTAAAGATGAAGCATGAGCAACCATTGAGGCCTTATTTAGTTTCCAAAAAAAAATTGCCAAAAAATTTAAATTTCCTATCACATCAAATCTTGCGGCATATGTATGAAATATTAAAACAAAAACTAATTACACGGTTTATCTGTAATTTGTGAGACGGATCTTTTAAACCTAGTTAGTTCATAATTAGATAGTATTTATCAAATATAAACAAAAATGCTACGGTACCCAAAATTCTAAAATTTTGCCAAACTGAAGGCCTGAATTTGTTTGAGAGCCACGGCAGTACGGCACCGCTTCTGACCAAGGCACTAGACTAGAGTACTGACGAACGCGCGCCCGACGCGAGTTTTTTTTTTTCCCTATCGATAACAGAAAAGTGCTGGCTGTTAGCGGCAACTTGTCGCTAAATAACTGAATGTCTTTTATCAAAGAAAAGAAAGAAAAGTGCTTGGGAAATTCGTTTCTTTTCCTTTTTTTTAAAAAAAATAACACGGATATGATGTCATTCTTTCTGGGCCACAGGTTTCGTGGAAGGCTATGAGCCCAGTCATGACGAAGCCCAACAGCCCACTAGGCGTCCTCTAGATCTTCTGCTCAGGAACCAGTTTCCAGTACACGGCTGGCACGAACGGCACGGTCGTACACTGGTTCTAGTTCCGATTCTTGCGTCGTATATTCAGCATGGCCGTGCACTTGTTAAAGCATAGCCAGTAGTGGCCGAGAGTGAATCTCAAATTAGGGGTTCAATTTCAGAAGCCAATACTATAGCTATCGGCAATGCACCACTCCTAATACCGTGCCCCAGCCACAACTATGCAAGTCTTTTCTTCTTTCCCTTCAATTATACCTAATAGGAGCAAATCCAGCAAAATATGTTGGGTAAAGCTACACAACCAGTAATAGTGATTTTCCACTAAGTTTTCAGAAAATCACCAGGGTTAGCTGACCCTAACAAAATGGTGTGGCTCTGTCCCTGTGTCCAAATCAAGGTTGTTGGACTAAACATGTATTGATGGTCTACTCAATATGAAGAAAGTAGAAGTCTTAGTGTCACGCTCACAAGCATATTAACCATTTAGTAGTTATAATTATCGTATGGTATGCAAATCATCTCCTTTAGCAATTCTTATATTCGATTCGAGCATCCTATTTTCTCTCTCTCAATGTTTCTCTCCTTTTAGAATTCAAACTTTATTCTCACATGAGGCGTACCAAGGAATATAGGTGAATCACTAAATATTTATGCTCGTAGCCTCTGGAGGCACGATAAAATGTGTTAATGGTTGATGTAAGACCTTCTACATGAAAATAGGAACAAAAAAACCTAGTATAAGGCAAGTTACATGGCCATGGCGACATGCATAAAAGATGAGCAACGCCAATACCGCAATACACTGTTCCACCATTTTCCTACTGCAAGCCGCCTTCGATCACATTTATATGGGAGGAGTGTTTTTTTATAGGATATATGACTACATGAGCGAATTACCTGTCCATATCACGGTTGAACTGGTCAAAACACACAAGTAGGCGGTGCTCGCCGCATTGGCGAATTCTTAACGGAACCCAAAGCTTAGACCCTTAGCGGCTAGTTCTCCAGAATTCTCAAGGGGAAGACACAATGAAAAACCCTCCGTAAAGAACTTAATGATTATTTAAATTATTTCCATGTAAATTTCCTACCCTGAAAACAATTAGGAATCTCAAGAGGAAACAAGTTTCTAAAGCTGGAGGGGCAGGAGGGAGAAATCAAAATGTAGCATAGAAGAAAACAGAAGGAAAAAACAAAATGCACCACTACAACCATCTTCGTAATGCAAAGAGACGTTTTCCATCACTTCTTTTCTTTTCGTTTTTTTTTTATAAAAAAGGCCCGTGGTGGTGGGCTTGTCCATCCAGTCATTTCCCTTTTTTACCGTCTCGTATTCGTATACAATCGCCTTTTATACGAGTGAATTACCTGTCCGTATCACGGTTGAACTGGTCAGAAACACGAGTCGGCGCCGCGGCGGCGGCGGTAGCCGCACTGGCGAGGCAACCCAAAGCCTAGCCCCTTAACGGCTAGTTCCCCCGAACCACTCCAGGCCGGTCGATCTCAGCCGTCCGATCCCGCCCGCCTAGACGCTGCGGCCTTCCTCACCGCTCGCCCTCTCCCGAGTCCCGACCGTTGGAGCCACCCCCGATCCGAATAAAGCTGCAGCCCCACCGCCGTCTTCTTCCTTCCTCCGCCAACACCCAAAGGCACAAGCCTTCCCCCTCCCTCCCTACCTTTCCGATCCACAGAACCCAGAAAGCCGTAGACGAGAGCAACGAGGAGGAGGAGGAGGAGGCATTCGAGCTTCTCTTTGCTTCACGTCTTTTAAGCGGTCGCCCCATTTGTTGGCGTCGGCGTTCTCGGGGTGGGAGACTCAGCAATGGCGACGAGGAACCACCGCGCTGCTGCCGCTGCCGCTGCCGCTCCGCAGCCGGCGAACCGAGGTGAGCGGTCGCAATCTTGGGCCCTTTCGCTGCGCTTAGTTCCAGTTCTTGATCTGTTGTTCGCCTGCCACGATTTGATTTCAATGTGTCCCGGCTTCTTGGATACTGGGTCTTGATCTTTCCTAGCTCGGTTATTGGACTCGTGCGTCAAGATTTGGTCGCGATGGGCTTGTTTGATTTGATTTCTTTATCGATCTTGTCCTGAATCTCTCACGTGAAGCAACGTTTCAGTTTCAAACAGTCCAACCTTTGTTACTATTTCTTTACGATTGGGCGAGCTTTGCTTTGATTTCACACGAATTTCATTCCGTGCAAATTCTGATGGAATTGCCGTTCCTCTTCGGCGATGATGGTCAGGTGCCGCGAGGATCGCGGGGAAACAGAAAGACGCGGCGGCCGCCGGCAGACCTAACGCCACACGCCCAGCCCTCGGTGACATTGGCAACGTCGCTCTCTCCGATGTCCTCGACGGGTAAGACACTAGAAATCGTCACGGTCTTCTGATGCATCCGTTCTCTTTCTTTCATATTGTTGTCTCTGAAACTTGCTTGCCTCGCCGTTACAGGGGGATCAAGCTGCCGGAGGGGATCCATCGCCCCATCACCAGGAGCTTCGGCGCCCAGCTCTTAAAGGCCGCTTTGGCGAACAAGGTAAGCGGATGAGCCACTAGCACTGCATTGGATTTGATCCTGCAGATTCTTGCATCCCAAGCATCTGATTTGGTTGGTTCTGCAGAACGCCGTAGCTCCTGCTCAGCCTGTAGCGGCGCGCGCCGTTACGAAGCCAGCCAGGAAAGTGCCTGCGAAGAACATCCCTCGTCCTGAGCAGGAGAACAGGAAGCCATCGGAGGGTGCCGCCAAAAATCCCGAGGGGAACAGGAAGCCATTGGAGGGTGCCGCCAAAAATCCCGAGGGGAACAGGAAGCCATCTGAGGGTGCCAAGAATGGGAGGAAGAAGCTCGTGTGCACGCTTTCAACCGTCCTTTCTGCGCGTTCTAAGGTTCAGCACTTTGTACTGCTCTTGCATCCAACACTTGTGCTGCTCTTGCATCCAACACTTGTGCTGCTCTTGCATCCAACACTTGTGCTGCTCTTGCATCGTTGTTGATTGGTTCAGCATTGTGTATAAACCTGTTGCTTTGTTCTCGTCGATGTCAGGCTGCCTGTGGCCTTACCGAGAAGCCAAAGCCGCTCATTGAGGATATTGACAAGTCGGATGGCGACAACCAGTTTGCTCTGGTGGATTACGTTGAGGACATCTACACATTCTACAAGACTGCCCAGGTAACTGTGGGTTCATCTTTAGCAAATCTGTTCTCAAGCAAGCTGCTTGTTCTGAATCTGTCTTCACCATACACACCATGTTTGTGTTTTGCAGCATGAGAGCCGTCCCATTGACTACATGGGCAATCAGCCCGCGATCACCTACAAAATGCGCGCCATGCTCACGGAATGGCTCATCGAGTCTCACCAAAGATTCCACCTCATGCCAGAAACGCTCTACCTCACAATATACATTGTAGACCGGTACCTGTCGCTGCAGCCCGTGCCGAGGGCGGAGCTCCAGCTCGTTGGCATGGCAGCGATGCTGATCGCCTGCAAATACGAGGAGATTTGGGCACCGCAGGTAAGGCCAAAGCTCCATTCGTATCTTGCCATTTGTTATGGATCTGGATGCTCGAAACCTGAATTTCTTTTCTGTTGCAGGTAAATGACTTCATCCAAATAGCAGATTGCGCATTCAGCCGGCAGCAGATTCTTGTCGCGGAGAAGGCTATTCTGAACAGCATGCAGTGGAACCTTACTGTCCCCACTCCGTACCACTTCCTGCTGCGATTCGCCAAGGCTGCCGGTAGTGCTGATGAACAGGTAAAGAAAGAGCTGCTCCGGTTGCCCTCTGTTGCGTCACATCATGTGTGTTCTGTTCCTGTTTTGTGCTTAACTGCTGAGTGCTGACACTTCTGCTCGTACGGGTGCAGCTTCAGAATATGATTTATTTCTTCGGAGAGCTCGCTTTGATGGCCTACGGTATGGTGACGACATATCCTTCCACGGTTGCTGCTTGCGCTGTGTATGCTGCTCGCCTCACGTTGAGGAAGAGTCCTCTCTGGACAGAAACCTTGAAGCACCACACTGGCCTCCACGAGCAGCAGCTCAGGTAAGTGCTCTCCTCCTCCCCTGCCGCACATTTGATCATGAATCCTTAAGATTTTGAAACTTTCTTGTGCTCATAAAGTTCTTTCTGTACATTTGATCATCAGGGAAGGCACAAGGATGTTGCTCAGGTCCCATGCTGCTGCTCCTGATGCGAACCTGAATGCCGTCTACGAGAAGTACTCCGCGGAGCAGTTTGGGCGTGTTGCTCTGCACCCACCGGCTGCTCTTCCCGACCTTGTCTAGAATTTTTACTAGGTCACAGACAATGGAAGGGGGATTTGGTTCAGTTTGCTTTGGATGATAAAAGTTTGAGAGTTATTTTTTCATCTCATACTCTATTCTCAGGAGTATATTATAGGGTCTGTTTGGTCATAACTATTCATAATTATATGAATAATCACATTGAAAATTTGTGATTGATTATACAGAATGATTTGTTATTTTCTGATTCTGAACTTGTTTCAAATGGTAGTTGTGAACTCTGGTTGATCTGAACAAGCTGTTATCGACTGCATGAAGCAGCATGTTTACTGTTGCGCCTAACTGAAAATTCTGCCAAGATCACGCTAACTCTGGGAATTTTATCTCAAGATTTTTTCACATTTCTGTAAATGACACCTGAAACACTTCGAGATTGAGCACGCCTGTTTAAAGATTTCTGATTAATTGAAAAATGCTTTGAAAATTTCTGATTAACTGTGACATTTCACGAAGTGAATTTTAAAAATGATACTTCTGACATTCAGAGATCACACATTCACACTGACTCCCTCCTGGAATTTTGTCTCCTTCAAAAAAAATTCAGCAGATTGAAATGATTCCTGAAACACTTGGCAACAGTTCACAAAATACTTGGTTAATTTGTGATTGACTGAATATTTCTTTCTTTCAAATGATTTCACAAAATAAATTTTAAACTCTGCCAAGATCACACTAACTCTGGGAATTTTATCTCAAGTTTTTTTTTCAGTTTTGTAAATGACTCCTGAAACACTTTGTGATTGCGCACCTGTCTGAAAGAGCATTGAAGCAGCAGTGATTATTCAAACATACGATTTCTGATTAAATTAACAAAATGCTTTGTTAATCACTTTGAGATTTCTGATTAATTGAAAATGCTTTGTTAATTTGTGATTAACTGACATTTCACCAAGTGAATTTTAAAAATGCTACTTCTGAGGTCAACTGCATGAAGCAACATGTTTATTGTTGCGCCTAACTGAAGATTCTGCAAACATTCAGAGATCACACTGACTCCCTCCTGGAATTTTGTCTCCAAAAAAAATTCAGAGTTTTGTAAGACATTCAGAATTACAGATTGAAATGATTCCTGAAACACTTCCACACTTGTTTGAAAGGAAAGGGCAACAATTGTTCAATGATCCCAGCGACTCACTGAAACCAATTATACACTTCACAAAATGCTTGGTTAATTTGTGATTGACTGAACATTTCTTTCTTTCAAATGATTTCCCGAATTGAGTTTTAAAAATGCTACTTGTGAGGTTTTCAAATCTTCTGAACTTTGATCTGAACAATTAAAAGAGCTGCTGTCAACTGGATGCAGCAGCAATGCAGCATGTTTATTGTTGCACCTAACTGAAGATTCTGCTAACACTTAGAGATCACATTGACTCCCTGAGAATCAATCACAATTCACAGCAGTCAGCACCTGCAGTTTGTGTCTTTCTACTGCTGAAGTGACTCCGTTTGACATTCGGAGATCTCAATGTGAAACGAAGTTGACGAAAGACGTCAGATCTTTCCACGAGGATCCACCCTCTTCAGATGCAGCCCGAGCCGCGTCCTTCAACAGCGCCGCTCGCTTCCTCATGTCCTCGGCCTCGGCCGTGTCAGGACGCATCAGCCTCTCCACGGCCGCGGCGATCTCCTCTCTACCGACGACGCCGTCGGCCCGGGCCATGTCCCTGAGGCCAACCCCGGTCTTCCACACCTCGGCGACGAGCCGGCTGTTGGCTGGCTGGTCGAACGCGATGGGCAGGGTGAGCATGGGCACGCCGGCGTACACCGCCTCGAGCGTCGAGTTCATGCCGCAGTGGGTGAAGAACCCCCCGACCGAAGGGTGGCACAGCACCCTCAGCTGGTCCGTCCACGGCACGATGCGTCCGGCGTCGGGATCGCGGATCAGGGCTCGCGCGCGGGAGCACGCGCCGGCGTCGCGGAGCACCCACAGGAACCTGGCCTTGCTCTCGGCCAGGCCAGCGGCGATCTCGTCGAACTGGGCGGCGGACACCGAGAGGAAGCTGCCGAGCGAGACGTACAGCACCGAGCCCGCGCGCTGTGCGTCCAGCCACGCCATGTAGCCGTCACCGTCTGGACTGGCATCGTTGTGCTCTTGCAGTGCCATGAAGGGGATGCAGGGGCCGACCGCGTACACTGGGCATGGAAGGTTTTGCCTCAGTGCGTCCATGGCGTCGCTCTCGAGCTCTTGGAAGGTGGTGAAGATGATGCATTGTGCTTTCTTTACATAGGAGTGGGCTTCAAAGATTCTGTCCAGGAGTATCGCGTTGGTGTGTGTGGGTGCAAGATCAGCGAACCTGATTGATTTCGTGCCGGGAATGTAGTTTTCAATCAGACAATGATCAGTGGCATCTGCATATATAAGATAAGACCACGAGATTGATTTGCAGAAATGTTGAGATGCCAACGAAGAACAATGTTAGTATACGAGTCGCACAACTGTTTGTAGTACCCGGAGACGCGCCGCCGCCGGCCGCCGCGGGTGGCAGCAGGTGGAAGCTGTACTGCACCGCGAACATGGTGGCGCTAATCGGGCACATGAGGCAAACAGGCATGCCCCTCCGTGCCCCGACGCCCACGGTCCACGGCACGAACACGTCGGCCACGATGGCGACGGGCGCCGGCGGCGGAAGCCTGTCGAGAAGCTGCTCGAACGGCGCCGCCATCTTGGTGTACACGGCCTCCAGGAAGCCGACCATGTCGTTGGCGCGGCCGTGCTCCGAGGGGATCACGTTTGGGATGGCCTCGAAGCGGACGCGCGGGCCCAGGTCCGGCAGCGCCGCCGGGGCGCCCAGGAGGCCGAGCCACTCCTCGGTGACGACGACCGTGATGGTGACGCCGTCTCGAGCTGCCAGGAGGCGGCACAGGTTCAGCATCGCGTTGACGTGGCCGCGGCCAGGGTACGGCACGGCCACGAGGTGGCACGGCGGCGCCGCCGTGGAGCCCATTGCTCCACCTGCTCTACTACCTGGGTACGCTTGCAAGTTGCACGCACGCACTCACACGAAAAACCTTGAGGTGGCCTTGTGAACCGTGATGAGATCCGCCATTGGGGACGCAGTATTATAGCTGAGTCAAGCTGCGGGGTTGGTGGTGCCTCGATATCCTCCGGGCTCTGGCGAATGGCGATGATGGCTGCACGCCATTTCTGACACCTTCCATTAGTTTTCTGATGAACTCAGTTCAGAATCCTATTGGCGCAGGCTTTGCAATCGAGTCTCCAAGATTGGCGCAAGAAGAGAGAGGGCCTGCGCCTGCCTGAAGAAGGCCATGGGCCAGCAGCTCAATTTGGGCTCGTTGAGGCCTGATATCCTTGGACCCTGGAAAATAAGTCCATCTGACCTTTCTCTCAACTACATTATTATGAGTTCGATTTGTGTCACTCAAATAAAATAAAAAAACAAAATTTTTATGTGTACCATTTGTCTCTGTCAAATAAAAAACCACAATTTTAGACTCTGTCAACTTATATATATATATATATATATATATATATATATATATATATATATATATATAAGCTCTGATTGCACATTAAGAACATCTATCACATGGTTTGATTTTGTATCAGTGTTATCATCTTCTTCAGGGGGTATCATGTCGATGAAGCATTGGACCATTAGTGGCAGCGGCCTATGATTTCTCAGAACAGATGTTTCTGACTTGGTCGACAACACCCAAACTGACGCGACGACTTCCTCATTTATCACTGTCGTCGAAGGTATGTGTACGCACCAGGGGCACATGATCGAGCAGCATGGAAATTTAGACATGGTTGGGATACTAGACTTCATGCATTTCCTAAAATCATGGTCTGTATTTGTGGTGTTTAGCTCAAAAATACATAGAGCATGACTTTATAGAAAACTAGGTGAATTCCCCGCGCGTTGCTGCGGAATTTTTTTTAAAATAATTTTTTATATGCATAATATTACTATATATATTTAGTCTATTATGTTTGTACCAATATAAATTTGACTTGCATATATTTTATTGTATTAGATCTAGTAAAAAATTGCTAAATTAATAAAACAAAAACTAATATTTGGTTACATTATAGAGGAATTAATTGGTGATGAAACAAATAATGTATGTACATGACTTGTATGTGAATATATTAAAGATTTAAAGTATTTCATATGATATAGATGACATGGTTATTTTTATAATTAATACGGAATGATATGGACTTAGTGGGGAATGATGTGGACATCTTGCATGAAGAGATAAAATATTTAGTGGATCACTTAGTGGGGAATGATATGGACAGCTTGCATGAAGAGAGAATTCATCTATTAGGGTTTAACTTTATAAGAGTTATAGATATGGAACCGGTTTCACATTTTTTAGTTACAAATTTTCTAATATCAAATCAGATTTTATATTTTAAAATGCATATTTATTCTCAAAGAAATATTTTGATATTTTTTTTGGAAAAAAATCTATATTTTTATATTAAATATTTTTTATAGTCTGATCAACCTCCATGAACTATCATAAAAGTCCAATTTACCTCCCTCGTGACTCTTCGATTTCATGGGATCAATTTCACTCATTTATTGTTAAAATATGATGATTTTGGTAAGAAATAGTGTAGCTTTTTTTGAAAAGTTCTTCATATATTTTATAAAACTAAAAATTATGATCATATTGGTCCGGTCTCCCTTAATCAAAATCGCTAAGTCCGCCTCTGGCTATTCCTGATCCAAAATGGAGTGATGTTGTGAGTTGTGATGGTAATGACAACCCAAAAAAACATTGGCACGTAAATGGTCAAGTGGGGAAAAAACAGTTGTATAGGTGACATGTGAAGCCGCTTTGCAAACCTTTGTGTGGTGGATCACTGTGGATGTGGTGGTAGTTGCTTGGTTGGTGGCGGCTTATGAGCGGTAAATATCTCATGTGGTTAGACATGTGGGTCACTTTGGGCCTCTTCGAAACGCCAGATTTTCATGAAAAACAAGAGAAATTTTATAAGAACCAGTTTAAATTTTGAGGAAAAAACACAAGATTTAAGAAAACCTCCATGTTTTAAAAGGAGGCTGAATCTCTATCAAGGTGATATGGCATTCGGGACGCCGTTCTCTTCTGTGAATAGCAAATAGTATCTATCCCTTAAAATTCTTTCACCTGTGGTATAGAAAATTGGCACAGGAAGCGGTGTCACCTTTGAGTTAATTGGTTCTTCCAAAATGCTTTCAGCATGCGTAATTCAGTTGTGTTAGCGTTTGACAGTTTTGAAAGAATGGAAATAGTCGATCTCGAATTCAGCAACGGAAGCAAGAACAAAGTTCGTGTAAGTAATAGGATGGTTTGTTTTTATCGTACCGATATATGACGACGCATGCATCTCCAGCACGATATTTATATGACGCAAATAATAATTCAGGCCCTAATGTCTCACGCACGGCATGCACCACTGGGCACTTGTGAAAAAGGCAGCGTACGTACGTAGTATATGGCCAGAAAAAAGTTGCCGAACTAGCTCGCCGTCGCCGTGTTGCGCATCATATCATTCTCCCCCACCTAAAATCCGAATCAGAGAGCCAGTCACCGTGCACTCCCCGTTGTGCGTGCCTATCTGCTGCAGCAGCAAACCGAACGCATGCAGATCGCAGAGCCGTGTTTTTTAATCAGCCACCCGGCCGGCGCCGGCCGCGCTCGCGCTGGCGTCGTCGTCGTCGCCGGCGAATCATCACTAGCTGAAATGAAATCAAAGCCCCCATTTGCTGGATCCCCGACTCGCGTGACGCACGCGAAATGCTCTCCTCTTTCTCGTGTAGCTTGTTTGCTGCCTAATTAACATGGCGATTCCGATACAGCTTTCTGCACCAGCGCAACGCGATACGTACTAGCTATCTCCTTCAGAGGCATAGCATAGGATGGCTTGACTTGACTTGGAGAAGTTGTTGATACGTACGTACTCAATACTGGAGGAGATCGGCAGAAAGAAAAAGTAGAATGATCCGGGAAACGGTCTATTATATTCATGGATGATCAAGCTAGCCAATAAGTGTAGTTTCACTTGGGAGCAAGGAAGATGCATGCTGGCGTGAGTGCGTGACTGACGCAGATAGCAGAGCGGTTTTGGAAAATGTTTGGGATTCTGAGCCGAAAGTCTTGTCTACATTCTATACACTTCAATTACAAGGCCTTTGCATAGTACTAGTTTATTACATTTCATATGGAGAGTTCAAGAACAATAGTGTACAGTTGTTAATTTAGGTTCTTTTTTGTTGTTTCCCTCCCTTTTGTTGTCCTTTGCCGCGTTACACTCAAAGACACAGAGATAATCTGGGGGTCCCTTTTTTGGAGCACAATTTTGCCAAGCAGAAGTTGATTTTGCCTTGATGTTATTTTGATCCGGATACCTTAAGGTCTCTCTCTCTCTCTCTCTCGTTATAGACCTAAACACACATGTAAATGTGGTATTTTATTTCCAAAATCAACCCAACCCATCCTATACTTAACAAAAAGGAGGCATGGGTCATGTGGGATCAGGTGATCAAATGGTCCAACCGCGAAGGGTAAATTGGGCTCTAAAATATTAAACAAACCTTAACCTCATACAACTCAATTTTCACCACCTCTTACATAACTAAACCCATAACATTGTTTGGGGACTTCTCAAGTAAAAAGTAAACAATCCTAAGACCAGCACACTAGTCAAAACAAGATCACACTAGCAACATGTATTTAGCAAGATTTACTAGACAGTCTGTCATTTTCAAAATATATATGCATTACCAAATCATAAATTGACACACCGGTACCTTGTCTATCTTCAAGTTGAAGTCTTCAACAGTGTCACGAGATCGACCATACACGAGCTCCAACTCCCCATAACCAAATCATATGTGCAAGTACCAAAAGCACAATCTTGTATAGTGTCAACGAATGATCCACCGGTCTTGATCAAATGATCTGGAGATCCCTAAACTTGATTTTTCAAAAAAACAACTATTTGAACTCTGATCCAATCCAACTTCTTTGAGTTCCTCAACAACTTTTGTATCCTTCCAAGGCCACTCATAAGCTACCTAGGTAGATCTTTCATATGTGCGTCTCTTTATCACTCTAGCCTCAAAACTAGGTCAATATACTAATCTCCGCCTCCGTTAATAGTACAACCAAAGGAAAACAAATATTTGTTCTGCTTCTAAATGCATATCGACACCAGGTCGCACTTAGAATCTGTAAAATCCTTTGCCTTCACGAATATCCTTTGCATTCACGCATGGAATCCAAAATCTAATGCCAACAGTACCATGTGGCCAAGAATGCAACTAACCAACATGACTAATTCCTGCAAAATACACGTTAACCACAAAACCTTGTTCATTAATCACTGAAAGCAAAATTAGTGCTTCAATGCAGTGAGCTAGACTCTATTGATGACAAGGACCTAGGCAATGATGTTTTATTTGCTAGCACAAAAGGAGATGAGAAGGGCCAGAGTTGGAGCTTGGTGAGTGCCTTGTACAGGAAACCTCTAGTCCTAGCTAGGCCGAGAGCCGATAGGGGGAGGGACTAAGGGGTAAATTGGGTATGTAAAAGCTTAGCTTTAGGCTTTTCTTGATCTACACTAGAAAACAATAAACTAATCTAGCATGAGGTCCACCTTATGTTTTCTAGTGTGCTCTACATATACAAACCCATAAAGAGTTTTGCAACCTAATCATAAGAACTACCCTATACTAATTTAGAAAAATTAAATACCGTACAAACAAGCACAATGCATGAGCTTAAATGCGGTAAATAAAAAAACAATTCAAGAGATGAAAAACTCCTGGAGATGAGGATATATCCCATAATAAAATGGTTGCCAAAACAAAATCCTTATTCCATGTTATAGCTCCATGAAGATAAGCTTATGGTCACCGAGCTTTCCCCCAATAACAGTGTTGAGCTTGCCATAAAGGTCTTCAACAAAGCTTAGAAAATTTGTCATTTTCATTTAAATTTGTATTAGATGAGTTTGTAATTACACTCATTTACAGTTGCACTATATGTGTGTGTGCATCATTTTAATCTTTTTTCCGAGTGACCAAAATACACATCTTGAACAAGTTTTTATGTTTGCATCAGAAGATGAGTTCATTCATTCACACTGCTTATTTCCCTAATCGGGCGTTATGGTCCTACCAACATATAATGATCCTTGTATAGTCCAAAGTTGATGGTACCGTCAATTTCGAAAAAAAAATGATTAAACTTCCTAACGGAGTCATTCTGTAAGTGATTCACTTGCGCGACGAAATCAAGTGTGAACCCCCTTTCATTTTTCTCTGTTAACCAATTTATTTCCTTTTTACTTTTGACTTCTTAGATATTTTTTATTTGACTTGGCACTATTCAACAAGAAAAAAATCGACAAAATTTCTTTTTTTTTTCTTGAAAATTGTCATTCGAAAAAAAAAACATACCCGTCAGCTTTGCTTCAGCGAGTGGGTAGGTGGCAGGTTTGCCATCACGTTCCGATTCCATTCCATCGCTCAGAGCCTCTGATGCTCCACGCAGAAACCCATTTAGCAGCTAACTGACCCCATGCCTTCGGCTAAAAACCCGGCCGTGCCGGAATTCTACTCACGAGCCACTACCCGGACACGCCTACGTTTTCGGAATACACGGCTACAAGAATCCAGCAAAGCACTGCCCGCCCTGGCGCGCGGGCCCCACCTTACTCACATGTCACTCACAGACGACACCATCCACCTTCCTCAGATCGATCCGTGCTCTATAAAACCCAGCCATTGCCGCTGCCCGTCCCAGCTCCAAGAAGGTCACCTGGTCTCTGAGCTCTACACCATACCATCACCTGCCATCGCCATTGCCATCCTCCTCAGCTCCTGTGAGGGAGTACGTGATCGAGCCCGGCCGGACTCTGTTGAGAAGCGATCGAGAAGAGGCTTAATTAGGAGGATCGCCATGGCGGCGGGGTGCGGCGGGTTCGTGGAGAAGGCGAAGCCCTACATCGCCATGATCTCGCTGCAGTTCGGGTACGCCGGCATGAACGTGCTCACCAAGGTGTCGCTGAACAATGGCATGAGCCACTACGTGCTCGTCGTCTACCGCCATGCCTTCGCCACGCTCTCCATCGCCCCCTTCGCCCTCGTCCTCGAGAGGTACCATACCCTTCAGTTCAGTCCGCCGGTTTGCATGCTACCTAGCAGCTCATCAGCATTCTCTCTGACGAGTAGTTAACACTGATCACGATGCGACTATGGAAAATTAATGGCTGCAGGAAAGTGAGGCCCAAGATGACTTGGCCAATCTTCTGGCAAATCTTCGTCCTGGCTATGCTTGGGTTAGTATCTGCTCTGCTCGATCTTCATGCTTGTTTAATTTTGTTGATGCATATATTTGCTGATATGCATGCATGCATCTCGTGTGGGTTGATAACAGTAGTAACCTGACAGATAGTGATGGCATGTGTATATTCGAGTGAGAATGACCGGCGTGTTGTCGTTTTTGGTGCAGGCCGGTGATCGACCAGAACTTCTACTACGCAGGGCTCAAGTTCACCGGCCCAACGTTCGCCTGCGCCATGAGCAACATCCTGCCGGCCATGACCTTCGTCCTGGCAGTGATCTTCAGGATGGAGAAGCTGCAGATGAAGAAGGTGAGGTGCCAGGCCAAGGTGCTCGGGACGGTGGTGACCGTGGCCGGCGCGATGCTGATGACGCTCTACAAGGGCCCGCTGATGCAGCTGCCGTGGACCACCACCAGGCACGTGCACGCGTCGTCGTCGGCCGCCGAGGCCCCCGCCGCCGGCGCGGAGATCAGCGGCAGGGACTGGTTCCTCGGCTCGGTGTTCGTCATCGTGGCCACCCTCGCCTGGGCCTCCCTCTTCGTCCTGCAGACGCACACCATCAAGCAGTACTCGGCGCAGCTGTCGCTCACCACGCTCGTCTGCTTCATCGGCACCCTGCAGGCCATCGTCGTCACCTTCGTCATGGAGCGCCGCACCTCCGTCTGGACCATCGGCTTCGACATGAACCTTCTCGCCGCCGCCTACGCCGTAAGGACGACGACGATCATCCAACGATGTACGAGCTGATTGATTAGCCATGATTCTGACGACCGACCTCCTTGCAGGGCATCGTGACGTCGAGCATCGCGTACTACGTGCAAGGTCTGGTGATCCAGAAGACCGGGCCGGTGTTCGCGTCGGCGTTCAGCCCGCTCATGATGATCATCGTCGCCGTCATGGGATCCTTCATCCTCTCCGAGAAGATCTACCTCGGGGGCGTCCTCGGCGCCGTGCTCATCGTGGCCGGCCTCTACTCCGTCCTCTGGGGCAAGCACAAGGAGACGCAGGAGAAGGAGGCCGACGCCAAGACGGCGCTGCCGATGATGGCAGTACTGCCGGCGGCATCCTCCATGCAAGACGCCGCCGCCGGGTGCAACATCGGGAACAATGGCGTGAGGTCGTCATCATCCTCCGGTGTACGTGGAGCTGCTGCTGCTGGTGGTGCAGTTTGATTGGCCTCATCAGACTCCCAATAATTTGCCTCCGGAGGATCGACGGCGATGTCGACGTCGTCGTCGTCTCATCGAGTGCTGAACTCTCTGTTCGTCTAGCTACGACGAGCACAGTATTCATTAGGGAAAATGGTGGTAATTCTACTAGTAGAGATAGTGCAGCAGCAGCTGTTTGGAAATTGGAATGGAGAATTTGGCACGAACTTTGGGAAGAATTCTGCAGTTCGATCGCTAGCAAAGCTCTCCTGCATATGCGTTCCAATTCCAAACACGCCGGTTTCATCACCAAAAGGGCGCACGCAAAACCGAACTCTACAACTGAAACTGAAAGCGTGGCAGTTTTGCTTTTAATTGTCATATTTGATTTGTGATTCTGAATTAGTATTTCTACATATCTTAGCATCCCAAGTTGTAATCGCTTATTCGCTTGTATGATAAATGAGAGGTTGTGTGTATCACACTATCAAGTTATAAAATACTTTTTCCTCAAAAAAAAAGTTACAAAATACGGAGTAACTTTTTCCAGGTGTTTCACTGGTCCAAACTTTTGTCGCGTCTGAAATGCGTGCATACATCAGCTGGTGCCTTGGTGGAATCCTTGTTGCAACCAACTGGATACATGGGAATGTCATGGTGTGGCGAACTCGAGTGCTGCGCTTTACAAGTACATTGGCAAAAAATAAAAAAAAATAAAAAAATAAAAAAAATCATTCACCCGAGCTAGATATATTGTTTTTAGTATAAACCAATTTGACTTTTCTAGATATATTATTTCTAGATAAAACTTCCTTATTTTAAAATTATAAACAGTTTTGACTTTTCTAGACATTTTTTTATTATATATCTTAGATTTTTTTTATTTAGGTGCATAGCAATATCAAAATGACTCAGAATTTGGAACGGACCGAGTAGAAAGTGTCTCTCGTGAGAACCAAATATAACTACACTATTACTTTCTCGCAACTAGCATTAATACAGTGCATAGCTAGTTCAGATGCATGTATGACGTAACCCTGAATTTTTCTTTAACCTCTTGGTGGACATAGATACATGCTCCACTGATAATTAGAAATGCCACCACTTTTTTGCCTTCTGTATTTTTCCAATATTTAGTCTAGGGATCATTTTGCAGATTGCAAAGCTTAAGCAATAAATAGAAAATGGTTATTAGAGTCGCGTCATAAATGAGTTTTGCTCAGAACATCAACAAAAATCTTTATAATAGAATATGGACTTATGTATAGGACATTCCTGAAACATATAGTAGATTGTAATTTTATGGAAGTTAAGACCTGTTCGTTTGGCTGAAAAGTGAAAGTACTGTTTGTGATTTATTATAAGAGAAAAATACTGTTAAATGGCTAACAAATTCGACATATAAACTCAGCGAACAGACTCTTAATAGTTTCCATTTGTATGGTCCAATCTAAAATACGTGAAGATATAATCAATCGACCTTTGAAAGGGTGAACTACGAATAAGATGCCTATTGACATGATATAGGTGATAACATTTATTTGTTTGCAACTAGACTGATAAACATGAACAATGTTTCTTTAAACAATAGTTTGTTGTAGCATTAAGTGATCGATCAATCAGTTTAAGTTCCTCACTAGTAATCCCAAAGATGGGTGAGTTTGGACAAATAAATTTGTAAGAGAGCATACAAGCTTAATTAGTTTTGTTCTTATATTAGCAACTAAAAATGGTAAAAATCAACATATAGTCTTCACCTCTGCTATGCCAGGTTTCAGTACCTTTAGGCCTTGTTTAGTTCCCAAAATTTTTTGGTTGGGGGTACTGTAACATTTTTATTTTTATTTGGTTGGAGGTACTAACTAGGCTCAAAAGATTCTTCTTGTGACAGATAAATTGTGCAATTAGTTTTTGTTTTCGTCTATATTTAATACTCTATGCATGTGCCGTAAGATTCGATGTGACGGAGAATCTTGAAAAGTTTTTGGTTTTTGAGATGAACTAAACAAGGCCTAGAATACGACCTTTTCATGCCATTATCCCTTGGCTACTTCTCTACAGCACGCATCTATCAGATCTTCATTGGTTACATGATGTATCATCAGAAGTCCACTTAGCTTTCTGATGATCCACTTTATTTGTAGGTGTGGGGGATATCCTAATCCACATGAGAATTTTACGTTGCTCTGAAATTTCCCTGAAAAACCCGTTATTAGTAACTCATGTTCGTTTAAACTTTCAAAAGTGGAGAAACAAAATACGCAACTACTCGCATGATGAGAAGAGATCATCAGGAAGTTGATCAGCGCGATCTTGTGGAGGATAGATCAGAAGCTCTAGGCCTATCTAGCTGATAAATTATCACGGCCTGCTGCTGATATGATAAACAAAACCCAATCAGGAATGGACTCGCATGGCAAAGAAATCCACTTGTCCACTCATCATTGCCATTGCTGGATGCTGAATCAAGAGGGGAGAAACCTTCACCCTGCTAGATTCGTGCGGCGTGCGCGAGCATTTCTCCGCATAAACCGTCCAAGTGCAGATCCCACATCGATCCGTCGTCTGCCGATCGATCTTCTTTTCGTTCGTTCGCAGCAGGGCTCAAACTCCTTTACACGTCGAATCCACTCTCACACGGCACTTGCAGTTGCAGCAACTTTGCAACAGTGCTTTACATTGGCAGCCTAACTACCAGTACGACTCTCCAGTTACTATCTGCAACAACAACAACCCAGCAGATCAGATGGAGGGGTCCCTGAATCGATAGATGATGGAGCTCAAACCGGATGGGACTATGGGAGGTGGTCTAGGTGTGTGTGTCAAGATTAGAACAAGAAGGTCGCTTTCGTATATGCCAGCGGCCAGCCAGGCCCAGGCGCAGCATGCACGCGAATAATGAACTCCATTACCGAGCAATTGTGTCCTGGAAAAGAAGAGCTTTCGCCCAGGGGCACCATTGCTCGACGTCGACGCCGACGTACGTACGACGGCGGCAAGTTGCTGCTTATTCAGGTCTCACTACTCAGACAGCACTGATGGTCGTCAGTTCGTCACTACCTCTACTACCTGCACGCCTTTTTGCCTAAAGTAAGCTGAGTTCGTGGGATGGGAATGAGATGCCGGCACAACAAGGCGCCAGATTGATTCGCCGGCCAGCCCCTGCAAGCTTTGGCATATGAGTGAGTGACAGAGATGCAGTTTGGCAATGGTGGCATTGACGTCTTGGAATCTCGCGATGAAGCAATGGGGAAAAGGCTAAGCTAGGGCATGATAGGGATGGAGGCTGGCCAATGGCGGCTAGGGATCGTGGAGATGACCGAGATGGAGCTTGGTGATTCTAGTAGCTAGTGTCATGCTCATGCATGCAGCCTTCGAAAAGGTTGGTGTCTCGGTGATTCTAGTAGCTAGTGTCATGCTCATGCATGCAGCCTTCGAAAAGGCAAAGGTGAAGATATGAAGTGTTGATTTGGGAACTAAGCTCTTGCTGTTACTGTTGTCTTCCTGCGTGGTTGCATCTCCACACACACGTCTTACTCCCAAGTCGTCCTTATCGGTCCGCCATGTGTGCGGCCAGGGCTTGTTTGGCATAGCTTAACTTCACTAGTAAAGCTGTTTTTTAAGAAAATAGCTTCATGAGTGACTTTCTAGATGAAGCTGAGCTGTTTTGAAGAAAGTGTTTGACAAAATAGCTTCACCAACTACTTCATGCATAGTTGAGAGAGAGAAATGAGGGAGAAGCTGCAATAAGCTATTTTTTCCAGCTTCATCCAACTTATGTCTTTGTGAGAGGGAGGGAAAAATAGCTTCACCCATGAAGCTGTTTTGGAAATGAGTACCAAACAGGCCTTAGTTGCATCTCTTGATCGTTGATTCGACGCAGTGAATATATCAAGTGCGCGTCGATCGTAAACTTGAGAGAGAATTTTGTTTTTGCACATCACCAAAACTCGAAAAATCAGTTTGGCGGCTCCGTTTGTGGTGAAGGGGCTACCGAGTTGGTCGGGGAGTTCGGTAATCTTTAATTTGCTATAGCTTTTTATCAGAACCACACACCTATCTAGTTTTGCGTGCTAGTGTAGTGTTCTACTATTTTTGTGCAATTTCTATTGTACTTTTCTCACCCGTTTGACTCCCATCACCTTGTCTAATTAAACTCTATATGTACGCTATATCTTTCTTTATTAGTTGGTAATGTAACGACCTTGATCTATATATAGGCAAGCTAGCTTGCTTCATATTGTACAGCCATTTATGTTTTTTTTTCAGATAATGGAAAATTGTTAGCTTCAGCCTTCTTCTAATAATAATAAGAAGCAGCATCGGTCCAAACTTATTACAGTAGCACACTCATAATTAAAATTTGTTACAGGTTTAGAACTAAAGTTCAAAACAGCAAATGAAGGATCATCCATGCAATGCGAATAACTCCATGGCTCTCGATTCTAGTAGTTTATGTGTTCTTATAGTTCTATCATTGTTCTTTTTCATTGTCATATGGTCTTTTCTTTCGTACCTTTTTCTATATGCTTATTATTTGACCTCTCGACTTGAGCTGTAATTTTTCTATAATATTTAATACAATTACAAATTTTAAAACTCCTTTTAATATAAGACAAATATTCAAGCACTTATAACTAACGTGAAGAAGCTATTTTATAGTACCATAGGCAGGAATAGATACAAGGGTATTTCTAGGTTAAATTTTTGCAATGACAATGGTGGTTAGTTATTAGTATGTAGATGTTTTAAAATTTTATTTTAGGCCTTGAGATTTAACATGGAGACTTAATAAGCAATGTTAGAGCAACTCCAAGAGACTCTTCATATTCTTTCTAGTTTATAGGAATAGAGATTTTGGTGACAAAAGTACTTCCCAATATCATCTTTAATTGGATCCCCCAATATAGACATGCTCTATTCCAAAATTCTCCCTAGTTAAAGATAGAGAGCGAGGATGACTCTCTAGAGTGCGCACAAGATACAAAAAAACAGTTGGAGGGTACAACAATATATAAAAACAATTGTAACTCAAATGACTCTCCAAATAATAGCTCAAAGAGTAAATTTTAGAAAGACTCTTCGGAGATGCTCTTACAATCAACTAATACTTCAATTTATATAGCCACCCATAAGGACATTGGTATAACTTGCAATTATTCTACTACTTCCTCTTATCATAAATGTAAGGTTATCTAAATTTGTTTTAGGACATATTTCTAACTTTGATTACAAACGGTTGATTGAGTATTTGTATTAGGGCTCAAACAAAGCCTCCTTCAACTAACAAGAATGGTTCAAAGGCTAAAATTCCCATGTCATAATATAAAGGATATAAATTCCTTCTTATCGATACCTTGGGATTTTTTAAATGTTTGTGTGGGAGACATAGATTGTATATGATCCATAGTTCTCCATAATATTGGTACTCATACAAAGTGAGTGGGCACAATTTGCTATCTATAGTACATGAGATAAGACAACAAATTATGACAACTCATGGTGAATTAATATCCTAATTTTATTATTTCTGTTTACTTCATGGTGTATTATTGTTTTGATAGTACTCATGAGATATTTTGTGGTGTTTATCTACGACTCATGTATTATGTATGGCACATCCCATGGTTCCTATAATATTTCTTAGATGTTCGATGGTGTCCTTTTTATCATTATCATATTATTCATGAGATGCTTCATGGTGTACATCTCACTGTTTTCATTAGCCATTGGATTTTCCATGTTGTATTTTTACTACTCAAATAATGTTCATTAGATGTTCCATGTTATATTTTGATTGTTCTACTATCATTCAGAAGATTTTATTCGTGGTGCATAGTTTATATTTTATATTTTCATTAAAATTGAGCCACAGACTTCTATTTAAAGTCATGGCTGAAAGTACGGACTCTCTATAGATACTAATGGGCCGTGGATTCGATCAAGGATACAGAATTAGGCCAGTAATTCCCAGGCATGGGCTGCTAGGACACTGGCCCGTTGGAGAGGCCACCGAACAGCGCAAGAAGCACCACCGCGTGGCCGGGCCAAATTGTAGCAGAGCAGAACCACACTTCTTGGACTTGGCACTTGGGCCTCTCTACCCGCAAACTCTCTACCACGACTCTGCTGCCCTGACTTCGTTCGATTGTCGACTTGTCGTTGAGTCGAAGCGATGTTGCACGTGGGCGAGCGGGTGTCATTTGTTTCCAGGTGGACCCGAAAAGACTTCGAGCTGGCTTCACTATACGAAACCGCCCGAAGGCCGATCGTCCCACAGGAATCAGGCCCACAGGAACCCAACGACCATGTTTCTTCTCCATCTCACCAAACATCGATGAGGCAGCCACCGGCACCAGCAGACAATTGAAGCAGTGGAGATTTCAAGACTTCAAGTTACAAAACAAAATCTATATAAAAAATAGTAGTAGTAGTAGTAGTATCTCTCGGGGTCATTTCTATCCGACGACAACCAAAAACAAAAGAAAGTCTTATCTGCTCTCTCTCTCTCTCTCTGTCCCACAAGTTTCCATCGTTTTGAATGCCGAATGGGGCTTGTGTTGGATCACATTCTAGCTAGTCATGTGCTCTTGTGTACTAGTGACAAGGCTTGGAAAATACAAGGGATCGGTCAACAATATGATCCACTCCAAAGTTGTCAACAAGCCTTTAAATCAGCAGGAGCACCTGGTATCCTCCCTCCAGGGGGTTGGTGTGGTGAACACTGACCCTCAAATTTTTGGGCAAGTGCCTGTGCTCCCGAAGAGCACACAAGTAAGCTCAAACCAATCACCATTAACTTTTTTTTTTCTTACTGAAAGATGCCTAGGCATCTTATTCCAGAGGCCTTGTTTAGTTTAATCTAAAAACAAAAAACTTTTTAAGATTTTTCGTCACATCGAATCTTACGGCACATGCATGAAACATTATATATAGTCGAAAATAAAAACTAATTACACAGTTTGACTGTAAATCGTGGGATAAATCTTTTGAGTCTAGTTAGTTCATGATTTGACAATAATTGATAAATAAAAACAAAAATGTTACGGTATCCAAAATCAAAAATTTGGAAACTAAATAATGCCTGAATTATATTAAAGGAAAAAACCTTTTTAGCGGCGTGAAAAACACTCAATTTTTATATCTAACAATTATTTATAAAAATAAAATACACTGAGCTGAAAGAAAGTGGAAAGACGAGTAAAGGGGCAAGTCAGCGGGCCCCAGCCCCACTCACCTACCGCCAACCGCCCCCGAGATCTCCCTCTTCTTCTCCACTCCCGTTTCCCGCCGTATAAATTCGGCGAACACCGCACCACCATTTTCCACCAACCCCGGCGCCCGCCGAGTAGCCCAGCCATGGACGCCTCCCTCCTCCTCTCCGTCGCGCTCGCGGTGGTGCTGATCCCGCTCTCGCTCGCGCTCCTCAACCGGCTCCGCCTCGGCCGCCTGCCGCCGGGCCCGCGGCCGTGGCCCGTCCTGGGCAACCTGCGCCAGATCAAGCCGATCCGGTGCCGCTGCTTCCAGGAGTGGGCGGAGCGGTACGGGCCCGTCATCTCCGTCTGGTTCGGGTCGGGGCTCACCGTGGTCGTCTCCACCTCCGAGCTCGCCAAGGAGGTGCTCAAGGAGAATGACCAGCAGCTCGCGGACCGGCCGCGGAACCGCTCCACCCAGCGGTTCAGCCGCAACGGGCAGGACCTGATCTGGGCCGACTACGGCCCGCACTACATCAAGGTGCGCAAGCTCTGCAACCTCGAGCTCTTCACGCCCAAGAGGCTCGAGGCGCTGCGCCCCATCCGCGAGGACGAGGTCACCGCCATGGTCGAGTCCGTTTACCGCGCCGCCACTGCCCCCGGTGAGTAAGCTGAGATCTCATTACTGCTCCTCTCTCTCGATCTCGGACAATGTTAGGTATGCGCAATTTGTACGAAATTGGGGGTGTTTGGTAAAAAGACGGAGGATTCTTTGGTGCGAAGATTCGTTGGTTGGGCGACCCCACCCAATTTTGCCGGTGTCGCTGTGCTGGTGGATTGGTGACCAGCTGCTGTCTCGTGTTGACTTCAAACGACGCTGAGGTTTACTGTGTCTAATTGCTTTCTGGGCCGCTTGGTGGCAAGCTTGCGCGGCGCCTATCTTTGAGCAAAATGCCAAACCTCGGTCGGTAGTTTCGTAGATCTTGTGACAATTTTGTCATAAGACCGAAGGGGAAATGTCAAACACAGCAACAGCTTATCACAATCCAGTGAAGTAAACGAATAGAACTGCCTCGTACTGTGAAGGTGGCCACATGGTAAGCACGTTTTAGTGAAGTAAACGAATAGAGATTAGTCTGCACAAAGGCACCAGCAGTACTGATAACTGTTCAGCTGCATTGAGCTGACAAGCTTTGGAGTTTATTTTATTAGCCATAACCAGATCACGAAGTTAAACAATTAGGATGGGATTTCCATGAGCTTTAGTATAATAGTATTCATGGCAACATGGACCTGTTCTTCTTGATCTAGGTGTCGTGTAAGTGTTTGGTTGCGTTTCATCTAATTTGGTGGTTTCCACATTATGCCCTGTTAAAGAACTTTTCATACAGCTAATAGTCAGAGATTAGAAACTTACTGTAGCTGAATGCTGGTAAACAGTCTATCATGTAACTGTGAGAATGGCATGCAAATTTAGCATCTTATTAATTGTATGACAACCATTCTTTGTGGTAATGAGCCCAACTTATTGGTGTGCCATGCATTCTCTGTTGGATATTATACCAGCTTGACCCAAAACCTGCAACCTTAATTTGATTTGTCATCGGTTGTATCCCATATAAATCATATTAGGGATCAACACATGGGAGAGTATAAATGTGGTGACAACTTGCAAATGTACAAAATTCAGGTGTGCATTAATGTGGAAGTATGTAGTTCTCTTGTGCAATCTGAGAGCAATTTTTATGATCTGGATGTGTGAGCAGCTTGCCTTGTGGCATTTTGCAAAAATGTTACTTGGACTTATCTGAGATTCTGAAGTTCAGACTATGTTAATACCAATAGAGTTCTAAACGAAGGAAACTTGCTGACCAGATTGTTAATAGGTTCAAATGTGACTTTGAGCTCCGTCAAAATGCAGTCTTTTTTTTTTTTGGACTTGAATGCGGACTAGTTTTTTTTGGACTTGAATGCATACTTCTTTTAATCCTTAATCAGACTTCAATACAATATTGTTATTTAATTATTGAACAACCAATATATATTGTTGTTTCAGAGCAATCAGTGAGTGGATTTAAACTGATTGCTGCAGCATTATCCAAAAAGGGGGAGTTCAGGTAGCAAATTGCATGGGAACCATGTTTCTGGCCATGGTATTATTCCAAATGGATGATCGGCACTAGTGTTAGGTTTTCTTTTCTGGTATTCACGAGAAAGTATTAGTAGTCATATTCTCTGTTGATATGGTAGCTGCAAAACAAACCACTTGCTGATATTTGACTTTATTTAGTACAATATTGATTGTTCTAGTGGCTATTGATGTAATTGATTAGGCACCCACTATCTTAATTTTCCTTCCTGTTTTGTAATATTAGTTTGCAAAACACATCACCCACGATAGCATTTTATATAGCAAACATTCATTGTTACATTAATGTATTTCATCGAATGGTCTACAGAAATGGAATTGCGACATATTTGTATGGATGACATTAGTGAAACAGTCAGCTTAAAACTAGTCAGGCACTTCATCATAGTATATAGCTTAAAACTATTACTTAATCTTATGTTGTATTCAGGTAATGAAGGAAAGCCAATGGTAGTGAGGAACCACCTTTCTATGGTGGCCTTCAACAACATAACAAGACTGGCATTTGGGAAGCGGTTCATGAATGCAAACGGTGACATTGACGAACAAGGGCGTGAGTTTAAGACTATTGTGAACAACGGGATCAAGATTGGTGCATCTCTCTCTGTTGCTGAGTTTATTTGGTATTTGAGATGGTTGTGTCCACTTAATGAGGAGCTTTACAAAACTCACAATGAGAGAAGGGACCGCTTGACAATGAAGATCATTGAGGAGCACGCAAAGTCTCTCAAGGAGAGTGGTGCCAAGCAGCACTTTGTGGATGCACTCTTCACCCTCAAACAACAGTACGACCTTAGTGAAGACACAGTTATTGGACTTCTATGGGTATGTTGGACCGCTTTTCTCACAGATTACTCATTGGTAGTTGGATGTTCTTTTTACTAGACAGGATCCCAATGCAGATCTTTTTTTTTCTATAATGCACACATGCTGCATGCCTGCATACCCTTTGAATACGGTGGCTGATTTATAGAGGTTACTGGATAAAGGCTCAGTATCAATTTGTAGTGTGGGTCAGAGCGAGACATCACTGTCTTAAGGTAGGTGCAAGGTGGTGGGGTTTGGAAACTGTCTATGTTTACTTTGTAGTTGGAAACGTGTGTACTTTTCATTTTACCTACTACCGGCACGAAGAATGTGCAAGGGTTAGGCCAGTTAGCTACTATTCCACTAGGTGACTGCCATTTGATTTGTAAAACAATCGATCCTGGTAATCCTTGTTGGTTCTGTGAGTACTAATCTTCCTTGATTTGTTCATGTTCAGGACATGATCACTGCTGGAATGGACACAACAGTCATCTCCGTTGAGTGGGCAATGGCAGAGCTGGTCAGGAACCCCAGGGTGCAGAAGAAGCTGCAAGAGGAGCTCGACCGTGTGGTTGGCCGTGACCGCGTCATGTTAGAGACCGACTTCCAGAACCTCCCGTACCTACAGGCCGTCGTCAAGGAGTCGCTCCGGCTGCACCCGCCGACGCCACTCATGCTCCCCCACAAGGCCAGCACGAATGTCAAGATCGGTGGCTACGACATCCCCAAGGGCGCCAACGTGATGGTGAACGTGTGGGCAGTGGCACGCGATCCCAAGGTCTGGAGCAACCCGCTGGAGTACAGGCCGGAGCGCTTCCTGGAGGAGAACATCGACATCAAGGGCAGCGACTTCAGGGTGTTGCCGTTTGGTGCCGGCCGGCGTGTCTGCCCTGGTGCGCAGCTCGGCATCAACCTCGTGGCCTCCATGATCGGGCACCTTCTGCACCACTTCGAGTGGTCCCTGCCGGAAGGCACCAGACCGGAGGACGTCAACATGATGGAGTCCCCCGGGCTCGTCACGTTCATGGGCACACCACTACAAGCTGTCGCCAAGCCGCGCCTGGAGAAGGAGGAGCTGTACAATAGGGTCCCCGTTGAGATGTGAGGTGCCTGACTGTGACTGCCTGCTGCCGCGTTGAATTCACTGCTGGATTTGGGCTTTTCTCGCTGCTGCTGCTTTCAGCTAAGCTGTTGGACAGATTTGTTCGCGTTGTAAAATGTGGGGTGCTAGATGCATTTCGAATCTCATAAAATTGCCACATACAGTTCGTCATAGTCTTACACAATGTGTCTTTGTAATTTTGTAATTTGTATAACAGTATAACACGGTAGAACAATTCTGCTTTGAACTGAAATTCGGACTGTGTTTACACACACTGGTCAGAGCTTATATAAATAAAGGAAGCAAAAGGCCCAAAAGCAAAATTCTGCATTGTGGGCCTTATTCGGCAGACCATAAAATCCGGTAAAGCTGTGACTATTGAAGGAAAAGTCCATACCTCCCTGACTATTGTTGTAGGATATGATTATCTCCCGAACTCTTAAAACCACTCAAATTAGCTCCTTCCCTAATTTGGAGTGGTTTTAAATAGAAAATGTCTCTAATAAGTTTTAAAATTCTAAAGAAAAAATCTAGAGATACAAAAAAATTCAAATAAAAAATTCAGAGCTCAATAAAACACCTTTAGAAACTTTTTAAAAAAGGTTTAGCTCTATGAAAATGGGAAAACTATCCATAAAAATCTAGAAAATTAGCAAAACAATTTTTAAACTTTTTATGCCGAAAATATGATATGTGATTAGCATGAATGCAACAAATATTAATGTTGAATGCATTCATGTTATACATTTGTGTTGTTTATTATGTTTTTATTGCACAAAGCTTTCAAAACACGTTTACGAATCAATCAGAATATTTTGAGACTTTTCTAGATATTTGTGGATACTATTTCCACTTTTCTAAATCTAAACCTATTTTTTATGAGCTCTAAAATTTTATCTTAATTTGTCATTTTTATGTCTATCCATAGAATTAAAAGAATACGAATATTTTGTATGGTTTAAAACCTTGTCAAGTATTTATCATTTTTAAAAGACCTATTTAAAACACTAGAATTTCACAAGAATGAATTCAATTTCACACAAAAACACAGAGGCATGAATATTTTCTCGTGTTCAACATTAAACAAAACAAGGAGGGCAAAACCACTCCAAACAAAGTTAGGGAGGTAATTTGAACTGTTTTGTGAGTTCAAGGGGTAAGAGAATATTTTTATTTCCTGGGCATCAGTTTGGCAACGGCGCACGTATGACGTACTCGCTCCGTCTCAAAAAAGAATGTCAATTTAGAATTCAGACACCTTATCTGATCATTTGTATTATTCAAATTTTTTACGTAAATATTATATATTTTATTAAGACTTATTTTATTATTAAAGATACATTACTAATGATTTATATTTTATAAATTATATAAAATTTTTGAATAAGATGGATGGTTAAACACGATATCTAAAAGTAAATAAGACTTGTGAATTGCCTTTGCATTGAGTCGATGCGGTTGTTGTTCCCGTTTACCTTGAGGTAGTTGTGATATGTGTAGCTGGCTGGTGTCCCCGCTCGGGTTTTAATTAGAGACGGAGAAAAGTTAGGGAATTGCTTATTTGAGTGGGAATGAGATACATAATTGGTGGTACAATATTATATCAATGGAAGAAAATGTAGCTAAAATTATTGCCTAACAACGATATATACCTAGAGTGGGTATTTTTGTAAATTTAATACATAGTCCATAATTTGATAAGCATAAATTGTTTGCAAACATCAAGAAGGACAAGGAAGTTGAATGTGCATTTAGGATTTTGAAAGGTCATTGTTTGGTTTTGGTAATTGAGTGACAACTTAGGTGGACTAATAGTATTTATTTGAGATATACAGGAGATTAGTCCACATGTGGATATGTGATGATAAAGGAACTCATTGCATATGAGACATGACATGGAGTCATGTGACCAAGGTGGAGAAGATCAAGATGAGGCTTGGCTCGATGGACTAGTTGCAAGTGTGAAGGGCAAGTCAGAGGCTTTGAAGCGAGGGACCGCGTGTGACGGTGAAGCTTGAGTAAGACTTGGCACCGATGGACCAAGGCAATGGTGAAGAGCAAGTGAGGTCAAGATCGATGAACCAATACGGTCATGTGATGATATGAAGTGGATCATATCATTTGTGATTGGTTGGTGCATGTGTTGCATCAACATCGAAGGAGATGGAATGAAATACGCAAGGCAAAGGTATAACCTATAGGGCATTTCATTTCACCGGTCTAAGTTGAGTAGAGAAGTGCTTGACCGGATTTAGGATAGATAGCCGTACTATAAAGAGGGGAAATCTTTAATTGCAAAGGTTATCTAGTGCCACTAAGTGTGAGTCTCATTTGTATATAACTAGCGCTTAGTGACGTGGTGAGAATACTTGAGAAAGCCCTAAAAATTATTTGTTAAAATGCTAACTTAAGTGCTCAATTGTTTTTGGTACTTCGTGGGAAAGTTAGCACCTTAAAAAGGGGTTTTGAGTTGGAAAACCGAGCTAGTAGGCATGCCCAAACAGCAAGGGGTCGATCGGAATTATTCACTGCCCTACCTGGATATTCTAATATATGTGCTTGCGACAGAGAGGGGTCGATCGGAATTTTTCTTGCTCTACCCGGATATTTTCATGGCCCTACCTGGAAATTCCGGTTGAGCTCAGATCTAACCCACGCCAACGGTCAAAAGTGTGTTTGTCTGGAATTATTTCCTACCCGCACTGGAATTTCCTGCGAGGCTGAATCTGACCGTTGGGAGCGCGAGCTGAGGTATTTGGGGCTGCTGCTGCCCTCTTCCTCCTCACTTCTCTCCCTATTTTCTCACTTTAGGAGAGCAAGCAAGTTAGGGTTCCTCCTCTCCTCTCTCTCTCCCATGGATTTTAGCTGAAATTTCTTAGAGAGATTGAGAGCCCTTTGTGGGTGTGGATGAGAGGTTGAAGATCCACCTTTCCCCCTTCCTCTTCCTCTCATGCTTGGTGCTATTTTGAGTGAGGGAGTGAGAGCCTAGTGTGTGCATTCGTGATTTGCATTTGGTGGCACTAGGAAATCTTTGTGATTGGGGATTTCTTGTTACTCTTGGTGATTGCCATCACCTAGACGGTTTGGTGGATTGTGACTCCGTTTGAAGCACGCAAGAAGATTGTGTGGTGCTTCGGAGGAGGATTTGTGAGGGGTACGGTGCTCACCCCGCGGGGATCGCGAAGAGCAACTCTATTGGATTGTGCGTGTCATTGAGCTACCTCACTTGTGGGTAGGTTCTTGCGGTGTCCTAGTGAGGACGAGGTTCGTGTAACACCTCTTAGCCGCCGAACCACCAAGTGTTGGTCGACACAACGGGGACGTAGCTTGGTGGCAACCAAGTGAACCTCGGGAGAAAATCATCGTGTCAACATTGTTCTTCCCCTTGGTTTGCAAGTCCCTAACCCAAGCTTATATTTACTTCATATACTTGTGCTTGTGTAGTTGCTCTTGTAATTAGTTACCTTGTGTAGCTTGCTAGTTATCCTCTTGCTTGTGTAGCTAGAAGTAGATTCCCTTGCGTGGCTAATTTGGTTTGTGTAACCTTGTTAGTCACATTGCTTAGTTTGTGTAGCTAAGTATTTTACGCTCTCTAATTTGGCATTGGTTGTCTTTTTATTGAGCTTTGCTAGTGAGCTTAAGAGCTTTGTGCTTTTGCTTACTAGTTGTGTAGGAGCTCCCGGGTTTGCAAAGTACTAGTGACATAGGTTTGTGTGACCTTGCTTCTAGAATTGGTTAGGTGAGCTCTTGTTAAGGTAGCACCTTGTTTGCTTGTTTAGGATCTTTTACAAGGTGCTAGAGAACTTAGATAGAGGGGTATAGTCTTAGCTAGACCGATAGTTTTAATTCCGCACTTATTTCGGTTAGCCGGCGTATTAAGTTTTAGAAAGGACTATTCACCTCCCCTCTAGTCCGCCATCTCGACCCTTCAGATTTTTGTAGTCTCATTTTTATATTTCGCGTCGACCAACACGTCTATATGAACAAGAAGATCTTGAGAATGACGTGAAAGCTTGCAGCATCCTTCACAATATGATAATTGAGGATAATAAAGACAGAGAGCCGAGTCCTAATGGTCTGAATGAGGAAGTCAGCACCTCAACAATTCAAAGCAACTACAATTACTCTTAGAGATAACTTAAAGATGACAAAAGTAATAGCAAGAAATGCACAAATTCATGGTCATGAATTCATGCTGCTTATAAGCAACTTCAGTTAGACTTGATTGAGAATATTTAGCATAAGTCTATGAACTTAAATTAATTAAGTAAATATATCAATTTTATGAGAAACTAGTGCCAATGTTTTCATTGTGACATATGCCCATCCATGTTATATATTTAGAGTATTGTTATATAGAAATGTTCTATTATTATTTATTTGAAAACTCACTATTCATCATTTTTGCAGTGTAGGTGATGTGTTTAGACTCCCTTAGATTTTTTTTGTACCTACGAAGATGTTATTGTTCCTGAAGTTGATGCCCATCAAGATGATGGAATGACGATGACCGTTACATTTTACTATGTATTCCATATCTCTAGCCATCTAATTCAAGCTTTATTATATTGTGTATGAATTTGGGTTGTTTAATTTTGTTATCAAGTACGCTACTTGAGTATAAACTATTTTGTACTTGAGTTAATATTTTACTATATATTCTCATGGCATTGTTGTTGAATTATCTTAACGTAAGAACTACTATATACTTGAATAAGAAGTAAGAATTATTTGAAGCTGAGATGTATATTTGAGAAGATATGTCACACGCGAGCTACTTTGTTACTTACCATACTTGATCAACTCCCTTTTTGATGCATGATGCGTAAGGTTTAGTTATTATTTTTCTACAACAAACTACCATGAGTTAGGAAGGTTAGTTTATATCTACATTTATTGCTCTCTCATGCTTCCAGTTCTATGGAGATCATAGGTTGGGACTAGTAATAATATCGTAGGTGAAAGCTAGGCCAAGGTCCTTTTCAAATAATAGTACTAGTTATATGTGTCTATTAGCTAAGGCAACGGATCTAGTGCAAACTTATCTCCCGTACAAACTGTGCAAACTCTAATCTGGATCACAGGATGTTGATCCAAGGGGCGCGGAGAGATTGGGTAATTTTGCACTTAACCGCACGCTCTTAATCACACTTTTACAAATCCCTCCTTCCACCTCTCTCATGCGCTCCCTTGGATCAACATCCTGCGGTCCATATTAGAGTTTGCATAGTTTGCACGGGAGATGAGTTTGCACTAGATTCGTTGTCATTAGGTAATTCTCTATTTTAAATTATAAATTGTTTTGCTTTTATAGGTACATATCTTTTACTACCTATCTAGATATATGCAATGTATAGATATGTACTTTCTACTATATATGTATCTAAAAATTAAAACGACTTATAATTTAGAAGTACATAAAACTAGTTAACTTAATAATTTAGTCTAACATATTTGGACAAGTAGAGATTTTATCAACAACTTTCTATACACATCTTTTGTTGACGAGGAACACGAGTAGTCCCGTTTCACTGAATTTTGGCTTATGATGATGTTTATGCTGAAATGCTATGAGAAGAAAACATTGTGCTAAAGTAGTGCAGCAGAATAGGAAATAAAGAATGTCAAGGGTGTGATAGAAGTTTGAGGTAAAGAGACTAAGATATACAAAGATATCCCATCGATTCTAATAGAACAATTCTTACTTCTAAAGAGTCAAATAATTTAGAGATTAGTCAACTTTTCTTTTAAATAGTATCATTATGGTATCGAGGCTATGTTTGCATCTACCTAACTAATTATTACATGTGTTAGTTGGAAAAAATAGCTAGCTAGGTGGTAGGTAAGGCATTAGCTAACTTATTAGTCGGGATTCAAACATGAGTTTGTCTAATTTTTAGCTGCTAATCTGTTCTAAAGAAAAGAACAATTCTCTTTTTTAAGAGAAACAAATTAAAATTGGTCAAACCTAAAAATACTAACATTTATAGTATGAAGACTCTCTCTGCATCCATCCAACTAACTATTAAATGTTTTAGCTAGAAAAAAACTAGCTAATAGCTAATTGTTAGCTGTATGGTAGGTGAGACATTAACTGAGGATGCAAAACATAACCTCAACTAATATTTAGCAGTTAATTGCTAGCTACATGGAAACAAGCCTTGAATAAGTATCATTAGTTTAATCATGTATTATACTATCATAGCAAGACCTTGTTTGATCATAGACCTAATAATTAGCTCCTTTGAATCTAATACATCTTGCTAATTGGTTATCAGTACCCAACTGTCAACTATTTCACTAGTTGGACCAAATCATCTAATATTAACTATGAGCTATTTGCTAGCTAACTATTAACAACTAATAATGGATCCAAACAAAGCCTAGATTCAATAGAGATATAAATATGTTCTTTTCTTTATTTTAAATTGTAAATTAATTTTAGTTTTCTTTTATATATATATATATATATATATATATATATATATATATATATATATATATATATATATATATATATATATATATTATGCACATAGACATACGCTATGACAACTATATAATAACAATATTTGTATCTAAATATGCCAAAATGACATATAAATTACTATGTCCATTCGAAATTATGAATTATTTTGATTGTTTTTAATTATGCACTTAGAATAGTCGAGACGATTTATAATCTGAGATGGAAGAAAGTAGAATATAGGAAGTACATTTTCTTTTAAAAAACAAGTGAAGCTTAAAATTTTGATTTTAGTTACATATTTTGTATTCCTTTGACATCAAATAAAGCAAGCGACGAAACGGGAACATCGCCACCGTTCAACTTTAGAGGCTCTCGTAGGTTCGAGGGCGGTGCGTCGTTCTCGTTTTAGGCAATCTTTGCCTCGTTGCCGTTCCCTAATTTCCTTTTTATTTTATCCTGCTATAAAAATAATAATCATAAGCAATCTAAAACGATAATGATGTTTCTGATGGCAGAGAAGAAAAGGAGTAGATGATGATGGAGTTAAGTGACATGACGTGGGATCGCGTCAAGGCACTTATCTCACAGGGTTTGTTGCACCCAAATTTGGCAGGACTCTAGGCGCGTCCGGGCCGCTCGGTGAGCCGTCGGATTCCCCACCACCAGACCAAACGGACGGCGGACACGAGAGGCCAACAGCGCCACGGCTCTGGCCGCCCACCCAACGCCGCTCTGGCAAGCGGGCCCCGCACCCCGCCCGCGGATAGACAGACGAAACGAGAGGCTGCGCTGAGCGCGCGGCAAGGTCCATGGACGTGGGGCCCGCGCCTCCCCTCCCGTCCCGCGTTCTACTACCCGCGCGCCGTGGTGAGGTGAGGGCACCGAGGGCGAGAACCAGCTCCGTGGACCCGGTCCGTTGTACATAGGCCGTGCGGACCCCACCCCGCGCGCTGCTCAGTGCGGCGTTAGACTATGCACCGGGTCCACGGTCCAGATCCCGCGGGACGGAGAGCGGAGGAGGCTGTGGCCCGGTTCGCGCGGCCCGGCCCCGGATCGAACGATTTGGGGAAAAAAGGTGTTGTGTTTCACAAAAGAGGCAAACACTAAAGCCGGTAACGGAAACCCTAATGATCCCCCAAATCTCCCAATCCCTCCCGAATTGCTATTTAATGTTCCTGTTCTTCCCCTCCGATCCGATGTCCTCCCCAGTTGCTGCGCTCCCCGCGGCGATCGAACCCCGGGCCGCGGCACTCGCCGACGTTGAGGAGGTTTCCGGCGCTGGTTCCGGCGCCCTGTCGTCGGCGCCATGAGGAAGAAGCTGGACACGCGCTTCCCCGCTGTAAGATTGAATCCCAGATCCTGCGATCGGCTTGAATTCCCGTGTCCTGGTTCCTGTGCGTATGTTTGCGCGGATGCTTGATGCGTGTGCCGTCGTTATGCATGTGGCTGTTTGAATTTCTTTCTGACGGTGAAGTTTGCTTGCGAATTCTTTCTTCTTCTTTTTTCGTTCTTTTTTTTTTGCTTTCTCAAGAAAAGTTTTCCCTATGATTTTACATTTTTACTGGATCGGTATGCTCTAGGCTTGTGGTATGCATGCCTGTGTTTCAACAAACTTTTTGTGGTTCGTTCAGTACAAACATCAGGACACTTCAGGATTTTGGTTGGTTGGTGATTTGGTGAAATTCGCTGTAGATCTAAGCAGTTTCTGTGGTAGGTCTTGTTACCACCAGCATTTCTGTGATAGGTTTTTGGCTGTGGATCAGGTTACCTCAGGGGATCTTGTTTGAGAAGATAGTTTTTAGACTTGCATGCTTAACTACCAGATCATAATTCTAGGACCTGTTGTAATGTAAGGAATGATGAAGAGAAAAATTGTTGGTGTCCGGATGCATTGAGAAGTTGTCCAGTATTCTTTTTGGATGTTCGTTAAGCTATACCATTGCCAGTTTAACCATTACCGACTGTCTGCAAGCCCTCATAATTCAAGACCTATGGTGGTTGATAGTGTGGTTACTGGATTATCAGCTTAGTTTTGTGAGAATGCCTAGTTATTTTGCAATGGTATTTTATCGCTGTGTTATGCATTTGTAGATTTAAATATTTAGGCGGCAAAAGTCTGTTTCACATGGAATCCCATATGTGTTGCATTGTCATTTGGGATGCAATCTTCACTATCATTTGCTCTGAAATTATCTTTCTACATATGCTAGGACTGATGTTTGTCACCTCATGTAGCAAAGCAAATAGACAAAATTAATTACATACCACTTCCATTTTTTTACTCAAGTTGTGGAATGGAAAGCAGTTGATGTTTTTTTTTTGTTTTTTTTTTGCGACAAAAAACAGTTGATGTTTAGTATGGGATAATAATCATAATTACGAACATTGCTTCGAGTAATTTCTTGACTATACCCTTGTGTTGATCTAATGTCTACTTATTGTGTTTTAACATACAGCCTCGGATTAAGAAGATCATGCAAGCAGATGAAGATGTGGGCAAGATTGCTTTAGCTGTACCTGTTCTAGTGTGTAAGTCAATCTACTATTTTTTTGTTACCATTTACCTAGATAGCTGTTTGGCATCCTACTAGATCAATTTGAGCCATATAGTTCTCACTAATCAGTAATCACTGCAGAATGAATCTTTTTTCCCGCCATGTTATGATTCTGTTATCCAAGAATTGATTAGGATTTAATTTAGGAGACAAAAAGGATAAAAACACATGCAACTGAACTATATTTTCATGTAAAGCATGTACTTCCCATGCTTGTCACTGTATTACTTTATCAGAAATAGAATGTTTTAATTGGTTCTCTGATTTTTGACATTGGTGCCAAACTATTGTTATGTAATGTCAGGCGTTCTCTTTGGAAAACTTAGGTACTTATAAGAATTGCCATAAGCAAAATGTGATAGCTCTCTATTGTTTCTGTAATTGTTTTGATGAAGTATGGTGCACTATACTATAGTTATCACAATCTTCGTCAATCATTACAACATATTATTTAAAGAAAGTTAAGTAATGTGGTAGCAAGATTAAATTGGTCCATTATTTGGTAGTGGATGTAGAAAACTAAACAGGACCACTGTTTTAAATAGTGCGGATTATTTATCAGTTGCAGAATGCAAAGTATGCTTTAAATCATATGTTGATATCTGTACTCTAATTTCTGCTTTGTCTGCCGCAGGTGATACATGCACTTTTCTTTATTTAAATTGAATTGGCTTCCAGAGTTTGAGATGATATGTCTGCATACTGTGCAAAATAACTCCAAATTTGTCTTGCCGTTTAAACTAGCCTATTGTATTTTTTGTAGTCTGTTTTTCAATATCAATATATAATTTCTTTTAGCATTGTCCGCATTTTGTTCAAATTATCTAACTCTTCAATGTCCTTGATTTGTAGCCAAAGCATTGGAGCTATTTCTGCAAGATTTATGTGATAGGACATATGATATTACAATTCGAAAGGGGGTCAAGACTGTGGGTTCTTCCCATTTGTAAGTATACTTGACACATCTTCTTGTCGTACGGAGTTTAGGTATATATTTTTGTTTGATCAATGTAAGAGGGAGGAGCAAGTTATAGAAAATATATGAGCGTATACCCCTACTTGATTATCAAAAAAAAGAAGCTTAGTAGTATTTATCTGCTTTACATTTTAGTCTTTCCTTTGTTGTATGTTGATTTTACATGTCGCATGTAGGCTATTCTATACAAGCAAGCAATAAACTTAAGTATATATTGGTATTGGCAAGGAAGGCCTTGTTTTGGGTTGGCAGGAGTATAGGTTCTGTATTCCTTTTCAAGCTAAACTGTTCTGAGTTATATTATCTGGTGATCCTGTGTACCAACTGCTGTTTAGGGTCCGCATTAGTTGTGTTTGAATCCTCTAAATTCTTTTCTTGCGGATATTTATAATGATCCCACTCTTATGAGAAAGAAAAATTAAGTTTGTGTTGCATGGCCTGTTGAATGATGGGAAAAAAATGTAGACAGGTGCTGGCGAGGCATGGGGTTGGGGTATAGTGTTATGTCATTGTTTGGAGAGAAAATGAACTTATATTCTGGATTGTAGTATCATTTTTTGCATGTTTTTAATTCATCATTTCTTTAACTCATTATTAAGTTTTTGCTTAATGTGTTCAGGAAACAGTGCATACAAACGTACAACGTCTATGACTTCTTGACTGAAGTAGTCAGTAAAGTTCCAGACATTGGTCCTTCTGATGTTATTGCTGATGATAAGCTTGGCAAAAGGAGGTAATTTATCTATCTTGTAGTTAACAAGGTTCTTACATGTCCCAATCATCATCTACGAAGTGTTAATGGATGCTGAATTGTCATCAGGAAAGCTGAAGAAGATGGAAGTGAGGAGGAATTAAAGAGGACAAGAAATGTAAGTCACTATGATCCATAAGACCAACTCTATGTGGATGTTGCATATCTCACAGCTCTCCTACATTTTCTCAGAAAATTTGGCGAAATAACCAATTCGCCCCTCAAGTTTTACTAGAGGATCAATTTTGTCCCTGAACTTTTGGATCGGCCATTTCAATTCTATAACTTTCTCTTTTGGGGGCTCAAACCTGTCCTTGCTCCCACATTGCATGCCTTGTCACCCATGGACATCCGTTGTTGTTTCATCACACATGAAATGTCTCTTTTGTTCTTGTTATGCTCAATTGCTAAGGGAATGGATGCAACAATATCCCAGTCCAATTGACTATGAGCATCCTTAACTATATTTTATCCTTTTTGTTTCTTTACCGATATGTTACTTCACTGTCTCCTTCAATGCCCTTTCTTTCCTTGTTAGATTATGGTTAATCGTACTCTCGCTTATCACATAATATATAACCTTTTATAGCTGCCAAGGTAGTGGATTAGGCATTAGTTGGAGATTACATCATACATTCCTTTGGTAATGTAGCAAAACAAGTGTAAAAGAGACTTCTCTTCCACGATTGCTCAACAAAGTATGACCAACACTGGCTAGGCATGGCATGTTGGAGTAAGGATATATTGGAGCCAAAAAGATAGCTTAGTGACTAGATTGGTCGGTTTGAAAGTCCCAAGGATGGACAAAGTGGTCTAATTTTTTTTACTAATGTTAATCTAAAGTATGTCAGAACTTAATTTCCTGCTGTTATGTGTCTTCCAGGTTTCACTTCATATTATCAAATATGATAATCCCATTTTCTATTGAGCCTTAGACTTTCTGAGTTCATGTTGCTGAATGAGTTGCTTTTGTGCAGGAGACAGAAAGCTATACAAGCAATGGCAGAGGCCGTGGGAGGGGCCGTGGGAGAGGCCGCCGTGGACGTGGAGCTTGGCGGGAGGTTGTCACAACTCATGAACAATTTGCAGAGAACCAATCTAGCAAGCTAGCCAGCCTAAAGGTGGAGGTAGCAGATGAGGTCTCGAATGCAACTGAAGCAAAAGAGGCTACTACACCAGTGAGCAATGCCAGGGCTTCCATAAGGAACATTGACTTGAATTTGGATCCAACTGATGACGAGGATGATGTTACAGTGCCACCCCAAGCCCAGCTGTCAGCTCCAGCAACTAGCTCCGCCGCAGCCACTGCAGGACCTGGACCATCTGCTGCAGGACCTGGACCATCTGTTCCACGGTCAAAGGAAGGAGCAAAACTCAAGGATTTTCTTGGCGCTTGGGGACTGCCTGACATGAGCAATATGGAGATGGACCCTGTCCAGTTTGCTTTGTCAACAAACCATAGAGTGGAGGAGGATGAGGATTATGACAATGAAGACTAAGCTCCGCCTTTATAGCTTCAGAGTTGGTAAGTAGGAATAGCAGGACAACTGTAGGTTCAACTTAACTCTGTAGCAGTTCTCATGTATCATTGTATCATAGCCGCCCGAAGCTGCTGATGTAGCTTACAATGTTCCAGAGGTTAAGGTCGTTCGACTAGTTGACTGTAATGTTCTAAAGTTAGATTCCTGTGAACAGCTAGTGCTTCTGCAGATAGTACCAGTTGTACATTCCAGTTGCTTTCCAGTTTAATGTTAATTAGGCTTTTGCTTCCTTAGATAGTCGAGAAATCTCTTGGTTGATGTGTCATGTATGGCAACATGAAAAGCAAGAAGGCTTTTAGATTTCTTAGCACAGCTCATTCCATTACAGGAGTCAATATTTCATACAGCGTACAATACATGTGGTAAGATGCTGGTTTATTCATCATATCATATATATACTTTTCCAGTGGGGGATGTATTCCATGTCCGACGGCTAAATTCTTTCATTGTTGTGCTCCAGCCCCCAGCCAAAAGCTTGTGAGCCTCGAGGGAAAAAACACATCATCATGGCACTGGAAGATGATACCTTCACTACCTGAAACATGGTTATCCAAGCACAAGGAGAAGTTTCAACAGTGATCCCAGCTCGCTAATACCAGGTTGTACAGAACGAACCATTTCAGTTTTTTATTCCCTCGTACGCATTTCTTGTGCTAGTCCCTGTGAATGTGAAAGATCCTGTACCTCAGGCGACCGCGGCGTCCCCGACCGGCTGGAAGCTCTGCAGCTGCTTGAAGTTCTCCCACACCTTCTCCCACACCTTGGCCTCGTACAGCTTCTTGCCGCCGCCGGCCTCCTTCACCTGGACGGTGAAGTGGTGCATGGTCCCGGCCACCACCTGGTGCCTCACCTTCACCAGCCTCTCGAACTCCAGCATCGCGTTCTGCACAACATCGTCAGTGACGGCTCCGATCTCCGGTCTCTACTTTTTTTTTTTGTAAAAAAAAAGGTGCAAAGGAACTTGTCTTACGGTCTTGCTGTTGTGCTCGTCGACGGCGAAGCGCGCGAGCTCGATGGCCTCGAGGTCGTTCTCGTGGCCCTCCGGCGCGTCCCGGACGTCGCCTACCATCCCCACGCGCCGCCCGCTGTGTGCCTCGGCCATCGCTGACGACGCGGTCCGGCGGCGGGAGCCCGGAGGGAGAGGAGGCGGCGGCGAGACGACGGGCACTACCGCTAGTGGGAAGGAGCAGGAGTAGCACTTGCACCGCCGAATGGTTGTTGCTCCACGAAGCCAGATGCGCATACGTCTGGAGTGGAGGAGGAGAGGGGGCAGGTTTTATAGCGAGAGGGGAACAAACTAAAAACCAATGGCGTGTGGAAGGTGTGTTTTGCGCTAGCTGGTCGCCGTTTGCCGGACGATGCGGCGAATACGGTGATGGGGACGTGCAACGGGCGTTGGGACGCGGGCGGGGCGAAGGACCTGCTGCGGTGATGGCGACTCCGATCCGATGCTTTGCGAGGAAGCAAAGCGATGCGGCGAAGGAAATGCTGTGGAGCCGACGGTATGCTTTGGCTCCGTGGACGGGTCCCGTCACCTGTTTTGATTTTTTTTTTTACGCGGAGTGAAATGATTCTCTGCCTAGGCTAGAGCTTACTATTAGGGAAGAAATTGTGCGACCATGATGTATCGAATCGAATATGGCGTTTCAGTTGGCACCAAGGTATGGCCGGTGAGAGGGGCCTTCTACCAGAGTTGGGAGGTCTCACTCACCTATGGTGAGCAGACGGACACAGTTCATTTTCTGGACTACTCGGAGCAAGAGATTATGAACACATGATTTTTGTTGTTGTTTTATTATGAAGAGATGTCTGGAAAACGAGGATACACTACTCAAAGGGTGTTTAGGCCAGTCTTAATGCATAGTTTCATGACACAGTTATCAAGACTATAAACTAGGTAACCGAGCTATAAGAGTTTCATAGAGATGAAACTCCTCTCTCATCTGATGAAACTTCTTCATTTAATGACTCTGCCAAGTCATCAATTTTGCTTATGTGGCACCTTATTTAATGTGCATGACACTCCCATGAAACATACATTGAGACTGGCCTTACCGTGGGTCTCAATGACAGGGAAAGTCTGTTTTCAATTGCACACGGCAACTTTCCCATGAAATACCTAGGACTCCCAATAAGTGACAGAAGATTAACTAAGGCTGAATTAAGATTTAAGGGCGTAAGCAGGGGACGAAACAGAGAGAATACTAGAGACCTGGAAATGTGGACACTTGTTATTTGGAGGGAGATCTATCTTGATTAACACAAGCCTCACTATTACTCCTGTGTATACTATGGGTTTCTATTGGCCACATGAACTCACCAGAGATTTGACTCTGTGTATACTATGGGTTTCTATTGGCCACATGAACTCACCAGAAATTTGACTCTGCTAGAGGGAAAATGCTTTCGGGAAGGAGTGGGAAATAAAAAGAATAACATATGACCAAATGGGAGACATACCCTGGTTCAACTAGTATAGCAAAAACATTGCAGCAACAAGCCATACAAAGAAAGGTTCTTTCTGGTGGAGTGATGTTCTAAAATTACTAAGCACATGCGAGGAATTAATGCAAGTGAACCTACAAAATGGAAAAACTTGTCTATTTTGGAAGGACAGCTGGAAATCTAAGCCACTTTCAAGTACTCTACCTGAATTTTTCTCCTTTGCAAAGAACAAGTCAATTTTAGTAGCCAAAACAATTGAACAAGGCCAGCTCACAACTCTCTTTCATCTGCCTTTATCTGAAGTGGCCTATATGGGCAGTTGCAAAATTTTTCGACTGAGTTCATCTCTCTGAATTTATCTAAAACAGGGATAAAATGGCTTTCCATAAACTTAAGGGGGTGTTTGGTTAAGGGTGTTAAAGTTTAACATATACTGTAGCATTTTTTGTCTTATTTGGTAATTAGTGATCAACCATGGACTAATTAGGCTTAAAAGTTTCGTCTCGCAAATTACTCTCTAGCTGTGGTTTTAGTTTCGTAAATAGTCTATATTTAATATCTTATGCATACGTCCAAACATTTGATATGGTGGGAGTTAAACTTTACCAGCACTAACCAGCAAACAGAGTCTAAGTCTATACCCTTCGACAGAAGTTTATAAGAAAATCATGTGTAGGATAGCGTCGGCAGATGACATAAGTTACAAAGATGCCATGACAACAACATAACTTGCAGTGCCCTGCAGCGACTTGTCTTACATGGCAATGGCCTGCTCAGCATGGAACATTACGTTTAAGGCCTTGTTTAGTCCCCACCAAAAATTAAACTTTGCAAGATTCCCTTTTACATCAAATCTTATGGCATATGTATGGAGCACTAAATATAGATGAAAACAAAAACTAATTGTACAGTTTGCCTGTAAATCCCGAGACGAATCTTTTAAGCCTAGTTACTTTATGATTGGATAATGTTTGTTAAATAAAAATGAAAATGCTACAGTAGCAAAATCCAAAAAATTTTCACAACTAAACAAGGCCTAATAGTGGTGCAAGTAGTGACGACGTTTTATCAGACTTGTAAGTTTGGTCATCCGATGTTGGACTGGTTACAGAATGACATCACGTGCCTTCTTTCACTAAGGCATTGTTTAGCTCTCAAAAATTTTCAAGATTCTCCATCACATCGAATCGTGTGGCATATGTATGGTGCATTAAATATACATGAAAATAAAAACTAATTGTACAGTTCATCTGTAAATCGCGAGACGAATCTTTTAAGTCTAATTACTCTATGATTGGACAATGTTTGTCAAATAAAAACGAAAGTGCTACAGTGTCGAAATCAAAAAAAACGAACTGAACAAGGCCTAAGGGGACAATGTGGTGCTTCTCATTGTTCTACAGGCTCTGTTGTTGTTGTCTAAATTCAATCACATAATCACCTGATGTAGTCTTTGTTGTTTCTAGTTGTTTCATAGTTGCTTTTGTTGTTGGGGTCATGTTGCTCAGTTATAATTTGATTGTTTTATCCCGGTTTGATTCATCTTCTTTTTAATCTAAAAGGCAGCTCCCTATCTGGTTCGTCAAAGAGAAAAAAAAGAGTAAGATGGTGGCCAGCAGTTATCTTTCTTCCAATGATCCAATGAAAAAACCATAGAAGACCACACCCAGGTTATGTAGTAAGCTCGCTGATTGACACAGAATCATTGGGCAGTTCAGTGCCTATATATACTCAGGGTTCAAAACTGCAGCAAAATAATTCAGATTTCTCGAATTTCATACATTTCGGTCCTGAACGAAAGAAACTTCGGGCCACTAAAAGCACAACTGTTCGTCGCAAATAAGTACTGTAGGTCTGTAGTACAAAACTTTATTGTAAGTTTCAGGCAATTTGGTGTTTGTTGCTGGCAACTACTGGAGCAGACGCAAACTGAACCAATTCTCGGTGCTGATATATTTTACCTTAATTAGCTAGGCGGCATCCGCGACCGGGTCGAATGCATGGAGCCCCTTAAAGTTCTCCCATGGCCTAAGCCACACCTTCGCCTCATACAGCTTGCTGGCGCCGCCGTCGACCTCCCTCACCTCGACGGTGAAGTAGTACATGCGTCCGGCCACCAGCTGCGTCCTCACCTTCACGAGCCTCACGAACTCCAGCGCCGCGTTCTGCACAGACGCATGCAATGCAACCGCACGCGTCAGATACGTACGTTACGTGCAACGACACGACGATCACAATTCACAATTGATGCAAGGATCGACGTCGTCAATAGCATGCATGTATAGTAAGGCAAATAGAGGAATGCGCGCGCGATCGGATCAAATGCCCGGGGAGGGGAAGGGGACCGATCACCGATCGATGGCATCGTCTCTGTACCGTACCGTCTTGCTGTTGTGCTCGGCGACGGCGAACCGCGCGAGCTCGATGGCGTCGGGGTGCATCTCGTGCCCTGGCGCGTCGACGACGCCGCCACACAGCAAGTCGGGCGCGAGCATCCTCGAACCCGTGGCGAGGAAGCGAGATCGTGCTGCTGCCGCGGACGTCGGGTAGTAGTAGGCGGATGAGAAGCGGAACCGAAGAAGAGCGGCGAGAGGGAGACGTCCTCTGGCGGCGGCGGCGGCGGCGACGCCGAGCGCCAGCCTCTGGACTCCACGAAGTAGCGACATGGAGTATTGCGCAGTTTCTCGCGAGCGCTGCGTTGCATCGCATCGCATCGCAAGACGAGCAATCCAAGACCTAAGGCCCACAGTGTTTACCCTTGTGATGGCAGGCCAGGAAGCAACGCAGCAGTCTGTTCGCGGGCCGACGCGATGGGCTTTCAAATCGGCTCTGTTTTTTTTTTCTTCTTCTTCCCTACTTCGAGCCAGAAATTACCCAGAATTCAGTTGTACTTTTTCCGGGTGATGAACTGATCATGAATGCCCGAGCTCAGACGGACGAACGCTCTCAATCAAGCATATAGCGCACTAGAAAGCAACCCAGCTAGGCCTGAAGAACGCGGTGGCGACGTGGGGGTCGTCTCGTCCGCACCGAGGGCTCCTGTGAACCGTCGCCGTCCCTGCCGCGGTCGCGTGTAGGCCGAGGAGAAGCGGGACCGAAGAGCGCCTCCCAAGTCCCAATAAAAAATGAAAAAAGATAGAGAGAGGAAAAAACCAACAGCAACAACAACCCGCACACAAGAGCGGCGAGACAAGACGCGGGGGGAGGCAGACATCCCCTGGCGGCGCCGCTGAGGGCCGACCTCTGGACTCCAGGAAGAACCGAAGAAGTGACGTCCGCATTTCTCTCGAGCGGATGGAGGCGGCGACGGAACGAGATTACGAGAATGATGATGATGGCGTTGCTGGACTCTCGCAGTATCGCAAGACGCTGAGCAGCCAGAGATGAGATCCATCTGCAGGGCAGGCAGGCCACGGCCCAACCCAAACGGTGCGTGCACTCTATAGCCCACCCCACCGAGCGGAACATATAATGCAAGACGTTAGGCCCGCAATGGGCTGTTTGTTAGAGATGGCAGCCTTGTGCAGTGCACAGCCCAGGAAACAACGCAGCATTCAGCTCGCGGGCCTACGGGATGGGCTTTTCGAATCTGCTCTGATTCTTTGCTACACGTCGAGCCTGAAATTGCGTAGTACCTACTGTACTGCGTACCTTCGTCGACTCAAGTGCACGGTTCAGCTTGACATCATGACATGTCATACGATGGCGTTACGACGTTCCACGCTAATAACCTTTCCCATTCGTCGAACGGTCGAAGCAAATCAAATGCCAAGAATCACTGATGGGAGAGCTCAAACGAACGCTCTCAATCAATCAAGAAATCAAGCACGAATTAGCCATTAGCGGGCATTATTAGAAAACAAAGCAGGCAGGCCTGCAAAAAAAACGCGGTGGCGACGTGGTCGTCCGCACCGAGGGCCGGGCTGGGCCGGTCCACGTCCACCGCTGCCAAGTCTCACGTCTCGAGCACCAATTCAAGCAACCACCACTACTTCTTCCGGCGTGCAGCGGACGCCGTAGCCATCGGGGAGACGGGGAGCAACGACGACAGCGACGGCGACTCGTCACGTTCCCTCCCCCCTGACCGGGCCACGCCACCGAACCGCACCCCAGGCCCCAACTAATCCGCCACTCATTTCCCACGCGTGCCCGCGCTGGCAAGTGGCACGTCTCCCCAGCACCGTTTGACTCGTTGTATGTACGCGCGACCGACGCGACACGGTCGTTTCTGCTACTTTTTTTTTTTTTTTGCGAAGCCGCCGAACACCCACGACGAGACGAGGACGCCGCGGCCGGCGTTGCATCGCAGTGCCGAATGGACAGCGGCCGGCGACTGGGGTTAATCAGCCGCGCCGCGCGGTGGCCGCCGTCGGCGACCGTGAGCCCGTTCGCTTTTCGTACTTCGCCGTGGGTCTGTAGCCGCCTAGGTGAGCAGCAGCCGGGCGTTGGCGGGTCGATTTCCACCCAGAATATCCGGCGGCGCGGGGACGCGAGTTTATTCTCCGGGCTTTTCTTCCGCCGCGGACACGGAACGTGTCAAAGGCGTCGCGTTCTTTTCCGTTCCTCCCCGGGGGAATATGGTCCCGCCGCGGGAGCGGTGGTGACGGCTTCACGGAAGGAATCCAGGCCGCCGCTGATGATGATGCGCAATCGTTCGGTGTCGTCGCGTGCGCGCGTCTCCTTTGGCTTTGGCTTTTGGGGGTCATCATCCTTGACGCCTTGCTTGCGAGACGCGGTGACTACCGACGGAAAGGCGTTTGTACACAAGAACACAGTAGTGTCTAGCCGAGCAGGGAAACGGAATGTCTGTGCATTGCTGGTAAGGAGTTTGTACAGGCAAGGAAAAGGTCTTGACACTCTAGTACATTCATTCAGGTGCAACTTTTTTATCGCTCGGGTTGTGTCGTACCGACTGCTTACGTTTCTCTCTTGTTTTTTTTTTCTCCAATTATTGATACGACTGGTTGCTGTCATTGTCTCAGAGAAGTCGTCTGATCTGATGCATCCAAAGCCAGCGCAATTCGGCAGGTTAGGCATTCATATTCCACGCTAATCAGAGAGAAATTTCAGTTAAAAAAACAGAGAGAGTTGCACTAGAATAAAGCAAAAGAGCCACGGGGCTATATCCTCCTACTCTTGAGCGCGACCCGTTGCTGTGACTCTGTCGTCTGTGTGTGAGGACGCGATGTCGGTCAGAGCTTGTCACTGTACAAACACGGATCAGAAACCTTTTTTCTTTTTCCTTTTTACCATCGTTTTCCTTCTGCCTGACTGGGCTTGCGAGCAAGACCAATGTAAATTAACCTGATCGCACACGACATGGTATGTGATCCAAGAAGAGGATGGCGCATGTGTAGTCCTTTGGAGACCTGGCCCGTCACTATCTCCGGACGATGGAGTCATACAATCAAATTAACCGGTAGGGATGCCTGCACCATTTCATTCTACTATAGTACTACTAGTACTAGTGTGGCAATGAAATACACACTTTACACATAAATGATTTGTAGCTAAAAGATTTATATAATGGAGTATGTATTGAAATTACATTCAGTGTTATCGTTGAATGCACAAATATCACCGTTTTGACTCGTATAAGTAAGGATTGCGCATTTGAATTTTGAACGATACAAGGAGAGACACAAAACACGGTGAGAGGTAAAAGAATATGTGACAAATCTCTTCATTTTTTCTTCAAGATTTATATATACAGATATAGATATAGCTAATAGTTATTTTACTCGTTACCTATTGTAGCCGATTAGGGAGGCTGAAGCAGCTACAGTTGCAGAAGCTGTCCATACCGAGGTGATCTACACAGATTTATATAGATATAGATAGTTAATAATTACTTTATTTGTTAACTATTGTAGCTGTTTGGGAGACAGCTGCAGCTGTAGTAGCCAGATGCATGAGACAGAAGAAAATCTACAGCGAAAGCTAGCACTTTAACATATTTCCGTCGAAGTTGTATGCTAGCTGGACTGACTACGAAAAGAAGGGGATTTGGACACCCGTATCAACAGGACACTAGGTCTTGTTGTCACCCTCGGAATACTGAGATGATCCGCCGATTTATGCAAATGTTTATTTGCACTGGAAGATGAAATACATGTAAAATGCAAACACTTGCATTATTAAGTACTCAATTCATCCTAAATTATACTTCTTTCGTCCAACAAATAAATACATTTCTTGACCGGTACGATTCATGTTTGACCATTCATCTTATATAAATTTTTTATGCAAATAATAAAATAAATAAATCATTATAAAATATATCTAACAATAAAATAAATCATAAAAATAAAAAAATATTTATTAATTTTTTAATAAGACAAACGGTCAAATATGAATCATAAAAATCAAAGAAAATATATTTATTTGTGGGACAGAGAGAGTAAGACGTTTGACTTTTTTAACACCAAATTTAACTTTTCGTCTTATTTAAAATTTTATGCAAAATTTCACTTTTTTTTGTCTTGGCTTGTTTTTTTGTAAAAATTCTACAAGAATGATTGAAATTTGATTCTGTTTTGAATAAGATGAGTGGTTAAAAAAGTCAAAATTATTCTGTTTTGAATAAGATGAGTGGTTAAAAAGTCAAACTTATAATTTGGGATGGAGGGAGTATAAAGATGTTTTTAAATTCTAATAAAGAGAATTGATAAGGAGTATACAGTAAAAGTTAGATTAAAAGCGTACGTTTTTCTTTACAAAACCGAGACCGGCAGATTTTCTAGTTGATCAATCAATTATATGTGGAGCAGTGGAGCACTGCCTATAGTGCTCACGCGGTACGATGTCAACCGATCCACCTTATCAATTTTTCGGAAAACAAACGAAAGACAAGTCAAAGGCCCTCATTAAAATTTCAACGTAAACTAAGCCCTAAATCGCTCTTTCCCCTATTTTATAATGAAAAAGAAATTGATATCCCCACCAAACATGCTTTCGAGTTGCGGACACGAGACGATTGTCCACGTGGCCACCGCGCCCAGTCCACGCTCCGCTCCCCACCTAAACCCCCGACCCATCCCGACCTCTTCCCCAAATCCTCAGATCCGCCCCCTCCTCCGCCTCCACCTCCGTTTCCACCCTCGCGCCGCGCTTCCACAGCCCGAGCCCTCCCCACCTCCGGATCCAGATCCGCCGCCACCAACGCCTGCTCCTCCCCCTCCTCCTCCTCCTGCTGCTGCTGCTGCACCACCACCACCACCACCACCTCGAGGACCAGCAGCAGGGGCGGCGGCGGCGGCATGGGGCGGGACGGCGGTGGCGGCGTCGCCGGCGGCATGTCCGACTCGGTGCTCCGGAAGGTGCTCCTCTCCTACTTCTACGTCGCGGTGTGGATCTTCCTCTCCTTCTCCGTCATCGTCTACAACAAGTACATCCTCGACCCCAAGATGTACAACTGGCCCTTCCCCATCTCGCTCACCATGGTGCACATGGGGTTCTGCTCGTCCCTCGCCGTCGTGCTCGTCCGCGTCCTCCGCGTCGTCGACCTCCCCACCTCGCCTTCCATGACCCCGCAGCTCTACACCTCCTCCGTCGTCCCCATCGGCGCGCTCTACGCGATGTCGCTCTGGTTCTCCAACTCCGCCTACATCTACCTGTCCGTGTCCTTCATCCAGATGCTCAAGGCGCTCATGCCCGTCGCCGTCTACTCCATCGGCGTCCTCTTCAAGAAGGAGACCTTCAGGTCCTCCTCCATGCTCAACATGCTCTCCATCTCCTTCGGCGTCGCCATCGCCGCCTACGGCGAGGCGCGCTTCGACGTGCGCGGTGTCGCGCTGCAGCTCGCCGCCGTCGCCTTCGAGGCCACGCGGCTCGTGCTCATCCAGATCCTGCTCACGTCCAAGGGCATCTCGCTCAACCCTATCACCTCGCTCTACTATGTCGCGCCGTGCTGCTTCTGCTTCCTCGTCGTGCCCTGGGCCTTCGTCGAGCTGCCTAGGCTGCGCGCCGTCGGCACCTTCCAACCGGATTTCTTCATCTTTGGGACCAACTCACTCTGCGCCTTTGCGCTCAACCTTGCCGTCTTCTTGCTAGTCGGCAAGACCTCGGCGCTGACCATGAACGTCGCGGGAGTAGTCAAGGATTGGCTGTTGATTGCATTCTCGTGGTCCGTGATCCGGGACACCGTCACCCCCATCAACCTGTTTGGGTACGGGATCGCGTTCCTAGGGGTGGGCTACTACAATCATGTCAAGCTCCAGGCGCTCAAGGCTAAGGAGGCCCAGAAGAAAGCCGCCCAGGCTGATGAGGAGGCTGGGTCGCTCTTGCAGGAGCGCGATGGGCACGGTGATCGCAAGAGTGACAATCAGGCTTAGAGTGCCAGATCCGATCCTGGCTTCCCATATTGGTTGGTTCTTGATCCATTCATGCTATTGCTACCATTCTCAGTTACATGTGAGAGAAGTGCTTGTTCTTAGCTTGCATTGTGGTAGAAGATTTCATCTTGAGAAGGATGTTATGTTTACATTTAATGGATGGAAGATAAATGTGGGATATTTTTGTTGCAATCAAACATCAATCTTGCATTGTGGACCATGGGCTACTAAACACATCTATTTTGTTTACACTAATGAAATAGAATTCTACAAAATTGTTGTTTGAATATGTTACCACTAACTTGGAACTGTATTATTCCTTTTGAAGAAAATAAGATAAGAATATGGAACAAATTAAACTAGTAATTTTGTTGTTCTACTTGGTCATTTTCATTTTCTAATTTTGCTGGAATATTGTACAGGGGAACTGATGGAAGGTGCAAAGACTGGAGTTTGGTCTACGGTTGCTTTCAAGGAGGTGTATGCCGATTTCTTGTGCTCCTTTAACTTTGGGTCCGAAGAGCAAATCAGAAGTATTTATGGGTTAGGAAATATGCACCTGCTTTCTGGAGAGCTTTGCCCTGTTATTTATTTAGACACTTTTGTTCTACAGATAGGCAGCCTTGCCTTACTACCTCTCTTGTCCATTGCCTACATTTATTTGTTCTCCTACTAGTAGATTAGGGACTAAAGATGTACTGCTGCAGATTGTTAATTTGGTCGTTATTTTCGATATATAATGAGCTTACTGTAATGTACGAGTTGAGTTGAGTCTCTCTTGCAAAGTTTTTTTTGTTTATTCGCGGACTGATCGGCATGTTGTATGTTAGGATGCCTTTTTTCAGATATTAGTTGAGATGTATATAGTCATACATCTCTGTCACATGCAGATGGTTACATTGGTAGAATGGTAGGAAGGAAAGTCTTACATATCTATTTTCACATGCATGTTACAGTGTTAAGCTTTTGGCTATAAAACAAATTTGCTGTAGCTTGCTATTCACTATTCAGACTCGTGTCATGGGGTTGGGGATCATAGCTCATTAATTTCGCTTGCTTTTTCATAGAACTAGGTTGGGATACATATATCATTAATTTCGCTTGCTTGTTGAGATCAAGCATTATATGACACTTCAATTTGCATCTTGGTCCACTGCTGATTGAACTAGGTTGGTTGATGGTTGGTGAACATGATATGGCTAAGCTGACTTATTAATCGCCGGTCCTGCATCTCGCGGCTGCCATGTGGTGGTTCTGCATCTCCCGGCTGCTATGTGGTACTGGTAGCCTTTCTTGTGATTATGATGGTTTCAACAGCTTAAGCTTTCAATCCAAGCTGAATTAGGTGCAGAGTGGTAGGGTCGGCTTTGTAGTTTAGAATCACAGTTGCTTGAAATCCAGTGACAGCAAGGTAGGCAAACATGTGATCTCGTAGTACTTGTATCTTTAAAATTTGCTTGTTGGTACTGCATTAGTTCTTGGTGTTTTGTGCCTGCAAGAATTACACCATTAAACATTGGGGTTGCAACATCTACCTGAAACAAGATTGGCCTTTTTAAACCGTGCATTTGGTGAGGATCAACCTGTGCTCCAGAATTACCTGGACCAGATAATTTTTGAATTACGTTCAAGTGACTGAAATTTGTAGAGTTGGGCCCTTGTTTGTTGCTTTCAGACTTCAGAGCCCAGAAAGATCTCTTAGGACCGACCAAATTGGAAATTGTTTGATCTGTTGTTGGTCGTTCCCGATCGGATGCACATGGGGCAAGGGAAGACCACTTGGAGCTAGTGGGCTATCCACAGCATTATCGCTTCGAACACAAGGCAAACCAAACCAAACATTCGTCTTGGCGACCGAGCTGGGTGTTTTGGCTAAAGTGTTGACCCAACAAACTCCGGCCGTAACATGTGCTACGCTGTCTATACACATACATCAACTGGCCCAGTACAGAAAATAGACTGCTAGTAACATGTATGAATTGTGACCTTTCTTGTTCCAACTGACCGGTTGGAGCATTGCTATATCTTTCATCGAAGAAGTTTTACATCATGCTTTTGTTACATAAATACAGTAATAACCATTTCACACAAAAACATGGCTGTTACCCATCTAACCAACCCAACGGCCCCCCACATCGTACTCCTACTTGATTAGGCTAAACACTTGACCGGCGTCAACAACCACCCCGTAGGAAGTTCTTCAATTCCCGTTCCTTCTAAATGTTCCAGAGTCATTATTATCGTGAAAACCAAGAAGTGGTGGAGGACTGGTGGTCGCCATCTTCCTCGTACGGTGGCTTGATGTACCATTTCAGTCTTTCAGACGGATACAAATGAGATGTCCCAGTACAGACTCTGAAACCCCGAATGCATCCGGGGCTCGATCGGACCTCGGAGGCCGGCAGGCAGCCACTCGTCCGTGAGCCTTTGATCGTCAGTCCGCCACGGTACAACCACCGGAAAACTGAGTGTGCCGTGGCCGGACGGGGATGGGCACCAGCACTCCCTTGTTCGAGCAGGCTGAGGGAGGCAATGGATAGGATAGGATAGGACCATCCCTAGACGCGCGGCACCCTGTTCACAAAACAAAGTCCACTGCGGCACTGTCCGTTTAAAGATTATTTTAGGTCCTTGTTTAGTTCTATTTTTTTTTTATAAAATGGATATCGTATCATTTTCGTTTAAAATTGATAAATATTATCTAATTATAAACTAACTAGATTCAAAAAAATCATCTTATAAATTATAAATAAAATATATAATTAATTATTATTTTTATCTATATTTAATACTCTATATATATATATATATGTCGTAACATGTAAAACACCGAGCAGACCACGGTGGCGAGGGCTGGAAAGCACGCTGTGGGCTGTAACGTTAAGGCTGGCTCGCGATTCGCGTGTCTGATCCGATGTCATGGGCCGCATGGCAGCAGGCACCCTACCCTGTTCACGCACCGCATACATACAGTACATGTTTGTTACCCCATCTATCGCACACACATACCGACATACGATACATCTCAGTTCCGGTAAGCGATGTTATAATCTTACAGTTACTGATTGTGCTAATGAATTCCTACTATAACTAGCATGGCACTAATGTTCTTGCATGCCCACTAACACCAAAACCACATTATTAGCCTCCACTTTAGGCTTTTCCTTTCGGTAATTCTAACTCGCACTCCTCTCCCTTTCATCACTTCGATTCGTTTTCTTGCACCCTCCTATTTTCCTTAAAAAAGCGAAAGCAATAAGGCTTTGCCACTCTGAAATCGGTGCACCACTCCCGTACCGATCGCTGCTGCATGACCGGCAGGTGGAATTGGCGCACCCCCAACTTGAGGGCCTCAAGTATCGACCCCTCTGCAGCGCCATTAACAGAGAGTTCCTGTTCTGTTAGGTTTAGATTTCTGGATCCGCTCGTAATTGGATATTGTTTGTTCGGCAATGCAACTTGCAACTGATAGATCTATTCTGTCCTAAAATTTTAATCTGTTTGGGTTTTGTTTTAGCACCCATCTGTCGGAAGTTTTGTTTCAGCATCTCTTCAGACATACAGTAGAGGAAATGGGTTCAGTTTCACAATCTAATAGGTGTCTATGTGAAGGGATACCAACATACTGATGGTTTTAAGAATTTTTGGTTTCCAGTTATGCAGTTTATTTAGATAAAAAGGGGTTAAGTTAACCATGCTTTACGTGTTTTTGTTTTCGGTTCTGCACTGATAAAAAAAAGAGCATGTCAGTATGTCACTGTCAACCAAGATCTATGTTAGTCCATCAAATTCATACCTTAAATGCTCATTTTTTGTGGTAATCCTACTTGGATTTGGCATCTATGTCAGTTCATCAAATTCATACTTTCAATGCTCATTTTTTTTTGTGGTAATCCTACTTGGATTTGGCAGGTTTTATGTGACCTTTTTCTCATGAAACGTGAGCATGTGTGCTTTAGTTTTAGTGTCGGTGCCTGAATCAGTTTCAGTGTCTATTCAGGCACTAATTACTGTATTCTGATTTTAGGCATACCTAAATGAGCAAATGCACATTTCATGCATGGCAGGCCTACGTGTTCGATGGTTGAATTTGTACCTTTTTTCATGACAGACAAATCTGTGTGGTGTTACTTTTCTATATCGGTTGACTTTCACATTTCATGCCTGAACCTAGCGTCAGTGTCCACTCAGGCATTCGATTTTCTGGCAATGGACTTCCATTACAGTATGCTGTAGTAGTTAAATTATTGGCCGATGCTTGGTCTAGGACATTACCCAAAGGTGTAGAGTGGCAGTGTGCACTCCTTTGCTCTGAAATTTCATACCTTCCGTGCCATTTTGTTGTTTCCGTCAAGTTGCTGTTGTGATCGTTCCAGCGTCTGCTGAATTCAAAAACATTACAGATTGCGCCTTCCTTTCTGCAGGCATTTGGGTCGAAACTACCAGCTACTTGCAGATCAGTCCGAGCATCACAAGCCGGCACTGATGTGTTCCGAGAGGGCTTCCCTTAAAGCTCAGGAATTCAGTCGCTTTTTACAAATCGGTCATGTTTTCGTTGTTGTTGTTGTTTGTCCCAGCTGTTGCAGAGCCAAGCATAATTGACCGGAAACACACTAAGGGCTTGTTTAGTTCCCAAAAAATTTTGCAAAATTTTTCACATTCTCCGTCACATCGAATCTTTAGACGTATGCATGGAGTATTAAATATAGACGAAAATAAAAACTAATTGCACAGTTTGGTCGGAATTGACGAAACGAATCTTTTGAGCCTAGTTAGTCCATGATTAGACAATATTTGTCAAATACAAACGAAAGTGCTACAGTTTCGATTTTGCAAAAAATTTCGGAACTAAACAAGACCTAAGGTAAGAGAACTTGACGTGCGACCCTGTTCACGCACCGCACAAAAAACATCTAAGTCCACTGCGGCACTATTTTGCATCAAATAATATTTTAAGTTACGGTTTTTGAGACGAGCGAACAACAAGTCCACTGCGGCACTGTCCGTTCAAAGATTTAGGCCGTGGCCCATGTGAAACACACCGAGCCAGACCACGCTAGCGAGGGCTCGAAAGCACGCTGTGGGCTGCAACGGCAAGGCTGGATACGATACGATACGATGGCAGCAGGCAAACTGCTGTGAAATGCAATAGCCAACACCGCAAATGCAGAACGGCAGAACCACTGCATTTACACGATGAATCAAAAGACAACAAGGTGGAAAAAAAATTGCTAACTACAACTCTCTGTACACGTCCCTCCCGTCGATCGGCGTCACAGGTCGGCGCCGTCCTCGTCGCTGGCGTCGGAGCCATCGGGTCCAGCGCCTCCCTCGCTGTCGGAGAGGCGCGCGAGCCAGCAGGTGCCGTGGAGGTGCCCGCTGACGCAGACGAAGTACTCGAGGCGGTCCTCGTAGGCGCCGAGCCTTCGCGACGCGCTGCGCGGGGCGAGCCCCGCGGCGGTCATGCTCCAGACGCGCGCGCCGCAGTAGGGGCAGCGCACCCGGGGCTCCAGCGCGGCGCGGTGGCCCACGAGCCACGCCCGCGTCCGGGACCGCATGAACCCGCGGAACACGCCGCGGTAGGCGCCGACGTCGTCGGCGGCGCCAGGCACGGCGTGCTCGCAGGGGTCCGACACGTACAGCAGGTCCCCCGCGCACCGCCGCGACAGGAAGCTCCGCCCGGACGTCTTGGAGAAGCGGGACACCGGGGCGAAGTGGCCCGGCACGGCCGCGGCGCCGCAGCAGAAGAGGAGGAGCTTCGCCAGCGCCGGCCACCCGCCGCCGATGCGCCCGGCCGCCGGCGCCGAGGACGCGGCCCCGCCCGTCAGCGCCGCCACCATCCGCGGCGCCCGCGAGACGCAGAGCTCCCGCCACAGCACCCGCTCCGCGACGGCGCGCAGGCGCCGGCTCACCCGCGCCACCACGCATAGCGACTGCGGGTCCCAGTTGAGCGCCCGGAACACCAGCTGCAGCACCTTCTCGTCCATGATCCCCGCGTTCACGCCCCGGACCCGTGCCGCCGCATTGCCGCCGCCTCCTTCCCAGTGGCCGGCGGCGGCGCCAGAGCTCCCTCCCGCATTGACGCCGCTGGTGGCACCACTGCCGCCGTTCGACGTCCCGCTCAGCCGCCTCATGGTCAGGGCGCTCTCCCTCATCCCTCCGCGCCCATCAACCTCACGCACCGCGCGTGCGCAGCGCACGAGCCCGCGACCGACTCCGACCAGTGACTCGTGATGAGGAGCCGCTCACTTGCCTGACTGGCGCTGGTTCGCTCGGTCGGTCGGTCGGTCGGTGGCCAATAACAGCGTGCCGCAATTTTCACAGGGCGGAGCCGGTTATATACGCCCGTGCCGTTGCCGGCGGTGAGGTGCGCGGACACGGACCCGATTCTCGTCGCGTCGTCACGAGACAAGTGGACTAATCCCTCCCAGGCATCCCCCCCCCCCCCCCCCCCCCCTCTAAATATCTCCGCTCTTACGCGCTAATCCCTGTGCGAGCGCCGCGCTGAGTGCTGACGGTGGACGTTGGCTGCCTGCCGACTGTGCTGTTGTTTCCCTGAACTGAACGAGACGAAACGCAACGGCAAAACAGACTTCTGGAACAGTCTCGCGACGTCGCGATCCTGAACCAACCGACTCGTACTACTATTGTCCTACCCTGGTCGGCGCAACCGTGCCTGCGTTCGCGAACTGACGCAGCTCTGCACGGCACAGGACATGGCAACACACCCACACCCTGGCCGGCCGTGCCTATCCACCACCCATGGCTCACGTTCACTGTCGCGTCGTCACACCAGCCTCATGCGCTCGCCGGGACGAGTTCAGCGCTCCCATACCGTACGCCACGGCAAACCGGAGGTGCCGTCGTCGCACGCGACGGTGGCGCACCCGGACACGCCTCCCGGCACTCCACGTCCCAACCGCGCTCCTCGCCCGCCACGTGCCGTCGCGGCGCTCGGGTGGAGGACGCGTGTCCGGCGTCCCGGCGCTCGCCTCCGGGGTCCGCCGCGAACCCGGCGCCCAATAATTACCGGCGGCATCTTTTCGAACCGGCTTCGGGTTGTTTCGTTTCGTTTCGGTGCTTCTGCTTCTGCTTCCCGCGGGGTGGCCGGGACCCGGGACACGCCCGCTGCGTCAGGGCGCGCCGGCAGGTCGACACGTGTGCCGCCGGCGGGGGGCGCGTGGGGCCCGGAGACCGAAAATATCTCTGGGGTACGTGCCGCGCCGCGATTGGCCGAGGGACACGTGTCGCGCCGGCCGGGGATGGCTGCGATTTGGTGGGGCTCGATGGGCTGGGCTGTCGAAACGTGAAGCGATCGCCGCCGCACACGTAGCCTTGTTTAGTTGGCAAAATTTTGATTTTTTTCTACTGTAGCACTTCGTTTTTATTTGACAAATATTATCCAATCACGGAGTAACTAGACTCAAAAGATTTATCTCACAAATTTCAGATAAACTGTGTAATTAGCTTTTATTTTTATCTTTATTTAATGCTCCATGTATGTGACCAAAGATTCGATGTGACGAAAAATCTTGGAAACTTTTGCGAACTAAACAAGGCAGTAGAGACGGTTAGCGCACTGGCTCATCTTTCTGCTATTTTCAGGTGATGTCTCCACTCGCCTTTTTGTGTTTCGAGACTTTTTCAGAGGTTTGTTAATTATCGTAAGTGTGGGACTTGGCAACAAGAATTTTGCAATTGCTAATGACTGGTGTCGCGACAGCTTACGAGGTTGGTAGTACTACTAGGAGTATCGGGTTTGTGTGTTGTCCGGTGCTCGTGAAAAAAGGTGAAATGCAGAGGATTCCAAGTCGGCCAAAGGTGCAGCCGGCAGGATGCATCCGGCGGGCGATGCGTCGTTGCTATCAGCGGCGATGCGTCCGGACAGCGGAACTGAATTCTTCCGAAAACGTGAACTACAAGCAGCATGCGAGAGCAATGTTTGGTCCCAGCACTAGTGAGCGTCCGGCGCGCGCGTATAACATTTGCGTTGGGTAAGGATTGATGGATTCAGGTGTTTAGAGTGCGCATGATCAGTTTAATAAATAAACTTTGAAACAGAGAAGAATCTAGATACGTAGACAAGGTCGGCAATGCGACGCTAGGATGGCTGGCTCGGCCCAAATCAAGCCTGGCCTTGCGGAAAAGGAAGCAATAGCTGGCCCGTCTCGCCGAGTATCCAATACAGAATAAAATATTTGTTTTTGTTGGACCCTGCGAAATTCCAGCCCAAGTCCTTCCCCAGGCCTTCATCAGCTTTGAACAGACCTTCATTAGCTAGAAGCTCTTAAATTTGTTGTTAGACATGTCAGTTTTCAAGGGCACTCACAACACACAGACTCTATCATAGAGTCTAATGTTATTTATTACCTCGAGTAATATTGACTTAAAGTCTAAATAAGACTTAGAGTCTTATTTTTTTTTCTCTTTCTTCAATAAATATGCTGCCACATCAGCAAAATACTATAAATAATATATAACTAGGAAATATGCCCATGCGTTACTACGGGAGAAGGGTCACATGGTTGAGAACTACATAATCCTTCTTCCTACTTATCGGCGCCGTCTCCAATCCTGCTCTCGCTTGCGTCCACTGCCTCATGCACCCCTCAACTGTCGTCCTCTCCATTGAATTTCTAGCACCCACAGTCAAGTCACACAGGATCACTGCCCTACCAACCTCCCACGACGTCCTAACCTAATTATAGGGCTCCTGTCTACCACTCCAGCACGACACCCCGCCGCTAACTCTACGCAAACTCTTACAATTTTTTTTGCTTTGGATTAAAAAGAAAAGAAAAATTTTATTTATATTTTTATTTTTCTAGTATTTATATCTAGGTAGATTAAAAGAGAAAAGCTTTTGTTCTTATTCTCGATTCACGTCGACAAACAGCTGTAGCAGGAGGGGACAAAGTGCAGAGGCAGCAACAAGTCGAAGATGAGCAAAGTGTTGGAGCTCTTGCTCTCGCGCTACGCAAGTAATGCGATGGATTCGGCATTATCGTCATTTCGCTGCCGTGGACTGCCCGCACAACTATTTGTTGCAAGTTTTTCTCATTAAAATAATTTTTTTTTTGTGAGGGTCGAAGAGGATAAGGGGATGTTTGGTTGCTAGCCATAGTCTACCACAACTAACTTTAGGTAAGTGTGGCAAGCCACAAAAAATATGGCTAACAAATTGGTTGTCACACTTTGTCATGACTAAAGGAATATTGCTACACTTTTTAACTCTATGACATGTGGAGCCTAAAAGAATCATGCCTAAGCTTAGTTGTTAACCAAACACTTGCCAACTTGGTCAAACTTGCCTAAGGTAAAGTGTGGCAAATTGTGGCTAGCAACCAAACAGCCCCTAAAATCCGCCAAGGGGGTTCTGGTTTTCCGTTTCGGCTCGCACGGCTTTGGAACCCGCGTGCGCTTGGTCCGTTTCAGCTCTGCTTGCTCAACGCTGGGATGAAGGGGGGGCTTTTTCTATTTCCTGCTTGAAGAGAGCGTCTCCCTTTCCAATTTCAATTGACCTGCGCAGCGAGGGTGCGTGTTTACGGACAGACAGAATAAGTTTTGGCAGACTGAAATTTTCATGATTTATTATTAGGTATAAATAGATTAATTGTCTTGGACTCTACGAGTCTTGCATTATGAATGCTCTGAGCCCTTGTATGGAATTTGTAATTCTTATCCTACTGTGAATAAACGAAGTCATTGTTCCCTTAAAGAAAAGTATCAGCTTTGAACACCTGAATCGGTAACCGGCCGCTACTGTGCCTACGTCCCTCACCGTTACCGGTCACCGCCTCACGTCCCAGTTCATCACCATCACCATCCTGTAAACGGCAAACACTGAAGTAGGACTGTAGGAGTAGTGCTACGAAAGTGGTGGAAGCCAACTCGTCTCGGGAAGCCACATCTGAAACGTGTCAAATCGAATCGTCAGTGAGCTGCAGACTTGCAGAGTTGGACCTGCAGCTGCCGTCTCGCGTCGCTACTCGTCCTTCTCGGCGAGCCCGGGCGATTTTTGGGCGGCGCGCGCCCGCACGCTGGGCTGGCCGCGGTGGGCAACCGCACGGCGCGTCAGGGCGGGCGGACGTGCTCGCTTGTGCAGGTGTGCCGTGTGCGCATGACGCCAGCCGGCCCTCGGCCCGATCGAGAGGCCATGTGAGTGTGTCGCCCTCGCCCATCTGACCGGCCCCCACCCACTCGGCACCCACGCGACGCGAGCGAGCGAGCGAGCGACGCCGAGGAGCGCAGATCGGAATCCCCGTCCGTCCCCGGTTCCTTCTCGCTCGTCACGCCGTCCCACCGGCGGCCCTGAAACCCACGATCCAGAGCCGAGCCGGTCGGGGACGCTCGGAAATGGCCGCGGAGGCAGCGGAGGCGCCCTCTCCCCCGCCGCTGCGGACCGGGGACGCGGCGGCGGCGGCGGCTGGGGAGGCGGACGCCCCTGCGACGCCTGGAAAGCGCGCGCCGGCGGACCGGGACGAGAAGGAGAAGGACGGAGTGGAGCGGCCGCCGGAGCCGAAGCGGCGGCGCGCCCGCGCGCGCATCGCTGCGCTCGACAGCGTGCCCCGAGCGTCGGAGGTGGCGGCCGCGGCCGCGGCTGCCGCTGCCGCTGCGGCGAGCAGGGAGGACGAGTCCGTGGGCGGCTGCGGCGGAGTAGAGCCGTCCTTCTCGTTCCACGCGCGGAGCTGCTCCAGCGCGCAGACCACGCCCAAGTTCGGGTCCTTCAACCCCGGCGCCACCACCGTCGCCGCCGCCGCCGCCGCGGAGCTCGTGGCCTTCCACCTGATGAAGGCCTCTCGGCGTCGCGTGGATTCTTCGGCGGCGGAAGAGGCTGGGGATCACAGGACAGTTGCCGGCGGCGGCGAGGAAGCGGCGGCCGAGGGCAGTGATGAGAATTCACGCAAGCTGGGTAGGCACTAGGCAGTCAAGTGGACGAGTGTATGACTCGGTTTTTACTTCGGCGTGTTAATGGGCCGTGTCCATTTTGAAGAACAGTTTATTTTCTTCTTCTTCCTATTCCTTCCACTGTTTTGTGTGTGTGTGTTGTAATTTATTTTACCGGAGTTGGTGTTTTTGTTGTACGATTAGTGATTTGTATAGAAAAAGAATTGCTATTTATCCGTCACCAAATCTCTTGTCACCACACGATTTAGGCCTTGTTTAGTTCCGAAAAGTGAAAAAGTTTTCGGTACTGTAGCATTTTCGTTTGTTTGTGATAAATATTATCCAATTATAGACTAACTAGGATCAAAAGATTCGTCTCGTGATTTCCAACTAAACTGTGTAATTAGTTTTTGTTTTCGTCTATATTAAATGTTTTATGCATGTGCCATAATATTCGATGTGACAGAGAATCTTGAAAACTTTTTGGTTTTCGAGGTGAACTAAACAAGGCCTTAACATATAGATTCACGCTCAAAAACTGAGGCCTTATTTAGTTTCGGAAAGATTCTAGCTTTGACTACGATAGTATTTTCGTTGGTATTTGATAATTATTATCCAATTATAAATTAATTATACTCAAAAGATTCATATTGTAATTAAAGTTAAATTGTATAATTGATTATTTTTTATCTATATTAAATGCTTTATGTATGCGTTCAAAGGTTCAATGTAACGAAAAATCATGAAAATTCTTGGAAAGTAAACAAGGCCTAAATAGTGACTCCCTAAAAACCCTTCCTCTTTTGGTACTCATTAATTTCATAATCAAGGTTGTTTATGGCAAGCTAGTCGGCATTATAACTGTCTTAACTAGAACAATCAATTCTTCTCATTTACGCTATGTTTAAATCCATTAGTGTTAGAAATGAAAGGTGTAGCTTACGAAATCACATCATTGCCATGGCTAGAAACCGCCCTCTAGAAATAAAATCCTCTTCGGACCTTCATTTGAAACGGCACCACTCATCATTTTACCTATAGAAAAGGAACATGACGAAGCAAAAAATCCTCGCACACCCTTGTCGTCAAAAGCAAGCAGTGTAGGGCTCGTCAAAGCTGAAGATGAATCTGAGGATCCGACATGAAGCCTTTGCCATGAGCAAACTAACTTTCTTATCCTATCTAAACTTAGGCTAGTAGAGAGTATCTACACCGATTGCCAATCTTGCAACTCCTCTCTCCTTCGGTGTTGGAACGGCCATCGGAGGCAAGGAAATATAGTCGATAAAGGGGATGTTTTTATGCTTTGCACCTAATCAGGCTAGCAGGCTGGGTAGAAAGATCGATCCAAATAAAATTATTTGTTTGATTGTTTTGCTTAGTGTAAAAGCTTAGTTAGCAGCACATGCAAGCACTTTTTTTATAATACCAAGTGCTCATCTGGGCCCAATGGTGAATCAACCATGTATGGAGATGTCAGTGGAGCTTTAGGTTTGCACTGCATAATATATGATGTGCTTACTAGTGACCTTGCAAGCATGAGAGTGCCGATCAAGCTCTCTTGACTAGTCAAGGATTTCCTGCTTGAAGAGATATACTCCAATATTCCAAGCAAGCTAGCCTAGCCTGGTCTATTTTGGCAAGCTAAACCTTGTCATCTTAGGTGAGCCAATTTAGCTAGCTTGTCTCATGAAGGAAAATCCTTGCCAACACAAAACTCGAGACAAAGCAAGGTGAGAATTCGCTTGGCTGAAAAGCCATAACACTGTTGGGTGATTTGTTGTGAGAGAAAAACACTGTCGAATGGCTAGTAGATTCGACTGATAAGTTCAAACAAACAAATCAGAAAACGCCTTACTCATTTAAACTTTTAGCTTGGCAAGATAACACAGTCTCTAACAAAATTTCTAAACAGCCCCCATAAGCTAGCGTAGCAAGACACAGTTTTTTTTACTACTACCAAACACGTAGGCCTAGATAAGGTTGGGTAAACGATCCAAACATATCCGAAATCAACGCTGTCGCCCTTGGGTCGTCCTCTACTGCTGTTCTACCGTAGCTCGAGGAAAAGAAGAGTAGAGAAAACCATCATCTCTAGGACACAAAGGGAGTAGGTCTTTTTTTCCTTTTTCTTTTTGAAGGAACACAAGGAGTAGAAAGAAGTAGTTTAGGGTCTATTCGGTTCTCTGCATCTGGCCGTATACATAGTGTGGTCGTTTGGTTGTCTTCTCATGTGGTTGAGCCAAGCTCCACGTGTGCAACAGCCACCTTGTGGCTAGGCTCTATAGAAATGATCCAATCGACCGTTTCTAGCGAGTTTGGCTCGCCGACCGTTGTTTAAACGATATTAAGATGTTTTAAAGATGTCTAACACAAAGTTAGATAAAATACATACTTTAGAAGTGTATTTTCATAGCATAAAAATCATAATTATATTCTTATAATATTTTTCTCATGTAACATATGTTTATGAAAAAGTTTACATTTCCTACTCTAATTTCCACGAAAGTCTGCTTTTCTTCCCTCAAATGTAAAACCGGATAAATCACTTCCTCAACTTTTCAAATCATGCATTTTACCTCCCTGGAGCGGTTTTGAAGGCAGTTTTTGCTATAGTGAATAGTGGTTTTGCTACAACGATAGTGATTTTGTCTTTTTCCTTTTTAATGATTTCGGCTGAATATTTGAAAATCATAATAAATCACAGAAAATTATAAAAGTAGAAAATCCAATTTTGTTGGACTCCACATAAGTAGATCTACACAATGAACATATAATATGATATATTTTAATACAAAGTTTTTGCTATACAAGTTGTGTCTTTTTTTATTTCGGCTAAACATTTGAAAATTCATAATAAATTACAGAAAAATCATAAAATATAAAGTATAATTTTGTTAGACTCCATATGAGCATATCTACACAGTAAATATATACTCGTATACTTTAGTATATTTTTTGTTGTAGTTTTAGATCTATGCTTTTTCTATAATTAATTGAAATAATTTATAGCTGCAACTTCTATAATTATTTTGTCGAACTAAAGTATACATATATTATATTTATTGTGTATATATACTCATATAGAGTCTAAGAAAATTAGATTTTCTATTTTATGATTTTTTTTTGATTTACTATGATTTTCAAAGATTCAGCCAAATAAATAAAAAGAAAAGGATAAAACATTTATAGCAAAAACTTTGTGCTAAGCATACTATATTATATGTTTATTATGTAGGTCTACTTATATGGAGTTCAAAAATATTGGATTTTCATTTTTATAATTTTTCTGTGATTTACTGTGTTTTTTCAAAAATTCAACCGAAATAATTAAAAAAAAAGGACAAAGCCACTGTCACTATAGCAAAACCACTATTCACTATGGCAAAACCGCCTTCGAAACCGCTCGAGGAAGATAAAACACATTGTTTGAAAAGTTGAGAGAGGCGGTTTATCTGGTTTTGGAGTTAAAGGAGAAAAAAATGTACTTTTGTGAAAATTGAAGGAGAAAAGTAGACTTTTTCCACTAATTAAATAACATCTTTTCTCGACCAGACTAAGGCACTTACAATGCAATAAGCCTGGGCAAATTACCCAATACACATAACCCGTACCCGAATTACCCGAACCCGAAGTACTCGATCCTAAATTTGGATAGCAATTTTGATTACCCGAAATTAGTTTGGGTAATTCGGGTAGTATCCCCCGGTACCTGAACTACCCGAATTATCCAAATATTTGTCTATATCTTTGTATTTATCATGTATTATTAGTTAAATATTAGAACTTATCAATTTATTAGAACATAATTCTGTTTGTTTGAACAAATGATAGTAATATATTATTCCCTACAAAATGCTATTGAAATTCTATATAAATTGCTTCTGAAATTATATATAATTTACTATTGAAATTTTGTATAGTGTGTTGTTTTTTTTGAAATTTTGGGTAAATCGGGAATACCTGAACCCGAACCCGAATTATCGGGTACCTGAAATTGCGGGTAGTATTTTTTCGGGACTAATATCGGGTAACAATTTTCATTACCTGAATTTTGAATTACCCGAACTACCCGACTCGAAAAAATCGGGTAACCCGAATGCCCAGGCTTACAATGCAAGACTCTATCGCAGAGTCTAAGACAATTAATTACATATTATTTATGGTATTTTGCTGATGTGGCAACATATTTGTTGAAGAAAGAGGTAGAAAAAATAAGACTCCAAATCTTATTTAGACTCTAAATCTAAATTATTTAAGGTAATTAAGTAGTCAACCAAATACGAGAGAGTTGTATCCTCCCATATTCGAGCCAACGCAAACAAAAACAGCCCCTTACTGGGCCGGAACCTTCACCTTGCGGCCCGCCTTTTTGTTCTCCATTCCAGTGCCCCCGGGCCCCGTCATACTCTCCCTGTTCTCCCGTTCCTCTCGCGTTCGTTCTCTGTTGGCCACGACGACTTGGCCGCCGCCGCCGCCGCCGGTCCGCCCTACACTAGGTGCCGACTGCCGAGGCCTCCATCTTCGGGACTTTCGCCGGTGACAAGCACCCACCAGGTACGCGCACCCATTCTCTTCCGTTCTTCTTCGCGAAACCGAGCATCGAAACCCTAGCTATCTGTATCCGGATCTGATGATCCAGTTACTAGTGTATGATACCTGTATTATGCCTACAAACCTTTTGCTTTTCTTTTCTTTTACCGAGTCCGATCCTGTCTCGAACTTATCCCGATTCATCCTTCCTTGGTTCAGTTAGGTTGAAATCCCTCGAGAACAATGGGGCGCACGGTGCTCTCCGATGAAGAAGGTATGTTTTTTCGCTGATTTCTGCAGTTTGTGGTGTTCAGCGGTTTTCGTGGTGATTTATGTGCATTTGCTGATGGAAATTGGTGGCTTTGTTGGAACCCTAGAAGATGAGATTGAGGTCGACGAGGAGGAGGATCCGCGGTCTTCCCGGAGGGGCAGGGACGATATGGACGAGCACGACGATGATGACGATGATGAAGATGACGGTCTGTTTTTTCTCTATATTTCTTCATGGTGTTGACTCTGGCTCGCCCTGATTGTGGGCTGTCTAGTTTTCTCCCTATCATGGAGCAATTTTGCTTCCTTATTATTTGAATTATTCAGTTTTTTTTATGCTTTGCTGTTGCGTTTTATTGTTTCATTTTCACCTTTTTTGTCAGTGTCAAATTATGATATCTCCTGGGGCTTGTGAAGTAACAACTGCAGAAATATGTTTATGTGCAGAGGATGGTCAAGATGAATTTGAGAAGGATGACTTCATAGTGGATGATGAGGAAGAAGAAGTGGAAGGCGAGGAAGAGGAACAGAGAAGTGATGACGAGAGGCGTAGAAAGAAAAAGAAAAAGAAGAGGTACCTGCATTTGTTCCTACTAGAAATACATGTGAATCTATTGTGTACACCGTCATCTAATGCAAGAGATATTACCCAGGGAATCAGAAGACTTCATGCTTGATGAGGATGACTATATGTTGCTCCAGGATAATAACATCACTGGCATCAGTCGCCCAAAGCCTGTATGTTTTTTAGTCACAGTTTGCTGTCCTGTCCCAATTTTCTTGGGCCTGTTTATGAAGAATGCTCCTTTTGTTCTCGTGTAGGGAAACAAGTTTAAGCGCTTGAAAAAGGCTGGAAGGGAATCTGAAATGGATGAGCGCTCTGGTTTTTCAGATGGTGATGGAACAGGGAAAAAACGCAGTGGCAAGGAGAGAGTCGAGTACAGTTTATTTGGTGATCATCAAGGTACCAGAACCAGAATTTGGACTCCCTTGTGTCTTTTTGAATTATCCCAGGAAGTAGCTGAAACTATTTATCTATCTATCTATCTATAACTCTTATAAAGCTAAACCCCACTAGATGAATTCTCTCTTCATGCAAGGTATCCACATCATTCCCCACTAAGTGACCCACTAAATATTTTATCTCTTCATGCAAGATGTCCACATCATTCCCCACTAAGTCCATGTCATTCCATATTAATTATAAAAAATAACCATGCCATCTATATCATGTGAAATACTTTAAATCTTTAATATATTCACATACAAGTCATGTACATACACTATTTGTTTCATCACCAATTAATTCCTCTATAATGTAACCAAATATTATTTTTTGTTTTATTAGCTTAGCAATTTTTACTAGATCTAATACAATAAAATACATGCAAGTCAAATTCGTATGTGTACATACATAATAGACTAAATACCATATAGTAATACTATGTATATAATAATTTATTTTTAAGAAAATCCCGCAGTTCTATAAACTTCAATTTCCTCAGATACTGCGCCGTTTGAGGAGGACTTTGAGGACGATCAGCAGGCAGGGGAGGGTGAGGAGGAAGTTGGCGATGATGAAGATGAAATGGCAGATTTTATTGTGGAGGAAGATGAAATCGATGGGAATGGACAAGTTGTAAGGTGTGGATCTTTGTCCTCCTATCTTTTGAACGTCACTTCCATGTCTTTGGCTCTGTGGAATTGTAATCTGACTCTGTTCACTCCCAATAATGTGCACTATTTCTTATTTGCAGGAGGAAGAAATATAAAAAGAAGGTGCCACGGCAAGCAGCAGGTGTATCGTCATCTGCTCTGCAAGAGGCCCAAGACATTTTTGGTGATGTTGATGAGTTGCTAGCACTAAGAAAGCAAGAGCTTGAGAGGGAGGCTGCTAACTCCAGTGAGTTAAGAGGGGCGAGGCTTGAAGATGAGTTTGAGCCATTTATTCTTGCAGAGAAGTATATGACAACAAAAGATGAGCAAATAAAAGAAAATGATGTCCCTGAGAGGATGCAGGTATGTACTGGCTAATTTGTATTTTTACACTACATCATGATTTAGTTTAAGATGCATGTCTAATTTGTTGCTCTTTTGGCAGTTGTCTGAAGAGTTGACTGGGTATCCTCCAACGGATAAAACGATGATTGAGGAAGAGAGTTTATGGATACACAGCCACCTAACTGGTGATGGATTTCTGTCCTTTTTTGGCAATGAGCGCATGAACAAGGATATTGACCAGAAGGACATTGTTAACGTCGTGACCATGTTGCATGTCAACAAATTTGAAGTATGCAAAATTATGCAAATTTGCTTCTCAATGTTATGCTTTCTCGTCTGACTTAATTTCTGTTACCTGTCAGATTCCATTCATTGCAATGTACAGAAAAGAGAATTGTCCAACCCTATTAAAAAGCCTTGATTCTGATGAGGGTAATGAGGATAATGAGGATAATAAGGATAATGAATCTGATGCACGCAAAATGAAGTGGCATAAGGTAATCAATTATTATTATTATTATTCACTGAGTACTTGTTCCTCTCACCGAACTTACCAACTATTTGCAATTACTAAGACAAATCTGGTGTTCTATGTAGTTGCTCTGGGCAGTTCAGACCTTGGACAGAAAGTGGCTACTTCTTCAGAAGCGCAAGGTTGCTTTACAGTTGTATTATGAGAAAAGATTTGATGATGAGAAACGGAGGATAGATGATGTCACGAGGCAAGAACTTAATAGCCAACTTTATAATTCCATCATTGAAGCACTAAAGGATGCTAAATCTGAGAAAGAGGTGGAGGATGTTGATGCAAAATTCAATTTACATTTTCCTCCTGGGGAAGTAGAAGAAGAAGGCCAATTTAAACGTCCTAAAAGGAAATCCTTGTACAGTATCTGTCACAAGGCAGGGTTATGGGAGGTTGCCAACCAATTTGGGCGCAGTGCTGAGCAATTAGGCCACCATCTGACATTAACTAAGATACCTGTAAGTGATCTAAGCTTGCACTTCACATTTTTTCTTCTTGAGAACAATACTGCCTGTGCAACCTACCCATTTTTTGCATATATTTTCATGCCATAGAAAGTTGTTCTGTATAGAAAACGATTTCAATATTGACACCTCACATGCATATGTTTCTTACAGGAAGCAGGCGAGCTTGAGAGCGGTAGACATTCTCCTGAAGAGGTTGCTGCAAATTTCACATGTGCAATGTTTGAAACAGCACAAGATGTTCTTCGGGGTGCGAGACACATGGTATTTAATAGACCCCACAATCCTGACCCTTTTTTGTACCCCCTCTCTTCCAAATTGTAGGACGTTTTGGCTTCTCTAGATACATTAATTTTACTATGGATCTAGACATAGTGTATATCTAAGTGCAGAGCAAAAACTATGCATCTAGAAAATCTAAAATGCCTTATAATTTGGAATGGTTGCAGTAGTACATTAAACTTAGTTGATAGGTTTGTTCCAGCTGACAACAGTATTCCATGCCCCCCTGTTTCTTTGTTGTCAGGCAGCAGTTGAGATAGGTTGTGAGCCAATTGTGAGAAAGCATGTTCGAGGCATCTTCATGAATAAAGCAGTTGTGTCAACAAGTCCCACACCTGAGGGCAATACAATCATAGATCCATATCATCAGCTATCGGGTGTTAAGTGGTTGAGAGAGAAACCACTTAGCAAGTTTGTAGATGCACAGTGGCTTCTTATTCAGAAAGCAGAGGAAGAAAAGCTCCTCAAGGTTACCGTAAAATTGCCAGAAGATGCAAAGAAAAAACTCATGTCTGAAGCACGTGAGAATTATCTAAGTGATTGTGTCAGCAAGTCTGCACAACTGTGGGATGAGCAACGGAAGATGATACTGGATGATGCCTTCTTCAATTTCCTTCTTCCATCAATGGAAAAGGAAGCTCGATCACTGTTGACGGCAAAAGCCAAACATTGGCTCCATATGGAATATGGGAAACAGTTGTGGAATAATGTTACTGTTGCTCCTTGGAAGAAGAAAGATGCAGACAAGAAGGATGCTGACATTGATTTGGATGATGAATCGGAATTGAGAGTTATGGCCTGCTGCTGGGGTCCTGGGAAGCCAGCAACCACCTTTGTTATGTTAGACTCCTCAGGAGAATTGGTTGATGTTCTGTATGCGGGTTCTATCAGTAACAGGTCTCAAGGTGTCGCTGAGCAGCAGCGGAAGAAGAATGACCAGCAACGAGTCTTAAAGTTTATGACTGATCATCAACCACATGTTGTGTGTGTAGGAGCATCAAACTACAACTGCAGACAACTCAAGGATGATATTTATGAGGTATTTTTCTGTGTCTTTTTTGTTGGTGTGTAAATACATAGTCAAAATAGACCAAGCAAGTGCTATGTTTCTTTCAGAATTATATAGTTGCACTTGCACCTGCACATGTCTTAAAATTGGTCGCTTGACTGACTGTTCTACAATTTTTCCATTATATTTTTTACAATAAGCATTTGCAGAGGATTGTTGCACCTTGTTTTTGTGCTCATCTATTGAATTCACTATGATGTTGTAGAACACTTTATAAAATTAGCATGCACGCAGACGTTTTTTATTCTGATTTTGTAGTTAGTTTCCTGAGTTCATATTGTAGGCTGCCCCAATCTTGTTCCTTAGATGCAGCAGGCAACCCATTAGCTTTTATGAATTGTATTGTATTGGATTCAAGTGATGGGTTCCTTGGATTGACTTGACATTGTGCCCATTGTTTTGGTTTAGCTTCAAGCGCTTTCTTTGTTTCTTAAGTTTCACTTTACCAAGGTTCTTAAGGTGGTAAGTGGAGCTGTGGTGAGCCACCCCCTTCCAGCCTAGGTGCTTAAGGGGAGGCAAGGCGACACCATACTGATATTAGAAACTTCCAAAACAGCAGTATGGAACAGGACGAAAAAGGAACCGAAAAGAGAAGAAATGAAGGTGAAGAGGCTAAGGATTAAGGAAGAGAGTAAGAGATTGGCCCATCTCACCACACAGCCCATATATCTTTCATGTGGCTTGACCTACCTGTGGTCCCTTGATTCAGCATGCAGAGCTTCGACTCCCCCTCTGTCCCTCCCGTGCATTCTGTCCGTGTCTTCTCTCCTCTCTCTGTTCTCCAGAAACACACTTCATCCCGCAACTCTCCTTGCCTCTTCCCTTCCCTTTCCTCACCGCTCTGTGCCCTCGGTTCCACTGCTTCCACCTCCTTCCAGATCGAACATGTCACGGCTGACCGGAGGAAGCTCTGTGCTAATCACCCATGTGGGAGACAGCGGGGATGCAGGACTGCAAGTTCTTGGCCTTGCTGGCAAGCTCCCTTCCTGTTCCTCTCATCTTCTCCCTCCCTCCCTCCCTCCCTCCCTCCCTCCCTCTGTTTTGCTGTTTTTTTGGTTGTGGTGGCTGGGATGCCAAGAATCCCAGCGTGCCTCATCGCCTAGGAGATGCCTGACTTTACTTTTTATTTGTTCGTTTTGGTTTTGTGATGGAGCGAGGCCAACTGTATTTATTGATATTGGGCTCGACTGCTGGGTTTCTTTAGTTGAGTTAAGCCCATGCTTCTGCTTTCTGCTAGCCTGTCCACTATGAGCATACTTGTTTGGAGTTTGGAAGTTTATTTTAGGTTGGCTTTTGTTGATATCTTTCACTTTTGTTATTTGTTTGTTTCTTTATGGTAGGAGTCCACCCTATATTTTTTTATTTAACTTATTGTATCAGTAGAAAGTTATGCATATTTGATGACATGATTACTGTTTATTTTGTACATCCCCAAGTTTTCTTTGTTAACAACGTAACAAATGTTGCCAGATGACATGATACAGACTAATATGGTTATACAGTCTCTTGGCTATGTAGCTTTGCATTTTTAGTGAGGGATGCAGTTGCTATAAATGTGAACATGTTCTCAGTGCTTGTAACTGCGTATATAGCTAGTTGAAACTTTCATTTATACTTTCTAAATAGCTGTACAGCAATGGCACACTGGAAGTTTTTTTTAAGCTTTTGTGTTCTCATCTATCATCTCTTAATTTGAAACTGACATTTATCATTGTGATAGGTTATTTTTAGAATTGTAGAGGACCATCCAAGAGACGTTAACCCCCAAATGGAAAATTTGAGCGTTGTCTATGGTGACGAGTCTGTGCCTCGCTTGTATGAGAACTCTCGAATATCTTCGGATCAACTTCCTGGGCAGCCAGGTACCGTAGCAACATGGTGATTTACTGTTATCTCTTCTGCTTGGTACCTTACAAACAGCATGCATCATTGACTGTACAGGTATTGTGAAGCGGGCTGTTGCGCTTGGACGTTACCTTCAGAATCCATTGGCGATGATCGCAACACTTTGTGGACCTGGGAAAGAGATACTTTCTTGGAAACTGCACGCACTGGAACAGTTTCTGACTCCTGATGAGAAGTATGAAGTTGTTGAGCAAGTAATGGTTGATGCAACGAATCAGATAGGTTTTGATGTCAATCTTGCTGCTAGCCACGAGTGGCATTTTTCTACTCTACAATTTATTGCTGGTTTGGGTCCGCGCAAAGCTTCAGCTTTGCAGAAAGATCTTGTAAGAGAGGGATCCATTTTTAGTCGCAAGGAGCTTGTCAAACCTCTAGGCAGGAAAGTCTTCATGAATGCTTCTGGGTTTTTACGTGTTCGGCGGAGTGGTGCTGCCGCCGCCAGTGCTCAACTCATTGATCTGCTCGAGGATACAAGGATCCATCCTGAATCATATGTATTAGCAAAAAATTTGGCTAAGGATGTCTATGTTGAGGATGCACAGCATGAAATAAATGAAATGGATGATGACGAGCAAGAGATGGCTATTGAGCATGTTAGAGAAAAGCCAGATTGGCTTCGAAGTCTTAAAATTGAGGAATATGTTAAGAGCATTTCAGAAGAATACCGTAAATTGGAAACTCTGCGCGATATAAGGAGAGAGCTTCTATCTGGTTTTTCTGACTGGAGGACCCCCTATACTGAGCCAAGCCCAGATGACGAATTCTGGATGCTTTCTGGTGAAACTGAAGACACCATATCTGATGGAAGGATTGTTCAAGTAACTGTTCGCAATATACAAGAGAACAAAATAATTTGCACCTTTGATTCTGGTTTGAAAGCCATAGTTATGGCAGACAACTATTCTGATGAGGGTTTTGATCTAGAATCATCACAGTTACGTGAAGGTGATGTATTAACTGGCAAAATTCGAAACGTGAATAAAAATAGATTCATGGTTTACCTAACGTGCAAGGCTAGTGAGATGAGGAGAAGGCCATTCTCCAGAGGTGATCAGGATCCTTACTATCACGAACAAGACATGATCTCACAAACTGTAGAAGATAAGGCTCGGAAACAAAAGGAACTTGCAAAGAAGCATTTCAAGCCCAGAATGATTGTTCATCCCCACTTTCAGAACCTGACAGCCGAAGAAGCCATGCAGGTTTGCTGCCGTGTTAAACTCAATCTGTGCACTTTGCATCTCTTCTTATGGTAAGCTATGCCAGTCTTTATCTAAACGATTCTCTTGAAACAGTTTTTGTCAGATAAAGAGCATGGTGAGAAGGTGATCCGGCCAAGTTCCAGGGGACCATCTTTTTTGACACTTACTCTGAAAATTTTTGACGGCGTTTATGCACACAAGGAGATAACCGAAAGTGGAAAGGATCACAAAGACATCACAAGTTTGCTTCGCCTAGGGAAAACACTAACAATCGACAATGAAACTTTTGAAGACCTCGATGAGGTTGGTGCACCTGATATATACACCTGCTCTCCTCTCAGTTATGTTGTCCGCTTTAGTTATCTGATTCCATTTTCTGTGACAAGATTTTGCTCTAGTTGAATTGGTATTCTTACATTTTGTGTTATCTGGGTCTTACTCTAATTTTCATTTATCATGTAGGTCATTGACAGATATGTGGACCCATTGGTAGGACACCTGAAGAGCATGCTCTCTTATCGTAAATTCAGAAAGGGTTTAAAAAATGAGGTTGATGAGATGTTAAGGGCAGAGAAAGCAGAGAACCCTATGAGAATAGTGTATAGTTTTGGCATCTCTCATGAACATCCTGGCACCTTTATATTGTCATATATTAGGAGTACAAATCCACATCACGAGTATATTGGATTATACCCGAAGGGCTTCAGATTCAGGAAGAGAGACTTTGACAACATTGACCGCCTTGTTTCCTATTTCCAGAAGAATATAGACAAACCACCACCTGATGCTGGACCATCAATGCGAAATGTTGCTGCAATGGTACCTATGAAAAACTCAGCTTGGGGTTCTGGTGGTGGTGGTGGTGGGGATGCAAACGGTGGTTGGAGAGGAGATGGTAGTAATGATAGGGACAGACCTTTCTCGGGCAGATCAGGTCAGTTGTTAATGAGCTTAAGATGTTGATAAAGTTATATGCATTTTTGAGGTATTTGCATTCTTGTGGTGAATTCCCATGCAACTTTTTTCGTTGTATGAGTTAAAGCTATTTCTGAAATAGGTGACATTCATCTGGTTCTTCAGAAACTAGCCAGTTCTTTGTCATCTTTTGTTTTCTGTTAATAATTTTGCTTCCTAGATTGTCAACATGTCAGTTGATTTTTGCCAATATCTAGTCAAGCTGTGTCTGGTACTCTGATATAGCCATTATTTTACCACTGGTTTTTGAGAAACGCTTGTGGTCTGACTTGTGTACATTGTTGATACATTAATAGACCCCTAGAAATATGTGAGGTATGACTTATGCGCCTTGTTTTCCTAAAACAGGAGGGAGGTTTGATTCAAGGAATAGCTCTGGTGGTCGTGGACGAGGACGGGGGCGTGGCCGGGGTAATTTTGGCAATGACGATAATGGTGGTGGAGGTTGGAGTGGAGGTGGTGGTGGCAACAGTGGAGGATGGACTGATAACATTGGCAGCGGTGGAGGCGGATGGGGCACAGGTGGCAGTGGTGGCTCTTCCTGGGGTGGTGGTGGTACTGGTGGAGGATCTGATGCCGCTGGCTGGGGTGGAGGCATTGGAGGCGATGACAGCAACCGTGGTGGTGGAAGCGGCTGGGGATCAGCTGCTAGTGGTGCTGACAGTGCTGGTGGAGGAAATGGAGCCTGGGGAGCAGCTGCTGGTGGCTCTAATGACTCAGGATGGGGTAGCGCCAAAAAGGCCGTCCCAGCACAGGAAGGTGGAAGCGGCTGGGGGTCTGGCGGTGGTAGTGGCTGGTGACCGCTGTGTCCTGCGTTGTGTTCAGACGACAGCTAGATGAAAACTGTTTCCTCGTTTTAACTCTTGTCCTATCATGTTGTGGGTGGGAGAAAACTGGCACTTATCTGTGACACTTAGTCTTGCAGCTGCTTCAAGCCTGCAAATGTTGCATTGTGAACAGTGTTATGTTTCAATGCATGTACATAAATCTAATATATTTGGTCATGGTTTTCTGTTACGAATTTGACCCCGGTGCCTCGTCGTTATGGCAATCCGCAATTATGGCATGTTTGGTACCCTATCCCACGGTTTTCTGCTACGAATTTGACCATTGGACGCATTTTGTTTCTCTTTATATTAGTCCGCTTGTTCAGTATCTTCCAAGTGTTTCAATGTTTGACGACCATCCAAATGCCTCTCTCTTTGTGGTCGTTCTGCAATGGCGGTATGGGTAGTGTTCATCTGCCAGGTCCGAGATTCTGAAGAAACAGGACCGGTAGACAGCTTGAAATGACCAAAACATTGTTAAAGAGAGGCATGGGTCAAAATGGTCACATTCCCATGTCGGTTCTTAGGGCTTTTGAAGAAACCTTGGTGCGATAATAATTCTATTGCTAGGGTCTTTGAAAGAAGAAACACAAATTGGCGCAACAATACTGATACTATGCTACTGTTGGCTGATAAGCCATGACAAAAAGTATTGTTGGTTGATTTATTGTGAGAGAAAAACGTTGTTGAATGGCTGACAAATTCGGCTGATAAGCCCAAACGTTTTAGGCAGGAAAAGGCAGCGGTGGTGTTATTCGATGGGTTTTACCATGCTACTGTTGGCTCCACAAAGGGTTGATCGAAAGCTAGTACTTGTTAATTGTTATAAAAAAAGGACCCATGATTAGGAAGCATTCTTATCTCCCATAGAGATCTCCTAACTTTCCCCCGTCTTCCTCCCTGTGCTTGTGTGATGCGATCGGGTACCAGCGACGGAGAGCTACTCCGGCCGGTTCGTGTGCGGGTAGATGCAGCAGGCACCTCAGCTCCACGGACACCTCCATCATCGTCGTTGTCGTCCTTTGGTCCTTTCGTACGGAAATAATGCGCACGAGACTATTTTTTAGTAACATTTTCTGTATTCCCTTTCAAAAAAGCATTTTCTATATGTTATTTCGGGGTCTAGTGCATACCTCTAAACTCAAAGTGAGACGATGAGCCTGGTTGATTGTAAACCAATTTTCGATAAAACAAAGCATGGACAAGTTCCAAAAATGTGGCAGAACCTCCTGAATTAAGTGGCTCACATACACCCATCGTTGTCTCAAAGACTTCCGATCGGCGTGTACGAGTTCCAAATGACTCAAGAAGTCTGTCGGGTGTCCTCGGGAAACCCGAATCATCCACGTTACAATCTTTCCAGGAATTCCCTCATCAAGCATCACAGTATTACAACATTTCATAGATAAGAGAAATCAGAGTAAAAGCGGAAAGGTTACATAACATAGATTGAAACTTAAGTTCAACGGTTACAAACCATAACTATTTAGTACATAAAAGGTTGGGAACTTATTATTACATAAACCATAGATCACACAACAAGTTTTACTTGTCCAAGGTCACACATCAGATTCCTCATCATCACTCTCCTCCACAAGAGTAAAGTAACAATGACCATCAAAAGGATTATCAAAAGGTTCACCTGCAACAGGGGTTAATAAACCCTGAGTACAAAAGTACTCAACAAGACTTAACCGACTATAAAAGAGGTGAAGACTCAGGTATGCAGGCTATAGGGATTCAAGGTAAAGCTTTAACAAGATCAAAGCATTTCTTTTGCATAAAAGCTTACTAAGAGTAAAACCTACTTTCAAGTTTTAACTCAAGATCATCATTTATGACTAACCAAAACTATTATCAAACTTGCATAAGCATACCACATCTTTCTTATACCAAAGATTCACTTATTACTACGATGATGGTACGAGGATTGAGGCTCCATATCCGAGGAAACACGGCGATTCGAATCGATTAAACCCAGCTGGGGATTCAGTACCACACGACATATGTAGAACTTAATCTTGCATATGTCAACCTTTTCTATAGATCCTCCCATACAAGAACGGGTCCAGCGTCACCTGAGAGTACAGTACACCACCATCCTACAGCCAATCTAGATGTTTCCCGGTCATCTCAGATCCGTAAGGTGGGTACACGCTACTCTCGCCATCTTTCCACTCCCAGTACGCGGTTAGCCGTTCTCAAGTATCGGAATAGCTATAGGTAAGGCTTACCAGCGCATGTGGGCTGTACTCAAAGGTCTCAATCACAACAGGCCAACAACGAAACGGTCCTTAATCGACACAGTTGGAGACACTACTTTAAGACTCCATTCTTAAAGCAAGTCCACCGACCGGTCTCAAGTTGAAACATTATTGACCATAAAAATATTCCACAACAGCCCTTCAAACTTTCTCATTTGAAAACCTATCTAATAAGCAGGGCTAAGCATACTAAGCATTTTCATAAAACAAGTATCAAGGTTAATATTGAAATCATCAAGGTAGATAATGCAACAAATAGGATTCACTCAACTCCTATTCACCTAATGCATCATATTAACTCAAGTGATATAAATAACTTTATGAAAATACAAGGATAGGGTTTAATGTCCGGGGCTTGCCTTGACCGGAAGGGAAGTTCGGCAACTCAGCAAAACCCGAAGGATCCACAAACTCGGAAGCAACCCACTGAGGATCAGATTCTTCCAGAGCGTATTCTATACGTAAAAGTGCATATGCATGATTATGATACACTCATGGCATGATAAAGACAGGTTACATGTTCTTGGATGATAACAACAAAATATGATTATCTCGAGTACAATTTACCTTCATGGTAAAGAAACAAACTAATCTTGCTATCAAAGCATGGTCTATTATTAAACCAATTTTATCATCTTTATTAAACAATGTTGTGAAACCATCATACCACAAAGATCATTTATATGAAATAAACCATAACCAGGGAGCATATCATGCTAAGTGACCACTGGTTGTCAATCAACCCAAAATACCACTCAAATCCTAAAAGGATTAATTATTTCTATTTCTTTTATAAGCATTTTAAATAGCTTTATTATTAAACAGATCATACTTTATCAAAAAAAAGAGCTGAAATTATTCCTGAAGCTAGATAACAGTAACACAAGTTTACATATTAAATTTCATGATTTTTGGATATACCCATAAATTATTAAAATTCATGGAAGGTTGATCTATTAATAAACAAAGGCAATTTATATTTATATGAAAGTTACCAGAAAATAAAACCTAACATTTTTCCTGTTCTTTTTATATTCTCTGGAACTTACACAAAATTTTTTATAAATTTTGGATCAACACATAATTTATAGCATAAATTCAAACATCAATCATTTTTAAACAAAAAGAAAAAGAAAAGCAACACTGTGCCTCTGCGGCCCAGGAGCTCGGCCCAAGCTCGCGCGAAACTTGGCCCAGCCGGCCTTCCCCCGCGCGCGCTGACAGATTTGCAGAAAAGCCCTCGGCTTCCTTAGAAACCAACCCGCAGTCCAGACTACTATTCACATGAGCCTACGACTTCACAAACAAACCCCTCCCCTTTCTCATCTTTACAACTGCAAGGTCCCCGATGCACCCGGCCGTCCAGAGTGCGACACCACGCGGCGGCGCGGCTTACGCCGGCCAACTCCGGCCACCCCGAACCAAACGGAGGCGAGCACAAGCACCAGCAAGCAACCCGCAACCGAAAGAGCCAGAAAACCCTAACTCTACTGTTCTAGCGAATTCTGGCCACGAGCGGCGGCGGACATGGCCGCGGCGGTGCTTACGCCGGTGGCTCTAGACTGGTAGAGAAAGAATGGAGAGGTCAGGAAGCATCGGTTTCTCACCCTGGGTGCGTTGACGCAGAAAGAGGGAGCGGAGAACAACCGGGTGATACTCGTCCACGCGATCAGTGACTCCGGCGGCGAGCTCTGACGAAGAAGAAGATGTTCCGGCGACAGCTGTGAAGCAACGGAGAAAAGAGCGAGCCGATGAGCATCACGGGGTCATGCCGAAGCAAAGACAAAAGAAAGAGAAAGCAGAGAGTTGCCCGGATGGGCTGACCACGGTGAGCTTGACCACGGTGGCGCTCTGTCACCGGCGGAGAGGAAAACGAAGAGCTCCGGTGATCTGGTGCGAACGAGGAAAGAAGGGTGGGTTCTGGAGATGCGCAAGGAAGTAACGAAGATATGCCCACGGTGAATTTGGATATGGATCAACCGTGTTGGTGAATTTTAGATTGGAGTGGAAAGCTGTCCGTCGGTGCTCCGGTGGCAATCGGCGTCGGTGAGCGCGAAAGGAAGGGACACGTCGCGCTCCACTTCGCCAGCAGCTGCTTCACCTTGCCACGGACGTGAGCACGTGCTTGGACGAGGTGAAACGGTGGCTCACACGCTGGCAAACGCCGATCAACGCTCGGCTGTCCACCGCCATGAACAGGGCTAGAACTTATCCCCTCCTTCCCCATTTACCCCTTTCTGTCCTTTTGCGAAAATCAACCAAAAGTTGAACTGAAGTCAAATTCTCACCAAAAAGAAACTTGTGTAAAATTTTGTGAGTTACAAAACATCTTTTGGTGGCCAGAGCTAAATCTGAGTGGAAAGTAGCTAATTTGGCCAAACAGTTTTGAAACTTAAAGTCAATCCAAAGAAACCCAAATTTTTGAATTGGGGCAAAATAGAATTTCCAAAATTACTTTTGATTTTGCATAACAACTTGAAAAACTCCCAACATGAAAGTTGTTCAACGTTTTAAGCTCTACAACTTTCATGTTGACCACTTTTCAAAATTCCAAATAGAATTTGAATTGGGGATTCAAATTGGAAAAGGGGACACTTTCTGGAAAACTGTATTTTCAAAATTACTTTGAATTTTGTACTGAAACTTCAAAAACTCAAAACACCAAAATTATACATCTTGACAAGACCTACAACTTTGCTTTTGAACTTAACTTCAAATTTTGCTTAGTTTTGGAATTGCACAAAAAGGGGCAAATCTAGGGTTTTTAAAACTAGGGTTTCCCCCCTAAGCTTCTCGGAAAACTTCCACCCAAGGTTTTTAAAACTCCAACACAAGCATCCATACACAAAATAAGCACACTTTAAATTCCTAAACACATTCATCCAAATTAAACTTATTTTAAGTTAATTCATCAGGGTTTACTTAACAATTAAGTTATGCAATGCTCATGATGACATGTCATGTTTTAGTTCGCTTAACACCAGAGTGTTACAAAAAATTTGGCATGCAATTGGTTTGTTGCTAAAACATTACAATTTCTTCCAATATTTTGGCAAGAATTCTTTTTCTCTCTCGCTGGTAGCAAACCAAGTTCCACTTGCATTGCCAGGATATTGGCTTACACCCACATTTTGGCTTGCCTTGAAATTGGCGTGGCAAAGATTGGTGCTCAACCAATCAAGCTCGACAGCCACGAGGTACGGTGAATGAGCATGCGACTTAGATTTTCGTCCATAGCTGTGTTTACAGTCCAATCTAGATCAGTGTGCAAAATTACAAACTGGTGCCCTGGCCCTAGGGCTCTACTGTGCCTTTAAAAGTTATCACTCCATTCTAAATTGTAAGTCATTTCAAGAATCTTGGAGAGTCAAAGTATCTCAAGTTTAACCAAAATTATAGAAAAAATTACAAAGATTTATGAAATTAGATAAATATAATATGAAAATATAATTAATAAATAACCTAATAATACTTAATTGATATCATAAATATTATTATCCTACCATATAAATTTGGTCAAATTTGAGATAGTTTGACTCTCCAAGATTCTTGGAATGACTTACAATTTAGAATGGAGGGAGTACTAGTTTTTATAAAATATGTTTTTTTTCTTTAAATTAATCAGTACAAACACAAACGCTCACAACGTAACTACGAGAAATTGAACATGGGTAGATAGGTAGGATCCTATCCAACCGAGCTAAGCTCAATTCACAATGTGATCACATTTTGACAAACAAATACTAACAATTAAACTAAAGATGGTCGGTGTGGAGTGTAGACCCTTGTGTGAGCACTAATTTGTAACCCAAACCAAATCAAACAACTTGGCTTGAGCCACTTCTCAGCCAATTTAGGGCCGTTCGGTTTTTTAAGATTGCACGAGGAACAATTCTAGCTCCTCAAGATCAGTACAAATTATTGAATAATTTTCACTAGGGAATTATTCCAGAGCCCTATTCCAAATCCACTTAACAAAACCTTTAATGTTATCAATGGACCTATCGTGTCACACACCAAAACTATATTTTCTTCAACTCATTCTCCCATGACCATCTTCCTCGAGTTCACCAATGTTAGGCTATAAAAAAGAAGAGTTCACCCATGTTCCTTCAACCTTCCTCTCCCCCCTTCCAAATTGATAAAAAAAAATTGGCTACGGACCACGCTTGTTGTGAATCAATAGGTTCTTCGTTTCTCCCCCACCTTCCCCTCCACCTGTTGTGAGGTTTGGCTCCCACTAGAATCTTTGGTTTGGTTTACAGTTTTAGATGCTGTCTCTAACATGGCAAATTTATATAGAGATAAGAAGAGATATTAGGAAGCTGCTGAAGATACTCTTGTGCTGACAACAACCCAGCCAAGTTGGGGTTTCCTATAGTAACTCTAACAGTTTTGCAAATTTTGTTCGATAAATGTTGTTATTTGTCAACTCCTAAAACGATATGAGGAGGGAACAAAAAGGGCATCTACAAGTGTTTGACAATTTTGACTTGGCAAAAAAGAAAAAAATCTACTGGTTTCGGAGATGAACGAAGAAACGTCAGGTTGTCAACTTGCTATAAAAGAGCGCGCATGCAGAATGCCAAGCCTATTCAGGCGTGCATAAATGCCAAGAAAAGAGAATTTGCCAACTTGCTATAAATGCCGAACTCAATTGCCAAACTGTTGGATATGAGATTTTGATAGTTTTTATAAAAAAACAAGAATACCAAACCTATTTGTAAAACCTGGAGTTGCTCTAATCATTCGTTACCACTGTTTGGAATTCCCACTGTTTCTCAGACAACAGTCTCCCGATGCGTTCCTGCCGCATTCTGGGCCGCTGAAGCGAGCGTTGGGCCTCCTCTTCCTCTACTCTGCTGGGCCTTCGGTCGCTGAAGGATTACGAACGGTACGAACCGTGACAGAAATGGCCAGTCTGACGCGACTGTTTCCGTTCCTCAGAACCTTCTAGACGCGGACCGAAGAGAACCTGGCCACCAGCCGCAGCATCTGTGCGCCAAGGCGAGGTAGGCAGGCTCGGGTTCTAGGGGCGGCGGCCTTGCTCGCCCGGTATGGACCAGAGGAAGGCCATCTTCCGCGCGAAGCTCCGCGAGACCAAGGAGAAGCAGCAGCAGCGGCGCATCGACCCCGCGCTCGTCAGGTGCCTCCTTCGACTCTCTGTCTCGATCCGTGCCTTCGATTTGTCTCTCGATTATCTGTCGGAAATCCTGCCGCTAGGTTCGTTCAGTGGCTGGGGATGCTGCTGTGCCTGTACAGGGTAGTAACCCTAGGGCATTAAGATGAACAGGCGGCGCGAATTCTGGCTAGTCGTGTGCAGTTATCTACTTCCGGATTACAGTATGGCTCTTGGTTCGCTGAATTAATGCTTGGCACTATCATGGTTGGGACTCTTACATTGCGTGGATTACATCCTGATTTTTTTTTGTTCGAGTGGATTCCAGTATCCTGCATGTGTGCATCATTTAGTTATTCTGCACAGGCTGTCATAGATCTTGAGAGCATAGATGTAAGACCACAGGTAGTCGCCCTGAGTTTTAACTATGAACTGTAAATGTGTTTCAGATTGCACTCTGCAGTGCTGAGAGAATCAGGATCTTAGTTAATATATACTACTGTCACTATGGACTATGAGACATCAAATTGACATCTTAAATTTTCATAATCTTGTGCAGGTATAACGAATTTGATCAGCCTATATGCAGAGTTTGCAATATTACGCTAAAGTCTGAAGCACTTTGGCCTGCACACCAAGTGTCACGGAAGCATCATGAGGTAAGAAAGCTTTGTCTGTGTTAATTGATTTACACTTTTGAGTTGGTGTTTACGGCTGCTTGTTGAAAAAAACCACCTGACACAATACATTGCTGTGCAATCTTATCGTATATAAAATAAGTCTTGTCCTTACTTCATTTTAAAAAAGATTAGACAAATCACTATGTAATGAAACCATACATGGTTGTTTCCGCTGCTTGTTTTGCTAGTTCCATCTGAAACTGAATGGTGTTAGATAAATATATATTTGATGCTTTTGTTGTTATGATTATTTTTGTCTGTTCGATCCAAAACACCTCAAGCATTTTTGGAAACCATTATATCCCCCTCCCCCCATGCGCACGCCCCCATCCCTCAATTTTTTAGTTTCTGCTTACTACTAGATAACATACATTTGATCAGAGCCTCATGCACATGATTTCTGTGATGACATAATTAATTAAATATACTTTAATTGCTCCAAGAATAGGCTTATGGTTTATGAAATCATGTTGATATACTGCATTCAAAGTGTATTTGCTTTTGAAGTTGAAGTTTTTTTTTTTTACTTCTGAACTGAGCTTGTATTCTGATTACAGGCAAAAGCAGCAGCCGCCGCCGCCGCTAAGGCTGCAACAAGTGCAGGATCTAGAGGCAACAGTGCCAAGCAAGAGCAACCATTGGAGTCTCAGAAACAAAAATCTTCCACACTACCTACCAATTTTTTTGATAATCAGGGAACTAAAAGGCAAAGTGATGGTGAATACCTAATGACCTCCCTTGCTCCAAATAGTGTAAAATCAACTGGGTCTGTAGTATTGCTCTAGAGGCATTTGCATATATTATCATTATCATGGAAATAAACATGTCTTATTTTGCTTTTGAGCTTACATTTCTCCTCCTTTTGTTCTGCCATTTGTCCTTCCATTATTTTTTGTTGTAACCTCTATGTACACTTGCTCAGACACCATGTTAAAATAAAAACTCGACTTGTGGGGGGGAAAGATTGCCCCCACGGCATTGCTCTCAGATGCCATGTTTCTGTAGAGTTGTGCATCATAACCTATTCACTTTTATTTTAAAATGAACCATCTGTATAAAATTCTCATTTTCTTCTCTTATTTAAATCTAATGTCCTTCCTAGCTGTACATGCTAAATCATTAAACCTATCAGTCTGCCACTTCGTTAACTGTTAAATGAAACATGGTGTAGGATTTTAATACATCATGAAGTTGTTTTAGAATGTTTTACCTACAATGTGTAAGTATAATGTTTTAGTTATTCTGTTTTCAGTACATTTGCCATATCGATGTCTAATATAATTTTAGATGTGTTTTCTGTATAGCTTTCTACCTGTAGCAATATGGTACAGTAAAAAGTAAAATGGATTGTTTCTAAAAAAAGTAAAATGGCTATTTGTTAGCGCCCCTAGTAATCTCAACAGTTTTTGTGAACATCAGTGCCCTGATATAATAACTTTGATTTCTAGATGCTGGTTCTGAGGGAAGGTCTGTGCGCCGAGAAGTTGCTGTTGTTCAACCGAAGACCATAGAACCAAGTACTGGTAAATCATCTGTTAGGATGGATCAAATGTCAAAGAAAGGGAGTCAAGGCAATACCAGTGTCAAAGGAACCCTTCCAGCGAATTTTTTTGACTATGGAGAAGAAGATGAAGCTCCAGCTCCAGTTCCAAAAGAGCTTAGTACATCTCAAACTGTTGCTGGTTCCATTCACACGAAGGTGAAAGGCGTCCCTGATGGCTTCTTTGATCACAACAAAACTGGCAGTGGCATGCAACCCAATGAACCAAGTTCAGAAACTGCTCAAATAAAAGGATCCTTGCCTGAAGGTTTCTTTGATAACAAAGATGCAGATCTCCGTGCACGTGGTATCCAACCTCAAAAAGTTGACATGAAGTAAGTTTTAGTGTCCATCTCTTGCCAGGATTATGTTCAGAATTCATGCATAACCATTTTTACTAGACCTACCTGTTTGTCATGTATTGTCCTCTTCATTTGGCAATTTTACATTCTGTTGTCATGACTCTGCAGTCACTAGTTAGGATTGACAGATTATACGTTGGAGTCTGGATAGTATTTTATGACCATTTTATTGTCATTTCCATGCCCATTTTGTGTTTTTGCATCTGTCAGTAAAATATTATCTGCTGTCTGTACACTGCCATTATCATGTCAATTCATTAAAAATCTTTTGCAGTGATGCATACAAAGAATTCGAGAAGGAAATTCAGGAGGATTTGCAGGAAGTTGATGACCGCCTTGAAGAAGAGGAGGTTAGTCAAATTTATATCTACATTATATTCTAACAGTGAAAAAGATATTTACCTACCATTATCAATGTTAGTTTCAGACTGCTGATACGAGCAAACTTTTCCTTTTTGCTGTAGATTGATGCTGCTGCTGAGAGGGAGGAGTACTTGACTCTAGAGCAACAGTAATATACTTCTCCACATCCTGTTAGATTTTGAAAAACATGTGTACCAAAGTGAAGGTTTTTACCGTGGCCATCCTTTTATTTTTTCTACACAGGGAGTACAGGCAGCAAGTTGATATGTTGAAGAAACAGCTAGTAGAGTCAAAAGCCACCCGTACTGCTAAATTAAATAGCAAACCTATCGGTATGGATGCTGAGTCCAGCAGCAGCGAATCATCAAGCGATGAGGAGGATGACAACACAGATTTTGCTGTTGATTGGAGAGCACAGCATTTGAAATGATGGAAACATTTTGCAACTGGTATGAACTACCGTGGAAAGTCAGAACCTTTAGCATCCTGCCATTGTCGAGAATTCTAGCCCAGTTCTTCAGTTTTTTTACATGAAGAAAACACTGTAGTTTTGCATCTTTCGTCTCCCACAGTAGTAACCACTTCCCATCATTCTGTGTAGCACCCATTGGCAACTTTGTATACACCGGAGTTCTGAGTCTTCTGACTACCTCAACCAGGCTGCGAATCCCTTGACTGATTGAACCTTGTTGGTTGTAGCACATTCTGACCAACGGTTTAACTTGTTCCAAGAAATTTTACACGTTGCTTCCGATTTTGTACAATAGGAACACATGTTAAGCAAGTTATCTGCCTCTAGATCACGATACCGTCAAAGATTTGCTCGTGCATTTCAATCTTTGCTGTCGTCACAACGATATCTGACAATTTCAATTGGTTGATTGTTGGATGGTTGAAGGGACGCCTCCGCCTGTGCAGATTGACCTCCCTGTCCATGCTTCAACGCTTGTGTCTATCCAATAATGTTTCTTTCTCTTGGCGATGACTGACCATGTTTCTTTGTCTGAGCGATGACTGACCATGTTTCTTTCTCTAAGTGATTACTGACCAAGAGTGATGACTGACCAAGAGTGATGACTGACCATGTTTCTTTCTGATTGATGACTGACCAAGTGACGGTGGCCTTGTTTTTGAAAGAGAAAAAAATTGTACTTTGGCGGGTAAGGATGTACTCCCTCCGTCCCTTTTTTAATTGTCGCTTGCGCTTTCCGAAAAACAACTGCCGGCAATTATATATTAAAAAATATTAATATTTATAATACATAATTAGTATAATTAGAAAGATCTTTGAATCTAGTTTTTTAACAAATTTATTTAAAAATACAAATGTTGTACGTATTTTCTACAAATCGAATCAAACTTGTGGCACGCACACCAACGACGACAATTAAAAAGAGACAGAGGGAGTAAGCAGGGACGGAGCAAGAAAATACAATTGATGATGATGATGATGATGATGATGATAGCTAAGTACTTATAGATGAGTTGTTAAATGAGGTAAATTTATAGTAAGAGAGTTAACGTTTGCATAGGGAGTGTTAGGGCACTCACAATGCAAGACTTTATCGTAGAGTCCAAAACAATTAATTACATATTATTTATGGTATTTTGCTGATGTGGCAGCATATTTATTGAAGAAAAAAGTAGAAAAAATAAGACACCAAGTCTTATTTAGACTCTAACTCCACATTGTTCGAGGTAATAAATAACTTTAGACTCTATGATAGAGTCTGCATTGTGAGTGCCCCCCCTCCCTCCGCCCCCTACGCCTATAACAAATATTATGTTATTGTTTTTCTTCTTTTGGTCATTATTTTGATCTAATACATATATAGACATAACAGTCTGAGTTTCAAATCAAAACTAAAATAAATAAGGGAAAAATAAATGAATTGACGCATTGATTTAGAACTATTAATTGGGCACTAGCTTGCGTCCTGTTGCAATTGCAAGGCGCCCACGCGGCTACCAAGCAAGCTCATGTCTGAAACTGATCAGGTTCAGTTGCGACTACATTTCTCTTCTCTTCTTTTACTTCCATATTAGCATCCAACCCACTACACCCTGCTATTATTATACTTGCTCTTGCTCTAAGGTATCTGTGTCTTCTACATCTATATTCTATTTTGGGAAAAAAAACATAAAGTTAATTTAGTGGCAGATTGCGGATCGGCGGTTGACTGTTCATACACACATACAACAGAGTAACAGAGATCAACAACTGTTGAGCCAAACGGGAGTTTGGTTTGTCAATTGGGAACATGCCGTTTGACGTCTCATGAGGCATTTGAGAAATTAAATGGCAAATGATAACGGATAAGCTGTCAATGACAGGCCATTATACAAAACGATAATTGTTGGAACTTTCAACTCAAATGACATAGGAAAACTAGGTCGAAACTGTTTTTCTTTCTTGTCAGGTTTGTCATCTGCTTATTGTATTTGGACCGCTGTTGGTTGCATGATTTTTTATGCGATTCTTGACAGACCGATAACTAGCTGCAACATATGAAATATGGAGTAAAGAAACACGTTAATCCGGTCAATTCATTGGGTGCGTGCGCTCCTGAAAAATTACGTCGGGAGACGCCACCTGCCTAAACAATCCATAGAACTCATCTAGAAAGCATAGTAAATAATCCACGGATGGTACTGGAAACAGTATCATCTTATTTTTAATCATGCAATCGCAAATGAAAATGAAGGTCTGAACTAGTACAAGAGTATTCGATCACAACATGTTTTGGTGTTTGTAGGATTTCGCAATCATAGACGAGTGCTTGTAGCCAATTATAATCAGAATAAATTCTCTGAAACTGACAGTGATGAAGATGTCAATACCTAATATTTGTGATTCACACAAATCCAAGATACGTACACGAAACTAGAAAACAACATTTGGTCCAGCCTTTTTTGTTTCAAGAACACGGCTCTTCATTGTACTAGCTTGCATCTAGCGAGTCACACAGCTACTAGGTGCTACAGCACCAGAATTATTTTTCGCACAAATGATAATAATCAGGTCTTATATAAAGCGAATAAACATTGTGAATTCTAATTTCAATTTTCTAGCGCTTAAGGAGATAACTTGTAGCTCTATATAATAGACATATACCAGTTTGGGTAATCTTGATAGAAAGCCGATTGCAAAAGGTACATAGCTGAAAAATGATGCACAAGACTTTTATCAAAAGGAAGCAGGGCACTAGATAGCCAATTGACAACAATAGTTTCTCAGGCGACAAATCAAAGACACAGACCAATAATGCCTGGAGGGGTACTGTATGAAGATGGTACCAAGGTCCCATTATCTTGCAGAAACAGTTCAATCAAAAGTTTCAATCATTTAAAGTTTACAATAGTACCAGTTGTCGAAGGAAAAAAAAAAAACATCGCTGGGGAACCATGTCCAATAAAAATCTTTCCCCTGTGCCATGTTTGGCTCAGGAGGAATCAGGAATGCAATGGCGAAGGCCAACTTGTTTGGAGTAAACAAGAACAGTGCGGTGATGCCTCTCCCAGATGGCCAGATTACATTACATCACCATCAGTAACATGCCAAGCTAGAGAGTTGCAGCTGCTAGCTCTTCAGTTCCTTTCACAAAAAGAAAAGATCTAGCCAGTTTCTTCTTACGAATATTTTTTAACTCCAGTTTTTTGCTCTTTGCATAAATCCTCTGACGTTAAACGCTTGCATCGTTAAAAAAAAAACTGCCTTAAATGTGTATCATAATTCATTTCCATGGACCACATGGGTCTGAATTTTTTCCTTTTTTTTTTCTCCCCTTTTTTCATATTACTCAGAAGGGTTTACCAACCAGTAACTGAAACCTATACAGCTCCACAAAGATTCTGCAGATCAGACTGCATACATGATACATCTGCTGAGCTGCACACAGAATCTAGAGAAACAAGGCTGTAGCAGTCAGATAACTCCATAACAGTCTGAAAGCAAGCATGTAGCAGTACTGCAGTAGTATCAGTGAAGTGTTGTAGTCCCGGGCAAAATTCTAGGCCTTGTTTTACTTCCACCAAAAGACCCAAAATTTTTCAAGATTCTCCGTCACATCGAATCTTTAAACGCATGCATAAAGTATTAAATATAGACGAAAATAAAAACTAATTGCACAGTTTGGTCGAAATTGACGAGACAAATCTTTTGAGTCTAGTTAGACAATAATTACCACGAACAAACGAAAGTGCTACAGTGTCGCGAAATTTTTTCCTTCATGAACTAAACAAGGCCTAAACTAGCAACAGAAGTTCTTTCAGAGCAGACCAGTGCAGAATGACAAAAAACGTTGACTTGAGGAGATCATATCTTTTTCTGCAGGAGAATCCTGACAGCTGGTGAACTAAATTCAAGTTGGTTCAGACAGCACTGAAAGCTCAACACAGTCTGCACACCACAACCTTGCCAAATGATTAGGCCCGTGGTATTCCAGAAATAACCTGGGAAAAAAATATCCTCAAATGTTCTGCAGAATGAACAAAGAATCTGACAATTTTGTAGTTGTTGTCTAATAATTGCAGAAAATAAATATTCTTGTGCTCACAGAAATGAGTTTTCAGATGTAAACCGTATTCAATGCATTTTGTATTAATAGTTTAATATAATTTCAGCTAAGTACAAACAAACTCCAAATCAGAAGTCAAGTGCACTTCATTGTTCATTGACATACCTGCAGTACAATTTTGCATTTTTGATTTCTTCAGTGCTCATATGTAAGTGTTCTGTACCCCTATATACACACTGAACACCAGCACAAGAAGCATAAACCACAGCGAAGATAGTTATACTGATTATCAATCCTCATTCTTTTTAATTCCATGAAAAAAAAATGATCTTTCAAGCAAGCCCAAAGAAGCTGGTAGAGGCCCCAAAACTGCCAATCAGGCAAACTTGCTCATTCAGCGAGAGGATCAGAACTCACGAAGCTTGCAACAACATCCATGGAATTACGCAAACCTTCTGAAACATCCGCAACTGCTGGTCTTGAGCTCTCCTCCCAGCAGCCTCCTACCTCCGAGTTGCCATTGAAGCACAGAGCTGGATCAGCACACGCCACAGAGCCCACACTGCACGGCCTCTGAAACGGGAACACGCCGACCTCTGCGTCGATCTTGCCCCGGACATCGAGCAGGAGGCTCCTGAGCCTCGCCACCTCCGCCTCCAGAGCTGCATGGCCCTGCAGCCGCCTCAGGAGCTGCTGATTGGCTGCACGGAGCTTCTTGACCTCCTCTTCGAGGAAGGCGGCGTGCGCCTTCTTCTTCTCCCGGTACTTGCGCACGGCTTCCCTGTTCCCGAGAGGTTTCCGCGGCTTGGCCGAGTCCTCCTCCTCCCTGGCGTCGTCGTCGTCCTCCCCGCCGCTGCCGAGGACCTGGGTGTGCGTGTGCAGGCACGTGTGGGTGTGCATGGCGGCCGAGGGGCCGGGAGGGTTGCAGCTGTGCGTGTGGGTGCAGGTCGTCGTCGTGGCGCTGCTGAAGAACTCGTCGAAGCTGTCAGGCATCTCCGGGTGGGAGAAGAGCAATTGGCAGGGGAGGTCAGCTCCGTCGTCCATTGTGGCAGAGAATGTGCTTCCCGAGAACAAATTTCTCCTCTCCTGTGGCTGTGGTCAATGGACAAGTTGCACAAGAAAGATGCCCGGAGGGAGAGGAAGGAATCAAGAACTTGTTCAAAGGATGCTCCTTGAAGCTTCAATAAGAGCTGAATTTCTGAGCAGCGATTGCTGGCTGTGGCTGGGGGCAAACTGGCGGATCACAGATGAAACTAACTTGCAGGTGCAGGGCAGGGCAGGGCAGCAGACCTCACCACTGAACAACAGTAGAACCCGGGAGCATGCACTCGAGAACGGACAGGACAGCAAGCAAACTCCTGCAAGAGATGGCGAGCTGCCGGCCGAATTGGGTGAAAGACAAATTCACAAGATGGTAGAGGTTGGAAGAGTGAGCTGAGGACTGCTGGAAACCACCCGTCCCAGGCGGTATCGGTAAACAAACTAGCCGGAAAAGCAGGATTCCGGCATCAGAACCTCGGGGGGAGACGATATGGAATCGACGGTAGGGCAGGCGACAGGTCTCTCTCGCTCCCTCACCGCCGCCGAGCTAGCTACCTCTGCCTCTAGCGGGGAGAAAACCAACTTTTTAGTTTCTACCTCCCCTTTTCGCCTTTTCTCTCGGCTCCTTTCTTTCTTTCTCGTCTCGTCTCGCCACCGATCTTTTTGTTTGGTGACGTCCGATCCAGTGCTTTGCGTTTTAGCGGCGATTGGAGGAGGGGAGAATCGTGGAAAGGGAGGTGTGGAGGAGGAGGAGGAGGAGGACGTGATTGGATGAGTTGTGGGGGTGGAGGAGACGGACGGAGGGAGAGGCGACGGACGATGATCCCCTGTTCTTGCCACTGCTGGACGAAGGTTTTTGTTCGCTCGTAGATGATCGAATCTTTTCGCTTGCGGTGGCCTGCCACTTGGCCAGGTTTTTGTCATTCAGTTAGACTTTTTTGCCCACTCCTTAAGGTAAGATATTGTTGCCTAGTTGACTATTCGCATCAATATTTTTTTTTTTGAAAGATCATCATCATCATGTATTTATTTATTTATAAATATATGCACAAGCAGCAAAGGGTTGGTAAGGTCGCTGCATTATTAGAACTGCAATAATATATAAAGAAGCAGTATATATGGAGATAACAAGGAGAACTTGATCTTTAGTTGCATAAAACTTCAGCATCCAGGTGGAATTTAATACCTCGGTTTAACTCACAAATTGGGCTCGTTGCATTCAGGGTCGCATCCAATGTGCCCAAGATTATGTTGCCCGACCATCCACCCTATTCCTAAACAGAAGAATATTGTCCTCTTCTACAACCTCGTGTCCAACAGTTTTTCTCTACTTCTCCGATCTTCACTCTAATTACCATTTTCATGTATGCAGGTTAGTGATCAGAGTTACATTTCTTCTTACACGTTCCTTAGGTCTGAACACACGTTACCATTGCAGCGGCGCCATGCTTGGCGGTGCGGCCGGCGCCGCGAGCAGCGAACCCCCTCACCCCCGCCGCCGACGAAGCCTCCCTCGCTGTTCCCTGCCCCGTGCGCCCATACGGCCACTCGTCTCCTGCGGCTACTTCGTTTCTCTGTTCGAAAGTTTTGTGCTTTGTGCATAGGTCTGACAAACTTAGCTAAAACTTTCAGGTGGTGTAAAATACCTACTCCAAACAGGGATGCGAGGAGCATGAGTGGCAAACAGAAATCAACATGCAAACAAGAACGGAAGGAGAAATTAGGACCAAGTAGCAGCTACTTCACTGAATCCAGCGAGTCCATCAGTACAGATATCTCCCAGGGAAGGAGCTGGATAGCTACTGCTATTTGCTAAGCGTTTATCTCCACGATAAGGGCGCAGCCCGCAGGCCTGGGACTGTACATGGCTTAACTTACAGTTCTAAGCTAGTTTGACAAAGCTAATAATTAGATAAACAATATTAAGGCACGCTTAGGCACCAATACTGCTGAAGATTAAAGGTATCCATTGGATCAAAGATCAACTCTTCATGTGAAGTCGGAGAACCGGTGAAAGTCTTACGCTTCGCCAGGTGATACACGCCTGTGCCATGGATGCAGAAGCTTGGCGTCCCAGGTTCAAGAAGAAAGAGAAGGACATCAACACAGCTTGGTGTATTTTTCTACAGTCGATTCTAAACCAGCTTACCTAGACTAGCATGTTTATACTTGTAAAGTCTCCCTTACAAAAACTTTCTCGTAATCCTTTGTGACATTGAGTCACCCTTCAATAAAACCAGGTGGGAAAATCCCCCCCCCTGATTGCTCAAAAAAAAAAAAAATCAGTTCCCACCTCTCAGTAGATGAAATGAAACGGGTTCAGGTAGCTTGCCGCGCGCCTAACAGGGACAATGACAAGGATGTGCCTCCAGTGTCCGGGCACTTCGGACAAGTTTATTTTGATGCGTTCATTCAGTGGATAATGAAATAAACTTGACCAGCACTTCTCTTTAAAAGAAAAGGAGAACTTGTCCAGCACCAGTAGCAGAGCAATCTCCAAAACAATTAGTATTACCAGCCACGGCAGGAGACATGACCGTCCTAACAACTGGTTCACTTTTGTTGCTTAAAGAAATATATGCGTTCTCGAAAAAAACTGGTTCACTTTTGCTACATGCCCTGCTCCCTCATCTGCAAGTCTGAACACCAGACCTGAAATGAATAGAACCAGCGGCAGCTACTGAACATTTAGCCAGCAGATTCCAGATTGCAATGGTATAAAGTGGAACTGAAAGAGACTCAGAATGCGACACCAGAATACAGGTGCTGAACGATGGTTAGGTATGCTACTCTGAGCTTTCAGCGTCTAGCTGTTTGACCAAACCACATTTCTTCCCAGTAGCCTAATGCCAATCATGCAACTGAGCAACCTGCAGTTCCCTCCACATTTTCGCATCCGGGCTTGGGACCGGCAAAGGCAGTGTTAAACCGCAAACAAACAAACAAACAAAACAATCAAGGAAACACAAATAATAGCCAGGAAAAAAAATCATGTTTTCAGACATTATTTGAAAAAATTTAAACAAATCATGCCACCGGTTTGTGCGCCAAACAAAGTAGCTATTCTTTCAGCATATAAACAAGGCATAGCTTATGAATGAGCATTGAGCACATGTGTTATGACAAGTTAATCGTGCAAAACAACAAACAAGGAAGGAAGACCCTTTGAAAAAAACCAACAAAACATTTAGTGGGAACAATCAATAAGTCAAAAATCAACAATCAACAAGTAAATAAACCTAGTTCAAATATGTGGAGTTTGCATCTAGTAGTTTATTTAGTCTCAGGACTCCGAACATTCAACGTGTGCCAATTGTAAAACATCACATGCTTCCAGTTAATCTTGTCCAATAAAGTCAAAGTGCACAACCAAAAAAACAGCCAGCACGCGTGCAATCTTACAGTTGAGATATCCGACCGCTGATAGGGAAACACAGGTGCCAGCTCAAGTTCACTAGTAGAAGTACCAAGTTTTCTCCCAAATTCCATATATTATTATTTGATAACCAGAAATCCAAGTAAAAAATATGGTTTCTTTGGCTAATAATTTGATTAAACTGATATTCTTCATTTTAGCATCCCCATTTCTCAGCTGTCAGCTCCAATAAATGCAGATACTACACAAACATGGTACATTAGATGTTACGATACTATTGCCATGGCCTATGTTGCTTGTACCACTTTGCAAGGCAGGCAGTTGGGTTTCCAACCTAACCAAATCAAACCAATCCTAGTGCGAAGTTAAACTAACTACTAAACCACCACATAACAAGATGAACCATACTAATTTGGAGATTCTACACAAACAGAACCAATTCCAGCCTAGCTTGCATTCAAGTTGACCAAACACCAACATGTACAGGTGACAAATGGAACCAACCAGTTCACTAATCATTTAAGGTCAAGAAACCCAATCGTAATGAATTTAGGCAAGCACTGAAGCTTCCACCGAGTTTTTGTTGCTACACTCCAATCCTAAAGATCTTCCACTTCAAACACTGCATATCAATGCAACAGCCTGAATAATCTGAACCAGGATGACTCAACTTCAACCCAAACTTGTGAAACCGAATGTGAAATTGAAAATCCATGTATGTAAGCTGCTAGTCCATGACAGAAATGGCCAAACAGCAAGCAAACAGAAGACTCCAGTTCCATCCAAAGTACAGAGAAGCTTGCACTGCGTCACCAAGATGGGCATATAAGCTGGCATAGTCAAGAGCAACCAAACAAGTTTGTTCAGACAGATTTTCTTTGGGAGGAACAAAAGGAGCAACATCCTTTCTCGGTTTTGATCCACAGCAGATGCACCAGATGGAAGCCCAAAGTGAGGAAATTGCAGAACGAAGTTCAAAAAAAGGGAGGACCAATGTCACAAACAGCAGATTGGATCTGCATAAAATAGAGATAAAGGCATAAAGGATGCAGTAAAGGAAGTGCTCTGTTCGTTCCAGGCAATCAACCTCATGATAACAAACAAAACTAAATAACAGTATCACATGAGATCTCTCTTCTATTCCAGTTATTACAGCTCAAAAAAGAGTATAGTTAGTAAGTTGAATTTGCTCACAATAAGACCTAAATAAATTACTAAAAGGAACTGTACAATATGACGAATTTAATAACAAATACCTGAACTGGGGGTTATACCAAAGGAAGTAAAATCGAAAGCAAACCAGGAACTAAAAGGAGTATAGTTAGTTAGTAAGTTGCCTTTGCTCATAATAATAATATATAATATATAATATATAATATATATAATACTTATATGCTTACTAAAAAGAACTGTGCAATATGACAAATTTAATAACGAATGCACTTACTGAACGAGTAGGTGGACTAGGGGTTATACCAAAGTTAGTAAAATCAGAAGCAAACTAGGAACTAGATTAAACATTAGTAGAGATCCTAATGGAGAGATTGGGAATTTGAGACATAAGAATATGATGACCACATATTCTCAAGTAAAATATCCTACTAGGAACCAATTGTTTCCAGAATCAGAATAATTTTGCTCAATGAAGGTATGCATGTCAAGCAAGAGTTCTTACTGGAAATCAACACAAATAGTGGACCTGCACCATCAGTTGAGGCATGTGGGTTAAGGGCAGCTTCAAAATAAAGTTTATGCAAAGGATTATTTATCACTGGAAGGAAGACTCCATAGGTGGAAACGTCTAGAACTCAGAAGGCCTAACCATCCCATCCACACCTTAGCTCCAACTGCGGGAATCCAACCAAACATCCATCAACTTAAATCAGACAACTGGATCCAAAATAAAGGACCAGTATGAGCAAAGAGTATTAGGTGTCAACTCTGGTTAGATGGAAGAATATTGTAAGGTGTGCCCCATCACTCCTAACATCCAAGATTCCAAGCATTAACGCTCTCAAAGAACTGGAAACCAAGAAAACCACCAATCCAAATCAAACAAGTGAACTGGAAAGTGATGTGCAGTCAATAATCATAATAGTAGTTGGCGCAAACTCTGGGCAGAGCATTGTCTTGGTTGTGATCATGTGAATCATCTAACTAGCGCAGAGCATCCAAACAGCAGGTCAGTCCGGAAGTTCCCTGGTCAGTGCAGAAGTGAAGGTAGCAGAGTTCGAAGGACAGGCACATATTACGATCAGGATCAGATTGAACTTGCAAATTTGTAAGTGCAGAATCTACATTTACCAAAGAGCCCATCTACGATTCCTGTCTATTTTGGTTCAGGGATAGGCTTCAAAAACTTTCAAATCCAAGGCGGAACAAATGGCCAGTGGAACAGGGATGGGCTTTGGAGACAGCAACTATGGTTGGAAATTCTATCTCAGCTTCTGTGTGTCACATCTGCAGAAACTTGAAAGAGTTACTGGTTGAAGGAAGTAACTGGATAGGACTGTTGATAGAAATGAAGAATTAGAAGCCTCCTTGTAATTTAGATTGTTGCAGCACAAAAGGAATTCCTAGGCATCCTACCATCCTTTTAAAGTTTAAGTGGCTGGAAATATAATCAAAACAGATGAACACAATTGCAGACCAAATAAACAAAAGTGAGAAGTGAAAGGTCAAGTGTCACAATTTTTTTCCCAATTTGTTATCTCCAATTGAGGAAAGTCCACCTCCAATGTCCTCCTGCATCTCTAAAGGACACGAACACACACCACAACCAATTTGAGCTATATACAGTACCGAATAAATCCAGGGTCTCAAACCTTGTTTTACTATCAGTGATATCCATGGAGAGCCAGAATGTTATCCAACCATTTAGATCTGAAATCACTGAGAACAAGTGACGAAACTAACAAAACCGGAATGATCGTGCTCTAGACTCTGACCTGCCCCCAGTTTCAAATTTCAGTTCTTTGCTACAGGAATTTCCAATTGCCAAACTCATCCTGCAACCACATGTAAAAGCGAGCACAAAAACATATAAAGCCAGACAAAGCATCCACAGATAGAAATCCCAAACCAAACATTTTGACTGTTGGACTACCAATTACTACTTCAGCTAATTGATCTGTGAAACACAGAAATGCCAGCAGCACAAGAATTAAAGTTTCGGTCAAAGCATAGCATGATAAAGCAGAAACAAGTTTGATTAAATGAAAGCTGTAGTGCTGTAGTTCTACCCATCTCTGCTTGAATCTCCCAAGTCCCAAACATGCCCAGTACCTTCTACCACTGCAGATGGAATTAGAAGTATCCGGATTTTAACTCAATAGAAGTATCATGATTCATAGCATTTTGTAAATTTGATAAGGTTAGAAGTACTCCCAACACATATTCCACGTGACAAGCCCATGCAAAAAATATCAGAAGACTTGCAACAACGACCCCGATCATTATCTACTTTGAGGTAGAAGACACTGAACAAACACAATGAGAGTTGAGAGTTCAAGGTTGTAGGTTTGAGTATATGAAGAGACTGGTTCCTTTTGTGCCCGTGCAAGCATCACCTAGAGATCTGCAATCAGCGAGACCACCCCCTCTCGTGAGTATCTATTTGATAGTGAGATGAGAACACTAAAACAGCATGAACATTCATCAAATAATGTGGGGATAGGATAGCCTGATCAATCGCCGACAATTTCAGATGCAATTCCTATCTCTGTGGCGATGCCTCCCAAAACTGCAGTTTTAGTATCGAAGCATCAAAGGTAGCCTACGAGAAAATTCAGTTTTCAAAGAACATCGACAGGAGAGGACTGTTATTGAACAAACACAGGGAATCTGGACAGTTCAGAACTTCCTATTGCTCATGCAGAAGCAGAATCAAACTCAGGCTCCAATCCATCCATATCATCCAGGAGAAAACCACCAGCCCAAATGGATAAGAAACAAGGAATTTAAGAGTATCAATAGAAAGTGAGAGGTAGATATATCCAAACAGATCTTCTCCAGATGCTATGAACTCTGAGTCCAGTCAGATCTTCAATCTACCTCCAAACCACCACCTTAGTTGCCTCTGCAAATCCAGCTAACAGAGTTTTTCCAATTATGGACAATGAAGCTTCTAATTAGTCTGGTGGCAATCTTCACACCACCATATGATTGACATCAAAATAGCCATATATGTATAACAAAATAAAAAACAACGAACATAAGCAAACCTCCACCCTTCAACTAATCTCTCCATAACCAGCAAGGACCTTTCCTTTTGCATCTAGGAGGACAAACTGTTTTCCAAAACTGCAGATTTACTAATGAAGGTCAAAGGCAGCCTATGAGGAAGGTCAATTTTCAAAGAACATTGGCAAGGGTGAGAGGACGGTTGGTGAACAAACACAGGGAACCCTGGACAGTTCCGAACTTCTGACTGCACAAGCAGAAGCAGGATCGAACTCGCCTCCAACCCATCCTTCCATATAATCGAGTTGCTGACTCGCCTCCTCAAACTGCTGGACAAAACCACCAGCCCCAATATAAGAAAAGAATTGCAACGGACACAAATTTAAGAGTATGATGATGAATCAATAGAAGAACAATAGGTAGATATATCCAAACGATCTTCTCCCGATGCTAGGAAATCCAGTCCAGTCAACGCCTCAATCTACCTCCAAAACATCACCTCTGTTGCCTCTGCAGATCCAGCTAACAACATTTTTCCAATCAAGCTTCTAATCTAATTAGTCCGGTGGCAATCTTCACACCACCATGATGACAACAAAACAGCCATATACCAAATAAAAAACGAGGACTGAACCATAAGCAAACCTCCACCCATCAACTGATCTCTCCATAACCAGCAAGGACACTTCCTTATCTGCATCTTCTCTAAAGTAAATGGAGGACAAACACCCAAAAGGCCACAACCGAGATCAGCCGTTAAAATAAGAATGGACCAAAGGTTTCGAATCCACCTCGTGTCCAGGCTACGACGCCGCCACTATCTGATGGTACCACACCGGCAGACAATTTTTGAGCCTGAAACCACTGAATCCATGTCCAAGTGACAAAAATAGTGAATCGCCGGATCTGACAGAAGACTGACCTGCCTCCATCTCCTCGCCACACACGACGCCATATGACCCCAATCGGACCCAATCCAATCCTGCAACCCACACGCTGAGAAGGAGAGGACGAAACAGGATCGACACGAAAGCTAGACGGAATCGCAGGAAAGAATAATCCGCAAACCGATTAACCGAACAACCCCGCCAAATCAAACTCAGGTTCGCTCCCCGCGTCGCACGAAAGCGAAACGCCCCAGGGAATCTGCGAGAGCACGGAAGCGCAGTAGCAGCGAAACAAATCAATCAACCGGAGAAGAAACGATCCGGTTCGAAATCGAAATCGAATCGAAAAGCATAGAAGAAAACGAAGAGATGGAAAACGCAAACGCGGCGATGCGACGAAGGCGGCCAGATGGGACGGGATAGGCGAGGCGCTTGGTTGAACACCGACGCGAAGAGAGGAAAACCAGAGCGCGAGGGGAAGAGGTCGTCCGGTGGGCGCTATTTATGGGCGGGGAGAAGGCGGTGGAGGGTAGGCCACGATCAGGCCTGCCGCCAGCCGGAGAGGAATCCCAGGCGGACACGGCTCTTTGGCGCCCCGCTGTGCTGCGCTGGCCCGCGGGGACGGACGTTATGCAAAGCTGGGGTCGCGTCGCGCTCGCACGAACCGAGCGGACGGCGGCAAAGTGGGCTGATTTGGTCGGATCCGGGTTGGTTTTGAACTGGTCGGCAACGCGTCGCATGTTCTTTTTTCTTTTTCTTTTTTTTTTGTGGGGTGGGGGTGGGGGGTTCATTCACGTGTTGCCTGCTCCGAGACTGGGAAGGCGCCGTGGACCGAGAAATTTCTAGGACCTGCGGAAGCTCATCAGTGGGTGGGTTACATGTGGGACATCTTCGCCGCTGATTGCCGACCGTTGGCGTGCTAATCCTGTGCGTAGAAAAAGTGCAGGCATGGAGCACCTTTTCCTCCCCCTATTTTTTTTTAAAAACCTGTCGTCCGAGGCCTTGTTTACTTAAAAAAATTGCAAAATAGAAATAGTAGCACTTTCGTTTGTATTTGATAAATATTATTCGATTATAGACTAACTAGGCTCAAAAGATTCGTCTCGTCAATTCCGATCAAACTGTGCAATTAGTTTTTATTTTCATTTATATTTAATACTCCATGCATACGTCTAAAAATTCGATGTGACGGAGAATCTAAAAAATTTTGCAAAATTTTTTGGAACTAAACAAGCCTGAGTAGAGTATTCGTTTCTGCACGAACATATGCTCACAGCCACACTACACACGCACATAACAAACCCCCCCCCCCCCCCCTACACACACATCATACTGCACAACCAGAGCCTTGTTCAGTTTACCTCAAAAACTAAAAACATTTTAAGATTGTCTATCATATCGAATCTTATGGCACATACATGGAGCATTAAATATAGATAAAAACAAAAACTAATTGTATAGTTTACCTGTAAATCGTGAGATGAATCTTTTGAGTCTAGTCCATAATTAGGCAATAATTAACAAATAAAAACGAAAGTGTATCCTAAACAAAAAAAAAATTGGAAACTAAACAGCCTAGATATACTGATGAAGATCACGCTAACCCTCATGAGTCATGACTAGATCCACAACTACATACAATAGATTAAAAGACCATAGGAACTAAACAAGGTCTAAATATACGGATTGAAAGACCACGCTAACCCTCACAACTAGATCCACAACTACATATAATAGATTAGAAGACCATATCTTTTTTGACATCACTAAGACTTTATATGGCTCCATAGGTGATGGACACATTATGTACTACCACCTGAGAGAGGCAATAGATTATTATCAAGTATAAATCCTGAAGAGAGTCACGAGCTTTTTTTCTCAAATACACAAGAGAGTATTAAGCAGTGAGAAACATTCGGTACATCTTGGCCGAGCGAGCACCCTAGAGATTACACTGAAGAAAGGGGCAGCTAGCTACCCCCGACGCTAAACACCATAGAATTTTGGCGCCCGTGTTCGCTCACTGTTCCGCCTCTATCTTGATCATCATCAGAAGCTCTGGAATCATGGTTGCGGTGTCCCTAAAGCATCGCGTGTTGTGTTCCTTCCAAATGTTCTAGGAGGTTAGCGCGAAAAGTGAATTGAACCCCTTTCTCGAGTTCTCTTGCCAAGAGCTCCTCAGACTAGACCACCTGGCTAAGAGTGGTGACTTATATCTAGGCAAGGGTCGCCCAAGCGTCTGACACAGGTGGTACCACACATCTCTTGTGAACGGGCAAGTACAAAGGATGTAGTCTCTCTCTCTGGAGACCGGTCGCAAAGGTAACACTCCACCCTGGCCTCCAGCCCGTGTCATGCACGTCGATCATTTGTCCCGTGTCATCTTCAGAAGGACAGCCAGATGAAGACTTTCATCTTCATAGGGGGCCATGTCTTCTAGATTAGCTTGTGTCCATGGAACGAGACTGCGCTCTCATGCAGCATCCTATACGCAGATGTTGCGGTGTACCTGCCGTCAGGTGTCCTGCGCCAAACAGTGCGGTCGGGCTGCGCCCATAGTTGGATGAGCACTGAAACTTATCACAGATCAAGAAACTCGGCAATTTGTGCTGTGCTCATGTCGAGTCCAGGCTCTGTTCTCCCTGTTGTAGAGAGAGACGAGCTAATTCTAAGAATCAAACTTATACACCGGCAGCCAGCACACCTGGCTGGCTGGCTACACTAATCACCCGAGCCTAGCTTGGTTTTCAACACCTCTACAACTCAGCCTCCCTTGCGCACTCGTTTTACGGTAAGGTACATTCTCACACTTATGCAGACAATCAATCACATAATAACAACGTACAAGATGCTATCCAAGTGAACCAAATACAAACAAATCGTTTAGCCTTATCTAGATGACATAATTCTAATGCAACAAACCAATCAGATCCTAAAGGCTTGCTTGAACAATGATGTGAGATTATTGCCTTAGCCAGTGCTGTTTTAAACCAGTAAAGAGTTGTTCACTTGTTCTTTAACCATACACAAAAATGACCACTTAAACGGGTAACAGATGTTCAAATGAAATTTGTATACTACATGTAGTGTTTAAATGGTGAGTAAATGGACGACAGTTTTTAACCATGCTGAAATTTTATATTATTTTTAAAAGTATTTAAATAATCTTAAATTGAAAAACTCAAAACTATAAATTTGTAGATGGATGAGATCTAAAACTTTTATGTAGAAGGTATCTCTATTTGGCATTATATAAGAAAGATATGATTCTCCAAAGCGACAAGCACTTGTACGCGATTAGTAGAAAGCTGAAAATTTATATTATTTTTTTAGCATCTTAACGACTTTAAATGAAAAAAACTTAAAACTACAAAGTTGTAGATCTTACCGAGGACTATAATGTTTATATAAAGATCATTTTAATCTAAAATCATTTAAAAAATATATTTTTTCTAAGTTGTGCCACGTCAGCGAGTCAACGCTCAGTTGAATGCCACATAGCAGTCTTGTCGTGCCGTGCTACATGCTGCCGCAGTATAATTTTACCGCGTCATGATGCATCACGCGGCCAAAAATGTTAGTTTTTTAAAAATAGTAGTGTTAGATTAGGTGAATAACTCTCAATTTTTTTAATAAGATATATACATATATATCAAAATTTAAAATCTTTAAGTTAGTCCTAAGTTGCTGTTGCTGCAATAATGAGGAACAATGGTGTCTTTTTTGGCACTTTAATCTCCTTTATTAATCGTCTCTTGATGACTAGATGACTAAACACCTTTAGTCAGTTAGGTATTTAGCTCCAAAAGACTAAAAAGGACTAAAATACCCCAACCCAAACGCCCACTAGACAGATATACGTCGGACGTCGGTAGCAAGAATGAGGCGGTAATACTTTGGAATTCATACTGCGATAAACACGGATGTCGTTGGGCTTGTCTCAGGATACAGGTTTTAGGCCTTGTTCAGTTGAGGAAAATTTTTGGTTTTGGCTACTGTAGCACTTTCGTTTGTTTGTGATAAATATTGTCCAATTATAGACTAACTAGACTCAAAAGATTCAGCTCGCGAATTACAGGTAAACTGTGTAATTAGTATTTGGTTTTGTCTACATTTAATACTCCATGCATGTGTCACAAAATTCGATATGACGGGAAATCTTGAAGTTTTTTGGAAACTAAACAAGGCCTTACATGCTACTCCCATGCAATAAACACGTGGTATTCAAAGCGTTTGCATACGTGGTGTCCAAGAGATGTGCACAATGCTGCTATTTGCACTCCGTACTCCCTGGTTCTCGACTTCTCGTGCATATGTGCCCTTGTTTAGTTCACTTAAAAAAACCAAAAACTTTTCAAAATTTCTCGTCACATCAAATTTTGCGGCACATACATAGAATATTAAATATAGATAAAAACAAAAACTAATTACACAGTTTGTCTGTAAATCGCGAGATGATTTTTTTAGCCTAATTACTCTATAATTGGACAATATTTATCAAATAAAAACGAAAGTGCTACAGTGTATCCATCCAAAAAATTTTGTGAACTAAGGCCTTGTTTAGTTGGCAAAATTTTGGTTTTTTGGCTACTGTAGCACTTTCGTTTTTATTCGACAAACATTGTCCAATCACGGAGTAACTAGGCTCAAAAGATTCATCTCATAAATTTCAGATAAACTATATAATTAGTTTTTATTTTTATCTTTATTTAATACTCCATGCATTGTCTCGCCGAATCTGTCACCGTGACAGCTCCAACAGCAGGACTACGTGTGCCAGACTCCTTCGACAGAAGCGAGGAGGCATACCACTCCGAAACAGCGACGACTGTATAGCTGCAAAAAACTCCGATCCAACACATTACAGTCTGCGGAATTTGCAGGCTGGCACATCAACCGAATTCCCATCCATCTTCTTGTGCAGCTCAGGATCATCAACAGCAATGTTTGTTCTACAATTGTCTAGTATCCAAATTGTGCTATGCCTATCCTCAGCTGGGCACTTTGCTTTGATGTGAGGCAACAACTTGTCGATTACATAACGTCTGATGACATCCCTAGTTACAGATATCATTGCCTTTGTTATCATCGTACCACGCGGCCTATTAGCACTTCTTTCTGCAGGCTCTGTTTTTTTTGAACGCAATGGCAGGAGCTCTGCCTTTCAATTAAGTAGGAGACACTTTTCTTTCCTTTTTCTTTATTTGCTTGTTTCTGCAGGCTCTGTAAAAACAAATGGATATAGGCCAATGTTCCCATCGAACGTGCACTCACCCTGAGCATTGAACCTTGGTCGAGCTTATCCAGCAAGAAGTTGTTCAGCACCAGTATTGCCAGCCACGGAAGGAGACATGAACGTCCTAACAACTGGTTCACTTTTGCTAGTTGTCTGTTATCCTGCTCCCTCATCTGCAAGTCTGAACCTAACAACTGGTTCACTTTTGCTAGTTGCCTGTTATCCTGCTCCCTCATCTGCAAGTCTGAACAACCTGAAATGAACAGAACCAGCGGCAGCTACAGAACAGTTAGCCAGCAGATTGCAATGGTAGGGTTATGCTCCTCTTTGAGCTTTCAGCATCCAGCTGTTTGACCAAACCACATTTCTTCCCAGTAGCCTAATGCCAATCATGCAACTGAGCGTCCTGCAGTTCCCTCCACATTTTCGCATCCGGGCTTGGGACCGGCAAAGGCAGTGTTAAACCGCAAACAAACAAACAACAAATCAGGAAAAACAAATAATACCCAACAAAAAAATAATCATGTTCAGACATTTATTTTTTAAAAAAATCTCCTAACCAGTTTGTGCGCCAGACAAAGTAGCTATTCTTTTAGCATATAAACAAGACATAGCTTATGAATGAGCATCGAGAACATGTGTTATGACAAGTTATTTGTGCAAAACAAAAAAGCAGCAAGGAAGATGCTAATGAAAAACCAATAAAACATTCAGGGGATTCTTTTGCAGGCTATAACTTTGATAGAACAATCAATAATCAATAATAAGTAAACCTAGTTCAAATATATGTGAAGTTGTGAGCAGGTATCTGGGATATTGCATCATTGTGTGCCAATCGTAAAACAATCACATGCTTCCACTTAATTTGTCCAATAAAACTAGTGCTCCAGCTAATTTAGCTACCTTGGCCTAGGCAGAAGATGCAGTTAATCTTGTCCAATAAAACTAGTCCTTCAGCTAATTTGGACTAGGCAGAAGATGCTCAATTGCCACAATAACCAGCTCCAACAAAAATCATTCCATGAACAGACTCCAATCAAACCATGCCATGGGAAGGGCAACACCATAGAAATTTCAGGAAGGGCGTAGCTAAAAACCAGCCAGTGTAAACTCATGTAGTCTTTTGTACAGTTAAGATATCCAACATATATATCACAAAAATCTGACCACAGTGAAGCTTCACGAGAACTGATAGGGAAACACAGGTGCCAGCTCGAGTCTAAAGTACCAAGTTTCCTCCCAATGTCCAAATATTAATTGATAACCAGCAATCGAAGTATAAAAAAATATGGTTTAGAATCATTGGTTAATAGTTTGATAAACTGATATTCTTCGTTCTAGCATCCTCATTTCTCAGCTCCAACAAGTGCAGATTATGCAACATGGACATGGTACATTTCAGAGTTTAATATTTAATATACTATTGCCATTGCCTATGTTGCCTGGACCATTTTGCAAGGCACGCAGTTTGGTTCCACCTAACCAAAACCAAATGCAAATCCTAGTGTGAAGTTAACCTAACTACTCAACCACTATAGAACATATATTAAGTTGGCGACAATACAGAGTTGCACAGACAGAAACAATCCCATCCTAGCTTGCATTCAAGTTGACCAAACACCAAACTGTACAGATAACACAAATGGAACCAACCATTCAAGTTCACTCAAGGTCAAGAAACCCACTTCCACTGAGTTTTTACTGCTACAGTCAAATCCTAAAGATCTTCCACTTTAAACACTGAATATCAATGCAACACCCTGAATAATCTGATTGACTCAAACTTCAACCCGAACTTTTGAAATTGAAAATCCATGTTTATAAGCAGTACTGCTAGTCCACAACAGAAATGACCAAACAGCAAGCAAACAGAAGACTCCAGTTCCATCCCAAAGTACAAAGAAGCTTGCATTGCATCACCGAGACGGGCACATAGGCTGGCATAATCAGGAGGCAACAATCGTTCAGCCAAACAAGTTTGTTCAGACAGATTTTCTTTTGGCAGGAACACAGAGCAACATACTTTCTTGGTTTTGATCCACAACAGATAAGATGCACCAGATGGAAGTCCAAAGTGGGGAAATTGCAGAACACAGTTAAAGAAAGGGAGGGCCAATGTCACAAACACCAGACTTGAGTCTGCACAAAATAGAGATGAAGGCATAAAGGATGCAGTAAAAGAGGTGTTCGGTTAGTCCCAGGCAATCATTCTCATGATAACCAACAAAATTAAATAACAGTGTCACATAAGATCAATCTCTCTTTGATTTCAGATATTAGAGCTCAAACAAGAGTATAATTAGTAAGTAACCTAAAAGGAACTGTGCAATAAGACGAACTTGATAATGAAAGACATATATTGAGCGAGTAGGGGTTATACCAAACTAAGTAAAACCAGAAGCAAACCAGGAACTAGATTAAACATTAGTAGGGGTCCTACGGAGAAATTGGAAATCTGGGACCATAAAGAATATGGTGACCACATATGCTCAGGTAAAATATCCTCTTAGAATCTGAATAATTTTGCTCAATGAAGGTATGGATGTCAAGCAAGAGGCAAATAGTGAACCTGCACCATTGGATGAGGCATGTAGGTTAAGGACAGCTTCAAAATAAAGTTAGTGCAAAGGTTTATTTATCACTGGAAGGAAGACTCCATAGGTGGAAACGTCTAGAACTCAGAATGGCTAACCATCCATCCACACTTTAGCTCCAACTGCGAGAATCCAACCAAACATCCATCAACTTATTATATCAGATAAGTGGATCCAAAATAAATGACCGGTATGAGCAAGAGTATTAGGCGTAAACTCTGGTTAATTGAAAAATATTATAAGGTGTGGCTGTGCCCCCATCACTCCTAAGATCCAAGCATTAACGCTCTCAAATAACTGGAAACCAAGCAAACCACCACCAATCCAAATCAATCAAGTTAACTGGAAAGTGATGTGCAGTCAATAGTCAGAATAGTAGTTAGCGCAAACTCTGGGCAGGTTACTAACTAGTGCAAAGCATCTGAACAGCAGGTAAGTCGAAGTAATCAAGCTTGACATTAATGCACTCTATCCAGAAACTCACTGGTTAGCAAAAGTGAAGGTAGCAGAATTCGAAAGATAGGCACATTTTATGATCACGATCAGATTGAACTTCAAAATTGTAAGCAAAACCTATATTTACCAAAGAGCTCATCCATGATTTCTGTCTATTTTGGTTCAGGGATAGGCTTAAAAAACCTTCAAATCCAAGGCGAATCAAATGGCCAGTGGAGCAGGGATGGGCTTTGGAGACGGCACCAATGGTTGAAAATTCTATCTCAGCTTCTGTTTGTCGCATCTGCACAAACTTCAAAGAGTTACTGGTTCAAGGAAGTAACTGGATAGGACTTGATAGAAACGAAGAATTAGAAGCCCCCTTGTTATTTAGACTGTTGCAGCACAAAATAACTCCTAGGCATCCCCCTGCCATCCTTATAGTTTAAGTGGGCTGGAAACATAATAAGGGACTACAGATCAGAACGAATGGAAAGCTATGCAAACCAAATAGACAGAAGTTGAGAAGTGCGAGGTCTAGTCACAATTTTTTCCCAATTTGTTATCTCCGATTGAGGAAAATCCAACTCCAATGTCCTCCTGCATCTCTAAAGGACACGAACACATACCACAGCCAAGTTGAGCTATATACAGTGCTTAATAAATCCAGGATCTCAAACCTTGCTTTTACTATTACTACCAGCAAAATATCCTTGGAGAGCCAGAATGTTAGCCACCATTCAGATCTGAAATCACTGAAAACAAGTGACGAAACTAAAATAACCGGAATGATCTAGACTCATCCTGCAACAGGGATTTCCAATTGCCAAACTCATCCTGCAACCACATGTAAAAGCGAGCACGAAAACATTGATAAAGCCAGACAAAGCATCCACAGATAGAAATCCCAAACCAAACATTATGATTGTTGGACTGCCAATTACTTGAGCTAAAATGATCTGCGAAACACAGAAATGCCAGTAGCACAAGAATTAAAGCTTCGGTCATGATAAAGCAGAAATAAGTTGATTATTAAATGAAAGTTGTGCTTCTACCCATCTCTGCTTGAATCTCCCAAGTCCCAAACATGCTCAGTACCTTCTACCACTGCAGATTAAATTAGAAATACCCGATTTTTAACTCAATAGAAGTATCATGATTCATATACAATTTTGTAAATTTGATAAGGTTAGAAGTACTCCTAACACATATTCCATGTGACAAGCCCATGCAAAAAATATCAGACCTGCAATAATGACCCCGATCATTATCTACTTTGAGGTGAAGAAACTGAACAAACACAATGAGAGTTGAAGGTTGTATGTTTGAATAGACGCAGAGACTGGTTCCTTTTGTGCCCGTGCAAGTTATCACCTAGAGATCTGCAATCAGCGAGACCATCCTCTGTAACTATCTATTTGATTGTGAGATGAGAACACTTAAAAAGCAAGAACACTTCATTAAATGTGGGTTTAGGATAAAGCCTGGTCAATCGCCAATAATGTCAGCTGTAAGTCCTATCTCTGTAGCGATGTCTCCCGGAACTGTCAGATTTACTATAGAAGCATTAATGGTAGCCTACGGGAAAATTCAATTTTCAAAGAACATTGACAAGAGAGGATTGTTATTGAACGGAACCCTGAACAGTTCAGAACTTCTTATTGCTCATGCAGGAGCGAAATCAAACTCAGGCTCCAATCCATCCATATAATCCAGTTGCTGAAGAAAAGCACCAGCACAAATATAAGAAACAAGAAATTTAAACGCGCCAATGAAAGAGCGAAAGGTAGATATATCCAAACGATGTTCTCCGTCTCTCCAAATGCTATGAACTAATGAGTCCAATCATCAATCAAATCTCCAATCTACCTCCAAAACATCACCCTCGGTTGCCTCTGCAGATCCAGCTAACAGCAATTTACGAATTAAGGATAATCAAGCTTCTAATTAGTCCGGTGGCAATCTTCACACCACCATGGTTGACATCAGAATAGCCATATAACAAATCAAAAATAACGAACATAAGCAAACCTCCACCCTTGAATTCAACTGCTCTCACATAACCACCAAGGACCATTCCTTTTGCATATAGGAGGACAAACTCTATAGTGATGTCTCCCAAAACTGCAGATTTACTAACGAAGTATCAAAGGGAGCCTATGAAGGAAGTCAATTTTAGAAGAACAATGACTGGGGAGAGAGGATGGTTAGTGAACAAACACAGGGAACCCTGGACAGTTCCAGTTGCTGGAGAAAACCACCAGCCCCAATATAAAAAAATAAGAATAGCAGCGGACAGAAATTTAAGAGTATGATGATGAATCAATAGAAGAGTGATAGTTAGATATATCCAAACGATCTTCTCCCGATGCTACCAACTCCAGTCCAGTCAACGCCCAAAACATCACCTCTCTTGCCTCTGCAGATCCAGCTAACAACATTTTTCCAATGAAGGACAATCAAGCTTCTAGTTAGTCCGGTGGCGATCTTCACACCACCACCATGATGACATCAAAACAGCCATATACCAAATAGAAAACGAGGAAGGAACCATAAGCAAACCTCCACCCTTCAACTAATCTCTCCATAACCAGCAGGGACCCTTCCTTCTGCATCTGCATCTAAAGTAAGAGGAGGACAAACACCCAAAAAGGCCACAAGCGAGATCAGCCGTTAAAATCTCGAATGGACCGAAGGTCTCGAATCCACCTTGCGCACTATCTGTATCTGATGCCAAATCCACCTTGTGTGTAGGCTAGGATGGCAACTGACTGTATCACACCGAGAGACAGTTGAGCCTGAAACCACCGAATCCATGTCCAAGTGACAAAACCAATGAACCGCCGGATCTGACAGAAGACTGACCTGCCTCCATCTCCTCGCCACACGACGCCATAGGACGCAACTCCCAACACCCAATCGGATCCAATCCTGCAACCCACACGCTGAGAAGGCGAAGACGAAACAGGATCGACACAAAAGCTAGACGAATCGCAATACGCAAGGAACAATAAGCTGCAAACCCGAACAACCCCGCCAACCAAACTCAGGCTCTCGCTCTCCTCGCGCCGCACGAAAGCGAAACGCCCCCAAGGGAATCTGCGAGAGCACGGAAGCGCAACAGCAGCGGAACAAATCAAACCGGAGAAGAAACGAGGAGAGGAAGAGAGTGAAGAAATGGAAAACGCAAACGCGCCGAGGCGACGAAGGGCGAGACGGGATAGGCGAGGCGCTTTCAACACCGACGCGAAGAGAGGAAGAAAACCAGAGCGCGAGGGGAGGAGGTCGTCCGGTGGGCGCTATTTATGGGCGGGGAGAGGCGGTGGTGGAGACGGAGTGGAGGGGAGGGTCAGGGCCGCCTGGCGCGAGCCGGAGAGGAATCCGTGGCGGACACGGCTCTCTTTGGCGCCCCGCTGCGCTGCGCTGGCGTGCGCGGGGACGTTGGCCTTGGCCGCCCGGCAAAGCAAGGGCAAAGCTGGGGGGGTCGCGTCGTGCTCACACCACACGAACGAGCGGACGGCGGCAAAGAGGGATGAATTGGTCGTATCCGGGTTGGTTTTGAGCTGGTCGGCCGCGGTCGGTCGGTTCCGGGTGGTTCGTGGTTGGCGTCTCGGCAACGCGTCGATTCTTCACGTGGTGGTGGCCTGCTAGGAGGCAGCCGCGGACCGGCGGACCGGGAAATTTCTAGGCGCCTCAGGTGTTCCGTTCCGTGGGTGGGCTACACGTGGGACGTGAGGGCATGACCCCCGGTGATTGCCGACCGTGGGCCTAATCCTGTGCGTGAAAACACGCGCTGCTGGGGCCATGCTGTCCGTTAATTTAATAGTTTTTTGTTTTTTATATTTAATGTTTATATATATGCTGTCAAATTTGATATGCTATTTTTTTTTAAAAAAAAATAGTTTTTGAGTGAACTGAACAAGATCCAATAGTCACTTGCTCTTGGCCCAGTAGCAAAATATAGGCCTTGTTTAGTTCCAAAAAAATTTATAAAATTTTTCGGATTCCCCGTCACATCGAATCTTTAGATGTATGCATAGAGTATTAAATATAGGCGAAAATAAAAACTAATTGCACAGTTTGGTCGAAATTAACGAGACGAATCTTTTGAGCCTAGTTAGTCTATGATTGGACAATATTTATCAAATACAAACGAAAGTGCTACAGTGCTCATTTTGCAAAAAATTTTGGAACTAAATAAGGCCATAGCCGAATCAAAAATACCTTTGTCTTTAGGATGAATTGCACACTTCCAACAGGTGTTTTGGAAATGCAGAATTGTTGCTGAGCAGTGGCACTTCAGATTCAAAAAAAAAGAAGCATTTAGCTGAAAAATGGTGCCAAGTCTTTGAGCAGGCGAGACAACAATAGTTTGTCAGAGGAAACTAAACTCATTTTCGGTTCTGCATCACCAGCTGTGTGATGATGTAATAGACAATTTGTAACCACACTACGAGCCGTTTTTGGGCCATCACATAATATATACTCAGGTGGGGAACGCCTTCCCCCGTTGACTATAAAAAATATATATAGGCGAATAGCAAACAAAATAAGGTTAGGGCATTTATAAGAGTGTGCTATTTTTTATATGGCAAATCTTGCGATTTGTCAACTTCTAAAACAATATAAGGAGTAAAAAAATAGCTTCTCTTTAAGAGTTTGTTATTTTGAACTTGGCAAAATGAAAAAAGGAAGGACCACATGATGGTTTTTTTCCTCGGGCCCTACTGATTCCGTGTGCTTCCCCTCCTCCCATTCGCACGAACGATGTCGCCGCCGCATTGTAGCTTCATCGATCGGTTCTCTGGCGTCAGACCTAGCGTGAACCCTAGAAGAACGATGACTACCCACAGCACCGGCCTTGCCCTAGCAGACGGCGACTATCCTAGCTGGGCATGAAGATCGACGATGGGAAAAGAAGGAACCACGTACCTGAACGTTGGACGGCTTAGCTTCACGTCGAGCAGAAATGAAGAACGGAGGTGGCGCGCCTTTTCTTTACACGGACGAATGAGAGACGCGCTTTTTTCTTCGCACGTGTAGAGGAAGGAAAGGCATGAATGCTTCATGCATGCCAAAAATCTATATTTAATGCTTTATATATGTAACACAAAATTCGATATAACGAGATATCTAAATTTTTTTACAAAATTTCTCAGAAATAGACAAAGCCTTAGTGAAACTCGTTTTGAGCATATTCACCGAGCCATAATGAAAGTGTACTTTTGCGTCCACTCATGCAGCTGCACCTACTCATCAGCCGAGAACTAGACAAACTTCTTTCTCACGTTATATATATCTATCCAACAAAGACAGATGAGATATAGCCAACCAAACACATCATATGGGAGTCACGAGAGAAATAGCAAATTCTCTCATATTCTCAAGGAATGGTAGTGCACATATTCCTATACTTTTTTTGACAACAACATATATTATATATTAGAGCAGTCATATTATAAAGAGGTCGTCAAAAAAAGACCTGTATACACCAAGGTTCTGTGATTAGAAAAGAAGACAGTAGCGTCGACTAAGACGTAGAGGAGGACGTGCCTGCCAGCGAGGGGTATACGCAGAGGCGTCATAGGTGCGTTGTAACATCCCAAAAATTCACATTCAAAAATCACTCGCATTAAAAATTATTTTCAAAATATATTTCAAAAAACTATAAAATAATTTGACCTCTATAGTATCTCCATCTAATCCATCCATATTTTTCACGCACAAATAACAGCGAGTACCAGCAAGCTTACATGCAATAAAACATAGCAGTGCACCTACACGAATATATATCTCATGCATGCATGCAGGACGAGCATGCACCGTCCATTTGCATGACACGGTGATTAGGCACCGTCCATTTGCATGCATCGTGCATGCAAATTAGGTACCGACCATGCGCTACAGTAGCATTTTTAATGGCACGCAGATGAGCGCTTTGGCCTATAAAAGCCAGCCTCGGGTGCTCACTCTCACCACCCGAGAAGCACGTTCACTCACTCGCTCACTCACTCTCACTTCGCATATACCGTATACGGCCATACGCACAAACCGAGCTCGACTGTCGTCGCAAGACGAGGTGAGCAGCTCATGAGCATCTTCTTGCTCTTCTCTGTCTTTCTGTAGTATTTTTTTCCTGTATTTTTCCTTGTATTTGTCTATACCGATTCACTGCCAAGAACTCTACGAATAGAACTATGACATACAGAAGAGCTCTAATGACCCCTGCTAATTTCTCTCTAACCATGCATGTGTGGGCCATAAGCATTAACTCCAAATAGTACATGCATGCATGCACTACCAGCCAAACAAATGCCCACGTGAAGCATTCATTCCTTAATCATCGTTAGCTTTTTTCGCATGATTAAATTTCTGCCATTTCACAAATACCATATGCTAACTCTGATTTTAATAATTCTTTTTCTTAAATTCATCTAAAATCATGATCTACCTCTCATATTAATTTCATGATTTTTGGAGCTCATTTAAATTTATGTGATTATTTATCTGTGCTTGTTGTCTGTGTCGTTCGTCGCGTATTTTAGCTGACGGAGTGAACGAGCCGGAAAACGAGAACGTTGGAAACGAGTACCGCGAGTTTGACGCCGAGGACCCGGACTGTCAGCAGGAGTTTGTCGAGGACGCCGACGGAGGCAAGTCCAACCGATTCCTTTGATGCATATTGATCCTATTTTTAAACACAACCTGTAGAAGCCGTTTTAAATATTGCATGTACGATATATGTACGAAGTATTTTTGCTGCTTAGTTAAAACCTGTTGAATAGCCATCCTTGAATTGATATTACCCGGTAATTGTCTTGTTCGAACCTAGAAACAAATAATATGCTATGACAGAAATATTATTATTTAGTATGCTTAGGACTTGTTACTCATCCTGGATACTCATCGCTATATTTTTTCCAAATATAATGATTTTAAAAGTAAAAGGTGTGAGTGGTGAAAATAAATTGTGGGTATTGTGAAAGGGTTAATGAACAAGTTACAGATGTGATTACTATGGAGATGGGACGGATGGGATCTCTTTTGGGGATGCCCTGGTGTTGTGGCTTATACCTTGCGGGGTTAAGCGTGAAGATATCCGCCTTGTCTCGATTAAGGACTGAGTTGATGATTCATCTTGCCTAACTCATTTATCGTACAACCACTCGTCTTGCATGGGAAAGGCTTAGTCTAAATCTCTCTAGTTAGTATGGCAATCACCTGAAGACAGGTGTGCAACGGGACACTAAGTGATGTATGTGAAATTGTGGAAATATATGAAAAGAGCTTTGTGAATTATTGTGGCACCATGAGAGGTGGCCTTAGTGTTCCCGTGGTGAGCGCCATTACTTAGCTATGGAGGGTCATGACTTTGATGGATCTGTGCTTGCACGACGGTGTAAGTTATGGTATCCTACTTGTGGGAAAAGTGTACAACCTTTGCAGAGTGTAAATCTATCTGGATAGCCGTGTCCGCGGTCTCGGACGGGTTATGGTTTGGTTTCAACAACTAGATGATATGGGATGAGTGAAAACATGAGAGTGAGTGTGATTTTGGAAATAAATGGTTGACTGCCATTGTGTTGTGGGAACAAGGGTTCAACAACACTTAAAATTGTGATCAAACCCCCATTTTCAGAAATACTATCATATGTGGAAAAAGAGTTTTTTTACAACAGTATTTGTAAAATGAAACCTTGCATGTGTAAAAAGATAGCTTTATGCAAATAAAACTAAGCCTCATCCTTGGTTTATCCATATGCATATATACTGTTATCCCCTTCCGTAGGGTAAGGTTGGATTTGCTGAGTACTTTGTACTCACCCTTGCTTTATTAAACAGAGGAAGATCCGGACTTCGATCTCGAAGTGGCGTTCGAGTAAGGTCGTGTCTGCACCCAACTAAGCCTGTGGCATTGGGACTCGTCAGATGTTCGATTGTGATATCGTTTGTTTCTGGGTCCTTTGGACCTATGTTGTATTTTGGTATCTTATTATTATAGCGTGTCTTCTTTGTCCACGCTTACCGAGACTACTGCGCTGAAACTTATCTGATGTAATAAATGTGTTACTAGCCTCCTGGGACTAGTATTGTATCACATTTTTTTTAGATAAAGGATATAAAATCCGGCTTCATCTATCCAATGATAGAATCAGACCAATTATTACAACGTCTAGCAAAAGGGCAAAGTTTGCGGTACCCACGTACAGCCACACACGGCTACTAGAACAAAAAGTTATTTTTCTAAACAAAACCAACATGTCTTTGCGAGAGCCATCCGTTGGAACCGAAGAAATCTAAAGCTGACGTCTCCAGATGCTTAGCTACAGAAACTAGTTGATCCTTAAGATCATCATGTCGTTGCAGACTTGCCCATTGACGTAGCCAGTGGGTCCCTCTGAAAAGTACCTGCAAAAGAGATTTTGGTTTGCGTTTATCAAAAACTTTTTCATTCCTTGTTAGCCAAATTGCCCATAATAAAGCAGAAGCTGCTGTTAATAACAATGTATTATACTTTTTGTTCCCCACCTTGGACCAATTTTGAAACAGATCATCTATACTTGTAGGTGGTAAAATTCCAAAAAGTAAATGAATCGAGCGCCACAAAAACTTGGCATAAAAGCACTCAAAGAAGAGGTGTTGAATTGACTCTGTTAAGTGACAGAAACAACATAACTTGTCTCCATGCCAGTTTCTACGAGCTAGGTTGTCTTTCGTAAGAGTGACACCCCTCTTCAAATACCACAAAAATATTTTTATTTTCATCGGTAGCTTTGTTTGCCAAATATCTTGTGACACTTTGACCCCATTGTTAATTAAAGCAGCATATATAGATCTTACTGTGAACGTTCCAGAAGCCATTAAACCCCAAATAAAAGCATCTCGTTCCTCAACTAAGTTAACTTGTTGCAAAGAAGCGACAATACGCTGCCAATTGGCTAGGTTTGTACCCACTAAATTCCTTCGAAAAGTGACATTTAGTATGGGAGAACTCATAACTGACGCAATAGAGTCCTGCTTCCTTCTTACAATATTAAACAAAGAAGGAAACTTGTCTTTAAGTGGTCTATTACCTAGCCAAGTGTCAAACCAAAATCTAGTCTGAGAACCATCTTTGACCTTAAAATGTCCCAACCCTAAAAAGATATCCTTGACATTCATAAGACTTTTCCAGAAGTGTGAGTCACCAGGCTTTTTCTCACAACTACCTAAGGTTTTATTTTTAATATATTTATTTCTTAGTAATTCTTGCCACATACCATCCTCGTTTAGTAATTTGAACAACCATTTGCTAAGCAAACACTGATTCTGAATTTACAAATTCTGAATCCCCAATCCACCTTGGTCCCTAGGTTGGCATATAATTTCCCACTTAACTAACCTATACTTTTTTTATGCTGATCATTTTGCCAATAAAAACGGGACCTAAAATAATCCAGTTTTTCCAAAACTCCACGTGGCAATTCAAAGAAAGACATCATAAACATAGGTAGGCTGGAAAGTACTGAATTTATTAGTACTAACCGGCCACCAGATGTTAACATCTTTCCTTTCCAGCCACTTAACCTTTTCTCAATCCGTTCCTCAATGGCCTTCCAGTCTCTGTTAAAGAGCTTCCTAAAATGCATAGGAATACCTAGGTAACGAAAAGGGTATTTGCCCACCACACATCCAAAAAGTTGCGAATAAAACTCTTCGTGATCTTTAGCTTGGCCAAAGCAAAAAATTTCGCTTTTGTGAAAATTTATTTTTAAGCCTGATAGTTGCTCGAAAGTGCATAGCAATAGCTTCATATTGACAGCTTTCTCAACATCATGACTCATAAAGATCACCGTGTCATCCGCATACTGAAGGGTGGACAAACCATCTTGGATGAGATGAGGTATAACCCCTTCGACCTGTCCTACATCCTTTGCTCTGGCAATTAATATGGCCAACATGTCCACCACTATATTAAAAAGTATTGGAGACATGGGTCACCTTGCCTTAAGCCTTTTTTTGTCTGGAAGTAAGGCCCTAATTGGTCATTGACTTTAATATTAACATTACCGCCTTGTGTGAAATGCTTTATCCATTCACACCACTGTTGTGAAAAGCCTTTCATTCTTAATGTCTGTTGTAAAAAACTCCAATTGACTTTATGGGTGCACCAAGATAGATTGAACCGCGCAACACGATGGTGAAAGAGGGTCAATAGAGACGTCTAAAAGGAAATATGCCGACAATAGAAGGATGATGTAGTTGACATTATCGAAGGTAGATGAAGCTCAATCCAAAGACCTAGGTGGAGGCAGTAACGTCAATCCCACACCAAAGAAGTAGTTGTGCAAATGAAGCAGGTAGAATCGGGGGCTGTAGAGCAAGCTCAACACAGGCACTAAAAAGGAGACAGAGAAACCTCTGTCTAAAGAAAAAACAAGTAGCCATGTGAGTGCCATACTAAATTAGAGCAACTCCAACAGATATGCTATCCATGTTATCTAGATTTTTTTTACATTTTCAAAGTGAAAATTAAAGTCCATCAGGTGTGCTATCTGGTTTACTAAAATAACAAGTTTGCTATTTCTAAACTTTCGCTTGTCATATATAGCATATCGTCTTCACTAGCTATCCTATACAAAGATTGTTGTGGAACTCTATGCTTGAGTGATTTTTTTATTTTACACAATGGCTAAATCTTGTAGTTTAGAATATAATTTTACCTAGTCTCTTGGAGATGCTCTTAGGACACAAAAGAAAACCAAAAAATAAAATAAAATAAATGAAGTAATATATAGTAGTCTCAATTCCTTTGTATAAGATGTATACATATATTATAAATCATATAAGATATGTAAACTTTAATTTTTTTCACCATTAATTTTACTAATAATTTTAATTATTATAATATAGACTCGATACTATTAAATACTTAGATTTGTAATTATATGTATTATTTAATTATTATAAATTTACAAATGTATACAGTAATAAATAAATAAATAAATGGTTAACGCTTAGTTTAGAAGACCAGATCGTATTAAATTGTGTCTTATATATAAAAAGAAGAAGAATGGAGGGAGTCTTTTTTGGTTAAAACTGAAAGCATGAATTTTTCTGCCGTTCATTGGACCCAACCAAGTGGGCTTCTAAAGCGTACAGAGAGATCCATGTGGGTTTGAAAGTGAAAACGCACTTTGCAGTTTGGCTCGGTTTCCACCGTTCCATGAGTCCATCTATCTTTGTGGCCTATATGAAAGCAGATTGGCGACAGGCAATGAGTCAAGCCGGCCCATCACGGTCCAAATAGTAGCTTCTTCAACTGTAGGCCCAACAATACTTTGTTCTTGAGTAGAGATGACAATGTTCTCTTAAAACTTCTTTAAAAAAAAAACTAGAGATGATGGCCGGATCCGTTCGCTTGAGCTTATCAGCCACTACTTTTAAGCCACAAAATAATATTTAACAAATCAGCATCAGTAGAAACGATCAACCGAACAATCAACCACTACTTTTCAACATGAGCCATAGAAATGATCAGCCAAACAAAGGTGACATATAGTAGCCTCAACCCAATACTCAATCAAACGATATGTTACTCCGATTTGGGTTGGGGTGGAAAAAAATATCAGGTCATTTTCTTGTTTGCACCTGAAGGACACATGGAGCTGGTCAGCTAGATCAAGTCATGTTTTGTTTCTATGGTTCAAAGATTATGGCTAAGCCCACCCAATGCGTTGACTGGATGGGCTATGACAAATACTCGAATTATAGGTATCTTCATTCTCGAGGTACTGGGACCTCGTACCTCGCCGAGTTTATTACTGGCGAAGTTCATACACAACTGAGTTCCTTTGACCAAAGTCAAATGAAGAACTCCGTTTGATGGGCCCCGCACCCGGAGGCTCCCATCAACTAGAAAAACAAGTTAGAAGAGCACGCTCCTACGAAAACTCAACCACACCTAAAGAGCGAGATGTTCGAAAGGAAGCATGAGGAGGACTCGACTTGTCATTTCTTCCACTCAAAGAGTCAAATCAAAGGCTTATAGTATAAAGTCATCACCTGAATGTAACGTCCATTGGGTTAGACGTGCTACCCACACGCGACATAAGGGAGGGCACACCCCTAACAGCTCACCCCTTTCTTACAAAACAGGAGGTTGTTGCTCTCTTGCATCTCTTATTATTGTTTATAAGAAAATGTCAATTGAAGAAGTAGAAAGAGCCAATTGTCATTAAAAATCTAGCTCAACCCCACTATACAAGAACTAGAGAAAGGTGCTTCCACAAATAAAGATAAATTCAAGGGTAGTACATTGGATTCTATGTATTTCCAATCAAGGTGGTGCCAATCGCGATTGACACAAGCTTCAATACACTCATTGTAAGAAATTTAAGTAAGACGCCTAGAGGTACATGAAAGACTGTCAATATATACACATCTCATCGATAGAACAACTTGTCTGATGTATATATCACCCTTTGACAAAAAATAACTGATGAACTCGATATATTTGCTACGTCAAACAAAACATGTATTTTTACCTTTTACTAAACTCGCATATGCTTCGCTTTAAAATAGGGTGCATATGTTAATAGCCAAAATGAATCAAAAAGTTGAATATGTATGGAACTAGAAAACCATGGGTGGACTAAAAATTCAAATTCAAATTAAATTACATTTAAATTGAAAAAATTGGTGACCCTCCGCCTGCAAAAAACAACAGGCCGATTTGTATTATCCCCATTTCTTTGCCTCGGCTAGCAAAACCGGACCAGGTTGATTGTGAACCGTGTATGTAGCAAGTACGAGCTAGGGATAAGCGAAAAAGTCTAACTTCAAGCCTGGGGCAAAATAGTCTGATTGTGCAACAACGTGCTGGGACCCTCCTCCCATTTTGATTGTTCAGTATATAAATTAAATCAAAGACTAATCTCCGTTGACTAGCCGCAGATAGCAGCCTGGTGCGTGCTCCCGGGTGGGGGTGACCTAGCTAGATCTATGATCTATCTCAATCAGATCTACAAGGAAAGGAAAGGAGTGGGTTTACCGTTATATGACTTTTATCAGCGCCATTAGACATGCTTAACAGCTTAAGTTCAAGAAAAGACCAGCTATCAGCATAGTCTGTCTATATTGTTACATATATTCATTAATGGAAAACGTCTTACAGTTTCCCTGCTATCAGCATAGTCTCTTGTTGTCAAACTTTGTAAATCGATACCGACCGACCGTAGGGCGCTATAAATGAGGAGTGTATATATAGTGCAATTCTGTAAATCAATTTATCAATACGGTGTTGCTAAGGAAAAAGAACTTACTTCCACGCTCTTTTCTTTTTTGTTATCCGGGAAAGTATACCCTATGCAGTCACCTTCTTCTATATTAATACATATCCGGTATATTCGTGTTGTTGGCTTTTTAAAAAGAACCCTCGTGCAGTCACATATAATTTACTTGAATCGAATTTTCTTCCACCTTCTACCGTAGTTCAAATCGTGACAGAAATTCCAAACGTTTGACATCTACAGATCATAGTTAGAAGTTAGAACTTCCGGGGTAACGTTTTCAGACTTTATTGTCACGCAAGTGGGGGCCCTTTCAATAATTTTTCTGTCTACATATATATCCCTTCGGCTTCCGGGTTCCGGCCTTCAATGCAACGTTGGTGAGCAGTGAGCACACGCAGCGGGAGGAGACGAAGAAGGCGCGAAGCGCGAGAGGGCGAGAGGCGCGGCGCGGCGCGGCATGGAGTCGAGCTCGAGCAGGAGCTGGAGCATCGACAGCTACCTCAACGAGCACTTCGACATCCCCGCCAAGAACCCGCCCAGCGAGGCCCGCCTCCGGTGGCGCCGCGCCGTCGGCCTCGTCGTCCGCAACCGTCGCCGCCGCTTCCGCATGTTCTCCGGCCTCCACGCCCTCGACGACGCCCAGCGCCGCAAGATCCTGGTACGTCCCTCTGCTGCTACAGGCCCCGCGCGTCGCTGTCGTTGAATTGCGCTGTTCAAAACAGTGGATGCGCATCTCGGGCTTTGGGAAATTGCTAGGAAACTTCCTCTGAATCAGCCGTGAGCCTTGGTATGTGGATGAGCACGCCCGCCTCTGGCTGGCCATTTGGCCATTGCTTTATGCCTCCTATGGACAGGCCATGACATTGACGTGTCTCAGCCTCTCAGGTCTCAATCTCAAGCCCAAGCATTGTTCCCATTAGCCGACCATGTCAAATCTGGGATGCCTGAGTCTGTATTCTTTTCTCGTCTCAAGGTCGTGGAACACGAACTTTCGGAGGCGCCCCTAGCACGGCTAAAACGTAGAATTCAGGAATCTTCTTTTCGGCATGTTGTTATAGAAAGGTTTCACATGTGAGTATGATGTGACCATGACTAGCTAATTCCATTGGAAAACGATGGTTAACTACATGAGCACATTACTCTGTCTGTTCACGAAAGAATACGGTTCTCCTTTTTCAAGAAGTCAAATAGTTTGAATATTGACTAAATTTATATAAAACATACTAACATTTATATGATACATATTAGATTAGTTATAGAATATATTTTTATAATAAATATATTTTAAAAATATGAATGTTAATATTATTTACTATAGATTTGGTCAAAGTTGACTTAATTTAACTAGCACATATTCTATAATCATATTTTTTTTTACGAACGGAAGGAGTATGTTTCATCACATCATTACATTGCTTGGATCTTTATCATAAAAAAATCAAGTGGTACTGCATGACAGGTGATGACGACACGTGAGTGGGCTTGTTGTTTACTTAGTGGTTCATATTCAAAAATCGAAATTTGTTGTTTTATGCTCCCTCAAATTTGATCAATTAGCCCTACGAGGATACACGTCTTTCTGTTTCAGCTGTTTTCTCTTTTGTGTTGTGTTGGGGTTTAGCAAGCTTAGGCTTCCCAATCACGCCCTTGTTATGTACTTTGTTTTCTGTTCTGCTTAATGAAAGACGTGCTCGTCACGATCTCAAAAAAAAAAAGTTAAGCCTCGCTTGCTTAGGGGTCAAGTAAGCCTTGCTTGTAAGTCAAGTAAACCTCTCTATATAACGAGAGAAGATGTATCAATCTAATCAAGCAAAAATTAAGGAAAACCCTTTTCTCTTGCTCGGCTGTGGGCAAGGCCCCTGGCCAGCCTCCTCTCGCCCTCTCAGCCCTAGCCGCCGCCACAACATCTGCATGAACAGTACCCATGGGTACTGTAGCACGCCACCATCGCTCACGTACTCTAACAGGTATGCTGGGTTTGCTAGGCCTGAGAACGCATTGGTAACAGGAGATATATTAATTACTCAAATTGAATAGCAAAAAAACTGAATTCAGTTATTCTCTGTTTGGTAACAGAACACATTTATGTTTGTGTGTCTAAGGGATGTTTTTCGTTTGTTACCAGGGAAAAGTTCAGGTTGTAATTAATGTGCACAAGGCAGCGCTGCATTTTATTGACGGTGTGAATTTATCAACTAATTCTATCTGGCTTTCTTCTCTTATTATTATCACCCTGTTGTATTTAAACTTGACCACAAAATTACACAGGTATAAGACGATACCACCTATCTCCTGAGCTTATCGAAGCAGGATTTTGTATCAGTCCAGATGAACTGGCAGCAATTACTGGAATTCGTGAAGATTATACAATCTTCAAGACTCATGGTGGAATTAGTGGTATATCTAGGAAAATCAAAGCATCATTGGAAGATGGCATCAAGGAAACTGAAATAGCAACCAGGCAGAAACTGTATGGCAGTAATAAGCATGCTGAGAAGCCTCCTAGAAGCTTCTGGATGTTTGTCTGGGATGCATTGCATGACCTGACGTTGATTATTCTAATTGTTTGTGCTGTTGTTTCTCTAGTAGTTGGCCTTGCCACTGAGGGGTGGCCGAAGGGCATCTATGACGGCCTTGGGATAATAACCAGCATTTTATTGGTGGTGCTGGTTACAGCATCCAGTGATTACAAACAGTCACGGAAATTCATGGAGCTGGACTGTGAGAAAAAGAAGATATATGCCCTTGTCACTAGAGATAGGAAAACCAAAAGGGTACTGATTCATGATTTGGTTGTGGGTGACATCTTGCATCTTTCAATAGGTGATGTGGTTCCTGCAGATGGCCTGTTCATCTCTGGCTACTGCTTAGTCATAGATGAATCTAGTTTATCAGGTGAAAGTGAACCAGTTCATGTTTTTGAAGAAAAGCCTTTCATTCATGCTGGAAGTAAAGTGGTAGATGGGACTGCCAAGATGCTTGTAACTGCTGTTGGTATGCGTACTGAATGGGGCAAAATCATGGATACTCTGAATGATGATGGCGTGGATGAAACCCCTTTACAAGTTAAGCTTAATGGTGTGGCAACAATCATTGGACAGATCGGGTTGGTGTTTGCTATCCTCACATTTTTGGTACTTCTAGTGAGGTTCCTTGTTGACAAGGGGAAGGACGTTGGGTTGTTAAATTGGTCAGCAAATGATGCACTGACAATAGTGAACTACTTTGCTATTGCAGTGACAATCATTGTTGTCGCAGTCCCTGAGGGTCTACCACTGGCTGTCACTCTTAGCCTTGCGTTTGCCATGCAAAAGTTGATGAATGATAAAGCACTAGTGAGGCATCTCGCTGCATGTGAAACCATGGGTTCAGCTAGTTGTATTTGCACTGATAAGACTGGAACTTTGACGACCAACCACATGATCGTTGACAAGGTTTGGATCGGTGATGTATCCAAGTCTGTCAATGGTGATACAAATATGAATGAGCTGAAGGCTGCTACTGCCGAAAGTGCTGTGGACATACTTATTCAAGGAATATTTGTGAACACTGGTTCTGAGATCGTGAAGGGAGACGATGGCAAAAAAACTATCTTAGGCACACCAACTGAAGCAGCATTATTGGAGTTTGGCTTGATCTTGCAAGGAGACCTGTATGGTGAGTACAATAAGTTGGCAAGAGTCAAAGTAGAGCCTTTTAACTCTGTTAAGAAAAAGATGTCTGTGCTAGTACAGTTACCTAATGGAGGCCTCCGGTCCTTCTGTAAAGGTGCATCGGAACTTATTTTAGGGCAGTGTGATACTTTCCTCAATAGTGAAGGAAATTTAGCACCACTGTCAGAAATGCAAAAGCAAAATGTCTTAAATATAATAAACTCATTTGCTTCTGAGGCATTAAGAACGCTTTGTATTGCATTTAAGGATCTGAGTGAAATTCCTGATGACCAGACAATACCAGAGGATGGTTACACACTAATAGCACTTTTTGGCATAAAGGATCCAGTCCGTCCCGGTGTAAGGGATGCAGTAATGACCTGCATGGCTGCTGGAATCAAAGTAAAAATGGTGACTGGAGACAACATCAATACTGCTAAAGCCATTGCCAAGGAATGTGGAATATTGACCGAGGATGGAATAGCAATCGAAGGAAGAGAGCTTCACGATAAGAGCGCAGATGAATTGAAGGAGATCCTGCCTAAAATTCAGGTTTAGTTCAATTTCATTTGACGTTTTACTAATTGCTTTGGTAATCCAGTTTTCAAACATTGCCCAAACCTATTTCATGAGTTTAGGTAATGGCCCGGTCCTTGCCGATGGACAAATATAAATTGGTGACAAGCCTAAAAAGTATGTATCAAGAGGTCGTGGCAGTTACTGGTGATGGAACAAACGATGCTCCAGCATTGCGTGAGTCAGACATAGGTCTGGCCATGGGCATTGCCGGCACTGAGGTATGTCTTCGAGTTCCTATGCCACATTTTGTTGCTCTGCTGCTATGAGCCAATAAATTCTCATATGCTCTATTTGACTGCCTCTGGGAGAAGGAAATTCTAATTAGACTTTTTGCGTACTCCCTCTGATTCCAAATGCACTATACGTCATTTCAGGATTCAATCACAGAAAATTCTTCCATAGCATATAGCTTTACAAAAGTTGCAAGTCAAAGTGTCACATTGGAGTCTGTGTCAATCTCCTAAACAAATTATATTTGGAATCAGAGGGAATATCATATTTCCTGAATTAGTATTGCCTGCATTACTTTTTGTATTATTGTGTTTTATTCTGTCAATGCTCACTTTCCTAGTATAGATACTACAGAAACAAGAACTTTTCTTTGCATGTGCCTGTTACTTACCTTTGCTGGGATTGTTTTTGAATGATTTTTTCCCCATGAAAAACCACCTTAGCTGCGACTGTATTTATTATTCTATTCCACTAGGATTTTCTTTATGATACATATTGTTAGTGTAGACTTGTGATGCAAGTGTTTGGCTGGATGCAGGTTGCGAAAGAAAATGCCGATGTTATAATAATGGATGATAATTTCAGTACCATTGTAAATGTTGCTAGATGGGGTCGTGCGGTTTACTTGAACATTCAGAAGTTTGTGCAGTTCCAGCTTACAGTTAATATAGTGGCTCTGATAGTGAATTTCATCTCAGCGTGTATCATAGGTGCGCAAATCTAATGATGCTCACTTTGAAGTCTCTGTGCGTCTTTTTTTTTGTATAACATTGAGGCTGCCCTACCCGCTTACCTACTTTTTGCGGCATGTTTTTGAATGGGTTCATACATTATCCACTTTGAACTAACATGTAGGTACTGCACCACTTACTGCCGTTCAGTTGCTATGGGTGAACATGATCATGGATACATTAGGAGCCTTGGCCTTAGCGACAGAGCCACCTAATGATGAAATGATGAAGAGACCACCTGTGAGACGGGGGCATGGTTTCATCACTCAGGTCATGTGGAGAAATATTCTTGGGCAGGCTTTATACCAGCTCCTTGTACTTGGTACTCTCATGTTTGTTGGTAAGAGGATCCTTAATATCGAAGGCCCAAATGCTGATATAACGATCAATACCCTCATATTCAACTCTTTTGTGTTTTGCCAGGTATGAGTAGCACAAGCCACATTTCTCATACCTAATGCTTCAATTTGTGAAGATATGACATTGATTTACTTAGTAGTAAGTAGAAAAATCAACGACTTGATTAGCTCCGCCACTACTTGAGAGAACCAGCGGGCTCAATGTGATATGCATTGGGATTTAGCATGATAGTGAACTAGATACTTTTTTTCCCCTTTTCATCAGAAAAATGGTCCAGACAAGTTTAAAAGATTAATGGCATTCAAAGCAATTTTGAACCATCTATGAATGCACATCAATAAGGTGGTGTAGATTCCAGTAAAAATACAAGAAATATTGCATCTGTTCTGATGACTTAGCTTCATTTAATTGCCGTTGTTCCAGGTTTTCAACGAGATAAATAGCAGGGAAATGGAAAAGATCAACGTGTTCAGAGGGATACTGAAAAATTGGATCTTTATCAGTATATTGACAGCAACCGTCGTATTCCAAGTAATTATAGTGGAGTTTCTTGGAACCTTTGCAAACACCATACCGCTGAGTTGGAAGCTGTGGTTGCTCAGTATTATTCTTGGCTCGGTCAGTATGGTCATCTCTGTTATCGTCAAGTGCATTCCCGTCGAATCTAGAAAAACAAATATTAAGCCCCATGGCTATGAGTTGATTCCTGAAGCCCCAGAAACAGTATAGTTGCACAACGCATAGTCATGGTCACCAACCAATATCTTATAGTGGAATGGAGTTTCTTGTCGGGATTTCTTTGTCGATGTGATTTTGTGGAGTAATATTACCCGGAGTTGAACAAGACATTACAGTAGGAGATACAGCCAGGGTTGAAAGAGAAAGAGGATCAAGTAAGGCAGTAAGCTCGAAGACAAACTACAGACTGCTGCATACTGGAAACAGTGACGTATTTTGATCCTTCAGTGCATTTTAAAAGCTTTCATTTCAAGGCTTTTGGTGCGAGTTTCTGCAGCCTTGGTCCGCAGAGTTTACATGCATGCACATATAATTTGTAAATTGTAAATCTAGATAGATTCCTCATACCTGTGACTGTTGAGACAGCAACACTACTTCAAGTACTCCATAATTCTATTTCTATACACAGTTTCCTGTCATTTTTCCCCCTATTCAAGTGTACATCGAACCATAGCTATTTTTCTTTCATGTTGGAATAAAATTTGAATAAGAGGCTATATTTGCTGACACACACAATTGTTGTATTTCATTTTTTCCATGTCTGAATAAAATCGTCACAACTGGTGCAATCGCAACACACTCAACTACTCAAGTCACGACAAAGCAGGTTATGGAACTGACACAAACGAGTGTCAGGATTCGGGAACCTGAAAAGTGAAAACGCATCGCGAACTGAATGAAGAGATGGCGACGGACAACAGGGTGTGGACGCAGCTCCCAACTTTCCTATAAGGAGGAAGACTTTTTCATGTGTTGTAGCTGTTTGTGGTAAATATTATCCAATCATAGATTAACTAGAATTAAAAGATTTATCTCATGATTTACAGGCAAACTGTGTAATTAGTTTTTGTTTTTGTCTATATTTAGTGCTTCATGCATGTGCCGCAAGATTCGATTTGACGGAGAATTTTGAAAACTTTTTAGATTTTTGTGGGAACTAAACAAGGCATGACAGTGAAACTCCAAGAGAGGAGGAGGAAAGCAATACGAAACGGAACGCTGGATTCGGATCGCTTTCACTCAACCGCAGCCAGCAACCCACTAGTTGACCGCTCCTTTTGGAGTCAGCTTCTTCCCGAAACCGGAGGGAAGGAAAGCCAACCCCTGCACGCCGCCGAATTGATCACGGCAGGCCAAGAAGGCTTGCGTTACGTGTGCGCCACCGCAGCGCTGCCGCGGACACGGACACCTCTGCTTGGACTCGGATCAGCAGCTGCGCACCAGCTAGCAGAGCAGCTACCCAGCTACCACGCCGGCCTACACCCACCAAAACGGCCGGCTGTGGATTGCATCACCCGTGAGGCCGTGACTGAATTCATCCATCGCTCCGTCCGCTGGTTGGTTTCCGCTGATAACGCCGGCGGTGCTAAGCTGACCTGACACCTGACCATACCCCCGGCCGGCAGGATGACGCGTCGGAGTCGGACGGCGCAATGACGACAGGGACGCCACGGTCGCCAGACGAGACCACCTGCCGCCGTCGGTCGGCGACCCGTCAGGACATGGCCGCCGTGTCAGAGTGTCACGCTCACCGCTCACGTCTCCGTCTCCGTGCTACGACGAAGAAACCATCGAACCCGCCGTGCGCCCGTCGCTTTTCCAACGCATCCGTCCGGCGTCTCCACCGCCCTCGTGCACCAACACGTCTCCGATCCGGATCCCCTCATCGCCTGCCCGCCTCCTCGGAAAGCTTATATATTTTCATATTATTGGGTCACAAAAATCACAGAAAAGGTGGAGCAAAGGTGATTCGTTTTTCTCATGCTCGTTTACCGGATCGGAGTGTGCCCCGGAGTTGGTGCTGGTAGCTGAGCGCGACCTGCCTGAACCGAGAGACCGAGCCGCCGAGCCGGCGCCGCCACCAACCCCGCCCCGCCCCGGCGAAGAGTTCAAAGGGGCGGCGGCCTCCTCGGTCTTGTCGATCGACGACAGCGAGTTCGCGCTGGGACTGGGATTTGGTATTTCTGGCCGCCCAACCCCACAAAACCCCCACGAAACGTCGAAACCCCCACCCGCATTCCTCCTCCCCTGGGCTCGCCAACAAAAGGCCCCCATCTTCCTCGGTCAGCTGGAGCCTGGAGCCAGCCAGCCTGCCTGTCCCGGTTCAGCTTCAGCTTGCTCGCATCGGCCTCGCTTCTGAGTTCTGAGTGAGCTGTGACGAGGAGGGGGTTGGCGGGTGAGGAAGCCATGGTGGGGAGCTACGCGAACGGTGGCGGGGCTGCGGCGCTGGTGGCGGAGGAGAAGCTGGACGCGCTGCGGCGGTTGCTGGGGAAGTCGGACGGCGACCCGCTGCGGGTCGTCGGGGTGGGCGCCGGGGCGTGGGGGAGCGTGTTCTGCGCGCTGCTGCAGGACGCGTACGGCCGGCACCGCGACCGGGTGCAGGTGCGCGTGTGGCGCCGCGCTGGCCGCGCCGTGGACCGCGCCGACGCCGAGCGCCTCTTCGAGGTCATCAACTCCCGCGAGGACGTGCTGCGGCGGCTCATCCGACGCTGCGCCTACCTCAAGTACGTCGAGGCGCGGCTCGGGGACCGCACGCTGCACGCCGACGAGATCCTCCGCGACGGCTTCTGCCTCAACATGCTCGACACCCCGCTCTGCCCGCTCAAGGTCGTCACCAACCTGCAGGAGGCCGTCTGGGACGCCGACATAGTCGTCAACGGCCTGCCCTCCACGGAGACCAGGGAGGTGTTCGGGGAGATTGGGAGGTACTGGAAGGAGCGAATCACCCAGCCGCTCATTATCTCGCTGGCAAAGGGGATCGAGGCGTCGCTCGACCCTGTGCCCCGGATCATTACGCCCACGCAGATGATCAGCAATGCAAGTGAGTTCTTTGCTCAAGTCTCGTTGTAATTGTGATCTAGCAGTACTATGTTCTCATGCTTCAGTTACTACTACTAGTTTCGTTAATCTCGTAAATCTGTCTGTATACTTGTCGAAGTGGGGCTAACAAATTTAATTGAAGATTTAAATGCTGCTCGACTGGCTCAAGATACAGTAGCTCTGGAATGTTCCTGATGAAAATTTTCTGGATAATCATCACGATCTGTACCAATGGATGGTCCTTCATAATATTTATTGCATGTTTTATGATTATCTGGTGGTACTATATTATTTGCCTCACTAAGGGACTGCCCATGTGTTATGTTTGCTCTGAGTCCTTGGTTCCCTTATGAGCATGTAAAAACAGTTTAGCAGGGTTCATCAGGATTGTTACTGAACATTGTTTGCCCAACTGAAACTAACAACCTGCTCTTTATCTCAATTCTGTATATTGTACTGTTTTTTTTGTTTTTTTTTTTATAACTGTATACTGTACTCTTGGTTTATGCTTGTGGTTGTTGATCATGGATTCTTATTGCAGCTGGAGTTCCGTTGGAGAACATTCTGTATCTTGGAGGCCCAAACATTGCTTCTGAGATTTATAACAAAGAATATGCGAATGCTCGCATATGTGGAGCTGACAAGTGGAGGAAACCTCTTGCAAATTTCTTGAGGCAACCCCATTTCATTGTATGGGACAATAGTGATCTCATTACTCATGAAGTCATGGGCGGCTTAAAAAACGTATATGCCATTGGGGCTGGTAAGTTTCTTGATCCAGAAGAATTGAATTTCCATTTGCTCCTCTCTTTTCCCAGTTCTTATGAGATACTTGATCATGTCATTGCATATTTCAACATCAAACCAATAAAAATGCCATTTTGGCGTCTTATATGAGCAGTATTTCGTGCCCTGTTTCACGAAGCATGCTATTTGCATTGACTGAATGCTGCAATGCTGTTGTTCTGCCAAATGCAATGTTGCTTATATTTGTCAGACAGGACAGAATTACACAGTAGAAAACTCAAATCCTGTAATTAACAGAATGTTAGACCTGGGAGAGTGTCCACTTCTACCTAGTTATTCCGGAGCCTAATATATCTATCACGTTGCTGAACATGATCTTATCATGCAGGTATGGTGGCAGCCCTTACCAATGAGAGTGCAACCAGCAAATCAGTATACTTTTCACTTTGCACATCTGAAATGATATACATCACCCATCTTCTAGCACGAGAGCCCGAGAAACTTGCAGGGCCCTTATTAGCTGACACATACGTCACCCTGCTGAAAGGTCGCAATGCATGGTACGGGCAGAAGTTAGCTAAGGGAGAACTGACTCTAGAAATGGGGGACAGCATCAAAGGCAAAGGGACTATCCAGGTTTGTGCTGCCAACCTGCCATCTTGACAATGCATGTGAAGTTTGCTTAAATGCCGGGTGCCCTTTTGGCATAGGCAAGGGTAGCTATACGCTGATCCTTATTCGTTTCGTGACTTAGGGTGTTTCTGCAGTCAATGCATTTTATGAACTGCTGAGCCAGGGAAGCCTAAGCGTGATGCATCCAGAAACCAAGAAGGCTGTTGCTCCTGTTGAGCTATGCCCAATACTCAAAACACTTTACAAAATTTTGATCAAGAGGTTGGAAATTGTACTCACTGTTAATGCAGTTTTAGGCTATAATTCTAATGTGATGTCAGGCACCTAATTGTTTAGTTTTGACCTGCAGGGAGCTTACGACCAATTCCATCCTCCAGGCAATACGTGATGAATCAATGTATGATCCACGGGAAAGAATTGAAATGGCGCAGAGGCAGTCTCTTTTCCGGCCATCTCTTCTTGGCCTAGCTAAAGGTGATGCCAAGGCCTAAGATATGGTGTTTGTTTCTTCCTGAAATACGTATTTCCATGTGAGTTTGCAGGAGGCGCGTACTGGCCTTCAAGATCCTTACTTACGTGCCTCAGATGTGTGTTGGGTGCACGCTATAGAGTTCGATGATGTGCATGCCAGGATAAACTTTATGGCCCGTGTCTGTACATAACGTGTTGTGATTCAAATTTATTTGTCATGAGTAAAGATGTGCATTCCTTTTTATTTTATGATGGATTTGGAGTCTCATAATTGGTTGTAAGTTGTAACTCAGAAGCAAAAGCTATGTTCTGATCTCCACTGATATGGTCATATGAATGAAACAGAAGTTTTCACTACCCCAAATGGTATTCTTTCACTGAGGTCCATCTGAAAGAAATGTTGGCCATTGAAGGCCCATACAGACTTATCATATGAAGCCCAACTACAGCCCTGTTAAATCACAAAAATGAAGATACTTGCCCACGAACGTCCTTAAAATCATTTTAAACACGAGTCTCACTAGAGAGGCCTGCTCATGTACTAAAAAGGAAAAAGTCCACTTTAGGTCGATCAATTTTCGTGAAAGTCTATTTTTCATCATTGAACTCTAAATTCGGATAAAATATATTCCTCAACTTTTAAAACCGTATACATTACGTTTTGAAAGCGGTTTTGTTCTTTTTTTTATTTCGGCTGATTTTTTAAAAAATTATAGTAAATCACATACAAATCATAAAAATATAAAATTCAATTTTGTTGGACTTCAGATGAGTAGATCTACACATCAAATATATAATATATTATGCTTTAGTACAAAGCTGTTGCTGTAGCTTTAGATCTATGCTTTTCTGTAATTAACTAGAATTGTTATAGCTATAGTTTTTGTGGTCCAATTGTGATGAAATTTATATGGTGGGATAATTATTCTATGCTTGAGTTGTAGTAAAAAATTCATATTCATTGGATCATGTATTACTTATAGATTTATTTAGGTTTACGCTTGTTAAATATTAATAAATCTATAACTAAGTTATACATGATCTAATAAATATGAAACTTTTACCACAGTTTAAAAATACAATAATTAGCCCAACTTAAAAAATTCACCACAACTGGACCATAGAAACTGTAGCTATGAATTATTCTAATTAATTGTAGAAAAACACATAACTAAAGCTATAACAAACTTTTGTACTAAGGCCTTGTTTACTTCCACTCAAAAACCCAAAAATTTTCAAGATTCCCCGTCACATCGAATCTTTAAACGTATGCATGGAGTATTAAATATAGACGAAAATAAAAACTAATTACACAGTTTAGTCGAAATTGATAAGACGAATCTTTTGAGCCTAGTTAGTCTATAATTGGATAATAATTACCACAAACAAACGAAAGTGCTACAGTGTCACGAAATATTTCCCATTGGGAACTAAACAGGGCCTAAAGCATACCATATTATATGTTCACTGTGTAAATCTATTTATCTGAAGTCTAACAAAATCAGACTTACTATTTTATGATTTTTATGTGATTTATTATGATTTTACAAAGATTCAGCCGAAATAAAAAAAAAGAAAAAGACAATACTGCCTTCAAAACTGCTCATAATCATGCCAGAGACGTAATATACATGGTTGCAAAAATTGAGGGATGTATTTTGCCCAATTTTGAAGTTCAGGGATGAAAAATAGATTTTTGTGAAAGTTGAGGGAGTGGACTTCTTCCTACTTTTTTTTTTTAAGAATCTGGACTTCTTCCTACTAAAAATCAGTATGTCGGACTACTGAAGCGTGAAGGCCCATTTACAGCCCTAAACAAATGGTCTGAATCGCTGAATGATGAAGCACAAAACAGCACTGTTTTTTTTCTCGGGATGTTGTCGCATGTGCAAACGCGGAAAACAGAGAAAATCTATGCAGCAGGCAGCGTGTGATGGAAAGGCAGGAAAACCACCCCTTCTTCACAGAAACGTGAGATTCTGAGAGTTGAGACTTGAGACGGACAAGGAAATTAACACCTCTCTATCGACTACCGTGCTACATGAGATGGTCAGATTTTGAAGCGGTAACATGACCCGGTTATAGTCGACAGGGATGCGATGCGATGGACGAGTCCTTGCACGATCCATTGGTACTGGAGATGACAATTACTCGGTCTCTTGTTAGATAATTAAGTACGTGATGAACGATATGGATATGACAAGAACCACGTCGCGCGCATCGTTTTCACTTCACGGGCTCGTCTTTTTTTTTTCTCTTCAGGAAGAAAGCAAGAGTAGATGATGGCCCGTGATGAGGTGGACGCGCGAACGCACTGGCCCGTTTCCAAAGAGATTAGATTAGCGGGGAACCGCGTTGGCATTAGTTGCATCGTTCTAGCGTGTGGGCAGCCTCGTGTTGTTGTTCATCAGTCATCACTGGCTAGTACCATGGACGGCAGAGGGTATTCATGATAATTTTAGGAATATCTAGCTTTTTTATACAAGACCATATACATATTGGCTCATGCCGTCAAATATCAGTCCAAATCATATCTTGTTGCCAAAATCTTTTCCAAGATAAATCATCCGAATATGCCATGGCAACATGTATAATAAAATATTTTCTTATATGAGTGAACGAGACATGAGTGGAAGGCAATTCCATAAACCCCATTTCTAAATCTCTAACCCTAGCTGACCAGACTTGGCGTGGTGGCGGCACTGCTGGTTGCCGGTGTCCCGATCTCCTAGCCAGTACATGGGCCTGCCACATTATTGCCACCTCTGTGCATCGTCCATTCATTTTCATTTCCCCCACACGATCAGTATGCACGGCCATTTCTGTGGGAGAGAAAGGGGGGAAAATGCATTAGCCATTTGTTTTTTTACTATTAATAGAGGAGAGTCGTTTCCCACCTGATCAAAACTTTATTGATTGGCCCGAAACGGCAGATTACAAAACAGCAATGTACAAAAGGAAGGAAAATCACAAGGCCATTTGTTCAACCAGGAATATATATAACTGAATTATATAATAATTTTCGCTCAAAGTTACAAAATCCACGTAGATAAGACGTGGGACAACAGCTAAGGACTGAGGCTGAGGTGGACACTTGACTTTTTCCTTAATTATAATGGTGATTGACGTGTATGGACACACGACTTCACGCGCAAACATAATGGCAACATCTCACGCCTTGGCCCGGTTGGCCCACATGTTAGCAGTGAGCTCATCTTGATCAGGTGGAACATCATTCATAAAATCTCTTGCATGCGCCATGCACTCTTTTTTCATATAGTCGTAAAATTGGTTTGGAGGAGCCATGACTAGTTATTGATTTGAGCTAAAAGTTAGTTAAAATTGATTCGTGTTGGCTAGCTAGCCGACTAAGGCATCCTCAATAGAAGTTTCATGACCCAGTTTCCAACCTATCCATATTTTGGAAACAGTGTATAGAAATTTCATGGGAATGAAACTCTCTCTACTCCCAGAAAAACTTTTATTATCTCTCTCTTTATTACTATAGCGCCACATCAGCATATTTAATATGTATAAAACTCTAATGAAACTCCACTGAGACTGGCCTTAGAGCATCTCTAAGAGTTCTTTTAACCTAAATTTCCTAAATAGTCATATAGAGTACATTAAATTAATCTTTCTCTTCCCCAACAGTTAGCCTATCTCAAATAATATATAGGGTGGACAACATATCGTCTCAAATTTAAAAGGGAGAGAGGATAATTTAGGATACCACCAAAATATAGGATGTTGAATAAGGGAACTAGGAGAGTGATTTTTATTTCACAAACCTTAATTTTAATTCTAAGAAGATAAAGAACTCTAGAAGATACTCTTAGTTGAACACTTAGCTAAAAAAATAGTCCACTTATTAATCTCATGTTTAGATAGATTAGAGCTAATTTAGGTTGAAAAAATAGGTAGCTAACAATTAGTCCTATATATACATCTAAACAAGCCGAAATGAGCTTCCTATGCCCAAACACTGTAGTCATCATAGCAACAGTAGCCGCCAAAACAAATTTGTCCAGGTGAGTTTTTCCTACGCCCAAACAGCCAAACACCGTAGTCGTCATAGCGATTAGCAACAGTAGCCGCCAAAACAAAAGTGGTCTGTGATGTCACCCAATATTTCTAATATAGGTCATCTCTCCCACCACACATCAGTACTAATTGTGGTTCATGATGCATGGTCCTATTTGGCATTCATATATCACTTAGAGCAACTCCAACAGATATGTTATCCATGTTATCTAGGCTATTTTTACATCTTCAAAGTAAAAATTAAAGTCCAACAGATGTGCTATCTGATTTGCTAAAATAGCAAGTTTGCTATTCCTAAACTTTCGCTTGTCATATATAGCATGTCGTTCTCACTAGCTATCCTATACAAAGGCTGTTGTGGAACTCTATGTTTTGAGTGAGTTTTTTATTTTACACAATGGTTAAATCTTATAGTTTAGAATATAATTTTACCTAATCTCTTGGAGATGCTCTTAGTATACCTATATAGTACACATGATAAAAAGACGTGTTCCGTTTTTAGGGGTAAATTAAGGTAAAACTTTAACTAACTTTCAACCCGAAATAATTGAGTTTTTTCTCTGGCCCAGCCCACAAAATGCCCAAGTCTATCTCCATCCCTTGTGTGAGTCCAACTGGTGCCTGGCTCGACCGCGCTTCTCTCTCATGCTCTGTGATCGTGGTCTCCTCCATCACCACCCTTGAGTTCACCACCGTGTCCAGCCATCCAACACTACCACCGTGGCGAGGACCAAGAGATCGTCAAGGCTCTCTTCCTACTCTCTCTTTCTCTCTCTCTCTTGAAATCTCTTCCCACCACAAAAAACTCCCAGATAGGGGAGAGGTTGCATCTCCTACATTTGAGGGAGGGACACAATTTTGAATAGTTACTAAAAAACTTTTAGTATTGGCAATGCAATAGGTAATCTGTTGGAGCCTTCTTCATTATCTAAGTGGCAGCTTTTTCAGTTTTGGGAATGTGATAAGTAATCTATTGAAGACACCCAGAGGAACGAGTACTAAGGATGACACTTTTTTATGAAAGACTCGGTTACTCGATATATTAATAAGAAAGGAAAGAGTTACAATCTTAAATGCGCAAGCAACGCTATCTCATATGGCAGACCCCTGTATGAGATGTTAGAGGGTTCTTAGGCTAATTACTCATAGGGTTTTGAGTGAACTTAAGGTAATTTAAGTACCCTTCCCCTCTGTGGCCCATACAGGTCACTCGTCCTTAATTTGTATGAAAAGTGCATTTGCCGAGCTTCTACCTCTCTCAAAGATTATGGCGTTTCTCTGCTTCCAGATGTGCCATAAGGTTAGGATGCCAGCAGGCTACATTGGGGGCAGTGAGTGCCAATGCACCCAAAAAAATACAAAGATAGTTGATTTGGTTAAGATTGCACCATATATGCACCCCCTATAACATATGTATATGCATCCACAAGGTAAGTGCACCCCCATAGAATTTGCTCTAGCTTTACCACTGATGGCCAGTGAGTGCGCTGCCTTTGTGCCTGAGTCAGTCATCACCATGAACCAATCTTCGAAGTCCTAATTATCTATCCAGTTGTTTGGGAGTAGGTTTGCACACTTGCTCCAAGTTGCCACCATACATCAGACATTACGTGCAAAGGGGCACTCGATGAAGAGGTGCATAGCAGTCTCCTGGTTTCTTTCACATAGCACACAAAAATAGTTGTTCTTCCATCCTCTTAGTTGTAGTCTTGCCGCAGTCCATAGGCGGTTCTGAAGTAGTAGCCACAAGAAAAACTTACGGCATGGTGTGGCCTAAGCCTTCCAGATGAGATTTGGAAAGTTGGAACTGATCTGTCCACAAAACTGAATGGTGTATGCCCAGTTTGCAGAGTATTGCATTGTTTGGAGCTTTCTAGCAGCCAAACAATTTGATCATCCTGGCCATCACTGAGCTCCAAGTGTAGTGATCGAACAAGTTACCACATCCCAAAGAAGTCATATAGAATTCTATGTTTAAGTGTTGCGCAATATCTCGGATCCACCTCTCATTGAGCAAGGCTTCACAGACAGTTATGTTCTTTCTCCTACTATGTTGGAATAGTCACGGGAAGAGGGAGGCAGGCGAGTGCCCATCAATCTAGCTTGATTGCCAAAAGGAGGCCTTCCTCCTGTCTTGGACTGTCACACATGTGGTAGCCACGAAGAAGGCTCTGTTCCACTGGTAGGTTCATACCCATCGATGGTCGCTGCAGGTTGCTCCATTGTATCCAAAGCCATCACAGTCGTAGTGCTCTTCTAAACCTCTCAAGATCTAGTATGCCAAGTCCTTCGTATTGTACATGTCTCGCCACAAGCGGCTAGGCAACTTTGCACTTTCCTCCACTGATCTCAGCATCTCCGGCCCAAAGAAAACGCCTTTGTATTTTGTCCAAGTTCACCGGTAGCTATTTTGGTGCTTGGATTGAAGTCAGAAGGTAGATTGAAACTGAGCGGACTGACCTCACTAATTCATGCCTTCCAATCGGGTTTAGGAGATGGCCCTGCCAGCACGTGAAGTGGCTCCTCGTAAGGACAACACTTTGATTTTTCTCTATTTTAGTCGTGATTGATGTGTATGGGCACATCACGCGTACTCTTTTTGTCGTTTTTTAACTGTCGTCCTTGTTTCACAAAAGTGAAGCATACTCAAAGTCACTTATCTGAAAGGTCATGATTAGAAATATTGTTCGCTGATATATTGTGACAGAAAAATACTGCTGGTTAACACAAAAAATAATGCTTCTAAGATAAATAAACGGTAACTAAATATATACGAAAAAAATAATATATTAGGAGTATGGCACTCTCACAGCTTGTGGGCTTGTCGCCCTATTCCTGCACACAAGCAGTGAGCTCCTGTCAGCTTGGGCGGTATCTCGATAGAACATTATGCTGTCATAAAACCCTTTGCGGCATGCACACTATTTTAGAGCAACAGTGAAAACAGATGAGATTACGGATTACCACGCCAAAAGGGCCAAAGCTAGTCGTCATAGCAACAGTAGACAACTGTGTCCACCACACATTACCTCTCCCCTGATGTGATGTCACTCCCCATTTCTTCCAGCACACATCAGTGCTGATCGCGACAGGCCTATTTGGCATATGCATGGTATAGTATGGAGTATGTGTAGCGGTACTCCTATGAGTTGAAGTGTTCATATACATACACATGATAAAAAATGTGTTCGCAATAATGCATGTATCTGGCTGCCGACTAGCTTTGTCTTAATATTAGGCCTTGTTTAGTTCTCTTACGAAAATTTTTCGGACCACCGTAGCACTTTCATTTGTATATAATAATTATTGTCTAATTATAAACTAACTAGGCTTAAAAAAAATCATCCCACAAATTAAAAGTAAATTATATAATTAGTTATTTTTTTATTTATATTTAATGTTATGCATGTGCCGCAAGATTTGATATGATGAAAAATCTTAAAACTTTTTAATTTTTTTTAAGAAACTAAATAAGGCCTTAGTATTCGTACGCGTCACACAATCAAAGCGATGGTGCATTGCTTGCAGATATTCTCGTCCAGATCGAGCAGACAACCACTGCACGTACACATCTTAGGCCTAGTTTAGGCCTTGTTTACTTAATTTTTTTTTTGCAAAATACGAATAGTAACACTTTCGTTTGTATTTGATAAATATTATCCAATTATAGGCTAACTAGGTTCAAAAGATTCGTCTCACAAATTATATATAAACTGTATAATTAGTTATATTTTTTATCTATATTTAATACTCTATGCATGTGCCGCAAGATTCGATGTAACGGAGAATCTAGAACATTTTGCAAAATATTTGGGGAAGTAAAGTATCTTGGGCCGTTTAGATGCATGTTTTTTTTTATTTTGATATTGTAGTATTTTTGTTTGTATTTGACAAACATTATTCAATTATAGACTAACTAAGTTTAAAAGATTTGTCTCGTGATTTATAAGTAAACTATATATAATTAGTTATTTTTTATCTATATTTAATACTTTATATATATATCCTATTCGATGCAATAGAGAATCTTGTAATCTTTTGGATTTTGAGTGCATGTAAAAACATGACGCGCTCGCAAGTTAAGCTGCCAAAAACTGTCACGGAACTGGCGTGCCGCTCCTGAACTCATTGGACTCGGGGCTATGGTATTAGTCAGCGTGACACCAAATTCAGCCATACACGACGGTCGCTAGCTGCGGGCATAACACAACACACAGGCACAAGAGCGTGTCCCAGCTGCTAGCTCACCATATATAATTTGCAAACGGCGCCGCTTTCCCATGCACCATCTACACTACAAATATAGGCCTTGTTTAGTTCCAAATTTTTTTGCAAAATCGACACTGTAGCATTTTCATTTGTATTTGACAAATATTGTCCAATCATAAACTAACTAGGCTCAAAAGATTCATCTCATCAATTCTGACCAAACTGTGCAATTAGTTTTTATTTTCGTCTATATTTAATACTTCATGCATGCGTTTAAAGATTCGATGTGACGGAGAATCTGAAAAATTTTGCAAAATTTTTTTAGAACTAAACAAGGCCATAGTAGATAGTGACCTTTTCTTTTCTCCAAAAAAAAGATAGTGACCTTTTCACCAAACCACCATTTTTATACACACTGTAATAAACCAGAACCAGCAATAGAAAATATACAAACAAAGAACACACACTTTGCCATGGACTCGTGCACTGTCGTCGAAGTTGAACTAGAACTTCGGTTATTATTTTTCCTCCCTTTACCGCGTAACTCCTATGTAAACAAAATTGAGTTTGTGTGTCTGTGTGTGTGTGTGTGTGTGTGTTTTTTTACTTTGGGTCGCTTTCAAAACAGCGCATGTTCTTTTTCGGAGGTTGTAGTACGTGTTGTACACATCGGATGTTCTTGTTTTTCACCTCAAGAGCAAGAAGAGAAGCTAGCTCCGGCCGTGTTCCTTGCATTGTTTCATCAGCTTTTTATATGCCTTGCGAAGTGAATTATTGCTTGCGTGCATTGGCATATATACTTGTTGGGTTGTAGTAGTTGTGGTTCGCAGCTATATATGCGTGATGAGAATGGCAAGTGATGAGGCAAGCTTTCACGGGAGAGGTTAATTTACCGTGAAGAAATGTTCACCATCATGCAATCAGGTAGGTAGATGTATAGATTATACGTTGCACCTAATCTCCAGATCATGGCAATGCATGGCATGATGATGGTAGTACTATGCATGCAGAGATGGGACACACTGCACATAGCCGGTAGCGGTAGGCCTATATCCGCGTGTTGACCTTTTTGTTTTCGTGCTCCACCAGGCATAGTTTTTGTCTTGCTAATAAACCGCCATAGTTTTTGTTTGTGGCCTTTGTGGGCTCATAAATCGGTATCATAAATATATCCAAAGTACAATACAGTACTACAAGCATCTTTCATTTGGTGACCTAATCTTTTGGTACTGTTGGACGAGACAATTTGATTCCATTTACAAATCTATGCGTCTACGTCCAGATATTTTCGTCTCGATTGTTGTAGACACCACTAGCTAGAGGTTAGATATGGCTCTGTTTTTTTTTTAAAAAAAAACGTACTGTGTATTTCTGCAGTTTAGGGTTGTTTCTTTTTTGCGGCACAGGTGTCATATACGTTGCTATAATTCCTTTGCATAAGGAATATACGCTGAACTATCGCCTGTTCAAAGTTTGTTGAGTGTTTTTGGGCTTTGCCGTGTGCCTCAGACACTTGATAAAACCCCTGTTTCCGGTAATGATATATTTTTTATGTGTGAGGACACACTAATGTCAGAGGGTGATAAAGACTATCGTACCATAGTTTGTTCGCCTCGTTGATTTTCTGCTTGTACTAATGTTAATTTGTTGTGAGAGAAAAATATTATTTCATAGTTAAAAAGTAGTGTTGATAAGTTCAAGAGAAATTAAAATACTCCCATAAGCCAAAAATAAATGAAAGAAAACACGTACGACTACATGAGGTACAAAGATTTGGCATCATGGCATGGGCCCGATATGGATTTTCTATATATATGTAGGATATAAAATTGGACCCGATAGGGTTTTTGCTTTTGTTTCCTTATAGACAATGAAAATTATTATATTCATATACTTAATTAGTTATTACTCCAAATGAGTCCTTATTTCAACAATTAGGCGAGGCCAGGAGGGCTCTATTGCAGGATGGTGTCATTGTCACCTAGCCAGCTTCTACTAGCTAGGTGTCACATTGCCTAAGCTATTCGTCTTAGAGCATGCCTAACCGTTTTGTATAGTTGGTTGGGTAAATGAGGGAGTTTGCTAAGTCCTAAATAAATATGGCAAAAGTGAAAAGAGACAATCTCCAATGGTTTGGTATTAATCACTTGGCAAAAAAGAAAATCTGGCGGCGGGAGGAGGGAGTAGTCTCGTGACCACGTGTGGGGGCGACGGATTTCGCGCGAGGGACGAGATGCCAAGCGCAGAGGGGTTTGGCATATATGCAAGTCCTTCCCCTCTATTTGCCAAGTTAACAAAATTGCAAAACCGAATTGCCAAACCGTTGGATAGATTTTTTTTTTTACTTTTTTGCAAATACATGAATGCAAAACCTATTTGTCAAACGGTTGGGGGTGCTCTTAGGTCACACCTCTTAAAATTGATAGTCCCTCTATCGTCCATAAATACTCATTGTGGAAGATGAAATTTGTGATCAGTGATCGATCGAGTAACGCGTGCTTTAAATCGGCAGTTGCACTGCAGGAGATTAGTGCCAACAAAAAAATCCCACCGGCGTAAATTTCTGCCATATTTGTCTCCACATGACAGCACTATATATATAATTTGGGAACACTAACATACAGTTTGGAGCCAAAAATTGTGTACCAAATCTTCCATCCCACCATCGCCAAAACATTCCCACTGTCGCCTGTTCTCCTTGGTGCCAAGTATAGTATCCTCCATTTCTGTGTAAATAAACTGTCCAACAGGAGTATAAAAACCAGCAACCGAAATCAACGAACAAATCAAGCACAGGCACAAAATTAACCTCTGCCATGCCTTTAGATCTGAATTCAGCGCCAATTGAAGAAGGTGAAGAAGCTGCAATACCTGATCTAAACCAGCAAGCTTCTGCTGCAAAAGATGGAGAAGATGCCGCTGAGTTCGAGGAAGGCAAAATCCATGTTGTCCAAGATCAAGAACATAATGCAGCCTTGAATGAAGACCAAGCACCTTTTGATCTCAACATGAATGCAGGCAACTTCCATTTCGCCATAGATAAAGTATATATGATCTTGGGTTAATTGTTTAGTGTTTATTACTCTAACTTGTCATGATGTCATCGTCCATGTAGAACATGATGAATTAAGAAGCTGCCGAGCACGATGTCAGTGTTGTCCAAGATGGAGAACGTGAAGCTGCCAACCACGTTGAACAAGCCGATCTAAACATGGAGGCTGGTATGTAAATTTCATTTGGGTTATATAGGTAAATTTAAATATTTCTGCACTTGATTTTTGCCTCGCCATTCACCTGTATCCCTTGTATTCGTGAATCGAGGAAGTACATCTCATTGCCCTTATATTTTTTCTTTTGCTGAACCGTTGATAGATCTTAGGACTTGTTAGGAAGCGCCTTTTTCTTTGGTGTAGCTTCACTTACCAATGTTTTGGATGCCAATAAATTAACCCTCCAGTCACTAATGTTTAGACGAGGTTGACTGTAGTCAACCCTTTTAGTTTTTCAACTTCAAATTACTTTTATGTATTGAGTTTGAATGTTCGTAAGTGATGCAACCTATCTTCTAGAGTAGTTTCGCATAAGTATATTACATATTGTTGGTACGTTTGAATATACCAATTAAAACTTTGAACGGCTGACTCCAGATGACCTAAAAAGTTACGCATTTTGTGAAGGGATGGAGTAAATCACTTTTGCCATTTTTGTGCATGCACTGAGCAACTCCAATAGTTTGCAAAAATTCACTTGACAAATTTATAATTTTACCAAGTCTCGAAACTAAATGCCAAGTGGAAAAAGAAGCTTTCTCCAACAATTTGTTATTTGGACTTGGCAAAAGAACTTGGCATCTTAGGATTTTTGCCAAAATCACAAAATTGAGCCTCCAACAAGTTGGCAAAAGTAGTTGGCAAATTAGGATACACATAATGCCAAGTGATGGAGGACTTGGCATATTTGCCAAGTGAAGGGAAAATTTTTGCCAAGCTCACAAAATTGCCAAATAGTTTTGCCAACTTATTGGAGACTATTTTTTTTGGTTTTGGCAAAAATCCTAAAATGCCAAGTACTTTTAACAAACTGTTGGAAATAGTGGAAATACTATGCATGCAAGGAAAAACTATTACTCCCTCCGTACATTAAAAAGTATATTTCTCGAATTTTTAAAAACCAAAATGCTTTTAAGTTTGATTAAATTTATAAAAAGTTACTAATATTTATGATATAAAATAAATAACATTAGATTAATTAGGAAATAATAAAGTAATTTAAAGATAAATTTGAACAATATTTACTGTAAATTTAGTCAACTTAAACTACTTTAATATAACGGACATTTATAGACGGAGGGAATACTTACCTATAAATACGGTTGTGAATTTATTTCCCTATACAAATCGGAGACGTGCAGCAGTATGTGCGTTTTGGCCCTTGCCTATCTTACTTGTGATCTCGCAAAAGAACCCTAGCAAATATCCATTGCAACCTATGCAAACAAACCGTCGAAATTGTATGCTATATTATTACACAGAGATTCATCCCAAAAAAAAAAACATTCAGTAAATCTTCAGACACGGTGAACAATCAAATCAAATCAAACGCCAGATAAATTCCCATATATCTCCCCACTTGATTCACCAGATACATACTACAACCAGATCATATCATATCGTACGTGAATGAATCCTAATCCCGCCTTGAATCACCATCACCACCATCACGACGGACGCGGTCAAAGCCCCAACGGACCCCCTCCTCCTCCTCCTCCTCCACTGATCCGGTCCACGTGGCGGACCGCGCACGAGCGCGCCGTCGATTCAGTCACCCGAACTGTTTCGTATCTAACCGCAGCTGAGGGAGGCAGCACAGCACAGCGCTCGCTTGACCCCGCGCGCGCGCGTGCCTGCAGTTGTCTCGCCGAGTCGTGCGGTTCGGTGGCTGCCCCCGTCGGATACTCGCCCACTACGGCACTCCCAGTCCCCGCACGTAAACACAGCAGTTCTCCTCGCTCGCCTTCTTCCCTTCTTGCCCGTTGCCTGCTCGCTCTTGCCTTATATAAACAGAAGCAGAGCACGGCAGGGCAGAGTTCAGAGTTCAGACATCGGGCAGATCAGGCAGAGGAGAGGAATTCTCGGCCGATTCTTCATTTCAAGCACAAGAAGAGGAGAGAACATAGAAGAGGCCAAGAGGGGGCTTTGTGCTTTCTGAAAGCTGCTCTGAGGGATGACGGCGTGCGGTGGTGGTGTGAGGATGGCGGTTGCTGCGGCGGCGGCGGCGAAGATGGCTGCGCCATGGGTTCTTGGTTGCAGCTTGCTGCTCTGCTTGGCGACCTTTCAGGGTGAGTGCTTGCAGCACGAGGGTTCAGTTCACCTGCACTTTCTTCAGTTCATTTTTTTTCTCTCCCGTCTTCTTCATGTGATGTGAGCAGTTCACCTATCACCTATGCGTTCTTCTGCCCGCCCATGGCGTTCCTCTTGCCCGTGCGGCACTGTACGTTAGTCCGCCAATTAACACTTCGACTGCAGTTTCGTTTCGTTTCGTTTCGTTTCGTTTGATTAATTAGTCCAGTTTATATGATGCATGTATGTAAATGATACATGCATGCTCCTGCAGTACGGCACCCGCGCTTAAGGCCTTGTTTAGTTCGCAAAAAATTTCAAGATTCTCCGTCACATCGAATCTTTGGTCTTATGCATTGAGCATTAAATATAGACGAAAATAAAAACTAATTGCACAATTTACCTGTAATTTGTGAGATGAATCTTTTGAGCCTAGTTAATTCATAATTGGGTAATGTTTGTCAAATAAAAACGAAAGTGCTACAGTTGTCAAAAACTGAAATTTTTGCGAACTAAACAAGGCCTTAACCTGTTTTCTTCAGTTCATATCGACCTCTTTCGTCAGTACCTTGTTGTCTAGCTATATTTTATTCAAGATATGTTATTGATGCTTTCCCTTTCTTACCACTGTAATTTTGCTGGCCCTGCATCCCAATTCTCAAGTGGGCAGGTACTCAGGCTGGTGGTATTTCTTAGATCTGAGTTTTGCAGTTGCACCTGCATTAGGATAACGTTTTCCGTAAAGGGGGATACCTTAGGATAAAGAGGGCGCCAAATGGTGTCTGTGGCTGGGATAAGTTTATTGCCTCCTGGTAGAGCCGTAGAGGTGGTTGACAGGTTTATCCTTTGTGTTCTTGGTTGGGTCTCCCTGGAAATTATAACCAAACAGGGTAGGGCACCTCTTCTACGTTGCTATATTGTATTTAGATGGATTCTCGTACGTATATCTTTTTACTTGTTCACAATTTTTCACCCAACAAAGGAATATATTTTACCACTTCATCTACTAGCAGGACAGGCATTGGAAATGGACTCATGTTTTGTACGGTGCACTGTATATTGGATTTGATGCAGTCAAATTACTGTATCTAATTACTGACCAACTTCTAGTTTGCTATTGCCACTAGATCAATCCTTTCCTTTTCACTAAAACGGCACGTCGGCCAGTACAGAGTGTGAAAAGTTGGGCCAAGGCCTACCTAAGATCACAATAAAAACATATTTTTATCACGGGTTTAGATGTTAGTACATCTCACCCGATTTTTTTTAGCAGTAATCTGCCGAGCACACTTTTGCGTGACGAAATATAAAGGTAGAGCCCTTTTAAGACGGGGCTTTATGTCTCCCGTCAGATGTCCATATCATCTTAATTTGATAGGAAAACACTGCAGCAGAGACGAATATGTCATATACGTACATATCTATGCACGATTCTTTTTTTTATTTCGGATTTTCCCTTGCTACTAGGCTTGCCCCATCAGACAAAAAAAAATCACTAGAAATGGAGAGATTGTCGTACGGATCACTGAATACCATGCTAGCGTAATGGAAAACAGTAGAGGCAAGAGGATTATTTTCTTTGTAAACTGTTTGGCCCATGCATCATTGAACAAATTTTCTTATGTGTTCTCATTGCAATCCTATGAACCTAGACTAATTAGGGCATCGACTCTTGGACATGCTATGAGCCTAACTATATGAGACCTTTGGCCGTAGAATCCATCCTCTAAGGTGCTAATTTGAGCTTTATTTTAACATCTGAACTGAAAGTGATGTGTTTGGACCCTTGACACCAAGGTGTATTTTCTTCCTTTCACAAGCATATCTTTGACTATTGTGAGGACCTTGGCACCAAGTTCAAAAGGTGATATCAATTGCTTATTTTACATCAAGGAGTACTATGAATGACGACGTCTTTGTTATTGCAAGCTATGTATGTAGAAAAAAAATGTAAAAGAGACGTGGAGTTGTGCACGGAATTACTTGGAAACCTGGTAGTTGCAGTTCGTCCCCTGTAGCTGTAGATTTGTTGGCTGCTCCTCTCAGCTACTCCCTTCACTGCTCTGCTCTGGAATAAGCCACAACCTGCTACGTTTTTCTACACCATTTCATAATGCCTACAGTTTTGAGTTTGAAAATTTGCGCAAACTGATGATTACTTGTGTTGAAGATCAAATTCACTCTTTCTTTTGTTTTGTTTGGATTGATGTCCCAATCTAATCCTGACCCATCATCAAACTAATAATGCAGGAGCTGAGTGTGCGATCGGCGTGAACTACGGCATGGTCGCCAACAACCTGCCGGCGCCGGAGCAGGTGATCTCCATGTACAAGGCCAAGAACATCAACTACGTGCGCCTCTTCCACCCGGACACGTCGGTGCTGAACGCGCTCCGGGGCTCCGGCATCGGCGTTGTCCTGGGCACGCTGAACGAGGACCTCCAGCGTCTGGCGTCCGACCCGTCCTACGCCGCGTCGTGGGTGGCCACCAACGTGCAGCCCTTCGCCGGCGCCGTCCAGTTCCGGTACATCAACGCCGGCAACGAGGTCATCCCGGGGGACGCCGCGGCGCAGGTGCTCCCGGCCATGCAGAACCTGGAGTCGGCGCTCCGGTCCGCGGGGGTCACTGGCGTCCCCGTCACGACGGCCGTGGCCACGAGCGTGCTCGGCACGTCGTACCCGCCGTCCCAGGGCGCCTTCTCCGAGGCGGCGGCGCCGGTGATGGCGCCCATCGTCTCGTACCTGTCGTCGAAGGGCGCGCCGCTGCTGGTGAACGTGTACCCGTACTTCGCCTACTCGGGCAGCGGCGGGCAGGTGGCGCTCGGGTACGCGCTGTTGTCGTCGGACGCCAGCGCGGCGTCGTCGTCGTCGGTGACGGACGGCGGGGTGGTGTACACCAACATGTTCGACGCGATCGTGGACGCGACGCACGCGGCGGTGGAGAAGGCCGGGGTGCAGGGACTGGAGCTGGTGGTGTCGGAGACCGGGTGGCCGTCGGGCGGCGGCGGCGACGGCGCCACCGTGGAGAACGCGGCGGCGTACAACAACAACGTGGTGCGGCACGTCGGCGGAGGCACCCCGCGGCGGCCAGGGAAGGCCGTGGAGACGTACCTGTTCGCCATGTTCAACGAGAACGGCAAGGCCGAGGGCGTGGAGCAGCACTTCGGCCTCTTCCAGCCGGACATGAGCGAGGTCTACCACGTCGACTTCACGGCGGCTTCTTCCTAGGCTAGCTCTTCTCGAGTAGCAGCACTAGTCTGTCCGTGTGTACAGTGCATGCCAGTGCACGGCGTTACCCCATCCCATGGATTTGTTTAGCACATTATTACTGTCGTCATTATTACTCATTAGTGATGCATTTGCTCAGTAGATACAGATACAGACATACAGTAGTACACTCCTTCAGTATGCCATGCGTCTCTACTTGACCACTTCGACTGTGTTCTGCTACGTTTTTTTGTGATCTGTGTTCATGGAGCAGCATGTGAATCTGTTCGCTTTCCTATTGGGCTCAATAACGTTTCCTCTTTTTTTTTTGAGCGAAAGGGAACCATGGCCCAGCCTAGTGGCCCATTGGGCTCAGCGATCTCACAGAGCCCGCCATGTACCACTTCGCTCGGCACGTGGCGATCCAATCCGTGACTGCAGTAGAACATCCTGGTGGACTGACTGCTGACCGAAGAGAAACAAACAAACGATTCCACACTTCTCCGGTCGAAGCGTAGATCGCAGCGGAGCAGAGGGACGGGAGAAGAGGCAGCGAGTTCCTGAATCTTCCTCCTCCGCAGCTGAGCCTGCTCGTCGACCCGCCGGCAGGTGCGATGATGCCTTTGGTATCTGTTGGGTTCTCGCGTACTTCGGGTGGCTTGCCCTAGTGATTCGTGGGGACTAGGGACGGGTATCTTGCTTGGTCGCTGGAGTGTTCCTCTCGCAAATCCGGACTCCTGGACGCGGCCGGCGCTCGTTGATTTGTAGCTTTGCTGAGAAATCGAGATAGGGAGGTGGGTCTTTGGGGGATTTGTCGATGTCTGTTGCTCAGGAGGGGAAAGGGTTGGATTGTTTGGACAGATAGTGGCAAATATGTTCTGTTATTACAACGTCTTGGCGATTGGCGGAGTAGGGGAGTGCATTGGGTGTCTAACACTAGTTGAGACTGTTACAAACTTTGCACTGAATTCCAACTGAGCCATAAGTTGACTGAACTTTGTGGTTGCAATTGCAATGGCTTTATGCTGAATGCCTGAACTGTTAGATTGGTGCTGACCCACAGTTTGTCTAAAGCAGCTGCGGAGTGCCCACCTTAATAATCTGGGTGGAAATTTCTCTCTTTTTAGGTTTAGTGAAGTATTGAATAAGCTGTAACTGTAAATGATTTTACCTATTCAGCTTTCATGGTTTGAGGTTTATGGCAATGTTGTTTTCAGCTTCACCTCAATGAGTAGTGGACGATTATCACACTTCGATTCATAATTAGCGAGGAATTTCTTCTTGTACTTAAACCTTTTGAAGTTGTTCAGTCTGTCTCAAAAAGATAAAATGGTCTCCTTACAACGGAAACCATACTCCAGTGGATATTTTGGGGAGCCAGCAGTTAGCTAAACTGTGTTTACTTTGACCTTGTTTTGGAGAGGAATTTAGTTTTATTGTTCCTGCAGGAACTACTTTCTTTTGTTTATGATGTATACACTTGCGTTCTAAAAAAGATGATGTATAGACAACACCACTTAGCAGTACGATGAACCTTTATTCACATTACTTTGGAACGTGGGGAATTCCTTCTTCCTTCATTTTTCCTGGCAAAACGAACTGATCCCTGTGAAATTTTTGCATTCTAAAGGGCCTAAGCGTTATATTCCTGTGTATTCTTGCCTAGGAATCTTACATCTACTAATTCATTCCAGGCATGGATGGGAAGAACTTCAGCAATAAACAGCAAGCTGAACAAAAGAACCCGGATGCAGTGACAGACAGTGTTCCAAGCCAATCTCAAGAGGCCTTGAATCCGTCAGATGATGGAAACACCAGTCCAATCAATGGCCATGAAGCTGATGTGAACATGGAAGCTTCCATCTCCACCGAGGACGTCATTCGGGCCGGCGGGTTTGGAGCGAAGGATGACATTGGTAGCCTCCTCCCAACAGCAATTGATTCCACCGATTTCGAGGCCTCGCTGCGGGACGCCCGCGACTTCGAAGGCGAGAAAGAGGCACCGTCACATCCTGGACTAGGATGGAAGGGGGACAAGGCTGATGATGGAAGCAAACTGTCAGATGTGCCGCAGCAGTGATCGTGCTTTCTTCTTCTGTCATATATGTGTCTGAAGAGCTGCCCTGCGTATGAACTTTTTGTCCCAATGTTTTGTGTTTAACGTGATCTTCTGTTTGGTCCAGTGTTTGTATGAACGTGAGGATGACGGTTCTATGTTGCCTGTTGTATAGATCTCAACTCTGTTAGATGTCTGAGGAATGTATAATCCAGCATGGTTTCCTGTCTATTTGTTCGGCTGATGCTGATGCTGATTTGTTCTGATAGAAAAACACTATTCCATGGCTGAGAATTAGTGCCTGATAAGCTTAAGCGACTCGTCGCCCTTGATCCGTTTTGTTATCCATCCTAGAGTTTCTTGCACTTCTGGATGGGGGGACTTGATGGAACAAGGTGCCACCATGGTGGAGGAGAAGATCACGTGATGGGGAGAAAAAGAGGGAGGTCGGCTATGGGAGGGGAGGGAGAGAGTTAAGAACATAATTTTTGGTTAAGTATAACTCCATATATGAATTTTGGAATTTGGCTGTTAGAAACATTCAGTAAAGTTCAAAGCTTTATTATGTGATGTTAGATGTTTCTAATGCAAATCTTCATTATACGAAAGTCATAGAGAATGGACGTTTCTATGTTATGACAAAATTACATAATTTTTAGTTGGATGGCTTGGGTGATATGGTTTTGTTTAAAGAATGTTGTTGCTGCTAAAGGCAGAACATGTCTACCAGTTTATAAGCTGTTTTAACAATAGTAGATGACAAATTTTGAACTTTGTTTGAATACCAAAGTTGCAGCTTGTAATGTGTACATGCTTGTAGATTATTTAGGCCTTGTTTAGTTCCTCTTCAAAACCCAAAATTTTTCAAGATTTTCTGTCACATCGAATTTTTAGACACATGCATGGAACATTAAATATAGACGAAAACAAAAATTAATTACATAGTTTGCCTGTAATTTGTGAGACGAATCTTTTAAGCTTAGTTAGTCTATAATTAGATAATATTTGTCACATACAAACAGAAAGTTCTACAGTGGCCATTTCCCAAAAAATTTTGAAACTAAACAAGGCCTTACTTACTATCATCACTGTTACGTTTAAAGATACAAAAAAATCACAAACAACGTTGTTGCTGTTTTATCTAGGTCAAGTGGGAGCTGTTTTTGGCTAGTTGTTGGTTTGAACAGTAGAATGTTTCATAAATTGTTTATAAGTCATATTTGGAGTGTTTGTGTTGAGTGGTGTGCTTTGGATTATTCTTAGCTCACGTGTGAAGGGTCGAGATTGCGGACTAAAGGGGGGTGAATAGTCCTTTCTAAAATATATTACGCCGGCTAACCAAAACAAATGCGAAATTAAAACTATCGGTCTAGCCAAGACTACACCCCTCTATCTAAGTTCTCTAGCACCTTGAAAAGATCCTAAACAAGCAAGCAAGGTGCTACCTTAGCAAGAGCTCAGGAGCAAGGTCACACAAACCTATGCAACTAGTACTTTGCAAACCGGGGGAGCTCCTACTCAAAGTAGTGAGACAAAGCGCACAAAGCCTAAGCTCACTAGCAAGCTCAATAACAAGGCAACTAATGCCAAATTAGAGAGCGCAACTTACTTAGCTACACAAACTAAGCAATGTGACTAACAAGGTTACACAAACCAAATTAGTCACGCAAGGGAACTACTTTTAGCTACACAAGCAAGAAGGTAACTAGCAAGCTACACAAGCTAACTAATTACAAGAGCAACTACACAAGCACAAATATATGAATATAAATACAAGCTTGTGTTAGGGACTTGCAAACCAACGGGAAGAATAAATTGACACGATGATTTTCTCCCGAGGTTCACTTGGTTGCCACCAAGCTACGTCCCCGTTGAGACAAGCTCCAAGGTTGCCGCTGGTCCTCTTGCTAGTGGTGACCCGCAAGTCACACTCTCCCACGTGGAGTGCTTACCACAAGCTCTAGCACTTGACCCGGCCGGACCACTTGTCGCTCTTCACGTCTCGCTCAACTAGAGTTGCTCTTCGCGATCCCCGCGGGGTGAGCATCGTACCCCTCACAATCTCTTCTCCGGAGCACCGCACAATCTCCTTGCGTGCTTCGACGGAGTCACAAGCCACCAAGCCGTCTAGGAGGTGGCAACCTCCAAGAGTAACAAGCACCACTGGCTTGCAACACGAACACCTAGTGCCACTCGATGCAATCTCTCAATGCAACGCACTAGAATCGCTCAGTCACACAATCGGATGATCACTATCAAGTATATGTGAGTTAGAGGCTTTACTAGCACTCCCCAAGCATGGACACTAAGTCCCAAGGGTGCTCAGCACCAGCCAAGGCCGGCCACAACTTCTATTTATAGCCCCAACGGCTAAACTAGCTGTTGCCCCTTCACTGGGCAAAACACGTGGGCACCGGACGCTCACAGGGAGCCACCGGACGCTCCACTCTCAGCGACCGGTGCTCAGGCATCAGCCACGTGTCACTAGCCGTTTGAACTCGACCGTTGCCGCCAACGGCTACTGCGCACGCGCGCCTGCACAGCACCACCGGACGCTCCACTGCGTCACACCGGACGCGTCCGGTGCACACTGGACTCGTGTGCAGAGAGCTCCGCAAACTCGCACGGTCACCGGACGCAAGCCACCGGACGCACCCTGAGCGTCCGGTGCTCACCGGACTCATGCGCAGAGAGGGTCGCCAAACCGCCCGCACACCAGACGCTGAGAGAGTCCGATGCTCAGCGCACCGCACATGTACTGAGAGAGTCCGGTGCTCAGCGTCCGGTGTGCGGGCGGTTTGGCGACCCTCTCTGCGCATGAGTCCGGTGAGCACCGGACGCTCAGGGTGCGTCCGGTGGCTTGCGTCCGGTGACCGTGCGAGTTTGCGGAGCTCTCTGCGCACGAGTTCGGTGTGCACCGGACGCGTCCGGTGTGACGCAGTGGAGCGTCCGGTGGTGCTGTGCAGGCACGCGTGCGCAGTAGCCGTTGGCGGCAACGGTCGAGTTCAAACGGCTAGTGACACGTGGCTGATGCCTGAGCACCGGACGCTGAGAGTTGAGCGTCCGGTGGCTCCCTGTGAGCGGCCGGTGCCCACGTGTTTTGCCCAGTGAAGGGGCAACGACTAGTTTAGTCGTTGGGGCTATAAATAGAAGTTGTGGCCGGCCTTGGCTGGTGCTGAGCACCCTTGGGACTTAGTGTCCATGCTTGAGGAGTGCTAGTAAAGCCTCTAACTCACATATACTTGATAGTGATCATCCGATTGTGTGACTGAGCGATTCTAGTGCGTTGCATTGAGAGATTGCATCGAGTGGCACTAGGTGTTCGTGTTGCAAGCCAGTGGTGCTTGTTACTCTTGGAGGTTGCCACCTCCTAGACGGCTTGGTGGCTTGTGACTCCGTCGAAGCACGCAAGGAGATTGTGCGGTGCTTCGGAGAAGAGATTGTGAGGGGTACGGTGCTCACCCCGCGGGGATCGCGAAGAGCAACTCTAGTTGAGCGAGACGTGAAGAGCGACAAGTGGTCCGGCCGGGTCAAGTGCTAGAGCTTGTGGTAAGCACTCCACGTGGGAGAGTGTGACTTGCGGGTCACCACTAGCAAGAGGACCGGCGGCAACCTTGGAGCTTGTCTCAACGGGGACGTAGCTTGGTGGCAACCAAGTGAACCTCGGGAGAAAATCATCGTGTCAATTTTGTTCTTCCCGTTGGTTTGCAAGTCCCTAACACAAGCTTGTATTTACATTCATATATTTGTGCTTGTGTAGTTGCTCTTGTAATTAGTTAGCTTGTGTAGCTTGCTAGTTACCTTCTTGCTTGTGTAGCTAGAAGTAGTTTCCTTGCGTGACTAATTTGGTTTGTGTAACCTTGTTAGTCACATTGCTTAGTTTGTGTAGCTAAGTAAGTTGCGCTCTCTAAGGCTGTCTCCAATAGGAGACCCATTTGGGAACCCAAACCCAAAATGGGTCTCCAACACAATACCTATAGCCTCCAACAGAGTACCCATACAGAAAACCCATTTTAGGTATCAGGAGAGGCATAACCCAAATTTGGGTATTCTCTCTCCTCGAGACCCATTTGCACAGAGTGTTTTCTTTTAGGTCTCGTTGCTGGAGAAGACTAAAAATAGGTATGGAACCTTTTACCTGTAGCGCTACCCAAAGGATAAATGGGTCTTGTATTTTGGGTGATGATTGTTGGAGATAGTCTAATTTGGCATTAGTTGCCTTGTTATTGAGCTTGCTAGTGAGCTTAGGCTTTGTGCGCTTTGCCTCACTAGTTTGAGTAGGAGCTCCCCCGGTTTGCAAAGTACTAGTTGCATAGGTTTGTGTGACCTTGCTCCTAGAATTGTTTAGGTGAGCTCTTGCTAAGGTAGCACCTTGCTTGCTTGTTTAGGATCTTTTCAAGGTGCTAGAGAACTTAGATAGAGGGGTGTAGTCTTGGCTAGACCGATAGTTTTAATTCCGCATTTGTTTTGGTTAGCCGGCGTAATATATTTTAGAAAGGACTATTCACCCCCCCTCTAGTCCGCCATCTCGACCCTTCAACGTGTTTGATCTTCAACGAAGGCAAGTACACGCAGCAGTGGTTTACTGCGACTTGACATGTTATTTAATCTACCTACACATTGTCATAAATTAAGATAATATATCTAAATATGAATTCACTTATCCTTTAAAATAACTTATTTATGATCTTCATGTTGAATATTTTGTCATTTGTTTATCTTTATGAGGTAGTGATATATTTTATTATTGTGGAGGTATATAACATATGTGATAAGAATTTGTCTGTCATCGAAAGGTAAGTGATATGTTATATGATTATGGATGTATATGACAGATGAAGTAAGTATACTTGAAGTTGCATCATATCATTGCATCATGAGCATTCTTGTCATGAGCATATGCATCAAGCCAGGTCGGTGAGAAAGTCATATAGAGCCATGTCGGTGAGTGCTCTTATGGATATGTCGTGACCTATGGTCACAACTGTACCGGTATAGCATCGTACGTTGTCCGAAGAGGCGTACGATGCAGCCTCATACTTTGTTGGGTATGAAGGTAGTGGACATGCATATGTATTGCATTTGCACACTTTGTGAATGGTTGGAATTGAAATCTTATGTTGTCATGAAGCAAATATGAGTATTCTTTTTGTTTATACGAGAAATATTGTTTTATTTATTTGTGGTGGTGGTTTATTTATTATATATAATGCTAGCGGCCACACAGTTGCAATATGCGGTTCGTCGGTTCCAAATTCTTGAATAGAACATGCAGTTGACAGTGTCTCAGTGAGCCAACAATACTTGCCCATGTTCGGAGCACCCAGTTGTCTATACCATGGCACCATGGAGCGTCGAACAACAGGTGTGCATGCCTCAGAATTGCTCCTCTATTTTTTTCCCTTGCAATTAAATAGTTACAAGTTCTTGACCACAGAGATCGGCAGCTTACAACGATTTTCTTAGAGGGCGATCGACGTGTCAAGACAATGATTGTGCGCACGATGAAGCAGATCAGTCATACGGGCAGCGAAGAGCGCATCAACGGGCATGTCACCTCCCATGGCCACGACCAGACCAACTCTGGGTCATGAGTGGACCGAGCTCTGAAACATCTTTGGAGGGGAGGGGGAAGGCGACCTTATTTTGCGGTTTCTATTTTTTCAAATAAAGAGGTGTGAAGCCATGACTAGACCATTTGTTTAATTCCTTTGCTTTTATCATATAGCTATAGTGTTTAAGTTTTAGAAACGACTATTCACTCTGCCCTCTAGTTGGATATCTCGACCCTATAGGCTTTAGGCTTTCAATCGAGTGTTTTTACACCCATCAGAGATTGCGCAAGAGCTTAGGCACCCCATCCATATTGGTCCAATTGTTGCTTTCATTATGCTAATGTCACCAAAAATTCCTATGCTTACAACATTAGGGCACTGGAGCTTAGGCTCCCTAGGGGCACCGGAGAAAGGGCTAACACATGGCGGCGATCTGTAGCACATGGGAGTTTTCAAAATAGGGCAACAAAAACACCAGTGGGGTGCATTGGAAGGTTCTAGTGGCTTATTTTTTTGTATGCTTTCTGGAAGAATTCTTCAATGGCTATCATTGGAGTGATCGCCGGGCATGTTTCTAGAGAGTCATTTTTGCATGCATTTTTGGATGTTTGTGCTCACCGGAATAATCTGGTGCCACTTGAGAAGGCTCATCGAACAAAAGGCTATATAACTGCTAGTTTGAAGTAGTCGCTGAACTAGTTGTTGGGATCTCCGGTGATATTCTCTAGTGTGATCAAAGAAAGCCCTTTAACGGCATAACAACTATCTCCTATTGAGGGTTTATAAATAGAAGGTGTGGTCGGGGTATTTGGCTTTCTTGACACTCCCCATCTAATATCCACACCTATTAGAGCTCAAGAGAATACTCCACTCCCATTTGCTTAGTTGAAATCACATGCACGAGATTTGAGAGGATCTAGTGCATTTTCTTTGAGAGTTACCATCTAGTGGCACTAGAGAAGCATATTTGTTGTGGGATTATTGTTACACTTGGTGTTTGCCTCCACCTAAATGGCTTGGAGGCAGCAAACTCTGTCGAGCATTGTGTGGAGATTGTGCGGGGGCTCCGGAGGAGGATTTGTAAGGGGCTCTTGTGCTCATCCCCACAAGAGGAAGAGAAGAGCAACTCTAGTGGATTGGAGGCTTTATGGTCTACCTCGTGATCGAGTTGTCTCATAGTCAAGCACTCACATCATAGCCAAACTTAAGGGATCAATGAGCTTGTGGAAGAGCATTGATCCTTGGACACACCTCATTAGGGATGTAGGTAGCCAACAAGCTATCAAACCTTAGGGAAAATATTATTTCACTTCTTCCTGTGGTTTGCACAATCTACACTTTCTCTTTACTTTGTGCAATCCTGTGCTCATGTAGTTTAGTAGCACTAACTTGTTTGCCTAGTTATTATTTGTGGTAGTGTGGTTGAGTAGCTCTTGTGCTTAATTTGAGTAGTTGCTAGTTTTGCTACTAGACTTGTGTAGGAGTGATTGCTTTTGGTTTGCTCGATTATGTGCTAGTAGTGCTTTTAGGGCTAGTGTTGTGCCTTGGAGGAAATTTTAATTAGGCTTTCATCCCCCCACCTCTAGCCATCAAATGATCCTTACAATCTCAAGGACTACTTGTCGAGTACATGAGCCACATCCACATTACCCTCACTAGAGGTATTACTAATGAGCCCACCAGGCATGGCCTGAGTTGTATAACTGAGAGGGCATATAGCTCGAGGATACTTTAGCTACTTGATTGATAAGGAATATGTATGAACCAAAATATGTGGAATCCCATGTGATCAAATCAGATCAGATCTATTTTGTAACCAACTTGCAACCCAATTGGGAAAGGACTCTATTTGTAGCCCTACCTCCTAAACTATATAAGAAGAGGTAGGGAGCCTCGATTGGTACTTGAGTACATCTTATCAACACCCCTACAACCTTGCATATGGCGCATAAGCAATAAAGATCTCCATATACACTAGATGTAGGGCATCCCTTACTTGAACCAGTATAAAATATGTGCCCATGTGCAAACCCTTTGATCTGTTGCATGCAATTCACTAATTACTAGTTGGAGGTAAAAGAAATACTACAAAGCCAACAATAAATCTAACAAGCCTAACCAAACTCCTCATATGGTTCTAGGCTAAATATGTAAGAAATCAGTTGAACGAAAGCCCTATGTTTGGTTTTGATAATTAAATGATAACTAGTGGACTAATGCTTTAAATTAAATTGCGATTGAGTTAGTGTCCACACCAAGGTGATCAGCAAGGCTAGGAGATGGTTGAGAGGTGATCAAGCCATATGGAGCGAGCTCACAGTTGGAGAAGATAAGAAGAGGTGAAAATAAGCCCGAAGGCAAAGTATATGCTAGGGTTTTCATTTCACCCAATGAGACACAATAGAGTGCACCATCAAGTTTAGGATATCTAGTCATACTATTAAGAGGGGAACTCTAACACAACACGGTTATCAAAGTGCCACTAGTTGTGAACTAACTTTGCAGATTGGACCTAATGACGTTGTTAGATGCAAGTGAAAAATGTTTTTGAGAAGCTAACTTGGTGCCTAAGGTGAAGATGTTCATGTTAGAACATATTGGAGTTGCTGAATTTGAGACGCTTGCGTAAAATAGTGACTAATGCTATTTTTTACCACACCATAAAGGTTCAGTGCTCCTGCTGGGGAAGCACCAAAAAAGCCATGCATAGTAGGGTATTAACTGTGGCTAGGGTTTGCCACCAGAAATCTCTGGTGGTACCCTCGACCTAGCATCAGAAGAAAGATTTGCATTGTTCACTTAGCAGGGATTTTAAACCGAGCACCACAAATGTTGATGGTCCCCACCAGAGTATTCTAGTGACCTCTAGAGCTCTTGGGTGTGCCACCAGTAAGCTTCTAAACACACCAAATTTGTTTGGTACAGGGCACCGAAGAGGCACTAGATAAAAGAGTAGTTAGTTGTTTGAGTATAGCAACTAGTTTGGCTTAGATTCTATGACATAGCAGAAATCTTCGATGTTGGTACCAGAGGGTGAACCAGAGAGGAAAAATATAGGTTAAATTTGGACCATTGGATCTTTGTGATCCTTTCTCTGTTGGTGCATTTCTAGTGATCATCAGACTTTTTGGAAGGACCTCAAAAATGGTGTTGTCCATGGTTTCCAATGGTAAGTTTTTATAGGGGGTTGATAAATAGATATTGGTATCCCTTTGGGATCTCTCTTTGTATTCTAGTTGAACCAACACCCTTATGAGCTCTCAAGAACACCTCCCACTCATCTCCTTGCTTGATGGTTGATCCAAAGTGAGATTAGGGAGAGATCTAGTGCATTTCCTTAGTTGATTTGCATCTAGTGGCACTAGTTCATTGTTTGAGTCTTAGTTTTTTTTTGTTACTCTTGGTGATTGTCGCCTCCTAGATAGCTTAGTGATTGGAGGACCGTTGAGAGGCTAGTTGATAATTGTTGGCCACCTCTGATCGGTTGACTATATGGGTCTCTTGTGTCACCTCATAAAAGATCGAGAAGAGCAACTCTAGTGGAATGCTTGAGCATAGTTGGAGTGCTCCATGTTGATTGATCCGTACGATAACCAAGTTGAGGGTCAAGCTTGAGCAGCTTCATGAATCATCACACTGAGACTCGCCTCAACAAGGACATAAGTTGTCAACAAGCAACCAAGCCTCAGGGATAAACCTTATTGTCATTTGCCTAGTTTGGTTTGTAGTTCTACACTTGAGCCTTTACATTCTTGTTTTTACTAGTTTGTGTAGTTGTTGGTTGCTTGTTAGTTTAGCTCTCTAGTTGTAGTTGTAGTGTTAGTAAGTAGAGTAGCTAGTTAGTTGTTTTACTTGTTTAGGACAACTAGAGTAGTTGCTTGCCTCTAGTGTGTGTTTGTGCGTTATAGTGGTAGATCACCTCACAACTTGAATTGTTTAGGAGGCTTACATTTGGGTGAGAAAGAACTAGGCAAAGTAGTGGATATTAGGCTTGCTAATTACACTAACTAATTTGCTCTAGTGTTTGTGCTTTTATAGATATTTTTTTATAGGCTATTCACCCCGCCCCTCTAGCCATATAGATCCATTCATCAGTTTATGTGGGCCGAACATATAAAAATTAGCTTATTGAGCCGCCTACACATAGAAAATGAGCCTACATGGGGGTGGTCAGAGGGAGGGTTCGCTCCGATTAGTTAGCAGCACTACACGTGCAATAGACAACTTTTTATCAGGTTGCACGGGCTTCAGCCGGCCCGGCCCATACTCTTGCATGGGCTTCAGCTGGCCTTGCCCCTACTCTGGTGTAGTATCAACATTGGAATGCCTTTTCACACTTGGCCAGCCAAATAAGGAATATGGCGGCTTTGTTTTATGCTCAAAATTTCTAATTTTGGAGCCACAGTTAGTAGCTTTTTAGCCCTTAGATATAGATCCAATGCTTACACATGGCCCTCCCTCCTTATAAATATCACCACCTGCACATATCTATTCAAAACCTAATTGTGTTTTCACCCCCATCATAGCCACCACAATATTCGTGTTTCCTCTTGCCATTGCACACGCCATTGCATCATGCTCCTTGCAACAAAGCATTGTTACTTCTTCATCTAGTCCTTGCATCTCCATTGCCACTACTTATGCACCTCTTGCTGCCACCTCTTGCACCAAGGCCGCCACCTCTAGTGTAACAAGAAAGGGAGGCACTTGATAAGTGGTTCCACCGACGACGACATTGATTCAACCTCACTAGTGGCTCCAAGAAGATACACCTTACCAAGAGCAAGCCCGTTCACAAAGAGCACGGTATGTGATTGTTTACCAAAAATTATGCCTATGTTGAAAAAGCATGCTTCAAGAAGGTTGAATGATTAGACAATAGATTTGGATTGTGTTAGGAAGGGGTTTATGATTTGTGGTGACTAGGTTTTGGGCATCAAGATGGATTTTAGGGAAGCGATGGTTGATAGTTCGATAAGGTTCTAGTCACCACCTAAATTAGAAGGGAATGCATTACAGCAGCTGCTAGCCACACTACCAAACATGACATGTCGACACTAGTGGGAACGTGGGTTAGGATGATGCTAAGGCAATGTTCAAAAAGGCGACATTAGGCGTTCGCCTGGACGCAACTAGGCATTAGGCGAGGGGTTCCCACCTAGCCTAGGGGGTAGGCCCCTAGGAGGGAAGTGTGGGATTGGCAGGCAAATGTGTGCGCAGGGATGGAAAAGCATGGGATTTGGTAGGCACGCATGGGAAAAGAAGGAAGCAGCTTGCGTGGGAAGGATAAAGGGCAGGCTTGTGAGCTGCTTCTGTGCTTGTTCCCCTCTTAGCTCTTCTCTGCTCCTTATCTCCTCTTCCCTATCGGGTTGTCTCCCTATCTCCTCTGCTACTTTGCTCAATGTCTCCTATGCTCCTATGTTTTGGTCTCCTCTGCACTGCCTAAGAAAATGTCTAGAGAACGCCGCCTAAATGTCACGTAGCATTTTTTTAACTTTAGCTACAAGGGCACATAAGAAAGAGGAGGTGGCAGGAGGAGGAAAGAGGATACATAGAAGTAGGAAGGTGGAGACGAGGGGCCACACATTGGACAAAAGCATGATGGCTCATGGCATGGCCAAGCCCTCCTTTGGCTTAACTGAATAGCAGGAGATTATATAGCACACTGAGAAGTTATATTTAGCTTATGGAATCTACATTCCATTCTATCAATTTTTTATTATTCTTTTTGTAGTTACTATATGTCTTAATGTATAGTATTCGGATCACATTTCTTTATATTCTTTTAATCATTTTTTAGCCTCTACGTTGTATTCCCATATGGATATGGACACGAGATTATAGAGAATTGACCCATTGTGCCACAAACCATACCAATTTTCACCAAGGGAACTCTGTTGTGCATGTGTATAGCACACAGGTGGCAAGTGGGAGGCAACCCTTCTCACACCGCCATACTCGTACTACAAGCCAAAATGAATGTCGGACCTCCAAGGTCAAGAGCTTGGGAGTAGTTCTAGTGTCACTAGTTCAATATCAAGGATCGGCAACGAATCCTTAGGAGCCAGTGATGACAAACAAAGCAAGTATCCTTTGCAACTTTCTCAAGAGGGTACTTTCATCTCCGCAACAATGTTGCACAAGTGAATGTTACATATTTTAGATTATCATAAATTTGGAATTGTCTGAGTACATTTCACACAGATATGATATGTTTTTTACCAATATGCTTTTGTTAATCTATAAATTACAAGCTAAACCCCTTTTCTAATTTCAAATGTCCTACTATTATTCTTTTATAAAAGGTATATAAGCAAAAGATCACTTACTGAGTCACTGTCAATCATTTACTTGTAGCAAAAACCAATTAAAAGAGCATTCCTTGCAAAATCTTCATGCTTCCAACCACATTTTATTTTCTTTGCATTTTATGAGGCATTTCAATGTTATTCCTTTCATTAAATTCTACTGTCAATACACTTTTTAACAATATGGGCATGAGCATTGTCGTTCAAATGTCTGATACACTTTTGCCTATGTGATATGTGTCATTTGGCTAATCCTTTGTGGTATGGATGTTCATGGATAGGAGTTCAGAAGATACACCCCATGGACTTGGAGAGGACAAAACTGTACTCTCGTCAACATAGATCACAAACAGACACCTGTCAATCTAGCAATCATCTAGGAAAGCGTGAACGAGATGCCCAAGTCTGTTGTGTCATCAACCCTGCTTACTCAACACTAATAGGCAAACCGAGTGCCCAAGCAACAGACGGATCGACTTCTCATCCCGCAGGATCAACTGCAAGGCTCAGCAGCCAAGTGTTAGGAGTTGGTGGCAGAAATCAAATACAGTGTCCTTTGAGACAAGCTCAAGGTAGTATATTGCATTGATTTGAAACATTGCATCATCATATGTGTATTGTACATACATATGCAGATCTATATCCCCATTAAGTATTGTCTTACTATAGTTCTTGTCAAACTAACTTGTGATTAGACCATATCTACCGGGAGTCTGTTCGGCCCAAGTTTCACGACGAAAATGAAACTTCACATCAATGGACATTTGGTGGTATGCATATTAATCATTTTGTATTCATAGTCATATTACATGATTGTTCCTATGAATATTATGTTCTCATATGCTTTCTCTGTCACTCTCTCAGCTGTAGCAGAGCTTCTGGACAATGCTGTAGATGAGGTGAACATCATTTGTTGTCGATTTTGTAGCCTTAATGGAGCACAGAACAGTTGCACATCTTGATAAGTTCACCATATTGTGTCATACATATTCTAGTTTGTTGCTGAATTCACTCTTCTTGAAACAGATACCACATGGTGCTACAAAAGTGTTGATCGATAGTGTCACCAATCCGAGTGACGGATCTCCATCATTGCTCGTGCAAGGTTCTCCTCCTAGATACCATGTCAATCCTTGTTTTAGGAAATCAGCATCATCCACCAACTATGCTTGCCATGATAAATAAGTAAGGTTGTTTGAATTCATTCGCATATATTTGTTTGTGCATAAAGACGATGGTGGAGGCATGGATCCTATTTCTCTACGGAAATGTATGACTGCTGCATGTCCAAATAGGAAGACGCCTGATTCAATTGGGCAGAGTATGTACTCATATCTTTATCAATCCTCAAGACTTCACATCCTTTCCATGTTTAGTGCTATATATATCTAACATCTTCTAAAAATTTATGATCAGATGGGACAGGATTTAGGGCTGGCATAAGCTACCTTGGTGCAGTTACTATCGTTTTCAGCCGTCATGTGCATACCAGGTCAGAATTTCCCACGATCTTATTAAGGATTCAAGAATTTCATATAGGAACCCGGAGAAGTTCCTGAGCTAGGGACCTTACATGTATAACATCTTATGTGCAATTTTGAGTTTGACACACATAAGTAATTACATTTTGTGCCACTTTTTCTTCGACTTAAGACATTGTATTCTTGTTTGGTTCCAGTACCCCTACTCAATCCATTGGTATGTGTGTGGCACATGGTGCTCATTTGGCAAATCAAATCGAAATACCCATGGTATGTGTGTGGCACATAATGCTCATTTGGCACTGACCATGATGTCTGAGGACCAAAAATGCTAACATGTTCCATGGTACTTTTTTTTTCTTGCTTTAGGTGCATTACGAATATGATCCAGTGACAGGTGAAACCACAGGATATGAACGCGAGCCAGGGCAGTTCTGTATCAATATGTCAATGCTGCTGAAATTGTCGCCCTACAATTCAGAGGAAGAGCTGCTACAAAATGTGTGTTTTGATATGCTTATTCAGTCCTGTGGTTCAACAATAGTTACATTACTACATGCAATGCATGCTCTCGTTTCTAACCATAATTACTGAATTTTGTTTGAAACCATGTGCTACTGAAATAATTGACCTAGAGAACTGTTTGTTGATGTGTCTGCTGCTAAACAGTTTAACGACATCGGCCCACATGGAACAAAAATCATTGTGTTCAACCTGTTAGGCAGCACTGAAGGCCACTTGGATCTCGACTTCAACACTGACACAAAGGTAACAAATACATACTGATTAGATAGAGTATCAATACTAGCTTACTGGCATATCATTTGTATTTTGATGTTATGACATCCAAGAAAGGATTCTACTACTGTGACATGTCTACTGTTATCATGGAGTTTATATCATGAATTACAATTTCTTTTTTTTTCCACATGGATGCCCATTCTGTTCATAAATTCTTACCTGTACACACTCCTCGTTATCGAATAGTTCATCAATTCCTCCTTGCTTATTGCAGGATATTAGAATTAGTGTACCACAAACAATGCATCAAGAAAACGAAGCTGCAGGGGATCAAAGTAATTTGGTATATCAATACAGGAGATCTCTCAGGGCAAGTGTTACATACACTTCTTTAACTTACAAGAATTATTTTCCTCAAATCGTTTGTTTATATGTTGTTAAATGCCATTCTCTGCAGGCCTATGCTTCCATCTTGTATCGGGGCCTACCAAAGCACTTTAGAATCATTCTTCGGGGACAAGAGGTTAAGCGTCGTAACCTTGTGACTGAGCTCAAGCAGAGTCAATGCATTAAATTCAGGCGCAGCATGGCAGAAAGGGACGATGAAGTGGTATGCCACATTTTCTTCAAATTGATTTCCTCAAATGTCTAACCATGTACATAGCACTAAAAGTATACGAACCTATGTCAAGCGATGTCTTTGTCCATTTAGCATCGGTGCTTATATTTCTAGCAATTCCTGGCTTCTAAACTCTCATTTCATCGTTGTCTATTTCACTGAACTCAGGTGCTAGGATTCTTAGATGGAGTAGCAGATGCAGATCGATTCTGTTTCTACTATAAACAGCGCCTTATCCTGGTGAGTTTTAAATTTCTTCTTTTGCTTTTTAAAAGCCAAAACAATCAGAAAATCTATGCAAAAAATTGGTTCTATGGCATGATCCTATTATTGATACCGCTTCAATTCCAAAATATTCCAGCCCTTCATTCCCCCCAATAGATTCTCAAACAAAGACGGGAGCATTGTGGGAGTTCTGCAGACCAATTACCTGAAGCCGGCAAGGAACAAGCAGGATTTTCAGTGGTCGCCGGAGCTTAAAGCGCTGCTGAAGATCCTAAAAAATATGACAACAGAATTCTGGTAGCTATACTTATTACTCCCAAATAATCAATTTCCATATGCTCCGGCCTGACATTTAGTAGAACGAGCATGGCATTCTGAACGCTAGCATATCAGAGTACATGAGAAGAAAACTGACGTTTCACTGTTTCCAGGAAAAACCTGAAAGGAAAGGAGCTTAAAGATGCTGCATCCTGGCTAAGCTTGGCGCCTCCAGTCTCTCATGATGAACCAAATTTGAAGGGGAGCAACATCACTTGGATGCACTCACAGATCACCCCATCTGTCCCGGCTCATAGTGTGGGGCTGATTTTTGAGCCAAGCTTTAGCGGTATGCTAGTTCCAAGAGCTCCAACACCATGCCTTCCACTATTCCCCATTGCATCAACCAGAGACAAACAACAGATGTTGATGGCCATTGCAAACTCTTCAGATCAAGGCACAAGCTCCAATGGCATTCCTGCTCGTCCTACGACGTTGCCATTTGGGTGGAACAGCGGTGGTCTGTCCTCACATGGCATCCAGAGAGCTCCTGCCCCTCAACCTCTCACATCTGCCATGGCATCGCTGGCTGGAGACAGCCGACCAATAATACCAGTCATGGCAAGCACCAATAACTATGGCCTGAACTTCAAGGGAAGCTCCACATCTATTGCACCTCGGGCTTTCCGAGCGTCAGCCTTTACCCAGCCTAAAAGAGGTGGGATGGGGCCGAATGGCATCATGAGAGCTCCAGCACCTCACCTAGCTGCATGTTATATGCCAGCAACAGCTGGAGAGAGATACCAGTCAACACTGGCAACGCAGGACGCCATGGTGAATACCATAGGTGGCTTGGCATCCTCACATTCAGGCCCAGCCAGGGATATGGTTGCTCTCCATGATCTGCCCATCAAAATGGAGCCAGCAGATGACAATCCGCTGACTTATGGTAATAATGCAATTCCTCTGGCCATTGGCGTGATGGACACCGCTGCCACAGCCTCTTCTGCCACATCCATTCGTGATCCTGACGTGATGGGCATCAGAGACTGCAAAGCATCTGCATTCTACCCATGGTGTCCTCCTGGTTTCAAGCCGGACAATGGCTCGCCAAGCTCTTCAAGACAGGTTTGTTATAGAATTGCACTGGTCAACATTCATGAAAGGGCTTTCGATCCGATGAACCTAGCTTGTTTTTCTTGTTCAGTCTTCTCCATTTCTCCTGATAACAATCGCTTCAAATATGTTGTGCTGACTGCCTTCCATCTGCTGAAAACTGAACAGGCACAGGAGTTACAGGATGGAAGCAACCAAGAGGAACAAGAAGCCAAGCCACTGCTGAATCTGTTCAAGCCATAGGTTTCATTCAAATAGAGAGAGAACATGCTCCAATCCATTCATCGACGTCTGCTTTCTAGCCAGCTGCTGCGGTTCATGGTGCTAGTTTCAGATAGGATTCCTAGGCAGCGGACCGATACCATTTTACTCTTACCATTCTGTTATTTTTAAATATGTACTGGCACTACTTGGTACCAACATTATATTTCTGTATCAGTGAGAAGTGACATTCATTTGATTTTACTAAGCTGGCATTTATGAGGCTTAAAATTGGCTGCGTGACAATGTGCAGCTAAGGCCTAAGGTGCTGTTTGGTTGAGAGCTGCAAAAGGCAAAGTGAATGGAACTGGAATTCAGCTCTATGGGTTACAGATAGGGAACTGGGATGCAACGTGAAAGTGGGGTGTCACTCCCTTATTAGTTCATTTTCATACCAATTTTCTTCTTTTCAAATCCAAATTAATTTATTTTGATTGGTTTCAGACCGAACTAATGATCTAAGGAAAAGAAAACTTATGCATCCCTAGTTACAGTACTGGGAGTGCCCGGAGTGGAAAGACGAACAAAAGCTACCTGCAGTGGAAAGACGAACAATACCCCTCCTCCCGGGCTCCGATTCTCCGGAGGCTAGCTGAAGTGGATCTTCTGGTTCCCAGGCGTGTCTGGCAGAGATTGCCGTCAGCACAAATCCCTGGAGGAAAGCTATGGCTAGGGCTTGGAAAAAAAAAAATTGGGTGGAAGGGAAGGGTGTAGAGGGAGGGAGACACAAGCGGGTAGGCGGGTGGCTCTCACCGGCGCTGATGCCGCGGAAGCAGCAAGTCGCTCACCGTCGGCAAAGCTCGTGCACTGACGGAGATCGCTGCCGTGCGATGCGAGGTCGCGAACAGACGAGGCTGACGACCTGTGAGTCGTGCCAAACGGGTCCCGAGGGCCAGGGAGGCTGAAGCCGTACAAATTGGTCCTGAGGCCATTAATAAGGTCATGTCCGGATCGGCACATTTGAAAAAAGTCAACTTTCTCTCTCTAACTTTCACAAAAGACCATTTTTTTCTCTGTCAACTCTAAATCCAGGTAAACCACCTCTCTTAACTTTTTAAATCATGTATTTTATCTTTCAGGAACAATTTCGAAGGCAGTTTTGCTAGTACATAGTGTTTTTGCTACAATGATGTGGTTTTGTCTTTTTCTTTTTAAATTATTTTGGTTGAATCTTTGAAAAATCATAGTAAATCACAAAAAAATCATAAAATAGAACATCTAATTTTGCTAGACTCCACATAACGATATCTACACAATGAACATATATATGGTATGCTTTAGTACAAAGTTTTTGCTATAAAGGTTTTGTCTTTGTCTTTTTTATTTATTTTGGCTAAATATTTGAAAAATCATAGTAAACTATAGAAATCATAAAATATAAAATATAATTTTTTTAGACTTCACATGACCATATCTACATAGTAAATATATAATGTATGCTTTAGTATAACTTTTTTGTTGTACCTTTAGATCTCTGCTTTTTTGGTAAGTAATTGAAATAATTCATAGCTGCAGTTCTATAATTATTTTGTTGGACTAAAACACACATATATTACATGTTCATTATGTATATATACTCATGGGGAGTCTAAGAAAATTAGTTTTTCTATTTTATGACTTTTCTATGATTTACTATGATTTTTCAAAGATTCAGCCAAATAAATAAAAAAAGAAAGGACAAAACCTTTATAGCAAAAATTTTATACGAAACCATATCATATTATATGTCTAATATGTAGATATACTTATGTGGAGTCTTAAAAAATTGGATTTTCCATTTTGTGATTTACTATGATTTTTCAAAAATTCAGTCGAAATAATTTAAAAAGGAAAATACAAAATCACTGTTACTGTAGCAAACCATTATTCATTATAGCAAAACCGCCTTCGAAACCACTCCAGGGAGGTAAAATGCACGGTTTGAAAAGTTGAGGGAGGTGATTTGCCCTGTTTTGGAGTTGAGGGATAAAAGACGGACTTTCGTTAAAGTTGGCGGAGGAAAAATACACTTTTTCTGGCACATTTCCATCCCAAGGACTTCCAAATAACTCTGCACCTTTCGGTGGTGGTCCCTCATCTTTGATTTTTTTCATATATATATGTTTCTAAATTATAAATTGTTTTTGATTTTTTATATAGATTTTGCTATACATCTAGAATATGTTGTATTTAGATATATAGTAAAATTGTTGTAAAAGAACAAAGCGATTTATAATTTAGAACATACTTCCGTCCCTAAATAATTATTGTTTTCGGTTTTTGAGAAACAATTTTGACTAAATATGTATATAAAATATTAGTACTTATATTACATAATTGATATTATTAGACAGATCGTTGAATCTATTTTTATAATAAATTTATTTGGAGATACAAATGTTGCACTCATTTTCTATAAATTCAGTCAAACAAAAACCAAAAGCGACAATTATTTGTATTTACAGGAGTGACCTGTTTTGATGGTAGTTTCTGGAAGTCATGATGATGCTACACAACCAATTTTCCCACCCAAAAGCAACGATGTTTTCAGATACTCCATATCAGTTTGTTAACTCTGCAGTTTATGTTTTCTGCTGAATTCTTTTTCTGTATTTCCATACTCTGAAGATGTTGATGGCATCTTAGAACAAAGCCCGTCAGAATTGCTCAAAGCCTCAAATAGTCAAAAGAGGAACTAAAGCGAAAAAATTCCAGCTAGTGTCTGAGAACAGACAGAAATTTTACAATGCCATTGTCCAGAAATTTTCAATAGCAACCTCCATAACGAAACACAAATGATAAAGCTCCTAGTTGCCAATGGTTGAATAGGCTATATAGGTTACCCTTGAAGGTTTTTTATGTCACTAGTTACGTTACCAAGGAAAGATGACTCGGTAAGCACATATTATTTGTTTCGTTGTTCAAACGATTTCCAGTAGCTCTATAAACACATTGATCTCTTACATTTAGAGCGGCTGACGAGGAGCAAGCAAGAATGTAGCAAGTATACAATGGCACGTGAAGATGGAGATGAAACAAAATGAAAGCTTGCTTCATACAGCCACAGGGATGGCTTCATCCAATGCAACAACTCCTGGAAGCTCCTTTCCTTCCAACAATTCCAAGCTGGCACCACCTCCCGTGGAAATGTGGCTCATAACGTCAGCAACTCCCACCTTCTCAACAGCGGCAACAGAGTCTCCACCTCCAATGATAGTTGTGACACCCTTGGCGCTAAGTTCTGCCAACTTCTTTGCCACAGCCTACAAAAGAGATAGCAGGGTTAGGTTTCTTTCATTGTAACCTCTCCTCAGTCCTCAGTTCGATAGCTAAGCTGCATCAGCATGTTTGAGCAGTGCTTTACCTCAGTTCCTACAGCAAACTTGTCAAATTCGAAAACACCCATGGGCCCGTTCCAGATGACCGTCTGGCATGTATCCAGGGCTGCGTTGAATGAAGTAACAGCATCTGGGCCAATATCCAGCCCCATCCAACCATCAGGAATTGCAGATGCTGGAACAATCTGTAGAAAAATTATGTGGTCAAGTTTCTTCCTATGCAGAACCGAGGGATGCTTCAACTTCACTACAAAAGATCGGCTGATTAGGAAAGGAGAAGATGCAACAAACCTGGCTGTTAGCATCAGGGGCAAACTTATCAGCAATGACAACATCGGTTGGCAACAAAAGGGAGACACCCTTTTCCTTAGCCTTTGCAAGGAGAGATGTTGCAAGATCAAGTTTGTCTTCCTCAACCAATGAAGCACCAACAGAGAGACCTTGTGCCTTGTAAAATGTGAAGATCATACCACCACCCAAGAGAAGGATATCACACTTTTCCAACAGGGATTCAATAACCCCAATCTTGGATGACACCTTTGAACCACCCACGATGGCAGCAAATGGGCGTTTAGGGCTTGAGACAGCTCCGACAAGGTAGTCAAGTTCCTGCACATTGATTTTGTTAAATATAAGGATCAGATTGAGATTGAGGGGAAAGAGAAAAGAATCATAATTTTCTGTTTTATGTAGCATTTTTCTCTTTGTTCCTATCTTTCATAGTTCCTGAGTTACAAAATGGAACATGTAAACAAAGAAAAAGAAAGATAACCTTCTGCAAAAGGAACCCTGCAACAGAAGGCTTCAGAAACTTGGTAACTCCCTCAGTCGATGCATGTGCCCTGTGGGCTGTTCCAAATGCATCATTGACATAAAGATCTGCTAGGGAGGCAAGCTTCTGTGCAAACTCTGGGTCATTCTTCTCCTCTTCCTTGTAGAATCTTACGTTCTCCAGGAGCAAAACCCCACCAATGGGCAAGGCGTCCACCAGCTTCTCAACTTCAGGGCCAATAACATCCTCGGCCTTTTGCACCTATTTGTGGGTATAGATATGCTTTAGTCAGAACAATCAATTAGCACATGTGATTTAATTAGAAGTACCAATGATGTAGAATAAATCAATACCTGAATGCCAAGAAGCTCAGACAACCGTCCTACAATGGGACCTAAGCTAAACTTGGGTGTAAAACCCTTAGGGCGACCCTGCACATCCAGAGCAAAAGGGAGGATATTAACCCTAATTGGATGAAAAGAAAATTAAGCAGCCATCTGAGAAAAATAAATTGGTTCAGCTATCTTTCATAAAATTATCATTGAACACAAGAAGCAAATCTGCAATTAATAGCCAGTGTGCATATATAAAATCACAAATTTGATTAAATTAAACACTATCACTGTGCAGGTCCTTGGCTCATACATTGTGAGTGTATGCGGAGAGCAACAGTTGGGTTCCAGTTTTCTAAAACAGAAGTCACAAATAGACGCTGAATTAAAAATATCAGTTTTTTTCTACTTTTGTAAGGTTTTTTTTTCTACAAGGGTTCTCTTTCACCTTTGCAGTAATTCCCAGTTTATGCCCAAAAGCGAAAATAGAAGTGATAATTAGCTATGTTGAAGATAAGCTAAAATCATATAACACAGGAAGCAAAATCACAACTAATAGCCAGTGTCCATATAGTACGTATTACTTAACCAAAGCAAATCAGACTATCACAAACACCTGGATCCAAGGAGTACTGAACTCCTACATTGTCTATGCATGCGAAGAGCATTACTTCCCCAAATCAGACGATATACGGGAAGGCTGGAGGGCCGGGAACTCACCAAGTGGCTTGAGAGGATGACCTTGGCGCCCTTGCTGATGAGGTACTGGATGGTGGGTACGGCGGCCCGGATGCGGGTGTCGTCGGTGATGTTCTGGTTCTCGTCGAGCGGCACGTTGAGGTCGGCGCGCACGAAGACGCGCTTCCCCTCGAGGTCGGCCTCCGTGAGGTCCCCGACGCTCTTCTTGGCCATGGTGGCCATGGCCCGCGTGCCGCGCGCGGAGGACGCCTGCCGGCACCGCGACGCGACGTGGACCGCGAGCCGCGCGTCGCCCGCCGCGAACGCCAGCGACCGCGCCGGCTGGCACGCCGCGGCGAGGCCTCCCCTGCGCAGCGGGGCGGCGGCGGCAGCGGCGGCGGTGGCTGCCCTGGTGGCCGCGCGGGCCGCGAGGGAGAGGGAGGTTGGCGCGGCGGCCGCGGACGCCATTGGGATTCGGACGGCGGCGGCGGCGGCGGCGGGTGGAGCGGAGAGACCGAGAGGGAGTGATTCGGGAGCGCGGGAGGAGCGGGGTCTTGTGGGTCGTATAGAGGGCTTTGTGGATGAAAAGGTGGGGAAGGCTTATCGCTGGCGAGAGGTCGGGACGACGGTTCCGGTGGGTGTGTGGGGGAGGAGACGGCGGTGATCGATCACGGCGATGCGATGGGCGATGGCGACGTGTGGGGGCTCGGTGGCTTCGATTTCCCCCCTGTCCTTTGTGTGATCTGGGATCGCCGTCCCTTCCTAGTCCCACGCTTTGGAAACTTGGGATCACTAGCGGTGCCCGTGAGGCCGTGAGGCGTGAGCTTACTGGATTTGTCCAAAGCATATTCTGCCAAACAAATTGCTAGTAGATCTCAGTTCATGCAATTTTTTTTACTGACGATGATAGTCTGTTCTATTCCGGTAGAGGGAATTCATCGCGGGCAAGAACACTGCCGGCTGCAAAGCTTGGCCAGTAAAACTGAGACAATGCCGCCTGGCGACCGCGGAGGTCAACGTCTCCCGGCAATAAAAAGTATCGATTTTTGTGAGGAAATATAAACTCATAAAAAAAAGTCTCATTTTTGTTACACAGACGGCGTAGCATCCACAGATGAAGCCTGAAATTCACTCGACACGGTGCTCAAACGTTTATTTCGTCTCAGCAGATGAAAGGCAGCCTGGCGTGCTCATCGCTGCAGTAGAGCCCGGGCTGCTGCGTGTACCCCTGCTTGGACAGCAGCTCCCGCGCCCTGACCACCAGCTCACGGTTCGTCACCGCCGCCGCCCCGCGCTTCTTGCCGTTGCCGGCGAGGATGGTCTGGATCGCATTGCTCAGCGCGCCGTAGGACATGCCGTCGGCCGTGGTGGCGTCCGCCGAGGTCTCGTCCGTCTGGCACCCGCTGATGAGGACGCCGTTCCGCGGCGGCAGCCCCGCGTACACTTCCTCGACGTTATGCGTGTCCTGCTCCTGTGCCAGGGCCTCCGCCTCCCAGGGAGCGGGAGTGTGCGAGTGCTCCGCTTCCCTGCCGTCGTGCCGGAGCTTGCCCACCATGACCTTCATGAACCTCTTCACCTTGGGGCTCGCCTCGTCGCCGAAGTGGTGGAACAGCGTCGTGCGGATGGAGCCCACGCCGACATCGTGCCGTCCGGTCTTGTCCTTGAGCATCTGGATGAACGTCGACAGCGGCAGCGACCGGTTGCCGATGCTGCCGCCCTTCGCCGCCTTCGTGTCATCCGCCGGCTCCTGGCCGCCTCCGCTCTGGACGTTGCTGCCCTGCTGCTGGCTACGGCGACTGCAGTGGATGCCGGCCGCGAGAGACTCGAGCACGCCACGGACGATTTGCGCGAGGGAGGCGCAGAGTCCGGTCCCGGAGCCGGAACCAGGAGGAGGCTTCATTTCGCGCTCTCGGCGCTGCTGGGTCCTGTTCTGCTTGGTGCTGTTGCCGATCTGCTCCTTGGTCTTGTCGATCAGGCCGCCGCTGTGGCACGAGTCTGAGACCATGGTGAAGCGGCACCCGTCAGGGACCTTGGCCACGAGCTCCGTGAAATCTTGGTCTGCAGTGCAGCATATGCATGGAGATCAGATCAGGACGACCTTTGACGAGGGAGCTCTAGAAAAACCATCAACCGAACAGGTTGTCGAATGAAACGATCACGGATTAGGATTACAGAGTTAGGCGGGCTATGATTTATGAATCGGCTGATTCTAACGTGGCCAGCTTGTTGAACTCACCAAAACTAAACCTACCTTGGCTATAGGGATGCACAATTGATAGCATAGTACAGCCTAAAAGATCACATTTACACCTGGGAAAAACGCAATAGCTAGTAGGTGTATTGTACTTAAAAATATTTTTTTTACCAGCGTGTACCCATTTTGTTAGTATCTGTATAGTGTATAAAAACTGTATAGCTACAGTGATGCTGCAAGGTCAAAGTCTTTTGAAAACTGTACGGCTACAATGAGTATTTTGAAAATACTTTCAAGCTATACTAATTTTGGAACTTGGAAATGGTATAGTTTTATGGAAAAACAACAGGCAAAACTCAGAATATTGCTTTTGAGACTCTGAAGACTGGGCCAAAACAAAATTAACATTCTTAATTAACGACAACTGTTGCTCAAAAACAAATCCTTCTGGCTATTTGCTTCCGGCTTCAGTTAGCATTCTCCATTTCTTAGTACTTAAAAAAAACACATCACTATGGCTCCACATACTGAACTAGCTTATCTCGTAGGTTTCTCTTTGAATTTCTGAATCGTGTCCTGGGCTTGTCAGGCTTACCGTCTAGCGAGCCCACAAAATTATCTAGTCGTTCATTACATGATCGATTTTGCGACCCATGCAAACCCTGTAGCTACTAAATTCATCTTACCATACACTCGATCGGAATGCTGTATGAAAGGCTAGAACCTAACCGTCAGACACGAACAGTGGCCTCAGAGCAGAGCAAACAGAAGGGAGCGCACAGCATACCTTTGATCAGGTTGAGGTCGCATGGCACGATGCACTCGTCGTAGCCGGTGTCGTCGTCCTCCCCGGTCTCGGCGGGGAGCTGCAGGCCGTGGCCGCTGTAGTGGAAGAAGAGCGCGTCCCCGGGGCGCGCGCCCGCCACGAGCCGCTCGAGCTCCAGCCGGATGTTGGCCCCCGTGGGCGGCGGCGTGGACGGGTCGGCGTCGGCCAGGACGCGGATGCCGGCCTCGTCGAACCCGAAGCGCTCCACCAGGCAGCGCCGCATGCGGGCCACGTCGTTCAGGCATCCCTTCAGCTCCCCGTCCGTGCCCGGGTAGTTGATGCCCACCAGCACGGCGCGCTTCTGCCCCATCGCTTCTGCGCCGCCGCCGCCGGACGAGAGGCCGCCGCGCTTCGACGCGTTCGGCGATGGAGGTGTTGGCGGCTGGAAATGATGGTCTGGTTGGTACGGTGACGCAGGAGGGCAATTGGCGTTGTGGCCTGGCACCTCGTGCGTGCTGGGCTGGTGGAGCTCCGGAGTGCTGCCGCGCGAGGTGCTCATTGCCACCACCACCCCGCGCATTTTTGTATTGCTGGTGGGTGTCGACGTCAGCTAAAGCGGCCTTGCACTGGGAACAATCGCATCGGGTTAGCTTAAATGTAAGTAAAAAAAATTGCGAGGAATTTAACCAAAGCTTATTTGGGTTATTTGGTAGGTACAAATCCATCACCATTTTTTCCGTTGAAAATATTCACTTTGGCATTGACACGAGCAAAGAAGCCTTAGTGTTAACCGCAGACTATTCGTAAGAGTAGCCATCTTCTTCTTTTTAGAAATGAAAAACTTTGAGAAAGCTTAGAACAAGTGTACGAATCATATGATTAAATATATAGGCACAAAGAGATCATTTTGTGCATAACAGTCTCATTCTCAATTTCAACAATCATAGCCACCACATACCATAGAAAAATAATACAGTCGTGTAATGGGCTAGCCGCTTGCGTCTCTACTCGAGCATATGAAAGGCAAACTGGCATGCTCATCGCTGCAGTAAAGGCCAGGTTGCTGAGTAGTGACCCCCTGTTTGGACAGCAGCTCCCGCGCTCTGAGCACCAGTTCCCTATTCGTCACCGCCCCGTCGTGCTTCCTGGCGAGGATGGTCTGGACGGCGTTGCTGAGCAAGCCGTAGGACACGCCCTCCGCCGTGGTGGCGTCCCCCGAGGTCTGGTCCGTCTGGCAGCCGCTGATCAGGACGCCGTTGCGAGGCAGGGGCGGCGGCGCGCTCGCCGTGGTGCCGGCATACACCTCCTTGATGCCGCCGTCGCCGTGCACCTGATCTTGTTCCAGGGCCCGATCGAGAGTGTCCACCTGTCTCGCCTCGTTTCCCTCCAGCTGCTTGCCGTCCTGCCGGAGCTTGTTGCCTGCCACTGCCATGACCTGGACGAACTTCTTGATCTTGGGGCTCGCGTCGTTGCCGAAGTGACGGAACTGCGTCGTCCGGATCATGCCCACGCCGACGTCGTCCTCGCCGGTGGTCTCCCGGAGCATCTTGATGAACGCCGAGAGGGGCAGCGACCGGCTTTTTATGCTGGCGGTGGCCCCTGCTGCCTTCGTGTTCGTCTCCGTTCCTCCACTCTGGACGACGAGGCGAGGCAGGTGGATGCCTAGTGAATCGAACACGCCATGGACGATCCGTAGGAGGAAGGCAATGGCACCGAAAGGATGCCGCCGCGTGACTCGCTCGGCCGGGTGCTCGGTTTTGTTCTGCCGAGTGCTGTTCCCGATCTGCTCCTTGGTCTTGTCGATCAGCCCGCCACTGTGGCACGAGTCTGAAACTATGGTGAAGATGCAGCCATCTGGGACTTTTGCCACGAGCTCCTTGAAATCTTGGTCTGCAGTTTGTACATGCCTGAAAATTTAGTATCATTATTCAGGTCTGAATCCTCAGGCGCGTATGGGTGAAAGACTGAAAGATATCTTATGAAATTGTACTTACAATGCTTAGTTCGAATTTAAACCTAATCGGGCACATTTATATATGTCATTATGAAAATATAGCAACATCTATCCACCCATATTATTTGAAAACCAACATAAAGTACTCTGTAGGCACATCTAACTTACCCACCTATGCTATTAGGAAAAAATAATCTAAAACCTCTAAATTTGCATACAAGACAACCACCTCCACTGTTTACAAAAAAATAAAGTAACACTATATGGAAAATAATCTAAAGTGACTCTTAAATTCACACATTATTAAAAACAAATAATCCATGAATTTAAATATAAATTTCAGTATAAATATGATTTAGGAAAAAAACTAGAGTTTTTTTTAGAAATGATGGCAAGTGTTGGTTCAGTTTTTTGAATGGAAACCGGGCACTGGAAATCATAAAATTCTAAAAATTCATTCAGGCACTAAAAATATAGCAACCCCAGTACCACAACTCCAGTCAATTGAGTTCGAAAAGAACTAACAACAAACTAATTAGAGGGTAAGTACAGGCAGAGCCCGGCCGGCGCACCTTTGATGAGGTTGCCGTCGCATGGCACTATGCACTCGTCGTACCCGGTGTCGTCGTCCTGCCCGGTCTCCGCGGGCAGCTGCATCCCGTGGCCGCTGTAGTGGAAGAAGAGCGTGTCCCCGGGCCGGGCGTCCCCGACAAGGCGCTCGAGCTCCTGCCGGATGTTGGCCCCCGTGGGCGCCGGCGTGGACGGGTCGGCGTCGGCGAGGACGCGGATGTCGGCTTCGTCGAACCCGAAGCGCTCCACGAGGCAGCGGCGCATGCGCGTCACGTCGTTGAAGCAGCCCTTCAGCTCGTCGTTCCGGCCAGGGTAGTTGAAGCAGGCGACGCGCTTGTGCTTCCTCGCGTGGTTATTGAGGTGGTGCGCTGGTGGCGGCCGGAATGGAACTCGATCGGGTTGGTGCGTGCGGCAACGAGTTGTCGATTGGCCTTTCTTTGGCGCCGATCTGGCAGCTCGTGCAGAGTTGGTGGAGATCGAGTGCCGGTGCCCTCGTGCGAGGTGCAGAGTTCATTCCTCCCTCGCTATTTTCTATTCGTTGGAGACGCGGACGAGGGTCACCGTGTACGAGTACATTCATATGTCGCATGCAGTTCGCGAGGGGAGTAAAATATGGTTTGAGCTAGCGGAAGGATACAGCGCGCGAGCTAATTTTCAAGCTCATCGTATCTTGTTTTTTTAAAAAAGAAAATTCACACCAAAGCACACTATCAAATGCATTAAGGTCTTAAGTTGAAGGGTACAAATTCCACAAAAAAGTTCAATAGTTTCGCACCATCCTTAAATTAACATCTGAATGACTTCCAAAATTCATGCAATTTTAATTGTAGCTTCCCAAGCACATGGTAAGGGTATTCGCACAAGATCTTACCAAAAAGATCCAGGTTTTACCGAGAATTTTATATCTTTTTTTTTATGGAACAAGAATTTTATAACTCCTTACTCAAATTGGAATTTTGTCAAAAAAACTTTAAAATAAGAACTCAACGTGCTCGTGGGAATTTTGTTTATCGGCAAACTTATATATTATATGTTCCCTTGAGTTCATATACGTGCACAAGAATCAACCTGAAACATCCCGCAAAAAAGAAATCATAAAATCTAGCAAAAGATAGTTTTTTAAGGGGGAAACTTGAGATATAAATGCTGGATAAAAAAAACTTAGCGAAAACAATAGATAGAAAATCCATACAAAAGATGGCCAAAACTAGAAAAAAAAAAGAAATCTTGGATCCATAAGATAAAGATATAAGCACGAAATTAATACATCAAACTTCAATTTATTCAAAAGGAACTATACATCTCAGGTTCTAGCTTTCTCCCATCATAATTCCAATATAAATCGAAAAACTAGAGCAAAAGGCACTCAACACACACACACACTCTCTCTCTCTCTCTCTACACTCATGCCTTCCTTGCACTTCAGCACTTGGCTAACCTGTCTAGAATGAAATTAGAGTTTAAAGAATTTTTGGAGCTACAAATGCCCATCTCTATGAAATATATAATGCATCATGACAAAAGAAAAAAGAATGAAAAATACAGCTTTGTAATATTCTGAGAAATAATATTTTATTTACTATTATGATCAAACATGAAACTCGGTGTACCGGTCATGTGGTTAAACATTTTTTTTCTTTGAAAAGTCAATGTGGTTAAACATAGTAACCTCAAAGAATGTCATCCTGCGAAGAAACAATCCATTCCCAAATTTCATCGAAAAACATAACCACCAGTCAACCTCACATGGACACCATAAAGTGACAATATACAAATATTGCAATCCATAGGACAAACCCAATGAATCAGCATATGAAAGCCACACTCGCATTCTCATCGCTGCAGTAGAGCCCAGGCTGTTGGGTGTAGCCCTGTTTCGACAGCATCTTGCGCGCTTTCAGCACGAGCTCCTTGTTTGTTACCTTCCCGCGCTCCGAGAGGATGGCCTGGATGGCATTGCTGAGCGCACCGTAGGACACACCCTTCGGTGTGGTCGCGTCCGCAGACGTCTGGTCGGTCTGGCACCCACTGATCAGGACACCGTTGCTTGGCACCCTCGCCGTCGTCCCGGCATACACCTCTTGGTCGCTGTGCACATTTTGTTTCATGGCTGGGTCGAGCTCTTCTTCCTTGCCATCAAGCTTGGCTTTCAGGAATTCCTGTGCCAGGGCGCCCATGAAGCCCACAATGCCACCATGCTGTCCCTGCTGTAACTTGTTCAGCATGACCTTCATGAACTTCTTTATCTTCGGACTGGCGTCGTCTCCAAAGAGGTTAAATAGTGTTAGCCGGATTGAGCCTACATCAACGTCATCCTTCCCAGTCTTCTCCTTGAGCATCTCGATCAATGTCGAGAGAGGTAGCGACCGGTTTTTGACATGGGCATCGGCTGTGTTGATGTAGCGTGACTCTTCAGCATCATCGTCGTCACCGTGACCTTGCCGGTGGCTATGGCTACGGTGGGGCAGGTGAATTCCTTTAGACTCAAACACGTCCCGAACAGTATCTTTGAGGAATTCCCGGAAGCTAGTGTCAGAAGCAGGCCGTTCTTCAAGTTCCCGGCGCTGGGTCTGGTTCAGCTTGGTGCTGTGGCCAATCTGTTCCTTCGTCTTGTCAAGTAGTCCACCACTGTGGCACGAATCAGAAACTATGGTAAAGAGACAGCCACTGGGGATTTTTTGCACAAGCTCCGTGAAATCTTGGTCTGCAGTGCATAAAAAAAACATCAGTTACTTTTTTTAACCTCTATGAATGGAGCATCCAAACATGAACTAGGTAAAATGGCACACAATTGGATTCAGGCATAGCTGTTTGCTGAGCAACTCCAACCCACCTCCTAAACAAGTCCCTATTCTAAATCTAGGGACTTGATTCAAAAAAATCAACTCCAACCCACCTCCCCTCCCATTTTTCATGCCCTCCTAAATTATAGTTTCAGCCCCTCACATCTAGAACCCCCTATCCTACTTGTTTAGGAGGTGGGTTGGAGTTGGGTCTTAATTTGAGCCTCTACTTTTTTTATCATAGCATGTAAATAAAAATTTAAGGGTTTAATTTAGGGACTTGGGCTAGAGTTGGTGAGTGGGGATCTTTTTGGCCCAAATTTTATCATTTTTTTAAGGAGATAAACTCTGTTTGTAAGAAAGCTTTTTCTTGAGGAGAAAAACTCTGTTTGTAAGAAAACTTACAATTTTGTTACCATTTTTCACTATTGTCAAAGTGATCAGAACAGTTTCGGCCTTTCAGAAATTGCATTTTGAACTCTCAAGCTAGAAACTTACAATGTATAGTATCCCTCTGGTAAAGTAAACACATAATGTGGATCTAAATTATTAGCACCATCTTTTTGAACATGCAGATCCTGGTTATGAGTAGACATCTGAAATATTTTTTGTTACTGGCCTAGAATCATATCCATTTCTGGTTCAAATAAAATTTGTGCAATATGAATTCATAGTCACGTACGAACCAATCCAATCATTCACTTACATTACCACAATGCTACCATGTCCAGTCACAAATTAAACGCATAGCAATCAGATTTTGTTATTCTGAAACCCCACCTACAATTCGATCCCCACTTCTCGATTAGCCCGACCCACCATAGCAACAAGCAAGCAACAGAGGGGCAGAACTCGCACACCTGTGATAAGGTTCATGTCGCAGGGCACGATGCACTCGTCGTATCCGGTGTCGTCGTCCTGCCCGGTCTCGGCGGGCAGCCGTGTGCCGTGCCCGCTGTAGTGGAAGAAGAGCAGGTCCCCGGGCCGCGCGTCCCCGACGAGGCGCGCGAGTTCCCGCCGGATGTTGGCCCCCGTGGGCTTCAGCGCGGAGCCGTCATCGATGAGGACGCGGATGCCGGACTCGTCGAAGCCGAAGCGGTCGACGAGGCACCGGCGCATGCGAGCGACGTCGTTGTGGCACCCCTTGAGCTCCGCTTTGGTGCCCGGGTAGTTGATGCCCACCAGCACCGCCCGCTTCGCCCCCATCGGTGCCTTTTCCAGATTCGAAGCCGCGTCGCGTCGAATCGGCGGCCGGCGACGGTGAGGCGAGGCGAGGCTACGCGGCGGCGCGGTGCGTGCGTTCGACGGTTTCGAGGAAGAGGAGGATGGTGGCTGGCTGGTGGGGGGGCTTTGGACTTTTGGGTGGGACGCTCGCTGGCCGAGCTGTCTATTGGCGCTCCGATATGGCAGGTCTCGTGGGGCTGGTTGGTGGGAGGGTGGTGGGGCCGTGCTAGGTGGTCATCGCTGGTCGCGGATTTCTATTGGTGGGTCAGCGTCTCAGCGGCGTCGGGCCTAAAAAACGTGTTTTGTTTTTTTTAAAAAAAACGTGTTTTGTCTGCACGTGCTGTTTTCCTCGGTGTCATATGGTGGGCTAATGGGCTGGTAGGTTTGTTACTTTGTTGCGTGGGCGTGGGCCTTTGCTAGCCGAAACACCTCTCAAAAAATAGGTGGGCTGTAGTTTTGCTAAGGCCTTGTTTAGTTCCAACAAAATAGACACTATAGTACTTTCATTTGTATTTGATAAATATTATTTAATTATAGACTAATTAAGCTCAAAAGATTTATCTTGCAAATTATAGGTGAACTGTGTAATTAATTTTTATTTTCATCTATATTTAATGCTCCATGCATGCAACTATAGATTCAATGTGACGGAGAATCTGAATTTTTTTAATTTTTTTTTGAACTAAACAAGGCCTCAAAGGAAACCAAAAAAAAAAGGTGGGATGCAGTTTTGAATCTGTAGCCGTTTGTGGTTGGCAAATAAGACATTGGATTGTGCACGCAATCTCTCTGAGCTGGTTTAAGCTAATTTCTCTAATAGTGCTAACTTTTAACACATAATTTTTAAACTAGATAGCTCCACATGACACTCATATAGCTTTGAAATATGTGTAAGAGCTTAGCTCTTGATTAAGAGCTAGCTTTTTTCCTCTCTTTTATTAAAATGTGAAAAAAATGCTTAGAGATAGCTTAAAAGTCGATTGTTGGAGTTGTCCTTAGTTGTTCTTTGATCTGTTTGGAAACTCAGGAATGAAATCTGTTTTTAGGGTATTGCATGGACTAGGACTGGGAAGTACGGATCGTTAGGATGTTATTAAGAAGGTGGATGTCCATGCTTCAGCAGGAGTTTGGGCGCCATGGCCACTTAGCTATAAACCACGGCAGTTTTTTTTTGCGACAATAAACCAGGGCAGTTTTGCCACCGCAGATAGTAACGTGCCTATTTCTAAAATTAAATCTATGATAATTGGTTCTTATGGGAATTCAGATGGAAATCCCTCTATTGGTTCTACTTCCACTACTAATGATGATTTTATTGTGCCATCCGAGACTACAAGCAAGAGTAATTAGCATGGCGAGCAGCCCAAACAACAAGAAACCGAAGAGAGAAGGAAGAAGAAATCGAACTAGTACCTGTGTAGTGGTGAGTAAATTTTCATTAACTCCATGAAATTACTATTTGCATAGCACCCCTTGAGGTGCTCTATGGATTTTGTGGATCTTGGGGATCCAAGTTTTTTACAGATATGAAATGTGCAGAATTGGAGCATTCACTTGAAAAAGTTGGGAGTGGATCAGTTTTTTTTAAAAAACAAATATGAAATTATGTGAAGCTCTACCGAACATTCCCTTAGTTTTGTAGTTTGACACCGGAAGAAGACCAGGCGTCCATGTTAGATCACATCGAATCATGGATAGATTCAACCACCCTTTCATGCGTGCTTGCAATATTGTTCGTCTAAACGGTCGTTTAGCCTATGTTAAACACCATATAAACGCTACACGGTGGTGCTTTGTTTCCGTTTATTGTGAAATTCCTATACAATCCCTGAGAAATTTGGCTTTAAATCAACTATGATTTACTTAGTAATTTCTTTTAGCAGAAGGACTTACTTAGTAGTTGACATTAAAAATTAGCAAAAACTAGCTAGCTAGAGTTACGTAGGCCGCTAATTTTTCAGTCTAAAAAAAATTAGTTCACACAGAAGTACCTAGTCAAACTTGGATGATAGCCTGATATAGGTTCATGAAATCGATACATATACTCCGTATATATTATATGAAAGGAAAGCTGCTCACTACGCATCCACGACGCACATCATCTCATTTTTGAAGACAGACTAACCAAATTTAAATACACAAAAGCACACGGAGCTTGGTGCTGAGGCGCCGATCGAACGAACGCCAGCTACTTGTGCTGCCACCCGTGTGGTATCTTTGGCGTGCTCATGCAGCTGGACGGCGACACGGCGAAAGAGAAGGACGCGCGCTCGCCGTGTGGCATGACCCGGGGCGACGACAGCGACCGGCAGCGCCAGTGCGAGAAGGACGAGGACGACGCCGTCGCGGCGCCGGCTTTCATCGTCGGTGCCACCGCCGACGACGCCGACGCCCTCCCCGGCGTGACGACGCTCCCGCCGCTGCCAGCAGGAGCTGACGGTGACGACGGCCACCGCGTGGAGAGGGGCGGCGCCGACGCCCGGAAGGTGACGCGCTGGGACTGGGACGCCGCCGCCGCCGCCGCAGCCAGCACGTCTGGAGCGACTGCGCTCCTGTTGCTGGCGCTGCGGAGCTTCGGCGCCGGATGCGGCGGCAGAGGCTTCTTGGTGCGGCTGGTTAGGCGGAAACACGTGCACTTGACGCCGCCGCTTGCCGGCGGCTCAGTGGCGCCGTTGGCCATCTTTGGCCGCAGCGGTGGCGGTGGCGGAGGACGCGGTCTGCTTCTGCTTTGTCGTGGCAACGGTTGGGGCGGCGCCAGAGGAACATTTTCTTTGGCAGAAGCCATGGGTGTGCTTCGCACCGATGTGTTGTTCTCACTAGCTTGGCTAGGCTTTTATAGTGAACTAGTCAACCAGAGCTCTTCTTCGTTTTCCTTTCTGTTTTCTGACGACCTGAGCTCACCTTCGTGTGACCATGTCTGTGCATTTTTTAGGCAAAAATGTCCAGCATCTGAACGGTTTGTTTGCTTCCTTGTCGTCTAGCTAGGGCCTTGTTTACTTCCAAAAAATTTTGCAAAATTTTTCAGATCCCCGTCATATCGAATCTTTAGACACATGCATGAAGTATTAAATATAGATAAAAATAAAAAATAATTACACAGTTTGGTCGAAATTGACGAGACGAATCTTTTGAACCTAGTTAGTCTATGGTTGGATAATATTTGTCAAATACAAACGAAAGAGCTACAGTGTCGATTTTGCAAAATATTTTGAAACTAAACAAGGCCTAGGAAGTGGCCGGCATGCATAGCAATCCTCCATAAGCTGGAAACCATAGAAGAAGTGAGGGATTTCAAGGGAAGAAGCGCTGTTGAAAATCTATTCCCTTGAATTTAAAGTATTCCACGGATTTTAACATAGATTATGAGTAGAACAAATGACGTATGTAACATTTATTTAACTATAGAGAGATCTTGGTTTTGCCATATTTTGAACTCAATGGTAAAAACTAGAGAAATGCTAATGGTCAACCGGTTGATTTGGAGCTTCCAATCAACCGGATTCTGAGCCGCTTGATCCGCCGAGGCACCACTCTTGCCAAGGCCAAGCCCGCTGCCCGCCGATACTAATGTCGTGGCCTGGTCTGCAGTGCACGTCGCGGATGATCACGTCCGAGTAACCGTCCCTACACAACGCAATTTCGCAAGCTAGCTAGTGTGAAGCAGATCACCTTTCTGGTTCGTTTGTTTTCATCTGCATAATTTGTTCTAAAATTTGTGAATAATTTGATGATATTTGTGAATAATTTGACATATATTTTTATAACATTTGGAATGTATAGAAATAATTTGTATTTTTTTTAAAAAAATGTCATATATCTGTGGTATTCTCAAATTACATCACTATGTCTAATAAATTACAGTGAAGAAATCATTATAAAAATAGTAATAAGGTGGTGTAAATATAACTATAAGAGAGTGTAAGTATATGTGAAAAAATTCTGTTAATAGAAAAAGCTAAATCAACCAGATGTTGGCTAGACATCTCCTAAAACAATCGCCCATGGATCTTGAGTCCTCACATATGCAGAGATGCAACAAAATCCAATCCTCTGTGCCAACATCGGGTCAATTTCACTGTGTTCATCTAAGCGGCATGAGGATGAGGACAAATTATATCATGCATTACATCATAGATGATTGGATGCCAACAAGGGAGTGCTCTTTCCCTACCATTGGGCTATGACCTTGATAATGGCACTATGCCAATTGTGTACAAAGGAGACACCATATTCAATAACATAGAATTGATACGTCTATTTAATGTATGTATGATTAGAGATATATACATCTTCGATGAATTGTTACCCATGGGCCATATAACTTGTTTAAAGTGAAATGTTCCATGGTGACCCCGAACAAATGCTTATTGACAAATTTACATAATTTTATTTTACTTGAGACCATTATGCAGCGTCTAGTCGTTATTCAACATATAGCGCAACTAAATCGTTGTATGATCAGCCAATAATTGTTTACGACACATGACGAGCAATGGGCTGGCCTTTGGATAGGACGAAGGAACTTAATTAATCCACTAGAAGATAGCTGGGTATTATTGGTGACTCACTCCTTGTTATGAGCTGGATGCACTTTTCTCCGGCTCTGCCGGCTCCTTTGCTTTGGTGGCATGTGGCTTACGCGCGGGCGGCTTATTAGATGCTAATAACTGTAGTTAGCTTGGAAACTTGTATAGTACGGTGCAGTCGTTGTACACACTGTCTTGTCTTTGTGTGTGGCTATTGTAAAACATTTTGCCTCTTTTTTTTTTTCTGTCCCTGCGTTTGACCTAAGATTCTGAAAATTCACTCACAGATTATGAATTTTCAAAAATTGTTTATATAAATAAAAGACAAGGACAAATGCTAAGTTACACTCTTTACCTACTAGGAGGTAATATCTCAGATAAATCTGAGCAGTTGATTTGTTTTCAGATTTTATGAATTACTTAATAAATTAAAAAATCTAGAAAAACAAAAATACTTCCTCGGCATTCCTCTAATGATGGGAGGAGAATTCCTTTAATCACAGGAGAAACAAAATACCGGCAGCCGAACGAAGCCAATTCCCCTTATCACGTGAGAAACAAAAAGCATTGATTCATTTCCCTCTCCGTGCACGCAGCACACACGACAGGTGCATGGTCGAGCGGGCAGATTGGCGTCCGGTGCACGTCGGTCGCCCTCGTGCGATACCGCCGACGAGCCATCCTCAGGCCTTGTTTAGGGCCTTGTTTAGTTCAAAAAAAAATTACAAATTTTTTCAGATTCCTTGTCACATCGAATCTTTAGACGTATCATGGAGTACTAAATTTAGACAAAGATAAAAACTAATTACACAGTTTGGTCGGAATTGATGAGACAAATCTTTTGAGCCTAGTTAATCCTTGGACAATATTTGTCAAATACAAACGAAAATGCTACAGTGTGGATTTCTCAAATTTTTTGGAACTAAATAAGGCCTAGATTTGATTTTTTTTTTGAAATTTGACCCTGTAGTATTTTCGTTTTTATTTGATAAACATTGTCCAATCATAGAGTAACTAGGTTTAAAAGATTCGTCTCGCGATTTACAGACAAACTGTGCAATTAGTTTTTGTTTTCATCTATATTTAATGCTCTATGCATATATCACAATATTTGATGTGACAGAGAATCTTGAAATTTTTTTGGTTTTTGGAGTGAACTAAACGAGGCCTCTATTTTCAACCAGGCGTGCACCTCTTCTTCTAGTCGGCTACAATAAAACAACCAACCAAACAGCCACGGGTTACATGGTATATGTGTGACCAAAGCCAGCTAGGCTTATCCCCCTCACCTAAGCCCAAAGAAGCCATCTAACCAAACACATAGTTGCGAAGTTGCTGGGAGCAGTCCGTTTGCTTGTCTTATCAATCATACTTTTTCTGCAGCCATGACTTTTCAGATGGGCAAATAGAAGCCGTGAAATCTCGAGTGAGTAGAAGCACGTAGTCCGAGCAAGGAATCTATCATGTGTGGTGGCGTGGCTAAATACTTGAGGCAAAACAAACTAATACCATTCATATCTTGAAAAAATAGTGTAGAAGAGTTTTATTCCTATGTAACTCTCTTCACTTCTATGAAACTCTTATCATCTCTCTTTATTAATACAATGCTACATTAATATATTTAATATCTATAAAACTCTGATAAAACACCATTCAAACTGACGTAACAAACAAGATGATAACTTTAGCCTAGTTCCTCCTGCCAGCTTGATCTGGGGGTTATTTTTGTTCTGCCCCACTCCGCCCCTTTTTTTTTTGAGTGGACTGCCCCACTTCTTCGAGCTGTCTGCAGCAGTTTGCGTACGGGCCTGGAATCACTCAAACAGCCCAACATTTCATCTTTTTTTTTTTTGGCCTGAAACACCTCCGAATTCCGCAGCGCGAGGACGAAACCCTCGCACCGTTTCAGTTTTCCCTCCAAAACTTGCCCCAAATATCCAAATCCACGCTCCCTCGCAGTCGCTTCAACTTTCCCCGTCCCCCCGCATCCACCCTGTGCCCTTCTCGCCGCCTCGATTCCGTTTCTGTGCTCGGCTAGGGAGAGCGGCGGAGTATCGGGCTGGTGACCTCTACCTCGCCGCGGCGGGGCGGCGGCGCTCGCAGTCCCTCGCTTGCTGCTGCATTTTCCAATACTGAGATGGCCATGGAGATCTCCCCGACGCAGTCGCCACCGCGGACGCCGCGTAGGGCGGCGAAGCCGCGGCTGTTCATCAAGGAGATGGTCCTCCGCAACTTCAAGTCCTACGCAGGGGAGCAGCGCATCGGTCCTTTCCACAAGGTCTCCTCTTCTCTCTCTCTCTCTCACACACACACACACACACACACACACATTCACACACGCCCACTCTCGTGGGTGCTAACAATTTGTATAGATTTAGAAATCCTAGGGGCGAAGTTTGCATTGTTGCAATACATTTTACATCAACCTGTGCCTATGGAAACTTAATCTACTTGTGCACTATGTCATAGCTTCAATTTTGCTGTTCTGCCCCACCTCCAATTTATGTCATTGTTCCCCGATGAAGAAACGTTAATACGGTAGTTATTTGTGGTTGCTAGTGGCAGCCAAGTCGTGATCCCAGAAATCTCAGTGGAACTTCTGTAGCTAGTATTGGCTTACATGTGAGTGTGGGGATGGCTTTAATTCCAAACCCTAGGGTACAGTTCACAGTGTAGTGTTGTCATTCTACAAACTCAGTTTTATTGGTACAATTGTTAACACAGATCACTTTTGATTGTGATACATAAACATACAACACAAATGGAGCTTCCATGCAGTTCTGTAGATTTTGTCATGATTATGCTTGCATATTTAAGGAAGTACCGGTATTACAACAAAACTCATTGTTTAGCTTTTACTTCCCATTTTGTTAAAGCTATGGTCCTAAAGTAACTGATCCTTCACTCTGCAGAAAGTATTGCAATTCATATAAAAAGTAAAACTGGATCTAAACATAGATTCAGGCGTGTTTGAGAGGGCTTCTTAAGGCTTTGGCTCCTTGCTGTAGTATCCAAAAAAGCCGGAACCAGAGCTGGTGAAGACAGTTTTTCTGGCTTCACTGACTTCTAGTTCATTTTGGAAATAGAGAGAAAAATGGCTCCCTGCTACAGTGCAGAATATTCCCTAGTAGCCGGAGAGAATCCCTCCTAAACGGGTCATAGATAACATACCAGGATTCCTGAGGACACATACCTTTTTTGTTATCAATCTAATCCTAGAAACATCGCTATAATCAAACACAAACAAAACAATAGTTCTTCAGGATACAGAAATTACACACCAAGGTCATGTAATAGTGCTCATGTTCAATAGGATGGAAATAATTCCATTATTTTTTCTCCAAATGTATCCATTGAACAATGATTGAAGACAAAACAATAGAAATATAATTTCTTATCTTGGTTGCAGAGCTTCTCCGCTGTTGTTGGGCCAAATGGCAGTGGAAAGAGTAATGTCATTGATGCAATGCTTTTTGTGTTTGGGAAGCGTGCAAAGCAGGTTGGTACTGTTGCTTGATGTTGATTTCTTTTTTAGTGGTTATCACTATACTCATTTAGTTCATCTCACTGGCGGATTTTATGTTATTTGTTCTATGTCGACAAATCATTTGATTTGTTTATAGCCTTCCAATGGTAGATTTTAGCATGTCACTCTAAGTTCCACAATATAATTTAAAAGGTTGAGAGCAATATCCTGGCATTTAAGTATGTAAACATATAAGTTATTGTCTTAACTATTATTTGAAAGGATTATTCTAGAACCTAGCACATTGATGCTTTATGCTTCAATCGTATTAATCCTCTTCTTTTAGATAATAATCGTTTTAATCCTCTGGTTGCCAAGTAGTCTGTGTTTTGAAGTTGACACTTTAGAGTTGTTGCCTGGTAGTACACTGGTTTCTCATCACTGTTCCCTGTTTTCCCTTTGAACTTTACATGGACAATGCAAAATTTCACAAATTTGTTCATACAGGTGATCCAATTCATTTTTTTCTTATCAATATCCCTGCTTTTAAAGAAAGGAAAAAAAATGTTTGAAATACAAACCCCACTGGGATTACCAGTGCACAAGGAACACAAACTTATATGGAAATAAAATTGATCCAATCCATTGTTAGTTGCTATCATTACTTAGGTTAATTTTTGTATTCCTTTTGTTCCAGCTATATATTCTGTTCATGATTAGTTCTTCCATTAACTGCAGATGCGCCTAAATAAGGTCTCCGAGCTCATACACAATTCTTCCAATCATCAGAACCTAGACAGTGCTGGTGTTTCTGTTCATTTTCAAGAAATCATTGACATGGTATCATTTGAGTCTTGAGTTGAGTATTTGACATTTCTTATTTGTACTGCCAATAATTATTCTACTTTCTCTGTGGCTGTATGGAGGATGATGGGAACTACAATGCTGTTGAGGGTAGTGACTTTGTCATCTCAAGGGTTGCTTTCCGTGACAACACTTCTAAATACTACATAAATGAGCGTGGAAGCAATTTCACTGAAGTAACTAAACTGCTGAAGGGCAAGGGAGTTGACCTTGATAATAATCGCTTTCTCATCCTCCAGGTTTTGTGTGTTCTTCACATATTACACATGAATATGAGAAACTATTGAAGTGTAATTTGTAGGTCCTTCAGATTTGGTTTCATCACTCACATTTCCACTTCTCTTGCATAGCTTCTTTGTTTAAGTCTGCATGAATTTATTGTGCAATTCCAATTATGTTTTCTGCTTTTACAATTGCATAACCTCTGAAGTGGGCACTGTACAGGGTGAGGTTGAGCAAATCTCCCTAATGAAACCAAAGTCTCAAGGTCCACATGATGAAGGTTTTCTGGAGTATCTTGAAGACATAATAGGGACAAACCAGTATGTTGAAAAAATTGAAGAAGCGTACAAGCAGTGAGTTTCTGACAGTTTTTTTGATGCATGCTGTTATAACTAGTGCTTTATATCTATTTTGCAACGATTTAGTTTCTTACCTTGTTATGGATCTGTTAGACTTGAAGTGCTCAATGAAAAGCGAACAGCATCAGTGCAGATGCTAAAATTAGCTGAGAAGGAAAGAGACAGTTTAGAGGTGCTGATCTAAGTGTTTATGATTTCACTATTCACTATTTGGCCATTTAACCACTACTAATGGAGTTACTTTCCTGTAGAGTGCAAAAAATGAAGCTGAAACATACATGCTGAAGGAACTTTCGCTTCTGAAATGGCAAGAAAAGGCAACGAAGCTGGCTTCTGATGATGCTATCTCACATGTTAATCAATGTCAAGAGAATGTGGCAGACCTGGAAAAGAATCTTGCCTCCGAAAGGTTATTTGTTACAGATGGACAGTTTTCCCCCTCCCCTTTACATGTTTCCTGAGTAAGCATATTGGCTATAATCCAGGGAGAAGATACAGCAGAATTCTCAAACTCTGAAGGAAATGGAGTCTATTTACAATAGACATGTCAAAAGGCAAGAGGTATTGTCTCAACTTACCATTTCTTTAACCTAATCAGCCATTGAGTTAAAGTCATTTATTTCCTATATTTGAAGGTTACAAAAAACACATTATTTTCTGTCACAAGGTTAGTGCGAATGGGCCTAAACAGCCAACAAATAGTGTCCCTATTTTTATTTGCTTCTTGTATATCTTTAGGACCTTGAAAATAACATGAAGAGCTGCAAGGACCAGTTTAAAGAGTTTGAGAGGAAAGATGTAAAATACAGGGAAGATTTAAAGCATCTTAAGCAGAATATCAAGAAGCTGGATGACAAAGCTGAAAAGGTAATACTGAAATGGTTTCAATTGTAACACTCAAATTATAGTTGAAGCAAGACTGGCTAATTGTTTCACCTACATTCTAACACAGGATACATCAAAATGTGATGAAAAAACAAAAGAGATAGAGGAGTCATCCAATCTCATTCCACAGCTGGAGGCAGAAATACCCAAATTGCAAGAGCGACTTAATGAAGAAGAGAAAGTCTTAGAGCAGATCAAAGCATCCTCTCGAGGTGATGTTAGCTTACAGTATCCATGTTCATTGAATTATTCTGTCTGATAACTAAACTTTTCCCTTTTGTAATTATAGAACAAACTGAGAGGCTTCGTGCTGAACTTACTCAAGTACGAATTGAACTTGAACCATGGGAAAATCAAATTATTGAGCATAAAGGGAGGTTAGATGTTGCATCTGCTGAGAAAAAGTTAATGAAACAAAAGGTAGGCCTTCTATGCACCCCACCCCCTTCTTTTTGGGAAACAAGAAGACTGCTGTCAAGTACTCCCTCCATTCCAAATTATAAGGCATTCTAATCTTGGAGAGTCAAAACATCTCAAGTTTGACCAATTATAGAGAGAATTAAAAAGACTTATGACATCAAATAGGTATACTATAAAAATATAGTTAATGAAGAATCTAATGATATTTCTTTGACATCGTAAATGTTATTATCTTATCACATATGTTTGGTCAAACTTGAGATGGTTTGACTCTCCAAGATTCTTAGAATGACTTATTTGGGATGGAGTACTTCAATTCGCTTTGAGTCCTTCAGTTGGAGATATATGATGCCCTGACCACAAGCAAAAAATCTTTGATTTCTTATGAGCAATAACTTTTTCCATTAACCTGGGCTTACCAAGCCTGACACTGACACTGACATTGCAAGCTTTGTTGTACAACTAAATCCACTTACCCTTTTAGTTTGTTTGAGAAACATCAATTTGATATATTTTTTTTTTCAATTTTGTCCATTGCATTTGAACTTAGTTCCCTGTTTTCAGCAAGATGCAGCTCAAGCAGAATTAACTGATGCACAAAATCAGATGGAAAGTATAAAGGAGAAAGTTGAAACAAAGGATTCATACATTGTAGAGCTTCAAGAAAAAATAGAGAAACACCAGAATGAAGCATCTGAAGCTCGCAAAATTGAACAGGTAAATTACTTCCAGCTTAATTTTGAACCAAACCCATGCTCTGAGTTCCCTTAAGTTTAGTCATTACTTACGTGGAGTATGCTGAGAGTCTCCTGAATGTATTGCTCGCAAAATTTGTTGCAGGAATGCCAAAAACAGGAGGATTCACTGATCCCTCGGGAACAAGCCGCAAGGCAGACAGTTGCAGAGATGAAAACCACTAGGGATTCTGAGAAGAACCAAAGTACTGCTCTGAAAGCAATTTTGCAAGCCAAGGAATCAAATGAAATACAAGGCATTTATGGTAGGCTTGGTGATCTTGGAGCAATTGATGGTAAGATATACTCCCTCTGCCAACAAAATAAAAGATGTCCTATGATGTGTGTTGCCTGACTGTTATGTATTTCACAGCACATACTAGGATCAATATGTGGATTTAATGGCTATAAACTGTTATGTATAATTTTTCTATATATAGTAATTTCTGTAACACTAAATTGAGTTGCATGCACTAACCAGTTCAACCCAAAAGCTTAAGCTGATGAGGAGAGGTGGGCAATTCACTTATATTCCAACACTCCCCCTCACGTGAAGGCTCCCTCAGGCCTCAGACGTGGAATAGGAGTGAGCAACAATTATTTTATTTAATTGCGCTAACCAGGATTCGAACTCGAGACCTCTGGTTTTGATACCATATTGAGTTGCATGCACCAACCAGTTCAACCCAAAAGCTTCAGCTGATGGGGAGAGGTGGACAATTCACTTATATCCCAACACTAAACTTCATTTCCACACATGTTACAGTAAAATATAACGTCTTCCCCTTCAGTTTTGACAAATCTCCATGCTTCATTTTACAGAAACTGTCAATAACATTTGTTTATCCTTTATTTAAATGAGAAGGAAGGACTTGACCTATGCCTCGCTCGAATCTGACTGCTAAAATGCATTGGTTTTGCCCTGAGATGAATGTGTTGCATATGGTTGTGGATCGCACTGACACAGTATGCTAGAGACTCTTACAGTAGCATTTATTATATTTTAGGTTCTACTCCCTCCTTTTCATCATCAAAACAAAGTTGGTTGTTGTAGTTTTGCCCTATGTCAATTTTATATTAACATCTACAATACAAAATGAATGCACTATGAAGACTATTTTATGGAAGAATTTTATACTGTCGATGTTGGTGCATTTTTCTATGAACTTGGTCATACTCCCTCCGTTCCGTTTTCTAAGGTGTTTGGAGTGACATGGTCTCCTAAATTACTCTTTGACCATTCATTTACTTTATATTATATTGTTTATCTTATAAACTTATGAATATTGGATAGTACAATTGCTTACAAATCTAATCATATCAAGTTCGTATTACAAATGTTAAATATTGTTAGCCAAATTATTGGGCAAAGATTTTAAAGTTTGAATCTTGATATAAATGTGCCTTATAAAAGAATGTGGAGGTAGTAGTTCGAGAATTTTTACTTATGGCAAAACTAAACCGACATACATCTTGGAATTTAGGCAATAAATTTAGCAGTTGTACAACCGTAATCGCTATGTTTCAGGTAAGTTTACATTTTCCCCAGTATGACCTTTTTAGATGATACATAAATTCTAGGGACAAATACCATGCCAATGTTTGTTTCTTGATATCAGTGCAGGAATCCCCTTACGGATTTGTATTTATGTCGTTTAAGTCTCCCATCTTAGTATATTTGATTATGGTTTATGGAGATCTTGTTTGTAAAGGCATAGTCACCAAGATCTAGGAAGTTATATTTGCTAGAATCCGTGAATGTCATTATGCAATCATACAGTGTTGATTGAAAGCTTTTATGAAGCATTTCTGGATCTTAATTTTTTACAAACTCTGGTCTGCAGCAAAATATGACGTGGCCATATCAACAGCAGCTTCATCTGGGCTTAATTATATTGTGGTTGAAACAATAAATTCAGCTCAAGCTTGTATTGAGTTGTTACGTAGAAGGAACCGTGACGAAACTGTAACTTGTTTGATCCTGGTAACACTCTTTTTTTTCTGTGCTTATGTGTTTTCAGTTTTTTACCTGTAAATTTCATTGTTGTAATTGGAAACTTATGTCACAGGAAAAACAAACACACCTCCTTCACAAAATTAAAGAGAAAGTAAAAACACCTGAAGGTGTTCCACGCCTTTTTGATCTGGTAAAGGTTAAAGATGAGAAGCTGAAGTTAGCCTTCTTCCATGTCTTGGGGAATACTGTTGTTGCAAATGATCTTGATCAGGTTGGTCCTTGATTTTTTTAGTCTACTACTTTTTTCTCCTCATGTAGTTGCTTGTAATTATAATTTGTGCTGTGATTAATGGTATCTCAACACTGTCTTTGTCAGGCTTCGCGAATTGCATATACTGCAGCAAAGGAGTTCCGTCGGGTAGTTACCCTGGGTGGTGAACTATTTGAGAAGTCTGGTACCATGAGTGGTGGTGGTAAAAGGGTACAACGAGGCATGATGGGAACAGCTATCCGAGAAAGCTTTTCAGAAGAGGCTATTAAAAAAGCTGAGAATGAACTTACCAAGCTTGTTGACGAACTCAACGAGCTGCGCGAAAAAATGAATGATGCTAAAAAACACTATCGATCCATGGAAGATGCTAAATCCCGTCTTGAAATGGAATTGGCAAAAGCTAAAAAGGAGGTACATAAAAAAACCAGTGTTCTGCTTACCTTCAAGTCGGTTGTTTCTGGTGCCTTGGTCTGACTACTTTCTTGTCATCTTTTTTTTTTACCTCTCAAAATAGGTTGAGAGTATGAATGCACAGTATATTTACAATGAAAAGCGACTAGAGTCTCTGAAAGCCGCTTCGCAACCCAAAGCTGATGAGCTTCGCAGAATGAAAGAGCTGGATGGCATCATATCTAGTGAGCAAGCTGAACTAGATAGACTAACAAAGTGTTCCAGCAAACTTAAAGATCAGGCAAGTGCCTATACACTAAGTCTCATTTCCATTTCCAGGGCATATTTATCTACCTTGTGTCTTTTTCCCTGCCATTTGCATTCACTTTGCTTTAGAGTGGTCACACGATAAAAGGGGCCACCTCTCCAAGTTCAGGACTCTTCTGTTTGAAATATTTTTGAATGCACCTCCTGATATTTTTAGCATTGTTGCTAAAGAATCTTGCTTTGCCACCTTAACCTATTTGTAATGTATACCAGGCTTTAGAACTTCAACAGAAAATTGAAAATGCTGGAGGGAAGATGCTGAAGGACCAGAAGGCAAAAGTTGGCAACATCCAATCTGTAAGCATGTGGCCTTTTGCTTGTATTGGTTTCCTTTCTTTGTGGCAATCTGTTTTATGGCTTGATTTTCGTAATGTCAGGAACTTGACAAAACAAGTTCAGAAATCAACAGACACAAAGTTAACATAACTTCAGGTGAGAAGTTGGTGAAAAGATTAACCAAGGGCATTGAGGAATCCAAGAAAGATAGAGAAAAGCTTTCTGCTGAAAAGGAGAATATGATGTCTATATTCAAAGAGATTGAGAAGAAAGCATTTGTTGTTCAAGAAGAGTATAAGAAAACACAGGAGGTATTTGTTCCATTGCATTGCACTCCTGGCTGCCCCCCAATTTATTTGCACTCTCTGATCAGGATTTCTTTATTTGTTTTTACTTAGATGATAGACAACCATAAGGTTGAGCTTGACAAAACTAAGGAAGAATACACCAAACTAAAAAAAGCAATGGATGAACTGAGAGCCTCGGAGGTATGTAATTTAGATCCTGTTAAGTGGTGGTGTCATAATTCTGCTGTATTGTTTCTTTCCACAACCTTGTGTGTTTGGCCAAAAAACAGGTTGACGCTGAGTACAAATTGCAAGATACAAAAAAACTTGCCAAGGAGTGGGAAATGAAGGTGAAAACATTCAAGAAAAGGGTTGATGAAATTCAGACAAATGTTGTTAAACACATGGATCAGTATGTTTAAATGTTTCAATTTTTGCTGTAACTTTGTGACTTTTATGCTTTCTGTGGTTTCTTCTAATATTAGTATGCATTTTTGTTTTTTCAGAATCCAAAAGGATGCTGTTGATCCTGAGAAACTCAAAGTGACTCTAGGTGATGAGCAACTAAATGACACGTGTGACATGAAAAGGGCAATGGAGATGGTGGCATTGTTGGAGGCTCAGATTAAAGATTTGAGCCCAAACCTGGATTCCATAGCAGAGTATGAATGCAGGAGATGCCATTGACAAAACAGTTTTGGTATTAATAATGATTTCATTATTTCTCCTGATTGAACCAGGTACCGCACAAAGGCTCGGTTGTATGGTGACCGTGTTGATGAGCTAAATGCTACCACTCAGGAACGTGATGATCTGAAAAAGTTGTACGATGGGTTAAGGAAGAGAAGGTATGTCTTTCTGAAAAGCTTTAGAGGATCCTTAAACTTTAGCAGTTGTGTTGGTCAGGTTTCATCTCTTACCTGCATTGTATATTACTTCAGGCTAGATGAATTCATGGCTGGGTTCAACATAATATCTCTGAAACTGAAGGAGATGTACCAGGTACTGAATACATACAGCATCCTGTAGTGTAGCACCTTTGGTTTACTTGATGTACACAGACACAGACCAGATCACAGAAAGTCGACATAGTGAGAAAACGAGATTAAGCTTTGCTCAACCCTTACTGCAACAATGTTTGTGCTAACTGAAGTGGTTTTATCTTCTGGTCGTGTGGCATGTTGCACTTGTTCAAATGATTTTTTGTATTAACTAACGATATGGTTTCAGATGATTACTCTTGGAGGTGATGCCGAACTGGAACTTGTTGATTCCTTAGACCCATTTTCAGAAGGTGTTGTTTTTAGTGTGAGGCCTCCAAAGAAAAGCTGGAAAAACATTGCCAATTTATCTGGTGGTGAGAAGGTATGTTCCATACATGTAGTGTTGTGTTAGTCTTGTTTATTTAATGGACAAGGATGTTTCCCTCAAAGTTAATTGCCTAGTTGCTGTTTTCACATGATATTACGCTTTCAGGGTGAGTCAACTTGATGCATAAGTTTGTTTCGGTTGTTTATTAAAACGAGTTCTGTAAATGACGTTCCAGTCAGAATGGTTAACATATTGTAAAATATCAGAAATATTGTCAACATATTTACAGATCTGTGTCGTTTCTGTTGTAAAGACACTATCAGATATAAGCCAATAAACATCATCATTGCTACAGTTAGGAGCCTAGAAGGAATATAAACTAGAAGGAATATAAATATGTAATTTGATGTTTATCTGTGCTGAGCCATAATTATTAACAGTAAATACTACCAGCTATGATCTGAATTGGGATTGACTAGCACTCAAAATGGCCGCACCATTCTTTTTTAGATAATGGAAACATTTGGCTTCATCCTCAGAGGAATTAGACCAACTTATTACAACCAAATGACCGGACCGAGTTTAACATCACAAAGCCAACTCAAAACTCAATTATAGTCTAGAATTAGAAGGCCGTACGAAGATGCGAAGAAACACATAGCCTCATATGTGCATTCTCCAAGTTGTGGCACGCGTCCAAAACCATCTTTATATTGGAGATATCATTGTGCATAAAAGTAAAGACTGTTACTTAATTATAGGAAATTCACTACCTGTACTGAGCTATTTTGCATACAACACACCAGCTAGATGAGTGCAACATGCAACAGGCAAGGCCATGCCCAGATGTTGAATATCCCATCTCTGACTGTTTTGCCAGCTCTGATGAATGCCTTGCTGACAGTATTCATGTTAGCTGGATGCGATTCAAATTTGTATGCATACTTTATTTAGTGTATAAAAAGTTAATCCTTTGCAGGTACTCTTTTCATTCCATTCCCTCTTTAGGAAGAACTAATTTCCTTTTAATTTAGCACTTGATATGTTTAGGCTAATCCCTGTTGCTTTCCAAACTCCTTACCATCTGTTTTAGCTACATAAATTACTTCAAAATTGTAACACCAATGTCTCTATCCAAACTCCTTGCCTTCTGTTTTAGCTACATAGATTGCTTAAAAGTTGTAACACCAATGTCGCTCTGGAATACATACCATTTCTGACGAGCCTTTCATCTTGCAGACGCTTAGTTCGCTAGCTTTGGTGTTTGCTCTTCACCACTACAAACCTACTCCCTTATATGTTATGGATGAGATTGATGCTGCGTTGGGTAAGTCATGCAACCCTTCTTTTTAGTAATACTGTCTGTGATTTCAAGAGATTGATGCATTTATCTCTTATAGACTTTAAGAATGTATCAATTGTGGGACATTATGTGAAAGATAGGACCAAAGATGCACAGTTCATCATTATAAGGTATTTACTATCAGCTCAGTTTCAATATTTTCTTTGCCAATACTTCACACCGTCCCTAGAAAGGTGTAGTACTAGAAAAAAGATGCATGCATATCTGAGATGGCCATGGGTATAATGTAAAGTCACGTGTTATTTTGCAGTCTGAGGAACAACATGTTTGAACTAGCCGACAGGTTGGTTGGTATTTACAAGACGGACAACTGCACCAAGAGTATAACAATCAACCCAGGAAGCTTCGCCGAGAGCATGAAAGTAGTGTAGTATAGTGTGCTCAGCTACGGGTCCTGCTGCTAAATGTAACTACCTTAGTGTCCTTCGTTAAATTAACCACTCTAAATGTAACCTTGTAGTATCCTCGTGGAACCGAGGTTCCTCGGGCGTTGTGGTTTGCCGTGCACTCTGCAAAGCAGTATGCTATGTAAAGTAATTGGCAAAAGCAGCATGCTCAACCATTTCGCTCCTCAGTGCTTTTCTCGCTTTTCTCCCATCTTGTTGAAGTCCAGCTTGACACGTTGGTATTTAACTTATAGAAGCAGACGGGCACCTGAGGTAGATCCTGGGTTTGGATTATGTCCTGCTTTGCTTCGAAGCCTAGGTACAACGCACTAATGACACTTGTATTGCGATGATTTGGAATTTTTTTTTACAAATCATTTAATACGATAGTGTGTAGGATATTCATTGGAATAGGCATCATAGATACAAAAGTTAGAAACTAGATGAAATTCATTGGAATAGGCATCGTAGATACAAGACAGAATAAGAGTATGAAGGAAAATGATTGCGGACAGGACAATGACATTATGCATTTTGGGTTATAGTTTATTAGATGATGTCTATATGACTACATGACATGGCATGTTTTTTTCTAACCCATGACATGGCATGTTACAGAAACTATTAATTTTCTTCTTCATTAAGACTGCCCTAACGAGTTATGAGAGAGAGTTGATGCGCCTTTGGTAGCCTTCCCACCCCTAGCTTTGCATATAGATAGACGAGAAGCAGAATGTTTGGTGGCTTTGTTGACTCCATGAATTTCTAAGCTTTCATGATTTTACTTGCCAACTCAAGTCAGCCAAAGTGCTCTTTGTATGTTTTGGTGAAAAGTCTGCCTACCCCTCAATTGAGTATTTTAAACGGTTTCAACACTAATCTTTTTTTTTCTAATTATACGAGATCGAACGGTCTTTATCCTTTCTTTTACCTCTCGCCTTCTGTCTTCTTGTACCTTCCTTGCCTATCGGTCTCATCTCTGGGCTCCCCGCCACTAGATCCGCCTCCAACCCACCGTCGCACCAACCGGCTTCACCGGGGCAGCACTAGTTTTCTTTACAGTCTTCTTCCTCTTTTAGACGTGCCGCCTCCACCCATCGCCACGTCAGTCGTGGAGTTTCGGCAAGACTCTACCGCGCCACAGCGGCCTTCTCCTTTCCCTCCCCATCCTACCGCCGCCATGGCCATAGGCGCCTCCGCGCCGGCCTTCTTGGGCCGCCTCCTTCACTTCCGACATCCTAACACCACCCTCCCACTGTTCCCACTCCCTAACCGGCCAGCCTTCCTAAGGTTGCCGGATTTGGAGAAGAGAGGGAGATTGGACAATAGATAGAAAAACGTGTGCTAGATCGGACGGCCAAAAAATCGTGTGTCACCAGCATCTAAAACATCTAAAACAATTGAGAGTTATTTAATATTACTCTTTGGAGAAATTTTCTACAAGACATTTTTAGTTCACTTTTAGTTGCAGGTCATCTAAACAGAGCCTCCGCCATCACCAAAGCCCCCACGTTAGATCAAATTCTTAGCTGACACCAAAGTATCCGGTTAGTGATTCTTGAAAGTCCCCACGCGTGCCACTAGAGTGGCTATGGTCCAGCCTGAAGTTGGTGGGCTCCATGCTAAGTTGCGTTGGATAGGATCGGACCTCCACAGAGGAGATGACATGAGTGCATCATAGAAACGATATCGGCAAGGTGACATTGGCGTTGGCGACCGACTATTGGTGTCATGGGGAAGGATGAATGAGGTGGTCGAGATGTGGGGGTGCTAGTGATCATGGGAAAGTTGTGGCGGGCAACGATAGCAGTGTTGCCTCTAGATGGAGAAGGATTCAGTAACTTTGCTCTGCAACGTTACGACGTAACTTTTGCTTCATCTCGTGCGTCCATTCAAAATCCAAGGGATGTCTTGATTTCAAACGAAAAGACATCCTCATACTGGCCATTTTCAACATATGGGCCGCTGGGCAAGCGATGCGAGTTTGTTGGCTGATATAAAAAGTTATGGCTAAAAATATTGTTCATTGATTTATTGTGAGAAAAAAATACTATTAACTGATAGAAAAAAACGGCTGATAAGACAAGCGAACAGGTAGCGCGCTCGGACAATGAGGCCCAGTTCAAAAAAAAATTACAATTTTTTTAGATTTCTCATCATATCAAATCTTACAGCACATGCATTAGTTAAATTTACGACATAAATCTTTTGAGCCTAATTAATCTATAATTAGACACTAATTATCAAATAAAACAAAATACTATAATATTAGTTAAACTTTAACCACCTCAAGCAAACACTCCGTCCTAACGCGAGCATATGGATGCCCGGCAGCGGAGCAAATGGCCGCGGCACCACTATGGCCTTGTAGACTTGTTTAGATGCACCCAAAAACCCAAAACTTTACAAGATTCTCCATCACATCGAATTTTATGGCACATGCATGCAACATTAAATATAGATAAAAAAGATAACTAATTGCACAATTTACATGTAAATCACGAGATGAATCTTTTAAGCCTAGTTACTCCATGATTGGATAATGTTTGTCAAATAAAAACGAAATTGCTACAGTGTCAAAATTCAAAAAGTTTTTGATCTAAACAAGGCTTCTTCAACGAAAAAATTTCGTGACACTGTAGCATTTTCGTTTGTTTGTGGTAATTATTGTCTAACCATAGACTAATTAGGCTCAAAAGATTTGTCTCGTCAATTCCGACCAAACTGTGCAATTAGTCTTTATTTTTGTTTATATTTAATACTCTATACATACGTATAAATATTCGATATGACGGCAAATCTTCAAAATTTTTGAATTTTTGGGTGGAAGTAAACAAGACCTATGCGTCGGCGTCGCGCCCACGCATATACAGGCTACCTGCGATGGGCTTGGCTTGGCAAACGGCTCGGCTTGCGGTTGAAAATGGCCAAGTGTGGGGATGTTTTTCCGTTTGGAATCAAGGCATCCCTTGGATCCTGAATGGACGCACGAGATGAAGCAAAAGTTACGTTGTAACGTTGCCAAGCAAAGTTACTGAATCCTTCTCCCCTCTAGATATGGTGGCTAGGGTAGTGCACTAGACAGAAATGTGGAGGAAAGGGAAAGATAATAGAACGAAAATAAGGTTAGGGTAAAAACAACACTTTATTGTAATTCTCTCTCCTCCTTTGATTGGGAAGTTGTCTTCCAGCAAATTAAAGCCCTGTTGCCACAGCCTTTTTGTGTTATATATCACTCACACATGCCACCTCAATGAGACAATGAAGATGGAAGAGCAATTGGAGCCGCTACACTGAACATAGTCACAAATAAGAGTTTTCACTTACTAATTGAACATTTTTCGATCGATATTATTATTGTTCCATACTAAATTTCCCCATGTTTTCATTGTAGTAATACCTCATGTATTGTCTTGTTTGCGTTGTGGGAACAACTTTGTCCGGCCCAGTATTAGATCATCTCTGGGCCACATTGTCTACGTCATGGGTGTTTTTTATTGAGCGTTCATGAAATATTGATGTTTTGCAGCAAAATGATTCTAACAATATTTGCGTTTTTTAATTAAATATGAACTAATTGATTTAGGATAACTCTAAAAATTAATTTATTCAGGGGCAGTATTTTTTAAAATCAATTAGTCTTAGATTTTTACTAGGTTTCTATAGCGGAGAATGTTTACTAAAAGATATACTACAAGTTAATCTAATAATACTTATTAGATCGTAAATACTACTTGTATTCACATATACTTATTTAACGTTAATCATGAAAGCGATATCTCCGTCCCAACTAAACAGCGACATGTTTGAAAGGAAAAGGGCTCACAGCAACAGTATGTACCAAACAAAATAACCAGCAAAAAGCGCGTTGCCTGTTTAAAAAAAAAAGAACGTCTTCTCGTTTGGCTCAAGCCATGGTTGTGAGAGAAAAAATATTGCTCGATAGGCGGCAGCTGAGAAATGCTCAAGCGAAGGCCGAAGAAGCGCGCTGCCGACGGGACACCCCCCAACGACTACGAAAAGGAGATGGAGCACAAGAACACGAACGAAGATGAGAAGGGCAAGATTTTCCTTAAATAGATATACTACTAGAATATATACAACCGGACCCATGATCTCCACTCCTACCTGTTGATTACCCTCACTACGCAATCCCTACCACTGGGTTCAATGGTCCATGATCGATCCCTACTCGATCCTACTATTGATCTACCATCACCTCCGTCTCCATGTGCGTTCATGGAGATCGCGAGCCGAACATCAGCGACGGCGGCTCGTTGAGGTCGAACGGGAGTGCCTTAGGCCCCGTCCGGAGCTCCAGCGCCGTGGACGGCTTCGACGAGGCGACGACGTCCTCCGCCACTGCGACGAGGGGCGGCATCGGCGGCGGAACCGCCACGGCCTGGTGGTGCAGCCTGCTGGGCGGGAGGTAGAGGACGTGCCAGGGCGAGGAGTGGGTGACGTCGAGCCCGCCGACGAAGTGGCCGCCTGGCGCCGCCGGGTGCGAGAGTGGGAACGGGCGAGCCTGGACGGGCGTGGCGCGGGGGCAGGCGCCGCGCCCAGCGGTGAAGTTGAGCCTGGCCTTGGAGCCCCGCAGCGCGACGGCGGCGCGGTCGTAGGCCATGGCGGCCTCGACGGGGGTGTCGTAGGTGCCCAGCCACACGCGCGTCTTCCTCCACGGGTCGCGGATCTCCGCCGCGTACCGGCCCCACGGCCGCTTCCGCACGCCGCGGTAGTGCGCCTCCACGCGCTGCTGGTGCTGGTCCCCGCCGCCCCCGACAGCAACGCCTCCGACAGTAAGGCCGCGTCCTCCCGGCCCACCACCACCGTCCCCGACAGCGCCACCGTGCCCTCCCCCTCCTCCTCTCATGTCCCAGTCCATCTGCTGCACCCGCACCGCACCGCACGCTCTCGCCCTCTGAGCTCTGTGGTTGGCCGGGCAGGGAGCAGCTGCTTGGTTGGTCTCGGCAGCGGCAGCGGCAACGGCAAGGCAGCGGTGGGAGTAGTAAACTCACTCCAAGCTCTTTATAGTGCTGGCCTGGCTCGCTGCCTGGGCTGGGCACCTCCTCCCTCCGCTCTCACACACGGCCGCTGTGGCTGCACTCTCACTAATGGCCGCGCCTCGTGAAACGGGGAGGTTGGTTTTTCTGGGGAGGCCTGCGGCTGTCGCTGACCGGGCGTGGGCGCGAGAGCAAAAGCGCACGGCGTCATGAATCCGCCTAGCCGCCGCGCGATCTGACGCCTTGCGGGTCCTCGTCGTCCTGTTCTGGACAGCGTGCGACTGGTCTCGTCCGGCGCGACGCGGGACTGGCGCCGTGACGCCAGCCCTACCACACTGCACTGGCTGCCACTGCGAGCTGGTGGAGTGGAGCACGGACGCCTCGTCCAGTCGTCCTGTCACCCCACCGCCCTGCCGTACCGCGCCTGCGGCACGCGCGGCCGCATGACTCTTCTCTTCACGCCGAGACCCACGCACGAGCCGCACGAACACTGTCCAACGGGACCCACCCATCTGCCGGTTGAGACGGTACGAGTACTGTACTACCCCCTACTACTGCTATTCATGCGGGGTACGTGAACGGGTGCGTGCGCGCTGCGCACCGCGCGTCCTCTTCACCGGCAAACCCACTCGTGCATGACGGGTGGGGCCTGCTGAGAGCTTGCTGGTCCCGCAAGTGAGGACTGCCAGCCGGCGCCCAGCGGCGGGTTCGATAGGGACGCCGCCGCGCCGCGCCGCGCCGCGTTCCCCGGGAGCTGGAGGCCGACGTGCCGGGGCACGATTCGGCTGGGCGCGGTTCACGTGGGGGGCCGGACCAGGGAGAGGGCGTGTCGTGTGGTGGGGGGCAGCACGGTTCGCGGTGGTTGGAGCGGAGGGACGTACTGCTACTACGCGCAGCGCACTGCAGCGGCGCCGCTCAACGGGCGGTGGGGCCACTCACACGCCGGGCCCTCGGGCGCCATGAAATCGGCACCCGCGCACGGTCTATCCGGTGGGTGGGTGGGGCGTTTGGTACCCTGCGCCTGCGGCAGCACGCAGCAGCGAGCGCCGAGCGGGCGGCACGCGCACGGCAGCCCAGAGCCCCAGCGCTCGTCGGGCGGGGCGTTGGTTTCTGCCCGGGCGGGGGCGGCGGATGCCGATGCCGATCCGTCCAAATCTCGGGGGCAGAGGGCATTGATAGCGAGAAAAAAAAAATTCGGGAACGGGCATGGCGACCTGCGCCGCGGCAGCGGGAACAGGAGGGCCGGCGGGGCCTTGGGAATGCGCGAGGCCTTGACTGCCATCCTGCCTTCCTGCGGCTTGGCCCGGGTGAGGCAGCGACGGGCCTGTCGCGTGCTGCCACGCTGCATCGGGAAGAGGCGTGCCGTTCGATGGCTCAGGAGGCTTTGCCACAGCTTGCTACGCCATGCTGCTGTGCAGCACTGCGACCCCCCATCATCGAGGATGTACTCTACTCTCCGTCGTAAAAAGCATTTGTGAAGAGTGAAGACAGTCTATAATTTCTATAATCTTTGGCCTTGTTTAGTTCACCCCAAAAACCAAAATCTTTTCAAGATTTCCCGTCACATCAAATCTTGTGACACATGCATGGAGCATTAAATATATATAAAAATAAAAACTAATTGCACAGTTTATCTGTAAATCATGAGATGAATCTTTTAAGCCTAGTTACTCCATGATTGAATAATGTTTGTCAAATAAAAACGAAAGTGTTACAGTTCCGAAAACCGAAAAGTTTTCGGAACTAAACAAGGCCTTTGTTTGAATGTATTAGCGAAATAAAATGGTAATATGATATTGCAATTAACAAAAAAAATCATATATAAGAAATTTGAGAATCAAGATACAAAGTATTTTTATTCCATTCAAAATAACCACACGTCTAACTCGAGAAGTCAACTTTTAACATTCACAAAGTATGTACTCCTCCGTACTCATAAAGTGAATTATTTTGGATAACCACACGTCTAACTCGAGAAGTCAACTTTTAATATACATAATAAGTATCATCAAATTAACAGTCCGTACTCATAAAGTGAGTTATTTTGGATAAGTTTGGGGTCAAACATTAGAAATATAAATCATGAATAACTTCTAAATTATTTAGTTTAGAAATGTGAAAACTATATGAATAAATTTGTCTTAAAAATATTTTTATAAAAATAATATACACATACCACTTTCTAATAAATATTTTTATAATTATAAGAAGTTAAAGTTAGGCGTTAGAGACCGTGTCACCGTCTTAAATGACTTTTTTTTTAGTTCGAAAGGAGTATTTTATAACAAACATACTCGTTCGGTCCTAAAATAAACCCAACATCTTATTGCTTGACGAGTCCATTTTTTTAAGATTGATTATAAATACAGAAAAGACTATCAAAATTTATATCTCTAAATAAGTTTACATCCTCAATCTAATGAACTTATTGTACAATACAAATATTTGTGTGCATCTGGTTAAGCTTTAAAAGATTTTTTATTTCTTGAAAAGCGAAATGTACATTTATTTTAGGTCGGATGTACTATTAGGAACTATACTATTGACAATTTATACAAATATAATAGAACCTAAAAGATTTATTTATTTCAAAACAAGATGTATAGTTATTTCGGAACAAATGAAGTAATAGCTAGATGATGATAACATAGAGAAAACTCGTGGTTGGACAACAAAAAAATTGTGAATGAAGCGTCTTTATTTGGTTGTGTCTATATATAGTATAAAAAGTACCTCAGAATTTTTAGTTTGGGATCATCCTAAGAAATGAACTATTTGTAAGTTTAAGTGGACTGAAAAAAACAGCTATTAATAGTTAGTACTATAAAAAAATAATATGCTATAAAAATATGTTACATGATTAGTATACTTTTATTAAATGTTAATCTTTTTACATAGATTTAGTCTCAACATACTTAGAGACATCCTTCCATACTTGTTTAGTATAACAAATGTTTATATTTTTTACACAGATTTAGTCAAATTTGAATTTTGATGATTTCTTTGAAAAGCGTGAAGTATACTGTTCGATGATTTATTATGAGAGAAAAACACTAACCAACCCCTCTCCCCTGTCCTTAAAAAAAATATAGGAGTCCTATATTGGAAATGATGCTTCTTTTAAGAGATTTTTTTTATAAATGATAGGTATATGAGATGAGACAGGAGCTCTGTTGCAGCTATTCTATCTCCTAAAACACTACTTTCCCGATATATGAGATTGGAATATTGGATAGGACATGTCATGGAGATGTTCTTAGAGAGAAATATCATTTAGTTTAGGACATGTGTGTCTTTAGGAACAAGCACTATGGTTAAGGAAAGATTTAACTTGGTGCAACGTACTATACTTCACTTCGTCTCTAACCAAAAAATATATATAAAAATAACTAGTGCCCTCATATGATCAAATTATATATAACTATATCATATCGTTGTTGCGAGACAAACTCAAGCATCCAGCTCCATGTTATATCAAATTTGTGGGTCTCTAACCATATTGTTTGTTCTTAAAGACTAAACAGATCAATCTTTGTCTAAGAAAGTTCCTTGATCATACTAAGAGGTGAAATAAAAACGTGAAATCCCTTGCTTCTGATCAAGCCAATACCCAACGCTCTCAAATGAGTTGATTACATGTCACATCCTTTTGAGGGTAGGGTTTGATTTGGCTTAAGAAGTCACCTTAAAAATCACTTAATATAATCCGAACTTGACCAAGATATGTCATGATTTTCGGTGGCATCTAACAAATGCAACAAAGCTATTTTTCACTGACTTGGACATGGATGGACAAAGACACCTGAATAAGTATTAGAATCTGTTCGCTCTTATGAAAAATTATGACAGAAAATATTATTCGCTGATTCATTATAAGAAAAAAACACTGTTAACTGATAGAAAAAGTGACAATCAAATTAAGGCAGACATTCATAGAGCGAGACATGTCAATGCATTCCCTAATCGCCTCTCTAATTGGTTTTTGTTGATGTAATCATGTGCACACATGTAACAGTTGAATGACAATACAACGGTGGCCAAGATGGGTGCCGGGACACACTTAGAACAATTATCACCATATAATTTTTTTGCTTTAGTACGACAGAACCGTACGGTTGAACATTATAAACGCTTCCAACGCACGTTACTCGTACGTTCCCTGCAGCAGCACATAACTCAGGTTTTGTCACATTTCACATTACATAAATCTTGCGGCATATCAATAAAATATTAAATTTTAGTCTAATTAATTTATAATTAAACAACATTTTTTAAAACACTACCTCTGTCCCAAAAAATATAATCCTCGAAGAGTAAAAAATTCTTATTTTTACTAAATATAATTTAGAAAGTATTGATATTTATAACGTGTAATGAGTTTTATTAGATTAGTTATGAAATATATTTTTATAATAAACATAATTGGAAATCTAAGTATATATAACATATTATATAAATTTGATCAAACTTAAAGATCTTTTAACTTCTCGGAAAGTGAGATTCACAATTTTTTTCTTGAATGGGGGGTACAAAAGAAAGTGCTAGTGTCCATTTTGATAACATTTTTGGAAGTAAAGCTTGTTTACTTCCAAATTTTTTTATGAAATAGACACAGTAGCATTTTCGTTTATAATTGACAAATACTCGTCATCTCATAAATTACAGATAAATTATATAATTAGTTATTTATTTTATTTATATTTAATGCTCCATATATGTGGCTCAAGATTTAATATGACGAGTAATTTGAAATATTTTGTAAATTTTTTTAGGAACTAAGGCTTTGTTTAGTTCACCCAAAACCAAAAACTTTTTAAGATTCACCGTCACATTGAATTTTGACAACAAAAACTACAGTTAACTGTAAATTATGAGACGAATCTTTTAAATTTAGTTACTACGTTATTGAATACAAATGACAGTATCAAAATCCAAAAATTTGTTGAATCTAAACAAGGCCTAAAAGGTCTAAGGCCTTGTTTAGTTCACCCCGAAATCCAAAAACTTTTCAAGATTCCATGTCACATCGAATCTTGGAACACATGCATGAAGCATTAGATATAGATAAAAACAAAAACTAATTACACAGTTTGTCTGTAAATCGCGAGTTGAATCTTTTAAACTTAATTAGTCTATGATTGATAATATTTGCCACAAACAAACGAAAGTGCTACAGTACCGAAATCCGAAATCTTTTCGGAACTAAACAAGGCCTGTTTAGTTCCCCACCCAAAAATTTTTCATCCATCCCATCGAATCTTTGGACACATGCATGGAACATTAAATGTAGATAAAAAAAATAAACTAATTACACAGTTTAGTTGAGAATCGCGAGACGAATCTTTTAAGCCTAGTTACTCCATGATTAACCTTAAGTGCTACAGTAACCCACATATGCTAATGGCAGATTAATTATGCTTAATAAATTTATCTTGCAGTTTCCTGGCGAGCTATGTAATTTGTTTTTTTATTAGTTTCTAAAACCCCTCCCGACATCCTTCCGACACATCCGATGTGACACCCAAAAAATTTTCATCTCCAATCTAAACAGGCACTAAACAAGGCATCACACCAGCTGCCCCGCCCGCAACCACGGACGGCTCACGGCCGGCTTTTACTGCTCCCGGCCGGAACCGGAAACCCTCGCGGCGGGCGTACAGTACAGTACTCCACCACAGTCCACAGTACTGCACCCTGCCGACGGCGTACTGTCCGGGACGTACTCCCCCGACCTGTCCCGTCCAATGACGCCCGCCACACGTACTACGCGCCACCCGCCGGCCGCTGCCGTTCCCACTGACCGCACGGCAGCACGGCAGCGGCGCGCGCGGCGGGATCCATCGATCCGCGATTCCCTGCCCGTCCGCCGTCCGGTCCTCCCTTCCCCTGCTGATACCGTATCAGGCTCGCTCCGCCGCTGCCGCCGCCCGCTCTGACTGACGCGCGGCGCCCCCGCCGCTGCCGAGAGAAAAACGCAGCAGCCATCAGTGCGCGGCGCCGAGCCGCCCTCGCCCAGTCGCCCTCACGTGATCCTGGATTCCTGGGCTGGGCCGTCCAGGCTCCTGGCATTGGCAGCAGCCGGCGCGCGCGCGCCTGATGTCATGCTATTGTTCAGGCTAGCTGCACGCTAGCTCCGCGTTCGCCACCACCATCAAAGCCGTTTTGCCGTATTCCGCGCCGAGCGGCGCCGTGCGACGTGCACTGCACAGGGAGAGAGGAACAGGAAACAAACTACTCTTCCGCACAAAACTTTCGCCTTGTTTGGCCTTGTTTACTTGGGAAATCAAAAAAAATTCGCATCTAATCAAGGCCTTTATTATTGTGACACATGCATCGCGGTATGGCAGGTAAAAAAAACGGCCGCCACCGGCAGCGACGAAAAAATGGAATGGACGGAAAAAAAGGTGCACGGACGTGAAGCCCCAACGCGATGAATTGGCATTGTTTACTTCCATTTTTTTAAAATAAACACTATAACACTATCGTTTATATTTGATAAAAATTATTTAATAATAAACTAGCTAAATTTAAAAGATTTGTCTCGCAAATTATAGATAAACTATATAATTAGTTAATTTTTTTAATTATATTTAATGCTCAATACATGTGCCATAAGATTCGATGTAACGAAATTTGCAAATTTTTTTTAGGAACTATGAGCTTGTTTAGTTCTAAAATTTTTTGCAAATAGATACTGTAGTATTTTTGTTTATATTTGACAAATATTATCCAATTATGGATTAACTAAACTTGCTTAAAAGATTTGTTTACAAATTACAGGTAATTTGTTTAATTAGTTATTTTTATTAATATTTAATGTTGTATGCATATAAGATTTTCGACGTGACTGTAAATTTGAAAAAAGAAATTTGAACTAAACTAGGCCTAAACAAGGCCCTAGAGTGTGGTTATCGCGGTAGTAGGCACGGCGCACGTGTGACGTGTCGATGCGGCACGGCGCGAAGACCGTCGGGGGGCACTGGGCACACAGTACTGCGATTGACCGATGTGAGTCACCGTGGGCGCCGCGCGCGGCCGCACGTGGGGGCGGCAGGGCATGCGGTGTCGCTGTGATGGGGGCAGGTCGGGCCAGCGCACACGTGGTCGGAGCGGCTGCCTCTGCTTGCCGCGGAAAAGATGGCGTCGCGTCCGCCGTGCTTTTTTGACCGCGGCGGTAGGCCGGCGGTGCTATAGCAGGCGCCGGGGTCTCTCGTGTGGTCCGGGGCTCACAGGGCGTGGCCTTGTTTTTAGGGCCGATCCGGAACGAAAATTTTTTGGCTGTCACATCGGATGTGTCGGAAAAATGTCGTGAGCGGTTTCTAGAAATTAATAAAAAACAAATTACATAACTCATCAGAAAACTGCAAGACAAATTTATTAAGCATAACTAATCTGTCATTAGCATATGTAGGTTACTGTAGCACTTAAGGCTAATCATGGAGTAACTAGGCTTAAAAGATTCGTCTCGCGATTCTCAACTAAACTGTGTAATTAGTTTATTTTTTTATCTACATTTAATGTTCCATGCATGTGTCCAAAGATTCGATGGGATGTATGAAAAATTTTTGGATGGGAAACTAAACAGGGCCTTACTTAAAAAATTTATAAAATAAATCCTGTAGCTAAGGCCGGATAACAAGCCGGATCGTCTCGTTTTCTCTCTACAATAACGAGCTAGCTCGGCTTATTATCTTAACAAGGCCTTGTTTACTTTTAAAATTTTTTTGCAAAATAGGAATAGTAGCACTTTCGTTTGTATTTGATAAATAATTGTCCAATTATAAACTAACTAGGTTTAAAAGATTCGTCTCGTCAATTCCGACCAAACTGTGAAATTAGTTTTTATTTTTATCTATATTTAATACAGATTTGATGTAACGGAGAATCTGAAAATTTTTGCAAAATTTTTAGGGAACTAAACAAGGCCCAAGTTAGAAAATAAATTTGGTTCCGCTCGTTAAAAGTTCCGGAGTACCTCGTTAAGATCACGTGTCAGGTATAATAAATATATAAAATATAATATTTATATTTATTTAAAACTTAAAAATAGTAATAAGATAATAATAATATATCTAATTGTCTTAATTCCAATAAAATATTTATATGAGCTAACATATCAATTATTTATAAAGTATAAGACATGAAATACTACAAAACTAGTAAAAATTACTCATGTCTTACACTAGTTTTGTAGTACTAGTTTTTCTCACACTGTAGCTTATACTGTAGCCAGGTCGTGTTATTTTTTTAATAATGTACCTCGTTAGGCTCATGAGTTGGCTCGAGTTGGCTTATTATAACTAACGAGCTAAAATCTTAACTCGGCTCGCTCGTTATCCTAACGAGCCGAGCCAGCCACGAGCCAAGCGAGATAATGTGTTTTGAGTTTTTCATCCAACCTTAATCGTAGTATTCTGTTTTTATTTAACAAATATTGTTTAATTATAGATTAATTAGACTTAAAAGATTTATTTTACATATTACTGGCTTTATAATTAATTACTTATTATATATATATTTAATATTTTAATTTTAATTTAACGATAAATCTTAAAATTTTTACAATGAAAGTGGAACAGTAAATTTATTATTATTATTATTATTATTATTTTGCCAGTGACTCTTCGCCGAAAGCTGCTAGTCACCTGAAGCCTCGTGACACGACCACACGTACGTAGCTTGACATCAGCCGCGCGAGATTTCTTGCCGTGCGCAGCCACGCCGGCCGTACGACGACCTCGGCCCCCAGGGCGGCAGAGTGCGGCGCCTGCCACCATGAACTGCACCGCACAGAGCCTAGACGACGATGTGACGAAAGCGGATACGACGGGTCAGGGGCGGCGGCTACAGTGCAGGCCTCACCGGGAAGGAGGACCGTGAAGGAGGAGAGGCCAGGCCTCACCCAAAAATTTTGATTTTAGCTACGATAATTTTTTTATTTGATAATCATTATTCAATCACGGACTCATTAGGTTCAAAATTTTGTCTCACAATTTATATATAAAACTGTATAATTAATTTTTATTTTTGTCTATATTTATTATTCCATACTTGCGTCCAAAAAATCGAAGTTACGCAAAATCTTCAAATTTTTGGAAACTAAAACCAAGCCTCAGGTAGGCTCAAAATCTAAAAAAACATTTTTAAGATTTTTCGTCACATCAAATCTTACAGCACATACATAGAGTATTAAATATAAATAAGAAAATAACTAGTAATAGTATAATTTATTATCTATAATTTGTGAGACGAATTTTTAAAACTAAATACTTCATGATTAAATAATAATTACTAGATATAATAGTAAATGCTACAGTATTTAGAAAATTTATAGTAGGCTGCAGTGCAGGCCTCACCCCACAGCCCACAGCCCTCCAGGGTGGCCATGATACTCCTAGCACTAGGATCGCATAGTGGAGTTCAAGTGCAGCGTGCAGGGAGCTGTGTGCTGTGCTAGTTGTGTGCACAGTACGGCTTTGTTTAGTTCACCTCGAAAATAAAAAACTTTTAAAGATTCTCAATCACATCAAATCTTAAAGCACATATATGAAGCATTAGATATAAACGAAAATAAAAACTAATTATACAGTTATGGGCTGTTGTTGACTACCCATCTGACGGGCGGGGAATAGCTGTGGTTAGCTTTGACCTTGTTCATAGTTTATCCCAAAATCTAAAAAAAATTCAAAATTTTTTGTTACATAGAATCTTGCGCAATATGACGGTCCTAGAATTTTGAGTGTCCTCCGGTGAATTTATCGCGATGGCTCCTATAGCTATAAAATTTTATACTTCGCTTGTCTAGCTATGGATGAAAAATAATATTTTCTAATTTATTATAAGAGAAAAACACCGCTAAATGACTGACAGTTTTGGCAAATAAGCTCAAAAAAACAAGCTCATCGACTAATTTTCTAAGAAAAATATAATTATATGAGTACAAAGTACTAGACAAAAAATAAACAAGAAAAAACTATGACCTATACAGTTTAGACATAAATTGATTCAGAACCAAGATTCACGAATCACAAAAAGGACACAAAGGTAGAAGGCTTTGTCTCAGCTAGTCATCATCGTCGTCAGGATTCTGGAACATGGGTGTCGGAACGTTAGTGATCGGTACTGGCGGTGCTGATCGTTTGGTGATCTGATCGGTGCTGTGTGCCACGTCTTGCCGTCTCACCAAGTGCCGAAGTGCGAGACCGAGAAGTCACGATTGCTATATGCATGTGCGGGGCATTGGCAGCTCGGCTCCTTGCCTCCTAGAAAGAAAGAGGCAAAGAACTCATTTTGCGGATGAACCGCTACACCTTCTCGTTAATCCTAAATTCTAATGGACTGTAGCTAAAGAGTATAGGATCTTATATAGTTAGGTTTGGGATCCATCCCGCTTGAGCCTTCGGCCGTCGCACCTCTTGCCCACTTAGGGCCGACAATTATCTTGCAGAACATGCATGAAATATTAAATATAGATAAAAAATAACTAATTGTATAATTTATCTGTAATTTATGAGACGAATTTTTTAAGCCTAGTTAATCTATGATTGTACAGTAATTGCTAAATAAAAGTGGAAGTGTTATAATATCCAAAAACTTTTTATCTTCTCAACTATACAAGACCTTTATAGCTTAGGATATGACTAGAGGAGATAACGGTGCTCATATTGATACTGATTTATTTTAAAAAAAATACTAAGTAATGTTGTAAACCTTATCCTAGCCAACCCCCAATTGAATCTATCAGCAGAACTCCCACGGTAGAAACAGTCGAGTTCTACGAATTTAAATTACAATTAGTCAACTATATGTAAATTTAGAGCATAAAACTTTTATAAATAGATATGGTTTTGAAATCTTTATAAATGGTAGTACTTTGTCCTATAAAAAGAGTCAATATGAGACTCGTGTTGGTTAAATTTTCTTAAATTTAACTAGGTTTTAGAAAATATTAGCGAAAATCATATATCCAAATAAGTTTATTGTGAAAATATATTTAATGATCTATCCAATAATACCAATTATGTACCATAAATATAAATATTTTCTTGTATATATTTTGTGAAAGCTAAAATTCTTTTACATAACATAAAGCGAGAATGATAGTTTTTATGGGACAGTGAATATTAATGATTCAACCATTATACAGTATAAGAGAAATTTTGGTCAAAACCTACTCTGTATGGCTTTTCTTTTGGCGAAATTGGAACATCTTTTCTGGATGGAGGGTTCATAACAAAATATATTAAATAGGTACGGAGTGGCCATTAACTCATTAATTATTAAATGGGTGCTATTTAGTTCCCTAGCTAAAATTGACACTATTACATAAAAGATTTTGCGAGATCGGATCCAACCGTTAACAGAGGCAGACATACAATTTACTTGTCTCCTAAAATATCTAGGGATTTCCGGAGGCGGTCATTCTATTTAAAGAGACCGTATATAGGTGACGTGCTTGGTCTAATTTACCCTTCTGGATATGGGTATGGAAAAATTTCTCCACTCGTGACTGTATATGGGGATACCTGTGGTGTCATATTGTTATCATGAGGATGGGTCTGAAGTCCGATGGGAATTTACCCATTGCCAACGTTATGCGGACTCTTAAAAGTTTGATCTTTAAAAATAGAAGTTCACAATAGGACCTCTAAAGCCTTTCTTAATAATGCTGAGCCCATTACCAGCTTTGTGTGTTGCCTATCTAAGCCCGATATAGACCTCTCACTATGTAACGACCAACGACAGAGAGGAAACCCAGGCCCAATATCCATATCTATCTGCCACCGCACGCGCTTGCCTATCCACCGTCTGTGGAAGTTCACGTTGAGTGAATAATTAGGATTTGCTTTGGTAGAGTGTTTAGTATAGGTTTATTTTTTTCACAATGCAGACTCTATCATAGAGTCTAAAGTTATTTATTACCTCGAACAATGTAAACTTGGAGTCTAAATAAGACTTGGAGTCTTATTTTTTCTACCTCTTTCTTCAATAAATATGCTGCCACATCAGCAAAATACCATAAATAATATGTAATTAAGTGTCTTAGACTCTGTGATAGAGTCTTGCATTGTGAGTGCTCGACTATCTCCAACAATTGTTACCCAAAATACAATACCTATTTGTCCTTTGGGTAGCGCTACAGGAAAAAGGTTCCATACCTATTTTTAGTCTTCTCCAACAACAAGACCTAAAAGACAACACTCTCTGCAAATAGGTCTCAAGGAGAGAGGATACCCAAATTTAGGTTATGCCTCTCCTTATACCCAAAATGGGTCTTCTGTATGGGTACTCTGTTGGAGGCTATAGGTATTGTGTTGGAGACCCATTTTGGGTTTGGGTTCCCAAATAGGTCTCCTATTGGAGACAGCCTTAGAGACAATACTGTAGTGTGGAAAGGTAGATCCTTTGCTGGAGAATCGTGTAGTATTATGGAACTAAGATGTCATTAATGTACTTTTTACTTGATTGGTAAAAATAAAGTGGGGATTTATAATTTGCATAGTCTAGGGATGACACTTCATGTTTTCAGGGCCCAATTCACCCTTTTTGCGACATTCGGTGGTCTTTCTTTCCTTTATGGGCTCAAGCAATGACTTATGGAAGGGATGTGACACTCTAGTTCGTGGAGAGGAGCTTGGATATTGGAAAGTCCACATGTCACATTACATCGAGGATCTATTTTGTACGACTCAGACTCAGCTTCATTAGTGAAGTTGATTTTTAAGGTTTTTTTTGTACTACTTGGCGCTCACCGTTGAAAGGTCCTTGTTTGGTTTTGGTAATTGAGTGACAACTTAGGTGGACTAATAGTATTTATGTGAGATATACAGGAGATTAGTCCATAGGTGGATATGTGATGATAAAGGAACTCATTGCATATGAGACATGACATGGAGTCATGTGACCAAGGTGGAGAAGATCAAGATGAGGCTTGGCTCGATGGACTAGTTGCAAGTGTGAAGGGCAAGTCAGAGGCTTTGAAGCGAGGGACCGCGTGTGACGGTGAAGCTTGAGCAAGACTTGGCGCCGATGGACCAAGGCAATGGTGAAGAGCAAGTGAGGTCAAGATCGATGAACCAATACGGTCATGTGATGATATGAAGTGGATCATATCATTTGTGATTGGTTGGTGCATGTGTTGCATCAACATCGAAGGAGATGGAATGAAATACGCAAGGCAAAGGTATAACCTATAGGGCATTTCATTTCACCGGTCTAAGTTGAGTAGAGAAGTGCTTGACCGGATTTAGGATAGATAACCGTACTATAAAGAGGGGAAATCTTTAATTACAATGGTTATCTAGTGCCACCTAGGTGTGAGTCTCTTTTGCATATGCATTGCGCTTAGTGACGTGGTGAGAATACTTGAGAAAGCCCTAAAAATTATTTGTGAAAATGCTAACTTAAGTGCTCAATTGTTTTTGGTACTTGGTGGGAAAGTTAGCACTTTAAAAAGGGGTTTTGAGTTGGAAAACCGAGCTATTAGTCTTGCCCAAACAGCAAGGGGTCGATCGGAGTTATTCTCTACCCTACCTGGATATTCTAATATTTGTGCTTGCAACAGAAAGGGGTCGGTTGGAATTTTAGCTGCCCCGCACTGGATATTTTTCAAAACTGGAGTTCACCCACGCCAACGGTCAAATGTGTGTTTGCCTGGAATTATTTCCTACCCGCACTGGAATTTCTTGCGAGGCTGAATCTGACCGTTGGGAGCGCGAGCTGAGGTATTTGGGGCTGCTGCTGCCCTCTTCCTCCTCACTTCTCTCCCCATTTTCTCACTTTAGGAGAGCAAGCAAGTTAGGGTTCCTCCTCTCCTCTCTCTCTCCCATGGATTTGAGCTGAAATTTCTTAGAGAGATTGAGAGCCCTTTGTGGGTGTGGATGAGAGGTTGAAGATCCACCTTTTCCCCTTCCTCTCCCTCTCATGCTTGGTGCTATTTTGAGTGAGGGAGTGAGAGCCTAGTGTGTGCATTCGTTATTTGCATTTGGTGGCACTAGGAAATCTTTGTGATTGGGGATTTCTTGTTACTCTTGGTGATTGCCATCACCTAGACGGTTTGGTGGATTGTGGCTCCGTTTGAAGCACGCAAGAAGATTGTGTGGTGCTCCGGAGGAGGATTTGTGAGGGGTACGGTGCTCACCCCGCGGGGATCGCGAAGAGCAACTCTATTGGATTGTGCGTGTCATTGAGCTACCTCACTTGTGGGTAGGTTCTTGCGGTGTCCTAGTGAGGACGAGGTTCGTGTAACACCTCTTAGCCGCCGAACCACCAAGTGTTGGTCGACACAACGGGGACGTAGCTTGGTGGCAACCAAGTGAACCTCGGGAGAAAATCATCGTGTCAACATTGTTCTTCCCGTTGGTTTGCAAGTCCCTAACCCAAGCTTATATTTACTTCATATACTTGTGCTTGTGTAGTTGCTCTTGTAATTAGTTAGCTTGTATAGCTTGCTAGTTATCTTCTTGCTTGTGTAGCTAGAAGTAGATTCCCTTGTGTGACTAATTTGGTTTGTGTAACCTTGTTAGTCACTTTGCTTAGTTTGTGTAGCTAAGTAATTTGCGCTCTCTAATTTGGCATTGGTTGCCTTGTTATTGAGCATTGCTAGTGAGCTTAGGAGCTTTGTGCTTTTGCTTACTAGTTGTGTAGGAGCTCCCCGTTTTGCAAAGTACTAGTGGCATAGGTTTGTGTGACCTTGCTCCTAGAATTGGTTAGGCGAGCTCTTGCTAAGGTAGCACCTTGTTTGCTTGTTTAGGATCTTTTACAAGGTGCTAGAGAACTTAGATAGAGGGGTGTAGTCTTGGCTAGACCGATAGTTTCAATTTCGCATTTGTTTCGGTTAGCCAGCGTGATAAGTTTTTTAGAAAGGACTATTCACCCCCCCTCTAGTCCGCCATCTCGACCCTACAACCGTGAAGGTAAAACTATTTTGGTGAACCATTTCACAAAACAACTTTGCATGTAGATTTTTTTTGTTTAAATTTGCTCTCATAGAATCTACACAGGGCCCACGTATCACGTATGTGAGGTAAAGCTGTGCAAGGATACTATTTCTAGCCTCATCCCAATCCATTACCATGAGAGAGTATGATTCAAGGAGTTTTATGGATGAAGCTGCTTTCTAAAGACTCGTTTTGTAAAACATAGCTCATAAGAGCTTATAAAGCTATTGATAAGCTATGACAAACAGAGTGTATGTGTGGCAACTAGCACGAGCAATGGAGCGTCAATAAACGTGGAGCAAAATTAGGTGGAACGCTCGAGCAAGGAACGTTTTCTTTGAAGCCGTAGATGAACAAACTTACGATTAAGTGGGATCAAGCGCTGAAAGAGAACCCATGATATCTAGAAAGAGTTCATCAACCTTTGCAAAGGCACCACGACCATCTAAGTGCTTCTCCTAATTCATTTGGAGCTGCTCTTCCACCAATTGTTGCCAATACTTATAGACAGGGAGTGTGAAGTGTTGACGAGCCCTCCAAACCAATAATTGAAAATTGAGTGGTAGCTTAAGTGCTATTCTTGTTCTTGTGTGGATGTTCTGAAGGTGTTGCCTGAAGACTTGGTAAAAGTCCTACGTACTCAATCTATCCCAAACTATAAGACATTTGATTTTTTTACACCAAGTTTGACCACTAATCTTATTCAAAATTTACAGCAAAATATCACTTCTTTTGTCGTGGTTTGATTTATTAATAAAAGTTCTTCAAGAATGAATTTAATTTGACTATATTTGCACAATTTTTTAAAACAAAACGAGCAATCAATCTTTTTTTTTGATAAAGAAAGCTTCATTAATTTCAGGATCGTTACATCGAGATGATACAATGACCTTGAAACACTTCCGGCCTCTGTATAGCAAAGATACACACAGCCTTATAAAAAAACTTAAAACATAAAGACACACTAATAACACTCAATCCGAAGACTAGACTGCCACCCATGTGCCCGGGTAAAAAACTCCTTGGCCACTTGCGCCAAATGTTGAGATGCCGCTACAACCAAATCTTGTGAAGCTGGCTTCTGCAGGACAGCCCATGTACGCAGCCAATGTATAATCGAGTAGATAACCTGTAAGGGAGAACAAGTATGTTTCTTTTCAAAAACCAGGCCATTTCTACATAACCAAAGAGACCAACAAGTAGCTGCTGCTCCTAGCAAGGTTAGCGATTTCAGTTCTTTACTTAGACCGCAGAGCCAAGAACCAAACATGTTTGAGACACTATGCGGTTGAGACAAGCCTGAAGCTGCTTGGATAACAGACCAGACAACACGAGCAAAACGACATTCAAAAAACAGGTGTTTAATTGTCTCATCTTTGTGACAAAAACAACACTGTTTGCTGCCATGCCAATTACGTTTAACTAAGTTGTCTTTGGTTAACACTACGCCTGTACGTAGATACCATAGAAATATCTTGATCTTCAAAGGAGCTTTAAGTTTCCACAAGTCTTTATTAATATTAGGAACATCATTATGGATCATTGCTAGGTAATGAGATTTAACTGAGAACTGTCCATTAGGATGCAAGTTCCAGCGAAATTCATCTTCTTGCTGGCTTAACACAATATTCGTGATGTGTGGAAGTAAATTGTTCCAAGCCACTAATTTGTGTCCAATTAGATCTCTTCGCCAGGATAGAGTAGGTGGAGACGTGCTTAGCACTTCTGCTACAGTAGCCTGTTTATGCCGGGCTATGTTATAAAGACAAGGATATTGTTGTCGCAGAGTTGACTGTCCTAACCACCTGTCTTCCCAGAATCTTACTTGTGATCCATCCTGAATTATGAAGGTCCCAAAACGCAGGAAATCTCGTTTAACCTTCATCAGACTGGCCCAAAAATGTGAATCTCCGTTCTTCCATTGAACTTGAGAAAGAGGCTTAGATCCTAAATATATTTTACGTAGCATTTGTTGCCAAGTACCCTCAGTTGTGAGCAATTTGAAGAGCCACTTACTCAGAAGGGCCGTGTTCTTGATGTCTAAATTGTGAATTCCAAGTCCACCTTGGTTTTGGGGTTGACATAATATGTCCCATTTGGCTAATCTGTATTTTCGTTTTTGTTCATCACTTTGCCAAAAAAATCTTGACCTGAAGTAGTCTAGTTTCTTTAGAACTCCTTTTGGGATCGCAAAAAAGGACATCATATACATTGGTAAGCTGCTAAGCACCGAGTTAATCAGTGTCAAGCGCCTACCAGTTGACAAATGCTTTCCTTTCCAGCTGCTAAGTCTTTTTTCAAGACGTTCTTCTACTCTTTTCCAATTTGCATTTGAGAGCCTTCTATAATGTATAGGTATGCCCAAATACCTCATTGGAAAAGCTCCTTGATTACAACCAAAAATCTCGGTATATTGGGACAAAGATTCTTGTGCTGCCCCAAAGCAGAATATTTCACTCTTATGGAAGTTTATTGTAAGCCCAGAAAGTTGCTCGAATGCACAAAGTAATAACTTCATGTTGCGAGCCTTTTCGATGTCATGGTCCATAAAGAGTAATGTATCATCAGCATACTGTAGAATAGATAAACCTTCATCAACTAGATGTGGCAGTATTCCACTTATCTGATTATCTGCTTGGGCTCTTTTAATTAGTATAGCTAGCATATCAGCTACCATGTTAAATAGAATGGGGGATAGTGGATCTCCCTGTCGAAGGCCTTTTTTCGTTTGAAAATAAGGTCCGACCTCATCATTAATATTGATTGCCACACTTCCACCTGATATAAATGCTTGCACCCAAGAGATCCACTTAGGAGAGAAACCTTTCAGCCGCAAAGTTTGTAGCAAGAAAGGCCATCTAACTTTATCATAAGCCTTTTCGAAATCTATTTTAAAAATAATTCTACTCTGTTTTTTATAATGCAACTCATGAATTGTCTCATGCAAAATGACGACTCCCTCGAGGATGTTGCGTCCTTGCATAAAGGCCGTTTGAGTTGGACCAACTATATGATCTGCTATTGAGTTAATTCTAATGGTTGCCGCTTTAGTAAAAATTTTGAAGCTAACATTTAGTAAGCAAATTGGTCGATACTGTTGAATTCTATTAGCTTCTTGGACCTTCGGAATTAGAGTTATGACACCAAAGTTGAGGCTAAAAAGCGGCAAGGTTCGTGAGTGAAGATCATGGAACATTTGCATCAGGTCCACTTTGATGACATCCCAAAACTTTTGATAAAACTCAGCCGGGAAGCCATCTGGCCCGGGTGCTTTATTGTGTTCCATAGCAAAAACTGCATCCTGAATCTCCTTTTCCGTAAAAGAAGCCGTTAGGAATTCGTTTTCAGCTTGGCTGACCTGAGGAATATCAACTATTTGTGACTCATCTAAGGTCATGGTATTATTTTGTGGTGGTCCAAACAAGTCCTTATAGAAACGTGTGATGTAATTCTTAAGGTTTGCCTGACCTTCTATTTTTCCATCTTGATGGTCTAGAGAGAAAATTCTTTTCTTCCTATGTTTACCATTGGCAACCATTTGGAAGTATCGGGTGTTATTATCCCCAAGTAGAACATCAGTGACCTTTGCTCGCTGATAGAATTTTAATTCTTCCTCACGAAGGAGTTTGGTCAGATCATTTCTAGCTTGATCAAGCTGACTTCTCTCATCCTCAGATAAGTCCCGATTTTCGGCAACAATATCAAGGTTATTGATGGTCGACTGAAGAGTTGTTTTCTGTTGTTTATATACACCATTTGTGTGTGAGGCCCATCCTCGGAGATATTTGCGTAGAGCTCCTATTTTTTTATCCATCTCTGGACAGAGTTTTGCCCCCTCACTGGCTTATTCCATATTTCTATAACTCGATCATAGAAATCCTCACGATAGAACCAGCTGAGCTCCATTTTAAATGGTTTTGCTATTCCCGTGAAGGCTGGTGTTCCGGTGTCAAGTAGTAATGGCGTATGGTCTGAAACACCTCTATCAAGAGCATGTACAGTTACCAAAGGATATTCAAATTCCCACTCAGTCGTCATTAAAGCCCTATCAAGCTTTTCATAAGTGGGATGAGGTAGAGAATTAGCCCAAGTGAATTGTCTACCTGTCAAATCAATTTCCCTAAGATCAAAGCTATCAATGACAACATTGAACAGGAAAGGCCAACGGTCACTAAATCTATCATTGTTTTTCTCTCTGCTATTTCTCATGATATTAAAATCCCCACCGATTAGAGTAGGAAGCGAGTTTTGTTGGCAAGCACGTACGAGTTCAGTCAGGAAAGGTGTTTTAAACTCCTCTTGAGCTGGACCGTAGACTGCCATGAGTAACCAATTAAAATTATCAGATTTATTGCAGAGATGAAACTTGATGTAAAATTCCCCTTCTACAATTAATGATAGATCAAGAAACGAAGCATTGATGCCAAGGAGGATTCCTCCAGACCTCCCCCGAGGTGGTAGACAGTGCCAAATGAAATCTGCCCCTCCAGATAGTCGAGAGAGATTTGATTTAGACATGTCCTGCTTTCCTGTTTCCATGACAGCCACGAAATCAAGGTTATGATCTTGGATTGCTTCAGCTATGTAGCGGTATTTAGCCAAGTCAGATAGACCTCTGCTATTCCAAAAGAAGCCTTTCATGGGGAAACTTTTTGATGAGAACCTTTCTTATGGCTTTTACGCTTTTTTGTTGCTGTCTTGGATTTTCGACCAATAACCATAAGGTCACAAATTTTTGTGTCCAGGTCCAGATCATCCAAGCCTACATCAGTTATTTCCTTCACTAAGTGTTCGAGAAGGGTACCGTCATTTTCAGTATCCTCATCGTCACTTGCCGCAAAGGGATTTTCACCTACTCCTAACCTTTTAGTCTGTTTTTGATTTGGAGTTACAGTTGTTCTATCCACTTCGACTCTCTTAAGCGCATTGATGGACAGATTAACTGTATTATGATTGCTACCCAAAATCAAGCCTACATTGCTTAGGTTTGAAATGCATCTTTTTTGAGGTAAAGACACAATAGAAATAGAGGATGGCTGCAGCGTGGGCGTACCTGGGATCATGCTGGCTGAAGACATAGCCGAAAGTGGTGAGGTCTCTACCATTGGCTTGTCCTTTTTTGGGCCATCCATGTTCCTTGATGCTGCTCTTTTCATTGCCTTTGTTAATGTGTCCTCATCAGCTGCTACAACACCATCAGAAGATACGACATTAGATCGTACACTGCGGCGTTTACCTCCCAAAAAATTCGAGCCAGAAGATGACTCAAGATCTGTATCTTGGCATTTGTTTAAAGGTATATGTGTAGTAGCAGTTTTGTAGCCTAAGATTGCTGTTGCAGATAGTGAAGCTTCATGGAGTCAAAAAAGTTAAAGTCTTATAATTTAGGATGGTGGGAGTAGATCCTTAATTTTTACCAAAAGATTATGGTCACTGTAATTAATTGTAAGTGTGAACCCCAAGGGCAAGTCTTGGGTTAGAAGAAGTTGATCAGATTACTCGCCATCTGCAAGATTATTTAATCGACAGAGACGACCCCTAAGACTACTTTCCTTTGTATAGTATGGACCATGACACTGGACAGTACCGTAAATAAGAGAACTACAAATTCACTCGCAGAGAGAGAGAGAGAACTACAAGTTGTAAACCACCAGTCGCACAGCAAACTAATTGAGTACTTGGTACATAAAGAGGCGCAAGAGGCAAATTTGCCTGCAGGCGCGGCAAAAACTTTTGACCGCCTGTCGGGCTTTTCTTGGTCTTCTTGGGATCCACGGCCCAGCTAGGTTTTTGGGCTAAGGCCTACTACCCGCTACGGGACCAGTTACAATGTAGGGCACCACAAACTTTCAACTTTTGGTGCACAACTGCGCGTGACACGCAGTTTCACGTGTTGCTGGCTCAGCCGTCTAGTGTACCCATGTCCAAATTCGAGTAGCCCCATGAGCCCCACACCTCAGCAGGCCAGCCCGAGGCCTTTTTTTAGTGCTAACTAGACTTAAAAATTCATCTCGTAATTTACGAGCAAACTGTATAATTTATTTTTGTTTTCGTCTATATTTAATACTCTATGTGTATGTCGCAAAATTTAATTTGATAAAAAAATTTAAAAAGTTTTTAATTTTTAGGGCAAACTACAGAATGCCCCAGTGCTAGAGTATAGTGTATAGTTAGCGCCCCAAGCCCCCACCATACCACAGCTCCACTTGCTCCTTCTCCGGATTTCCTATTTTTTAAAAAAAAACAAAAAAGAAATATCCTTCGGAGAGAAGTGTAGCGTGTAGTATTTCTAGGCCTTGTTTAGTTCCGAAAAATTTTGAGAAATGGACACTGTAGCACTTTCGTTTGTATTTGACAAATATTGTCCAATCATGGACTAACTAGACTTAAAAGATTCGTCTCGTCAGTTTCGACCAAACTGTGCAATTAGTTTTTATTTTCGTTTATATTTAATACTCCATGCATACGTCTAAAGATTCGATGTGACGGGGAATGTGAAAAATTTTGCAAAATTTTCTGGAAAGTAAACAAGGCCCTAGTCGCGGAGAAAAGAAATATTTGCTAGTGCCAAAAGCAAAAATTGCTGCAAGACAGCAGCTGAATTTGTTGGTGCCTGAAGGACTGGGAGCAGCGGGTAGGTAGGTGTAGCTGCACTGCAGCGCAACGAGTTCCCGGGAGCGCAGCCAGCTGTGGCGAACGAACACGTACAAGCGAGGAAAAAGCGGTCGCGCCGTGAAAGCAATAGAAAACGCACGCACACAGCCGAGGCGAGGGAGGAACAGCGGCCGGGTAGATGGCGCCGTGCGCGACGACCTTCCGATGGTGGCCCGCGGGACCCGCCCCGGAGAGCGAGGGCGAAACGGCCGCCGCGCGAATCAGCAGCGCGCCCCGATGCCGCGGCCGTCCCCCCCGCGTGTCGGGCCCGCCCCCACGCCTGTCCGCCCGCGGACCACGCACCACGGACGCCCGCCAATGGGCGGCGGGGCGGCTGGTTCGGATTTCGCTGGTGCGTGGGCAGGGGCGCGCAGCGCGGATCCTCCTCCTGGCCGGCAGGCGGCCGCGGGAGTGGCCGGCAGCGCCGCGCACACGTGGCCCGTGGGGCGCGTCGTCGCCCACACGCTCACGTTACTCCCGAGATCACGAGCGGAAAGGGCAACCACGACCTGCCAGCCCAGCGCACGCACAGCACAGCACAGGCAAGCCAGGACAGGACGATCGCGCCGTACGCGCACACCGACGGGGGGCTGCGAAAGATCCATCCGCCCCACCACCCGCTGCAGCCATGCGGCTGCCGGCTGCCGCCTTGCCTTGCCTTGCCGTGCCGCCGCTCCCGATTAGTTTAATCCCACCAAATAAACTAATCCGTCTCCTATGTTTACTCGTTCGTTATCCACATGCGTCACCTTTGGATTTGGATTAGCGGCGGCACCAGCACCATCCTCTCCCCGTAATTAACAGCCTGGCAGGCCAGCATTATTTTTGGCCCACTGTGCCTGACACGGTACAGTTCCATAGCGCTCGTCCGCTCTCTGCGCCGGGAAAACGAAAACGACTGGAAAAAGGCACCGCAGTAATTATATTCTCCGGTCCGTCCGTCGGCACGGCGGCTGTAGCGGCCTAGCGGCGGGGTCCTCCTCTTGTGTTACACGCGTGAAATCGACAGCGATGCCGCCGCCTCCGTCCACTGGTCGTGCCAACTACCCGTACCCGGGGTAAAAAGTTGAGCACCCAATGATGCACATTATTTTAGCGGCTCTGTGGATTGTGGCCGTGGATCTGTACTAGCAGAGCACTAGTGCTCCTTGTTCTGAAACGGACACGTATATGACCTAGTCAAGATGGTGAATGTCTACTACGTATACGCTGGATGAGATGAGACGACTCATCGTCTCGTCGACTCGCTTTGATACATCTTTAACCGACCAATAAAGGCGACGTTGCATGGATCGCAAGCAAGCAATAAATGAAACTACGATACGAAAGGCCGGCCGGCCTTACCCATGCTTGCAATTCGTAGATCTCACTTCAGTTTCTGAAAACAAGAAATAAATAGATAGTTTCTGTGAGAATTTTTTTGGAATTTTTCTGAGGCGTTTCTCTTGACTATCAAAATACATAATAATAATATAATAATCCGGTCCATAACAACGCCGGCAGGACCTGTCTTGGGTGACAATACAAGCTTTTATCATCAGCTAAAGCTAGGTCCCCAGCGGAAAAACTATTTACAAAAATGTCCTCCGCCCTCTGTCGAACATGAGGGTTCTCTTCTAAGCTTTCCTCTACGGGCAAAAGGCGACGAAAGAAAGAAACTACAGGCAGTCATTTTTTCAGCTAAAAACTCCGGCGGCTAGGCCTCCATCTCCGCCGGCGGTGGGCAGTTCAGGTCAAGATCGAACGCGGCGGCGGCCTTCTGCGTCGACACGGCGGCCGGCGGCGATGGCGACAGATCCACGACCGACGAGGAGTCGGAGTCGCTCTGCGCCACGGCCGCCACGGTCACCGTCGGTGCCAGCTTGAGCATGTGGCACCCTGCCGCCGCGGCAGCAGCGGCCTGCCCGAAGAAATAGTACGGGTGCGTCACGGGGTAGCTGTTGAAAGGGAACCGTACGGCGGCGCCGCCCGTGCCCGTGCCCGCAGCCGCCGCGCGGTGGAACAGGTCGAGCTCCAGAGACGGTGGGAGCGGCATGGCCTGCATGGGCGCCGCCTGCACGTCGCTGCCGCTGCTGAAAGACTCGACGGTGCTGCTGTTGCTGCTCCGGCTGCCGCCGCCACCGGTGACGGCCTTCGCCGCAGGCAAGCTGCCGGCGCCGGCGCCGGCGGCGAGTGGCATGCACGACGAAGGGAAAGGGAAGTTGGTCTTGGCCTTTGGGCCGCGGTAGTCGCGCGCGGCGGCGTCGTAGGCCCGCGCAGCCTCCTCGGCCGTGTCGAACGTGCCGAGCCACACGCGGCTCTTCTTGGCCGGGTCGCGGATCTCCGCGGCGTACCGGCCCCACGGCCGCTTCCTGACGCCTCTGAAGTGCGGGCCGCTGGCTCCGGCTCCGCCGCTGACGCTAAGCGCGAGCCCCGTGGCGGCAGCCGCCGCCGCCGGTGTCATCGTTTTCTCTGACGTTCTCGGCGCCATGGCTTCGTTGCTCTTCTTTCTTTGTGGAGAGAACAGCGGGAGGCGCGCGCGTGCGGGCGTGAGGATGTGTGTGTGTGTGTGCCGTCTGGCGTTCTGGGATTTGAGGTGGGAGAGGAGAGCGGAGGGACTTATAGCGGTGGGGGAGGAGGGGGTTAAAAAGGGGGAGGGAGGCAAGGCAACGGCGAGCGCGAGCGGGTGGTGGAGCGGCAGCTGCAGGAATAAAACTCGGCGCAGTCAGGGCTCCGGTTCGTTTGACTGTCCGCGCCCCCGCCGCCGCCCCTCGTCTTTAGCGTGGCGGCATTACAATTCGGCAGGCACTGCTTTTGCTTCCGCGCCCCCGGTGGAGTGCGCAAATTTCTCAGCCTCAGCGTGAGGGCCGGCTTCCATAAAGATGCTTCACGTCCAAGGCGTGGGAGGCTAGCCGGCATTCCGCCGAAGAGTTACCTGTTTTTTTTTTCTCTTCAAATTATGTAGTTTTTTAATTCTTAAAATATATTGGGATAAAAAAAGCCACCACCAAAAATTCTCAATAATCTAATCTTAAAATAGAAGACAATTTTACATAAAAATCATATAATATTTTCAAATTATCGTAACCACTTTTTTATATTCTCTCTTATATTTACATTAGGAACCTTTTTATACTCTCTATTCTTTCTCACACTCTTTCACTTTTAGAAGACGACGCGGAAGTGATATAGATGAGGAAGTGATATGGAGTACTCATGGAGATGCTCTAATATGGGCATACTTGAGACTTCCACAATAACAATATCGGCTAGTAGATTATGAAATCCCACCTTATGATTTAGCTCAGGCCTTGTTTAGTTAAAAAAAAATTGCAAAATGGACAATGTAGTATTTTCGTTTGTATTTAACAAATATTATCTAATCATGGACTAACTAGACTTAAAAGATTCATCTCGCAAATTATAGTTAAACTGTACAATTAATTATTATTTTTATCTATATTAATATTCTATGCATGTGCCGCAAGATTCGATGTGACGTGAAATTTATTTTTTTTTTACAATTTGTTTGGAAACTAAACAAGGTCTCAATAGAATAGTGAAAAGAAAAAGAGAAAAAATATCTCTTCATCTCCGGTTACCCGTTTCATCTTGGCCTTGTTTAGTTCTAAAAAAATTTTGCAAAATTTTTCAGATTCCCTGTCAGATCGAATCTTTAGATGCATGCATGGAGTATTAAATATAGACAAAAATAAAAACTAATTATACAGTTTGATCAGAATTAACGAGATGAATCTTTTAAGCCTAGTTAGTCTATGATTGGACAATATTTGTCAAATACAAACGAAAAGTGCTACAGTATCGATTTCAAAAAAAAATTTGGAACTAAACAAGGCCTTACACTTTCTAAGCTCTCACTGATCTCACCAAACGATACGAGGGCGTTGTTTAGTGGATGTTTGGTTGGGTATTAAAGTCTAATAATTACTGTAGTATTTTTGTGTTTATTAATCATGTTTAATTATGGGTTAATTAGGTTTAAAAAAATTCATTTCACAAATTATTCTCTAGCTATTTTTTTAGTTTGATAAATAGTATATATTTAGTACTCCATACATGTGTCCAAATATTCGATGATGGAAGTTAAAGTTTAACTCTCTAAACCAAATAGGGCCTTACTTCACCCCAAAACTAAAAACTTTTCATGATTATCGATCACGTCAAATCTTGCAGCACATGCATGGAGTATTAAATATAAATAAAAATAACTAATCGTACAGGTTACCTGTAATTTGCGGGACGAATCTTTTGAGTCTAATTACTCTATAATTAGACAATAATTATCAAATACAAACAAAAGTGATACAATGTTAAAATCTAAAAGCTTTTTGAATCTAAATAAGACCGAGGCTGATGTGCTCGGTCCAGTTATGGCAGCAGCTAAGAGAGCTAGGGGCCATAGGGTCGTTTAAGGGCCTGTTTAGATTGGGGACGAAAATTTTTTGGGTGTCACATCGAATGTGTCGGAAGGATGTCGGGAGGGATTTTTACAAACTAATAAAAAAACAAATTACATAGCTCGTCAGGAAACTGCAAGACAAATTTATTAAGAATAATTAATCTGTCATTAGCATATGTGGGTTACTGTAGCACTTAAGGCTAATCATGGAGTAACTAGACTTAAAAGATTCGTCTCGCGATTCTCAACTAAACTGTGTAATTAGTTTATTTTTTTATTTACATTTAATTTTCCATGCATGTGTCCAAAGATTCGATGGGATAGATGAAAAATTTTTAGATGGGGAACTAAACAGAGCCTAAAGCCATGCGAGGACGCCAACATCTAAAGGCTGTGGCGGTAGCGATAGGAGTCCTAGAGCAAGAGACGGTCGAGGTACCAAGCTCTAGGGATGGGGGGGGGGGCCGCAAGTTTGTTTGTTTGGCTGAAAAATCATAGAAGAAAATACTATTGACTGATTTGTTGTAAGAGAATAACACTGTTGAATTGGCGCAAATTTGTTTGTTTGGCTGATAAATCATAGAAGAAAATATTATTGACTGATTTGTTGTAAGAGAATAACACTGTTGAATAGCTAGTAGATTTGGCTGATAAACTGAAGCGAACAATTTAGCGACATACTATGAATTGGCTGGCTGCCTCATCCGTTAGAGCTGCTCTAAGTGCGAAAGATTCTTGTCTTATAAAATCACGTGATTAGATCAAGATCCAAATCCTTGAAAACTAACTTCAATTCAAATCAAATAAAGAACAAGTATAGAGCAATCAACTCTTCCAAATTGCATTGCAATTTGTTCTATCCTTGGGGCCTCGAGTCTTGTTTGAACTTGTTCAAAATATGCTTGAAATGTATCTTGTATGATTTCCTAGAGTGCATATAAGGGGAATAGGGGTCATTTAATTGCCAAAATCACGACAAATAATCCCACATAGAAAATGCTTTAGAAGGTAGACAAAATAATTTATGTGGCGTGTTTTCTATTTCGATGTAAAGCAATCCCATGGCAATGGAGCAAATTATACAATATTAAAATTAGATTAGTTGCAATCTTGTATCTTTTGGGCTAAGAGCATCTCAAACAGTTTGACAAATAACTTCTCATCCATATTCTTTTATAGAATAAGGAAAAACTCTCTCCATCAGTTTGGCCTCCAAATTTTCCATCTTTTTAACTTGCATATCTCCCAGTCTAGCGCGTAAATATACGCGCGGGCTTCGTGCTTGGCATCGGTCTTTCTCCTCATGCTTAGCGGGGCTCTTCGTACATTTAGCGAAGCTCTTCGTTCGCTTAGCGGGTTTTGGGTTTTTGGAAACAATTTTACCAAACTATTGGAGTTGAGATTTTTTTTCTCTATATTATTTTGGGAGTTAGCAAACAACAAGATTTAGGAAATGATTTTTTTTCCAAACTGTTAGAGACGCTCGTAGTTTCTAGAACGTTTGGCAATCTCTCTATCTTTTTACAGAAAAACACAATAATAAGCTTGCTCAGGTCGTCTCTAATAGTAAGGGTTATGCCACTAACAATTTCTATAGTAGTATAGTAGTATTAACTATCCATACACATATCAAAGGAAAAATTATGAAAAATTGCATTTTAGGCACGTTTATTGTTGTGTGTCAACTCTCACTTTGTATGAGAAACAACTAAAAAGGCAACAACGATGAAGTGCTAACGCAAGCACGCAGCAATGCAAGTATCAACGACAACGAGAGAACCACGAACAACACGATATACTTGAGCTACAGACAGGTTCAACAACTCCAACTCGTGGCACTATTTGAGCACTCACAAGTTTGAAGGGCAATGGCCGAAGTGAACCAAGATAGTATTGTGTAATGGAGAAGGTGATCCATCATCCAGAGTACCACATAAGTCGAAGTTCGATCACCTTCAACAAACTACTAACCTAGGCCTTGTTTAGTTCACTCGAAAACTAAATATTTTTTAAGATTTAGCATTACATCGAGTCTTGCGACACATGCATAAAGCATTAAATATAATCAAAAATAAAAACTAATTACATAGTTTGTCTGTAAATCATGAGATGAATCTTTTAAGCCTAGTTAGTTCAGAATTGAACAATAATTGTCAAATAAAAATGAAAATACTATGGTACCTAAAAATTTTTGGAACTAAACAAGGCTCTACTATCACTCTGCCAGAAAGTCATGGGCTTGTCCTTGTGAATTTTGAGTATTTTGCTATTCCAATGGATTTTGAAAAAAAAGGCATAAAAGTTAAAAGCAATCTTTCAGAGTTTCTGTCTTGACTTCCAGTAGGTGGCGACTCAGATGAATGTTTTCTTAAAACAAAAGTAAGGCCTTGTTTAGTTCACTCGGAAAACCAAAAAGTTTTTATGATTCTTCGTCATATCGAATATTTAGTCATATGCATGAAGCATTAAATATAGACAAAACTAAAAACTAATTACATAGTTTACCTATAAATCATGAGACGAATCTTTCGATTCTAGTTAGTCTATAATTAGACGATATTTGTCACAAACAAACGAAAGTGCTAAAGTAGCGAAATACAAAATCTTTTCGCATTTAAACAAGGCCTAAGGAAGACTTACCCTTCCTACAACTACAATGCAACATGGTCTCTTTTAATTTATTGATTGTCAACAGTAGCCTATAACTATAAATTTCAGAATTGTGAAATACTCCTAAGTTGAAATGAATTTGTGGTTTGAGTTTCGGAATCCTGAAGGGCTGACGCTTCATGGCTGTGAAATGAATTTGTGGTTTAAGATTCTCAGCCGAAACTGTCAGCTATTGAACAGTATTTTTCTCTCACAACAAATCAGCCAACAGTACTTTCTGCCATAGCTTATCAGCACTTTCGTCAATATATAGTAAGGCCTTGTTTAGTTGTGATTTTTTTTATTTCGCTACTGTAGCATTTTTGTTTGTTTGTGGCAAATATTATCTAATCATAGACTAACTAGGATCAAAAGATTCGTCTTGCGATTTATAGATAAACTGTGTAATTAGTTTTTATTTTTGTCTATATTTAATGCTTAATGCATATGTCGTAAGATTTGATGTGACGGGGAATTTTAAAAACTTTTTGGTTTTTAAACAAGGCCTAAGTGAGAATAACAGTTGAATTTATTTTTGTTTGCTATTTATATGACACTTCCAAACAATTTCGAGAATCACTGCTGAATTTCAATTTTGTTTTTTTCATGATGAATGTATATTACTATATATCTTTCTTATAGTTCCGGGACAGAACTAAAAGTAGAGTCCGGGGCCTGACTGAATTCAATATGTAAATAAGGGCTTGAGCAGGGTGCCGTGGTGTAAAACGGCCATGATCCCATTCCGTAAACAAAAGGCATCAAAGCCGCCGCTGGGTGGCCCACCGCGGGGTGCGTAGGGCGGCACGTTGTGGGAGCACGTCACGGGCGGCGTGGGCCCCGCCCTCAAGGACGCATCACGATCCGTGCGTCCCGAGCCGCTGTCTGCGCGGGCGGCACTCGCAGCCGTGGGGGCAAGCGGCCAACCAACCATCCTCCTCGCCGCCCGCGTGCGCGCACAGGCACGTGGACCACCCGCCCAGCCGGCCGTGGGACTGGACGGACTGGACTGACTGGACGCCACCTCTCTTTCCGCTCGCTCGCTCGCTCGGCGCGGCACGGCACCGCACCTCCTGTCCCCCGCCCCGCGCGTCGTCGTCACCCGGGATCGTAGTATCTCCCTCCAACCGCATCGTCGGCGCGCGCGATCGAAGCAGGGCGGGCGTGCGTTCGTGCGTGACGTCCAATGGGCACAGCACAGACAGCTGCGCAAGCCGATAAAAGCCGCCCGCCGCACCGCACCGCTCAGCCGCCCGTAGTCACCACGTAAAGTGGCTGGCGCCGCGCCGAGCTGGGCTGGACTTGGACGATGGTGATAAAGAAAAGTAAAACGCCGAGTGGGACAGCCAGCCGTGACGACGGCACGGCACGGCACGTTAGGCGGGCAGCGGGAGGGAACGACCCGTTCGAGGCGTGTGTGGGGCCCGGGCCAAGTGTCGGCATCGGCCGGCTCCGCTCCCCGCCGCGCCCGCGGTTGCTTGCCCTGCCGTGCGTGCCTTGCCTGGATCGCGTCGCCACCAGGCACCAAGCACCAACCGTTTCCTCCGCCCCCTCGCGCTCTCGCATTGAAAGCGGTGGAGGGGGAGGCGCGCGCGTGGACCGACAGCCTCGCGCACCGCCACGCGCCGGTCGCGACGTGCGTCGTCCCGTGGGCGCGGGCGTGGGCGCGGGTGACGAGTGACGACGCACCCTCGCCGCCCCCACTCCGCGGTGCGCGCCGCGCCACCACACACGCTCGCGACGCTGCCGCTCTTCCGCGCCGGCCGAGGACCACAACCCACTGGTTTCTTTTCCCGTCGCGATCGAGGCCCGCGCGGGTACGCCGAATCGCGTACTACCAGGCACGGGCGCCGCACCGCACCGCACACTGTCCTTGTCCATTTGTGTGAGGTGGGAGCGGCGCGCGTTGATCTGGACACCTCGGGGGAGCTGAGCTCGTGTGTTCGGGTGTACAAATCGGACGATTTTGCGTGCAGAGCAGACGCTGTCGGCCTCATCGTTATCGGGGCTTGGCGGTCTGAACGGAGGAAAGGCTGCTGGGCGAGGTGTGGTCTGCTGAGCGACCACCGAGTAGCTACAGAGCGCGATGAGGTCTACTAGACGTGCCGCTTCAGGTGGTGCCGTGGTGGCACTGGCAGCGAAAAGGTTAGACCGACAATACACTGTTACGAGTAGGAATGGTCCAGTCAAGTGAATATGTAGCGGTGTAGCCTGAACCTAATCCGCTGAAGAATTTTCACACGGGAACCTTTTCCAAACAAAGGCCTTGTTTAGTTTCCACCGAAATCTAAAAAATTTTCAAGACTTTCTGTCACATCGAATCTTGCGGCACATGCATTAAACACTAAATATAAACAAAAACAAAAACTAATTACATAGTTTACCTGTAATTCGTGAGACAAATCTTTTGACCCTAGTTAGTCTATGATTGGACAATATTACCACAAACAAACGAAAATGCTACAGTAGCGAAATCAAAAAAATTTCGCATCTAAACAACGCCAAAAGGTACGATTCCAAATTCTCTGGCATGGTAGTTACACTCATAATCTATTTTTTTTTTCAAAATTCTCATAAAGCGTTAAATATAAATAAAAATAACTAATTATATAATTTTATCTGTAATTTATAAGACGAATATTTTAAACCTAATTAATCTATAATTAAATAATAATTATAAAATACAAACGGAAATACTGCAGTATCCGGAAAGTTTTCGCCCTAACAACTATACAAAGTGCCTTCTCTTTTCGAGGGGATGGATGCTATGATCTGTATGAGTTCTTCTCTAGCACGAAAGCACAACACCAAGCCTCGTAGAAAACCTTTTTTAGTGAAAATGACATAATGGAGTACTCCGTACGTATTTATTTACCGTATACAACCGTTAGAAATAGAAGACACAGTGTTTATTCAGTAAAAGTAGTCGAGTAGTACTACTAGTACTGTTTTTTATATGCAATGATTGTTCGTCTTAACAGTCTCCGTACATAATTTAGTGGCCATGAGACAGCCATACGGCACCGCACAAGCAAAGCCGGTACCCGCTGGCAGCTGCCACAGCGTGGAAGTTTCGTGAGGATGCGCGCGGGGTGTTTGGCCGTTGGCGCCGCGCCTGGCCCTGGCCGGCAGCTGCGGCCTGCCGCCTGCAGTACTGCACCCCACGGACCGCGCACCACGGAAGCGGCGCGCCGGATCTGGGATTAGTAGACGCTAATCCGCCCGGCCGACACACTTGCGCCTAAAGAAATCACGACACCCCGTACGCCTCTCCAGGTGACCAACCAGCGGCCCGGCCCCGGAGGAGAGGACCGCGCGCCGTGCGGGCACGAAAGACGCGGGGCCCAGGCGGCCGCGCAGTGGCATGGTTGGCGGATCACGCAACGGATCCGGTCGCGGAATGATTCGTGCGCTGCCGCCTGCCGCCTGCCGCCTGCGCCTGCGCGCCCGCCGTGGAAAAAAGAAAAGCGGTGAGGGGGACCATGGCCTGGAGAAAGAAAGAGAGGGGGTGGGGCGACTGGGGACAGCGACGGCCCGCGCCTGCGGCTGCGGCGGGAGTACGTGCCGCCCCCATCAAAACCCCGTCAAAATCTCGCGTCGGGCCGACGACGACGACGGGGCCCGTCAGGCGCCGCACCGAACGTGCGTGCCGGCGCGGCGCCCGCCATCTATCTGCTGCTGGTGACGGATGGATGGTACAGGTGGGCGGGCGCGGTGCGGAGCGGAGCGTAGTCAGTGGCCGTCCGTCCGCCGTCCGGGAGGGGAGGACGACACGCCTTTCTTTTTCCCTCTCGCGCGACTCGTCGCATGGTGGGTGAGTGGGTCGTCGCTGCCGTGTCTGGCACCAGGTCGCCGCCGGGTCGCTCGCTAACAACTCCTCACCCCGTCCCGGTCCTCGCCAACGCGTTGTACGTACGCGGGTCGCCAGGGTCGTGGCGTCGTGCCGGCGCAGGCCGGCGGTTTCTGCTTGGCGGGCGGGGCGGGCGACGTCTGAAGCCGCCGCAGCCACTGACTGACTCGGTCGTGCCGAGGCGAGCCGAGGAGGATCATCAGCGGAAAGTCGGGGGCGCGTCACGTTTGAGGTCCGTGCATGCATCTCCCCCCTTCTTTTTTGCACGCCGCTTTCAACTGTACCTGCAGATGGGTTATGTATGCCTCTGGAAACACGGATCCACCGTACGTGTCGGCCCAGCACCGTACCGTGTCGCCGAGAACGTTCGTTCTTCGGTCACTGAGGGCTGAGGCAGCACACAGCAGTAGTTTAGTACTCATATACTATCCTATAGGAGTATCTTGGTGTGATTGCTTTGACCGGCCCTGACGCTAATCCGCGTAGTAGGTGCGGTGCCGATGATGTGAACCCACGTCCAGCGCTCCAGCGTGCAGAGTCTCCCCTCTTCCTCCAGGACGGGCGGGCCTGTACAACTGCCAGTTGGAGGCCGCGACAGAGGCGAGGTGGGGCTGTAACTGTTGGGTCGCACGATCGATTGCTGGGAGGCAGTGAAGGATCGTGACGGGCTCCACCTCACGTTTGAGGTTCTACTGATATCACAAGTTCAGAATCAGAGCACGGCCCAGCCCGCACACAAGCGACAGACAGACGTGGACGCGCTGACGAAGCGATCAAGTAACACCCACGTGGCTGAGTGAGCGTACGCGTCAAAGGCAGCCCATATACATAGTGGGCTCTAGGCCCATCTGCATATCTAACAAAAAACACCCTAAAAATGAGAGCGAGTATAGCACATAAGAGCAATACTATGAGAAGGGCATTAGAGCATCTCCAACAGTTGGCCATTTGAGTTATACATTCTAGGAATTTGCCAAAAATTTTAAAAATTGGTCTCCAACAGTTGGCCATTTGACTTATGCATTTTGCCAAACTTGGCATTTGATGGACCAAACTAGGCATTTTTGTATAGGCTCTTTGGCTTGGCAAATTTAGAATCCCGGACTACCGGGAGCACGCGCGTTGGGAAGGTTGAACGACGACCAGACCGCGATCTAGTTCCCGTGCATCGAGCGCTGCTTTGGCGACCTGTCGTCCGCGATGGAGCAGCGATGGAGTCGAGGACAAGGAGCCGCGATGGAAGCATGTATCTGGATGCCGCGATGGAGCGATGGACCGATGGTTTCCTGGACGACGGAGCGATGGTTTCCTAGGATGACAGAGCGATGGACGACGGGGCGATGGATGCCGCGACCTCGACTTGGCGGGTTTCTGGTGCCGCGATGGTTGACGGGCGCCGCGATCTGGTTGAGGGATGCCGCGATGGATGCGCGCAAATAGGATCAGAATCCCGAACAAATCTTGGTGGGTCCACAATTTTGGAAAATGGCAAGTTAAAAATGCCGAACTGTTGGAGATCGCCTTTTTTCCCTTTGCCAAATGGTTTTGAGACTTGGCATTCTCTAAAAAATGGCAAAGGAAAAATGGCCAACTGTTGGAGATGCTCTTAGTAGTCCGTAAAAACACAAACCTAGCATTGGCAAGTAGGCTTTTGGTAGCAATGGCCAATGGCAAAACGAGTAATGTTGTAGAAAAACTGATAATAAAACAATGTGAGCATTGTAAGCTAAGCACAATAGAGACACTGGGGTCCTTTGAGACAACTATACGTTGCAGACAGTAGATGTCCTTTGATACAACTATACTAGTAAGTAGTACGTACTACTAATTAGTTTGTTACAAGGCAGCATGATCTGGACAGTGGTCCACTGCAATCTCATGTGCGGATGTGCGCTCAGAGCCTTATTAGGTTAGTATAAATAGCATGTACTGAACTAGGGATCATTCTTATGGTCATCTGTAACGTTAATAACGTTAATTACAAAAACATCGAACTGACTGAAGCGGACTAGTCTTATGAGAGGTGTTCCGATCCAAACAAACAAAGAATGGCTGTTCGAAAACTTTTGTAATGTACCATCCCATATGGGATGTAATATGAGAAGTTGCAATAAACACGATTGCTAAGAACAAGAGCCTTTTTGTAACTGTCTTTTTTCTGCAATAAATTTCTGTAGTTCTCAAAAAAAAAAAAAAACTGTAGCCTTTCTCCTTCTGTAGAACATTCTCAGTGAGTGACAGAGGGAAATAGTAATGTCTCAGCTTCAGCTTTTTCCGTCCATCAGAAAATCATGTATTTAATACTCCCTCCGTTCCAAATTATAAGTCGCTTTGACTTTTTTTAGTTCATTCATTTTGACATATTATGATATCTATATGCATAGCGAAATGGATGTACCAAAAAAATCAAAACGACTTATAATTTAGAAGAAAGAGAGTAGTTAACATAATCAAATGTGATGCAATTTTTTCGCTAGACTGAGAGTAGCCACAAACATCAAAAGACCGAGATGCTGGATCCACAGCTTTCCAAAGTTCAGCCATAAGTCTGACAAAGGGAATCACATACAACAGATGCAAAGCCAGGTTTGAGGAGAGCAATAGCCGCGGAGAAAATTTAAAATTTATGAATCATGGCTTGATGGCTTACATATCAAAGGTCGATGTATAATTGGAAGGTCTAAATGTACACATGGGATAATATTTTCTGATAAAAACACCAAGACTTGCATGAGCTGAAAAATCAGATGGCAGTCGTAATCAGCCTTCAGACATTTACATTCATAGCAATAAAATTCCTCGTACTGAGTACTAACAACACTGAAGAGGGTTTGGGCTTTCAACAGTAACAAATTGGATGCATGGTATATCTTCAAGAACCGCGAGGAACGATTGAAATTGAATTGAATAAACATGCAATAAATTACACATCTACTTAGAAGTTAAAACCTGGCCGTCCTCCACTCCAGACTTATGCTGATCTGGCTTCATGGAACAATATTTGTTGCTGCTCTACTACTAAAAGCAGGAGTGGCCGCTGTCATCTGTCTCGTCTCACTGCAGCTTCCTCTTTCTCCCACTGCACAGCTGCTCAACTCCAGCAGCCATGGCCAAGACGAATGGCCTGTGGGGATGGTGGACGACGTCCAGGACACACCGGCAGGGTGCGAGAAAGGCCTCGAGGCCATCAAGCTCGTGTGCTTCACAAACGCAGAGCACAACGGCAAGACCGTAAGACATGTCCCTCTGCATAAACCACCACCTTCACACCTTCAAGTTGAGATCATTGGAGCCACCACTGATGATGCATCACATGTATAATATATGTGCAGAACGCGATACTAAAGTTTGTGAGGTCGGTGAAGGTGAGGTATCAGGTGGTGGCCGGGACCATGCACCAGTTTACTGTCAAGGTGAAGGAGGCGGGCAGCACCAAGAAGCTGTACAAGGCCAAGGTGTGGGCGATGTGGAAGAACTTCAAGCAGCTGCAAATGCCGCAGTCACCTGACCTGAGGTACAAGCTCTTTCACAGGTGTAGCACAAAAAATAGGAGGGAATAACACTGAAATAGCTTTGCAAAACCTGTACTAGCAAGTGGTGATCACTCTGGAAGTTTTCCCTTGTGTTTGGATAACCATGTTTCAGGAAAGAAATAAAGGTGTCATCTCCCAGTGCGATGATGTGTTTTCCCCTGAAGGCTCACAGGCTTTTCGCTGGAGGCTGCTGGAGCATAACAATGAAAAAGGATTTAGTTGTTGGACATGAAATACATCTCAATGGAAAAGTAGCAAGATCTTCCTCAACTATCTAATGAAGCATAGACATAATTAACATTAAACTGGAGAGCAACTGGAATGTACAACTGCTACTATATGCAAAAGCACTACCTGTTGAGCGAATCTAACTTTGGAAACATTACAGTCAACAAGCCAGCCCCAACAATTGGATTTTTGTACAACTTTACCAAATCCAAAATTTTTGGAAATGAAGTTAGTAAACATTAAAAACTCAGATTGCTCTTTTCAATTTTCCATATGGGTTGCCCAGGACTCGAACTCGGAACTAGTCAGATGGAGTAGATAATTCTTCCTTGTTACAATAGAAAAAACCCCTCCCCAAATCATGCTTGCATTTTTCATTGCACGACTTTCCCTATGTAGAAATAGCCAATTTCTATTCCGGGTACATTATAAGCTATACATCTGCAGCTTCGGCGGCTATGAAACGCATGATACATGAGAATTTCTACAGAGTTAAGCTCAACCTACAATTGTCCGGGCTATCCTACTTATCCACTCTGAAGCTATGAAGGCGGAGCTAGTCTTGATTGTCATAATCCTCATCCTCTCCAATCTATGGTTTTTTGACAAAGCAAACTGGACAGGGCCCATTGTTCATGTCAGGCAGTTCCCAAGCCCCAGAAAGTGGAACAGATGGTCCTGTAGTGGCTGCAATGGAACTAGTTGCTGGAGCAATTAGTCCTAAATTGGCTGCAGCTAAATTAGTTGCTGGAGCTTATGACTGGGCTTGGGGTGGCACTGTAATCTCATACTCTTCATCAGTTGGATCTAAATTCAAGTCAATGTTCCTTAGGGAAGCCCTGGCACTGCTCATTGGTGTAGTAGACTTTTAGGCTGGCTAGCTTGCTAGATTAGTTCTCCACGAATTGTTCATGAGTCATGACACCCCCGCCAAGTTCCATGTCCACCGCGGCAGCCTCTCACACAACCCCTCGCACAGCTTCTGCCATTGCTTGTATGGTTTTCTGCTTCCTGCACACAAGAAACTTGTTCAGCAAAAAAGAGCTCAAAATTCTAAGGCTCAATAGTGGGATTACCATCTTTGATAATATCTAGTGAAATGTGGAAGATACATAACAGAGGGAAACATCCTTGGAACTTTCAAACATAGTATGTGGCATGCCATATGGGAGCAAGGACATGTTTGAGGAAGAAGAAGAAGAATAAGAAGAAGAAGAATAATAAGAAGAAGAATAATAAGAAGAAGAAGAGAAAGTTATGGGATTGAAATAGCCAATCTGAAAGTTCAAGGGTAAAATTGAGCCTCTAGTGAAACTTTGGGGGTGAAATTGGATATTTCGCCAAATTATTATGAAAGATACATGAGAATTGTGAACTATGCAACATCCACAAGGAGTTATGGATAATAGTGACTTACGTTTCTTGTCCTCTTTAATTCCTCCTCGCTTCCATCTTCCACTTTCCTGATGACAATTCAACATTTATCAACACTTTGTAGAAGATGATTTGGGCATGTAAGAACCTTATTAACTACAGGATAGATATACCTCCTTTGCCAAGCTTATCATCAGCAATGACATCAGATGCACCAATGTCTGGAACTTCGCTGACTTCCCTCAAGAAGTCAGACATACTATGTTTGTATGCACTGCTTCCTGAACACATCAATAAAAAAAAATTAATGAGTTACAGAAATGACGAATTAATAACATGCAAAAAATGATGCTACACAGAAAATAATTTCATTTTTTCCTCCATATGACATAGGGATGCAGGCAGGTTTGTCCGCGAACCCACAAAGCAAGTTGTTGCCACGTGAACCAGTGAACCACTCTACCTAGGCAGTAGGCATGCTAGTGTAGAACACTCGGCCAATGGAAGGCACCATAAATCTAGTATACAATGGTGAAAGTTCTTTTCGCTAACGTGGAAATGCTGGGATCCTACGGAGCTTCGTGGCTCTCATAATTAGTAATTTCCCCATCATATATTCTAAACTATGACAGATATGCTGTTGAGAATGTCATGGTAACTGAAATGTGAAAAGGCATGTTCTAATGGCTGTTCTGTAATATCACTGGCACTATTTCCTTTCTGGAGCAGGAAAAAAAAAGTACATTAGATGCCCCCCAGAACAAGGGATTCTAATTTTTCAAAACTAAATAGAAATTCATTAAGCAAATTAAAGGGTAGAGTGGGGCTCACGGGACAAATGCAAAATTTACTCTACGAAAAAAGAAGATGTGGAACTTTCAGGAAGGGCGAATTTAGAAGTTATTGTTTCCTTAGAAGCCCAATATGTATGCTTTTTCTTGTGCATGAAACCATAGCACAAGATTCTAATTTATATGCTCTTAGTTATCACAAACACATCCATTCGCAATGCAGTTCTATTCTCTAGCGTATAGCCATTTTGCAACATTTGAACTGTAGAGAATAGTAGATTTAGTTATTTTACATTTTTTTACCATATGGTATCAAAGGATATACATTTGGGTGGCCAATTTTATGAGATGACATCAATATATACCCAGGGTATGTGACTTGACAAAAGATGAAAATTGCCCAACTATGCATTGCAAAGAAAAAAACAAGAGGGCAAAAACTTATTGACATTGTAAACTCCAAACAAGCACTCCATTGTAGTCATTCAGATGAGCAAGAGCTAATAATATGAATCGGGAGGACCATATAGGCCATGTTTGGCAGAGCTCTGCCAAACATTTTTTTTACTAAGAAATCATTCTATGCTGATTCTGTGAAGTGATGAAGCTGAAAAAATAGCTTCTCCTGATTCACTCCATGCACATAGTCATTTTATGCATAGAGTTTATTCTAGAGAACCATACAGAAACATTTTCAGTCAGAGAATCAGCTTCCACAGAGAATCTAGAGCATGGGGAGCTCTACCAAACAGGCCCTTACACTCCACTCCTTTGTAGTCATTTAGATGAGCAAGAGCTAATAATATGAACTCCAAACAAGCACTCCATGAAAACTCCAAATAAATCCTTTATTGGCATTGGAAACTCCAAAACTCGACCTTCGACATATTAAAATTCAATTGACAATCACTTGTCCAATTCATCGTGATGATTTCCTTGTGAGCAGGGAATTCCTTGTGGTAGGGTAACAAGCTAGACAAGTGGTAAACCCTTAATCTAGTGTTAACACAATGGAACAACATTTAAGTATTTATTGCCCAATCAACAAGGGGCCTGTTTGCAAGACCAAGAGGCATTTTATAACACTAAATAATTCTTACATCTAATAATCAACCCTTATCCGAGGGTGGGTTGGGTATTAAAGACTTAAGAAATATGAATATTAGCTTGCTTTGTAAGTGGTCGTGGAAAGCTGAAAATGGTGATGGCATTTGGCAGGATATTGTTAGGAAGAAATATATGAGGAAAGGGATGATCTGTTTGTTGACTAAAAACCCCAAGAATTCCCGTGTGGAATGACTTACTAAGAGTTAGACATATCTATTTGAAAGGAAGATCAATGATGGTAGGAAATGGTAAATCTACCAGTTTTTGGCATAAAATATGGAGTCTTGTCTCCTTAGCAGACAAGTTCCCTGAATACATGAAATTGAAAAATTGGCGTCTTTCTTTCAGGAGATGGCTGCATGAAGACCTTCAGTGTCAATATAGAAGATTGCATGACATTGTGTTTTGGTATGGCACTAATTCTGAGAAGGATCGTGCTAAATAGGACTGGGAAAAAATCTGGTTTGTTCTCTGTTAAGTCAACATACAAATACTTGTGTAGACAGGATTATGGGCCTAATTTCATAAGATCTGGAAAGCGAAACTCCCATTGAAAATCAAGATTTTCATGTGGCTTGTTTCTCAAAACGTCATTCTCACTAAGAACAATTTGGTAAAACATAAATGGAAAGGCAATAAATCTTGTGCTTTTTGCAATGAGAATGAAAGTGGTAGGCACTTGTTTGAATGTCCCACGGCCAAATATGCTTGGAGCTTATTGGCTCACTCTTTAGGGTCTGTCTGCAGGCCGAATAGTATGGAACAGTACTGGTTTGGATTCATAAGATTCTTCCTCAAGGGCCATTTGGCGTACAAGAAATACAGTCTGCTTTGATAATAAAAGGGTGAAGTCTCCTACTGAGATTGTCTGTCTTATCTGCTCCTTTCTGACGTACTGGGCAGGTCTTCTCAAGGAGGGCCTGAAGGAACAGGTGACCCGAGGCGCTGAAGTGGTGAAATCAACGGCTCTCTACTTCCACATCAAGAAGCTTCGGACGCGTACACAAGAGGAGCATCAGCTGGTGCTGTTTGCTGGATAGAAAGCTTCTTGATGTTAGCAGGGTTGCTTGAGCTTTTGCTGTTTAGGCATTGTGATCGTCCTTTTGGTTGTTAGACTCAGCTCTAGTTGGTGCAATGTTTGTCCGTCCCACTGTTGAGGAGGTGATGTCAAACTCTGGATGGTAGTGTTAATTGTTTCAGGCGTATGTTCCCTAGGTGATCATCTGTCTGAATCATCCTTATTTTCGATCGTGTCGTGTTTTGGCTCCAAACTATGACTCTGTAATTCTGTTGCTTTGGTAATGAAATTCGGTTTACCGGTGTGGAAAAAACCGACCCTTATCCAATGAAGATAACTCATGCAACCAAACTTTAAGAGAAAAGGCATCTGTGCAACCAAACTTTAATAATTTGAATTATTAGGATAGTGTAACAGATGACTCACATGTTTGGCAAAAACATGCTTCAATGAAGATAACTCGTAAAATTTTCAGATTCCCCGTCACATCGAATCTTTAGACACATGCATGAAGTATTAAATATAGACGAAAAGAAAAACTAATTGCACAGTTTGGTCGGAATTGACGAGACGAATCTTTTGAGCCTAGTTAGTCCATGATTAGACAATATTTGTCAAATACAAACGAAAATGCTACAGTGTCAATTTCCCAAAATTTTTTGGAACTAAACAAGGCAATAGTCGGAAGAAATGGCAATGCCAGTTTGTGTGTTGCACTATGTGTAGCATTAGTCATAGATGAACATAGTCGAAAGAAATCCCTTTATTATAGCATCCACTCCATGCAATAGACATGCATAGTGACAATAACGCATAAAACAGTCACGGACTCAGTCGCGTCAAGCTGTAAAGGAATGGACACTTGTGCACTTTATGGCCTTGGCGCCCATGATATGAAATGAGACGTGATTCGAAGCCGTGTGGCACAATATGTCCAATCAACAAGCCAAATCTCCATGATGCCAAAATATCCTTCCCGGGGTGCCCTTGTGAAAGTTCATTATGTTACATGAATCAATTGCACTCTTGAGAGGGCTACCTAGGTTATAGTGGACATGATCTTGTACAAAAGATTGTCTCAAGCTCAATGAAGTTGACTAGGGTTGACCAAGGATAAAATAGTCGACAAATTGTAGTCTCTAGATCAACTGCTTGTTTCACTTTGTTGGTGAGCACCTCCTATCCCTCCCTCTAGAGCCTATCACAAGTCTACGAGACCATAGAGGACCATACTATCATGATTCTCAAGGTCTCTTAAGGATCCTTGGGGATAAGTCTTTGGGAGCTTCAAGGTGTGTTTCCCTCGGAGTCAAGAAATGTTAAGATGATGTGTCCTCATGATCATGGAGTCGATTTGTGACCCTCTTTTAGCCTTCAAAAGATGAGAGTGCATCCAAATGCTATGTCATCATAAGCCACAGGTCCTCGAGGAAGCCAAGCTCGAGTCTTACATAGCGTGGGGAGAGATTCTGAACCCATGATCAATATTGACCTATGTTTATTGAATAAGAGAAGCAAGAAGGCAGCAAAAGGAATGCAACCATGGAACTTACCACCTTGTACTACGCATCGAATGATGTGGTTGGCACACCATGACACCAATGAGCATATGTTCTTCCTTAACTATAAAAAGTCCATGACATGAACTTTCACATGCATTGAGATCAAGCAAAGACTTGGATGGCTAGCATTGCTAAAGTGGAGTAGCCAACCTAAGACAGGCTTGAATTTTCATTGGAGTACCATTGTACGCTGGAGAACCAAAAACTAATTTGTTTGGTAGGAGACAAATGTGAGTGCATTGGCCACCTATGTTCAAACATAGATTCTCAAACTTAGAGCACCATTTTATTTTCTTAAAAAAATCATATTTCCTACACCATCATTGCACTATCTTTTGCGTTGTTGCTTCCAATCCCATGTTCTTTGATCACCAACCATTTCAAGCTAATTTGTGAAGCAAGCGGTTCAAAAGGCAATGTGGGAACTAGGCATACAAAGTGAATAATGTCAAGGTATGGAGTTGCTAGAGGTGGAGCACATTCTTATGCCACCATGGTCACACAACTTATGAGCTAAAAATAAGAGATGTTTGATGCCACCAACCACAAAATGATGAACAAAAGTAAAGAAATCTCCTTGAACAACTCTAGAGTTGAAAGAAGTGTTGGCGACTTGGCGTAGGTCGTCAACGATGGGTTGGTTCGGGACCTTCGGCCTGGACGAGGCAGAGGGTCCGTTAAGCGAGTGGGGACTCTCCCTGCGCGATGTGGCAGGAATTCAGATCTCCGTTTACTAGGGGAGAGCCAAGTTCGATCGAAATGAGAGTCAATAAATGCTTTCAACTAACTCCCCAAGAGGGCATTTACAACCCCTTTATATAGGGCTCAGTTATCATTACCATAACGCCCCGTGATGGTGGCGGAATATCCTGGCATATTCCGCTCCATGGGTACTAACTCACATCGCTACTTGAGTAATTCCTCCCTTTGAACAATTTACAATGGTATGGGCCGATGTCCGAGCCCTAATACGGCCCAAGCAGGCCTATAGGAGAACTCTTGGTGGCACAGACCTTCGCTCTGTCGCCCTTTGCTAGGGTCCGCTAGCGAGCCTTCGCAACCCTCAAGGCGAAGGTTCTGCGATAGGCTTCGAGGGTCCTTCACTTCGGCCGTTCTCCGGCACCTGCATCCCAAAGCGTTGAACCGTGTTAGCGTCCTTGTCCCCCGAGCCTTCGCCACCTGATGGCCGAAGGTTCGGTGGATAAGCAAAAGCGGCTTGTAACCTGCGCCCTGGGAGAGCATAGCCTTCGCCTTCGAGCCTCCGCGCTAGCGCAACAAGGGAGGGCGGGCGATCCCCCAACAAGAAGTATAACACCTGCTTAGGTTGTGAGTCATCACAAGTCCAACAGTCGCTTGTGCCCTGCATTTTCACAAGAGAGTTTTGACACAAGCTCCTTACCCATCGCACGCAAGAGCTAACACAACCCTACCAGAAGTTTTAGCGGGCTAGAGGGATATCACAGAAGGATGCATTGTGATGGAACTAGCAAACATGCCTAGCGTTGCCATGGGACATATAGAATTGCTTATCATGCGATCACTTTGCGGTTTGGAGATTTATTCAAAGATTGGGAATCTAAGTGAGAGCTACGCATGGACGAGCGCTACTTGATCGCATCCTGTGTTCAAATCCGTCTTGGGATAAAAAAATTCCACCCAATTCATGGACTCGCACTACTCTAACTCGCATGTGCACGAGAATGGCGGACCATGGAAACACTCTTTACACAATCATGCCCGTGCGTTGCTACGGGACATATAGCTTGTTGTGTCGTCACATGGACAACTTGTGACTCGAAGATTTATCCAACGATCATGTCATTTGTTCTAATTCGTCAAGGAATCAAACTTTGTATCATGCTTGGATGAATGTTGCTTTAACTCAAATGGCCACATGAGGCTTGAAGATTTATCGATTGCGTCATGCGCTCCAATTTGTCTTGGGATTGAGTGTCGCACATGTTGCTCTAACTCATACAGACATATAGGAAAGTGACATACCACAAAAACAATACATATTCCAATTTGTCTTGGTGAGTCATCACATGTCCAACACTTGCTTGACCCATGCGTCTTCGCAATAGAGTTTTGGCACAAGCTCTTCACCCAGTATCACGCGCAAGGGATAATACATAGCCCTAACAGAACTTTTCGCGAAACGGAGGGATAGAGCCGAAGGATGCATTGTGAAACGATACGATTAGCTTATTGTGTGATCTCCTTGCAACTTGGAGAATTATTCAAGGATTGTGTCATGCGTTGTGATTCATTTTGGAATCTGACAGAGTGTCATACCTGGATGTGTGCAGCTTGATTGCGTCATGCAGATACAACTCCTTCCTCGCACATGCACATGAGTGTGACAAACTAGGGGAACTCTCCATACTTTAATATTATACAAGCAAACATGCTCCTACATTGCAACAAGATGTACAACTTGTTGCGCAATTACCTGGATGACTCACGGCTAGATTTATCCAACAATCATGGCATGTCTTCTAATGCATCAAAGAATCAAACATTGTATCGTGCTTAGATGCACAATGCTTTGACTTGTATAGGCATAGGAGGCATGGAGATTTATCGATTGTCACATGCTCCAATTTGTATTGGGATTAGACTCTACATCGTGTTTGCACACGCTACTCTAACTTGTACAAACACAGGAGTGGCACACAACGAAAACAATACATATTCCAATTTTTCTTGGGATCAAACTCTGCACCGTGCCATAAGCACGAGAGTGAAGGGCCATGGAAATGCTCTATACTTAGGAAGATACAGCGTAAGGGATTTCAACTCCCTCGTCGTTCTCGAAGTGATCGGGTAGGATGGAAGGACACATTGCAATAGCCATGCACAAGGAAATTCGGATCATTCTCAAAGCCTTGATGATTTGGCACCAGCAAACCACTATCTTCAAGAACGTTTCCCTCTTCCATACGATGCATGCTACTCAACTGTGATGCCTTGCTAGTGCCATGGGTTGTGGTCATTTTTTTGTCATCTTCAAGAATGCACCCCCCCCCCACACACACACACACAACACACACACAAATGGAGACAAATGGAAGGACACGTTGCAATAGCCATGCATTTTGGGTCATTCTCAGTGCCTTGATTTGGAACTTGCATACCACTGTCATCTTCAAGAACGGCTCTCCCTTCCAGACGATGTAGGCTACTCACCCGCGATGCCTTGCTAGTGCAAGGGTTGTGGTCATTTTTCTATTATAAGCACAAGAACGAATATGATTTGAAAAACCAACTGGTTGTAACAAAATTTTTCCTAATCCAAGGACACATTTCTCACGCTTGTTCAAGAAAAAATGGTCACAACCTTGGCAAGCTAGAGATAAAAGATCTAGCTACTCAACAAGGATAGGGGCATCGATAACCATGCCCAAGCAGAGGCAACATGAAAGGAAACAATGAGTGACCAAACAAACTAATGCAACAGTAATACAAAGAGTTGAACAATGACATATTCGATGGAGTTAAAGCAACTAAGCATCCATTGGCCATGGAGACAAATGCCATGGTGGTAGTCCTCTATCAAAAGGGTAGACTAGAGAGAGATGTCCAGCATCAAGCTGTCTCAATTACTTATGACATGATAAGGGCCTCTACCACAAAGGTCACAATCATATGTTGAGTAGGGTTCCACAATAAGGCTGAATATTTAGTACTAATGTATGTTCACTCTCTTTCTAGAAGCTAGATCATATCCAAAACTCTTTACATCCTCACTTGAAATAGTGCTAAATGTTAAAGTATTGATCCTCCCTTGCCATTTTTTATACTAACAACCAAAAAGGTTGTAGTTAAGCTATCCCACCCATCTTTCTCTACTTTAACATTCTATATTAGTTCACATGTGACATGTACTAAGAAAATTAAAAATATGGCCTCATGCCCCTACTAGTCCTTTTCTTGCCACAATATTGAACTATATGACATCTGCTAGTAAATTGTAGTTGACTATAAATTATGAAGACAATTTAAGAATGTGTCTTCTATTCAAACACTATCAACACTGAATAAAAGAGAGCACTTCTCAACTTAGAAAGCATAAAACAAAAGGGACAAAACAGCATAGGAGGAGAAAAAGAGTAAGCATCATTGTTTAACACATATTCGATAACCAGATATGCAGTTAAGCTTGTTCTTGGCTGCATTAGATGCCATCACATTTAACATGCAAACATAAACTAAAATCTACCATCTCCAGTTACTCTAAGGGAGTTCAGATTGAAGTCTGCACAACCAACCAGGTTTAAGCTAAAAAATATATTATTTAGAAACGACTGACATACCAATATTAACTTGCTGGGCCTACAAATGAAGGTTAACCAGATTGGTACGACATAAGGCTCAAGCTGTCATCACCATCAAGCTCAAGCTCCCATCTCTGTGCTGCCGTACTTGAAGGTTGGATGACATGGTGTGCTGTGCCTATCAACATATGCCTGCGATTGAATAAACAGAAGTAAAATAATGTGAGAGCTGATTGCTTGCATTAAACTGGAAGTGCAAGATATTTACCTTCACAAGTTTTTCTATCTTTGGTCCACAGGTGGCTATGTACTTGGTAATCAACTCTTCAGTAGTTGGTACTTGATTTGGCTCAATTGAGTCCACAACCTTCTCAACAGATTTTTTCACTACCAGTCTATGAGCATCTTTACTCAGATTACCTTTTTTCCATATTGGTTTGACCAACTCCTTTATATGTTCTGCCAAATGAAAGCGAAAGTCCCTTGTTTTCTCATTGTTATAAGCTGCATCCTTTTTTCTGTCATAAGCTTTGACCTTGATAATATCATCCAGGCTAGAGCTGCGTCCTCTATCAGGAGCAATCAAGCAAGCATGTGCATTTGCATACTGATTTGTATGCTGACTTGAAATGTTGCTGGATATATTGGAGGGCTTGAGATTATTTGTATTCCCAACTTTAGGAGGTTCAACATAGTCAACAAATGGGTCATACTGACTTTCTGAAAGTGTTGTATTATCAGGAAAACTAAAAGACGGTACAAAAGGCACTGATGTTTCCCAGACCTCATCCTTGATTGGAGAGTGGGACCCAGCTGGCATTATATAAGGTTCAGGTTCACTGCCCACAAACAATGCAGGTCCAGAACTAGAAGTACCACAGCCCTTTCCAACATCAAGGTATCTATGGAGATCAGCCTTCTCAATATCAGATGTGAACAGATGATGGGACTGTATTCCCAGATGAGAAGTTGCTAGAAGAGATGGGCTACCGAAAGAACGTTCAGAGGTAGCAAAGCAAGGATTTCTGGACCCTGTTAAGCTATGTGAGCTGTATGAAGCATGGAATGAGTGATGTTCTTTCTGATGTATGTTAGGAATAGTCTTTGTCGCTCCACCATATGGTGACAGCTTCTCACCGAGTTGGAGAGGATCAGATGAAACAGACAAGCCAAACGATTGATATGGATAGTCTGAAAGGTAAGTTCTTGAGACATGGGAATCACTATCACTGCTTCCCTTGTCCGTGCCGAACTGAAAGTTACCTCCATCTAATCTTGAATAGGTACCTCTAGCATCCAAATAGTTTTCAGTGGCCAAACCAATATGGTGTCCCATGAAACGTTTGTTCTTCTTCTCATGAACTACTGGATTCTGCGCCAGCTCATTTGCATGAGCAGTAGGCTTTTCAGTCAATGAATCACCAATGTTGACGGGCATCCTTTTTGAAACCCCAGGATTGGGAGAGCTGTGTTTACCAGCAAGATGTGCAGACATCTGATTATCTTTGCCAAACGCATAAATAAGATTCCGGTACATTTCATCTTTTGATAAACCCTCTGAATCCTTGAACTGAGGCACTTTCAATTCAGATTTATGTTGTACATGAGATCCTTCTTCAAAACCTATGCACAGCAGGGAGCAATAAGAAGTTGGTTCTGTGATAGCAAGTTGTTGCTCACAGATTGCCCTAGTTAGGAAGCTCATACCTCTATGATTTCCAGAACCAGCTGGTGCATCCAGACCAGCCTTTGCAGAACCTATTCCCTCTCTTTCATGAAGAGAGATGCAGCTCCTTCCTTTCTTGCACCGGCCTTGAACATCAAAGGTACATAATCTGGAGGGCCTTCTGATTTTGTTGTCCAGATTATCACCAGGGGATGAGCTACTCAATCTTTTGTTATGAAATGAATAAGTGAATAAGTACAGATCTGATCATTTTAAGTATGTATAACAGGGGAGAAAACAATAGGCCATTAATCAAAGAATACGATAGCCGAAAATTTTGTTCAACGGTTCAAACTCCTACTAATTACAGTAGAACATACCTCTGAGCATCAGAATCCAGCTGAGTCCCCAAACCATGCAGGCAGTGACCACCAATTATAGAAGTATCATCAGAGTTCATGAGCACATGGCTAGCGTTGTCAGCTTTGTTCAAATATTTATCAACATCACGAGACTGCATCATTGGTTTCTTCTCAGCAGCAGTCACTCCACAAAAACCTAGATGATGCATGGTCAAAATATAAGACCCAAAAATTTCAATACTTTAAAACATTACATCTGAGAAATCTCCAGAGAAGATTTGCTACTAAAGTCACCTTACTCCTGGTGTATCTATTGTCAAACTACTCCAAGTATGTGCCAAAACGTGTTACGTATCCATGCAGCTGTATCTCCCCTCAAGGATATCCTTTTTTTCTTTTCAGAAGATCTCAAGTAGAGTACCTCTATCATCCAGGAAATCACTTATGAAAATTTCATCGTAAGATCTCCCAGGTGCACCTAGATTTCAACTTGGTGGTTTCAATTTTTAATACTAGTTTTTCTGGGTTTTAAACCTTCCCCGGCCCCCTTCACATCCTACACCAAATAAAAAGGAACACAACTTCTATCGAGTATATATAAGCAAATACAATTGTAACACATTAGGTTCAATTCAATGGAGCATGGATATAACAAGAAGTCCATTTCGGGTATGTTTGGTTGCCTGGATTAGGGCATGGACAGGCTTGTAAAATGCAACTTCAGTGTCAGCAGGCCCAAAAAGGCTTTGGGCTCTTCCTCACTGCCACCAGCCTGACACGCCCCATGACACAGGTCCACGGCATTGAACCAAGCTCAGGTTCTCCCACTACCAGACATCAGAATCATTGGAAATACAGTGATTTGCTGCAAGCAAGTGTACTTAGGTGAGCAGATTAGATTGCTTCTGCTAATTAGTTTTTAGAACCTGAGACATGCACTGAATTGACAGGTGGTTTACTGGTTTCTGATATCAAATCATATTCAATTCCATGTTGAGTGATATGATCCGAGTTGTTTGGTGCTACCATCACTTGTGAATTCCATCACTTGAATTTTACTGCTGCTGCAAAACAATCAGTTTACTTGGAATCCTTATATGAGAATCTTGCGCTGCAGATTTGGGGAAAGGAACAGAGAGAAACAAAGAGGAGATGGTAGTTCTTGTGTGAAGCATAGGTAATCCAAATAAAACTCACCACAACAGAACATATCCAATACAAGCTAGACGACCAAACACAACGTTTGGAATACGGGCTAATCTCTGTAGGCAAACCAACCACTGAGCAAAATGCTTGCTCCAACCAGGTCAGGACCCAGGACTGACCTGACTGAGGCCTAGCATGGCTAGGTCCTAAGACAAGCAACCAAACAGACCATTAGTTCCAAGCAAGTTGGGGTAGGCTGGAGCATAGATACATGGTTATTAAGGCATCGCCTAGTCGTTGCCTAGGCATCTGGGCGTTCAAATCAAGGTGTCGTGCCCACCGCAACCTCCCTGCATATGGTGTCGCCTCACGTGAAAAGTCATCACCAAGGCACGGCACCAACACCGTGTGAGCAAAAAGGTGGCTGCGCACAAAAGGAAAAGTTTGTAGAGCAATGTGCGCATGGGAAAATTAGGAGCCACGCGTGGGGAAAACAAGAGGGAGCTAAGCACGCGGAGGGTAAATTGCGTGCCTATAGCCCAATACCTCCCGCGAGAACACGCAGCATCCCTGCGGCTCGCCAATTGAGAGAAGGGGAGGGAAAGAGAGGAGAGAAGGGGAGGGAAGATGGCGGTGGCAGCACCTGGAATCCAGCGGCAAGTCCACCTCATCCAGCTGCTCCCGCCCCTTCCGCTCCGCCGATTCGCGGCTCCTACTGCGACTCACGGCATCCACCGATTTGCGCCTCTGATCTCTCCTCCGTCAGCCTCTGGTGTCCATCCTCCACCCACCAATCCACGCCTGCCATCAATTCATGCCTGCTTCCGCTTCTACGTGGACTTAGTGTCTCCTTCCTCTGCTCTATTCCCTGCCAGTGGCCCAGGACCCTTCTTCAATTGGCTCACAAGTACCTCTTCTTCTCCCCTCCTCTGCACTTTATCTCACTTCCTTCCTCTGCTCTTCCTCTCCTTTCCTTCCTCTGTTCAGAAGTGAACTATATTGCTTATGCTTGCTTGGATCTTGGACATGGATTTGGATATACTCCTTTGATTTGGTATGCTGATTGTGCTTGGAAAGGGTATAAACTGCTCTAACTAGTGGGTGGCGGCTGCTTGTGCATAGGCTCTAAAACTGGCAGCAAAAAAGGTATATGTATCAATGTATTTTTGTCCTGCTCTGATGTAAGTGAGGGTATGTGTATCGTGTCGCCTTGCCGCGCGCCTAATTTGCCTAGGCGTCTGGAAGGAGATGGGTCGCCACACCTCACCTTACTGCCTTAATAACAATGCATAGAAATAAAAGCCACGATAACAAAGCAATGTAGATTACCATCCAACAAAAGGATTAAATATAAAAGGATGGAATGGTGGTAAAGGCTTCAGTAGTAATAGTAACAGGTCTAATGACATGTCAAATTTGGTTCATCGAAATAGTATTCGTTATAATACAAATTATACTGATGGAACTTTTCTTTCCTGCTGTAGGTGCATGAGAGGTTATTAGATTTGGCCATATTTGTGAACCACGATGGCGTGTGCTAATCAAACATAAACAAATAAAATTTTACAAAGGAACTGCAACTCAGAAACTTGGTGTGCTAATCTATTGCACCTCTGTAACTAAGTGAAGAACACGACACAAACAACACCTTCCCTCACATCCCTACATCAGGATTATTTGATTAACGGCATTATAGATGGCACTTCTGACCTATCTGATCAGAACTTGCTAATCAAAAAGAAAATGCCACTTCAACAAAATACATAGTTTTTCACGCAAAACAGTTGTTGATTTAATCAAGAAAAGTCAGTTCATTATTGACAATAGTTAAACAAGGAATCATTAAGACCCACAAGGAAAAGGTATGGTTTTAAAAGAATCAACCGTACATCGCACATGTATGTCATCACTTCACACAGACCAACAAGACAATCAACGTGATGACAGATCTGGCATAATCCACATAATAACTGGAAACTGATAACTAGAGCCTCAAACATGCCACATTGCTTCATCGCATAACACATCGCTCACAGGCTACTATCAAGCCTATTCTCTAGAAAACCATGCAACATCCAGCTCCTCCACCGTTATGGAAACTAGTAAAACCGACAAGGTCAAGTGCAGACATTAGCTCAATCAATCTAGGTATGATTGATCAGCTGCAAAACTTTACCCTAAACCATAGATCGAGGCAGTATAACAACAGATGAATCAGCTACCCAACTCAGGTCAGCATGCTAGGGCAGGCCCTAGAAACACCGCAATACCAGAATCATAGTCATTAGCTAGGGCGGACCCAGTAAAGGACGTTGGTGTACACATGCACACCCTATATTTTCGCAAAGCAATCGAAGTTAGTAGCCACATTACACGCACCGGCGGAGCCAAGGCCCGGCCATCCTGGGCAGCTGGCCAGGCTCGTACAGCAGAGAGAGGCGGGAGGGGAGAGGGAGGTGCGTACGCAGGGTCGCCGGCCGGTGCGCGGAGGACGGAGGCGAGGGCGCGAGGCGGGAGGGGGGGCCGCTGACGACGCCGCCGAGCCTGGGACTGCCCCTCCGTCGCTGAGGGCACGAACCTGAGCGCCGCTGAGCGGGAGTGGGGGAAGGAACAGAAGATGTAGCGTCAAGGCTGCGAGGAAGGGTAAAGACTAGGGTTAATTGGATCTGTGCCATTATAAGGCCTTGTTTAGTTCGTGAAAAAATATGGATTTAGCTATTGTCAATTATTATTTAATTATTTAACTATAGGCTAATTAGACTCAAAAGATTCGTCTCATAAATTATAGAAAAACTATATAATTAGTTATTTTTATTTATATTAATATTCTATACATATACCGTAAGATTTGATATGACGAGGAATCTTAAAAATTTTAGAGAACTAAACAAGGCCTAATTCTTCCGTTTTTGAAGCGTACCATTACTATTCGTCTAACTACGCTAGTGCCATTATAATTTTGTGCTTGTTTGAGATATTATGTACACCCGACGACGTCTTGGACCCACTGTCAAGTGTACTGGAGGGAGCCGCATTCCGTATGGACCATTTTACCCTCCCACAAAAGGATAAGGCCGTCCACGCCCGCTTCCTCTGGCCAATTTGGTTGTGCTCGTTCCCTATTCGTGTTCCCTAATCCCTAGCCCTAGAACACCCGCGCTTGTCCCCCATTCTTCGTTCTTCACTGGTGACGATAGTCGCCATCGCTTCTCCCCTCTCCATCCCCCGTGCCTTGGTCATCTTGGGAGATGGCTAGTGGCGCATCGTCTAGCAATACCTAGGATCAACTGCCCCAAATGCGGCCTCAAGGTGGTAAGATGCAGGAGCAAGAACAAGGATGTGTACTATAAAGTGCCCTAACCACTTTCCAATATGTTTTGCGCTAGCAGCTTTTGTTAGCTTCAATTTTATGTGTTTGTTGGTTTGAGCAAGGTTTTATATTGTTGCAGAATGATAGCAAGTGTTTATAGTATTAGTTTGAAGAATCCTATGTGGAGTATCTATGCTCGAATCACCCTGACTTAATGAATCTAGCTCCTATAGAAGAAGTGCAGGTAGTTGGAGGAGAGGTCAATGGCGACCTAAAACTCGAGGTTTGTGAGTTGAAGCTGTAGATGTGTGAGATGAAGGCCTAGCTTGGTCAAGTTATCATCAAGATCATGGAGGCCAAGGATGATATCAAAGAAGAGATTTCTAGGGGAAAGAAATCTCCACCAATGTTTAGTTGTTAGAATATTTTGGTCAGTTGTGAGTTTGGTTGGTAGTATGTTATCTAAACCCTTATCTAAATGTAATTTAGGTACCTATTATCTGAACCCTTGTCTAAACATGGTCGGTATGCACTTGTTATTGAATGTGGCTATCATCTAAGATGCTTTTGATATGTTTGTGACTAAATGTTTTGCCAGTGCATGCCCTCAATAACATACCAGATAAGCAATCATGTAATGAACTGAAATCACTAGATCACGTGACAGGTTGGCAATGCCTAGATAACATAACAGATTGGTTTTGTCCATGCAACATAACATGCCCAAATGAGTGCTACGTAACATGACTATGCATGATGACTACAAAAGATACATGAGATGTTACTTTAACAATTCATAAGAGACACCATTCTTGAATTACCTGGCAGCAAAACATACAACTCATCATCTAACTTAGACCATCAAAAGCCCATAAAAATTCCTAAGTCATCTACTCAACGCTAAGCTGGCTCTTCAAGCTTTTGACCACTTTTGCTTCAGGCGTGCTGGCAGCCTTCTTTATCTTCTTCTTAATAGGAATCTTTTTCTTCTTTATCGACTGCTTCTTTATCGGTTGCTTCTTTCCACATGTCTTCTTTCTTTTCTGTTTTGGTGGCTGGCTAGGTCCATCTTCTTCTCTAACCCTACAATAGTTGTTGATGCCAGCTGAGTTCAATTTATTATTATTTCACCTTTTAAGTGATGTTGTCGTAGAAGCCTCATCTACACCATCATCATCTTTTGTTGGTTCTGCGAACTTGTAGGTCTTCCCAAAGTGCTCAAAGCCTTTACACCTTCTGTATTTCACCTTCTTCCTGTTTGCCCTTTGTTTCATGCTCCCTCTAATCCTGCCAACTCTTTGTCTACCTATTGCCCTCCTACAGTGGTGCAAATAGTATGTATCCTAGTTTCACCTGAGACTGGTCGGCCCTATTAGGCATGGGTGGAACTCTTTCATCATGTGTTGCTCTGAACCTGGTAGGGTCTATCTTGATGCCAAGAGCAAACAAAACTAATCTTCACTGCATAGTGCCTCACTGCTTTTCCAAAGGTTGTTATGTCAGGAAATAAGGCACCCTTCTCTATTCTTGGGTTCTTAGGATCATGGACCCTTATCTCATGAGGATCTACAGATGAATTGATAATAGCATTCATAGATGGTTGTGCAGGTGCAATTGAAATGTATATATGCTCACCATTGACACCAATGTACTCTTCCTCATTATCAAAGATGTCAGGCAATTCATCAACATGTGGTTCTGGATGATTAGGTTGTTTTGGTTCAGGCTGCATTGGTAGAACAGGCTCAAATGATGGATCATGCTACAGTTCTGGACTAGTGGGGTATGGTAGGTGTGGATCTAAGTCAGGTGGAATAACACATAAGGGTTCTAAATCATCAAACTCATGTTGTTCACACACATTCTTTCCCACCACGACTAAGATGACTTGGCAATCATCTCTGACTTATACATTTCTAACAAGTTTTGGAACCTCACTTCATTCACAATCATGACATCCTCACCCACAGTCTTGTCAAAGAACCAAAATGTGGCCTTCTAGTTAGAGCTCCAACATACCTCGCTGGATAGGCTAGAAAGCAACAAATCAAATGTAATCGTGTCTACCTCCATAGCCCATTTGACAACCTTTCCCTTCTAGTATGATTTTTCCCATCACTGTCTTCCATCATCAAGGCTTCAGCTTTGATCTCTAACAAAGACATAGAAATCCTAGCACAATATAAATGAGAACGATAACGGTCAAAGGTGAATTTGAACTATCAACGGGGGAAAAGACTAATTTCAACCCTACGTATAGTGCATAATCATCTAGAGTTAGCCCACACCACAATCAACCATGAGTTAGCGTTCCACATGGCAAAAACATACCTATATTCGGGGTCAGCATCTTCCAGCGTCACCATCGATGGCATAAGAATCATGTCACCGCTCTTCATAGCCATTGCAACCCTACTAGACTTTGACCTCAACGACATTGACCTTCATGGATGAGGATTCCCACTTCGCCGAGATCCAGTGCACCGCCACCAAGTGTTTGGCCACCATCGGTGAAGAAGATTGTCGCTGCTTAGTTCTAGGGTTAGGGATTGGGGAAGAGAGTAGGAAATAGGGACAAAGAGGAAGGGTTTGGGTGCATGGTTTCGCACAAATAAGAAGGGAAGATCGAGGAAGAGGGCATACCTAATGCTCGTAGCTAGCAAAGAGGTTGAAGAAGACCTAGGAACCTATCATAGGCAGCAGGCCAACAACGATAGCCACCCTTGCGTCGCCACAAGAGAGAACATATGTTGGTGTGGAGATGGAAGAAGAAAAGGTAGAGACAGATCGGATCCTTATAGGATGGCCTGAGGGGAGTAGACTATATATAAGAGCATTTATTTATTACTAGAAATCCTAAAAAACATTTTAGGATTTAAGATATCACTTCTATACTAAAATGAGAAAAATTTTACCCCAAACAACTATCATGGCATACGGATACGTTTGTCAATGTTGCATTTTTTCACTTCTTCCCCAAACTCTTTTGCCTCTATGGCTCTTATGTCGTCATCTCATTTATGCACGTCATCTCTCTTCTTCTCCTAGTATGCTTCTCTTACTGATGCTCGTCTATGGCCTACTCACGCCTCCTCTATCAACACACCTATCCTTTTCTGTCGTTAGTGCCTCACCATGGCTCACTTGCATCTCCTTTGTCGGCCCTATTGCGGCTCATCACCATCATAGAGGACACCAGTTGCCCACCTCCACTAATCAAATATTGTGGGCTCAATGTTATCTCCCCTGATGATCGATAGCTGCCACAACAATCGATGACGAGTAGCTACCTCGACAGTTAGGTTTGTCAATGGTGACAATTGGACCTCTCATTAAAAAACTCACTTATTTTGAACAAAGAGTTCCTTCTCATCTTGAGGGATTGGAGAATGGATTTGAGGGGTTGAGAAATTTTTTCTTAAGGTTGAGATTGGGAAAATGCTAGAGCACTCAAGTTCTTTCAATATATTTTAGGATTAGGCGACTGCTGGAGATACTCCATGGTCATTCTTGTGCTAGGTTTGGATGGTGAAATAAAACAAGACTCATGTTTAATGGTATATTTTACACTTTTACATGTCTACATATTTATTAAATCTTGGTATTGCAAAATGAAATACTCTTAGTGGAGTTTCACTTTATTTTTCAGTGTGGAAATAAAACAAAATACTCTCAATGGATGTTTAACTAATTCCCTATGTGCTAAAAATAGTGCACACTGCTTGTCTCCTTTCTCTCTCTAATTTGTGTCACATTATCACTTTAGCTAGTGTGTCACCTTGTTAAATGCGAATAAAACTCTCACTATGATTGACCTAATAGCATTGTATAGCTAGTTGTCTTATCTTTTTTCATGGGTTGTCCTATCTATCCTCTACAACAATCATACTAATTAGGTGAATTCCCCGCCATATGAAATTCAAAACAGCTGACACTATGAGATTGCATGGTTCAATATATTGACCCGCATATTATACGGCTTTGATGAACATATTACTAGCAAAAGAGATCCACATGGAACATGAAACATGGAACAATAACACATGGAGGAAGAAAAGATCAACACCTTATTTGACCAACGATACACCAATTGATGACATCTATGCCTGATGATGATAGGGCATGCAGTTTTCCTTATTTACTAAGAAGGCTTAACAACATGTAAACTAATTTCACCTACAAGTTTTTAAAAAAATGATATACTACTATCCAAGATTATGATAACCGTCTAAACTATGATGCCTGGAGCTTATAGTTCTTTACTAAAATATGGTGTTGAATTCTTCCTAACATGAAAAACAATTCTACAAGAAGGCAATTGAAAGTGCATATATAGGCTCTCTTGTGGGGTTTTGATGATTGAATGGCAGATCAACTAAAGGACTAATTAGTTTGATGGGCTTTGGATAAGTTTCATTACAAATTATCATATCAAACTCATGACTTATCTCGAATGAAGAAAAAGAAAGCAAATTGTTAAATCAAAATGAAGTAAAGGTAAATAGGTGTGGTTTAGTTTCAATAGTGGATTCCTTGCATAAATGAAAAGAGATTGTTAATTCCATTAGTTTTGATCAAGATTAATATATGTGAAGATGTGTGATCAAAATCTTACTGTCTTAGTTGATCAAAAAGAGTTTATGTGGAAGCTTGCTTGGTCACAACATCAACATGAAGATATATTCAGTGAAGTACCAAGCTAAAATGGAGAGGATATAAGGAATTGTAAATTAGCTTGGCCTTATTTATGTTGATTTATATAAGTCAACATATGTGAGAAAAAGCAATGATGAATCAATGCATATTCTAAATATAGGTAACTTGGTCACATGCATAGATGATATTCTTTATTAGGAAAGAATATTTTTGATCAAGTGGTTAGCAACCGAAGGGGAATCAACATCGAACCATAGTTGATCACAAGAACAAATATTGAAAGCATCTTGCCAACTTGTTAGGTTTCGGTGATTAATGACTACACAAGATTATTGTGGCAGAATCGCTCGAAATAACGCACCTTTGGAGTACTTGTCTTCCATTAGACACTAAGTATCCCAAAAGATAGTTATTCCAGTTAGTTCAGTCGAGCACACCCAATGAGAGAACTCGAAACAATCCACATTTACATCTAGAATCTAATAAGAGTAGAGCTTATAATACTTAATTCATTTTGTACAACAACAGGACTCAAAATGTATTTATTACAATACCAAGGTTCAAAGTGCATAAATAAAATGGTAGAAATAAACCTACGAAAACGATACAAGGAAATCCATCTGTGCCCACCAGCGGAATCCTCCGCAGAAAGTCAACTCCTCAAGCTGCACCTGCAACATGGTAAAATAAACCTTGAGTACACAATATACTCACAAGACTTATTCGAAGGGATATTTTCCTAACTTTCAAGGATCATGAAAGGCTTTATGGCTGGTGTGCTATTTATTTTATAGAAAGCATTACTAAGAGTTGAAAGCCCTAGTTTGGTTTTGAATAATTGATGAAATCCTAGTACTAACCTCTATACTAAGTGTATATAGACTTAATGAGGTTGGTACATGCTAAAATGTCCTAATATGGCTAGAGGGGGTGAATAGCCTATTTAAAAATTCTACAAACTCACTAGAGCAAGAGGTTAGTAAATAACAAAGCAAAGTTTTTTGCTCTAGCTCTAATGGGGTGTTTGCAAGCCACCTAAACAACAATTCTAGTTGATATGATCACTAGGCACACACACAAACTATGTCACTACAAGCTACACTAGTAAACTATGCTACACAAGGCAATACTAGCAACTAAACTAGTTACACTACTTTATGGTAAGTAAATGGAGAGGAAGAGATGTTTATACCGCCGTATAGGGGATGAACCAATCACCAATATATAAACAATCAAGCACCGAGAGAATGCCAATCAATCACAATAGAGACAACGATCACAATGGAGACACACAATTTTCTCCTAAGGTTCACATGCTTGCCAGCACGCTACATCCCAGTTATGTCGACCAACACTTGATGGTTCAGCGGCTAAGAGGTGTAGCATGAACCTCATCCTTACTAGGACACCGCAAGAACCTACCCACAAGTGAGGTAGCTCAATGACACGCTCAATCCACTAGAGTTGCCTTTGGCTCTCCGTCGGGTAGGCACAAAACCCCTCACAATCACCAGGAGATGGCCACGAACAATCACCAACTCATGCCAATGCTCCTCCGCTGCTCCAAGCTGTCTAGGTGGTATCAACCACCAAGAGTAACAAGAAAACCATGGCCAAATCGATTCCCAAGTGCCACTAGATGCAATCACTCAAGCTAATGCACTTGGAATCACTCCTAATCTCACAGAGATGATTAATCTACGAAGAAGATGAGTGGGAGGTATTTACTTAGGCTCACAAGGATGTCAAGTATGTTAGAATGCCAACAGAGTGAGCCCCAAGCTAGCCTACACGTATTTATTAGCCCCTCAATCAGATAGAGTCGTTGGCTCTTTTACTGGGCAACAGTCGAGGCCACCTGACGCATAGCCAGTGACCACCGGACGCTCAACCTGTGCGTCCGGTGCTTGGAACAGAGTCACGTGTCCACTACTTGAAACACGTGCGTCGATCTCCCATGGTCAAGAATGAACCACGGAACGCGCTCAAGTTAGCACCGGACGCGTCCGGTGAACATCGGTCACATGCGTAGAGAGGTCTGCAAACGCGTGGGGTCACCAGACCCACACCACCAGATGCGCTTCTAAGCGTCTCGTCCCTTACCCAGAGAGCTCTATAAACGCGCAAGGACACCGGACGCGCACCACCGGATGCACCCTGAGCGTCCGGTGCTCTCAGTCAGAGACACCTACAGAGGTCAGGTAGCACCAGACGCGTCAACATGGTTTAACCTGCATCCGGTGCATGGCGTCTGGTGCTTAACCCTAACAGGGCCAGGCACTGACAGCACACTAGACGCGTAGGCTCAGCATCCGGTGCCTACGGACAGAGCGTCCGGTGAGTGTTTTCAGAGAGAAACACTCCAGCGACTTCTCTAAACTTTTCACCGGTACAATAGAAAATATGCATTTCATTTTCTCAAACCTCTCTATACCCTTCAACCTCAACCTCCTTCTCAAAGTGTGCTACCACCAAGTGTACACCATGATGTGCAAGTGTGTTAGCATTTTCACAATCATTTTCTATTGGGAAGCACATTGGGCACATGTCAACTATTGGGAAGATCACTTGTCTCATGGTCATCCAAGAAACAAAATAGTGTTGCACTATCAACCGCTGAAGCGGAGTATATTGCGGTCGGTAGTTGTTGTGCACAAATCCTATGGATGAAGGCAACATTGAAGGATTTTGGAATAAACTTCAAGCAAGTGCCATTGCTATGTGACAATGAAAGTGTCGTGAAGCTCATTAGTCTACACACACTTAGTATGGGATGGAGGACGTGTTCTAGTGAGCCAATGATCAATGGAATGTGTGATTGAGCCTCGACGACTCACCACAGACCCTATCGAGGAGACTTCTTGGCCAGAGAGAGCATGCGAGGGGCTCATCGCGTGTGACCAAAGAGGGTGCCAGCGCTCCGGCAAGGGCACAACTACGTCACCAGGGGCTAGAAGGTAGTAGAGCACGAGCTATGGCACATATGGGATAGAGGACGTTAAAGCAAGGCTACTGGCGTGGCCAATTTGAAAGAGGTGGGTGCATGAGTGAGTGATGCCTTAATGGCACAGCGGGAGATCCACCCCAAAATTGGAGCTTGCCACTGCACGAATCAAGGCGGAGTGGGGGCGTGCCGCGTGCGACTGGTGATGAGGAGACAACACTATAGACATGTTGGCTCGGGATGAATGACTTCTCCACGGTCAGGCAATGAATGGCGTCGTGACAGAGGAAAAGGCCGAGCATGAGGTGGAACGCGACACGACACTGCCTCGGCGCGGTGCGAGTTATGACGAGGTTGGTGCTTGGCAAGGGCAGTGCCATGCGTGGGTCAACCGGGCACGTGGCCATGTGCTGAGATAGCGGGTGCCCATGTGCTTGCTCAGCAGTGACAGCGGCCACATAGGGACATGACATGATGCAGTCGCAGGGAGCAGCCGCGACGTGTGCGCACACGACATGGCGGTAGCGTGAGCAGGTAGCTAGCACGCACCATAGAGGAGCAGGGGGTAGTAGCGCGGAAGTAGGGAGTGCACGTGGGCGTGAGCAGAGACGCGACACCGAATGTGCACGCGCGGTGACCGCGCAGAGGAAACTGCCAGCTGAGAAAGAGTGGTCGTGCACGGTTTTTAAAGCACTCACACCGGCTAGCCAAGCAACCCCATTGCTCAACCAACTGCACTACGCGCAAGAGGACACTTTACACTTCTCAAAGGACTCAAGGAACCATACTTGTATTAAGCTAGATTTTTCTAGAATTAAATTAGGAACTTTAGTTTGTCTACACAGAGACACCACTTAAACCACAAGGTGCAACGCTTCCCACAAAGATTTGTACTAAAAACTTTATTAAGGTGCTTTCACATGTTCTATAGCATTTTTGTTTGCGAAAATTACAAGTTCAACCCTATGCAAATTAAGCGAGACAAAGATGGATTTTAGTTTCTGATTTCTTTAAGTATTTCTTTCTTTACGATTTCACACATGCATTCACCACCATAAACATGATGCTTATGACGTGGTTTTTAGTGGTTGATTACGCGGTAACACCAAACAATTATTGTGACTAAAGTGTGTTTTGCAGAGATATTATAAGTTAGGTCACGATAACAATGATGGCAATCAATGGTTTTTTCATGCCCTTATCAAAGGAATTCATTTTGAATTTCAAACAATGGATAAAAATTGAGGACAAATTATTCTAAGTGTCATTTGGAGTTGGGAGACACTTAGTGTAGTTTGTGATTTTGTTTTTTCTTTGGCTATACTATCAGGGGTTTGAACTAGTAGCTTGACCTAAGTCTAATGGTTTAGATGTGGTGCACACTTGTCAAACTTAGCACTAGGTAGACTAGTAGAATTTTTCACTTCTATGACAAATTGTCTTTATCAAAGGACCTATATTTGTCATGACTTTAATTCTATGACAAATTTATGACGAAAAAGCGGTCGTAGCAAAAGCCCTGTCACTCATTCAATTCTATGACGAATTTGGATAATTGTCATAGAATTGGTTTCTTCTATGTCAAAAACAGATCGTCATGGAACTACTTTTGGCATGTGTGGCATGGGACTGCCAAACTAGTGGTTTCTTCTGTTGGAGATGCTTTCTACATGTACCTGCTATAGCCGGTTTCATTGGAGATGGTTCACGTATATTGTTGGCAAATCTTAGCAGCACCGCTAGAATAGCGATGTCACCAGAGATGCCAGGTGTGTGGTAATTCTAGACTAGTGGATAATTCCGCAAGCACACAGAATGTACCGATGTAGCATTTCACCTAGGAGTATTCCAAGGTATCGTAATTTATATTTTCCCAAGGGAAAGCAAGCTAGGATGTGTAATAAGAGAGAGGAGATATCCTCGTGTTTACTATGGCCTAGGACCAATTAGTGGACTACGGGGTAAATAATAGATAGGATAAATGATAATCAAAGTAAAGCTTAAATCCTAATCTAAGGTAACTAGTAGTGATAGCTAGGTGGGAGGACAACGAGTGAGTATAGGGCTCCTATGATGCTAACTTTACTCTGATGGACTCGATCCTAATAGATAGATTAGATAGATAAACTGACCCTTACTACTTGTGTGAGGGGAGGAAACGAAAGAGAAGGAGACTGAACCCTGCTCAAGCGAGACTAAACTTATGTATGCCCTGCACTTAGAAAGTAGCCTCGATGTGGTGGGAATCCTAATGTCAAGCCCGAACTATCACTTCAGGCCAGTGCGCCCATAGACCTTCCGTAAAGACTAGTGGCTACCAACGATAAGACTAAGTATGAACACCATGTTCACACTTACTCTTACCACTCTCACTAACGATCAAATTAGCTCGAGCTCCTAGATTAACTTAGGACACTGATCTACACACAAGGAGTGGTTCCAGGGACCAATCCACTATAACAACTATGCTACTAAGACTTAGCACACTACAAGACTATAAAGAGACTTGCACAAAGTAGTACTGAAAGTAATACTAAGCAAAGTAAAGAAAAACTAATATATTAAAGTAAAGTACTAAATGAAAGATACAAGAACAATATCAGACTCTTCAGAAGGCAACTCCGGAGACCCCGAGCTTGCTCGACTCAACTCTAACTCCCACTACTAGACTAACAACTACTTGATCTCTCAAGCTTATGAGTATGAAGATACAAGAAGAGATGATTTACAAGTGAGGATCCAACAACTATTTATAGAGAGAGGTGGAGTAGGGGCTACTCCAGCACCACGTCAGTGATCCGCGTGATGTTGCTTGATAGCCCTTGGATCCAACCGACCTTGGAACCGCCTCAAATCTAATGACTAGCATCATTTTAGCATGTGGGAAATGTGGGGAAGTCGGTGGGAGCAAACCGACCTCGGCTAGCCACCAGGGAGGATCGGCCGATCCCCCTATGACAGGTGGGGCCAGCCTAGGTCGGTTGGCTGGTGTCCCCACTTGTCATAGAGTCTGGTTCTCCATCTTGTTGTACTTTGTCATGCCGGTTCTTCTGACATGTGGACCCATGAATCTGTGTGCTCTTGATTTCAACTGTTGAGAGAAAGCACACTCTGATTCGAAGGCTGAGAATTGCTTCTAGGAGGTTACCTTGGATCATGCCTATATGACACCTTAAGGAGGTGGCACAGGGGGATCGGCCGATCCCCCATGTGGGCCCATCTTGGTTACTTTTTGTGCCATTTCACGCTACCTACAAATCACAAGCTAAGAGTACAAGTGGAACTAGTTATTGATAAAATGCGTTCATGAATGTTTAATCTTCCTTGAAACCGAGGCCTGTTGATGGTGTTTTGGATGTGCATTTTGATGCTATAATTACCGTCAACATATATGTCACCTTGTTATTGGACAATGTGATCATCTCTAGTTTCTGCATGTTTTAGGTTCTTAATGGACCACATGTCAGAACCCCACTATTCTACATGTTAGTTTTCTACTGGTACATGTGTCGTATTGCAGTAGGGGTCATGTATCCTTTCTTCAATGGGCCATGTGTCATATTTTTATTGGCTCATGTGGCTGTTTCTTATTAAACCATATGTCACGATGGTGTTCATCCATAATTCAACTTTTTTATTCAGCCACCGGCTTCACTATTTTCTCCCATATGTCGAGTTTTAAATTGCACACATATTGTACCCTGATTGATTCATGTGTCGTGGTCGCATTTTTATTTGATCACGTGGCCTATTCTGGTTCTACCACGTATATACAATAAATTCGTCATAGAAGTAGTTCGAGATCATCACTACTACACAGACTGACTACATTGCTACTTAGCCCTAATAATAAAATAACAACAATTTATATTTCACAAGTCAGCAGCAAACCACTGACAGATTATCACCATATTTGAAAGGTCCTATGGCTAGATGGAGATGAATAGCCTATTTAAAATTACTACAAAGTACTAGAGCAAAGGATTAGTATAACAAATGGTGTAGAGCAATTTTGCTCTAGCACTACAAGGATTGTAAACCATCCATCTAACAATTATAGTTGCTATGATCTCTAGACAAATAAAGGCTAAGTCACTACATGCTCTCACAACTAGCTACACTAAAGAGCTCAACTAGATGGAGTTATACTAGCACAAGCAAGACAAGTTCTCAAGACTTACATTAAAGAGCTTGTTATTACTAGTTTACAAGAAAGTAAAAGAGAGAGTAGAATATTTATACCATCGTGTAGAGAAATGAACCAATCCCTATATATATATCATCGGAAGAATACAAATTGCAATTGATACAAGATTTTTCTCTTGAGGTTCACGTGTTTGCTGGCACACTAGTCCCTATTATATCAACCAACACTTGGTGGTTCGATGACTAGTAGGTGTTTCACAAATCTAGCTTAACAAATAGGCACCATAAGAACCTACCCACAAGTGAAAAAGCATAATGACATAAGCAATCTACTAGAGCACCTTTTGTGATCTCCCACGGGGAAAAGGTAAAGAACTCCTCACAAATATATCCTTGATTGGGGGCAAACAATCACCAAATCCCCTCACCAGTCAACTCAAATCACCAACCATATAGATGACGACAATCACCAAGAGCAAGAGGAAATTCACAATCACAAGAATCATCTAGTGCATACATACTAGGGTTTCCTCAATCCTCTCTGAGAATAGGCCACGAGCTAGGAAAGGGAGAGGAGAGGGAGGAGAACCACTTGAAGCTCTCAGATCAAACACTAGAGTTTGATCTCTCACTGGATTGAAACATAAATCATTGGGAGTAAGAGAAAAGGAAGAGAGAGCTTTTTCTATGTTCTTGGTTCACTGGATGCAAATATAGGAATGGGAAACAGAAAGAGAGAGCAGGAAGGGGGAAGGGCTGGCCTTAACCTCTGTTGGCCAGACACTCCCAAACAGGTAGAAAAACAATGGCCATGAGCCAGGCACTCCTACAGCTCTCAGGTGTGTGTGCCTCCCTTGGCTAAATAGGAGCACATCTCTTTCTAATAATTCAAACATACGCCGCATGAACAATAAATAGGAGCACATCTCTTTCTTTCATATACATGTGCAAATGAAATGAAGGGGCATGAAGCTTCCTGATGCCACACTCTCTTCAATAAATAACTATAGGTCCCGTAGAAATAAATAAGCACCAACACTTCATTTTGTTGGTCCAGCACGCGAGCATGCAACTCCAACTAAGTAGCAACTAGTTCCAACCCTATTTCAGCTGCTTGCAACTTGAGAAAATTTAGCATCAAAGCCTTTTCAAGTTGCTAACTTCACCAAAATAATCCAAAGTAAAATGGACACTTAAGTTAGCTTTTCACAAATATTTTTTATAGGTTTTCTCATGCATCTCACCATGTTACTAAGCGCTAGGTATATGCAAAAGTGACTCACACCTAGTGGCACTAGATAACCATTGCAATTAAAAAATTCTCCTCTTTATAGTACAGTTATCTATCCTAAACCCACTCACACCCTCTATGGTGTCTTGAGTGGCAAAATAAAATGGCCCTATTAAATGTACCTTTGCCTTGAGCCCATTTTGTTTTTGTTTTTCTTATTTTCCAAGTTGGAGCACTTAAATATCATCTTTTGGTCACTTCCATCACCATGAGTCCATGACTATCATCTAGCTCCATCACTTGGTCTGTACCAACCTAGCTTTGCATTTCACTTATGACAAAAGTTAATACACTTAGATTTTATCAGTTATCCAAAACCAAACTAGGGTTTTCAATCTTCCCCTTTTGATAATTGATGACCTTTTTCACAAATATATCCAATGATGCTTGCCCAAGCATTTTACCATGTGTAAAGGATATGGACAAGTTTTATAAACCCGAATTGGTAGCATTGCCTCCCCTATATATGTGCTAAGAGTTTGGATTTGAAAGCTTATACATATGCATGGGTAAAAAGTGTGGGAGAGTAATGACTACCAAATGATGCAAAGATATATAAAATGGACCTTTGAAGTGTGATACCAATCAGAGTTGTCATTTGAACATCATCCTTAGCACGGTGGTTAGTTAGATAGCTCTTGTAATCATAAACACTAGATACCTCGTGAAATCAATATTATAAGTAAGGCTCTAGTACCACTTGAGAAACATGCAAGACACATCTAACTATCATTCCATACATGCTAGTTTTTTATTTCATCAATCAATCCTACAACTAGCATACACCACACAAGCATGGATATAATGCAACATACAAGTTTATAAGTTTGCCCCCCCTACTTGTGTGCTTCCAAATTTTAATGATCCCCTTCATTTGTCAATCCTATTAATCTTTATGAATTTCTCTCTCCCTTTTATCATTAAGTACCATAAAAAGTGAGCTCGAATTTAAGATAGGTTGCTGTGAAACATGCTATGTGAGGATAATTTTTTCAAATTTGGTTCAATCTAGATCATTTGTCAAAGATATTTAACTCGGTTTGATCCAATGACAAGCTTTTTCACACCTCATTTCAAGGGTTATCTTGATAATGTTGAGTTAAACATTTATAGCTCATTTTCTAGATCAAACACTAGAATTGTAAGCCCATAAACATGTCATATGCTACCACTAGACCATTTTAAACATAGAAGCAATAGTGGTAGGGTTTTTAAATTTTTTGCCACCCTTAAGTGTGCTAACCCTGTGTGTGTCAATGACACGTGGGACCATATGAGTCACTGACATGTGGGCCAGGAATGGCAAATCTGTAAGAACCCACCCATAACGATGGCATGTGGTGGCAAATAATTAAAAGTCCCATGGTAGTACCATACAAGCATCAATTTTTTGATTTTTATAAATAAGCCTAAGACATGTGAGGAATGCCTAGATGCACTAACCAAGTCCTTAACAACATATGTATGTCATGCCAAGCAATTTTACCTTGCTTTACTCAAAGGAGAGGCATGTCATATGATGAAGATGCATCAGCACATATTTGACAAGTCAAGTATGTTCAATTTATTTCTTAGCTTGCAAAACCTCTTTTCATCAAGTGGCTTCGTGAAAACATCGGCAAGTTGATTTTGGGTACCCAACTCTCAATACAAATGTCTCCTTTTTGTTGGTGATCTATTACGAAATGATGATGGACATATATACGCTTTGTTCTTGAATGTTGAACCGGGTTGTTAGTGAGCTTCCACATCAAACAAGCCTTTTCAACTTGCTAACTTCATCAAATAATCCAAAGTAAATTGGACACTTAAGTTAGCTTTTCACAAATACTTTTAATAGTCTTTCTCATGCATCTCACCATGTTACTAAGCGCTAGGTATATACAAAAGAGACTCACACTTAGTGGCACTAGATAACCATTCCAATTAAAATTTTCTCCTTTTTATAGTACATTTATCTATCCTAAACCTACTCACACTCTCTATGGTGTCTTGAGTGGCAAAACAAAACAGCCTTATTAAATATACCTTTGCCTTGAGCTCGTTTTGTTTTTCTCTTTTTTTCAAGTTGGAATACTTGAATATCATCTTTTGGTCACTTTCATCACCATGACCATCACCTAGCTCTATCACTTGGTGTGTACCAACCTAGCTTTGTATTTCACTCATGACAAAGGCTAATACACTTAGGTTTCATCAATTATCCAAAACCAAACTTGGATTTTTACCTAGGATGGGCCTTGCTCTAGTGGACGTAGAGGACCTTACAAACAATATTAGCACTAGCAATTGGTTGTTGTCCATTAGCAACACATTCTGCTTGTATAGTTTCCATCTTTTCCTGCGAAATTGAATTAGTAAAACATTAGGTTACAGATAGTGTAAGAGGACTTCAATTGAAAACCCAAGAGATTTATTCATAACAAGTAATATATGGATCTTCCTCAACCTACTGCAGATAGAGATTACATAAGCTTTAGAAGATTTTAGTATATTTTCATAACACTGCAACCTTCTTTTATGGCAATGGTTTCAATTGATGTCAAGGAAAGTAAAAGAAGGTATTTACGATTGCTGCTCTTGCAGTAACATCTTCATCGGACGGACTATTTTCTTCTTCACGTTCCGCTGAATTCCTATTCTTCTCCTTCTATTTACATTGCACATGAGTTTCGATTTATATTTATACAAAGGCAATAGTAACAATAAAACACAACCATTAATTATATTTTTTTTACAGTTGGACAACATAGGAGCGAGATCCTATAGCCTATACAGTACTTCACTTTTGCACGGTTTCGAGGCGGATAATTTTCTTCTTCACGTTTGTTGCATTCCTATTCTTCTCCTTCTATTTACATTGCACATGAGTTTTGGTTTATATTTATACAAAGGCAATAGTAACAATAAAACACAACCACCACTTATAATTTTTTAATGTTGGGCAACATAGGAGCGAGATCCTATAGCCTGTACAATACTTCACTTTTGCACGGTTTCGCCTGTTCTTCTCAGATGTTTCCTATATCTTCATTTGTGTTAGACTACAACACAAATAGAACATAGCAAGACTAGATAGAAAATCGATAGGCTCACAGACCTTGTTCTTATCACTAGACCAAATCTTGACAAGTTCGCGCCACTATACATCGTCTATGCCCTTGAAGTATTTTTTTCTTCAACCTGTGGCATTGCTACCATACCATAGTCTTCACTACATCCTAGCAAGCTTTTTCTATCGGTGAGTCAGCAGATCAACCCATAGTCTTCTCTGCTCCCAACGCTCGCAATTGACACTACTCTCGCCCTACTCCTCAACAACGTCAATTTCTCCCCGGGTGTTAATGTCGCAACAAGGTGTGTCGTGCTGCGTCCGAGGGCTACTTGCAACATGCTGGCGGTGAATGAGTTTGGCGTGAGCAACCTAAGGGCGATGGCGTTCTCGTTGTTGGTGGCGACGTCGTTGTAGGCTAGTCTTAACATATCTCGTGAGAGAACGAGATGCAATGGTGGCCGGTTTCAATGTTGTTGTCAAGCTCAATCTGCTTGGCGGCGCCCCTTCTCGCAAGTGGCGGGTGTCCTTTTCCCTCTCCTATGCCTCCGCCACCGTTGGCCTTACACGACCGTGGTGTCATCGCGGGCGCCACATTTAACTATGCAGACAAATAAATAGGATTCCTACCTAGGAGTTGTTTAGTTGGTGAAAATTTTTAGTTTTGTCTATTGTAGCACTTTCATTTATATTTGATAATTACTCCCTCCGTCCTAAAATAAGTGTCGTTTTCGTTTCCCGAGAAATAACTTTAACTAAATATATAGTAAAAAATATTAGTATTTATAATACATAATTAGTATCATTGGAAAGATCTTTAAGTCTAGTTTTTTAACAAATTTATTTAGAGATATAAATATTGCATATATTTTCTACAAATCGAGTCAAACTGGTGGCACAAAAACCTAAAACGACACTCTTTTTGGGACGGAGGGAGTATTGTCTAATCATGAGCTAACTAGGCTTAAAAAATTCGTGTCACAAATTACATACAAACTATATAATTAGTTATTTTTAATCTATATTTAATGTTCTATGTATGTGCCGATGTGAAGAATCTTGAAAACTTTTAAAAAAAATTGGGGGAACTAAACAGCCCCGTAGCCTAACTCTACGAGAAATAGAAACACACACAGCAAGTTGCACCTGCTAGGAATGCTGCAAATCGGCAAACCGCCCGCTAGATCTCGCTCAAAGGGTCCGCTCCTGTTGCATTTTGCATCCGACAGTTACGATTACGAGACTCGGCATCGGGCACGCCAGTAGGAGCGAGACCGCGGCCGGGGGTCGCGCCCCAGCCCCCGCCTGGTCACCTCGCGTAAACGAGAAAACGGGCGAAGGAAGAAGAGGCCCCCCGGGAGAGCGCAGCGAGCGGCGGGCGGCAGCCAGCCAGCGAGTCGAGCCGAGCAGCCGCCGCACGCGGCCACGCGCATCGGCACCAACCCAAAGTTACACGACACAGGGGCAGGGGCACCCTGCTCTTCCCCTGCCTCTGCCTCTGCCTCTGCCTCGCCCTCGCGTTCGCGTTCGCGTTCGCCTCGCCTAGTCTCCTTTCTTTTCCTCTCGCTCTCCGCCTCCATCAGCTCGAGCCGCTTCCTTCCACCCACCACCTGACCTCCCTTCCTCCTCCTCCTCGTTCCCTCCCGGAAGGAACGCCGCGCGCAGAGCCGAGCCAGCGTCCGGAATGCCCGCGCAGAAGCGCCCGCTCCCGTCGTCCGTCTCGCCAGGCCCCGACGCCCACGTCGAGGAAGCTCCTGGCGCCGACGCGGACGGCTGCGGCGGGGGCGACCGGCGGTCGCCGAAGCTGACGCTGAACGGAGTGGAGGAGCGGGACGGCGGGCCGCGGCAGGCCAAGGACCGGCGCCACGGTACGACTGGGCTTTCGACGACGCGCGGCCCGCCGACTCGGGTCATCGTCTCGCGATGCGCGTACGCATCGCGCGGTGCTGCCTCTGTATGGGTGTAGCTGAGAGCGTGCTTGTCTGATGGGCTTGGCAGATTCCGACGCTGACGACGAGGAGGAGGAAGGAGACCGCGAAGGCGGCGGCGGCGGGAGCGGGAGCGGGAGCGGGAGCGGAGGCGACGACGACTGCGACAGCCAGTCGTCGCAGAGCGACGGCGTGATGGACGAGTAAGTAAACCATGGGCCGCCCCCCTTCCCTCCCGTCTCCTCCGCTCTTCCCCGTCTCCTCCGCCGTCGCCTGCTCTGCCGCCCGTAGCGATTTGGCGGTGTCCTGTCGTCACGTCCCCGTGCGCCAGCTCCCGTTCGGCCGGGAGATGTCAGAGGCCGCCGGCGGGAGGTGTCCAGTCCACCCGCCAGCCCTGGCGGCGGCCGCTTTCGTCGTGGTGACGTCGGCTCGAGCGCTCCCTTCGCCCCCGAGGCGTGGGATCTTCGTAGTGTTGTGGACCCGCGAGCCAGCTCGGGTTCGTCGTGGCGGACTGGCGGCGGTGGCGGCCCGCCACCCTGAGTTGTTCTTGTTTGGTCGAGCCGGCTGTGCTGGCGGTGTCCGCTTCGTTCCGCGCGGCGGCGGAATCGCTCCCATCACCGCCAGGGCCTGGGATCTTTCCGTAACATGCATGCTTTCGTCATGTCGCACGGTTCCGGGGGCGCCGTGCTCGTGACGGCAAATGCCGGCGGGCGCATCCGGGGTGGATCGTCACTTGCCCAAGCTGTTCTGCCGGAGCCGCCAGCCACAGGCCCACAGCTGAATCGGCGCTCTTGTTCATCGTGGTTCAGCTGCCCACTGGAACAGTTGGCTATTTTTCTTGCTCCTGAATCGTGTACGTCTACGGCGAACTCTTTCCTGTGTCCGGTTTGTCTCTGCTAGCCTGACCTCCAGGATCGCAATGGTCTTGGCGTCTCTTGGCATGCGTAGGCGACCCTGTGAGCCTCCTTGTGCACCCGTATTCTTTGTATCGAATGGGGCTACTGTTCTCTTAACATTAACATCTGGTTCTGGAGTGACATTCGAGGTCCTTCATCCATGTAATATCTTCTTGGGGGTGGGGGTGCAGCGTGCAGGGTATCTGTTCTTCGTGTTTCCAGTTGTTCGTGGCAAGAGTTTGATTATTTCAGTCATGAAGTGTGCTGTCAAGCTCCGAGTATCTGGTATCTTGTTCTACTGTTGCTATCCTGATTCCTGATCACCCATGACTGCGATAGTGCTTACCCTGTTTAGTACCTAACTCAGTTTAGTGCAGAAACTTTTCTTGCTCTCCTGATATATAGCATATGACCTCTCCATCAGCTCTTTTGATGTCTTCCCTTGGTGCCAAATTTTATAATGTTAACTGTACCTGATTTCTTACATCTTTACTTATTATTTTTCGCATTGTATGGTTTATACCCTGCATTCCTGTGTCCTGCATTTGGTACTTGATTACTTGTTAGAAGGTGCAAATCAGCTCCTCAATTGCTGTGAGATCAGTACAGTTTAGTCACTAACGAATATCTTTTGTTATATATTATTCAGTCTGGATAATTTTGTAGCATATTTCTGGTAGACATCCTATTATTGTGGGTGGCTTCTGGATACTATAGGTTCATTGAGTCACCAATACATACTAGAATGCGTTTTCTTCTCTTCTGCTTGTGAATTTGAGTTGGAAAGCTTAAGAGTCCTCTCTGGAGTTCAATTACTACTTAAGTGTTAATAGTATCAGTTTCCTGCACACACACACACAAAAAAAAAAACAGAGGAAGGGCTAATAATTTCAAGCTCTTACCTTCCTGTTCTGTCCTCCTCTTATGCCATTGTGAACATCACCTTCTTCATGTCCTAGCTGTGTAATGATCTTGCGGTGGACTTTGTGTTCCATAGATTGTGGATACATGATTGATGTAAAAATGGATATTAAGAGATTTGTCCTCGCTACGGTCAAAATTTGTACTGGTACCTTAATGTTTTTTTAATACAGGTTTACACTTGTGAAGTTAGTGGATGTTCGGAAGGAAGTGCAGTGCCCTATATGCCTAGGTAACCACATGCTCTGTCAACTTGCTTTTCATTTTCAGAGTTCCTCTTTACTTTGGACGGGTTCTCTTCTGAATTCTGATAACTTCACTTTCAATTGTAGTTAGATGTTACTGTTATCTAGATGTCAGGTTATTATTAGTATTTGCTACAAGATATTAACTAGCAAATTCCATAGAATACATGTGTGAAAGTACATGAGTTGTCGTTATCTTCCAAAAAAAGGAGATGTACGTGGATTATGCTTTTTTTTCCTTTTAACTTTCAGAAAAGCCTGAAAGTCAAGCTCATCACATTTGTAATCTTTTTCTTTATGTGCTCTTAGGCCTAGCTGGTTTACATTAGAAGCTAGGTTCTGTAAGCTTTTCATTTGTGAAATTGTAAGTAGCATTATGTGCAAAATGTGGGTGCCTGACCATCTGTCCCTGTTATTATGATCCTATTTTGCAGGAATTATTCGGAAGACAAGGACAGTCATGGAGTGTTTGCACCGGTTTTGTAGGGACTGCATAGATAAATCAATGCGGCTTGGGTATGGTGCCATATGTTATTTGTCTAATATGCCTTGTGCCAGTGCCATTTCTTAAAAAATGGAGTCCTAACCTGGTTACAGTGTCAAACCTTGAAAATACACTTTCATTCCATTATTATTTAAGTTCCGCTATCTGTTTTCAGAAATAATGAATGCCCAGCATGCCGCACTCATTGTGCAAGTAGACGTTCCTTGAGGGATGATCCTAACTACGATGCTTTAATTCTAGCTTTATATCCAGACATTGATAAGTATGAGGAAGAGGTGATGTATAAGTTCTTCAGAAATCATGCTTTGCATTCTTTCTTTGGTTAGTTTTCATCTTAGGTCTGCTGCAGTGCCTCTAATTTGCTTGATACTACAGGAACTTGCATTCAGTGAAGAGGAAAGGACCCGTAACAAAAGGGTAGGTCTATCTGTCTGTAAATCAGCAATTTGTTTGAGGCTGGAGGACATGATTTCCCTTTTCTATTTTGTATTTTTGCTTTTATTTGTATTGACATTGGTTTCGTTCTCATGTAAGATTCAAGAATCCATTGCTGAGACATTTCGGAGACAAACTGAAGCACTTGTGAAGAAGCGCTCCACTGTAAAAGGAACAGATGCAGCTTCTACAAGGAAGACTCGACGGAATATGCGACCAAGGAGGAGAGGGCGAATTAGTTCTCCTGATATTGCCCCAACTGATTTTGATGATGAGGATAGAGAAGAAAATGGTGATGTTGGAAGCAAGGACTCATCTTCTGTTGATGATCACTCCCCAGATGTAAGGCCAAAAAGAGCTCGGAGGTGGCCCATGCCACGTCGTTCCCCTGCTAAGACCATTGGCAATACCGACAATAGCATTGAGGATAATGATGACTCAGGAGGTGCTAGAGACTTTGTGACTGCTTCTCCACTGCGTGGAGAGATGCTTGCATGGGGGAAAAATGGCACTCGCAGCCAAACCCGACATGGCAACACCAGTGGCTCCAGTGGAAGGATGGGCAAGGGTGGCCGTGTTGCCAAGTTAGTGGATCAACTCCGTAATGCTGATGACTTTGATAGTAAGGTAAAAGGAAAGTACATTACATGCACCGGTTTCTAATTTGCTGTTGTGGTTTCTTAATTATACTTCAGAATGTTCATAATACTAACGTGCTGATGAATACGTTTGTTAGAAAGGCTAGCTGAGGTAGCAGAGCTTGTACAGAAGTCCATGAATCATCAATTTGGTTTCCTAATATTTTCTTTTTTTGTTGCAGTTGAACCTGTATCTTGTCCTGCTTCCACTTGATGGGCAAAGTGTGCCTAAACTGGAAAAGCCCTACCTCAGTTGCCTGCCAACACTATCTGTTCAGCATCTCTGCCAGGTTGGTTCCATAAACTTGTTGTTGGCCTTGAGGAATTTAGTTTATCAGATGAATAAACAAAGGCTGTGCTCCTGCATCTTTCCAGTTTGTTGCTCTTCAGTTGTCTCGGCAACCCAAAGAAGTCGAGATATATATCAGGAAAAACATGGATGCATGCTTGTCAGCCAATGACAGTAGTAAACACGAGACAAAGCCAGATCAGTCTAATGGTTTAGAGAGATTGTGGGAAGAGAAGTCTCTTTTGGATCTCTACCCTTCCCTCGCCACCCGTCAAGGAGATCTGGTATTCTCAATCTCCAAATGACTGCCCAACCATTCCTATTTATTTCATCGTTTCTTCTTTTCTAAATCTTCTGCATTGTTTTCCTATCTACCCCAGGAATTGTTGTATTCTCTGAAAGCACAAGGACAGGGGTAGATCAAATATGTGGAACCAGTTTTTCCTTCACTACCAACTCGATCAGTCGGATCAACACCGCGGTCTGCAAGGATCTTCAACCGGTGGAAGCTTGTACATAAGGCATTCGATATATAAAAAGGTCTGAAAGTAGCTTACTTTTACTTGTTTTAAATTTGCTCTGATATCTTGTGAGGTATACGGTATAACAAGTTCGTTAGTAAAAATGTATGGAGTTGAGCAGCGGCAAACCAGCAATCTGAAACAGGCTGAGCAAAGCTATGTCTAGTTCTGTAGTCAGTATTAATTGTGTACCATTTGAACTGATGCAAGTAACTGAACAACTCATCTGTCCCAAGACCAAGATGATCTGTGGCTTGCTGTCGTCACCTTGTGTGCTGCGTTCGCGTAATCCATGTTGTCACGGCACGTGTCCGCGGATTAGAATATCTGATGAATCAGTTGTTACGACAGTAATGATAAGCTACTCGTAATAATATCTGCAGAGCTTCTGTAGGGACAGCAATGGAATTATTATTTTTTGTAGTACAATAAAGTTCACCGGTCGTTGCTGACCTGTGCGAAGCTGACAGGTCACGTTGCTCGCGCAGTCCACTAGCTTTTCCTCCGGTGTTACTGGCTTGCAGCGCGCATTTTCGTATCGGAATAAGCAGGCTAGGGTCTTGTTTAGTTTTTTTTTTAAATAGACATGGTAGCGATTTTTTATTTTTATCTATATTTAATGCTCATGCTTATACATGCGTCTCAAAAAATTGATGTGACCAGGAATTCAAAAAATTTTGCATTTTTTTTAAGTAAACAAGGCCGCTAGGACGCCCGAGTTCAAACTGTCCGGTGGGGCCAGTACGGCACAGGCCACGACGGCTCGAGACAGCCAACTTCTAGCTCGATCAGTGGCTGGAGTCTGGTTTGTGAGAGCTAAAGGTCAACGTGGCAGAATGATTCGATGTACTGCTCATAACGAAATACTCCTTCCAAATTGGAAATCGTTTTAATTGTTTTATGTCAAATGTGTTCAATTTTAGTTAAATTTAAATATAAATATATTAAAGTCTGTAATGTCAAATAAAATATACTGTATCAAAATATATTTCATGCTTTATCTAATATAAATCTTTTTTATGCTATAGATGTCTGTATACCTTTATATAAACTTAGTTAAAGCTAGAGAAGTTTGACTAAAGACAAACTCAAACGCCTTGCAATTTAGATTGAATGGAGTAGTACTTCATAAATTTTCCTTAAGTTCTAAAAAGATATAGAGGATCAAACTCTGGATCAATGAGTAGCACAAAGTAGACTTTTGGAATATGACTAAGGTACTAACACAAAACTAACATAAAAGTTCTCAAATTTATCTAATAAGGTATTAAATAATTTGTAAGAGAATTTTGATAGTGGTTTTGGCCTCGGCAAAAAATATACAGCCACGGGAGGAATAAAAAACAAAGAGGAGGGAAGGAAACAACAACAGCTTTAAACTAAAGAAATGGTTCACAATATCTATACAAAGTTTGTAACTATGAATACAATGCGATTGCATAGAGCGATGACAATTACAGTCAAGAAAGAAACCAACCTAAAGTATTTGACAAAAAATATTCTAAATAAATATCCAAATGTACAATAAAAATAATGTAGCTATCTGCACTATTTGCACAGACCATTTTGTAAGTTCTCTAGAATGGCATGTTTTCTTGAGATAGAGGTGATCTATAGTAAACACTCAAGACTTTTACTTGAACAAATGGTTCTTCTTTGGAAATAAACAAGGTCAATTTGTACCCTCACAAAAAGGCGTATTTTTAGGTTATCATAACAACTTTGAGTTCAGTTTGGCTCCTACTTCATAGAAGGCCGGAAAACCATTATGTCAGTGCATCAAACAAATCTCAACTATAATCATTTTATTTTACATTTTTTATTTTTTAAATATCTTGATGCATGTTAAAATCTCAAAGTTTAGGAACTACGATAAACTATTCTTAATTGATATTTTTCAAAATAATTCACTAAAAATATTTTTAGTTCTAACAGCCAGCCTGTATGAGTATGACGCGACCAAATCATGCATGCCACATTGTAGATCCAACATGATCATTCTTGTCGCACTATTTCTTTTGGCGTGGCAAAGTAGTTTTGTCATTCTACTCCGCTGCATGACAACGAGGATACCTAGCCAAAACTCGTTTCAACGACCTTTTCTATCCATAACAAATAATTTATTAGAATTTGATTTCACTAAACAAAACACATATGTTTTATGTGGTGTAAACAACCCATTTTTAGTCACCTGCGATTTGAAATGTATAATTTCAAAGTAGGTCATTTGCTATTGTTTTGTTAAAATTTCTAAGTGGGAGAAATAATTTCACTTGTTCACTTTCTTCGCTCTCGTTTAATTAGTCAATGAGCCCTCCAAACCTTACTACAACATGATATGTGATGTAGCTATTCCATTTTAACTGTAATCACACTACATCTTTGTAAAACTTTTAGCATGATTAAGTCGTTCTTTATTTAATTTACTGGTTTAAAAAGTAAAAAATTTTAACCCTTAGAAACTAAAATGAACCATTGTCATAATAACATATGACCTACTTTGAAATTAGATATTTTAAAATATATGGCATTTAGCTTGTACATGCCACTAAAGGCCCGTTTGATATGGATTTGGACGGCTCTGGCTCCAGCCTACAAAAACACTGTAGTGCATTGTGTAAACACTATTGCATGTCTCACTGATACAATGGAGCAGCAGGAGCCAAAAATTTTAGCTTTGCCGACTCCCACTTATTGTTTAGTTACAAAATTTTTGGCAAAATAGGCACTGTAGCAATTTCGTTTGTATTTGACAAATATTTTCTAATCATGGACTAACTAGGCTCAAAAGATTCGTCTCGCAAATTACAGGCAAACTGTGTAATTAGTTATTTATTTTATCTATATTTAATGTTCCATACATGTGCCGCAAGATTTGATGTGACGGAGAATCTGAAAAATTTTGCAAAATTTTTTGGAACTAAACAAGGCCTTAGCGTGTGAGAGGGAGAGGAAAGAGAGAATTTTAGCTCCAATGAACAGTGTGCTGCAATATTTTCAGGCCAAGCCAGAGCCGCTCGGATCCATACCAAACGGGCTCTAAAATGAACAGTGTATTGTACACACGTCAAGTTTTGTATAATTTCGATTTCGAGTAAGGAAATTGTTTCTTCTAACACTTGTAACGCTGTAACCAACAATAGCAAATGGTGAACATATACGTTGAATTATGTGAGATCAAATCGAAATAAGGCCTTGTTTAGTTCCTAGAAAATTTTGCAAAATTTTTCACATTTTCCGTCACATCGAATCTTTAAACACATGCATGAAGTATTAAATATAAACGAAAATAAAAACTAATTACACAGTTTTGTCGGAATTGACAAGATGAATCTTTTGAGCCTAGTTAGTCCATAAATGGACAATATTTGTTAAATACAAACAAAATTGCTACGGTGTCCATTTCCCAAAATTTTTCGGAACTAAACAAGGCCTAAGATACAAAAGATAACTGAAAAACTGAGCTTTGGCTACGAGTCTTCCCTTTTCACGCCAAAAAAAGGGAGGGATGAAAATTTTAGGTCGTTTTGGCCACGGAGCATTCAGGCCTGTCCAGGGCGCGAGTGCGCCGCCGCCCTAGGACCCCCGCCCGCCGCCGCTGAGATGTTGCTATCGCTGGTGCGCGCGGGTAGCGCCCCTCTCCGCCGAGTCGTCTCCACGTTCTCCTCGACCCGAGCCGTATCGCCTCGCTTTCGGTGCGCCATCAGTAGCGGCGGTAACCTCAACCTCCCGTTGTACGCTCACCCCTCGCCGTCCCGCGACGGCTCGAGCGGTCCGGCTGGTGGAGCCCGGCGAGGAATGAGCTTCTGCGCCCGCGCGGTGGACGTCGGGGACGAGGCAGCCTCCAGCTCCGCCGCCGTGGGCTCGGACCTCTCCGCACCTTACCTCTCCGTCCGCATTCGATGCCGCAGGCACGACGTGGTCAGTACCTCACGCTCTCCCCGCACTCCGTAGCCACTTCGATTCCTTGTCCTTCACCTCCCACAACTAGTTTCAGTGTCTCATGCATCTTTTTTTTCCCCGAATGACATTGCGAAACAGGAAGCACTGTCCGAGGCGCTCTTGTGCTTCGGTGCTAGCTCCGTGACCGTGGATGACATTGCCGATGCTGAAAATCTCGATGAAGTGAGCATTGCGCATTGCGAATTCCCATGATTACTATTCTGGTCTTATGTTTAGCTGCAATCGATTGGGATAATTGGAGCCCGCACAAAATGTTGACTATGCAGATCTCCATAACTTCCTTATATGCCGATGGGGAAGACGTGGACTCAAGCGTATCAAGTGCCGCAAGCTCAGCTGGTTTGAACTACAGCCCAGTGTATGAAACCTCTGTCGGGAAGCAGTGCGATTGGGTGGCAAATGTGCAGGTTAGGACCTAGAGGTTGTACACATTATACTTTTCTTGTTCGTGACCTTTGAAGGACAAATCTTGCTCCTGTTTCCTAACTGTTACATATAGCCAACAAGAAAAATATATTTGATCATCAGTTTTACCGTATGAGGACTGTATTCTTTCAGTAACTTTTGGCTTTTATAACTAGTATAGACATACTATTTATGAGATCCATTGTGTTTAACCTTTGAGTTGGGTAAATGGTTTTTGCTTGAAAAAAGTACTTGAAAAGATTACTCTTGTGATTGCTGCAGGAAACATACGAGCCCACTGAAGTGGCTGATGGCCTTTGGGTTGTTCCTAAATGGAGAACTCCCCCTGTATGTCTTCACATCATACCTTTATTTTTTTATTTTTTAGATCTTGAGGAAGTTGCTTGATTTTTCTTTCGTACTGAAAATCTTGCTGAGCTGATAAATTTCTCCTTTTGTTTCTTCTCATCCTTTTCCATTGATAGGATCCAGAGGCCACAAACATAATCATCGATCCAGGTTTGGCTTTTGGGATGGGGGAGCACCCAACAACTAAGCTGTGCCTTCTATTTCTACGAGAAGTTATTAAAGGCGGTGAACGTGTCTTGGATTATGGAACAGGCACAGGAGTATTGGGGATTGCAGCTCTGAAGGTTCCCCATGTGTTAATTTTTACCTCTGACAAGTGTCATGATAAGAAGGCAGTGTTACCTTATTTCACACTCATTGTAGGCTTATGAATGCAGATGGGTGCTACTCAATCAACTGGGATAGATATTGACCCTCAAGCCATAACCTCTGCTTCAGAAAACTTGTTGCTGAATGGTTTACATTCGAACCAAATGCATGTTTATTTGGTACTAACAAATGCTCAGCCTTCATGCTTTCCGAGTGCCATCAACAAATCAGAAGACCACCACTCAACCAATAACCTTGACTTGAAGTTCTCAAGAGGAACTTATGATGTAGTTGCAGCAAATATCCTTCTAAATCCCTTGTTGGAGCTGGTTGAGGACATAGTTGGTTATGCAAAACCTGGTGGAATAATTGCTGTTTCTGGAATATTGGAGGAACAGGTAAAGAAAATCGACTACAGTAGTTTTCTTAAAGTTTCATGCCATCCAGGGTTTATTTTTTTGTAAGATTATTTATGATATTTTTTGTCTCATCTAACCCAGGTGCCAAAAATCAAAGAAGTTTACTCAAGGTATTTGGACAGAATATTGGTATCCGAAATGGATGGGTGGGCTTGTCTTCAGGGAATCAGGAGAGTGTAGAGGAATTAACGTTCAAGAAGGGTTTTGACCTTACATGTTCTGACGATTAAGAGGTTTTGCTCTATAAATAAGAAATTTAACTTCTTGGCACTTCGTGACAAGATTGCATGAATATCATAGAACAAAATGTGTTGGACTACAAAGGGTGTCAAGTGTATGTCTTTGCACCGCATTAGATATTGTTTTTAGGAATACAATCTTCATAGTGTGATTAAATATGTCAGTTTTTTTATCTTGTGACTCCCAGCTCCTGAAATTGTACCTCTGATTATTACCCTCGCGCTTGGGAAGCCTATTTTATCATATTTGACTGACTACACAGCATTTTCAGGCCTTGAGAAGGCCTCTAACTGTTCATACTACAAGAACATAGGTGCTAGCCCAGCGTATGCCTGAATTACAAAATAGCTTCAACCGTGAAGTGACGAAATGATCACATTTTTATGCTCCACAGTTCAACATTATCAACTGGGATATCATGTAGGATAAATATTGCCTCTGATATCTTGGATGAAAATGTCACAAAGTATTATAGGGTATCACAACCTGGCTTGATTTTCACTGTTAAAGGCTTTAGCAGCCTATACTAGGTGAACACACCATGCTCAGGTATATAATTACAAAAAGGGCAATTATCCTTCCCAACTAGTACAAGAATTGGTAGTCGTCATTTTCAATTGTAAAAACTGTTCCTATGTAAATTTATTACATTCCCACTTTCCCAGTGGCATCATCATGCCTTAACCATCTGTAAATAAGCTCACTGTGCTCTGATAACTCCTTATGTACTGGCAAATTCTGGGATCAAACGTCTCATACAAAATTCTGGGATCAAAACCATGTATGAACTTGTCTGAATGCTCCTTTACAAGGTCTTTGCCCAGGAAAAAAAAAAGAGTACAGCTTTAGCCTTTAGCTAACAGCCTGTCATTTCTTTAGGTAATCTGAACCCTGTTCAATGTCCCTCCAACAAAGCAACTTCTGCACTTCACGGCCAAAGTTTTGAAATATTTTCCTTGTAAGAATTCCAGTGGATGCAATCTATATTTTGCTGGGAGTCTTGTACCTAAAGAGTTCCTTCAGATCTGCAGTAGATTTCAGAGCTTGTTGCTTATCACTAAGAAACTTAGAGAACTCCAAGACCTTTTCCTCTTTGCCTTTTTCTGGGGAGCTGCTGACAAATGGGGATGATGATGGTGCCAAAGCCCAAACTGACGAGAGCACTTCATTTGGTTTGTCCAACTGCTCCAAAATCACGAGCTTTCCAATTGCTGCCAAGAAAGGAAATGCCTTCCTTATTTCTTATATGTACTAAAAAGGGTTTTGATATCATTAATATTGACTAAGCGCTTGTTTGGATGTACTCGTATCCACCTCAATCCACATGTGTCGGAGTGGATTATGGTGGGACTTAAAATTATTTTCCACTCCAACACACATGGATTGAGTAAAGTGCGTCCAACAAGGCCTAAAGCTGAGAGCAGAAAAAAAAATACGAGCAAACTTAATTAGCACCTGAATACTTGAAGAGCGCAACCAGTAATTTGCAGGGGATGCTGAAATTCAGATGAGGTATTGTGCTTCCACCACCATGCTTAGCATTACTGGACATGATAACAAAAATAATAATAAGTCAGAAAAAAGACAAGCTCTTGAGAAAATGCAAACTTCACCATTCTTCTAATCCGAAAATGAATGACACGATGTTCTGCTTGCAAGTAGCAGGAACACTAAGATAGAAAATTCATACAATCAATGAAATGGCAAAATAACTTGATGAACTTCAAAAGGTTCTAGTTAATGTTTATAGGGTTTCAAAAAGGTTCTATTTGATACCTTGTTATTATCCCAACCATTAGCCCATGTGAATTAACAAGAACGCCACCACTGGCCCCTGGATGAACTGCTGCTGTTGTCTGCAGCATTACTGGTATGTCCATATTGTCAGTCTCCAGAGCACTGGCCAGATGAGAAAGTTGATTTGATGGGATTTGGACAACCTTTGACACAACCCCCGAGGATAGAGAAGAGGATAGGCCTACATTCAGATACTCAACCATCAGTTCCATAATAACAAAACTCAACATTTGCAATGGCATGCACATTGATGAAAAGTACTCCCTCCGTTCCACATTATAAGACGTTTTGGCTTTTCTAGATACATTATTTTTACTACTATGCATCTAGACATAGCGTGTATCTAAGTGCATAGCAAAAGCCATGAATCTAGAAAACCCAAAACGTCTTATAATTTGGAATGGAGGGAGTATCAAACTGCTCTAAGCACTAATTTTAGCTGTGGTTCTAAGATTTTTCACCTGATCGGGGTCCAAAAAGGCCATGCCCAACAACATAAACAGATGACCCTGCTGTTGGACAAACAAATTCTGGTCTGATTGTATTTAATTCAATTGGAACCTTATCTATTTGAAGCAATGCAACATCAAGTGGACCCTTTGAGATGAAAACCACGCTAGCATTGCACCATATCTGTCTCTCTGCATGGTCCAAACGAACAGATATTCTCTTCTCTCTTTTGAAACCCAAGTTAAACAATGAAACATTATGATTGACAGCATCTTCATTGGAAAATTTGCCTTCTGGCTGCGATGATTTGTTTTCTCCAGCATTGAGATGTTCTCCAGTGAATGAGGCTTGTAAATCTGAGGGTGAAGTTCTCCCAAATCTCCAAGGTTCCAAGAGATGAGCATTTGTCAGAACTAAACCCCTTTTGTTCAGAACAATCCCTGAAGCCCAAGATGTATCACTAACCGTGACAAGAACAACTGCAGATATAGCCTCTCTGAGCAAAGGGGGTGATATGCAATGCTGATTAATTTTGTTGACCATAGAAGAGACAAACCTCCCATAGTTGTATCCATGCCGTAATTCCATAGATTTACTATCCGTATTTTTGCCATTAGGTAGTTCTCTTGGGGCACGTCCAATTTCGTCCAGTTTTTTGCTGTTCCATTCCATGCATATTGCATCCCATGTAATCACAAGCTGGCAAGTAGATTTTAAGATAGCTAAGTTACATATATTAGATGTGCAAAGGTATCTTGTTGAAACCAGTGAACTCACCTGAACTTCTATATTGCTGCCTTTCTGTCTTAATGGGTTCATCAGCAGCCCCACAAGGCAAGAATTTCGGTCAAACACTGGAGCACCTTCCATGCCTTTGGTCAATTTAAGAGATTGTCAATAACTAATGTCATACTATACAAGAAAAGAAAGACAGAAAGATGTTTACCAGGGAGACAGTGGATGTCAGCCATCAGCAATGAGCTCCTCACAGTGCATGGAGGAAGGCAATTCGCAACAGCACCAACTGATATACTGCTCAAAAAGCGCAATGTATAAATAGGACACTACTATTCTGTTTTCTAATAATGGTAGCAAAAGAAAATAGTCAACAATAGCATGCCAGGCCTTTTCAGTTTCAGAAACATCAGTATCTAGTTAATGCCTTCCAGGTCACTAGACATACTGGGAATAAACACAACAAAACAACTGTATATGCTTTGGAAGATCTAGTGATGACGTGCAAAGCAAAAAGTTAATGAAACTCTAGATAGCAAAAGTTTAGCATTTTCTCCATAATGCATACGGAACGGTATCAATTTTTTTAAAATGTCTGGAGTTTATCATTACTTAAGTCAGAATTATGAATCCCCAGACTATGTTCTTGTCACCAAATCAAAATGTTCGACAGTTTGCATGTGCTAAGTTTGGTGCATACTTAAAAGACATTCTGGCATTATGCTAAAGCAGTAGAATAAAAGTTACCTGTTGAAGAAATGGAAGGGTGACATGAGGCCAAATGGAGATCCTACAATAAGCAAAGGGTCCCCTCGTTGTTGCATCACTGAAACATTGATACATCTTGCATCCTGTTCACCAATGACCACAGAGTACTAAGTAAGCTTGCAACTTTCAAAGTGCTAAATTTCTAGGAAACGAAAAATATATTGACCTGTGCCTTACATTTGAGTTGAAGGTTGAAATTCCTAGAATAGCAATTCTTGTGGCAGACTTGGACAACATCAATGGGTCTACTGATTCAATAGATGCATTATTCCTGTTAGACTTGAGGGAACATCTGGTATCATTTTCAACCTGAGGAATTCTAACAATAAGTTTTAATGCAAGACAAACGAGGGACAACAGTTTAATACTTTGATTCGATGAACAAAGAGACCTGTTTCTGATTAGCATCAGCCAATGACCAGCCTACATCCCATGTTGGTCTTCTGATGAACTCTTCATGTCTCAGTAAGGATAAAGCAGAATCAGCAGCTGTTGGAACATCAACCTACAGAAGAAATGAGCCTTCTGGTTAGTCACGTATGCGTAGGTATCAATGGTGAAGACTAACCAAAACCTACAAATGTTATCTTACTATACGACAGAAGCATGTATTTTCTTCTGTTAGTACAGTGTACAGATGCAGATCACTAATAACTAAGGAAAAATGTGGTTCACCTTAGAAAGGCCAAAAAAGAAAGGTACTTGTGATGAGGATATTTTTACATGAACCTGTTAGTAACAATATAAACTCACTCCCTGGCTGCTATTTTTTCATGCATCTATTAGTAACACTAATCTGGCTGAAAAAATTACAGTACTGACCATGGCAAGCAATCGAGCTGGAAGCCACCGTGGAGGTCCAGACTTCCCATCTTGAGCGCTCCCTTGCTGCACACATCAGAGCAGGTTCAGGAACTCAGGAATGTCATGTGGGGCCGCACATACACACGTCAGCGGCGGGCCCGAGACATCCGGCGGACCGCTGAGCGCGCTGCAACAGCAGGAGAAGGCGCGTCCAGCAGCCAGGCCGAATTAGGTGGCTAGGGGCGGGCCTTGGTTGTTGGCCCAGTTATTTTTATATAAGTTTAGTTATCCTTTTATGTTGCAATTTATATTAGTCCCAAATAGGCTATTTAGCATAAGGAGGCATAGTTAAAGGGACATAAATATCTGTAGACACGTTCGATATAAGCAAGCAAGAATTATTATCTATAATCTCCTTTCTCTTCTAAAACCTAAGCCTGCGGCTGAGGGGCAAAACCTCGCCGGAGAAGACGGATCGCGGCTACGAACTACGTAGCCGAGGTCCAGCTACCGTAGGGCTTGACGCCCTTGACAACCTGGTATCGCGATCTAGGCGATCCTCATCTACCCAGTCCACCTCCCCACCACCAGCTGCCGCCCAGACTCCTCCACCAGCCACCGCGCCACCCCTCGTTGCGCCCGCTTCCCCGACGCCGTCCTCCGCTGCATCCTGCACATCGCCGATGGGAGACGCCGAGGACCTGAAGACCACCGTGGCTAATCTGGCCAAGGCTGTTGCTGCCCTGCAGGCCACTGCAGAAGCCACCGCCAAGACCATGGAGGCTCAGGCGCAAGCAATCACTGCCCTCTCCTCCACGTCGGGCTATAAGCCACAGTTCGGCGAGCATCACCAGGATCGACCGCCGAGGTTCCAGAAGATGGACTTTCCACGCTACGACGGCAAGAGTGATCCGCTGATCTTCATCAACCGTTGCGAGTCCTACTTCCACCAGCAGCGGATCATGGAAGAGGAGAAAGTCTGGATGGCTTCCTACAACCTGGAAGAGGGCGCCCAGATGTGGTATATCCAGGTCCAGACGGACGAGGGTACCCCGTCATGGCGCCGGTTCACGGAGCTCCTCAATCTCCGTTACGGGCCGCCGCTCCGATCAGCACCCCTGGCTGAACTTGCGGAGTGTCGCCGCACCTCTACAGTTGCTGAGTATCAGGATCGGTTCCAGGCGTTGCTCGCCAGGGCTGGTCGCCTCGACGAATCGCAGCGGGTGCAGCTCTTCACCGGGGGCCTGCTGCCGCCGCTCAGCATCGACGTGCGCATCCAGAACCCGGGGACTTTGGCGGCCGCCATGAGCCTTGCACGGCAGTTCGAGCTGCGGGAGCAGCACACACCCCAGCACCCTCAGCCAGCGAGGGCCGCCAACCGGGGGCTCGTTCCGGCCCTTCCAGCACCCCCACCGCGCCTCGCGCTGCCAGCACCAGTGGGCGCACGGCCTGCCCCCCAGGCGCAGGTCACGATCGAAGGCCGCACCGTCAAACGACTCTCCCAGGCAAAGATGCAGGAACGTCGGCGCCTTGGTCTTTGCTACAATTGTGATGAGAGGTATGGCCGCGGTCACAACCGCGTTTGCAAGCGCCTGTTTCTTCTTGACAGCTTGCCAGACGACGACGACGACACGGCCGACGATGGGGCCGATGCAGGGGCAGAGGAAGGCGACACAGAGGCACCCGTCTTTTCTCTCCACGCAGTCGCAGGTGTGCCGCTTGCTGACACTATGCAGGTCCGGGTGTCGGTCGGTACAGCGACATTTGTCGCCCTCCTGGACAGCGGCTCCACTCATAACTTCATCGCCGAGGAGGCTGCGCGACGCACCGGCCTCCGCATTCAGCCCCGTGCACGCATGACGGCCATGGTCGCGAATGGCGAGAAGATTCCATGCCCAGGCGTCATTCGGCATGCTCCGGTCACCATCGACAACACCACATTCGCCATCGACCTTTTTGTTATGCCACTTGCAGGCTACGACATCGTGTTGGGAACACAGTGGATGGCGACCCTCGGACCGATCGTGTGGGATTTCGCGGCACGGTCCCTGTCCTTCACCTACCAGGGCCGCGCATTCTGCTGGGCAGGAGTGCCGTCCACGGGCGCACCCAGTCTGCGTGCGGCCACGGCTTCCAGCGCGTCCCTCCTCGACGGGCTGCTGGCAGCATACGACGACATCTTCACCGAGCCCAGCGGCATGCCTCCACCCCGTGCCCGCGACCACGCCATCACCCTCAAGCCCGGCTCGGCGCCCGTTGTGGTGCGTCCATACCGGTACCCGGCGGCACACAAAGACGAGCTGGAACGCCAGTGCACAGCCATGATCCAGCAGGGCATTGTTCGCCGCAGCGACTCGGCCTTCTCTTCGCCCGTGCTCCTCGTCAAGAAGGCCGACGGCTCATGGCGGTTCTGCGTCGACTACCGCGCCCTCAACGCCCTCACCGTCAAGGATGCGTTTCCCATCCCCGTCGTCGATGAGCTCCTGGACGAGCTCCATGGCGCCCGCTTCTTCACCAAACTCGACTTACGGTCGGGATACCATCAGGTGCGGATGCGCCCGGAGGACGTTCACAAGACGGCGTTCCGCACTCACGATGGCCTCTACGAGTTCCTGGTGATGCCGTTCGGGCTGTGCAACGCCCCGGCAACGTTTCAAGCTCTGATGAACGACGTGCTGTGCGCTTACCTCCGTCGGTTCGTACTTGTTTTTTTTGATGATATCCTGATCTACAGCACCACTTGGGCGGACCACCTCCGCCACCTCCGCGTCGTCCTGGACATCCTGCGCCGACACCGCCTCTTTGTGAAGAGGTCCAAGTGCTCGTTCGGCGTCTCCTCTGTCGCCTACCTCGGCCACGTCATCTCCGCTGCCGGCGTCGCCATGGATCCCGCCAAGGTCCAGGCTATCCACGACTGGCCGCAGCCCCGGTCGGCACGTGCAGTGCGTGGCTTCCTTGGCTTGGCCGGCTACTACAGGAAATTCGTCCACAACTACGGCGCCATTGCAGCCCCTCTCACGGCGCTTCTGAAAAAGGAGGGGTTCGCATGGGGCGCCGAGGCGGAAGCTGCTTTCAGTGCCCTCAAGGGGGCCGTGACGTCAGCCCCAGTGCTGGCCCTGCCGGACTTCTCCAAGCCCTTCATCGTGGAGTGCGACGCATCGACGTACGGGTTTGGGGCCGTCCTCATCCAGGAGGGACACCCGATCGCCTTCTTCAGCAGGCCGGTGGCCCCCCGCCATCGCGTACTCGCGGTACGGCATTGGCGACCGTACCTCTGGGGGCGCCGGTTCATCGTCAAGACGGACCACTACAGCCTCAAGTATCTCCTCGACCAGCGTCTCGCCACAATCCCTCAGCATCATTGGGTTGGCAAGCTCCTCGGCTTCGACTTCACCGTCGAATACAAGTCAGGGGCTTCTAATACGGTGGCCGACGCTTTGTCCCGTCGTGACACCGAGGAGGACAGCGTGGGTGGCCTCCAGGCGATCTCCGCTCCGCGCTTCGACTTCATCGCGTGTCTACGGCATGCTCAGGCCACTGACCCAGCACTGGTAACCATCCACGACGACATCCGTGCTGGCTCACGCGCAGCTCCTTGGACGGTGGCGGACGGCATGGTACTCTACGATGGTCGCCTGTACATTCCTCCGTCTTCGCCCCTGGTACAGGAGATCGTGGCTGCGGTCCATGATGATGGACACGAAGGGGTCCAGCGTACTCTACATCGCCTCCGTCGGGATTTCCATTTTCCCCAGATGAGACGGATTGTGCAGGACTTTGTGCGGGCGTGCGTCACCTGCCAGCGCTACAAGTCCGAACACCTACTTCCGGCAGGACTTCTACTGCCGCTACCAGTCCCCACCGTCGTCTGGGCAGATATTGGCCTCGATTTCGTGGAAGCCCTGCCCCGTGTCCAGGGGAAGTCGGTGATCCTCACTGTCGTCGACCGCTTCAGCAAGTACTGCCACTTCATCGCCCTTGCTCACCCATACACGGCAGAGACGGTGGCACAGGCTTTCTTCACCGACATAGTACGCCTGCATGGTGTTCCGCAGTCCATGGTGTCGGACCGCGACCCGGTGTTCACGTCGGCGTTCTGGCGTGAGTTGATGCGGCTCATGGGGACCAAGCTACACATGACGTCCGCGTTCCACCCCCAGTCAGATGGACAGACGGAGGCAGCCAACCGCGTCATCGTCATGTACCTGCGCTGCTTCACCGGCAACCGTCCTCGGCAGTGGCTCCGGTGGCTTCCTTGGGCTGAGTACGTCTACAACACGGCCTACCAGTCGTCGCTTCGGGAGACGCCGTTTCGTGTGGTGTATGGCCGCGACCCGCCCACCATCCGCTCTCATGAGCCTGGTGAGACGCGAGTGGCTGCAGTGGCTCGCGACATGGAGGAACGCGAGGCTTTCCTCGCTGATGTTCGTTACCGTCTGGAGCAGGCACAAGCAGCGCAGAAACTGCAGTACGACAAGCACCATCGACAGGTTGTCTACCAGGTGGACGATTGGGCGCTCCTGCGTCTCCGACAGCGTGCGCCGGCCTCGCTACCCCAGGCTACAACGGGCAAGCTGAAAGCCCGCTTCCTGGGTCCTTATCGGGTCGTGGAGATCATCAACGACGTCGCTGTCCGCCTTGCGCTTCCTGCCCAGGCACGCATCCACGACGTGTTCCATGTCAGCACCCTGAAGAAGTTCGTGGGCACGCCTCCAACAGCTCCACCACCTCTGCCCGACATCCATCACGGTGCCGTTATTCCAGTACCTGCACGGGTGGAGCAGGTTCGTCTCGCCAGGGGAGTTCGCCAGGTCCTGGTTCATTGGCAGGGTGAACCGTCTTCTTCAGCGACATGGGAAGACTTGGATGATTTTCGCGAAAAGTATCCCGCCTTCCAGCTCGAGGACGAGCTGGATCTTGAGGGGGGAAGAGATGTCATGTGGGGCCGCACATACACACGTCAGCGGCGGGCCCGAGACATCCGGCGGACCGCTGAGCGCGCTGCAACAGCAGGAGAAGGCGCGCCCAGCAGCCAGGCCGAATTAGGTGGCTAGGGGCGGGCCTTGGTTGTTGGCCCAGTTATTTTTATATAAGTTTAGTTATCCTTTTATGTTGCAATTTATATTAGTCCCAAATAGGCTATTTAGCATAAGGAGGCATAGTTAAAGGGACATAAATATCTGTAGACACTTTCGATATAAGCAAGCAAGAATTATTATCTATAATCTCCTTTCTCTTCTAAAACCTAAGCCTGCGGCTGAGGGGCAAAACCTCGCCGGAGAAGACGGATCGCGGCTACGAACTATGTAGCCGAGGTCCAGCTACCGTAGGGCTTGACGCCCTTGACAGGAATAACTTCCTGGTTCTGAAACTAGTACTAGTATTTTGGAAGTGACAAGTTCCATAGCATTAGCTTATTACTAGCTACATAGTTGGGAACTGGAATGTAATTGACACACTTCCAGCAATTTATCAATGTGAGTTCGCTTTAACTTTCTTCGCAAAGAGGCACTTTACTGATTATGGGTGGCTAAGCACGAATTCCACACCGATGCTTGTCCTTACCTCAACAAGTACATCAAGACGCACCTCCGGAACCAACCTCGGCTGAAGCTCCTGCAGGCATCCAATTCCAAACAAGCAAGCAAACAAAAGCTTAGCACTTGAAAGAGTGAGTATACGGTGCTGTGACACTGTAACCTACCTACCTCGCCGGAGTTATTCCGCTGCTCCGCGACCAGGAACGGCTCGACGAGGGAAGCAGCCGTGAGCGCGACGTCTCCTGCCACGTGCCCGTGGACCGCGCAGATATGGTCGAGAAGTGGCGGCGGCTCAGCCAGGGCGCCCCGCGGCAAGAGCAGAGCCGACGCCGAGAGCGTGGTGGACCCCGAACTGCAGCCCAAGTCAGCACGGAGCTTTAGGAAAGCTCGAATTTGTCGAGTAAAATATCGAATCGGGGAGGGAGGCGTACTGGTGGAGGTGGAAGGCGTGGCGGCGCATCTTCACGGCCTTGGGGTCCTGGAAGCGGAGACGCCGGAGAAGGGGGAGAAGCACGGCGGTTAGCGAGATAATTCGGAGGAGTTGAGCTGGTGATGGTGCGAAGTCGCAGACTAACCGGACCGACGATTCGAGCCATGGCGGAGAAGTGGCGCGCTGCCGCGGCGATCTCCTGGGTCTCCATGGCGCGCAGGGAGGGGGGATGGCCGGATGGGCGAGAGACCCACGACGAGAACTGGTAGAGTACAGCACAGATTGAGGTTGCTTCTCCTCTCCAATAGAACATGGAAAAGAATTCTTTTTAGGCTCGGTTTGAATCCATTGAATTGAATTAACTTTAATAATAATAATTTAGGGTGTGTTTAGTCCTCCATAAAATGCAAAATATAAAATACAATTACTTTCAAATGATGAAATACAAAATATCAAAAATTTCATGAGTGTGTTTAGTTACATCGAAAATGACAAAATTTTCATGGTCAAAAATACATGAAGCTACTCTTTTGGGCTTTTTTTAGGTTCTTGATGCCAAAATCTAGAATGTAAAATAACAACTATTTTGTTAAAATTTTTGGATGGTGTTTAGTTCTATTTTGCAGTATGATAGGCCAAAATCTAAATTTTTTAGCCCAAATAGGGAACTAAACAGGCCCTTAGCAATATACTCAATCCATTTCAAATTATAAAACATTTGACTTTTTAGACATCAAGTTTGACCACTTGTTTTGTTCAAAAATTTATGTAAAATATTATTTTTTTGTCGCGGCTTGGTTTATTAATAAAAATTCTTCAAGGATATTTTAATTTGAGTATGTTTGCATAATTTTTTTAATAAGACAAGTGGTTAAATTTGAGGTCAAAAAAGTCAAACAATTATAATTTAGGATAGAGGAAGTATTAATTAAGCCAATGTGATTATATATGGATTATATTTATAGATTAATGTTGGCTATAAGAAAGATATTTATATGTTACATTTCTATCATAGATGAGCGAGTTAAAGAAGGAGTTATAAGTTACAAAGTAAATATAACATGTCGATCTATAAAATCAGTTTTCATTTCTCATCTTATGAATCTGAGATAACTATATGTGTTAACTTTAGAAAGTAATGGAATGTCAAATTCCAAGTCAAATAGTCTAATTTATTAAATAGACTTCCAATTCTTCCAAATAAAAGGATCCAAATGGTTTTATTGTTTTGTTTTGTTTATGCACATGAAGACTTGTTTTATACTCCATGCGGACCCATGGAATTTTCAATTGCCAATTTTTAAAGTATTTTGAGTAGTTGCACCACGCGCACGTCTGTTTGCACACGCTAATCTTTTCTGATACTATCTCTGTGCATGCGTAACTGATCAAAACCAATTTTAGGTGCTTCCGATGTACTAATCCGTGTCTTGAAACCATTTCCAAGTCCTTCCGATTTTTGCTATATAACTGGAGCCAATAGTGCTGCATACGCATTATATCTGCTGAATTTATCAGCAGTGTTTTTTTCTTACAAGAATTCGCTGTGGACATGCATGGCTATATATAGTGTTTATTTATCCAGTTGATCTCTAGAACCATGTCGCTCCTATTTTTTACATTCATATAAAAATGTCCCGGTCCTTTATTTTTTTTCTTTCGTGAAATTGCTTTGCACGTGTTTCATTGTTTCGTTAAGAGAAGAAAATTAAAGTCAGTGCAGAAAGACGCCTATCCGCTGTTCACGACGGTTGGCGATCGAGAAGCATGCCGAAGCCAACTGCAAAATCGACTCAGGACGGTTGGCGAGAAGCATGCCGAAGCCAACTGCAAGATCGACTATATTCAGCTATAGTTGACGGAATGGACCAGGCATGATGAGTCAGCACGGTCATGGTTCCAAAAAAAAAAAAAACAAAGCCTAGTCCCATGCCGACACGAGCGCGAACATAGTGCCATGTCTTAGACTAAGTAAAACCTAAAATGGCACGATATGATTTTTAGGTTGGCATAGCATATGGCCTAATTTTTTTTCTAGCCATAACCTCAGAAAATTTCGGAATGTTAAGTATATATATGAGAGGGTCAATGATTTGATAAGTTGTTATCTTGGCATCACAATTTGATGTGGCTAGGGCAAGTGTACACCAAGAGCGCGAACATAGTGCCGCGCCTAGACCATGACTCTGCCTAGTACAGCCTAATATGTCACGATATGATTTTTAGGTTGGCATGACATGGCCTAACTTTTTTCTAGCTATGACATCTGGAAATCTAGGAGCGTTAAGTATATCTACAAGGGGGTCAATCATTTGATAAGTTGTTATTTTTGCATTACAAATTGATGTGGCTAGGGCAAGTGTATACTCGCTTTGGGTCATTTAATGAGGCTAGGGCATGTGCATACCTACATACCTAGACAACTACAGGTAGGTAGCAAACTCAATTTCCGACTCATGTCTCTAAATTTTTGAATGTCTAAGAGCGTCCGTCTTGTAGGCATTTCGATGTATTAAATGTAGCTATAGAACTAGGTATGTAACATTGTGATGTGGATTCGATGGAGAAGCAGCTCCGAGCTATCGCGCCAGGTTCGAACTATTGGTGGAGAAACATCTCCTGTCTTTTTGCACATGTGTGGGTCGACAATCAAGTTGAGTCCGCTTCAATCCAATGTGGGTTGAATAGTAGGACGAGTCATGTCCAGGTCTGGTCCCATGATTGAAATGATCCGAAGCTCCACACTGCGGATGCCCTAAGAGTGCTACTTGGTAAGTCAATATGTGCTAAAAAGATAAGAGAAGGGTATTAAATTAGTACTATTGGTCATGATCAAGATGACAATATTATGGATAACGATTTCTCGCGAAGTCCATGTTTCAGAGTTTGAAACGGCCATAACTCATTTGATCAAATTCATTCGGTTTTTTTATAGAGGTACACACTAACATGCACGAACGGATCTACGACTCTGCGAGTACCAAGCTGCTACGACTAACTCCTAATTTTACAGTACTAATTTAAAAGATGATCACCAGACGAGCGCAGCAGCGGCCACCAGGACGGCACCGACGCCGTAGACTCTCCATGCGCCGGGGCAACGTGCGTCGCTCTCATCGGGTACCGGTCCGGCGGCAGCGGCCGTCCCGTCAGGAATCCCCAGCCAGCCCCAGCCGTACCCTCCTCCGTCTTCACTGGTGCCTTCTCCGCCGCCGGTCCCTCCTTCTCCACCTTCTTCACTGGCGCCAGCACCGCCACCGCCTCCTCTCCCACCACCACCTCCACCGCCGCAGATAGCGCCCTGGAATTGCGCGGACGCGCAGAGCAACAACAACAACAACAACGCGCAGAGCAGCCACGTCCTCCTGACTGCCATGGCCGTCCTTGTTCTTGTGTTCTGTCGACGCTGGTAATTAAGATGGGATGTGGAATGTTGTTGACAAGCAGATGATATATATCGGGCATGTATATATAGGATATAGGATAGATATATGGTGCCTCACGCAATAATCTTTCCGATAATATCTTTGTGCGCATCGCTATATATATCTGAAACCAATTTTGCGTGCTTCCAATGTGCGTATCTTGAAACCAATTTTGAGTTCTGGTATCTTGTGCGCATTGATACATTGTCAAAGACAATCGTGCTGCATACGTAATTACGTATCATAGGATTAGGATATATATCAGTTGTGGCCTCTGGCACGTGGCACGCGTGGCTATATATTGTTTATCTATCATCTAGCCTAACGAAATAAACCTTTTCTCTCTCTCTCTGCTCTAAAAGCTTCATTTTCTAGAATCTATGGCAGATTGTCAGTCATATATTTTAAAGTTTGATCAACTTTATAAAAAAGAGTATCAATATGTATAACATCAAATAAATATCTTATGAAAATATATTACATGATAAATCTAATAATACTAATTTGATATTATAAATTTTAGTATTTTTTAGAAATTTAATTAAATTTTTTAAAAAATAACTTAAAATAAATCTAGAAATTGAAGTTTTAAGGAACCGACGAAATAGGTAGAGATGAGCATATCTTTAAAATGGCACGTGAAAACAAGCTAGGCCCAAATGTGCCCATCTCCTATTTTTGGCCAACTAACCGGGCCAAACCATAACGAAAGCCCGCGCGTGCAGGCGTTCAATTCCGACTTATTTTCATGCGGCTTCAGTCTCGGTCACAGGCACAGCACACGGGTGATTTTTTCAAAAATTCAGCCGAAATAATTAAAAAAAAAGAAAAGACAAAACCACACAAAACCATCATTTACTGTAGCAAAACCACCTACGAAACCGTTCCAGAGAGGTAAAATGCACGATTTAAAAAGTTGACAAAGATGATTTGTCTAGTTTTAGAATTAGGGGAGTAAAAGTGGACTTTGACAAAAATTGAGGGAGGAAAAGTAGACTTTCAGCATCACCTGTACATGCTTCATGTTGGGTCTCTGTAATTTTAACAAGGACACGTACACGCTTCATGTTGGGCCTCTGTAAATTTTTTTTTTGAAACTAGGCCTCTGTAATTTCAGCTCAAGAGAAGCTGAAGGAACAGCCCATGGATCGGCATCAGGCTTTGATCGGGCACAGCGCAGCAGCCTTCGCCTAACTATTGGGCCAGGCTAGATGAAATAAACGTGCACGCCTGGGTGAGCGACTAATTAAGCAGAGTTCTCTTAATTTTCAAAAAAAAAAAAGCAGAGTTCTCTTTAGTACCGTCTTGTCCGCTAAAACGAAATCAGACTAAATAATAAACGATTACCATGATCCTTGACTCACCACGTGGTAAATGTGGAGAGCAATTACACAATTGATTATGAAAGTCTAGGTTCCGAGGCGTTAACACACTACATCGTGTGTATAGCATTTTGCTATCGTACAGATATCCCTCCGTATAGAATTTATAAGTCATTTATGACGGTGATACGGTCTCCAAAACACAACTTTGATTTCTTTTTTCAAAAAAAATATTTAAGGAAAAAATAGTATCTGTATACTTTTATAAAAGCATTTTTCAAGACAGATCTATTGATATTTTTTTCATATTTTTCAAACTCAACAATATAAAAGTTATTGATGATTTATATTTTCATTGTTTGACCCACCAAACTTTGTCCAAAATGACTTTTATATCATATACGGAAGGAGTATATACGGATTCGGTGTACAAAATGTTTTGTTTCTATGCCCATTACAATGCATACCCCAATAGGAATTAGCACGTGTTACAGTTGCACTCCAATATGACTTTTAAATCATATACGGAAGGAGTATTTTCTTCTTGAAACATTGCTTTTGTTACTTGAAATGTTTCATTACAAACAGACTGCAAACATCTCTCCAGCAAGTGGGCTAGTTCACTCGAACTTATCAGCACAGTTTATTAGCCATTCTATAACTTTTTCTCTCAAAACAAATTAGCAAACAATATTATAAACCAAAGTTTAGTGAAACAAGCTACGAGTTCACCAATCTCCTAGTATATATTACTATGAAGGAGGTGAATGCTGACACCATCTCGTGGACGTCATCCATGATTGCAGCGGCTTCCAAGCAATACGTCCCTCTATCCTTCCACAGCGAAAATAAGCTCCTGGACATCTGTCTTCACTATAATATGTTCTCGAGTTCTTTGGGATTAAACGAATGTCATCCCATAGCACCTCCGCTTCCACTAGCAATGCCGAGCCAACAAAGCTGATCCCCGTGCAGATGCCGCCTAGAAGCTACAAGAGAGGTTAAAGTTATCCGCAATCTCTAGAGCCCCTCTTTTTATCTCTTTCATGTCCAAAAAATTAGGAATAACTCATGGGGGGGCTCCATTGTCATGAAGGTAGTAGGAAAGGCTTGAGCCCCACCCGCCTCACTGAAGATCCGCCCATGCTCCCGTGTTGCATGCAGTTTCAACTTGCAACCGTGTTCGTGGTGAAGTTTGGACGATGATTACCCCTGTCGACGTACGACCCGCGATGGGAAAACGCGTGCCAAATGAAGTAGGGCTTGTTTAGTTCATCCCGAAAACCAAAAAACTTTTCAAGATTTATCGTCACATCAAATCTTAGAGCACATGCATGAAGCATTAGATATAGACGAAAATAAAAATTAATTACACAGTTTGTCTGTAAATCATGAGATAAATCTTTTACGCCTAGTTAATCTATGATTGGATAATATTTATCAAATAAAAACGAAAATACTACGGTGCTGAAATTTGAAATTTTTTCGGAACTAAACAAGGCCGTAGTACGAATGTGCTCCGTACGTGTACATCGCTGAACTCTGAAGCAACGAGAAGTTACAGGTTCCCGCTGAAACCAGGAAGTGCCAGATTGCATGCTCGTCGACACGTGACACGTCGTTTGCCGTTTGGAGTTAGGACTGATGACGCCGACGGGACGGTGCGCGCAGGAGGTGGCACTCGGCACTCGGCAGGGCAGGAACCTGGAAATTGTTGCGCACCGGCGTGCTGATGATGCAGCACTTTTGCTTTGTGCTTTCGGTGGATCAGGTATAGCCTGCATTTGGGCTGTTGCCCGGCCGGCTGCCGCGTGTGCTCCATGCAACCTGAGGTCGCATCGTTCACACCTCGATAGAAACGGCAAAGCCGAGTGCGAGTAAAGATGTCAATGGCCCGCGACCCGATCCGATGGGTATTTACTCTATTAGATCTAATATGAAGTAAAACCAGTATCTATGGGTCCACAAACGGAGCAAACTCTTCACCCATTAGGTACGTGGGTATGGGGACGTTCTAGTAGTCTCCATACCCATTTACCCATGGGTGAAAAATACCCAGCCCAAAACTAAAGAAGCCCACCAGCCACCAGTCCACCAGCAGCCCATAGACTGAAACCCTATGTAGTGCTAGCAAAGTACTACTCTCTACTACATGATTTGTATGGACAATAAACTATTATAGTGTTGTGACTAGTGGTTGCAGCAGAAATTAATATGTTGCTATTTGCTAGGTATATGGTGAGGTGACTATGTGACGATGCTTGTGAATGACTATGTGACGATGCTTGTGAATTGCTACTACGTGACTGGTGCTTGTGAATTGCTGATGTTTGGCGGGTATGGGTGACCCGTCGGGTCTAATTTACCCACCCGGATATGGGTTTGGAGAAATTTCACCACCCATCACTGTATATGGAGATACCGGTGGTGTCATATTGTTGTCACGGAAATAGCTCTGAAGAGTTCATACCGATGGGAATTTACCCATGGGAATTTACCCATTGCCAACGTGAAGTGCGAGTGGTGGTACTGCCGTACACGTACTGGTGGACCGAGAGCGAGTCGAGCACGTACCCGTACGAAAATCTCGGAGGTCAAAAAATGCTGATAATGTATATGGAAAATAAAATATTAATGTTTATGATGTATAATAATTTATTTAAAGTTACAAAGGTTAATATTCTTTTTTAATAAATCTAGTTAAATTAATATTTTTAATTCCTTAAACAATGAAATTTCTATTTGTTTTGGACGGTGGGAGTACTTGTTGGTTTCGCAGAGGCCTGCTCGTCTCATCTCTACTATAATTGAAATCTTCTCCAGGCAAATCCCACCTGCAAAATCAACGACTCACAGCACATGTCCTACAGATTAGACGACTCAGATTAGAAGTATGATCACGACCTTACACACCCTCAGCCTCGCGTCAAATCAAACCTCCGTCACCTCCCTCGCTTCACCCCGACCCTAAACTACGACTCCAACAGCGATGCGCGCCCGCCGCCCGAGAGAAGCTCGGCCACCGCCCTCCGCTCTGCCCATGGAGCACCGTTCGACGACCGCACGCAGTTCGTGGCGATGCCCCCATCCAGTCCGGCTTCCGCGAGTCCGCCTCGCCATCCGCATCTTGGTCGTCCCGTCCTCGATCCAGAACAACCTGCCCCGACTGCCGCAGTCCGCCCAACTTCATGCATCTTGCCCAGCCGCTGCGAGTCCGCCTCGTCATCCGCATCGTCCTCCCCCAATCAGCAGTTGCAGGCTCGATCTGCAACACATCTCGGTGTATGCCGCAGCCCAGCACCTACCTCAGCATCGACCATCTCACCTCTGCAGTCCAAGTCCCCCCTAGGTGCCTGGAGGAGAGGGAGGTGGTCCGAGACGTTGCTAGGACGCTGTATAGGAGAGCGGAGGTGGACGGCCACCGTACACCATTGAGGAGGTTGGTGCCCGACAGCACTGCCAACCTAGGATCAGAGCCCTTTATGAGGTATAGCAGCTTGCCAATTCCTTCAGAGTGTTTTGATTTACAGTGGACAATAGTAGAATAAGCATAGCAGTTCTTGAGTTGTTTTTTTGGTGTTTTTTTTGGTCCATTAGTTGTGTATATATGTTGTTGCAGTAGTAAAATTGTGTGCTTCTCCTAATTCATGATGCTTAGCATTGAGTACACTTCTTAGTGAATGTGATTTCATAGTAATCATATGCTAATCATAGATTAATTAGACTTAATTTATAAATTCTTTGCGAATTAGCCATGGCTTATGCAATTAATTAGTTCAATTACCTTCTGCTTCTAGATATGCCAAGCAGTAGTATATAATGGTCCTGTTAGACTATTGGCAGAGATAAATAAATTAATTGTTTTTTAGATGCCAGATGGATCTGTTCAAAATAATATCCTCTTCTGCGGTTATTAGTTCTTTATTGTTTATCTCTGAAGAACTGCTAAAAATAAACGCAAGATCAAATTGCTGCTCATTCTGACAAATTAAGTCCAGCGAAAGGCAACAACAAAAACGGTGACTGAGAGACAATCATTACATAAGGTGCTTGTCAAGACTATCAAGGCGTAGTGTCATTGGCGTGTACAACTCACTGAATCAAGGAAACCAACACATGTATGTCAGCTTGCTTGCTGTCTTGCAACCTTCGTGAAGAGTACAAGTAGAATGCCCTAAATTGTTTGGTACTTTGATAATTACCTGAAACCCATCATCATGTATTGGATACATTGTCCACACTGCTTTGAGAGATAATAGATGGTAGCATGCTAATATAATATTTTACTACCAGATGCATTATGTACCATTTTTCTAATTCTAATTACCTTTTGCAGATTCATCCTGTTGCTTTTCAATTTGTCAGCACGTTTATGGTACTAACCAAGCCTATTTCACTGAATGTTTGGGACTTGATTCTTCTAAGAAGCAATTTTGTGAGTCATGGATATGTTAAGGATTCATTCTTTAATGCTGGTTTTTTCTATGGTGTTTGTTGATCCTTCTCATTACATGGATTAGGCTTTTTATTTATTCTTGTGATTCTATAATATAGTGTGTGTTTATCGACTTCTATTTATTTGTCGCACATATACAATGAAGATGCTGACCATGGTACACACTTGTTGGACCAAATTAGGTGCTGATCATGATACACACTTAAAACACTGCTCACACTTAAAACAGTGCTTTGGCCAGTACTACATTGCCTTCCTGAGCTTCATGCGAGATGACATAGAACTAAAGAACTATAGTTACAGCCTGAAGGTTTGGGGCACCAGGCGCAAGATGATCGGGCAAGGGGTGCCCCGGAGCATGAGTGACAGTCATTGGAAGGTCCGGAATAGCTATGATGGGATCATCATCCAGAGGAACATGGCCCTGTTCTTCGTAGGTGGATGGTGACAGAAAGGAGCTCAAGCTGCGTGTCACTGAGAGAATCTAGAAGGAACAATAAGTTGATCAGATAATATATCTCTTCTGCTCCAACTACTTCCATGAATTCATGAATCACACTGCAAACAGCTTATGCCACGTGTAGGATGAACTCATGATTCATGAATCACATTGCAAAAGAGCTTTTGCCATGTGTAGTAGTTTGGAATCAACTTCTTGTGATTCATTCTTCTTTTCAGCTTCTTTTAGCATGCTATTGCCTTTTGGTTCCTGCAAGGTAGGTGTTGGTGGATGTACATCATGTAGATGTTGGTATAGTTGCTAATGATGCAGAATTAGTATAGATTTTCTATGTTATTTTCCATTGTGAAAATGCTACAAAGAAACCTTCTAGAGTTTGATGCCTTCAGCGTCTGGTAGAGTTTCTTGGATGATGTTTCAGAGGTCTACATCAAATATATAGGATGAAACAAAAATATTTGGTTATATAATATTTAAGACATGAATCTTAATAGTAAATCTTATTTTGTATTTTACCGTAGCGTTAGCACGGGCACTATACTAGTGGTTGTAGTACTGCACGTCTTTTCGGCATCTCGCAAGTGATCTGAAAGACTGAAACTATCTATGCGATTTGACTCTTTGTTCTTCCTTCAGCATGCATTCACATTGCCAAATTTAAGGGCTACTGGATAATAGTGCTAGTATAGCTCAAAAGATATATACTACCCCCCTCGCAAGGATTTCTGGTCTTGACCTTTTAGCGCGATCATGGTATTTTGGTGGCGTGTGGTGTGAGAAATGTTACCAGCTGCCAGCACGACAAGCACTTCATCCTCGCCCTTGTTTACTTCACCCTGAAAACCAAAAAGTTTTCAAGATTCCTCATCACATCGAATTTTGTGGCACATGCATGAAACATTAAATATAGACGAAAACAAAAACTAATTACACAGTTTAGCTGTAAATCACGAGACGAATCTTTTGATCCTAGTTAGTCCATGATTGGATAATATTTGTTACAAACAAACGAAAGTGCTACAATACCAAAAACTTTTCACTTTTCGGAACTAAACAAGGCCCTCGTACCGAAATGACCCCCTGTGTCTGTCTGAACTCTGAACCTCTGAGGTGGATGGATGTCCAACTGCACGTATCTGCTAGGGCATCTGATGAATTATTTGATTGGTGTTAAGCTACCGGCTTTACATCCTTTTGATCCTTATATTCATGTTGTTAATTTCTTAAAACGTTGCCTTGTGTGGCATGTGGTCATGTGGACACTCTGCAAAGCAACGACAAAGCCGTCGATTGATCAGGCTCTGGCGCTTGCGGAGCATGTCTGTCTGATATTCGAGCGCTCAGCAAGAGATTTTGGTTCAACTGATTTTTAGTTTGTGCGCGAAGTTTGTTTACACTGAGATCGTAACCCCGCGGAGTTTTAATAATGAATGAAAGTCATCCGATCTATGCCTAATAGAAAATACTTTCGAACCATCTGTTATCATCAGCTTCACCGTAGATATAAATAGATTGATTTTGCATGGTGTTCGATATCTAGGTCTTGTTTAGTTCACCCTCTCACTAGTAGACATGTGACAACAAGACAATCAGCTCATTGCCGATATCAGCGATCGCCCCAAACATACTACCCACGACACCTAAATGGGACTATGGTGAATTGGCTACCTGCCCTGTACGACTGTGCCGTTGCCATGTTTGAAGCTGCTTCTTGCCCGATTCAGATAGAGGAAAGCGAGCAAACGGCCTCAAAATGGCGCCGGCAGAGCACCGACGACAACACTCTCACAAAAAGGTGCTTGTCTTCCACGCCGCTGCCGCGCGCCCCCTTCCTCAGACGGAGCGTGCAGTGGTGGACTGCATGCGAGTGCGTGGCGGAGGGGAAGACGAGGAGCGCCGGGACTCGCCGGAGGAACGGTGGCCTCGAGCTCGAGCAGGGCGTCGTGCATGGCGTTGAATACGAAGCCGCGACCATAGTCCCAGGCTCCCTGTAACACCCCGAAATACATCGAAATGCTACTAAACTACACAAACAACAGCTACACACAACTAATAAATAATTTAACAGCATCTCATTTGTATTTATAGCAAGCGGAAGAATAAAATATATAAATAACTGAAATACTACTAAGATTAATGAACATCCTAACACAAATGAGTTACTTCAACAAGAATTAAGTTTATCATCCACATTTTAAACAATTACTTTCAAAACCAATGAGCAAACCAAATTATTATTTATTAAAATACAAGGTCTCTAAATAAAAAGTATATGATGTGCAGCTAATTACCTTCTCTTCTAAGCAAGCATACGTACGTAGATTGAGTAAAGCAAAGGTGAGATGAAATATCTCAACAAGCGAACTTGTTTTGACAAGCTATTTAAACCACAAGTTAAATTAACATCAATTTAATATGGTGTTTCCAATTGACATGATATTAAATTAAAGTAACAGACTTCTGATTCGGAACATAGCCAACAATAGAGAGCTTCATAATAACGTGAATAAAATCACTTCAATAACATACTTCTCATGAATACATATGTCTTCTACCTACACACCTAACAAGGTGTGGAGCTGCATCCCATGATACGCACCGGTACAGTTATGACCATAGGTCAAGACATAACTTTCAATGCCAATGAACGATGCAATGCACTTGCCATGTTGCAATAAAATTAATAAATCACAAATGATACTCCAGCTTCAATTCAGTTCGTAGACTAGCCAGAAATAACAATATGAAATAATACCATCACCATAAGTACTTAAATAAGACCATAATTTAACTAATACTAAATATATCAAGATCATAAATTTTAGATATTAGAGGAATAACATTCTTATAGACAATAAACTGTAGGTGATGAAAATAAAAGGCCCAAACAGTAGCAAACCACCGCTACATTCACTTGCCTCTTTACTGAAGGAGAACAAAATCACTAGTGACGTTCTGAAGTGCTACCACCTGATCACAAGTAACACTCAGTACATACACCAACATACAAGACAGTACAAAAGTAAATACAGACTAGAGTGCACCCAAACCTGATATGTAAGCATACCGTGCAGGCTACCGTTCATGACAGCAGCACAAACTCTTCTTTTTTTCATACACAATAGACTACACATCCAAAAATTACCACAATTTACTGTTATATACAACTTTTTGTATTGAAAGGTTTTGCATCAGAGGTCTCCAAGATAGTATAACTAACCATAGAACACAACTAAATATTTCTGACATTCAAAACAGAACATCGAACTTCAAAAATTCATAATTAGAGATATACTTATTCAAAAATTACAAACTTTACTAATCTAGGAAGCTTAACAAAAATTCTAGAATTTAATAATCAAAGACCTAATTATTTCATTAACAGGGTCAAAAACTGCTTAGATCCAAAAACTGTCCAAATTTTTGTCACTGGAAAACAGTCAGATTGAAAAATAGATATCTCACAAATTATAACTGCTATGACAGAGTTCTTGGCGTCCAAAGAAAGATATTGAAGTCCTCTACAACTTTATTCATAGCCCCAAAATTTATTAAAGCCACTAAAATGCCCTATCATTACGATGAACAGGGACTGCTCAGTCTAACGAGAATTTCAGAATGAACAAAATTAACTTCGAGAATTTCTCCACTAAACCCAATCTAAATAAGCGCTTTATTCTGCAAAACTTGTTCAGATAAAGAGAATTAATATTTGGCTTCTCACCTAGGGAACCATAGCAAGCACGACGCCGAAACTCCCGGCGTCTACTCCTTCTTCTCCGTCTTTTTATCTTTCTATCCTCTCAGATCTAACTCGCCGCGATCCTTGCCGCCACAAAAGCCTTGTGTATTCCGATCTACGCCAAACATGGCTAAGCTCTCATGAACAGCAAAGGGACATGGTGGATCAATGGGACAGCAAAGATACGAGATAGATCCTAACCGTGTTTCTGCGGGAGGAAGAACGGACACCACGGATGACCGACGACGCGACGATGGCAGCGGCAAAACCCTAGGCCCTCTTCTCCTCTTCCCTCTTCTCCTTTCTCTCTTTCGTGTGTAAGAAGAATGACGGCGGTTCGTGACTAGGTTGGGATAAACAGGAAAACACCGACTCGTGGTAGGAGAAGAATCGGACGTGGAACTGTAGACCGTGGTACGGTAGCGTCGGGCTATAGTAATTTTTTATTTTTAATTATTTTTTACCTTTTTTTCTTTATCTATTTTTTTCTCAAGCGTTACACTCCCAGCTTTGATTTAAAGCGTGGTTGAAATAATTTGTTCGAAAGAAATCTCAAATGCCAGTGAGATAAACGGCAGCCTCTAGTGCCGGTGACAGCAACTATGGGGAGCCTTTGGCACGTAGCGTACTGGCGTGTATGGTGTACAGGCCGCCGCAGAAGTATTCGACGAACGGTAGCAAAGCTGGCGTCGCTGGAGTGGACCACTACGTGCGAGGTGCTCCGCTCCCCCCTCCCCTGCATTTGCCGCTTGCCGGCGGCAACTTGACACTGACGGGTGGAAAATCTCGACGCTCATCATTGAACGGCAAGAGAATCAATTGGACCCGAAAAGAATTAGGCCTTGTTTAGTTCGCAAAAATTTTCAAGATTCTCCATCACATCGAATCTTTGGTCGCATGCATGGAGCATTAAATATAGATAAAAATAAAAACTAATTGCACAGTTTACCTGTAATTTGTGAGATGAATCTTTTGAGCCTAGTTACTCCATAATTAGACAATGTTTATCAAATAAAAACGAAAGTGCTACAGTAGCCAAAACCGAAAATTTTTGCGAACTAAACAAGGCCTAAGTTATAGCGGACGATTCTGCAGCAAATTTTGTTCTCGACGTCTCGTCTCCTCTAGTCTCGTCTTGTAGGGAAACCAACTAATCTGTCATAATCTCGTCATCAAATAGTAGTAGATCACATTCACAGCTGATGGGCTAGCGCCACGATCCAAGTTGCACACAGCCTTTGAAGACATAACAATAATAATGTCCATGGTGATTTCTGATTTGGGATGCTTGCGAAAAGAACATGTTAGATCATGAACGACAGTTCTTTCAAAGAGATTACAGACGACAGTAGCAGTAGCATGCAACGTTGTAGCAAACTAGCAATGCAGTGAACGAACATTTTCGTACGCAGCTCTGAACTTTGAGGTTCTGGGCGTACTCTGCAGGCTGCACCACCACTGCAGCAGTGAATTTGCCACACCTGCCTGCCTGACCATGATAAACTCCACACTGTGACCGTGACGACGCGCGTGCGATCAGCACGCAGCAGGCCAGGCCGGCCGCCTGATCAGACGGCGATGATCGCCGCCGCGGCGAGGGCGCCCGCCACCTTCCACGCTCCACCATGGCCGCCGCTCACGCCAGCCGCCGCGGCGCTGCGGCGCCCGTTGATGTTCGACGCTCCCGAGGCAGCGGCGGTCCTCGCGCTGCCGCCGCCGGCTCCGCCCCTCCTTCCGCCGGAGCCCCCGCCTCCGCCTCCGCCTCCGCCACCCTTTCTTCCGAAGCTAGCACCGCCTTCGCCTCTTGCCCCGCTGCCGCGGCCGCTCCGGCAGGAAGCGCCCTGGAAGTGCGCCGCCACGCAGAGCAGCGCCAGCGCCAGCGCGCATAGCGGCCTCGTTCCGCGTCTCATGGTCATAGCACGCACGCACGCATGCACCGGCAGCTCCTCCGATCCTCCTCGATCGCCGCGCTAGCTAGCTCCTTCGCCTCCTCTCGCCTCTCGGTGCGGTGGCTCGCTGGATGGAGTTGGAGCAAGTGGCGGGAGCAAGGAGGGCAAGAGGGAGAGGACGGGAGGCGTTCACAAGCTTGATTGCTGTTGGCTTTGCCGGTTACGGGTGGACAGGCGAGAGGCGTGGCGTCGTGGCGCGCTACTACTCCCTGCTTTTGGGCACTTCCAGGGCCCAGGAGTAAGGGTCTCCGACGTTAATGCGGCGGTCGGCCGGGGCTCGCCTCGACCTACTTTTTATGGTCTGTGGAGCACTGTAGCTGGCTAGCTGCACGAAGCACGATCATGTGCCGCGCCCGCGCGCATGTCACGGCTGATATTTTCGTAGGACGCCGCGGCCGCGCCGTATGCTTTTTTTTTTGTTTTTTTCCCCCTGCGTGCTGCGTACTGGTGGGAAAAAACGCAGAAGCTGCCAAGCTATAAAATTTAGTTGGTTTCGCACGTGGACTCCTAGTTAGGTGGAGCAGATTGATCAGTTCCAGTAAAACTCTCTCCTGATGGCATCGTACAATTTTGTGATTATTGATTGACGCAAAACGAACACACGTTGAGCTTGCTTCGTGCCGTCGTCCCAGGTTTAACCACGCAATGCATCAAGCCGGTCCAGGACGAGGCATGCTGGTTCCCACGCGTATGCTGGAATCCATCCATTAATCAGACATTTGCATGCAGACAACAAAAATACACAATCGCTAACGCTAATACTAGTAGTAAGGTGAGCCTTCAACCAACTACCGGATAACTATATAAACTACTCCTGAATTCAGTCGTACGTGCATGCTAAACGTAACTACGAAGTGCGCGGTGCCATCAGTTCGTTAGTGCCATGACCGGACGGGCCCACGGCTCTCTCCTACAGCAGCCAGGCAGCGGCGCCCAGAACCGAGGCGGCGACGCCCACCTTCCAGACGCCATCGACGCGGCCACTGGACGCCGAATTGGGGCCCCGGCCACTCCCGTACCCGTGGTACCCGACGCCTCCAAAGCCTCTTGATCCTTCACCTTCTTCGCCGCCATGACCGCCGCCTTCTCCTGCGTCGCCATGACCACCGCCTCCTTCGCCGCCGCCATGACCACCGCCGCGCTTGTCGACCACGACGACATGCTCGACCGGCATGGCGTCGTCGTCGCTGCCTGTGGGAGCTTGTGCCTGTCGTCCGTCAGCCGCCGAGGCTTCCTGGACCTCAAGGGCCTTTGGAACTCGGGCCGCGTCGGCGGAGCTGAAGACGATCGCCGCGAGCGCGAGGGCAACGAGGAGGAGCACGCCGGCGCGGCGCGGCGGGAGAGCCATGCCGGTGCGCACGCGGACACAGTGTTGCGACGTACGAACGCGGCCTTGGCGACTGGCGAGAGATTGTTGAGACTTGAGAGCCGTGTGTGTTGGCGGCTTGGCGGTCTGCGGGGTGCCTCAGTATTTGTAGGTGTAGTGTAGCGGTCTAGCGGAGGAATGCCTGGACCGGAGGCTGAAGCCTAGCACCTTTTTTTTATTTTTTAAGGCGTTGTTTAGTTCGCAAAAGTTTTGGTTTTTGACTACTGTAACATTTTCGTTTTTATTTGACAAACATTGTCTAATCACGGAGTAACTAGGCTCAAAAGATTCATCTCACAAATTACAGGTAAACTGTGCAATTAGTTTTTATTTTCGTTCATATTTACTGCTCCATGCATGCGACCAAAGATTCGATGTGACGAGGAATCTTGAAAATTTTTGCGAACTAAACAAGGCCTAAATGAAACAGGAGGGCCGAGTCCTCTACTGGGATTTCAAGCGCTTCTTTTGTCAAACAAAAGAACATTCCATACTCATACCACAAGCGAGTCCTTCTCCCCAAGAAAATTCCATACTTATTTTACCACAATGGAGATCCCGGCCTTTACCCCAAAGGAGCTTTGTCTAGGCAATTTTTTCAATAGTTTAGCTATCCATCAAGTGGAACTGTGAAGTTTGCATTATCTAAGCACATGTTTTGTTGGTTATCAAACTTTGCTCGCCACACATTAGGTAGGCTATAGTTTCTGATCAGGTGATAACATATTGTAAGTCATGTGGGAAAATATTGAAATGGTGTGACTTACCCTTTGGCCTACCTGATTATGTTCATTCATTATATAGTACTCCTATACTCCAATATATGGCCTTGTTTAGTTCACTCTGAAAATCAAAAAGTTTTCAAGATTCCCCGCCACATCGAATCTCGTGGCACATGCATGAAACATTAAATATAGATGAAAACAAAAACTAGTTACACAGTTTAGCTGTAAATCACGAGACGAATCTTTTGATTCTAGTTAGTTCATAATTGGATAATATTTGTCACAAACAAACGAAAATACTACAGTACCGAAAACTTTTCACTTTTCGGAACTAAACAAGGCCATACTCGAAAAAAAAAATCATGAATGGAGGGCAGAACCGCAGAAGTGTCCGACCCTACACCTCGTCCCGGCTGACATACTTGTCGACAAATGACACGCCGTGTTTGCTTCGGAGTTTGGAGAATTGGATCTGCTGCTTTCGGTGGATCATGTGGGGTCGCTGCTGCGTTTGGGCGGTTGCCGCTTGCCGGCCGGCTGGTCTAGCGAGACCGCTAGCCGTGTGCTGCGTGCAACCCCGGCCCGAGATCGTGCACACCTCGATCGAAACGGCGAACCCGAGAGTGATTTGATGATACTGAACTACCGGTGGACCGAGAGTCCGAGAGCGAGCCGACGATCCGTACGAAAACCTCGTATCTATAAAACGTTGCTTCGTGTGTGGCGTGGGTGGACGCTCTGCATGGCAACCACAAATAACCTGTCGATTCAAGGGCACGTATATGTGGCAGAATATCTCTGATATTCTAGAGCTTAGCACGAGATTTTGGTTCTTGTGAAATTATAGTTTCATGCGTTGACGTACACTACTACTCTGGTGCGCTTTTGTGCGGTGTTTTAGGACATGCTTATCCCAAATTATAAAACGTTTGATTTTTTTATTCTAAATTTAACCACTTATTTTATTTAAAGATTTTGTGCAAACATAATTAAATTTATGTTTTTTATGAAGAAATTTTATTAATAAATCAAGCCACAATAAAAAAAATATGTTATATAATTTTTTGAATAAGATAAGTGGTCAAACTTAGTGTTAAAAAAATTAAATATCTTATAATTTGATATGGATTGAGTACACGTTAGCCTAATTAAATTAGTTGTGGTTGACTAGCTAGTTGGCTAATGACTAGTTTAAAACTGAAGTAAAGAATTAGTTTACCTATTAGTTCTCTTATTTAGATGTACTAGATCTAATTTAAGATAAAATTAGCTAGCTAATAATTAACTCATGGTATTCAAACACGCCCTCAAGGCCTTAACAATAATGAAAGCAATAATAAGGTCTAAAGAAAGCGCTTGGAACCATTTATCCTCAGTTTCACCGTAGATAAATAGATTGCTTTTCACATGCTGTTCTATACAGCATGTACTATTTTTTTATAACATACACATGGGATAAAATGTCACTTCCAACGTCCGATATTGCGTACTCAATCCATTCTAAAACAAATACGTTTAACTTTTTTATAATGAATTTGATTACTCGTTCTATTCAAAAATTTGCGTAAAATATCAATTCTTTTATGGTAGCTTAATTTGCCAATAAAAATTCTTCAAAAATATTTTAAATTCAATTATATTAGTAATTTTTTTAATAAGATGAGTGATTAAACTTAAGATAAAAAATTAAACGTTTTATAATTTAGAGCGGAGCTAGTATATATTTCTCATAACCATACACGTGACAACAAGACCTAAAATCAGCTCGTTGCCAAACGTGCACCCACCAGGCCACGACGCGTACTCATGCATGTTCACATGGTGGTACAACCAAAAATTTTTCGTTGCATCAGATCGAATATTTAGACATATATATATATATATATATATATATATATATATATATATATATATATATATATATATATATATATATATATATATATATATTAAATATAGATTAAAAAATAATTAGTTATACAGTTTGCATATATTTTGCTAGAGAATATTTTAAATTTAATTAATCCATAATTAGACATGAATTACTATAGTTATAAATGTATAACCGCATCAAAAAAATCGTGAACTAAGGTCTTGTTTAGTTCCAATTTGTTTTGCAAAATAGGCATTGTACACTTTTATTTGTATTTGATAAATATTATCTAATCATAGACTAACTAGATTCAAAAGATTTGTCTCACAAATTTTTAATCTATATTTAATAGGAAAAAGTCTACTTACTAGCCAGTCCGAATCAGCACACCTAGAATGCATCACATGCGCCACCGTGTCAAACCGCTCACACGCTGGACGCCACGTCAGCAAACCAGCCCTCCCAAACCGCCCTAGGGGGTTCCTTGTCTGGTTTACCAATTTTTAGGGCGTTCAATACCCGGTTTTGTAGTTGGGGGTCTAGGTTAGACACAGGTCAATACTTCAGGGAGCTAAGTAGACTTTTTCCATATTTAATACTCTATATATGTGCCGCAAGATTTAATATAACGAAAAATTTAAAACATTTTACAATTTTTTTTAAAACTAAACAAGGCCTAGACAAGATGTGACTATGTGAGTGAGTTGGCCAGAGTTGGCTACGGTGAGTGAGTTGGCCAGAGTTGGCTACGGTGGGTGAGTTGGCTAGCAGCTCTGTGCGACTGTGCCCCTGCCAGACTACCTCAAATGATAACGCAGGGCAAGCGGCAGCCTCCAGTGCCAGCCAGTGACAGCAACAAGTCCTAGACGTGCAGGCCGCCGTGTACCACCGGAAACTCGAATTCTTGTGTGTGAAAATATTTTTCTATGGAGATATTTAGAAACCGATAGAATAATCATATTTTTATGTACGTATGAAAAAACGTACAAAAAAAATTATCACATAGAGCAATTCGAGTTTCTAAGTAGTGGTGGAAGTGTCCGCGGAATTATGGTGGGGCCTGGGGACGGGTTTTTGTGTAGGAAAACCCAGCACATTTCTCTTGTTTCCAATAATTAGTAGTGATCATATATAGCTGCTGAGCTAGCGCCACGATCCAAATTGCAGACAGCCTTTGAAAGCATACTAATGTCCATGATGATTTCAATGCTTGCCAAGAGAGCAGGTGAGATCATGAACCGATAGTACATACTACGAGAGTTTCACGAACAGGGCTTTCGCGTGACCATGACGATGACTCATGGTAAAAGTTTGACGAACTCGATTGTACTAATCCACAATTCCACAGCGACTTGTGCGCAGATAGATTCCAGAACCGCATGCTAAGTACTAACACATGTATCCACCGATCTCCTAGTACGTATTCACCCGGCTACACATATAGTACTGCTGCTGCTTAATAAGCTAATAACTCACCCGGCTACATATATACTGCTGCTGCTTATGCTAATATAAGTTAACTCACCCGGCGGCTAGTAGGGCTAACCTTGGATTATTATTACGCATCCACACCGTGACTGCATGCGTGCGTGCGATCAGCAAGCAGGTCCGGCCGATCCTCGTCAGACGATGACCGCCGCCGCGGCGAGTGCGGCACCAGCGGCGCCCGCCACCCTCCATGCGCCACGGCCGCCGCTCGCGTCAGCCGCGGCGCTCCGGGCCCCGTGGACGACGTTCCACGCTACTGCAGCGTTGGCGGCCGTCCTCGGGCCCCCTGCCGACAATGCCGCGGGGCACGGAGCCGGAGGAGCCGGCGGCGCCGCCGTCTGCCCTCCCACCGCCGCCTCCTCCACCACCGCGTCCGAAGCTTCCACCCCTAGCACCGCCTCCGAAGCTTCCACCCCTAGCACCGCCTCCTCCACTGGCGAGGCAGGAAGCGCTCTGGAAGTGCACGGCCGCGCAGAGCAGCAGCGCCAGCGCCATCGCGCATAGCGCCCTCGTCCCGCGTCTCATGGCCTTGCGCTCTCCCTTGATTCGCCTCCTCGGTGCGGTGGCTGTGCCTGCGCGCTGGCTGGAGTTGGAGCAAAGTGGCTAGAGCAAGGAGGGCGACAGGGAGAGGACGCGGCTGGACGGGATTGTGAGAGCGCTCGGGACACGATCATGTGCCACCTGCTTGTCACGCTGATATTTTCGTACGACGCCACGCCGTCTGCTTCTTTCTCTCTTTCTCACTCTGGCCTTGTTTAGCTCACCCTAAAAACCAAAATCTTTTCAAGATTCTCCGTCACATCGAATCTTACGTCACATGCATGAAGTATTAAATATAGACAAAAATAAAAACTAATTACACAGTTTATCTGTAAATCACGAGATGAATCTTTTAAACCTAGTTACTCTATGATTGGATAATGTTTGTCAAATAAAAACGAAAGTGTTACAGTTCCGAAAACTGAAAAGTTTTCGGAACTAAACAAGGCCTCTCTCTTAGAAATTGCCTGATACTCACTCTGTCCCAAAAAAAATATCGTTTTAGATTTTTATGTCATAAATTTGACTAGATTAGTAGAAAATACTTATAATATTTATATCTCTAAATAAATTCGTTAAAAAACTAGACTTAAAAATCTTTCCAATTATACTAATTATATACTATAAATATTAATATTTTTTGTTATATATTTAGTTAAAATTATTTTTAGAAGCGAAAATAACACTTATTTTGAGACTGAGGCAGTACTTGGAAAGGCCTCTCCTGATGGTAGAGCTGGGACTTGGCCGTGTCATTTGAGGGTGGGTCAAGGCACTTGGCCGTGTCATTTGAGGGTGGGTCGATGGAAGAGCTGGGACTTGGCCGTGTCATTTGAGGGTGGGTCAAGGCACTTGGCCGTGTCATTTGAGGGTGGGTCAAGGCACGGTCTTTTGGCATGATCTGAAGCACGGCATAGTATGAAATATTTTGGATCATGCCAGCACGACACAAACACAAGGGCCGTGTCGTGCCTAAAATGTCGGCACGGCGGGCTACATGGTCTGGCCCGTATTTTGGGCCGTGCTTGGGTTGGCACGACACAAAAATATAGCATGTAGACATTTCTACAACTAACAATACAATTTTCTAGCATTTACTATAGTACCTCTCATCTAATTCTTCAGTAGATTATGAAAATTATTAAATTTTTTATTAAAATAATGCACACAAGATATAAATATTTGATAGCGCAAGGAAAAAATAAAACTAGTAAAGATATTTTAAGAGTCGTGCTTAGGCCAGCACAACCTGAAAACATGTCGGCGTGCCATGGTTGTGCTCGGGCCGATCGTGCCGTATGTCACGGCGTGTCTTGCGTACCTAAAGAGCGTGGCCGTGCTGGCCCCACTGTCTCAGCTCTACCTGATGATATATACTTACGTATATAGTTAGAGTTATCTGATTATTATTAGACCTTGTTTAGTTACGAAAATATTTTGTAAAATTTTTCATATTTCCCGTCACATCGAATCTTGTGACACATGCATGGAGCATTAAATATAGATAAAAGAAAGAACTAATTACACAGTTTATATAATTTACGAGACAAATCTTTTAAATCTAGTTAGTCTATGATTGGATAATATTTGTCAAATACAAGCGAAAGTGGTACTATTCATATTTTGTAAAATTTTTGGAAGTAAACAAGGCCTATCTTGATCCAACTAACACGTCGTTCCCATGTTAATTTCGTGCCAGGATTTACCACGCAACAAGCTCTGCTAATTACAGTAAAACGCTAAGTAGATCTATATGTTTCAAATTTCGATTCGATTATTACATCGATCCAAGCCGATCCAAACACGTGATCTTACGACCATGGTTTGTTTCCACGCCTGCCCCATGTAAATGTCAAAGTCCCGTATCACTAATTCAATTAATCAAAAGCAACTCCACGCACACAAAAACGCAATCGCGCGCTATTCGCTTGCTAGCTAGTAGTAATAAGCTTCAATAACCAACCACCGGATGACTAAATTAAAATACTCCCTCGCAAATAAAAAATAAAAATAAAAAATTAAACTACTCCCAAAATCTACACGGTATGCATGCTAAACGTAACTACGATGAAAATGACGACACAACAAGCTAGTGCGATGCCAACCACTAGTTAGTGCCCCGGCCGGCCGGTCCTCTGCTCTCCTACAGCAGCCAGGCGGCGGCGCCCAGAACCGAGGCGGCGACGCCCACCTTCCAGGCGCCATCGCGGCCACTGGAGGCCGCCGACTTGTGGCCGTGACCGTGGTACCCAGCGCCTCCAAAGCCCCAGCCTCTTGAGCCGCCGACGGAACCTCCACCTTCTCCGCCTCCTCCGCCACCACGGCCGCCGCCGCCTCCACCACCGCGCTTGTCAACGACGACGACATGCTCGACCGGCATGGCATCGTCGCTGCCTGTGGGGGCCTGTGCCTGTGCCCCGTCAGCCGCCGCGGCTTCCTGAGCCGCCTCAAGGGCCGCGGGGGCTGGGACCGCGTCGGCGGAGCTGAAGACCATCGTCGCCGCCAGCGCGAGGGCAACGAGCAGGAGCACGCTGGCGCGGCACGGCGGGAGAGCCATGCTGGTCGTGCGCACGTGGACACGGTGTTGCTGCGACGTACGAACGCTGCCTGGATAACCGTTGTCGAGTTCACTAGACGAAACCAAGATAATTTTTTCTCTTAAAAATCGGGCTAAATTCCATCAGTGCAATTGTGAAGTTTGCATTATTTTAAGCACATGTTTGTTGGTTATCAAACTTGCCCGCCAAATATTAGGTAGGCCACAGTTCTAATTACGTGACAACATAATGTGAGCCATGCCAAATCAGTGGAATGGTTTTTGACTTGTCCTTAGGTTACTTGTCTATGTTCATTATATAGTATGATTCATACATTTCTAGTAAATTTCAATACATGTCTGAGTAGGACTCTAAATCTATTATATATCTAAGGTTCTATCTCTATTCTTATTAATTGCCCTAATCTATTCTTCTAACAAGCCAAGCTTCCTATACATAATCCGACAATGGCCCAAGAAAACGTGAAAAAAAAAGTTCATCACGTACGGCTATGTAGTGCACATCAGCACTAGAAGATACAGCTCAATACTCCCTCCATCCCAAATTGTAAGTCATTCCAAAAATCTTGGAGAGTCAAAGCATTTTCACGTTTGACCAAAATTATAGAGTGAAATACTAAGATTTGTAACGTAAAATGAGTGTACTATGAAAATATAATTAAGGAAGAATCTAATGATATTTAGTTAATAATTATTATTTTATCATATAAATTTGGTCAAACTTTGAAAAGTTTGACTCTCTAAGATTCTTGGAATGACTTATAATTTGGGATGGAGGGAGTATAATTTTAGCACATACTTCCTCCGCTAATCCACCATATCCATTCAGGTTTTTGTTCAAACAAATAGGTGCTTTACATTCGCTAAGTAAAAGAACCATCATTGAAATCCACACAGCCTTTCCTGAGATACCTTTTTTCATTGTTTTTTTTATGCCACGGATGTAGGTGGATTTGTCCCGCGAGTACACAAATAGACTTAATAATTTCACGAGCTACCGCATATAACCCGTAAAAGTTAATCCTATTTTCTGAGTTTGCCCTCATTGATCATACAGCTTTTCATCCTATACATGATGTCAGCCAACACCCTATATACCTGACTACGAACCAGTTTTACATCCTATACAAAAATAATTCCCATGCTCATTGGTGACCTGGTGGTGCTGGAGTGAGGTCACAGGTTGCTTCCCAGAACGCGGCGGCTCGCAACTCGCAAGTGGTGCCCCAAATCCAATTCCACGGTCGTTCACCAGTAACGAATCCAGCGAATCATCAGCTACTCCCGCAACTTTCCTTATTTGGAAATGATAATTTCCACAACTTTCCATTTTTAGAAGGTGACTAAGTTATACATATATGTTATAGAATATAACTTACTTCTATAAGTTATACTAACAACTTGGTATAACACTTTGTAAAACTTATCACCATATGACTTATTATACCATATAACTTACAACTTATGCCAAAACTTTGAAGCACAAAAGTTATAAAACATTTTTAATTTTTCTTTTGCCTTTTTTTCTCTTTTTATTTTTTATATAAGTCTATCAATTTTTTCTTTTTATATATGTTGTCAACCCTTATTTTATTTGGGCGATCGTTCACTTAGATTTGATGTAACAAAGGTTCAAACTACCTCCTCTTCTAGCGTGTTTTTCCATAACCACCGCTGATATCATATAAAAATAAAACATTTATTTTAAAATGCTAGATGTAAATTTTATAATTATTAACTTCTGCACGTAACTTTTATATCTAACTTTTTGTACACAAATTTTATATCTAACTTTCTACATGTAACTAGTAGATATTAACTTATAATTATTATCTTTTATGTCTAAATTTTTGCAAAACTATTTGATTTATTATATTTTGTGCTTAAATTGGTTTAATTAAATTATATGCTTAAGTTTTAATTTTAACTTTTTTGAACGTTCGCTAAATTGTCTCGTCATAAATTATATTGATAAACTTGTTCCATAAAATATTATAGATAAAAGTTGTGCGCATAACTTTATCATGTAGTAAGTTATATGTATAAGTTATGTGTGTAACTTTGTCACAGCGAAGGTATATATTAAAGTCATGTATATAAGTTATACGTAAAAGTTTGTTCCATAAGTTTTACGTAAAAGTTGTGAGTACAATTTTTCAAAAAAGAAAAGTAGCGATTTTTTTTGCCTAAAATAGAAAACTTTCCAAAAATAGAAAATTGCGGGATTTCTTTTTTTGCCAAAAAAGGAAAGTCGTGGAGGCTGTTTGATCGTTCGCTAGATTCAAATCGTTCGCTATTTAGTGAGTCGCTCCTGCATTCACGGAGGGCGCCGACACATAGAAACATCCAAAATCCCGATGCTATGCAACGCCAAGAGAATCAAACGAATGAAATCCCCAAAAAGTACAGCACATTTGCATCTCCCTTTTAAGAAAACCAAGTGAAGAACTTGTCATAATCTCGTCAATTTAGTCCATATAAGAGTTGCTACCACGATCCAAACTTCCCACATGGTTTTGCAGCTATTCCAGCACGGTTCCAGTTCTCATAATTTGCCCAAATCATCTCAAACCAAAAGAAATAAAGAATCTACTAGTACTGATAATAGAGTGAAGTCCCCAATTCTACCAAGTCACAACTTGGAACCAGAGACCAATGCAGTCTTGCAGATAGATTTGAATTCATTCACGCACGCAAACCATGAACTCCTCTGCTTATTCATACGTGGTCGGGAATTATACTCAACAAGAAATCGTAAACTCACCCTACTGCACAGCTAGGTAATCCTAATCCCTAACACTCTATTACTGCACAAGATACTCGCAATGACAGTTCAGATCCCAGAACGGCGTCATACTCACACACATGATGCCTCCACCGATCTGCTACTGCTAGCCTGCTACCACTAAACTGCTAGTACTACCAACCCCCATCTAACCTGGATTGCGCCTCCAACACGCGCGACGATCAGAACCAGGCGAGCGCCGCGGCGGTGAGGGCGGCGCCGGCTCCTGCCACCCTCCACACGCCATGCCCGCCCGCGCCACCCGCTGCGGCGCTGTGGTGGCCGTGCGACCCCCCTCCGGCCGTCCTCGCGCCGACGCCGGCGGCGGCGCCCGCACCGACCCCGCCGAGGAACGGGCGGCCCGAGCCGGAGCGACCTCTTCCCGACCCGCCGCCGCCGCCACCTCTTCCTGACCCGCCGCCGCCGCCGCCGCCGCCTCGTCCTCCTTTGCAGGATGCGCCCTGGAAGTGGGTGGCCACGCAGAGCAGCGCCAGCGCTAGCGCGCAGAGCAGCCTCGTCCCGCCCCTCATCGCCGTCGCCGATGCGGTGGCTGCGCGCGGTGCGTCGAGGTGGTGGAGATGGGGAAAGCAAAGCGCCCGTGACGAGGAGGTATGTTGCGGCAGGACAGCCACAGCCTATAGGTGAGGCGAGAGACGTGGCTTCGTGGCGCCCTCCTCCAACCGTCTTCCTCAAAACTTGGCAGGGCGGGGGATTTACGGGCCCGTGGCGCTACGCAGCCACATGCGCCTGTGCCTACCGATCCACAAGTTCGGTTTCGATTTCGCTTTTTTCAATTGGAAGAGCGATGCGTGCACAAAGTTCAGCACTTCGGCGTCGATATTTTTTTCTCAATTCGAACTGACAAGTGACAGCTGAGCCGCGTGGTTAGCTGGCTGGACTAGCCGAGGTGTGCGTTACATGCGCTTTGTCGTTCTTCTACAATTAGCCACGTGCTCATCGCCTTAATATTCCTCTAGTACGTACTCTCCTCCTCCTAATCTTTTATTATATACTCGTAACAATCAGCAAAGCCAGCAGGAGTTAACAAAGCTGTCAAGTGTCAACTACAGCAACTGGTCCACAGTTTTTGAGAACTCGAGGTTTGCATTATTGCATAATCCTTCTATCCTGTATTATCAGCTGCTGCTCTAGCGGCCGGTTGCTTGCTGATCTTAGTCCGCCTTTTCCCCTCTCGAACTCTCTAGCTGCTACTGTTTGAGAGAGGTGAAAAGGAGAGTGCCGGCGAGGCCGGCGGTCTTCCTTGTCTTTGTCGGCCTTTGGAGACCGTTGTGCCCTCGCCGGTCAGGGGGATGGTTCTAGTAGGTCTAGGTTTAGGTGTCCGGTGGCGGTGGCGTCGAGGCGGTGGCGACGGCGGCGCCTTACTGGAATAAGGTCCTCTCGCGCTCCTCTCCGTCTCGGTGGCACTCCGCTCCGGCGCTGGCGAAGAGTATGTGGAGGTCGTCTGTACAGGAGTTTGTGTCGTCTTCGGCGGCTTCGTCACTTCGGTGGTGATGGCTTCGGTGGCGGCCTTCGTCAAGGATGCTCTAACAACTGTGAGAGAAGTGGTTGCTTTTGAGAGTGGATCATGCTTGTGTTCCTGCGACGCATGTCGTCGACGAGCTTCGGTCCAAGTCTGGAGGAGCATGGGGTGTGTCCCCGGGTGATGCTTGTTCATCGTCATCATCCCGGCATCCGCGTTGAGTGGCTTCTGCGGTTCTTCTCAAAGCTCCATTGCGATGGTGCTTCTCCAGACCTGGGCCTGCTAGGGCGGCGGGATCCGGTGAGGATTCGACGGCGGCGGTCGATGGCAGAAGCTTCTAGCGACGACGGAAAACACTAGGTCCAAGGACTTTTTTACAATTTGCTATTTTGCCAAGGGCCTTTGTGTAAGTCAGGTGGGACAGTTGTCCATATATCCTCCTCGTATGTACCTGTGTTTGTATGCATATTTGTACGTTTTCCTTAACTGGTAATACAGGTACATTTATCAAAAAAAATCTGTCGCTCTAGCAGAGTACCATGTCCCGAATTATCTATCGTCCACGCTACTGTACATGGATCCCACACCTACCGTTCATCACTACAGTCTTATCTTGTCACCCCGTCCCACCTCTGCCTATTCTCATCCCATTGTTACTTTATCGCTCATAGGCGTAGAACGCCATGGTCTGACCTCGCACAGCGTTGACCAGTCTCCCGAGCAGATCGACGTTGAGCCTTATTAGCGCCCCTCCCTTCTCTTGCTTTGCCAGCGACCCCCTCTCCTCCACGATGACCCACCTTAATTATATTTTCATAATATACTCACTTTACGTTACAAATCTTAGTATTTTTCTCTATAAATTTGGGCAAACATGAAAACATTTTGACTCTCCAAGATTCTTGGAATGACTTGCAACTTGGGATAGAAGGAGTACCTCCAACGACAGATAATTCGGGAACGGAAGGGAGTATGATCAATTTCGGTGAATATTAGCAGACACATTGTGCCTATTGCTAGAGTAAGTAGTCGATACTTCCATAGTTCATAAAAACCATACTAATGAGCAATATGACACGACTTGTTTCATTGTTTGCCATATACACAAGGATGGCCCTGCACTGCACATCGGTATTTGAACTTATATGGAGTCGCCATCCTATATATAATAAACTACTCAATCCATTCCAAATTGTAAGTCGTTTGATTTTTTTAATATCAAGTTTGACCGCTCGTTTTATTTAAAGTTTTATACAAAATATCACTTTTTTTTGTTGTGTATATGGTTTATTAATAAAAGTTCTTCAAAATGACTTAGAATTCGACTATATTTGCATAAATTTTTTTGAATAAGACGAGTGGTCAAACTTAGGGTAAAAAAAGTCAAACGACTTACAATTTGGGATGGATTGAGGGAGTAATAACTACGATGATCGATATTTAAAAAAAATACTACGATGATCGATGCCATCGAGATCATGGCACCCGACGCAGTGCGTCCGCGTGTGTCTAGATCTACAAGAGCCAGGCGACGGCAAGAACCGTGGCAGCGACTCCCGTCTTCCAAGCGCCGCCGCGGGCACCGGCAGACGAATCGTCGTAATCGAGCACATCAAGCACGCTATCATCATCATCATAGTTCGTGGTGCCTCTCGAGCCGCCGCCGGAACGAGAGCCACCGCCTCTTGATCCACCGCCGGAACGGGAACCGCCGCCCTTTGACCCGCTGCCGCCGGAACGAGAACCGCCGCTTGATGATCCACTGCCGGAACGAGAACCAGAACCGCCACCTGAGCCGGAACGAGAACCGCCGCTTGATGATCCACTGCCGGAACGAGAACCAGAACCGCCACTCGATCCGCTGCTGCTAAAACGAGAACCCCCTCCGCCGGAGCCGCCGCTGCCGGAGGACAAGAGCATGACCCCCTCGCTGACGTGCTCGTGGACTTGCTTGTCGTCGACCTCGTGCTCGAGGGGCACGGCTCCGCTGCCGGCCGGTGCCGCTTGTCCTTGGTGACCAGCGGCCTCGGTGTCGCCATCCTGAAGGGCGGCGGGGAGTCGGACTGCGTGCGCGCAGCTGAAGGACGCCGCGAGCGCGACGAGGCCGACGAGGAGGAGCAGTAGGAGGGCACCGGGACGACGACGACGCGTCGGGAGAGCCATGTCGGGAGCGCGTGCGTTGCTGCCTTTCCAAATACGGAGTATAGAACTGTACGACGTCTGCCTGACACGCCTGTTGGTGCCGCATTGCGCTGGTATTTGTAGTCCGCCGGAGCATGATGCCGGCGCGTGCCCGAACGCTACTCCTTAGGCCTTGTTTAGTTCCAAAAAATTTTGCAAAATAGAAATAGTACCACTTTCGTTTGTATTTGACAAATATTATTCAAACATGTACTAACTAGACTCAAAAGATTTATCTCGTCAATTCCGACCAAACTGTGCAATTAGTTTTTATTTTCGTCTATATTTAATACTTCATGCATGCGTCTAAAGATTTGATGTGACGGGGAATCTAAAAAGTTTTGCAAAATTGTTTGGAAACTAAACAAGGCCTTACTCGGATTCGGTGAACACATGTTTTTTTTGCACCGGGGCGATTGTTGGCGTTGAACTCTTGGGAGTTGCACGGTGTGGTCTAGAACTATAGACTAGATAGATTAAGGGCACGTTTATTTGAGCATTTGGCTATTTTCAAACTAGGCTTCTATTTTTTTTCAAAAGCCAAAGAGCTTCCATGCATCCATAAGCCAAAGTTCGGAAGTTTCTAGGTTTTGGCTTTCTGGAGTTTTTTAAGGCCTTAGTTTCTCCAAAAATCTAAAAATTTTCAAGATTTCTCATCACATCGAATTTTTAGATGTATGCATGGAGTATTAAATATAGACGAAAACAAAAACTAATTGCACATCATGTTTATAATTTACGAGACGAATCTTTTGAGCCTAGTTAATCCATGATTGGACAATATTTGTCAAATACAAACGAAAATGCTACAGTACCCACAAAATTTTTCGCGAACTTAACAAGGCATTATTATTATTATTATTATTATTATTATTATTATTATTATTATTATTATTATTATTATTATTATTATTATTATTATTATTATTATTATTATTATTATTATTATTATTATTATTATTATTATTATTATTATTATTATTATTATCTTGGAACCCAAACAAACAGGGGTCGTTTTGAAACACAAATTTTATAAAAAACAATAAAATAATTTTAATATTTTCACATTCAAAACATATAAAGCACGTGGCGGGAGGTGAAGGAACGTTACATAATATACTATAAATCTAGAACATAAAACCACATATGTTTTTTATACACCAATAAATATGTTCATACGTCGCAGAACCACATACAACTTAATATGGTTACATTGTCCAACCTAGCTATTTTTATGGATTTATTTAGTTGGTATTGGCTCAACTTTATTTTAACTAAACTAAATAGTACACTAAGACACATAATAAATATTACGTGCAATAAAAGATTAATAATCCTATAAAAATTGGCTAGAGATCAGCTCATTAAATGTATGCACCTATTGTGGAGTTAAGAAAGTGGAAAGTGCGTCACGTGAACTCGAGAAAAAATACGCCGCAAACCAAAAAAGTCTCCCTTTCTTTCATCAGGAGCACTGATTTTTTTATATACTATATTTCAGCTCATATGAAGATTTGTGTTTTTTAGTTTGAATGATTTCAATTTCATCAAGTCCTTTTCTATAAGTACTTCTTAGATTGCACTCACCGTAACTTTAAGTTGTTGAAAAGAAAAAGAGACTCCGAGGAGGACATCGATGCCTTTTTTCCATGAGAACCAACATTTACTGAATAATATAGGAGTGTTATTTTTTCATCTAAGTCGATAAATCTTTAAATAGAGACATTTTTTTCTTTAGGGTCAAAATCTTGGGTTATTTTCTTTATGGTATAGAAGGAGGTGAGATTAGCTAGGTTCCCTTTTCTTCATTTTTTTTTCATTTCCTGTTCTGCTATTCCAAAATTTTTTGCTTTATGTTCTACTTATCTTATCTTACTTTCCTACTAGTTATTCTGAGTAATGCCGTAATGCGCTGCGCTACAAAGTTTGTGGGACTCAAACAACCAGACTAAGAAAGGTGGAAGGCAAGCCATGTGCTTACACGTGTCGCGCGTCATGACTCACGAGCCCTTAGGGCGTCCACAATGGTGTTCAAATCACTAGCTATTTGATCTCTAGAAAGAATGTTATTGGCTCTCAATGGCAATTTGCAAATAGCTAGCTTAAAAAGTCGCTAGCTATTAGAAAGTCGCTAGCTATTGTGGAGAGTATTGTGAGAGAGTTATTTCTAGAAGATCGTGCTAGATTAGCTATTTATGAGTCGCTAGCTATTAGGAAGTCGCTAGCTATTTGATCTCTCTCCTCGATAGCCAATGAGAGTACTACTTTTTTATTATTTTTATACGTCATCTCGCTAGCTATTTGTAAAGTGCTATTGAGAGCCAATAGAATTCCTCCTAGGCTATTTGATAACCATTGCAGATGACCTTAGGCTTAGACGCGCGGACTAGCGATCTGTTGGAGGTTGATGATATAATCAATTGGCCCTTGGACTTCACCATGAGTCCACTTTTGTCACTATGACTTAGATTTACGATGTGGGCCTATGTTTACCACATGTAAAAACAAAGAAGAGATGATATGAGAGAGATGACTAATAGAGAAACAGACTAGGAGGCTAGAGTTAGGAATGAAAGTAAATAATTGTCAGATTTAATATTAGATATAGATAAAACATACGCTTCAGCTTTATTTGAGTCGAGCGACTTTAGTCCACTATTATATTTGTTACAAAACATATAACCAACGCTACAAACAACTAAAACGAGACAAAAGCACATAAAATACATACCGAGCAATTCATTTAAATCAATGAAAAAAGAGAAAAAAAAGCATTGTCATCAATTCTATTTTAACTTTGTTGTAATCTATATCTATGTTATTTAATATCAAAGAGCAAATAGATTCTCTCATCTGTTTTTTAATTTTTCATAATGCTCTTGCGTCTCTTCTTTTTTCTTTGAACCTTAACAATCCATGCTCATACGAGTTAGAAATACATATATTTATGGATTTAATGATACAGAGTTAGATTCCAATACATATTGGATTGCAATGTATAAGGGTGTATTTGGATGCATGCATTCGACCGGACTGTACCATGCCAGCTGTATAAGATTCGTGTGGTGGATATAGTTGTAGCACGTAAAATTATATAGCATTAAGAAATCTGCAAATCACTCGGGTAATAAAATCCACACATCACTTAAGTTTTGTAATAAAGAAAGAGAAAGAAAGAAAGAAGAAGGATTCGCTAAACATTTGTTTTCTTTGAAACAAAACAATGAAGGCCTTGTTTAGTTCACCCCAATTCAAAAACTTTTACATAGAATCTTAGGCATATGTATAGAATATTAAATATAGACAAAAATAAAAACTAATTGTACAATTTATCTATAGTTTATATGAGACGAATTTTTTAAATTTAATAATAATAAGTTTATATTTGAACAATAATTATTAAATAAAAACGAAAATGGTATAACGTTAAAGTTCAAAAACTTTTTGGAACTGAAAGGCCGAAGGCCAAGGAGGAGGCCCATGCGGTTGGGCTGCCCCTCGGCTATTGGCTATTCGTTCTCCCCGCGTGCTCTCGAGCAGGGACGAGCAGCCGCGCCGCGCGGGACAAGGTGTGGGCGGACGAGCAGGGAGTCGCCGGGGAAGCCGCGGGCGGACGAGCAGGGCCTCGCCGAGACCCGCAGGGGCTTGCCGTGGGAGCTGCTCTCCGGGTCACCGGGCGAGGAGCCCGCTGCGGCACAGGCTCACCGGAGAAGAGGAGCTGTGTGGGCGGGGCGCGGGAGCTCGTGCCGCAGGAGCGGCTGCCGTGGGGAGGAGCTCGCTCCAGGGGAAGGGATCTGCTCTGAAGCTCGCTCTGCCGCGCCGTTGAGAGGAGCTGGGAGCCCGCGCCGCCGTCGGTAGGAGCTGGGAGCGCTTGTTCGGTAGGAGCTGGGAGCGTGACGACTAGGCTACCACCGCCGGCTGCCGCCGCCGCCGCTCTACGCTAGATGCCAATGTCTTCGCCGGACCTTTCCCCGGAAACGAGCACCCAACAGGTATGCCCGCCCCTTCTCTTCCCTTCCCTGTGCGAAACCGAACAGGCGAACAGCATTCAAAGCCTAACCTACCTTCTCTTCCCTGTCCGTCGTGCGAAACCAAGCAGCACTCGAAGCCTAACGTAAGCTATTTGGCTAGACATGATCTAATTGCAAGTGTATACGTGAATTTTGCAAAAAAATTTCGGGTGTACATATGTACACCAATGTCTTTACTGGGCCCGCCCCTGTCTTTCAGTTTCAGCTCAAACCTGCACTTCTAACATATATACATTAGGACTTTATAGCATGAGTGATATTTTGCATACCAACAACATTTTCGCAATGCCATAATGTTTTTTGCTCTAGCTGACTCTTTTTTTTATTATATTTATATGTAAATGCTAGTTGTTTCATATGTAAGACTGTAACCCAAAATTTGTTTTATGTGGGGCAATAAATTTACGTTCTAGCTGACTATTTTTTATTCTGTGGTATCATGCTTTCTGCACATGTTATTTTGATTATTATCAGTTATTTTGTGCAAAGGTGCATATCTTCATGCTATCACTGCACTCACTGAATGGCTTTCTGATTACATTTCAGGTTCATATGGCCTGTGTAATGCAAGGACGTAGGTAAATCTAGATGCATGCTTCACTTCACTGTCCATTAGCTATCATTCTTTTCACTATTTTTATAAGGCATGTTTCTTTACTTGATGTACACCATGTCAGTTGAATGTTTCCTTGCTATTTGATTTTAATTTCATTACAAGATCCTGCTTCATAGACTTCCTCAATAACGTGAATGCTAGACACCAATCTAAATAGTCCTGTGAATATTGTTAAACAAACACCATCATTTATAGTTGCACCACACTGTCCAGTGCTAAAGTTTGTTTTGTGAATTATTATCACAGTGCATAGTTAATTTATTGTATTGTTTTTTACTTTATTGTGATTCAGAGTTGGAGTGGCATACTATGATTCGGATACTCGCCAACTTTTTGTGTTAGAAATCTGGGAAGACAGCGTTGGGGAATATCCTCTGATTGATCTTGGTATGTTCCTCACATAAATAGAAATCAAGTTTGCTTCCTATTTGTTTGGAATATAGACAGAGGGGCTGCTATGGTAAAAAAGGCACTTATGTATGTTTTCCAATATATTCGAAATTGAACTTTTAGGATTGGTAGAAAATGAAACCATATAGATATAGCTGACACTTTGTGATCCTGATTTTGCATCAGTGAAATTTCAGTCAAAACCAAGCACAATATATGCAAGCACAAAAACAGAAGAAGCACTTTTGTCGGCTTTACAACGAAATGGTACGGCCACAACCACTTCTTCGAACTGATATCTTTAGTTCTCTGATGGTTTTGCATGAAATCATACAGATGGTAACAATGAGGCTCCTGTTGTGAAGCTTATGAAAAGCTCAACATTCAGCTATGAGCAAGCCTGGCACAGGTTAGCTGCTTTATCTACTGTTTACAAAACCTGGCACTTCTTAAATGTATTAAGAAGTATTATTTCTGTGCCTTACAATATTCCTTACATCAGTATATAAGGATCGTCTTGTCTGATCTGCATAGTACAACATTTACAAATACACTAAATTGCTTGACATGCTTTGTTAGATTGCTCTTGTATTCCTTCTTGAACATGTAGTAACCAAATTCGTCATGGTTTGGTGCAAAATTACTTCACTTTAGTAATATGTATATGTATATGATGATGAGGTTTTGACATTATTAATTTCTAACCGGAATACTCTCTGTTAGCTGAACATCTACAGCCAAAAATGCTTAGTCTGGCCCATTTGGAAAAAAGGAGAAGAAACACTTTACTGGAGCTATGTGATGACCTATGCTATGACTATCAATTTTCTTTTTGTATATATCTGTATTCAGGGAACTTGTAAGCGAAGAAACAAAATAACAAGCACGCTCTCTTCTTGTAAAGTTCACCATAATTAGTAACCACCAAGCATCATAGTATTTTTGTTCTCTCTCTCGATGACATCTTTAAGCTGATAACTTGACGATGTAATACTTTGTATGCATATCTAAACTGCAGATTGATCTACTTGAAAGTTGCAGCTATGGATGATGGACTCAGTGCAAAAGAAAGGATATGCTTTGTAAGTGATCTTAAATGAGAATCTTGCCACACTAATTGGTACTTACATGTTTCAATTCGTCTCCTGAGATTTCTTTAGAAATATTAATTATATTGTAAGTACCTGTTAATTGCATCTCTGAGATAAAAAAACATATATCGTTGGACCAATAATATGTCACTATGTGATCAAGCACTGCAACAAGGATTGCTATTTCCCTCAGAAAACAAAGGATTGCAACAAGGATCGCTATCCTGCTACTTTTCTCGTTTCATTCTAAATTCAGTCGCTGATAACCACTGATTATTTATTACCTTTTTTATCATTCATTTTTCTACTCCCAAATCTTGTTAGGCATTTCTAGTTACGAGATGGAAATATCTTTTTGGTTTACTTGCAGCTTAATTCCATGATGGATCTTGGAAGCGATGTTCAAGTTCGTGCTGCTGGAGGTCTCCTAGCCATATTAGACAATGAGAGACTTCTTGACACCATTGAGCAGATGCAAGGTGGAGCATCCATTGCAATCGATTCTGTGGTACAGATCTCATTTTATCCTTTGATGATATGAGATAAACCGAACACACTGATCTGTTGAGATTTAATTACATCTTCTGTCGTGGGCAGTAAGCTGGGCTTATGGTCCCGGACAGCAGTATGTCAGATCAGATCTGACCTGACACACTGCTGCCCTGGCCGGCAGGCCCATAACCAACAGACTGCCCATGACATCTTCCAGCGATAATCTAGTTTGTAACCAACATAATTATATATATATTCTGGAAATATGGACTGAACACATTTTTAACAGGTTGGCATTCTCCTATCTATTTTTTAGTTAGCATTGAATGCCTTGACTTATAATCACAGAGACAAGTTCCTTAAACTCGATGCAACTGCTCATGAAGCACTACAGATTTTTCAAGTAGATAAACACCCTAGTTACATGGGAATTGGAAGGGCTAAAGAAGGGTAAGAATCTTTCATCAAGGATTCAAGTTTTTTGTGGTAGCTTTTGGCTGGCGTCCAATTTTTTAATAATATTGAGAAACTGCAGGTTCTCAGTTTTTGGCATGCTCAACAAGGTAAAAAACCTCTTTCTTTATTTACTTCTTTTCTGCAATGCACTAACTGTGTTTTGAATTTAGTGTGTCACGCCAATGGGAAAACGCCTCTTGAGGTATCTCTTACCTCTGATAATAATGAGTGTAATAATGATAAGCCAAATCTGTATTAACTATTCCTTTTTGGTTTCAGGGCATGGTTCCTACGTCCTATAATTGATATTGATGTCATAAATAATCGCCTCAACACAGTATCCTTATCCACTTTTTCAATTCTTGATGCCCACTAGGCACCATTAGATTTCTGTACTGTTTTCCTAGAAATTGCAGATAACATTCTTTCTTTGCTGTGAAGAAGTAATGTCTGCATTGCGTGAGACTTTAAAGTCTGTCAGAGATGTTCCCCACATGCTCCAGGTTCTAAGTTGGCAATACATACAAATTTTAATGTGGTGTTATTTGTACCTTCTTTGGTTGTGAACTTGTAGTACAATCATAACCCCTTTAGGCCTTAATATGTCAATATGTCATAGAAAGACCGAATATCAATTTTTATAGCTTTAATTATGCCCTCTTTATGGAAAACTGGCCTCAAATTATGCTTCTGAGTTTGTTGGGTCTTGTGGTAGTTTCACCCTACACTTGCTCCCAAATTGTTCCATGGTCTGATATTTTTATTTTACCCACCCTGTTCTTGCTATAAATATTGTGAATTTAGCATAAGTGCATAACATAGTACGCATCTTGTTTCTGACAATGAATAGTGAATGAAGACATTGTTTTTGATTTATAAATGGTAAAAACAAAACCTGATATTGTGCCTATTCTTATAAGCGTCTTCAAGCATGCTGATTCAGGTTTAGAGCTCTTAATACTCATGCCTGATATTTGTTTTTTCTGTAGAAATTCAACTCTCCAAGTTCCTTCTGTACAAGCAGTGACTGGACCACATTTCTTAAGGTACCCCAAAAGTCTTGTTTCGAAATACCTACATTTTAACCAGAAAGATAGAAACACGTCAGATAGAAACACGTCTTTCTAGATCGTTAGTACTTTTATGCCTTGCATGCTTGTGCAGTGCAGGACTAATAGAAAACTTAAATGAAATTCCCTGGTGTCCGCGAGTAGGCATAGCACCAAACCATGTTTGTTATATTACTTATTTTAACAGCGTAAATATTAAGATCAGTAGTTAGAATTTCTGGCAGGAAATACCTGAAGAATTTCTCATGTGGGTCTTTTGATTATTGCAGTATTGCTTCATAGCATTCATCATGCAACATGTTTTGATTAACGGTGTTGGGAAAGTAAGATTATCAGTCATAATTGGTGCATGGTTTTTAGCATAATTGCTATGCCTATTCCTCTTGTCAGAACTTCTAGTCTTCGATTATGTCAAGCTCCTCCATACAACTAGAGTACATAGGACAAACTGTTTGGTTTCAAGGGAAGTGGAACTTGGAATCAGGACTCAATCACTACAACCATGTGCTTTATCACTATCAGTGTCAAGTGTACATTGTAGATTTTTATTTTTAAATAAACTCATCATTTTAAATGAGTTCTTGTTTTTGGCCTTTCTCCTGCCTAGCAAGTTTACTGTTTTGCATAAACTTTGACTGAAGTGTTATATATTAAGTATGCACATCTGTGCCATCGTAAATCTTTTTCTGTCTTTTCCCCATTTACTTATTGGTATATATACGTTCCCCCCTTTTTTCAGTGCATTTGCTCTCTGCTACATATAAACAAGATTTTTGAAGTAGGAATATCAGAGCATCTGGCGATTAAGTTGCAACATATGAACATTGATTTGATTGGAAAGGTATCAGTCTCCAAGGGAGAACCATCAGTTCCACCAATCCAATATTGAAATTTGGACAAGTTTCATGTGTTTATTGTATCATTTTCCTCATCGTGCATCCTTTATGTTTTCAGGCAAATTCTTCCATTACAGCAGAGTTGGATTACGTGTCAGACCTGGTCAGTTCAAAACTTAGTCAGGTTTCATTTTGATTTGGAAATATTGCGACCTTTTATTTGTATGCTTGATTGAAAAAAATGCACAAAAGTACTGATGGGCACAATAAATGGTTTGACTGCAAAACTTCTTAAGCATCACTTATTTTTTTTATCAGGCGGTGTAATGACCAAGTCTTCTCCTGCTCTCTCTCTAGAGATCTATGTCATATCTTATCTTGTTTTGTGCCAGTGATACATGCATCATTACACATTATACATGATGAACTTCTATAGTGTGATTTTTGGGTACTGTTAAAAAGTTCATGACATAATGATTTGTGAAACTTGTTTCTTCAGGATTTAAGCCTGAACAAACATTATACGCTTCGACGCATTCTTCTATTAGGCCCAGTCCACTGACCAAGCGCTTGGGTGTCAAATTTGGTCGACACTTTGTTTTTGACTGCAAATAACTAAGTGCATATAAAGTAATGATAAATATATGACGCCCTCAGTATCCAGGCCGTTGCGTGGGATTGCTAAGATTCGTTTTGACGGCAGGCTGTGACAGTCTTTTTTCCTCCACCACCTTCTTCCTCGCCTCGTATTCCTCCGCCCCTGTCCGTACCTCCCGTGTGAGCGCGCGCCTCCCCCGTGAGCAGTGTGTCCATGACTGGGCATGGTCCTGCGCTCGAGGTCAAGCGTGGTGTGAGAAGCCACCAGTTGATCCTTGATTTGTTAGCCACAGCCAGGAGGAGACAGGGAGGAACAGAGGAGGTCGTGGGGGAGCGGGCCATGGCTGGCGTGCGAGTTGTCTGCGAGGAAGCCAGGTGGTGAGGAAGAGGAAGACAGCTCTGCTTTCTTCCATCTGTTTCAGTTAAGATACTACAGATGAGGGTGCCAAAGCCGCTCCCATAAAGTAATGAAAAATAGGAGGAAAAAATATGTAACAATCATTCTTTTGTTTTTCTTTTTGTCTCTGTAACATTTGTTATGTACGTCTTCATTTTAGATGTTTGGTTGGCCAATGATAGCTATCTGGTTTTTGCCAAATATTTTGGTTCCTGCTACTGTTACAATTTTCCTTTGTGTGTTGAGGCATTTTTCTGGAAATGGCAACTCTTTATTGCTACTACTGATGAATACTTAGAGCTTTTTATGGAATGTGTTTTTACCATCTCATACACTGTTAATTGGTAATCATGTCCTTCTATTATTGATAGGTAGTTGGTGTGATTGATGTTCAACGGGGTAAGGAGAAAGGCTATGAAACCGTGGTGAAAGAAGGGTTATGTGATGAGGTCAGACTTGCTTTTTCCATCCTTGAGTTGTATTCTATTGCTTCTTCTTAATGAAATGATACACAAGACTCCAGCATCTTTGACAAAAAAAAAGTTCTATTGTATAAAGGCTCTATTTGAGAAGAAGTGTGGAAAATCCCTGCCTCTTCTTTCAATGGTGGTATTCTTTCTGCATAACTAGAATGTATGTGGTTTTACATGTTGCTGTGAAATGCACCATAGAGGCAGATGTTGCAGGTTTATGTTGTATTTTGTTATTTTAACAAAGAGTTAAATGCACCATAGGTCCATTAACTTATGTGGGTGTTTCGATTAGGTGCATCAACTCTAAATTTTGATTTCCGAAACTTTTTAAGTGATTCACTGCAGGTCCATACACCTTCGTTTGGGCCTTAGATTCAACTTCCGGGTCTATAATCTTTTTAAGTTGTTCACCACAGATTTGCTGAGCTCAGGCCGAGCCCATGCTTATCCCCTGCCCGCGCGCTCCTTTCCACTCCCTCAAGCCTCGCTACCACCATTACCGGTCACCTAGCTCCCACTACCAACGCTGTTTCTCGCCTTGCGTTTCACCTCTGTCCTAGAAATGAGCTCTATGAACTCCGTCTCTGCCTCCTCTACCCTTTGCGGTCGTTGGACACGCAGAAACTATGTCGGAGCTCCTAGCCTGCTATACTGCAGCTACCATGGTTGAGCTTTAAGCTCGCATGGGTCACCATTCCCATCGGTGTAGGCCATCACTGCTTCAACAAGTGCACGGTTGAGTCCTCCGCAGTCCCCTTGTCCCGCACGCACACGTTCGGGGCAAGTCTATGCCGGACCCACCATTTCCACTACCGTCTTCTACCTTCTATACTTGTCGTTGACCGCTAGACAGGCACACTCATGACTGACCTGCTGCTAACCTCCATCCGAAAACTTAAAACCACCCTTGCGTGCCCAGGTGAGTGCTGAAGCTCGCGGTCACATCCATTGCCGCTGACCGCGCTGACGAATGCTCTCTTGGCTGAATCTTGCCCTTCCCTGCCATACTTGTGCCTATGTTGATTTGGGGAAGAAAGAAGAGGAAGGAGATGACTCGTGGAACACGCGCACTGCCGTGCACCCCTACGGCCCTATGCCTCACTCCACCGGGCCTTCATCACGTGCCACTGTCCCTTGAGCTCGTGCTACTTGCTGGTGCGCTCACCATCTTGCATGCCACATGCTGCCACTAGAGCAAGGAAGGAGAAGGGAGGGAAGAGGGGCTATTTGCAAAGTTCATGCCATGCTGGCTGTTGACTCTGCATGCCAATGTTAGATCTAAGAGTCAAGTGAAGGGGTATGGACCTGCAGTAAACCACTTAAAAAGTTTACGGACACGGAAGTTGAATTTAAGGGCCAAATGAAGGGGTATGGACCAGCGGTGAACCACTTAAAAAGTTTATGGACCTGAGAATCAACTTTTAGAGTTGGACTTAACTGAAACCCCTGCATAAGTTAATGAACCTCTGGTGCATTTAACTCTTTAATAAATGATTTTGTGTTTATCTTGCCATTGAAATACCTTTTTGTTGTTGTTGAATTTAACCCCTATTGCCTCAATTTTAGTTTCTTTCACCAAGTTTGACGATGGCATTTCCAAACATAGCTTCTGTCTTTCAAAATAGGTTATGCTTGACATTGTGCATGGGAAGTTGCTACATCATTTATCATTGTAGGCTTGTAGCAACAACTCTTAAGTGTGGTGGCAAGATGAAATTTGCTGACTGTTGACACTGTTCAATGGCCAAGCCTTTGTATTTCAAATCTGAACTGCCACAGGAAAACCATTTGCTTGAAATATTTGTATGCTGCTATTCATTTGCTTTCTCTTGTATCACAAAACAGGCATTTCTAGACTGTCATTTAGCTGTGATAGAAGTTATGGACACACTTGTATAATTCAATATCTTCTCTTTATATTGAACAGCTGGATGAGCTGAGGATGGTGTATGAAGGTTTACCTGACTTTCTGGAGCAGGTGATAGGTCTTTCAAACTCAAATTGAGTTTGATACATTGTCTTTAAGTATTTATTCGGTAATTTCTGACAGTTCAATTGCTTCTAGGTGTCAGATAATGAAAACGCTTCTTTACCTTTCTCATTTGGATGCAGAATAGCTCCACTAGTAGTCTATGTACACCAAATAGGTAGGGCTTCCTTATCTTTAATAAGAACTCTACTCCTTCTTTTTCCCCTTTGATTTGAAATTACCTAGCCTTCTGTTATGTGAAAGTTTTGAGTTACTATTATGTGATCAAACTTAGCCTGTTTCCTCCCTATTTCTTATAAAAGTATTCTTCCATCCATCATCTACTGTGCTACTCTGTATAACAGGGATTCTAACTAAATCCCTTAAACTTCAACGAAACCCTATTTCGTAAATGCCTATCTACCTTAAGAAGTTGAATAATACTAAATCTGCTTGTTGAATTTTATTTTTTGGTGCATGAGACATTACTTAAATTAAGCTTGTTCTATAGTTCTATACTTAAGGTCAATGCACATAATTAATCTTCTGACCTCGATTTGAGGGATGTTTAAATGTAGTCTCACTTCGTAATAGGTTGGGATCATGGTTAAGCTGATGATCTTTTATACTATCATCCATACTATGTTCAAATATTTGATGTCATTGTTTGCTTTAAGGAGATAACAGCTTGATTTTTTCTCCGTAGAAATTTGAATTCTAAACAATTAACATAGTTGCCACTAATCCTGGTATATAATTTATGTGTCATGATTTCTATATCATCACATTTGCTACTTCCAGGGTACCTAATGTGCTTTTTTGATGAGAAGATTAGTGATGCCTTGTTGGCAGGACTTCCAGATTACGAATTTGCGGTATGCGGTGTCTTTATCCCTTTTCTAGTTTAATTTTTTTTTGCTTGGCAATAAATTTGTTTTCATCAGTTTTCAGACGAAGGTGAGGAGAGAAGGTTCTTCTATCATACCCAAAAGACTAGAGAACTGGACAACCTTCTTGGAGATATTTATCATAAAATTCTTGGTAGCTTCTGTGCTCCTTTTACCTTTTTTATCTTGTCATACTATTGTAAGTTCTTCATGAAGTCCTACACATGATTGCGGTGTATTTTATTCAAGTAAAAGTTCAGGAATCTATAGTCTCTATACAAGTCATATATATATATATATATATATATATATATATATATATATATATATATATATATATATATATATATATATATATATATATATATATATATATATATATATATATATATATATATATATATATATATATATATGCATGTAAGGTTATCTGCACGATTTAGGGCTAGAAGTAAAACAAAATGGCTGGAGTTTGTATAATTTAAGTCTATATCTAGTTGATCCCTTTCCTTTGTCAAAGTCAAGTTTATTTCTATTTTCTGCTTTCTGGACTATTAATCCTGTTTGGGCCCACATATGGAGGACCTTTTTTATGCTTTTGAAAATGTATTAGAAACTCACAAAGTCACAAACATATTTTGTCTCATAGCTGTTCATATTTCATACAGACATGGAGAGAGCTATCATAAGGGATTTAGTGTGTCGCGTCCTTCAATTTCTACCTCAACTGACAAAAGCAGTGAACTTTGCAGCAGAACTTGATTGGTATGTATGCTTTTACTGGGCATACAAATAGTATAGAACATCTTACTGACAGTACATCGGTTAATGTGTTCTTCTTGATTCTGTTACATCAGTATTTTATCATTAGCAATTGTTGCTCGCCAAAACAATTATGTGAGGCCCATCTTAACTGAAGATTCAATACTCGAGATACATAATGGCAGGTTAGTATTTATTTTGTTGATTTACAAATTGCATGATAGTTAGCTAGTCTTTAGTTTTACAATGTCTACAACCTAAACTTACTCCAGTAGCATTTAGACATGCTTTGCAGGAAATGACTGTTGATACCTTTGTTCCGAATGATATCAAAATTCGTGATGCAGGTGAATAGTGTGCAAGATTTATGAACCTTCATTCTTTTGGCACCTAGAATTGTTGCAAAACTTCTAACATAAGTTTTTTTTTTAATTTAGGAAGAATAAACATAATAACTGGGCCCAACTACTCAGGAAAAAGCATTTACATTAAGCAGGTAATTTACTTTTACAATACTTCCTCTTATAAAAAACAAATTATAGGAAAGATCAATTTGCATTGGATACCTGCTTTCAGGTGGCCTTGATAGTTTTTCTTGCTCATATTGGAAGCTTTGTTCCTGCTGATTCTGCTATTGTTGGATTGACAGATAGGTTGGTCTAACATATAAGCACTTTCCTTGTATGTCACATGGTTTATATGTTATAGAAAAGATTATGTATTACGGTTGCAGACCAAAAAGCATATGTATGTACACACATGGGTTTGGACCAAACCTTGACATGCTTAAGAATCTTTTGCAGGATATTCTGTGCAATGGGAAGCAAATCCATGACAACTGAACAGTCAACTTTTATGATTGACCTACATCAAGTTGGAACAATGCTTAGGTATCGTGGTAGTGACCCTGAAGCTTGTAGTCTCATCTTTCAGCTGTAGGTTTGATGCTCAATTTGTTTTTCAGGCATGCAACATCCAGGTCACTGTGTTTGTTGGATGAATTCGGTAAGGGCACTCTAACGGAAGGTAAAAAGTGTGACCACAGTAAATCTAACTCCTTTCTATTTATCCTCAACATGGCTCAAGATTACATGGTTTGTCTTTCTTTCCTGATTATTTGTAGATGGCATTGGTCTGCTTGGAGGTACTATCAGTCATTTTGCAAACTATGATCCCCCCCCGAAGGTTAGATAGCTTGTCTTGGGAAATGTTGTTTTAGAAATTCAATCTGATAGGTTTGCCAGTCTGGTCTTGTGGGCTTCCTTTCAATCCTTTGGATTTGTGAACTTCATTGCATGATTTGCTTAGCTCCAATTTTCTGCATTCTATTTGTTCTTATATTTTCCTCCTGATTCTTTTCAGTCCATTTAGTAAATTGATTTGATTTTCTGCTTAAGTGGAGAATTGAGCTGTGAATGTTAAAAAAAAACCGACTTAAACTAGAAAGGCAGATTTTAGAAATTGATAGTACTGTTGGACTGTAATGTATATGAATAGGAAAAACTTATCAGGTCAGTTTCTGAGGGAAAAAATTCCCCCCCTGTTCCTTTCATGTCTATTTCATTCAATGATGCTTTTGCACAAAAAAGCATTTTGACATTACATTTCTCAGGCATGAGTAAAATTATTGTCCATGCACATGCAAATGCTTAGCATATTAAATGTGACTGATTAGTTTGATCAATGAGTAAAAAATACATCAATTTGACATTGTTGGCACCTTGACGCTTGAGTTCCTTATGTATTAGTATCACACCTGTGGCCCTACATCCTGTAACATATTAACCATATAATAACTTGTTTTCTATATCGTTTGCCATACTGGATGGGAACAAAATAAAATGGTGTAACTGCTGATTGACTCTTGTAGATCTCGTAAATGGCTTACCCATACATGGATGGCCAATATATTCTATGATGCTTAAAACTAGCTAGCCTAGCATCAAAATTGACTAGTATGTTGTGATATTGTCTAATTATTGCAGGTCCTTTTGTCAACACATCTGACAGAGATCTTCACCGAGAACTACCTACCACAGGTTAATAGTCAATGTCCATTTGCTGATTGTATATAAACAATTGTTTTCTTTTTCAGTCAGTCTTGGGTAGGCCTGTTCATAACAAGAAATCTGAGACATTTGCAGTCTGAACATATCAAATGTTATACCATGAGTGTTCTGAATCCTGATGGACAGACGAGCAATGAAGATATCATATTCCTTTATCGGTAACTATCCATGCTTTATTCTTGTTCCTGTTTTGTTTCCTTGTGTACTAATTCCTTAATTTGTAATGCACATGGTGAAGGCTTGTACCTGGGCAAGCTCTCTTAAGCTTTGGTAAGCTTACATACTGCATTTCCAACAATTGCTATGGATCCTTTTGAATCAGTTACAAGGTACCTTTTTTTTTCCTTGCAGGTCTGCATTGTGCATGGCTTGCTGGTATGTACCTGGACGAACTTGTAATCACCTGGCATGATGTTGTGATAACACGGTTACTTTTTCACTGAAACCATAAACTACTGTACTATTTTGTTCAGATTGGTATTGTCAGCATTGTTTTGCTTCAATTAAAAGTTGCGGTCATAGTGAAGTGATTGACATGTTGACATGCCAATTGCCATGTAAAATTTACCTACAAGTTACACTGTCACATTGATACCATGTTACTCTAAACTGCAATTTTAAATATGGTCCTCCTGTTTGCCTGTTAGCAGGTGTTCCAAATGAAGTTGTCCAGAGAGCTGACAGTGTTTTAGGGGACATACATTCCAAGAAACCTGCGAGGCGCGTGACCAGTGAGAAATTAACAGCAACAGACAAGCAGTACCAGGTGCATAACTTTGCGCACAATGACATTTTACGATAAAGAACATCTATTCTGATGTTACATATAAACTGGGGGAAAAGATGTGTTAATTGAATGTAATAATCTTTGTTAAATTTCAGGATGCAGTGACTAAACTGATGGCCATCGATACACAGAAAGATGACCTGAACAGCTTCTTCCAGGAACTATTCCCCTCCGAATTGTAGCTCTCGAAATCAAGACTTGTACAGGAAAAAGGATGAAAGTTGGAATGGTTACTGGAACCTACAGGAATGAGTACTGGAACCTCCAGCAAAAAGGGTGAAAGTTGGAATGGTATTTGTTGCATGTACCGCCGTTCATCTGTTGCGCTGTTAGCAGCTTTACATGTCTACTTATCTTGCTTTTTACATGTCTACTTATCTTGCTTGTTTCAATGGTCGTCGGATGTTCGTGCTCCTGCTCCCCCTCTGTTACTCGGGGTCGAACTATAGAATGAATGAAAGTATAGACTAGTTTGAGCACATATTAATCTGAGAGCGAGACTAGGTAAACTTATATTCTAAATTATAAAATTTAGTTATTATATAAAATAAAAAACTCATTTAAAATATAGAAGTCCACAACAACCTTTGTATAGGATAATTATACAAAGGATAGTTAGTAAGGACGATGCGCTATTTGTGATAAGTGAAAGTTTAGAGATAGCAAACTAGATAACACACTTATTTTAGCAAACATGCTATTTTAGCAAACTAGATAATACATTTATTGGACTTTAATTTTTACTTTAAAAATATAAAAATAGCATAGATAACATAGATAGTGTTGGAGTTGCTCTGAACTCTAGTGGCTTGTCGCTTGGATTTATGCACGACACGATGAGGCGACATGTCATCAAAGATCACAGTATAAAATTGCAATACCTTTTTCCTTCAGGCCTCGGGGGTTATGTCATCGGAATCAATCACTGAAAGTCCTTGACGGGAAATACTAACAGGCATCTTCAGTGAAAGAGTCGGCCATCGAGTCTACTCGCGACGACCTGCAAGGCTGCAACTCAGAGTTAGGATGTGTGCTGACCTCACTGTCTTGCACAAACTAGACTAGATTCGACAATTTGTTTTTGACAACTTTTTTTTTTGCGACTTGTTTTTGACAACTGATATGCCACATGTGTTAGCGGTCTTTCCTCTAAGAAATATATTTATATTATTATCTTTTATATTTCCTCTAAGAAAAATATCATCTTGCATATTTTCACATTTTAGTGCAAACAATCTATTTTATAAAATTTAAATGCAAATCTTATGAATTGATACATGCTTGGTAAACCTAGTGCATGTTGTGTTTAAAAAAATAATTATAATCTATAATAACTTAATATTAAAAAGCGAAATTTTATTTCTTATATCTCTCGCTCTCTCCTGTAACGGTTTGTCCCCACTTCTTTTCTATCTCTCAATCCATTGCCCCTCGTTGTCACCATTATTGCTTTCAATTTAGAGTTGCAAAACATTTGGGCAAAACATTAAGTGCAAACTCTTTGGTGCAATCATGAAAACCCTTTACAAAATCATGTTTAGAAAATTTCAAAAAATTTGAAACTATGCACACCAATAGTGCATCTATGGACATATATTATCACAAAAATTGGGATTCAAAGTTGTTTTTGTAAAACTTCGTATGAAAAGAACAAATTTGATTTGCATATGCACATACTAGAGGACAAAATTTGCATGTCTATAGATGCACTATTGGTGTACATAGTTTCAATTTTTTTAAAAAACTTCTAAGTATGATTTTAATGAGGTTTTCATAGATTGCATCAAAATATGGTTTGCGTTGAATATTTTGCCAAACATAGGCCTTGTTTAGTTACCAAAAAAATTTGCAAAATTTTTCAGATTTTCCGTCACATCGAATCTCGAAGTACATACATAGAACATTAAATATAGATAAAAATAATAACTAATTACACAGATTTTCTGTAATTTATGAGACGAATCTTTTGAACTTAGTTAGTCTATGATTGGACAATATTTTCAAATACAAACGAAAATGCTACAATGCTTATTTTGCCAAAAATTTTGGAACTAAACAAGGCCATGCCACTGCACCATTCATGTCATGTTGTAGCCGCCCAAACTTATTAACATCGAGACACACGTGCAGTTGTGTAGCTCTCCTTCAACTATTTTAAAATTCATAAAGGTGCATATTACAATAGACACATCTAAGTTGGGTTAATCTTATAATTATGTCCTGTTCGTTTGGCTGATAAGTCATAACAAAAAATATTCTTGATTAATTCATTGTGAGAGAAAAATACTACTGAATAGTTGGCAGATTTGGCTGATAAGCACAAGCAAACAGGCTTAAGTTTTTTTATATGAGATTAATCCTTTATATTGCACTACTATTTGTTACAGATATTGAAATTCATTGGTTAGATCAAAACCAGTAATTAAGTTCACCAAAAATAGCTAGTTTAACTATTATTGATTCGTGTACGGCGGAGTAAGGCCTTGTTTAGATCCGAATTTTTTTTTTTAGATTTTGACACTGTAGCACTTTCATTTTTATTTGACAAACATTATCCAATCATGGAGTAACTAGGTTTAAAAGATTCATCTCACAATTTACAGGCAAATTGTGCAATTAGTTTTTGTTTTCATCTATATTTAATGCTTCATGCATGTGCCGGAAAATTCGATGTGACAAGGAATGTTGAAAAGTTTTTGGTTTTTGGGTCAACTAAACAAGGCCTAAATTTTGCTGTGCACAAATGAACCATGGACCTATGGTGAAAAGATTCTTGGATGTTCCATTACACAACATGCACTAGGTTTACTATGGATCATGGACTAGAAGTAGAAGAAAACAGATTTGAGTAATGGATCTTCATCCAACGGTTAGAATCCAACCATTTTAAGCACTCAACTATTGTGTAGACAGACTCAAATTTTAACATGAGGAGCGACAATGACTCTGTTCATTCTTCTAAGTCGTACTTTTTTCTACTAGCTAGTAGAGTTTTTCTTTCACAATAAATGAATGAACAATTTTTAGTTATAGCTTTTCAGATAAACGAATACGCTCGGAACGATTCAATTCAACCACGAGGATAGTTCCACTCGACTCTATTCATTATCCAATTCCATTGAGAATCAAATAACTATCGAAAAGAAATTCCATCCAAGCGAGCAAATAAACTAAGGGAGGAAAAAGATTTAAAAAAATGAAAAAAGCCTCCGTCGCGATAGGTCGGCAGGAATCGAGAGCCCTACAGTAGAGTCGTGTGGAAATGCATAATTAGCCAGCTTCCTTCGGAACGGCGGTTCGCCCACCTAATTATACGCACCACACGCCTATAAAGCCAACAAACCCGCAGAGGGGCTCAAGCCAGACAGCTCCTGCTTCCTCCTGGTCAAGTCTTATCCGCCTCTCGTCACCAACCGCGTGCGCTCCACGCCTCCTCCAGGTCCAGGAAAGCGAGAGGTGAGCACATCCCCCTTTCCCCTCTCTTCGATTCAATCCGTCGTCGTCTCGATTTGGGGATCTGGAGGGGTTCGATCGCTTGTCGCCGCGAATCGGCTTTGGTATAGCCAACGGATCTCGGATCGTAGTCTTCAGAAGGTCCCTAGTTTTGCGATGTGTTAGTTTTTGCCCTATGATTCTTAGATAGAGGGGATGATTGTTCACGACCTCTGGGCTGTGGGGCGGTTGTTGAATCGATTGGATCTGTTCGGGATGGTGAGCACAGCTGGGTTTTCGGGGGGGAATTTTTATGCCTTGCGGTCACTCTGTTGAATCATGGGGTTTCGACCCGATTCGTAGGCTGCTCCTTGTTTTGGATGCAAGTAGGCGTGTTTGTAGCGTTCGGGCTCCGATTCGTTATCAGGGATTAGAAGACCTGGGATGGGATTTGAGGAAATCTGGATATTAGTCTAGCACGTTTCTAGATCTATTGTTATATGAGAGTGATTTTGGAACCCTAGGGTATGTTTGACCGGTGTACGGTGTAGATGATTGTCCCTAACTGCTGACTGCTACCGTCCTACCTCTGTATCATCGATCTGTGCTAGTTTCTGTTTATTTCTCAAATGTTTCGGCTTGTGTAGCATGTGATTGATAGTATGATTTTGGCAGCTTCTGCATAAGATCAACGAATCAAAGCGTGATCAGCTCGGTGCCGATCAAACTTCAACAACCAAGTTTCATGTCTGATCTCGACGTCCAGCTTCCATCTGCCTTTGGTATGTTTATTACTTTCCACATCCATGATTCCATGCTTTCTTACGTTGTGGTTTGGCATAGCATGTTGTAGCTTCCTGAACTTTACTGAATAGATTGACAACATGACATGCATGAATTTCATCTTGAATATTGTTCTGTTTGATGTATGTATACATGCGTGCATGTGAATCTGATGGTGTGTGGCATCATCTCTGATAGATCCGTTTGCTGAGGCAAATGCTGAGGACTCTGGTGCTGGTCCCGGTACAAAGGATTATGTGCATGTGCGCATCCAGCAACGCAACGGCAGAAAGAGTCTGACTACAGTCCAGGGACTGAAGAAAGAGTTCAGCTACAACAAGATCCTCAAGGATCTCAAGAAGGAGTTCTGCTGCAATGGTACTGTAGTCCAGGATCCAGAGCTCGGCCAGGTAATATGCGAGAGCAATGCGTTTAAAGTTCATAAAAATGGTACCTGCTGGTTGTGGGTATACTGATGATGTATTTGTCCTCTGCAGGTCATTCAGCTCCAAGGTGATCAGCGCAAGAATGTTGCTACTTTCCTAGTTCAGGTATTCAGAATCTTCAGAGCTGATCAGCTGAATACTGTTTTAACAGACTGATAAATGTTCCGTCTGTTTATACTGATGATGTGATTATTACTTGTCTTGGTAGGCTGGGATTGCGAAGAAAGAGAACATCAAGATTCACGGGTTCTAAGGGACCTGTAAATGCTTGTGCCCTATATTGTGCGCCTCCACATATTGGGAAGCTTGAAGCAGCGACAATTACTAGTCATTGCTTTCTTTATATAAGAACATAAGAACTATTGTTCTATTGTCAATTGTGTCTTGCTTGATGCAAGTTGTGTTTTCGTCTCATTGTTATGTGCGGTCAGCATATGTGTATGGCTTGTACTATGGGTTATTGCCAACTTAATAAAAGTACTTTGTGTTTGGCTATAAGAGCTGATGTTTGTCTCGTGCACTTGTTCTGAGTTGGTTTTTATCTGTACTAATTACCTCCTTGTTGCGCATGTGGTGTTCTAGCCGTGCGCAACTCAATTGGATGATCTAAAGTTGTCAGGTGTCAATTGTTCTCGTGGAGCGAGCTACTGTAAATTACTGTTGCCGGATTAACTCAGCATCCGTGCGCCGCAATTGCGTGTTTTTAGTGCCAATGAGCTTAACTGTTGAAATTTACAGGAGCATAGACTGCATAGTTCAAGGCCTTGTTTACTTTCCGAAATTTTGGGCCGAAATGCAAAAAAATTTGCAATTTAGCCTTTTGGAACTAAACAGGCCCGAAATATTTTGGGCCAATTTCGCAGGCCGAAACGGCTGCTGCCAGCCCAAACTTCCACGGTGCAGGCGTACTTATACGCGGCGGCCGCGTGAAACCCTAACCCTATCCGCATTCTCGCCCACCCGCAGCGCACACCGGTCGCTGCGACGCTCTGCTCCCTCCCGTTCCTTCCCTCCGCCGCCGCTGTGCTCTCCCTCCCGTCCCTGCTCCACACAGCTTCGGTCTCCCCCTCTAGATCCATCCGTCTCCTCTACTTTCGTCGTCTTATTCTTGCCAACCATGGCCGGCCATGGCAGCGGAGGCTTCGACGGTGACGAGGCTGGCTTCAACCGGAGCCACAACAGCGGATCTACGGCCGGTGGCGTGACGCGCGATTTCTGGGCCAGCTCCGGACCAAGCGCCTTCGGCTCCGGTGCTGGGTCAAGCTCGTACCCCAACCCGCACCTAGGGTTCGACGGCCTCCACATCAACGCTGCGGACCAATGGGCGGCCGACGACGTCGACCACTACGCCGAGCATCTCCGCGGAAGCAGAGATGTTATGCCGCCTCCCGTTCGCGTCCCGACGGTGGGGGCATCTCGGCGTCCCTTGTTCCGGCCGCCTCGGCAAGCGGGTGACCCGGTGGGGTCAGCAGAGGAAGGTTTCGGCGACCCGTTGTCGCCTGGCGGGGGCAGCAACCCTCGATCTGCACGCACGGCATCTCGCAGCCGAGGACACGGTCACCGCTCACAAGCATCTGCCGGAAAGGTAAAGAAGACCCTGCCTACCTGCTTAGAACATGTCAAGTAGTTTAGTTGTATTTGACAGTCTTTCTGTTTTGTACATGTGAAGTACTTTAGTTCTAAACAACACCCTGTGTACCTGCTTACTGCATGTGAAGTAGCTTACTTTTAATATTTTTGTTTATGTTTGCACTTTCAATACTTCTGTTTATTTTTGTTTATTTTTGTTTCGGACATTGCTTCTCTGTTTACTATCTGTTTAGGGTTTAGTTGTATGCTTGTTATGTGTTGCCCACTTCATGATAACTTCACTCTGGGATAGCCCAGAGGGCATCTTTCTATTTAGGGGTTGCAATTACGATATCCTACATAGCAATTAATATACATTCTGCTTTCTGTTTAGGGAATGAATTGTAAACAAGGATTAATAGCAACTGAAACCATGATGAAATAATACATCACATAAAATATTATTTCACAGAGTATCATGCTGCTACCATATTACCAATTCAAACCATGATGATTGCTCTACTGAGATACATTATGCTTTCTGTTTTCATCATTTGGCCATACTATCACGGTTTAGGTGCACAAGAGCAAAGCTAATTGGACCACAGATAATCTAATGAAGTACTACGAGTCGTACGTTTTAGAGATGCACAACGGCAATTGCCCTGGAGGCCAAATGAACAAATATGGCTGGAAGAGGTTGAGGAGTAGGTACTATGCTGCAACAGGTTTGCTACACGATAGGGAACAATTGCAAGGCAAACAGAGGACCCTTAAGAAGCCGTGGAGGTTCTGTAACCTTGCACGTACGCACACTGGAGTTAATATAGATGCTGACGGGTTCATCCAAGCTACAGACAAGTGGTGGAACGACAACACTACGTTATGTGTGTCATGCACTATCACATTTCCATTTGCAATTCACTTGTACAACTCGAAGAATATGTAACTATTTCACTGCCTGCAGGAATGCGAGTTCATGAAGATTAGGTCAAATGGACTGCCTCCGTACTTAGAACATCTCGACGAGATGTTTGCCGGGAACACAGTTGATGGCTCCTCATCGTACGTTCCAGCTGCTGGTCCAACAACTCAAGTGCATGAAGTTACATCTGATGACGAACCAGCAGATGACGAGGACACCCCTACCCCTATGAGCCTTGGGACGAAAAGGACAGGAAGCACTAGCACAACTGCAACGAGCCCCAACAAGAAGACCAAGAACACATACGCGAGGGTCATGAACCAGTACGTGAGCTCGCATTTGGAGCTTGCTAGAGAGAGGCTGGAGGTTCACAGGAAGAAAGCACAGGACAAGGACGCCGCAAGGACAGCTGTGAACTGGAAAATAGCTGAGTGCTCTAGGATTGCTGAGCATGAGCTTGGCATATCTCGAGACACGCCAGCCCTATTGGACGGACTCCTTGCTCTGGCTGAGAATGAAGCGCAGATGGATTTGTTCCTTTCGTCAAGTGAGACAGTGAGGATACGAATCATCCAGAAGCTCGCCAGCAACCCTCCGCCGGTGGACCCCTAGAACACCTTCCATCTAATGCATGTAGCAATGGCGCAGTAGTTCCACTGACAATAGTTCCACTGACAGTGTAGAACCTTTTGCTGGAGAAGGAACCGATGCTTTTGGTTGTGATGTATGTTGTAGTGCGTACGTGTGTGTGGTTTTATTTGTTTCTTTTCAAGAACTATGAACTCTATGTTGTTATTTGTTTGGAAAGACCTTTGAATGTACTAATTTGTTTGATTACCAATCTTTGTTGCACTATGAATTTGTATGTACTACTATGCTACTTTTGGGGCATTCTGATGACATTGATTGTGTTCTACCATATGTTGACTACTTTGTGCTGTAATTGTGGCAGGCTAAGAGTTCTTGGTATGATGCACGAAGGGAGGAGTTGCTGCAACAGTTGGAGAAGGAAGAAGATGAGTTGCTGGATGAGATGATGGAAGATGCTGAGGAGGATGAGTTCATCTTTGGTATGTACCAATATGCAATGCACATTGACAAGTACATGTGTAGAGCTGACTATAGAGATCCTAAAATGAGTGGCATTGAATGGGTTCATGCTAAGATGGCCAGTGAGAAGTCATGTTACAACATGTTTAGAATGACCCCTACAATGTTCTTTACCTTGCATGAGCTTTTATGTGATAAGTACGGTCTGAAATCGACAACCAAGTCGACTTCTTTTGAGGCTCTAGGCATGTTCTTATGGATGGTTGGGGCACCACAGTCTGTTAGGCAAGTTGAGGACAGATTTGAGAGGTCTTTGGGGACTGTCTCAAAAATGTTCAACAGAGTCTTGAATAGCCTTGTGCAGCTAGGAGCAGACATCATTAAACCAGTTGACCCAGAGTTTAGAACACTGCATCCAAGGCTTAGAAATCCTAGGTTTTATCCACATTTCAAGGACTGCATAGGGGCTATAGATGGGACTCATGTCCAATGTGTAGTGCCAAATGACATGTTTGTTCAGCACTTGTGCCGCAAGGGAATCACTACACAAAATGTCATGGCTTGTTGTGACTTCGACATGAGATTCACCTTTGTGAATGCTGGTTGGCCTGGATCTGTTCATGACATGAGAGTGTTCAATGACTCGACAACAACATATAGCGCTGTGTTCCCACATCCACCTCAAGGTACTGACTAATTGATACACATGACTCATTGTAATAGTTGATGAGACTGTGGCTAACTGCTTGTTTGTGGATGCAGAGAAATACTATCTCGTGGACTCGGGCTATGCGAACAAGCAGGGGTACCTAGCTCATTACAAAGGCAACAAGTACCATCTGCAGGAGTTCCGTGACGGGCCGGAGCCACAAGGTAAAGAGGAAATCTTCAATTATGCGCACTCTAGCCTTAGAAATGTTATTGAGCGGGCATTTGGAGTTTTGAAAATGAAGTGGCGTATGTTGCAAAAGATCCCTCCATACGCACCTCACAAGCAATCCAAAATCATTGTTGCATGTATGGCCCTGCATAATTTTATGAGAAGCAGTGGCATACCAGATAAGCACTTCCATATGTGTGACAATAATGAGAACTATGTGCCGCGACAAGCGTATGAGAATCAGCCACCTCCTGAGGTTGTCGAAGATGGTCCAAACCCGATGGCTGCATTCCGTGACTCGCTTGCTTATGCTATGGCAACTGGTTCGTAAAAGTGTTGTAATTCTTCACAGGTTTGTTTATTTGATTGCTGCGGTTTGTGAGTATTTTTTTACGACAGTTTTGAATTCATGCGATTATCTGTGAATGTTTGAGGATATATATGAGCTGTGATGTTTATTGTAACATTGTTGAGCTCATTATGTGGTTGTAATAGAAAATAAATGTTGTAATAGCATTATTATAGTTTTGTTGTAATAAAGTGTGCATGAACAATGCCCGTGATTTTGTGTATACTTGAATGTATGCATGTTCTGCATGCTGGCTAAGCACCGGAACAGCAGCATTAACGACAACCTGCATGTGCATGGGGTTGCATGGCAACCATTTAATGCAGCTGCATGACTTGCAGTTTTGCAAAATATTTTGGTAAGTAAACAGCAAAAGCAAAATAGAAATAGTTGTTGTCAGGATTTTGGTGTGCTGAACATTCTCTTTGGGATTTTGCAATTTTGCAAAATAGTTTAGAAACTCAACAAGGCCCAAACATCCAGACGGGCGGACTGCGCACGGATTTCAGTTACTGTTCCTCTGCAGTAGAAATTACAAAATGTCCCGTTCGAATTTCACCTGAAAGACACGGCGCAATATCGAGCCAAGATTGATATGCTTTGCATAGATCCGACATGGAAAGAAAGAAAAACCGCACAAAGGAGCCGGCAAGGAAATAATAGCACTATTGAGTAACATCGGGAAAAAGATAATATACTGTAAATAATACTACTGTTACATTTGATTACACGGAGCATCGGAGCTCACTATTTTTCTAAGCGAGCTAAATGCTTTACAAGGGCATGAATTAGGTACAGCGAGTGATAACACTCGATGGAGGACCAATGCAGCATCCCATACAAGATACAACAACGGTACCTGCCCTATAGTTGAAGGTGCCTGCTTCAGATTACCTCCCCCGCCAGCAAGATCATGGTGTTCTCTTTGACAACGAAGAATACGAACGAGCATGCTATGCTATATCTTCTGTTCTAGCGCTTGGCGCAGCTGTACCTTACGTCCATTGGTCCTTGCGTTGATGAGTTTGGACTTCTGGGTGCGCTTCTGGGTGCCTTGGGGCCACTCGACACCCCCTTTCATAGCGCGGACCACACGAGGGTTTAGCAAGTCTGGACTCCAGTCCCCAACACTCGGTGAGACTTGGCACACCTCACTGTTCTTGAGATCAGGAGAGAGAGCAGCATTGGGCATCCTGCTGCTTGAAAGCCTACCATTCAGTAAGTCTGAACCTGTTTTCCTCCTGCCATCACCATTTGATGACCTCCATAGTCGGGCAAAAGAAGACCCCTTCCGGTGATTCTCTCCAGTCGTCGAACAGATGCCACTATTTGATCTGCAGTTTTCACAATTATCTTCTTCCCAGTCGGTTTCACTTGCTGATGCACCGTTTCCTCCACAGAAACCGTTTACTGATGGTTCACTTCCATCAGGTGAATTGCTAGAGCCTTGCTCCTCTACGTGGCTGACGGTCTCCCATCCACTATCATCGTCATCCTCATTTCTGGCGCAAGGTTGAGTGGAATATTTGTTTGCTGGTTTTTCCAGAAAGATGTCAGTTTCAGGACTCACTGTATGGATCTTTGTTGCATGGCTCATGGGAGTATCTCCATTACACTGTCCGATTTCTTTCTCACTAATATCTTCTCTCTGTCTAAGTTCCTCAAACACAGCAAAAATGTCCTCTGAAGGAGGTGGTGGTTTGTACGAGAACTCTTTACCATGAAGCTTCATTGAGCTAATTGCTTCCCTGAGCCTTTCACCATCTCTTACTGTTTCTTTGTCTACACTGCTGCCTCGGTGGAAACTGAGGAAAGACTCCAGGTTAGCCTGAAGCTCACTCAGCTGTGAATACTTGCTGTCTAGTGTCAGTTTAGCATCAACAAGCTTCATCTGTACCCTCTCTTCACGCCAAACCTCTGCCATCTGTAGCATCTTCCTTTCTTCCTCCACCTCATCTCTTATCTTCATTGACTCTTTCTTCAAAGCTTCAACCTCAGCTTTGTCGTCTGCAATCTCCTTCGCTAATTCATCACACACCTCCTCCATGAGTTCCCTGGCCTTTCTTTCCTTTTCATAATCTTGAAGATATCGTTTTGCCAATGACTTCAGCTCAGAGAACTCATCCATCAACTTGGAGTTCATAACTTCGGCCCTCTGTCGATTCTTCCTCTCTCGATTCAGATCCCCTTTAACAGCATCTAAGATGCTTCGAACCTTATCATGCTCCCTACTCCTCCAGGAGGCCTTCTCCTCAGCGAGATTCTTCACCAAGTGGTCAAGCTTCTTCTTAGCAGATCGGCTCTCAGCTTCAAGCTCATGAATCCGGTTGTGAGCCTGCATAAGCTCTTCTTTAAGTGCCGAGATTTCTCCATCAGCAGCAGCTGCATGACGATCACAGAAATCGTAATCAGCACCACCAGATGTGTTCAGGCATGGACGGTCCCATTTTGTTGCTACTTCCATTTCAATTCGGGGTGATGGAGAATAAGGTCCAACCTAATAGTAGTTCATAAGCATTTCATCAAATAAGACTGGATCAGAACGGAAGGTGGCATTCCGTACCAGAAATAATAATTTATGAAGGAGACATATACCTCACGAATGATGGCATTGCCAAGAGGCTTAGTTCCTGTCCTGCCCTCAAGGACCGCTTTGTAGTAATTGCAACGATCCGGAGTATGCAGATGCCTTGGGCTAGGCTGCAAAATTAATTCCCTGTTAGTTCACCACTGATCCTTACTAAGAAGTGGAGTATGTTGAAGGTATTACAAAACTCGCATGCAAAATGGAGTAAAACTTGTCAAAATCCATCCAATGGGATGTCTTGGTTTCACAACTAAGAGCAGCTAATATCTTGGGACCACACAGGTTACATCCTAACAACCACCCTGTACATTGACACATGGAAATATGAGGATGTCATATCTTCAGGCCCAGTTGAAAGAGACATACGGGAAAGAATCCAAAGCATACTGGAATGATAAGGATCACCAATTGGACCAACTCAGAAGAACTTACTATAATCTAGCATGAAACACAACAAGATTGGTCCACAGTCCACACAGACGGAGACTGCTCTTCAGCCAAAATTTAAGCAGCTTGTAGTTCGGTACTTAACATGGAAATATCAAATATGTCGAGGCAAATTCACGAAAACCATGGAATTACGCAATCACAAAGTGCAATGAGTATTAATTTCAAGAGCTTACACTAGCTAACGAAACTGAGACAAAATTTGCATAAGCAACAACCAATCCCTTTGCTAGTGGATGAAATTTTTCTTGGCAAGCTTTAGGAACATTAAGCTCAAAAAGTTCAGAGAATCGCCCACCTCCCCACAACAACGACAAAAACCAAAGAAACGCGCACTACGACCCAAACAAACGATCACAGTTCACAAAAACACCCAGCCACTCAGTGTCGTATACTCATGCTACTGGAAACTGCTGCTTCACGAAAATCGCGAGCTCAGCAGCACAAAACACTCCCGAAAAACGAGCCCGCCATTGCGGAACACACAACAGAACGGCCACCTGAGACTCTAGAAGCCTGGAACGCAACAACGCACACGGATCTCGAGTCGAGAACAGCAGGCTCTCACCTCCAACCGTTGCCGCGGTTTCCCGGGCTCCCGCGGCGGCGGGTGCGCCCGCCACAGCGACGCGGCGATCCTCCTCACGGCCGCGGCCGCGGCCGCGCCTGCCCCGCGGGGCGCCACGGCGTCCCCGGGCCAACGGAGCGGCGGGGTAGCCGGCGGCGGCGCGTGCGCCGGGGCGGGGGCGGGGGCGCGGCGGGCGGAGGAGGAGGCGAGGGAGGGGCTCTGGACGCGCAGCAGCCGGCGGCCGCGGCGGGGGTGCCGGGAGGAGGGGGACGCCTGGCGCGGGGTGGCGGCGGCCCGGCCATGCGCCGCCCTGGCCGGGGACCTCGTCATCGCCACCGGCGACGAGCGGCGGGGTCGTGCCATGTCGTCGTCGGCCCGCGGCGCGGCTCACCACCGAGACGGCGCCGAGGGCAGTGGCATTGCCGCGAATAGCGCGCGGATGGACGGACGGGTGGGTTGATCGCCGCGCGGGTGGGGGTAGGCGCTGGCGCGCGAGATCTGCTACCAGTGGTGGTGGCCCGGCGAGGCGACTGGTACTCTATAGTTGTATAGGCCTGTGATGAGGTGAGGAGGCTGGACGCTGGAGAACATGGGGCACGCACGGGAAAGAGAGAGTGGGGAGGGACTGGAAATATTTTTCCGCCCTTTTTCTTGTTCTTTTTGCTATGGTTTTTAGATCGTATGGATTATTGGGTTGTGGATGTGGAATGGTTTTGAGCTGGGTCTGACTCTGTGGGAGCAGTGCTTATATACACAAGACAAGAGAAGTAGCAGTAGAATTTAATGGTTAGGAATTAGGATTTTTATTGCAAGCTGTAGCATGATCATGGTACATGAAGCGTACACGTACACCAATTCAAAAATTTGACCATAATGATCTTGAGTTAGAAAAATGACGGTACAAAAGGTTAAACTATCGTGTTTGTAGTTGTACTACAATATTCTTGTGCAAGTATGGATTTGTTTCTCACATTAGTTTTCGATGATTTTTCTTTCTCAGAGTAAAACAATAGATATTTTTTCTCTTTTCTTTTCAGGCGTATTTTTTCTGTCAGCCAGCAGAGTTTTTCTCATAATAAATCAACTAATAGTATATTCAGTGAGCCGGCGAACACCTAAAGTCCTAAACCACGCGGGTGCATGCGTACCTTCCTATAACTTTTTTTCGCACACATAAATTAGTAGTATTAAAGTACTAAACTAGGGCCAAGTCAATTGCTAAAGCACCTCATCGTGTGTTTCCACATTTAGCAGCGCTTGTGACAGTGAGATAAAATACTGTAGATCGTTGCGATTCCAGACTGTGCGGTGTCTGCACTGCATTTGCCAGCTCGGCAGACAATCGGAGCGTTGGGTGCAGGAGGTGCCACGCCCCACTTTGGGTATACGTCGTGTGCCTTGTCGAAACTCGAACACGAGAGGCCGACTACGACGCCTGAACGGCACGTCGATCGCGCACACGTGATCGTTGGGAAAAAGCCTTTCCTTCCTGCATGGTCCTTAATTTCGCCTAGCTTGAGAGGCAATAATAAGGGTTCAGTCGTTCAGCCCCAGTGATCTCGTCGAGTTGTGCTTCGTCGATTGAGGATGTGGAATATCTGTAGCCTCTGTCTCTCTCTCTCTCTGCATTTGCTACCTTCTGCACGTATTGACCTAACGTACCAAACATCGGAGATACCGAGCGTACGCGTACAAAACTGATGATGACACGGCACATGCATGGTCCTGTGCCGCCCGGAGCGAGTCGCGGACGTGAAGACGCTACGCTACCAAACCAACCCGATTCCTCGGTCGGCGTCGGCGTCGGCGTCGGGGCTCCGGACCACACGCGGGCCAAGCAACGTGCCGAAAAGCAGCCGGAGACGGGGGACTTCTTCCATCGGCTGGATTTCGACACCTAAAGCCGCAAATGCATGCACCGCGCGCTGCCCGTCACGGAGTTCGTGGTGTGCCCCTTCAATTAGCTAGCGGTAGCGGCTACCGGCCGCCAGCCCGGCTAGGGCCGGGGAAGACGCTGAGATTGATGAGAGCTCCTCACATGAAAGGGAGGGGCCGCGTGGGCTTTTGCATAGTAAATACTACTCCGTATACGTATACCGACTGGTCCAGTGCCTAGTCGGTGCAGAATAGTGCGCCGTAGCATTGTAGGTGTAGGATGCATGTACTGGCCGGCCATCCAGATCCAGTGGTGCTAATTTCAGGATCAGCCGATCAGGGAAAAGCTGTGTACGTAGGAGCTAATGGCTATGCAGATGTATATTGATTAACGTTCAGAGAAGCGTTGTACTCGCGTCCATGGGTATGAGTTGGTACTGCTACAGCAATGGAACAGCCGGTACATTTGAAGTACGTACTCTCCAAACTTGACGAGTTTGGCCGAACAAAAAAAAAGTTTGAATTTTGAATATCTCTGCATAACTAGCGCGCACGTACGTATACCCTGTCATACGCCTGCGAAAATGATGCGTGTCAGTTTGTGTGTGCGTGCCCCGCCTCCTAAGAGCAAGTATTATGGTGGGCTGTAAGCTGGCTAAATGCTGATGTGGATGAGAGAATGGAGGAGAGAGAGGAGAAGCAGGCTGTAAGCTTACAGTCAGCTTAGACACAAGAACCAAAAAATTTTGTGAGAGAAATAAGTGGACCATATATTAATATTGAATAACTAACTATTATATGGGTGGACTGGGAGAAGGCTGTAAGGAACCTTACAGCCAGCAAGTGGACTGTATTATTAAACTTGCTCTAAAGTGTACTAGTTCATCGTGTTCCAACCTCTAAACCCTGATCTCTCTCTACACAGCAACAGAAAATGGAGCTCCAAACCAAGCACCACCACTGCCTCCATGCCGGGGGCGGCGGGCCCTGAGGAGTGAGGACACAGGGCGGGGGAACATCCGAACGTGGCACTGGCGGCCGCCATTTCCTCGGCTGGGTGGGGGCGGCCGGCGGCCGGCGTTTTCATGGCGGTCTCGGGGCCGCCGCTTGGCCGCTTGTGCGTGCCTTATTCTCATCTCTGTACGCCTCTGGTTGGAGGATTATCGACACGAGCAGAGCAGAGGCATGCAGCGACCCACAACTACAGGGTCAAGCATCACAACTTCTGTCCGTCTGCAGGATACAGTCATACATATACACTGACGATGTGGTGGTCATGAGCTGGCAGCAGTTTTGTCAATGTCCACAAAGGCCTTGTTTAGTTCCGAGAAGTAAAAAGTTTTCGGTACTGTAGTACTTTCGTTTGTTTGTGACAAATATTATCCAATCATGGACTAACTAGGATCTAAAAATTCATCTCGTGATTTACAGCTAAACTGTATAATTAGTTTTTGTTTTCGTCTATATTTAATGTTTCATGCATGTGTCACAAGATTCGATGTGACGGAGAATCTTGAAATTTTTTTGGTTTTCCGTGTGAACTAAACAAGGCCAAAGGAGTAGTGTCACATGTTACTGTGCGAAATGGTTCGAGTGTGATTTCAGGATATGCTGCACAGACCATGTCTGTTTGGTAGCTACCGAGATGGTTTCAAAAAACTGTAAAAAGGCGCATACTCCTCTGGGTTGCGTTGCGTTGTTCGCGCTGGAATGGAACGTGAGTGCACGAAGGGTCGTCAGGAAAAGAAAAGAAGCTACTCCTGGAAAGGCCTTGTTTAGTTCCGAAAAGTAAAAAGTTTTTGGTACTATAGTACTTTCGTTTGTCTGTGACAAATATTATCCAATCATGAACTAACTAGGATCAAAAGATTCGTCTCGTGATTTACAGCTAAACTGTGTAATTAGTTTTTATTTTCGTTTATATTTAATGTTTCATGCATATGACATAAAATTCGATGTGACGAAAAATCTTGAAAACTTTTTGGTTTTCAGGGTGAACTAAACAAGGCCAAAGCTTATAAAGGGAAAACCCAACCCATGCGATGCAATCATAGGTGCCCACCACCCTCCATGGCACGATCCAAGCGTAGTAGTAGTAGTGCTAGAATATGAATAGGAACACTCTCGGCAGCGTATCGTGGATTCGTGGTGCTCGCAATTTGCATCACGAGCTAGCTTGTGGTTCGGTCAAGGGGAGCATCACGCGGCCATGTGTCATGTGCGGCACCCAGCCCCACAGGATTATATATATCCGCCATCATTCGCTCTTGAATAAAAAACTGCAACTGCAAGATGGTCCTCTCGCTATACTGATGGTTATCTCCTACAACTAAAAAGACTAAAGCGGGGACATTATTTTGGTGCGACATTCTCTCCTCCCGCTTTCGTCCTGCCTCCTGCGAACGTCGTCCCGCACGCCCCTCGCCCGCCTCCTCCTCCACGCAGTCCTCCACGCAGATCGCCTGCGGATCCGGTCCCGCGTACCTCGCCCTCGCCCGCCTCCTCCCTCGCCCGCCCGGCGCGCCTTCGCCGGCGCCCGCCTCCTCCTCCACGCGGATCCGCGCGGCGCGGACCTCGCCCGCCTCCTCCCTCGGCCCGCTTCCACACCTGCGACGCGCTTCCCTCATCGCAACCTTCCTGCGACCAATCTTCTCCTCCAATCACGCAATCTCATCTTCCAATCCAATCTTGGGGTCGTCGCTCGTGGAACCTCCCAGAAGGAAAAAACGCCACACAGCGTCACGTTGATTGCGGCGCCTGCTCCCTTCCTCGTGCGATCTGTGGCCCTGCTCCCTTGAGCGGAGCGCACTGCAGAGCCGGTCACCGGCGAGGTGGTGCTATGCATCCACCCCACCCAGGAGGCGGAGCACTGCCGCTAGGATGTCATCGGCTACCTCAGGCGACTCCTCGGCTCCTCCCTCGGCTGCGAGGTGCGTCCGTACCCGCTGCTGTGATCTGTCTCCCCCTAATCCCCATGGAAGCACCCCAGGAAGCCCCACCAGGCCCCAATCTAGACTTCCGTTGCCTTGATCCCCATCCACCTCTGTGGTTTCATCACCAGCGACACTACTCCACCTCCTCCATCGAGGCAAGATGGATGCGACTGGTGGCAACACACAATGGCACTGGAGGACCTGGTGCTCAAGGCTAGATCCACGAAGGAGGTTGCCTTGTCGACCACAGCTAAGGCAAAGGCTGGATCAGATGATGGTGTGTTGAGGACGACAAGAGATGCCTCACTTAGAGGAGGACATGGCAGCCAACGGCGCCGCAGGCGAGGAGTTCAACAAGGGCAAGCTTCCTCCATGGTAAGAACACTAATTCCAAATGTAATATTGTTTCTATTGTGAATTTTTGAATGAAGAGGTGCAGAATCATCTCTGAATTACCTGAAGAAGTGAAGAGCATAAACAGTGCCTTGAAACCTATTAACAAATTGGAAGTTGATCTACAAGAAATTCTATTTATCCACTTTATCAGACCATCCTCCGGTACACAGTGAAGGGGTGGAATTATACCTGCCTGTTTTATTTTCCATAAATTAGTGTATCTGACATGGATGGATGAATATGTTGTTAATTGATTTCTCTCCTACTGTGTAATTGTGCTCAGGCTTACTAATCTACACAGTGTCACGAGATAATCAGAAGGTTGGGTCAGAATCGCGAAGCTGCAGGCAAAAGCCAGCTGCGAAAGAAGGTGATGGTGTGAGCATCAGCGGTGACTTTTCCAAGTTCCTGGCAGTAAATTTTTTTCATTGCACAAAAATAATGGTGCAAGGCTGGGAAAACTTTACAAAAATTGCACAAAAATAATAGTTCTCAGATGTATTAGCATGTATTAGTCTGTACAAAAATAATAGTTCTCAGATGGTGCGAAGCTGCAGGCCATTCAATAGCTTGAGAGCTGTAAGCTCAAGCTTTCTCAGATGGAAAAGGACATGCAGCAACTCGCTCACAATCTTTTTGTCATCGGTCATTGAACTTGTACCTTGTGATTGAAATTATGTGAAATGTTCTAGGAAGACTCTTTTCACTGAAATTATCTAATTTGGTATGTGTTTTCACTAGAATGCATGTGACTGAACTTAGCTTATTTCCCTAGCTGTAAACTGAACATCTTATGTTTCTCCCTACTTTGTGCATGATGCTACCATGGAGACTTCATGAAGACTACTGTCATGGCGATTGAATGATCATGGGCCTTCTTCTCAGTTACGGATGATGGTGAGTCTTATTTTCAGTTACTAGATGTTGCTGCAAGTATGCGTTGGATTTTGCAAATACTTTGTATATTAGAAGGTCTAGCATCTGCGGCATGCCATACTTTTATCAGCATGAAGAGTTCAGATGCTATACAGATTAATCCAGATGGTGCCAGCACAAAAGTGGGTCAAGAACATCATATAGACTTGTGCAAACCGTCTGCTTGATGCATTGGACAAGTTGGATATACCTTGGACCAATTTCGCCGATCTGAATGTACAATGACCAACGACAACATCGTCTATAAAATTTTTCATTTTACTGCTATAGTCATGAATTAGATGTTTTTTAGTTGTCTGTTAAAGCTGCCATAGCTGTGTAGCACAAAAATGGGAATTAGATGGTAATTGCTAAACAGTTACAAGCATGTGATTTTTGGTTGCCACATTGCAGGTTGTCAGCGGCTATCATGGAGGCTGTTGCGAGGGTCTATGTATGATGTATGGCCTCTCTCTTACATTGACATATTAAGAATTAAAATAGGGGGCATGATCCTATAGATGGACTACGTGATAGATGCAAAGCCATTGCTCAAGAAAATGAAGATGAATGAAATAGGCCTCAAAAGCGCTTGATTCTATATGGCTTATGCACTATCTTATGAGAAGCACAAGAGGTCCAATGATACAAAGAAGATGTATCGTTTGGGGATCCAGAAGTAAGCTAAGCTCTTAATACCCCCACTCTCAACCCAACCTACCCACTTCTTTTGTCTTTTTTTAACCGAAAACCACACATCTGCTACTAGAACTATTATTTCTGTGCAGGCTAATACATGCTAATAACAAAAAAATCTTTGCAGGCAACATACCCTGTTGTCGAGAAATAGTAACCATTCAACTTACTTTTCCTTTTTTGTATTGCTATTTTTTTGTTGCTTTATTCTTGTAAGTCATTCTTTTTCTTTTCTATTGTGATGGTTATAGAGTGCAGTGGATTGATGCTGAAATTTTTTGCTGCTATGAATCACAGGAACCGTGTTGGGTTTGTATGAGGACAGCAGATACAAGTTTGAATCAGAAAAGGTGCATCTGAAAAAGGTTTATGTTATTGGACTAGGTTCTGGTGCCAAGGTGGATCTAAAACTTAAGTATGCTAATGATCTTTCGCGAGTGTGTTATTCAGAAGAGAGCTTGTTAACTAGAAGTAGACATGAAGGTAGAACAATTTATTTTTTATGCTTGATTTGCCTATGGACACTTTGTTAGTTTGAGTTGGATGCTATGTATGTGGAATTTGGTCAAGCAGCTTTGTACATTGACATTGCCTTATGTTTTGGCTTCACTGGGGCTTGGTGGTGAAATCATATGGTATATTTCTATTGACCCCTGTATGTATTGAAGATTATAGCCTCTGATTTTAAAGATATATTTCTTTGGAATAAAATTCCTGTTCTCTAGCAATTATTGATTTCACCCAAGTTCCTTACAGGTGTTGGCATCTGAAACTGGTGGTATAACACAAGGGATTGGAACATATCAGGTGGGTGCTGACAATATCAACTAGATTTTTTTTCTTTCTACTAGGTTGGTGTTGGCCATTGATGCTCTTGTGCACTATTCTGTATCCAGTCTGGCAAGCTGTTGCCACAGTTGTTCTTCACCATGGAGACAGTCCACATTGGAAGCAAACCATGATAAAGGTTCACTTTACCACTTTTTTCGTATTCTGTAGAGGTCGATGTTGTGACGTATTAAGAATTGTTAAGGCTATCCATGTAGAACGAGCTACACTTTGATCAACTTTATAGCAAGTGATGAATTTGAGTAGTTACTATCGGCAGTTGGAAAATAACAAAGAACACAGGAATATATTCATATTTTAAGTTTTTCTTTTGCATAAATTGTTTGGGGAGCCTGTGACGTCTCGTTCTCTGTGACGGTTAATTTCATAAGCTTTGCTTTTCAGATTAAATGTCACTTTAATGTCGGTATTTAATTTTACGTTATTATTATCTTATTGTGCGATCCATGTGTTTTTATTATAAAGTTTAATTACCCCGTAGCAACGCACGGGCACGCTACCTAGTTAGAAAAAAATACGGCTGATAAGACAAAGCGTACGGGCTGTTTTCTTTAGGCCTTGCATCAATAGGATTAGAGAGCAGCTAGCTCTGTTGATGATCAACGGGTTTACAGATGATGGCCGGTTAGGTACTCCCTTAGGTTGAAGGTGTTAGGGCAGTTCCAATGACCGGTTAGATACTCACTTACTAGTATATAGTTTAAGCATATGGATAGTGGTTATGCGCGCGCGCCATTGGTAGGAAGGAAAAAAAGAAGAGGTTTTGATGTTTCTCATGCATGCGCGCGTGTTGTTTTTTTTTTTTACCTTGATTTGCTTGATAGATGATGGTACTAGTACTACTGCTACTGGCCTAGTAGGACTGTAGGAGTTGTTAATTGCATCGTAGGCATGATTAACTTTAATGCATAATTTATGTCACCTAGTATTAGTAGGACTAGCTTAGCTAAGACCTTGTTTAGTTCTAAAAAATTTTACAAAATAGGAATAGTAGCACTTTTGTTTTTATTTAACAAATATTGTCTAATCATGAACTAACTAGGCTCAAAAATTTTCTCTCGTCAATTCCGACCAAACTGTGCAATTAGTTTTTATTTTCGTCTATATTTAATACTCCATGCATGCGTCTAAAGATTTGATGTGACGGGGAATCTGAAAAATATTGTAAAATTTTTTGGAACTAAACAAGGCCTAATCTGAAAGGCAGGGCAGCTTATGCAACTAATGCAGAATTTAAGTCAGTATCAGTGTACTAGGGTAATAGTGGCACATCCATAAACTCAGAGGTTAGTGCGTGATGTTGGATCTTTGTTAGGGTGTAGTAGGGTTAGGCCTTGTTTAGTTCGAAAAAATTTCAGATTTCGGCACTGTAGCACTTTTGTTTTTATTTGACAAATATTATCTAATCATGGACTAACTAGACTCAAAAGATTCATCTCGTGATTTACAAGCAAACTGTGTTATTAGTTTTTATTTTCGTCTATATCTAATACTTCATGCATATGCTCCAAGATTTGATGTGACGAAGAATCTTGAAAATTTTTTGGTTTTTAGGATGAACTAAACAAGGCCTTAAGCATCTCTATTGCTATCTCTTCCATGGATGAGTTCATTGTCATCGTTCACCTGTATGTTCGTTGCTGCTGCCACTTTTCATCCGTAAAGTTCCAATTCCACATCAAGTAGACTCAGGCCTTGTTTAGATATGAAAAGATTTTGAATTTTAAATATTGTGTAATTATGGACTAACTAGGATCAAAAGATTCGTCTCGTGATTTACAGGTAAACTGTATAATTTGTTTTTATTTTCGTCTATATTTAATGATTCATATATGTGCCGAAAGATTCGATGTGACGGGGAATCTTGAAAACTTTTTGTTTTCGGAGTGAACTAAACAATGCCCGCACAACATCGGAAAGGCTGTCAAATGACGACCTCACTAAATTACGCACGTTTACCCATATCAAATCAAACGATCAATTTCAGACATATCTTATTTGGAAAAAAAATCTCACCCCTTTCTCTTTTTGGCAACTACCCGCACATGTACAGTCCGCACTTCTACATTCATGCGAGCTTTTTAAGAACGACTGTAGAAAAAGAGAAATATTTATTTCAAAATACTATAACTTCTAAACGGCGTATCTTTTTTTAATTTCGTCTACACTGATGTGTTCTACACGACAAGACGAACAAAACTAGACCCCACTTGCACATGTTTCGAAGATTTATTTTTTCTGCTACCAATTTATGTATATTAACTTACATCATATAACTTATGCCATGAAAATTATAAAATATAACTTATGCGAAAAACTTAAAATCTTAAGAGTTATAGAACACCTTTTATCTATAAAAAGTCATTAAACACAAAGGAACGAATTAACTAACTTGTGCCAAAGCTGCAAACACAAAAGTCATTAACAGACACATGAATAAACCAAATTCTAGAAACACAAAAATTATGAAACACAACTTATGTAAAGTTAGATATATAAGTTATATTTAAAACTTATAAGTTATATAACTTGATGAATGGTTTAGATGTAAAGTTAAGTGTATAAGTTATATTCAAAACTTAAATGTACAAATTAGTATCACAACATATTAGTAGAAATATGCTAAGTTATATGTTATAAGTTATTCTTATAAGTTATAGCCTATAAATTATATGTTATTCTATAATACACATAAATTACTAATAAAATAAAATTCTTCGAAACATATGTAAGTGGGGTCTAGTTTTGTTCGTCTCGTCGCATAAAACACAGTGATGCAAACACAAATAAAAATAGATACACTATTTAGAAGTTATAACATTTTGAAATAAATGTTTTGCTTTTTTCAACATGACAACAGCGATGACGTCAACGCAGGGGAGGGAGTTAAGCTATATCATTTGTTATTGGATGGTTCGCTGGGAAAAGAAAAGGAAGCGAGAACGGTAAAGGAAAGGAAAAGACGCCGTCGGATCGTTCGCTGGGAAATAAAACTCTGAACGACCGGGAAACTGGGATAGGGGTCAAACGACCAGATGATGAAAACCGGCAGTGTCGAGAACTCGAGATTTTCTCGATTCTATACCTTCCAAGGTCTTGTTTAGTTCCAAAAAATTTTGCAAAATCGATACTGTAGCATTTTTGTTTGTATTTGACAAAAATTGTCCAATCATGGACTAACTAGGCTCAAAAGATTCGTCTCGTCAATTTCGACCAAACTGTGCAATTAGTTTTTATTTTTATCTATATTTAATACTCCATGCATGCGTCTAAAGATTCGATGTGACGGAAAATCTGAAAAATTTTACAAAATTTTTTGGGAACTAAACAAGGCCCAACTTCTTCTTCGTCCAATCTACTACTTGGATGATTGTGCAGACTCACGTTTTTCTTTGATTGAGTGAATTTTAATCTCTGAATGGAATCTGTGTACACACAGCACGATTCTCGAAATAAAAAAAATGGGAGGCTGCCTCCTTTGTGCTAGCTTGTCCATGAATTTCATCTTTGCAGAACGACCGCTTCTCTCTCCATCACGCGCGATGTTGAAAGAAAAATTAACCTGTAGTATTTATTTAAATATGCCTCTGTACGTAATACTGTAAGAATTCCTAAGACGCACGTGTGGCAGGGGTGTCGTTCATTCAACGAGAATGCTTCGTGGGAAAAGCTGGTTAAATTTCCGTGGCTGCTTTACTCGCCGATTGAACGCTTCCATCAGACGTTGACATATATATATATATTAATTGTTTCTGAAAATGCTTGCTTCGCGAAAACGTCGTCTATCCAATTCAACGCAAAAATATAAACATGGACAAACTCGTACCCTTCAATGGCCAGTGTTCTAACAAGGTTCACACGACGACAGCTGCTTCTCGCCGCTTGCACATTCTGCCACCGTACCCCTCTTCGTGTGAGGACTGATGACTACTGCAACATGAGGGAAGCAGCAGCACCTGAGAAGAATGATTAAAACGTTTCATTTTGACTAAAAGTAATGCTGCAACCTGAGAAGTGAGAAACCTGAGAATGTGAGATGCATCCATCGTACGCAACCGACTACATACCGTACCATTTTCTGCCTGCATATTCAGGCCTGCATCACATCATCTATCAGTTTGGTATTGGAATTCAGGCACAATTCACTGTGCTGCCGCGGAGTTGCGGACGGGCTCCCGCAGCTCGCACGCAGACGCCCGCTGGTTCGGCAATCGGCAGCTAGCAGCAGCCTCCCTCTCTGACCCAGCGAGCGTATATATATATATGCATCCCGGCCACGTACGTGCACGCTCCCTGAGTGGTACACATCATCTAGTTTCGCACGAACAGCGTCTTGTTTCTTCAGCCAAGCAGCAGCAAGAAGCCTAAGACGACCACCATCTCCTCGGATGGGCAACTGCGTGTGCCACGCATCCCGGCACGGCGGCGGCGTGCCCGGGACGGACGACGGCGAGCCGGTGTGGGCGGCAGAGCGGGGGGAGAAGACCGGCGAGGAGAGGAAGACGAAGAAGAGCGTCAAGGTGACGGTCAGGATCAGCAAGAGCCGGCTGCAGAAGCTGATGGCGAGTGGGGCTGCCGGCGGCGAAGGGATGACGCTGGGGAAGGTGCTGGCGGAGATCGTGAGCGCCGGCGAGGTGGTGGTTGACGGCCGCCACCGACGGCGGCGCTGGGAGCCCTCGCTGGAGAGCATCCCGGAGGACATGGAGAGTCGTGACGTATATAATAGCCATATATATAGGGGATGAAACAACGAAGGTATACATATATTGTAGTACGTGATGCACTTTAACCACGTACCGCATTTAGCACACCATTATTTTGCTCTAAAAAAAGCATGACATTATTATTACTCGAGGCGAAACGGCCTCAGAACTGCAACCGCGCCTACAACTACAAGTTTTATCTGTCATAAAGCACATCTCAATTTGGTTTGCAGCTTTGGTGACGGCTTAGCTACGGAACAACTTCAACAGATATGCTATCCATGTTATCTAGACTATTTTTATATTTTTAAAGCAAAAATTAAAGTCCAACATATATGCTATCTGGTTTGCCAAAATAACAAGTTTCATTTCCTCAACTTTCGCTTGTCATTATATCATGTCGTCATCACTAGCTATCCTATACAAAGGCTGTTGTGGAACTCTATGTTTTAAGTGAATTTTTTATTTTACACAAAGACCAAATTTTGTAGTTTAGAATATAATTTTATCTACTCTGTTGAAGATGCTTTGACGCTTTTGTTTATATATACAGCGCCAAGAACCGATGATTTATACGTCCATCTGTCTTTTCATGACAATCGAACTCAAAAACATATGCTCAGTGTATATAGAACGGAAACACGGGAAAATATTAAGTCCAAAACACCCCTTTGTGAAACCGTGAAACCACTCGAAAAAACATACCTAATCACGTTTTAAAAAACTTTCCACAATAAAAATATGTAATTCAATTGGTATGAATGCATTCATAATTAAATTCATATTGCTTTATTTTCGGAAGTTTTTAAAACGCATTTATACATTAATTAGAATGTTTTGAAAATTTCTAGATTTTTTGGATTTTTTTTCATTTTTCTAGATCTAAGTCTAATATTTGAAAGCTTTTAGAGATATTTTTAATGAGATCTAAAGATCTAGATATTCTATTTGGGTTTTCATGTCTCATTGTATTTGTAGAATCTTTCTTGGAATTTTTATAACCTTAAAGATATTTTTATGGTTTAAAAACCTTAATAGGTATTTATTGGATTTTTTATAACTATGAAAAATATGAAAATGTATTAAAAGTTCTAACCTGGGTACAGAAACATTTTAAACGATTTCAAAAACTATGGATGTATGAGATGTCTAGTTTAGTTTAGATGAGAGGGGCGGACCTAGCACCAGGTTGGTCGGTGCTCGAGTCCTCGCTATCGGCCTACCACCACGGGAAGTACGGAGCCCCTCCTACAAGTTTGTGGTAAATATAGAAAATAAAGGGGATATGCCCCTTCTAAGCCTGTTCGCTTGGCAGAAAAGCTATGGATGAAAGTATTGTTCGCTGATTTGTTGTAAGAGAAAAACACTGTTAAATGAATGACAGATTCGTTAGATAAGCTCAAGCAAACAGAGACAGAAAATTTAGATCATGGGAAGGTAAATGAGACCTTTTTTATACAATGCTGTATTTTAGGATATGATTGTAACACAATAGTTCAATTTTACAAGAAAAACAATTTCAAACATGTCTGGTCCATAGTTGTTATACTCATCGTAGAATAGTCACAGGACCTAGTGATAACACCGAAGACAAGAAAGCCTGGTCAATATACCCTGCCCTTCACATCAGAGCTAGGTCCATAGTTGTTGTACTTACTATAGAACAGAGTCTCAAGACCCAGTAATAATGCTGATGACAAAAAACCTTGGCCACTATACTCTATTGTTCACTTTAGAGCTAGGTCCATAGTTGTTGTACCCACAACAGAACAGAGTCTCAAGACTTAGTAATGTTTTTCCCTTAATGGCATATGCCCCCATATCTATCACCATTGGATGCAAATGGGGACTTGCGTGTAACTAGAGAGATAAATCTATCTCCTACTACACACTACTGCACATGTATTTTCATGTGTCCTTAAGGGTAAATTTTCTATGTTGACATGAAGTCGAACTAGGGGAAGTATATAGGTCAATGAAGCATCCGATGATGATGACACGAAAATAGGCTTTTAGGGTCGTTTAAGTGTGTCTCCACAACCTTTTTGCATACAAGTTTCTTGCTGGTAATATGTTGCAGAACTAGAATAAAAATGACAAATCCAGAACTAGTGGATGCCAAGTACTGTCCACCATTATGATGTTATGACACTTTGCAATCCTAGGTGAGGAATGAATGCATGCGCCACCGATAGTCATGCACAATGTGAAGTGTGTCTTGATGGGCCTCCAAAGAGACTCTATACATGACAATTCTGAATGAGCAAGATTGAAGCGCCAATGTTCACTCCTTAACAAATCTAGCAGTGTTCTGGATGGTCAGGTCATTGTAAGAAGTCAAAATAATGGAGAAGAAGCGACGAAGATAGGAATACAATTTTTCCTTTGTTTGGGGGGAGTCCAGCAGTTCATCTCTTTATAACTTGATCAAATTTGAAATTTCCCAGTGAAACTATATGAACTTAGGGGGTCATGCCCCCCTCTGTCATCCCCGTTCCCCCTCCCCCTCGTGGGCCACAAGGAAGACGATGACCAATAAGAGGAGGAGTTTGTATCGTGCCTGACCTCTAGCTAAAATGAACTTTCTATACGAACTCTAACTATACAAATATATGAGCAATATATTTGAGGTTCCCAACTAAAACAAACTCTAGATAGGGCAAAAAAATGGTTAAGAGTATTCTACCCCAAAATGACGTCTCCAACTGAAACGAACTTAAGCTAGGGCAAAAATGGTCGAAAATATTCTAACCAAAATTATCAACTGACATGACTTGCTGGTCATGCATTTGAGCATTTCTCCCACTCACTAATTGAAGCAAAGAAAAGCCATGCATTTCTTTCATTTTATAGCATATCTATACCTATCTATAAAGAGAGAAAATTTCAGTCTGCCTACCATATTCTTCGTTAGCGAGGCAAGGCGCACACGGACTTGACCCGGTTTGCGTCGCCGTCGCCCGCACCACACCGCACGCGGGGGCAGGAGGGAGACGCGGCCGTTGCTTTTGTCGCATCCTTCCCAGGATCGGCGGGCGCCGGGCGAGGGCGAAGGAAAGGATCTGGACGGCGTTGGCTACACGTTGGCCGGCCGGCTTGTCGTGCGGACGGCACGGGCGCTCCGGGGCAGCTGCTTTCCCCCGGCCGTCCACGCGAACCCGTGCTAGCTGGAGATTTGTCGGCCACCACTCTTAGCCACTGACTCGACGCTCGTCGACTGTCCGTCAACGGCTCGTCAAAGATTTCCGCCAGAGCTGCGCCACCGGCGAGGACTCGGGCTCCAGCGAGAGCGACGTGGAGGAGCACGTCGAGGTGGAGCTCCGCCTCCTGCTCGACCTCCACGCCGCCACCGCTCCCGTTCGTCACTGTCGCATCCATGGACGCGCCGCCCCAGGGCTACCGCACCAACATCGGCATCTGCCTCGCCGACCCATCCCTCACCAAAGCAAGCACGCCCCCTCCCTCCCTTGAGCCCGATCCTGCTCCTCCCCGGTCTTCGCCGCGCCTGCGCTGGATATTGTATTGTCGGGTTCGTTCTGATGGTTAATGAAGTGATTCTGCTTTCTTTCTCTCTAGATTTTCTCGGATTCTAGGCTCGACACTCCTAGCACGTGGCAGATGCCTCAGTTGATTTCGGAGATCCGTTGTACTCCCTCCGTCCCAAAAAAAAGTGACGTTTTTTACTTTTAGAAATCGTGTTTGACCGTTCATCTTATTAACAAATTTTATGTAAATTATAAAATAAATAAATTATTAGTAAAGTATTTCTAATGATAAAATATGTCTTAACAAAATATATAATATTTATGTAAAAATTTTAAATAAGACGGATGATCAAAAAAGATGTCTGAAATTTTAAAACGACACTCTTTTTAGGACGGAGGGAGTAGTTCTTAACTCGCTAATTTAAACATAGCCTAAGTCATATGTATAATCCCGAAATAATGATAGTTGAGTGAATGTATGCATCTGTGCAGGCTCCTAACTGGTTAACATATGATTTCCCACCGGATGTGAGAGACAAGCTGAATGCTAGGTGGGGAACCGATTGGAAAGGCCAAGCTCAAAAATGGTAAGCTCACTAAATTTCTTCAGCTTAGAATTCTATGAAATAACCTCATTTCATTTCATCCCTTTGTCTGACTGGAATTTCAACCTGCAAAATAATCCTAGATGCCAGACATGGATATATAGCTACCACAACATCCTCATAGTATTTTTCTAGAGATATAGATATAGATTTAATAACTTTTTTTCTCTCGTTGCAACGCACGGGCATTTTTGCTAGTATAACCCTTACTACAGAAACAATAACCTTGTCTATGAGAATTATGAAAAGCACTAAGCTCCTTTTCTTAACTTGTCCATCATCATCTGCATTAGTTATTTTAATGTAAATCAAATTGCCCCAACAAGCTACAAAGAAACTAAAGTTTCTAGATCGTCATTTACTCCTAACCTTCCAGAATCAATTGGGGTGGTGCTTCCTAATATTAACCACATGGCAACAAGTTTATGTCCTATAAAAACCCGTGGTAGTAGAAGGTGTCAAACGCTTTGTATTTGTGATTTGAAAAGTTTAAGATATAAATGTAAAGTTACTTCCACTGAAAATATTTTGAATTGATTTCATAGGTTTCTTAAATATCTTGATTTTATCTAAATGGTTTGATATGTCAACCTGACTAGAGCAACAAACGTTTCCAAAAAGTCACAAACTGGTACCATGAAGCGTTTTTTTCCTCCTAAACGAGTCAGTTGCAGCTAAAGTAAAAAACTATGAAATGGCTGGCAGCTAATTGTTGTGCCCGTCACTAGCTGGTTCCTGCACCGGTGACGGTGACGCTAGGAAATTGCAATGCACGCTGCACTCTAGCAGCTTACGAGGACAGCGCAACGCTCGCCGAGTCAGTGGGTGAGCCAGCCATACGATTTGTTTTCCCCTGAACTGAAAGCCATCATCCTTGTTGCTGTGCAGGGGGGCAAAAAAAAAAAAAAAAAAAACGGCGGCAAAAATGGAAAGTGGCGTACGGAAGGCAGGCAGATCGGATTCGGGAGAAAACGGAATGTTTTGCCACAACAATCGCTGGGGCAGAGGAGGAGCTTATCTTGTGTTCGCTTGTCAGTGAAATCTGTCAGTCGGCTAACGGGGATCAGCCCCATTTCATTATGGTCTTGTTTAGTTCCCAAAAAGCAAAATTTTTCAGATTAAATGTATGCATAGAGTATTAAATATAGACGAAAATAAAAACTAATTACACATTTTGGTCGCAATTGACGAGATAAATCTTTTGAACCTAGTTAGTCTATGATTGGACAATATTTATCAAATATAAACGAAATTGGTATTATTCATATTTTGCAAAAATTTTTCTTTTTCTTCGGAAAAACGAAAACTGCGGTGCCACCTCCACTCCTCCACGGCTCCACCGCCCCGTACACCCAGAGGGCGGGCACCTCGTCTCGCTTGTTGGCCGCGTGGTACGGCACGAGCGCTGGGGCCCCATGCTCGTCGTTTGGTCGTGGAAGAACTCCGCCTTGCAACGCCGCGCCGTTGCTGGGTGGGGACTGGGGACGCGCTGGTCGCCGGGGATGGCTGCGGCTTCGGCGCTTAACGGTATCGGGATCTTCCTTCTTTGCTGTTGCCGACTAGGAGTGCTCAGATTTGATACGCTGTAGGGCCAGTGCTGCTGCAAAATTGCTGTTTGGGGGTGTATTGAACTGATTCGATTAGTATCGAGCCGTCGTTACCTCTTAGCTGTGATTTCATCTTGCTTCGTTACTGTACTTGCTGTGCGAACTTTTACGGATCCAGTTTAGCTTTTTAGTATTTCTTTTGAAATTAGCAACTTAATCTGCTTGGTGGTTCTTATTTGTTTGCTTGTTAGTGAGCCAATATCTAATTTTAGGTCTGGGTCAGCAACGACTTGGGAGTCGATATTGGATAAACGGGAATCAAGCTCTCTAAGACATCTAATCTTGCTGATTCATAGGGGCTCTACTGATTCATATATTGACCCAGTGGCGATGTTTCGGCTTGCTGGACATTTGGAATCATCTAGTGCCACTGATTTGTGACAAGGTCTTGTTAATGACCTTCTCATGCCTATATTTTCTTGAGTTGAATCAGCAACCTTTTTGGTGAAGCTTCTCACTGGCATTTTTTTTTCACGTCGTTGATGTTTAACAAAGTTGCCTTAAAATAGGACATTCCACAAATTTCTTGAATCAAGATGATGCTGTTAATTATTCTTGATGGATATCATGATGATGTGGTTATCATTGAAAAGAACCCGATCAGGATTTTAGCAAAACCATTTCAGCTACAAACTTCATTGGCAAGAAAGGCGATCACTATTCTTTGAACTTTGGAGTAGTCACTGCCGCCGTAGTATTGTTTACAAGTAAGTTTCCTTGCTTTTCAGTTTTTAGGCATACAAAATGTCATTCCTTCGACTCCTCAGCAATTGAAGACCATTTTGATTTCTCTCACTGAAGACTTCAGTTAACTATAATATTATGATGGACTTGCCTCTCCTTGCTACGCATACAAGGTTCTGAGTAACCCTAATATATTATTGTTTAGATTGTAATAAGCAAGCAATGTACTTTAAATATGTGTATTTTGCGCTTGACAAGGAGTCAGTAACACTCACACTAACGAGATTTGCTACCAAATAATTAACACTAATGTTTAGCTTAGCCTGTTGGTGGTAGCAATTGTGCAACAGTTGTGGTATTGTTGTGCCATGAGTATCCTATGTTAATGAGAGGAGTAACATGTGTTCCAACTCATGTAACAGGTTCTCCGCGATTTTGATTCTGATCAAGTAAAGAATGCCTTGTAGATATAAATAGCACTCAGGATTCCTTAAGCATTTTTTAATGTAGGAAGGCTAACAATTACAGCTACTATTGCTTCAGATCCATTATTAGGAATAGAAGTGTCGCGTTACAAGGACTATTTTCATCGGAAAGTGTAAATTTATTATTAGCAAAATGCGAGATGCAGTATAAATTTGAATGTTATGGTTTGTTTACTGATTTTCTTACATTATTTTATCAAATGCAACCTTTTGATATGAAAATCCTAAATTCTATCTATGATGATCTCTGGACAACTGAAAAAAAATTGTAGCCATGAACTACCATGAAGCATAGGCTCAACTCTAGAACCAGGATATATCTTCTGATGTTGAAAAATTGATTATGCCTAGCCTAACAAAATTGCACACGCTAGTTTCATTCAAGAAAATGAGCTGCTGTTACATCCTGCCTATATATGACATACATCAGTTTCAAGAATGTTGAAAAATTGATTACACCTAAGTACCTAACCAAACCACATGGACCTGTTTCATTCAAGAAGACAATCTGTTGTTACATCCTGCCTATATGTGACATTACAACAAAAAATGTATTGTGTAGATACTCCCTCCATCCGGTTCCTCTCTACACAACTCTGGCTTGATTTATCATCTCTTAATTCCAGAAGCCATTTCAGCTATCTTCTTCATTTTTTCTCTCAGGGCTATCTTCTTCACTTTTTCTCTCATGGCTATCTTCTTCATTTTTTCTCTCATGGCTATCTTCTTCATTTTGCTGTAATTGTTCTTTACCTCCTTCAGTTTCGTTTTGATTAGTTTCTATGTCTATGTTTGGAACTGTTATGGGCAGAGGATCTTTGATGTCATCTGGAGGATCATAGTTTGGATCAGCAAGAAATGTAAGGGCGGTCACAACATCACTGATCAGTGGCCGACTGCTTGCTTCTTCTTGTAAGCACATTGATGAGATTGCAAGTGCCTGGTATAGACCTTTCAGAGGAAACTTCCTGTCAAGCAATGGGTCGGCCATCTTCACAAACTTCCTCTTATCCCTGAAGAATGGTGCTGCCTGCAGATAACTAATACTTAGTAGAGCAGCATGCAATTCTAACTGTATGGATTTCTGATTTTTTTTAATTGTTTACAGTCTGAATATGTTTCCTAATAAAGAGGTTTCAACACTGGATATTTCTTAGTGAAAAGTGAAGCTAGGTGTAAAGCTCACCCAATGAACAAGAATCTGCTCGCGAGTTGGTTTTGTGGTGTCGATTGCTCGCCTCCCAGTGATGAGCTCTAACAGAACTACGCCAAAGCTATAGATGTCAGATGTCTTTGTTAGCTTGCCAGTCATGGCATACTCAGGAGCACAATAGCCATATGTGCCCATCACCCTTGTGCTGACATGGGTTTTGTCACCGCTTGGACCAAGCTTTGCCAGACCAAAGTCTGATAACTTTGCATTGAAGCTTCCATCCAAGAGAATGTTGGATGCCTTGAGATCACGGTAGATCACTGGCGGGTTGGCTACCTCATGCAAGTACTCAATGCCTTTAGCTGCACCAACTGCAATCTTCATCCGTGTGTGCCAGGATAGTGGCTGAGAATTTGGAGTGAGATCTATACAGTTCAGTGAACAAACAGGTACAAATTACAATTCATGAACACACATTTATATGTATATATTTTTTTTAAAAAAAAATTGATTGAGAGTTTGTATTACCGAGGAGATGATCTTGCAATGAACCAAGTGGCATGTACTCATACACTAGTATCCTCTGGTCACAATCGGTGCTGTATCCAACCAAGGTAACTAGGTTGGGATGATGCAGTAGGCTAAGCATCAGCACCTCGACGAGGAACTCACGGTTTCCTTGCAACCCATCTTTGTCAAGCTGCTTAACTGCTATGACCTAGACATGGGCATATTTAACATAGACAAGTTATGGTTATATTCACAAGTGTTTCTTCATGTCTTAGTTTAATGGAACGTAGAACGGTGAATTTGGAGAAGAAACACTTATTTACTTCCATAGTGTCTGGAATGCATCCTTTGTACACCCTTCCAAAGCCGCCTTCACCCAGCATGTTTTCTGGGCTGAAAGAATCAGTGGCATCGACCAGTTCACGGAATGTAAACACCCTACTAGGAATGTTATGGTTGCCGATCCGTAGTATCTCCCCTGCCGCTGCCCTGTCCTTGTGACTGTCTGCACAAAAAAGCTGTTGAGAGTCTGAAAAATGTCCTTTGTCATGGAGTATACCCTTGTTGATGATCTGTTTTCATCATACTAGTCACAATCTTTTTTCCTGGGAACCACGAATTTTAGGGTGAAATTAAGTTCAATAATAAGGCAATGAGCAAACAGACTTTCATGGCCATGCTAATTGGTATTTATATATTTTTCTGAACAATTTTCTAACCTTTTTAGCAATGATTGAGACATGCATGATGGAACTTTTGTTGTATGATATCCGTAACTTCTCAAACATTTCCAACCCAATGCTTAAATGCTATTATCATGCATTGATTTTTCTTCTGCAACTTATGTGTTTCAATAATTGGTGGAAAATATATCAGCTCAACTTTTGTGAAGAAATGGTTTAAAAGACTATAGTTATCAGCTTACTATCATCTTATACCTTTTATATATGTGCATGCAGAGTGAAAATTCCCTGGGGAAGAAAAAATGAAGGCTGGATTCTTACTTGAGAGCGAAATTTCCTTGACTAGGGTTGCTAACCCGTTCTGTTCATTCTTCCTCTTCTTTTTCCTCCATATCTTCTTTGTCCACTTGCACTTTTCTTGCTCGGGGATCATCGCCGTATTCTTCCTCTTCTTCTTTGCCTCCAATGTCAACGGTTCCTCTGCTTCTCGCTCAGCCCCACCACAAAAGCCCCTCTTCTTTTTCATCTTCGTCTCCGATGCCTCTTGTGTGGCCTTGCTCGTTCTCCTGCCGCAGACAGAGCGGATCCACGAGCAGCAGCACGCACATCTGAGTAGGTTGCAGCTCAGGATGTTCTTGCAACAACATCTGTTAGCGGAGCTCAACAGCCCCATGGAATTTCCGGATCGACGCGAGAGTGGGCGAGCACCCTCGTGCCGATCCCTGCATGCAAACGAAGAACAGCAAGAGGCCTCAAAGGTAATATTCCCTTTCTCTCTTTAATTTTTCTCGCACTTGGTTTCTTGCCACGCGCTCCTTTCTCTGTGGATGGTAAAATTTTGGAATGAGACAGCTTCTCTTTTTCCTTGGATGAACGTTCTCTGGCCAAGAAGCCATTTTTAGTCCACTCGTTTTTGCTCTTATTAATCGCTGTTGGTTTTAGTAATTGTCTTACCACACCCTGATCTTTCGCATGAGAAGTAGGAGTCTGTTTTCACCCATTGGCTGGAGATGTGCTCAGCTGCTCAGGGTTATAATCATGCATGGTGCATATGGGTGTTATGCTTCAGTTAGGAAGAAGCGTTGGATGAAACCATTGTCAACTATGGTTGGATAGAAAATTCGTTCAGAGTACGTAACATGTAGATATTTAAATGTTCAAAAAAAAAACCCGTAACATGTAGATATCGCTATTGTCTGTGACAACATTTCATGGTTCATTACTTCTAGAAATTCAGTTGCATGTAAAATGTCGCATATCACTTCTATTATCAGACCAGCATGCATGCCCATGCACTCTAGTACTATTACTCTACTCAATTTCTAGTTGAGTGCACCTAGTAGTGATCGGAGGCTTGGGGTTTGATCCAGCACATAACTGCACATATGTGCTGCCGCGCCTTGATCGCTCGTGAGCTGTCTGCTACTTGGTGCTGGCAAGAGGAGGAAAGCCGATGCACCCCTTCCGTGGCTTATGCTACCTACTATAGGGATTCGCTGCTCTGCTGTCACTCTGGGGTCTGGCTGCGGTGCCCTCTTGCCAGCTGCTGCCCTGTCTCTCCATGGTACCCTCCCTGCTGTTGACACTTGACACTCTCTGCTCACTTCGCCATTTCTGTGGGGTACTGATATGCTGATAAGGCTCAGTTCTGTTTGTAGGCAGCAATGCCAGGTTGGGGTGGTCTTATGGCCTTTTGTTGGGACCCAGTGAAGGTTTGAAGTTTGAGCCACGGTTAGAGGAAACATGAGGACGAACAAGACGGCTAATGGAAGTACAAAATGTGAAGTGCTCGGGGTGTCAAAAGCTGCCACAGTTTGGAGCATCCATAAGTAGTTGTTTCGGAAGTTTTCATAGAGCTATATATACAAAGTCGACTCTGGTAATGAAGTTGCATGTTATGTTGGGCTTGGGCCGCGTCTTTCAGCGCCGCAAGCGGAGCTGTGGCTGAGGAGGCCCAACTGGCGACGCGCATGGCTGCATGGTGACCGCGCCCAGAGCGGCTTTTGTTCCTCAATGTCTAGAATCTCAGATTTCCATTTGTTAGTCAATTGAGTTTGTTAGTCAGTTAGAGAATTGTGGAAGAGTCGGCTATATAGCCAAAACATTTGATTAATAAATGATCAGCTGGAGATTGATACCAATCTCTCCCGCTCTCTTGAGTCCTAGCCACTCGTCCTCTGTGTTCGACACCGCTGAGTATAAACCCCAGCCACCTATCATCTATAGCTACAACCTCCGGGGCAGTAGCAGCAATCCCAACATTACACTTTCTGATAACAAAACTAATTATGATTCATGGATTTTTTTTTTTCTAAGAGGTTTGAGTGGAAAAAAAAACTTCTAAGCACAGGGATTTTAGCATGGTGTGTGGATATAGTTTCAGTTTAATTAGTCTTGTATCCACATGGGCACTGGAGCCTTCTAGGCTTTTTTTTTACTATGCATACGCTATACTAAAACAATGTTTTATCTAATAATGTAACTTTTATTTTTTAGATAAATAATCTTATCTAGATCTTGTGAGCGGACATTAATATATTATATTTCTTTCTTGATAAGTGATGCCTGATTAACCTAAGCAAGAGTGATATAAGACAGAGTCTAGATAATCTTATCTAGATCTTGTGAGTGGACATGAATATATTACATTATATTTCTTTCTTGATAAGTGATGCCTGATACTATTAGTTGTGCAGGTTTTGAAACTTGTTTTCATTTCCTAGTTATTTCTGACTCAGTATTAGTAGGGGTGCAGATTCCCTTTGAGACTAGCACATTATCAAACTTATCAAAGAAATGTTGTCGAATGGCATAGCTTTTCCCTTTGGATCCTGATAATCATTTACTTGGTGAGTCAATACAAACTTGGTGAAGAATTGAGGAATGACCGATACAAGGTATAAAATGGATATTAGAATTCCATGATGAATAAAAATATCTGCTTGCTTAATTGCCCTGGAAGTACTTATTGATACTTTTTTCACTCTTCTTAATAATTTGTATAAATACATCTCAGTACTCCAGTTTGAATCGTCTGATATGCAGAATTTATTTTGATTTTCTCGGTGCAGGCTATCAATTTAACTGGAACAAACAGTATGATTCCCATGGGACTCATTTGAACTATTTCTGAACCCTTTTTATTACACGAACCGTGCCAGTGCTATCTGGCAACATCCCCTTATTTATGTTTCATAAAAAAAACATCCCCTTATTTATTCCTCAGAGTTAGTACATTATTCAGGTTCAGGATTTGGACGCGCACATGCGTCTTGCACGGCGCGCCGACTCACTCTTACCCTAGTAGTACTGGTCGCCGCCGGAGAAGACGCTGCACTCCTGGGGCTCCGACAGCCGGCACATCATCGGCATCCCTGCGGCGTACTGCCTGGCCTTTGTAAGCTTCACGCGGGCGATTTTTTGCCCGGTGCCGGGACGACACGGTGGGTACATCTGCTGCTGGCCACTCTCACCGTAGCCGTATCCCTCTCCTGCCTGGCTGCAGGGGTAGTCGTAGCCCGGCTGCGGCTGCTGCCCCCACCAGCCTTTCTCCAGCGGCGGCATGGTCTCCTCGTAGCCCCTGACCATGCTCCGGATGGCGGCGCAGCGGCACTCGCGGCTCACGTCCTGGAGCTGCTGGCAGCACCGCATCCGGAGCCCGGTGCCCCACCGGAACGGGCCGATGCCGTAGCGCATGCCGCCGGTGAGCTGCCGGTCGAGCACCTGCCGGCACGCGCCGAGCGGGTTCTCCTGGACCTCTTGCCAGCACTGCAGGTCCTTGAGCCTCTGCCGCTCGACCACGCCTTGGCCGACGGCCACGGCCACCAGGGCCGCGAGGCACAGCGCCGCCGTGGCGGCGACGGCAGCGATCTTAGCCATCTGATCAGCACGGATCACTAACAAATCTTTGTCGCTAGTTGTTTGATCTGCTAGCTAATTGTTGTGTTCTTTGGTGGTGATCGATGAGGTGGTAGTGAGGCGGGGTTGGGTTTTTATATATATAGGAGAAAAGGCAGTTGAGGTGGAAAAACACACACTGTCAGTTGAAAAGGTTGATGCATGCAGGAGGGAAATATGATGATGATTTGGAGCTTTGTAAAACAGATTTTTGGAAAGTTTTGTAAAGTCACTGTTTGTGTGGGTAAGGTAACACTTCACGTTAACCCTCACATGCATGGATGCATCTGTGATGACAAAGTGTGCTAGTGCGCTTGTTTTCGTGTGGTTCATGGACGTATCTACAACTACATGGCTATATCTTGTGTGGAAGTTCTTGTAGTTTTTTTTTTCAGGAAAATATATAATGCTGCATAAGGCATTATATAGGCGTGCTACGAACATCGAGTGATGAGATGATTTAGATGTCCAGTTCGTCGCATTCTCTTTGCAGGAGGATGACCGAGTTAGTGAGATTTATGACCATCTCACTTCATAGGGAAAAAAAAATATAGGAGCAACAGCACCCCATCATCAAGCTATTTCTCTAGAGTTGAAACAAAGGTTGATAGGTAATAATTTTGTGTTGTAATTGAGTGAGAGAATAATGGTATTGGTTACAGAGTCTCATTTTTTTCCTTTTTCTTTACTTACAATGACTGCACATCTCGGTATATCGTAGAGAATGGAACTTTATTAAACTTTCTTCTTAGGGGGAAAAGAAATAGATCGATGGTCTTCAGTTCTTGTACGGATCGATCTAAGCGTAGCTTTAGGTGGAGTGCGTAGCTGATCTTTTAACATTTACTAGTATTTGAGCCCAAGATGTGTCCACCTCAGCCTAGCTGATTTGATTTGGGCCCCTAAATTAAACAGCATTTAACCCCAAAATGTTGTCATCACCCTCTCAAATTTATCGAACTGCTACTACAGGGCTTCCCTTACCCCCACAGTCCCCCTTATGCTCACTCTCTTTGGCCCAACTTGACATCATTTCAAACTAAATGACACATTCAAAATTATAAATAAATAAACACCATATTGCTTCTGAAAAAAACTACAGTTTGCTAAAAATGATTCTTTGGTGAATGTGCAACCATTGCAAGTGCTAAAGTTCCTTTACCCCACAGTAACCCTTATGCTCACTCTCTTAGGCTCAACTCGTCATCATTTCAAACTAAATGACACGTTCAAAATTATAAATAAATAAATAAATAAATAAATAAACACCATATTGCTTCTTAAAAAAACAGTTTGCTAAAAATGATTATTTGGTTTTGAAACTTGGTCCTTGCGCAAATTGTAGCTCAAACAGATGGGTGTATCATGCTATATATATCCCTCATTCCTCCAAAAGTGTGATGCTACTCCTCTGTCTCAAAATATAAAGCATGCATGTATTTCAAAAATCAAATTTTGTTATCTTTAACCAACTAGTTGTTTAATCATACAAAAAGTTGATAGTACGAAAGCGGTATCATTAGGTTTGTGTTTATAAATACTTTCTAATAATAATGCTTTTGTTGTCATAATTATATACTATAAGAGAAATTAACCGATTTTTTCTTGAATATGTAAGAACATTGCATATCATTGTACTAAGAAGATAGAAGTTTTAAAATCAAGAGAGATCGTTCCCAGCCAGTAGTTTCCTAGCTGATTTAGGCCTTTAAATTTGTGTCCACCCGAGCCGGGCCTAATGTTGTCATCATCCTCTCAAATTCATTGAATCTCTCCGCCAGCGGGGATGCCTCCTCCCCGTCGGCTCCTGCCTAGCGCTCAACGATGCTTGTCATAAAAAAAAATCCTTTGTTGGGTGAAACAATCACACAAATATTTGAATATAGGTGTAAAATTGTATTCATTTTACGGTTTTACTGTACATGTCAAAGAGGTATTTATAGAGGTCATAGCCCTCATAAGTCGTATACAAATGACCATTTTACCCCTCTTTATAATCAATACAACCCCTTTAAATTACAGGGGTGAAGGTGTCCTTTCATCTTCCAGAGTTCATTCTTCATTATCTTTTGTCAATCTTAGAAGTCACTTTCTTCAAAGGTGTCTTCGCGCACCTGAACTTGAATGTTTTATCATGAATCTTCTAGACTTCATAAGTCGAGCGAACTCTTCGATCATTCTTCACATTACCTAGGCAAACTTGTTTGGCTTCAAGCAAAGTCCATGGTCTTTTTACTTGTTCTGAGCGAAGTCATTTTTTCCTCATTTGCTTTAAGGTTATGAAAGCAAACTTTTGTACAGAGGTTAGATGTTCAACTCCAAAGTTTTAGGGCTGCATTTTTTTATCGAAGTCAAATCCCAACATCGTCTGCCCCTCCTTTCTCTTTACCAGATTTGAGAAATTAATACTTTAATAGATGCGATGTCTTCTTGTAAATGACCACGATTTTGTAATGGTACCTTTGCAAATGTTAGTGTGTTATCAGTGTGAAATTGTCAATTTCATTGAAGTTGGATGTCCATAGCGATTTGCCAAACAAAAAATAATATTTGGTTTTGAATTGTTCTTGCCTATCTCTTTCCTCATGTCTAATAGCTTTAGCTATGCATCTAGATATATATTATATCGATATATAATAAAATTTATGTATATCTATAAAAGCATAACAATTTTGAATTTGGAACAGAATGAGTAATAGGTAGATAGAGAAAAGAAGAGATAGAGACTAGCATGTCTTGACGGCTTTGTGAGGAATCGACTGATTTTAGAACTCTGGTATGGCACTGATAGACAAATCCGGCGTATTTTCAGTTGATTTATGTTGTAGTAAAATGTTAATGCTGACAAGTACATTTAAGAGGGAAACTAAGCCGCTAAATTTCCAGCTTTGCTAAGCTTAAAGGCATTTTTTTTATAAGTTTCCTAAAACAAGGCATTATATGTACCTTATGCCTTCGACCGAGTCATTATTTTAATTTCAATTTTGAAAATATTTTCCCCAATACAAAGTTGGAACCACAACAAGGTCTTGTTTAGTTTGTGAAAAAAAGGTTTTGAGTACTATAGTATATTTGTAACTATAGCAATTAGTATTCAATTATTGATTAATTAGATTTAAAAGATTTATCTTACAAAATACATATAAATTATACAATAAATTATTTTTTATCTATATTTAATGCTTGCTGTCCCAAGGCCTTAGTTTTCAGTACCATAATTTTATTCTTTATCTGAGCTGTACCTGAGCCCAGGGACAGGGACTAAAACAACAAACGGATCCGCTTTATCTGAGCCAAGTGACCGAAGTTCAGTTCTATATCAAAGCCCTTGGACCAAGGTTTAATTTTTTGACATCGACAGGGGCCGCACGAGCGCCAAACCGATCGGAGCCCAAGGAACTCAAAAATAAAATATATCTAAGCCCAGAGACCAAAGTTTAATTATATATCTCAGGGCCCAGGGACCAAAATTTAATTCTTTAAAATTGGCAGGGGCCGCGCGAACGCGTACCCCCTCTACCACAAATTATGACGTCCACTCTCCCTCTTGGGGAGATGGTAAGCCAGCGCACCCGCCAAGTGCAATGCGGGCCACTGACCTAGGCCACGGGCCTTCATGACCACCTGTCGACCCCGTCCAGGTAAGTATGGAGCAAGGGTGCAGGGGGCGCTTGTCTTATAGCAGGAGCTCGCAGCGCATCCAGCTTCCGCTGCCGAGGTGGTGCTAAACGAAGCGTTCTGCCGTGCTATGCCGCTGAGTTTTTAACTTCTGCTGGGCTGCCGAGACATAGAGACGTATATGGGCCTTTAGGATTTGGCCCACTTGGAACAGTAAGATTGCAGGCTGCAATGAATCTGCTAGGCTCTCGTGGTTGTTCCTGGGCTCGGTTAGGCATGGGAGTAGTTGTTTCTAAAAAAAAGGGCATGAGAATAGTTTTCCAGGCTTATTATAATTTATAAGGTTTGTTTTTTTCTAATCTGCAGCTACATGCTCTCGTGGTATATGAGTTTTTTTTTGAAAAAAGGCAAGAAAATTTACACATGCTGCTACTCTACTTTGAGACTGGGCAAGAGAATGCCTTAAACCACAACCTGAACCTGAAGCAAACAAGTCCAAGATTATTTCTTAATAATTGGTTTATGATTATGCGTTGCAACATTAGAAAAAAAGTTTAAAAAAAATTGACCACAATAAGGAGGGGCACAAAAACACATGTTTTTGGGATAATTCCTGATTTGTTATGAACATGTTGCTGTACATGCATGCTATTGCTGCTACATATGTTGAATGAGGTACGGAAACCAAGGCATGATACTCCTCCGTCCTGGCTAGAATGATAAACATACTATAATCATGAAAAGGTCAAATAATATATATTTTAACCATCAATTTTCTCTTGGTGTTTTTAGAAGCTGAACAAAACCAACCACAGCCTAATAGAACGACCGTTGAAGATTGCTCTCAGTACAAACACGTAGCTTTCCATCCATTTTTAACCCACTGTTCTCTATTCAAGAGCAGGCACAGCAAGCGGACACGTTCATGAGTTCCCTTCCCCTAGTCTTGCATTGGACTCTTTTCTCTCGGTGCGTACTTTGGTAGTAGTGTACAGTACAACCTTCGCAGTCGTCGTCGCCACTCCCATGTACCCGCGCTAATAAAACGCTCTTGAATAGAGACATTGTCGCAGCTCGGTTCAACCACCACCATAGAACGGGAAGCATCATTATACTAGTTATAAACACCCCTCCTAATCATTTGCTACCCCGGGAGTGGGAGGGTGAAACCCCCCTGTCAGCTCCGACCAGCACCAGCCACCGGATCCTCGAATCCAGGCAAGTACGTACGATGCCACCTGTGCAGCAGCGCGCCTCCGGTGGAGAGAGCTTCCAAAGTTCTAACGGAACGCAAGAACAGCAGCTACTGCCGACTGGCCGCGGCGGCGCGGCAGTTCATCAGCAGCATATAGTCCAGCTCAACCGGCAGGCAACTCAGCTCCCCCACCGCCACCAGTAGAGTTCCTTCCTTCCCGATCGAGCTGCCCCATGTGGCCGTTAATCATGACGCCGACTGTTGTCTGGTTGCCACTACCTAACTGGAAACGGCTCCGGTCGCTTCTCTCTATTATCTCGTCGTCAAATTCCAGTTGCTCTGGTCCGTCCTTGTTGTGGAATTTGATATGCGATTTCCGTGCTTGTGACAACGCCGATTCACCTCATAACAGAGGTGCCGTAGCTGCTACCCAATGATTAGGGACCTAATTGCGCCTCGATCGCCTTGCAATGTTGCAGGTGAGGTAACCTCCCCCAGGTTGCACATGCATCAGAATCATGGGGGTGCTTACCAACCAGCCGGCCTGCCTGTGCTTGCAGTACATGCGTGCTTTCAGGTGAATGTTTGAGCTGGATCGTTCGTTGTGCTCAAATCTATAAGTCATTCAACAGAATTTTTCTCTCATAATAAATTAGCAAAACAGTACTTTCAATCACGGATTATCAGCCAAGCGAACAGGCCTAATTCCAACTAAAACCCAAAAAAACTTTAAGATTTTCCGTCACATCGAAGCTTGCGGCACATGCATAGAACATGAAATATATATAAAAAACAACTAATTGCATAATTTTTCTTTAATTTGCGAGACAAATCTTTTGAGTCTGCTTAATCCATGGTTGGACAATAGTTGTCAAATATAAACGAAAGTGCGACAAAAAAAAAATCTTCACCTATGGAATTAAACAAGGCCTCATTTCACTTTCGGACAGTGCATGTTCAGGTCATCAGGTATGTATGGGAGACGGCTTGTTTAGTTTCTAAACCATTTTGCAAAATGGTCAAAATTACCTGTCATATCGAATATTGCGGTACATGCTTAGAACATTAAATATAAATAAAAAATAACTAATTATACAGTTTGCGTATAATTTACGAGACGAATCTTTTGGGCCTAATTAGTCAATGATTGGACAATAATTGTCAAATACAAACAAAAGTAATACAATAGCTATTTTGCAAAATTTTTCGCAACTAAGGGGTGTTTAGTTCCCCTCTTATTCTAAAAAATTTTAGGTTTTAATTCATCATTTTTTAAAATGGAATTAAACACCATGCAAAATTTTTTGACAAAAAGGTGGTTATTCTTCATTTTACATTTTAGCCTTAAGAGGCCAAGAAAACTCAAAAGAGTCTCATGTGGCTCTCGTGAGAGAGCAATAAATTCTGTATTTTAGATAGAACTAAACATGATCTTGAAAATTTTGACATTTTGCATTCTATCATTCTAAAGTAGTTGGCATTTTGTATTTTTTTAACTAATAAACACCCCCTAAACAGGACCTTAAACTGGCTCTCGACGGCATCAGCGTTGCGTGTAACGCAGGGCCTGGGGGCCGATCAGTACTGCATCGCTGCATGCATGGTGGAGAAGCTGTACTTCGCGGTTCTGCTCGCGGAAGAGGGGAACCGAGAGATCGCTGCACACAAACGAACAAGTTGTAGTACTGATGTTTATGTTTTTATGACCGGAGCGTCGTACAGTAGTGCGGTTCACCTGGGATCCTTTCCAAGCACACTTTTCGGTTGTTTGCTCCATGCAAACACAGTACAGGACTACAGGGCGATGTACAAGTATTGTTGAGTACTGACCAGTGATAGTGAATTTCCACCGGTGCTAGTATAATACTAGCCACCAGCCAAGGAGTTAGTGTGGTACCTATGCTAATTAAACTCCAGACGACATGTGTTTGTTTCGCAAACTGATCAAACGTGGCCTTCTTGCGCAGTCTGTCTGCGTTTCTCTGCCTGTGATCCGGCCGTTGTACCTGCTACAGCAAAGATTCGCGCGAAGCCGCGGAGCAAGCAAGAACAACTCAACTCACGGAGGCTGAATTCATTATCCGCTAATAGTTAGCTGGCTAAGGGCACGTTTGGAAGCCTTGTAAATTTTTTTCGCCTGGAAATGACTTCCGATTGTATTTTCATGTGCACAAGAAACCTCTTGCAAATCTTTTCGGTTGGAAATTTGTGTTTGGTTTACATGAATTAGTTCTCAACCCTGAAAATAGGAATGCAGAAGCACTTACTACTTTGTACTAGAACGTAAAAGGGGTTGTGAAATCAAAACCAAACTTCAAAGCAGAAGCAAAATGCATCCAAACGGATCCTAACCTAAGAGCATTTCTAAGAACAACCTTTCTAAAATCTTGTATCTAAATTATCGTTTCGAGAGCCATTTAAATAGAAATTATTTTCTATATTTTTATTTTACAATAGCTTTTCTATATATTATGTGTAGTCTAGAGAGTTATTCTCGTTCTCTATTTTTGGCTAGCGAGAAATCCAGAATAGAGGATATGTATATTTGAATATCTAATTGAAGAGGTTACTGAAAGATATTTTTTCACCAAAATTCTTATAAATTAGGAAAGATATAAAGAGTCCCTTAAAGATGTTCAGATCGTATCTAATATTAGCTAGCTAACTAGGGTGTTTGGATGCATAGGTAATTAAAAATAAAAATGATACTCAGATAACTATTAGTTGCTATTTCTCATTTGGTCCAACTAGTATGATAGTTACTATCTAAAAGTCTAACTAACAATTAGCTAATTTGTTAACTATACTTATTCAAATCTATACATATTTAGATCCAAATGAGATAACTATTAGTAGATAGTTATTATGTAGTATTGGCAAAAGGGGCCTAATAAGCCATGCAAGCTCGAGCCAGCCTAAGCCATGCGGGCGTAGGCTCCGGCCCGGCTCTATAAATCGCGGCCCCGTGTCGTGGCCGCCAATTCAGCAGCAGCGCACTCTCCCGTCCAGCATCCCGACCTCATCAGCGGCGAGCTTCACCTCTGGTTCGTTCTGTTCTCTGAACTCCGAAGAGATATGGCGTCCAGGGCGGCTCTCCTGGCGCTTCTGCTCTCGGCGTTCGCGGCGGCGTCGGCGGTGGCGCAGCTGGACGAGAAGTTCTACAGCCAGTCGTGCCCCAGCGTGGAGGATGTCGTCCGGAAGGAGATGGTGCGCGCGCTCTCCGTCGCGCCCAGCCTCGCCGGCCCCCTCCTCAGGATGCACTTCCACGACTGCTTCGTCAGGGTACGTGCATTATTGCATTTTGTGGTTTCGTCAGGGATCGACTTGAGCTGGCTCGATCGGCTTTGCTAACCCCGTTGCTGCATCCTGCATTGCTCGCCGCCGATCGGTGCAGGGGTGCGACGGCTCCGTCCTCCTTGACTCCACGGCGAACAACACCGCGGAGAAGGACGCGAAGCCGAACCTGACGCTGCGCGGCTTCAGCTTCATCGAGACGGTCAAGGCCGCCGTGGAGAAGGCGTGCCCTGACACCGTCTCCTGCGCCGACTTGCTGGCCCTCATGGCCAGGGACGCCGTGTGGCTGGTGAGCAACCGATCGATCGAGCACTGCATGCACGCACGCACGCACACCATTGTTCCACAATTCATTACAGCGCAACTGTTCTTACTGGCTGGTTGTTTTGCACGCACGCACGCACGCAGAGCAAGGGCCCGTTCTGGGCGGTCCCTCTGGGGCGGCGAGACGGCAGGGTGTCCATCGCCAACGAGACCAAGCAGCTGCCGCCGCCGACGGGCAACTTCACGAAGCTGACCCAGCTGTTCGGCGCCAAGAACCTGGACACCAAGGACCTGGTGGTGCTGTCCGCCGGCCACACCATCGGCACGTCGCACTGCTTCTCCTTCTCGGACCGGCTCTACAACTTCACGGGGCTGGACAACGCCCGCGACATCGACCCGACGCTGGACCTGGCGTACATGGCGCGGCTCCGCGGCAAGTGCACGAGCCTGGACGACAACACCACGCTGGTGGAGATGGACCCAGGGAGCTTCAAGACCTTCGACCTGAGCTACTTCGCCAACGTGGCCAAGCGCAGGGGCCTCTTCCACTCCGACGGCGCGCTGCTCACCGACCCCACCACCCGCGCCTACGTGCTCCGCCACGCCACGGGGAACTACAAGGAGGAGTTCTTCGCCGACTTCGCCGCGTCCATGCTCAAGATGGGCGCCGTCGACGTGCTCACCGGCAGCCAGGGAGAGATCAGGAAGAAGTGCAGCGTCGTCAACTAAACCTGGCGACCGGCCGGCCGGCCGGCCGGAGCACAGACGACTGTGTGTAGTTCAGGCACTTTTGGTCTGAGAGATGTATGAATGTTACCCTCAGTTTCTCTAATCTTTCTCACTTTTTTCTTTACTGCAATTGATTGATTATTTTGTTACAGCTATGTATGTATTTATGTATGTAAATCTGCCCCTCATCTTCAGGTTCCATCAGGATCTCATGATACTTCATACAATAAACCTTTTTTGATTTGTCCATTACTGGCTCTGGCTATGTCAGCCGAGATGCCATTGCCGTGCACATACTAAAATGAGAGTCTGTCTGTCCATCCATCATCAGCGATCTAGTTGTGACGCACATGCAGGGCATACAAAGCGACACGCATGCTCGACCAGAGTACATGTTGACGGCGGCCGTGGCCGGAGGAACTAACACTGGTCAATAATGTACTCGATCATCGCCCATTCATGTGTGGTTTCAGCGCATCTGATCTGCGTTATACTAGTGGCAGCGTTGCCCCACGCCCATGCTTGCTGGCGCCATTTGTTTACTTGTACGGGCAGCTCTCTTCCTGAATGTCTGTAACGGGAGGGGACAGTTTCTTGAGCAGCAACTCACATGGCATGCAGCATGAACGGATGCGCCGCAGGGCGTAGACTGTTGCCGATGGCATCGGAGCGCCGGAGCGGCCGGGGGCGTCGCAAACTATCTTGTTGTGGGGTTTTCAGATAGTTTGTGAGATCTAAAACAGATTTGATGCTGCCGCGAGGGGTCGGGGAAAAGGCTGGTTGGGCTCTTAGATTTCAGACCCGTGCGGCTCTCTCCCGGGAAAAACTTGGACCAGGCCATGGTCCATTCTGTTGATTCGAGACTGTTGGAGCATCTTCAGCAGGTCTCAAACAAACTCCTAAACTAAAATTTGAGAGCACTTAAGCCCTCATATTTGGCTGGCCCTCAAATCACTCCCTGGACCCTCATTTCAGGGACTCTTCACTAAGGATGCAAGTTGGGGCGGGTTGCTGCGCCAACCCGTTGGGCTGCCCATGCCGCTAACCGACCGGGCTGCTCAGGCTAGTCCACTTGGATAGAGTGAGCTCAATTGCCCAACCCATAAATCCTAGCGGCAACCCGCATCAGGTGGGGAAGTGAGCGTCGTCACGGTGAATGCCTGAACACGAGCAACAGCCTCTTGGCTCCTCCGGCGTTGGCGCCACCACCTTCGCTACTAGTGCTTCTACTGCTGCCTCCGCCGATGTGTGGGCTTCACTGGCGTCAAAGTTGACATCATGCAAATGCTGGAGTACGTCTGCGAGGAGCATGACGGGTGCGTCGAGGTCGTCATGTTATACCTGATGGAACTGTGCCGGGTGCTGCATGTGTGTCTGCATGTGTGAAGTAATATGTGGGTTGGTCGTTGGCGGCGCTTGTGTCTGCATGTGTGTGTACGGATGTGCTAATATGTGGGTTGGCAGAACCCACATCTTGCCGCATATATCATGCGGTCATTCTGGGCTCGCCGCATCGAGCTCGTGAAGCCTTTGTGGCTTGGCGGACATGGGGTGGGTTAGCCGTTGTTGCCCCACTTGCATCCTGACTCTTCACCCAACCCTATTCTATTGTTGGAGATATTTCCTGCCCGTGCGACTTCTCCCTGGCATCTGCTCCTCACTGACAAGGCCACCCCTACTGTTGCTTCCCTCCTCCAGCGAAGCAGCTTCCTCCAGCGAGCCGTCCCCGATGCTGATGGACCTCCACACACTTGTCACCTACACTGCTGCTTGTTGGCAGACCTCCGTGCTCGCCGCCCGCGGGCACCCGTGTAGCTGGTTGCTCGTGCAGAGGAACTCGATGAAGAGGACGGCGTAGCTACGGGAATGAACTAGGAAGGTGGAGGGACCTTGAGATCCACCATGAGAGGGGCACAGTGTGGAAGGTGAAGGTGGATCTATGAGCATCCGTCACCGGCTCCAGATCCACGACTTCCCCTAGACGCACACACACGGATGGAGAAGAGAGAGGATGATGAGTGGGTCCCATATGTCGGTTGTATTAAAAGTGACGAGGGCTTCTGCTGCAGCAACAAATATAAAAAAGACCTTAAAAATGAGGAAAGCCCCCCCAATTCAAAAGTAGGGGCCCTAATCTGAGGGCCATTGCTGAAAATGCACTAGAGTCTGTTTGGCAGACCTCTTCTCCGACCCTGGCTTTGGCTTTGCCAAATGTTGTTATGAAGAAATCTTTTTAAGTAAAAAGCAGAGAAGCTAGAGCCGTTTTGGCGAAGCCACAAATTGTGGCTTCTCCAAAATGGCTCTGGCTCCTCTAAAGGAGTCCCTCGTGAGGAGTCGTGTCAAACACCCCCTAGCACCGGATGATCCTGAAACATCAAGGCTATGCACCTAAAAAAGAGAAAAATAAATATCAAGGCGCTAGACTTTTCTAGGATTTCAATATAATTTAGGTCTCTATTTAAAGAGTCCCTCACAAAGAGATTTACTGATATCAATAACTACGCACAGGTATGAAGGAGGAATATAAATATGTCCTTACTGTAGTCTATCGATTCATCTATATATATATATAACTTAATTGTTAGTAGTCAATTTTCAAAGAAGAAGAGAGAAAGTCACACAAGAGAATAATGCTAGCAGTATGTGTGCATGGTCATGTATAGGTAATTGTATCCACTATTGAAACTATTTATGAGTGGACACTTACATGTGGCAACGGGAGAAGTGGATGATGATATGGCTCAAGGAAGTGCCAGAGAACCATTTATGAGTGGACACTTACATGTGGCAACATAAGAAGTGAATGATGATGTGGCTCAAGTAAGTGCCAGAGAATTAGACTAGTGGGGTTTATCTTTATAGGAAATATAGATATCGTACTTAGGATGAAACTAGCATAAATTTAAGTGAAACTTATAACTACCCAAAATAAGACGTATTTTCTTTAGAAACAAATAATTTGAGCAGGGGCACGCACCCCCTCCCCCTCCCCCGCTCATTGTGTACTAGGTCCGTCCCTATTTGTTTTTGCATTGTGTTTGTTAAAACAACCATGGCCCGACTCATCCTTAGGAATAACATGAGGCTTCTTCCTTTAATTTTGGGCAAAGACACATAAAACTATCTTTTCTTATTCTAGAGGATGTAGTTGCTAGTACAATAAAGAGAAAACCCTATCAATATATCCATGCGGTGATTCGATGCTCTAGAAGTAATATATATTCTCAAGACAGAAAATGACGAATGAATCAAAGAATAAAAAAAAAGACAATATATACCTGGAAAACGGGGAAAAAATTCAAAGAAAAGGCAATCTATATCTGAAGATTTCCGTCTACACGAACTAGGTGGCACACGCTCATCATAGACGATGTCGACTAGAGCCATGGTGGCATCAGCCTGCTCTACCACGAATCTGGTTTCCTCACTGCCCACTAAGGCCATGCTCATGCGTCCACGTCGGGGGCGGGATCATGATGTGCGGCTGCAGCCATGGACGGGGCCTAAAGTAGCGGTAGCAACATGGCCGCAGCAGCGGGATCAGGATCTACGACTGAGGGCATGGGCGGGGCCTGCAGTACTAGCGACAACATGGCCGGCTCCGAGGCGGCGGCCATGGCCACGACCAGCGTGGGATCGAAGGGGGCGTCGTGCGTGGAGTCGGCAAGCATGGCAAGGAGAGTGGGGTCGAAGACCGTGGCGAGAAGTGTGAGGTCGAAAGTCATAGGATCCATACGGATGGGGTCAGAGGCGGGGCCGTCGAATGTCAGCGGCTTGTGGCAGATGTTAGGGCTGACTGGTTGAGTACATATTTTTTTTGAAAACCAAGAGTTTGAGTGGGGGCACGTGCCCCACTCTTGTGTACCGGGTTCATCATGATTCTACCCGATTACTTAAAAAAGAGAAAGAAACCTCAAAACACTCACTTTTAAGTAGCAACGGGTTTACTCCTTGTGTTCTCAAATATAAGAGTTTAATCTTGTAAGTCAAACATTGCTAAGTTGTACTAAGTTTTTTAAAAAGAAAAATAATCATTATGATGAAAAATTAGCATCATTGAATACGTTATGAAATATATTTTTATAATTTATATCTTCGATGTGTTAGGTGTTAATGCTCTTCTCAATAAAGTTAGTCAAACTTATTATAGTTTTGATCCAAAACAAATTGGATGCCTTATTTTTTCACAACAGAACAAGTACTTTTTTTTAGTTTACCCAAAAAAACAATATAATGCACGCAACACGCCCACACTCATGTACCTAGGCTTATCTATACGAATGCACGCATACAGTTTAACTTTGAATGTTTTCATCAAGAGGCTAGGCAAACCTTACAGAAATTAACAAAGTAACCAAAATAAGTATTCTCGTTTGAGCCAACAACCACCTTTGATCCACAAAAGGAAAAAAAAACAAGTTTAAAATAATATAAATGGAAATACACGCACCTGAACGGGAGATTCAAACTTTGGGTGTCAAGTTTAACTAGAAGATTCTTTTAAAAAAAAAGTTTAACCAGAAGAACGTAGTCGACACGCTCCAGTTTGCGTTTGCAAGTCCTAATAAATTCCTCCATGTAGAATTCCCAAATAAATAACCAACCATATAAGATTTCTCACCGTTTGAAATACCGAGATTTAGAAGGAACATAACACATGTTCGTATATATAGTAGTTACCAAGTAGCAGTGATTCCGTCGGCATAAAAAAAAAGTGATTCCGTAAAGTGCGGGGAAAGCAGTGTGAGCCTGTGAGGTCAGTGGCACTAGGACTCGATTCCGGCGAGATTTTTATGATCTCTGGTTCTGTTGAGGGAAATGTTGGGGGTGTAGCCTCGCAGGATGGACCGAGGGCGCGTGTTGCGTGCATAAGAGCAGCCGCAATAGCCGTGGAAATAAATTTCGCAAGAGTTTTTGCCCTCCAAAACCAAAAACAAGTACCCCTAAAACAGCGAGGGAAACTGACATGTGCTGTGACGAAGAATCGAAGGTACTCAACCTCGGCGAAGCCCCTCGTCAAATCCGCTATTAAAGTTATCATTGGAAGGGAAGACTGTGTGGAAACATTGCTTGGACGGCTACATCATCCACCCACCAACAAAAAAACAACACGCATCCGGATTCCCCTTTAACAGCATTCGCTCCGAGTGGAGACGCGCGCGCGCGCGGGAGCACCACCAACCACAACACCCCCTAACGTCTCCGAGCCTCGCGAGGCGACGGGTCCAGTCGCGCTCAATCGCCGGCCGACTGGGCTCGTCACACACTACCAATCTACCATCCGAAAGCCACCGTGCAACCAGACGCGCTGACTTCCGCTGGTGTGATCCCCCGATCGCGTACTGCGCGTAGCACAGCTCGCGCGCGCGCGCGCACACACACACCAGACACAGGCAGACACCACCATCTCCCTCTCGCCCTCCCGCCTCCGATCCGACGCGTCGAGCGTTTCAGCCACCGCTGTGCCTTGGCTGCCGGCCGGTTCTTGATGTGGAGGGAGCGGCGGCCGCCGCCGCCGCTGCTTCTGATAGTGGCCGGCGCGGCCCTGCTGGTGATCGGCGCGGCGCTCGCGAGCGCGCCGCCGGAGGCCGCGCTGAAGGTCGGGTTCTACCATGAGACGTGCCCCATCGCGGAGGACGTTGTCCTCGCGGAGATGAGGCTCATCCTCATGGAGGACGCCACGGTGGCGCCGGCCCTGCTCCGGATGCACTACCACGACTGCTTCGTGCAGGTAAAGCATCAGCTGCTTCGTCCACGTACGTAGAGAAATGAACTCTTTCAGCGCGCGCTCTAGCTAGCTAGGCTCACGCACGCATGGCGTCCATGGAAGGGCTGCGACGGGTCGATCATGCTCCGGTCCAGGAAGAAGGGGAAGGCGGAGCGGGACGCGGTGCCCAACCGCAGCATGCGAGGGTACGACGCCGTCGAGCGGATCAAGGCCCGGGTCGAGACCGTCTGCCCGCTCACCGTCTCCTGCGCCGACATCATCGCCATGGCCGCCAGGGACGCCGTCTACTTGGTAAGCACTAAGCACACACATGCATGCAGCGTTAGATGCCAGTTTGTTCGATCGTGTGCTTAATTTGCTGATCTCCTGATGAATGCCTGCCTGCCCAGAGCCACGGGCCGTGGTACGACGTGGAGACCGGGCGGCGCGACGGCAACGTCACCGTGGCCGAGTACGTCGAGAACGACCTGCCGCCGCCGGACTCCAACATCGTCGACGTCAAGACCTTCTTCAGCGTCAAGTCGCTCAACTCCAAGGACATCGCCGTCCTCTTCGGTAGCTACCTAGCTAGCTTAGCTGCCCGCCCACTCCTCCTCCCTCCTTTCTTCTCCACCACACGCACACCCTCCTAGCTAGCTAGCTTTTCGCGTGCGACAGCAACGCGTTAGCAAACCACTCCAACACTACCGCTAGCTTGCTAACGACCGCGTTGCCTGCCTTCAGGGTGCCACAGCATCGGGACCTCCCACTGCGGGGCGATCCAGAAGCGGCTCTACAACTTCACCGGCAACATGGACCAGGACCCGTCGCTGGACCCGGCGTACGCCGCCGAGCTCCGGAAGCTCTGCCCGCCGCCCCGCCCCGGCGGCGACGACGACGGTGCCGGCGGCGAAGGGAAGGTCAAGGTGCCTTTGGACCCCGGCAGCAACTACACCTTCGACCTGAGCTACTACCGCCACGTGCTCGCCACGGGCGGGCTGTTCCAGTCCGACGGCAGCCTCCTGCACGACCCTGTCACCAAAGGGTACGTCGAGAAGGTGGCCAAGGCGGCGTCGCCGGACGAGTACTACGCGGACTTCGCGGCGGCGATGGTCAAGATGGGCCGCACCGACGTGCTCGTCGGCGATCTTGGGGAGATCAGACCAACTTGTGGCATTTTTGTTGACTAGCATACAGGTTCAGGATGGCATTAATTGAATCTGTCAACGTGTGTACTGTGCTGTGCAGTTAGCTCAGAAGAGCACGAGCTGTTAAAATTGCGTAATCCGGGAATCCTGTTCTGTGCACACGGCCGTCACTGATGGACTGATTTGTCAGCCATGATATATTTATTTATCTAATATATTAGTTATATTACTGTGACCTATGCTTCAGATCGTTGATGGTTTGACGAAGTAGGCACATCCGAATCAGTTTGGTCAACCACAATTTGGTGACCAAATCTTGCCAGAGCACATGCAGGGGTCTGTTTGGTGGCGCGCACAAATTGCTGATTCTTAGTTCATTTTGGGGAAAAAAAAAAAGAGATACAGTGTATGGAGAAATCAGAGAAGAGCCGGTCAAAGCTCCATCAAACAGGCCTAATAACTGTGAATATCTAGAGCCAGAGCCGGCTATAGCTTCACCAAACAAGCCTCAAGGGCAGTGCATATCACGTCTCAATTTTTTTAGTGCGTATCTATGCTTAATACAGGGAAAACAAGACTAAAGGTTATGACATAAAATTAGTATACTTTGATACAACATGAACTATATTTTCATGCTATACTTTTTTTTGCCATATATGTTAGTTTTTTTTTGTATAATACGTCAAACTTAAGAAAGATGACTTAGGACAACTTCTACAAGAGATTTATTTATGGACTAAGCGAGTAGCAGATTGTCAAGAAGGGAAAAGAAAAGGCATACCGTCAGAGAAAAAAAACATGTTTCATTATCTGGCGGATCTGTCCTTTCATTTGTTTAACTTTAATTTCAGAAATTACATCTATTTATATTTAGAACAAATGAAACAAGTTATAGGTAAATAAACTAAATACATTTTTAGAGACTAAGGCGCACTGAATACATTGCTCAGATCTGTTATTTTCTACCCCATATATATATTCCAGATGCTATTATTACTCCGCTTAATGCTCCAATGGATGCCAAAATTTTCAGCTTTGAAGGACCTTGGTTAGCATCAGGCAGTTCTAATAAACATTTTACCTGCAAGGAACGCCGATGATTAACGTGTGCGGATTATTTATAGAATATATATTTTTTATAACTAATCAAGCATTAACCTGGAGGACACTATCAACCAGTGATCCATTTCCTATACCTAAATGACATAATATATATGACATGCAGCTTAGGGTTTTTGTTTGTTTGAAAAAAAAAAGCTAACCTGAATTGGCTGTTGCCAATTTTTCTTTATTCCAGCAACATGCCCCTTTCCCACAACTGCAACCACTGAAGAATATTCCCTGGCCGACTTCAACAACATTGAAGACATATACCTGAAGGTACAATTTTAACAATTATACCTTAACAATACTGTAATACCGGAAATAACAAAGGGTCTGCTTAACACAGTAATTGTATTAAAGGAACTCACATATCTCGCTCATGTAGAAGTGTGTCCATCAAACTAGGAAATGCCTTGCTCATCTCTTGAATAACAAGTGTTAGCATGTCAACATCATCCATGTCCTTTAACTGTAGATAAGAGTTGCCGTTAAGATGTGAACACAATAGTAGCGACTTATTTGCGGCCTTGTTTAGTTCCCAAAAAATTTTGCAAAATTTTTCAGATTCCCCGTCACATCGAATCTTTAGACACATGCATGAAGTACTAAATATAGACAAAAATAAAAACTAATTGCACAGTTTGATCGGAATTGACGAGACAAATCTTTTGAGCCTAGTTAGTCCATGATTGGACAATATTTGTCAAATACCAGTGTCCATTTTGCAAAATATTTTGGAACTAAACAAGGCCCAAAAGGTATATTAACTTTCATGATTATACAAGCTATCCCAATAAAATGGTGTGGACCAAGAGAATATCATACCATCTTATTCAGTTCCTCCGGGCTTGGTAAAAATATGGACTGGAAAATAATGTAGTACAAAAATTTTGCCCTGTGCCATAGTGACATTTTCCCCCAGGTCCTCCTCAAAGTGATCTTCAAGACAAATAAAGAATAGAGGTGAGATGGTGTTAGCTCTAACAAAAAGTAACTAGTAGCTATGCTTAAAATTATTGTGCAGCAAATTTTGGAAACAAAAATTTAAAAAAGTGTGGACTGATTTGCAAGGAATAAACAAGCAATGCCAGCAATTAGCAATGGTTAACAGTTAACACCAGCACCAATAAATGGTGAACCACTAAAATGCTTCATCTTTTATTCCTAAATAAAAGCAATTCCTAAATTAGTAGTAGTATTTGGGATTTGGGTCACATACCAACAGAAGTAGCCTTATTTAGGCGATGGAATATTAATGCAAAAGAGTTACAAAATAAGCAAGAGGAGATAGCTATGAATTCACAATCCAAAAGCCTTATGCTGGTCATTCTGAAAATGCTTATATAGTTATATTTTTCAGAAAAAAGAAAGATGGCTACACGCTAGGTATTCACATGTGAAAAGCATAATATACGACCATTCTGTTTTGAAACATTATGCCAAATGCATGAAAACAACAATATCAGAAGTTGATCATGCCTATTCCAAGTTTCATACGCACATAGCCAGGCTCCATTGCTGGGTTGATTACCTGGACAGGGCGATCTCCTAGGATAACTTTGCCACCATAGCTCATCGCTTCCTCAAATGCCACCCGGAACTCAGCTCCAGGTAACACCTCAAGTTGACTAGCAACCTTAAATAACAATAAAAATGTTGATCAAGTGATAAGAACACTTAACTATTGCTAACTGCAAAGACAAACATCTAAAAATACCTTTGCAAGAAACCAGCTGTAGAGAATCCCAAAAGTGTTCATCTTCTTGTTCTTCCACATGTCAATCATTTCATTCATAGTAGGAACCTGTGGGAACAAGTTAGACGATAAACAAGATGATACATTATACTCTAGAAAATAAAAGGTAGGCATCTTCTGTTTGGCTGATGCCATTACTAAGACTTAAAGTTTTCTTAAAAATAGTACTGTATGTCATTTAAGGCTATATAGTTTTAGTTATAAGGACTGACGCCATTAGTTATAAGGAAACCATGAAAAACCTTTACCAGACACAATAAAATCAGTACTCCTTTATAGAAAAGCACACAGGTTTAGCAATCTAGACAGGGGCACAGGTCATACCATTATAGTTTATTGTTTTTCCTGACTTTATATTAGGAATTACAATCATGCAGAATGTCCCTTGCAATAAGAAGGGTTGTTATTCATCATATAAATGTGTAGATACCTGAAGGTTTTGTGGTGTCAAAATTGCAATCCTGCTCGTGCAGAGCTCCAAGAAAACAGCCTACACATGCAAGAGGGATGCAAAGGAATTATGTCTTGGCCCAACAAAGAACAAAACAAAAACAATCCAAAACAGGCAGCAAACCTGCCAAAATCCACAAGTCAGCAAAATTTATTGATGATGAATAGATAGAGGAAGAACCTGAGGTTTCAGGTAGTTGACAATGGCCTTCACTTGATCACATGATTCCTGCAACAAAATCAATAGTCAAATAACCATGCCATGATTTGTACTAATTATGTCCGTTGGATACATTCACACTCCAAGTATAGACTAAATCCGAGCAGAAAAGGCAGATTGGTTCAGTACAAACTCCCTGCCTGTGTTTCTCTATAGCAGTATGAGAAGCAATCAGGACAGGCAGTGTTCTCTGATCACAAGCAATGCCTACACGCAGAACCCAAATCGAACGCCTAAAGTTCGTTCACGGAATCATCGACGGCTTATACATCATACCGGCATCGGCAGACAAACAGAACAGCAGCTCACCTGCGACACATGAGCGGTGCCGACAACGTAGACGCGGCAGGTCCCGCCAACCCCTGCCGCCGCCGCTTCGGCCGATGTCTCGCATTCGAGGCACACCACCCCCTTAGCGAGCTCCTCAGGCAGCTCCTTCATCTCCGCGTCACCGCCCGCCCGCACCATTCCGGACCCCGCCCCGGTCCCGGTCCCGGCCCCGGCCCCGGCGCCGTCGCCCCCAGCCTCCGCGTCCTCGAATTCCGCGGCGTCCTCGTAAACATTGGTCTCGGCGTCGGCGTCGGCTTCGGTGGCGGGTGCGGGGACAGGCTCGGGGACGGCCGGATCCATCGGCAGGCCGAGAAGAGAGCCGAGGCGGGACGACGACGCGAGGCGCGGCGTCGGGGTTGGGGCTTGGGCGGCGAGGAAGGCCCCGCGCGGCGACCGAGTAAGGCGGCGGTAGCTAGCAGGGATCGGGGCTAGGGGACGGCGGGGTAGGCGGTGGCGGATTGGCGACGGCGCGTGCCCGGCGAGGAGTCGAGGTGCGCGGATCATGCGGCGCTGGGGCGTCGTCGATTTGGGGCGGGACTGCGAGCGCTCGGCGCTCGTCAGCTGGTGCGGGTGGGGACTCTGGATTGTGGGCCCGAGAGTTTTAACGGCTGGGATCTGTATCGTCGACGTCACAGAAGTGGCCTCATCCGTCCGATCCACCGTTTTGTTTCCCATCTCTAGCAGTACGACAACTGTGACGTGCCCAAGGCGAAATCCGCCATCGCTTTGATTCCTTCCTGACCTCATTTGGCCGGATTCTGACGCAGCATGCCTCCTCCTGCGCGCAGCGCGTCGCGCCGGCGCGCTCGCTCTCTATCTCTCATCCTCTCCCAACACCGATCTCCGGACCATACCCAGCTGACTAGCTGAGCAAGGGACCGCACCTGCACGAGCAAAGAGGACCCAGCTTGTTGCAGCGGAGGCGCCGCAAAGGAAATGGCGGCTTCCGCTAGGCAGAGCAGCAAGCTCCGCATCCTCCTCATGCCCTTCGTTCTTCGCCACTAGCCATATCGTCCCCTTCACTGATCTCGCCTTCCACTTCCACCTCGCCGCAGCCCGGCCTGACGACGTCGAGGCCACTGTTGTCATCACTCCGGCGAACGCTTCAGGCCTTGTTTAGTTCGTAAAAAATTTTGTTTTTGGCTACGGTAGCATTTCGTTTTTATTTGACAAACATTGTCCAATCACGGAGTAAGCTCAAAAGATTCATCTCATAAATTACAGGTAAACTGTGCAGTTAGTTTTTATTTTCGTCAATATTTAATGCTCCATGCATGTGACCAAAGATTCGATGTGACGAAGAATTTTGAAAATTTTTGCAAACACAAGGCCTCAATCGTCCAATCGCGCGGCGCGGCGTCAGTCATCAGGCCAGGCTCAATGTGGCCACCTACGCGTTCCTGTCCGTGGACGGCCTTCCAGCGGGAGTGGAGAACCACTCCACGGTCAAGTCGGGCGACGCGTGGCGCGTCGATTCCGTCGTGTTCGACGAGAAGCTAATGTGGTGTGGCCGAGGCAGGAGAGCCTCATCAAGGAGCGCTCGCCAGACCTCGTCATCATGGACATTCACTTCTGGTGGAACGTCGATGTCGCTACCAACATGGGCGTGTCGTGCATCAAGTTTCACACCATGGGAACCTTCCCATCGCTGGCCTGTTTAGCTTATCACACGCTGCCGGTGGGATCGATGCCACTGGGTTGGTGGCTCTTCCAGGATTTCCACCGCTAGAAATCCGGGTTCTGAGATATTAAGGAATCAACCAATGCACGATGAATATTGTGCCATAGACAATCGGGTACACTCGGCGCATAAGAGTTATTGTTAACATTTTTTTTATTTAGAGCACAGGCACTGCAGTATGTTCGTAGAATCGTAGGCAATGGTTACGTGAAGCGAGCCTACTTCGTCGGGCCCCTATCACTGCCGTTATGGACAAGAAGCCACCTCAGTCTTTGGTGTACTTGTGCTTTGGCAGTTTAACTCATGTTTCAGAGGCCTATGAGAAGCCATTCGCCCATTCCTATGGGTGGTCACTGGTCAGGTTGAAGACATGGGTGTCACCGGATCAGAGGGGTGGAAGGAGTGTGTTGGGGATAGTGAGAAGCCATTCGCCCATCTCCGGCTGTGCTTCACAAACCGTGATACTGTTTCACCGTGCAGTGGGCGTGTTTGTGACACATTATGAGTGGAATTTGGTCCTGGAAACGGTGGTGGCTGGAGTGCCGGTGCTAACGTGGTCTATATGGTGTTTGAGCAATACATCACCAAGAGGTTTGTGATGGAGAAGTGCTGGTGATCGGAGAGCGGTTGTGGCCAGAGGGTGCCAGGGTGTGAGAAGCACAAGGTCCGAAGAGCATGAGTTGGTTCCTGCTGAGGCAGTGGCACGATCGATAACCACAAACTCGCAATGCTTGCTTTAATTGCGAGTTTGCCGTCGTGATCAAACAACAAGCAAGCATTGTCTTTTTTGGTGTTTTTTTTCCCGCAACTGCGATGTCGTGAATCACAGGTAGATTTGTAGCTAGATGGGAGACAACATCGAATAACTAGGTGTGGGAATTTAAATGCTCTGTTTTTTTTTTCTCGAAACTTCGGCAAGTGCTTCGCCTAATTACTGATTAGTACTAAAAGGAAGATATAAATTTTAAAACCAGTACATACGTACAGAAGAAAAAAAGAAAAGAAAAAAGAGGAAAGGAGATGCAGATGCAGCATTCAAATGCTCTTGCTGCCAAGTGCCAAGGAAGTAGGTGAGAGTGAGACGTTGCCAAGACTGAATCATGTTTGTTTAAGAGCTTGTTGCTTGAGTTTTGGATCTTCAGCTGCTCAACTACCTGTTGCGTCTACGCTGGATACGCTGTTGCCTTGTTGGTGAGCGGGTGCTGTGCCGTAGTTCAATCTGGTCTGTTCACTCAGGAAGTCAGCCCCGCATTTGCACAAAGCACTGCGGTGGAACACAGTGATCTGCACTACAATTGAACACGGTCACACGGCAGAACCTCTTGCAATCAAACACTTGCGTTTTGAAGCTCTGTCCTCGGCAGCTACTGTTTAGTGTTTACTGATTACACTGACACTGATGGTGACTGCAAACTGGGAAAGAACAGAAGAAATGTTGTATCTGAAGGAACAAAGCAAGTGCAGCTGATGCAGGTTTGAGTTCAGGCAGTTTATTCCGCGACGTATTGTTGCACTGGTTTGGCCAAAAGTACTACTATTGTCCATTGGCAACAGCAGGAACAAGAGCGGCAGCTGATTTGTGAGCTGCGCGTGTTTGCGCTTGTGTGTGGAAGCACAGTTCCATTTTCAGCTATAGAACTCTTGACGTGCCATTAGTTGTTGGGCCACCGTTTGTTCTTTGGTTACAGTACCCATTGCCATTAGTTGGTGGGCCACCGTTTGTTCTTTGGTCACACTTCCATCCACCGATTTTTAAAATGGTTTTTTCATAGACTTTAATTTTGCACAACACATGCCCATAACTCTCTTGGCCGTGGATGAGCAGTTGACCTTCGGGGGGCGGGGGGTGGGCGGAGTGTGTGTGTGTGTGTGTGGGGTGGGGTGGGGGGGGGGGGGGGGGGGGTTAGTGCTTGGGCACAATATCATGGCATTTCGATGAACCCTAACGGTGAGAGAGAGACTGAGAGAGTGCCGGATGAGCCATCCGAGATGGAGTGGCTAGCTTCTTGGATCCACTCGTTGACAGTGAGATAACAGCTTCCATTTGATCCATGAATAGTTGTAGAGATAACAACTTTAACATTCTTTCAGCCTGATCACCGTGATTCGCAGACCAAACTAGTGCTTTCTTCTGAACATATTGTTTTAGCCTGAGTCAAGATCCAAAACGAAATTAATTTGAATTAATTGTCTCGGTGCTTTAAGATCAATGCAACTTTTCTTGAAAAAAGAGGAACACCCGAACAAAACTCATTGTTTTATTGTGCAATTGAAACGCAGCACGACTGCCTGAGTGAACACTGAACAGAGTAGAAATTGAAAATCCTTTTGACTTCTGAGTCCATTAAAAAAACTACATGATCCAGTCTTGAGAATGTCTCATCGACTTAGCAAGAGCATTTGGATGTGTCTTCCTTCACACCATCGCACCTACTAGTTCCTCTAGGTTGTCTCCCAAGCTAGAAATTTAACGCATATTGGAAAACAAGTATGTTATAGCTGTAGTTGCGGCAGAACAAAAAGGAAAGTAAAAAAAGAAGATAATGCTTGCTTGTTGCTTGATCATGATCGCAAATTCGCAATTCTGTTAACATGACATGAGAGATCAAAAAATGAGGACAAAAAAATGTCTCACAAGCATGCATTTTATGGATCAAATCCAGTATGTGAAGTTTTCCTGAAATACAAATGCATTCCTGAACAATAACACGACAACAGTTGTTTCACACCTCTGAAGATTGAGAGAGACAGAATTTCGTATACTGTTTCTGCTGCTGGTATGCTCCAGTATGCTGCTATGCTTAGGATATTTTTGCCAAAGGCGACAAGAGGTTTGCTCTCACATCATAAGGAAAGCTCCAGCTCCCAAAAAACAACACGGAGTAGTTACTGAAAAGGGCCGCCTAAGTGTCATGATTGGAGTTTGATCAATATGAACGGCACTATCATTTGCTTTCATATTTTTCAAAATAAATAGATAAGTATCGGTTTCAGACCTCTTAAAGAAGAGACATCAATCCACAAATATTACAAACACGAATCAAACTCAAAATCAAAAATCAAAATCAGCATTATTGGCCAATATGACACTTAAAAAGGCACCCACGAGACGAAAATAACTGGATAACTCTTATACTAACCAAACATTGAAAACCGACACCACCAGAGCTCAAATCAGACGGAAAGAACTGGCCGTGCAGCCGCTGTTCCTGCTTCCATGAGATCATCAATCATGCGGTGCAGATCACGGTGAGAAGAGCCGCCTTCCGCCATGGCTGCACAAGCCTTCGCAAAGAGCTCCTTGACTTTACTCCTCGCTGCATCCCCAGCCCCTCCGGGCTCCATAAACTGGCCAGTGCTCGTGCCACTGCCTGAGCAGGGACAAGCTCATGCTCTCCGGACCTTGTGCTTCTTACGCCGGCACCTTGTGGCCACAGTCGCTCTCCGATTGCCAGCACTTCAGTCACAAATCTCTCAGTGATAAATTGCTCAAACACCATAGGCCATGTCAGCACCGGTACACCAGCCACCACCGTTTCCAGGACCGAGTTCCACCCGCAATGCATCACAAACACACCCACGGCATGGTGCGCCAGTATCACAGTCTGTGGAGCCCAACCGGTGATGAGTGATGACCATCCCCCTGTCCCCAACACGCTCCTTCCACCCCTCCGGTGGCACCCATGTCTCTGACCTGATCACCCACAGGAATGGCTTCTCATAGGCCTCTAACCCAAGAGCTAGCTCACGGAGCTGGGCCTGTGAGACATGAGTCAAGCTGCCGAAGCACAAATACACCACGGATTGAGGTGGTTTCTTGTCCAGCCAATCGATGCACTGTGAGTCGTAAGCACCTACTGCCACCTGCTGTGATGGCAACGATAGGGGCCCAACGAAGTAGGCTCTCTTCACGTAATCATTGCCTACGAACATCTCGCAATGCATGTGCTCCAAATCAAAGAACGTGTTAACAACAAGTCCAAAGCACCGCTTGTGTGCTAAGCTTACCAGGTTGCCTCTAGCATGACCGCCGGTTATTTGTTGCCTCCTTAGCATCTCGGGTAGCTCGGTGGTTGGGACTTGAATTTGTGGCGGTGGAAACCCTAGAAGAGTCACCATGCCGCTGCCGGCGTCGGTGGCATCACCGGCAGCAGACAAGTTAAACATGGCCAGCGATGGGAAGGTCCCGATGGCGTGGAACGTGACACACGGCTGTTGGTTTGATCTCCCACCAATATGGCCCAACGGCCTTATTGGGCCTTGTCTCGCGCCCTGATCGGGGGCGCCCAACCCTATATGGTTGGTGGGCCCCCGTCGCACTGCGCTATAAATAAGAGGTGGGGGCCGGCGGCACTGTTCACGAGTTGAACAATTGCCACTCCTCCTAACCGACATCCAAACCCTAGAAACCCTAACCGATCCAGGGAGCGCAGCCAGCGACGGGAAGACTCACCGACGCCGGATCTGCGCCGTCTCGACGTCCGCATCACTGCCACCACCGACGTCGTCGAAGATCAACCCCGCCACTGACGTGATGGCCTCGGGATCGTCTTCCACCGCCCCTGCTGCTCCTACCGTCGACGGTCTAATCCTATTAATCCCGATCTATTTAATCCTTGTATTTACAGTTCTTGTATTAGATCTTGTATAAGGATATGCATCTGTTGTTTACAAATCAAAGAACATACCCGCCTAGATCTACTGCTAGCCGATCCTATGAACAGATTATGTCTATCAATGGTATCAGTCGCCTATCTAGTTAGTAGATCTAGATCTCGGGAACAGAAGAAAGAAAATAAATTGTTTCGAATCCAGAACACTAGATCGAGATCAAGAACATAGAGCCCTAACCCTAGAATTTTTTTTTTTTTTTTTCCCGCTTCTCACCGTCACCAACCAACAGACACGCGACAAAAGCGCCGACACGAGGCCATTCGACGGCGGTGCGTTCACCCAGTGGGGAGCGCGCACGCCGGCGAAGGGGCCCGCGACGGTGCTGGCTTCTCCATCCACGGCCTCCTCTGCCGGCCGTGTTGCTGCTCCTATACAGCAGTAGAGGATGGGGAGAAAGAAACAGAGGGTTGCGGCACGGTAGAGAAGGGAGAGAAGGAGGGAGCACCGGCCGGACTTGGTCCGATGGCGGCCATCCGCCGCCGCCGGTGGCCTGCTGCTGCTGAGTGCGGCGCAGTATAGAGTGAGAGAAAGAAATGGATTAGGGTTTTAGGGAAGCTGGCTGTTGCGCCCTTTTATTCCAGCGAGAATGAAGGAGAGCCGTCCGATCCAGATCAACGGCTCAGATCAGCCGCGCGGCCTTGGGCCAGATTGAGCCCAGGCGGCATCCCACTTTCCCGGCCCAGGCCCAGGTTGCGGCCTGGGACGCGGGACACCTGCGCGTGGCTCCATTCTTGGGCCGTTTTGGCCACTGGGCCGAGACCAGATGACAAAAAAAAAAAAAAACCCCCGCCGCTGGGCCGCACAGAGCCGGGCCGCGCGCGCGCCAGCCGCTGCTGGGCCGCGTGGGCCGCGAGTTTGCCCAGGCCGAAATGGCCATCCACACAAGAAATCACACAGTTTTTCCTTTTTTCCTTTTCCAGAAGCAGTTTTATGCATATTTAATTAAATTTTGCACAGATTTTATTACTTTTCTCTGTATAATTTTTGTCCAACGATAATTTTGTTCAGAGAACAGTAAAGTATTCAGATGTTTCTGGAAAATAGATAAAGAAATTATTAAAGTTTCCGCTGCGCATTTACAGATATTTGTTTCACTATTAAATTCGAACCAACGGGAGAATTTAATCTTTGAACATAGATATGTTTTCCAGATTATTATAATATTGTTATTATTCTGACCAACGTTGATTAATGGCAGTATTATGATGTGATTAAAAGATTATTATGCATTAATTCTATTTCTGCCCAACGGTGATATAGTTTTATTGCATAAACAGTTGTATGTTTTAATTTTGACCAACGTTGATACTAAGGCATACAATTGTGATTATTTATGTTCTCACCCAGAGGTTTGTGTTTCAGGAGCTTACTCGTTGATGACGTTCATCAACACCATTCCACCACTCAAAGGGGACAACTACGTTGAGTGGAGGAAAAAGATCGACATGGCCTTCACCTTTGCTGAGGTGGACTGGGTCCTTGACACAGAGCGTCCCGTCCAGCCCGTGCCACCTGTGCGGGCAACAGATGAGACAGATGATGCATGGCAGAAAAGAGAAAGAGAGTTTGCTCCCATCCAGATGTCTTATGACCTTGAAAAGAAAAAGTGGGAATCAGCAAACAAGAAATGTAAAACGCTTGTACAGAACACGATGGAGTCTCACATATCAGATTCCATTCCAGTAGTAGACAGCGTTAAAGATTACCTAGATACTATAAAGAGGCAGTTTACTGGCTCTACAAAAACGTATGCAACAGAAATGATCAAAGAACTGATCTCACAGAAATATACTGGTGGTGGCACTGGTATTAGAGAGCACATCCTTAGAATGAGTCACTTGGCATCTAAAATCAAAAAGTTCAAGGATCTCACCATCACTGATGCTTTCCTTGTTCATTTGGTTTTTGCGTCGTTGCCAAAAGAATTTGAAACCTTTGTTGTTAACTACAACATGCAACCAGAAACATGGGACTTAGAAAAGACTATTGCTATGTGTGCTCAAGAAGAAGAGAGAATCAAAGCCTCAAATGGTGGTTCAATCAACCATTTGAGGGACAACAAGAAAAAGATTTACCATTCTCCTTCAAAGAACAAGGGAAAGGGCCCTATGCAGCAACAGGGCAAGCCTTCCACCCAGCACCAGGGCCAGAACCAGTCTCAGCCTACCATGCAGCATCTTCCTCAACAGAACCAGTTTGTAGTGAACCAAAACCAATGTCTCTACTGCAAGAAAGAAGGACACTACAAGAAAAGATGCCCTGATTGGCTACAGATGAAACTCAGATCATGTGGGGTTCAGCTCGACAAGGACGACAACAAGAAGAGAAAGACACATTAGAGTGGCGAATGGAGTCAGAGCAGATGTTGAAGCTGTTGGCGATGTCTCCCTGGAGCTTGCTAGTGGCTTCACACTTTTACTTAGAGATGTCCTTTATGTTCCTTCGCTTCAGAGAAATTTGATTAGTGTTTCACGTTTGGACGATGATAATTTTGCTTGTCATTTTGGTGATGGCAAGTGCCAGATTTATTGTAATAATGACTGTGTTGGTGTTGCATTCCAACAACAAGATCTTTATTTATTATCGCTTCGTGAAACAGTGAATTCCGTATGTGATGCTACAGAAAACACGTCCTTGTCTCAGAGTGAGAATAGAAAAAGAAAGCGAACTCAAGATGTATCGTCGAAATTATGGCATTGTCGTTTAGGCCACATTTCGAGGGGGAGAATAGAGATATTAGTAAAGAATGAAATTCTTCCTCCACTTGAGTTCTCAGAATTAGATCAATGCATAGACTGCATTAAAGGAAAATTTGCAAAGAAAATTAAAAAGAATGCCAAAAGAAGCACTGGGATTTTAGATATAATCCACACGGACATCTGTGGACCGTTTCCTGTGAAAAGTATGGATGGCTATGACTCGTTCATAACATTCACAGATGATTACTCCCGATTTGGGTATATTTATCCAATTAAAGAAAGAACAGAGGCATTAGATAAGTTCAAGATATTTAAGGCTGAAGTTGAAAATCAGCACAACTTAAAGATTAAGATAGTCAGATCCGACCGTGGAGGGGAGTACTATGGTCGGCACACCCCTTATGGCCAAGTTCCTGGACCTTTTGCAAAGTTCTTACAGGAGCATGGCATAGTAGCCCAGTATTCTACACCGGGCGAGCCTCAGCAGAATGGAGTAGCTGAAAGACGCAACCGTACCCTGATGGATATGGTGCGAAGTATGATAAGTTACTCTACATTACCGCTAAGTTTGTGGATGGAGGCATTAAAAACCGCCATTCACATTCTAAACAGAGTTCCCAGTAAATCGGTGCCTAAAACACCGTATGAGTTGTGGACAGGAAGAGTACCCTCGCTAAGCCACTTGCGTGTGTGGGGGAGCCCAGCTGAGGCTAAAGTATTTAACCCAAACATTGGAAAGCTAGATCCCAAAACAGTCAGTTGCCATTTTATTGGCTACCCAGAGAAATCAAAAGGTTATCGTTTCTACTGTCCAGACAGATATACAAAGTTTGTAGAAACGAGACACGCCGTATTTCTAGAGGATGAGCTGATCAGGGGGAGCATGGTAGCTCGAAAGATTGATCTTGAAGAGAAGCGGGTGCATGCGCCCACTCCGATGATTCAAGAGCCATTTTTTGAATTACCCATTATGAATGCACCGACAGTGCCCGACACTGTGATGCCAGAAACAATTGCTCACTCTCCTGTGGCAACAACAGATGAAAATGTGGAACCTGTCCTTCAGGAGCCCATAGAAGAACCAGTTGCCACAGGCGAGGGGGAGCAACAACAGCCCCAACCAGATCAAGTGCCAACTGTGGAGGCACCGAGAAGATCTCAAAGAATCAGAAGGTCAGCCATCCCAGATGACTATGAAGTTTTTAACATAGAGGAATTTCATATGGAGGGTGATCCCACCTCATATGATGAGGCCATGAGAAGCGCCAACTCACAGAAGTGGCTAGAAGCTATGATAGAAGAGATGAAATCCATGAACTCCAATGGAGTTTGGGATTTAGAAGAAATTCCTAAAGGAGCCAAAACAGTAGGCTGTAAATGGGTCTACAAAACCAAGTATGACTCCCAAGGGAATGTAGAAAGATTTAAAGCGCGACTTGTGGCAAAAGGCTTTACGCAAAGAGAAGGGATTGATTACAATGAGACATTCTCTCCAGTCTCATGTAAGGATTCCTTCAGGATCATAATGGCTCTAGTAGCACATTATGATTTAGAATTACATCAGATGGATGTTAAGACGGCTTTCCTACATGGGGATTTGGAGGAAAATGTTTACATGGCACAACCGAAAGGTTTTGTCGTGGAAGGAAAAGAGCGAATGGGATGCCGCCTAAAGAAATCCATTTATGGATTAAAACAAGCTTCAAGACAGTGGTATTTGAAGTTTGATGAGACCATAAGAAGTTTTGGGTTTAAACAGAATGTAGAGGACAACTGTGTTTATGCAAAGTTTAAGAATGGGAAGTACATCTTCCTAATCTTGTATGTGGATGATATCCTACTCGCAAGTAGCGATGTCGGTCTACTGCAGGAAACAAAGAAATTCTTGTCCTCGAAATTTGACATGAAAGATCTTGGTGAAGCATCATATGTTTTGGGCATAGAGATTCACCGAGATAGAAAGAAGGGGGTATTGGGATTATCACAGAAAGCATATATAGAAAAAGTTCTAGAGAGATACAATATGCACAAATGTAGTGCATCACCTGCACCGATAGTCAAGGGCGACAGATATGGGGATTTTCAGTGTCCCAAGAATGAGTATGAGCTCAACCAGATGAGATCAGTTCCATATGCTTCGGCTGTTGGAAGTTTACAGTACGCTCAAGTATGTACTCGCCCTGACTTAGCTTTTGTTACCGGGTTGCTTGGCAGATTTCAGAGTAATCCAGGTGTGGAACACTGGAAATTAGTAAAGAAGGTCTTGCGTTATTTGCAAGGAACAAAGAGCCTCATGCTTACATACAAGAGATCAGATTCCCTACAGATAGTAGGATATTCAGATTCAGATTATGCGGGAGATAACAGAAAGTCCACGTCAGGCTATGTATTTACTCTCGCAAATGGAGCCATATCGTGGAAAAGTAAATTACAGACGGTCACTACATCGTCCACAATGTATGCCGAATTTGTAGCATGTTTTGAGGCGTCGGGGCAGGTGAACTGGTTAAAGAAGTTCATACCCGGTTTGAGAGTGGTTGATAACATCTCTAAACCACTACAGTTATACTGCGATAATAATCCAGCAGTAGAATATGCACACAACAATAGGTCAAGTGGTGCTGCCAAACACATTGACATAAAGTACTATGTTGTGAAAGATAAGATCCGGGATCATGTCATAAAGCTTGAGCATATAAGCACTGAAAAGATGCTTGCGGATCCGCTTACCAAAGGCTTACCACCCAGCGTGTTTAGAGAACACGTAGCCGGCATGGGTTTAAGGGAAAGCCTATGATTCCTGGACAAAGAGGCCCAAAGAATAACAGAATTTGTTTCAGATCAGAGAAGTGTATTCGTAGCTGTCAAGTCTATCGGCGATAGACCGTGATGATGACGCAGTTCTATGCACTAATTTGTGATGAAATAAATAAGGTAAAAGAGTTTGAAAAGAAAGAATACAGACAAAGAATAGAGTGAGATCAAGGGGGAGAATGTTGGTTTGATCTCCCACCAATATGGCCCAACGGCCTTATTGGGCCTTGTCTCGCGCCCTGATCGGGGGCGCCCAACCCTATATGGTTGGTGGGCCCCCGTCGCACTGCGCTATAAATAAGAGGTGGGGGCCGGCGGCACTGTTCACGAGTTGAACAATTGCCACTCCTCCTAACCGACATCCAAACCCTAGAAACCCTAACCGATCCAGGGAGCGCAGCCAGCGACGGGAAGACTCACCGACGCCGGATCTGCGCCGTCTCGACGTCCGCATCACTGCCACCACCGACGTCGTCGAAGATCAACCCCGCCACTGACGTGATGGCCTCGGGATCGTCTTCCACCGCCCCTGCTGCTCCTACCGTCGACGGTCTAATCCTATTAATCCCGATCTATTTAATCCTTGTATTTACAGTTCTTGTATTAGATCTTGTATAAGGATATGCATCTGTTGTTTACAAATCAAAGAACATACCCGCCTAGATCTACTGCTAGCCGATCCTATGAACAGATTATGTCTATCAACGGCACGCCGATGTCAGTGGCGACATCGACGTTCCACCAGAAGTGTATGTCGGAGATGACGAGGTCCGGTGAGTGCTCCCTAATGAGACTCTCTTGCCCGGGCTGCATCAGCTTCTCGTCCATGGCGACAGAATCGATGCGCCAGGCGTCGGCGGCCTTGACCGTGGAGTGGTTCTCCACTCCTGGTGGAAGGCCATCCACGGAGGGGAACGGGTAGGTGGCCACTTTGACAGTGACCTGATGATCGGCGTCGTGCCGGGCAAGAGCTGACTGGACGACCACAGTGTTTGCCGGAGTGACCGCAACGGTGGCCTCCACGTCGTGAGGCCTGGCTGCGATGAGGTGGAAGGCGAGGTCTGTGAAGGGGCCGATGTGGCTGGTAGCGAAGAAGGGCATGAGCAGGATGCGCAGCTTCTTTCTTGGCTTAACTGTAGCTGTAGCTGTGGCCATTCCTTGCAGTTTATGGGTGATTCGAGGATTTGGATTGGTGTTTGGAGAAGGAAGGGTGATCTTGCTTTATGCTGATTGCTATATATTCGTGTGGAGTAATAAACGAACAGAAGCTTCAGCGCGTCAATATCATGTTTTATATTTTTCAGTCGAATATATGTACATAGCAGTTGCAGTTGCAGTTGCGAGTTTGGTGACCAGCTCAAAGGACGATGTACGGTAAGATGTTGAAAATTGTTTCCCTGAAAGTTGAAACTTATATAATTTAATAGTACATGTACATTCTTATGGACCCGTGCAAGTTGCCGGCTACTTCCTCTCGTTTCTTTTTAGCTGTTGTTCTTGTTTCCAGAAAATTCAAACATATATTTTCATAATAATCTTTTTAGAGATACAAACATTGTTAACTTTTTTTTTACAAAATCTATTTGAACTTAAAAAAAATAACCGGCAAAAATACCACAGCGACACTTACAAATAAACTGACAGAGTACTGTCCAACTTTTGTGCAACTAGCTTGTACTCTTTTTATTTAATTTTATTTTCAGGTCCCCTAAAATTAAGGGCTTCCCTAGCGTATGTTGTCATAATAATAAGTAGTTGTTGTTTCAATATGAGTGATGATATGCATGCTATATCTTTCTTTATCGAATGATTAACTCAATAACTCCGTATCTCGAGCTATCAATTTTTTTTTTTTGATAAAATATACGAGTCAAAGCTTGATATGATAATTCATATTCTCTTGTACAATTTACTTCTACATCTCGTTTTGCATATTAATTGATACGTTGATGGTCCTTTTTATCGCCAAATGTCAAAGTTCTTCCGTTGGCTCTATATATTAAGCTTTCTTTAATTGCGTAGTTGATGTTAGCAGGTATTATCTTTGAACTCTCCGTAAACATTATTTGTCAATATAAAACCTAATAAGTCAGCCGTGTGTAATTTCCTAACTTTTATATTAACAATCATTGGAAACCTAAAAACTGATACAATCAGACGCAACCCAAGCTCAAAAGTCAAATTATACAGAAAGGGCTGGCCCTGCAGCAGCTATTCCTGCTTCCATGAGGTCATCAATCATGCGACGCAGATCACGGTGGGAAGAGCCGCCTTCCGCCATGGCTGCATGAGCCTTTGCAGAGAGCTCCTTTACTCTACTCCTCGCTACATCACCAGCCCCTCCGGGCTCCATAAACTTGGCCAGTGCCTGTGCCACTGCCTCAGCAGGGACCAACCCATGCTCTTCAAACCTTGTGCTTCTCACCCCAGCATCCTCCGCCCACAGCCGCTCGCCGATTGCCAACACTTTTGTCACGAACCTCTCTGTGATGAATTGCTCAAACACCATAGGCCATGTCAGTACCGGCACGCCAGCCACCACCGTTTCCAGGACCGAGTTCCACCCGCAATGCATCACAAACACACCCACCGCACGGTGCACCAGTATCACGGTCTGCGGAGCCCATCCAGTGACGACCAACCCCCTGTTCCCAACACGATCCTTCCATCCCTCCGGTGGCACCCATGTCTCTGACCTGATCACCCACAAGAATGGCCTCTTAGAGGCCTCTAATCCAAGAGCTACTTCATGGAGCTGAGCCTCTGAGACATGAGTCAAGCTGCCGAAGCACAAGTACACCACAGACAGGGGAGAATTCTTATCTAGCCAATCGATGCACCTTGAGTCGTATGTGCCAACTGCCACCTGTGGTGGCGACGGCAACAATAGGGGCCCGACAAAGTAGGCACGCTTCACTTGACCATTGCCTACGAACATATCACAGTGCCTGTGCTCCAAATCAAAGAATGTGTTAACAATAAGTCCAAAACACCTCTTGTGCGCCGAGTCCATCCGGTTCTCTATAGCACAGTCATCGGTTATTTGTTGTCTCCCTAGCATCTCAGGTAGCTCTGTGGTTGGGACCTGAATTTCTGGCGCTAGAAACTCGGGAAGAGTCACCAACTTGCCATCGGCGGCATCGATCGCACGAGCAGCATGCGATAAATCAAACATGGCCAACGTTGGGAAGGTCCCTATGACATGGAACATCATGCATGGCACGCCGATGTCGGTAGCGACATCAACGTTCCACCAGAAGTGTACGTCGGTGATGACGAGGTCTGGCGAGCGCTCCCTAATGAGACTCTCCTGCCCTGGCCGCATCATCTTCTCGTCCATGGCGACGGAATCGATGCGCCAGGTGTCGGCAACCTTGACTGTGGATTGGTTCTCCACACCCGGTGGAAGGCCATCCACGAACGGGAATGGGTACGTGGCCACCTTGATCGTGGCCTGACTGGTGCCACCACGCCGCTCGAGAGATGACTGTACGACCGATTGATTTGCCGGAGTGACTGCAATGGTGGCCTCGACGTCGTGAGGCCTGGCCACGACGAGGTGGAATGCGAGGTCCGTGAAGGGGCCGATGTGGCTGGTGGCGAAGAAGGGCATGAGCAGGATCCGCAACTTCTTTCTCGGCTTAGCTTTGGTTGTGGCCATTCCCTGCAGTTTGTGGTGGTTCGAGCATTTGGTGTTGGGAGAAGGAAGAATGATCTTAGTTCATGCAAATGGACAAAAAGCTTCGGCGCATCAATCTCCTTGTATATCTATATCTAGGACCATGCTATTTAGGGCACAACATGTAAAATAGTATTTGATGCGGCATTGGCTGGCAACCGATGCTCCCGGGAGGTACTCAACTGTAAAACTTGTTCGATTTGGTTTTTTAAAGTAGTAAAATCAAATCGAAAACCAAGGATGGTTTGATTTTCATCCTCAATTCATGGAAGGTTGTCCACTGGATAGCAACCAGAGTCCCGGCATGTCGACGGCCATAAATACATGAAACACGCCAGCGACACTAGGCCCTTGTGAAGCAGACCACACTGGAGAGCCTGAGAGGCCTCCCTAACTCTAAATGGGTACTCAAACCAGCGACAAATATAGCTCTAGCTAAAATTTGACCTTCGGCTCCGGCTCTAAAATTTGATTCCTTTCATGAAATTTATTTTTTCTAAGTTATTTTTTAAAAGGGCTACTCTCTGTTTTTTTTTTCAAAAAAGGGCCACTTGGATCGGTCTTCTTTGGAGGCCGTTGTAGGAACTAGGGATCTAACAATGGCTGGCCGTCTCTCACTCTTCGGGCTTAACCGCCAACTCTATGAGCTTTAGAAAAAAAAAGTTCAGTAAAATAATTTGCTCTTGTGGCTGAAAATAGTAAAATGTTAGTATATCCTTCTTCTTCTTTTTTCATCTTGTTATTTATTTTCATCCTTCATTTTTTCTCACTTATTTTTTTATTCATGTTCTTTGTCCACTTTATTCGGATGCCTGGGTGCCGCCGACGCCTTTGGTGCCTTTGCGCATCAGCCTCGGCCCCTTCTAGTCCCGCATTATTTTCACCCGGCGCCAACACACCCCTAGGCCCTAGGGTAAAATTGGTTGCATTGACCCCATAGGAGTAAAGGGGTCGAGCGAAACTGCTTTTTTGTAGCTCCCATTCTCCTGTGCTTTTCTCAGCATGGTTTTTGAAGCTTCAACTATGGAGGTTTCCATGGGGGACGTTTGGTTACCATAGTTGCGAAGCTGCTCATGGAGCACTACCAAACATACGGTCGAAGTCATATTGAGTGATTTTTGGTAGCTTCTTGGTTTTATACGGTACCTTGGCTCCTTTTTCTCATGTTTGTGTACTGTTTCTATTTCAGTCTAGACCAGAGTTTATCTATACTCCCTCCATCCTAAAATACAATGCATTATGACTATTTTCAGATAAAATAAGAGAGTAGACAATAGACGCATGTACCCCCACTTAACTTTCTAATTTATTTAAATTTGATCCTATTCTGCATGATTAAAGGACGCAATCTACGTTTCTTTATAAAAATATGGTAAGCACTCAATTACTTTCATCTCTTGTATTTTTATTTAAGTAAACATTATGTTCTTGTTCCCGAATGTATTATATTTGGGGACACAAGAATGTACTATATTCTAAGGCGGAGGGAGTACTTATTAATAGAAATGGTGGGTCCTTATAGTTTATATTATATGTTAAAACAAGTCAAAGGTGCATCCTAACACGAAGAGTAGAGATATGCAAGACTATCAGTAAATCCACGATTAAACTTAATTTAAGAAGTTACTCATACATGCTTCCTATAAAATTCAACCTATTTGCTGGTTCACACACAACCCACCGAGATGATTGTGTTGCCAAGAGAGACGATGAATGAGTGTTCAGAGTTCACTGGTTCAGAGATCGGACCATGGATGCATGTCTGCTTAAAAGTCTCGATCACTCTCTTTTTCTATGTTCCAGCAAGGGATGAATGAAGAATATTTAAACACAATGTCACTGTCACAGAGATCACCACTACTGACCGTGCAAAACCCACAACTAAAATCGTCCTACGGCTCTGTTATCCTTTCTCAAAAGCAAAGTCCAATAAGCTTATTTTTTTAACAACCCAGATCATTTTTTGAAGACTAAATTTATAGACAAGCCATACAATAGTACAGTAGCATACCTCCTCACACGATAAGAGAAACATTAAATAGAAACCTCCTCCATGTTATTATTTTTCGTGCAAGACTTGATTTGGATTGGGGCGAACTCAATTTGACGCGAGGGAATAATTAATGAACTCAATTTGACTCGAGTTAATAATCAATGAAAAGAGAAGCTGAATGACAGCGTCGATTTGGGCAGGATAAAATCCAATCTGACGAGAGTTTTTCCCTGCACATGGGAACGAGTCAAAGAGAGGTGCTCGAAATCAAAGATAGACCGTAGGACAAAGTACCCAGCAGTTTGATTTGCAATGGATCGGAGATGGCAACAGCTCCTGCTATACATGTTCTGGTATTCTGGTCCACAGTGACAACAGCAGACAGAAATAATCACAAGTGTTTTCTTCGAGAACACCTTCGAATTGCTCGCCAGATCGAGACATCTCTACTCGCCGTCAGCATCGGTGCTCGTTTCCACGGGTGCAGCTGACGGCAAGGTTGCCACGCCGGCAGCCGCTCTGGCTTCGATCAAGTCGTCGATGAGGCGGTGCAGATCACGGGACGACGAGCCGCCTTCCTCTACGGCGGCGTGGGCCTTCACGGCGAGATCCCGCGCCCTGCCCCTCGCCGCCTCCCCCGTCCCACCTGCCTCCAAGAACCTTCCCACCGCCCGAGCCACGGCCTCCGCCGGCACGAGCTCCCTCTCCTCGTACCTCGTGCTCCGCGCCCCGCTCCAGACTCGCTCCCCGATCTTGAGGACCTCCGTCACCAGCCGCTCCTCGATGAACTGGTCGAACACCAGCGGCCACGTCAGCATCGGCACGCCGGCCGCCGCCGCCTCCAGCAGCGAGCTGGACCCGCAGTGCGTCAGGAACGCGCCCACCGCTGGATGGGCCAGTATCGCCGTCTGCGGCGCCCACCCTCTCACCAGCATCCCCCTCTCCCCGACGCGCTCCTCCCAGCCCTCCGGCGGCGCCCATCCGTCGGCCCTCACCGCCCACAGGAACGGCGTCCCTGAGGCTTCCAGGCCGAGCGCCAGCTCCCGGAGCTGATCGCCCGAGATGGCGGCGTAGGTGCCGAAGCACACGTACACCACCGAGCAGCTCGGCTTGGAGTCGAGCCACCTGATGCAGGGAGACTCGCTGATGCTTGCGGCGGCCGGTGGCAATGGCAGTGAGACCGGGCCGACGAAGTAGCCGCGCTTCAAAGATCCGACGCGCACGCGCGCCTCGCCGTACTCCTGCTCCAAGTCTGCGAACGTGTTGAAGGCGACGCCCAAGCACCTGGCCATCGCCGCGATGCAAGGATTGAACGTGCCTTGGACGTTCGCTGGGCATCTCAAGAACTCCGGCAGCTCGCTGACGGGGATCCGTATCTCCGGCCCCGGCAACCCGGGAACGGCAACCTCATGGGACTCAGAGTCAGTGCCGCCGCCACTGACGACGGCGCCGCTGAGGAGCTTCATGACGAGCCCCGCGAAGGGGCCGATGACATTGAAAACGACGCTCGGCAAGCCGAGTTCGGCGGCGATGCTGCTGTTCCAGAAGAAGTGGAAGTCCGTGACGACGGCGTCGGGGACCTGCTCCCGGAGGAGCGCCTCCTGTGCCGGCCGCGACAGGGACTCATCGATGGCGGCGGCGTCGATGCGCCACGCGTCGTCTCCGGCAGTGGAGAGGTTCTCGACGCCCGGAGCGAGGCCGTCCACGCACGGGAACGGGTAGGTGACGATCTTGACGACGCCGCTCGCCGCAGGGCCGTGCCGCTCGAGGGCGGACCGAACCACCGTGACGTTAGCCGGGGTCACGGCGATGGAGGGCTCGACGGAGCCAGGCCTGGCCGCTGCGAGACGGACGGCGAGGTCGGTGTAGGGGCCGATGTGGCTTGTGGCGAAGAATGGGATCAGAAGTATGCGCAACTTCTTGCTCTGCTTTGCTGAAGCCATGGCTGTTGTTGCAGCTTGTGTTGGCTTGAGCTTTGAGGGGCAACAGGACTGCAAAGAGTGGTCTTGTTTTGATTATGCTTTGGACAAGTAGTTTCGATTTAGATATATAATCATGCTTTAAGTTGGTTGGCACAAATAATGCAAGCCAGCAAGCGCATCTCGTGGTTAGTAATCAAATATAAAGTACATAAGTAAAGAACTTATTTTAGATAATAATCCCTCCATCCTAAATTATAAGTTCTTTTATTTTTTTTGAACAGTCAAAACATATCAAGTTTGACAAAAAAATTACAAAAATCTATTTTAGAAAAAAAGACCAGGAGGGGCAAGGAGCCCCTACTTATAGTGGCATAAATAAATAAAAAACAGCAAGGTTCAGATACAAGTGTAAGAAAGAAAAAAACATAGCAAGAGAAGCATAAGTATTATTATTTTATTATGTAAATTTGGTTATGATTTTATAATATAAATTTAGTTAAGTTTGAGATACTTGGACTCTTTAATAAAGTTTTAAAATGTTTTGACTCTTTACCATTAGTTTTTAAAAAGTTTTGCAAAATTTTTCAGATTTTCTGTCACATTGAATCTTGCGGCATATGTATCAAATCTTGCGGCATATGCATGGAACATTAAATATAAATAAAAAAAAAAGACAAATTTTTTAAGCCTAATTAGTTCATGATTGGACAATATTTGTTAAATATAAATAACAGTGTCTGTTTTGCAAAAAAAAAAAATTGAAACTATAATAAGGCCTTGTTTAGTTCACCCTGAAATCCAAAACTTTTTCAAGATTCCTCGTCACATTGAATCTTGCGGCACATGCATGGAGCACTAAATATAGACGAAAACAAAAACTAATTGCACATTTTATCTGTAAATCACCTTTTAAATCTAATTACTCTATAATTAAACAGTGTTTAATAAATAAAAATAAAAATACTACAGTACCGAAAACAAAAAAATTTCGGAACTAAACAAGACCTTACACTATCTAAAAAGTATGGCCTTGTTTAGTTTGCGAAAATTTTTGCCTTCGGCTACTGTAGCACTTTCGTTTGTATTTGAAAAATATTGTCCAATCATGGACTAACTAGGCTCAAAAGATTCATCTCGTAAATTACAGGCAAACTGTACAATTAGTTTTTATTTTTATTTTTATTTAATGTTTCATGTATACGTTTAAAGATTCGATGTGACGAGGAATTTTGAAAATTTTTGGAAACTAAACAAGACCATATCTACCTATGGCATTCGGTTGTTTTGTAGGGGCGAGGCAACACCCGGTGCATTTGTGTGTAGGTGCCTGGGCCCTGGGTGGGTGGGGGAGGCCGGGCCGGGAGGCAACAGCCGCGTCTTGGCACCGCACGGCACAACCACCGGCACATCATTTACAGGATCAAGAGTACACTACTGGATCATAAATACGGTGACATGGTGGGATGGACCGGCAGACTGCACAGACTCGAACAGGACAACCTCTACCTGCATGTCAGACAGACCGGGCTTAAACTTTTTAAAATTCTTATAATATCTTAGGGAGCGCGTGACAAAGGCCTGGTTTAGTTCCGAAAACTGAAAAGTTTTCGGAACCGTAGCACTTTCATTTGTTTGTGGTAAATATTGTTCAATCATAGATTAACTAGAGTCAAAAGATTCGTCTCATGATTTACAGTCAAACTGTATGATTAGTTTTTGTTTTCGTCTATATTTAATGCTTCATGCATGTGCCGCAAGATTCGATGTGATAGGGAATCTTGAAAACTTTTTGAATTTCGGGGTGAACTAAACAAGGCCAAACTGACAAGACAACCGCCGCGCTTCTCCGCTTACGTGACAACCGCCACGTTGTAAAACACAAGAACATAAGGCGCCGCTAGACGACCTCCTCCCCGTGACCCGTCGTCGTCCACGCTCGCTTCGCGGGCCTGCGCAGGAAGCATCCCACGTGGTCGCCGTAGACTCTGGCGTTGGCCTCGCGGATCACTGTCCAACCGTGGATGACGACGTCGCAAGACGTGGAAACCAAGTGTTCTAATCAGTGGACCCGAGTGGGCGTGAACCATAGGCTAACGCAGCTGTGTCTGCGGGGTTCACGCCGGGGCATGGCCCTTGTATAAAGACAAATCGTTATGGGAGAGAGAGGGTAAGAAAAACATAACAAACAGAACAATACAATCCTTTCTCTGCCCTTTTTCCCTGTTGCGTGCTGAAGTCTCCTTCTATTCTTCCCCAACTCACTCCGTTCCTGAGATTTCCTTCCCAATTCGCTGCTACCCATCTCTGATGCTAACATTTGGTACTCAGAGCCAATCCCTCTAGATCGCTATCAATTTTTTCTTCTCTCCTTTCGATTCACAAACAACCCTGGTTGGATTCCTCTCGGCGACGATCGGCTTCGGCTGGACGACGCAGAGAGCCGTAAATCCTTGGTTCCGTGAACGATTGGTGAGAACGCGATCTGGATCCACTACCGCCGCCACCGCCGCCACCACCACCACTTCCACCCAAACCCCCAATCCGCCTTCACTACACCAGACGAGCCACGCAGCGCGCAACCATGAATCCCGATACCTAGCTCTTGCTCAAGGAGATCCAGAAAATCTCCCTTGAGCAGGCTACAATCCAGCAACAGCTCTCCGACCAGAAGCTCCTCCTCGAACGACGCTTCGATGAGGTCGACGAAGCGATGGACCAGCGCTTCAAGGAGGCCGAATCCGTCGTCGAACAACGCATCATCGACTCCGAACTTCGGCAGGATATGTACGACTCAGCGCGGTGGAGAAGACCGCCGAGGATCTGACCTCCTGGCGTCAGGAACAGGAAGGCCTCGTCGACGACCTGCGCCTCCGCCTCGGCAAGCTGGACAAGTATTGGAACCGCTCGGTGCTCGAGACGGCGTCCCCCTTCACCGAGCCGGGCATCTTCCCCGAACCGGGCGTCTTCACCGAGCCATCTCTCAAAGTGGAGCAGCACGCCGCACCATCATCTGCGGGCTATAAGGCTGCTCGGCCAATCGGGCACCGCGACGACCTTCACCACCGGGGGAATGAGTTTGGGGTGGTTACCACCCTCACTCATTCCCCGGTCACGGGTATGGATGATTCCTTTGCCAATCCCCCTAAGTTGCATGGTACAGCATCAGATTTAATCCTTTCGTGCAATCGTCCTCCTGAACATCAATTCCACCCCACCGGCAAACTTCCCAAATTGTCGTTCCCTACATTTGATGGTACTGATCTCCAGCTGTGGATCACTTGTGCCGAAGATTACTTCACTATGTATTCTGCTGACCCATCTGTTTGGATTCAGTGCTCTCGCATGCAATTCCTTGGACCTGCAAAGCGCTGGATCCAATCCATTACTGAGGATCTGAAAACCATGTCCTGGTCCCAGTTTTGTCAAGCTTTACACACTCGCTTTGATCGTGATCAACACGAGTTCCTCCTCCGTAAGATGAACCGCATTTGCCAAACCACATCAGTCCAGGACTATGTGGATCGCTTTGCCGAACTCGTAGATCAACTCAAATCCTATGATTCCTCTATGAAAGCCTTGCCACACATTACTCGCTTTCTGGATGGTTTATTTCCTGAAATCCGTGCTGTACTTCTTGTTCAACGGCCGACTTCCTTGGATATTGCGTATTCTCTGGCATTGTTGCAGGAAGAAGCAATGGAGTCCTCAAGGCGTCGTGATTACAAGTCCTGGAATCACAAGGGAGGCTATCAGGCGCCACCTCGTTCTAACCATGTACCCGAAGGGCGTTCCGACAGGGAGACCATGCACCAGAAGCCTGTGGACAAGAAGTTAGCTGACCTCAAGGCCTACCGGCGTGCCCATGGTCTCTGTGATCGCTGCGGAGAAAAGTGGAGCCGTGACCACAAGTGTGCAACCCAGGTCGGTCTACATGTCCTAGATGAACTCTATGCTTTATTTTCCACTGATGATGCTGTTGAGGCTGCTCACACAGAGGCAGATACTGATTCTGGTCCTGAGGAGGTCTGCTGTTGCATTTCGGCTGCTGGTGCCGTCAGGACATTGCAATTTGAGGGTGTTTTTCACAACCGACCTGTTCATATTTTACTAGATTCGGGCAGTTCTTCATCTTTTGTCAGTGCTACACTGGTTGATAGTTTGGGTCTGGCTACTACTTCTTGCGCTCCGGTCTCGGTCCGTGTGGCAAATGGCGCCATTATGCACTGTGACACCTCCATCCCTGATGCAGTTTGGACTATTCATCAGTATCACTTTCAGCATACTCTCAAGGTATTACCCCTGGCATCATATGATATTGTTCTTGGCATGGATTGGTTGCAAATGTTCAGCCCAATGAAGGTCGATTGGCGGCAACGTTGGTTGGTTGTCCCATACAACGACACGACAGTTCGGCTGCATGACAGTTCGGTTCCTCCGGGGGAAGAGGTGACTCAATTCCTGATTCAGTTCTGCAGTATATCAGTGCCCGACTCTCAACATAGCACTACACAGTTGCCTGCTATCAGTGCTATTCTGGATGATTTCCCTGAGGTACTATCCCCTCCAGTGTCTTTGCCTCTTAAGCGCACCTGTGATCATGCAATTCCCTTGGTGGAGGGTGCTCGACCCGTTACTGTACGGCCTTATCGCTACCCTCCAGCTATCAAAGATGAAATCGAAGCTCAGGTTGATGCAATGCTAAAACAGGGTCTTATTCAGCACAGTACATCTCCTTTTAATTCTCCGGTGCTGATGGTGCGCAAGAAAGATGGTACTTGGCGCTTTTGTGTCGATTACCGATATTTGAATGCCTTGACTGTCAAAACGGCCTTTCCAATACCAGTCTTTGAGCAGCTTATGGATGAGCTTTCTGGTGCCCGGTATTTTTCGACTCTAGACCTGCTGTCCGACTATTATCAGATTCGTCTTCAGGAAGGTGAAGAGTACAAGACCGCTTTTTCCACTCACGTCGGTCATTATGAGTTCACAGTGGTGGCATTCGGTCTCACAGGGGCTCCTGGAACGTTTCAAGGCGCAATGAATTCAACACTGCAGCCCCTTTTGCGGCGCTGCGCCATTGTTTTCTTCGATGATATACTCATTTACAGCAAAACATTTGAGGAACATTTGGAGCATTTACGTCTGGTGTTCTCTTTGTTGGCAAGGGACAAATAGCATGTGAAATTGTCCAAATGTAAGTTCGCGCAGACTTCGATTTCTTACCTCGGGGCACATTATCAGTGAGCAAGGTGTGGCCACAGATCCATCCAAAATCGAGGCAGTAGTCTCCTGGCCGACACCCACCAATGTGCGGGAGCTACGCAGTTTTCTGGGATTTACTGGGTTCTATCGCCGGTTTGTCCAACACTATGCCATTATTGCCAAGCCTCTTACAGAGTTGCTGAAGAAGCATTCACTGTTTCAGTGGACATCTGTGCATGACACTGCTTTCGCTACCCTCAAGTCCAGCCTATGTTCTGCACCGATTCTTAGGTTGCCGGATTTCTCTCGTCAGTTCTGCATCGAGACTGACGCTTCACACACAGGGGTTGGTGTTGTGCTCTTACAGGATGGTCACCCTCTAGCTTTTCTCAGTAAGGCTCTCGGACCTAAGAATCAGGGTCTTTCAGCATATGAAAAAGAGTACATGGCCATTCTCATTGCGGTGGATCAGTGGCGTTCATATCTGCAGTTAGCTGAATTCATTATTTATACAGACCAGAGAAGCCTGGTGCATTTGTCTGACCAGCGTTTGCATACCATTTGGCAGCAAAAAGTGTTTACCAAACTATTGGGTCTCCAGTACCGCATAGTCTATAAACCTGGCACTGAGAACCGTGTGGCTGATGCTCTTTCTCGCCGTGGTCCTGTGAGCGAGCTGTCTTCTATTTCAACTCCAGTTCCTCTCTGGTTGGAGGATGTTAAAAACAGTTATACTGCTGACTCCCAATGCCAGGAATTGTTGGTCAAACTTGCAGTGTCTTCCTCTTCCAATACCCCTTTTTCTCTGCACCAAGGTCTCCTCAAATACAAGGGGCGCATCTGGGTAGGAGCAGATTCTGCTCTATAGAACTAAATTATTATGACTTTTCATGACTCCCCTGTGGGTGGACATTCTGGAATTCCAGTCACTTACCAACGAATCAAGCGTCTGTTTGCTTGGGCCGGTCTGAAAACTTCTGTCCAGCAGTTCATCCACTCCTGCGCCACTTGTCAGCAAGCCAAACCTGATCGTTCCAAATACCCTGGTCTTCTTCAGCCACTAGAGGTCCCTACGATGGCTTGGCAGAGTGTGTCAATGGATTTTATAGAGGGCTTACCAGCTTCAGGAGGTAAGAACTGCATCTTGGTGATTGTCGATCGTTTTTCAAAATATAGCCATTTCATACCACTTGCGCATCCCTTCACTGCCATAACTGTGGCCAAGGCGTTCCTTAACACTGTCTATCGCCTTCATGGCTTACCAACTTCAATTGTGTCCGACCGTGATCGTGTTTTCACAAGTCGGTTGTGGCAAGAGCTTTTCCGTCTCTTTGGAGTGACTCTGAAAATGTCTTCGGCCTATCATCCTCAGACCGACGGCCAAACTGAACGAGTGAACCAATGTCTGGAAACATTTTTAAGGTGCTTTGTCAGTGCTTCCCCATCAAAATGGATTGATTGGATCTATTTGGCTGAATACTGGTATAATACATCATGGCACTCATCCTTGGGGCACTCTCCGTTCTACATATTATATGGCCACAACCCAAGGCACTTCGGCCTCACTGCTGCAGATGTTGTTCCGTCAGTGTCCTTAGATGAGTGGTTGGCCAATAAATCTCTCACGACTAACCTCATTCAGCAGCATTTGGCCCGTGCCCAGAAACGTATGAAGACACAAGCTGATAAGGGTCGTTCTGAACGGCAGTTTGCTGTGGGTGACTGGGTTTATCTGAAGCTCCAACCATATGTACAAGCGTCTCTAGCGCCAAGATCTAACCAGAAGCTTGCCTTCAAGTTCTTTGGTCCTTTTCAGGTGATCTCCCGCATTGGTGCTGTCGCTTACAAGCTCCAGCTTCCGTCTTCTTCAACCATCCACCCCATATTCCACGTGTCTCAATTGAAGGCTGCAATTCCAGCAGATCACTCAGTGTCTTCTCTTCCGCAAGCCCTTGAGGGTCATCAAATTCCAGTCAAGGTCTTACAACGCCGGGTGCGAACATCTGACAACAGTGTGGTGCCTCAGGTATTGATTCAATGGTCCAACCTTCCACGATCTTTGGCTACTTGGGAAGACCAGGAGGCGCTTCAGCAACGCTTCCCACATGCACCTGCTTGGGGACAAGCAGTCTCTCTTCGGGGAGGGAATGTCAACAACAAGAGGGACCAATCGTGGATGACGACGTCGCAAGACGTGGAAACCGGATCAAACGCGCAAGTGTTCTGGTCAGTGGACCCGAGTGGGCGTGAACCATAGGCGTAACGCAGCTGTGTCTGCGGGGTTCACGCCGGGGCATGGCCCTTGTATAAAGACAGATCGTTATGAGAGAGAGGGTAAGAAAAACATAACAAATAGAATCATCTGCCCTTTTTCCCTATTGCGTGCTGAAGTCTCCTTCTATTCTTCCCCAACTCACTCCATTCCTGAGATTTCCTTCCCAATTCGCTGCTACCCATCTCTGATGCTAACAATCACCTGCAGGAGCCCGTCCTCCGCCATTGCAGTGGCAGCCGGCAAGTCGGCTCTTCTTCCTGCTCTCGCCAACGGCAAGGACGTACATCATCCTTTTCGAAGGGGAGCGCTCGTTGGCGTCGCCTGTCAAGATCGGCCACTAGTCCCTCATTCACTAGCATTACCGTCATCAGCGAGTGGCAACTCAGAAGCCACATCGAATCATAGCGGAGGAAAACAAGGTATATTAGGAGTCAATGATTGTTCTGCTATTGTATCCTGGGTGTTCGATGAAATGTATCTTTGGTTTGGTAGTTCAATTTATTTGTACTCGGTTTCGGTCTGCTTTAGCTATTCAGATTCAGAGTCAATGGTTTATGTATAATTATATAAATTTGCTAAAAATGCAGCACTATTTAATTATTCGAAGTTACCATGCTCCTTTAAAACATCTGTTAATACTTCAGTGTTGTTACCTGATGCATTTGTCCAGATAGATAAGCCTAACTCAAATAAAGATACAATATATCCTGCATAAACCTCTGCTTCAAGGATGCATCATTGTGGATTGCAAGCAACGGAATTCAGGTTGTTAAATTGTTTATGTTCAGGGAGAGATCATTCTGAAAGTTAACTTCAGGTCAGTTGGTACGCAAATATTTGTTCTGTCGCAAAACATTACCTGCTGTTGGCAGATTCTTATATGACTTCACCTGACTACTTGAAATGACAAAACATATGCATTGCAGTAGCATTTAATTAAATTTTGGTCCTGGTTGTTTACTTGGTTCTGAATCTACTTCAGGATTCCAAAGAAAAGGAGGCAATTCCAATATGACTTCAAAAAATGAAATTTAAATCCATATTAAGGTCTACACCATAGTGACTGTCTCATGTGAGCATTCTGAAAAACAAGAGGTAAGCCTAAACAATACTCGAAATTAAATTTAAAGCTATGCAAGACTTTATTATAGTACTGTTTTCATTAAACCAGTATGATTCTTTTAGGTAATCCCTATAACAAAGAGTGTGTTGCCATTCACTAATAATTTTGCTTAGGGAACCTTTTTATTATTATTTGCAATCCATATAAAATTTATTTGCAGCATGTCCTGTGGTGGATTGTAGCTCATGATGTATCATCTTGTAGCTTATGATTCATCATCTAAACTTCTTTTTTCTGCTACATCTTTGTTAGGTGCTTACTACTACTAAATTATGGCCTAAAATTTTGGCCGGTGCACATTTTGTATTATTTTGTTCTCTGAGGTAACCATGTTCACTTATGTAAGCCTGCATCAAGGTATTAATTTTAAAATTTTAATGTTTTTTTTCTCGAACACGTAGGAGAGTTGTGCATCATTCATTTATATTTAGATGAAGTACCAACTGGAAATCTTCTTCATCTTCTTCAAACTCTTACTGAACTGCACCTATATATACCACATATTTTTCTACCACATGACTTTTTTGAAATCGGAATTCAATTCAAGATGAAAAACCAATTGAGTGTGTCAGCCTAAGATGAGAATACCAAAGGCTTCTTCCATGGGAAATGCATCAATAGCAAATTTGACTGAATATCAGTCAACCCATCTTAAAAAACAGGAAGCAGTTTTGAAGGTGAAATAGACACTATAGAAAAGGGGATTATTGTTGACTTCACTAAACATTCAGATATAGTAATTACATTATGTTATTCATTTCGGATATGCGGTGTTATTGACAATTTGATGGTCTCCTTTTTACTGTTCTAGATCCCTCTAATCTTTTTTTTGGATGAAACTGGAGGGGGCAAGGCCCCTACAGAAATTTTATTGAAAAATCCCTCTAATCTTTGATTGGAAGCTTCAGTAAATATAATATGTTGATGGGACTACGAGAGTTCTGAATGCAGCACCAGTCATCCTGAATCATGTTCGCACTCCAAAGATCATGATGGGGCTCTGTATAATTACTGGACCTGATGGCATGCCGGCACATATTGAGCCACCAATGTTTGGGTGTGTTTGACGTATGTGTTTCCTCACTTATCTCCTCCCTCCATTATGTCATTCTTCTATTAAATAAAACTTTTAACAGGTTGCATCTTTGCACTCTGCAGGAATCCTCTAACTGATGGACATCTCAATATGGGCACCTCGCAGGTAAGGGAAGCACGTACCCGTTCTCAGAATTGATCAGATATTCAAGCTTACTTCCTGCAGTGCCACAATTTGCAATTGGAAGATCGTAATTTGGTAACAATTGGCAAACCGATGTGAGCTTTTAGATTAGATAGGATCCTGAGGAGTCCAAATCTATAAGGATCTTCCTCATTAGATAGGATCCTGAGGAACATATGCTTTTCACCATGATGTAAGTTTGATTTGTACAGATATGGCACTCTCAACACTGACCTTGTATTATGATAAATATCCTTAATCTAAATTCTATGTCTCGTTTTCTTTTCAAATTCTCATATGATATACTGCCGAAAAGTGAATGGTTCCGATAAATGTTTCAGAGTTATGACATCTTCAGTTCGTGATATGATAGTATCCTTAATCTAAAATCCTGTCTTTTTTCTAATTCTCGTACCATACCGCTGAAAAGTGAATGGTTTCCGATCCATGTTTCTAACCTCTTCGGCTCAAGTCATGGGTGCAATTTAGGCTTCTGATCATTGCTTTTGTTTAATGTTGGTGATATCTCAATGTAACGTACTGCTAAAAAAAATGTTCCTGCATACGCCTGCAAGGTTGCAAGAGCCTCTCGCGGTCGCAAGCGTCGAGCAGGGAGCACTGCCTCCACCGCCGCTCCAATAAGTTGTTTGCTAACTGATATTCTCCACGATTACAGTGTCCTTCTCTGAATGTTATTGAGCAAATGCGGGACTTATATCGATCAAAAGATACTTGCTATGACTTTACAAGCCAAACAAATCAGCGAACATTACTTTCAGCCATAATTTTCAGACAAGCAAACAGACTTGCAACAAACTACGGGCCGATCAAACTACTCATCATCTTCATGATTTGTTGCAAATGTCTTCTTCTGAACATTTTGTGCAAATAACCCATGAATCACCACTATCTCAAAAAAAAAATGCGCCATGAATTACCAACCCTTAAAAATTAGCTCCACCGTTTACAGGTAGCTGCATCTTCCTTTGCGTGTGGCACAAAGAAATTCAGAACACGCCACCAACAAAATCCAGACCAACGAATCTCACATTCATGCAGGTAGGGTAAATCACTGCGCCTTCGACTTTCCACCAGTCACATTGGAGACCATCTCCCGGAGAAACCTGGCCGACTTGGTCACCGGCGAGTTGGCGGCCATGAGGTTGTAGAGCATAGTCTCCACCTCGCCGATCGTCGGCCGCTTCTTAAGCCGCGACACGACCTTGAACTCCTGCCCCTCCGGCGCGCCGTCGTCGTTCTCCACCATGAGCACCCAGCTCTCGCCGCCGAACCGCCCGGCCTGGACGCACCGGAGCAGCACGCCCCTCTTCTTGCTCAGCAAACCCCGCACCTCCAGCCCCGTGAAGGAGTACACCACGTCGAAGGAGCCCACGAATCCCCTCGTGCCGGCGCCGAATTTGTCATCTTCTTCCTCCTCGTCGAAGCTCCACGCCGGGTTGAACAGCACCACAGGCTTGGGTTCCAGCGCCGCGGCGGCGGCCTTCACCTGCTCCACCTGCGCCGGCCCCGTCGCCAGGAACACCGCGGCGTCGCAGGCACTCAGCGCGTCCGGCGCCACCGAGCCCAGCCGCGCGTGCGCCGTCGTTCCCGAGTCGCCCCCCTGGTCTTCGAACTCCCTCAGGGCCACGGACAGCGCCTCGGCCGAGGGCCAGACGAGCAGCAGCCTCGCCGGCGCGCCCTTTCTCGACGCCCCTGCGCCGCGCGAGAACACGTCGAACGCGAGGCGCGCGAGGGAGCCCGGCGACTCGTCGACCACGGGGATCTCGGCGCGGAACCGCGGCTGCCGCTGCCTCTTGAGCTTCTTGAGCGGGGTCGAGTTGTTGAGCGGCTTCTGCAGCGCCGTGGCGAGGCAGGACCGTGCCTGGGCGACGGCCTCCTGCCTCGACGACGGCGGCGACAGGGTGTTGTTGTTGTTGGCAGTGCCCGGCGGCGGGGACCTGGATGATTGGACGCCTTCCCGCGGCAGCGGTGGCTTGCTGCAGAGGAGATAGCGGCAGGGCGGGAACTGGCGCGGTGCCAAGAAGACCGACGGGCGCGTCGGGAGTGGCGGGAGCGGGGGGTTGAGTGCGATCTTGGAAGGAGGAAGGTTTTGGAGGTTGTTCAAGGCCATTGGCGCGGGAAGCGTCGGCGCAAGAGAAGATAAGGTGTCATCTACCTGGCCTGGGGGCGGGGCGGGGCAGAGCCGTAGTGGCGGGGAAGAAGTTCAGTGGGGACGTGGCACAGTGGCCCAGATAGCTCGAAGAGCACAGCAGTCAGCAACTGCCCGCCACATCCTTCGTAGTTTGTACCACATCCTTTCCTCCCACCGTGTTCCCGTGACCTCCATGCCAGGGCGACAATGGAGGCTTTCGGCAAGCCCTGTCTCTCTATGTCACCGGAGAGAAGCGTGAAGACGGTGATTTTTGACGAGGTAGGTGGATCTTTATGGATCTAAGCCCTCCCCTTTCTCCTCCTTTGTGAGCTTTTCTTCTCTTGCTCCTCCTCTTCCTCCTACTTGGCGGTGGCTAGAGTTTTAGCAAGCTATTCAGGTTGGAATCTTTCCATGTTGCAATGATTCTCTTTAGATTTTGTCATAGGTTTGAATTGATGTTGTAGTACTACTACTTTGAGATGTATGTACACACTATGTGTTTAGTTGCTACAATCTACATATTGCAGTAGTTGTTGTATGTTGTTGTAGCAGTTGTTCGGTGTTGTTGTAATAATATGTTCATGGTATTTTAGCTACTTCAACATAATGTTTTGCTATTTCCCTTTGTTGTTGCAATAATATGTGTTAAGATGTTTCAACTTCTTCATCCCAATGTTGCAGTTGTTGCCCTTTTTGTTTGTTGTAATATATGTGTTCATGGTGTTTCAACTGCTTCAACCTATTGTTGTAGCAGTTTATTTGATGATGTTGCATAACATATTCATGGTGTCTTAGTGTTGCAGCGACAAGAGGGTGGGGATGTGGGGGCGAGCTAGCGATAGGGGGAGGTGCGGGGGGCCAAGAGGTTGGGGCAGGCAGACCTGTGCGTGTGGAGGACGGGGCAAGTTCCTTGCGCGGAGAGCGAAGAAAGGGATGATTTTATTTCTTCTCCGTGTGGGGGCCGGCGGGGTCATGTTAATATCTCTACTTTTTTTCTTTTTTTCTTCTCAGTGCGGGGGCCAACAGGTTGGGTTTGCATATCTTACTTTTCTTTTTTTTCATGTGGGGGCAGGTGGGGGCGCATAAGAAGGCCAGCGTCCGGACGCTAGCATCCGGATCGAACGTCCGGGTGCTAGCAGTACCGTGTTTTCATTTTCATGACTTCATAACAGTAAGCACTCCTATTTGGATCACTGGCAAACTATTACTCCTAGCTATTTTAGCTTAAAGGGAACAATTAACAACTAAAATTTAGCTAGGTGATAGGTAAGACATTAGCTAACTATTAGATGAAGATTTTAATATGGTCTTAGCTCATTTTAGCGGCTAAAGCGGCATGGAATTCAAAAAGATCCTAAGGTTTTATTTGGTTCACAACTTTTCTAGGGAACCAACAATCAGGTATTGGTTCTAACCCGAGTGTCTGAGCCACACAAATTTGCTTGGAGCCACACCAAAGAGCTCCTAAGTTAACGTGGACATGATTTCTTGGTCCACCAGCCATCATATGTTGATGTTGTATAGCGTAGCAAAACAACATAAACACACTCTCAAATTGTATCCTCAATTGGAAAGTCTCCTTCAAACTTGATCAAATAAATCTTTTTCTTGACATCTCCAATATGTTTCTTCTCCTCGCACATCTAAATTTCCTCTTTCAAGGTGTTATGTGGATTCTGCTACTCTAGCAAGAAATTAATGACCTAATTTATATGTTTGACTTATTATTCTGATTCAGGGTTTTGAGGGTTACAAGGGTTTGGTAGAGCCCCTTCTAATCTCAAGGCTCATTGGAGGTCCAACACTAGAGCAGTGCCCACCCTAGTAAAAATGTATTGTTGGAGGTCGAATAACTCATGCTAGTGCTAGTATTTATCTGTTATTGGTTTGTAATAGGTTCTCATGAACTTAGTACATCTCAATAAGAAATTTATAGCACCACTAGCTTAGAGGGAATGCTAGAAACAATGACTAGCCCTAGTGTTGGAGCCTAGAGGTGGTTGGAGGATGGGGTGGTGAAGCCACTAGTGAAAATAGCAAAGATACATGGGGTTTAGGGTCTAGTGTTGGAGCCTAGAGGTGGTTTCATTTTGTTGTTTCTAAAGAGTAAAATATTATTTAGAGTGCTTAAGTTGATACATGGAATAACTCTATCCAATGCATAGTCTTATTTTGTTTTATGGGCTGGTGAAAGCCCAAGTTTGGTTTTGGTAATTAATGACACCAAGTTGCTAATGCCTTGTGTTTAAGTGATTTGAGTTAGGCATAGTAACACATGTGATGAAGGTGCATGGTGGCATGGAAAGGTGGCCACATGATCACAAAGGGATGAAGCATGAAGTGAAGATCATGGTGATAGACGAGGAGCAAAGTTATCAAGGCAAAGGTATAAACATAGGGTTTTACTTTTGCTGGTCTAAGATGAGTAGAGAAGTGATTGACTGGGTTTAGGATAGATAGCCGACTATCAAGAGGGGAAATCACGGTCATCTCTGAATCAAGTGCTACTAGGTCCATATCTTGAGCATATGCATTAGGATCTAGTAAAGTACTAACTTAACTCCTTTGGTGAAAAATGTTTGTGAAAAGCTAACACACATGCACTTTGGTGGTGGACACTTGTTGGTGTTAGCACATTTGCAAAGGAGGTGGTTTTCCTAGGGTTGAGAGGGGTGTGGGTTCCTCTCTCCCTCCCGCCGAGCTTGCGAGGCGGGATTCGGCGCCTTTGAGAAAATTAAGTGTATATTTTCTATTGCGCTGATGGGAAATTTGGAGAAGTCGCGAGAGTGTTTTCTCACTGAGAAACACTCACCGGACGCTGGCCTCACAGTCCGGTGTGCTTGACCCTGCTAGGGTTGAGCACCGGACGCACTCTGAGAGCGTCCGGTGGTTAGCGTCCGGTGCGTGGGCGTTTTGCGACCCTCTCTGCGCATGGGTCCGGTGAGCACCGGACGCTACCGGTGCTTAGCGTTCGGTGACCCGCAGGTTTACGGAACTCTCTGCGCATGAGTCCGGTGTGGACCTGTAGAGCGTCCAGTGATCCGCAGGTGACCGTTAGGATCTGACACGCGAGATTCAGGATGAACACGTGGCCAACTCCAGTGCACCGGACGCAAGGAGTCGAGCGTCCGGTGCTCACTTAGTAGCGTCCGGTGCCCCCGATTTCAGCCCAGTGAAAACAGCCAACGACTAGTTTCTTTGAGGAGCTTATAAATAGAAGGTGGCCGGCTTTGGGAGGCTCACTCTTACACATTTGATTACTTGAGACATACTTTGAGCTAGAGAACACTCCCTCCACTCGTCTCCTTGCTTGATTGCTAATCCTAGTGAGATTGAGTGAGATTCAAGTGCATTGCTTTGAGAGTTGCATTTAGTGGCACTTGATTCTTGAGTTTGCTGCGGATTTCTTGTTACTCTTGGGTGTTTCCCGACGCCCTAGACGGCTTGGAGCAGCGGTGGTGTTGAGCTCGTGATTGGAGATTGTTTCGAGCCTCACCAAGTGACTTGTGAGGGGTTCTTGAGCCTTCCCCGCGGGAGATCGCAATTGGCTACTCTAGTGGATTGCTCGTGGCTTGGAGGATCCCAATCTTGTGAGTGGATGTGCGGCACCCGCTGAGGGTTTGGCTTTGGATTGCCAATTAGCTCGCGATCCATCAAGTGGGTGTATCGCCACAACGAGGACTAGCTTGCCGAGAAGCAAGTGAACCTCGGTAAAAAATCTTGTGTCATCTCTTGCCGAGGATTCTCTTGTGATTGTGAGTGATTGGTTGGATATATCTCTACTCTACAACGTTGGTATAACAATCACTCTCCACTCCTTTACTTACTTATATACCTTGCAAGTTGTTTAGCTTGTTTAGTATAGTCTTCTTGTTTAGGAGTGTAAATAGCCTTCTCCTGTTGTTGTGTTTTAGTGTTTAGTCTTTACTAGTTTGTATAGGTGGCTTGCATAGCTTAGTTGAGCTAGTGCTAGAATTGCCTCGCCATTTGTTTTACTAACTCACTTACTTAGTGAAGCTTTTAGAAATTTTAAATAGGCTATTCACCCTCCTCTAACCATTTGGACCTTTCAGCTGGTAAGAGCATTTAACGCCTGACACGAGATTGTGTCGTCCTATCTATTGAAATCTCCATCCCCAAACACTGGTTAAATAGCTTCTTAAATCTTAGAAAAAAAATCATCTAGCTAAAACATCTTCATCTCTCTTGAGAATTCCCGTATCATGCAATTAACTTTACTTTCATGGTACTTTTATTTACGAGAACAAAACCCCCATTTGAACGCACGTGGATGAGTAGATCCTCTGCGGACTATTGCAGAGTGATTGTGCCACTGACACGTGGCCCTGATGCTCTGCAGGGAAGTCTTAAGGAGTCAATTTTGTAGAGATGCCGCAACCATTGAAAAATGAGTCTTGCAGCCATTGAAGGGAGGAGTAGAGATGCAGAGATGAAAATGAGTGACGCATTAAAACTAGCACGAGTCAACTTTGTTCCTTCGACAACAAATTTAAAGAAACGACAAACACCTGAAAATAACTCGAAGGCAGCAATTCCACACGTACTCGAGGTCTGCATTGTTCTCAGGCAGGGGTTCCGGCAGCCGTTCTTGCTTCGATCAGATCATCGACGAGACGGCGCAGATCACAAAATGACGAGCCGCCCTCCGCCACAGCCGAGCGTGCCTTGGCGGCGAGCACCCCCGCCCTGCTCCTCGCCGCCTCGCCGGTGCCGCCCGGCTCCAAGAACCTTGCCACCGCTCGCGCCACCGCCTCTGCTGGCACGAGCGTCTGCTCCTCGTATCTCGTGCTCCGCGGCCCGCTCCACACCCTCTCCCCGATCTTGAGGACCTCCGTCACCAGCCTCTCCTCGACGAACTGGTCGAACACCAGCGGCCACGTCAGCATCGGCACGCCGGCCGCCGCCGCCTCCAGCAGCGAGCTGGACCCACAGTGCGTCAGGAACGCGCCCACCGCTGGATGGGCCAGTATCGCCGTCTGCGGCGCCCACCCTCTCACCAGCATCCCCCTCTCACCGACGCGCTCCTCCCAGCCCTCCGGCGGCGTCCAGCCGCCGGCCCTCACCACCCACAGGAATGGCTTCCCAGAGGCTTCTAGCCCAAGCGCCAGCTCCCGGAGCTGCTCCTCCGAGATGGCAGCGAAGGTGCCGAAGCATACGTACACCACCGAAAATCTCGGCTTGGTGCCGAGCCACGCGACGCACGGCGAGTCGCCGCCGCTTGCTCCGGCCGGTGGTAACGGCAGCGAGAGGGGGCCGACGAAGTAGGCGCGCTTGAGGTATCCGCTGCGCACGCACATGTCGCAGTATGGCTGCTCCAGATCCACGAACGAGTTGATGGCGACGCCGAAGCACCTGCCCATCGCCACATGGCACTGGCTGATCACGTCGTGCTCCGGTGGGCGTCTCAGGAACTCCGGCAACTCGGATACGGGGACCCGTATCTCCGGCCCCGGGAACTCTGGGACGATCACCTCCTGGCCATCTCTGACGACGACGCCGGCGGCGGCGGCACGGCCGAGGTGGTACATGACGAGCGTCGAGAAGATGCCAACGACGCTGAACGTGACGCACGGCACGCCGAGTTCGCCGGCCACGGCGCTGTTCCAGATGACGAAGTGGATGTCGGTGATGACAGCGTCAGGGGACTGTTCCCTGATGAGCGCCTCCTGCACCGGTCGCGTCAGGGCCTCGTCGACGGCGACGGCGTCAATGCGCCACCCGTCGTCTCCGGCGACCGAGAGGTTCTCCACGCCCGGGGCGAGGCCGTCCACGCGCGGGAACGGGTAGGTGGTGATCTTGACCACGGCGCTCGCCTCGGCGCCGTGCCGCCCGAGGGCCGAGCGAACCACGTGGACGTTCGCCGGAGTGACAGCCAGAGTGAGCTCGACGGCGTCCGGGCTGGCTGTGGCAAGGCGGACGGCGAGGTCGGTGAACGGGCCGATATGACTGGTGGCGAAGAAGGGCATGAGAAGGATGCGCAGCTTCTTGCTGGACTCGGGCGCGGCCATTGATTCTGCGTGGCAGGCTCGGCTTGTTTCACAAAGGAACTGGAATGACGCCGAATTGTTAGGCTCGATGCCAAGCGTTTTGTGAATGAATGTTAATCATGCAAGCAATCACATTTCTCAAGCGTTTTGTGAACGATGGTGTGTTTACTTCCCCGTAGAATGTAAAATGTAAAATGCCAATTACTTTGAAATAATGAAATGTAAAATGCCAAAATTTTTAGAATTATGTTTAGCTCCATCCAAAATACAAAATTTATTACCTCATTAGGGCCTCTTCAAACTCTTTTAGGCTTTTTTAAGCCTCTAGAAGCCAAAATCCAAAATAGAGTATAGCAATATTTTTACTAAAAATTTTGCATAATATTTAGTTTCATTATACAAAGTAATGAATTAAAACTCAAAATTTTTTGGAATGAAATGAGAACTAAACATCCCCTGAATGTTGATCATGCAAGCAATCACATTTCTTCTCCGTTGGAGCCAGTGGCGGATCCAGAAACGGATCAAGAGGGGGGCTAAATAACATAGGCTAAATTTTTTTCTTGCTCAATGCAGTGCACTAATAGATATAGCTAAGATTGATAATTTAATATTGATTCAAAGTTTTCAAAGACAAAGATTCGTAGAATAAACATAGAAAAATTACCAAATATATGAAATCTTTTGCAAAAAAGAAAACCTATTAGAGCAACTCCAACAGCTTTGCTATTCTTATTATGAAGGCCTTTTAGAACTTTTATAGTAGAAAAATAGGCTCCAACAGATGTGCTATTTGGTTTTGTAAAATAGAAAGTTTGCTATCCCTTGATTTTCGTTGGCCATATATAGCCAACCACTGACACTAGCTATCTGATAGCAAAGCTGTTGTAAACCTCTTCTCTTTTAAGAAGTTATTTATTTTATAAAATGGCTAAATATTAGAATTTAGCTACTCATTTTAGTCAAACTCTTGGAGATGCTCTTAAAAAAATTTTTGAGTCAAGAGGGGGGCTGCAGCCACCCAGCCCCCCCTTGAATCCGCCAATGGTTGGAGCTATGACATGGCAAGCAGACGGTAACTAGTTAACATCAACGTGGCCAGCAAGCAATCACATTTCTTCTCCGTTGGAGCTATGACAGGGCAAGCAGACGGTAACTAGTTAACGTCAACGTGGCCAGCGTGCTCGACATAAAAAATGGTGTTGTGACTTGATCTGCCTTAGTAGATTTTGTCAATCTATTTAGAAAAGCTACTCAAACCGTAGTTAACATCAACGTGGCCAGCGTGCTCGACATAAAAAATGGTGTTGTGACTTGATCCGCCTTAGGCTAGTCTCATGCGCATTAAATATGTTGATGTGGCGCTATATTAATGAAGAGAGAGATGATAAGAGTTTCATGGGAGTAGAGAGAGTTTCATGGGGATGAAACTCTCTCTACTCCCATGAAACTCTTATCATCTCTCTCTTCATTAATATAGCGCCACATCAACATATTTAATGCGCATGAAACTCTAATGAAACCCCCATTAAGACTGGCCTCATGCACTATTTCCAAAATAAATCCGCTGACAGGGTATCAATGAAACGAATAATGAAACAACATTTACAATGTATGAGTTTCACCTTGACGTTTCCTAGGCTGGGCAATGCATTTAATTACTGCAAAATGATTGGATCACATGCAAGATGGTGAAACGATTTAGCCCTCAGTGGAGATTTCATCCCGTTTCACCGCGTGGGAAACAACGCCCGCGGAGTTTCACCATGGTGAAACTACTTTCTTCTCTCTCCACTTCGTTTCATGCAAAAAGTGCAGTGAAATGGCGTTCTAATAAATGTGCATGACATCCTGATGAAACCCCACTGAGACTGACCTTAGTAGATTTTGTCAATCTATTTAGAAAAGCTACTCGAACCGTTCCATATTATAAGACATTCTATATTATAAGACTTTTCTAGATTCATAGATTTTGCTACGCATCTAGCTATATAAAATATCTAGATATACATAGTAAAAATTATATATCTAGAAATGTCAAAACATCTTATAATTTAGAATGGAAAGAGCAACTATCAACATACTTGAAGAAATGGCCTGTGACTGATTAACCGCTTTGTTGTCGGTTTTTTTTTTAATATAAAGATGGTGAAAAAATGCCCCATATCTTCATATTTGATTATTTGAACCTTTAAAACATTATTAATGGCCTTTTGATTTACTACCAGAATTTGTCATGCCAAAGATTTGGTATTCCAAAGTTGGCTTAAAATATTTGTCACGGCTTAAGCAAGCCAAATGTGAAATTTTAGCGAGTTTTGGTAGCAAACCAAATGATAACAAAAAACTTTGCTCAAGTTTGGCAACCAAATTTTAGCCACGAACCAATTAAGCTCTAATTCTCGATTAAAAAAACATAAATGCATAAGTGTGCTGGTAAGCTGCTAGTACAGGAACATTGAATTTCTGGATTAGCATTAAATTTGATTCCATGTTGATGGATGCTTCACTAGCCAGTTCAAATGCCGTCTTCCGTGCATTCGAGTATCAAGCATATAGGCATCCTAGTACCAAAGCATACTTGGATAGCCAACGTCCCAGTAGAAATCAATTCACTGCTGCTACCTCCTGCATTACACCAGGAGGTATTTCGGAACATTCACAGAAATTTAAAGAGTAGTGACAGATTGTACTTGGTACTATTGGAGCATTGGTACAGAGCTCATATGGCTAAAACAAACAATGCGAAGCCAATATGAGAATTGAGAATTGTGACAAGACAACTGTTTCCTGATTCAACATAACCAACTTAACAAGAACCAAGCAAATGATCTAGTAACCTGGAACAAAAAACAAGGACAAGTGAACTCCAGAAAGCCATAATAATATATTAAAAAAACACGATTGATCAACTTGATACAGACGGAAGAATTTAGGGTTTTTAATGTATTCTACTTACATATATAGAAGATACAATAGTTGTATCAAGGTATGTTGATACTAGCACCAAAGGTAAACTGCACAACTTCAAGTTCAAGCTTGCAAAGGATAACGTTACCCTGCCACATGGTTGTGTGTTTGGTTCTTTGATCACAGAACCAATCAAGTATAGTTTTGATGTCTGGTACATTCTGATTTCTGTTCTTTCCAGTGAACACCCAGACACTTACCATTCCAAACAGAAAATAAAATTTCCGGTTCAACATAGGAATTTGGTAGTCCCTACAAGACCAGCTCTAAGAATATCACACCACAATTAATAACAAACAACTTACACTAAGCAACATCCACAAATGTAGTTGACTTCCATAGAAATCCCGTGTATCTTATAGGATTTTCAGTGTGCATCTAATAATATGATGACACCATAGCTAGAACAGTGATTTTAAGGGACTATCTCTAATGTTCACTGAGCATGTATCTTGCATTTTTGTTTCCAATGGTGCTATAACTCATCCACAAATTTGAGCCCTGTTACCATAAGAGCCAGGAGAAAAAACAGATTTCACAAAGCCCTAATTTGGCATATTGTAAGCATCGAAGAATCAAATCAACAACAGGCAAAGTGAGCATAGAAGACCATCCATATCTAATCAGAAAACTCATCAATCATATCTCAAGTTTTATATTTCCACTGAATGCTTGGTTACTAGTACACCCCAAACCCAAACATCAGTACATCACATCTTTATACCATACCATCCGAGGTGTCATCGGCGCTCAGAGCTCAGAACACGATGCGGAACTGCGGTGCGCCCTCGCCGGCGGCCGGAACCAGCTCCCAACGGCACGGCTCGAGCTCGTCGGAGACGGGGCAGTAGCCCGCGAGCGTCAGAGCGGCGCCAGACTCCGCCGCGGACCCGAATTCGAACACCGTCGCGTCCGCAGCCTGCCGCTGCCGCTGCCGCCGCACCTCCACCGCCCCGTTGGTACCAGAAGCTGCCACCTCGGTCCCCACGACCCCCGGAACCGCCGAGGCTTGCTGGCCCTGCTGGTCCGGCGGGCCGCCGCCGCCGCGTCGCCCTCCCCTCCACCACGAGAAGAGACCCATCGGGAAGCGAGAGACGTGGAAAACGGAGAGATTGGGTTAGGGTTTTTGCGTGTTGGTGACGGACTTCGGGCCCGCTCGGGTGGATTTTAGACGTGTGAGTTTTATGGGCCACCCTTGAAAACCTTAACGATTTGGGCCAACGTTTCCACAAATGGGCCAAGAATTTGTTCACCCTTTATCAGCCCAGTATGTCGAGGTCTAGTATATATGAGAGGAAAAATAAGAAAAAGGCGGGAATCACATCGATGGCACAGCCAGCCAGCGAATGGCAAACGGAATCGCGCCTCCCATCCTCTGCTTTCCCCAAAGGCCAGCTCCCTCCACCGCGGCGCCACCGCTCCTATAAACCATCAGCTCCCCGTAGGCGCGCTTTCACCGCGACGACAGCGTGAGCAGCCATGCCGGGGCGGCGGGCGATCGAGGTCCGGCTGCTGCCTGGCGGCGGCGACGCCGCGGCGCCCAGGTGGCGCATGTCGCTGCTGGAGAACACGTTCAGCGGGTTCCTCCTGCAGGGCGCCGGCGCCGGCGCCGACGCCGCAGCGAGGGCCGTGTTCGCGGAGGGGTCCCTGTTCAGCCCGTTCCTGTTCGGCAAGTTCTTCGACCCGGCCGACCCGTTCCCGCTGTGGGAGTTCGAGTCCGACGTGCTGCTCGCCGCGCTCCGCCGCGGCAACGCCAGGACCACCGTCGACTGGGCCGAGACCGACTCCGAGTACTACCTCAGAGCCGACATACCAGGTACGAATTGCGATCGCTGCTAGCTCCATGCTTTTTCACACATGGTTGTGCACACTGTTAGTGTTAGTGGATTAAGATATCCTTGTTCGATCTTAGAAATGGTCTTAGAACACTGCGCAGAAACAAACATCAATGTTCAATATTCCTTTGAAAAAGTTCAGATTATAAACTGATATGAGATGATTTCCATTTAGCAGATGTAGGTTAGATTTAGAACTTTGTGATATTATGCGGCATCAGTTCCGTATAGCTGCTACTTAGTGTGGTCTTGCGTGTGCCACCAGCTAATGCGTTACTGAGGCGGCGTGACAGTAAAATTGCATTGGCAGTGTGCCGTCCATATCCACGCTTCAGTATTCAGATGCTTAGTGCTTTACAGTTTTCCAGAGATCTTTTGCAACTAGTAGTAGCTAGAGCTAGAGGATGAAAGCAACCATAAGTCATGTGTGCATCCTCCTTTTCCCCCACTAGCTTCCCTTTGCTTTATCGTTTACAGCAACGTTAGATTAGAACACTGCTTTTCTGGCAAGAAATATTCGTTGCGTTTGCGTGTGGCACACCGCAATCCACATCGATCATCGTGGACCGTGGTGAAGCGTACGTAGCTAGAAATGCCAGTGCAGAGCAAAGAGTGATCGAGACGATTGCCAAGGCCAAGAATCTAGGTCAAAAATATGGATTTTTTATTTTGCCCTTTCGGTCTTTATTCAGGTGGAAGGAGATGCGACGTGGAGGTGAGCGGGGACGCGATGAAGGTGATCGACATCAGCGGGCTGTGGCGGGCAGTACCGCCGGCGGACGGCCGGGACTGGCGCGCCGGGCGGTGGTGGGAGCACGGCTTCGTCCGGCGGGTGGAGCTGCCGGAGGACGCGGAGTGGAGGAAAGTGGAGGCATACTTTGACGACGGCGAGGGGTCCCTGGAGATAAAGGTTCCCAAGACCGCCGATGATGATGCCCACCACGCCACGGCCTGACGCCCGCTGAGAATCGGAACCTCGCCGCCCCCATTGGAGGACAGCCAGCATTATTCTTCGAACAGTCGGCAAAAATGGAAAACGACGGCATAATCTTCGTGATTGATATTACAAATTTGCAAGATACGGAGCACGTAGAGAAGGGAGCAAACTAAAGATCATCGCAGCATGCTGCATATGCCTTAATGCATGTCCAGATGTCCCTGAAAAACGATGTATGTAATATGTTCCTCAGTGCCAACAGTTGAATTGGCTAGCTAATTGGCAGTGTCACTGTCGCCTTTGGTCACCCGTCCTTCAAATCCGGCGTCGAGACCGTAAACCGTATAGATGATTCCGGGATCGATAGATAGATGAATTCGTGAATGAATATATAAATTCACTCACAGGTCGCGGCTTTCCGAAAGGCGGATTCAGATTCTCCCGTTTCTTTCGGCCTGAAGGCTCTCTATCAGACTATCACCCGCGTCGCTTTTATCCTCCAAAACAATCAGGCACATGCACATGAGCATCAAAGCTCTGACGGAAGGCCGGCACTTTCGGTTAGTCAGGATATTCTTCAGAGAAATCATTAGCCAAACATCTCTCGGTGATTGATCACGGTCTGTTGTAAAATAAACATCTTTTTGTGTGTCTGACAGACATTTGCTTCTTATTTCCCCCAAGAAGAACGGACATGTTATTTGTTTCAGTGCAGACATCTTTCCGCGATGCTCTTATCGTACTCGAATGCATTACAGTTCGGCCCTGGTGTGGTCCAGCAGTCGACAGGTGTTCTTCACAATTCCTTGTCCCTTCCATGAGTATGGCCAGCAGCTCGTTGCTGCAAGGCATCTTTGACTGATCTTGACCGACAACTGACCAATGAGGCCATGCACGCAAGAGCACGACACGATCAGCGCACACGTGGCGCCGGAGGATCGCCGGATCGATCGGAGGCTGAATTCCATATAGTTTCCCGCTCACGCCCACCCAATCGCTCGTCAAGATCAATGGCAAGAAGACAGGTAGAGATACGACAAGGCGTTGCGACAGGCACACCCCAATGATGTTCCAATCAGAGGCTCTTGGAGTGACGAGGACAACAGGTTCTTCGTCAGCGCCCGGAGATGCCCGCTCGTGTGGATTTTACCTCCTTTAGAAATTGGCCTGCTTGCTTGTTGGGTTCTCGGAACGCCCGCCCTCCCGCATAGAAAATGGGGTCCGGAGAATGACAAGGTGAGGTAAGTTTATTCAGAGTTCTTCGTCCGTTGCTCTCAACGGCCAAAAGAGTCCGGGCGGCTATGGCTTTTCCGCCGTCGCCTTCTCACCGGCGTGTAATTATTCTAGTTTAACAATGGAGGTGCTGCAGCCTAACGACATACCAATACACGTCATAAACTCGTTGTAGTGTCGTTAGGCTGAACCGTTTGACGACAAAAAGAAGAGTTGGTTACAACGATGCTGTCTGAAACTCAGAAGTCTGAACGAAATTCAGTATTTCATTCATGAGTCGGGTTCTGTTTTCTGCTTGGGTATCGAGTGTGTTTTCTAGCTTGATTTGAGTAGGAGTAGTCAATAGTCAGTTGCAATCCAGTTGAGAGGAATTTGTGACCAGCTCCATATACCATATCTGAAGTTCAGGCACGATCAGACAAGGGTATTAAAAGAATAAATCAGATTGTCTTTACCCCAATAGAAAGAGTCCAAATTGCTATCCAATTTCCTCCCCATGGAGATGAAGTGAGGATCTTTCACAGAGCTCTTATAAATACCCCCAAGTCATTCCAACAAGCAAACCAAAACTACCAACAATCACCTCAACCCTGCTAATTCTCTCACTCTGTCAGAAGTCGTCTTTGCAGTAGCCTGCTACCAAACAGGCAAACACCACCTTAGGGATTGCTTCGTTCCACAATCCACATCTCCTGAAATGATCCGAAGCCGCCCAATCCGAGGCCGACAAGTGTCTCGATCCTAGCCAGCCCTAACTATTTGGCTTGTCATCCCAAAATCCGTCCATACGACGAGGTGGTGCTGCCGGAGCATGGAGCAGGAGCTGAGGACCGGCGGCGGCGGCAACCTCAGGGCGGCGCACAGCTCTGTCTGCTTCTCTGGCGCGCTCATCGATGGCCCGCGCATCCAGCAGCTGCTCCTCCACTGCGCCGCGGCGCTCGAGTCCAACGACGTCACGCTGGCGCAGCAGGCCATGTGGGTGCTCAACAACATCGCCTCCTCGCAGGGGGACCCCAGCCAGCGCCTCACGTCGTGGCTGCTCCGCGCGCTGGTCGCGCGCGCGTGCCGCCTGTGCGGCCCGGCGGGCACTATCCAGGCCGCCGCCGCCGCCGGGGCGCCCGCGCCGCGGGAGCGCGCCATGTCGGTCACGGAGCTCGCCGAGTACATCGACCTCACGCCGTGGCACCGGTTCGGCTTCACGGCCTCCAACGGCACCATCCTCCGGGCGGTGGCGGGCAGCGCCGCGGTGCACGTCGTCGACCTCAGCGTCACGCGCTGCATGCAGTGGCCGACGCTCATCGACATGCTCTCGAAGCGGCCCGGAGGACCGCCGGCGCTCCGCATCACCGTGCCTTCCGCCCGCCCGGCCGTGCCGCCCCAGCTCGGCGTGTCGGACGAGGAGATCGGCCTCCGCCTGGCCAACTTCGCCAAGTCCAAAGGCGTGCAGCTGGAGTTCAGCGTCGTCCAGTGCGCGAGCCCGAGCCCGACGTCGTCGCCTCCAAAGAAGCAGGCGGCGCTCTGCCAAGACCTCGCGTCCGTGCTGTCCAACCGGCAGTCGCTGGAGCTACGGGACGGCGAGGCGCTCGTCGTCAACTGCCAGAGCTGGATCCGCCACGTCGCGCCGGGTTCCAGGGACGCGTTCCTCGACGCCGTCCGCGCGCTGAACCCGTGCTTGGTCACCGTGACCGACGAGGACGCGGACCTGGACTCGCCGAGCCTGGCCACCCGCATCGCCGGCTGCTTCGACTTCCACTGGATCCTGTTCGACGCCCTGGACACGTCGGCGCCCAGGGACAGCCCACGGCGGGTGGAGCACGAGGCGGCCGTGGGCCGGAAGATCGAGAGCGTCGTCGGGGCCGACGACGCCGACGGAGCGGAGCGCGCCGAGTCCGGCGCGAGGCTCGCCGAGCGGATGCGGAGGAACGGCTTCGCGAGCGTCGGGTTCGACGAGGAGGCGGCGGCCGAGGTGAGGCGCCTGCTGAGCGAGCACGCCACCGGGTGGGGCGTGAAGCGGGAGGAGGACATGCTCGTGCTCACCTGGAAGGGCCATGGCGCCGTGTACACCAGCGCCTGGACGCCCAACTAAGTTTAGCCATCTCCATTAGCGATCGAAACTGCTGCTTAGGATGCATATGCCAATGCTACCATCACCATGGCATGAAATGAAAGTAGTAGGCTAGACTGCTGATTAGCTCGAAAAAAGATCATCAAAGAAGTAACATAGAACCAACACAGTCATAAGAACTTCAGTCGTTTTCGTGCGTCCATGGTCACGGTGAAAAGATCGGACCAGAACTCTAAGGGTAGCCAAGAACTCATGTAACATGTAGAAGTGCCACGAACTTATCGAGTTGTATCAAGCAACTCCTTTCACAAAATAATACTCCTTTCATTCCAAATTGCATGACGTTTTGCCTTTTCTAGACATATATAGAATTTTGCTATGCACTTTTTTTATACACCATCTAAATTAATGTATGTAGAAAAGTAAAAACATCTTAATTTAGAGAAGGGGGTCATCATTGAAAAATATGTGGGGTCTTTTACTCTGTGTTTTGAGAAGGGGGTCCCTTTGTACTTGAAATGGGCTGCGAAGTGTTCTTTACAAAAAGCCCAAATTGTGATTGGGCCCAAGGTTCTGGCTGCTCCGGATTATCCAACTCCCTGTCAGCCCGTAATGAGGAGGACGACCCAATCTATGGCCGCCTCCGCCGCGCGCTCGCCGCCGGCGATTGACCGGCACGCGGTGCGGCTGATCACGCGCGTCTCCGTAGCACTGGCCGCCATCGCCACGCTCTCACTCTTACACCTCTTGCGCCACGCATCCATCCACTGCTTCCCCGCGTCCAACCCACTTGCGCTCACCATCTCGCTCGCCCCCTTCCCCCGCACCTCCTGCGACGCCGCCTCGCGCCGGGTGGTCCCGCCCGACCGCCGCCTCGCTAAGCTCCGCGCCTCCCCGCGCTGGAGACGCCGAGCCGTTTCCCTGGCCACGTCCGCCTTCCCACCGCTCCGCGGCCTCGGCCTCCTCGCGGCTTCTTCCCGCGTCCTCTGCCTCGCCGCGGGCGCCGGCCACGCCGTCGACGCGCTCCGCGCGGTGGGGACCAGGGATGCCACAGGGATCGACCTCGTCGACTTCCCGCCGCTCGTCCGCCGCGCGGATCCCCACCACCTCCCCTTCTCCGACGGCGCCTTCGACCTCGTGTTCTCGGATGACCCCTCGGCGATCTCCGGCGCGCTCTTCGCGGCCCGCCTCGCGAGCGAGGCTGAGCGCGCCGTCCGTCGCGGTGGCGGCATTGCGCTCGCGTTCGACCGGGAGATCGAGACCGCAGCCGTCGCCGCACTATTCAAGAAATCGCGCGTCGTGGATGTGAAGGATGTCACCTTGGATGGCTCCCAGGTTAGGCTGCTGATCATGCAGAGTAATGGCACTACTTCAGATCCATATTGATGTGTGTTCATTCGCTTCGTGTATTATCATATCTCAGTAGTGCTATCCAATGAATTTTAGGAAAGGTAGTTGTGAATATGGATTATGATCAGTATAGATGATGGTCCAGAAAAATACGAAATTGCCTGATTTTCTGTGCAGTACTGCAGGTTTTTTTTTTCAATGCAGTACTGCAGTTCATCCATTGTTTTTCTTGGCCATACCATATTATGCTTCTGCAAACTTCTTGCTCCAGAATCAGAGAGTACTTTTTGTCAACACAATTGTGCTAAGTGCTATACTTATTACTTTGCAAAGCACAAAGCATAACCTAATGTCCTCTTGCCCTGAATCATTGGACAGCTTGACTGGTTGAGAGCCATCCATGATACTTCAAATTGTGAGTATTTCTAGGTATGGAATGCATCCCAGTGTAAATTCCTGTGATTCTACCTGCCACCGTTTCCCTCGGTCAGACATTTGTTTTTTTCTAAGTTGTAGGAAGGATATATAGAGTCCACACCAAAGCGAAACAGCATAGATTTTGGGCCATGCATATGCTCCCTAAGAACTAATTATATGCAGACCCTGTTTAAATTGCTTCTTGGCAGATGCTAGGGTCTAGCTAAGTAATAACACTTAATACGTGCATTGCAATTGGTTAAACATAACTAAATTAACTTTTCATATTCAGACTATACATTTCGGAGAGGGGAAAATATGAAACTGTTCGAATTATCGCCTGCTTTGAACAAGTGTTGTGCAGTTCTACAGTTCATCCATGCTGTCTCTTGGACATCCCATGTATGCAGTATGCATGCTGCTGCAAATTCCTCGCTCCAGAAGTACCTTTTATCAACACAATTGTGCTAAGTGCTACTTACTTTGCAAAGTAGAAAGCAAAACAGAATGTCCTCTCAGGCCCTGAGTCGCACAGTTTGAGAGCCTCTTCATGATACTTCTGAATTCTGAATATTTCAATGCACCCCCAGCGTATGTTCCTGTGGTTCTTCCTGCCGCAGTGCCCCTCTGTTGACATTTGATTGTGGGAATGATATATATCGAATCCACACCAGTCACCAAAGCGAAACATAGGGCCTGTTTGGTACAGCTCACAACAGCTTCATGAGCTGTTGTGAGCTGTTTTTTTTTGCCAAACACTAAGCTGTTGTGAGCTGTTTTTTTTTTTGCCAAACACTTATTTTCAAAACAGCTTCATGGGTGAAGCTATTTTTCCCCTCCTCTCACAAAGACATAAGTTGGATGAAGCTGGAAAAAAGTAGCTTATTGCAGCTTTTCCCTCATTTCTCTCTCTCAACTATGCATGAAGTAGTTGGTGAAGCTATTTTGCTAAACACTTTCTCTAAAACAACTCAGCTTCATCTAGAAAGTCACTCATGAAGCTATTTTCTAAAAAAACAGCTTTACTAGTGAAGTTGAGCTGTGCCAAACAAGCCCATAGTATGCAGATCCTTCCTAAGAACTATTTATATGCAGCCTGTTAGATGGGATCCTGGCTAAATGACTGCTTTGACAGATGCGTCTAGCTAGCTAAGTGATGATGATTAACAAGTGCATTGCAATTGGTTGAGCATAACAAATCACCTTCTCATATTCAGATTCTACATTATATGGGAGGTACAAAAATGAAAATTCGATAGCACCAGTTTAAAACTTTTTTTCGAATCGAGGCATTCCCTATTTCCATTATCATATAGCGGAAAAACAACATTCAAAGATTAGTTCAGAAAGCAACAGACATGACCAGAAAAAAATACTACAAACTACCCTTTGCTGCTATCTCTATCTGATTCAGATGACATAGCCAGCATCCCAGCAAGTAAGAAACACCCACAGATAGCAGTTGACCAAAAAAAATTTCACCCAACCTCCCTTATAAAGACATCAAAGCACCAATAGAACAGATGAGACCCAGTAACAGCTCGTCCCATCCCAAACAGAACTTATTCAAGCATGCCTGTTGGGGTCATGAGGGTCATCCTTCTTATCTCTATCCTGCAGTTGCCTCCCCGGATCCTCTGCCTTCTTGCCCAGGAGTTTCGCAGCGACCTGCGGCATGGTGTTCACCCCAGCCTCTAGCGTCTCCTTGTCTTCATCCGAGTATAGCACTAGTTTAAAACTTGAAGTTGCATAACATGTATTGTAACTTTGTGAGATCGTGTTATGCTATAGGCTTAGTGTAAGCACTTACCTACACGTACTTAAGTGTTCATTAGGCAGACACTTCAGTATAGTTGAATAGGAAACAAAATTTGTGAACGGAACATACTTCCATAGTTCCACTTGTGAAAGAAGATGCAGTTCTTTGGATAATTCTTTGCAGTGTCATGTATTCCATCTATATAGTTTTGCACCCCCCTCGTTTGGGTTACTGGAGTTTATAGCTGAGCTAATGGTTGAGTTATTCAGTGCGAGTAAATTTATTTGTGTGCAAGTCAATTATCTGCCTAGTTGAACCCTCTCTAAAATCTTAAGTGATAATCGATGTAGTAGTGTAGCAGAAAGTTTAAGCCGTCTGATGGTTATCATGTGCAGTTGCAATAGGAACTGCACCTGAATACCTGATCTTGGTTGGCGCTCTCTCCTCTATTATTGTTGGTCTCGTGTCTTTCACCGTGAAAAAAAGCTGGAAAGTAACTTCATGATGGGCTTGAGGGCTTGGCACTAGCAGCACGTCTGTTCCTGATGCAACATTCCCTGGCTAGACTTTTGTTTACAGGAATGGTAGAATGATTGGCCTCATCTGATCTGATTTGGGTGAATGAAAACTACCTACCATCATTTCAGGTCAATTCAGGTGAACTATTCAGCATTGACAAACTGGGGTGAATGTTTATTCCTGCCGGCCAAATTTTGATGGGCGACATCTCAAGGCCCGGGCCGGCGACTTGGCCTGGGCCTATAGCCTATAGGCCGTAGCCCGGCAAAGTAGCTTGCTGTGCCTCCATCCGGACGCACAGCGTCGCGCAATCGGCAGGCCCACCACGCCTTGCCGCCAATTATAAAAACCTCGTGCCCTGTCACAACTGAAAATTACACGAGACAGAAGCAACAGTGGGCACTGTTGCATAAGAAAATTCTGCGCACTTGAACAGTCATAGTAGTACACTAGTAGATCGAAAAGTCCTGAAAGACTTGGTGGTCTTCATCACTAGTAAATCAGTGCCAGTTCTGTTTGGAATGCATGAAATTTTGCAAAAGGCGGCTTAATGATAATCTGTGCAATATTGGAGTAGCATCCAGAGGCAAGACATATATAGTTTAGACTTGGAGAAGGTTCAGAAATGACCTTATTAAGTATATACCATATACGTCTTTGGGCCTGTTTGGTATAGCTTATAAGCTGTTTATGACTAAAATAATCTAAAACTAGAAACCCAATGGTACATTTTTCTACGAGTTTTTCACGTCTGTCCCCCGTAGCTCCCATTTGTATTAAATAAAAAAATTGGATCAAGTCATCTTGTTTTGACACAGCATTTTTCCTTCATTGATGCAGTTTTTCGCAGAAAATATTTCTCCACACGGCTTTTTTTGTGAACCTAAACTACACACTGCCTTTGAAATGCCCATACACGATCGATCGATGAGCATGCGCTATATATATATATATATATATAATTCCTTACCCTGCCGATCGGTCGGCAAAGGGCAAAGGCGCAAAGCTGAACAACAGGGTCGTCCCCGTGTGTGTGTGTCTGCAGCAGACCTAGCCCTCCGATCGTGCTGCTGTCGGCCAGGGGAAAACGCCGCGCGCGCTGCGGTCGCTGCTGGCCTGGCGTGGCCAATGGCCATCCCCATCAGACCGCGCGCGTGCGAAGGCCGGCGCTGTTTGCTGGGGGCGTTCGGCAGCCGCCGGGCCAGTGTAGCTAGTAGAGCGCTGTGGCGAGAGGGCGACCCAGCGACGGCAGCGATCCCCCGGCGAGATCGGAATGTCCCCCCTGCGCGTGCGCGTCGCCGTCGCATGGCCGGCCGGGGTGCTCCTCGTTTCCTGGGGTGTACGCGTCGTCGTCGTCGTCTCGCCGGCTAGCTACCTGTTGGCGGCAGGCATATCCGTGCATCGCGTCGCGACAGCGTGTCCAATGCAAACCACCTCTGCTGTGCATATGCATGTGCACAGCTAGCAGCGCCACCCCAAGCATAGGCTCAGGCTGTATATAGGGCGCAATCACTGATGGTGCACGTACGGTACGGTGGAGCAGTATTACGCGCGTGCACTGTTGGATGCGCCGTGGACGGAACGGACTCCCGATCGATGTGTGTGTTTCGCCGGCTCGACACGTCGTCAGTCGTCACACGGACACGATCGAGCGAGGAGGAACGTGTCGAGTGAGCTGTGCGTATAGTAGCCATATGTAGGATCAGTCAGATCGTAGATGCATGCCGCATGCAGCTGCTGATAAATGGATCGGAGATGGACGGGTGAACAGAGCATAGCTATATATACATTGCTTGGTTGGCGACAAACGGGAACGCGACATGCGTGCGTGCATGAGTGCATCACCTAACGACGACACTGCCCTCTTCTCCCTACCGCCCGTGCATGGTTGCTGGGATGATGAGGTGGCCGACCCACATGTTCCCCCTCCTGCACGTGCATGCACGGCTGAACTGATACACGCTCGATGCCTCGATGGGCAGATCAGATGGACCTCCGATGTCCGATCCCCTGCAGCCTGCAGCCGAGCATGCACCGCTGTTGCGTCACTAAATTTTTGGAGTTCGAAATACCAGTTTGAGCGAGATGTTTGTGTTGCATATGGTTTAATTTGCAATTGCAACACAAATTGTTTTCGATCACGCAAAAGGTTTGTGCATCTTTGTATATATTAAGGTAGAGAACGATTTGCATATATTAAGCTAGAGAAAAAGTCTAATATGACACGTGTTAGTGACGCAACACAAATTGTTGTTTGCTACTTTGGGTGTTTCTGGAATGAGCTTCTCCCATTGCATTGGTCTGTCACATACTGCGCGTGTTTCGTGACATGTCTAGTGGGCTAGTGGCTACAGAAGCATGCTCTTGCGTGTGACGCTCCGCTAATACGTCCATGCATCACTACTACAGCAACTTTTACAATGGCGAGCAAATTTGGCTTTCCGAGGTGGTTTTTCTATCCCTCTCGCTTTTAAGGTCATGGTAAATCGTTAATTTACTGAGGCGGTCTAGATGCCCGTCACTGTTAATAAAATTATAAAATGAAAAAAAAAGATGAGCCCGCCAGCGAGCCCATCTAGGGCCCAAGTCGGCCCATCCATCGGTGCCCTCGGCCCGCGCCACTGCTGCCGCGGCGCATGTGGAGCCAGATCCACCGAGGCGAGCTCGATCCGTTGCAGATCCATCGTCGTGGACCTAGATCCATCGTCAGATAGGTAGCCGTGTTCGGGGATGGAGGAAGGAGCGCTGCCGCCGGTCTCGACCGCCATCCCATGCCACTGCAGCATCGACCGCACCCAGATCTGGCTTCCTTACCTCCGAATCCACGTGGGGAGGGGTGCCACCGCCAGAGGTAAGGGCCGCACCATCGGAAGAAGGGGCAGCGACGTCGCCGGATGAGAGATGGATAGAGGGAGAGGAGGGTCGCCGCCACTGGATCCACTGGAGGATGGGGCCAGGCCCTACACGTCGCCGACACTAGAGGTGAGGACGGGCTGTTGGCGCTGGATGAGAGACAGAGAGAGGGAGGGGCGCGAGAGAGAAGAGGAGATATGCACTAGAGTAGGGGAGAGAGAGAGAGGAGTGAGATGAGAAAACCCTAACTCCTAGTTTTATACATGGTCATGTTTATCCGGCCTTCTTTGGGTCATCTGGGCTTCAACCGTTTTATCCAAGGCGGGTATTGTAGGAGGTTCGCCTCAAAAATAAAGATATTTTTGGTGGCGGGCTACTTATAAGGCCCGTCTCGGTTAATATATTTTTGGAGAGGGTTATTTTTAACCGCCTCTGTTTTGTGAGACAGTTATTCTAACCGTTTTGGTTAAATAAAAAATAATCATCTCGGTTAATCTAAGGCATTACTGAGACAGTTTAAACTCTTGTCCGCCTCTGAACCAGTTTTTAAAAGGTCACGGTAAATCTTTTTTTAGTAGTGCATGAATCATGATGCATCATTCTACACGTACGCGCACTCTTGTTTTGTATCTTTTTTTTCTCTCGACAAGCTATCTTCACTGGATCGTCTATCGATCGTGTAACATTATTGATGTCCTATTATGCAATAAGATTGAGAGTACTACCTCGAAGATCACAATCACAAGGTTCACGTGCTATCTTCATTAGGTTTAGAATATCGATCACATCCAGCCATCCAGGAAAATAGCAGAAACAAACATAAAGAATGAATTGATCGAGAGTCCCTTTTTAAAAGTTTTTGTAACGCGTTTCACGTGGTTAATTTCAACTTTCCTTTTTTGAAAAACGGATTCCAAGGTGCAAGGTTCACGTAGTACAAAGGTAGGTCAAGTAGCCATATAAGTGCTGGAAAATAAGCATATGCATATACAAAATCTCTACTTCAGTACAAAATGCAAACATGTCCTTAAATAAGTATAGCCACCATATGACAAAATGCACTGTCGTTCATTAAATGAATTTCTAAAATCCATTCCAGTCAAATTCTTTAAAGTTTGACCAATTTTATAGAAAAGAGAAACAATATCTATAACATAAAATGAGCACCTTATAGAAATATATTCTATGATAAATCTAATTATACTAATTTAATACCATAAATCTTAACGTTTCATTCTAGAAATTTGGTCAAAGTTTAAAAAGTTTGATTTAAGACAATTCCAGGAATCTATTTATTCAGGGACAAAGAGATTACTTGATCTTTTAGCATTTCAAAATTCCTTCTAAATTAGTTGTCATTTTCATTTCTCAATGAACATTTCTCTTTTTCTGAAACTTCATCTCTCTCCTTCTCATTTCCTGTGCACTACATATTTTACTCTCATCCATAATTTTTGTGCCTAGACCTAAAAAAAAGGTCATCTATTACGATACAGCTTCTAGATTTGCTCAGAATCAAACTTGCGCCAAAAAGATTGCACTTCTAGATCTGCTCAAAATCAAACTACTTAAAATTTGATCCCAAACAAAAAAAAGATATAGAATGCAAATACATACAATGATCAATTAATCACCACAACAGAACAGACAACCATTGCCGGACTATGACTGCATGGTTACCTTGCAACCAGCAATGATAATACAAACCTACATACACTACCGATTGTAGCCACGAAACGACAATATATGTAGGTTTTCACTTATTTTGCACCAAAAAGATATCATAACTTTTTGAATAAATCGGATCAAGACCGTATACCAAAGTTGTAGAGTTCAAAGAGATCTAAAACTGTGTATAGTTGACAAAATTTTAATTTGATATGGTTTATATGTTCCAATGTTCAATATAAATTCTTGGATTGGATTTGATATGGTTGACAATGCTGAAAGGATATAAAGTTAACATCAAAGTTGTAGTTCTCAACGAGATCTACAGATTTACAGTTAACAAATTTTTATTTGAGATCATTTAGAGTGTCAAATATACAATATATAAGATTCATTAATATGTAGTTGAAAGAATGGCAGTGGTTATATAATCACAAACGTTGCTTAGCTCAGATGATATGGTCACTTTGAGGTCCTAAGTTTGAATCTTAAAAACCCTCTTTCATGGCTAGACCTGGCATTGATATCACCATATCTGCCCCTTGCTTGCCCTCTGCCACTAGTGAATGATACTTATTTAATATCACAAATAGAAGTATATTTTGTAAAAAAAATAGTCAAACTAAAGATTATTTATTGCACCTAGGCTATAGAAAGATACTTTTTTTAGACGGAGGGAGTATACACGTATTCATGGCTCCAAACTTTTGAACGTTCTGAATTGTTAGTTTGGCCCTATGGCAGGGACAGAACTTTGTTAGGGCTAAAAGGGCCATGGCCTTCCCACCCCAAACCATCACCAATATCTGTACTTCTTTAGCATAAATTGTAGGCCTTCTCTACGATCCGAGGCAAAGCTCCGCCACTACCCAGCTAGTGCCACAATGTCATGTGGTGGGCAGACTAGCTACGATACTCCACTACTACACAATCACGACGGGTGGGATGGGATGTGCAAGTGCAAGGGTTCTCACAGGATTTGCTCCATACACATGCTATCTTGAATGGACAAGAGAGACATAGACACACGCCCGCGTTTTTAAAGATTTCTCCCTAACTTGTGAGAAATATATGACAACTCCAATGCTATATATCATATCAACTTGTACTTAAATGTAACATAATGAAAAACGAATGCAACGCACTCGTCACACATTTTTATCCCTATATATTAACGATGGTGAGCAATACATCAGGAGTTATTAGTTTACTGTACTCCTCATTATGTGGCCTTGTGTATGCATGGGGCATAAGAATTAAAGTAGGGAGTACAGTGACTGCATCGTGTTCGCTTTTACATTGGCTCCACGCATCTTTAAAACTCTGGCAGGGGAACGTTAGTACTAGTTTAGTATATATGTGGGGTATTTAGGATCAGAGTGACATTGCATATATAAATGGTTGGGATATTATATATGGTAGCCGTTCTTTCACAGTGCATCAACAAAAAAAAATATTGAAGCCTTATTTAGTTCACCCAAAAATAATTTTTTTTTTCAAGATTCCTTGTCACATTGAATCTTGCGTCACATGTATAGAGCATTAAATATAGATAAAAACAAAAACTAATTACACAGTTTACATGTAAATCGCGAGACGAATCTTTTAAGTCTAGTTACTCTATAATTGGACAATGTTTGTCAAATAAAAACGAAGGTGTTATAGTGTCAAAATCAAAAAAAGAAATTGAATCTAAACAACTAGTGGTGGGAAGCAAACTACTACTACTAGAGCAAAGGTAAAAGCGAGAGCAAGATGATAGAGAGAGAGATAGTGTTGGCTAGGCGAAATCAAGAAAGATACTGTTGGCTAAAACGGCAGCAAACGGAACAAATCATGCATGTCCGAGCTAGCTACTCTAGCTAGGCAGCTAGCCCCTACTACTAGCCGCGCGCCTTGTGTTGTTGAGAGCAAAAGCTCGAGGCCTTTATCCCCGATCGTCCCCTTGATCCGGCATCGATCTCTGCTGTCCTGCAGCGTCCTTCGCGGATGCCTCCCCTCCTTTGGACTGGACATTTGGATAAGGTGCAGCTGCTAGTGCTTGCTCATGCATGCGTCGTCCAAGGCCACTGGTCACTGCTGGTCAGTCCCCAGGCCAGGGCCTGCCGTGACCTGACCCTACTAGAAGCCTAGTCGTAGCCGTGTGGAAAAACGCCACGGGCAATGGCATGCTTTTGTGTACTACTGGGCTAGTACTGGACAGTGCGATGAATGTCATGCACTCGAGCACAGGCTCTGCAGCTTTTGTGCTCCATCGATCGGCGATGAAAGTCATGCACTCGATCGAGCAGCTAGCAGCAGAGCTCGGTCACGATCAGCATCTGCTTTGCTGAGATGACCCTGTGCCTGTCAGGAATCTGCTTTGCTACCGGCCGGGGGCGCGAGGGGCACTCGCCGAGTCGTCGTCGCCGATCGAGCACGGGACACCGCGACATGGGCGTCGCTCCGGCCGCTTTCTAGCTATATAGCTAGCGTGCATGTTTATTTGGTGCTCCATGCATGTGCATGCAACTGCGGCATGCACGATCAGCTACCACCTACACCGAGGACAGCAAGCACTCCACAGTCCACTACGGGTACGTCCTCTCCACTCTCTCGGTATGAAAGGATTCTAGACGCCGGAATGATGGAGGCGCTAGTATGCAGGGATGCGCTGACAGGCGGCTACAAAAGAACTATTTGGAATATCAAATTATTGTTTGGAGCTTGTTCAGTTATGGGAGAAGATGTGGAGTTTCAATGATCTCCTGTTGTTTCACTCCTGACAGAAATCAAGGAGCTGAGCTGAGGCTTGCCTCCTTTAGTGATTTTGTGTTTAAGGTTACTCATGTGTTAGCTAAAAGGATCACGGATACACGTAGGTCGGAGGTGTGGCATGAAACACCAACTTATGTACATGATTTGATCTTTTATGAGGCTCCGGCCGTAACGTACACACACTATGTCTCTATAAGCACCTCCTAAAAATTCAGTGAATGGATCCTAAAAATTCTAGAATGTATTAAAAAAAATGAGCACTCATTTTAAAAAAATCAGTGAATGGATCCTAAAGATTTTTTTTTATTTTGCTAAAAGATTTATAGATAGAAAGTCATTTGTCAAACTTTTGGAGGTGCTCGTGACTATAAATGACATGATGCTCCGTCCGGAGATAAGCTCATCAGCAATCAACGTCTAACTAAACACAACATGCCAAAATATGACAAAAACAAAAGGGACAGAGGTTCCCAAGGTCACTACTACGTACGTACAGCTTTATTACAAAACCACAGAAAAAACAAAGAAAAAAACGAGAGGAAGAACCAAAAGCCCATGATAGCGCGACGCGTACAATACTTAAGCTACCACACGACGATGATTAGCGCTAGCTCGCTGCTAATCACTCGTCCCCATGCATATGCATGTGGATACATACATCAGCTCACTCATCATACTCGATTCGATCGACCACAACTCTCTCTCTCTCCCACTAACGGTTCCGGAATTAGCCAGCTAATTAAACAACTCCCTACTAGTATAGCTCGATCATCAGGCGACGACGACCGCCCCTCCTCCTCCACCTCCACCATTGCTGCCGCCGGCGGCCGCCTTCTTGGCGGCGGCGGCGGCGTCGCTGCTCCACTGCTTGCCTACTCCGGGGCTCCACTTGGGGCACTTGGGGCTGAAGTAGCTGGCCTGCACCCGCCCGTCCAGCAGCTCCACGACGGGGCCCGGGCGCACGCACCGGGGCGCCTTGTACTGGTTGATGGACGCGCCGCGGGCGAGCGCGTAGTCCATGAGCTTGTCGAACGTGCCGTCCGACACCACCCTGATCTCCAGCGGGCCAATGGAGCGGTCGGCGGCGCGGCCCTGCCGGTACACGCTGTTCAGCGCCTCCTCCACGGCCAGGCAGCAGTCCTCGAACACCGACGCCGGCACCGGCGTCGGCGTCGCGCCCGCAGCCGCCGCAGCGCGGAGGCGGAGCTCCCAGAAGAGCACGTAGTGGCCCGGGATGGTCCCAGCGTCCGCGTAGCTCGTGTACTCCACCAGCGACGCGCCGAACGGGGCCAGGTGCTGCACCGCGCCGCTCACCGCCGCGTGCAGCTCCGCCTCGTCGGTCTTGTCCGCGTCGATGCTCAGCACCACGTTCTTGCGGCGCAGGAAGTTGAACATGGGCGCCTGGTTCTTGAACCCGGCCACGCGCAGCACGTCGCCCACGCGATACCGATACAGCCCTGCGGGTCATCACACGGTTGCGTTGCACAGCGTGCGTGCGTTAGTGTCACTGCACAGCTATAATAACAGCCTAACAAGCAGACACACATGCATGTCAACACACGCAAGCACCTGAGTAGGTGGTGACGACGAGCTCGTACTCGTGCCCGAGCTTGACGTCGACGAGGTCGACAAGGTCGCGCTGGTCGGGCTCGCCGGCGTCGTCGTCGCCGGGCTGTGGCAAGGGGAGGAACTCGAAGTAGCACATTGTGGGGATGAGGGTGTAGGCGACCTCGCTGGGCTTGCACATGGGGTTCAGGTTGATGCCGAAGTAGCTCTCGGAGGAGGCGTACATGGTGCAGGTCAGCGGCAGCCCGCCGCCGTAGAACTCGAGCTGCGGGATGTACTGCGCCATGGCGCCGGTGACGATGACGTCGATGTACTTGGTGTTGGGCCACACCCTCCGGATGATCCCCTGCCACGACGTCCTGGCGCACTCGGCCTCGACGGCGTCGGCGAGCGCCGGGTCGGCGCGGAGGAGCACCCGCTGCTCCACGGCGGCGCGCACGGCGCGGTCCGTGACCGCCTCGGCGTCCAGCGTGCCGGTGCGGATGTCCCGGCACAGGCGCTGCCAGTGCTTCTCCAGGAAGCGGATGGCGCGGAGAAAACCCGAGGCGAAGACGGCGCCCACGCGGAGCACGTCGGCGCGGTGCACGAGGCCGCACAGCAGCTGCGCGTACATGCTCTGGTACGCGTCCACGCAGAGGATGGCCTCGTCGGGGCTGGTGTACACGGTGTAAGGGTCGTGCGGCCGCTCCAGGAAGTGGCGGCTCCGGTAGAAGCTCGTCAGCACCGGGCGCGCCGGGTGGCCCCCCGGCGTGCGCGACTCCGCCTTGACGAAGTAGAGGTACATGCACTTGCCCTTGTCCAGCCCCGGCACGGCCTGGCTCATCACCGGCATCAGTAGGCTGTACAGCAGCGACCGCCGGTCCATCTCGTCGGCTATCGCCGGCATCAGCTTGCGCTCCCCTCCCGACGTGCCGGAACTGCGCCAGCATGCCACGTACGGCCATTACTATTAGCGACGACGCTACGCTCACGCGTGCGACACGTGCACATATATATGCTATAGAGTCTCGGATCGGCCGGACGCACCTGGTGAGGAACTCGCGGATGGGCTTGCCGGAGAGGATGGGCGACGTGTCGCCGTTGGCGATGCGCAGCACGTCGGGGAGGATGTCCTCGTAGGTGACGAGCGGCGCGGCGCGGCGGAACGCGTCGACGGCGCCCGGCGCGTCGCCCGCCACGCCCAGCCTCCGGAGGTACTCGGCGGGCGCGTTCTGCGCCAGGATCTCCGCCAGCACGCGGCGCTGCACCTGCGCCGCCCCCGCCGTCACGCGCTCGATGTACTCGAGCAGCTCGCGGTGCGTCTCGGGCACCGCCGCCGCCGCCGCCGCCGTCGCCGCCTCTCGCATCGTGGTGACCGGCGCCTCCGGCATGCCTCTGCCCTCTTGTAGCTAGCTACCTCGTGAGGCCAAGTGATTAGTGGGCTTGCTGGCTGGCTAGCTAGCTCGGGGGCAAGTGCGATCTGGAGCTCGTGTTCTTGTGTGACAGAAGCGAGGGGTGGGTGTGCGATATTTATAGATGGGCAGCAGGCCGGGGGTCTCTGCTCCCGTGCAGCCACTGTTTCTGTCTTGTAGCGCCTGTCCCGTGCGTACGAAATGGAATATATATATCGCTTTGGGGAAAAAATCGAGATTATATTCTGGATAATGCGTGTACTCCTACTAGACTAGAGTGTGTGTGTTTCTTTCGGAGACGAAATTACTCACTCCCACGTACTGTACTATGTAGGAGTACTAACCAATGTCTCCAAATATGACGACAATAATATGTGAATGTGAGGTTTGGATTTGATGATGTATGTAATGTATTAGTTCGAGGCACACGGAAGAAGGCGTGGTTTCTATGATGCTGAGTCACAGAAATGACGTGCAGGCCCCCAAGTGGCAAAACGGTTCGATCGGTTCCGGCGCGATTCAGGTTGCCCTGGCATACGATCTGCATGATCTGATCAGTGATCATGCGTTAGGGACAGCATGGCAATGCAATGTAGAGCACGAAAAAAAGTGGAGCATGTAGCTAGCAGAGCCTTGGGTTTTATTAATTATTTCGTTTTTTAGTTTGTCATAACAACAATCTTTGTATATATATACAAATCGGGAGTGTCGGAGTAAATAGTGAAGACGTACTCCAGTGCATCCACAATTTTTAGCGTCAAATCGCTGGTGGCATTGGCTCGTACCCCTCCGCCATCTGTTACCGGTAAAACTTGTTTAAGCTTAATCAAAATTTGTAATGAATAGTATTAATATCTATATTTTTAATAGAGTTTACTATAAAAATATTTTATAATTAATCTAATTGTACTTATTTTGTACTATTTCAGCTTAAAAAATACAGTTTTCACTTTTCGAGAAATCAAACGGTTTAAAGTTTGACCGAAGTTATAAAAAAAAGCAAAGACAATCTCCTAAAATGGAAATAGAAGGGTGGTCCCACTTGTGCTTTTTGTCAGGAAGCTAGATAAGTCTATTAGAGCATCCTAAAAATCTTTCTAAATTTCACTCTTTGAATCACCAAGAGTCATCTGCATAAAAGTTGTTTTCTATATGTTTTTATTCTAGAGTCATTCTAGATATCTATTTTTGGGTGGCGAAAAATCCAGAATACATAATGGCTATATTTGGATAACCACTTAGAGAGTTTGTAGATGCTATACCAAAATCTCTATTCATAATAATTCGAAAAAATATAGAGAGTTTGTAGTTGCTCTTAACCTCTTATTTTTCTTGTTTGTCCGGTGAGCAAATATGTTTGGAGCAACAGTGAGACCTAATTCGTTTTCTTAGTTTTGGGGTTTTGATTAATGGGTGTTTACCAAAAGGCAAACATGTGTGCACTGTTGGTTTAGCTACGATCTGTTGGGTTATGTAGAGAACAAGAAACCATGTTTGCTTTGAAGGAAACAGAGTGAAGGCACCTACTGAGGTCATATGTTTAGTTTGTTTCATTTAACATATCTGGCAGGCAGTGGTGGATCTAGGATGGGGACAAAGGGAGGGCTAAATAGTGAACATTTAAGGTTAAAGCTAGAGATTCATAAAGATTTAAGATTAATTAACACTAATTTAATGAATAAATCAGACTTATATGAGGGCTCGAGCCCACCCTTTGGATCCGCCCCTGTGAGCAGGGTTCTAAAAGGATGTAGTCCTAATTGGATCACGGGACAAAAGTTTTGAACAAGACAGCGTTGCACTTTCATCAGCAAGGACGAAAGGATGGAGATGACAACAAGATGGCGATTGTCTGAGTGAGTAGTCTTTTGCGCATGGTCAGAAGCTATGTTAGGTTGGTGATGTTGTAAACTAAACGCTCGATGGTTTCATGGTTCGTTTAGCACCAATTGGGTGAAACATCTGTGTTCATTTCAGTGTTGCTTCACTATAGGTTCGGTTTGGTTTTATTTTGCTATTACAAACTATTGCAGTTTTGTTGCTTTCGAGTAATGAAATTCATTTCGTCTGTAGTCAAAATAAAATTATGCAAAGTACTAATATTTATAATACAAAATAAGTACTTTTAAATTATAAACTTTTTTATAGATTTTCATAAAGAAAATATGTTGACAAGTACCTAAAATAGTCTCAACTACGAATATAGCCCCCCACATCAGAGACTAATATATATAGTACATTTATTGATATTTTTTAGTTTAAATAAAATGGGTTAAAGTTGGACAAGTTAATTAGACCGAAGACAAAACAGAAACGATCGACTTGCAGTTTGAACGTGGAGCAGCTGTGTAGGCGGTCGATCCTAAAAAAATTTCCCTGTTCCGGTAGTGCCTAGTAGTGGAGTAGTATGATACTGTACACGGAGACGACGCTACAAAATCAGCGCTTTCACCTTGCCTCCGGTGGCCCGAACAGCGGGGCGATTTTGTATTGCGTTCAACGCCCCCTTCTTCGCCGGCTTTGGGACCAGCCGATCCTCGGATAACTTGGTCGATCGTACGTAGCTTCACGCCAAAGCCCCCTCAATCGAGGAAAACAAAGGTTGGGTAGCTGTGTTGATCTCGATCTCCTGCTGACAACGAGACACTAGCCATCATCATATCCACAGCACGTACTGCCTGGTTGGCATTGCAGAAGATCCGGTCGCGCGCATTGGTTTTGCAGCGAAGGTTGGTGACTCGCCTCGGGCCCCGGCGGCCACCAGGGCAGGACTGCAGGAGATAGAGCAGGGAGGCAGGCGAGCAGGTCACCTGGAAGTGGAAATAAATGGTGGTGCCGGCCGGCAGCGGCCCGCAGACACGGCGGGGGACGGAGGGCCTTTGCGTGTGCCGCGATGGCGCGTGCGCTGCCGGGCGATGGGTCGGCAACAGTAGCGGTTCCCGGTGAGATGGACAGACAGCGCGCCAGCCCCTCCGCCGCCGGGGCCGCCGTACGTTCGTCCTCGCCCGTACCCAGCCTCGCAACTCGCATGCATACCTCGCGTGGCACATGTCTATGCGTCCGTGTCCTAATAAATAGGGGTAACAAAAAATGAGATTGGGTTCGGATCCGATGTGGCGATTGTGTCATTACGTGGATGATCTTTTGAGAACGCAAACAAAGATCATCAGCAGGTTCATCGATTGCTGCCGTCGACGCAGGGGCGGAGCTTCATATGGCCTTAGAGGGTGCAAATGCAATCCCCGAAATTAAAAAAACCAATGATCATCAGGTCTCTAATCTGCTCAGCTTCGCATCGACGTCCTTTGGCCGAGTTCGATCGGGACCGGCCGGCAGAAGAACAAAAACAACTACCCTGACGGCCTGACATGGATGCCTTTCAGGTTTCCAACCACCACATATTCGCCGCACGCACGCATGCAGATGCTGTGCCGTGCCCAGCTCTGTTGCGCTTGCATGGCATGGCAACCCCCAACCCCCAGCTGTATCAGATCGGAGCAGTGGATCACCTGCCACGCCATTTCGATCAGGAGGCGCACGCGATCCGTTCAGTCTTGGCCGGCACGCGCGGCAACTGCAGCTGCGGCAAACATGCACAAACGGGGCCCCTTTGGTCGACCACCTTTCGTATCCACTGCAAGGAGGATGGTCCAGATCGATCCTGCTATTTGTTGAGAGGACATACACACACGCGCGTCCGAGACATGCATATATGCATCGATCAGCTACGGCCGGTAACAGCAGCCTCGCTGGCATTTTGGCGCCGCTTTGCCCGGCCACTTCCGTGCCGCCAACTCATGCATGTAGCCCGTCCCGGTCTGAAAGGCACGAAAGTACACTCGGACGCATACTCATTATTTGCAGCGGGCTGTCGTCACATGTACGTACGGATGTATACTTAGGTACTTACAATGCAAGACTATCACAGAATCTAAGACACTTAATTACATATTATTTATAGTATTTTACTGATGTGGCAACATATTTCTTGAAGAAAGAGGTAGAAAAAATAAGACTCCAAGTCCACATTGTTTGAGGTAATAAAAAACTTTAGACTCTATCGTAGAGTCTGCACCCTAAGCAGTGAGATAACCTATAGCTTCTTAATTATAGAGATTTTTTTTGAAAAAAAAATGTCGACAGGCTGCGGCAGATGTACATGTAGCTACTAGCTAGCTCTGGCGTCCAGATCGAGAGAGAGGCCGGGCAAGCGACGGAGTGCCCTGGACGCGATGCATCGTGCATCTTGTACGTAGCTGCTTTTGATGCAACTTTATGTTGCAGCATGTAGTATAGTAGGAGGCGTACGTATAGGATTGATTAGGCGAGATAGGATCTAGTGATAGTTTACGGATAAATGGCACTACTGATGACTGATGAGCCCGTTGCCGGGGCTCCTGTGTCCCCCGTAACCACGTCCCCGAACCTCAGCCAACGCAGTATTGTATGGCTAATCCAGCTTGATGATGAGCTTGACTGTCTTGCAATGTCTCCCAGAGGCTAGCTACTTAGCTGCCGGTAATGAGCACCTAGTACCATATCATAATACTCTAGCAGTACTGCTAATTACAAGCTACTGTGTGTCTACTACATGTCCACAACTAGCTCCACATTAGTTCTTGTGTGATGATATCAAGATGCAAGCTAAGAACAAATTAATTATAAACGCAACTTGGTCGGTGAACTTAGGACCAATAAGGGCACTCACAATGCAAGACTCTATCACAGAGTCTAAGACAATTAATTATATATTATTTATGGTATTTTGCTGATGTGGCAGCATATTTATTAAAAAAAGAGGTAGAAAAAATAAGACTCCAAGTCTTATTTAGACTCTAAGTCCATATTGTTCGAGGTAATAAATAACTTTAGACTCTATATGATAGAGTCTGCATTGTGAGTGTCCTAAGTTCATTTTTCTGTTGGCTACTAAAGTTCATTTTTCTGTTGGCTACTAAGTACTAGGAGATAGCAGGACCCAGCTACTTGGTTGAGATATAGATTTGAGACTACCTTCGAGAACCGAATAGATCTAATAGGTCCTTGCTGCGGAATAACAAAATGCCATAGCCAACGTTATCGGGGGAAAAAATGCCATGGCCAAAGCCCAAAGATCCACAAAACAAGAACAACATTGAGGTACATATTTGTTTATAAGGTTCAGGGGATGCTGTTAATCTAGCTAGGGTTAAAAGTTATTCATGTGTTTTAGATGCCAAATAGAAGGGCTTAACTTGAGCTAAGCATGTGCTAACCAGCCCATGCTTAGTCCATTATCACACACATTGGCTAATTTTTAGCTCTAAGATCCAAATAAACACTCCTTAGTCAAAAGCCCATATCTTATTAAATTATCCCAATTCATCCTCACTTCTTGAGCATTTTGATCCTTTTAGCCGGCCTCTAGAAATGGCTATTAACATAGGTGAACATTGTAAACGTACCGCCTCTCTAAAAATAGTTACATAAAAATATTCATAATTTTTTCATGAAGTGGATGAAGATGAACTGTACATCAAAATTATAGAGGTCGATGTGATCTACAACTTTAATTTGTTGTTGACAAGTTTTTGAGGTGAAACTATTTAGATTCCTAAATTTTTTAAAATTTCTTAGAATTTCTATCTTAACTTTTGAACTTTTGAATGATCTTAGATATTGATATAGTCTATACGGAAGTTTTAGTAACCATGTGCTTTACAAATTTTTAGTTGGCAAGTTTTTTATTTAAAGTCATTTAGAGTCCAAAAATGTGTTTGCAGTTCTTAGATTTTGAAAAATAAAATTCAAAATTTTCAAATGACCTCGAATATTGGCATGGTCAACAACATATTTGTAGTGGTTGACGTGATCCACGGCTCTGTAATTAACCAGTTTTTTATTTGAAGTCATATAAATTTTTTATTTTTTAACTTTCATAAAGAAGACGGGTATCTTAATACGACCATTTGATACGTAAATAAAAAAAACATATGTATCTGAAAATGCTTTTAATAGTAGTGGAAACTTCTCATGCCTCCACAATGGAAACTATTTAAACCTAATAAAATTCTCAAGGTATTCAAAGAAAAAGGTATGCACAAAATTGTTGGTTTGTAAATAAACATTTGTAAAGAAAAGGACGTTTAATTAATACAACGTGCATTTGTGACTAGAGGCGCACACTAGGTAGATGCATTTGCTGTCAAGAAGGACGTTGTCACCTCTCTAAAGAGAGGCACGCAGACGGCCGCATCTCTCCCACCTTAACACACTAACGACTAAGAATGCATATCTACGTAATGACAACGGCCACTTAGCTTCAAATCAATGTACTCCACTACTCGTCTACTCCCTACACACTCGTCAAGTGGTGAACGGCAGTAGTGCGTGCCGTCATCAGAAAGAAAAAACACATAGAACAACATCATTAATAATGAAGAGCCTATCTGCTCCCCAACAAAGCATAAACCATGGATGCTACATGCTTAGTTAGTATAGTTAGAGCACTCCCAATGTAAGACTCTATCATACTCCCTCCGTCCACGAAAGAGTCAATTTCTAGAGTTGTCCTAAGTCAAACTTTTTAAACTTTGACCAAATTTCTAGAAAAAAATGCTAAGATTTATAGTATCAAATTAGTATTATTAGATTCATCGTAGAATATATTTTCATATAATGTGCATTTTATATTATAGATGTTGTTACTCTTTTCTATAAAGTTAGTCAAACTTTAAAAAGTTTGACTGGCACGGATCCTAGGAATTGATTCTTTCGTGGACGGAGGGAGTAGAGTCCAAGACAATTAATTACATATTATTTATGGTATTTTGCTGATGTGGTACCATATTTATTGAGGAAAGAGGTAGAAAAAATAAGACTCCAAGTCTTATTTAGACTCCAAGTCTACATTGTTCGAGGTAATAAATGACTTTAGACTCCAAGATAGAGTCTGTATTGTGAGTGCCCTTACTAGTATCTTTTAGATGAAAGCTACTCCTCCTACTGCGTGTTACGACTGATGCTAGATGGCAATGGCAAAAATAATTGCATGGATGCATATCCAGTCTGTATGGACATTAAGATTGCCAACGAAAGGAGGGTTCTTGTTGTTGATGATGATTAGACCTAAGTATCTAGCAAAGCAATCTAGGTTTAGCTGCTAGTGATGGTCTGATGGATTGATGTTCAGCATCAGCAGCAGTGGAAAGTGGAGACCATATTTGATATGTCTCTCTGCCGGCCCAATCAGCTGCCAGCTTCAATTCTTCTAATGCTGGTTGTACACTGACCAGCGATTTGGACCGCTACTTAGTTGTTCTTGCCTGGTCAAATTAAATGTCGCTTTAGCTAATAAAACACCTCCTGAATGCTTTTGCTGGGACAATATGATTGCAATCTTTCTAGAGAAAATCTGGCCCCCGCTAGCTTTTGCTTTTCTAACGATATTGCCTTTCCTAGCTAAGAGAAGCAACGCAAGAGAGCAACTTTCATGTCTGATACGACGATGCTGCTCAGCCCTGATTAGTGCCGCTGCACTGTCATGACGGATCGGGAAAAAAAACATGCATGTAACTGTATGACTGTGTATTCCGCTTTGTTTCTTTCTGGATGATGTTCAGTCAGTATCTGGCCTCCCAAAGACGCATGATATGCATATACACATGGACATGTCAAGTCGTACGTACGTGTACCTCACAAGGTGTACTTTCTTTAAAAAAAAAAGAAAAAAAGGATATATCTGTTGAGACCATAAGGGAACTAGCTAGTACTCCCTCGGTTCTAAATTATAAGTCGTCATTCCAAGAATAAAAGTATTTTCAAGTTTGATCAAAAATATAGAGAGAAATATAAAGATTTATGTCATAAAATAGGTATACTATGAAAATATAACTAACAAAAAATCTAATGATACTTGGTTGGTACAAAAAATGTTATTATTTTATTATATAAATTTGATCAAACTTGAAAAACTTTGATTGTTCAAGATTCTTGGAATGACTTATAATTTGGGACGGAGGGAGTACATGGATAGGACCAGATGAAGAACGGGTGATATCAAATCTTGATCTCTCTGTTCACACGCCTCTACACGCTCGATACGAATCATTTTTCACTCAGCTCATGCGTGTGCATCCTGCCTGGTCTGATAGAAGACCAAATCCACATAACGTATCATATAATTTTATACTAATTCTATTTGAAGATTAAATATTAATATAATTTTCTATAAATAATATAGTTAAACTTGAGATTTGTTTAAACTCATCGAAGTATGAGATGTGTGGTTATTTTAGGACGGAGTGAGTGATATATACAATTCATGGCAACCAAGCTCCCAGGTTATCATCCTAGTAGGGGAATAAGAGAAATTCACTTTCTTCTTTTCTATCTCTTAATTATATGTAAGCAAAATAATGAGCAGGATTTCTATAGATCGGCTGAGATGTACTTATTCTAGATATGAATCGTCTAATCAGTTTGTACAGATTCATACATAATATTGTACGTGTTGTTGTTTGTGGGACGAGGGAGTAACTGTTGTCAAGTTTATATCCTTGCTGCTGACTTCCGGACAAACTGTTGTACTTCATCGATCACTACACAGGCCACTACGCGCATCCATGCATGTGCTTTATGTCGACGCACAACACAAAGGCTTTGTTACGTTACGATGCGCTTCACGCCGGGGCACGTCCGCAGAAACAGATCGAAAGCGACCTGCCGGCGCGAGCCGTACGTCGGCAGAAAGAGAGGCCGGCTATCTAGCTCGCTCGCTCTCGGGACGGCGACGTCGCACCGAAGCGGTACAACCGCCGGCCGGCCGCATCTTCTGACGCACCCCGGCCGTACGTGCCGCCGGTGGCGTCGTCGGTGCTATTTTGCAAGCAGGAATCACAGCGACCTGCTAAGATATATAGCCATGACGGATGACGCGTAGCTATAGCTAAGATAGCCTTTCCCACGGCCGGCCACTGAGCCGGTGCGCGCGCTGCGCAGCTGGTTGTGTTGCATGGCCATGCCGGCCGGCGACGCATGCGACGGCCGTGGCGCTCCGCGCGCTCCTGTCTCGGAATATGAATATATATCACGGAGCCAGCCAGCTAGGGCCGTACGTCCTCCCGACGAATCGCATCCAAGTGGTCGAGTCAAAAAAGCGGTGGCGTCGCGCGCGCACGCAACAACTTGTGTGTGCATGCAGCTCATCCCGGCAAGACGATCTCGACGGGGGCTTTGCTTTCGCCGGTTAGCGCTGCCTGCGCGCCACGATTTCCAGATCACGCCCCGCGCGCTTTTCCGGCTGACACGACGCGAATAGGCAGCACTCGCGTCGCTCCCGTCGCTCGCTAGTGCGCTCGCATGGTGGTGGCTGGCCCTACGGCTAGCTCGATCGTCGCGTCGCGTCATGCAAAAAAATCGGCGGGAATCATCTTGTCCTAGCTGCCATGCCCCCGAGCGGCCGAGCTAATTGCATTTTCGTTGAAAATGACACAGTGTCAGTGGCAGCCCAAAGATCATATGGAGTATATTTATTCTGTGCCGTAGACTTGTACTACTACTACTACTACTACTATATATACCGCGTGCAGAACTGTAGATGGGTACCAATACCACCATTGCCATGCCACCCCTTTTCCTTGACATCTGCTGGGTGTCGCTCGGCTGCTAGTGCTAGGCTGTGCTAGCCAGGGGCGCGTGTGTCACCCTGTCGAACACCGTAGATAAGGTACCCGGCCGGCGGCCAGCGCGCGCTAGCTCGTGCGTACGAACACGCTACCGATCGAGTACCGACCGGGGACCGTCCGCGCGCGCGGCTGCCAATAATGGCGACGCGGAGCTTCATAGGCGCCCAAAACTGCACGTCACGGGCATCCGCGCGGCCGGGCCACGGGGGAAAAGTACGTGAAAGCGGCCCCGGCCCCGGCCGGGGACGACGACGACGACGACGACCGATCACGTCTCGTGTCCGCACCCGGTGACATGTCGGGACATTCCTTTTTGCTGCCCCTCCCCTGTGCCGCGCCCCGCACATGGCTGCCACCGGCCGCCCGCGCCCGGTGTGCCCCTCCCACTCCCACTCTCGCCCCAGGCGTCTTGGTCATCCGTGCGCGCGACGGCAGCAGCAGCTCTCTGGTTCCAGCGAGTATGAACTGGCCGTGTCGATCGCCCGTCGGCCCGGCCGTGCGTGCGTGCCGTCGCTGTCCGTGGCCCGCCTTTGCAAAAGGCGGAGGAGCCGGCCGGCAGGGCGGGGCATCTGCGGCCGTGGCCTCTCAACGTGCGTGCTCGCGTTTGTAAGCCTCACGAGCCCTATCCGTTCCCATGAAATCAACCGACCCGACGGAGACCGACCGATCTCATCTGCTCCATGCATGCAAGCGCCTATAACTGCGGTGGCGCACTGGCGCGGCGCCGCTGGCTACTACTGTTTCGGATGGGCCGGCCGGGGCGGGGGGGCGTGGTGACCACACGGCGGCGACGCGGCGTCATCCAGGCAGCTAGCAGCACTCCAGCAGTAGCAGATAGGAGGAGCATGGAGCTGCATGCCTAGACCTAGACCTGCTAGGTGCACGTAGGGGTATCAATGTCGATCGTCAGATGGATGGATCGCAAAAGGGAATGTCCCCGGCCCCGGCGGCCGCTCGCATTATAGTATGCTCGTGTCCCGCTCTTCTCCCCCGTCGATCGTCTGCCGACAGGCTCGGCAGCGCGGTCGGCGTCCATGGATGGATCGCCACACACAGCTGGCTTCATCAGGGCCTTGTTTAGTTTTCAAAAAAAATTTGTAAAATTTTTCAGATTCCACGTCACATCGAATCTTTAGACGTATACATAAAGTATTAAATATAGACGAAAATAAAAACTAATTACACAGTTTGATCGAAATTGACGAGACGAAACTTTTAAGCCTAGTTAGTCCATAATTGGATAATATTTATCAAATACAAACAAAATTGATACTATTTACATTTTGCAAAAAATTTTGCAAGCAAACAAGGCCCGGATCATCAGCCGGGTGGTGCAACGCTTAAATTATGTAGCCGGCGGCCGGTTTTTTTTTTTAAAAAAAAAGGTGTTTTGTTCCTCGGGCTGTACGGTGATGAAATGCTGAAACGCACACATGTGCGGTTGCTTTGCTCCTGGGCCTTGCCCAGCCAGCTATTGTATGTTTGGTTTGGGGATAAGTGGAGATAGGATAGCTCTCACTCTATGTTAGATTGAGAGACGATAGATTTCTTCTAGGCCTTGTTTAGTTCCCAGAAAATTTTACAAAATTTTTCTTTAGACGTATGCATGAAGTATTAAATATAGATGAAAATAAAAACTAATTACACAGTTTGGTCGGAATTGACGAGACGAATCTTTTGAGTCTAGTTAGTGCGTGATTAGACAATATTTATCAAATACAAACGAAATTGATACTATTTACATTTTGCAAAATATTTTGCAACTAAACAAGGCCCTAATTGTTATTAGTTGATTGAAGGCATTCAAAGATAGGACGAGGAGTTTTTTTTATGTTCTGATTGATGCAGGGGACGGCTGAAAAAAACTAGTAAAAACCGGGTGTGACTCAACTAAGTATGTTTTTTTTGTCGATTGTCTGGGTTGATTTATCGACCTGACACGATTGCTCGCATTTATTTATGTATTCTAGAATCTAAAGCGCTAATCTTTTAATGGTATGTAACATACTCAATGAAGTAGGCTCTACAACGACTTCATAAATCTCAAAATCTACCGATTTAGTCTTTTTATAATTTTATTATTATCTACCTACTCCCTCCGCCCCTAAAAAGTATTGCTATGAAACTCACATTTATGCCTTGTTTAGTTCCCAAAAAATTTTGCAAAATTTTTCAGATTCTCCGTCACATCGAATCTTTAGACGCATGCATGGAGTATTAAATATAGACGGAAATAAAAACTAATTGCACAGTTTAGTCGGAATTGATGAGACGAATCTTTTAAGTCTAGTTAGTCCATGATTGGACAATATTTACCACAAACAAACAAAAGTGCTAGAGTGTCGATTTTCCAAAATTTTTTGAAACTAAACAAGGCCTTAACTAGGTTTCTTGAAATTCAGTAATATTTACCTCTCTAGATAAGTTTATTACAAAAGTATATTAAACCATCTATCTGGTGACTAATTATGTACTATAAACATCAATATTTTTTTATATCTAAATATCCTATAAAGACAAACCCCACTAAGCTAATTCTCCTGTATCTCCTTGTGCCACGTCATCATCCACTTCTACTGCTGCCGCATGTAATTAAATGTCCATTCACAAATGGTTTCAGTAGTGGATACAACTACCTACACATAACCATACATGCATAATGCTAGCAATTATTCTCTCACGTGACCTTCTCTCTTCCTCTTAGAAATTGACTACTAAAACTTTTTTTGTGAGCAAAAAAAAAATATAGTTTTAGTAGTCAATTTGTAGATGACTCGATAAACTACAGTAAAATCATATTTATATTTTTTCTTCCTACCCGCGGCAACACGTGGGAAATCCTCCTAGTTTATTTAAAGTTAGAAATATTTAACTTCTTAGAGAATAAGAATGACACGTTTATTAGACGAGCGTAGAAGATATTAATAGGTATATATAATAATAGTGTTGTTATATTCTTTCATTAAATATAAATAAAAAATGTAGGATTGTACTAATTTTTTTTGTTGTCGTGTGTGTGCCTGTGTGGTCAGGGGGTGTTGGGGAGGGGGGGATTGTATTAATAGTGGAAGTCCGTACGGCGCTCGGTGTCCCTACTCATTTTTTTGTGTGGGGGGGGGGGGGGGGGGGGGTGTCGGCCTCCGTTGGCTCCGCCCCTGGCACTGAACACACACGACAAAAGGAGTCATTTTCGTCAACCGGTGTGAGGAGCTACAGCTATTGTCCCGGCAATTAGCATATCTTTACAATGCAATATATCTTCAACATAGAAATGGGAAAAAAATATAGAATTATAGTTGTATGTTAACTTGTAATAATTCTAAGAAATAAATGTCGTGGGCACATTGCAAGAAGGCAAGGACCCGGCCGACACGCTCGTCTGCTTGGCGGAGAGAGACAGGAAACACGTGCACGATACACGTACGGACCAGTTTGTTGTTCGTGGTCCACGGTTCAGTTGCTGCAGTCTGGCACTCTCGATACAGACTCTATTATAATTTTTATAGTCATTTATTATCTTTAATTTATTGTATTTTACTGATGTGACACTGTATTTATGAAAGAAAGAGAGCTAAAACTGAAGAAACCGAGTCTAAGATAGACTCGACGTCTACGAGCGAACCGAGGCGAAAGAAACGACGCGCGTCTGCGTTGGGGAAGACGGCAGTGGTTTCCATGGAGCCTCCCAGATCCCGTGCGCCTCCCTCCCCATCCCTGCCGGCTTCCTTCCCGCGCGCTCTCCTGACTTGCAGACCACGCGTGACCACCAGCGTGGATGAAGCTCGTGTGGCCGCCGTCGCCGGGGCAGACGGAGCTCGCTCAGCCCCATCGCTGCCATGGATAGAGCCTGTGTGGCCGCCCTCGCCGTCGTAGACTCTTGCTCGCACTGCCGCCAAGCAAGGGCACAGAGGTGGTGGTGGTGCTCGACGAAGCGAAGCGGAGGGGAGCTGGGAACCAGAGACGATGGCTTACGAGAAGAGGAAGGCCTGCAGCGGAAGCAACATTAGGATGAGGTGGTCAGTGCCTACCTCTGCTGCCTTCGTCAGTGCTCATATATCTTTCTACCCCTATTGCCAAACATTGACTGCTACAGCGCCTATTCTTTTCTATTATTCATTTTAGTAGAAGTATCAGTGCTAATTTCAGTTTTCACTGAAACTATTTAATTCTGTGAAATTGATTAAGTGCATAACCACTATTTTTTTTTTGCGTGCGGGCAAGAAACTGATGTGCATTATTTTTTTACTGCATCTGTAGTGCATGGATGAAGATGGCAGCATCGATCCTACTGATCTTCAAGAGCAAGAAATTATAGATGATTTAGGCGATCATCAAGTAGCTGAAATGCAGTCCCTTGTCTTCAGTTAATTTATCAGTCTTTCCTTGCATGCAAGCGTGAAACTGAAGTGTGATCCACTTTAAATATAGTGTATCAAGAAAGGCTACATAATGTTTGGCACAACTGATCCTTGTTTATTTGTGTTGCATACAAGTATTCATTAAATTCCTTTCTCTATAGAAACTACTTGTATATATTTGCATTGGAAAGAATAGTTTCTGGTTGAGAAGTCTTGAAGCTATAGAAACTATGGTGGTTTTTTAGCATTGGAGTGCCTAAGCCACGTGCAGCGAGCGGGTACCGCTGGTCGCTGGATCGAGTCGGAGCCGCAGCTTTGTGCTGTGCCTTTCGAACCGGCCGTGCCCGGCCGGACGGCGCGTGTTTTTCTCGACGACCCGTGCCGTGCCTGATCGCGAGCAATTCGGCCTCGGGCCGAGCGCTGCAGCGTGGCGGGCAACTGCGGCAAGGCCCCCGGACCCAGCTGGTTTTTGAGCGTTCCGAGCTCCCCACGTAGCGCGCTGTGGGTGAGCTGAAGCAACCTGGGACGGGGTGGGCCGTGTGACCCTGGTAATGTGCTGGGCCGCACGGAGACGAAATTGCAATTTGTGTCGTCAATCAATTCCGAGTCGCCCGTGCCCCATCGCCAGCACTTCTAAAAAACATTTCCTAAAAAAAAATAGTTCACAATTATTAAATCAATGAATTTTCTAAGTCACTAAACATGTAAAGTATATATTTATTGTATTTTTTCCCAATCATTTTCAACATGACACTTCTAAAAGATAGATGATAATTTAAATCACAAAATTTAAACTGTTTATAATCACCCTAACCACTTCTATATGTTTTTCCCTCATATACGTTTGTATTGGAAACCTTATTTTCTCCTTATTATTTCCACACATCCTTTCACCTCCAAATGAGCCAATAATCTACGAGATGTTGTAGTATGTTATATGTTAGAATGTTCGGCAATATATTTCAATTGTTCTCACAATATCCCTTAGATGTTATCTTCTTTTACTACTTGATACAAATATTATGGAATAATCATCCATTAGAACCTAGAATTTTTTATTCTTGTAAATATAAAATAGTATTCTTCCAAACCTATGAATCTTTTCTTGCGACGGCATAATATTTTTTTTCCAAAACCTAAAATATTGTCCAGCTAAAAATCTTTTATTGCTTTTATATGAAATATGATAATTAGATTTGTTTTGAAGGATTTATTATAAAAATAATAGCACAATCAAAATTTAATTTGGATTATGCTTGGGTTTGAACACAAATTTTAAAATTTCGTGCAAATGGTGATATGAAGAAATTTGTTTGTTAAGCTAGATCCAAATGAACAATAATGACCCAAAAAGAGTGGTGGTCGACGCATTACTCGAGCCAACTCGTTGGCAGTGAGGACTGGCATCGTGTGCTCTAGCGTGTAAGACTAGTCTCAATGTATAGTTTCATGATACAGTTATTAAGATTATAAACTAGGTAACCGAGCCATAAAAGTTTTATGGGGATGAAACTCCTCTCTCATCTGATGAAACTCCTTCATTTAATGACCCTGCCCAAGTCAGCAATTTTGCTTATGTGGCACCCTATTTAATGTGTATGACACTCTCATGAAATATGCATTGAGACTGGCCTAAGAGGTAAGAGCAACTTTAAAAGAATCTTTGATGAAAAATATCTTTCAATACCTTTTTTAACTGATTATACAAATATAGTTGTCTTCTATTTTGAATTCGAAAATGAGAATGACTCTTAGAGTGCAAGGTACAGAGAAACTATTGAAGAGTGAAAAAATAAAGAAAACATTTTTTTACAAATGTATTTTTAAATGATGATTTATAGAGTGAATTTTTGAAACACTATTGGATATATGCTCTAAACTCTAACATCTTCGTGCTACGTATGCAGTAGCAGACGTGCACTGCAAAAGAGATGTGACCAGTACGTTCTCGTGTAAACATAAGAGTAAGAGACATCCTTTGTGCTTTAATTACCTTGGCCTCCATGGCTGCATGAGGAAAATACCTTGACGATAGGTACTACTCTATCTCGGCACTGATCGTGCTGTATGCTCAAAGGGAAGCACGCCTAGCGCTAGTCAACGCCTCGATTTGACGTCGTGAGCGTGTTGACTAACTGGCCAAACAAATCCACTCACGCGTTTATTTCCAGGGAATCAGACCTTGACGAAAAAAAGATCTGGACGGTAATCAGGTCAAGTCTCTTCCTGGTAGTCACAATCGCGTTCGCGGATCTTTAAGGACGATTGCTGAAAGGACAAGAGGCCCTGATTGCATCACTGGGCATAACTTTGACACTTCTTGACGTTTGTGATGGACCATCCGTTTTACATGCAGGAGGAGGCAATGGATTGTTTTATATAAAGACATCAAGAATGCTATATATAAAACAAAGACAAGTATAAAAGTTGGACAACAAGACATAAATCAACCTCTAAAAAGTAATAGTAAATTAAAGACTAAATTGGTTGTTATCTTTCTTTGATCGATCCTTCATTGCTTGTTGGAGCTTCAAGATCACACTGAAAAGACAACAAAGAAAAAAGACACTTGCAAAACACCCTCGCTAGATAAGACTTTGAAGATTACAAAAATTGCTCGCCTCTGTCAGTGAGACCTAGTACCCACTGAAAGAGTATCCATTGGAGGAACGCTTCAAGAAACACAAGTTTATAATCCTTGAGCATCAGAATAGTGTTGAAGATTTCAAGCCTTAATATAAAGCGATCAAAAGAAGAGGTCGGGATTGCCGCATTGAAAGCCAATCAACTCCTTTCACTAATAACACACCAAATGGCAAGATCTGAAGATGCACCAAACTCTCACAACCGTTCGCCAATGCCAAATCGAATTTTGTCAAGGTAGGGAGAGACTAGAGAGACCTTATTCTAAAGCACAATCATTGCCACCACCTCATCGATGATACTAGAAACCATAACCCTAAATCAATGAGGATCAAAAAAACTACAAAAAAAATAAAGAAAAAGAGATTGGGTCCCTGCTTCTCTATCCGCTAGCGAGATCACCAGTTAAGAGAGAGGAGAAGGACCGAGACGATATAGCGGGGAGGCCGGTGGTGGCGGCGGTGGCTGGGAGGCTCTTGTGGTGTTTTGGCTGTGGGGCAATGGATTCTAATTCTATTTTCTCCGTCCAATTGAGTTACGCGGCTAATAACATGTGTTCGCAGTTTTTCAGTTCAAACTTGATGCACTCTAGCGTGGGTACGTCTCATATGTTTCACTCTCCTCAGATCAGTGGCTTTGTCAACGTTTCTTTATCATGAGAGGCCACTATCAGCAATGTGCAAGCTATATATATATATATATCCTAATAGCTTTGCCGCTCGATTGGACTCAAAATACGGGGTTCAAGGTCATTGCAAATACATTGTACACTCATTTGCCCCTATACATCCCATCATAGGTACTGAATGATGTCGTATTTGTAAACTTATATGGCTATTTGAGAGCTAACATCAATAAAATCAATCAGGTAGGGGATCCCCCCTCCAAGAACTGTTAAAAAATCTTCCTTATACCATTTCATTCTCGTGTTTTGCTGCCTAGCTAGATCTCTGTTTTTTGTAGTTTTTTTCGTTGCAAGAGGTTGTAGTTCAACCATAGCCTGTTTGATGTGGATACTTCTTTTGTTGATGAAATACCCAGATAATCGATTAATAAAACCGATGGGCAAACTCAATCGTTGCATGGTCACACCCAATTCCATACCGAATAAAGTTATAAGAAACTATAGGAAACACTACAAACATTCTGATTACATAAAAAGATAAGGTATAGGATTACATCAGGGAACAAGGCTGGTATTTTTGCACAATGAGTCAATAACCTGCATTTTCTCAGTTAAAAAGGCCTAGACAATTAAAAGGTCATCAAGGAGTTCACCCGGCTTTTGATTGGATATGGAGATCTTCCTGTCAGGCCAAACATAAGGTTTTCTTTTGGCTAGTGCTTAAAGACAGATTAAGCACAAGAGAATTGCTGAAAAGGAAGAGAATGCAGTTGCCAGACTACACTTGTGTTTTATGTAACAGTTCAGTTGAAGAAACTTTGGCACACCTGCTATTAGAATGCAACTTCGCTCAACAGTGTTGGGCAACTCTTAATTTACAGGTGGACCTGGATGCTGATCCATTCCAGATCCTACAGCAATTCAAAGATCAGCTGGGGGTGTCGATCTTCATGGAAATAATCATTCTAATGTCCTGGGCAATCTGGATGGCAAGAAATGACCTCATCTTCAGGCAAATCAACCCGGCGGTGCCTCTGACATTGGCTAACTTCAAGAGTGAAATGAAGATGCTGCTTTTAAGAGTAAAACAAAGCTACTTCCCAGAAATTGAAACATGGACTGCATCTCTAGCTTAGCAAGGTTTTGGTCAGCCCTGGTGCTGCTCTTATTTGTCAATTTCTTTGTTTCCTAGATCTCAGTAAGGTTGTGGTGTTGAGGTGCGTGGGCATTTGTTGCACACTCCCCTTGTTTTTCTGGTAGCTTTGGTTATCTCTCTTTTCCTTTTCTTTTTCTTTCTGTGGCTACTGTTATTGTTACTTTTTGCTATTAATAAAGTGTTGTAGGGGTGTAAACCCCTCCAGTCTCATTCAAAAAATCTTGTCGACTAGAAAAACACAGTTTGCAGGGATACGATGACCACAAGGGTACAAGGTTTGTTGGAAAGACTTACACGGGGGCAGAAACAGAGATTCTGAAAGTTGTGTCATATGTAAATAAGAGTACTCTATCAATAAATAAAACCCACAAACACAACAACTGGACCATAAGGGGAGTACCAGCATACGACCCCTTGTTTGTTAATTTACTAGTACTTAACAACATGCAATGCAAGGCGCATGGTTGGGATTTTAGCTAGCTCTGCCTCTGCGAAGCAAAGAGCTTTACAGAAAGCTTTACGTTGGCTAAACCCTGAACTGATTAATTCCTATTCTCCCTCGTAGCAATTGCGTCCTAGCTACTCGTAACTAACCTCGTCCGCTTGTAGCCGCCATGAAGTAGTTAATTAGGTTGATTAGCCATGATCGCCGACTCGTCGTCGGGCTCCTGCTCCTCTTGCAATTGTCTTCTCTCGCCGGCGTCAGTAATCAGTCAGCGGCTCCCCCATCCACAGCGCACCGGCGTCCGCCGCGTCGTGACGTATATACGCCAACCAAAGCGGATTCTGGCGACGATGCGCCGCCTGTCGAGCATGCAGTTTCCCTGCATGTGTCGGTCTCTGATTTGCATTGACAAACAAGTGACAATAATCTGGCATTATTCTTGCACGCGGTTGTCGTTGACTCTCTCTCTCTCGTCCGCTGTTGACTACGTAAGCAAGGTGAGGCTCTGGCTCTCAGACGGCGGGCGGCGGAGCTGCTCCGAAATTCCCAATCTTTTTTTTACAACAAAAAAAAATCCCAATCGGACAAACCTTGTTTAGATGCGAAAAAAATTTGGATTTCACAACTGTAGCACTTTCGTTTGTTTGTGGTAAATATTATCCAATCATAAACTAACTAGGGTCAAAAGATTCGTCTCACGATTTACAGTCATACTTTGTGATTAATTTTTATTTTCGTCTATATTTAATGCTTCATGCATGTGCCGCAAAATTTGATGTAACAAGAAATCTTGAAAACTTTTTGAATTTCAGGGTAACTTTTTGGATTTCGGGTGAATTAAACAAGGTCAAAGCCTCGCACTTTCACCATTCTGTCCACGGATACTCGGACAAAAGTTTCCCTAGCTACGTGCAGAGATTCCACAACAGGCTGATGAAGGTCAAAGAAGATTGTTACCACTACAGGAGTCTAGGGCATTAGACTCTGGCCTTGTTTAGATGCGAAAAGATTTTGGATTTCGCTACCGTAGCACTTTCGTTTGTTTGTGGTGAATATTGTCTAATTATGGACTAATTGGGATCAAAAGATTCGTCTCGCGATTTAGTTTATATTTTCATCTATATTTAATGCTTCATACTTGTGTCAAAATATTCGATGTGACAGAAAATCTTAAAAATTTTTTGGTTTTTGGGTGAACTAAACAAGGCCTCTATGAGTTGACTAGTAGGAGTGTACTGCTGGACACTGCTGGAGTGCTGGTGTGGCCGGAGCTGAGGTCGCCGATGGACGAGCGTTGCAGGCGTCCGCGACCATCGCTTTCGGGGCTTTTGACTGCAAGCAACCAGCAAATTGGTCGGCCCCGCCTGCGGCTGCGGAACCAACGGTACGTAGGCGCCGGGAGGCACGCGTGCGAGCGTGTGGGGCCCTCCTCCCCGCCCCGCCCCGGCGCGACGCCAGCCTGACGTCACGTACACAACAATCAGCCGTGCTGACATGTGTAACTGTGTAATTTGTAAGCAGCTACTAGGTGATGATGCCTCATGGCTGCATCCTGAAAACTTGACTTGCTTGCTGAACTCTGAACTAGTATAGTAATAACGAGCAAGACAAGAGTTCATCTGCTCACATTTAAAGTATAGGCGGAGCTAGCTAGGTGGATATAGGTGGTTCATGGACCACACTAAAATTTTGTTCAAAGTTAAACTATAGTAGATAAGCTCTCTAAAATTATAAAATTACAAAGATCATTTGTAGTTTGATTTTACATCTAAAAATATGGACCATCCTTGCTTTAGATCCTAGCTATGCCACTGATCCAAGACTTATTTTTTAATGAAGAAACAGGAAAGAAACGTCCGAGGATATTGACCGAGCTGAGCCTTCACGGCCATAGCTAATCACCGTTGCTTTTTACGCTTAGTACTAACAGAACATCAAGTCCTAACTTTCCTTGCTCGCAAACAACACGGTACAAAGCCATAAATCACACATGCTACACAAGCCACCATCAATTTGGTTCACAAGAAAGGGAAATTTTGAGGCACCGCATTGAGGTCTGCCACCGCGGGTGCTCTTAAGAGCATGTGTAACCTAGATACTACGAAAACTTTGCTCTTAATAAGAGCATGTGTCTACGCTACTAGTCTCCTGCTACACACATACATAAATGTGAACCCATGCATCCAACGGTAACGCAAATAGGATATGCATGTTCTTGACGGGAAAGTCAATATTACCATCTTTGTTGGTATATATATATGACGGGTAAACCAATTTTCAGTTAACAATTTACATCTCATATTCACATCCTTGATCACTACTTACGCTCAGTACTCCTTTTATGTTTCTCTGGCCCCACTGTCCATGAACACGAAGCCCGCGCCGCGTGACTGTGTACACGCAGTACACGCAGTATGCCTACTAGTATAGGCGGATACTATATATCCTAATCCAATCAACAAACAGTTAAGGTTTCACTAAAAAAACAACAAACAGTTAGGGCCTTAATTACGACCAAAACTAGCTGTGTCCAAAAGGTCAGAGTGTTCACAAGTCAGAGATCGACTCCTGTGCCCTCCACAAAATGATCCCACCATACGTCCATACCCATATATATATATATATATATATATAGGTCACCGTCTATATCACGTTAAATTTCATTCCAAGCCCGGCAAGCGTCAAAATACCAGCCAAAATCCTTCCATATACATCGCGTCATCTTGATTTTCGGTAGGACGCTTTGCTTCTAGCAAACCGGCGGCTCATATGGCAGACGAGTGGTGGAGCTCTGCGCGTACTGCTGCCGCCGCCGATGCCGGTTCTCCCTGCTCCACAGCTCCGGCCACGGACCAGGTGGACGCTGCCGAGTCGGCGGCGGCGACGACCACCAACTCGATAAATTTCCGGCCAACTTTGCACGTCGTCGACGCTGCCGCCCCGCCGTCCTTCCTCACTGATCCACCCCATCATATGGATAATTGGACGCAAGCCTACATGTAAGCCGAGAATTATTCTCATTTCTCAACCTGACATTCTCATTTCTCTCCACGGTTACATGCGCGATGCTGATGCATGGCGATTTGCACGATGGACGACGACAGGGGCGGGAGAGCGCCGACGGCGACCACCAGCTTCAACTTCAACGCGTTGCTCCAGCTCCACGGCGACGCTGGCCGCCACTTCTTGCTCGGTCAGCATCTCCACGCTGCTGACGGCGCGGCGCCCGTGGCAGCAGAGTCGCAGAGCGCGTCGTCGTCCCTGTACGCCGGCGGCAACCAGCCGTACTCCAGCTACGGCGGCGACGTGCCAGCGGCAGCACTGATGACGAAGCCGACGTTCCGTCAGCAGGAATTCTTTGACTCGTCGACGCGGAATTTCGGCGACATGCCGGCAGCGCCGCCCATGACCACGACGAAGCCGCTTCTCTTGCAGGCCTTAGAGCAAAAGGCTTTCAAGGTATGATACGGCCGGGTTCGCTTCGCAGCGGCCGCTCGCTTCCGTTTGCAGTCCCCCCTACTTCTTGCCTAGCAGCAGCTAGGGTTTCTTCTCACGCCTCGATGGGCCTCTGTCCTCTGGTGCAGTCCCATAAGGAACCTGAACAAGACGCTTGCTCCTCGGCGACGAGAAGTGTTCCCAGCTCGCCTGCGCCGGCGAAGAAGAAGCCCCGAGTCGCGACGCCGTCTCCGTTGCCGACCTTCAAGGTGTGCACCGATCGGGCAGCTGTGACGACGCGTGCAATCCGAGATATCATATCATCTTGCATCTTCAATTATTCGGACACAGCTTTTGATTTCCAGCTCAACATGCAATTCGGGCGATCTTTTTTGAAAAAAAATGCAATTGGGGATAGATTTCTTGTTTGCTATGATGATCGATCAGCTGAACTATGATTGCCTTTGATTCTTGCCCGAGCGCAGGTGAGGAAAGAGAAGCTCGGGGACAGAATCACTGCTCTCCAGCAACTAGTCTCGCCTTTTGGAAAGGTACCTTTTCTAATATAATTTCGTTCCCCCCTTTCTTTAATTAATGTCTCTGCATCGGTTTAATTTCTCTCTCGTTCGTCTTCCTTTAAATTCTGCATGCATTTGAGCAAAAATTAATCTCGTTTCCAAGTTGATCGATGAACCTTGACTTGACATCATTTTGGATGCATCGCATCCAATCTGTCAATTTTAGACGGATACTGCATCAGTTCTTCACGAGGCCATCGAATACATCAGGTTCCTGCACGATCAAGTAGCTGTAAGTATGCGAATTCTATACTTCACCATGATCAAATTAAATAGATGGAAAAGTTCATGGCCAAAATGCATGATCGCCAAGCTGCAATATATATAATTTGTGCGATTCGATCGAGCTCATGAACCTGACCTCTGCACAGTCCCTGAGCTCTCCCTACCTGAGGTGTGGACGGCCTGTGCAGCAGCTACAGCAACAACAGGTATGTAGTGTACAAGTGCAAGTTCCTACGTTTACCCGCCAATTTGATCTGCAAAATATGCCATTATTATCCAGTTATTTTCCTCCCAATGATGAGATTAACAAAGTTCAATTTCTTGTGCGGAGGACGGCGGCGAGGCGAAGGAGGACCTGCGAAGTCGAGGGCTGTGCCTTGTCCCGGTGGCGAGCACTACTTACGCAGTGGCTACTAGCGAAACGGCGCCGGAGTTCTGGCCCCCTACCTTTGGGGGCACATTACAGTAGAGAGTATAGGGACAGAGAGAATGCAGTAGCATGAACATGAAGATCTAGGTGTAGATAGGTAAGTATATATTTGTGTGTAAGGTGGTATTCTCAGATAAGTAAAAAAAAAGTGCTGAAGCAAAAGCAAATGCAAAATCTGTGACCGATCGATCGCATTGTTGTAAGGGTGTTTAGTTGGATTGAATTGCAGAAAAGCAATGGAAAGAGGGGAAGAAAGCCGTCAGAAAAACGTATGATAGACCACATGCACTTGCATTGGGCAGGTTCAAAAGAGAATAGTACTGGTATTACAGAGTAAGCAACTTTCCAGAGAATAACGCTATTGGCACTTTGGTACTAGTGTTTTGTATTAACCGATTGTGGATGGATCAGGAGGAGATCTGGAGACGATGGTGGAAACTTTCTAGAAATTGGAAGCAAAAGGAGCGCTCATCAGCTTTGTAAGATAGCGAGCCTATTGGTCTTGTTGTTTAAGAAAAAGTTATTACAAATTATTAGACAAGTACATCTTATTGATTATTGAAAAGTGTTTCCTGCTAGTACCTAGATATTAATTTAAAACTAAAAAGTCCTTTACTAACCTTGCACTCAACCTAGCCTGAAGTTATTGTCTCCCATTCCAAACATTGATGCAACTTTTTCCCATGATGTTTATAATTTAGCGTGTTTTAATTATAAGAATTTTTGTCTCCTACTCCAAGGTTCTTTTTTTATCCGCAATAGATTGTGAAAGATAACATAAGCATGCATGATAAAATGATCTAATTTAGGCTAAAAGACACTTAGAGATTAATAGACTGAACCAAACTAATTTTTAGATTAAGGAATAAGCAATATTCCGGCCTCCATCATCCACAAGTGAATTATGCATTGTTCTAACTTAGATTGATCGGATGCAGTATCTCAGGGCATAAACATATATGAACACTATCTGTTTTAGACTCATATAAGCATAAACATGCTAAATGGATCTATCTTAGAATAAATTGCCAACTTAAGACTAATACATGATTTCTAATTAAATAGATCTAAAAGAGGCATTGTGTATAATATGCTATAGCCTAGCTAGGCTCATGTTAGAAAGCAAGCTTTGATTCCAAATGATAAATAGAACTTATGCATAAACATGTGATTACACATTAACAAAGTCATGATCTTAGCCTATGTACAATGAGTAACCTAACTTAGTGTGAAATTTAGATCTTAGATACTAATCGAAGCAGGGCAGATCCAAGATAGGGTCAGGGGGGCTAAATAGTGAAGATCTAAGGCTAGAGTTAAAGATTAATGCATGGTGATTTGAGACTAAGCAACAATTATTTAGTGGAGAAATGAGGCTCATGAGGGGGGCTGCAGTACCCTTGGATCCGCCGTATTGGTTTGATGTGGTGTGTTTACAGTACAAAAATTGTAGAGGAGCCTAGTGTCACCTCCCTATTTATTTGCGACCCATGTCTCGGGGGTGAACCCTAGTGGCGGCTTAGAGTTCTTGTCCGTCAGGACAAAAAGACTATCTAATATTTTAGGCTATTTTGTGGGCCTAACATAATATGACAAAACAATATGTTGGCTTGAGATTATATTCCAACATTCTTCTACTCTATCGAACAACTAATAAAGTAGTAGTATTTATGTTTATTATAAGCTTATATCCACAATCAGCACAAGAATAATACCAGAAAAATATGTTGTGTTGGTTGAATTGTTCACTGCAATACCTTCTAAAACATTTATTTCTTATTAGAAGTCGATTATTTGTGATGAGGGCATGGCACTTAGGGATATGGCCATTAAATATAAGGTGAACTCATTTCTATATTTATATAATGATATCAATAATAATTTATTGCTACTAGCTAATGTCGGTACTTTCATCAATATGGTTAGAAACAAAAGTTATAATGTGCACTTTGAAAATACACTTTCTATGACCTTTACATCTTATGGGGCATGGATACACCATTACGTGGGAGTGCTCAAGACCCAATAGGCGTTGCTTGAAGATAAGTTGCTTTATCGAAGTGCATCTGCTCAAGGTTGATGAAGTGTTATTTCCACTTGGCGTCGTACTCGGTGAAGCGCTTGTTCAATTCCTTGATGGCGAGTTTGGCCATCAGATTCATGGTTCTGTGGCTTCGCTAGAATCACGTGTAGTGGGCATGGGGATGGGGAAGACCCAGGATTCTATGGCAGAAAGAAAGTAGGAACTAGTGAATCTGGTTGCAATTTCTGTGCCTATCTCTCTAGCTCTCTCGAGGATACTGTGATGTTTTGAGCCTATTACACCTATATTGGGCGGATAGTCTCCACTCTCGAGGGCCAGGCTACTACCACCCAGTCTTTTAAATAGTAAACTAAGGGGCTGTTTAGATTCCAGCCAAATCATGCCACCCTGCGTCTATGGTGGGCACAACCTGTGGCGGTTGAATTAGACGCCACATTTGCCACAACCACAACGCATTTATTACACGCTAGAAGACAAGCGGCAGAAACAAACAACAAAGGACAACGTACCGTGACTGCCTCAATGTATACACCATCCAAACAACAGCCAACGTACTGTGGCGGCCACGAGCATGGCGCGGCTAGTGATGGCGCCAAACCAAACAGCCCCTAAACCATTTAGGGGCATCCCTTCTCAAACAACTAATAGCCAGCTAATCTAGGCTATGACGGCTAAATTATACATAGGAGCAAATAGCTTGATCCTCTACAAACAGCCATATATATACCAAAATAGTGGTAGATACAGCTGGTGATTAATAAAACCTTGCTGCTACCCCCTTGATCAACTCCCATCTCTTCCTCCTCATTTCTTAAAAACTCTCCCATCTCTTCCTCTTTTTTTTTATCAGTGTTTTTCTCAAGTTGCTGGTGGCCCCTTTGCATGTGAGCATGCAATCCTTCCGGTGTCCTTTTTGCGGCACGGCCCAAGTAAGCAGGCTGACACGCCATACATGAACACTTGGACCGAGCCAGCGGTGGACTTCCAAAAGGCCTACTAAGGCCTTGTTTAGTTCCAAAAAATTTTGCAAAATTTTTGAGATTCACCGTCACATCGAATCTTTAGACGCATGCATGAAGTATTAAATATAGATAAAAATAAAAACTAATTGCACAGTTTGGTCAAAATTGACGAGACGAATCTTTTGAGCCTAGTTAGTCCATGATTGGACAATTTTTGTCAAATACAAACAAAAGTGCTACAGTGTCGATTTTGCAAAAAATTTTGGAACTAAACAAGGCCTAAGTGGGCCTAAGTGATGAATACATTTTTTCCATTCAGTAGCAAGCGAGACTTCCACTCAAAAAAAAAAAAAGTAGCAAGCGAAACTGCAAGAGGAACACAGTACATGGGCAAATGCACAATCCGAGTACCAAATTTCACACAAGCAATACAACCGACACCACTACGACAACGTCGAATGTATGATATCACTCGTCGTCGTGTATGTGTAATTATGTATGTATAGGTGTATACGTGCGAGTATGGCAAGGCCATGGCGGATCAGGCGGAGCCGCCCTTGAGCTTCTTGGCGATGCCGGCGAAGTACTTGCCCTGGTGAAAGGCGTGCTCCAGCTCCAACTCCGTCGGCCACCGCGACCCGTCCCCGGCGAACGTGCCCGCGCCGTACGCACTGCCGCCGTGCACGCTCTCCATGTCAAATATTTTGGCGCCGAACGTGTACCCCACCGGCACGAACACCATCCCGTGGTGCGTCAGCTGCGTCACCGCCGTCAGCCTGCAGACAAAGGGAAAAACATTACCCACTGCTGCTGCGATCGATCAGTTGGTGCAAGCAATGGAGGTGCGCCATGTATGAGAAGGAGAGAGGTCAGGTGGGGTCAACGACGACGACTTACGGTGTGGTCTCCTGGCCGCCGCCCTGGGTGCCAGTGCTGAAGAAGAGGCCAGCGGGCTTGCCGGCCAGGCTCTGCTCCCGCCACAGCCCGCCGGTGGCGTCAAAGAAGGCCTTCATCTGTGACGCCATCATGCCGAACCGTGTGGGAAACCCGAAGAGGATGCCATCGGCCTCAGCGAGCTCCTGCGGCGTGATGATCGGTACGTCGGTCTTGGGTGGCGCACCCATCTTGCCGAGGACCTCCTCGGATAGAATTTCTGGGACCTTTGCATGTGAAATGAATGAAATTTGGTGGCGTTAAGTGATCATTTCAGATTCATATAACACATTGGTTCTAGTTCCTGCCAAGCATCGATCAACCCCGAAAATTGCAACGTTGCTGACACTGACCTGCCATATTTTGACCTCCACGCCTTCAACTGACGCAGCACCTTTCTTGATCTCCTCAGCTAGCTTGGCAACATGCCCGTAGGTGGAGTAAAACCTATTGAGAAAATGGGAGTGTTTTACTGATGCCCAATAACTAAAACGATCTAGTACTGGTCAGTATCTGACTTTCAGTAAATACACAATTCACATTCATCAGGAAACATTATGAATGAATAGACTAAAGTAGGGAACCAGTGGAGGCTAAAATATTGCCAACAGATTATAAGTGTTAATTAGGTATCTAATTTTGGTGTAAAGATGTACTAGAAATAAACTAGTTTCCCCATCTTTTAATCAAAGGTTTCTAGATGCTCTTACTTTTTGGGTAGTTGGACAATCTCATTCAGGCAGCAAAACTAAGACATGGGCGGATTATTATTACTTATACCAAACGACATTAGAGTGGTTGTTTATCCTTTTAACCTGTCACATAGATGTGACTTCAACTAAAGAGATGTGATACAGATTGAAAGCTACACCACGGCTTGCCAATAACAATATGATGGTTGCACCAAGTACAGTATTAAACAATGAAACAGACAACTATATGAATATTTCGCTGCTCAGAAGCAACATCCTGTGAGTTGTTACTCAAAATTGAAATTATGTATGTTCCATGGTGAATTGTAATCAAGAAATGGACTACAAGCCATGTTATTTGGAAATTTTTTTTTTACAAAACAAATACGCAAGAGATGAAGAATTGTGCATCAAGAATGATGATGTGAAAGTGGGAAGCAACAACAGGTAGAAAACATGCATGCGCATCAGCAGACAGAGTGGGACTGTACTGTTGTAGTGGAAAATCCATATCAACAGAAAAGGGCATCCGTGGATTTCATAATTGCCCACAAGAGAAAAAGTAATGTATCATTGAGGTGACACATTCTAGAAGTTTGCATGTACAGCCAGAGACTAAATCACAAAAAAATAAAAGGAAAAGGGTACACATATAATGACTGTATGCATTTTGATCTTTTCAACAAACGAAAAATTGAACATGCTATAGTTTTTCACTGTGTAAACAGAAAGTAGCTTAAAATAGGAGTAGGTTTCACATTTATGCTTGGATTTTCCATCAAATACAACCGATAGAAACTAAGTATGATAAAGATCCGTAAATACATTTGAGCTGTTAAGAAAGTGGCAGATTAACCTTGAGTTCAGTTATTTGGACAAGTGGTTCAGTGGTTCACTTTGCCTAATACACATGACAATTCCATATTTTAAATGTTGAGTTATTTTTTTATAAAAAGGTGTCCAGTTGTACTACTAGCAGAGCAGGAGAGAAACAAAAATCTCATTGCTAAATAAAATGTCCTCTTGCTCTCAGCAGCAGGTGGGAACAGGGAGTTGGTGAAGATGTCATACATGACTAAATGAAATGTTTCTCAAAGCAGCCGTCCTTGATAGCAGTAACCTAATCAATCGGCGTGAGTCCCACCTATTGGGCTATTACTGATGATATGAGCCATCCCACTAATATCTTCCTTTCTTTAAAGGGGTAGTGCAATATGACTACAAATCATTGCAAGAACACTCGCGACTCCGCCACTGTCATCGGGCCGCAAATCTACTAGTGTTTCCACGGTACAAGGAAAAGATTTAGAGTAAAAGTAGGAGGCCATGACGCCTGACGAGTGTTGGTTCACGATACGTTCGTTTCCACCGTTTGGGGGCATGTCCCCACATCAAGGCATAACACAGAGAGGCCAAGGCCTAACCAACCCCCGCGAACGTGATCCAGACATTGACAGCCAAAAACAGAACCCAAATAATTGAGTATTAGCCTAAAGCCCTAAACCCTCCCCAACTGCCTAGTTTCATTGATCCTGGACACAGTCCCGATGATGGAGACTGAAACCTTCTAGAAGTATTTTTTTTCTGGGGAGCGGGTTTAACCCAGCCTGTATTTCATTAACCCTTTCATTAAGCAGACAGGAGTTTTTTTTAGTAGGCATTACAACGTGCAATTGATCCTTGCTAGTGAGGCACAAGCAAGGGAGGAAGCCACGCACTGAAACTGATCCAACAAACTATACGTTTACTGAATTTTGCGACCTCAGTGCGTGCCACACCGACAGGCTAGAGAAGCCGGCAAGCACCCATTCATCTATCAAACCTTCCAGAAGTATCACTGGACGTAGCAGAGCAATTGTGACAACAGAATATAGGAACATAGGTGGCATGTAATTTCTGAATACGGGAGTATACTCCGATCGATTCGATTCGAAACAACTAAAGTCCATCGCTCATACGGTTTGCTCTGAACTTCTGAAGGCATCGCCGGCGGCTTTGTTTAGGATTCGTAACGGGGGAAAAAGAAACATACAAGTAGCTAGGGCATGCAATGGGGGCGGCGATTCAGCAAGCGGGAGAGAGGGCGGGGCGGATACTTACACGACGTAGATCTTGACCGCCATTGGAGCAGGGCCGGAGCTACTCGGATCTGAGATCTGGGGCCTGGAGGCAGCAGGGGAAGGAGGAGGAGGAGGACGCTGCCCGCTGGGAGGAGTTCTCTTTTGTTTATTGTGTTCGATGAATGCAGTGCGCAGGTGGTGCAGGGGAAGTGGGGAGGGAGAGAGTATTTATAGGACCACACCACCCTGGGCTGGGCTGCTCGCGTCCGTTTTGACCCGCAGGCGAGGTGGTGCCAAGTGTGATCCAGCGTGGCGGGCTCCACGTCAGCCCAGATGGACGTCACGGTTGCATCATCAGAACGCAGAAATTTCACCTGAAGTCAATCGAGATAATAAATGAAGGGAGCAGAAATTGAGGGCCAAGAATCAAGCTTGGACCTAGCTAGCGTGTACGTAAACGCTATCAGCAGCAGTTAATACTGTCGCGTACATTAGCTAAGCTTGACAGCCTGTTGAGAGACCAACCGCGGCGTCCAATATGGCTATAATGAAGAAGGCCCGGTTTAATATATCGGATCACGTCAGGATGCCTCCATGACAGTATTAGTATCTCACAGTCACCACCAACAACCATGACCGTGACTGGCAAAGGCTCTGGAAGCTGCATGTTATGGTTGGCTGGTGGCAGGTAAATAAAGGATGCAGCCTATTCGTTTGAGTTTATCAACCTAATATGTCATTCATCTCACAAGAAATCAACTTACAATATTTTCTATCATGGCTTATCAGCCAAACGTCATGTTTTTTTTACATCATTCTTCACCATTAATAATCCTACTAGTACGCAAAGGACTGCAGGGTGCAGGACCTGAAATTTTCAACCATGCAATTGGTTACTCACCGTCTCACCTTTTTTCAAGATGAATATTAGTTATTTCACACGCCAAACTCGTCGATCGCCTCTTGTAGTTGTCAAGCCAGACCATCTTTGCCTTTCGATCAACAGCAGAAGCAGGTTTTAAGGCGCTCTCGCTGTTTCCCTTTGCCTTCGCCTTTGCCCCTTCCCCGAAAATAGGAATATCAGGAGCACCGATGGCCGTCCCTGCATTTGTTGTTGGATCGATGAGTTGCGTTGCGTCGCGTCGTCTCGTGCCGGCGTGCAGGGCGAGCATTCATTCACACCATCCATGCGTCTCGTCTCTCACGTATCTTCGTTGTAAAGCAGCAGCCTCCCTGCCTGCCTCAATGATGGCCACCGGAGGCAAAGAAGAAGCAGCCGTGCCGCCGCTGGATTGGCGCGACGCGACGCCTGCTGCGGCACCTGCTCGACTGGTTGCCCGGGTCCCTTGGCGCCCAAAAAAGATCGGGGATCGGGGCCACGCAAGTCGCAACGCGAGGTGAGTTGACGCGTGCATGGATGTGATGACCTTCGTCTTCCCCTAGTGGCTTCACCCTCAAGCCATGTCTCTGCATTCATCATTTGCCACGGTTTCTGCTCCTCTTTCGGCCGCCGGCCTACAGATCCCAGCCATGCATGGTCTGCTTGTGCTTAGAGCAAGTATTATAGCAAGCTGTAAGGCAGCTAAATACTGAGGTGGAGGAGAGAGAAGAGGAGAGAGAGAGTAAAAGCGGACTATAAACTTACATCCGGTTTAGACAAAAAACTAAAAAAATCTGTGAGATAGATAAGTGGGCTATGTATTAATAGTCATGAAGTAACCATTATATAAATAAGCTGTAAGAAAACTATAAAAAAATCTTACAGCCAGCTGACTGTATTATAATACGATGCACGGTAGATCTCTAGCTCGAGGAAATGATGTGGTGGATCTTCTAGCGCATCGCAGGCTAGCTAAGAGTTCCTACTCCTCTTTGGTTTCCGAGGGGAATGGCCCAACTCTTGGAAGAGTAAGAAAAGTTGTATGGCCCAGCCATGGAAGAGCTAAGAGGCCTAATGCTAGCTAGCAAAACTCTACCAGCCCATCGCAGCCCAGCTTACACTTTCTAGGCCCGACGGATTTGTTCGTATGGGCCTGATCGGAAGCCTCGCACGGCCCACCAGATATACCACATCGCTGCAAACAAAAGTACAGTGGCAACGACGGACGGACGGAACGGACCTGACCAACACACGAGACACGACGAGACAATCATACGGATGCTGTCATCTTGTCCGCCACCTGCGACTGCGAGCTCGTTGCCAGCTCCGCTAGTTCACTCGCCGCGATGGCGCCCAACCACCAGCTCCGCCTCGCCACGGCTCTTCCTCTGCTGCTGGTTCTGCTTCTCCCCGCGGCTTCCCGCGCCAGGGACACCATCGCGCCGGGCCAGCCGCTCCGGGGGAACGACACGCTCGTCTCCTCCGGCGCCGGCAGCTTCGTGCTCGGCTTCTTCTCCCCGCTGGGCTCCAACAACACCTATGTCGGGATCTGGTACGCCAAGGTGCCCATCCGCACCGTCGTCTGGGTGGCCAACCGCGCCGCCCCCGTCCGCGGCGCCGCCACGGACAACGCCGGCGCCACGCTCTCCGTATCCAGCCAAGAATGCGCGCTCGCCGTCGCGGACGCCAACGCCACGGTGGTGTGGTCGTCGGCGTCGTCCCCGCGGCCCGCCGGATCCTCTGCGGCGTCGGGCGGCGGCTGCACGGCGCGGATCCGCGACGACGGCAACCTGGTGGTGACGGACCAGCGCGGGCGCGTGGTGTGGCAGGGGTTCGACCATCCCACCGACACGCTGCTCCCCGGGATGCGGCTCGGGGTGGACTTCGCGGCCGGGACGAACATGACGCTGACGGCGTGGGCGAGCCCGTCCGACCCGTCGCCGAGCCCCGTGGTGGCGGCGATGGACACGTCGGGGGACCCGGAGGTGTTCATCTGGAACGGCGGGACCAAGGTGTGGCGGTCGGGGCCATGGGACGGCGTGCAGTTCACGGGCGTCCCGGACACCATCACTTACAAGGGCATGGGCTTCAGCTTCCGCTTCGTCAACGACGGGCGCGAGGCCACCTACAGCTTCCAGGTCCGCGACGCCGGCATCGTCTCCCGGCTGGCGCTCAACAGCACGGCGGGGGGCATCATCGGCGGCGGTGGGCTGCTGCAGCGGTGGACGTGGCTGGAGTCCGCCGCCGCGTGGGGGCTCTACTGGTACGCGCCCAAGGACCAGTGCGACGCCGTGTCCCCGTGCGGACCCAACGGGGTGTGCGACACCAACAAGGTGCCCGCCTGCTCCTGCCTCCCCGGGTTCACGCCGCGGTCGCCGGCGTCGTGGGCGATGCGGGACGGCCGCGACGGCTGCGTCCGCGCCACGCCGCTCGACTGCGGCGGCAACGCCAACCGCAGCAGCAGCACCGACGGGTTCGCGCCGCTGCCGCACGCCAAGGTGCCCGACACGACGCGGGCGGTGGTGGACTACGGCTCCAGCCTGGACCAGTGCCGGCAGCGGTGCCTCAGGAACTGCTCCTGCACGGCGTACGCCAGCGCCAACCTCACCGGCGCGGCGGGCCACCGCGGCTGCGTCATGTGGACCGGCGGACTCGAGGACCTCCGCGTGTACCCGTCCTTCGGCCAGGATCTCTACTTCCGGCTCGCCGCCGCTGACCTCGGTACGTCTCGTCTACACACGTATGCATTGCATTGCATTGCATGCACGGTCTAGTATATTTCTACGTACAGTAATTTATTCTGTCCTGACGTTTCCGTACAAAGATGCACACGCTGGTTGGTGAGAACTTGTACACGTACGACCTTCATCCGTTCTGTCGTGCAATGATGCATTTTGGTTGGTGGTGAGTGGAAAACGTGGCACCAGCCTTCCTTGAGTTTACCACGATTTACCCTTTTTTACAGTACAAGTATATGTGGCGAAAAGCGCTAGTGTTATACCAACTAGCACCTGAGAAAACACTAGAGCTCGTTAGTATCTGTTCCGGGCCCATTCTTTAGTTAGTTCCTTGATTACTTTCAGTATCTGTAGTTCGTCCCCATCAGATCAAACAGTGACGAAGGAACATCAACATACTGTTCGCACGTCCCCTTCCAACAGTACCTGCTACGGCTAGGTACTAATTGGGAATTGGAAAGCATAATCCTGTGCCATCGACACCTAATGCAGATGACAATAGTGACTTGCCATTGGTAGGTCGTACAGCCATACGTTTGGCAAAAGTCTTCAGTTTGCGCACGACTGCACGAGACAATTCTGGAACAGAATCTCCAATCTCCAGTGACCTCGTTGTCGTTGCACACGTATCCGCAAAGTCCATCGTTGATGTATCAGGTAGAATGAGCACGAGCTATGCACAAAATCGACGTACACTGGGAGTGAGCTGGATGCAAGCTGAACTTTGCTATCTGAATGTGGTCAGATTCCAATTCCCAACAAAAATAATGTTAATTAAGGCAGGTCTCCAACACATTGGAGCTAGTGTACTCCTCCGAGTCGTGCACATCCGTGATCCATCCCCACCAACGTCACCTGATGTTCCAATCCAACAAACGCATGCAGGGTTAGGAATTAGGATAGACACATGACTAGTGGCTTTAGTGCTTTTACAGTGATGAAATAGATTCCGTTCCAATCAATTCTGGCCCCTCTTGAGAAGACTTCATGTTGGTGCGTGTCATAATCACGCACACACACAGTTCATAATCCACACTGCTGAACGTGCCAACACAGTAGTAGTGCTAGCTGCTACTGCATGACCATTCCAGCACATCCCTCGGCCCTTTCTGCCCGGAAGATATCAGCACGATATTTCCGTGTTGCAGCAGCGCAAGGCACGATCATGCCAACCATCTAACACGCGCGGCCATATCGGCATATCGCGTGGTGCACGAGGGCAAAGTTGGCCAGGGCCAAGAGCGATGGTGACCACTTGGTAAGGTTTCTAAGGGACCATGACACACAATAATGCCATAGCCAACGTATTTGTTAGACCAATGAGTCAGCAATGTCTAAATCAGTGCATGAGGTTGCTGTGTTAACCGCCAAACATGAGGAACGATAGAAATGTTTCGGGTCTCTTTCTTGTTTCTTCTCATTATGAGTCAATTAAACAAGGAAACACCCCAAGCTAAGAAAGGCAGAAAAGAGGAAACACCCTTCCTGCCATGGGGATAGGGACTAAAGTTTTTTTAGCTATATATTGTGAATGATATTCAAATTCAACTAGAGGAGAAACAAAAAACACTAGCCAAATTTTGCAATGCATGCTGCATGACTGAAAGAAAAATGCATTGGATTTATAAAGGATAAACCTGAAATCTTTGCTTCTCTGTTTGCTGCAAGCCTGCAGCTAAAAAAACTTGAGAAATTGCATTGTTGCTACTTTAGAAGTTATGCTTCCTGAAATAAACAAGAAAGTTGTTGCAATTAAGTACAGTACTGGTAACATCATGTATGTCCCCGTTTTCAACAGAAATTAAATCATCAAAGAACTTAGCTGAGCATGCATGGACACACCAGGAATAGATGTCGTATTCACACTTCACAGGCCAATAATTGCCCTGGAAGCTCACACAACACAAGTATGACTGTATGAGGTATGAAACCACCTTGAGTGGAAGACCTTTTTTCAATATCAAGCAATAAGTGGGCCAAAGTCCAGGAAACATCACATGCTGATGCTGACTCTCAAACATACTACTTAACTTTTTTTAGGAAATGAAAAAATCATAGCACTTAATTAACTGCACATGCTTTCCAGCAATATCATTATATCACAAGCCTAAGGGCTATATATAATAAGAAAACAAAATATCAGTGTCTTTTCCAGCAAATATATTGCCAGAATAAAAAGGGAGGAACTTTTTTGTTTGGTACTTAAGCTCATCTTTAACTATGAGCCTGTTTGGTACAGCTCCGCGCAGCTCCAGATCTCAAAAAACAGCTCCTCTCCATATTTTTTTAGCCAAACGGTCTAAGTTCTAGCAACTCCACCGCAGATCTGCTCCATGAAAAAGTGGATCTACCCCAACTCCCACCACTGCCACTGGTAAGTGGAAATTGACCGGTTCATTCCATTTTCTGTTTCATTCCGTAGCGCCCCCGAGGCTGGTCGCCACGCTGCCCTCTCCGCCCGCCGCGCCGTGCCCTCCCCAACCCGCGACTGCAGCTCCATGCGCGCACTGGCGGGGTAGGGAGCGGCGGACGGCGGCGCTCCACCCTAGCCCTGCCCGTGCAGGTCCGCCCCCGCGTGGACGGCGGCGCTCGGCTCCAGCGCGGACCACGCAGGTGTTGATGGGAGGAAGGGGATGAAACATAAGGCAGAGACTGACGTGTGAGCCCTAGATGAAAGTGAGACAAATGAGAGGAATAATGGAGCTGAAGCTCTACCAAACGTTTTACCGGAGTCTAGCTCTGTGGTAGAACTGCTATGTGGTGGAGCAGCAGCTCTAGAGCTGGTTTGACAGAGCTGGAGCTCTACTAAACAGGCCCTATATAGGCACTCCAGGACCCGTTTATAGAACAAGTGCTGCTATGTGCATCAACACATCTATCTGGACTTTTCTTTTCCAAAAAAGAACTAGGGTGATTAATGCTGCATGTAAATGGGTCTTATACAAGATCTATAACACTAAATGACAGAATATTAAGACCCATTAACTAGTCATGGCGAAATCTATGCAACTGTTTTAGTATGAAGGTGAATTTTTCAAGACAAGTGACTTGAGTGTTCAAGTCTTTTCCATTTTTCTTACACCAATAAAGAAGAACAGATAAAGAGGGATAAAGGAGCTGGGAGCAAGGGCTCTCTCTACTTGTGGATAAAAGCCATTTATGATATAACACGCATTACATCTATATCCACTAAAAAATTGAACTAATTCTGTGTGTTTCTTATTTAACATATGTGCATTAGATTGGGGAAAATGTTGTAATGTAATCAGTTTTAATAAGAACACACAGCAATTAGATTTATTCAATGGAACTCAAGAGAAGGAAATGAATCCCCTGGAAGGCTGCAACACAAAAAAATATCGAAGTTAAGTAGGATTAGAACCATATGCTCCAAATGAAAGAACACCAAGCAATAATAGCTACTCAACATACCTGGACAATTTGTTGCTGTCACAAAGAGTGTTGTTTCATTTACAACTAGCAGGTCAGGAATGGTCCATGTGAACTTAGATCAAAACTGTAGCAGAAAGTAGTACTCAAATCCAAAGTGAGCACTAGGTTCTGTCGTGTGGCAGGGCAGTGCTTTTTCTGGGGTCAAGATGGTACAGCAGTCCTCTTTGCTTTCTAACACCATCACACGATTTAAAGGCTCCGCACAGGTATTCCCCTGCCTCCTTCCAGCTGAATTGTTGGTACTGTGTACTTATTATTCTTAAACTACACATCAGCCCCCCCACCCCCCCGGCGTGTTGCATGAACATCGCAGCATCTGTTTCCATGTCTAACTTCTGCACTGTTGGTGCCATTATATTCGTAGATGGGTCCGTCTCTCAATTGCTAAAATTCACTGGTGTGCACCACATGGAACTGGACCCATTCCATAAGGCCAGCTCATCATCATGCAGATACTTTGGATGAGAATCACATAGTTGGACCAAGTGTGCCAACAGTGATAACACCCCGTATTCTCTTTCAAATGCAATATCATGAAGAACCCTTTTTGCCTATGAACATAGATTGTGAATCATATGCGAGGCATCCCATGTTCACGGTCCCGAGTAGGTGTACCCTCTGTGTTGCATGCTGTGTTCAGATTTCAACATACCTGGACCACAGATTTAAGATTTTGATAATTGGACAATATATGACAACCAACTGTAGTTGATCTTGATCCCATGGTATTCAATTATCAACAAGCAAAGGCTGCTTAAATTATTTGATGCAACAATGTGTTCCATCCATTGTTAAGATTTAAGAATGCTCTGCAGCAACCAGCGAGTGAGCACTTCAAATATTACGCACGATATATTAGATCTGGTCCATAAATTCTGTATCACGCAATACAAAAGATCTACTGGCCATAGACCTGGAATAATATTTCTAGATTCACTTGCCTCACTCTCAGTGTAGATATTCTAAACTGAAAAAATTATCATGAAGCTTTCATTCTTAGCAGTAGCAATATGCAATTCTACTCTGTTGGCAAATACTCTTTCACTCAGTAGCCCTATCAATGTTTACATATTTATCAGAAAATGTAATAGTCACAATCCATAATTAGCTTCAATGTAATTTCTAAGCAATATAGAAAATTGTAGGTATCGATAAACCTATGATTAAAATTATTATTTATGATTTGCTGTGCAGCTTCAATAGGCAAGTCAAAGAAAAAGGTCAGTATGGCGATTTCAGTTGTTGTGAGCATAACAGCTGCCCTGGCAGTTCTTCTAGCAATCACAGGGCTTTTGATTTGGAGAGCAAAGAAAACAAAAGCAAGAAAACCAGGTGACATACTATCACTACAGACTGTTGACATCCCCGAAAGGGATGACAAAACCTACATCAATGTAAACTTGTTGCTTGATGTAATTTTGACTCTGGTATTTTCATAGGATCAACCATATGGACAGCTAGTTCACGCAATAAGGATGGGAGTGAAGGTAAGGATCATGGGGATGACCTGGAGCTACCAGTATATGATTTTGAGACAATAGCAGCAGCCACGGAGGGTTTCTCAACTGAGAATAAGCTTGGTGAAGGCGGCTTTGGACCTGTATATAAGGTAAAGATCTTAACCTAAATAATAGTGTGTAGTGTACTTACATCTTAAACATTTAAAAACATTTTGAAATGGCACCAGGATGGCTCAGCTGCTGACAAATTTAACACCGGCATTTCAGCACGCACAATATTTTCAAGCATTTCCAAATAGATTGTTCTTTCGTGTAATGACGTATAAAAGACATCACTGCTAGTCCATAAAATAGGATGTGGCATTATTCTTTCCAAAAACAATTGTGGACTGAGTCTCACTACATGCCTAATTGGAAATGCATGACCACATAACTACAGGGTAAGCTTGAGGATGGACAAGAAATAGCTGTTAAAACACTTTCAAGAACATCAACACAGGGTCTTGAGGAATTCAAGAATGAGGTTTTGTTGATAGCTAAACTCCAGCATCGGAATCTTGTTCGACTAATTGGATGCAGCATTTCTGGACCAGAAAAGATACTTATATATGAATACATGGAAAACAAGAGCTTGGACTTCTTTATGTTTGGTATGCCCATAACCTTTCTGAGCGAAAAAAACCAAAACCTATCAACAAATAAATAACAAACTATCTTTGTTACCAGACACAACCAAGAGCAAGCTACTTGACTGGCAAACACGATACCGTATAATTGAGGGAATTGCTCGAGGTTTACTGTATCTTCACCAGGACTCGAGATATAGAATCATCCACAGAGATCTCAAGACAAGCAACATTCTTTTGGATAAGGATATGACTCCTAAAATTTCAGACTTCGGCATGGCTAGAATGTTTGGCAGTGATGACACAGAGATCAATACTCTCAGAGTAGTTGGCACATAGTAAGTAACTACAACAGACATTTCAATCAACTAATATTGTCTGCGCAACTTAATGTCCTAATGATAATGGCATTTACATGGTTTACAGTGGTTATATGGCTCCTGAATACGCAATGGATGGGGTGTTCTCGGTGAAATCAGATGTATTTAGCTTTGGTGTTATAGTGCTGGAAATCATTGCTGGTAAAAGGAACCGAGGTGTCTACAGCTACTCCGGCCACCTCAACCTTCTAGCACATGTGAGCATCCATCCAACTCAACAATTGTTCACAAGTAAAGACCACTGGATTTAACTTGACATCAAATTTGTATCTGTTTCTGAATATTTACCAGGCCTGGAGCTTATTGAATGGTGGGAATGGCTTAGATTTAGTCGACGAAAATCTGAATGGCTCCTACAACTCAGATGAAGTGTTAAAATGCCTCAAAGTTGGGCTTCTATGCGTGCAAGAGAACCCAGATGACCGTCCCCTGATGTCCCAGGTGTTGATGATGTTTGCCAGCACTGACACTGCCTCGTTGCCAACTCCCAAGCAGCCAGGCTTCGCTGCAAGAAGAGCTGCGGCTGAAGATACATCGTGGAGCAAGCCTGACTGCAGCATCGTGGACAGCATGACCATCACGATGGTTGAAGGTCGGTAGAAAGGTATGTCCTATATATCAGAGCACAACATGATACTGTAGAGTACTAGAGTGGAATCTCTGCTTTGTTATCTTGTTTGACAGATAACAAAAAAAATTAGAGTTTTGTGGGTTGTGATTGTTTATTTCTAGGAACGAATGTAATGTGCAAAAGATGTACAATTCATCCTAATATTGAAAAGAATATACAGATTGTATAGCAAAATGAAGGGCAACCTCAACTCACATTGCATTGCAGGCAGTGCGCCGGTGCCAAGAGACCAACAATCCGCTTATCCCCGTATCACCACTGATCTACATGAGAGGTTTTCGAAACTGCAAAACGACACTGACATTCGAGCGAATCCTCAGAACGGCATGATGATCTAAAACGTACGTCGGATGAGACACGCACCTCCGCTGCTCGCCTCCTCGCCTCGCGCCTCCGCACCCTGCTGCCCCGCAGCCGCAGGCACATGCCACATCCCTCTCCGATGTGCGCCCACATCATGCGTCCAATCACCAATCCCCCCAAACTCGCGCGCCCAAACCACTGGACAGTGGACACACCAATGGGCGACCACGGCGCCCAGCAACGGACCTCGCTCCTCGGCGCGCTGGACTGCTTGTCTGCTTGCCGCGGTGCGGCGGCGTGAGGCTGAGCAAGGTCGCCGGCGCAAAATCTGCAGAGGGCAGCCCAAAAGGCCGTTCAGATCGCCATGACTCGTTTCGGCTTTCCGTTTTCTTTTACGATAATTTCTGATTCCCTTTGGGCCGGAGACCCTGGGCTTCTCATAGACTCATCTAGCAGTCCGGGGACGCTGGGCTTTGGTCAAGGAATAGGATGGCCTGTTTCGGTAGAACAGCCTTTCCTTTTTCTTTTCTTTTTTTTAGCACTCACATCATCTCTTCCCTTGTACTCAGAATCTCAGATTGTTGTTATTCTAGATAAAATATTTAGAGCTTGTGAAAACATCTCTAGAAACCTAAAAAAAATATGTTTAGCTCTAGAAAAATGAGGAAAATGTTCAGAACCTAAAAGGAATTAAAAATATTCTACTCGGTATGTTGGATGCATAAACATGTTTAGAAAATGTTCAATGCATTCATGCTATGAATTCGTGATGGTTGTGTGTTAGGTTTTTCATCGTGAAAAGTTATCTAAAGATGCTTACATGTCAATTAGAATGTTTTAGGATTTTTTTTGTACTAGGTGAATTCCCCGTGCGTTGTTGCGGGATTTTTTTTAAAAATAAATTATTATATACATAGCGCTACTATACGGTATTTAGTCTATTATGTATGTACACATATGAATTTGACTTGCATGTATTTTATTGTATTAGATCTAGTAAAAAATTGCTAAGCTAATAAAACAATAACTAATATTTGGTTACATTATAGAGGAATTAATTGATGATGAAATAAATAATGTATGTACATGACTTGTATGTGAATATATTAAAGATTTAAAGTATTTCACATGATATAGATGACATGGTTATTTTTTATAATTAATATGGAATGACGTGGACTTAGTGGAGAATGATGTTGACATATTGCATGAAGAGATAAAATATTTAGTGGATCACTTAGTGGGGAATGATGTGGACACCTTGCATGAAGAGAGAATTCATCTAGTCGGGTTTAGCTTTATAAGAGTTATAGATTTGTTGGGATATCTTTTCCATTTTCATCGTGAGAAGTTTTCTAAACATGCTTACATATCGATTAGAATGTTTTAGTTTTTTTTGTATTTTTTGGATATTTTTCCATTTTTTGTAGAGGCAAATTTATTTTTTAAGCATATATAGATATTTTCTTGAGTTCTAAATATTTTATTGGATTTTTCATATCTCAATCTGCCTCTAGAACATTTAAATATAATAATAAAATTGGTACCAAAGTTCCATTAAAAATACAGCCTATCTATCCTATTACTCTACTTAAGTTGCTTGTATTGTTCATGTTGCTATTATTTTATTGTTCGTAGTTGCAACCATTTTAAATTGCTTTCATATTTAAATTGTCTTGTGTTATTTTAGGCTACAAGATCAGACAAAATTGCTTTCATATTTTCATTAATTAACATAAACTAGTTGATAAATTTTAGAGATTTAACACATTTTATTTTTTTTGAATTTAGAAAATAAAATTGTATAGACAAAACCAGCTTTGAAACCAATCAAAGGGTCAAATTTGGTTTTGATAGTTCGATGCTTAAACATATCTGATTTTAGAGATGGGTGAACAAAATCGGACTCGAGCAACAGTTCGATGGCCAAAGATAGATTCTTTTCTTAAGTAGTGAGTAGAAGAGTAGTTAAAAGTAATGTTCTTCAGAAGGTTATATATCGTTTGGCTGATAGTGCTGATTTATTGTAAGAGGAAAACACTACTGAATGACTGACAGATTTGACTAATAAACTCAAGCAAATAAGTTGATTAATGTGGTCGATGAAGCCTCAAGGAGTACTAGCTTGTTATTCTTGATTGGCACATCTCCCTCCTGTTCACGTAAGAATAAAGAAGGACTTGACCTTAGGGCCTTGTTTACTTCCACCTAAAAATTTTAAAAAAATTAAGATTTTCCATCACATCGAATCTTTAGACGCATCATGGAGTGTTAAGTATAGATGGAAATAAAAACTAATTGCATAGTTTAGTTGAAATTTATAAGACGAATCTTTTGAACCTAGTTAGTTCATGGTTGGACAATAATTATCTTAAACAAACAAAAGTGCTACAGTATCGCGAAAATTTTTCCTTCAGTAACTAAACAGTGAACCTTGTTGTGCCTATTTTTGGCCTTGTTTAGTTCGCAAAATTTTTTAAGATTTCCCGTCACATCGAATCTTTGGTCCCATGCATGGAGCATTAAATATAGATGAAAATAAAAACTAACTACACAGTTTACCTGTAATTTGTGAGATGAATCTTTTGAGCCTAGTTACTCCGTGATTGGACAATGTTTGTCAAATAAAAACGAAATGCTACAGTAGCCAAAAATAAAAAATTTTGCAAACTAAACAAGGCCTTTGTTGGGTGCCATTGTTGGAACCTGGAAGCAACGAACATATTTTATTCACAAGAATCCAGAGATAGCTGATCATCATCATGTCATACGCAATGAACAACTGGACAACTATATATACTTGCATATGCATGAGCCGCTGTTTTCCACGATCGAACAACACGAACTGCATTCAACGGAGACGCTACTCGATATCGTGGTGTGAGTCGAGAATGAGCAGCCAGAGAGGCCCTGCGCCGACTGACAACCTTCTTCAGACGGAGGAGGCAAAGGAGGGCGTGCGAGACCGCGCCTTGGCCGCGCGTCGAGCCCGCATGATGCTCATGGCCGCAAGCTCGGGCGACTGCCAGCAGCTGCGTCGGGGACAGATTCTGCCGCCTGCTCCCTCATGAACTCGTCATCGACGTCGTCGCTGAGCCGCCCGCGCTGGAACGAGCCGGCGTCACGTAGGAGGCGACGACGACGGGCTCCCCGCTGCACGTGGTGGCGGCTGCCGGGGACAGCCAACGCTACCGGGACAGCGCCACGGTGATCCACTGCAGGGCGAGGCACCTGCTGACCGCGCGCAACGGCAAGGGCGACACGCCGCTGCACTGCGCCGCCCGGGCCGGGAACACCGGCATGGTCGCCCACCTCATCTCGCTCGCCGGCGGGGGCGAGGACGAGGACGAGGTGAGGGCTCTCGTGGGTGCGCGGAACGTGCGCGGGGAGACGGCCCTGCACGAGGCCGTCCGTTTCGGCGACGCCAGGATGGTCGGAGCACTCATGGAAGCCGACAGGGGGCTCGCCGCTGTGGCGGCAAAGGATGGCACCTCGCCGATGTACTCATATATGTACCTCGCCTGCTCCTTGGGCTGCCCGGAAATTGCTCTTGAGCTGCACCGCCTAGGCGACAGACAGGGTATCCACTCCGGCCCGGATGGACAAAATGCCTTGCATGCTGCTGTTATGCAGAACCATAAAAGGTGAGCTATCCTTTTATCTTGAATAAAAAAAAAAGTACTTTGATGCTGCGATTTATGAATGTGTACACCGCACAAACACTTCATGTCAACTAAACAAAGTTTACTTGTTTGGAATTAATTGAACTTTGAGTATTATTTATCTATATAAGCACTCATTTAATTTTCATATGTTTCATACTTTTTCTCAAAGTAAAGTTTCATGTAGAAAATGGTATTTTCACGGGTATCTCCAACTGATTGAGTGATCAGAAGTTCTTTTTCATCCCCACAAAATGGAAAAATAAATCTTTCCAAAAAAAATGGAAATATAAGTTGTTCAAGGAGTTTATCAACTGTCAAACTTCATCTAATAACTTGCTACTGTTAGCCAGTCTCAATAGTGAGTTTTATTTTCCAGTTTTCAACGCATAAAACATTGACATGAAACAAGATTCTCTTACAGTGCAAAATTTCATTGCACAGTTTCATAGTTTATTTTACTATTTTTGCTCATCCATCTCTTCCCGCATGAAGCCCAACGGCTCCCATGAAACGCCCGAGCTCTTCGGCACAGGTTTCATCCTCGTTTTGTGGTGTTGGAAACGTCGCCCCACTCGTTCGTGGGGATGAAATGAATTTCTTCTCTCTCCTGCTCGTTTCATGCAGTTTGCTGATGTAGCACAATTTTAAATATGTATGAAACCTCCCATGAAATCTCATTGAGACTGACCTTATCATTACTATCGAACATGTCAGGTGCCAGCTCAAATAATTTAAAATTATTATTAATCGTTACACATATTTTATATAAGTTATTACTTTACATATATTTATACATTTTAAATAAAAGGGAACATATCTAGTGCAAACCACAACCTCCGTGAAAACCTGTGCAAACCATGGCAAAAAAGTTGTCTAAATTCATAAAAAAAAACACACATGTAGATGATTTGATAATACACAACATTGTAAAATATCTTGTCCAAACTCAACTTTGTTTGTGAGATATTGTGGGGGTATAAACCCCTATACCCTTACGGCTAGACTTCGGCCAGGAAGCTTGGCCCATCACGAGACGAGTTCAAGGCTTGATCCGACAACCTGGAGTTTCGCGTAAGGAAACAGGACGTGGAGATCAAGCAGGATTCTAGTCGGTTAGAATAGGAATTGATATCGAATTATCTATGGCAATTGTAACCGGCTAGGATTAGTTCTAGATCTGTAACCCTGCCCTCCAGACTATATAAGGAGGGGCAAGGGGACCCCCTGGGACAGATTATCTCTCAACACAATCCAATACAACCAGACGCAGGACGTAGGTATTACGCCAACTCGGCGGCCGAACCTGGATAAAAAGCTTGTCCGTGTCTTGCGTCACCATCGAGTTCGTAGTTTGCGCACCGTCTACCGATAAACTACTACCGTGGGTATACCCCAAGGTAGACTGCCGACTAGCTTTCGTCGACAGTGGCGCGCCAGGTAGGGGGTGTGCGTGCAACTTTTCCGGCGAACAAGATGGTCACGATCCCAGCTTCCGCGACCGTGCCCGAAGGCCTCACGTTTACCGTCGGCCAGATCACGTGGACGACGTGCAGCGGCGGCTTCCCGACCACGGTCCCGAAAGAGATCCAGATCCAATCTGAGATCACGCCGTCTCCGACCACACGCATGACGGCACCAAACTCCCGGCCGCCGTTCCCACTCTACAAGGGAAAGGAGATCGACTGCTCGGACCTCCTCCAAGCGCTCGATCGCGCCGACTCCAAGCTGCTCGAAGTCTCCCAACTAATAGATGGAGTTCTGCGCCGGCCCGACCAAGCCACTCAAGCGGATTTTTCGAAATCCCGCCGGCCAACTCGTGTCACCACACACGAACGGCTGGGAACATCCCTGACGATAACCTCAACCTCCTCAGGCCGATCCGTCGAGCTCAAAAAGGGAGACCATCCTTGCGGCCTGAATAACTCGGCCTCTGTCTACTCACAGCATGTTCAATCCGTTTTCAGCAAAGCGGGCTGGTCGCCGACAAGGAACAATCGTCACCATGTCAACATGGTGACAATCCGAGAGCTACGGAACGGCCAGGTTTCCAGCACCAACTCAAGCACCGGCTCCGTCCCCACCGAGGTTATAAACACCGAAGACGAGGGCTACGACCTGGATTTCCCTTCACACCCTCCGGGTTTCGACCGGTTCCCGATATTCCCCCCCCGGCGAGGGGATATTGTATTCAATGTCAGCGCTGACGAACCGGTCGTTGACGGAGAAACAGACGACCAGAGGCAACTCCGCGAACAGCGCAACGCTGATCGCGCCCGACGGCGTGCGGACGAGCAACAACAGACGCCACCGGGTAACCTCAACGACGCCTTTGACATGGTCGGGGACCAGCCGGTCTACAAAACGCCAAGCGCCAACGTGGCTGTTGCCATGGCCAACCTGGATCGGCTTCCTGACACACCAGAATGCCAGGGGGTCCGGGCCAGTATCCGAGCACACCTGATCGCCGCGATGGGACAGACAGCAACTCTGCTTAAGAGAGTCCAGGACGTCCCTTATACGGAAGCCGCCTCCGACCAGACTCATCGTAGCCGGGCCTCGCCCAGCAGGCGTCGCCGCAGCCGCTCCCCCGACAACCGTCGAGGGGACTCACGGCGCGACGATGGTGGTCGAGACGCCGATGGCCGCCGCTAGCAGAACCGCGTACGCGGCCAGGAAGAAGAAGATCAACACAGGGATCTCCGCCACAACATCCCTCCCAAAGATGCCCGGGACCGCATCAACAGGCGCGCCGCAGAGAGAGCAGTCCACGAAAACCTGCGCCGCATTGAGTACGATGCGACCCATGGTCCCCCGGGCCTAAGGCAGTTCTCTTCACACCTCCGCCAGGTCGTGTGGCCCAGAAATTTCAAGCTCGAAAAACTTAAAAAATACGACGGCAAGGAAAATCCAGAGAACTGGATCACCCTCTACGAAATCGCCGTCCGATCAGCGGCAGGAGATGAGCACGTCATGGCTAACTACTTCCCCGTAGTCCTCGACCAGGCTAGCCATCAGTGGCTTCTCGGCTTGCCCGAGGACTCCTTCGACTCTTGGGAAGAACTACGACAGGCTTTCATTGACAACTTCATCGCCACATGCGAACAGCCCGGAAACAAGTATGACCTTGAAAGGATAAGAGACAGGAAGAATGAACCTCTGCGCGATTACATCCGACGATTCTCGGATATGCGTCTCAAAATCCCGAAGATTTCTCATGACGAGGCCATATCAGCCTTTATCAAGGGCTTACGTTTCCATGAAGCGCTGAGGAACAAGCTGTTGCGTAAACGTCCATCAACGGTAGCAGAGCTCCTCGCCACGGCTAAAAATTATGCCGATGCTGATGACGCAGAAAAACTAATCCGAGACGATGCAAGAGGCACCGACCAGCCCTCCCGGCGAGACGACGGTCGCGGCCGCTACGACAACAGAAATCACCGTCGCTCCGACAACCGCGATCACCGAGAGGGTTGGGATCGGCGGCGCGACAGCCGCGACGACTTCAGAGGAAAGCGCCCTCGCGAATACGACCACGAAGTAAACACGGTCAAACGTCCCAATGGACGTCGGGACTACCAAGACGACTACAACAAAACGTTGAAGGGACCGTGCCAGCTACATCCAAAGTCTAACCATACCATGGAAGAGTGCCGCGTCCTCAAAAATATCTATACACGGCGGGCCGCCCAAGAAGACACCGCCAAGAAAAGTAACAAACGCGACGGACACGACCATGAAGATGAGGACGAGGACCAAGACAGGGACCCCCGACACCAATACGTCAGCCCCACCGACGTGGTCCACTCCATTTTCGGGGGCAAGGTCTCCACTGAGTCCAAGCGAGAAAGAAAGCTGTTGAAGAGAGCCTGCCTCAACATAGACAGCACCGACGGGCTGATCGCAGATCCGAAATTTCCCGCCTGGTCCCACAGGGAGATCGCGTTCAGCAGGAAGGACCAGTGGGCCGCTATCCCGGAGCCGGGTCGTTTCCCACTAATTCTCGATCCTTGCATCAACAGCATCAGATTCGAGCGCGTGCTCGTGGACGGGGGAAGCTCCATTGACATCCTCTTCCGCAACAGCCTGCCCGCCCTCAAGATATCACCGGCCCAACTAAAACCGTACGACACCCAATTCTGGAGGGTTTTGCCAGGTCAAAGTTCGGTGCCCCTCGGACAGATAACATTGCCTGTCCAATTCGGCACACCCGATCACTTCCGGACGGAGTTCATCAACTTCGTAGTCGCGGACTTCGACGGGACCTACCACGCCATACTGGGCCGCCCATCGCTGACAAAGTTCATGGCAGTCCCGCACTACTCGTACCTAGTGCTTAAGATGCCCACGGAGAAGGGTGTCCTGACCGTCAGAGGCAACGTCTACACTGCGTACACCTGCGAAGAAGAAAGTTTCAAGATCACCGAGGCAATTGACCTCTCAATCCGCATGGCGGAAACAGCAAACCAAGCCGCACAGCTGCCCCCCGACCAGCTCCGATTACCTGAGCAGGAGACAGCCAGAAAGAATTCGAAATCCAAGGAGTACAAAGAAGTGCAGCTGGTCGAGGGCAACCCCGAGAAGACAGCCCTCATCGGGGCTAACCTGGATCCAAAATAGGAAGACGCGCTCGTCAGGTTTCTAAGGGACAACGTGAGCGTTTTCGCATGGAAACCCGCAGACATGCCCGGCGTCCCACGGAACCTGATCGAGCACTCCTTAAACGTCTCGAAGACCGCAAGACCAATCAAGCAAAAACTGCGACGGTTCGCTCGTGACAAAAAGGAGGCTATTAGGACAGAAATAACACGGCTTCTAGCAGCCGGATTCATAAAAGAGGTGTATCATCCCGATTGGCTCGCCAATCCGGTTCTTGTACGCAAAAAGAATAATGAATGGAGAATGTGCGTTGATTACACCGATCTCAACAAACACTGTCCTAAAGATCCTTTTGGTCTTCCTCGCATCGACGAGGTGGTCGACTCAACGGCCGGATGCGAACTCCTCTCCTTTCTAGATTGCTACTCTGGTTATCACCAGATCTCGTTAAAAGAAGAAGATCAGATCAAAACATCCTTCATCACACCTTTCGGCGCATACTGTTACACTACCATGTCTTTCGGACTTAAAAACGCCGGGGCCACTTATCAAAGGGCCATCCAGCAATGCCTCCACGACGAGATTCGCGACGACCTCGTCGAGGCCTATGTGGACGACGTGGTCGTAAAAACAAGGGATGCGAGCACCCTAATCGACAACTTAGACCGAACCTTCAAGGCACTCGAATTCATTCGTCGACAGATATAAAAATAACAAATTTCAAGCCAGAAAGGTGTCCACAGAATTTGCTAGAAATTTGTTATTTTTATATCTCACAAATGAATTCGAGTTTGGATAAGATATTTTACAGGGTTGTGTATCATCATATCATCTACATGTGTGATTTTTTTGATGAATTTAGATGACTTTTTTGCCATGGTTTGCACAAGTTTTCACGGAGGTTGTGGTTTGCACTAGATATGTTCCCTAAATAAAATGTCCGATAGTATTATTGCACATCTATTTTTTTATAAGAAAATTCAAACATCTCGAGGAGTAGGAAAGTTAGTGCAAAGCACAAGTGGCTATCTCTTTATGGCATTTGAGATTCCTTTTAAGTAATAGACATTATACGACAGAAATATCAGGAGTGTTTGAGACTATCCACGAACTCTGCTTCATAAACTTAATTATAGAGCAGCTCTACAAAAACTTAGAGTATATAGGATCAGCTCTTTAGGTGTTCTCACAACTTCATTTTCTCCTCAAACAGAGTGCATGAAGCCGAAATCGTTTGGCTAAATGAATGGTTGATGGGGTTCATTCGCTGCCAGCATCAGCAATGAATGAGCGTGCAATATGTATTAATTCCTTGTCTAACACACATACACATCACTGCATTTGCAAGCACAGGCATAGCAAAGTTGCTGCTAAACTGGGATAAGGATCTTGTCAACGGCAAAGATATCAATGGAAGTACGCCGATGCACTTCGCTGCATCAGCAGCAGATCCGTCCTTACAATTTACAAGCTTTGTTTTCACTGAGAGCACTTTCGAGCGCCATTTCTTGGGCTCCAACTTTCTACCTCAGAAATGCTTAACAAAAGTCTACACGTGGAGGGAGCTTCCTCTCCCCCAGCTGCTCAAAGCCGATCCATCTCTAGCTAGCGTTCCAGACTGACATCCAAACCACTAGGCTAGAGACCCTTTCGCATTCTGGATTTTACTTCGGACTGGTAAATTAACAACTCTGTTGCTACTGGATTTTACTTCGGACTGGTAAATTAACAACTCTGTTGCTACTGCTCGATGGGCTCTGGTTTCTGATTGCGAGCTTCCACGACACCACAGTCCTCACTAGTAGAAGAACCAAAACGACGTTGCTGAAACTAGCGACGGGGTTCCTAGCTAACATATCATATATCTCTTCTGGCCATACATCGTAATCTTTGGCTATATGTCCTTCGATGCACTAAAACATTTAGGGACGCTTTAGCAAGCCACACCTAGTATTGAAGGCACCGGCAATATATAATTGATCCCTAGCATTCCTTATTGTTGGTTCACGCAAAAAGGAAACTCTCTTACTCTCATTGACTTACAAGACGAGCTCAAAACGGTTGTGATTCTAGATTCATATATAGATGTATATGTGCAATGTTGTATCATTTATATGTAAGAGTTTGTTATATTATATTGCTGAGAAAATTGGCAATTTCGAGATTAAAACCAGAACATAAAACTTGACGATCTCACATACTAGCATGTTATAAACTCTAACATACTTGTTAGAATGAATAGAATGAACAGCGACATAACAAACAATATCATGGCAAATAACAGATTGGATCATGGAGCATGTACATTTCACATCCAGAAGCAGAAGCAGAAGACGTTGTTGCCTGGTAGACTGGTAGTGGTATGAAGCTAGCTAGTTGTCAATGAGTGGTGGAGGAAGAGCTTGGAGTAGCTATCAACGAATATGTATAATGGCACATAGCGCCGCCTAACCTGGATGGAAGACAACCCGTCATGGAAGAGCAGTTAAGTGAAAAAACACTTCCTTGTTACATCAAATTTTGCGGCACATGCATAAAACACTAAATATAGATAATAAAATAACTAATTACATAATTTGTCTGTAATTTGCAAGACGAATCTTTTAAGTCTAATTAGTCTATGATTGGACAATATTTGTCAAATACAAATGAAAGTGCTACAATATCCATTTAAAAAAAAATAGAACTAAACAAAGTCTAAACATAATCTTTAAAATTTTAGTATTTTACATTCCATCCTTCTAAATAGTTAACATTTTGCATTTTTTTATTTTATGGAGAATTAAACACCCCCAAAGTTGGGCACCAGTAATCCAGTATAATGTATAAACCGTATTATTGTATATACTTGGAGTCGGGTAAACAAAGCGCAGGCAGCCGGGAGCCACGTGTACTCTGGCGACCGTGAGGCGTCCATTCCGGGAGCCCACACCATCATTTTAATCGCAGACAAGTGACAAATCAGGCTCATCAGTGTCCACTCCCACTGGTCGTTGTCTCCACAAATCCGCGTCATTTGCAGCCAAAACCCTCGCCGTCTCGTCTCCCCTCTCCCCCCGTCCCCGTCGCCCTCCCGTGAGAGCAGGTCCGATTCAATTCGATTCGAGGCGCCGCGGCCGGAAGGAATTTCTCGAGCCGACCGGAGGAGGAAGCCCTACGCAGATCGGCGATGGCGACGCACCCGGCCTCCCCGACCGCCGGCGCTGGTGGCGACAGGTCGCCGTCCGGTCCGCCGCCGGTGCGCCTGTCCGCGGCGCAGGCGGTGGCGGCGATCCAGCCCACCTCGCCGCGGTACTTCTTCTCCTCGCTGGCCGCCGCCTCCGCCGCGGCGTCCTCCCCGCACCGCCGCATCGGCATCGCCGTCGACCTCTCCGACGAGTCCGCCTTCGCCGTCAAGTGGGCCGTCCAGAACTACCTCCGCCCCGGGGACGCCGTCGTGCTGCTCCACGTCCGCCCCACCTCCGTGCTCTACGGCGCCGACTGGGGCTCCATCCCGGTCTCCGTCGACGACGACCCCGACGCCGACATCGCCGAGGGCGCGGCGCGCGCCGCGGCCGCCGAGGAGGAGCCCGAGGAGGCCAAGAAGAAGCGGGAGGAGGAGTTCGACGCCTTCACGTCCACCAAGGCGCAGGACCTTGCGCAGCCGCTCGTCGGCGCGCAGATCCCCTTTAAGATCCACATCGTCAAAGACCACGACATGAAGGAGCGCCTCTGCCTCGAGGCCGAGCGCCTCGGCCTGTCCGCCATGATCATGGGCAGCCGGGGATTCGGTGCCTCGCGCAGGGCCGGGAAAGGGAGGCTCGGGAGCGTCAGTGACTACTGCGTGCACCACTGCGTCTGCCCCGTTGTGGTTGTTCGCTACCCAGATGATGCCTTCGGGGATGAGCTGCGAACAGTGCCTGAAAATGAGCCTGTGTATCATGAGGCGCCGGAGGCGCAGAAAGGTTGGTCTTGGTCCTATTGCTTCATCTTCCACTTAGTACTATTTCCATGGTGTTTGGTTCATCCTCAGGTAACGTAACCAGAAATGAAATCAGCTCACCTTGGGTTTAGTTGGTGGGATCGTTGATCGTGGACTTTGATTGGTTCGGCATCGTAACGGTAATACGGAGAGAAGGGTCAGAGCTGAGCGGTATCAGTGATGAATAGGGCGGTACCTGATTACATGGTAATGTGGTATTGCATAACGGACAGAATCGAACCAAACATCTGCATCGTTATCCAGTCCCCCAAGTAAACAGATTACGTTACAGTCCATTGAACCGAACACCATCTTCATCCATTGGATCTGTCCTATTTCATTTGTTTGTTGACTAGTTGTCCATGTATTTCATTTGTTAGTCTATTTGTCAACTAGTTATCCATGGAGTATAGGGAATGAAATGCTTGAATGTGTTGATAGTGAGGATAAATGAGAGAACATTGCACTCTAAGGTTTTAACTAGTCCAGAAAGAAATTTCCCCTTTATCTAAAGAAAGCAAGAAAGTTTAAATAATAGATATTTTTTGTGTTCATTTGACAATGTGAATGCCCAGCCTGAATATCTGTCCTTCTGGCATAGTTTCAATACAGGTCTAAGTTTCTCATTTTGAATTGACAAAAAATTCAAGCAAAATGAATTAACCCCAGCTGCCACATAGACATGGGCAAATTTATAGCCTAGTATAGTTTCCTGTTATGAAAATGATCACCTCAGGGCAGTCCCAACCTCAAACTACACCTAGTTTCCATAGCATTAAATAACCCGCCACATAAGCAAATAATCTTCTGTGGCAACGATTTGATGATGACAAAGAAAAAATTGGAGAAACGGTTTCTCCCCTGAGAAACGAGGTCGACTCGCATTCTGAGGGATGAAGAAATGACTCATTTCTGTTTTGGGGACAAGACATCGTTTCCATCTGCGTGTACCTGCCGTGAGCTGCCCCACCCATGCCCTGCTGCTCCTCGCATCGACCAGGCTGCGCCACTCGTGGCCTCGTGCCTTGGCAGATCTAGGAGCCCATCCAGTGGACGCTCAGTTGCAGCTGCCCGCCGCGTCTGGGTCGCAGCGCGCAGGGCATGTCCTGGCTGCTGGCCGTGCTGCTTCACTGGAGGCTGTAGGTTGATCGATCTGGATCCTGAAGATGCTCTTTGTCGGATAGCAGATGAAGAAAAGGGGGAGAGTGCACATGGTCGAGCACAGCCAGAAGCATGATAAAAAGTTATTTGATTGGTTAGAATTTTATCTCGGGACTCGTGTGAAGAGTAGTTTGTACTAGTAGTTTCTTGCTGATGTGTTTTCTATGGAAATTACTAGATGGTTTCAGGGTTGGGACTGCTCTCATACTCCAGCAAACATAGTGTGTGAAATTTTTATACACATTTACTTCCATGTAGGATTGGTTCCTCATTATGTTTAATTTATTAGGACAAAAAAGTGCCAAATGATGCATGATTAAACATGGATTTTCTGTTTATATCCAAAGGTACAATAGTTATGTCTATATACAATGATGCAAAAAAATGGAGTTGCCAGTTGGGGCAATTACAACTGTGAGAAGAAGCACCAACATAGAGTCTCCATGAAGTTTTTTTTTTCCTGCTCAACATATAGTTGAATAGCTATCAATAGTGTTGGCTGCTTGACATTACTAGTTACTGTTTTGCTTGTTCACCATCAAAAGTGCATAGTTGTTTTTTTTTCTAGGACATATGAAGGATAGAATGAAGTATTTGCTGTGGTTTATAAAATTTAGCTTGATGAGACAAAAAGCCCAGCTAGATGACTATATATTCTTATATGTTTGCAAGAGCTTGTGTACTATCTGGAAGAAGTTTTAGGCTTATATATTTAAGTAGCTTATTTGCCTGATAAGTTGATTCATGGTAGATCTAATCTAGGGCTTGCTAAGTTGCTAGTCCTGGCTCCTGAGATATTGAGAATGGTCATATGCCTCTGCACTGCCAGCCCAAAGTCGATTCATGCTAAAAGGTAGTGGATTGGAAGCATTGTGTGTCTATGCATTTGCACTCTTTTAACTTGGCAGATGAATAGGTTCAACCCTTGAAAATCCACACTTCCCAGATAGTTCCTTAAGAGGCTTATTTTAGCTTTCAAATTTTAGCTGCACTATGCATATCATTATCATTTGTTTGGCATTAGATAACTTACAGTTCAGATCATCTTGTGTCCTTTTGTATTTAACGTTTTGCACTCATATATACAAACTTTCCTCACAACTTCATTTCGGTGTAGGTTAAAAGTATACACATAAACTTGCCTCACAACTTCATTATAGTGTAGGTTGTATTATCTGACCTCTGCACTTCCCAAACAAATGATGGATTAATTGATGTAGCAACTAGCAACCAAGATGCATGAGCATGAAAATATCTACATGGGGCATCTCATTCTCTGGTCTGCATGTGAAAGTGAAACTGATGAATTGACTAACCTCAGTGCTATTTTTCACATGTATAAATCAGACCTCAAAGTTATCTCCCTCACTCCCTCTCCAAGTTTAAACTTGAAAACCCTATCCAAGCATTGGGCAGAGCTAAGTTGTTTACTAACCTGGATGTATTCTTGGAACACGCCTTTGATGTTTTCCTCCATCTGTTGCAGAAAAATGAGGCAAGTGCAGGGGCGGCTAGGCGGCGAGAGGGAGCAAGCAGAGGCCTTCTTTACGTTATGTCAGCCAGCCCTAGTGTAACACGAGTGCCCTCTTCCGTGGCCACTCGGCTCTGCAACTCTGCGTTGCGTTTGTACCAGAATCTGTAGATCATGGACGAGTCCCCGCTGTTTTGCTTCATGACGTGTCATGTGTGTTGGTAAAACGAAGACAAATGTTTCTGCGTACATGGGCCTTGTTTTGCTTGTACTGGCGTTCCTGCTTGGCTCGCCACCCGACCAGTTCATTTTGGTGACTATTCAGGCAAATGGATTGTGGTATACGTGAACTCGGTGACAGGCAAACGAGTGGCACCGTGGTCAGCCACGAGGGTGACGTGCTCTCTGGCACCGGGAAAAAAAAAATCGATGTTTGGTTTTGTTGCGAAACGGTGTCTGTTGGTGAATAGACACCTTATCACTAATGATCTCATCCGTTGATACAACAAGATTAGAGAAGTGGATTAGCAGTTAATCATAGTTAATCATAGGATTAGCAGTTAGTAATCCCCGAAGAGGCATGTCCCTTCGGTGGTTCTGTAAACTGAACGGCTATGTCCGTACGGACATGCCTCCTTCACTTGTATATATTCTATGAGATCAATGAAAGACATCAGTTGTTCCCAAAATCACTGTTCATTTACATTCACTTTTAATACGTTATCAGACACTTTTGCTCTACAGAAGGAGAACGACGAACAGAGGCAATCCATGCCTCTGTACCGACCACCGGTAAGCCCTATGGCGCGAATCAATGCCGATTTACCTTTACACATTGCTCGTGGATTGTTCTTCGCTCTTCGTCGCGATGGTGGAGTCCGTCGTGGCCCGATCCGTCACCACGGCCACCATGGACAGCGCCGCAGTGTTTTCGAGCGCCTTGGGCCTCGTCTCCGCCGCATTGCTGCCCATGGCCATGGTCCATACGGCCGCATCTTCGACTCGGCTGTTCGTGACGTCCGTGCAGATGTTCGTCGTCGCCATTGGTCCCCGATTCGTCGTGGCCGCCTCGCTTCGCCGCAAGATCGCCCTCTGCAGAGCCAGCCACCGTCTCCTCACCTTGGCGCGGACGGTGCCGGCCCCAGCAACACGGCGCCGCCCGCTGTTGAAGTCGCGGCGCCACCAGTCGTCGAAGCCCTGATGCCGATTGCTGAAGCCGTGGAGATGACGCCCGCCGCTGCTCCAACTCCATCCTACATGCCGATGGAGCCCATGTCGCCAGTACCGGCACCGCCGCGCTACTGGTGCGACTTCTGCAAGGAGTACACGTCGATCCCGCACACGCTCGAGTACGCCTACTCGATGCCGACGCCCACTCCTCCGACTACAGTGGCGCCAGGCAATGGCGTTCCCCCACTGGATCCGTGGTTCCTGAACACGCAGGCCGCCCCTGCGCTCGATGCAGTGAAGGTCGAGGACGAGGTCAATGTGGTGGCTGCGCCCGGCGTCGGCAACCTCTTCAATCTCGGCGACATCTTCAACACCGCTGCGAGGACCGGCATCTAACCGTACTTCTTCCTCGACAGGGCCGGGCCCTCGGCTCCACCTCCGGTGCCCTCGGCTCCTCCTCCACCAGCGACACGTGCGGAGGCTGCGGCACGCATGGCTGCGCAGGCCCTCCCGGCGGCGCCCCCAACTCCGACCGAAGGCACAACCACAACAACTCCGTCGATCCGGCGCCTTCTGGGTCGCAGCGTGGCTGCAGTGGACCGGCGCCCTAGGATCCGAGAGGATCGTGGAACCCGGCGACGCACGGCCTCCCGTCTGCGGCGACCCTCAACGAGTTGGTGAACGGCAGCGGCTTCTACTCCCCTGATGAGGGGGAGTCTTCCTCGAACTGAAGAACTGCAGCAGCAGCGGCGCAGTGGAAGGGAGCAGCGGCACCAACATCCAGATAAAATGGCGGCGGTGGTCTTCAGGCTATACGGCGGCGTGTGGTTGGATTTCAACCCTAGTTGCCTGTTCCAGCCCCGTATATATATGTGCTGCTCCAGCAAATGGGCCAGCCCATGAAGGCCTACGAGCTGCCTCCCAGTCTCCACTTGCACGCTCGCTCAGGCTGCTGTGCCCATTTCAAATTCACTTGAACTCTAATTTGGCACAGCAGGCTACTTGTTTATTCATCTTATTTATTTTCAGCAATAATTCGTATATGACTCTGTTGTGGTCTTGTATAATTATTTGTTGCAAAAATAGTACTCCTATATGTTTAGTTCCAGACTTTTAACTATAGTTGTACTTGTGATACTTTATATTGTTATAAAATATCTGTTTGTGATATTATTCAAAGTGTTTGTCCCGGTATGAATGAAAAATCCAATAAATAATATCCTTATTATTGTGACCATGATCTTGCAATTATTTATTTATTTCGCAATCGATCATTTTTTTATTTAAGTTCATTTACGCTTTTAACTTTAAAGCACTGCGACAATTTATGTGTAATTTTCTTAACAATTATATAACACGCATGTTCTAGAGTTGTTTTGTTGGCCACTCCACAAGGTAGCACCATAGTTGCTACTGTGGGATCTACACTAAGCAATACTTAGTGACTATCCTCAACGTGCGTACCCAACATTACCACTTAGAACATTTGGTCTACATCTTTTCACAAAGATGACTACCATTAATTTGCATCCTTATTGGCCATACACAAGGTAGCACCATTGTTGCTACTGTGGGATCTACACTAAGTATACTACTTAGTGACTATCCTCAACGTGCGTACCCAATTCGTTTGCAAATTAAACTAAGGTCTACATTAATTCTTGATGACTACCTTCAAACGCGTTATACAATTTGCATAATTAATTGGCATCTACTATTTACACATAATATGCCCAATTAGAGGTCTACACCTTTTTTTTGGTGACTACCTCCATTGCTTTATTATGCATATAAGAATTTTACACCATTACTGATACAAGATTTATCTTGTTTTTATTTGCACCCCATAATTACAACACACCTCAACATTTTAATAACTTAAAATGTTTTGATGCTTTTTATATCATGTAGGATCAATGACTGTCAAAGAGTTTGAATTACTAGCTCTAGACGGCCACAATTATCCCACATGGGCTATAGACGTAAAAGTTAGTCTTTCGTCCCATGGACTTTATCGAGCTGTGTTACCACCCAAAGATGGGGTTGCACCGCTTGAAGATCAACATCTTTATACAACCCTATACCTTATTAGGAGCCACATTCACCCTGATCTTAAGGCTGAATATTTGTTGGAAGAAAATCCACACAATCTATGGACTTCACTTAAGCAACGCTATGAACAGCAAAAGGCACTTGTCTTGCCCGCGGCCAACTATGAGTGGACGCAACTTCGCTTATAGGATTTCAAAATTGTGAGTGACTACAATCATGTTGTCCATAGGATTTGCTCAAAATTGCAATTCTGCGAGAAAGAACCTACAGATGCGGATAAGATAGAAAAGACTTTGTCTACTATGCTTCCCTCTGAAAGGATTCTTCAACAACAATACCGTGAAAGACGTTTCCAGGTTTATTCAGAGCTTATCCAAACTTTACTTGAGGCCGAAAAACATTCTGAACTTATGGTTTGGAATAATCAGCAGCGCCCTGTTGGGTCTGCCCCATTGCCTGAAGTACATGCATATACTCAGAATAAACCCATGTCTAATGATAGATCTGAAAAGAACTATCAACAAGGAAACTCCAAGAAGGGTAAAAACAAGCGCAGACGCAATAAGAAGCCCCAAAAAGGTGACTCCAACAAAGGTAAACCTTACAAAAAGGGTAAGAACATTTCCAAGAACAGGGATGATAAACCTGTGTGTCAAAAATGTGGTTATTATAACCATACTACAAAGAAATATCGTACCCCAAGTCATCTAGTTGATCTTTACTTAAAGTCTGTGGGTCGTGGACGAGCTGCACCAGGACAGAAGTATGAAGCCCATTTCAATCTTCGACCTGACACCACCAGGGAAGAGGCTGGTTGTTCGCAACAAGTTCCTGAGGAACCAAGCAACAACATCATACGAGGAGGCGAGGATCTTGCCGATACAGGGAATATGATCGTGGAATATGCATCCAACGACATATTTGGAGACTTTCACTAGGCTCTCAATCCCTTAGATTCTAATGTCTTTATGTTCTAGTGATTGTAATAATAAACACAATTTATGTCCTATGTGTTGTAAATATTTAATGATGTCATCACTACTTAGTTTGGATATCCAATAAATGTATTGTACACATTTGATATTCAATAAATAAAGTATGTATTCTATATATTATCAGAGAGTTTTATATCAAATTCTTTATTTATATATAGTTTCTACGGGGGTCGATCTGATGGAAGAGGAATTATGCCTAGTGGACAGCGGTACCACTAATTCTATTCTTAGGGAAACAAAATATTTCCAAACTCTTACTAAAAGACAAGGAAATGTTTTGACAATCGCTGGGCGCGATGCTACGATAATTGGTTCAGGTCGTGCCATTATCGTACTCCCTATGGGTACCCAAATTACAATTGAGGATGCATTATTATATCCCGATTCAAAGCGTACCTTATTAAGTTATAGAGATATCCGTCAAAATGGTTTCCATATAGAAACCTTTGATGACAATAATGAGGAAATTCTCCATATATAAACCCTTGATGGCAAACAAATTGTTGAGAAAATTCCCTCTTTCCCGTCCGGATTGTACTACACATACATCAAACCCGTACCACATGTTGCGTACAAGGTAATTTTCCAGAATGTTGATGCATTCAAAACTTGGCATGATCGCCTTGGTCATCCTGGTATAGGGATGATGCGGAAAATTATCAGGAATTCAAATGGTCATGAGTTAAATACTGCTAAATTTCCGAAATCTTCAGATTTTATGTGCACTTCATGCGCTACAGGAAAATTGATCTTGCGTCCATCGCCCGTCAAGATCCAAAATGAGCCACTAAAATTTCTTGAACGCATTCAAGGAGATATTTGTGGCCCTATACAACCAACATCTGGACCGTTCAGGTATTTCATGGTTCTAATAGACGCATCTACTAGATGGTCTCATGTGTGTCTTTTGTCCACACGTAATCATGCTTTCGCAAAAATTATTGCTCAAGTTATTAAACTTAGAGCACATAATCCTGAACATCAAATTCAATCAATTCGAATGGATGATGCTGCTGAATTTTCCTCAAAGGCTTTCAATGATTATTGTATGGCCTTAGGAATTCAAGTTCAACACTCTGTCCCATATGTCCATACACAAAATGGTTTAGCAGAATCTCTTATTAAAAGAATTAAACTCATTGCAAGACCACTACTACAAAATTGCAATCTACCAACTTCATGTTGGGGTCATGCAGTCCTACACGCTGTTGACTTAATTCAATTGCGTCCAACTGCATACCATGTTGTCTCCCCATTGCAATTAGTACGTGGGAATATGCCAAATATTTCCCATCTGCGAAAATTCGGTTGCGCTGTATATGTACCGATCTCACTACCTAAGCGTACCTCTATGGGTCCACATAGGAAACTTGGTATGTATGTGGGATATCAATCCCCATCGATTATCAAATACCTCGAGCCTCTTACAGGGGACTTATTCACGGCCCGGTATGCTGACTGCATATTCAATGAGGACCATTTCCCAGCATTAGGGGGAGATTTCAAGTACCAAAGTGAATGCCAGGAAATCAACTGGAATGCCCAAAGCAATTCCCCCTCAGATCCACGTACTCAAGAAACTGAACAACAAGTTGAGAAAATCATAAACTTGCAACATATTGCAAATAACCTGCCAGAAGCATTTACTGATTATAAGGGTGTCACTAAATCCTCTTATCCTGCTCGCAATGCGCCCAAAAGAGTGGAGGTACCAATAAAAACCATTCAACTCCCACTTCTAAAGAAAAGGGGGAGAAGTACGGCCGCACCGAAGGATAATGCTCAAAGCAAGCGTCCGAGGATACTGAGGACTAGATCCTCCAAATCAGTAAATCCAAGCCAACCTCAAGTTGCTAGACACCCAATAGTGGATGAAAGTCCAACACCAGGACCTAATCCACAACCCGGATCAACGGTGCATCCTAATTCTGATCCTGGGACATCGGAACACCCTGACTTCATAGTTTTGGGAAATGTTGAGTCAAATAATGGGGTGAAAGAATTTTCCATCAATTATATTGATTCTGGAGAATCATACGATCGTAAGACTACTGTTGTAGACATGTATTTCTCCGCAGCAATTGCAGAAATCTTCTCAATGATCCAGATCCTAAGACCATGGCAGAGTGCAAAAAGCGCTCAGACTGGGCTCAATGGAAAGAAGCAATTCAAGCTGAGATAGCCTCGCTCACTAAAAGAGGGGTATTCACAAAAGCTATGCCCACACCCTCCAAAGTCTTTCCTGTAGGCTTTAAATGGGTTTTCGTCCGGAAACGGAATGAGAACAATGAGGTGGTGAGATATAAAGCAAGGCTCGTAGCACAAGGGTTCACGCAGAGACCCGGCATTGATTATAATGAAACTTATTCTCCAGTAATGAGTGGAATTACTTTCCGATACTTAATATCATTGGCAGTTCAAAATCATCTATCTATGCAGTTGATGGATGTGGTGACAGCATATTTATATGGGTCACTTGATTCGGACATATATATGAAGGTTCCTGATGGAATCCAAATTCCGAATCCAAACGCAAATCGTAACATGTATTGTGTAAAACTACAAAAGTCATTATATGGCTTGAAGCAGTCGGGACGAATGTGGTACAACCGACTGAGTGAATTCCTTTTAAACAAAGGATACACCAATAATGATGATTGCCCATGTGTTTTCATTAAGAAATCTCAAACGGGATTTTGTATTATATCTGTATATGTTGATGATTTAAATATCATTGGCAGTCCAAAGGATATAGAAGAAGCACGCAAACATCTAAAGACGGAATTCGAGATGAAGGATTTGGGTAAGACCAAATATTGCCTAGGCTTACAAAATTGAGCACCGTCCTTTAGGGATTTTAGTGCATCAATCAGCCTATATCCAGAAAATATTGGAGAAATTCAATATGGATAAATCATACCCTAATAAAACCCCGATGGTTGTTCGTTCCTTAGAATTAGGGAAAGATCCATTTAGACCACGGGATGTTGGGGAGAAGACGTTGGGACCAGAAATCCCATATCTCAGTGTTATTGGCGCACTTATGTATCTTGCAAATTGCACCAGACCTGATATCGCATTTGCAGTGAACTTACTAGCTAGGAATAGTGCGGACCCGACTCACCGTCATTGGATGGGAGCAAAGTGTATCCTCAGATACCTTAATGGCACAAAGGATCTTGGTTTATTCTTTACGAAAAATCATGATCCCAATATGATTGGCTATACAGATGTTGGTTACTTATCTGATCATCATAACGGAAAATCCCAAACAGGATTTGTATTCCTACATGGAGGTACAACTATTTCATGGAAGTCTTCTAAGCAGACTCTGACAGCCACCTCTACTAATCATTCTGAAATTATTGCTTTATACGAGGCATCACGAGAATGTGTGTGGCTTCGCAGAATGATTAACCACATACAACAGACATGTGGTATTGGTTCAATTGAATCACCAACAATTATCTACGAAGATAATTCCGCTTGTGTTACACAGATGCAAACAGGTTACATAAAGAGCAATATCACTAAGCATATTGTTCCTAAATTGTTTTATCCCCATGAATTACAAGAACGTGGGGAAATAAACATCTTGCAAATCAAGTCATGTGATAACCTCGCTGACCTATTTACTAAGTCCTTACCAACTTCTGTGTTTCAAAAATTGGTACATGGAATTGGTATGAGGCGACTTCGAGATTTGCCAGAATCAGGGGGAGACATCTCCTAGATGCCACCTGTACCAGCATCATATTATACTCTTTTCTTTCACAAGTTTTACTCAAAAGGTTTCTTGTTAAAGTTTTTAATGAGGTAATATTAACATAAGCATGTGTCATATTTTCTATTTTCCCCACCGGGGTTTTTGTGGGAAATATCAAAGACACACATTGCCCTCCCAACTCATCCATGGTTTTTCCTTGAAAAAGGTTTTTCATGAGAGTTATTTCAAGAGGCAATACTTATAGTATGTCGTCATATTTTTCTCCTGATTTTCCCACTGGGTTTTTATAGGAGTTTTAGCGACATATCTCTTAATATGGCTCCTCACATTTTTCCTAAACGGTTTTTAGAGAAGTTATCTTTATGTCGTATCTCCAATATTTTTCCCCACTGGGGTTTTTAATTGGAATACCAATGACATAGTGGTTTGTTTAAATCACACAAATATATGCTACCTTCTCCTTGTTTTCCTATAAAGGTTTAAAGGAGTTTTACAGCATATCCATACATACATATTCCTCAGATTTTTCCCACAGGGTTTTTCGAGGAATCTAAGCTTACAGCTACATTGATCTCAAAGGAAGATTCGATCAAGGGGGAGTGTTGCGAAACGGTGTCTGTTGGTGAATAGACACCTTATCACTAATGATCTCATCCGTTGATACAACAAGATTAGAGAAGTGGATTAGCAGTTAATCATAGGATTAGCAGTTAGTAATCCCTGAAGAGGCATGTCCCTTCGGTGGTTCTGTAAACTGAACGGTTGTGTCCGTACGGACATGCCCCCTTCACTTGTATATATTCTATGAGATCAATGAAAGACATCAGTTGTTCTCAAAATCACTGTTCATTTACATTCACTTTTAATAGGTTTGAGGAATAAGTTAGGCTACTCCTATTTTACAGGACGATTAGAGCAGTGTTTTTTAACGAAGGAATCATGTATTTTTCTCTCGACAAAGCAGCAGCAGTAGCCAAATATCAGTGAAACAAACGGGATGGTTTACTGGATGGAATGGTCTGATCTATTTTCTAATTCCTCACAAGCTAAATAGTTAGTCATTTTCTTATTCCTTACAAACTAAATAATGAGTACTAGTTGATTTACGATGCACGTTGCATCTAGTGTGGATCATGATGCATCATCTCATCTAGACTAGAGTGGAGTGATAATTTAACGCAATCCATTCACTCTATTTGTTTGCTACAGCGGCTGGCGAGCTCTCCGACAGGCTTGTTGTATCCTCCAGCTTTCGTCTGCATCTGCATGCACCAGGGTCCCGGGTCCGTCCGTGGAGCCAGACCAGACGGGATCAAGACGCAGAGAAATTGGTGGGTGCGAGAGGTTGATCGTGGATGGGCCGGCCCGACGGTGGCTAAACACAAGGCAAAGAATGCTGGTGTGCTAATGACACATATGCATGGTGTGCTTACTGCTGGCAGTGGGTTTGAGGGGCGGTCTGGCAGGCTCCGCTCAGGGTGGGTCATCGATGCCCTGCCCTGCCGCTTGTGGCCGACGCGCCACCTGCTGCTGGCATTGACACTCGAGATCGTATAGGCCCCACTAGCTATCTCCTGACCTCACGCACGCATGGCGGAGCTCCCTGGTCTGTTTTCTGGCTTCCCTGGGCTGCATCTGCATCTGCATGACACGGTCGTGGCAATGGGATCTACTACAACATTTGCAGCACTTGTGACTCTACAAAAGCCATGTAGGGGTGCATGGAACTGGAGTCAGATTTGTCACGGCTCTATGGCACAGCCGCAGAGGACAAGACTAGCGAGGCGACGACACCCGCGTGTGCGGCGATCGCTCGTCCGCCCGTCCGGCCGATCCACCGCCATCGTCTCATTCGTCTCCTCTCTCGCATTCTTTGCTTCTTAAAAATTTTACAGAATTTTTTAAAATTTTCGTTACATTAAATCTTATAGCACATATACAAACTATTAAATATAAATAAAAAATAACTAATTATATAATTTATTCATAATTTACGATATAAATCTTTTGAATATATTTAGTCCATAATTAAATAATATTTATTAAATATAAATAAAAATACTATCGTATATTTTTTTTAAAAAAATGCAACTTAGACAAGGCCTAAAAGCAAGTATAGCTAGGCTGTAGATTTCCTTGCCGTGCACCGCCCCCGCGCTAGCCGGTCGATGCGTGGATGCTTTCTCTGTGGCTGGTCCCCGGCACGGCGGCCAACCTGCAGTGCAGGCTGCAGCCCTGCATGCTGCACGCCGCACCCAGAGCAGATGTAGCAGCGGCCGCAGCCTTGGCCTTCCCTGCACTGCACCTGCTAAAACAAAAACTTTTTAAATTACACAGGTTGACTGTAAATTAAAAGATGAATCTTTTGAGTCTAATTAGTCCATAATTAGATAATATTTGTTGAATAAAAACAAAAATACTATATTACCGAAATCTAAAATATTTTCGAAACTAAACATGACCTTAATGGAGTTTCCAATCCCAAACAAAAGCCACTATACCTACAAAATTATTGGAAGTTTTCTTTTTTTGACAAATATTGTCCGATCATGGAATTGGAGTTCCAAAAAATTTTGCAAAATTTTTCAGATTTCCCGTCACATCGAATCTTTAGACGCATGCATGGAGTATTAAATATAGACGAAAATAAAAACTAATTACATAGTTTGGTCGGAATTGATGAGATGAATCTTTTGAGCCTAGTTAATCTATGATCGGACAATATTTGTCACAAACAAACGAAAGTGCTACAGTACCTATTTTGCAAAATTTTTTGGAACTAAACAAGGCCTAACAAGACCACCACGGCACCACCCAAACTGCACATACTTAGTCAAGTTTGAATGCTTTTGCCGTTGCAGAGCCATATATAATTAGCGGGCCAAGCGAAAATGACTGGAGCTTGTTCGTGTGTGCTAGTGTAGGTTTTACTCACCATGCTAACGGAAAATTCAAAACAAATATTTAAGCCTCTAAAAGATCTCAAATAAAATAAAGATGTCAAGAATAAAGTTATAGAGAACATCGAACTCCATAATATTGATAGAAAAAAATGCAATCTCTATTTCAAACTATAAGGTATTTTGACTTTTCTAAATACATTGCTCTTCATATGCATTTAGCCGCAATGTATATCTAAGTGCATAGCAAAATTTATGTACGAATTTGAATCGATGGGTATAACTTTTTAAATAAAAGAAAGAGATACATCACTTGATATATTTCCACTGCCATGTTAGTAAAACCACCCAATAATCCACTTTGAAATGGTAGGTTACGGGGTATTTTATCAGTTTGGAGTAAATTAGGATGGGTGAATATTGTATGGATCCGCGTCAGTTTGAAATGTTTGAAATGCTTTAGGGGGTACATATACTTTACTTTTTGTATGGAACCAAGAACAGAGGTGAATATATATATATATATATATATATATATATATATATATATATATATATATATATATATATATAACAGCATATACAAAGGAAACATGATATAAATCCAGCCATCAAGAGTGTCAAACCTTCAACAAGAAATTTTCCTCTAACTTTCAATTTCAACTGCCATGTTAGTCTTACTCTCGTTCGCTTGTCTTATAAGTCGTATTTTTTTCTGCCAGTTAGAAGTGCTTTTCTCTCATAATAAATCAACGAACAATATTTTTAGCTATGACTTTTGAGTCTCTTCAACCCAGCTTCTTGGGAAGATGTCATTGAGAGTATGATCTCCCGCTTTTTATTTTTGTGTTATTTTCATGTCAAAGAAAAACAGCAGCCAGATTAAGCGAACACAAATTGTTCTAATGATTGTGTATATTAGGTCAGCATGGATCCTTTTGCAGTTCAGTTCTTTCAGCAAAGTCTACTTTCTCTTCTCTTGGTAATAAAGTCTGTCAGAATTTTAAAAAGGAAGTGGAGATAAAGGCATTCAAGCAACAAACATTATCTTTTTTTTTTTTGCGAGGGAAGCAACAAACATTACGTTGCATATGGGGTTCTGGAAATACGTGATTATTTAGATAAACTGCTGAACAAGCATTACAGAAGGCTCTATTTATTTTTTGGACAAACTATTGCTATCAAAGCTGTGACCACTTCATTTTGTTGACTGGACATAAGAAGTGTAAGTGACATCTGAAACCCTATTATATCTACATGCCATATAAATGCTAAATGCAAAATCACTGAACAGCCACATATCTATGGTTTGCAATGCTTAAAAATCCAACTCCAAGTTCGTCCTAGTCCTATAGTAGAGCAAATTAGGAGTGGCACGCTAAAAAACAAAATGAGAGCAACTCAAACAAACAAGGCACAGTAGTCCCCAGCTGATATCATACAGAATCACAACATCACCGCACAGAGTTAATTATTATCTGATTCTGATCGATCTCTTGTTCACAAATACACGGTAGCATTTCATCAGCAAAGTAAAAAGATCGAGCAGCAATGCAACAGAACTGCGAAGTGTCTAGAATTCAAAACCCCAAGATTAAACCCATTGATCTAAATAGCACATGATGACCAATCTAAAGCAACAACACCACACAAAAGCTAAAACCCTACAATGCGGAGCAGGCACAACGATCGATCGAACCCTACAGCCTCAGTGACAGATCAAGCTGCGGTGCGGTGTGGCTGGCGGCGGCGCCGTACGGGGAGGAGAAGGGCGCCGTGAGCTCCGACTCCGACTCGTTGGGGTTGGGGACGGAGACTCGGCCGCTCCCGCCAGTGTGGTGCGCGCTTGCCGCCGGGAAGAACTCGATCTCCCTCACATCCTTCTTCGCCGGCGCCTCGTCCTCCGCCGCTCCTTGCTTCCTCTCCCGCGCCAAGAACGCGTCTCCCTGCGCAGTGCGTGCATCGCATCATTTGTGACTTTGATCGAGTAAAGCTAGCTTCTTAATCAGATAAAGAGAATATTTTTTTGCGCGTGTATACGACGAGCACTCTTGACAAGTACGTACCTGGCGAGCGGTGGCCATGGCTGTGGCAAGATCGTAGATGGAGTAGTCTGCAGGAGGCGTCGGTGCCAGTGCTCCTCCATTCTCTGCCAAGGCTCTCATCCTCTTTTGGAAGCGTCAAGAAATGCAGATGCAATTACCAACAAGGGAAACAATATTAGTATGCACGTACTACTTGTCAAGAACACGATCAGGTAGGAGTAGGGGAATTGAGAAAGGCTGCCGGCTTTACCCTGGAGCAGATGTCGCAGCGGTGGCCGGTGTGGAGGCAGGAGGAGGAGGACACAACAGGACGCCAGATGGTGCTTTGGCTTGAAGGGTGCTCTGGCGCCAGTGTCGCCGGCAGCAGCTGGGACTGGGACTGGTGGTCAGCGCCACCGCCCGCCGTGGAGAAGCCTCCCATTTGGCTCCACCGGTCCCTGAAGTACTGCTGCTCTGGCGCCACTTGGGGCGCCCTCTGGCAGCCTTCCGCCGCGGGTGGGTGGAGGACGCAGACTGGGCCCGATGGCGGCGGCGGAGGCACCGGGCCCAGCAGCTGCGAGCAGAAGCGCGCGCCTGCGGCGGCTTCGAACGCCGAGGCCGGCATCTGCAGGTGGCGGTGGTGGTGATAGTGGAGCAGCGGGTGACCGCCCTGCCCCTGCGCGCCCGCAGCGTCCCCGACGACGACGGAGAGCTCGAGCAGCGGGTCGCCCCCGCACCGGAGCCGCTCGAGCTCCGCCACGCCGAGCCCGCGCTGCGGCGGCTTCTTGGCCCCGGCACCACCAGCCGCCTGCTCCTGCTGTTGCTGCTTCTTCTTCCCGGACCCGGAGGAGTCCTTGCGCAGACGCGGCCGCGCCACCGCCGCGGCGCCGAGCTCCGGCGAGACCAGCGCCGTGTCCGACGCGGCTGTCGCAGTGGCCGCCGCCGCCGCCGCCGTCTCCAGAGCGCTGGACTTGAAGATCCCTTCGCCGGAGTTCAAGGCCGCGAGGGAGGTGGCGTGCGTGTCGCCGCCCCAGAGGCAGTAGCGCTTGGTCGCCATGGGAGGGAGCTAGGAGGAAGCCAAGGAGTGCTACTATTGCGGGCGCGGCGCGCGGCTGTGGCTGGTGTGGCAAATGCCAAGACGGAGTTTTGTCTCCCCTTGGGGGTGCTGCTGCTTTTTTATAGCGAGAGGATGAAGGGTGATGAACTGATGATATTGCACTTGCTCCTCCGAGAGGTGGGGCCGCCCGTAGCATGCATATTCGGGATTTTAATTTGGGCCTTGTTTAGTTCATCCTGAAAACCAAAAAAAATTTCAAGATTCTCCGTCACATCGAATCTTGTGGTATATGCATAAAACATTAAATATAAACGAAAACAAAAACTAATTATACAGTTTAGCTGTAAATCACGAGACAAATCTTTTGATCCTACTTAGTCTGTGATTGAATAATATTTGTCACAAACAAACAAAAGTGCTACAGTTCCGAAAAGTTTTCAATTTTCAGAACTAAACAAGGCCATGACCGTATTGCAGGGTGTATACTCCGTCCGGCAAAAGAAGAAAAAGAAAGAAAGAAAATCATCTAGGTTTTATGCAGGTCAAAACTTGATAAATATGTCTAAATTTATATAGGATTTATTAGCAACATTTGCATCTCCAAATAAATTTATTATAAGATATATTCAATGATTAATATAACGATGTTTACTATGCACTCTCCTATTTGCATTTAGTCAAAGTTGAAATATTTGACTTTTCAAAGAGTGAGACTAGCACTCTTTGGGAACGGAGTAAGTTCGCCCGTCCCTTGTTAACGTGGTGTTCAGTTTCCTTTTATTCCAAACAATTTTGGTTTTAGTTTATCATTTTGTATAATGAAACTAAATACTATGTTTTTTTTTTGACAAAAGGTGGTTATTCTCTTATTTTAGATTTTGACCACCTCACGGGACAAAAAAAAACCTAAAAGAGCCTTATGAGGCTTTCATAAAAGCAATAAATTCTGCAATTTAGATGGAACTAAACGTAACTCTAAAAATTTGACATTTTGTATTTCATTATTCTAAAATTGTTGGGGAAAACTAAACACCCCCTAAATCGGTGTCTACTTTGTCCCTCCTTAGGTCCATTTCTAGTCCACAACTTTGTCCCACGATTTTAAATGAATTATGGGATCATTCATTATCATTACACTCTTTAATTCCTCCTTCAACGAAAGATGCTACAACATTTGTCTTCGTGTATTTTCTAGTGTTGTATACTCACGTATGTAATATTAATTGCGCAAATATTCAAGCTTGGAACGATTAATACTACACCAAATGACCACTATAGTCAAACTGACTTGCCAATAAGATCCGACAGCTTAATGAGGGGCAACAAAGTTTTTCCCCTCCGTTTGGTAATCTGTCATGAAATTTCTAGAAATCAATTTTTTCGGGAGTACGGAGTACTCCTAGGCCTTGTTTAGTTCCGAAAATTTTTGGGAAATCGACACTGTAGCACTTTTGTTTGTATTTGACAAATATTGTTTAATTATAGACTAACTAGGTCTAAAAGATTCGTCTCGTCGATTCCGACCAAACTGTACAATTAGTTTTTATTTTTCGTCTATATTTAATACTTCATGTATGCGTCTAAAGATTTGATGTGACGAGGAATGTGAAAAATTTTGTAAAATTTTCTAGGAACTAAACAAGGCCCTACTACGTAGGCCATGGACAAGCCTGACGAGTGGACCCCACGCGCCTGTGTTGGTGTGCCGTCTCTCGATCTTGCTTATAGCTTGCCGTTTATTTGTCATCTACCTCTCCACTTGATTCAATCCTAGCCATCCACTGCTTGCAACTGGCAGTCATCTACGTAGAGTGGTTCGATCGTACGCGGTACACCAGTACCATTATATTCTGTGACAGTGTGCGCATTGCAATAGTTCACCGTGCGTGCACGGCTTCGGTTTTTTTACCTGTACCTGTGTGAAGCGTACGTACACGTCGACGATCGACCCAATGCAAATCCATGGAAGCATGCAGCATAGGCATAGCTGCATGCAGTATCTTTGACCTGAGGCGGGCCGGGGCAGGTGACGCGCTGCATATTGCGCCATGCATCATCGTGTTCTTGGCGCCATACAGATACAGGCCACAGCGCCCGCCAGTAGATCACGAGGTGGCTGCAGAAGATTTTGATGGGACTTCATGGGCACGGTCACGCATGCATCGATCTTCAGATGGCAGGAGTACAGAGTACTTGCTTGCTGTGTTGCATGCATGCATGCATGCATCACGAAATCAAGCGTGCTGTGTTGTTCTCTAGATTAGATGATGCTCTAATAGATTGAGCTTTGTTTTCTCTGTATCAGTTTTGTTTTTTTTTTCTCCCTCCCTCTTGGTTCTGGAGTGCATTTTTTCGCTGCCTCGTTTTTGTTCTACTGGAATGAACACGTTATTAGCTGGGATTAATTTGGGAATTGATGGGAGGAAAAATTACGACAGTGATTTGGTGGATCCTTGTGTGGTGCAGGCAGCAGACCAGCATGCAGTTCATTTAAGAGGGGAGAGGATCTGTTTCAGTGACTGGTTGTTGATGCTTTGCTCCCATATTCGGCCATGCACAAGCTGTACTTGATCGTCTGCCTCTTTGGATCCTACCTTGCATATAGCTGCATGCATGGTTTCTACTCCTCCAGTCCTCCTGCATGAAAAAAAAAAACGCTTTTTTGCTGTTGCATTGCAAAGAATCAAGGAGAGAAACAGAGGCGCGTCATAAACTTGCAGCCTTCGATCATCTTCAGCACGTACTAGTCAGTACAAAGATGCCATGCTGCCCCACACCCAGCATCTTCTTTTTGTGTGTGTGGGTTCCGGCTGGGCAGTCTCCCCGTCCCAGGCCCAACCCCAAAGCCAGGCGTCCAAGATGGCTCTCGTCCTTCATCTTGCAAATAAAGCGACGAGGTAAAACAATATCTTGGGGATTTATCGTATCGCATCTTCATTATTTATGCCTTTTATTTTCTTGCTCAGCCTCAGCCATACTTTGCACAGCAAATAATGCGGTGTCGTCCTCGAAAAAGCAAGTGTTGCAGAAACATAACAACGGAGATGCGTGACACTAGTATCGTATCATCAGTGGATCCATCCTGGAAGAGGCAAGCACTATGCCCAGCCCTAAATTTGCTACCTGTATACAACTACACTAGAGGACGCGTACTACTGTCTCAGCATCAACGGCACGAAGCTACTGCCCACATTTGCAGAAGGCTAACGGTGACGGTGACAGTAGTCGTAGTGGGAGGCCGGGCAAGCACCTCAACTTGAAAAATCAAAAGGGTCTGCCCTTTTTTTTTGCACCGCCGGCATGTACGACAGCTCAGCTAGGTTTCCTCCGCTAGAGTCCCTCCTGCGCCAGCGCTTGTCCCGGCTCGGAAAAAGCAAACGGTAGCCCTCCCAAAAGAGATCCGCCCTGCCAAGATGGTTAAAGCACTGGCGAGAACTGCCACTGCCACTGGCGCTGCTCGACAGATTTCGCCAGCCGGCCGGCTGGCCTCCGCGCGCCTATCTGCTCCGATCAGGCTGCTGCTGGCTGCAGCAGGCTTTGTGATCTCCCCCAGGAGAGGACCACACCACATGTGTTGGCGTGTTGCAAGGAAGGCAGAAGGCTAGTAGTGGGCTAGTGGCTGTGGAAAAGAGCCCATCGACGAGACTCGTGTAGAGAGAGACCGAGAGGAGTAACGACACGGGATATGATGGTAGGGCACCTACTGTACTAGTATGACCGTGCTTGAAACTGGGGGAGTGGGAGGGGGACATGGCCGGCTTTAGGCGCAGGCCAGGCGAGCGCAGGCGCCCCGAAAGGAGATCACTGGGACCGCGTCTAGGGGGCACAGGATCCCACACACACACACACACATGCATGGATCGAGAAGATCGGATGCATCTCTCTCTCTCAGCTGCGATCCGCGTCGCATCCAGCACACACACACACAAACAAACACAGGCCATGGGCCATCAAGGTGTGGGTGTGGCACTGCCGCCCTCCCTCCCTGGCCTCGGCTAGCCTAGTCGCGCGCCTAGCATAGTAGCATGCGCATGCGAAGCATGCTGCATGCAGCGGCAGACACGCAGGCGCGCGCGTGCCGCGTTCGCTGATCAGCGGCCGTTCGGACGAACGCGCGTCCGCTTCCATCGGCGAGACGGCGACGGGCCTGGATCGACCGGGGATCGGGTGACGCCCGCGCGCCGTGACGGGGACCCATGCTGCCATGCAGATGCCGCGCCGCCGCCGCCGCTCGATCTCCGGCGCCGTGCGGACCGTGGCTTGTGTACACCTGCTCTTCTCTGCCACGGGCCCACTGGCTGCATTTGTCGTCCCGGCAGAGGTCCATACGCGAAAAGCTAGCTCGGTCAATGCATAGCAACGGTAAAGTATACATAGCGTGCGTGGCAGTTCACGGTTGGAATTTGGAAGCAGAATCTGATGATTTGAATTTGGAGGAAGCAAATTCAGGGTCGTGAGGAGGGCAGCGCGGCATGGACTGTTGAACCCAAACTGGAACCGGAAGGGTTATTGATAATTGAATACCAGACGTCCAGAGCCCGAAACTGCTGGGCGTGCCAGCAGCACCAGCAGAACCTTTTTTTTTTGGTTTGGGTCCTGACGTTTACGCGCACGCCGGTCGCCGGGCCTGCCTGTGCCTGGCCAAAGGACGACGGTGCTGCTATGATGTCTCCTCTGCTGCTGAACTCAATGGCGCCGATCGAGACGGTCGATCTCTACGCGATGCGACACTACTGCTCCTGGCAGGCGGCAGCAGCAGCAGCCACCAGGCGATCCGCGCGCAGGAGATCTTTGCCGGAAGGAGAAGCCCCGCGGCCGCGCATCGACGCGGTTAATTCTTGGCTCGCGCGCGGATCCGGGGCCAGGCCAGCGGGACACCGCGGTGTAGCGTTGTGTGTCTGTGTTTTTCTAGAAATCTAACGTTGGGTTGCTTGAGTTGAGTGCTTGCACGCCTGATCGGCAAAGGCCTTTCTGTCTCTGCTTTGTTAATGGGCTGAGTTTTCTATCGCTTGGGGGCCGGAATCTTTGCTACTGGGCTTTTCAGTTGACGCCTCGCGCTCGCAGCAAGCCGGCCACTGCGTTATTGGGCTTTGGTGACGCTAGTCATCATCGTCGTCTTCTATTTCCGCTGCATTGACTCTAGCTGCGCCGTTTTTCGATTGTAAGCGTGCGCTGCCGCTGCCCGCCGTGCGTTACCTCCACCATGAACCCTCTGCACGTTACAGCGAGCTCGATCGTCGTGGCTGGCTCGTTCTCGGCGAGCCGTTCCCGTACACACCCATACATAACGGGCCGCGCGGCTCATCGAGCGAGCAGAGCAGCTAAGCTATTCCCACAGCACAAGGCACAAAGGCTAGCTAGCTGCGCAGACGCGATGGCAAGGCCAACCCAGCAGCTGCGCGCCGCGGCGGCGGTCCTTCTTCTTCTTGTTGTCGTCGTGGCCGTGGCCATACCGGCGACCGCCACCACCGGTGCCCGCCGCCGGGTGCCGGTGCCGGTGCCGCCGCCGCCGCCGCCGCCGGCGCTGGCGGACTTCACGGTGCACTGCACCGAGGCGTACGGCGTGAAAGCGGGGGAGACGTGCCGGTCGGTGGCGCGGGTGTTCCGGATCCCGCTCCCGCGGTTCATGGAGCTCAACCAGAACGTCACCTGCGGCGCGCTGTTCCCCGGCCAGTGGGTCTGCCTCCGAGGCGTCGAAGTAGCCTGACCGCGCGCGCCCGCGCAGGCTGCGAGACGAACGATAGTTTTTTTTTTTTTTCCCTGTTGCAACACTCGAGTATACTATCCACAATAACATAGAAGCATCAAGATACATTCTGCTTTACTGCTTATACTCACAATGTGCCGTGACAAATCAAAAGAATACGCTCTCAAAGGTCAAAGCACACCGTACATTCAAGAAGCTAGCAGTCTCCCCGTGCTTCCAATTCACAACCCAGCACGTCGATCCTTGTGCCGCCGCGCGCATGCACGGCGCCAATTGCCAAACGCGTCTCCTCGGCGGCGGGCGGGGTGGCATTGGCGTGCCGCGAGCTCTCGAGTCCGCGACGGCTCGTGCTCGTGTAGCGCGGCCCAGGATATCGCTACAAGCCTTAAAAAAACCACGCCATTTCACACCGTGGCTGACCACCAAACTGACGCGCGCTAGCTCTTCTCTTCTTCACCAATCTCCGTCTTTTCGCCAATCGCCATTGCGCATCCCGCCGCCCGCGCCGCTCATATGGACAGTAGCACGTGCTCGTGCTAGAGATGAGCAACGGGCCGGCCCGGCACGGGCCCGTGCTAGGCACGGCCCGAAAGAGCACGGGCCCGTATGGCCCGCGTGCCACCGGGCCGTGCCTGCACAGCCCATCGTGCCTGCCTGACGGCCCAGGCACGGCCCGTGGGCCGATTTTCGTGCCGGGCCGGCCCATGGCCCAATATATGAAAAATACCAAATTTAATACAGAATTTAACAAAGCATAAATACATTACATTCAAGTCACATACATTAATACTTCACAATTCACATAACACAATATACTCTCAGATCATATTTTACTTGCCAAAAGTCACAAGTTTCACAAGTCATAGAACCTGATACTTCAAGTTTCACAAATTTCATTATACCGTGCCGACACCGTGCCTGTTGTTAAAAGCGTGCCGTGCCGTGCCGTGCAGCGGGCCGAGGGGTCGGCCCAAGCACGGCCCGCAACGTGCTTCGGGCCGGCCCGGGCCCAGTTAGGATCGGGCCGTGCCGTGCTCGGGCCGGGCCAAATGACCGTGCTTTGGGCCGTGCCTTTGGCCCGCGGGCTGCATGCTCAACTTTAGCTCGTGCTGATGATCAACAGGTACACCAACCGACGAATCTATCAGTCATTCAGTACTCACAACAAATCAGCAAACAATATTTTCAGTCGGCTTTTAAAAAAGCAAACAGGCTGGTACATCGAGTGCTACCCGTGCAGCGAAGACAAGGAGGGCAGCCGCCACCCATGAAGTGAAGGCTCACAGGTTCATCGTGCTCGATCGTGCCAGATCGAGAGACCGCTGCCGTATCAGGTGTGACCTCACCTTCATCAGGGAGCCTCCTCCCGCGGTTCCTCCCGGACCGCACCTGCATCACCAGAGGCATCTCGGCGACTCTAGTTGCAATTGACATTTCGTTGTCAACGCTTTATGTAGACAAGTTGAGCATGCACTTAAATTAGGAAGCTACTGTACAAAATTGGAGACTGAGACTCGAGTTTGAGGCATTCCGTAGTGAACTGCATTCCTGCAATGGATGAATGACAATTTCAATGTTTGATTTTGTGGTTTTGTCCTAGAACGAGTTCATTTGCTAAGACTGGTAGTAAAACACTTCATCAAGCCATCAAGGCATGCCAAGGTCCTCTAGTTTAAATGGTTTGAATAAGCAAAGTTCAGAGTGCACATCTCAAGAAATTTCTCTGCACGCAGAAGTATGCAATCCAGTTTTGATATGGTCAAAACTAACACACCTCGACGTACACGAGTCAATCAGGAATTCAGGCTCCATTCTCTACAAAATCCACTGACAGTAAAGTTACAACGCAAGCATTAGCACAAGAAATTGTATCAGAACATGTGCTGATTGGGATTTCAGGTGTGACAACCAAAACTGTTATACACTTACACTAAAACTCAAAACATGGGATGTCAAGATATACTCTGCTTTGCTGTAGCAATGTGCTATAGTAGATCAAAAGCTTTCAAGCTCACGGGGCCCTGCAGTTGGTTACTTGGTTATTAAATCTATGGGAAGGAGCAATAATATGGGTCCATCTGCTCTGGAGAAAAATGGACAACAAAGAAATTAGCACAGATGACGATTAGAGAGAACCAGTTACCTTTAGAAAACAAGATGCAGCCAAAAAAAAAAAGCTAAATTACCTCTGTTAAGACTGGTTTGAATCAATTGGACCAAAGCCCTCCAGTGGCCAAACCTAAGATCGAACAGTCACTGTCAATACTCCCATTTTCAGCAACAATGTTCTTGGGTGATTGCCAACATGATTTGGTAGCGGTTGAGCATTTGGCTGGTGCGCTAAAACTATGGAAACATGCTAACTGAATCTTAAGCCTTAGATTACACTCCACGAACGTCAACAGGTAGCAAGTTGAAGTAGGTAAATCTATATTCCAATATCAATATCAAGCAAATTAAATTTTAAAATCTATATGTTGATATCCAGAGTGCAAACATTATTATCCCTAAGACAGCAGCAGCTAGGCATATCAATATCAGCCAAATGAATAATTCTTCCGTTCAAATGATACCATGTTTTAATCCTGGCATTGGGGACCCATGATGCCCGGTTTTGTCTTGTTTTCTAGAGACCGAGCTGAACCTAGCGGGATAATATTTACCCTCTAGTATATGCCAGCAAAATGTATTGCCCCAAATTATTATTGTCGTTATAAGACAGTTGATAGTTATCCAGAATTTTGAAATGGAAACATGGGCTCATAAGATACTGAAGCGCTTCAACTCAATACGTTTTACAAAACTTAAACATCAATATAACCATGCACACAGCAGCATAGAGTAAAGGTGCGACTTTGTCATTTTCTGCAAATTTAACAATTGCTAGTTGCTTGTGTCCCAACTCCCAACTTACGGAGCCATAAAGCAAATATTGGCTCCAGAGATTGCATCAGCCTCCTAAATTAAAATAATAAAGATGCAGAACAAATTGCTGAGCTTACCCGGCAAAAGATCTTCCCTGTAATGAGACCATAAGGCACAGCTCCAAATTGCCTTGAATCCCTAGAAGCATAAGGATTATCGCCCTGCACCCAAACATGACCTTGTGGTACCTATAATTATACAATTGCCCAACTTAAGGGCATGAGGGGCCGTACAATTTTCAAACAAAATAATGACAAGGGACAAATAAAAGAATACAAAATTCAAGAAAGCGTAGAACTCATCAGGCCCCAACATTATACATGTAACCCACTAAATCAGTAACGAATGTGAACATAACCAAATTCCTGAATTTAAAGACACAAACATCATGTTGACAGTCCATGGAAAACAAACCTAAAGCCGCCAAATTTTGTGCTATTGATATCTCTAAGTTCAAACACAAATGTAGAAATTGCACCCTCTGGTGGGGTAAATATACTGAAGGCAGCACAATGCAAGGTTTTACTAGCACATAGTTCTAATCCATCGAAAATCTATTTGTATCAGTAGTAATTAATTTTAGGGTTAATAACACCGTATCTCATACTGAACCAACACCACCAGTGGTTCAAACATCCTCCAAAACTTTGGTGCCTAGAGTATCAAGTAGGTACCAATTACCAAAAACACACGTCTTCTATGCATCTCAATTCGAAGCAAGTAAAATGTACTAGCAAGTACTAAACCTGTCTTCAAAAAATAACTGATGAAACTTCTTTAAATGAACAATGCTCACAAACAAACCAAGCAACCTCGACGAGGAGAAGCACAACAAATAATAAATAATCACTAATCAAAAGCTACTGTCAACAATACTAGTATGCCAAGCAATTGAATTTAAAGCCCCCCATCCTCTAGCGTCAGTGCATTACGCCCCACGACCAAATTGGGATCTTTACAGCGCCAAGAGCATCAACCAATTGAGCACAAATCCAATCACGGAGGCAGCATAACAAGTACTAGTACGGACCCCCAAAAGCCCAGCGCAGTCACACACACTCACCACGACGGTTTTGGAGGCGTCGCTGTTGCCGGGATCGACGAGGTAGGTGACGGAGTCCCCCTGCATCCCGACGACGCGCTTGGCGATCGACTTGCGCGGGTCCTCGGGGGAGACCATCAGCACGACGTCCCCCGGCGCGACCCGGCCGAGCCTCACGCTGACCCTGTCCACCGCCACCACGTCGCCCTCCAGGTTCATGGCCGGCAGCATGCTTGGCCCCCGCCCGAAGGCGAGCGAGCAGAGGTGCTGGTCGACGACGTGGACGGCGCAGTACGCCTTCGCCACCAGGAACACGCGGGAGAGGGCGTCCCCCGCGATGCTCCGCCACGGGATGCCCCTGAGACGCCGAACGAAGCTCGACATTGGTGGCGGCGGTGAGGCAGCAGAGTGAGAGAGAGAGAAAGGAAAGGAAAGACGTTCATGTAGGGATGAAAATGGATCGCATACGCACGAATATCACCTATATCGTATTTGTTTTCATATTTCTGGTCGGATTTGGATTCGAATATGGATAATGCCAATCATGTCGGATAAAATATGATTAGATGTCGACATCATAAATATACGATTTAAGTATTCGGATACAGATACGGTATCGAATGTTAAACATTCAAACTTGAATACGGATAAATCTAAACCCCGCTAAACGAATTCGATTTCGAATACATTTCATCCCTGCGTTCAGGGAGCACCTGCTTCGCTCGGTTAGTCGGTTACCTTCTCTTGGTTGGTTGGTTGGGCTTGGGCCTCTTCTTTCTTTCTTTCTTTCGGCCTACATATCACATGCTGGGCTCTATATACGGCGTGGCTGGGATGCCACAGTCGAGACTCGAAGAGCCACTGTCTGGCCGGGTGCAAGGAACAAAAGAAGAAGAATGGGAAAGAGGCTGACAACTATGGCCCACATGCATAACAGTGCTAAACGGACCAAAAATTCCCATTTATTTATGTCATCCCTTCTCACCCTCCCAAGTCCCAACCAATCACAAAATAGAGATCTTCTTGTTCTCTCAACCAAACAAGACTCATCCTATCCTCGAAAAGGAGAATGAGTCCATCTCGTATAATCTTCTTATCTCTCAACCAAACGTAACCGGAGCGCCAGTTTTCGATCTGAGTCCATCTCGTATATCTTCTTATCTCTCAACCAAACGTAACCTAGGAGCGCCAGTTTTCGATCGTTCGAAAGTGTATACGTTACCTTCGACCTTTTTAAACCTTGCACACCTTATGGCGAACTGATAGTAAAGTTATGCCTGGCTCGTTATCGGCGAGCTGTACCTGTACTCTTCTATACATAAGGGGGCAGTGCATGGAGCTGAACCAGAACGTCAACCTGCGGCGGGCTGTGTCCCCGGCCAGTGGGTCTGCGTCCGCGGCGTGGCCATAGCCTGAGCCTGAGCCTGACCGTGCACACCGCCGTTACGGCTTACGGCGCCCGGCCTGCTGGCGCCCTTTTACAAAATCAAGTGCTTATCGCTTTTTAAAATAAAAAAGGTCGATGTCGCTTAAAATGAAGTGCTCTGATAAGATTAATTCTGCATGCATGAAGACCGGCAACGTCGATCTATACATTAATTACTACTACTCGTTGAAACGGAAAGTGTCGTTTGGGATCACGGCGCTAGAGAACGAATTGACAGACAGATACTACGGTACAGTGACCCGACGTGACCCGAAGGCGATGCATGCAAACATGACACACACGACAGATTATTCTTCGTCGCGGTAGAATCCACACACGTACGCACGGCGCGGGCGGTACGGGAGACGATCGAATGAAGGAAGTTGCCACGAAGCTTCTCTTGTCCAGGATCAACTCGATCTACTCTAGCTACTATCTATAGCCGTTACCCTGGTCTCGTAAACCATTATTGCTTGCGCAAGACTGATGGATCAGTGACGGAAAAGAATTTTTGGATCATATTATGTACGGACAGCCGGACACATTCGGTCAGGGCCTTGTTTAGTTCACGAAATGAAAAGTTTTCGGCCACCGTAGCACTTTCGTTTGTTTGTGGCATATATTATCTAATCATGTGCTAACTAGGGTCAAAAGATTCGTCTCGTGATTTACAGACAAACTGTGTAATTAGTTTTTATTTTCGTCTATATTTAATGCTTCATGCATGTGCCGTAAGATTCGATATGACGGAGAATCTTGAAAACTTTTTGGTTTTTGGGTAAACTAAACAAGGCCCAGGTAAATATGCACGACGCCGTCGTTGCCGTCGTCGTCTTCTGTCTATTCGCGACAGATCCGGTCATGGCACAAAGTGAAATCCAAGTGCCCATCTTCATTCTGATGAACGGGGGTCACACACCGAGTACCAACACGTCGACGACCCCCGTACGGTGGCTCGTCGTTTTCCGGGCCGGTACTCTCCTATATGCCTCACCACAATCGCCCAATGGTCCTGTGTGTTCTTGATGGCTGGGCTGGCTGGCTCTGGCTCGTAATTTTAAATGTTTCTGTCTGGTGGCAACCATCGCTCCGGGATCTTTTCTGGCAGCATATAATGGAGGATTTTTATATAGTGACTGAATTGCGAATCCGGACGTCGTTGTCCTACGAGATCTCAATTTCTGGAAAATATTTACGTACGTACAGTATTACAACTCTACTAGTAGTTACGTACTTACGAGTAGGTGTAGATCAATCAACGAGCCTCATAAGTGACACATGCATCAGTCTCAGCTTCCTAATGTTCAAATAACGAATCATTAGAGATTTCCCTTTCGCCGCGAATAATAATGTGGCTTTGTTACAGTTATTACAGGACAAACGCAAGCGTGATATATATAGTAGGCATTTTTCTCTCTGCCTGCTTCTTTTTCCATTTTATATTTTATTTATATATATTATCTGGTTCACGAATCATGCTCCTCCCGACCGGAGGATGTTTTGTCCCCGCGGGTGGATCAAGTTTGATTTGATAAGACCGAATGTTTTTAAATAAAACGATATACACGTAATAAATATATTTCAGTTGTTTGCGCCCACATTCCGACATTCATCACTCTCGATTCATCAATAATTGACCGATCTGTTATCATCATCAGAAAAATAATTGGCCTACCCTGGTCCAAATATACGGCTCCTCAGTCCTCAAAGGGCGCAGAGCTAGCTTCACGCCAAAACTCGCCACGTACGTACGTCGATCGAGCCGCGGTCTTGCTACATGCATGCAACCTGTGGAACAGCACTCCAGTCCATCTAAGCCTTGTTTAGTTCCTCCAGATTTCAAAAAGATTCTTCGTCACATTAAGTATTAAAGAATAACTAATTATATAATTAAATTATATCACGAGAGAAATTTTTTAAACCTAATTAGTCTATGATTAGACAATAATTACTAAATACAAAGAAAATGTTAAAATATCGAAATCCAAAAAAAAATTAGATCTAAAAGAAGCCCTAGTACTACTATATTGATCCAACAATATTAAGAAAACAGAGCATATACTCTCTCTGTCTATGAAAGTTGTAATTTCTATAGGCCTTGTTTAGTTCGAAAATATTTTGTAAAATTGACACTGTAGCTTTTTCGTTTGTATTTGACAAATATTGTCCAATCATGGACTAACTAGACTCAAAAGATTCGTCTCGTCAATTCCGACCAAATTGTGCAATTAGTTTTTATTTTTGTCTATATTTAATACTTCATGCATGTGTTTAAAGATTCGATTGTGACGGAGAATCTGAAAAATTTTGCAAATTTTTTTGGAAGTAAACAAGGCCATAGTTGTCCTAAGTCGTACTTTTAAAATATTGACTAAATTTAGGCCTTGTTTAGTTCACCCTAAAAACCAAAAAAATTTCAAGATTCCCTGTCACATCGAATCTTACGGCACATGCATAAAGTATTAAAAATAGATGAAAACAATAACTAATTACACAGTTTGACTGCAAATCACGAGAGGAATCTTTTAAGTCTAGTTACTCTATAATTGGACTATGTTTGTCAAATAAAAACGAAAGTGCTATAGTGTTAAAATCTAAAAACTTTTAAAATTTAAACAAGGCCTATAAAAAACACTAAGATTTAAGTCAATCTCAATAGAGTTTCATTAGAGTTTTATAGACATTAAATATGTTGATGTGGCGTTATATTAATGAAGAGAGATAATAAGAGTTTTATAGGAGTAGAGAGAGTTTCATGGGGATAAAACTCTTCTGCTGTGTTTCCAAAATATTGGTGTGTTGGAAACTGGGGATGGCCTTGTAGTACCAAATTAATATCATGAGATTTATTATAGTATAAATTGTCATAAGATATTAATTTTATGTCATAGATATTGATACTGTTCTCTATAAAATTAATTAAAGTTAAAAAAAGTTTAACTAGTATGAATTCTAAGAGTTGAAGCTTTCATAAAGTACTTAATAATAATTATGTTGTTATGACGCCCATTCATGTTTCACCAGCTGAATGAGCAGATCGAGAGAAACATGCATTGGTGAGCACATGAGATGAGGTCGATGAATTGATGAGCAGAGGCCAGAGAGGGACCCAAGTGATTGGGGTGGCACATTGATCCCCAGCCGTCGTTCGGGCCCAGCCTCCTGCAGTGCACTGTGCATGCAAAGCACGGTGTCGCTCGCTGCTCTGCCCGCGTTGCATTCAGATCAGAACAACGTACACGCAGGACAATTAGGCCTTGTTTAGTTGGCAAAAAATTTTGTTTTTGGTTATTGTAGCATTTCGTTTTTATTTGACAAACATTGTCCAATCACGGAGTAACTAGGCTCAAAAGATTCATCTCACAAGTTACAGGTAAACTGTGCAGTTAGTTTTTATTTTTGTTTATATTTAATGCTCTATGCATGCAACCAAAAATTCGATGTGACGGGGAATCTTGAAATTTTTTGCGAAGTCAATTTATGCAAGACGTCCACTTCTCCTATTTATCCAGAGCAGGAATATTCCTTTTGTACGTACGAATATTCCTCTTTCGGAACAATCACTCGGGACATCGCTGTGCAAACAAATTGACACGACTCTTTTCAGATTGATTTCTCCATCAAATGGACACTCAGTGTGATGGACCTTTCAGGTTCGGAATATAAAATAGCTTTGCATTAATGCTTGTTCGTAACACAAATTTATTTTAGTATTATTATAAAAATTTGTATATATACGATGGTGACACGTTGCGGATTTCTTTTCTCTTTTTGTTCTTCTTTTCCCTTTTTCTTTTTGTCTTTCCCATACATTCTCTACTCCTTTATCCATTGTTTGACCTTGGGTAGGGTCCTCGAGTCCCTGCCCCCCATGTTAGATCCGCTCCTCATTATTATCAGCCAAAGGTATTACAAAGTTCAAGACTCTTTTTGGCAGGGTTTTAACTTTCTGAAAATCGATGGAGTTAGGAAAAGAAAAACATACACAGTATTTTTCATTGTCCCGGGGCTAAAACAACATTAGCTTCCCCACTTTTTGTTTGGCTTCAGCTCCCTTCCTAGTTCCTATTACCCCTTCACTTTTCTTTGATTTCCTCCACCAATGGCCATTGTTTATGCATGGTCGAATTTCTTCTACGTTTTCACTTTATATGCTATATAAGTGATTATTTGTGAGAAGTGAGCTCTAATATCTTAAGTTATTTCAAAAAATCACTTCACATAAACATTGTTTGGCAAAATACCCCTAGAATAGAGCTGTCATATGTCCTTGCTCCAAAATAGTCCATGTCAGTTATTCAGTAATGTTTTTCTTTTACAAGTTAGTGAACAATATTTTCAGCTATGAACCTTTCAGCCAAGTGATCAATAGCAAAAACTATGTAACTAGAAAAGCTAAATTTACTTATAATTTTAAAAGGATAGAGTAACTATTATATAATAAATTCAAGTAAAGATCAATATCTTAATGCTAATTTTTTTCATTTCAATGTAATATAACCTATGTAATGCAATCAACCAAATAAAAACGCTCTCTACTCACCTGTAAACTAAACAAGCTAAATGAATGCCTTCAACCTATCCAGTGCCCATTTGGTGCATGCGAGTCAAACTCCCTAGGCAGTGAATCAGACACGCTTATTTGTTGTTTACTGTGCTGTAAGAAAATCGTGACCAAGATAATTGAACCCGTTCGCTTGTCTTACATATTTTTTCTATTAGCTATCATAATAAATTAACATTGTATTTTTAATTATGGCTATGAATAGTATTTTTAACCATAACTTTTTAGACCGTAATAAATTAACATAGTATTTTCAATTATGGCTATGAATAGTATTTTTAACCATGACTTTTCAGACCGAACATGCGCGGATCATTCGGCGTGTGTTTGGTTGGAGAGCGGGGCGAGCCGGGTCGGAGCGAACCCGTTTCCGTGGCTGTTTGGTTGGAGGATGAGAGGGTTGGGTTTGCTCCAGGGTGGAATATTCCTCTCAGATGCGGGTTGGACTCGTCCATCAAAATCTGGCGGACGGAGCTGCTCCAGCCAGGTTGGCTCTCACCAGACAATGAATTCCTTCAACCAAACACTCAACGGAGCCGCTCTGTCCCGAATCCTTCAACCAAACATTAAAACGGGTTGGCTCCGTCTCCAAAAGCAGAAGTACAACCAAACACTGGACGGATTGGCTCCATCCCAAAAAACTAAGTTGAATCCAACCCAATACACCCAACACCCAACCAAACACAGCCTAGAAAGTCCGATTTTGAGTGCCTAGTCGGATGAAATCACCTCATTCGCGGAGTGGCGAAACACGCTTGGTACCTTCCACTGCTCCACTCCACTCCACAAGCTCATATCCTCGTCCTCCTCTGCTGTTTTCGCGTCCACGGGCAACCCAGCTCAGGCAAGGGCAGATCATCTGCGTATAGCGCTCGCCATCTCCTGATTTTCCCATTGATCCCCTGAAATCGCTGACCGACAGTCCTGTCCGCCATGGACGCCGAGAGAAGCTCTGCGCGCAGCACCAAGCCTCTTGCTGTGCCGCCCGCTCGCCACTGCTAGACGCGACGACGTCTGCGTTTGCCTTCCCGGTTCAACTGCCGGTTCCCTTGACGGCCTAGTGCTTGCGATCCAGCGGGGCGAGACGGCGAGACGCCGGCGAGGTAGCCACTGTCAATTTGACGACACGTGGATTGAGAGGGAGAAGACAATGCCAAACCAAAATTGAGAGGTACATACTGGAATTCGCATCAGTTCACGCTGTTCTACACTGTCAATTTGACGAATCACTTGTCCTAACTCCTCCGCTGTTGGGCTCAGTTGTATCGCCATCGCCATGTCAAGCGACCTCTCCGCACGCTCGTCGGCGCTTTCCTCCTCCACCGCGTCGCCTTCCGACGACTCGCGGCGGAAGGAGCAAGGACGGCATGCGACGACCAACGGCAGCGGCAGCGGTAGCAGCAGCGGGCGCCGGGGGAGCCACTGGCGGAGCCAGCGCGTGCAGTGGCTCGGCGGCGCCGGCGCGGCGTGGGCGGTGGACCCGCGCGCGAGGTGGGTCCGGGACTGGAACCGCGCCTACCTCCTGGCGTGCGCGGCGGGGCTGATGGTGGACCCGCTCTTCCTGTACGCCGTGTCTCTGAGCGGCCCGCTCATGTGCCTCTTCGTCGACGGCTGGCTCGCCGCCGCCGTCACCGCGCTGCGCTGCGCCGTGGACGCCATGCACGTGTGGAACGTCGCCACGCAGCTCCGCCTCCGCGTCGCGCGCGCCGGCGCCGGCGCCGGCGCGACGCCGGGTAGTAAGCGCGTGGCCAGCGGCGCGGGCGACGAGGAGCAGCAGCAGCAGCAGGGCGCCGAGGACGACGACGAGGAGGCCGCCGCCGAGGCCGCGCGCAAGCTCCCCGAAGAGTCCAGGAAAGGGATGCTGCTTGACTTCTTCGTCATCCTTCCCGTGATGCAGGTGCGCTGCTCTGCCTAGTTTAGATTAGATGATTCACTAGTCAATCTTCTTGCTTGTTTTTTCGACTACTAGCCATTACCATTACCCTGAGCTTCATCGATGGTTTGGCGGACGATGGCCGTCCGAAAGAGTAAATAAATTAGATATATTCGTTGACAGTAAAATCAATTATTTAGATATATTCGTAGTAAAATGAAATCCCCAGTAGAACGTTACCAATTAGGAATTCCCAACATGGTTTTTGGCATAAAAATAATGTAAGTAAATTTCTTAAACCGCTACTTAAAATATACTACTAACTTTCAGTGGAATTTAGAGATTTTCATTGAGTATAGAGTCTTTTTTGTTACAAAGAATAAAAAAACAGGAAGAATTTGTGTACCTGAATAATAATTAAACCGGACATTTTGCACATGTATAGTTTGAGATTGCCAATCAACATGCATTTGTACTGTACGTGCTAACGTGCGAGGCGGTCTCGCACAAATAAGTTGGTATATCCACACAGGGCACAGTTTGGAGTTTTCCTAATTGCATTACCCTGCCCAAACTGTTCTTGCCAGGAACATTATTCCTTCTAACAACTGCATCCTGCCATGACTCGATGATCGATCTCATGTCACTACTCGCTAGCACTGCCCTGACCGGCAGACCGGCGCGGCGACGCGCGCGATCGGCCGCCCAGGCTTGCACAGAACGGTGACACGAATAGGGCCTGCGTGCCATAGTTTCTGCTTGTCCTGACGCACATTATATTGTTTGGTGTCCCATCTGACCACATCCGTGGCCCAGCATGCTCGTGCCGCGCGGCGCGGCAGCCATTGTCCGGCCTCGCACCACCAACCCGGCCACCATCTTGGTCCTGACGACAGTGTATATGGCGCATGCGTGCGTGCAAAATGCAGGTGGTGGTGTGGGTAGCGGCGCCGGCGATGATCCGCGCGGGGTTGACGACGCCGGTGATGACGGTGATGCTGGTGGCGTTCCTGCTCGAGTACCTGCCCAAGATCTACCACGCGGCGCGCCTGCTCCGGCGGACGCAGCGCCAGTCCGGCTACATCTTCGGCACCATCTGGTGGGGCATCGCGCTCAACCTCATGGCCTACTTCGTCGCCGCCCATGTACGTCGTTGGATGCCATTGCCGACCAGCATGCATGCAGTACTACTCCAGTAGCAGCTACTAGTAGCTAAACAAAATCTCGCTCCGCTCGTGTCGAGATGTGTTGCAGGCTGTGGGGGCGTGCTGGTACCTGCTCGGCGTGCAGCGGGCCAGCAAGTGTCTGAAAGAGCAGTGCCTCCAGGCGGCGGCGGCCGGCGGGTGCGCGCGCAGCAGCGCGGTGGCCTGCGCGGCGCCGCTGTACTACGGCGGCTCCCCTTCCACCTCCGGTGTCATCGGCAGCGGCGACAGGCTCGCCTGGTCCCGGAACGCGCAGGCCCGGGGCACGTGCCTGTCCAGCGGCGGCGGCGGCGGCGACAACTACCAGTACGGCGCGTACTCGTGGACGGTGATGCTGGTGGCGAACCCGAGCCGCGTGGAGCGGATGCTGCTCCCGATCTTCTGGGGCCTCATGACGCTCAGCACGTTCGGCAACCTGGAGAGCACGACGGAGTGGGTGGAGATCGTGTTCAACATCGTCACCATCACGGGCGGGCTCGTCCTCGTCACCATGCTCATCGGCAACATCAAGGTGTTCCTGAACGCGACCACGTCCAAGAAGCAGGCCATGCACACGCGGCTCCGCAGCGTGGAGTGGTGGATGAAGCGCAAGAACCTGCCCCGGAGCTTCCGCGCCCGTGTGCGCCAGTTCGAGCGCCAGCGGTGGGCCGCCACCCGCGGCGTCGACGAGTGCCAGATCGTGCGCGACCTCCCCGAGGGACTCCGCCGGGACATCAAGTACCACCTCTGCCTCGACCTCGTCCGCCAGGTCCCCTTCTTCCAGCACATGGACGACCTCGTCCTCGAGAACATCTGCGACAGGGTCAAATCCCTCATCTTCCCCAAGGGAGAAACCGTGAGTGCCTCTCTTGATTTCTTACTGAATATATGATAGATAGATTCGATAAATAAGCTCAAGTGAATAGGACCTCGACATCATCTAATCTACGATCACTGACATGTACAACAACAACAGATCGTGAGGGAGGGAGACGTGGTGCAGCGGATGCTGTTCATCGTGAGGGGCCACCTGCAGTGCAGCCAGGTGCTGCGGAACGGGGCGACGAGCAGCTGCACGCTGGGGCCAGGCAACTTCAGCGGCGACGAGCTGCTGTCGTGGTGCCTGCGGCGGCCGTTCCTGGAGCGGCTCCCGACGTCGTCGGCAACGCTGGTGACGCTGGAGAGCACGGAGGTGTTCGGACTGGACGCCGCCGACGTCAAGTACGTGACGCAGCACTTCCGCTACACCTTCACCAACGACAAGGTGCGCCGCAGCGCGCGCTACTACTCGCCGGGGTGGCGCACCTGGGCGGCCGTCGCCGTGCAGCTGGCATGGCGGAGGTACAAGCACCGCAAGACGCTCTCGTCGCTGTCCTTCATCCGCCCGCGGCGACCGCTGTCCCGCTGCTCGTCGCTCGGGGAGGAGAAGCTCCGCCTCTACACCGCCATCCTCACCTCGCCCAAGCCCAACCAGGACGACGACTTCTAGTTCTAGCTAGGCCGTTCCAGGCCGCCGGCTTCTTCGTGACAACGACGACGACGTGGATGACCTGTTACTCGCACGGCACGAGACGCAGAGACAATATGCACGTATCCAATGCAAGTTCCGATGGGGAAACCACGAAATTTCATTCCTCCACAGAAATTCACTTGTATGCAACGCCGCAAGGAGCGTGCGCAGCCACTTTTATACTTTATATTTCTCTCTTGTATATTTATTATATATTACTCCCTTCATCCCATATTATAAGTCGTTTGACTTTTTTAACACCACTTATCTTATTCAAAAAAAAATTATGGAAACATAGTTAAATTTTAAGTTATTTTTGTAGAACTTTTATTAATAAACTAAACCACGACGAAAGAAGTGATATTTTGCATAAATTTTCGAGTGTCAAAAAGTTCAAATGTCTTATAGTTTGAGATGGACTGAATATGAACCTTATTATCTTCAGTCATGTTAATCCATATAGATTAGCTGCACGTGTAAGCTTGAGTGTCGTCGGAGAACGTTTTTTTTTTAATCTTACCAAAAAATAATAAAAATTGGAGCTGTTTCAAAAACGCTTAGAGATGCTCTAATATGATTTGACAAAGCGCCTCATGTAGTGACACTGCCGCCTTAGACTATTTCCTACCCTAATCCACCGGTGATTCTCCTTCAGGCCACATGACGAACTGCAGGAACAGACTTCGCAGAAGATGACGCTTAGAATTGAAGTGTACCGGTCTTCCTACATTGCCTCTTTTAATTGCTCAACAGCAAGGCATAACTTGCAGGTCCGGCCAATTATAGCCATTAAATTGTTAAGGTAAATTGTTGATCTTTCTCTACAGAATAGATGCTTTGCGTCTCTAATGAGGTTGTTGTATGCATCTATGACCTACCTTCAGAAGTTTAGTACTTCATCATGATGCATATGTTTAGTATATGTGAACTTACAACATTGCACAAGTGGTTAAAAGGTCTCATTGGACATTTTAAGAGGTAGAAAGAAATAAATGTGCCCCCAATCTCATGACTATTATTTTTGTCATTAGAATTTTAACTATTTTTTATAATTGTGGCATCTTATCATCGCAAATATAGTCGATATTTTCACAAATTCACTTTAACAGTGAAAATAGTGAAAATTAGAAAATGCAATGTAGATTGAGCAGGTATTGAACTTGAGCATCAATTAAATAAATGTTGTAATTTTTTTCGTTTATTGTGTTGTGAAAGTTCTAGCTCACATTTTTCCTTGACATTAGCAGTTTCCATCATTTCTAGATGGTCGGCGATGTCAGGAAGAAACATTTGGGTGAGCTTCCTCTTTATTTGATGTTTCGTTGGAGAACCAATGTCCACAATAGGTGTTTTACAACCACTTGAGAGAAAAGTATGGTCAAATGTAACCTCATTGTTAGTAGATTGTGGTGGTTGTTCTTCAACAAAACGCAAACCACCCCGTGGTTTATATCATTTTGCAGAGACATTTGTTTTTTTTCACCGTGGCAACTGAAAATAATATTAACAAATATGCACCAAAAGTCCTTATATACAAATGATTATTACAAATGAAATCACTCAACTACCATAACAAACATGGGGGTTTCTATTCTTTTTGTTCTTTCATCAAAGAATCTATGTCCAAAATCGATATTTTAGAACCATCAGACAGGAAAGCGAACGTAGGTCATTTTTAGAAGAAACCAAATCATATCGTAATTGTTGGATTTGTTCTCTTGAAGATGTGTATTTCCTAATGGTAAGTTATATATGATTAATTAATATTTAGTTATTTTTATATTTGATGATATAAACGCATCTGCAAAAAAAAAATTAGCAAAGCACCCTTCCCTTCAAGAAAGATTGCCAACTAATTTGTCGTATCTTTGTTTTTTGAATTGACAAGATCGTTTTATGCATCTTGAATTTCAAAATTGATATGGATTGAGTTGATCTAAAACCCAAAACATAGGTAATCTCTAGGTCGAGCAATATGACTTGCCCCTAACCCCGTCCATCCATCCACCATGGACCACTGTTCAACCCTAATTTAGCCTCCTTTTTGAAAAAAAACGTTTAGCACCCTATGAAACACAAACTAATTTTTAGAACCTAGGGGTTGGCGCCAGAACTTATGGCTCCAAGGTAACACGTCTCGACGCCACAGTTCTTGACGATGTTAAAAAACTCATGACCTATGACAAGTTTTATTTTATGACCTATGACAAGTTTGATTTTATTTCCAAACCCATGCCTACGCGGTCTCAGGTACCAATCAGGTCGCCCATGCCCACTAGGAAGTAGACTTCAGGTGATTCAAAGTCCACAGCTTTACGCTAAAAGAAACTGTTGATCACTTGTTCTGGCACTGCGTCTTTGCGCAGCAATGTTGGGGGTTCATTGAAATTCACACAGTGCAGGGTGAAGGAACGGTCAGAAACATACAAGCCATCAAAGACCAGATCCACAGCCAATTCTTCATGATTGCGATAATACTTCTATGTTGGACGATCTGGAAAGCCAGGAATGAGATGATCTTCAATAATATTTTTTTCTTCTAGGAGCTACGCCTTATCCTTCAGGGTCAAGCAAAGCCTCTCAGCGCCCTTTGATCTATGGATTCAAAATCTGTAATTGATTCCAGATGTTTTTATATTTTTTTCTTTTCTTTCTTTGTCTCTTAACCTGCCCCCTCTGCTTTCAACTCTGTAATTCTGTAACTTTGGTTTTCGCTCTTGTTGCTTTATCAATAAATTCCTGCAGGGACTCAGACCCCTCCAGTTCAGTCAAAAAAAAATCTTGGCCTGCCCTGTTTTATAGCTCACCAAGATGGCCAGTGCATAATGACTTGACGAGGTGGGATGCGCCTTCAGACTTGTGTGCACTCACTACACCTGAGAACACAGAGCACTCGCTGTCGCTAGCCATGCACATGGGCCACGGCCTGATGCCCATATCCAGGAGCACATTGCATGGCCTTTCAGACCAACCAAATCCACTGCATGAGATTAACCATGGCCCACTAGCTAGTTGATATTCACGTAATAACGAGCGTACTTAGCTTCCTTTGTTTTTTTTTGCATGTCTACATTTTGTTTTCTAATTGTTTTATGTCAATTAAAATTATATAATTGATGTTGTAGACCGGATTTAAAAAAAATCCATGAATTTACGGATTTGGACCCACTGGGTTTAACTTTTTACCTACTAACAAACTAATTGACTCATACCATTACACTAATAAGGTAAAAACTCATCGGGTTTTGGATACCCATTGCCATCTTCAATAACAACTTAACAAGGCATCCTAAGTGGTGGTAACGTGGTTGGTACCTCGAAGCCAAGATCTCGGCGCCGACCTCAAAGCCAAGATCTGTGGCTCCGAGCTTGAGCCATAAGTCTTGGTATCGATTAAGAAAACCTAAAGGCCTACCACTGCCAGCCTTTCTCTCCCTCTCGCACTTTGTCTTTCTTTCCCTCTCTCACTGCTGCCACCGTCAAGGCCTTCTCGGTTCGCTAGCACCCTTGGCAGCCAGCAGCCCACTAACCGTCATTGGTCGCACGCCGACTCACTCCCTCGTGCCCCTGTTCGCTCGTTCAGGCCACCCTTGTCACCATTAGCCAGTCTAGGATTTTATATTAGGGTATATCGTCCAAAAAAATTTGTATACAATTTGGTAAAATTAATTTTAGCAATTTGATAATAATTGTAAAATTTTGCAACGTAATTCTGTACATATGCACTAATTACACAATAAAGTTTAAATTCATGGATTTAATTGAAACCATCACTAAATACGATATATATAGTTCAAAATCCACACCGACAGTTTTAATATAGGCATAAAAGAGTATGGGAGACTTACAATGTTATTTTTCTCATAGTTTTATTTGACACTTTAAAAGGGGCAATGAAGAAGGGGGTGGCGGTGGTGGTGGCATAGGATTTACAATTTACTCAATTACTCTCATCAATATGCTCTCCCAACCCAGGTTAACCAGATTAGGGGAACGATTACAAGTAACAGCAAGTGCCGACTTCATTGCTGCATGGTTTTCTGAATAAGAGATGTAATACTGAGTCCTCTTCATAAGAGCATAAATATTAAAAAAATACAATAGTCAAATAATTAAACAATCTATTGTTTATGATGTTAGCAAATAGCTATGAAAGTAGACAATATTTTTCTACGAAAATACGAAAAGCAGAAGAGACCGAAGAGCAAAGATTGAATTTCACCTTAGAGAAATAGCGAATCTAAGATGGCGAGCCTTCTTTGACTGCCTGATGCGTGATCAACCTGAGTTTAGCGATATGCGAAATTGCGAATCAAGACGGCGGCGAGGCTCCAATCCCGAGGGCGGCGGGGCACCGAGGCATCACGACATATCGTCGCGCCATCACTGTGCGATGCGTCAGACAGTATGTTCCGTTCCATCTGTTCTCCTCCAATCGAGACTAGGTTAGGGAAACCAAAAAGGGAACGTCATGTATGTGTACATACTGCTTGCCGCATTGGGCCACGTCTCTTGGGCCTCCGTGTTCTGTGATAGGGTTCTTTTCTTTTTTACAAATATACATTACGTGTATGTATATAGAGTAGTATAGTAGCACAAGCCACTACTTGTCACCCCATCGCTATCCTCCGTGTAACCAGCGACGAGGGCAGCCCTCTGCCTCTCCCTAGCATCACCGGCGGCTGCGCCTAGCGGCGTCGCCCCCTCCTCTAACGTCCACCCGTGAGGCACCTTGCCCTCCCTCAATCTCCTCGACTAGCCCTAAGGAGGTGCCCTCGCCTCTTCCCATCGTCTCCGCCGGCCAGCTGGCCACATTTGGTGCCGCCCCTCCCCTAATGCTCACTCGTGAGGCACCACATCCTCCCCCCAAACCCCTTGAACAACCCTAAGTAGGTGCCCAGGTGACTTTTTTGTTTAAGTAATTTTGCTTTATAGTTTGTTTAGTTTAGATAATTTAGCTAATTATTATATTGAGTTATAAAGTCATATAGTTAGCTAATTTAGTTCTATATGTAGCTTATAGTTATCTAGTTCTATAGTTAGATTTGTTAGATAGTTAGTCAATATAGTTAGCAAATTTATTTTATATAGGTAGATAGCAAATTTAGATAGATATTTAGTTAGGTTATTAGGTGATGTAGTTAGACAATGTATTTGAACTACATTTTTTGTGTCTAGAGACTTCAACATTATGTAGTTGCTTCTATGGAGGGAAAGAACCCAAGAGAGATTGAATTCAAGCTCGGCATCAAGATTTATGCTTCGAGGTCAGAGCCACAAATCTCGACTCTGAGATCAGAGCCATAGATCTCGGCTCCAAGGTCGACACCAAGATCTGTGGCTCCAAGGTACCAACCACCTTAGTGTCATCTAGAACGCCCTGTTGTGCGCAGCCAGGCACCTTGGAGCCAAGATTTGTAATGTCGGGACATGTTATCTTGGAGTCATGAGTTATGATGCTAACCCTAGTGGTCCAAAGATCAGTTTACATCACCTAAGAGCTACATATAAATTTTCGTAAAAAACAAAGGTCAAATTGTAAAAAAATTAGAGGTAGATGGGGTTGCGCACTCCCACTCCACTCCTTTCGCTTTTCCCCCTCCACGGCTCCACCGACCCACCACGAAACCGACCTCCCAATCCGCCGCAGACCACCGCCCGTCGTCCGTCGGCTGCCGCGACAGCGATAGGCTCTCCCTCGGCCAAACAGCTACCGACTAGGCTATTCGTTCTTCCCGTGTGCTCTCTCTCGATATGTTAGCGCGACGAATAGGCCGCCGTCGCCCAAGGCCAGATGCCCAGGTCTTATGCGGGCCCTTCTCCGGCAACGAGCACCTAACAGGTTTGCTCGCTCTTTCTCTTCCCTTCCTGATGTACGAAACCTAGCATCACCCAAAAGCCTAACCTCAGCTATTTGGCTATTTGTAACCGGACCTGATCTAATTGCAATGTATATGTGCAATACTGGTTTCGATTTTGATTATCGGGTGTACATGTGTACACCCATGTCCTTCACGTTGTTGGTTAAGTGTTACCATCGCATGTGTGTTGTTTTTGGATTGAAAGTATGTGTTTGTTATGAGATCTCGCTAGGTATCTGCTATAGCACGTAACGCCGGGCTGCTGTCAACCTTTTTAGTTGAGTGTTATGAGTGAGCCTAGCGGCGGAGCAAATGTTTTATGAAGCCTGAGCGTAATGCCATAGTAATACTAACAAAAAAAACATAATGAAAGATTATAAGAGGGGTTAAGTGCTAAGAGAGCAATGACTCGCTGACTAAGTTTAAGCATGCTCAAGCGTTTCCAATCACTTAAGAGTTCTGTAATGTAGTAGATATTACAATTTTAATTTTAAATTGAATAAATAAAGAAGAGAGTGGAGAGCAATTGAGAAAGAGCAAATGAATACATAAGTTTTTGTCTATCTCCCCTCTTTCCTTTATATAGGATGAGAGAAAATTTTCATAATTTCTTCCCTAATAGGGTTTGTATTTTAAAAAATATTTTTAGAGAAATCATTATGTCACAATGTTATGTGATTGGGCCCTAGGAACATTAGTATGATCCCTAACATATATTGTTTTATATATATATATATATTAATTATATAGATACTAATTTGTCAAAAGATGTTAGAAAAAAATAGAAGTTGCTCAAAAAAAAAAGAAAAGAGAAAAAAATTATATGGGCTTTTACGCCGGCTCCTAGCGCAGCGCCGACGCTCATCTCCCTCGCAGCGCCGCTTCCCTCACTCGCGCTCAGGCTCGGTCCCAAGGATCGGATCTTCCGCGCGTCGGCGGCTCCCCCTCGGCGGCGTCCAACGACGGAGGGGCAGTCCCAGGCTCCGCGGCGGCGTCGGCGGCTCCCCCCACCTTCTGTCGCCAGTCGCCTCGCGCCCTCGCCTGCGTCCTCCGCGCACCGGCTGACGACCCTGCGTACGCACCTCCCTCTCCCCTCCCGCCTCTGCTGTTCCGTGGGAGCCCGGCCAGCTGCCCAGGGTGGCCGGGCCTTGGCTCCGCCGGTGAGTGAGCCTGCGAATGGCCCTTTCATAATAGCTTACTGCCACAGTTGGAGCGTGCTTTCGTACCATCGTTTTCCCATCTCAGTCAGATTGATGTCCATAAATGAAAAGGAATTCCTCATTTCTTTATATTTGTTGGCACTGGTTGATGTGCATAAAAACAGGGAGGGAAGATGGAGACGTAGCTCCGAAGCGCGAATTAGTCAAGTCTTAATGTAAATTTGTCATAGCAATTGTTAAGATGACATTGTCTTGGACTATGGTAGGCTTTAGCGCATTTATCTAAGAAAACAACTCTTTCATAATGCATGTCACTAGAGGCTCAGACTTGCAATAGACCTGGACTCCTGGTTATAGTTTGTCTCCCTAATTTCCTGTTATAGCTTTGCAGCAGCAAACATTAGAGACCTTTTATTTCGAGTTCTGATAATACAGCAATATCTACAATGAACCTCTAATAACTCTGTGTAGTTCTTACTTCTCCCATAATGTGTGCAGTTTAGATGATTCCACTGGTACAGCGGGTGTGAAGTTCTCAAGGGCACAGGGTTTTCATTGTAGCCAATGGAGTGTTCCAATTCAACTAGTTCCCAAGGGCATCATGTAAATGGAAAGCGGAATCAAGTGCAAACCATTGATCCTCCTGGTCCTACTCCTACCATTGTTGAAATGGGACCAAGGCACTGCCCATTGACTTTCGTGAGAAGATCCCGTGGAGTATTGTGTTTGGTGATCATGATATTAACAGCATTTCTGATGATGGTTTACCTGTCCCCTGTAACTACTTTCCTTGTGCGGTTGTTCAGCGTGCATTACAGCAGAAAGTCTACATGCTTCCTGTTTGGGATGTGGTTAGCCATGTGGCCTTTTTTGTTTGAGAAGATTAACAAGACCAGGTTTATTTTCTCTGGTGAAAGTGTGCCAGCAAATGAGCGAGTGCTGTTATTTGCTAACCACAGGACTGAGGTTGACTGGATGTACTTGTGGGATTTTGCATTGAGGAAAGGCCGCTTGCAGTGCATCAAGTATATCCTTAAGAAAAGCTTGATGAAGTTACCTGTTTTCAACTGGGCATTTCACATTATTGAGTTTATTCCGGTAGAGAGGAAGTGGGAGATTGATGAAGCAATAATCCGAAGCAGGCTTTCCGAATTGAAGAACCCAAAGGATCCCCTTTGGTTAGCGGTTTTCCCAGAAGGCACTGACTATACGTAAGATCTCTTCACATTTTTTCTTGCCACATGTTTGCCTAAATCACTGGCATGATTTGGATTTGCACTCCAGGCTTCTGGAAGAATATTTTGAATCATTCACCTTTAATAATTTTTTTTTACTGCTATGCTTCACCTGTCCTTTTATCTATCTGTATTCTAACTAGTGCGAATGTTAATATCTCAGTGAGAAGAAGTGTGTCAAAAGTCAAGAATATGCAGCAGAGCATGGTTTGCCTGTTCTGAAGAACGTACTCCTTCCCAAGACAAAGGGTTTCAATTGCTGTTTGCAAGTGCTGCGGAGTACCATAGATGCTGGTTAGTGTTCACACTGTCCTTTTGAAATATTCTTTTTTTTTTATTGCAGCATTGCAAACCACCATTTGTTGCAGCCATGTTATTGATTTTTACACCTTACAATGGACTCTGCTGACTTGTTCAAATCATTATTGACTGGACTACATTTTTTATCTTTTTGGCAAAGCCTAAGAACATCATGTGTACACAAAAAAGGCTATAAAATCTAATAACCTTGCTAGAGTTGTGGTGTGTGTGCTGCCAGCCAGGGTACGTCTCCGCACATCCTGACATAGTTGCCTAATCTAGACTCTGGCACTTATTGGTAGCTGCTAGATAACATTCCAAATGCATGCTAGGCCTGTATCCTGGAAATGTTACTGTAGTAGATGAAACTAAAATCCCATGCAGTTGATATTTAACTGGAGGCCTGAACCATAGGCTGATATGTTGTACACCATTCAAAGGTGTGAATTGAAAGACTTGTATAACATTATAATATTTTCCAGGAACTCAACATTATACTTCGATTTAATTTACTCTTGATAGTTTCAACTTTTTTGCTATGCGGATTCGCTCTTTAGATTCTGTTTCTTATTTGGTTCCATGACTATTTTGCTATATTTATGGATGTATCTGGCTGTGTTATTGCTCTGCAATATTTTGGTTCAAAAATCTTGGTCTTTTGGTTGCATGACACATGCATTGATGATTAATGCAGTTTATGACATCACAATCGCTTACAAACATCGACCGCCGACTTTTCTGGACAACGTTTATGGCATTGGTCCTTCCGAAGTCCACATCCACATCAACAGTATCCAAGTTTCCGACATACCAACATCTGAAGACGAAGTAGCTGACTGGTTGATAGAGCGATTCAGGCTGAAGGACGAGCTGCTGTCCAAGTTCTCCACGCTAGGCCACTTCCCCAACGAAGGAACTGAAGGGGATCTGTCAACAACCAAGTGCCTTGCAAATTTTGTGGCGGTAGTTACTGTCACCGGCTTTCTCATGTACCTAACCCTGTTTTCGTCCGTATGGTTCAAAGTTTTCGTAGCGTTTAGCTGTTCTTTCCTTACGCTCGCTACCTGCTACTCTATACATCTGCCCCAGATGATAGATTCAGGTTCCTCTGAGAGTATCCATGCGAAGGAAGCTTGAGGTGTAACGTGTACGTTGTGACTGAGAGCTGTATATCAGCAGAGAATTAGTACTGCCTTGGCGCAGTTTTGTATCACCACGTTGCTGTGTATGTCCATATATGTGTTGTTACCTCCATCTTTGTCTGGTTCAAGCAATTGGGAGTATTCCTTGCCTGGAGTTTTGACCTTTTTGAACTGTGTGCGGCCGCTGAGGTCCTTGTGAATTGTGATTGTCCGATCGTCGTGCGCCTGGTTCGTTTGGTGCTTGGGAGATGGTTGGTCGTTCATGCCCAAAACCAGGGCTGGGTTTTCTTTCTCAATTTCCATTTCGGAAAAGACGATGCATATGTTGGTGGAACAGTTGGTTACTAGAGTTTTGTAGTCTCATGGTAAAAGTTGCGTTGCGTTTCCTGGCAATATTTGGACACGTAGGTAGAGACGTAGAATCGTGCAAACCCCAACAAAGTCGTTGTAGTATAGTGGTGAGTATTCCCGCCTGTCACGCGGGTGACCCGGGTTCGATCCCCGGCAACGGCGTTTTTTTAATCATTTTTTTGGCTAAGACCTTGTTCTTCTGTTTGTTTCTGTTCAGAACTTAACGGATTACATAGATGCCAAGCGACGTATGGTCTTCTCTTTGCCAAGAATACATGGCTATTTTTTGTTTTGCTAAAACATGTTTTTTAGGGATGGTAATACATGACTCTCTGTTCTGTTTCTGTCCCCCAGCGTCATGCACTCCTGCTGGCTGCCGAGTGCTGAGTGCTGACCATCCTCCAGTCCTCCATCCCGTCCCTTGTCGTCGTTGTCGATCACGGGGCCTCTCCCGGCAAGCGGCAAGGAAGGCAGCGGGGACCGGCCACCGAATCAAATGCCATCAAAATCTAGCGCCCTGTGCCAAAATGAAGCAGCTTTGCTACATAACCAGCCAGTGTTTTCACTCCCATGCTAACATCAACATCATCTTCTTCATTCACATCGTGTGCTTAGCCTTCAGCTTTGCAGTTTTGGTTCGCCATCAAGAGTGATCGGTGATTAATATGCCTTATGTTTAGTTAACACAGTTGTCGTTGTAGTATAGTGGTGAGTATTCCCGCCTGTCACGCGGGTGACCCGGGTTCGATCCCCGGCAACGGCGATTTCAACTTTTTTTTGTGCCTCTGGATACCTCAGATTTCAGACTATGGCTGTATTGCATAGTTGTATCCATGCAATACAGTTCAGGCCACTACTGCCCACTGGCTCTCCTCTCATCCAGTTTTTCATGCGCGCGGGCACAAACAAAATACAACTAGTAGTAAACACACCATCTCCCTGATCAAAACACACACACACACACACACACCATGTCCCTACAGCGCCTATCCCAGCAAATAACATATGCGATCTTATCATCCTCACCCTACCCTACTTTACTACGCAGTGTCCATCTATATATATTTACCAAAACACGATCTAGCTCACAGTTTCCAGTTTCTTCCCATTGTATGTGAACATATATGATGATAAGACGGCGCTACAGTGTGTTAGCCTTCAGAAATAATGCCTTCTTGAACTGACTGATAAGAGCTGGTACTGATGAGCACTGATGAAGGATCATGTGGAAACATCACTCGACGTCCTTGACTTCAGCCTCCACATCCACAATCGTTCCAGAAGGCGATGTTCCTACATGCAGAAGCACAATGTGTGGTTACTGATGATTCGTTAGCCAGATTGCTGGCAAAACAGTTCGTTGCCAGACAACTTAGAAGAAACAAAATCGATCTTTCAAAGAGGATGATTCGTTAGCCTGATGGCCTCTCCTGACTCAGGTAAGAGGTAACCATGGAAGGTGAGGGAGCAAAGAGGATGTATTCCTGACGGTGATCTGCTCCATGCCCTCAGCCATCCATGACTCAAGGGCCTCATCATGGCCAGCGATCTCGATATCAGCAAGATCTGTGACACCTAACAGGTCGGTGGGGTAGGACTGTAGGAGACAGTTCTGACTCAGTTCTCTCATACTCCCTTGCACTCTCCATGAAAAGTGGGACCCACTGCGAACACAACAGTTTGCTGCCTAGTCAGGCCATCAAACTGGCATAGGGACATTTTTTCTGGTTTTGGGAGACAAGTTCCAATGTATTCAATATTGAAGTTGACGGAAGTTGGGTGGGCGGGTGAGGAAGGGGCTAAAGGTGGACCAAATTGAGTGAATTCTTTTATTCATGATGTTCACTAAGCAAATGAAATTAGTCACTTGAGATGGCTCAAATACAAGCATAGAAAAATAAAGATTGAACAGAATTATTTGGTACCTCTCATGTTGCGGTTGAAGAACTCATTGAGCACTTGTCCGTTTGTAGCAGTAGCACCCCTCCCAGATGAAAATCTAGCAGATTCTCTAACAAATTTGTTGCCCTGAACTGCAGCATGTACAAAGATATCTTAGCTCCAAAATAAAGGTTCCACACAGACAAGCATAACAAAGATGCGAAAGAATGGAACGATAAGTTCGTCCAGTGGAAACATTCAAGACTTCAAGGTGATTCCACATATCTCCATTCTTAGTTGGCATATGATAGAATAAATTGGTAGAGAAGTGATTTTCATTGAAAACTGATACTACATTCATAAGTAATGATTACAAAAGGTTTCAACCATAGGTTCAACAAGCTTTGTTGTTGTATCAGATCTAGAGTACATTAACAGTTGTACAACCATAGGTTCAGTGAAATTTCGTGGTCAGCATTGCTAATGTTATTATACCAAAACACAGAGAAAGAGAGTGAATGGTTGATTAAAAAAAATAAATTGCTTACCAGAGAAAGGTTGAGTGCAATAAGGACAAAGTTGTGGGCCATCCTTCAAAGCTGACCTATAAGACATTTAAGCTAATTAGAGTTCGCTTTAAGTACAAATCTGTGATAGAAATAGTTCTATATATAGTGCTGTTTATGCTCACTTCAGTATCTGGAAGCTTTTTCCACAGTTCGGACACTGCAAACAAAGGAAACCATATGAATATAGGAACATTTACACAATTGTGCGCAGAGACAACAAAGTTTCTTCTTCCAGTTCCAGCTGTAAATGATATAACCATAGTGCTGCTAATAGGCATAACCTAAGTAACTTTAAGAAGCGATGTTCTATAAGTGGGGAGGATTATGCAGAAATATTTTCCACAAGTAGATAAAACTCAACCATATGAAAGAAGCAATAGCTGAATGCCAAATTTATGGGGAGACTTACATCGCCCTGCAGTATATCTTGTCCTGCAAAGAAGAAAAATGCACCCAGAGCCAGAACAGGCAGCAGTATTGTGAGGAGCTGTTTTCAGAAGAGATGTAAAAATCCAAATTAATGACAATTTAATCAACTAAAATGATGTATTGAATGAATAAACATGAAGATTGTATGACATTTTGTGGTATGTACAGACCCAATTATCAAATGGACAAGCTTGTAAATGTCGGTTGAGCCATAGAGTAAGCTACATCAAGGTTTCATAATTTCAGTATCAAGATTCTATGGTACCTAAATACTCAAGTTTTCCATGAGTCTATGACACAGTGCACAACTGAATACTAGCAAGTCTATAGTAGGACATCTTCGCCAAACTAAACAACATTACTTGGTGAAACTGTAAATTGACTGGAAATCTCAGGTCAGCTCAGAAGCTACTACAACATGGACAGCAAAATCATACTGTTAAAAAGCACTGAGTTCTTGGTGGAGCAGTTCTATGTATCAACCTAAGCTGTCTAGTCCAACACAAGGGATGGCATTTTTCAGCTGAGCTAACATCTATTTCCTACAAGTCAGGCATGAAAGAAGCAAAATAAACAAGCTAGTGCCAATCCAAAATATTCTCATCGAAGAAACAAATCAAACAGCCTAGCGCCACTAATCCCAAATGTTCTCATAGAACAAGCAAAGCAAATTGCAAAGAAATCATTTTAGCAGCAAGAATTCTCGTACCCAGAGGGAGACGATGGCGTCAATAACCCACCGGAGCTGGCCGGTGACGGCGAGGTACGTCACGACGGCGGCGAAGGTGAGGTTCCCCACGACCCGGGTGGTGCCCTTGTCCATACGCCTCCCGCCGCCGCCAAAGAAGGGGCCTCTCCCAGCTCCGGTCACGCCAAGGCCAAGCCGCCGCCGCCGCTGTCTCCCCGCCGCTCTCCAAACCAAGGCCCCGCTTTTACCCACTAATAGCTCGCTCCGGTCCGACGGCCTCGCCGTGGAAGTGGAACAGACCCCATTTGAGAATTTCGGAGGCGGTTTCAGGAACCTTGGGTAGAGGCAGGCGTGCGAGCAGCAGCAGAGCGGGGGAGGAGTGAGATGAGGAGACTGGAGCACGGCCATGGACGCGAGGGAGCGAGCGCGTGGAGATGATTATTCTTGAGAAAGTATATCCTGCATAGTAGTATGTTCTTGTAAAACCAATATTTTTCATTTTTCGCGCATTTTTTGGCCACTGGGTTGGATGTTTCGACATTTTTGTGGTGAAAACGCAGCAGGGGTTTGCAGCGTTGGAAGTTGGATTGGAACGCTGGAACTGGAAGCAACCGGACGGGGAAGAGAAGTATCGGCAGTCGACAGCAATGTTTCAGATATGCCGTTTACCGGATAAGACAGTCGGGAATGCAGCTTGTCAACTCCATATTTTAGATGACCTTTTACTTTTACAAAAGACTTTTTTTATTTATTGCTTCTCTAGAAATGATCCTCTGTATTTTTTGCAACAGAATTATGTTTCATGCCACCACACCACAAAAATAATAATAATAAACGGCATTACCATAGCATGACAATAACCTGTCACTTATCCATTGCCAAGGTCCCAGCCAATACCAAACTTTATCCTCGAAATGTTGCTAATTTATTTTTGCAATAGAATTTCTTCGCATGGAAAAAAATTATCCCTTTCCACTAAATTATAGTGAGCGCAGGGTGTTTTCTGGTTTCTGGCACGGTAGCAATCGACAGGATGTTCAATCCATTCAGCAAGCATCATTACAAGAAACATCTTTCTGGTATTACATAACTTTGGTGTCTCGACTACAAGAAACATAGTACACCGGGGGCAAAGCCACAGAGAGGCAGAGACACCTATCTGCGATGCCGGCCGCCTCTGCCACCTCTGCCAGAGGAATGCCGGCCACCGCGCTGCTGCGTCCTTCCCCGGCCAAAGGACGGGCTCCCTTGATGAAACTGCCTAGAACTGAACTGCGGGGGTGAATCTTGTTCCCCGTCTCCACGGGGTGGCGCCGCCAGGTTTGTAAATCCTTGTGAATTTGGAGGCTGACCAAAGTTGCCTTGCCCCATAGGCACTGGACCAAATGGAGAGTTCACTGGTGGTCTGCCACCGAATGGCATTGGATTTGCAGGCGTTCCAGTTTGGGGCATGAACTGAGGAAAGGGCATCGGCGTTTGGTTTGGGAAGCCACCGAAGTTCGGGTTCTGAAACTGCTGCTGGAATTGGTTTGCTCCCGGGCCACTGAAGTTCTGGTTCTGAAACTGTGGCGGGAATTGGTTGGCTCCTGCGCCGCTGAAGTTCGGGTTCTGAAACTGCTGCTGGAATTGGTTGGCTCCTGCTATGAGGTTCTGCATGATGTTGGCAGCGAGTGCGGCTCCATCTACCCCCATGTTCGGATGAGGAGGCTGTGGAAATCCACCAGGCCAAACCATATTAGGTTGTTGCGGTAAGAACTGCTGCTGTGCTGGATTCATGAAGCAGCCACCCATCTGATTTGCAAGAGGAACAGGTGATGGCATAGCAGGGTTCATTGTGCCAGCAGGCAGCATGGTTGGAGCAATCATAGGTGCATTTTGAGGACCCAATGAATGTGCTGTATTTTCAGCACCTGCACGAGCCATATCTGAGCGGCGAAAATGAGGCCGTGGCTGGTGACCTGGTGCTGATGTATCCAGGTTCCTTGGCGGCATGGGCTTCCGGATCCCACTACCTCTAGACTGTGATCTCTTCCTATCACCAGAAGTCTTCATAGGCTCATGCTGTCTATCAGTCCGCCTTTTTGCTTGACGTAATGACCGTTTGTACTCAGCCTCCTTTTCATCATCAGAGAAATCAGGTAAATCTTCTTCTTCTTCATTGCCTACAGGATCAGATTCATCATAGCCTTTTGCATAGAGCTCCTTCATATTCAGGATGTGATCTGCAAAGTCCGCTACAAAAGAGACATTGGTTCCTGCACTGATCCCAGCAGGTACCTCTTCCTCAGAGTTGTACCGCACAAGGTAGTATGGGTTCTTAACGGGTCCAAACAACTCATCAACTATACCAAGTGGCGTCCTACTTTCTGTTATCCAGAGAATTGAACCCTCATTCAGGGGGTTGTGTTGGACTGAACCTTCAACAATTACTCTCTCACCCATTATCTGCAAAGATAGCAGACAGGCAAACAGTCAGGATATGAACTCAAACATTATACGGTATGCATTTTATGAGTCAGTACTAGATCAAACATTATATGACAACAATCCAAAACACCACAAGTATTTTACCAAAAAAAAATGCTAACGGCTGAAGACTAAGTAAAAACAACTACCACACCTCTGGTGTGGTGGTGCCTTTAAGCTTCAGATAGCACTAAATAAATTGCACATACAGGTTTCCTTAAAAAAAGGGAAAAACAATGATATTCAGTAGATTCCATCTGAGTCTATGGGCTTTCAGGAAACTGAAAGGTTTCAGTATATTTCTATATCAGTTTCTGCCTTTCTGGGTGGTCAGCGCACCCCAGGGATCAGAAACAGGTCCGGTTATCAACCAACTGAAGCAGCTAAATTTCATTGCTATTAAGTAATAATAATTTCCCAGGAAGGTCTGAAATGCCACAAAAGACTCAACACATTACTCAACACATTGCTATTTAGCAACTATATGGGGGTGTTTGGTTTGAGGAACACCTCCATCATCTTCTCCTCAATTATTCGTTTGATTTCTGGAATGGAGTGGCTTAATCCATCATCACTCATCCCACAAAAGCTAATAATTAGTATAGACACGATGAATGGGTTGGGATGAACTCATGATGCACCACCTCATCTATGAATGGGGTGGTTCCTAAAACCAAACACCCCTTAAATGTATGAACTATGAAGTGAACCAGGTTTATCTTCAAACGATGACACCATGAGATGAAATAAGCAGATGGTCTAAATGCAATCAAATAAAAGGGTAACAACAACTTTTCTTGCATGGCATGTGAAAAACAAACATTAGAGTATAACAACACAGATAAACATAATAACACAAAAGGAACTGCACAAGAAATGTAAGACTTACAGCTGAAATAGTCCCTACTGGAAGAGTCTGATGATGTGGTTCTAACTGTATTTCAATTTTTGGGACTGGTGGAAGGACCTGCGATGTATATCCACATTAGAAGATGCATACAAATACAGATGTAAACAAAAAAAAAGAATGTTGAATAAACAATAGCTTATGCCATTTTGTAGATCCTGGTAGCAACTGAATGCAAGGCTTTAGTATTGAAATTGCATAGCAACATGGAGCTGTGTGTTTCCACACAGTTAATGCAACACTACTAAAGCCTTACAAACAGGACAGAGTATCTGTTAGAACCAATTTATCATCATAAGCATAAACTTCATTTTAATTCAAACAATAGGCTACTCTCTTTATAAAAAAAACAATAGGTTACTCTTAAAAATTAACTACATAATAAAAATTGTGTCAAGGTAATTGCACTAACTAGAATCATAGTCACAATCGCAACCCACTCACAAATGATCAAAACAGCACCACAGCAAGAAAATCACACCTAATAAGTATCAAAAGTAGATGCATGCCACAGGATACTGCAACTCAAATACCTCTGCTTCATATTTGGACTTGATGCCTCCCTTTTGCTCCTCCGCATCGCTCCCTATCATCAACTCCCCTTCCTCAAGGAGGCTCTCCAGGTTACCAGCCTTACCACCATGCCTCTTAACTTCCAGTTCTTCCTCTTCGCTGCTTGAGGCTTCACTCGATTCCTCATCCTTGTTAACCCCATGCTCTTTCTCCTCTTCGCTGCTCAAGGAAGCCTCACTCGATGAGCCATCATCGTCATCCTCACTGCTCTCTGACTCTGACTCTTCATCGCTGCTCTCCTGCCTTTCCTTGCCACCTTCCGGTTGCACTTCCACGGACACCGTGGTATTCATCATCTCGGCACCAGCAGGTGCGGGCGGTGCCTCCTGCCCTTCCTTGCCACCTTCCGATTCCACTTCCACGCACACCGTGGTATTCATCTCAGCATCAGCAGGTGCGGGCGGTGCGGCAGCCATCTCCATAGCAACCGCTCCCTCTGGAATATCCTCTCGCACAGCCAAATCGCCAATCCCCGACACCAGAAGCTGATCCGGAGCAAGCAGCTCGTCCAATCCGCTGCTGCTCACCACCTCGACCTTCTCGTCCATCACACCAAACTCGAGCTCGAAGCTCTTTCCCGCCGCCGTCTCCACCAGCGTATGCGGAACCGCCGCCGCTTGCTCAGCGGCGCCGAGACCCTTGGCCGCTAGCTCGCCCGACATGGCCGGGTCGAAGTCCACGAGCCACTCCTCGATGGGGTCGAAGCCGACGCCGGGGTCCGAGTCCGAGGGCGGGCACGGCGGCGGGGGCGGGGACGGGGGCGCGGGCGGCTTAGGATGTCGCGCCATAGGTGAGGGTGAGGGAGGCGAGGCTGGGGTTCTGGGGATGGAGAGGGAGGTGCTGCGGCTGCGGCGGCGGCGTCATGGGTTTAGGGCTTTAGATTAGTGGCGGCGCGATTTTGGTTTGGGGCCAGCTCGGCTCGGTGACTAGCTCTGGCTGTTTAGCTCGCAAGCTACCACACCGTCCGGTGGCTGCAAGCGGTGCCGGCGGCTGCAGTGGATGGGGGCGGCAGGCCCCGGCCGGTGGCCGGCGACTGGGCGAACGGAGGAGTGGCGGGCTGGCGGCAGTAGCGCCTAGCGGCAGACCGACGGGACGGACGGAGCCACGGAGGAGTGGTGGAGCCGTGGAAGGGGGGCGGACTCGGACTTCGGCACTACTAGAGGGGCTGGCGGCGCGCTCGGTCCGTTCACACGGCCACTAGGGTTGGTTTTGTCGTGGGCTTTCTGGGCCACCCTCCTGATCGTGGCCTCGTGGGCTGTCAAGACTCGCTGATAGGCCCGTTTAGATTGGGTTTATGGAAAGGAAAAAGTCTACTTTACATCCCTCAACTTTCGCAAAAGTCTGATTTTCATCTCAAAACTTTAAAACCGGACAAAATACATCCCTTGACCTGGTTTTGAAAGCGGTTTTACCTTTTTCTTTTTATTTATTTTGGCTGATTTTTTTTGAAAAATCACAGTAAATCACATAAAAATCATAAAATAAAAAACTCAATTTTGTTGGACTTCAAATCAATAGATCTACACATTGAATATATAATATAGTATATTCTAGTACAAAATTTTTTGATGCATCTTTAGATCTATATTTTTCTATAATTAATTAGACTAATTATAGCTACATTTTCTATGGTCCAATTGTGATGAAATTTATATGGTGAGCTAATTATTCTATGTTTGAGTTATAGTAAAAATTTTATACTCATTGAATCACGTATTACTTAGTTATAGATTTATTTAGGTTTATGCTTGTTAAATTATAATAAATCTATAACTAAGTTATACATGACCTAATGAGTATGAAATTTTTACCATAGTTTAAACATATAATAATTAGTCCAACATAAAAAATTCACCACAAGTGTACCATACAAACTATAGCTATGAATTATTCTAATTAATTATAGAAAAACACAGATCTAAAGGTACAATAAAAAATTTGTACTAAAGTGTACTATATTATACGTTCACTATGTAGATCTACTTATTTGGAGTCCAACAAAATCAGATTTAATATTTTATGAATTTTATGTGATTTACTATAATTTTACAAATATTCAGCCAAAATAAATAAAAATAAAAAAGACAAAACTGCCTTCAAAACCGCTCGTAACATGTCAAGGACGTAATATGCATGGTTTCAAAAATTGAGGGATGTATTTTACCCAGTTTTGAAGTTCAGGGATAAAAAACAGACTTTTGCGAAAGTTGAAGGACTAAACTGGACCTGTTGTGCCTCTCGTATCAGCTTGTGAGCGTGAGCTGGCTCGTTAAAACTTAAAACAACCAAACTTTCAGTTTAGTTTAGCTTTGTGAATGAAAAAAATAAAACAAGCTGGTGTGTTGTGAGTATTTTATCCAACCCTTGGAGAGGGCAGCGACATTTTGACCTAGAGTTTTCTTTTTATTTTTTTTATGGAAAAAATCCAGAACCTTATTGGAAAAGCTCCAATAGAAAAATTTGGAATTCCAGGACCAGAGCCTTCTTGCAAAAGCCCCAATACTACGGATGACAATCTCAATATACGATTCTTGCACCAAAAATGGTTGGCAGGAAGTGTCATAAAACAAGTGTTTTTGCCTTGGCCGAAAACACAGCAAACCTGCATTCATACCACAAGAAAAATGACCACCAAGCTATTACACTCACATGCAAACGTATGATGAAGATACATTATATTCACTACTACAAAAAACTTCACCGTTTTCCCTATCAACGACACCTAAACCATGGCAATAAGTGAACCCTGACGCATCCATATGAGGATTGTTCATATTTTACAGAAGAGCAAAAAGATGATCAGCTGTACGATTTCAGAGATCCAAATCCACGTGGCTCATTTGGCACATCTCATTTCCTTCTATCCATCAACTGGCTGTGATCACACCGCCCTCTGTTCATCAGAAGGCTGAACTTAGAGCACTACGTGCTGCCTCACGTTTCATCTCTGCAGCTTTTCCACTTCCACGGAAATACATGTATACTTGCTGCAAGTTGAGAGAACATTGATCAGGTGCGAAGAACATAAAAAAATAATAATAAATGAACGAACAATGCACAATATGATGAAGGATTTATTGAACAAAGAATAGATTCAACCAACCTGAATGACACCGATGCTCAGAAGTGATTCAAGGCAGAACAAGCCAAATCCAACAAAGTAAAATATCTGTCAAACATTAAAAAAAGATATAATTACTTAGGAACTAAATAAGATATGCCAACCAATATATGACTATTGGATGCAGCATTTGTTAAAGAGTGCGGTTTTAGGAATTAAAGAAGCTAGAAAGGCAATTGAGTGCATGTAAGAGTCCGAGGACATGATACAAGATATCTGCAACGAAAATGAAGTTAACTCTCTGCCATGGTGAATATTACATAAACATATATTTCCTTGGTAAGTAAATCATATGCCCATGATTCATGAAATAGGAGGCAAAGTCATATAGGTAAAGTGAGCCATGACAATAAACTTAACAACTCAAAACTGACATAGACATACCCCCACAATAGCATTCTTGCTTATGACATCAATTGCAGGTAAAATCCCACTGTAAAAACAGCAAAGAAATAGTTAGCACTTGGATGCATAAAAAATAAAGAGCGTCCTTTAAGTTGAAAACGGACAAATGATTTTGATTACATAAACCCTCAAAACCAGTGTTTTGTCACGATAAGGTTAGAAAACAACATTACGTGTTAGGCTTCTTATAACACAGGTGGACCAGGACTCCTCGGTAAAGTTATGGCGCATGATAGCCAAAAAAAATAGCTATTTCAACTTTAGCAAGCACTACCTGATTTGAAGTTTTATTCATAGTTCCAGGACCGCAAAGTGTGTATGTTGCTCATGCTGAAGATTTGGGGTAAATATTGTATATCCACAATGATTCCTTGTGGAGATTATTATTGGCTACAATTCAGAACGAGCACCAAGTGGGTAAATATACTAATTCTTAAGTGAAATAGCAATTACTTTTTATGTAATAAGATTGTATGGAAACACAAATTATGACTAGGGGCATCTATGGCTCCTCACAGCTACCCTTCAAAGAGAACTTACAAAGAGTTATTAGTTATTGCACCTCAACTCTCAAGTAAAGTTCAGAAAACTACAATACTTACGCCAAAGATTTTCCTTTGAAAGGGAATGGAGGAGCCACAGCTGCCCACACACAGAAGATTATATGAATCTGGAAAATGGGCAAAGATTGGCAGTGAGGCATGCAGTAACTTTATGAATACAATGCTAAGACATGATGTGTGAAACCTTTAGTTTATTTTACTTGACATCTTACCATGTAAAATAGAAAAAACCACCCAAACTTCAAAGCGCTCTCAGTTCTGAAGCAGAAATTCAAACAAAACAAGATATATGATTATAAGGAACATTGAAATGGTGAAAAATTGTATTGTATTAAGGGATGGATGCATATAAACAACCTCATTGCATTATAAAGAGGTCGATACCATAACACATAAGCCCCAGGTGCACCAGATATGAAGTAGATAATGGCAAGCAGCCAGATCATAACACCTTTTTAAGTACAGAAGTAGATAGGTCATAATAGTTTGAACTTGAAGTGTCAGTAAGGTAGCATGTGCTGATGCAAGAAGATAAATAAGATGACAATAAGGCACATTGTAGTTGTACCTTCCCCTTTAATCCATGCTGTTGTAGTTGCTATGATATTCCAAAAGAGACACGCTACCAATCCTGCATGAGGAACACATCGGGTAAGAGAACCTCAGTTGAGAAATGCTATGCCAGATGAACGTACTAGCCACTATCTATCAGAATTAGTTTCTGCAAAATGCATCAGTCCACAGATCAAATGAACATAATAAATCCTTTATTGAAAAAGCAAGGAAGTGAAAGTGTATTGCCATCCACTCCCTACTAGTAGTAACACTATTAATGCATAATATAAAATAGATCAATAGAATATACTTAAGTCAGAGAGAGAGAGAGAGGACACTAGTACAGTAGTACAAACCAGCACATTTTGGACACTTAAAGCTTACCCAAGAATGACGAGAATGCAAGGTACTGCATCCTTTGTAGATGGATAGGTATCTCATTGGAAATGTCGTGGTGGATGAGGGGAAAAAAGGGAGGCCAATTTTTCTCTTCTATCACAATGCCAGCTGAAAAATAAAAGATGATAAAAGTTAATGGAGAAACTGAAAATATAGAGCAACCCAACTCTCTATGAAAAGAATAACAATTTTTCTTTCAAAAAAATGGAAGACATACATCATGATATCTGAAAACATCATCTAGTAGAAGTAATCTTCTCAGCAAATAGCATCGATAACTAAGCATAGAAATAAAACTGAATGTGTAACCCGTGTTGGGTGACAGGATTGGTTCCTCAGTACATTTCCTCAATAAACCCATTGCTTTTACCAATATATTTCTTATGAGTTCAATTTTTTATTGAATGTACAAAAAATGAAATAGACAGCTACTTAAAAGAATCAACAAAGATGAAATGTACCTCGGGATGCTGCCTCTTCCTTCCTTTTCAATTCCTACGCCAATGAAGACAAATAAAAAGGAATCATATCAACATTTTAGATAAAGAACTGTGCACAAAGTAAATAAACAGATGGAACATGGATTCAAAGTTTAAAACACATGGGGAAGCAGCAAAAACAACATTTCCTTCATTGACTCAAAATGCTCCAATATCTCAGAAAAAGCATCAAAATATCCAATAAAAAGGTCAACAGACAATACATATAAAGCAACATGGATTTCTCAATGCAATTGTATGCAGAAGGAATGATTTTTTAAAATTAATATAAGTAATATGTGAAGCAACATAAGCCTCTCAGATGAAATATTTGAGTACCACGAATGCTTTGGCAACATATTAAGTACGAGAGACAAATTGCACATCATATAGTAGTTTGTGAAACATGAACTTGCATCTTATTTGTCAGAACTGCTATAACTGGCAAAAGGAGCAGAAAGACTGAAAGCTCTGCAATGATAAGGCAGCATACCCGTTCTCTTTTGTTTAGCTCAGCCTCCATAGCCTGGAGTTCTTTCTCCTTTTTCTTCAGATCCTAAATATCAACATCAACAGATGTAAGATATAGGGAACCATCCACATATAGACAAATCAGATAAAATAATCAAAACCAACTTGGCAAGTTGGCATACCTACAGTACAATGAATAACATAAATGAGCTAACTCATCATAAAGGGTGCATGTACCCAGTTACAGGTCGGTTAACTGTTAACTCTTATTTTTTACTCAATAGGAAAAGAGTTCTCAAAACTGTAATTTGGTCCAATTGTGGAAGTGATCCAGATAGAAAGAGATTACAAGTACCTTTGATGAGTCGAGAGGAATGTCCACATTGTAGAAATCAGCCGGTTCATGTGATAGAGGTGAGAGACGAGAATTGGTGGCAGGTGGAACACTTCCTCCCTGCAAGATAGGGAATATTTGGGAGATAAGCAGTCACACATGAAATAGAGACTCAACTCAGTGATCATATTATTCTATATTTTCAACCAGCTGCAACTAGACTGTTACTCAGCACAAAATACAGCAATCAACACATAACACCAAAAGCATGTGAATTGTGAAATCAACCGACTTAAACAAAACACCAACCGACTAAATTCAAGTGGGTTGAAGACTTGCTGCATGACTACACTTGTAAGTTTGACAGTTTGCGTTGTGTTAATCAACTATCAGTAAACATGCATGACCAAAACCTAGCAAGCCATATAAGGTGGCTCCGGATCGGGGAAGTTGGGAGAAGCCCTGCAGCACAGCAAAAGGCCACCGCGTCGCATTACCAATCTAATGACACTGAATCAAGTCCCAACAACTAATCCAGCTCAATGCAGAACCGAGCATCTCACATCCAAACTAGTTCCTGACATGGGCACGCACAGATCTAGAGTTAAGTAGCCCCTCCCACGAGTGTTCTAACAAAACCTTCACGACGCACGTGATCAGCAAACTCCAAGCGCACAAATCCGCATCTCGGCCGTCTGGTCCCCTTGCGACGCTCAGATCCGGAGCATGAGCAACAACTAAGCGACGGATCCCAAATGCGAGCGAAAGCGGGTGGTGATCGGATCGGAGATGCACGCCAACTCCCCCCGAGATCTAGGCGGCGAGTGGAAAGGCCGCCGAAGGGGCAGGGCGGTGACGGGTGACGGGAGGAGCACTCACCGCGAAGGGGTTGACGTTGTCGTCGTCGTAGCCGTTGCGCCCGTGCTTCCCCGCCATCGCCGCCGCCTCCTCCTCCTCCGGGCCTCCGGCGTCGGGTGCTGGTGGCCAACCGCTGCTACCTGCTAGTGCCGTGCTACCTGCCGCGCTGCCTTCGACTTCGAGTATGCAGAAGGGGGCGGTGCGGTTCGTAGTCAATGACAGGTGGGGTCAGGTAAGTCTGTCCGGTGGCCCCGGGGATCCAAAAGGCCAGACTGGCCGTACGGTGCGGAACCTTGTTGCTTGTTTGGCGTGGCGTCCCTTTTCCGTCGCAAGGAAAAATTTTGTGTTCGGATGCTGTTGTAGAATTCAAACGGATTAGGTTAAGGAGATGATAAATTTTGTAGCCGAAAATCAATTCATACGAGAGCTCTCGCATTGAACTGTATCGAATGCACCAAAAATTGAAGGAGCCTGTCCTCGGAATAAAGTGTAGCATAACAAATAGCATAAATTGGTTCTATAGCATCGAAAGGTTACGACCTCCGTAAAATACCATCGAAAGATTTCAGCCTCGTAAAATACCACTGAAAGTTGCCACTGCGAACTGAAAATAGCATTCCGTCAGTTTTCAACAGCTGAGCCGTTAAATGAGACCAAAATACCCTCAAATCAGTAGAACGTGAATACATGACCCCAACACATAGTAATAGGTTGAACCTAGCACATATGAACAGATAATTAAGCACCTGAATCCATCCACATATTAACAACACATATAGACAGATTCATCTAACACCATTTTTACCATTTAACACATACACAAGGACAATCATTCCAGCACATTAGAATTGTCATCGCAACACATTACATTCATGGAAACACTCCATAGTTTAAAGTCTGCCAGCACAGAAAGGTCCAATAACACCAACACTAGCTAGAAAATAATAGTGGCACCACACAGGCTTTACTCTTACAAATCCAATCCTAGCCTACAATAAGTCGCCTCGCAATACCTCCTGGTGACGTTTCTGCTGCTGCCCTACTCCTTGTTGTAGGCCCTGGACTAAGAGGACTAGAAGTAGAAGCTGCCATCAACCTCGTTGTTGGTCCTGGACTAACCGGTGTTTGTGTGACTAAGGAAGTAGACACGGCTGCAGGTGCCTTCTTAGATTTCTTGGGAGCTTTGGTGGAGTTTGAAATACTTGGTTTTTCTTTCCTTTTCCTACATAACAACAAGGTAATCAATTATACTCTAAAAGATTTTGTATTGTACTAAGTGATAGGAGCATAAAATTAGTTTACCGAGATTTAGGCGGTACTGGTTGCGGTAATTCAACACCAAGCTCAGTAGGGGGCTCACGACAACCCTTCTCAATGTGCCCAAATTGGAAACATCTTTTGCATTGATAAGGACCCCTTTTTCCAGGCTCACCCTTGCTCTTAATCCTTTTCACTCGTGGCCTACCTGCGGACCTTTCTAGATTTGGAGGCAACATTTGAAACCCGAGATCAACAATAGGCCACTGCGACTTGTCAACCATTGGGCTGACCTCAAACTGATAAGTAGCCTTGAAACGATGAACTGAGTAGTAGTCATGCACATAGTCATCGAGTTTTATTTGTCTCAAGGAACCTATAAAGGCTATAACATGAGTGCAAGGTTTACCAGAAATATGCCATTGCCCACATGAACATGTTTTGCTTTCAAGGTCCACAGCATGCCTCCAAGGATAGTTGTCCTTAGTCAATCCAGATACCTCGGCCTTAAGACCACCACTCCCCTTAATTGTGTACTTCAAGTTTCTACTCTTCATCTTCAGCTCATTTATAACACTAGGGAGAATTTTCCCTTCAAGTTTGTTAGCTATATGCTGCCTCATAGCTATCTTTTCCATGATCATAACCCTAATTGTGTCCATGAGGACATCCACAGGAAACCCTTTGGTCTCTTTAATCCAATTGTTGAAGCTTTCTGATATATTGTTGTTCACATAATCAACCTTGCACTCCCCTGAGAACTTCGCTCGAGACCAAAGTTGTTTGTGCTCTGCTTGCAAGTAAGGAATTGCTGCTGGACAATTCTCTGCAATTCTGTCCCAAAGCCATTGATGCCTCATAGCAGTACATGCCCAAGCACAAGGCCACATGTACTTTAGCACATCTCCATCAAAGTGCTTCCTAAAATTATGCATGAGATGCCTAAAACACTCTCTGTGCTCAGCATCACCTTGGAAGACATTATGGACCGCTGTCTCCAAGCCTTTGCAAGCATCTGTGTGGATTGTGAGTCCAGGTGGAGTACCAATTGCTCTTTTCAATTGCCTCAAGAACCATGTCCAATCAGCTTTTGTCTCCTTGTAAAAAATTCCATATGCCACTGGGTACATCCAATTGTGTCCATCAATTGCTGTTGCTGCAGCTAGCTGTCCATTATATTTACCTGTGAGGTGAGTAGAATCAACCCCAAGGTATGGCCTACAACCCGCAAGAAACCCATTCACACATGCTTTGATCGCCACAAACATTCTACTGAAATAAACTCGGCCATTCTTCTTATTCTTCTTGCAGTCAATCTCTACTATGCTTCCAGGACATGTAGCCTCTAACTCAGCTTTGAAACTCCACAACATTTTAAAACTTTCCTCCCAAGTGCCATGTAGGCCTTTTAGTGCAAGTTGCCTTCCTTCCCACACCTTATTGTATGACATTTTGATTGGAAACTTAGTTTCAAGCTGAACCTGTAATTTCTTTGCTCCCAAGTCTGGGGTGGCCTTAAGTACCTCCTTGGCCCTGTCAGCAACCCAAGCTTTGCTGGCCTCCTTTCCCCTCACTTGGCTGGTGCTCGCACAAGTATGGCTAGAACCAATTGACACAACCTGAAAATAAACAGAAGATATTAGATCTGAATTTAGTGTACGTTCTAAAAGTAATACTCCCTCCATATCAGTTTTAGAGTTCGTTTTTAAGGTGGACACATCCATCAAGGAGTGCTTAATTAGGGGGTTAATCTTCCTGTTTTGCCCCTATTAAATTTCTTCGCGGGTGCACCTATACAGACATCCTTTCTAGCCCGATTGGTGAAGCCACCACGATGCGAGGCTGCAGGTTTGGGGATCGAGCCCTGGACGCTCTGTTGGTTTTTGCGCAAATATTTTTGCATGGGCTTGCATGGCACTCGCGCTTTGATGAGGGGCAGTCGCGTCCAGCGGGAGCCTCGAGCGCCGAAACGAATTCTATTCACGCAACTCGCCGTCGCTTCAAAACGAACGGTATTGACGATACGGAGGGAGTACAGAGAAAAATAATACATGCTGTACGTTCTAAAATTATTGGTACAACATGGACACAACAATTAGTATACCATGAAAGTGGGGCAACCAAGAAGTTTCTTTGCATGAACTTTCCATCCACACTCTGAATCTGCACATCTTGCCCTATATCTTGATTTATCACTATGCTCTACAAATGTTTGAAACTCTCTTTTTATGGCATATTGCTTAATCATCAGTACAAAGGCTTTTTTGTCAGTAAATGTCGAACCTTCCTTTATTTCAGGGTTGTCTCTGTCATATGTAGTGAGTGCAACATATGGAGCATCTTGCATCATGGTGGCTTCATCACTTGGCACAACCTCAGGATCTGTAGCTTCAGTTACATTCTTGCTGCTTTCTATCTTTTTCTTTTCTTGCTGCACTTTCTCATTGTTTCCTACTTCAGGTACCTTCCTGAAATACCTCCACTCTTCATCCACTCCAACCGGATCATCTCCCTCATGGTCAACACCCGGCTCCATATATTGGTCACCTTCCTCCTCTTCCTCTACTCTAGAAGGACCAGCAGCTGTAACACCAAGTTGAGGTTCCATGGCCCATTCTAGACCATCCAATTCTGCACTCACATGCATCTCCTTGAACTTCTCTGTGACCTGAAGTTGTAGGTCATTCTCTTCATCTGTCACTTGTCCTTCATTCTCAATCAAAGCCATATCAGCATGCTCACATCTATCTACGGTCATGATAAACTCCACTGTTTTTGAGGCTCGCAGCAAAGTTAGAAGCTCTTGGTCCGTACCAAGGCGATTTGTTAGATTATTCTGACCCACAAACCAAAAGTTTGCCTCCTGATAACTAGCCCAACTAAAGTGCTTGAACACATATTTCTCCATATCAATGATGCAGTACTCTTCTGCATCCACCCACCAGTCCAAGCATCTGCCCTTTTTGTACACAGATCGACCATCCTCAACAGTTGAGTAGGAAGAAACATCAATCACTACTCGACATGCATTGTTTGGATCGATCCTGAAATAGTAGCAGTGCAAAAAAAATTAGCACTGCTGCCAAATGTCCTTTCTCATACCAGGTGAAATCACGCACACAAATGAACCGGATAACACAGAAACAATCACAACTCGTAACTAATTTCAGCTGTACTATGAACCATGAACAAGTAGATAGCTAGGGTTTCATTCTTACCCGCCAGGGATCTCAGATGGATGCATTGTTCCACCACATGCGCACTAGAGGAGGAGAAGTCGTAGCCGGCACCGCACGTAGTCGAAGAGGAGGAAGAGGAGGCGGAGGCGGAGGCGGAGGCGGCGGCCGGCGGAGGCGCTGCAATCTCGGCACGACGGATGGCGCAGGCGGTGTAGCCTCTGCTCAAGGAGCAGTCTGCAGCGGATGGCGCAGCCTCCACGCGGGGAGAGGCCTGCGCGCGGGGAGAGGCCCACGGTGGCTGGCACAGGAGACCTTCGGAGCTTGGCGGCCGGCGGAGTCAGAGCACGGCGAGGCGTGGCCTGCTCCCGTGCGTGCGGCTCCCAGGTGCCAAGTCCCTTTCATGTATGAGGATAAGGCAAGGGTAAAAATGTCACCAAATTTTTAGAGTTTATGCTAAATTAACGCTTGTGTGTGTGAAATTAACGGAGTGGTACTTTCAGTTCACGGTGACAACTTTCAGTGCTATTTTACGGGGCCGAAATCTTTCAATGGTATTTTACGGAAGTTGCAACCTTTCGATGCTACAGAACCAATTTTCCCTAACAAATATCATATCAAGTTCGCCTCTGCCGGCAAATTGGAGATGAGTGTACATGTATATATGCAGAGTGTCTACAATGGATTTTGTTTTTTTTATAAAAAAAACAAGATTTACCAGCCAAGCTTAGGTCAGTCTCAATACATACTCCCTCCGTCCACGAAAGAGTCAATTTCTAGAGTTGTCCTAAGTCAAACTTTTTAAACTTTGACCAAATTTCTAGAAAGAAATGCTAAGATTTATAGTATCAAATTAGTATTATTAGATTCATCATAGAATATATTTTTATATAATGTGCATTTTATATTATAGATGTTGTTACTCTTTTCTATAAAGGTAGTCAAACATTAAAAAGTTTGACTGGCACGGATCCTAGGAATTGATTCTTTCGTGGACGGAGGGAGTAGTTTCATGACACAGTTACCAAGACTATAAACTAGGTAACCGAGCCATATAAGTTTCATGGGGATGAAACTCCTCTCTCATCTGATGAATCTCCTTCATTTAATGACCCTGCCAAGTTAGCAATTTTGCTTATGTGGCACCCTATTTAATATGTATGACACTTCTATGAAACATACATTGAGACTGGCCTTAGTCATTTTGATGTGCAGGTAGAAATAGGGCGGTTCTCAAATATGTGCTCGGTCCTTCGAAGGGTTCAAATAGGTAGAATGTACCGGTGCGTATTTTAGGCGAGTGTACATTATATGTAAGCATGTGCTTTGCGCTTAGTTTCACCAAGATAACATGAGTCACTCATCCAACTTGGTTTTTGATAGGTAGGTCGGGTACGCTCGTAAATAGGTTATGCTAAGAGATGTAGCATCGAGATTTGTTGACCAACACAATTCTTCAAAGGTACACGTGTGGAACATATGTTATAGGGAAAAATACACCACTTATTCTAGTCCCAACATCACGTGAAAATAAAAATCATAATACTTAATTTCTACTCCAACAACATAAGTAGGTGTTGTTGTCATACGCGCGACGCTGCTTGACGCGTCCGTGTAGACCACTGCGCGTCGTGCTCAAGTCTCGTCGTCACTCGCCACATCCATGAGCCATGTGCCCATGTCCTAGCGCCGACACTCACTCGCCGTGCGTTGCACCTACTCACAAGTCGTAACCATCGGCGCCATTGTCGCCCCCTCCTCCACATTCCCGTCCATCGCATAAGCTCACTTAAACCGCTATAATCATGTTATCTATCGTCCCTTATGATTGGCTCTGTCGTGGCTGCAATGAAGCTTTTACATGACGAGGGGAACATAATAATAGGGCCTTGTTTACTTCCCAAATTTTTTTTAAAATTGCTACAGTATCTCTTTCGTTTGTATGTGATAAATATTGTCCAATCATAGACTAACTAGGCTCAAAAATTCGTCTCGTCAATTTCGACCAAACTGTGTAATTAGTTTTTATTTTCATTTATATTTAATACTCCATGCATACGTCTAAAGATTCGGTGTGATGGGGAATCTGAAAAGTTTTGCAAAATTTTTGGGGAACTAAACAAGGCCTAGGTATGAGAAGGGGTTAAATTAAAATGATTGGCCACAATTCTATTGAGAGTTGAGACCGTACCAAGAAAAGATAGATTGTAAGTTAAATTGTATCATGTAGTGTCTTACAGACCTAATATCTTCAAGAGTCTTTCTTAAACTCATTCTATCAACATTTGGATAGCTATCTAAATAAAAGTCATTGCATAGTTCAACACTTTCTTTATATATTGTGCACACTTAAAAATTAGTTTCTTTATACCCTATTTGCTTGAGCTTATCTGCCGAATCGACAAGCCATTCAACAATATTTTCTCTCTCACAATAAATAAGCGAATAATATTTTTCAGCCATGACTCAATCCAATTTTAAAGAATTGCTAGAGTTTTTTTAATAAAACATTTATTCTTATCAACGAGGCAAGATACAAAGAAGACTTCTTAAATTTGCTCTTGCATGCATAAAACTAGTGTGGTTTTAATTGTGTTTAGCTTTAGGCCCCATTTAGTTTCCAATTTCTTTATCTTATTATATCGAATCTTTGAACGCATGTACGGAACATTATATATAGATAAAAAATGATTAATTATACAGTTTGTATGTAATTTGTATGACAAATCTTTGAGCCTAATTAGTTTATAATTGGACAATAATTACTAAATAAAACAAAAATGTTGAGTAACCAAATCTAAAAAATTATGCGAGCTAAGAGCAACTACAATAGATATGCTATCCATATTATATATGCTATTTTATTTTTTAAAGCAAAAATTAAAGTTAAATTGATGTGCTATCTGGTTTGCTAAAATAGCAAGTTTGATATTCCTAAACATTCTCTTGTCATATATAGCATGTTGTCTTCACTAGTTATCATATACAAATGTTGTTGTAAAACTCTATGTTTTGAGTGAGTTTTTTTTACGCAATGGCTAAATCTTGTAGTTTAGAATATAATTTAACAAGGCCTTAAACGTTGGAAGTGTCCTGACAAATAGAGCTGATTAGTTAAGCACGCTTCGTCAGAGAGATAACAAACGTTGGTCGGTAGTAGTGACTGGTTCAGCGCTTTTGACTCCCGGTCTCCCACCACAACTGCTCTGCTCCTCACACAACTCAAAGCACAAGGGGAGGGAAACCCAACACCACAGTGACACGGTGCCACAAGCCCCTCGGGCCTCGTCTCTCTCTCCAGTGCAGTCTCCACTGCTTCCCTCCCTCCCGCTGCCAAGCACCACCAGCTCGCGGGAAAGGGTAATGGCTGCCTAGCCTAGCTCAGCAATAAGCAAGAAGCAGGAGTAGTAGGGAGGCAATGGGTTGCTGCATCAGCAAGAAGTGCGACGAGCCGCCTGGCGCGTCGGCTGGGGAAGCTTCCCGGCGTCGGTCGGAGGCGCGCGACCCACCGCCACCCCCGCCGGAGGAGGAGACGGTGAAGGAGGTGCTCTCGGAGACCCCGAAGGCCAAGCCAAGGCCCAGGCCGAGGCGCGTGGCCGCGTCGGCGGGGCAAGAAGCAGGGGAGACGGCGGCCAAGCCGAAGCTTGGCACTGCTAGGGCGAAGGATGGTGGTGGCGGTGGCGGCGGCAGGCCGCGGGTGCGTCGGGCGGTGGGGCCGGCGCGTTCCGGGCCTTCCGGCGACGAGAAGTCGGAGGTGGCGTCCGAGTCCTCGGCCGCGACCACCGCGACAGGCCCCGAACGGTCCCCGGCGAAGGCGTCCAGGAGGCGGGCGGCAGCCGTGTCCGGCGAGGTCGCGCGCGGCGCCAGGCGGGAACGAGGCGTCCCCGGCGGCGCCGGCGGGCGCCCAGGCGGCGGCCGCGCGTCCCCCTCGCCGCCGCCGCCGCAGCAGCCGCGGCGGCGCGATACCGTTACCGGGGAACGGCCGGCGCGGAGGTCCCCGTCGCCCGCGGCGAAGCGGACGCAGGAGCAGCGCCGTACGGTCGCGGGCGCCGGTTCCGCAGCCTCTGGGACGCAGCGTAAGCCGCCTGTGCCCATGGCGAGGCCCTGTGGGCGCGCGTCGCCGCGGCGTGGGCAGGAGGCGCCCGCGCCCGCGCATCCCGAGCTGTCGCCGCCGCCGGCGCAGCCACGCGAGCCTGAGGATTGTTGTGCGTCTCCGCCGCCGGTGCTACCAGAGGAGAATGCCGGGTCGGCCGACGCCGCCGTTGCCGGCGTCGGTGAGGGGAAGGAGTCGCTTGACAACCCGTTGGTGGCCATGGAGTGCTTCATCTTCCTGTAGCGCTCACTGACCTTCTCCTCTCCCATTCTCAGCTGTCACCTGTCAGCCAAATTTCTCCACAGTAACGAGCTAGCTTTAGCAGTGTAATTTGGTGAGTAATCACGTCGTGTAAAACGTTCCCCTGGGTTGGCTTTTTTTTATCCCCGCGGGAGAAAAATTACTCCCATGTTATTTCCGTAGCGGCTAGCGCCGTCAGATTCAGATCACAAGGCTCTCTGACGTACTGTTGTAGTGTCGTTGTCTCGCGTTGCTTTTGTTATGTTATCTGTAGAGTACCTCCGAATCTCGGATCATGCATGTCTAGTTCTAATCTTCTGTTACTTTTGCAATGCCGAATCATTTCAGAGCTGGAAAGGCATTCCATTTGTTATAGAGTATATTTGCCATCCTCTACTACACTGTCCGCCCGATTCGCATTGCTGTCCACCATTGTTCAAGAAATACACTTCCGGTGCCCAGTTCAAAACTTTTTTTTTTCGAAAGATCGCCCAGTTCAAAAACTCTGCTCAAGGAACACGGCTACATAAAAAGCCATCTCGTGCATGTCCTGTGCTCCTGTCTCCTCGCTCGTGTGCAACCGCATTGCCGATCCAATGCGACGGGAAGCCTCAGGTTTGGCACACGAGCCCTACCAAGGCCCACTTTAGGCCTCGAGCTAGCGTAGTATTTTCATTTATATTTGATAATTATTATTTAATCAAATACTAAGTAGATTTAAAAAATTCGTCTCGTAAATTATTTAATGCTCTATGTATATATCATAAATCTTAAAAAGTGTACGCGACCGGATTGCCGGTCCATTGCGACGGGATGCCTCGCGCCCGCATATTCAATGGCGTGGTCTCAGGTTTGGCACCCGAGCCCTGCCAAGTGTTCCTTCAATGCCGTAGCAGGGGGGCACCTTGGCAAGTGTCAAAAGCGCATCGCAGCAGGACAAGTGTACGCGACCGCAACGGGAGCTGCTGTCGCAACAGCGGTAAAAACTCCCCGGAGCTACATGGGCGCGCGCGCAGCGCATTGCTTTGCATCTCTCCAGTAGTACACACGCAGCCCTCGCGGAGTCAGGGGTGGTTCGCGCGTTCTCAGTTCTCACCGACGCGCGCAAGTGACACTGGCAGGCGGCAGCGACGACACGACACCCACGCGCGCCCGCGCGGCGCCGGTCAGGGATCAGTGATCTTCACCAGGTCACTCGGGTCACGTGGTTCGCGCGTTCAGCCAGGCGGACGACCAGACCAATGGCGCGCGCACGAGGCGCGAACACGACGGGCTGACCCCGCACGGCCGCAGCCGCACTCCGTGGCCGCCTGTCCGCCGCTCCTGCTCCCCAGGCCTCTTTTCGCTTTCCTGTTCCAGTCGCGCCGACACGTTGCCGTTGCGGCGTTGCCCTCCCCGCCTCCGCGACGGTTCTGCTGCCGCTGGCCGCTGGCGCTGCCCCGTACCTACCGGCGGCTAACCGAGCCGATTTCCTCCGGTCGGTTTCCTTCCACCGCGGCGCGCGGCAGGGCGGGGGAGGGAGATCGCACTCGGGCTCGCGCCGGCCGACCAGCGGGGATCTTTTACCAGGACCGAAGCAGTGGGCCGGGGGGACGGGCGCATCACGAGCCCCGATGCGGCCGGCGGGCGTGCAGCGGGTGGCAGGCAGTGAGGCCGCTGCGCTTTTGCCCGCCACTCGCCCGCCCCACGCGGCCTTTGCGTTGTGCCTTTGCAGTTGTTGCAGACGGGGTGCAGTGCAGCCGTGCAGCCAGCAGTGGCAGCGGCAGTTTCTTTGATGCGGGGAAAAGGGCACTCGCGTGCCGACATGCGCCAGTGACGCCGAGCCCGTCGGGCCCGCCCTTTTCCTCGTTGCGCCGCAGCTTTCTGGTGCCGACCCTTTTCGATTCTGGGGTATCGCGACATCAGTGGATGCTGCTGCCGGTGCGTGCGCGTCGTACTGCTGCTGCTGCTGCTGCTGCACTGCACGTCTCGGGCTCTCGGCACGCAACGAACACGCCAGCCCAGAACAGGTCCGTATTACGTGCAGGCCAGGCCCAGGCCCTGTTCCACCAACTAAATTTTAGCTAATTAAAATTATTTTAGTTACTCTTGAGTGACTAAGGGCACTCACAATGCAAAACTCTATCACAGAATCCAAGACACTTAATTACATATTATTTATGGTATTTTGCTGATGTGGCAGCATATTTATTAAAAAAAGATGTAGAAAAAATAAGACTCCAAGTCTTATTTAGACTCCAAGTCCACATTGTTCGAGGTAATAAATAACTTTAGACTCTATGATAGAGTCTGCATTGTGAGTGCCATAATGGAACTAAACTATTTTATCCCTTTTTAGTCAATGTGTTTGGAACTTTAGCTACTAAAGTGACTAAAGTTTAGCTAACTAAAATTTAGTTGGTAGAACCAAACAGGGCCTAACAACTGCTGAATTCAAATCATCAAATGCCTGCTTCCCAGAAACCTCATGCAGAAGTTTCTCTAAAAAAAAAAAAAAACTCGTGCAGACCTTAGTTAGACACTTGGCATGTTTAGATGCACTAAAAAAACCTACTAAGACTTTGTTTAGTTCTTTTTTTTTTGGTTTTGAGCACTGTAGCACTTTTGTTTTTTATTTAGATTGTCCAATCATAGGCTAACTAAGATCAAAGGATTTATCTCGTTATTTAAAGACAAATTGTGTAATTAGTTTTTGTTTTCGATTATATTTAATGCTCTATGTATGTGCCACAAAATTCGATGTGACAGGAATCTTGAAATTTTTTTTGGGGGTGAACTAAACAAGACCTAATTATACAATTAACTGTAAATCACGAGACAAATCATTAAGCCTACTAAGTCCATAATTGGATAATTTTTTATCAAATACAAACAAAAATACTAAAATGTGAAAATTCAAAAAGATTTTACATCTAAACAAGACCTTAGACCACAGGGGGTACAGCCTACAGGCGGCCGTTCCAATCATGGCTAGAGCCAAGAAAATTGGACACCTCTGTCGAATTTATTCTAAGGCACAACTTCGTGATGAATTGAATTAAGTTCACAGATGGCTCGGTCGAATTTATTCTCAGGCACAACATCGTGAGGAACTGATTCAAAGTTCACAGACGCCTCGGTCCAATTTATTCTCAGGCACAACCCTGCGAAGAATTTATTCAAGTTCACAGAGGTTTCCTTGACAGTACACACAACAAATTTCGATCACTCGACCCAACAAACATAGCAATTGCAACGCGAGCCTTTCCTTTTCTGTTGTCAACGGAGTTGACAACTTCTTTTCTCGTTTTATCTGGAGAGCCTTCATCATATAATTAATTAATCCCGTGGCCAAAATTGTGCTGGGAGCCTGGGATTTTATCTGATGGAAGTGAGATCTTCATGCGGCTGATGGTGACTCTGCCCACTTGTTCACCACATCTTTCAATTTGTCGAATCCCTGGAATACGAGAGATGGGTTAGGTGATAAACTAAAGACAATTTCAGAAACAGATAGAAGGAATAGACCAAGACAGCAAGCGCCAAAAGATCGCATGCAAAATAGAAGGCGCTGCATGTAAGCAGTCAGCTTCACTAGTGCTGCCAAGGGTACTATCCTGTATACAGAAAAAAAAAGCCTGCCATATTCAAACAAATATGTCTCATTCACCGAAAACTGCTATTCAGGGATCAAAATCCCACCTTCTGTAAAAATTCCATCTGAGACTCCCATTGCACCCAAGCAAAAATTAATTAGCACAATCAAAGACTAAGATGTACAACTCTAAATGATGGGCTAAGCATTCCATACTGGCCCATAGTTTTTGTTCAAACACAGGGTTTCTTGCATGACATAATTCCATAGCACCATGTTGAACATCTTATTCAATACAAACAGTTGCAATAGTTATGTAAATTATGAATATTATCCACATTCATGTAGCATTTCAGCTGATTAGTAAGTGATTATTGAAAGTGCAGGTGCAACAGTTATATAATAGTGACGATTGAACAATCTAGTTAGTTTTCCACTGTTTTACAAGTAAAGATGTCAGGAGAAGTTTGAGAATCGCATAAGAAATATTCTGAATCTTGAGACTGGCAATCGAGTGAAATCATAAACCATTCACCACCTCCAAATGGACTAAATTACTAACATGAACACCATATGCAGAAAAAAGAAGAATCCACTCACCGTTCGGTTTGTGAAGCTTCCAAAAGATTCACCTTCCTGGCGCGTGCTATTCCAATAGGAAAACAGAGGTTCTAAAACCTTCTCAATGTCATCAAGCTTCACTTTATCCATAAATGATTCTGCTAGCGTACTCTGGTTTGGTGTTCCACCCAGCCAGATCTATTGGTCACAGAGTAGAGTGCAATAAATACAAAAGGAACACAAAACTAAAGAGGTAAGATTGCCAAGCGAATGTAATCAAAGTGATGTGTAAAATATGTCACTATTCTTGTTACCTGGTAACTTTTTGGGCCATCACCAACAAAACCAAGCTCTGCCATATATGGTCTAGCACATCCATTAGGGCAGCCAGTTATCCTCACAACCACAGACTCTGAATCCTTGATACCAACCTATTAAGCAGATACAGTAACATCAAATGACAGGGCTCCAATACATATTATGCATCTGCTAAACTGATTTATCACAATATGACAGACAAATACCTTGTTGAAAACTGTCCTAATCCGTTTAAGAATGGGTAAGATCCCCCGTTCAGCTTCTGTTTGTGCCAAAGGGCATAGTGGCAAGGCGGGGCATGCCATGGAAGTTAAATTCAGGGGGTCAACATCCTGTGGTTCCTATATACATGAACGGTTGAACACCGACTTCAGTTATATTCCACCAGCATACCAAAATGTTGCAAAATCCAACTTACATAGTAACTAATCCTATTTGCTTATATTTTTTTCTTCTCTGAATTTCCAGTGTGAGAAAGCTTTATTATGTGCGGAACGGTTATAACAAGAACAATGTTATCAATCAGAGCAGCAAAAGAGGCAAGGAGAATTGAAAGAATTTTATGTAAACCCAAAAAACATGTAATTGATCCTTTCAAACCAGAAGAATAAAACAGAGAAAGGAAATCTTACCAGCAGGCCAGCTTGGGCAAGAGCTGTAGTAATGGGTTCTCTCCATGCCTGATCAATCCCACATAAAATAAGATTTTGGTTTGGGGTAATACTAACATCCAAATTATACTTCTCGATTATCTCTCGTAGAGTTTTCTTTGCTTGCCCACCAACACGACCGTTATCAACATGCACTCCATAGAATAATTTCCCATCACCCTAGGAAAAAAGAGGAAATTTAGAGCTCAAGATATAGATAATAAGAACAAAATGTTGAGACTAAGCAAGCATGTAAGTGAATTACTAACTTATCAAATGCGCTCTTCTTATAGAGCACAAAGTAAAGGCAAAGTACAAGTATGTCATGTCAACTAGAACAAAACCACGAATTACTTGGACTATACTTACTACAAGGTAACATTATTTTTTTCCTTTCCTTTTTTAGGGGTGTTGGGTAAGAACACAGATTATCATTAGTTGCCCAAGACAACAAAAGAATCATATCAAATAATACCTGTTCTTGCCAGCCAAGGTAGCTGTTAAACTGCCACTCTGGCAATGGTCGGAAACTTTCGAACTTCTTCCCGTAATATTTTTCAACTTCAGCCCGAAACTTGTCGATTCCCCAACGGTCAATCAAATACTTCATCCTACTATACTTGCGATCATCCCTTCTTCCATTTTCCCTCTGTGTGACGACGATGGCCTTTATAGCATATAATATATCTTCTTTCGGAACATAACCCAACGGATCAGCCAGCCGAGGGAATGTAGTTTCCACTCGGTGTGTTCTTCCCATGCCACCACCAACCTGGAAAATAGGGTAGTAAAAACATTTAGAATAAATTAACATGTAAGAAAAGAAAATTACCCAAAAGCAGAGTAGGTTCAGAATGTTTTTCATAGGCCTTACATAGATGTTAAAACCAATAGGTTCTCCTGCATCATCTGAAACAACAACGACACCTATGTCATTGGTCAGAATATCAACAGAGTTATCACCAGCCGCGGTAACTGCGACCTTGAACTTCCTCGGCAGATATTGGGTGCCATAAATTGGCTCAGGAGAGTCAGGGAAGTTTGTTCCATGTGAGTTGTCATTGCGGGCTTTTGTCACCTCAGGAGGCTCTTCAGCTGACATTATCTTTTCTCCATCCACCCACAGGTCATAATAAGCCCCAGACTGTGGTGTAAGAAGTGTGGCAATGTTCTCTGCTGTTTGTTGAGCAAAAAGGATATCCTTTTTGACATAAGGTGCTGCAGGTGCAAGTACATTCCTGTTGAGATCACCACAAGCGCCCAATGTTGAGCCCATATTCTTTATGACAGTGCTGAGAACAGTCTTCAAGTTCTTCTTAAGAACTCCGTGCAATTGGAATGTCTGCCTGGTCGTCAGGCGGAGTGTTCCGATTCCAAACTCATCAGCTAGTGTATCCATAGCCAAATAAAGTTGGTTTGGAACTTTTCCACAAGGATTCTTTGTCCGGAGCATAAATGAGTAATTCTTCTGCCCACGGACATCCCGATCAGTTTGCTGGTAGCTCCCATGAAACTTGATCAGCTGAACAGCACTCTCGTTGATATTTGGGGCCTCTGAGACCAACTCCTCGTTCAAAGGGTACCTGAGAAAATTGCTCTTTTCCTTTATTATCTCAACCTTGCTTCGCTTAACTTCAGAAGCATCCTTCTTCGCAGGCTGCAGGCATGATTTACAGTTCGAATTGTCAGAAAATTCCATGACTGCAACTGCATACATTTTCCAGTAAATAAACTAAATTGGCATTGCATACTCTAAACAAGGTTCTAAGTTTTAACCGACATTCCAGGGGGTATAGGCTAATGTAATGCAAAGGCAGTTTTATTTTGGGGAAAGTTTATCAATGTTTCGAAACAGAACATTTCCCACTGAAGACAAAAGTCAAAGCTTTACCTCACTTCGTTCGAACTTCGAAGCCATTCTAGTATAAAATGGCAATACGGGAAAGTACAACTAATCTAAACAATTTTGCCTCCTTAATTAATATATAGTGAATGGCGCAACAAAAATCAAGATACACTCAATCTAAGTACAGTATCTAACACCACCACCACTGGACATTTTAACGGAATGGACATATTCACCAGCAGGCACCAGCATCAACTCAAATGAGTCGTAAATAACGCAAAAGTAAACTCGAAAAAAAAAACGCCCAGGACCGCATGTCCAATTGTCCAAATCACATTTCAGATTTCATAGTACTATCATTTTCAGCAAAGCATCCCTACTCCTTAATTAATTCCCTTAAAAAAAAGGAACCCATGATCCCGTAGAAATGGCGGCGCCCCGAACAGGAATCTCTCCCGTCGAAAGCTCGAAACCAAGAGACACATACTCACCGCGGAGACGGCGCGTATGCTGCCCGCGGACGCGCCGCCGCCGCCTGGCTGGGCCGCGGCGGGTGGCGCCACCCGGATCGGCCTCCCGAGCATCCGCGACCTGGGGAGCTGCGCCGCCGCGCCCCGGAAGCCGGGGAACTCGGCTCCTCTGATCGCCGCCGACATCGCTGGAGCCCGGAAGAAGGTGGTGGCCGTGCGGAGTTGCGGCGGCGGCGGAGTAGCTGCGACTGACGAGCGAGGATATATTTGTCCGCGTTCGCTCGCAGTGTCGAGGGGTCGTGGCTCGCAGACGACGGGTACGGTGCTTTTATTGGGGCGGCAGGTCCCCACCGGGTGCATGTGGGTGGAGATCACTCGCGTGGACGCGGTCCATGGGAAATGCTCGACGTCGTATTGGCGATGGTATCGGAGGGGCCGGTGCGTCAGTGATCCATAGGAACCACGGTGTACGCACGCGGTGCGGGATGGGGTGGCGAAGACACGAACGGCAGTGGTGAAGCATCGCGGCTGTCCACACCTGACGACTGTGGAGGCCACGCGTCCCGTGCCAGCCACTGACAAGTGGACTACGGTCATGGTAACCCAGCCTGTCAGTCACACAAGGGAGTGCTCCCGGTGCCTCGTAGCGTATAGCACTCGCACTGCCTGGTCGTAGTAGTAGGCACGAGGCGGCCAAGATGCGCCCTGCACTTGCAGGCGTGCTCGGCGGCTCTGGATTGGCCCGGCATCGTGCGGGTGCATTGAACCTGGACGTCTTTTTCCGTTGCCAAAAGCTGGATTCCCCTCTCCTTCCTCGCCTCCCTTTCTCCTTCCGCGCCCGCAGCCGCACCGCACGACAGAAAAGTGAGGTCAGAAATGAGATCAGGGGCCAAATCTATTCTCTGTGTGGCCCGTGGGCCGGGATCTCGTGTGGCAGCTTGCACTCTGTTCCTGCCGTGATGCCGCGACGCAGCGACGGCGAGTGGCCTCCTCGTCTCGGGATGTTTGGTCTGGAATATTAAAATTTAATACATAATGTAGTATTTTATTTTATTTAATAATTAATATTTAATAATAGACTAATTAGGCTTAAAAATTTGTCTCTTAAAATTATTCTCTAGTTGTATTTTTAGTTTTGTAAATAATCTATATTTACTACTCTAAAATATCCAAATATTCGATATAATGGGTGATAAAAAAATTGAAAGAAACCGAACAGGGCCTCGTCTCGTTGTGCCTCCTGTCTCTCGGGCCTTATATATTTCTATCCAAAATACTTTTAGATTTTGATATTATAACATTTTCATTTGTATTTGATAATTATTGTCCAATTATAGACTAACTAAACTTAAAAGATTTAACTCACAAATTAGAAATTACAGATAAATTGTATAATTAATTATTTTTTATTTATATTTAATGGTTTATATATATGCTGTAAGATTCAATTTTACGAGAAATTTTGAAAAGTTTTAGATTTTAGGGTGAAGCCCACACTCTCTTGTGCTTGGATACGGGGCACACGGCCACGCAACGGATAAAATGTACAGTGGGATTTGCAACCCCGTTTCGAGGAAATTTTGCGGATCATTGGCGGCGTGTCACGGTGGCGGCTGAGTGCGTATGTGCATACTGCATGCACGGGCGCAGCCGGTGCTGATTCTCTGCGCCACAGAGCTGAGCCCGGGCTCCGCGTATTGTTGTGTTTCTTTTCCTTTTGCGGGGGATGCCTAGTGCTTTCAAAGTGTCAACGGGTCGGCCGTCGGCGTCACCACCACCCGTTTCGCTTTCAGAGAGTGCACGTCAAGATCTTGGCAAAAGTGAGTACGGATAACTAGATAAGAGCATCTCCAATAACTTGGTATTTCAACATGCTATCCTACCAAATTTGCTAAAAGTATAAAAATTCTCCTCCAACAACTCCTTATCTCAACTTGCTCAATTTCCCAAGTTGCTATCCAGAGGTTTCTACTGCCGAGATTGTCAAGTTGCTATCCCGAGCGCAACTTGTTGGAGACACATATTCTTTTACCAAGTGAGCGGATCCTATCTGTCATCCTCTATTTTTACCAAGTGAGAATAGCAACTTATACCCTGTTTAGTTCCCCACCCAAATTGTTTTCATCCATCCCATCGAATCTTTGGACACATGCATGGAACATTAAATGTACATAAAAAATAAACTAATTACACAGTTTGGTTGAAAATCGCGAGACAAATCTTTTAAGTCTAGTTACTCCATGATTAGCCTTAAGTGCTACAGTAACCCACATGCTTAATAGATTTGTCTTGCAGTTTCCTGACGTGCTATGTAATTTGTTTTTTTATTAGTTTCTAAAAACCCCTCCCGACATCCTTCCGACACATCCGATGTGACATCCAAAAAATTTTCATTTCCAATCTAAACAAGGCCTTATTGGAGACACATCCTTTTTTCTTTTGCTAAACAAATTAGCAACTTGCTATAACTCAAGATTTGACAAGTGAATTTGTTGGAGAGTTTTTTTGGGCAGAGGACATCTGAGTTCTTACCGCTCATGTCCGAGGCCGTTTGGATCAAAGGATTTTCATAGAAAGTTAAAGAAAACCAAAATAATAAAACACATATAGAGTATAGCTTAGCTGCTTGGATTTATTGTGACGGAAGCTATCTAGGGATTTACCAAGATAAACAAAATGTTTGTCAAGCTGTGATGTGTAGTTTGATTCATTGTTTCCATGCTTTCATGCCGATGGTCTTTTTTTTCTCACCCTCAGCAGAGGGTTTGTGTAATTGTATTTGTATCTTGAGCTAGCATTCAGATTTGTTTTTCTTTTTGAAAGTACTCCTATTTATTTTTACGCCAAAATGGTACTCCTATTTATAAACCATGGGCTCAAACCAATTGGGACCGGACCAAGGCAGCCCACTCCAAACTGGCCGAACTTCTTCCTCCTAAGCCCAATTTATACCGAACCGTTTTCCTAGTGCGGGCCCAAAAACGAATACCATGAGCCCATGTTTACAACATTAGCAGGCTGGGAGCCCATGTTTGCCCAGACTGCTTTTAGATTTTTTTTGTTTTCGGTTTTATGTATTTGTTTGTCATCAACCATATTATAGTTTTTTTTTCAAAAAAAACCAACCATATTATAAAGTTTAACCATAGGTTGATTAAGGGTAAATTTTAGATCCATGAGCACTAAATTATCAGTTAGTGGTTCCAAATAGACCTGCTAATTATTAGCTAGAAGCTTGCTACCTATTAGTTCAATTTATTGGTTTGGAGTTCCTAATAGACGCTAAGAACATCTCCAAGAGTTTCTAGAACCCACTTTCCATCTTTTTTTGGCAAGATTGAAAAAACCCTCTCCGCAACAACTCTTTATCTCAATTACCAATCTTTCCACACTTGAAAAAAACAATCCAATCGTGCGTAAATATGCGTGCACATATCTAATCAGCTGGTTCAGAGGTGGAAGGACGTGGCGAAGAATAAAGGAGAATGGATACAATTTCTTGTGCAAAATATATATGAGAAAAAGAAATTACGTATGAAAGTGGCTGATATGATTTTATTTTCTAGCTTTTAGGAGCGATATATTGATAATGGTTAGAGAAAATTAGCAAATATGCTCCCTACTTTTTTTAAGGCTTGGAAAACTCATTGATTTACCTTTTTTTTGAAACTATTGAATATGCTTTATTAGTTTGTATAAACTCCAACTCACTATCCAACCGCTTTCCTTATTGATATGAATAGAGATTTTAGTGAAAAATGTCTTCAATTTCTAATTAAATATCTCCTATATTCTGAATTTTTCGCTAGTCAAATATGATAAATAGGATTACGTATCTAGAGTACACACAAGATATAATGAAATCGTTGGAGGGTGAAAAAAATATAGGAAGCAACTTTTATTCAAATAACTCTTTAATTAATGATTTAGATAGAATATTCAAAAAAATGATTTAGATAGTATATTTTTTTTAAAAAAAAACTCTTAAAGATGAACTTAGCATGTGGATCCAATCGGGCTCTTGCTAAAAAGAAACTCTGTCGCTATATTGATCTCACCACGCAGCCCAAACCCATCGTCATCAACCAATCCACAACAGTGACAGCCAATCAACACACACAGTCCTCTAAGTCCTAGATAGGTAACACGCTGTCAAGAGTGAGCACTCAGCTGGATACGGGCTGTCAGCACTTGGGCGCGGCTTTCTGTCTACGGACAGAACCAGCTAATCGCACGGTCAAATTAACAAAGATAGATCAAACACCACCACGGGTACAAATGGCGGGGACCCAACCCGTCAGCAACAGCTAGACAGGCCGCCGGCCGGCCAGAGCCTCTCTCCCCCAACAGCCCCCGTGTTTTAAGCCAGACAATCAATCAAGCGCGCTAGCAGTGAACGATGCTGCGTCACGCAACACCAACGAAGCAGCTCACCAAACCGGCCACGAATTCGATCTCAAGCAAAAGGCTGGCGGCCACGGGCGGCGAATCACCGGAGAAATGCTAGATGGTTTCCAGCGAGACTCCTTCGTTTCCAAGGCTCCTCCTCCCCTCCCCTACCTGCACTACCTGCAGCCTCAGACCCGCGCTGCATATATATAACACCCCAAGCGATCTCGTCCCCTCCATATCCACGATCCGGCCAACACGCTGCCTCCACAGCTTCTTCCTCAGCTGCACTCGCAAGCAATCCGTCTCGTCGTTCCACTACCAAGAACTAACGAAGCAAATGGCGGCCACTCTGAAGCTCAGGATCCTCACCGTGGCCGCGGCGGCCGCCGTCATCGCCTCGTCCCTGGTCGGCACGGCCTCAGCGGCTGAGGGGCCGGCGCCCGCTCCGACGTCCGGCGCGTCCATGGCCGCGCCGGCTCTTGCCGCTGCGTCCTTCACCGCACTTGTCTTCGGCTACCTCTTCTAAACGTGCTTGACGATCGCGCATGCACACCGTGTTGTGCCAAATTGTTTGCCTGCTCAGATTTTCTCCTTTTTTTTCTCGTGTTTTGGTGTGTATGGGTATGTAATTATGTGTTCATCTATTTTATCATGATTATGAATCTTGTAATTAGTGCATGGATATATGTATAGAGAGCTGCAGTTTGGTTATTTTTACACTGTTGAGAAATGCTAATTGGAGAACTCTTGGAATCAAGTATTGGAATTTTCACTAATCTCCTCTCTTTGTGGCAAAGGCAGCAGCTCGTATATAGAGCACTAGTTGGCATTGGCAACAAACGCCTCAGGAAATAAAGAACCTCTGCTAGTCAATACCAGCCGACAGCCTGCCATCCTGCAAGAAGGCACATTATCCACGACTATGCATCTTTATAGTGGTTTAAACATCTGTACATGTTTCTTTAATTTTTTTTATCAAAAAACTTGCAGAATATCACTCTAATCAATTGAGTCGTCCTTTTAGTATCTCGCGACTTCAATTTGTTTCATCCGAAGGTTCACCAGATACATTTATCGCGTTCGATCCTGCAAGCATCGAAGACACCATGTGCAGACATCAATAATCGAGTGATTCCCATTGAATATAACTGGTACAATATAAGAGCAACAAGACCCTATCTTCGGTGTTACGGATCACCCATCACATAAGAAATTTTTTTATTCAATATGGCCGCTGCAGGACGTTCCACCCAATTTTTTTTATTCCAATGCATCTTATAAAAAAAGTCATTTTGGACAACGTTTAGATCAAACATTGAAAATATAAATCATAAATAACTTTTAATTTGTTGGGTTTGGAACCGTGAAACCATATGAATAGATTTGTCTTGAAAAATACTTATATATATATAGGACGAGTGTTTTTTACTCGTACGAGTAGCTACTCGCACTTACGGGAGGGTAGGAGTCCTGCGGACGTTAACGGAAGGCTCCAGGGAGTGTTTAACGGGTCGGGTTGAAAGTATGTATATCAGAAAAAAATCCATTGACACATGTTGATTACTTCCATGAAAAACGGATCTAGCTTAAATTATTTGCTTGGGTTGGCATGCAATTAGTTACTATCTTTTTGAAATGTGTGCATTATAAATAGTAGTATGTGTATATATCTAATTTTTTGAAGTATGGTTGCATACTTTAATAAGGACAATGAGTATATATTAATATTAATTTGTATTGTTTTACGTGAATAATTATGTACACATACTTTAATAAGAAAAAATAAGTATATTTATAGACTTGTATTTGGGAGTATATCCATATACTTAGAGGAATATTTTAATGTTTATCTTTAGGGTATGTATTTTCGTCCGCATTTTTTAGGACTGCTGTATGAGCACTTGTTTCCTGAGAGTATGTGTACATACATGGATACTGTAGTAGTATGTACTATTATTTGGACCAAAATAGTATGAACAAATACAAAGAGAAAATGTGAACATATAATATACCACTTTAGAAAAATATAGAACAATGTAGAAGTGCCGCAATTATAATCTAAAAAAGTATCTAGTGGTACAAACATATCCCAGAAAGTATGAAGTGATAGCTCAGTGTAACAAAGAAAGTATCTGAGGATATTCAAATCTAAAAGTTATCAATTGATGTTTTGATCTCATCTAAAAAAGAGTATCAGATGATACTCTCATCTATCTATAGATAAAAGAAAGAAGTAGCGTGATTACACTGATGCAGATCCTCTCCTGGACGATTGATGTACTATTCTTTGATCAGATTATAGTAAGAATATTGTTCCTAGTCATCCGAAAGGAAATAATCAAAGTTCGTACTTTATATATATAAGTATGTACACATACTTCATATTCTAAGTATATACAAATATTATATACTGTATGTACACATACTTCATACTCTGAGTATGTAGCCATACTACATAGCAAGTTCACTTCATCAGGTATTCCAATGCTAATTATCCACTTTGTTGGCTGCCATCAGTTCAGAAAACGTAGGTTTCGCAACCTGCATGAATTAACTTTATTAAATTGCATATGTTGCTTATTTGGAAATCTTCAGAACCTAGCTTTATTAGTATAATATCATACTTTCCTCCTTTGGTAGAAGAACAAATATATGTCTTCCAATTTAGATAGCAAGAATTGAGATTACTACAGTATGCAAATTTGGATTAGTATGTGAAAATTTTTCTCAGGGAACAAATTAGTATCCGTGATAACTAGGTTTAAGACAAGTATCAAAGCGATACAGAATAATGTAAATTGTATCAAGTGATACACTAATATGAAAAAGTATGTATAGATACGCTAATCCTGAAAAAGTACGTACCAATATGCTAATCAATTGCCCTAGATTCGCAAGCTACAGTAAACAAATGGATCATATCAGGAAAAATTAGAACGTACTGTCTCAACCAAACTTGATTCCATCGACGTTGTCTCAGCGGCAGTGCTGCCACACAAAGCATGCTTTTGGCTCGGCAACTACGCGACCCGGACCAAGCATGCTACTAGGACAGAGACGACGCATGCGGCCAGCACAAGGCACGGAACTGCTCGGCAGGGATGGAGCCGCCGGATGCCAGTTCCTTCAAGTGGATGCCATCAGGGGAGATGAGGAAGCCACCGCAGCTGCAGCCGGGAGAGGGAAGCCCCGCCGCCACAGCCCCTGGTGCGGCTCGTCGCCAGATCGAAGGGCATGGAGGAGGGGGCGCCGCCAGATCCATGGGGTGGGGGGAGGGTACACCATGGAATAGAGCAAGAAGAGAGCATTGCCGCTGGGTGGAAGCGCCGCCGTTGGTAAGAATCACCAACTTCGCCGCGGCCGAGGAGATCCGCCAGGGGAGAGGCCCTGCCACCGCCTTCGGCAGGGAAGGAGGCGTTGCGGCTAGATCCACAGGCGACGCTAGATCCTCGACGGTGGCGATGCTTGCATCTCCGGTGGGGACTGAAGGTGGAGGGAGAGGGAGGAGAGGAATACGAGCTGCAGTGGAGGGAGGAGAGGAATATGAGTTGCGGCAGCATGGAGCGGGGACGGGCTCAAGTTCGAGCATTGTGGATGCCGTAAATGATGGTTGATTTTGTTATATACTTTGGATTAACGGGTTTGTTTATTTTCACCCACGAAAGTTTCTGTAAACACGAGCGACATCGATGGAACGCCGTCATTGCCGTTACATGCGTCTGCCTGCGGGATATTTCGCGTGCGTGTACTACCGAGTCGGAGTAGCTACACGTCGGTGTAGAAAGGAAATTTCCTATATATATATATATATATATACTATTTTTTGATAAATATTTTTATAAAACTAAGAGTCAAAGTTAGACTTTAAAGACTGTGTAGTTGTCATAAACGACTTTCTTTATGGATATAAAAAGAATAGTATTTTTGTTTGTATTTTGTGCCAAGTATACTATCAAAGCCTAGTGAGCCGTGAGCTAGCCATAGCGCGGTGCAGGGAGCCAGGAGAGGGCCTTCTCCAGTTCTAAATTTTTTTGGTTTTTGAAAACCGTAGCACTTTCGTTTTTATTTGATAATTATTGTCTAATCATAGACTAACTAGACTCAAAAGATTCATCTTATAATTTAAGGCTGTTTGGTTCGTTGCCCGGTAGAGCCTAGCTCGCACCGAGCTAGCCAGGCTCTTACATGCGACATCATCTTGTTTGGTTACCTGAATCACTATATCTAGGCCAACAGCAGCATCTGTTTGGTTCACCATGTTCACGTATCTCTATCTCACGCGTTCGTGCATCGTTTAGTGCTTGCTCGCATGAGGAGAGCCAGACCCAGCAAAAACGACCGATTTCTTCGTTTCAGCAGAGCCTGGCTGTGAGAGGCTTTTTGCACGCGTGGAGCCTGGCTCAGCAGATATGCCAACCAAACAAATGTCTGTTCTCGCACGTGGAGAGCCTGGCTGAGGGCTGGTGCAGGCAACCAAACGCCTCCTTACAGATAAACTGTGTAATTAGTTTTTGTTTTAGTCTATATTTAATGCTTCATGCATGTACCGCAAGATTCGATGTGACGGGAATCTCAAAAAAAAAATTTAATGTTTTTGGGTGAACTAAACAAGGCAAGCCTGCTATCTTGGTGTCTTTTCACCTGCTTTTGAGCTCGATGCCAAGATCTATGGCTCCGAGGTACCGGCTATGTCAACACCACTTAGGATGCCATGCTCTGGATGGATGTCTAGATACATCAGAGTCAAGATCTGTAGCGCTGAGACGTGTTATCTCGAAGCCAAGAGTTTTGGCGCCGACAGGTCCAAAAATGAGTTTACGTTTTTCAAGAAGTCAAATGTATTTTTTTTAAATGGACTAAATTGAAAAAAATTAGCCCAGCGGTGAAACCATATAATGAAACTTTTAGTTGTATAATTAAATGTCTATAAAACCATAAAATGAAAGTTTTGAATTTATCTGCCAAATCTATTTAACACAGCGAACAGTGTTTCAGTCTTTAGACAAGCGAACATGCTCATAAAACTCAAGCAACTAGTCACAGCAAGGGGAATGACTATTTTCATTTTTGTTTGGTTCCACGGCGGGTAATTAGCAAGCAGTTTTTTTTTCTTGCCGCGGCTTACGGACGTGATCGAGCACAAGTGCTTCCCGGCCGCGATCGGGAGTAATCCATATCGTGAAGACTTGTGACCATTTCCATGCGATCCGATCACACCGTGCCGCAAACAAACAATAAACAATGGAATCCATTCGCGGTGTAAGTGTAACTGGATCACGCCGCAAAATTAACAAGCCAACCAAACAGCACGTTAATTACATATAGTGTGCTAATGGCACGACAAATAATTCTCTTATAATTAAGCGTAGTTTTTTTTGAAAGGGAAATTAAGGGTAGTTTAGTACTCTTCTCAGCCGTATCCCCTGCTCTCATCTCTCCGATCAAGGCCTTGTTTAGTTCCAAAAATTTTTACAAAATAGGTACTGTAGCACTTTCGTTTGTATTTGATAAATATTATCCAATCATGCACTAACTAGGCTCAAAAGATTCGTCTCGTCAATTTCGACCAACCTGTGCAATTAGTTTTTATTTTTGTCTATATTTAATATTCCATGCATGCGTCTAAAGATTCGATGTGGCGGAGAATATGAAAAATTTTGTAAAATTTTCTGGGAAGTAAACAAGGCCCAAAAGCAGCGGCGCGGAGCACGACGCCGACACGCACCATGGCGGCGGTGATAGTGAGGCACCGGCAGCTGGAGATCACGTGGCGGAGGCCAGCTCCGTTGACGCCTCCGCGCTGGCAGTGCTGTTCGCGTACGACTTCCCGGAGCTCTGGCACTCGTGGCGACACCAGAGGGTCTACGTCGCCGCGCGCGGCTACGGCTGCGTCGCGACCCACCTCCGTGGCTACGGCGGCACCACGGCGCGGCTCCGTGCTTTCCATTCCCCCGTCGAATCGAACTCCCCAGCAAAGCTTGTTATATACCGACATGTGTTGAGCTTTCTGCGGGTGCAGGTGTTCGTTGTGGGCCACAACTATATTATACGGACTGCTCTAAAGAATCCATGACCATCACGGCTTCCATGGCCATGGTCATGGCCTCGCGCCCTCGCCGACGTTGAGGAAGGAGGTCGGCGGGATGGGGGAAGAAGGTGATTGGCGGCTGCAACGAACCGGCCAAGGGGAAGCAGCGTCGGAGGATGCCAGCTGCGTGGCAGTGCTACTGTTCACATTTTATAAAATTTTTTACATGTAAACAAGGCCTAAGACTGAGATAGAGTGAGAAGCATCTCAAGATTAGGAAAAAAAAATTCACTTTTCCTCCTTTAATTTTTACTCTAAACTTCAAAAATCGAGCAAACCATCTCCCTTAATTTTTAAAACCATACATTTTATCTCCCTAGCCCGGTTATAAGTGGTTTTAATGATAGTTTTGTTTTTTGTTTTTTTATTTATTTCGGCTGAATCCTTAAAAAATCATAGCAAATCACAAAAATCTGAAAATAAAAAATACAATTTTGTTGAACTTCACATGAGTAGATTTACACAGTGAATATATAATATGATATACTTTAGTATAAAGTTTATGTTATAGATTCTGATCTATTCTTTTCTGTAACTAATTGAATTAATTCATAACTATAGTTTCTATGGTCCAACCGTGATAAAATATATATGCAGCAGATTAACCCTTACTAATGCTACTATATGTTTTATTTATATTATAAATGGAAAAAAAATATCTAGCCTAAGGGCCCATAGTGTCATGTTTGTCAACGGGTCGTAAACACCGTAGAGACGGCCAGCCCTGCCCTTGGATTTAAACAGTCCTCTCAATCTGTGAGTTAGTAATCGTGGCTCGCTTTTGAAAGAAAAAAAATGGAGTTATTCTTCCTCCGTCACCTTCATAACTTCACCCCATTATACCTAACTGTTATATATCCTAGTACTTATGGTACACACAAACATATTGATTGCTGGCCACGAGTCTCTCCAACTTAATGGTTATACCCTGTACTCCACTTAATAAGTAATTGCATTGGCTTCTCCTGTAGAAGCTTGTGAAAAATCGGAGATTGCCTTTTGGAAATGCTTCAGCTATAAGAAGAAAAGTGAGGAAGGCAGGAGGGCACAAAGACATCAACGGGCACTAACAAATAAACTAGTAAATGGTTAGCATTTTTAGCTAGGAATGGGATGCGTTTGGAACTCATGTTGCACGTTCAGAGTGACGAGTTGTTCATATTTGTCATCTGAGCTCACATCATGTATCATCAGTTCTTATTAGTACGTGGTTTGATCATATCGATCAACCTAACACCCATTTCTTTGTACCCAAGAACACAGTGATATGATTGAATATTGAACTCAAGTTTTGAATTGGCATGGAGCGACTAGCAGGTACGACATCCATGTCGTAGAACAAACTTGACAACTTGCTCATATGCCACCATTGTTGCTTCCAAGAACATGAGATCGTCTGGGAAGAAGAGGGTGTGGCAAGAACGTGGAAATTAAGCGGCCCATTTTCTTGACCAATGATATTGTTTGGGACTTTGGGCATGTGTTGGAAATTTCTATTGACCAAAGTAATAAAAGAGCCTTTGAGTTACTCTAAGACTCAAGTGTTGTTCAACCATTCAGTTAGTCTTCTCATAATTTCAATAGTTTTTTAGGAATCAAGAGGAGCAAGGAGCTCCTACTGTATAATTTCAATAGTAGTAAATGTAGTGATGAAACTATCTACGGATGAATAGATTTTATTGGGTGGAGTGGTAGGGTTGTGCCACCAAAGTTAGATCATATTTAGATAAATTGTTGTGTAGAAATGCAGGGGATAACTCTATTACAGAAAAACAAGATTCATGCTGTAATATGGTACGGTACCCAGAAATTCCATGTGCTTCAGTTATAAACTTACAATAACTTTGCATAAAAGAACATCATCTCCAAATCATTTTCAGCAATCGACTATCTGCGCATAATCACATGAACAAAGTACTGAGGCAGGCATGCCCCAATGGTAGAAAAGTGCCTTTGTTTAGGGTATAATCAAATATATTGTGTTGCGTTGATTTGCAGAGAAGATAAACATCAAATCGGAGTTAATATTACTATGATTTTTGGAAATAGTAGCTAGGCCTGGAGTCAATAAGATGTCAGCGCACCGAATGTGATAAAATTTGCACCTACTGCTTGCCCCTAATTAACAATGAATAAATTTGTATTTCTGGTTTCCCCACTGCCTTGATGATCAGAGTGGTTGAGCCTCTCGAAAGCCACCAGACACTATACCAACATTTTCATCACCTTTTATAGGTTTTAGCTGCTGACCTGAAGTATCACACATATCTTGGTCCTTGCTAGCCTATAAATAGCTAGCATCGACATGTATACTGTATACAAAGAGAGATTGTAGTAGCTTTTTAGTTGCCCGTGTGTGTGGTATATGCAGCAGAAGCTAGCTTTGCCTGTTTCTTTGAAATCTAGGCCGATGGCCGCTGGGGCATTTGAAAATGAGAACAGTGGCACTGCATACCCTTTGTTGCCTGAGAGTGGGATGCATGGGGAAAGCAAGCTGCGCGACGATCAATTGCAGTTGAGGTCAAGTGGTCAACCTGATGTTTTTTTTTTTATTTCTTGAGCACTCTTGTATTTAACTTCAGCCTTTACTTTGTTTAATAAAATTCCTGCAGGGGCCACGGCTCAGGTTGCAGGCGGGCTCATTCGCGGCTGTCCGCTAACCTGCATCGCTTGCTGCAAAGTTTATTTGCGGGTTTGCGGTCAGCCACTAAGCTATAAACTTCGCGGGTAAATTTTTCGCGGACATAACAGACTAGACTACTAAACCCGCGAGACACGCTATACTACATGGAGACTATGTGGATACTGTCTCTCTCCACGTATATACTGTAAGAATTTAGAATCTATAAGCTAAACATTTATATCCAGTTAATCGACGAGCACAGATGATACAACTTTGCACTGATCATTTTAATTTTTATATTCCGGCTATCTAAATATTGTACGTTTTCAAATATAACAACATCAAGAAATACATGTATAGAAACAAGGACATATCCTGTAACAAAAGTTATTATTACTAAATAAAGACATAACGTATATATTTACTCTTCACTTTTGCGGGCTCTTGCGGGTTCTTGTGAGATTGCTCGTTCGTCCAACGAACTTGGCGGGTTGGAGTCACTAGGCCACGAAAAAATTACAGCCCGTCCACAACAGCCACAAAGACAAATTTTGCGGGGCGAGCGGACAGGTTATGTTAACAACCCGCTCCGCCCACAATCTAAGCCACGGCCTTTCAGTCAAAAAAAAAAAGTCAACCTGATCGTGCCGGCCGGCTGCTATTTGCACTGCACCTTCTACCGATTCAATCCCAACAGCAAGTGCCGGCATTTTAAGGTGCAGCCTGAGGCCCGCGTGTTCCCCGTTGTGGATGTGCTTCACAGACTTTTGGCAGGGCACATAGATATGTTTTGGCTCTTCCGTGTGTTGAAAAAAAAAAATTAGAGGCCACGCCGGCGCATTTCCAGCAGTAGAAGAGCCTGTGCCTACTTATTTTCCTCTAGTGATGTAGTAGTCTTAATGTAAATAAAGTAGATGCACTGATCTTCACCAATTTAATAGTTAGAACTCGACGAAGAACTTGATTTTGACGAGTAGCGGCAACTTCCTAGACGTAGGAATCGGCCTTTTGATCTCTCCAATGCCTAATATAATGGTTTGGTGTGTTTTGTGGACATGTATTGGATTTTAATTGGGCTTGGCCCATTTTAGTTAGATTAAAATTAAATAAATCCTTCTCTATAAAATAAATAAATACTAATGTCAATATTAAATTTGTTATGTGCATAAAGTTCTTAGCCCAAAGAATGATCCATAGGTACAGTAGGGACAGGCATAGCGGATCGTGCTAGTATATGAGATGCAGCCATAAAGTTTTTTTTTTTGAACTTGCAGCCATCCCTTGGCATAAAAGATATGGTTGAAAGCACCGTTCGCTGATTTATTGTTAGAAAAAAAACACTGAGCTCATAAATTCGATAAAAAAGCTCAAGCAAACAGCCTCGCATTGTGCCTAATCAGAAGTAGTAAATGTCGCGAGGACCCGTGTGTCAGGAGCTAACAAATGGTCTTTAGAGCGGGTGGGTGTGGTTCTTAATTGAACATTTTTAAGGTTCCCCACAAACTCAGTAAAATTATAATAAAATGCTTCTCACGTATTTTTACACATCAAGAATTGAACGCCAAGTTGTACTTTTTCTAAGTGTCTTTCTCTCATAATAAATCAGCGAACAGACTCGAAAGTTGTTTCTCTTCGAATTCATGAGTAGGTAATCATTTTTCTATCTTTTGAAAGGAAAAAAAAAGAGTTATTTCTCCACCATCACGTTCACAACTAACTGCATGCCGTTATCCCAACAGCTATATATATCTCCTTATACTTTGGGTCTATATCTGGAATTTAAATGTTTTTTCTTTGCAGAAGGCACATGCTTATTACTTGATGGGAAGGCAAAAGGTTCACAGAGCACCTTGTCAAAAAAAAAAAAGGTTCACAGAGCCGGGAGATGCTACAGTACATTCTTTATTTCTTAGGAGGTAATAAATATTTCAAACAAATCTGAGTCATTGATTTCTTAAATTTTTTGAATTAATTAATATGAGAAAAGAAAAAATTATTCTCAAAACCCCATTATTATCACGGCATGCATAAGTGGACGTGCAGCTATAAACATCCTCGTCATCACGGCATGCACAAGAGGAGGACGTGAAGCTATTGATTTCTCAATTTCTCCCTTTTTCTTTAAATTAAGAGTGATAATGTCCTGGAAGTTACATTAAAGACGTACACCGATCACGTTATATAATCAATAAAAAAACTCTTATATTGTGCTGTCACGTATGTAGATTTAGGAACAAAAACTTATACAAGCATAAAAAATGATCACGGTCATGTACGCGCATGGATTTGGATAGGAGACATCATGTACACGTGATTTGAGAATGAAATTAGATGCACGAAATAATGCTCACGGCAGCTATGGCTAATTAAATTATTCCATGCCTAAAGTTACAAAATAAAAAAAAGTTACTATATCTAATAGATCACACATGCATCAATTTGATCTATAAAATAAAATTTGTATCTAAAACTTTCCTTATATATTCTATTTTACCAAATTTAAAATTAAATAAATATATATTTCATCTATTATCTCCTAGAAAGTAATAGATGATTTTAACCGTTCGATCTAACTAAATAAACGGCTCATAGTCACTAGAGGGTATCACAACAAAGCCCTTCCTCTTGGCTTTGGAAAGCTTGCTGTCAGAATAAGAGGACAGTTCTGTTTTGGCTACTACAAGAAATTTCTTTGAGGCGCAAAACAATGTTTTTAGACTAGTTGTGTTTTTTGTACAAACTCAGTAGAGAAGACCTTGCGACAATTATTTCTGGGTTGTCCCTGTGCTAGAGCCTTGTGGAACACCCTGGGACTAAGTATCAGTTTCACAGCTGATCCATTCGAAGTAATCGTCTCATTCAGAAATCAGTTGGATGTTTCGTTTTTTTATGGAAATTTGCCTGAAGATCGTGTGATTGTGTTCCTCTGTTTTGCCATTTCACTCCTACCGCTTTCCTACTTTCTTTTTTGTTTTCCTCTACTTTTCGTTTGTTGTCATGCTCTCAGCTTCTGGGTGCGTCGGATCCTTGCAGCAGGTCCCTAAAGTCAACACACAACACCGGAACAGAACATCACGAAATGGATGCTTGTTGATCCAGAGTACCTCGTGCCATGACGCATGTAAGCTTCACCTGATGAAAATTATGCAGCTGCAACACAAGTTCCGAATGCATCCCATTCCCACCTGAAAACACTAACAATTATTGGCTTTCTGGTGCCCTCTCTGATGTGTGTTAAGGAGACGAGCGAAAGAGTCTCTGAGTTTGCGACTTCTACGAGGAGAAAGACATTAGTTGTTTAGGTGGAGTATATATATATGGGATGCAGCCATGAAGTTGGAACCACCCAAGTGTCATATCTGTAGGGATCAACATGAGTGATTTCTTTCCCAGGTTCTTTTTCCACTTTGAGCTGTAGTTGGCCCTTTCACATCTACTTTTAACTAAAAGGCATGGCTGAAAAAACAAGCAAAGCATAGGTATTATAGTAGAAATGGCTAAAATATGGCCTTCTGTTTGATTTTCTGTTTGAAAAGATAAAATTTAAAATATGAGAACTTCAAACAGAAATTCGGGATAGTAAATGATTTCAAATGAAAAAGTACTGACTACAAAGTTGTATATCTCATGAGATGTATGACTTTAGTTTTGGCCATTTTTTCATCCGAGTTTGTTTGAATAATTCAAAAAATTTAAATTTCAAAATATGAGAACAACAAACAGATAGATTATATTTCAAATAAAATAATAGTTCAATTTCTAAAAATCCATTACTATTTTTTCTAAATAGATAGGTTATACTTTTACAAAAAACAATTGACCAATTTTATGTTTTTTATTTAAAAATATTTTTATGAATTTTTGCTATTTACTATTATTTTTAGAAAATACATATATACTCAAAACCGCATCTGAAACTAGCCAAAGGCCACATTCGTTCAGTTTTAATAGTTGATTGAAGGACTACTAATGGGTTTCGGATTTCGAGAGGCCAAATTTGACTTTTCCCCGAATTTCTGTTTTCCATACTTCTTTTTCGCCAAGAAAGGTTGACCTCTATTTAAATTAAAGAGAGTTCCAGTCTGCAGACACAAACTGTGCATCAAGTTAGCCAAACATATACACATATTTCTTTGATTAAAGGCAGCAGCTCAAATAGTTAATATATTTCAGAGCATCGTAGATGCATATTGTACTCGATCAACATTTTTGCCAGAAAATTTGGACATTCAGGCCCTCTTCAATTTTTCACTAATTTTTTTCACCTATCCCATCGAATATATGACACATGCATAGAGCACTAAATGAAGATAAAAAACTAATTACACATTTTATTTGTAAATTACGAGACAAATCTTTTAAATCTAATTAGTCTATGATTAGTAATAATTGCTACAGTAACCGATATGTGCTAATGATGGATTAATTAGGATTAATAAATTTATCTCATAGTTTCCAAGTAAGCTATATAATTTAGTTTTTTTTATTAGTATTCGAAGACCCCTTCCAAGATTCTTCCGACACATCCGATGTGACACTCAAAAAAAAAAATTTTCGCAAACTAAAAGGCTTGAGCTGAATGCCATGAATGAGGCCAGGTCTGCCGATGCAAGATAATGGTTGCTGGTAAGCAACTCGAAAAGCTTGGCTAAAATTAGTAGGCAAATTCCATTGTGTAGCTATTTGTAAAATAGAAAACTTTTTTAAAAAAAGAGGTCCACAACAGCCCTTGCTATTAGATAGCTAGTGTCAGTGGTTGGCTATATATGGCTATTGAAAATCAAGGGATAGCCAACTTTCTATTTTACAAAACCAGATAGCACATTTGTTGGAGTCTATTTTTTACTATACAAATTCTAAAATAACCTCCATGATAAAAATAGCCAAGCTGTTGGAGTTGAGCTACCTCATAAATATCGCAAGCTAGTTTCTGCATATACAATAACATGTGCCACGAGAAACTATAGTTGGTGAGAAAGGGTATGTAGAAGCTTGCAGGCTGCTTTCAGAGATGCTTTGGAGTGCTTGTGATCAGATTGAAATGGCAAAAAAAACTGTTTCATAGGAGTGAGATGCACGGGGAATGAGAGCTGGATTGCCAGATTAGAGCTGCCGAGTAGAAGTTGGCTTCACCGTCTGGGACACCAAAGCAAGTCGCCAGTCACAGTATGAGCGTGTTCACATAGAGCTTCAAAAGAGGCTTGCATGCACACCCAACATGCTGGGACTGATGCTGCAATTCCTCCCTTCACTTGCTCATATACCTCGCCCAGCCTCAGAAGTAGTTGGTAGGTAGACATACGCATACACGCTCTCAGCTACTCAGGGAGGTAGTATTAGAAATAGGACTGGAGGGTGGCCACAAAGTATTGCTTGTACTACCATTCTACTGGTTCGGGCTCAAAAGGTTTAATAGTTTCTAATGTGACAGTGGCTGCTCTGGTTTAGTAATTGGTTTGGTTTGGTTCTTTTAGAGAAAATTTGTTTGGTTTGAATCATAGGGAAGCAGGTTAGCATGGTTTGGAGAGTGAGCTGTGGTGATCCGCTTCGCCCTACGGGTTCCATACCATTCGAAGTGCATTGTTCGCAGGTACTCAGCACCTCCAAACTAGATCTGTCAATGGGTTGGATTGAATAAATTTTAATGTGTTAGGTTCTCAAGTGGTTATATTTCGCTCTAACTTATACAAATATAACAAATAGTACTATATATGTGACGGACCATGCAAACGTTTCATGTTTGAATATGTTGGACTTGGGTTCCGCACTGTAATTAGATACGTCACTCTAATCCGCGGATCTCATCAGACAGTTGAGAGCTACGTCATAAAAGAAACCTTGCAGTGTTTAATATTAGATAGAGAATAGAGATAAAGATGTCCGTAAATCGAATTTTAGAGATAAAGATGTGCGTAAATCGAATTTTATGATGTTTAAATTTAGTATAGTAGGAAGAAGAATGCAATATTCCCATTTGATTTAAACAATATTAGTTTGTACAAACTATGATAGAGCTTAGCGAACGTCGCTAAGGCCAGTCTCAATGCATGTTTCATGAGAGTGTCATGTACATTAAATAGGGTGACACATAAGCAAAATTACTGACTTGGCAGGATCATTAAATGAAGGAGTTTCATCAGATGAGAGAGGAGTTTCATAGAGATGAAACTCTTGTGGCTCGGTTACCTAGTTTAGTAAAACTATGCATTGAGACTGGCCTAAGAGCCAACCGCAAACTCGTTTGGCTGGACACAAGAACTGGTCAGCGACGGTGGCCACTTGCGTGCACCGATTCTCACCGGAAATGTGGATGCGACGGGAGCATGATCACTGATGACTGATGAGGCGCCATGTGCATTGCTCACAGATGACTAGATGAGCGAGGCTCTCTGTATATATCCTAATCCTATATATAGTATATGCCAGTTCCCCGGCAGCCTAAAACCAAGGCCAAACGCGAAGCCACACCGCCATGGCCGCAGCTCCGGTGAGAGGCAAGAACACGGCGAGGAGGACAGCATGGCGGCTAGCCGCCGTCTCCTTCCTCCTGTTCGTTTTCGTTGCTGTGATGTTGATCTCTACGACGACAGTTCAGTCGCGGCAGGAGCTCACCTCCAGCGAAAGAGGTATGATGAGCTGTTCTGCTAATTGATCTCTTCTCCATGCCGGTCGATTCGTTCTCCTAGCCGACGCTTCTGAATTGAGATCTCTGCTGTTTCTTCACAGGAATTTTGTTGTTTTCCGACGCTTCAATTGAGCCGTGAATTAACCGAGGTGTACATCGTTCATATATGCAGGCTCTGAATTTCGGGCGTGGAGGAAGGATGGAGTGAGGCCGGACAGGACGACCGATATGACGACGCCGCCGGCGCCCAAGGCCAACAGCAACGTCCCTGGAGGGCCCTTCGGCCGTTGACGGATCCAGATCGAGTCGCACTCGCCTAATCGCTATCTTTTTAGCATCTTATTCGCTTGAGTCTATTTGTTAAATCTATCATAATTATTTAATCAATATGTCCATGCTGTGTGTTATTTTTCTTCTTCAGTCATCTTGTGCTTCTTTTAACGATGAAGAACTACGTTGTGATAGAAATAAATTTTGCTTGGAATTTTTTTTAGGGAAAACTTGCTTGGAAAATTAAGAACAATGCATTATGGATTCTGTTTCATAGCATTTCGCATGGTATTTATTCCTTGTTACAAAGCTTTATATATGTTGCTGCAAAGTACAACTTGCATGGAAAATATATATGGCTTTTTCTATTCGTTTGGATACAAATTAAATGCTGATATTGCTAGTCCATCCTTTTGGGTTGGTTGGTCAATTATTTCTTTCGATTCGACTAATAAATTAATTGATGGTCCTGTAGTTATTTTCATTCATTTCGTTATAAATGGACTCATGCATGGGTTCTATACACGGTACATTTTTTTTTCTGGTTCCAAAATGCACCACGAATATTTTTATCTCCAAGTCTATCTGCTCCATGACCCATGCATGATGAGACGAGATTCCAATCTAGGCAGTGTTTCCAAGCCAAGACCTTTTCCACGACACTTGACCCAACAAACACGTAGCCACCATGATTTATCTATTTAATTTTATATACATGTGGAATCTGCCGTTAATCAACGGTCACGTATGGACCACTCTGGATCAATCACACAAATTAAACCGCTATCTCTACTCAATACATTATAGTTATTTTCTGACAAAATAAGAGAGGACAAAAAACGCATGTACCCATCACTTAACTTCCTAATTAATTGAAATACGATCCTATTCTACGTAATTAAAGAGTACAATCTAAATTTACTTATACAGAATATGGTAAGCATTCAATTAAGAAAATGTCGCTTACACAAAAGCGAGCTTCCCCACACAATCATGATTCGTGAACTGAGCATCTCTAAGAGTTTGCTAAAATTCACTTGGCAAATATCGTGATTTGGTAACTTTCTAAAATATATGGCAAGTGAAAAAATAGACTCTTTCCAATAGTTTACCATTTTAACCTGGTATAATTTTAAAAAAAAGAGGCCCACAACAGCAGCATGCATGGCAACAGCTCAGCAGCATGCACGTCAACAACCCATGGCCTCCAACATGCACGAAGAGATGGATACGCGAGGGAGGCCGATGCACAAGCGATACGCGCGTGCATATATACGCGTGCGGAGGCCGCCGATGCCAAGTGACTAAAACTGTCAACCTCATTTGCCAATCCGTTGGAGACTAGAATTTCTTGTTTTGACAAATTATCAAGGATGGCAACCTAATTGGACAAACTCTTGGAGGTATGCACAACCAAAATTTTAGATTTCGCCTAGTAATATGGGCTTCTAGTGTTTTGGTAAAAATTACTATAAACTTTTTCTAGTAAATACCTCCTAGTGAGATTCTCATGTGCTATAATCCGTGGTAATATTTTATTACTACTTAAAAACATTATGAGAATTCTACTATTTTTATAGTGACGAATGCTCTACTTGTGCATGGCCGCAACCCGCCCCACCACCACCGCCCACCCAATAGCCGATGGCCTTGAACCAACGCACAACTTATAGTTTTCCAAATGGGCCAAGCCCGCTGGGTTGGCACGGGCACACACTATTTGGCCCGGTGTAAAAACGGCCCTGCCCGACCTCTCCCATGCTTGTGCCTGTGCCTGGGCTGCAATGCTAGCACGTTGGCATGGCACGAGCACAACTCGCTTCAACATGCGGCACGGGGCAGGCATGGCTTCGAGCCGTTGGATGGAGCCCTCCCCGCCTCCTCACCGTTGGATCGAGAAATGGGGTGGGATGGCTATATAAGCCAGCACCGCTCCCAGCTGCCCCATCAACTCAAACCTAGCTCATTCGATTCCCCATTTCCCGGATAGAGCTCTCCCTGACCCTCTCCCCATCGACTAAAACCCTAGCCGCTCTCCTCTCTTCTTCCCGTCATCCGGTGGCTAGTTAAGGCGACATTGGCTGCCACGGGCACATGACACCACCTTCTACAACACTCTTTTTTCTCCCTGCCGACGATGTAGCTTTGTCCTTGAGATCTCCCACTCATCGTCTTCGTCTCTGTCTCGTCTCTCTTGTTGACCTTGCTGGAGTCCAGCATCATTGGGGCTCCGCTCTGATGCGTGAAGGGACCAGAGTGTCGGATCTTCGCGACGTTATCGTTGTCGTTGTCTCTGGTGCTCTGTCAAGAGAGGTGAGCCGTAACCCTAGATTTGGCTCCTCTTCTTCTTGATTTCTTCTTGATCTGCTTATAACCCTAGGTCGTAACTCTAAATCTTATTTTTGGTAGCAATTGGCGTTGAGGGACCAGAGGACGGCGACGACGAGATGTCAGACGAGCAGGAGGACTTCGGTCACTCCATGACCATCAACAACGAGCTGCGTCTCTGCGGGATGACCGGAGACGACGAGGACGATGTTGTTGGGGATGCCGAGGAGCTCTTCGGCCACCGTGTTGTCGTCGTCCATGCCTTTAATTTCTTATTTAGTTATTTGTGTTGTTCTTTTTTCCTGTTCTTTTTGAATTGGTCACTAAATTCCAAGTTTTTGAAGTTGCCATGTGCCTTAGTGCCCAGGCACGACACTATCCCAATGGATTGCCCTGCTCTGTTGCACGGCACAGCACTATCTGAGCACCTTAGTGTCATGCCTGGGCGAGGGTCTAAGCACGGTGGCACTACATGGCACGGTACGATAGGATCACCGTGCCTGATAATGTCGTGCCGTATAGTGCTAGTGTCGTGTAGTGCTAGTGCCGTCCGTTTGGAAAACTATACACACAATCCATGTTGATGGCACGCCACCCCACCCATGCCACAAGAGTTAGAGGGAGCAGACGAGATGTGTACCTATTATAAGGCTCAATTAGCACGGAATCTCACACACGCTATCGTTGCTAGTTACATCTAGTGATGTTTTCTTCTCTCTCTCATACGTAGAGGTCCAACAGAGAGCCATATATATCCATCTCGTTGTGGATGCTCCAATGTAGCAAATTTAAGTGTGGTAGGTCATAATAATTAAAAGACTAGTACCACATTGAGTTAGGGTCAGAACGGGTGTGAAGCATTATATATATCCATCAAATAGAAGTGATTAACCAGCTCACATATAAACAATATAAGCACTACAATCTCTACTTGTAACATGTCTTGCTGTCATTAGTAGCATCGGTAGTTGCTGATGGTATAGAAGCTCGTTGCCAACAATTTTCTTGGTCGTTGGAGAAAAAATTCCACATAATCTAAAGGAGCCAAAAGTAGAACTAACAGCTAGCTGTTGTGTGGACTGGATCACTGGATGGTAGAATATATAAGGATCTGCTGTTGGGATTGGGATGCATGCGGAATATGGACGGCACCGGGGGCGAGACTCAGAGCGGGGTTCAGTACTTAGGTGCCATGTTAACGTTGGTTATTGTCCACAATTTGGTGCCATGACCGCCAGTTCTGTGCCAGCAGATAGTGAGCAAGGATGAAGTCACTAGTGGCACCACTGCATCGGAGCACAGTGCTGGAGTCCCCTCCTAGGATTTTTCAGCCGGGCCCTCTTGGTTTGCAGCCGCATCCTGCAGATTAGCAAGAGCCAAGAGGTGGCGGCCGCCTTTCGATGGGCGCAAGGACAAATCCATGCAGATTTCGGTCGCTTCGCATGTAAAGCACAAACTCTTGTGGACAGCCCTTGTGCAAAACACTGCAATGGCAGCGTCAACGACTTGGGCATTCTACATGAGCCTACTAGGGCCAACTCCGCTTATGGCTTTGTCCTGCTGGGCCTTGCAGCACATTATGCTAACAGGGGTGTGTGTGCGGACATGCATGAGTTGCTAGAGACATTAATGCATGCAAGCATTTACTGTATAGTGTACGTATAGTATTTGAGAAGAATTCTATTTTTTAAAAGAATATCAATAAAATAAAATAACATCCAGAATAATATTTTATCCTCACATCAGAAATTAATCAAGTACTTACTACAAATATTATAATACAAAGGCCCACCGAATGAAGGAACTGATGGACAGCTAATTTATTGGGTATAACTGAACATATATACTCAACAACTCACCATTTTTCGCAAAGAATATAAAATGACGACAGAAATCCATGCAAAATTGTTAACGGAAAGAGCATGCATAGCAATATCCTGGCCATCACGAAACACATACAAAGGCATACTGATGACTGAGGCTCAATTATTTCCGAAAAGAATTACGATGGACCAGGATGCACTCGTAGTAGCATCAGGAAGGACTGAATCACTGAGAATTTTGGCATATCAACTGCAAAGTGCTCTATGTTAAGTAGTTCCTGCTTGCCTTCCAGTCTTCCCCAAGTGTCACCTCTTGGTCACTGATCGACCCTCACCTCTAGATTGATTGCATATCAAAAGGTCACTCAATTTATTTTCAAATTATTGTAAGCATGGGTTAGCAATCAATCAGTTGAGTACTTCCATGTCTTCCAGCAAACTTCACAGAAATGACAAAATAGCCCACGACAATTCAAACAGGCACGTAACCACTATATATGCCGTGGCGGCAGTGTAACTCAAGTCAGTACTCTATCATGTTCAGTTTAGATTTTAGAGAGTCCTTTCCTCAAGAATTATGTGAAGGATAATTTGAGAAATATAAGATGGAGAATAAATATTATTTGAATAGCTGATTCGGCCGTGGTTTTCAGGTTTATATATGGTGTCTGCCTAACTCAACACCAAGCAGCCGCGCACGGAGTGTAAAGCTGAATAGGGTCATAATGTTGCGTGGATTTGTTGGACCAAGGCTCTATAATGTTGCGAATTTAAGTGTGGTAGGTTAGTTAAAATACTAGTACAACGTTGAGTTAGTGTCAGAACGGGTGTGAAACGTGTGTTTTATATATCCAACAAATAAAAGTGACTAACCAGCTCGCATATAAATAAGCACTATAGTTCTACTTGTATCATATCTTACTGTCACTGCTAGTATAGACTATAGACTATAGAAGAAGCACGTTGTCAACTTGCTTATTCATGAAAAATGCCATATAATCAGGAGGAGAGGACTGCATGGTAGGAGTAGTATCGATCTGCTGTTGGGATTGGGATGCATGCGGAATATGGACGGCACTGGAAGCGGGCCTCTTGGAGCAGGGTTGCTACTGTTGTGCGATTTCGGTGCTATGTTAATGTTAGTTTACCTGTGCACAAGTGGCACCATTACCGGCAGTTGTATGCCAGCCGATAATGAGCGGCCGGAATCACTAGCAACACTGCATCTGAGCTTAGTATTGGTGGTGTCCCCTCGTCGGATTTTTCAGCCGGCCCCTCATGATTCGCAGGCGTGTCCCACAGATGAGCGGGAGCCAAGAGCCAAGAGGTGGTGGCCGCTGCCTTTCGACAAATCCATGCTAGCTTTCAGAGTTTGAGGCTTTGCGCTAGGCATGCAGAGCAAGTGCTCCAGTGGACTGCCCGCACAGGTTCATAGCACTGCAACGGCGGTCGGCGGCACAAACAATTTGCGCATCCTGCCATGAGCCAACTACACCAACTCTCTTTTTTTAAGATGGCAAAAGCTCTACATGAGTCTGCTGGAGGCTGGAGCCCCCGTTAGGGCACTCTACAGTTCATGCGTTTGGGAAGAATAATTCTAAGAAGGTCGAAAGAAATAACCTTTAAAGGTAAATAGCGTCTAGAATACTATTTTATCCTCACAATATCAGATTAATCAACAACTACAATATTATATCACAAAGACCTTATATGGAATGAAACGAACTGATTGGGTATGAACCGGCTCTAAACATACTCAAACTCAACATGAGCAACAAATCCATGCAAAATTATTGTTGACGAAAAAGGCATGCATATAGCTATCTTGGCCATCACCATAGCGGCATACTGATGATTGAGGCTCAATTCCTTCCCGAAACAATTATGACGGACTGGCCGACTAGGATGCACTGGCAGCATCAACTACAAAAGTGCTGTGTTAAGTAGCTCTTGCTTGCGCCTTCCGGTCTTCCCTCAAGTGTCACCTCTTGGTCAGTGTCGTCCCTCACCTCTAGATTGGTTGCATGAATCAAAAATTACCTCAGTTTATTTTCACATATTGACATATTGGTAGTTTGGTACTGCTGCATGGGAACTGAGTACTTCCATGGCTTCCACTATACATCACAGAAATGACAAATAACCCACAACAACCTGAAACAAGCACGATATAACCACTTTGTTCGCTTGTCTTATAAGTAGTACTTTTTATGCGAACCAGTAGTGTTCTTCTCTCATAATAAATCAGCGAACAATATTTTTAGTCATGACTTTTCAGACCAGCGAACATGCTAGTACTTCAAGTCATGTCATCAATGGTACGTAGGAGTAGCAATGTAGCTATAATGTGGCGGGAATTGACAAATAGTAGTACAGTACACACTTGCCGTGTAAGCAAATGCACCTACTCAGGGGTTCATCTAAAGTATGCTTTACTAAAGTTCAGGTTCAGCTGATACAGACAGTTTTCACATGGTTGATAGTTGACCCTAATGTGTACTGCTATAGTGCACACCAAAAAGTAGGTTCACATGCTCAAAAACATAGAAGTATATATAGAACTATAGATAGATCTGTTGATAGTGTAGTAATAATGCTGGTTGATTGGTGGTTGGGAAGCAGTAAAGAATGTAGCTACTAGACCTGAAGTTCGAGCAGCGTCTCCCATCGACCTCAGGCCAGATGAGTGATTTTACCACTGTAAAGTACGACCATACATGAGGAATTGTAGTTGCAGATAGTTTTCATGGTTATTAGTAGATGGCACAGTGAAGCTTGCCAAGTGCTTGCTTGGAGCACCGTATGATCACTACAAGTCCTAAAAAAGGTTGAATTGATGGTGGCGTTTGCACTTCATGTCATGGCTCTTGGGAGCGGGATGCATGAGCAACGCAAGCCAAACTGAATTGCATACTACAATGGAACTGTTTTTAGGGCAGTTAGCCTCCTTTTTTTGCATAGAAAATGCAGGAACTCTGTTATGCAATTAATTAAGCTTAAGGAAGAAACACAATTTACATGTATAGAGGGGGCAGGAGCCAGCCGTGCGAACACATAGAAAGGACAGATAGAGTGAACCACCCTACAGCTGGGTCCAAAGGCGCAAGGATGAGGGGTCAATGCTAAAACAAAAAAGGATTATTCACAATAACGCACATCTCCTTTGTTCAACACCCACCTAGTCCATGTCACTTGTTAGCGGTTGCAATGATGTGAGACGATACTATAGTTTGTCATCTTTGCAAAAGTGTTAGCTTGAGTCTGGTGAATCTTGCAACAATAAATCTTCCTCATTCACCACTTTACCTCCTAAGCTGCAGTGCTCAAGGGAGGCCTTGGTAGGCTTTTTCCGCCATTGTTCGTGTTTTCAATGGGGCATCATGAAGATCTTCTGTCACTTCTGTCGGATGCAATCTCGGAGATCCTACTCAAATATATGTCTGGTTAAGCTCTTCTCTGTGGGTGCAGTCTTTGTTTGGAGCTTTTTAGATTTTATGCCCAGTAGCAATGTGACTACCTTCATGTAATTGGGGATTTCATTCCCTAATCTATGTACTCTGCCCTGAACGTATAAACTTTTCAAACAAAATGATGTGAGGCGTGCTATTATCCCGCATCAGGCAACCAAAAAGCCATTTAATGATACTACAGTTGTGCAGGCTAAGCCCTAGTATTGTGTGTGTGAATTGTCAGCTCGTGACTTCCAAATCGAGGAGTCAAGAGGAGACTTATTTTACTAAGAGGAAATTGGTGATGTAGTCCGATCTTTGCCAATTGAGGTATCTCTTGGGCCATCATTTTCACCAAGGGCTAAGGATCCATAATATTGACCCTGTCTCGCGCTTGTCTTAGCTAATATTGCAATTTTCACATTACAAAATTAGCACAATGTGGACAGTGCCAAATTGACAAATATATTTAATTATCTAATTTAGTATTCAATCAAAATATAACCTTTGTTTCCATCATTTGCGGATCGCATTCTCCAAATACCACTCTATTTACAACCAGTTACAACATTCATGGTAGCTTTGAAGATTGGGTAATTTTTCTCAAATGGTTGTCTCCCTTTGCAATGCTAGCAGCTGCCCATGGGTGCAAGGTGGATAAAGGTGACCTCGGAGTAGGGGACACAAAAACCATTATTGTAAACCTGGAACTCCATAGACAATATAGCACCCGAAAAGCAGAGTGTTGGGAAGAGGCTCTCCGCGCTTCCCAGCAGTACGGTGAGTAGGGAACCTTCTCACTCGGTGCCGTGAGAGGTCTGAGTTCCAACAGGCAGTAAGCTCAGTAGTAGGTGAATACAGTGAATGCTCTCTTCTATTAATGGTGGCATCACGCCCCTTATATAGGGCCCGGAAACCGACCCAACGTCATTTACATAAATGCCCCGTGACGGTGGGGGAATATTCCAGCATATTCTTTCATCGCAGTCTACTGACCCCAATATACTTGCGTAATTTCACGTTGCGAACCCTTCGTTCATCCTTTGACTGGGGCCTCAGCAGGTCGGAGGCTCGGATCCTTCGCCCAGTTGCGGATCCTCCGACGCTTAGGTGTCGGAGGTTCCGCAGCCCGGCTGGTCGGAGGTTGCTTCATCCGGCCACCCCGGGAGTTCCTCCTTGGCCTGGCTGCGTTCTCCTGCCATCCTCGGACTCGGGAGGGTCGGAGGTTCCAACCTTCTCCTCACTCGTGGACCTCCGCCGGTGCTTCAGTCCCTGCACACACTCTGCACGACCAGACGAGTCGTCAACATTAGCATTTCCCGTCGGAGGATATCCTCCGACGTTTCAGGCGTCGGAGGTTCCTCAGGTGAAGGATAGCCTCCGGCGCTACCAGGGGGAAGGATGCAGCTTTTCCCCAACAGTTCCCCCCTTTTTGGGCTAATGGCACTCCTGCGGTCCATGTGCTCAAAAACACGCTACGCTGCGGAGGTCGCGAGCATGGTTGCTACCCCTCCGCAGCATGGTTGCTGCCTCCCCCCTGGTGCGCAGGATGTGTTTGTTAGCAAATGTTGGATAACTGTTTCTTTTACTTAGTCGTAATTTTTCTTGTTTCTTTATTTTGCCGGGATCCTCCGATCATTGATGCTAAGTATCCTACGCGCGTTAGGTTGCGGAGGATTGCGGAGGATTTTATTGCCGTTGGAGTTAGCCGTTGGCATTGATGAAGCGCAACGGTCTGGCCGATTCCTCCGCTTATAGCCGTTGGGCGCGGGGAATCGCAACGGCCGCGCGGTCGCAGGCCCCCCCCTATAAAAGGAGGTGCTGGGGAGCTTTGAGCTCTCACCCCTGCTGCTCATTGCCTGCACACCTTCCTTCGCTACGTCTTTCTCTCTGAGCTGCTCGCGTGCGTTTAGTTCTAAAGTGTTGTCGGAGGTTTTACGGTGGCTCAGCTTCCTTCACCGCGTCCTTCGAGGTCAGATTTTTCTGGTCCTTTGCGCAGTTTCCTTAGCGTGAGGTCAGGAGGTTGGTTGCGGAGGTTTGAGGAGTGGATGCTTGAGGTGGCTGCAGCTCAAGATCTGGAGGAGACGTTATCTGACGTCGAAGCTTCTGTCGGTGATCTGATCAGTGCGAAGGAGTTTGAGGGGATGGCGGCGATTACTTTTGAATTCGGGCAGTCGACTGTGAGGGCGGAGGATATCGCTGACATGGTTGAGGCTAGATTTTTCAAGGAAGGTCGTGCGGAGGCTCCTCCTGCGGATCAGACGGTGCCTGCGCCTGAAGAGGGGTATGCGGTGGTATTCAGGGACTTCTTTACTTGCGGACTTCGGATGCCTCCGTATCATTTCCTTCGCGAGGTGATGGAGAGTTTCAACGTGGAGCTGCAGCATTTCAGCCCTAATGGGATACTGACCCTTAGCAAATTTGCCTGGGCGTGCGAATCCTACGGAGCTATGCCCCACATCGACACTTTCTGCTCATACTTTGAGCTCCAGCGCCAGCCTAAAAAGGTGAAGGATGCCGAAGGTGTTGAGTGCATTGCGCAGTTTGGAAGCTGCGCGTTCATGCCGCGCCGCACGATGCCTGGGCCAAGGTGCGAGATCTCCTACTGCCAGAAAGGGAAGTGGGAGAAGGATTGGATGAGAGCTTGGTTCTACGTGAGGACCCCCGCTGCGTCGAAGACTTTAGATGATGGCAGCGTTGATAAGGTTTATCCTTACGCGTCGCTGATGAAGGAGTTGAAGCCTTTCTCGAAGGTTGATCCTTCGCAGGAGATGTCGGAGGAGCGAATTGCTTGTGATAAGGCATTTGCGCTGGCATGCCGATATTCCGGAGGTCGGGATTTGGTTGAGGAGATGGTCGCTGCTGACTACTGGCCACTTGGCCGCAGGACAGATGAGTTCACCATTGAGATGGTGCAAGTTCCTGTTTTTGGTCCTCCGGAGGGGTTGCCGTTTCCCCGGTTTGGCGCGGGTATTCCGGAGGATGAGACCAAGGAGTCCTTCCTTGATCGGGTGGAGGTTTCTGCCCGGAGGATCGTCGGGAAGATCACGGAGAAGGAATTTCTCCAGCGGAGGTCTGCGCTTGGGACGATGCCCCGGTTCAACCGCGTTTTTGAGGAATTGGGGATCGAGTATGAGGATTATGTTATTCCTCCGGATGTTTTGCTTGGGTTGGAGAAGAAGAAGGACTCCTCGAAGGCTGTTGCCTTGGCGGAGTCGAAGAAGAGGAAGGGGGGTGGCGCAGTCAAGCAACTTGCGAAGAAGCGGAGGGCGGAGGTTGTGCTAGAGACTCCTGTGGAGTCTTCCTCCGCTCGCTCATCTGGTGCCGAGTCGAACTCGGTGGCTTCTGCGCCTGCGGAGGCAGCTGCTGCCGGTGGAGCTCCTGAGGCTGAGGCTTCGCGTGCGGTCTCCTCCGTGCGCGCGCCTTTCGCGTCTCTTCTTGGGGAAGAGTCTTCCGACGCGGAGGCCCCTGAGGCGAGCCCTGTGCGGGAGGCAATTCCTGCAGCGCCTGAGGGTCCGCGCGTTGCTTCAGCTGGCGGAGGGTCTCCGCCTAAGGAGGTTCAGGTGGAGTCCAGCGACGAAGCTGAGTCCGCCTCCGTTCGGAGGATCAGGAGGACGGAGGCTCCCCTTCCTCCGGCTGGTGACGGTATTAACTCGTTGTACATGGGTAATGATTTTTTGTTGATTATTTTGTTTTTATACAAGTTTTGATTGACTTATTTCTCATGTTATTGGTTTATCTTTCAGCGGATGTTTTTGTTGGGCTGGCTACCGCGGAGGAGATGGCTAAAGGCGCCAGCGTTGCGCAGGAGGGGCTTGCCGTTCCTCCGCCGCGTGAGCCTGCGCCTTCTGCGTTGGCCAACAGGCCTTCGCCTGCTGATGTTCTTGGCCCTGGTGAGTTTCCTCTTTTTGGTTCAACAGTTTGGTTTGTTTGTGGCATTTTATTTTAAGTTTTGTTTTTGTTATGCGCAGGTGCTTCTGAACCTTCGATCACAGGTTGGACTGATGCCTTGCGCGAGGTTCATTCCTTGGTCGGAGGTTAGTGTTCTGGCCTCCGCCAATGGTTTTTTGTTTCTTACGATGGTTTTTCTTAATTGTTTTCGGTTTACAGATCGTTTTCGTCAGAAGCTTCGCGGCATGGATTTTGACACGCTCCTTCGCGTGCAATATGAGCACCATAGCCTTGTATGTTTGTGCTTTGTTATATCTTCCTTCGCAGTTTTTTATTCGAAGGTTTGTTGTAACTAATTATTTTTGAGCAGGGTCATCACATGGCTGCCGCCTTGGAGGAGCGTTGCTCCCGGGAGGTTATCTGCCGTGATGAGGCGATTGGTGCTCTGAAGAAGGAGAACGAGACCTTGGAAGCTGAGAAGGCTCGTCTGTCGGAGGAGGTTAAGGAGTTTTCCTCCGTCAGGAGGGAGGTTGACTCCCTGAGAAAGGAGAGGGATGACTACAAGGCTGGGTCGGAGGCTCTGAAGAAGGAGAAGGAAGATGCCGAAGCTTCGGCGGCGGTCCTCCGCACAAGTGTCGCTGAGGCGGGGAGAGTTAGGGACTTAGCCCTGCAGCGAGCCGAGAAGGCGGAGGACATTGCTGAACGCCTTCGCAAAGAGCTTGACGCTGAGCGGACGTCTGCGGCTGAGCTGCAGACTCGCATACAGAAGGCGGAAGCGGAGGCTGCAGCTATTGTCGGGCTCTATGCCGACTCGCTCGCGAAGTTTGGGGGAAGCACCTCTGCTCCTCCGCCCGGCGGCGATGTTGGGGCTGCCCTCGCATGGCTGAAGTCTCATATTCGCATGCTCCCCGACTTTGTCGGAGGTGCTGTTGATTTTGGGGCTTTGGCCGCGGTTAGCTCCTTCGCTAGGCTTTTGCGCCGCGGAGGTTGCTCTCACGCGGAGGGAGTCGCCAAGGAGGATTTTGCCGCGGCGGAGGACGTTGGCGAAGGGACCCCTTCCCTGCGCAAATCTGTCCGGAACTTTATCAGTTCGTTCTGGATTAGGTTTGGGCGGGATGAGGCGAAGAAAATGGCGGAGGATCGTCGAGCTGAGGTTTGTATTATTTGGTTATTTATTTTTGTACTGTGCTTCGCTGCTTTGCAATGTTAATTAAGATGGGTATTTTGTAGGAGATTGCGAAGAAGAAGGCTAAGATTGTCAAGGCCGGTCCTTCGCGTCCACCGAGTGAGGCGTGTCCTCCGACCCAGCCTGAAGCGGAGGCTCGTGATACTGGTGCCAAAGCTCCGGAGGGGTCTGGTGCCAAGGTTTCAGAGACGCCCGAGGCTCCTGCTCCTCCTCCGCCTCAGGTGTGAGGCTATTTAGTTTTTAGGTTTTTCTTAGTCTTTTTTGCGTCCAAGCATGTGACGCTTTTTTGTAAGTAAGGCCGGAGGTTGTGTTTTATTTTGTAAAGACTGTTGAAAATTTAATATATTGAGTTGTTTTCAGATAAGCCTTTGTTTTACACTTTGATCCTGCGCAGGTCTCTGGCGGAGGACCTGCGCAGGATCGTTTCATTACTCCCCTTTCGTATTTTTACAAAGGAATTTATGTTTCTGGCGAATTGTGGGAGTATTGGCGAGTTGCCTTCCCTAACATGAGATTGGTGGATATGTTCGAGTTTGTTGGATATGATATTGATGGCGAAGGATCTGGATTTATCCAGTCGCTTGCTCGCCGAGGTTCATGGCCTCCGGCTTAGGTGGATGTTTTTGTTTTTCTTTTCGTTTATCGTAGGTTTTGGTTATATTTTTTATGACATGATTTGATGTGTTTATGTAGTTGCCATATCCTATCCTTCGCATCTTTGGTGAGAGGGATAGGGTACGCTGGGTGGCGGAGGCTTCTGAGGATGTTGCTGAGCCTTTTCTTCAAGGTTTTCCGGAGGTTCGAAAGCTTCGTTTGGCTTTTTAGTTTTATCCTTCGTTTTTGTTGGATTTGAAGTTGTTATTTTCTTCGCGCAGGTTGTGAATTCCTCTCCGTTGGAAGATCTTCCTTCGAACTTTGTCGAAGGAAGTTACGTTACCCCGGTGACGTTCAAGCGTGGAGATTTGTACGCGAGGGGTTATCTAATTGACTGGTGGCGCCACAAGTATCCTACGCGTAGTATAGATGACTTAGTTGATTTCCTTGTTCGTGATTACTGTGATGATCTTAGGCTTTTTCCAGATTCGTATGTTAGAATTGTGCGAGGGTCTTAGAACCTTCGGCGTTTTACGGTCGGAGGATGTTTCCCATTTTTTGTTGTAAGCTTGTGTTATGTACATTGTATACGGTTAATAAAGATCAGATATTTTTACTACATGGTCTTCGCGCCTTTTGATTTTGACAACCTTCGCGCTTATAATTTGTATGTGACTCATAGATCCTTCGGTTGTTTAGTTGAAGGAGGATTTTTAAGTTGAACTTGTACAAGCTATCTGTAACCTTCGACTTTTTCTGGGTCGAAGGATGATTTTATTCATTTTATGTAAACGAACTTTTGTAATGATTTCTTCAAAGTTTTTAAGTTTGCTACAACCTTCGATCTCATTTTTATTACAACCTTCGCGCTACAGCACTTATATATTGCAACGTTACGGTGGTGTTGATCCTAAGGATCTTTGTGTTGCTGTGGCTTGCTTGTTCTTGATGCCTAAAGTTGCGAAGGAGTTGTTGATTTTCTATTTCGCGGAGGATCGCTGCTTCTTGGCCTTAGAACCTTCGACTTTTTTGGCGCGGAGGATCCTTCGCCGAATTGTGCTATTTTTTCCTTTGCTCGACTCCCGTGGAGTGTTGTCGAGGAGAACCTTCGGCTGTTTAAGTCGGAGGTTCTCAAGGGATGTTACGAGACTTCGTGCGACACCCTTCAGAGACCTCTGAGTCTGACTTCCATTGTTTCTGTTGTGGCTGTTCACGACTTTGTGGTCGATGTTCATCACAACGCCGTAGTTCTAGTATTACGAAGCTTCGTGCGATACAAACTTGTGTTGGTGTTGTGAGGCTAACTCCTGCTTCCATGGTGGCCTAGGATTTTTCTTTTTGAATGCTAGGTTTGCACTCGATGCTCGGGTCTTTGTGTGCTGATCCTGATTGAGGGTGGTGGTAAGGTGAGCCTGGTTTTATAGGGTTTCACGCATTTATTTTATGTACTCCGTTAGGTCATAATTTATTGTCGGGTTATTGATGGTTGTTGTGGTAGTTGGTTTTGCTGTATCTGACAGAGGGTTATTGTAGTTCTGTTTGGATTTCACACTTTGTTTGTTGGGGGTCTGCTTAGAGTAGCAGGATACCTTCGACCTTATTTTGGTGAAGGTTTTGTGAATTTTGTTGGGGTCTGTCCTGTGAATGTTAGACCTCTGCTGCCTTTTGGTGAAAATAATGTGGTTCCTGATGCCTGATTCTCCTCAGGTCTTTGTCAGGTTTGAAGGTTTTGCTTCTTCTGGCCATGGTGTGATGCCTGAGAAGGACAGGACTTTTTCACTTTTTGGCCGTGTTATCCTTGCTGCCCGGCTCTTGGCTAGGTCTTTTGCTAAGGATTTGGTGTTTTTTCACCTTTGAGGACGTTCCGAGCTTTCTGAGCTGTTGAATGAAAGCTGCGGAGGGTCCTTGTGATCACGTGATGTTTTGTCGAATGCTGCAGCCTCGTTGCTGGCTGTTTTTCGACTTTTTGGGATTTGGTTCCGGGGTGGATTCCTCTTTATATTTCAGAGGTTTTTACATAGGTTCTGCCTCGTTAAAAACCTCACCTCCTGGTAGGAGTACCCCTGTGAGGAAAAGAGTGCAGACCTTGGAATGCGAAAATGTAGAGAAAAAGAAAACTAGCGTATTTGGGGATGTGGATGCTGCCGCTTATTTTGCAGGGGTCATCCTTACACTCAAATGTAAAATCTACGTAGGTTGTCGACGTTCCACGTGTGGGTGGAGGTTCTTCCTTCGAGGTCTTTCAGGTAGAAGGATCCCGTCCTTCCTGCTTGTATTGCTGTGTAAGGTCCTTCCCACTTGGGTTGCAATTTACCAGCGTTTGGGTGATCTCCTTTTTTCCTGAGGACCAGGTCTCCGTTTTGTATGTCTTTTCGTACTACCTTGCGGTCTCTCCAATTCTTGGTTTCTCGTTGATACCTTGCAATGTTCTCCACTGCCTCAAGTCTTATTGATTCTAAGGTTTCCTTGCAGTACTCTTCATCTTCGGCCAACTGCTGCTTCATGGAACGCAGGCTTTGGTGCTTGATTTCTTCGGGCAACATTGCCTCTTCCCCATACAAGAGCTTGAATGGAGTAAATCCAGTTGTTCTTGAAACTGTTGTGTTATGTGACCATACAACTCTTGGTAGTTCTTCAGCCCATTTCCCCTTGCGTAGGTTGAGTAAGGTCTTGGAGATTGCGGAGAATATTGTTCTGTTTGCTCTCTCTACGGCCCCGTTTGACTCTGGGTGATAAACAGACGCGAAAGCAATTTTGGTTCCTATGTGATGGCAGAATTCCTTGAACCTGTCTGAATCAAACTGCTTCCCGTTGTCAACTGTGAGCAAGCGTGGGACTCCGAATCTGCAGATTATGTTCTGCCAGAAAAATTTCCTGATTGTTTCAGAGGTTATGGTTGCCAGTGGCTTAGCTTCAATCCATCTTGTGAAGTATTCGATGGCCACGACTGCGAATTTGTTTCCCCCCTGGGCAGTTGGCATTGGCCCTACCAGGTCCATTCCCCATCTCTGCAACGGCCATGATGCTGGTATGAGCTGAGTTAGTGCTGAAGGTCCCGACTGAATTGGTGAGAAGGTTTGGCAGGCTTTGCATGTCTTCACTATTTCTTCAGCATCTTTAATGTGAGTTGGCCAGTAGAAGCCTTGTCTTAATGCTTTAGCAGACAACGCGCGAGGTCCGATGTGAGACCCGCACATCTCGGAGTGTATCTCTTGTAGGAGTTCTCTGCCCTCGCTTTGTGATATGCATCTCAGCAAAGGTTGGACTACGCCTTTCTTGTACAGGATCCCGTCAATGGAGGTGTAATTCCTTGCTCTTGCCTCCATCCTCTTGGCTGTTGCTTCGTCATCTACAGCTGTCTCGCCTTTGAGGCAATCAGCTATTGCCTGCCTCCAATCTTCGCTTTCTGTCAGCAGGACTGAGCGAAAGGCTTTTGGCAACGATTCGGTTGCGGGTGTTGCAACAATCTGGTGGAAGGTTTCTTCTGGCAAGGGGGTGTTGTTGGCTGCTGCTTTGGCTAGCTCGTCTGCCTCGGAGTTTTCGGCTCTTGGAATGTACTGCAGAGTGAATCCCTTGAACCTTCTCTCCAGGCCTCTTACGACGGCCAGGTATCTTGCCAGCTCCGGGTTGTGTGCTAGGTATTCCTTCTCCACTTGCCCTGCCACCACCTGGGAGTCTGTCTTGATGAGTAGGGTCTTTGCTCCCGAAGCCTTAGCTTTGTTCAGCCCGAGGATGAGACCTTCATACTCAGCTATGTTGTTTGTTGCTTTGAATTCGAGTCGTATAGCAAACTTTAGTTTGAGTCCAGATGGTGCGATTAGAACGGCTGCTGCTCCTGCTCCCGCTTGACCCCAGGCGCCATCTGTGTACAGCGTCCACGGCTGATCGATTACCTTCTCCTCGTTTTTGTTCGAAGGTGTCCAATCTGCCATGAAGTCAGCCAGGGCTTGAGATTTGATGGAGGTTCTGGGGACATAGGTGATATCAAACTGTGATAGTTCGGCCGCCCATTTTCCTATACGTCCGGAAGCCTCTTTGTTCCTAAGGATATCACTCAGTGGCTGTGAAGTGGGCACTTTAATCTCGTGGCTTTGGAAGTAATGCTTGAGCTTCCTTGATGCACACAGGACCGCGTATGCGATTTTTTCTATCTCCGTGTAGTTCAGCTTTGCTCCTGATAGAGCTTCAGATACGTAGTAGACGGGTCTTTGCACCGTTCCCTTACTATCGCTTGTCTCGTGCACCAGGACACCACTGACAGCGTGATTGGAGGCAGCCACATACAGCAGTAGTGGGGTGTCCGGCTCAGGCACTGTCACCACTAGGTTGGTTGCAATGTAATTCTTGAGCTGCCTGAAGGCCTCTGATTGTTCCGGACCCCATTCTGTTTTACCTTCTCCTCTCAGCACTTTGAAGAATGGGAGGCTCCGTTCTGCCGATCTTGATATGAATCTGTTGAGGGCTGCTATTCGGCCGGTCAGTCTTTGCACTTCTTTCTTGTTTGAAGGTTCTGTCATTGACATGATTGCTTTTGTCTTGTCTGGGTTAGCTCTAATTCCTTCGGAGCTGATGATATACCCCAACATCTTTCCCTTGCTGACCCCAAACACACACTTCTCCGGGTTGAGTTTCAGCCCGGCAGATCTAAGGTTGACGAAGGTTTCCTGCAGGTCCTTGATATGATCTTCCTTGCGCTTGCTCATGACGACAACATCGTCGACGTAGGCTATGATGTTTCTCTGTAGCTGACTTCCTAGAACCTTCCCCATCATTCTGGAGAAGGTTGCTCCGGCGTTTTTGAGACCTTCTAGCATTCTGGTGTAGCAATACGTGCCGAATGGGGTCGTGAAGCTTGCCTTTCCTTCGTCTTCTTTTTTGAGCCAAATTTGGTGGTAGCCAGAGAAACAGTCCAGCAGTGAGAATCTCTGACAACCAGCTGCTTTGTCCACAGAGGTATCTATCCTTGGCAAGGGGAAGGAGTCTTTGACACAAGCCTTGTTAAGATCCGTAAAATCTATGCACATTCTCATTTTGCCATTTTTCTTGGGGACCAAGACCACATTTGCCAACCATTCCGGGTATACGACTTCTCTGATGACCTTTGCGTCCAGGAGTCTTTGTACCTCTGCCTTCGCGGCTAAGGTTCTTTCTTCAGACATTTTTCTCTGTCTCTGCTTCTTCGGCCTCATTCTTGGATCGATGTCCAGCGAATGCTCTATTATGTCTCTGCTGACTCCTTGTAGGTTAGCGGCACTCCAAGCGAAGATATCTTGGTTCTTTTGCAATACGTCTAGCAATTCGAGTTCCTCCTCTCTACCAAGGGTGGCGGAGATGGTGACCTTCTTATCTGGAACAGCTTCCTGCAGAGGGATACACTTCGTTTCCTCCTGATCAGCCAGGTCTGTTTTCCCCCTTGGCATGTCTGGCGGCTGGGAAGCTTCATGCTGCGTAGAGTCTACGGAGTTTATGTTCCGGAAGGACTTGTAGATTGCTTTCTCTATGTTCCTTGCCTCCTTTTGACTTCCGTGAACCGTTATCACTCCGTGCAGAGCCGGGATTTTCATGCACAGGTATCCCATATGAGCGGCCGCATTGAACTTGTTCAAGAATCCTCGCCCGAATATGGCATTATATGGGTAGTGCAAGTCTACTACATCGAAGGTGACGTACTCTGTTCTTGCGTTCTCTGTTGTGCCGAAGGATACGGGCAAGGCGACCTTTCCCAGAGCATGTATCTGCTTTCCTCCGAACCCGATCAAAGGTGACTCCGAAGGTTGGAGTTGGCTTCTGCTGAGCTTCATTTGGTCGAAGGTTCCAGCAAATATTATGTCTGCGGAACTCCCTGAATCCACTAAGATTCTGCTTACTCCCCAACCCGCAACATTTGTTGTTATGACCAAGGCGTCTGTGTGAGGGTAGCTTTCCAATCTTAGATCCTCCTCGGTGAAGGTTATTGGGGTTCTGGACCAATCAGTGCATCTCACTGGCCCTTGAACTGCAACGTTGTTGACGAGCCTGAGGTGATCCTTCTTCTGTTTCTTTGTCTGGAACTCCATTGAGGACCCCCCAGCTATTGGTAAGATCATTCCAATTGTGGGCAGGGGTGTATGAGGGCCGATCTGATTATCAGGGTGGGGTTCGGTCTTTGGTGGTGGTGGGGCTTGGAGTAGCTGTAGCTGGTTTGGGGGAGGAGGTAGTGACTGCTGGTGGGGTTGCGGGGTTTCGATGTACGTGATGTGTGGAGGTCGTGGAGGAGCATAGTTTGGTGGAAGGTTGTGGTCCGCGGTTTGCTGGGCTGGGCGCCAAGCTGGTAGGAAACTGGGATAGTAAGCGGAGGCTAGCGCGCTGGGCTGAAGTGGAGCTGGGTGCTGCTGGCTTGAACCTCCGACATACGAATGGTAGAAGGTTTGAGGGAATGTGTGATTTACTTCCCGAGGTTGAACAACTGGTATCGGAGGTTGCGGAGCTGACCTGCTCTTGATCCTCTCCTGAGTTTCTTTTGCATCTGGGCAATCTCTGGTGGAGTGACCCTTCTCCTCTCCATGGAAGAAACAATACTGTTTCCGTGGTCGCTGACTTTGATTTTTTCGCCACCCCGCATTTCGACCCCCTCTTCCAGCTTGATTGGGTATGCGTCCCGAGCTTCGTGCTTCCGCTGGTGGACGGTTATTTTCCGGCATGTCATTTTTCGGTTGTTCAATATTCATCATCTGTCCACCAGCCTCTTGCTGTGGCCGGCGTCCATCCTGGCTGAGGTTCTTTTTCTGTGAGTTTCTATCATTGCTCTGCCTCTTCTGAGAGCTCTGGTCTTCCAACCTTCTGCGGTAGTCGTTGTCTGACCTGCAATACTTCTCAAACTCGTGGTACAGCTCGTGCATGGATGCTGGCTTTTCTCTGGCCAAATGAGCCGCGAAGGGTCCTATGCGGAGACCCTTGATGGCCGCTTCGATGGCAACCTCCTCCGGCACACCGGGTGCTCTCGCCTTAGTCTGCACGAACCTCTGGAAGTACTCCCGCAGTGCCTCTCCCTGATTCTGGCGACACTGAAACAGGTCCGTGGAGGTTAGTGATTCAACCGCGAATCCCTGGAAATTCGCTAAAATCTTGTCTCGAAGGTTCTCCCATGAATAGATCGACCCGGGTCTGAGCATCGAGTACCACGCTAAGGCATCTCCCTCGGCTGCGATCACGAAGGATTTTGCCATCACAGTCTCGTTCCCTCCAGCTGAGGCCACGGCTGCCTCGAAACTCATCAGGAATTGGCGCGGATCGGCCTTTCCGCTGAATTTAGGGAGCGTGATTGGTTTGTAGGTTGTTGGCCAAGGCGAGGTCTGCAATCCTTCGGACAGAGGGGAACGGAGGTCCAAAGTGCCCCGCAGCATGCCGCCGTAGTTCGTCGGTTGCACATCTAATGTTGGGCCGGCGCTGTTCAGAACAGCGGGCTGAATTGTCGGCTGAGCTGGAGGTTGCATGCTAAGGATTTCTGCCTGCAGGAGTGAAAGCTGCTGCCTGATCTCAGCCGCTTGCGTCGCGGCTACCGCTGCCTCTTGGCTGGCGGCGTAGGCAGCAGCGATCCGGTCTCGCTCTTGCTGAAGGTTCCGCAATTGCGCTTGAAGCTGCTGGAGCTCTTGCGTGGCCGAGGGCTGCGCCGGGTCTGCGGCGGGAGGAGGTTCCTGGCGTGTTTCCGGTTGTTCGTTCTCTGGCTGCTCGCCCTCAGAACATTCTCCCTCCACGGTCGCGTACGCGCTCCGCACGGCCCTCCTTGGCCTCCCTCTCCTGGAGGGCTCTCCCCGAGGTCTTGTGGTGCTTGTTCTCTTTCCAGCCATCGCAGGTTATACTTCGGCCCCACGGTGGGCGCCAATGTTGGGAAGAGGCTCTCCGCGCTTCCCAGCAGTACGGTGAGTAGGGAACCTTCTCACTCGGTGCCGTGAGAGGTCTGAGTTCCAACAGGCAGTAAGCTCAGTAGTAGGTGAATACAGTGAATGCTCTCTTCTATTAATGGTGGCATCACGCCCCTTATATAGGGCCCGGAAACCGACCCAACGTCATTTACATAAATGCCCCGTGACGGTGGGGGAATATTCCAGCATATTCTTTCATCGCAGTCTACTGACCCCAATATACTTGCGTAATTTCACGTTGCGAACCCTTCGTTCATCCTTTGACTGGGGCCTCAGCAGGTCGGAGGCTCGGATCCTTCGCCCAGTTGCGGATCCTCCGACGCTTAGGTGTCGGAGGTTCCGCAGCCCGGCTGGTCGGAGGTTGCTTCATCCGGCCACCCCGGGAGTTCCTCCTTGGCCTGGCTGCGTTCTCCTGCCATCCTCGGACTCGGGAGGGTCGGAGGTTCCAACCTTCTCCTCACTCGTGGACCTCCGCCGGTGCTTCAGTCCCTGCACACACTCTGCACGACCAGACGAGTCGTCAACATTAGCATTTCCCGTCGGAGGATATCCTCCGACGTTTCAGGCGTCGGAGGTTCCTCAGGTGAAGGATAGCCTCCGGCGCTACCAGGGGGAAGGATGCAGCTTTTCCCCAACACAGAGGACATAGAGGGGCGAGGGATGGATTGGAGAAGAGCTGTGGCAAATTAAGGGGGTAGGGGTTCTTGGGTACATGCTTCTCCTATGCTGCGCTGGAAGAAGAGGTGAGACATGAGTGGCAACCAGCAATCGATGACGAAAAAGAAGAATTGGTCGAGTGGTATGCAGATGCCGAACAGATCAGGCTTCATACCATGTATCTAGGCCATAACCTATTCTTGTGTGTTGTTGTTAGATGTCAAAATAAAGGAATGATGATGTTGCTTGTATGTCTCTCTGATGTAACTGATTCTAAGTCATGACTTTTCTTGTGGCATCATGTTCATTTGCATGTGACTATTTTTAGTGGGCCATGTGACATCATATATCCTCAAATGCAGCAAATGTAGCTATGGCAGATCATAGTAATTTGTAAAGTGCTGCAATATTGAATTAGACTAAGGTCATTCAACTCTTTAGTTGTTGAGCTACTGCCACTTAGACCAAGGTCAGTAATTGGCCATGTTGGTTGATGAAGAACTAAACTCACGGTCACTAAGTGTAACTACATAAATAGCTAGCTTCTCCATTGTGGCAATATAAAGCACTCCAAATTGTAAAGCCTCCTCCCAAGTCATTTCCCATTTCCACTGAGAGAACAATGCGGAAGGGTGATGCTGAGTGGCGTCATCGGCTCAATAATTCTTGGGAATGGGATGCAATGGGAAAAGGTGAAGGTAGAATGCATTTTGACTCACGAAAAATGGATAATAGGGAACCAACTCCAGTTAGTGGCCAGGTGCTGCGAACCCAATCCGAGCGATTTGTACAAGCGCACTGAGGCATGGTTTTGGAATAGCGAACCGAACAAGATAGAGACACCGACTGCTCGAGAAATCAAACCCTTCAGAAAAGGTTGAATAGTTCAGCTGCCTACGAGTGACAAGTGCCAATCGTTTTGCTCCTTGCAGAACTGATTTAATGTGGCAATGCAGGTCTCAAACCAAGTTCCACAGAATTCAACAGCATTTGTTCGGTTCAATTTAGGACTAGATTTACCCTATGTAAAAGCTAGCTTATGTTTTTCAAGGTGTGAGATGTGCTGCTATTTGCTCCCAATGTTGTCCATCAAGATGAGTGGTGCTGCTATTTTTTCTCTTGTTCTTATATTTAATTTGGCTTGGCCTATTTCTAATTCAATTAAATTAAATAAATTCTAATATCACATTAAACGCTAGGAGTACTCATATAGATTTTTTTTTACGGAAATATTGACTCAGCTTAAATAAATGGCATACTTATGCATTCATTGTCGCCCTCAGCAACGGCTGCCAGCTGTCCTGTGGGAGCAAGGTGGATGATGATGACCTCGGAGCAGGGGCACGAAAACAGTTATTGTAAACCTAGAACTCCATACCAGATGTCAGTGGAGCTCTCACACGGTGGAGGATATAGGGATGAGGGAGGGGTTGGAGAAGACAGCAGACCGGCGACAAAGGGGGATTTTCTTGCGTACATGCTCTTACTGTGTGGCTGTGCCGAAGGCTAGACGAAAAACTCAAAGCTTGTTAGCTCGCTCGGCTCAGCTCGGCTCGGCGAGTCAACATTTTAGCTTATTAGCTATAACAAACCAACTCGAGCTAGCTCACGAGCCGCTCACAAGCAAAACTTATATTAGTTTTGTATTACTTTATGTCTTACACTTTACAAATGATTGATATGTTAGCTCATATGAATATTTTGTTCGACTTAAGAGTATTGAATATATTTTTTTTCTATTACTATTTTTATGCTTTAAATATATACAAATATTATATTTTGTGTATTTTTTATATTTGACTCACGAATTTAACGAGTCAGCTCGAGCTCGTAACGAGCCGAGTCAAGCTAGTTTTCTAGCTCGTTTAGATAAACAAGCCAGAAGGAGCCTCGGTATACGGCCTTAGCTGTGCCACACTGGGAGAAGAGGCGAGTGACAACCACCAACCGATGGTTGAAATGAATTGGCCGAGTTGTTTGCGTATGTGCCGAACAGATAAGGCTTCATACCGGTGCATATGGGCCATAACCTATTCCTCGTGTGCTGCCGTCAGATGCCAAAGGAACCACGATTCGCTATGACCTCTCACGTAATTTGGTTCTAAGTCTTGACTTTTATCGTGGTCTCTTGTTCATTTGCATGTGCCTGTTTTTAATATGAACCATGAGCCATCCTTTGTCCTCTAATGTAGCAAATGTAGGTGTGGTACATCATAATAGCTAAAGTACTGCAATATTAAATTAGGACGAGGAACCAGCGTGTGAAGCATTACATATATCCGCCAAAAAAAAGATACTAACCAGCTCGCCCATAAATAAGTGTAATGCTTCGTGGGTGATTGGTGGTTGGGAAACACCACTAATCGTAGCTGCTAGACCTGAAGTTCGAGCTCCTTTGCCACCTCAGCTTATTTGGTTGGGTTATGAGCTGTGAAAAAAGTTGTTGTGGGTTATGAACTGTGGAAAAATTAGAGCTTTAAGCAATAAAAAAGCTCATAGTCATTTAGTTGAAACAACTGTTAAACTGTAGGTTTCGTAAGAAATATTTGTAATGTCCTTAAAGGCTTGAAAGACTGTTTATATGAAAATTGATCGAAAAAACGGTGTTATTCACCAATTCACGTGTAAATGGCTATTTTATAACTTTTGCATATCCACCATTAACGTATGACCCAAAGCTCTGGTCACAAATTATAAAAATATGTTTGCACTTAGAGTGAACACACCAGAAAAAATCTTTGTTGAGAGAAAAAGAACCCAGGGTGGGGTAGGTATCTCTTAATTTCTATCTCAAGTGTATCACTGATCAGTAAGTAACAATCAAAAAATAGGGGAGATGTGTTTGTACTACTCTTTTACCACATAATTTTGCACAATGAAAAAACATAATTCAACTGTTTACATCATAATCGATTCATTGGTATTATTAGTTAGTTAATTAGTGTAGATTGTAGTGGTTTGCAAAATGAAGAATGAATTGTTTGATTTGAAGACTAGATGGGATAGCACATCAAAGATATTGGGGTGTACAATAAGGAATTTAGGATCCACATAATGCCATAGCAGAGTATTGTGGGGAGTGAAAGCTCATAATCCAGAGATATTGTTTCAGTTGAGCCGGTTACTATCAAAATGTTGCTACCTAGCTACGCTTGCACCTTTTATTTATATTCTTGTTGAAACAAGCCCTCAACAAAATTGGTGCTAGTACCTCTAGTAGTATCTACTAGTGTTCAGTTCAGAGAGTCCTTTACTCAAGATCCTTTGACCAATAATACACACACATAAAACATAACTTCCTAAAATGGTTCCCACAAGTAAATTTTTTTTAATTTACACAATCTTCTTCCTCTAGATTTCATAAAGATGCCACCGGCAAGAAGGGCGGTTGCCTCCCCCACTTCGCCACACTGGTGACCAGCACCACCTTGCCAGTATTCATGTCCCCGCACTTGCAACCCTGCCCATGCAACGGCCATGACCTCACTCCCTACCACAACATCTAAGCCCCACACTGTTATTGTGTTCCATTTGCCTCCACACTTTGTGTGACCTTGGTTGACCCTACTTACTGATGGCCGAGGCCCCACCCCTTGCGCTGGTGGCTGAGCATAGTTTTACTCGTCCACGGCCAAGTGCCCCCACACCCCACCCCACCACCACCACCCCTCACCCCATGATGGTGAAGTCGATGGTCGTGTGAATCTGCACACCACCCATTGCCGATGGCGCGCCACTCCACACATGCCAAGAGTTAGAGGGAGCGAACAATAAGGTGTATATAGGGCTCACTTGGCATGGAGTCACGCGCTATCGTTGCTCGCTACATCTAGCGATGTTTCTTTCTCTTTCGTACATGGAGGTCCAGTAGAGAGCCATATATATCAATCTCGTTGTGGATGCCCTAACTTAGCAAATTTAAGTGTGGTAGACTGGTAGGTCATAATAGGACAACATTGAGTTAAGGTCAAAATGGGTGTGAAACGTTATGTACATCCAACAAATAAAAGTGACTAACCAGCTTGCATATAAATAAGCACCACAGTTCTACTTGTATCATATCTTACTGTCACTGATGCTAGTAGCATCGGTAGTTACTGATAGTATAGTATAGAAGAAGCTCGTTGTCACCTTGCTTGGTTGTCGCATGAAAAATGCCGCATAATTTGGAGGAGCCGATTGCATATGGTAGGAGTAGAATCGATCTGCTGTTGGGATTGGGATGCATGCGGAATATGGGCGGCACTGGGAGCCAGACTGGTGCCGGAGTTTGAGTTTTTCATATTTTCGGTGCTATGTTAATGTTAGTTTTCTTGTGCACAAGTTGACGTGATTATCGCCAGTTCTACGCTGGCGGATGGTGATCAAGGCTTAGTCACTGGCACCACCGCATCCGAGCTTAGTGTTGGCGAAGTCCCCTCGTTGGATTTTTCAGCCGGACCCTCATGGTTGGCTGGTGTGTCCTACCCATAGATGAGCAAGAGACAAGAGCTGGTGGCCGCCTTTTGGAGGGCGCAAGGACGGACCCATGCTGGGCTGGCTTTGTGCTAGGCATGCAAAGCAAGCGCTCGCATGGACAGCCCGCACAAGTGCACAACGCGTTAACACACAGCAATCGCGGTGTCAGCAACTTGGGCATCCTGCATGAGCCTACTAGGGCCAACTCCGCTTACCGCTTTGTCCTACTGGGCCTTGCAGCACAAAGCCAGCAGATTGTTTTACCGACAAGTAAAACAGAAACCCTTGGATGGGTAACGTGATGCTCAAATGAACACAGAAAAAAGAAGAAACACTCGGACATGTAACACGTGAAAGTAAAAGACCAACATCTCCGACGAACAGGGGCGGGGTCAATATTTAGATATAGGGGGTGGGGGGCGAGTCACCGAATGTCCACAAAAAATATATGATGTTATTGTCAAATTTGGATGACGGTTTAAAAAATTATCGATTTTGATGTTAGCTTAAAAAATAACAATAAATCATCTTTCGAACATCTAAGTTTTGCAAAAACAACTCACAATATTTTAATTTTTTTAGCAAAAAGGGGAAGAGTGCCCTCCAACTGTTCAGTAAAGAGCTCTTTAAAACTAAAAAGTTGATAAAACTTGCTAAATATCCTCTTCAACTCATAAGTTTCTGTAGTTGAGAGAAACTTTGTATTTGCTTCTAGAGATAAGAAAACTACGCATAAGTAAATTAAGAAAATAAATGATTTTAGATGAGAAAGCGGTTAGAAGCAAAAAAAAAGAACTATAAAAAATGGTTTGATTCATTAGAAATAGTTCTAGGTTCCCAATGTAAAATCGTTTAGGAGTTATAATTGATGGTTACTATTTCTTCTATTAACTTGCTAGATAGATCTATTATTTTAGTAAGTAAACGATACCAAACTCTTAGAGATGTTCTTAATCTTTTTATTTTAAAAAATGCTAAATGTCTAAATTGAAGATTAAAAGGTTGTTCATAGGTCAACTATACACATCATATTTACTTTTTTTGGACACTTAACAATAGACAATTAGAGATTTATTTGAGAAAAACAATTTAGAATTGGCTGGGAAGGTTTTTTTACTTAATTTCTAGTAACTAATGAGAAATAATGAGATGTACTAATAAAAACTGTGCAACGTTAAGGCATTTTGTGAATATAAAAGTATGTGGGTAGAAATGGTTCACTCTTTAATCTTCAAGTAAATATTGAGATGGATCGGAGATAAAAACTAGAGAAAGTAGGTAGGCAACTAGGCATAAATGAAATCTCATAATGATGATGAAGTCTGTTTCCATTAACTCTTGTCTTTTTTTTTGTGTTAGCTCTTTGGTTGTTAAGGTAAAATGCCACTCACGGTCACTACATGCAACTACATAAATAGCTAACTTCTCCATTGTGGCAAACCGGCAATATGAAGCATTTCAAATTGTAAAGCCTCCCAACCCATTTCATCAGCGAGAGAGAATAATGTGAAAGGGTGAGAGTGGCCAGAGAGGGAATGAGATGCAATGGGAATATAAGGTGAAGTTAGAATGATTTTGGCTGTCCATGCCATAGACTCAACCTTATTGATCCATCGCAACCACTGAACCTGTTATTAAGCAGCTCCGGTGGCAGGCATCAAAATCAGACCGAGGGGAAATGCACAGTTTCGGTATATAGCGAACTGAACACGACGAAGAACAGTGAATGATCGAAAAATCAAGCCCCGTTGAAAGGTTGAACCATGCAGCACGCAGTGCGGCGGAGAAGATGTAGGTCTATCCTGATTGCTTGTTAACTTGTTTTCTTTTTTTTTCCGGGAGAAATGATGCAATGTGACAATGCAGGTCTTGAAGCGAATTCCACGGAATCAAACTGTGTTAGTTCGTTTTGATTTAGGACTAAAAGGTCTGCTGTGTTATATTCCCCATTTTGTTCGTTCCTACTGGAGATATGCTGACTAGGATCTATAAATCGTTAAGGAAACTTTCTTAAAAAATATATGAACGAGTGGCACCGGCTTAGTGGAGCAAAAAAAATAAGTGGAGATTGGCGGTGCTCTACATGATGATTTCACGACCAGGCAATGATGTGAACATGACTCAATATGATTTCAACGATTTAAGATTATACACATACAAACAACATGAGGGATTAGGACTTTATTAATGTTGTGAGATGGTACATAAATCGCAGATGTAAAGTAACATGACTTAAACCAACAAAAATAGGCAAATGTAAAAACAATGTGACTTGTACAGGTAAAATCGTAACTTTCCGAGCGTCAAATTTTTACAAATCCTAGTTGCATTTGAAATAGTTTTTATAAACATCTACATGTCGCATGTTTATGTTTGCTAAATCTTTTGGTTAAATTTGTAGAAAAGAACATAAATATTTATATGACATGAAATGATCATATTATGAAAAAAATATTCTATCATTTAAATGATGATACTAGTTTAGTGCTATAAATTTTATTATTCATTTCTACAAATTAGTTAAACTTAAAATAAAGTTAATTTAAGAGAACTCTAAGATTTAATTTAATCAGAGACAGGAGTGGGAGCATATCCCTCATTCATTGGGACGCTACTATCAGTCTAGCACGGTAGGCGAGAGAGTTGAATTAAAAAGCTAAAACTGCTCATTGCTGTGCTGAACTTTCCATGGTACCATGGCACATGGGAAGTCTCATCTGCACAGGTATCGCAACGGGGTGGTGGCGCAGTTGGCTAGCGCGTAGGTCTCATAGCTATTTGAGTGATCCTGAGGTCGAGAGTTCGAGCCTCTCTCACCCCAAATTAATTTGGCCGAACCGATGATGAAATGCTCAGTGACACATGGGTCGTCACGACTTGTCATCCTCGCAGATGAATACGAGCACCTCTGAGTTTCGCCCAATTTTTTTTCTCCTTTTTCCCCCTCCGGCCTCGCAGCTCGTAGCTGCCCGCAACGATGCCGCTGTGCCTTCACCTCCTCCGTTCTCAAGCACCAACCCCTCTTGTCATCCTCGCAGATGAATACGAGCACCTCTGAGTTTCGCCCAATTTTTTTTCTCCTTTTTCCCCCTCCGGCCTCGCAGCTCGTAGCTGCCCGCAACGATGCCGCTGTGCCTTCACCTCCTCCGTTCTCAAGCACCAACCCCTCTCCTCCGATCCAGGTGACACTTCGATAAAATTAAGCAGCAGGACGCCAAGCAGCAGAAGTCTGGATTCAACATAACTCTCGACTCCCATTATGCTAACACGGCAACACCTTCAATGTGGTGACGCAACAGGCAACACGATGACTTGATAGTGGTTAAAAGTAACACTCACACTAGAGCTGAACATTGCTGCCAATGCTCTTCACACAAGATAGTAGAGACGACCTCATCATCATTGCTTTAGCCTCGAGTTGGAAAGGCCCTCTTTGGTTAATAGTCTAAAGATGACCGACTATTTTCACCAAGCTGGCATGAGTTTTGGTAAACAAATACTTTTGTGACACTTCGGCAAGCACTCCACAAGGCATGTAACAGCTTGAAAGGAAAAGTCAATAGCCACCCACTATGCCTGTTCACTTCTCTTATAAGCTATATTTTTTCTTTCAGCCAACAGTGTTTTTCTCTCACAATAAATGAGCAAAGAGTATTTTCAGCAAAGAGTATTTTCAGACCAGCGAACAGGAGCCACCCGTTGCTAAAAAAAGGTTAAGGCCTTGTTCAGTTTTCAAAAAAAAAATTCAAGATTCTCCATCACATCGAATTTTGCGGCACATGCATGAAGTATTAAATATAAACGAAAACAATTTACCTGTAATTTGTGAGATGACTCATCTCTTTTAAGCCTAATTAGTCTATGATTGAACAATAATTACCAAATACAAACGAAAGTGTTACAATAATCAAAATCCAAAAAATTTGCCAAGTGAACAAGGCCTAAGTAGCCACCCAGTACAATTTCGTTCTGAATATCCTTGGGAAGCTCAGTTGCTCCGCGCATCAACACCCAGCCATAAATATTCTGCCATGCCTTCTGTGTATATATACTCTCGAGTTGAAACTAGTGTAGAACTAGAACTAACTTTCCATTGGCCGATCGAGGGAGAACGAGAATGGGGGAGGATAGTGATCTGAGCCATTAGGATAAGATCTATGGACCATGGATGCATGCCCAACGGCAGTCAAAATGCATCTTCTGCAAGCTGGGATTGGGAAACATTGGGCAATCCAGCCAGTTCCTTAGCTACGATCCAATGGGTTCCTTTTTTGAGATAGGCCATCCAATGGGTCTCATTTCCTTCCTAAAACAAAAGTTGGATAACACGTGCATTGGGTGCAACTACTGTAGAACCGGCACGTCGCCCTCCTTTTCCATTGCCTAATTGAGGGAGGACGAGCTAGAATGGGGACGAGAGTGATCAGAGCTGGTGTGTTGATTGAGATGTACATGGTGTATTGTTTACATATTGACCATGAAAGCAGAATTGAGAATTCAGTGTGGGGTGGTAAGTAAGCTCATCATGGATTTGTTGTGCGCCTGTGGACGTCGCCTAGTTCCTGACCGCTAAGGTATTTGTGAAACTTGTGCTCTTACATTCTGAGCAAGTTATTATCTAGCATAACCAATAGCATCATTAGTCCCGCATTATAGTAACTAGTCATCCAACACTGGGAACTATTATTCTCCTCAAGAATTGTTGATAGCTAATTTGGAACATGTCTCTCCAAATTGGCTAACTAGATTGATTTTCCTTGTCTCTCTACGCCGACTCGGACAAAACCAGTTTAGGTTGGTTTGCCAAACCGGGTAGTAGAATCCAAAGGACATTTGAATTCATTTGAAACACAAAGTTGTTAATATTTTCTAACGGGATAAGATCATCCTAGCTTATAAATATAAAGGGGCATGGCCAATTGAAGATATCCAATAAATAAAAAAACAAATTAATCTAACCCCTAATCTTTTCTGACCCCATATTTTTTAAAAAAAAATCTGTTATGCACTTTTCTCGACATGATTCATGGATGTTCGAGAAGTGTTTGTGGCTCTTTCCAACATTTCTACCCAACGACAATTAACGTGTTTACCGCGAGCGCTCAAGCTCTTTTGGTACGGGACCTTTGCTTTGTCAACAAGAAGTGTTCAACTTCACGCATCAAAACTTGCTTGCATAATCCTTGTTCCTTGGTGTGAAACATTGAGTGATATCCCGAGCATAAAAACGGTTAAGATATTCCAACATATATATATTTACTTGTGTCAACTTTTCATCATTGGTTTGCGTGCAAATCAAATTTGATTGGTCCTTTGATCGATCTATGTTTGGTGACTAACTTGATATAAGAGACAGTAAATACACTACTGGAAACTCGTTCTTTGTCGAGGGCCTGAGGCTTTGCCGAGGGCCAAATCTCGGGCACTCGGCAAAGACCTTTTTTGCCGAGGGCCGCCAACTGAGGCCCTCGGCAAAGAAAAGCCCTCGGCAAAGAAAGGTCCTCGGCAAAGACGCCCTCGGCAATTTTAGTGTGCTGAGTAACGGCAGCCGAGCCCCGTCAGCCTTTGCCGAGGGCCACCCGTCAGACCCTCGGCAAAGGTTTTTAATTTTTTTTTTACAAAATTCTTTGCCGAGGGCCTTTCCTGTGGCCCTCGGCAAAGACCTCCTTTGCCGAGGGCCATGCTTAGCCCTCGGCAAAGAATTTTTTTTGGATTTTTGAGTCATATTTTTTTTGGCACAAATCACATTATTTTAAACACAATTTTAAAAATTGGCACAAATTTTACTTTTTTATATATATTTCTTGAATTTATTTCAATTCGTCGTAATTTTCCCGCTGTTATAAATTTGAACTGCAGGTGCATGATATAATTAACTGTAGTCTTTCAAAAAATATTATTCATGTTATTTGATGTGTGTGGAGTCCCTACGCACAAACTCGAATCAAATTCCGCTCATCTTTTACACGTGACATGATTAGCCACTTCTCAGAAAACTGATTTAAAATTATATTAAATCTATACGAGGTCTAAAAATCACGAAACTTGACGAGTCTTCATATTGACACATATGTAGGCTATGGTAAAAAATTCAATCGTTTTCGAGTAAGTTGCGACGTCAGATGTCCAAAACCCAGACATCTCCATATATTGGAGTGAAATATTGTAGGCTGAGGTGCAAGAAACAAAAAGGCAAAGCCAAGAGTAGACCGCGGCACTAACTGCACAGCTAGAGGCACAGAAGACCGCGTTCGAGGGAGCGCAGAAGCAGATGGCGGAGATGATGGTGATCATGCAAAGTCTTGGGCAAGCATCGGGTGTACCTGTGCTGTTTTCAGTTCCTCCACCTCCTACTCCTACAGCTACTCCTGTAAGTATAAAAGTCCTCTTTTCACTTGTCTTTGCATGGATGTCGGCGTTCGTGCCGTTGTGGATGCAGGTTTTGTAAACCTCCCTGTTTAGGAGAGGTGCTGCCAAAATTTTTAATTGAGTCTAATCTTTTTGTATTCTTAGATTACTAGATGCAATCTCGAAGTTATTGTTTTCCCATATTACTCAAATATGCAATCTCTGCTTCTTTGTGCAGCCTCCGTCCGCGGGTTCGAATCATCCTGTGAATGCGTCACCAGGTGATCAGGCCTTTCCTTCACCATCGTCTCATAGGCTACCTTGATGAGGACTCGTGGTAGGTGATGTGGTTGGACTTTAGCGTGATTTGTGCTTTATAGTTGTGACTTGTGTTTGGATTTGATGAACTTGTTGTAATAAACATGTGAATGATGATGAACATGCCAAGACTTGTAATATGGTTGTGATATTATGATTTGTGGTTCATAATTATGGTTGTGATATATTGTGAGAAATTGGATTATGCGTGATATACATGTGTGATGGTTGATATATATATATATATATATATATATATATATATATATATATATATATATATATATATATATGAAATGTTTATGTCGATGGAATGTAAGAAACAAATTAAAAATAAAATTTTTTGTCTCTTTACCGAGGGCCTTGACCATAGCCCTCGGCAAAGATTGGGTATTTGCCGAGGGCCTTCGCTATAGCCCTCGGCAAAGAAATTTATGCAAAAATTTCTGCGTCCATTCTTTGCCGAGGGTCTCCTTGTAGCCCTCGGTAAAGAATTTTTTTAAAAAAAATCTGGGCATTTTCTTTGCCGAGGGTCGCTAGAGGAGGCCCTCGGCAAAGACTCCATCTCGAGAAACGGCGCCGTTATAGTTATTTTTCTTTGCCGAGAGCCATGTAGGCCCTCGACAAAGGCTTTGCCGAGTGCCCGACAAACGGCCCTCAGCAAAGGCCATCTTTGCCGTCTAAAAATTCCCCGAGAGCCCTTTGCCGAGGGCCGCTCTCGGCAAAGCCTTTGTCGAGGGCTTTTGGGCAAAGAGGGCGCGTCCAGTAGTGATAGTATAGTGTGTAATGTGCTGGAATCACATCACAACCAGATTTTATAATTTCTCTTAGTGATGTGGGGTTCTCCTAGTGTTTTAGCATTTAAAATTTAGTATAAACTTTTCCTAGTAAATGTCTCCTAGTGAGGATTCTCTAGTGTTTTGACTAATGGTAGTGTTTTATTACTAACTAAAAATACTAGGAGAACTCCACCATTTTGGTAGTGAATGACTACTCATGAGGGTTTATATATAGATAAAATATTTATTATTCATTGTGAAGTGTTGAAAATGAAAACATTTTTAGGCAAATGCCTTGTCTCCATATGTTTTTAACTGCTGTCACTGTTATTATTCTCCTACGACTTTGCTGCTATGAATGTCGCACACCAACTATTACTAATCTACAGTACCTTTAATTTTGATAGCTTATAAGGTTGTCCTCAATGGTTTCTAAGTAGCTAATTTAGAATTTCATTGGCTATCAAAGAGAGAGATCAAATAACTAGCAACAATCAAATAGTTAGTCTAGCACGATCTTCCAGAAACACCTCTCTCACGACTCACATAACTCTTCACTATAATGTTTATTTTTTATTATTTTTATGCCTTATATAGCTAGCTATTTGCAAATTGTTATTATAGACCCCTAAACAAATGACTTAAAATACAGAATAAATATGGTATCACATTTATACTTCATGCATAGTCGTTTTCTTGTCTTATAAATAAATAGGTAGCTTCTTCATCGAGCATATATACATTTGGCTGAGAGAGAAAATATAGGGAAATGAGATGGACAAGGAGAATGTAATAGGAGATGGCTGGCAAGCGGCAAGCAGGTTAAGAAGTTTTGGGGATGGGATGCAATGGGAATTTTAGTTGAAGATCCAATAAGAGAGATTGCGAATCAGAACTCCCCAATGAGAAGGAACTGAGCGCGTAGGTCTCACAGCTGTTGCGTCGAGGAATCCTGAGTACTGAGTACAGGTACGTCTTCCATTTGCGAAGGTGAGTGAGCTTCCTCTTCACGAACTCCAACGCGTCCTCCTTGTGGAGAAGGTCGGGGTTGAGCAAGACAACATGCCCACCCTTCAGTCCCATATGTCATGGCGCCCGCGAGCGAGGTGTTCTCACAACTGAGGATGCTTGATGGTTGACCTGGCCAATCTCCGTGACACTTAGGCCAATCTCGGTAATTTTGGACGAAGTGAGGAAAATTCACTGTCTCTGAAGTTAGCAGGTGGGTGTCACTTAGGTCCCTACACTTCTAAAATGACACTTATGAGTGCTGGGCTTCATAGAGATAACCAAGTGTAAAAAATATTGTTAGCTTGAACTATTGCTTTTTTTCACTAAAAATGAACCGCCAGCCCAGACAGCCCCTAGCTCGGCCAAAAAGCCATGCCACATGCATACCCATAGCAATTTTGAATTAGAAGAAAACAAAAAAAAATGTGAAGGTCGAAAATAATTGGAGCAAGATCGAATGCCCCAAACCGCCACAAAACTAAATAATGACAGTCCGTCGTCTCATAAGAACCTTCGTGAACAAACATCATGAAAATTCAATTTATGTAGTCAACTGTTACATTTTTTTTCTTGTTTGGCAAAGCTTTGGCTCCTCTGTTCCTAGTATTGTGTTGCATTGTACAATGGCTCTAGCTTTGCTCAATTGAATTGGTCGATAGACAGAGCCATTGAAGTCAAAGGTTTTTGAACCCCACCAGCTCTGCTACGGTGTCGAAGCTCTACTGCTCTAGGCGTAGTCCAGCCAAATAACGCCTTCATGTGGGTTTGTTTATTACTCTCATGAAAATTCTCTGCCCACATGAAATCTTAGTTTTATGACAACGAGGGGTCCTGCTTGTCATCAAAGGCATGCATTTTAGCCATTATCATAGAATACTGACAAGGATCCTAGCAGTGAAGTGATCATAAGCTTTTCAACAACACTGAAGAAATTTACTCAAAAACTTAAACTTGGTACTACTTCATTAGTTATGGTTGATGCAGTGAAGTTATGGCCATCGCACACCTCTCTTGCTTGCTCTCATCTTCACAAATCTTTGTACCGTATGACCATGTGCTTTGCATTGTTTAATATACTAGCAAAACATGCCCGTGCGTTGCAACGGGGTATAGAATTTATTATTTGATAATTGTATACTTTTTGTAAAATTTAAATGAGTTTAGTCCAACCTTGAATCAAAAAAATATAACCCCACCAAAACAAACAAAACTACCAAACTAATATCGGAAATCACCTTGAGAAGAAATAGAAAAAAAATCATGTCCCATAAAAAAATGAGAAATCTTCATGTACAGTGGAGGAAAAAGAGTAAAAAATGATATAAAAATATGTATAGAAATTAAAAGAGGAAGAATATTACATAAAGAAAGCATAAAAGCATCACATGAGGGAACAATTCTATCAAACAACACGTTAGATCAGTCCACTTTTATTGTGGTTCGGTGCAATCCAAAGCAAAACCAGCGGCGCAGTTAGTGACAAAAGCCCACAGCCACAGCCGCCACATAATAATACAATTAATAGGTAACAGTTCTCAACATCCTTTCATCACGGCATCTGTTTGAGACATACATGAACAAAGCACATGTAATTCCGTATGATTAAGAGGAAGTACCTTGTGGTCAGCATTGATGCATCACGAGAGAAGGAACAGCCAATGAGAGGGCGATCATCTCCAATCTCGCTACACTCCAGGACAAACTCCCCAGCCTGCTTCATGACGAGTTCGGCCTCCGCCTCTGGGTCCTCCTCGGAATCCTCGTGGCAGCGCTTGGCCATCTCAATCCTGGCCTTGGCACGGGGCAGCGAGTACTGTGCAATGTCGACACGTGCCTTGAGAAGCTCCTGCGTGCCCTTGGTGAAGAAGGGGTACTGGATCTGCTCCTCCTCGCCGGTGCGTGCAGCGTGGTCGTCCTCCTGCGCGCGGAGGAGACGGTCGACCTGGCCATCGGCCTCGAGCCAGACCATGAGGGCTCGGAGGCGGTCGTGGCGCTCCATTTCGCGCTCGCCGAGACGGCGGAGGCAGGCCCGCACGGCCATGGCGTAGGCGCGGCGCCGCTAGAGGAGCTCCTGCACCGATTGCTCGTGACGCTCCCACGCGGCGCGGTGGTCGTCGGAGACCTCGTAGTCGGCCTCGCCTCCGCCCTCGGCGGAGGAAGTGGCGGCGGCGGGACGGGGATGGGAGCGATTGGCGGGTGGACGGGGACGGGGAGCGGAGACATGGGAGGAGTGGGGGCCGGGGGCCACAATTTTTTTAAAAAAATTGCTTTTCCTCAATTTGGTAATATTGCAACGGAAGAAAAACATCAAATAACCCTAGAAAGTGATGACATAATGTTACATATCTATTTAAATTTATCCTTTTTATAAAATTTAAAGTCCATAGTTTATTTTATTGATAATCATAACATCTATGGTATTAGATAGTTAATATTTACATTAATATGTAGCTTAAGGACATAATTATTTAATAATAATAATAGAAAATAGTTAAATCTTATCTCACTCTAATATTACCTCTTAATATGCCTCACTATTATATTAAAACATGAGAAGTTTGATGCTAGCATTATTTTTTTAATTTAGATTAGGATTGCTATGAAATATGAATCAAGCATCACATTAAATAGGCTACCATTAAATTTTTATAATAATTGGAGCAAGATAACTACAATTTTACCGTAAAAATCATGAGCAAGCATTTCCAAAAAAAAGTGTACTAAAATTTGTGATATTTTTTGTTTACTGCATGGATCTACATATGTGGAGCTGAACAAAATTTGTTTTATAATTTTTAGATTTTTCTATGAATTACTATGCATTTATTAATTTTCAGACGATTTAAAAAATAAAAGAAAAGTAAATTGGAGATTTTACATTGGAAACCCTAGAAAGATTTTTATTTTTTCTCTCTCTTCCATCAGTACCGACGGCAGAGGCGAGCGACTGGAGCCGAGTAATATGTGATTTTACATTAGGAACCCTAGAATGTTTTTTATTTTGTTTTTGCCCTTTTAGAAACGTTGGACGGAGGAGGCGATCGGTAAACCGACAGACAGGATCAGGCAGAAGAAAATATTTGACAGACTGAAATTTTGGCTCTTTATAGATAGGTATACATAAGTACAAGTAGATGTAAACTTGTCATACTTCCTAAAATAAAGTTGAATAACACATGGTGTCACAGGCATTGGGTGTCTCAGGTGCTCGGCGCATTGACATCCAACCATAAATAGACTTCCATGCCTTCTGTGTATCAACACTCAGCTTCTGTGTACATATACTCTCAAGTTGAAACTAGTGTTGTAGAACTAGAACTGCTTTTTCCATGGGCTGCTCCGAGGGAGAACCAAGAATGGGGGAGGGCAGTGAACAGAGCGATGAGGATAAGGTCTATGGACCATGGATGCCGCCCAATATCAATCAAAATGCATATATAGACTAGTTTTCTGCAAGCTAGGATTGGGAGGCATTGGGCAATCCAGCTGGTTTCTTGGTTACGATCCAACGGCTCTATGGTTTTGACTGTGAACACTTTCTCTAGAACCCAGTGTGGGCAAAGTAAGCTTAAGCTCATGATGAATTTGTTGCCGGACTTGTGCACATTGCCTAGTCCCTAAGTCTATGGTTTTGGCAGTCTGACTCTTGCAAAGGATAAGGGAGTGCAGCGGCTACAACTTAAAACCGATAGCCAAGAATTAGTGAAGCTCTAGGAGTCTGAGCGAATCAATGATCTCAGATCTCACTAATCATATAGGAAACTTGGGAGCTTTGTTTATCTTTTGAGTTGATGTTATATTCTAATAGAATTTGTAACCAGAGTTGCTCATACACTTGCTAAGCAGGTTTCCGGGGAGGATGCATGGTAGAGTGGCAATGTGCTCCGCCCTATGTTGCTCACTTGGGCCCAGGTTACCGCTGATTGTACCCTTGATATTTCATAATTAATGAAAGTCTAAAGTCACCAAAAAAAAGTAGGTACCAAAAATATTATCGCATTCCAAAGTCTCTAACTGTTGCTAGAGGCAGACAGCCGCCCGTGCGGTGCGGGACGGGGGAAGGGCAGTTGGGTTTGTTGGCTCCAGACTTGGGTTTGGGCCCCGCGTGCACTGCTGTTTTCCTCGGATAGGGCTGGGCTGGGCCTAGCCTAGGACGCCGAAAGCAGCCTCGGCCCGCCACACTACCGCGTCAATCACACAAGGCCTGCGCTGTACTGCCGGGCCGCGCCCGCGCACGCGTCTGCACTGCACTCTGCCGCGGTGATCTGCCTTCTGGCCTGTTGCCTGTTGCCTGTTGGGCACGCACGCTGACGCTGGCGACATTCTGATGCGATATTCTGATCTGATGGTTCTGCAATCTTCTTTTTTTTTGAAAAAAAAATAACACGGCCGGTGTAGTACCGTCGGACGGAGCCAACAAGCGGCGGCTGCTTCGAACTCATCCGGGACGGGAATCGACGGTGTGCTCAGCTCTTTTCTTGCTCCTCGAACACTTCCAAAAAAAAGAAGAAAGAAGGGGTGTATAGTAGCCTGCCTGCCTGCCTGCCTGCCTGCAACAAAAGAAGTAAAAGGGGCAAAAGCACGTACTGACGTACGGCAGGGCACACGCGCACTCGCACAAACACAAGCCGTGCGCATCGATGCTTTGCTTTAGTATCTACAGGTGGTCTCTTTCGCTTTCACCAGTTTCTGAATTCCGACTACGCATAATGCGTGTGTTAGCTCGTGGCTAATACATACACGCTTTCGAAACACAAAAGCATGTACAATCACCATGGCACACACACACACTCGCAGCTAGAACAAGCTGAATTACACCATATAGCCATACTACAGAAGAAACACCGATAGTGATATGTAGTTATCATATGCGACAGCATGCACTGCCCAATTCGGCAGCCAGCTTCGGTTTTCTGAATTTCTTACACACACGCACACATGGGTTTCTTTTTCCTTTTTAAACGAATCACGACACATGGTCACAGACTCACAGTAGGAGAAACGGAATAGCCACAGATTCAAATCAAAAATTAAATCTCGGGAAGAATATGCAAAGTAAATATCGATCAACCTCACTCACCACCTCGGTGAAATGAAAGAAGAAAAGCAGAAAATTAATCTTGCAAGGGCAGATTGCACATTTATACATACCCCTAGAATCACCAAAAATCCCCAACGAAGGAGTGTGCTGCGTAATTAACCTCTCTTTGCACAAATCTCATCTTCAGCAACGCTAACGAACTGCATGTCAGGTACCAGCTCATTCCCATCCAAATCACCAACAAATGCTCGCTGCAGGACGATGAGCACCGACGGAACCTTCCGGTGGTGGTCGGCCGCCGGCCTCCGGCTAGTCTCTCCGGCGCGGCGCGATCGTCGTCTTGCCGGCACGCCTGCAGGCAGCACACATTCCCAACCGGGGAGATGCGAGAACGAACGTGAGCATCAGGTGTTCAAGCAGGCCGGGCCTAATACATTTAATTTATATATGTGGCTGTCATCATCTACTATATAAGCTTCGTTTCTTTTTCAGAAGATAAAAAATACAGTGGGGAGTGCACTGAACTGTGGCCTGTGAGAGTGAGACCCACTGAGGCACTGGCATAGGAAGGCAGTTCTTTTCTTGTGAGGTACAGTAACAACTGCACTGCATTGTTAATCATTTGTCCCTCTCCTAGTTGTACTGTACAGTTGGTCAAGATAGCTGAGCCCAAAAGCAAGGCCAAGGTGGATAAGTGAGGTCCCAGTAGTACAAGACAGCTTATTGGGTGTGGGTTTTGCTAACAAATAATGCTTCTCCTGTCAGTAAAGTGGCTCCAGCAAATGTGTTGCTTTGCTCAGAACTCAGAAGTGTACCCTCGTTTCAGTCTGCTTTGCTAAAACTTACAAAGAAGAATCCAAGAACTCCTCAATGCAACAGCAGACACATGTATTCACTATAAGGAACCATTGGGCTGGCCTCTGGTGTCACTGTGTTAGGATTAGGAATTCCTCTGCTTCTGAAGAAGCAGAAGGGAACGGAGTAGCAAACTAATCATCTGTGAGTTCCTATGAGAAGACAAAGATTCACCATGCACCATGGTCATATATGCTCACTGTATGAGTGAACTGTCAGTTTGGGCAGAGTACCTGGTAATTTATACTAAGATAAATTGAAACCTACTAGAACTAAAAATAACTTTCCATTTTCTGTTTATTAGTACCAATGCATGGACAGATAACTGTACAAGAAGCAAAAGTACATGGATGCATACGCACTCATCATCAAACCATCAACGCACCTGTTGTGAATAGGGTCCGGGCCCTTGGGGATCCTCCTCTCGCTGCTCCGGAACGCGTCTGCGCCTGCCATGCCACCGCGTCCGCCAGAACGCCACGCCGGCGAGCCGCCCGTCGCCATGGCGGCGGCCACAGACGTCGCGGCGTTCGACGACGACCCTACTAAGCTCGCTCCGCCGTCCGTCGCCACCATGGCCATCACGAGGCAAGCGCAGACCAAGAAGAAGACGAACGCTAGCAGCCGTAGCAGCCTGCCGCAGCACTCCAAATCCCCCGACGACCTGTCCGGCCTTGCTCCCATATAGAGAGCGCGCGCTCCCCTCTGGCTTCGCTTCTTCTCCGATCCCGGCAGTCCACCGCCTCAAATCCAAAACCACAAATGCTCTCGCTCTCTCGAGAAAGGATGAACACAGGCGCTGGCAATGGCGTCGCCTGTCGCTCTCTGCCGATGCCAAAGCAGAGGCACTACCAGCGCTGAGGAGCTCCGGCCGGGCTATATGATGAAGAAGCCGGTGGCGCAGAAAAGCAGAGGGAGAGCAGCATGATGACGAAGGAAGGATGCGAATGCAACGCAGACGCAGGTGGTGGCGATCAATGATCCCAGCAGGGAACGGAGGAGGAAGACATGCACAGCGCGTGGCGTGGAGTGTGTGAGTGTGGGTATCTGTGACATGACATGGATCGGATCCTGCTTGTTGTTGGTTTTGTAAACATTCTTATCTTATCTCCTCCGTCGCCCTCGCTCGCTTCTCTTCTTTTCGTTGCTCGCCGCTTTGCTCGCTCGCTTCGCTTTCCTTGGTCGCTAGCTCTTCTTTAATCTCTATCTCTCCGTCTATCTCTGTGGCTTCCTGATAGCTTTGCGCTTTGCTCTTTGTCTTTGCGAGTTCAAAGCAAATCTGCCGCGCTTTTGTAGGACCACGCATGGGGCGGGGTGGGGGGACGAGCTGCCTGCCTTCCCAACGTGGGTGAGAGTGACCAGCTCCAGCTGCTTCGGTTCCCTTCCCTTGGAGCTGCTCTGCTGCTAAAGGCTCAGTCTCCTCTTCTCGCTCTCTTTGGAAGCTGGCCGTGGCGGGGCCCCTGGACACTGGACATGCATGCCTCCTTCGCTTCGCCTTCGCTTCTTTTATCGTCCGAGAGAGAAGATGGCCGTGCGGTGCAGTGTGCCCACATGGCGACCGGCGTCGGGCGGCGTCTACTAGATTCTTGTCGAGTTTCGTGCAGGGATTCAAATTAGAGTATGAAATCATTGCCACTTCATTTCCATCGTTATTCGGTCATTTCGGGTAATCCAGTTTGGTCTATTCTGTCTTCAGAATATTTGGGTTTAAAAAATGGCAACTGGATTTAAGAAAATGATAGGAAGTTAATTAGGAACTGAATTTGAAAAACTAAAATAATTTGGTTCAGTCTATTTGTTCCTGAGAATTGACCGTATAACTCTTCGTATATTTTTCCTTATATATTCTTCAAACATATAAATAAGTTCTTTAGTCATTTATATCTGAATCTTTTCTTGCTTTACCTCACCAAACATATATAGAGATACCAACTTTGATGTAGTTGGAAAGATTTATTATACCTTAGATCGTTTAAGACAAATAAATGTAAGCATGGACACATTATATGATCACCTCACTAATTATTAATGATCTATTCGGGTTTTAGAGGCCAGACGCTAAACCCTAACTCGCACCCAAATTAAAATGAAAACGTAACCAAACCCAAAACCCAAATAGACCCCTAGCCACCACCTCCCCACTTAACCAACTTCGCCCACGACCGCCGTAACCACTAAACTGTTAGTAGACAACACCCCTACTACCTCTTCCGTCCTTGGTCATCCTTCACCACTCAACAAGCAATGCCAATATTGCTTTGTCATTCTGCCAACTAGTGGCAACCTCCTCGTTGACTCCCTCTAAACTCCAAACTCTAACCCCAGGTCCTCTCAGCCCTAACAATAATTGCTATCTCAAAAATTGAGATCAGTTGACATACAAAATTTCAATCACTCGAAGAGAAGGAAAATAACAAAAATACATCATGTATGCTTTTTTGGCAAAGAGAGTGCTCATACTAGATCAAGTGGGAATTACAATCATCTTTGAGTAGGTTCAACGCCCACGCAGGTGCTTGTCCTAACCAGACAGCTATGCACGACTATCTAGCTCATAGTTGTTAAAATATGTGATTTTTTCTTACGATTTTACGTCTTTACGATCTTGGCTAAGGATCTGATTTTATGGTCTTATTTTTTTATTAAAAAAAACTAGGTGAAAATATGCATAAAAAATAAAATCCAGTGAGAAAATTGCCAGTCATATATTAATAGACAAGAATATGTTCGTAAAGTCTATATGTTTCTACGATTATTATGTTTATGGTCTTACCTAAAGCTTCCAAGTTCGATTTAGAATCTACAATTTAAACAATCTTAATTAGGTACCAAAGCTTTTCTATCTTGATTGCACTCTCTCTTTACCTCACGAGTAGGCGCACCATTTCCTCTGTCGCCACGAAGTCGATCCCTAAATTTATCAACCTTCTGCTGTACTGCTTCTTTTATTTGTCTTCATTTATTTATTCGACTTTGAGAGCCACAAAGGATATGGTCGCCTCCATTTTCTGAAAAAATAACCTTTTAGCCTGTCTCATGCTAACAAATCGATCTCGTCACAAAGTAAAAGAGAGACGTACCCTTTGGGTACATGTAGCCGAGCACTTCAAACTTTTATTAGAAATATATATATATGCATGTGTGCTCCTGTTAATGGCACGCAGTGAACCGAACCCCACAGTGCATTCAAACTGGATCTTGTTATGAAATTTCAAAAGTTCACAACATTATGCGTGTTGGAGGGAAAAGAAATTGAAAGAAACTTTTATATGGCAGGTATAGGTCCAAGCATATGAGTTCATACAGAGGTTAGCTGCTGAATTTAAGTAATATTTGTACTTGCGGCGCGGTCATTTCACTTCTTTAGCATGTATACTTTCTCCTTTTTTATGGACATCTCTTTAGCTTACGTACATGTTTCTTTTATAATAAGGAAAAAAACTCAATCCACGGAGAGTAAGACAACCCCGGGCATTGTATTTCAGAAGAAGACATTCTCACACAGGTCGAAAAAATTCTCGAACCTCTACCTATGGCTCTACCTATTTACAGTGGCACCACAGCTCCTATGAAACTAGGCTGGCCTTAGACCTGTGCTTTGGTGTGGAACAAATAAGAGGATTTTTTTTCAACGTACAGATAAATTGTGTCTCCTTTGGCTAACAAATCTGCCCTCATGGAGGTTCAAATTCTGGCCAACACGGTGCAAAGCGCACAACTAGTCTATCGCCTTGGACAACTGCTACTAAAATCACTCCCGGTCGGAGATACTCACAGCCTAAAGTAGATATACAAAGAAAAAGAAATGACACGGCATCAGATATCATGTCCGATGAAGGAGGAAGCTTGCTGACAAGTACAGTAAGTAATTAGGCCGATCAGTAATCTTTATTAGCTCGTTTGACACCTCAGCCAAACCCTTAACCATGGACAATTCCACTCGTGGAAGATCTGCTAACAACTTAGACCCTGAAATTGAGTGGCTCCCCCCAGGGAAGTTCAGTTCAGTCCACTATGACCATCAAGGTCAAACCGAGCTAGAAAACCTTGCTCGTCGATCTATTCTCTACAATTAGCTCGAGTCTTGAGAATGCAATGTAATCTCAGTCTCTTTTCTTCCACTGGTCTTTGCATATTCATAAATAAAAGTTCAGGTCTGCAGTCGCATGACGTAGTTTCCTCTAGAAATAAAAACTTGGTCGTGCCAAATGGTGCAAATTTCCCAAGTTGATAAGGAAAAACATTAGCTATCCCTTAAGCAAACTACTAGCTCTCCCTTAAACAAACTAGTAAGTAAGGCTTTTCCGGATTGCATAAACCAAATTGTCCTAAGTAAAGTGTCTCATCAAATTACTCAATTCAGATTATTGTCGTTTTTTCATCTCTAGCAGAGACCATGGTATCAAACCCCGTGGCCAACAGTGGCCAACCACCGACGAGCTCTCATCTAATAAATTCTTTAATTTTATTGAATATCTCAACTAGATTCTAGTTGATATTAACTAGTCCATCAATTATAGAATTGCTCTCTTACTTGGAGAATCTGAGCACCGTCAAAATGCAAATTCTTCAGTTGTTAGCTTTACAATATAGTTTGAAGTCGGATCGTTTGGCTGCATGTGGTTGGCCAAACTTTGGAAATTGCCCCTTGTGCTGTCAGTTAATTACCAGCGGCTTCCATCTTTTCCTAAATTGCCCTTTCACTAGATGATTATGGGAAGGCATTGCAATGGGAATTGGTGTATCTAATCTACTGGTTGTCAACTGGATCCATGGCGAAAGTGTACTCAAATGGTGGAGTAGCATTTTCCATGTCTACACTGACAGAAACTCCATGATCATCTTAGTACTATGAGAAAGTGTGGAAAAAAAATGCATGAATTTTCAAGCGTAATGGCGCAACAAATCAACAAATGCTAAACAAGATTAGAGATGAAGCGAGGCTTTGAAAAGCGGCTAGACCAAAACATCTAGCTTTTTCTCTTGATCTAATTGTGGTTATAATTTAGCTGGGGTGTGATGTGCTAAAGCATCTTGTGATACTGTTCACTGATTTATTATGAGAGAAAAATATTGCTGACTGACAGGAAAATTACGGCTTATAAGATAAGTGAACTGAATTAGAAAATTTTAGGCTTCACATAAGCATAATTCATCTTGAATTAGAACGTTCTTCTTTGGAGACACCCAAAATTTTCCAGTGGTGCAACATGCGTCTTTAGTCTTTACCAGGACGGGCAGAGGCCAGTGGCCAGCGCATGATGCGGCCACGCGAAGGGGTTGGATTAATGGACGTGTACGCAGCAGGCTCCTTTTTTCCCCCTCACTAATTCCGAGAGATTTTTCGAAAGAGACCCTGCACTTTCCTTCTTTCACAGAGCCTTTGGGAGCATACGGGATATACCATGATGTATCTTGGCCGCAAAGGGCCGGTCAAATACAGCCATCTTTAGCTGCCCGTGTAATCTACTCATTGCGAGCTCGTGTCGTGCATGGATGGAGATGTAGGCCTTGTCTAGTTCACCCCGAAAACCAAAAAGTTTTCAAGATTCTCTGTCACATCGAATCTTACGGCAAATGCATGAAACACTAAATGTTGACGAAAACAAAAACTAATTGAACAGTTTGCCTGTAAATCACGAGACGAATCTTTTGATCCTAATTAGTCCATGATTAGATAATAGTTGCCACAAACAAACGAAAGTGCTACAGTGTCGAAATCCAAAAATTTTTCACAACTAAACAAAGCCGTAGATATATAGGTCCTTTGAAAAGGCGCGTATACGTGAGTATATCCCTGCTGGCAGATGCATGTGATTCCGTATACGAATCAGGTGTCTTTTACTTTGCTCTCTACGCACTTCGAGATGATGATGGACAGATGGAGGTTCTTCCAATCTTTTGTAAAAGAAGTGATACGCTGCATATCCGTATATACCGATACCCTCTGCTCTTTAGGGCTCTGTAATGGCATGCCCAACCTGTTCTGTTTTTAAAAGAAAAAAAAACGTATTGATATCAAGCAGAACAGCATACGAAAGTCATCCTTTATGTTTCATTCAAAAATATTAGAGATCGATCTTCTTGTTGTCATCAACAATTTAGATTTTTCCCCTCTAGAATCCCTTCATTGTCATTAATATGTGCCACTACATTTAGTTTGATGTACGCTTCGATAGACATTAGTTATTTAGTTTACAGATTTACTGTTCGATACTCTGTAAGAAAAGGTAGAATTGATGGTATTGAAGGAAAAAATATTAGACTAGTCTCAATGAACTTTTATTAAAGTTTCATAGACATTAAATATGTTGATGTGGCACCATATTAATGAAGAGGGAGATGATAAAAGTTTTATGAGAGTAAAGAGAGATTCATGGGGATTAAACTTTTTTGCACTGTTTTCAAAATATGAATGTGTTGGAAACGTACTGGGTCATGAAACTCTCAATGAGAATGGCCTTAATGGCACATAAAGTGATGCTTATAACTTTCGATGATATTTAAGGAATTTTGAAGAAGAAGATAAACACACGAGCAACATCCACTAGTAGAGAAATGGTCAATAATACCAGGCTTTAGTCTGGTTTTCCTAATCTCAACCGAGAGTAAAGCCCCTTCCACACTAAAAAAATAATGCCTTGCACCCCTGCGACTCGTGAGTTTGAAATACAAGGCCTCATGCATTGTCTCGCGCGTAGCTTACCATCTCCCTACACAGCACCCTTAACTTTGAATGGGATGCTTTTCTTTTGAACTAACCTATCGGAGGATCTTTAGTCTGCGTTAGTGTAATACCCGATTTTAAGGACAAAACCAGATATACACCATATGTGAGTTTTAAAAGCCAAATCTCACATATAGCTACAAAATAAGGGGTAATATCAAAAGACAATGCATAAATTATATAACGAACGTAGTATAAAAGATATAACCTTTGATAGCAAATAACGGATAGACAACATCAAACTTCGGGTATTAACTTCTCTCCACAGGATCCAACTGACTGGTTGAGCACAAGCCTAACATCTCCTAAAGTGTGGGGGAAATTGCAAGAGTGAGCACATATCGTACTCAACAAGTATAACCAGGGGTTCATGAGGCTCAAATAGCTGACACTGGTTTGACTGCATTTAGCTTTTAATAGTGGATAGCATGTTCATAATTAAATAGCAATTGTCAAGGAAGCATAAATAATCCATTAATCCCATGATCATGTGTAAGCATAATTAATCTCATAGCATAAACGATAATCAAATGAACATAACAACTTAATAAGCTCATCGTCGTCGCAGCAAGAACCCCCAAGGCCGCTCATAACCGTGAGCACGGCTAGTATACCAGTTTTACACTCTGCAGAGGTTGTACATCTTTACCCATGAGTCATGATTTACCCTTTCGCCCGAGGTAGCTAATCTCTTAACCCCCTTCCTAGGGAGGTCGGCAGGGATCACTATGAAGCCTTTCAAAAGTTCGTCTAACATGTTAGGGCCGCAAGGTTTCCTTTGCGCGCAGATATAGATACCCCCCTTCCGAATGGCACAATGACGCGCAGCCTATACACATAGGGACAGGGGCTCGCACTATACCCAAAACGGTTCAGCCCCTCCGCTCTTTCGAGTAACCTCTAACAAGCTAGAAAAGTGCTTCATACTGAGCTAAAGCCAGAGCCATTATAGCCCTCATGGTTGCACTGTTGTCCCGGTGATCACTTACAGACAAGATCTCATACAGTTATATGTGTCATTCTTTTATGTTCATTGCATAGCTATTAATCATCTTACAAGATCATGGATTATATCAAGCACTAGCACATCTACAACAAATGCACATCAAGTAGGTAGGCAAGGAATACAGGTAACAATCATCTATGATTTTGCTAAGGTCGACAAGGTGGAAGCATGCATATGATATATATGTGGTTATAAGTGAATAGGTAACAAGGATGGTCCCAAGTTATACTTGCCTTGACCAAAGCTCTCCTGAGCCCGCTGGTCTTCAAAAGCTTGGTCTTGATCACCAACGTACAGCTCACCGTCTAATTCCAATCATCAATCAACAACACGCAATCCAATGTAGACAATCATACACGAAGCAAACAAGATATAATTAGAACAATACACCAAACAGTGGTAAAACAAATATAAAAGTTTATGATAATATTCTACGCAGCGCTACGATCACACAAACGTAAAGTTCACGAAAATCGGAATTGAAACGAGTAAGATATGAATTTTCTAAGATTTCCTATAGGTAAATAATTAATTAAATGCTACTGCAGAAATAAAAAGTTTCAAAACAGTAAACTAATATTTCTAACATGTAGAGCATGTAATTACGAACTGTCACACCCCAAATTTTTGAGTTTGGGTTGTGCATAGAAAACACTAAACAAATATAAAATGAATTTAATATTTGGATAAAATTTATCAAGTTTAGTTTGAGTTAGTGAAAATTAAGTTATAGGAAAATGCCAATTTTCAAACTGTTCTGAATTAAACTGATGGACTTTTGTTGATGTGATGTGATGCTTGCTTGTTGTATGACTTTGTGTGATTAGTGAGTAAAACTTTCAAAATGCATTGAGTAGGTCGTTGGTCTATCTCCGGTGTATCTTTGTCATTTTTTTATCAAGTTCCGACATTCTCAATCTTAATCTTTTTATTTGGAGTTTTATAAGATCCCCAAATTCTGCTCCAAATCATTCCTTTGAGTTCATCTTCCATCAACCGATCTATTAAAATTTCTCGGGAATTTTTCCATCTTTTCCTGGAATCCTTTCTTGCTTTTCTGTGAGCATAATCTAATTTTTAGATGCTCCTAGATATCTTTTCATAAGCTCTAAATACTTTATTTGGTTTCCCATATTCCATAATATCTCCGAGATTTTTCCCTGAATTTTTGGAGCCTTCAGAGTATTTTTCGGCACATAAAAATTTATTCTGGACTTTTGTGAAATTATGTTAATCTCATGATTAATTAATTCCGAAAATAATAAAATATAATCCTCTTCCAACTTGGCTTTTAACCTAGCACATATAAATACATGCCTACGTTTCTCTCTTTGATATATCTGAGCCGCCGCCAAAATTCTCCTGTCCCCGGCGCATCTGCCCTTCGTTCCTGTGACATTGAAAAGTCGACGCCGAGCAAAGTATGGAGAAATCGATTGAGTGCCTTGAGCAAGTCACGTGCTGTCGTTCTTTGCTGGAGAGGTGAGGCTTGTCTAGTTCCAAGTGATCTTGTATTGTTGTTCGATCCTGTATTCCTGCCTTCGTGTTCTATCGTTGCCGAACATGAAGCTTGCTGCAGCAACACAATCTCGCTCTCTCCGTGTCGTCCTCTCGCAAATTCTCTGATCCATGGTGTTTCCATAGCGGAGCTTGCGTGATGTTGCAACCTCATCGCAGGCATAACCGATCCTCCGAGCTTAGTGTTGTAGAGCCGCTCCAGCGTCTGGCCATCCATGCCGTGTGTGTTCTGCTCCGCTCTGAATCTTGCAGGGGTAAGTCGTCAGTTCTTCACCGTGGGTGTACTTCTTTGCCCTTGGAATTGAAACTAATATAAACATCTTCTCCTTGGCTGCTTAATACTAGCTTATGCTGGCCACCACCCCTCTTGATGTTTGACGAGCAGCTTGTTTGGAAATTGCTGTCGCTAGCTTTCAGGTGAGAAGCATATCTTCCTGTCCGCTATTTTATTGATCAAATATTGTGCTGATGTCATGCCTTGTCATTCATACATCATAAATCATTATTCTCTATTTATTCCTCAATCATGAAATTATATCTTTCATATATATCGTGGATCTGCTCAGGATGCCTTGAATCTCCGTATAGTTAAATATGATGAACATTGTCATTTTCATCATAACTTAATCGTTTTAGCCACACTTCAATATATTCTTTGTGCGTCGCGTCTGAATCAATATACCCTAATGTATGGCAACGATAGTTAACTTGCTTCATGTCTTCTATATGTCTTCTATATATAGCTAAATATTAAATTAATATTAAATTAATTCATATCTATGTAACCAATTTTATAGTTAAAAGCAATGAAAGTAAACATCGTATTTTTATAAATAAATATTAATTTGATTAATATTAACTTATATATTTCTAATTATATAATTAATTTAAATACGCTACATATAATAGACTCATAAATAAGCTCTCATATAGTATGTTGCTTAAACTTGTGCGGTGTACTGTTCTTAGTTATTTTTGTTTGTTGCTTGTATGTTTGTCTATGTGTGGTGTTTGCTACGAGTAGACAAGAACTGTTCGTGGACGCGGAAGATTAGAAGATGATGACCAAAAGCTGATGGTGTGAGAATTGAGCAAGTGTTTAAGGCAAGTATAACTTGGGACCATCCTTGTTACCTATTCACTTATAATTACACATATATATCATATGCATGCTATCACCTTGTCGACCTTAGCAAAATCATAGATGATTGTTACATGGATTCCTTGTTACCTACTTGATATGCATTGGGTGTAGATGTGCTAGTGCTTGATATAATCCATGATCTTGTAAGATGATTAATAGCTATGCAATGAACATAAAAGAATGACAAATAACGATATGAGATCTTGTCTGTACGTGATCACCCGGGATAACAGTGCAACCATGAGGGCTATTATGGCTCTGGCTTTAGCTCAGTATGAAGACCTTTTCTAACTTGTTAGCGGTTACCCGAAAGGGCGCTAGAGGGGCTGAACCGACACGGGTATAGTGCGAGCCCCTGTCCCTGTGTGTATAGGCTGCGCGTCATTGTGCCATTCGGAAGGGGGGTATCTATATCTGCTCGCAAAGGAAACCTTGCGGCCCTAACATGTTAGACGAACTTTTGAAAGGCTTCATAGTGATCCCTGCCGACCTCCCTAGAAAGGGGGTTAAGAGATTAGCTACCTCGGGCGAAAGGGTAAATCATGACTCATGGGTAAAGATGTACAACCTCTGCAGAGTGTAAAACTGGTATACTAGCCGAGCTCACGGTCAGGAGCGGCCTTGGGGACATCTACATCAAGATGATGAGCTTGTTATGTTATTATGTTCATTTGATTATCGTTTATGCTATGAGATTAATTATGCTTACACTTGATCATGGGATTAATGGATTATTTATGTTACCTTGACAATTGCTATTTAATTATGAATATGCTATCCACTATTAAAAGCTAATTGCAGTGAAACCAGTGTCAGCTAGTTGAGCCTCATGAACCCCTGGTTATACTTGTTGAGTACGATATGTGCTCACTCTTGCTATTTCCCACCACTCCAGTCCACTAGAAAGAGTTGATTAGAAGGATGGAGTCATGAAGGATGTTCTCAGGATACAAGAAGTGCTAGGCATATGTTACCCCAGTCAACCGTCCCTGTGCAGATTGAGCCGGAAGATTAGTTACCTTTCCGCGATACTCTGATGTAAGTGTTAATTATAAGTATATATGTTTTCGCTATATAACATTGTTTCTGATATTATTGCTTCTGTTGTTGTATGTGTGGACTTTCTGGGCACACATATGAATAGCTTGGTTTTGTTCTTTAAAACCGGGTGTGACACGAACCTAACGCAATTTGAATGGACAAAAACGGAGTTAAAATGATTATTTTATGAGCATTATAAAATCAGTGGCAAACTTGTAAATATCAGGAAGCGTATTTTGAATCAAGCCAGGCAGTTTACGTTTTCAAAACTGAAAGGCGTATTCCATCTATGCGCTTTGGACCGCGGGTTGATTTGTAAAGATCGCAGGGACTCTTTAGGAAAATTGCCACGAAGAGGTATCTTCTAATCTGGGCCATTGATTTAGGATCGGATGGCACAGAATCAAACCAGAGAGGTGAGATGGAGAGAGCCGGCTAGCTACAGAAACTCCGGCACGGTGGATTCCATTGCCGGACGGAAGGAGCTCGTCGGCGTCGACGGGCTTCTCGATTCCGAGCACCGTTTCGCGAAAGGAAAACTCTGGGATGACGAGCAGCTCACCGCGACTTCACCTATGCACTTGGTTCGGCCCGAGGTGGAGCAAGGAGAGCTTGCCGCGGTGGCGCTAGGATTTGAGCTCGGCGAGATCCGAAAGAACGTGACAGAGGCGTCTAGGGCTCGGATTAAAAAGCTTGGGGACGAAAAGGGGCATGCGGGGTTGATTTAGGAGTCTTATAGGGGCATACCGCGCGGATTTGGCAAGGGTAGCAAGGAATCCCGAGATTCTGGGATTTCCGTTTGGAGACCAACGAGAAACCCGGCTCGGTCACGTTGGAGAAGAAAGGAGGGGGAAAGGAGTCGCTGCCAAGCGGGCCCGTGCTGTCAGCGATAGGAGAAGGGAGGGAAGGGAAGCGGGCCGCGCGCGGTTGGGCCGGGGAGTTGGGCCTCGGCTTGGATTCCAGGAGCTTTCTCTTCTTTTTTTTTATTTCTTTTCTGTTTCTTTTTCCAAATCCTTTCCAAATAGAATTTTGAAAGCACAAATTATTTCTAACCAACAGAAATCAACACAAAAGAAAATATGTCTCAGCATGAATGCAAAAGCATGTTGCTAGCCTTATGATGAATTTTAGTTTAATGAAAAATATTATTTTCCTATGTTTCATGAGCACAAAAATTCATAATTAAATCATTTTAGCTCTATTTCCCAGAAAACAATTTTTTTAGGGTGTTACAGTTAGTAAACTAATCGGGACTAAAAGATCTACATTTAGTCCGGGTTAGTGTTACCAATTAAGACTAATGGGTCAAGGTCTTTAGTCCTGGGTAAAAGCAAGCATGGAATACAATGCTTACTCATACTCTAGAGATCGTGAGAAATAGGCAAACCATAGAGCAGCGTGACCGACTAGATCCAAGGAAGAGGATAGTATGGATCATATAACGACCCAAGACTAGGTTGCCAAATCTTTCTGCTAATCCTTAGTTAAAAATCTCAATTACACTCTTTCTCAAGTGACACCAACAAGTCAAAGCCATCAACGTGTACCAACACAATTCAATATCATCCTAGATGTTTTGGTGATAACCTTTTTTTTCAAAGAGAACTGCTCCGATATATCTCTTTCAAAAAAAAAATGCAGACCTCGAAGTAGCAATTAAACATTTTCTTAATTATTTTCCATCAAGGTCACATTTTTGGGCCCGGTTAGAGCATATCCAAGGGCCTCTCCAAATCAGTTTTGTATTTGATAATTTGCAAAAAAACCACAAAAAGAGGGCTCCAATGGTTTTGCAAATGAGTTTTGCATTTGTGCAAACTTTGCAAATCTTCCTCCCAACTTGGCATTTATGCAGAGGACTCTGGGTTTGGCAAAATCTCCTCCCGCGCTACCGGTGCTCCCCTCGCACGCGCGGAATATCTCGCGGACTCGCGCCCGACTCCGTGGCCGCCGACCCCCCTGGCCTCTATCTCTCGCGATCTGGACATATCGCCGGCAATCTGGACATATCGCCGGCGCTGCTCCAGCCCTCCAGCGGACCTGCATACGATAGCTAGCGGACGCGGCCTCCATGTGACTGCGGCATCACGTCTCGACCTCCAGCGGACGCGGCCTGCTCTTCAGGTGACCGGGGCTCCAGGGCTGTCGAGGACTCCATCTCATCAAGGTAGTCCATACGATAGGTAGATACAGTTTATTGCCTTCATATTGATCTAATCTGATGCATCGAATTGGTGGACCAGTAGATAGGATTTAATGCCTATGATCTGATCTGATGCATACGATAGCTAGCTAGAAACGGTTTAATGCCTTAACATGGTTGTGATGTGATGATTTGATATGACTAAATATGCCTTGAATTGATGGACTGCTCACTGATGGCGTGGCAGCGATTTTGTTTTATTTTCATGTTGAATAGAAACCTGAATGTCTATGTAAAGAACATGTTAGGCCTTGTTTAGTTCCCCAAAAATTTTGTAAAATTTTTCAGATTCCCAGTCACATCGAATCTTTAGACGTATATATGGAGTATTAAATATAGATGAAAATAAAAACTAATTGCACAGTTTGGTCGGGATTGACGAGACGAATGTTTTGAGTCTAGTTAGTCCATAATTAGACAATATTTGTCAAATACAAACGAAAGTGTTACTATCATATTTTGCAAAATTTTTTGAAAGTAAACAAGGCCTTAATTTTTTGATATATTTAATTTTTGTTCATCTAGTGACATGTGTTGTTCTTTCCATTAGCAGATTCCTTTGTAACGGAGGACGTTGGATACTATACCGGCATACTCACATCAGACGCTGATCCGAGTGATGTTGCATTGGGCTTGGATTTGGACTTGAATTTTTCGCTGACGCAGGACAATGAGTTCAATAGTAATAATGATTCTTCTGAATTTCAAGTTGATCATATGCAATCACAGCCAGCTGTAGTTCCTTCTGTTGGTGTGCGTTGTGCTAAAAAGGGTGCCTCCCATAGGCAAAAGAAATTTGACATAGAGGAGGACAAAATCATATGCTCAGCTTGGTTGCAAGTTAGCAAAGATGCAATTGTCGGTGCGAATCAACCTCGGTCAACATTTTGGAGTAGAATTCGTGTATTTTTTAACGAACACAGGGACAAAAAGACATCTACCATTGATAGGACAGAGGCTTCTATTATGCACAGGTGGGGGACTATTCAGAGGGAGGTGAACAAGTTTTGTTCATGCTACGAGAAAATTGAGCGTAGAAACGCTAGTGGATCGACTATCCAGGACATGGTGAGTTTTCGTAGTTTGGTTCTTTCATTTGTATTCCAAGTTTTGGTTCAATTGTGAATATATAAATATTTAAATTTTTTTTACATGTACAGATTAATGCAGCATTGGAGACATACGTTGGAAAAAACGACGAGAACAAACAGCAAAAGTTCACTCTTATGCATTGTTATCACATTCTGAAGGATCAAGACAAGTGGAAGACATTGCGGATTGAACTAAATCAGAAGAACAAAAAACAGAAGACTACCAAGGAGTCTACGCCGAGCAGTGACCCTTTGAGCAACAATGATGAAGTGGTAGAGGTTGCAACCCCAGGTTAAGAGCGTAAGAGGCCACCGGGGCAGAAACAGGTAAAACAAGCTATGCGGGACGACGCCTCTCTTGCAGTTTTGCAGAAGATGTTGGAAACGAAGGAGATACGTGACAGGGAAAGAGACAAGGCAAGAGAGGATGACAAGAATGTTGAGAAGGAATTTCTTGAGTTAGAGAAGGCTGCTATTGAGCTTGAGAAGAAACGACTGGAAAATGAAGCCAAAGTCGCTGAAGGAAACTTGGCAAAGGAGGAAGCTGCTCGTGAGCTTGAGAAGAAGCGCTTAGCAAATGATGAAAAAGTCGCTGAAGCAAACTTGCTAAAGGAGGAAAAAGACATAATGCTAGCAGACACGAGCAAACTCGACGAAGATCAGCTCAAGTGGCACAACGCAATGAAGAAGAAGATCCTTGCGCGTTACAACCTTTAGTTTTAGTTTTAGTTTCAGTTTGAACAAAGCTATTCATTTTCCCACTTTAGTTGCGGAACTATTATTTCCCTTGTCACTTTATATTTTATTTTGGCGTGCTTTTGTGATACCTGGACGTGCTTTATTTGAAATCATTCAAAGTGTGGACAATTTGCTATATTATTTGTTATTGAAATAAATGTCAATTTGCTTGTGATATGCCAATTTGCTTGTGATACCTGGACGTTGATCATTGCTACCTGATAGGGACGTTGAGCATTGCTACAGGACCATGCACGTTTTCAGACTAATACATTTGTTCAAAATCAAATAATACATTCCAGACTACACTATTCAGAATCAAATAAACAGATGCTAATACATTTGTTCAAATGGTAATAAATCGATGGAAGTACAAATAATAATAGTTGGCTTGTATATAAATCATAATGTGTGGAGTATAAATCAGGATGACGGTTCCATAGGTGCTCGATGAGGTCTTCTTTCAACTGAAAGTGTGTTGGCTTGTCTCTGATCTTTTTATGGGCTTCGATAAATTCAGCAAGTGTGCGAGTAGGCGTGCCATGAGAAGGACACACATTTTCAGCAACATCCGGGAACCACTCATCTGGGTCGACGACTCTTTCATCTTCAACAATCATATTGTGCATGATAATACAAGCCCTCATGATCAACGCAAGTGTCTCCCTGTCCCACATGCGACCTGGCTGTCTAATGATAGGAAACCTTGCCTGCAGTACCCTAAAAACCCTTTCAACATCCTTCCTTGCTGCTTCTTGTGCTGTTGCAAAATACTTCTGCTTGTTTCCCATAGGAGTTGAGATGGTCTTGACTAAAGTCGCCCATGGGGGGTAAATACCATCTGCGAGGAAGTACCCCATATTGTACTCATGGCCATTAATTGTATAGTTCACCTCTGGAGCTCTACCTTCTGCCAGGTTGTCGAATAGAGGAGACCGATGAAGAACATTGATATCATTATGAGAACCAGGCATCCCGTAAAATGCATGCCAACACCAAAGGTCATAAGATGCAACAGCTTCTAAAATTATAGTTGGCTTGTTCTCATGCCCCTTGTACTGGCCCTGTGATTCCATTGGACAATTCTTCCATTTCCAATGCATACAATCGATGGACCCTAACATGCCCGGAAATCCTCTTTTCTCATTGACCGCTAGCAAGCGTGCTATGTCAGCCTCAGTGGGGTGTCTCAGATATTCTACCTCAAAAATTTCTACAATTGCAGTAACAAACTTACGTAGGCTCTCGAGAGCGGTGCTTTCGCCAATGCGAATATACTCATCCGTGGCATCAGCAGAAACCCCATATGTGAGCATTCGAAGAGCAGCAGTAACTTTCTGGAAGCAACTAAGACCCTTTTTACCTGCCGCATCTCTTTTTTGCACAAAGTAATGATCGCGTTCTTCAACAGCTCTCATGATGCGTAGGAAAAGGGGCTTCCTCATTCTGAATCTGAAAACAACAAATAATAGTTCAACACATTGACAAAAAAATTCAAATAATATGAAATTATCTAATGTGAAAGAATAACAACCTACGACGGAATAAATCTGGACCATAGGTAGGATTATCCGCCAAATAATCCTGATACATCCTCTGGTGGCCGCCTTCTCTATCGCGATGAATGACAGCATGCCCAGGGACCGAACCAGCATGTCTTTGTTTTTTACTAGAATATTTGTGCAAAATCCGAGCAGCTGCGCATATAAAAAAATCATCGTCTTCTGAAGACTCGTCATCCAATTGTCTCCGGAGACGTGATCTGGAAGCCCTCTTCCGCCGCAGCTGAGAACAATTACGCGCCTCACAACATTGAACAAAATACAAAAAATTAATGGACGGACACAAGAATTCACGCACAACAAACCTTGGCGAGTCACAGTGCAAGCCTGTTTGATGGAGTCGGCGGCGGCATCGTCACCAGCAGCAACTTCGATCTAGAAGCCGTCGAAGGCAGCAGCGACCTGGGACGAACTGGAACTTCGCGACGTCTTGATGAACTTCGGGACGAACGGGAACGGCAACTGGGACGAACTGGAACTGGGACGATCTCGACGACGACCACGGGAGACGGGACGGCAACAACCGGCGGCGAACTCGACCTGGAACTTCGCGGCGCCCTGTTTGTTTTTTCCGCGGCAAACACGACGGCGGCGAGGACGCGCGAAACGCAACAAGCAGCGCGCGAAAGAAAAAAAAACCCGCTGCCGGGTCCAAATTGAGAATGCCAAGTCAGTTTTGCAAAGGCCCTTGGAATAGACATCTTTTTAGGCTTTGCATTTTCTTTTGAGACTTTGCAAATAACCTTAAATGCAAAACTGATTTGGAGAGGGCCTTGGAGATGCTCTTAGTCCGCACCCGGCCCATGTTCCAGTCCAATCAAATCTCTCTCTCCCCAGTAGCCGTCGATCTGCTTTGTTTGGTCATATCCACGCCGCTCAGAGGAACAAAGCCGTCATGGAGCTCCCGATCGCCCTTGTATGAGAGAGACGTGTATTATGTTTACGTACAAATGAGAGAGAAAACTAAAAAATATACTCCCTCTATTTATAAATTATAGTATGCTTCAATTTTTCTTAGATATATAACTTTTGTTATGCACTTAAATGTACACTATATCTAGATACATAATAAAAATGATATATATCTAAAAAAAGTCAAAATATTTTTAATTTGAAATAGAGGAAGTAGAAAAGGATGTATGTACATAAAGAAATACAAAAGGACAATTCAGACATCATGAAGTGTAGGTTTGAAATTTTGTGTATCGCAAACAAATACTAGGAGTATTACTATAAAATAAATACAAAAAAAAACTTAGGGGTAGGGTATGTGTGCATACGTTCTTAAAGATGAAGTGTGCGCTCGTGTTTGTGACTGTCTGCGTCTGTAACTGAGTCTCACAAGTAAAAAGACATATTTGAATATATTAGCACTAAAAAATAGCTAAGTAAGTTGTAATTTTTAGTTAGTGGATTCAGCTGCTAATTAGTGGTTGGATGGTGACTTGAAGTTGCATATGAACTAAGGACCTATTAGCTAGCAACTCCAAACTAACTAATAAATAAATAGTTAGCAGCTCCTTATTATATCTAATAGTTAGTAGGCTTGTTTAAATCTATTAGTACTAATTTTAGTTGTTACTCCAATTTTTAGTGCTAATAAATCAAACAGGCCCTACATGCCCATATAGCTAATTATAAGTCAAATTTTATGCCTAAAATATGTTTAATTATTATAACCAGAGGTATTAAAATGTAAATAGATAAAATCCATATGGAACAGTCCCAGTTAAACTCTGCCGATCAAACAACATGGGGGTGTTTGGTTGATGATGTTAAAGTTTAACATGTATCGTAGTATTTTTGTGTTTTTAGCAATTAGAGGACTAGGTTCAAAAGATTCGTGTCTCAAATTCTTCTCTAGCTAAGCCTGGGCATTCGGGTTACCCGATTTTTTCGGATCGGGTAATTCGGGTAATTCAAAATTCGGATAATGAAAATTGGTACCCGATATTAGTCCTGAAAAAACACTATCCGCATTTCGGGTACCCGATAATTCGGGTTCAGATTCGGGTATTCCCGATTTACCCGAATTTTCAAAAAACAACACACTATACAAAATTTCAATAGCAATTTATATATAATTTCAGCAGCAATTTGTATAGAATTTCAATAGCATTTTGTAGAGAATAATATATTACTATCACTTGTTCAAACAAAGAGAATTATGTTCTAATAAATTGATAAGTTCTAATATTTAACTAACAACACATGATAAAAACAAAGATATAGACAAATATTTGGGTAGTTCGGGTACGGGGCATATTACCCGAATTACCCAAACTAATTTTGGATAATAAAAATAACTATCCGAATTTAGGATCGGGTACCTCGGGTTCGGGTAATTCGGGTCTGGGTCCAGATAATTCGGGTACGCGTAATGGGTATCGGGTACTTTGCCCAGGCTTATCTCTAGCTATGTTTTAGTTTTGTAAATAGTCTATATTTAGTACTTTATATATGTATCTAATATTCGATGTTATATAAGTTAAATAAAACAAGAGCGACCAAACAAGGCCTAGATCCAAACACATTTGGACGTGTTCAGTGCTGATGTGAGCGGAGTAATTAACCTTCTTGTTCTGTCCATCACCACTCACTCGGGTCAGTTCTCCCCACGCCAACGCCATCAACCTCAAGGCGCCGCAAGCACGTCGTTGCACCCGGCCTCGGATCATCACACGTCACCCACACCTGCCTCCGCGGCTCAGCTGGATGGGCGCCATGTCCCCATCCAACCCCGTCTCCGGAATCTGGACGCCATCCCGTCCAGGTTCACTCCACCCCCCTCATCTTCCTTCTCCCGGTCCCCTCTTCGTTGCCCCCAGATCCCGCAAACCGCGACAAGAAACCGCCTATCAGCGGACGTTGCTCGTTCTCATCGCCCACCTCTGCTCCTCTCTCGTCTCTCCCCATTCGGACCTCAGCCACCATGGCTTCTTCAAAGAGGAGAGGCGGTGGTGGTGTTGCCGGCGGGGACAAGAAGGATCTATTCCATGTTGTCCACAAGGTGCCCGCCGGCGACAGCCCGTACGTCGTAGCCAAGCACCTCCAGGTTACAGTCCTTCCTTCCTGCACTTGCTGATTATCCCTGCTGCCTTTTCTTGACTACTCGAGAAGTCGAGATTGTAATAGCAATACTCCATCGCGGCATAGCAGCAACCCTGGCGCTATTGTTAGCTTATGTATATACTCATGAGTTAGTATGCCCTTTTTTTTTTGGCAAATCCTAGAAGTAATTTTCTTCATAATCACGATATTCCAACATCTTAGCGTCTTCGCTGTGTTCGTCAGTAGAAACTTGATATCGTGTATTTGCAACTTTACGACTAGATTGCCTTTTACTTTATATGGATATTGACTGTGATAGTTCTTTTTATTCGGTTCTATGCTTTTAGATACACTGTTTATTGACTGCCATATTGGGCGTCGAGTACATGGTTGTCTCAAACGGGGAGTGGTCCAACGGGTAGTATAAAGTTATTCACTGCTTCAGTAAATGATGTGATTCGTAACTGATTATTAGAATTAAGTACCTAAACACTTAATTGTGACAGCTTAATTTATGCTTAGGCCTTGTTCAGTTCACAAAATTTTTTGGATTTCGACACTATAGCACTTTCGTTTTTATTTGACAAACATTGTCCAATCATAGAGTAACTAGGCTTAAAAGATTCATCTCGCGATTTACATGTGCAATTAATTTTATGTGCCGCAATATTCGATGTGATGGGAAATCTTGAAAATTTTTAGGAACTAAACAAGGCCTTACTATACAGGATTTTCCTCAACTCCATCTAAAACAGCCCTGAGCACTAACTTGGATGTTATTTTTTTCATTGCATGAATCAGCTTGTGGAGAAGCAACCGGATATGGCAATTGTGTGGTTCTGGAAGGCAATCAACTCAGGGGACAGGGTCGACAGTGCCCTGAAGGACATGGCCGTGGTGATGAAGCAGCAGGATCGTTCTGAGGAGGCAATCGAGGCCATCAGATCCTTCAGGCACCTTTGCTCCAAGCAGGCTCAAGAATCCCTCGACAACCTCCTCATTGATCTCTACAAGGTACACCTTTTGCCGCTGCAAATCTTTGCACAAGTGCTCAAGAGTTCCTACATTCTAATGTGATGCGGTCACATCTTTCAGAAATGCGGGAAAGTTGAGGAACAGATTGAGCTTCTGAAACAGAAGCTGAAGATGATATACCTCGGTGAGGCCTTCAACGGGAAGGCGACAAAGAAAGCACGATCCCATGGCAAGAAGTTTCAGGTCTCAATCCAACAAGAGACGTCTCGCATTCTGGTACCATTTGTGCTCCCCTGGTTACTCATTCTGATAACTTTATTCGCCTGTCCACGAAGTTTTCAGTTGTGCACAGCTAGTCAGCTTGCTGAAAAAAAATGTCTGGTATATGTCACAGGGCAATCTTGGCTGGGCTTACATGCAGCAGAACAACTTTGAAGCCGCCGAATTGGTGTACCGTAAGGCTCAAACTATTGAACCTGATGCCAACAGGGCGTGCAACCTTGGGTTGTGCCTAATTAAGCAGGGTAGGCACGAGGAGGCACGACAAGCACTCGAGGATGTTCGACTACGTAGAATCTATGGATCAGAAGATGAAAAGGTGGTTGCCCGTGCTGAGCAGCTTCTCCGCGAACTAAACCCATTGAAGTGTGTTTCATCGCCGTTTGAAGTTGGCCTCAGTGTCCATGAAGAGATCATGGGTAAACTAGATCTTATGATGAATGAGTGGACGCCGTTCAGGTCAAGGAGGCTGCCTGTGTTTGAGGAGATAGCAACTTTCCGGGACCAAATGGCTTGTTGATGCATTATTCTGCATGGTTTTATCTTGTCAGTGTCACCCTTCTAGAAGTTTTTGTTCATATACTGGGTGCGCGGGGGTGAGGGCGACAGTGAGAAATAGAGATCAGTAGATATCATATAGCTGGGGTTATGCAAAGCGTTCCCTTTAGGATAGTGTTGTTTTGGTTCATGTTGTATCATTGTATGGTTCAGATTTTCTCAAACAGTGAACAAATGTTGGTGCATGTCCTGAACTTCTACAGGATTTACAGTTGGCTGTTGTGAACTGATCGCTTCTTGGCTTGTTCAAATGAAGATTGAAACGACTCGGCTTCAAGCATCTGTAAATTACGATTTCTGCCAAGGCAAAGCCAATCTGACAACAAAGGCAGATTAAAATCACTGCATCAGAAATAAAAAGTATAGCAACTCACAACAGATGGAATAACTAAAGAAATCTCCATGATCATTCCTGAACACAATTCAGCACACCTTCCTGACAACCTTTGTCCATCTGCTAGTCTGTTTCAAGCTAACTACAAGTTCAGTGTCCAGAACTAGAGGACGAAACCAAAATTGAGCTTCCTAAACCCCCGAGGTGATTGAAATTTCAGAGCATTAACAATAAATTTCAGTTTCCGTTATGCACTGCTCTAGACTTCTACAGTTTATACACTAGAACAAAAATGTTCAGTTCTTGCCGAACTGCCAAATTACTCCCCATCCTTGTCAAAGGTATCACCAGGTCATGTTCCTATGGCCACTGAAGATCATTTGCCGCTGCAGTTACAGTTGATGCACAATGTTAGCAATTGTTTCATAATGCCTAGAATATGTTCAGGAGAGCCATAAGCTCCAGTAGTAGTAGAGTAGCACCTCTAGATGGCACCAGGACCAGGACAAACTCCATCTCGTCGTTGCCGGGCGGCAGGTCCAGGACGACGGGGAACAGCCTAGGCACGGCGCCGCCGCTCCGGCGGCAGATGACGAAGTCCTTGTGCTTGGTCTCCTCTTGCAGCCTCCGGCTCAGTGCGGACAGGCTCTGCTCGTCGAACGTGAAGTACCTCCAAGTCCCCTCGTCGAAGTCGTCCACGGCGCCGTCCTCCCTGGCCGTGTTGTGGAAGATGGTGCGCCGCGCTGGCATGTGCAGAGGCTCCTCGATTGATGGCGGCTCCTCGACATTGGTTTTGGATTCCTGGAAAAAAAATCATAACGAATTTCTTCTTAGCATTGGATACGAATTGATCAAGACCATTAAGCTCATATAACATGATCAACAAATGAATCAATTCAGCAGAACGCTTTCGTTCAGAACAGAACGATCAAGAACAAGCTTCAATTACCCCAAAACCAATCAAGTTAGCGTTCTTTTTTACCCCAAGTTAACTAATTGCGCGAACAAGATGTCAATTTCGCTAGAATGAATCTTAGAGACTCAACAAGAGGCGTTCGTTCTCCAAGAAATCAACCGAGAAGAACACGCTTGGAAAAAAAAATGCAAGAACCGAAAGCATCAGATCAGGAAAGAACGAAGCAAACAAGCCAATCACAATCAGGGTCACGCTTCTGTTCGAGTACCTTGGCGGAGTAGAACCTGACGAAGGAGCTGGACGCGGTGTCCGACGTCGCCGCGGTCGCCTGCATCCGAGCTTCGCAGGACTGGGCGCGGCAGGGCGGCGGGCGCGCCGCCTGCTCCGCGGGGACGCCCTCGACCACCCACGCGCTCTCCTCCAGGCCGACATCGAAGTCGAGGGTGACGGCGTTGTCCCGCGGCGTCTCCCCGAAGCTGGCGCGGAGGAGGCGGCCGAGTGGCCCGGACAGGGTGAGGCACCCGGCGCCGCCGCGCTCCGCGCCCTCCCGCCGCGGCGTCCAGAGGAAGGCGCTGTCGTTGGGGGTGGACGGCACGCCCTGGACGACCCTGCAGCTGGGCGTGGCGGCGTCGAGTGCCGCAGCGGGGTCAGCGGCGCCGAGGTAGAGCCCGCGCTGGCCCTGCAGGCGGACGTACTCGTCGCCGGCGGGCTCCACGGCCCAGACGGTGCCGCGGGAGTTGCGGCGGTAGCCGTGGGAGACGACCTCGGCGTCGTCGGCGGCGCAGAGGTACGTGCCGAGGTGGCTCTTCAGCCGCACGGAACGCGCATTCTCAAAGAACTCCATTGCTGAGTCTGCGTCGGCGTGCGCGCGGTGGACTGATCAAGAATCCAAGAACGGGGTGGCGTTTCTTGATTTGGTGCGCGGACGGAAGGGGAGCGCGGAGGAAGTTCTTGTTTAGGCGGGAGGTAGCAACTAGCAAAGGCGGTTGAGGTTTTGGTCGAGAGGCCAACGGGCCGTTCGCCGTTGGATATATGGGCCTTTGTGATTTTTTTTATTTTGACACTGTAGTATTTTCGTTTGCATTTGATAGCTATCGTTCAACTATAGATTAACTAGGCTCAAAACATTCATTTCATAAATTATAGATAAATTGTACAATTAGTTTTTATTTTCGTCTATATTTAATGTTTCATGCATGTGCTACAAGATCTTAGGTGACGGAGAATTTTGAAAAGTTTTAAAATTTTTAGGTGAACTAAACAAGGCAATGGCAGGATTTCAACCCCCCAAAGGACATTCTGATCCTCCCCACCCTCATAATCGTGTTAAAAGGACATACGAGAATGTAGAAATTACAAGATTAATGAAATATATAAGATGTTTTGATGATCTAATCATTTAGATTTACTAGGAAAATATAAGATCAGTCACAAAAATAATAGATGTTATGATGACCTAGGTCTAGATTGAAAAAACAATTATGTGACATATAATCTACAATTAAATAATTTTGTTAATGCGTGTAGTGTTTTGATTTTAGGTTCTGTTTGGCACATCTTTATCAACAACTTCTGTTTTACACAATAAAGTAAACACGATATTCAATGTAACACAAAAGCGAGACACACAAAGAGAGAATACACAATTATGCATTTCCTCGGAATTCACATCCCCACTTGGATCCTACTTCTCTATTATGAGATCGAGAGTGGCCACTTCGAGGTGCACTCTACTCTCAACCACTTTCCACATTTCACTAGTTTATATTTTCTCTTCCTAGGGCAGGATCATAGCCTGCACAAGCTTCCTACAACACTCCACAAACTTAAGTACTCATTGACACTGTCGAATAGCCTAGGAGGTTTAACCTAAAACAACAAATACTCAACCAAAACCTTGGCTTGCTTAAGTGCTCAAGGCTTTGACATCTCATATAAGCTATCTAAGACTAGTAAGACTCAAACTTCCAAATCTCTCAGAACAAACTAAGGATTTTACTCTATAATCACTTATCGCCCACAAAAAGAGAGGTATGGAAGAAAAACATTGGTTCTTATGCATGCATGGAAGGTGGAAGGCACCAACAACCAGCTCAAGTAGAGTGGGAGAGGTATTCATAGGTTTCTCTTAAAAGCTACCTGCTACATTACCAAACCTAGCCAAGTCGATTGTCCAATCCGGTTAGATCTTTCTCTCTAGATTTCTCACAAAAGGTTTTCTTGAGCATTTTCATTTGTCAGAGTTCAGCGATGTATCCCTGTTAATAGTGAGACATACCTATACTCAATAAGGTACTAGCCTGCACATCCCTTAGTCGATCATGCATTGTTTGTTTGTAGTTACTAATTGGTGAACGCTTTATTGATCATTGCGAGATCTAAGGATTGTGTTGATCTTGGTAAGCCCATGCTTACTAAAATCCTGATATAACTTCCTACTACTCTTAATAAAACACATAGTTAGACACAATGGCGAAGGAAGAAACATATCTAGTTGGTATGTTTGCTAAAGCCATTGCAATTTCCACCGAAAATGGACACAACCATAGTTGAGTTTGAGTTCATGAAAATTGGACTCCATAAAAGATAAGATACTCCTTCAATTCAAAATTATAAGATGTTTTGGATTTTCTAAATATTTTTTTGCTATGTACTTATGTATACGATATGTCTAGATATATAGTAAAAGCAATATATCTAGGAAAAATAAAATATCTTATAATTTGTAATAGATAGAGTAGTAGGGGTGTGTTTGATATATACGGCTAGTTACTAACCCAAATTAGCCATGGTTGACTACCTAGTTGGCTAACACCTAGAGCTAATTTGAGCTAATTTTTAGATAGCTAGCAATTACTCTCTTATACTCCTTCCATCCAAATAAACACAATTATAGCAATAATGTCATGATTTAGTATATCTTATACTCCCTCCATCCCAAATTGTAAGTCATTCCAAAAATCTTGGAGAGTCCAACTTTTCTAAGTTTGACCAAATTTATATTATAAAATAATAATTATTATGGTACTAACTAAGTATCATTGGATTCTTTCTTAATTATATTTTCATAGTATATTCACTTTACGTTACAAATCTTAGTATTTTTCTCTATAATTTTGGTCAAATGTAAAAATACTTTGACTCTCCAAGATTCTTAGAATGACTTACAATTTGGGATGGAGGGAGTAATTTCGATCAATTATAGTAAAGATAATACTCCCTCTCGTTTTCTAAAGAATGTCATTTTGAGGTTGTCTTAAGTTTAATATTTAAACTTTGACTATGAAATAATTTTTTAGATTAAATTTCAAAATATAAAAGTGATGTAAGTAGATTTATCTTGAAATGTGGTTTCATACAAGTATATAGACTATATTTTATAATAAAAAGTAATTGTTAAATTTATTTTATGGAGATCGTGACGTTCCTTAGAAAACTGGAGGGAGTATTGATATTTTTATATTAATAAATGCCATTATATTAATTACAAAATTTATTTTCATATTTCATAATAAATTATTTTGAAGACATAAATGTGAATCTCATTCACTACAAGTATATGAAACTTGATATGGAGCCATAAATGTGAGAATCATTCACTACAAGCTTATATAAAACTTGATTTGGAGCCATAAATGTAATCTTATTCAATACAAGCTTACCAAACGTCAATAGCTGATGCGTAACCCATAGCTACGTTTTTTTTTATTTTGGTCTTGTTTAGTTGCCAAATTTTGTTAAAAATTTCTCATCATATAAAAATAACGAATTGTACAGTTTATCTATATTTATGAGATAAATCTTTTAAGACTAATTAGATTATAATTAAATAATAATTTTTAAATACAAATAAAAATGCTATGGTAACCAAACCTAAATTTTTTCGTGAGCTAAACAGAGCCTTATACAGAGGGAGCATCATGCCGTAAAATATTTTTTCCAAGTGTCAACACACTGTGATTCTAGCCCATTCTCTTCAGATTCCAGCTGTTCCGGCCCAACCCACTTGCACCCGAACCCACTCGCACCTTTCGAAATCGAACCCTTACAAAGACGAAATTTCTCAGTTCCGCCCCCCGAAACCATGCGGCGGCCGGCGCTCGGCGGGCTATCGGGCCATGCCAGATGCCACTCCTGGAAATTCCGTACTACCTCAAGGGGGCATCTGCAAACGCCCCTCTGCGTCCTCGGAAGGTGGCCCTTCTCGGCCGGGAGTGGTTAAAGGCCGGACCTCCACCTCGGGCGAGTCGCGTCGTATTCCATTCCCCACTCCATCCCACTCCGCCACTCGCTGCTCCCTTCGCCATGGCGGTGAAGGGGAAGGGCAAGCAGGTGGCCGCCGAATCCCCTGGCCCAGGCGCCGGCGGGGCCTCCGGGTCCGGCGGGAAGCGGCGGAAGGCCTCCGGCGACGCGGGGGCGGGGCCCTCGTCGTCCTCCGCCGCGAAGCGCCGCCGTCGCGCCGGGGTCCTCCAGTTCGTCGACGACGTAGCCGGCGTTGACGACGACTACGAGGAGGAGGAGGAGGACGAGCTTGAGCTCGAGTCCGAGGATGACCCCGATGACGGTGAGTACGGATTCGGTTCGGTTGCCGAGGCGCGCGTGAGACGTGGATAGGTCGAGTGGATCCATCTGGGGTTTGTGTTTCCCGCAATGCGGATTATCTGGTCGTATGATTTTCGTATACATTTTTTTTACCTTGTATCTGTTACCTAGGTTTTGATCTGTGTTGATTGATAAGAGGTTCTGTGTTGATTGATAAGAGGTTTTGGGGTGGGTTTTTTCCCTTCTTAACGACAGGAACCCTTATACAGCACTGTAGAAATTTCACCTCTTCACTAAAAGTTGTAGAATCTGATATTCGAGTAGCGTGCTAGTTGCACGAGGACGAAATCATCCCTATGTTCTAATAGATAGAAACTCGATTTTGTTGGTTTTGGTTTTGGTGTGAGTCCTTGGGCAAAATGTGATGATTGACCTTTGTTATCCAAGATCGTGCTTTTATGTGGTTATTATATTATTGTTATTATTACAATACATCTTTACAATGTGGTGCATTTAGTGTGATGCACTAGCAAAGTACATAACCTTCAGAACTGTTTTTTTTTCCAGAACACGTTTTGCACAAAATGAATTAGTCCTGTATGTTAATATCCTCTTCTACATCAATGGCAAATTCTTTTATTGTTGCCTCTATTTTTGGGAAATCAGAATTCATGAATCTACAAATATGTACCATCCAAAATCAGCTTTGCCTTGTGCTCTTTTGTCTCATTTATTGTGCAATTCGGATATAAGCAGTGTTACCTGGACACATGTGTCCTATTTTTTGTTTCTGAATCCGATAACCCCGCACCCGCATCAGATTCCTACACCTCTCTTGGATTCCAAGGGCTATTTGGTGTGTCTCCTAAACAAACATCCGTGTCCATGCAATGCTGGATGTAAGCTGTTAGTTCTTCTTGCCTGTTCCATCATGTGCTGTTCTACTTCTCCATGAGCAATCTCCACTTTTTTTCTTCCCTTTTTTTTTGACCTTTGTCAGTGTCATCAACCAGTTACGCCTTACAGCAAACTGCCATTGTGATTTGACTTTATGTTGTCATCAATTATCTGGATGCCTAGGGTCTATGTTCTATACTCATCATTGCACTAATGTCATTTCATCCCATACTCTTTGACCATAAATGTATATGAAGGTTTTATTGCCTAGTGATTCTCACAATCTTCTGCTCATGTGATCTTGTTTATGTCCATACCAGGTTTCTTTACTGGTGGGGAACATGTACAAAATCCGAGTCACAAAAGAACCGAAAGGTCACACCCTCTTCCATTTCTTGTAAAGGAAGAGGAGCTTAGCGGCGATGAACTTGAGGAATTCATCAAGACCCGATACAGTAATAGTGTGAAATACGCTGCTGATCGGAGCTATTCTAGAGAAGATGATGACATTTTCCCCAATGATTGTGCACTCAAAGAGCCTACTATTTGGAGAGTTAAATGCATGGTTTGTGATTATGAACCCTTGACCTGACATTGATCGACTAACATTTGTTGTGGATGTGCTGATTTGTTTAATTGCTTTCCAGGTTGGGCGTGAGCGCCAAATGGCCTTCTGTTTCATGCAAAAATTTGTTGACCTGCGAAAAATTGGTACCAAAGTGCCAATTATCACAGCATTTGCTCTTGATCACATAAGAGGGTTTGTTTTTGTTGAAGCGGAGAAGGCGTGTGATGTTACAGAGGTACACAATCTGTTCCTTTTACAGCAGGAGAAAAAAAATTTCATGCATACTAGAAAGAGCATGCTTGTTGACATGTAGCGCAGTACTTATTATGCTATAGCTGTTTTGTGTAATATATTGTCACCATTCCAAATTATAAGGTGTTTTATCTTTTCTAGATACATTCCTTTTACTATGTATCAAGACAGTGTATATCTAAGTGCACAGCAAAAACTACATATATCTAGAAAAACCAAAACATCTTATAATTTTGAATGGAGGGAGTATAATGTAATATTTAAGATTAAAAACCCTGATATTTTTTATGCGGCATAATTTAGCTTTGTTTTACTCATTTTGTACGCACTCCAAGATTTACTACTTAATAAGAAAGAGAGGAACCTTTTAATGAAATTGTAAAAACTATTTTTAGTAAACAGAATGTTTTCTTTTCTATTAATATCTCTATGTATATGCTTTGTATTTTGGCTGTAAAATGGCTCACTGACCATAGACATCCCATGTTACAGGCATGCAAAGGGTTTTGTAGTGTCTACGTAAGCAGAATTACTTCTGTTCCTGCAGCTGAAGTTCCTAGCTTGTTATCTAGCCGTACGAAACCATTTGTACTCTCTCGTGGTACATGGGTCCGCATGAAGAATGGAAACTATAAAGGTGATCTGGCACAGGTATGGTATAATGTGTTTGTGCCTTTTTTCTTTTCTGGGGGCACCATCCCTCTTCATATATTTTCATTTTGTATGTTCTTACATCACTTTTTTCCTGTGACTTTTTAGGTTGTTATTGTGGATGATGGACGCAAAAAAGTGATGATAAAAATTATACCCAGAGTTGACCTTCATGCTATTTCAAAAAAATTTGTAATGCCCCTTCTCTATTTATCCAAGCTACTCGAATTTATTTTGTTCCTGGCCATGGTTAAGTAGGATATAGATATCTAGTATCTGTGGGGGGACTTAAGCTTCAATCTGTGAGAAATCTCTGGAATCTAGATCCACCAATAGTATTGTGTTCTACAGTAGATGTAACCAGAAGCAAACCCTACGCGTTGCTGCAGGAATATGAAACATATAATTACTTATATGAAACGATAAACTAATATAAATAATGTTAATGGATGGCATGACACATTGATGTGGGCAACCAAAAGCATGTTAGTGGATGATGTGTCTCGCTGATGTGGATATCATAATTGCATGTGCTAATGAGTTGTAATTGCATGTGATAGTGGACTGCTGAGGTGGACAGCTTGCATGTCAGGATAGAATGCTAGTGGGGTTCTATTTACTGAATGTATATTCCCTTGACTGATCAACTGATTATATAACTTATTGTTTGTCACCCCACAATATTGTTTGGCTCGCATGTGCTTGCGAACAACCATTTGTTTTCACCTTTCTCCTTTCACAGTTCTTGTTTTGGCAGCAGCCTGATTGCTAACTACTTAACTTATCTCACACTTTGGTCTTTGCAGGGTGGTGCAGTTTCACTAAAAGAAGCTGCAGTTCCTGCTCCACGGTTGATCAGCTCCCAAGAACTAGAGTAATTTTTCCTTACTTCTGAAGCTTCCTTGTCCTACATCTATTAAACTTTTATTTTATTTTAACCAGTCTTGACAGTTGACACAGCTTTGAAAATGTCATTTGCCATGCAGGTTCTTCAGGCCTCATATTGAAATTAAACGCGATCGTCAGACTGGTGAAGTTTTTGAAGTACTTGATGGTCTGATGTTCAAAGATGGATTTCTGTATAAAAAGGTTGCACTTAGTTCTTTGATTTATTGGGGGATACAACCGACAGAAACAGAGCTTTTGAAGTTCTCTTCTAGTCCAACCAATAGAGCTTCTGCTGATGACTTGGATTGGCTCTCTGGCATGTATGGCTCTAAGAAAAGGAACCTTCCAGCAGAACGGGATATGAAGCCATCATCTTCTAAATTAAAATCCTCCAAAACATCGGACCTTAAAGCGTCAACTTCTACTGAAAATTATGATGATAATGATGTATTCAACCTTCATGATCTTGTACTCTATGGGTGAGCGTGTGATATATGGTTTATAATCGCTGTCCACTAACTACGGATTTTATCCTTATATTTTATTTTCTAATGAGCAGGCGAAAAGATTTTGGTGTGATCATTGCTGTTGAGAAAGATGGATTTAGGGTAATAATCTTATAATGCACACTTCAGTTTTGTATCCTTAATTTTGTCTAAGAAGAATGGGTTCCGTGTAGATACTAAAGGGTGGTCCTGAAGGATCTGCAGTGACAGTGAGAAAGCAGGATATTAAGAAAGTCTGTGTAGATAAAATGTTTACAGCTGTCGATCATCAAAAGAAGACAATATCCATTAACGACACTGTTAATGTTGTGGACGGGCCATTTCAGGTGAAAATTGAAGTATTAATCTGTCAGGAATCTGTTGTAGGCAGTATGGGAATTTCTGTGTTTTGTTTTTTTTCTTTTATTTCAAGGAAACATTCATTTTAGATATTTTAAAAGACATGGTGTGGATTCTTTCACTGAGTATTGGCAATGATAGTTTTAACATTGTGCATGTACTAGTACTGCTACTGTGCTACATTGTTCTTATCTAAGATACATTGCACTGTTATTGCAGTAACATGTATCATGCTTTTAAATTCCAGCATATGTTTTTTTTTGTCTTTTTAGAGTATTCAAGAATACCGGTTTGATTAAATATATTTGCAGGGTAATCAAGGGGTTGTTAAACACTTGTACTTGGGAATACTGTTCATTTATAATGAGAGTGAAAGTGAGAACTGTGGGTTTTTCTGTGCTCAAAGTGGGTCATGCGAAAAGATACGGAAGGGTCTGGGAAGCTCTACTACTGAAAGTTCGGTACGTAGATATGGGTATCTACTTGTCAATGTATTGAGAATATTCTTTGTGTCATTTGCTTTCTATGTACCAGGACTTTCCAACTCCCATGTTTTCTGAACCTACTTATGAGCAAAATGAGCATCGGGACAGTAAGTGTTTCTTGGTTTCTTCTGTAATATTTCCTGCATGTAAGTATATCATTCTGATTTCCTTCATAATACAGCTGAAAGGCCTTATAGGAGCACCAGAGAACAACTTTTCTCTGTTGGGCAGATGCTGCGTATTAGAAAGGGTCCTTTGAAGGGCTACCTCTGTCGAGTAGTTCGGATATTTCGGAACGATGTGACTGTTAAGCTAGATTCTCTACTGAAAACTGTTACAGGTTGGTTAGCTTACATATTGTTGGAGTTGTTTGAACAATGACTGACTTCTTCATGTGTGCAGTACAAGCTGATCTTCTCTCAGTCCCAGCTAATAGGGGGTAAGCTACTGAAGCATGTTTTAGTTTTCTTTTCTTTGCTGCTTATGCTGTAAATCCTGTAATGCAATTGCACCATCATTATGCCAAAGCATGGTATCACTTCCATATTAGCTTCTCATTATGTTACATGCCCTACCAGGGATAACTTGTCTGGTGCTCCAGCTAGTAAATTTGGAAGTCAAGATACATCCTTCTTTGGTAAGTGTGAGATTAATAATTTATGTAGAGTTTTGGGTTTTTCTTTCTTGGATCAGTCTCTACAGTGTAAATGGGAAAGTCTCCAAATATTATACCATTGAGGGATGAGTTACTTTTAATGGAAAAGATGAATTTAGGAAGTTCATACGTTGCAAGATTTGAGTTCTTTGTTCTCTTATACTACTGGATTGATGTTTAAAATTATCGGATTTGTTACTTTCATTGATTATTAGGTTCAGAAGCTGGCAAAACTTCATGGGACAATGGGTTGCCATCGTTTGGCAGGTTTGTTTTATATACTTCACTTTTTTTCTGTTTACTCGTACATCTAGAATCCTTGTTTTTCGCTTTTGGGTGTCCAATCCCTCCCACCCATCGAACCACTGGAGCGGATTTGCTACCGCACAGGTACAACAACAACAAAGCCTTTTAGCCCTAATCAAGTTTGGGTAATCTACTGCATAGATATATCAACAATGCAAAACCAAAGCAGCCAAATTCAATCTACCATTGCAATGCTGCTGTGCTAGAAAGATTTCTGTTGATACTTTATTTCTTTCGCTAGAAGTGGTCACCAATCATCAAGTTGATTCATTGGAAAATGCTGTTGGGGTATTTTTGTTTAACTCTTTATTAGCAATCTATATATTTAGCAGGGCAAGCAATAAACTTGATCAGAGAGTGTCCTGCAGCATTTCTTCTGTTGGAATATTTTTTTGGTAGATAAATCACGAGCTCTGCCTATTTTTCTTTATATTGGCATGCTTTGTCATTTGTAGCATTTTGTTCATCAGTCATCACTATTCACTAGTGCATAAATTAACAATTCTTGATCTTTTTGAATTGTCGTTGCAAATCTTGGTTCACATTTGAATAAATTCCATTACCAGGGCACCAGGCAATGAGAGCCAACATGCTTTTTTTTAGGATCAGAGATACATGGGGAGATGAATAGACATAGGCAGATAGGCTGGGTCTCTGGGATGAAACAACTAGCGATGTTGATTGATAGCAAATAGCCAAATACGGGCTATAGATTAGGACTTCTTTTTATAAAACAGCCAGGCTTTGGAATTGCTTTTAATCTACACTTGCATACTCTATACTTCACTAGCCCATCTGGACCCGGATCCGATATCTGATATTTTGATACTCTTATATTGTTTATATTACCACAGCATTATTTTTTTTCAGATTATGTATCACTGTACCTCATAGCTGGTCTTGGACCATTTGCCAAACCAAAATCCCATATTGGTGATACATAGATCCCATCTTATCTCTTCATCCCTCCTAATCTGGTAGCCGACTACACTATACCTCATAGTTGTCTTGGACCATTTGCACATTATCTTTCTTTCTGTACTGCTTGGTTTCCTAATTCTGCCTGAACTTTATCAAACAATTGGCCATGCCTTTTCCTAGCTGAGCTACTCTTCCTTGCTCCCTAATGTATGTCCTGTTGTCCACAACAGCCAACAATGGACTTCCTTATTCATTTGTGCTGTTGCTGCACATGCTGTTAGGGTCCTAATTCACGAAAGATACACATAAAAAGAAGACAAGATGTACAGGAACCTTTCATTTGGGATTAGGAATAAATTTAGTCCAGGTGTTCATAAAAATAAGACAAGATGTACAGGAGCCCTTCATTTGAGATTAGGAATAAAGTAGTCAGAATCCTCTTTTTTGTAGTCACATGGAGTTCTAAATTACCTGAAAAGTGAGGAACCAAATTTCTTTATTTTGTACTTATTTAAGCCTGCCTTGTTTCCTAGTTAAGAAAAGATTGTCTTTGCATTACAATTAGTATGGATTATTTAAGATATATTTCCTTGTGGCTTTGTGATGTTTGTTTTTCACTTCCCCTTGTCTGCTAGGTCCAGAATTGGTATATTTACTTGCTACTTGCCGATATGTACATAAGTGAGTTTAAAGGGTAAATGCCTGATCGTGGCTATTGAATTGTCGAGGTTGTGTTAGTGAGCTGCTCGTTGAGTCTACCTTTTGCCCAAGGATGTAGTTGTTGGAGTTTTAACTCCTTGCTTGTATCTGGTCCAATTTCTGAACAGAACAAAGATGCTAAATTCTTTCTTATTTGTCTCATTCCTCTTACTTGGAGGAATAGATGTTCTCAAGTCTGAACTACTCTTTATTGTTATTAACTTATTATATATCTTGTTATTCACCAAGTTGTTTGATGGGCTGCAGTGACTCTTGGCAACCCTTTTCCAGTTCCACGGCACCAGTCCAGAATGCAGGTAATAATTAGTTATTTATTTGTGTCACCATTTTTTTTTGCGCCTTTAGCACAATGGTATTTTTTGTTTCATCATTTTTTAGGGAAAGACATTGCATTACTATCTGTTCAGATGCTTGCTATGTGAAATCTGCCAAAAAAAACCTGCTTTACTGGATCATGCCACTAGGAAAGAAACGATGGAACGAATCTATTTATTGGTGAGAATTGAAGTAATGTGGGATTAAAAGAGGCGTGGTCTATTAATCAAGATTTCTTACAAGCTTTTTGAATTTCTTTTATAAAGAGTGTATACAAATGATACACTTTTAATGTGGTTCAGACTTTTCTTGTGGGCTTGGTTTAGACATTTGCTGCACATATAGCTTGCAACTTGTTGAAATAGGTGACTTTTGCATCTTTTCATTTCTGGATTCAGTAAAGGTTTCTTGTAAAAACATCAATGAATCCTTACCCAAACAAACTGGGATAGGTTAGAGATGAGACCCAACAAGTGCCCACATTGACCAAAAAGTATCTCAAAATTATAAGTTAGTGATTTAATTCTACTGATATCAATGTTATGTTCAGTTGTCCATGCCCTCCATTGCGAGCAGACCAAGGAAACCGAGCACTGATGCAAAAGAAACAATAAGTCAATCCACAACTCCAAATGTAAATTAAATGTCCTACTTAGATTAGTTATACCTTCCAGAACTCGCACCATGAAAGCAGTCATCATACATGGACCTAATTTGCGAAATGGATGCTCCCCAGGCCCTGGACTTACATCACGAAACAGAGGTAGTAAAAGAAATTTAGGTTGATGGTTCTTGCACTATTGCAGATATTGCATTTATGCTTATTAAATAGGCTAAGCGCATTTGCCAGTTTGCCAGTATTTGAGGTTTTCACAGTTATGCTGGGTGTGAAACTTTTTACATTTTCAGGTGGAGAATCAGAAGCTGACCCGTGGTGTAAGAAAACTTCTGCTGAAGATGATTCTGGTCCATGGGGTAAGAAAACGAATGGCGATTCTGATGCGTGGGGTAAGGAAGCGGTATCTTCTGTTGATGGCGATTCCACTCCATGGGGTAAGGAAACAGTACCTTCTGCTGCTGGTGATTCTGATCCATGGGGTAAGAAAGTGGTGTCTTCTGCTGATGGTGATTCTGATCCGTGGGGTAAGAAAGCAGCATCATCAGCTGTTGAAGTTTGGAACACTAGTGCCATTCAAAAGGAAGGCTCTAGTAGCAATGCATGGGACAAACAAGCTGGAGTTGGTGGATCTGATGCTGCTGGCAGCTCCTGGGACAGAGCGGTTGTCAATAAGGAGAGTGCAAAGAGTGACAACTGGGGAGAGGCTTGCAGGGTTATGGACATGGGAACCGGAGCTGACACAGACCCTTGGGGAAGCAAGGTCAAAGCAGTAGATGTGGAAGGACCAAATAGCTGGGAAAAGGCTACAGTGCCTCCAGACAGCAAGCTGGAGGATGCCAGTCAAGGATGGGGCCAACCTAAGGGCAACTCAACTGAAGACCAAACAAAAGACAATGTTTCTAAAGATGTGGACAACAATAGGGCTTGGGGCAGTTCTTTGCCTGTCACCGAAGATGGTACCTGGGGCAAGTCAAAAGACAATACTTGTGATGGAGCAGGTGGTGCAGGAGGTTGGGATGCTTCTGCTGCCAACTGGACTAAATCATCTGTTGCGGGTGATGCACAGAATGAAGGTTGGGGCAAAGGAAACTGGTCATCTGCTAAGTCTGAAGAAACAAACAATGATATTGGAAATTGGAACAAAGCTGGAGCTTCGGACCAAGCTGGTGACAGTAATTGGGATAAACCGAAATCTTTTGGTGGTGATGGTTGGAACAAGGGTGATGATCAGAATAGCAGTTGGAACAGGCCCGGAAATTTTGGAGGACGTGGCTTTGGGCGAGGACGAGGGAGAGATAGGGGCCAGGAATCTGGAGATTTCAATGTCAGGAATGATCAAAGAAGTTGGAAGAATTCATGGGGTGGTGACAATGCTGAAAGACCCTCTTGGAGGTCTGATAATCAGGTAGACAATGAAGGAGGTTCTGGTGGATATAGGGGAAGGGGAAGAGGAGGAAGGGGGCAATATGGAGGACGAGGGAGAGACAATGGTTGGAGAAATGGTGACAGAAGCGATTCTGTGTTTGGAAGGGAAAGTAACAGTGGTGATGGTGCAAAATGGGGTGGTGGAGGTAATTGGAACGCTACAAATCCACCAAGTAACCAGCCTTGGAGTAGTAGTGGAGGCACCAAGTCATATGGTCAAAATCAGCCTTCCACTCTGAATAATTCAGAGGATAACAAACAATCTGTAGGTCAGTATCCTGTTTAATTTCTACCTCTAGTTTCCCTGTTAAAGTATCAAGCGACTATGAAAATGGCAACTCAAACATTCTTCTCAAATTTCTTGATTTGCCTAAGGCTCCAGCTGCTTTTATTACATTTTAAATTTGTGCAAAGCACAAACTGGTCCTCAAGCTGAGAGCTAACAATATTATAATCAAATAATTGACATTCTTGCTGTCCGTTTTATGCTACAGAGCATTTATTTGTATTACTCTTGTGTAGGTGAACAAGGTGATCCTTGGGCAAGCAGGGTGTCTGCTACTGAAGGTGATTGAGAAGCAATCAGAGAAATTGTTTTCCCTCTGTTTAGTGTTTCTATCTGTAGTTTTCCTCTGAGCTTCCTAATTCATTTGCTGTCTTGGGGGCTCTTTACAGGTAAAGAACAACAGAATGATCCTTGGTCAAGTAAGATGACTTCTGGTGGTGCTGAGGATACAAGTGGTGGCTGGGACACCAAGGCGAAAGACTCTTCCTTCAATGATGGGGGTAAGTGGGATAATGCTGGTAGCGTTGTGTCAAGGAAATTTCTTATTCTACGTACTTGTTGATGTAGTTATTACTTAGGTCTTATTCACACTGCCATGTGTAGGTGAAGGACTACAGAACGATCCATGGGCAAACAAGATTGGTTCTAATGAAGGTACTCAAGAAATTATCTGAACGTTTGGCATAACTGGACCATTTTAAGCTGAACAGCAGTGTTATCTGTTCTGGGTCTCTTGAGTTTTTATTTTACTTTTGTAGGTAAAGAACAAGAAAATGATCCTTGGGCCAGCAAGATGTCTTCTACTGTGGGTGCTGATGACAGGAATGGTAGCTGGAACACAACAGCAAAGAGCACTCCATCTAAGGAAGAGGCTGATGATCGCTGGAATAGGAAGGGGGGTAATGATGACAGCAAGAAAACTGACACCTGGGGTGCTGGCTCGTCAGGTGGGAATCAGGAATCTTCTTGGAGCAAACCGAATTTCTCTTTGGGGGATCAGGAACCTACTTGGAACAACTCAAGGTTTGGTGATGATGACAATGGAAATAATAGAGGCGGATTTGGACGTGGAAATCGTGGCAGAGGGAGAGGAAGGAACTTTGGGGATGGTGGTGGATCATCATGGAATGGAGGCAATAGAAACGATGAATCAGGTGGCGGTAGGTCTGGAGAGCCATGGAACAGGAGGGATTTTGATGGTGGCAGAGGAAGAGGGAGAGGTCGCTTTGGGCGTGGTGACCGTAATCAAGGCAACAACTTTGGGTCAGGAGATGGTGGCAGCTGGGGCTCTGGCAGGGGAGATGGTGGCAGCTGGGGCTCTGGCGCGGGAGATGGTGGCAGCTGGGGCTCTGGCAGGGGAAACGGTGGCCGGAGTGGTTACAGGAACTGGAACACCTCTGGTGGAGATGATCAGGCAGGAAAGAGTAATGCCAACAACTCCTGGAGCCAGAACAGATCATCTCCATCTATCCTGGGTCAGCCAAGCGGTGATGCTAACAAGTCTAGCACTTGGGGTGCTCCCAGTGGAGCAGCTGGTGGCGGAGGTTCTTGGGGAAAGAGCAACGAGGATAACTGGAACCCATCTGGAGGATCTGCCAAAGAGAAGCCTTCATGGGGCGGTGGGTCAGGAGCTCCTCCCAAGAAAGAGGACGGTGGTGCCGAGGGGAGCGGGAGCCAAGGAGGTGGCACTGGCAGTACCTGGGATAAAGCGGCAGATGGTGGCACTGGCAGTACCTGGGATAAAGCGGCAGATGGTGCATGGAACGGCAACAAGGGTACTGATACTGGCAGTGGTGGATGGTAAAGCTTTCGCGAAAATCAACTTGCGCCTTATTGGCGCTGACATGTAAATAATGTGCCCGTGCTGTGTGAACTGTGTTGGTGCGTGTCTAGTTCGAATCAGTTATTTTGGCCGTGCGAACTCAAGAGCATGGCTTGTGACCAGTTAAATGTTACCAAGTGCTTGCTGTAATTTGGTGCCTTTGCTCCGTCCTGTTTGAGGCTACGTGCTGGTTACCTCAGTTGACCAGAACGTCCCCGTGCATTTCTGATTTCTCAACCTATGCCGGGCGCCACATGCAACCACAGTAGTAGTTAGCTGCAGCAGGCCAGCAGCCATGGCGCTTACACCTGTGTTCTTCCTCGTGGCCTGCTGTCTCTCGAGCGTGGTGAGCAGCTCATCTGCAGGCTGCTCGCAATCGCGCCGCAGCTTCACCTCCATATTCACCCTTGGGGACTCGTACATCGACACCGGCAACTTCGTGATCATGGCGGCGCCGGTGATCCCGGTGTTGATCGACAAGCCCCCCTACGGCATCACCTTCAATTCGGCCGCCCTACAGGGCGCACCAGCGACGGAAGGGCCATCACAGATTTCATGGGTAAATAGCTAGCCGTTGATAGTTATATCTGGGTTAAAATTTGTACCCTGACGGCGGTTTCTTTGGTGCGAACGTACGGGTTTCAGGCAGCTGAGGCGTTTGGCATCCCGTTTCTCCCGGCTTCGGACGTCTCGCGGGGCGTCAACTTCGCCGTCGGCGGGGCGACGGCGATCGACGTGGGCCTTCTTCGAGAGGAACAAACTCCATAGTTGCATGCGATGCTTATTTTGTGTACTACGTACTACCGACGATTTATTTGCTGCGGGGTCTTCTTGTGGGGAATGTTTCAGCAAATCACTTTTCTTGGTCGGGGAGTTTGGCGTCAACGACTACACCTTCATCTGGATGGCGAACACGACTGAATCCCTAGTGATGGCGTACGTGCCAAAAGTTGTGAGAACCATCGCATCGGCCGTCGAGGTAGGTGTCACACACACATGCAGTCGCTAGCCGCAGTACGTGTGATGCATGATGATCGAGTGATATAATGGAGAGCTTTGCATGACATGACCGTGACACCGTGTGACAGAGGCTCATCGTCCGGGACGGCGCGGCGCACGTCGTCGTGCCGGGGAACCCGCCGATCGGGTGCTCGCCCGCGCTCTCCTCACCGCATCGGCTGCCTGCGCAGCGTCAACGAAGTGGCCAGGCACCACAAGTCCTTTCCCCACAAAATCCCAACACTATCCCACATAGGACGTCGTGGCCACAGCCCGTCCCTCCACCGAGCGCTCCTTTCCCCTGGCCTAGATGATCGCATCAAAAGAAAATATTGAAAACTGAAACGGCCACTCTGATAATTGAGTGACAAAATTGAGTTTCAGCGTTTCAGACTCAGGAGAGAACATGGCCAATTAGAACAGAAGCTTCTGAAGCTAGGCCTTGTTTAGTTCCGAAAAGTGAAAAGTTTTCGGTACCGTAGCACTTTCGTTTGTTTGTGACAAATATTATCCAATCATAGACTAACTAGGATCAAAAGATTCGTCTCGTGATTTACAGCTAAACTGTGTAATTAGTTTTTATTTTTGTCTATATTTAATGTTTCATGCATGTGCCACAAGATTTGATGTGACGGGGAATCTTGAAAACTTTTTGGTTTTCAGGTTGAACTAAACAAGGCCCTACTATGGTTTTACCCATTCTTGCATTTTCGTTTTGGGCACTCTCACATCGCCCAACCATATATAAGCTCTAAAGCCTTATTATTCTCTGCCAGTGATGTGATTTGCTCCAAGACTGGGTCACGTACCCAGAGTCCCAGAAGCAAGAGCAAGACGGTAGACACAAGTAGAGGAGATGACAGGTGATCTTGGCACAGCACAGAAAGCACAGAACGGCAGATTGCAAGGCAATATGACTCAATAGCAACTGTGAATTTGTTAACAGCTTGAACCACATTGACAGAATCATAGAAATGCCATCCAATTCGTGAGGGCAAAGCACATCCATCATGGACCAGTGACATCAGGACTAGCAAGTGTACTGTAGGATAACATTCTCAAAATTTCCATGCTTATGTCTTAACATGAATTGGTACACAAAAACTGTTGTGTAAGTCGTACAAATAGCCTAAGAAGATGGCACTAAACTATTTACCACATAATCTGACAGCAAGCGGCTTCCACTTGGATAACGCAGCAGTTGGGAACAGTTACAACCAGGGTTTCTTAATCTGGTTTGTATCCAAGACAAAGGTAAACTTCAGCGATCTTTACTCAGGGTTGACCTTTTGCTTCTTCGAGTCCTCGTTGTTTTTCTTGGCTTCGCGGCGCTCCCTCTTTAGACCCTTTACGTCGTTTGATAAGGTCAACTTTCCAACCTGAATTCAGTCAAAACCGTGAATCAGGTTATCATGTCAAAGGCAATCCTGCTACAAGTTTTCGGAAAGCAAAACTCAGTACGAACCTGCTGGTCTGGCATGTAGACCTTGCCCAGCTTGCCCTTCACTGGATCCTTAGTGACATTTTTCATCTGCAAGAAGGTTGAGGATAGTTGTGAATATCAGTGACTCAAGAGGAAGATTTCAGTGAGAACACAGAAAAAGGCAGATGTTAGTTCTATCGGGTTTACCTTCTTAGCATGTTCAGCAGTCTTCATAGCTTCTTTCTTTAAGCTTTCAACTGGAAGTCTGTGCCTCCTTACAACCAGATCCATTGAAGGTCCAACTTCGACCAGCTCCATCCTAGGAATAGATGTACCTGACCTTTTTAGGCGGAGAGCACAGTGCATTATGTAGACAGTAGTAGGAGATATTGCAGTGCACACATAGATCCGATCCACACCAGCAAGGTTTAGATTCTCTACAACCTGCATTCAACAACAGTTTATTATGAAGCTCAAGAGATTATCCATGCATAACTACCCCATAGTTACAAAATGGCATACCTCTCCTTTGAATAGATCAAGCAGCACTTCTTTCAAATGTTTCAGCTCTTCAGCACTCTCAAAGTGTTCCCCTATGAAAGCAAAGAAAGGCTTCGATCCAAGTTTCGGTGCTAGCTTCTTATCATAAACATAAGATTCCATCGACTTGTAGTTCTCAACTCCTACTTCAACAAGGTCATATATGTGGTGGTCATACGTTCTTCCCAAAATCAGATTGTTGGGCCTCTTCTTTGAATGAGAACCATACTGCATCATGAGTTCAACAAACAGTTGAAAACAATGGAGTGAGATAATCTCTTTAAGACAAGGATACAAATCATCACGTTTAAGATACACACAAGCGTAAGGCACTGAACAAGGATACAAATCATCACGTTTAAGATACACACAAGCGTAAGGCACTGAAACAGAAATAGAAAATATTATACTCATTTACAGATAAGATTTAGCAGGCATGGTTGACAGCAATTAATTGTGTAGCCACTAGATTATTCTACTTCTACTCCACACTGTGAATTGTTACAACATCAGCATATACAGGATCACATAAACAAATTTTCAGTGGTGTCAAGTACTTCAAGCGTTCATCCAAATGGCAAACTATGAACTAGTCAAAATGATGTCACTCACCACTATAAGGCTACAGTCTGTCTTGAGGGAGAAAAATTCCAGAGAAGATTCTCCACCACTTTCAAAAGGCCTAATGTTATCATTCTTCTTGGTATATTTCACAGCATTATCACGCTTTAGGTGGTAAATATCTGACAGCACAGAGTTCAACACAGCACTAGTCTTGGTACCATGGAGGATCAGTGTCTTCTTGCTGGTCTCAACCTGGCAAAATTATCAGAGCAGAAGGCAGATGTGAGATTGAAACACAAAGCACCAAAGATGTTATTTCTATTACCACTTCAAATTACACAGAACCTCCTTACGCGGATACTAGATAGCTAAGACCAAGAATACCACATGATTTTCAGCATAAAGCATAGTGCATTGCACAATGTGCCAAAAGGTCACGTCTTTAACCAGCTAGCCAACCCACTGCTAGATTTGATGAAGATTATATAGAGCTAAGAGCTTCATCACTAGAAAGGATATGAACATCACACAAGACTTGCTAAAGATTACCCCGAGATTGCCTCGGCAATACTGTTTGTTCTAAGATGGTTCCTGTGCAGGACGGCAGCACAGCCACAGTGTTCCATGGTAGTGGCTGATCAGGACATGGTATGACGACGAGGTGCCCTACTAGTATCCAGTAGCAATAAATCATTTTTTTCAAGGGCAAATAGCAATCACACATATATAAGCTATGCAAGCAAGTATGAAACTTTTGTCCTATATCCACTAAAGTGTGTGTTTGGAACACACGACACACGAATCTCGTGAGACACCAGGAACACTCCTTGTCTGGGCGCCCTGCGGACAGGAGCACCAATTGGAGCAGACAACTAGGGGAGGGGCACGCAAGAAGGGCGACAGATTCTAGTGGCAGCCCACCGTGAGCAGCAGGGCCATACCACACATTTCCAAGGGCCTCTGCATACATTGCAGGGCCGTACCACACAGACAAGGCTAGCTAGTTTGTACTTTGTAGATAAGATAGACGAGGTACAAAATCCGGATGAGTAGCTGACATATACAGGACCCTCATCGATGGGTATTCTGATCTGATAGTAGTTTAGATGTATGACGAAGCAATCTCCCTTCTCTCCAAAGACTTCCTACGTTTTTACTGTCTCTGCTCCCACATCAGTGTCGCAACTAATCTGCATAATTCTTGATGGAAAAAAAAAATTAAGGGCGCATAATTTATTGGAGAACTCGCACGGTCACCATCCTGCCGTTCTAAAACTAGATACGCTGGTGGGCAGCCGCATGGGTCACCTGACCGGTGCCTCCGCGCTCCTGCTCGCCGCGGGGAGGTTTTGGAAAAGGGAACAGGGGTGGGAGGAAGGACAGAGAAGAAAGCTTACAAGCTTGGGCGCATGCTTGAGGAGCTCCCGCCTAGCGCGTTGGGTCTTGGGCACCCTGATCGCCGCCACCATCTTCTCCCTCCGCTCCGATGCAAGCCGCCGACGCGGAGAGGAACAACAAGCTGGGAGGGGAGGCGGCGGCTACCTGAGAATACAGCACCGGACCACTAAACCCTAGAAAACCCTCGCGCCGCTTTTGTTCAGGAGGGCAGGCAAGCTAGAGAAGCGCCGTCGAACGGTCGAAGGGGAGTGTGGAGAAACAGAAACGGCGGCGGCGCTAGCGTCCCTCCCCCTGGCGAGGCTAACCTAACCAGCTCGCTGGGCCTGCTGGGCTTCTCCGGCTCACTAGTTACTGGGCTGCCATCAGTCCATCACATGTGTCTCTTTAGGCCCATTAGCCCATGAAACTAAGTTTCCTTTTCCCTTTTTTCGGTCTCGGCCCTCAACGTCTCTCTCCCTTCGCTTCCGTCGCACGCGACTGCCAGTGCCAGGCGGACAGGCTCCTCCCCGGCAGCACTAGCCGTTGAGCCGTCGGTGCCCAACGGCTCCATCTCCGCCGCGCGCGCTCCCCTCTATTAATGCTCGCCTCCTCGCTCTCCGGCCAGTCACACTACACTCCTCGCGCCGCATCCATCCTTCCGTTCCCTCTCGATCTCTCTGCTGTCTCGCGGGTCGCAGATCCCGGTCGAGCAAGAAGCAAGCCGGCGCCAGCGGCCAGCGCAGCAGAGGGGGTGTGATCGACGACGATGGCGGGCAGCACGCGCGCGGCGCACAAGGCGTTCCTGCTGATCAACTACACGCTGCTGGGTGCGGCGTCGGCGTGCATCTTCCTGACGCTGTCGCTGCGCCTGGCGCCCTCCGCGTGCGGCCTGCTCCTCGTCTTCCTCCACGCGCTCACCGCCGTCTTCGCCGCCGCGGGCTGCTCGGGCTCCTTCACCGAGGGCGGCGCAGGGCGCGCGCACGCCGCGCACACCGCGGGGGCCGTGCTCACCGCCATCTTCCAGGGCGCCGCCGCGCTGCTCGCCTTCACACGGACCGCCGACTTCCTCGCCGAGCTGCGGTCCTACGTCCGGGAGGAGGACGGCGAGGTCATACTCAAGCTCATCGGCGGGCTCGGCACCGCCATCTTCGTGCTCGAGTGGGCCGCGCTGGCGCTCGCGTTCGCGCTCCGCCTTGACGACGATGGCGGCGAGGAGATTGACGGCGAGCACTGCAAGAGCTGGGCGTCAGGGTACCATGTCTGATTCTGCTCTGATCAGGCACCGGAGACTTACAGTCACAGAAATCAGAAATGAGGGATTTTTTTTCTCTTCTATTAATTACAGCTGTGGATCTATTCCGCTGTTGTTACTGTGGTCATGAACCAAGTGCAAAGGCAAATGTTTTGCTTTGCACTGTATTCAATTCATCTGTTATAAATTGCAATAAAAAAATATTCATTCAGTAAGCCGTAAAAGTGTGACTCCTAATCCTTTTCATCCAAGCGAAGTAGACTCGATCACTATGACAAAATGGTAGTAAAATTATCCAGTTGAGGGTAATTTTAAAAATAACCTATCAAAAAGATTGTCAGTTTAATTAGCAATGATAACAAAAAAGCTTAAAAAGAAACTTCCAAGAAGTAATATTGAAGGATTGGAAACATACTTTTCACCAAGTAGAATATGCACACAAGCCTCAGTACAAATGCAATTTTAATCTTTTTCTACAGCTATGTGCAATGGACACAATAAGTTGAATAAATAAATAAAGGTCAGGCATCCACCATTACCAAAAAGAACAAAAAAGAATGCAAACTGAAAGATAAGGAAAGCCAGCCTGAAATTAGCACGTTCGTACAACGAGCAGATTGTAAAACAGAATGATTAAAACATGAAGCTTATCAGTCTGGGGCCAACTTAAAGACCATAGTACGACAGTGTTTGTTTTAATGTGACTGAAAAGAATAATACCTATAACAAATTAAGAGTCAGGGTTTGAGCAACCTACGGAGTCCGTGGCGTGTGAGCGAAACACCACAAAGGCACAAACTCATCGGTGTAACAAAGTCTGAATACTTGGCCTGGCTCCCTCAAACACGCAGGCGTTTCAGTGCTTCCAGACTTCTGAAGTCACTAGGAACAGCTTCCGTTCCTAAAATGATGGAACTGATTCAGTATTTTGTACAAATGTTGTATGAAAGAAATACACGATACTGTATCCTTAGTTGTCATCTAATCAAAGATCTGTCTCGGGAACCCTATGTGGCTATGTTTCTGCTGACCAGTGCATTACAAACATACCTATCAAACTGACACCTGGCCAAGTGAATGCACTTGACTTCCTGTCTCAAGAGCTTCACTATTTTAACAAGCAAAGAAGCTACTAGACAGGCTAGGTAACATCCCGTTCCTATATACATAGTGCTTGGAGCAAAACAAAAGCTTGTTCACTCCTCCCATTATGTTACCTTGCAATAATCCCAGCCAAGATTTTGCGTTTCTGAAAGGCATCCTGTTAAAAAGCTCTTCTGCTTCATCTACCATTTCAATCTGCATGTACCCAGTAATCATGGCATCCAACATCCAAGGATACAACATTAATTTTGACTCAGGAATCTGCTCAAATAAAATTATTGCATCACTAATCAGGTTGACCAAAGAACTCTTGCATGTACCCTTCCATGTTACCCTGCAAAGAATTTGGGCTCGAGAATTCTTGCATGTTACCTTGCAAATTTTATTTGCTCAAATAAAATTCTTGCATGTACCCTGAGACAGTGCAGGATTCACGGTTGACCAAAGTACTCTAGTGCTCTGTAAGTATATTCACATCCTTAGTGTAGACACTAAGTATGGCAGTGCAGACAACCACATTCCTCTCGAAGACAGACTTAAGCACGAGAACATGGGTACTCTTACTCTCTAGAATGCCAAGGTTACCGAGATGGCTGATGGCATTCCTTCACAGAGCACTGCACCAAAGTCCAAACATGTCCCAAGACGTTGCCTTCTCAATTAGAGTATACTCAGAGAAATCATCACTGCCCAAGAAACCAAATTGCGTTCCGGCATTTCTTCAAACTTCAAACAGATTCATCTGCATCCACCATCTGTCGGCTATGGTAGTACCCAGTAAGCACTGTATTCCACGATGAGGCATCCCTGCTCGGCATTGCCATTGCATCAAACAGTACGCGCGCAAGGGTAATGTCCCCATTCTGGAGTTCTGGACAAAGCCAGTAACCATGGGCATTCCACGCTACGGTGTTCCGAGGGCGCTTTCATCGAACACGCTCCGAGCGTCGCGCATGCGCTCGACGCACGGGTAGCCCGACAGCGGCATGGTTCCCGTGCGCGTGCTCCTGCCGGAGATCACGGAGCAGCGAGTCGCGGGGGATGAGCAGTGGCTGGCGCATGCACGGCCGTGTCCCCGCGCTACGGCCGCTGAGCTCACTCCAGACTCCGCTCAGGGACTGCGCCCACCCGTCTGCAAGAGAACGGTAGCGCTAGGATATGTGGAATGCAAAGAGTGAGGGCAAGCACACATGTATGGAAAATAACTTTAGCTGCAGGGAATAGATCCAATTCCATGAAATTAGGATTAAAAAATCGATTAAGGCTATGGCATTGACCAAGTGAATTGAGCATTTGTCATAGCAGGGATGAAAATTGAGCTCCAGATAACTTTAGCTGCAGGGAATTTGACATGTTTTTCCATGAATTTTTTTTATGGATGCACTCAAATATTTGATTTAAAGTAGGCTGATACAACAATTAATACTCATGAAATAGGTATATTGCGCAATTGATGTCTGAGATAAAATTGCAAAATGACAACAACCAACACAAACAAAATAAATGACAGTTGGTTTGTGGAATCATCCCATACTTAATGAGGTGGTACATCATGAGTTCATCCAAAAAAATTGATGGAATGAACTCATCCCTCATATATAAATACTATTATTATATTATTTATGAGAAATAAGATGGTGATGAACCAATCCATTCCACTCTCAAACAGAAGAAGTGAGTAAGAAGGAATTGAGATTTCATTCCTCAAACCAAACATGCTTTTAAAAAATGACACCGATTCTTTTTCGTTAACTTATGCTTCTAATGCTATGCTATCTTCTAGGAACATACTACTTATCTGCTCAAAATTTTAAAAAAAAACATTATAAATGTATCTAATTAGAACTTTAGAAAATCGTATTAACATCATCTTTATAGTTTTACTAAGCTCAACACTAAATCTATTTGGTGGAACTTTAGAGGACCTGTCCTCTAATGTTATGTTCAGTGGTTATTACAGTGTCACTATTTATGAGCTCATTTTGCATTTCTCCAGTGAAGTTCCTTTTTTTCCCATCGACTTCGATATCTCTAGCAAAGCCAATCTCTAAGACATGGAGCACTATCATCGTCTTTTTCCGTGGGTAGCTTATTTCTATAGCTACTCTAGACTTTATACTTCAAGTAGTTCAAGCGGTTACCTTGCAGGTTCATGTCATTTCGCAATAAAATGGTCTTCACGCGTTGGATACTTGGATGTGAAAATCTGATAGTGATTGACACCGGAAGCTAAGACGATCAAAAGGTACGTTCTTCTTCCACCGGGGAGCACGAACGCATGACAATTTATGCCATGCACACAGGCAACAAAGCTACACGTCGTCTCGGTGACATGGCGAGCTCCTAGTGGCTGTCTCCGCAGCTCCGACGAGCGGCGATTCGCTGCCGCGGGGATCTGTGACGCTTAGCGGACAGCATTTTTTTTTAATGGACCTTAGCAGACAACAACAAGTCAACGTCGTGCTCAGTAGGCCCAGATCTCCGGCAACGGGCCCCACCTACTGCTCGGCCCGTGCCGCCGTGGCCGTGGGAGTCCAGGTCGGCCACAGACTTTGACAAGTCAACGTCGTCGCCCACCGCGTCGCTGTCCATCTCGCCGGTCCGCCACGGAAGACCCCGAGACCGGCCTTCACCAGCAAGTGACCTCCCCACTCTCTCCCAAGCTGACCCGCGCGTTCGCGATAACCACAGGAATGCCAACCCGCGCTTGTGAGACGGCGCGGGACGGAGTGGCATTATCGTGAATAAACGCCGTAACTGAGCCCCTTCTCGGATCCGCTCTCTCTACAAATATTCCCTTCGCGGTTCCCAGTCGCCCACCGAGAGTGGTAGGAAAGCTCGTCGCCGTACGGGGCTCGGCTCAGGTGAGAGCGAGCGTCGGGTACTGAGGCCGGAGGCGATGCCGATGGGCCGCCTCCGCGACGGGCGAGCCTTCCTCCACCGCGCGCTGGTCCTCTCGTCGCTGCTGCTCCTCGCCTCGGGCGAAATCTTCTTCGAGGAGCGGTTCGATGGTACTGTGCGTGGCTGTGTGCTGGGTTGATTTTGTTTCCGATTTAGCTAGTCTGCGCGTTTAGTTTGGTGGTCAACGGTTGTATTGGAGGAGCGATTGGTTGATTCTGTGACTGCGTTGGATCAATTTGGTGCTCCTTTGTGCTATTCGCTGGTTTAGTTTAGCTTTGGTGTCACTGTGGCGAGTTACTGACTGACTGTGACTGGTAACGCCGACAGATTCAGATTTTCGGTTTGTTGGTTCAGAGTTGTTCGTTATTCATATGGTTTAGCTTTCCAGAGAAGTGAATTAGTCTAGAGATATTGTTGCTGCTAGTTGTGCCTTCTGAATTCTGATATGCTCCAGCGGTCCTGCCTCCAGGACTCGAAGAACTTACAGTGGTCCGTCGTCCTATCGATGTGATGCCATGTGCAGTCCATGAACTTATCAGTAGTTGATGTTGGATTTTTTTAATTTTTTTTTTATTTTGATTAATGAAATTGTGCAACATGGTAACATTCAGATGGTTGGGATAGCCGTTGGGTGAAATCTGATTGGAAGAAGAGCCAAGGACAAACCGGAACCTTCAGACACACAGCAGGAACCTATTCTGGAGATCCTGACGATAAAGGTGAGGGTCTATTCATGAGTGTACCTACCTTAAATGCAGTAAGGGGCATGTGGTCCCACTCTTTACTTAGTAACTTGTGTTTTCCAAAAAACAAATCTGTATTTGATAGTGACAGTGGATATTTTGATACTCAGTTTCCAGCTAGATATGCCTTGGGTCTATTCATGTTATTTCAACTACTAAAGTTGAGAATTTTTTTTAGAAACTTCAGTCAGAGCCTCAGAGGAGGAGCTCAGGCTGCATTTCATCTGGCCCCTGTTTTTTATCATAAATACTTTCTTGTTAAAAAAGAGAGAGGAACATTTCAAGATTTCTACATACTTTATCACCATCTTCAACTTTTAAAACCAAAAAGCTATAGCCTTACTTTTCCATGGTTTGATTCATGCCTCATATGATTATTTGCATTCTGCAATTGTCTTTTCAGGTATACAAACAACTGGGGATGCCAAACATTTTGCTATATCGGCAAAATTCCCAGAATTTAGTAACAAGGACCGGACATTGGTGATCCAGTACTCTCTAAAGATTGAGCAAGACATTGAATGTGGTGGTGCTTACATCAAACTTATGTCTGGTTATCTCAACCAGAAGAAGTTTGGCGGCGACACTCCTTACAGGTCAACTTGCTCTCTGTGTTTGGCCTAAAAGTTAGTTTATGAGGTTCCTTCGTGTAATGTTCAAAATTATAGATATGAAATGTGTCCTTGTCTATCCATCAACTCTACAATTGCAGATTTTCAGTCTTAACCTTGATGTAGAACAATTTTTTCATAAACCCTGGTAGTAATCCTACCTTCGGATCTTGCACATATTCCTAGAGAATCGGTTAGTGGTAATTTGGTGTATTGATCACCTGTTGAAGTTGATTGCAGCTGTTAAGGAAAGTCGATAACTTTACCAAAAAAATATATTAACACGCTGTGTTTCAAACTTATAAAAAAATCATTAACTGTCTTTTTCTTCAGAAAGTCAATGGGTATCATGAAATATCTTTAGTGGTACGTACCAGCTGAAAATTAGTTGGAAGATCATCTAAAACAGAGTCAATCTAGTTAGTAGTTACTAATGTATAGTGTCCTGGATGCCTTCCTGTTGAACTGTTAGTAATTATTCAGTCTGTCTTAGCTTCTACTGACTATTACCTACTAAATGTCTTGATATTTGCTTATGCAGCTTCATGTTTGGGCCTGATATATGTGGGGATCAGAAAAAGAAGCTTCATCTCATACTTTCATACCAAGGGCAAAACTACCCTATCAAGAAAGATCTAAAATGCGAAGCAGACAAGTTGACACATTTTTACACATTTATTCTAAGACCTGATGCCACTTATAGCATCCTTATTGATAACCGGGAGAGAGAATTTGGAAGCATGTACACTGACTGGGATATCCTTCCTCCTCGTAAGATCAAAGATGTTAATGCGAAAAAGGTTCGAGAATTTTCTGGTGTGATGAAAACATTGTTATACAGTAATTTCAACCATGCCTTTCCTTATGCATCTGTTTCTTTCAGCCAAAAGACTGGGATGACAGGGAATATATTGAAGATCCTGATCAAGTTAAGCCAGAGGTATGCCTTGTCATATTTCCCGTCTTAAACTTATTTGATCAATAATTCTATATAACCTTTTACCTGCACTGAACAGGGATATGATTCAATTCCTAAACAGATACCTAATCCAAAGGACAAAAAGGTATGCATGATTCTGAGTTTTTTTAATATACACCAGTTCGGTTTTAACAATTTAATTAACACTTTCATGCTTCAGAGCACTTATTCAGATCTCAGCATGCAAATGATAGACCTTGACTGTTTATATTATGAAACAAACGAGGATAGAGAAACATTCAATTTTACTCATTCATGCCTGTTACTTTTTCTTTCTTCTATTTAAGCATCCCAGTTACTTTTCCTGATTCACTAGTGTGTCTCAGTAATTTCTAGACACTCATCCTAAACGAACACAAGATGACAGTATTTTTGTTTTATGCTAAATCAGCCTGAGTCATGGGATGATGACGAAGACGGTACATGGAAGCCCAGAATGATACCTAATCCAGAATACAAGGGACCATGGAAGCGGAAGGTTTATTTACTTGACTAGTAATCTTCTCGTGACCTTTTGTTTCTTTGAATAATTATGTACTCATGAAATTTCTGCTCTCAGAAAATTAAGAATCCTAACTACAAAGGAAAATGGAAGACCCCGTGGATTGACAATCCAGGTGAGACATATGTCTGATCTTCTGCCCTTTACATATGTAGACTATGTCTACTGTCTCGCATGACAGTTTTATGTATTTCTCTTGACAGTAATTTTACTGCATATGTGTCTTTGAACTGAATCTTGCACGCTTGACCCAACATTAATTAAACTATATTTTGCAGAGTTTGAGGATGACCCAGACCTATATGTTTTGAAACCTTTGCAGTATGTGGGGATTGAAGTCTGGCAGGTATGAAACATTGTAACTGGGCAAAGACGTGTGCCCCATCACAATCTTTGGTTGTATCAAATGATTTAAATCCTATCTGAACTAACTACTACCATGGTATACAGGTCAAAGCTGGTTCGGTTTTTGACAACATTTTGATTTGCGATGATCCAGACTATGCAAGACATGTTGTAGATGAAACTTTTGCTGCAAATAAGGAGGTAGACACACGGCTGACGGCTGTTGTGAACTTGTGATCCATGTTGTCCCTCCCTGGGAACCCTGTCTCATTTTATTTCTATGCTGCAGGCTGAAAAAGAGGCCTTTGAAGGAGCTGAAAGGAAGAGGAAGGCTAGAGAAGAAGAGGTTAATTAACATGGAATCTTATCCTCTTTCTGCTCTGGTCGCTGTTGCCTGTTAACAATTCTGAAATTCTGAACATGAGCCTTGGAAGAATTAACAGGTGTTGTTTTTCTGCAGGAAGCACGGCGAGCACGGGAGGAAGGGGAGAGACGAAGGCGGGAGAGGGATAGGGACCGTGGCAGGGACCGTTACAGGGATAGATATAAGGTACATTTCTTCCATTTTCCATACTGGATCCCTTTTCCCTGTTGCAATTATGTTTGTCTTGTCCTTAGGACCTTCTTTCCCTCCATTCTAATTTATAATACATTTTGGCTTTTCTAGATACATAACTTTTGCTATGCACTTAGATATACACTATGTCTATATATAAGTATAGTTAAAGCCAAAACGTCTTATAATTTGGAATGGGGTAGTTCAATATTCCATCCCCTTAATTTACACTAGCCTTCTTAAGGATTATTATCTCGCCAAAAGTTTCAGGCTACTACTGGTCCTTGCTTCCCTGTAGATCAGTGATATAAATCACTGCACGAATAATATGACAATATAATAGACGTGGCCCGCACACCTATGAAGAATTTCAGCATCTTCACTCCAGTGAACAAATTTAGCAAAATATGTGCCAAGTATTCATAGCTCTTAGCTGCACAGTCAGTCTCAGTAATATGGCCCAGTGCTTTATATATCAACCATATGCTAACATATTGTTTCTTTCCTCTGCATTTGCAGCGCCATAGACACTACGACTACCATGTAAGTTACAAAGTATCTTCATTTCTTATCCTGGAACACCCTAAGTTACACAAGAAAAGGTACCTGACGTTATTAATTGTTTGTTTCGTGTTCAGGACGAGCTATAGATCATGTGTTTTGAAATCTGCACGTTATTGGTTGTCTATGGAACTGGGCCTTGATGATTGTGTCAATAAGGTGTACCACTTCAGGGCGAGCACAGATGTTTGAAGTCCTTAACCGTACTGTTACAGTCGTTGAGAGCACACGCACACGTGCAGAACTTGTATGTTGTACACACGAATCAAGCTGAATTTGTGATTTTTGGCGATGGGTAGAGATTGACCATCGCGGCTGTAACTAAATTTCCCCATTGCGAGGCAATATGAGCTGTAGTATCCTTGCACTATCATTTACCTCGAAATGTTATATTCGTGCTGCATACGTTGATAAACCTTTCATTGTCAGGAGTCGGGACAAGGAAAAACACGAAATGGCCCTAGTCACTCAACTTTTTACGACTTAAAATGACTAGTGTGCCCGAATCAGAATCCTTTTATATTATACTGCAGAACCAGAATCCTTTGATGGAAGGGAAATGTGGTCAGAACAAAACAAAGGCAATACACACGTGCAAAATTCCTGACATACATTGCAGACAGTTGCACCACCGCCACATTGTCAGGCCTCCCTGTTCCGACAGGCTGATGGATAGCAGAAATGGCTTGAAATCTCAGGCCTACGGATGCTAACCGAGCTCTGCCACGCATTACAGTATCCAGAGAACGAAATGCATGCCACAACAATGAATATACATAGATCTAGGCCTTGTTTAGTTTCAAAATATTTTGCAAAATGGATACTGTAGTTTTTCGTTTGTATTTGACAAATATTGTCCAATCATGGACTAACTAGGCTCAAAAGATTTGTCTCGTCAATTCCGACCAAACTGTGCAATTAGTTTTTATTTTTGTCTATATTTAGTACTTCATACATTTGTCTAAAGATTCGATGTGACGGGAAATCTGAAAATTTTGCAAAATTTTTTGGGAACTAAACGAGGCCCTACTGAACAACCCAAAAATTCAGATTGGACGAACATGTGAGCTCTCAGCTGTTATAATACAAGAAAATAATTAAGGTCAATCGATTTAACATGAAGGCATTAACATAGTACATCAAATTCTTAACAGCACTTATATTTCTTCTACCAACTAAAACAATAGGCTGAAGAACATCAAAGTCAAAGTAAGGTCGTAACAGCAGCAATTAAGTGTGATGTTTTCTAGAAGGGTTATAGTGCCACCCCTGTATAATTATAACGGCTAGTTTTTGAATTCTAAGGGCTAGTTTAAGTGGGATGAGTATATATACCCATTCTACGGCTCTTGGTCGTGTTGCTGATGCTCCAAACCTTCCAAACTCATTTAAAACCTCTATCCAACCCTCTCTTTGTGAGAGTTAAATGCCTAAAGCATAATTAAGTGTTAGAGCTATGTGTTTAAGAGTTAGAGAGCTAATTAGAGTAAGATTAACCTTGAGCACTTGTTGGACTTCGTCGATCTTCGTCGCACATTTGTTATTTTTGGAGGTGAAGCCTCCTAGACGGCTAGGCGTCGCCCGATGAACTCCCATACTTGTGGTGAGCAGTGAGGACAGTTTGTAATCATCTCTTGCAGCTAGTGAAATCACCTCTCACTTTAAGAGTTCATTCTCTTGATTTGAGAACAAGGGTACAACAAGTCTTGGGTGGCAAGCCAATCCTTTGTGGATACCTTAACAATGTGGATTTAGGCAAGCGTTGGTGGCGAGCTGAACTACGGGATAAACAACCGTGTCACCATGTGCTTCATTTACATTCTTGTATTACTATTGTTGTTGTGGTGTTTGTAGAGTTCATGGTCGATCTACTTTGTGGTACTTGTTCTGTTGTGTATAATTGTTGTTCAGTGACTAGCATACTTGCAGGAAGCTAGAAAATTAACCTGATCTAAATTTTTTTGGTTAAATTTTGAATTGTGCTAAGTTCTACTGTGCAAGGGCATCAGTGTCACCCTCAAAGGGCGGCACCTCTGATCTGATAGAACTTCAAGTTGAAATTTTGCAGAATCATCATTGGATATCTCTAATATATATTTACCAAGTTTAGGCTCTATTAGATACAGGGTCATAGAAAGGCAGTGCCGCCCTCAAAGAAGGCAGTGTCACCCTGAGTTTTAATTTCTATTGAACTGAATTTTTGGGAGGCCTATTCACACTCTTGCTAGGCCTCCTAAACGATATCAAGGTCCTTTCAATTAGACACTAATAATTATACACTAATACTATTTTGTCATGACAAACACTATTTGTTAAAAAAATATATTAATTAGCACCACTAAATATCCTAATTAGCATACGAAACATACACTAATCAACATATTAGCACTTATCAAAACGAATCCTAGCATTATAATTACTAAGTATTAAAATAACACACTAAGAGTTATTCCAATGGCTTGGCTATTCTTATTATGGAAGCTATTTTAGAATTTGCATAGCAAAAAATAGGTTCTCAACAAATATGTTATCTGGTTTTGTAAAATAGAAAGTTGTTTGTCCCTTGATTTTCGATGACCATATATAGCTAACCACTGACACTAACTATCTAATTTTATAAAATAGTAAGGTGGTTGTGAAATTCTTTTTTTAAAAAAAGTTTTCCATTTTACAAAATGGCTAAAAATGACATTTGGCTACTAATTTTAGCCAAACTCTTAGAGTTACTCTAATAATCCTTAATTTATTTACTAGTAATAACAAAGATTATAAGACATAGATAAGTCAGTTCGCCAGATTTTTGAGTAACTCTAACAATTTGGCTATTTTGTTGTGTAGGCTATTTTAGAATTTGCATAGCAAAAAGTAGGCTCCAACAGATATGCTATCTAATTTTGTAAAATAGAAGTTGGTTGTTCTTGATTTTTGGTGGACATATATAGCCAACCACTGAAACTAGCGATCTGATTTTGTAAAATAGTAATGTTGTTGTAGACCACTTCTTTCTCAAGAAGTTTTCTATTTTACAAAATAACTAAACGATAAATTTTAATTATTAATTTTAGTCAAGCTCTTGAAGTGCTCATAAAATTTAGTATCTGAGTGGAATATTCTCTATCATGGATTTTCTTATCTTGATCCACCAACCAAACACACTGCATCTCTATCTCATCCAGGTAGATCCAAATAACCAAACACATTAAGGCCATGTTTGGTTCCTCTTGATTTTTTTAATTTCTATCACTTCGAATGTTTAGACACATGCATGAAGTACTAAATATATACTTGTCGACGAAAGCTAGTCGGCAGTCTACCTTGGGGTATACCCACGGTAGTAGTTTATCGGTAGACGGTGCGCAAACTACGAACTCGATGGTGACGCAAGACACGGACAAACTTTTTATCCAGGTTCGGCCGCCGAGTTGGCGTAATACCTACGTCCTGCGTCTGGTTGTATTGATTTGTGCTGAGAGAATATGATGTCCTAGGGGGGTCCCTTGCCCCTCCTTATATAGTCTGGAGGGCAGGGTTACAGATCTAGAAACTAATCCTAGCCGGTTACAATTGCCATGGATAGTTCGATATCAATTCCTATTCTAACCGACTAGAATCCTGCTTGATCTCCACATCTTGCTTCCTTGCGCGAAACTCCAGGCTGTCGGACCAAGCCTTGAACTCGTCTCGTAATGGGCCAAGCCTCCTGGCCCAAGTCTAGCCGTAAGGGTATAGGGGTCTATCCCCCCACAGCTAGTCCCCGAGCACCATGTATTGTGATGTAACACGCCGTCTTGAGCTTCTTCGATCAGTGAGGCTTGACGTCTTCAATAAGCAGGAAAGTCGCCCAAACAGTTGCAACGGTATTTTGACCAACTCAAAAGACAGTTGATCAACATTGACCTCGAAGAAGCAGGTTGTTCGAAGAATGCATGGTGCTCTTAATTAAAAAAGATTTCTTTCCTAGTGAAGTGTGCCCACTTTACTTTTCTGAAAAGTATAGACCTCAAAAATAGCAAGCATATTCACCGCAAGGTGAAGTGTGCCCACTTAGTCCCCGAGCCTGGTAGTAGGTGACGTAGGCACGTGGTGCCAGGGTCAAAAGAAAATTCCCCAAAGTAGTTTTGAGACTGAGATGCATCGCTAGATGCATCGTACCGATGTAGTCCCCGAGCTTGCTGGAAGGCGAAGTATGAGCCTTGTAGCAAGGTCTAAAAAATTGAATTTACCAGTCCCCGAGCATGTCATGCTCGCCTGCAATTGAAAAAAACCAATCGACCAGTCCCCAAGCACTTAGTGTGCTTCTTGGATTTATATGTTGCTATACTGTACGACCAGTCCCCAAGCGTCGAGTGCTCAGTGGTCGGTGCATGCTTTAAAGCTTTGAGCTGATAGACTGAGCGACCAGTCCCCGAGCGTCGAGTGCTCGGTGGTCGGTGCAGTCCTTCAAGTTCCGAGCTGATAGACTGGGCGACCAGTCCCCGATCGTCGAGTGCTCGGTGGTCGGTGCAGTCCTTCAAGTTCCGAGCTGATAGACTGGGCGACCAGTCCCCGAGCGTCGATTGCTCGGTGGTCGGTGCAGTCCCCGGATTGTTGACTCACTGGCGTATGTGTCTTCTTACTTTTGAAAAGATCTTTCCAATTAAAGTTGTCGTGACGAGGTCTCCTGACGATATGTCAGACGGATGCATGAAAAGTTGCGCCTGGCAACTGTACAACCGCTCTTTGCATGGTTTGAGAAAAGGAAACCATCAATTGGTACGAAAACTCCGCCGTATTAATTGTCTATAATCATTGTAAACCGAAACGCCGCGTCCGCCGCATGGCCTGCCCACTTCCCGAGAATACAGGAAGTGGGAGAGGTGGAGTCGCGGGTTTATAAGGGCCTAATAGGTCCGCCTGTACCGCTTCGCCTGCCATTGCCTTCAAACCTTACGCTCTCATCTTCTCCAATCTCCTGCATCTTCCTAACTCCAACCCACAATCGCGCCTCTAATGGCGAAGAGCGACTCCAGGAAAAGGGCCGAACTGATGGCCAAGGAGTGGAAGAAGTCTCGCAGCACCACAAAATCTCTTGGTGACCTCGTCGATATGGGGCTTCTGCACGGCGCAGAGCTCGGCGGCTGGAGGGCACCGGAGGGGGAGAGCTACCCCGACCCTCGCGCCGGTGAGATCGTCGTTTTTGAAGATTTCGTTAAGAGAGGCCTTGGTGTTCCTGTTCATCCTTTTCTTCAAGGTCTTCTTTTGTACTATGAGATCGGGATTTGCAATCTGCACCCGAACTCAATTCTCCTTATTTCCACCTTCATCCACCTGTGCGAGGCCTATGTTGGCATAGAGCCGCACTTCGATCTTTTCCGGTATCTTTTCTGCTTGAGGAAGAAGGGAGCAGTTGGAGGCTCCAAGGTTGCAGGTGGAGTATACCTCAACCTTCGTGATGGGATGAAGAATCGCTACCTGCACTGCCCATGGAACACTTCCTTGACCGAATGGTACAGGAAGTGGTTCTACATCAGGGAGGAACCGGGCAGCTCCACGTTCTGCGACGTGGGATACATTCCCGAGAAGAGGGCGAGCTGGACCGACCGCCCGGAGTTCGACGGTCCAGTGGCGGATCTCATGAAGCTGATCGACTGGTCGCGCCTAGACGGGCTTGGCGTGGTCGGCAACTTCATTTGCCGCCGGGTGATGCCCTGCCAGAAGAGGGTGCACTCGGCGTACGAGTATGCCGGAAGCGCAGACCCGACCAGGATGCGGTCGGAGATCTTGGAGAAAGCGGAGGTACAACAGCTGTTGAACGAGCTGTTTAACTTCGCGGATGGGGGCTTCATCCGTGGCAGTGATCGGGTGCAAGCCTTCAAGTTAGGACGACCAGCACCAAAGGTATGTAGCAGATTCTGTTTGATCATTCGTATATCGTCTGCAGTTGACTCATCTCTGTTGCTTTTGCAGGTCGGTGATGTCGACCGGTGCGCAGTGTATGTATCACTGGCACCGGGGATGGAAAATCCGGTGGGAGAGGTCTCGCCAGAGGAGGACGCTGCTCGGTGTACTCATTACACCAGCAGTGAGGAAGACCGAGCCCGCCCCGTCCCGACCTCCGAGGAGAGGGTAGCGGGGAAAAGGCCATTGCCGGCAGATCCCTTGCCGACACCGGAGCTGCCGGCAGATCTACCGGCGGAGAGCAGCCAAGCACCGAAGCGTCGTCGGCTCGTGCGGATCGTCGACGACGACGACGACGAGGAGGCTGCGCCGTCGTTGGTCCGTCGGCCTCGGAGCCGCCCAGACACCGCGCCGGTCGCCACTGATCGAGTGGCCAGCGGCGCCGCTGCCCCGCAAGCTGCCGAGACGGGGGCACAGGTGCCGACCAGCCGGGCAAGGAGGAGGTTCACCGCGACCCACCGTCGGTCAGACCTGTAAGTGTTCGACTTACGTATTTTGGACTCCTCTCTTTTTTTTTAACTTTTGTTCCTGTAGTGCGGCATCGGATGTCGACCCTGGCCAAACTGCCAGCCAGGGAACGGGCGAGCCTGCCCGCGGTTCTGGGGATGCGGCCCCCCAGACCACAGAGCAGCCAACAGCTGTAGTCGCGCCTGGGAGCACCGAGGGGCTCCCAAGCGCGGCGCCGACTACAACAAGCAGCCCGACCAGGGCTGGAGAGGCTCCCCCAACTGACTCCTCAGAGAAGGGAAGATCTCCGACCGCTCCTCCTGCCGGGGGGAGTGAAGTCCCCCCGCCGCCCCGAGCAGGAGCCTCTTCGGCTGCGGGCTCCCCAGGTCTGGTCCAAGGGCCAGTAATGCCTGGGACCACCACCGGGGGTGACGCAGCACAGGAGGAGGAAACCCGGGCGGCCTCCGATGACGAGGTGGAAGAGATCGAGGGTCGTCCCCGTGATGGCCGCCAACACGTGTATGTGTGGCGCCAACGCGGGGATCACTTTATCGGTCATGAGGAGCTCGCCGAGACCGAAGAGGCCGCCAGGGTGGAGCGCGCGGCCAAGCGCCTTGTCGACGAAGTCAAGGTAAGCGGCTCTTTGTACTGCTGCGCATTCTTTTGCCTTGTCTTGCATGGTCGTTATATGCTTGCTTTGTAGGACGTAATGAAAACGGCGAAGTACCGGAAACGGTGCTTTGACCATATAGAAGGCGTCATGGCCGAGAACAAGGCCCTTGCCGCGGAGGTAGACCGGTTGCGCGCGGAGGTCGGGGAGAAGGTGGTCGAGATGAGTGCCGAAAAGGAGCGTCGTCTCGACCTCGCTCGTCGTCTGGCCGACCAGTACCGGCTGCAGGAAGGTTAGTCACACGCTCCGAGCAGCTTCGCGTACTTGTATAGTTTGCTTTGCTGACCAGTTTAGGATTCACGCAGACTTGGAGGAGGAGGTGGCGAGCCTCCAACAAGAGAAGGAGCAGCTCAGCCAACAGCTCGCCGGTGCGCTGGAGTCCGGGCGGCGAGCAGAAGAGGAATTGGGTCGAAAAGACCGGGAGCTATCTGGTAATGGGTGCCGCCTTGTTGGTTGCTGCCTGCCCCTTTATTTGTCTGGTATGCCGAAAGTAACGTTTCGTTTCGTTTGCAGTGCTCAAGGTGAACACCAAAAAGCACCTGGATGACCTGATCAAGGACCGGGACTCCTGGAAGGTCAACTGTTGCAGGATCTGGAAAGGAGTGTCCCCGGTCCTAGACCTGATCAGTCCCGAGCTCCCGGAGAGCCAGCCCCGCGTGCCGCAGTTGACCCCGGTCGAGAAGGCGCAACGGGCGTGGGACTGGCTCCAGCAGTTTGTGAAGGACGCCGGGGAGTTTGCCGGCGCGCACGTCCTCAGCATGGTGCGCGCCCACTACCCCCTGGTCGACTTGAGCAGGTTGGAGAAGGGGTACCCGAAGGAAGTCGGCCCACAGGAAGCGGACGAACTTCGGGGTAATCTGCTAGACTTGTCGTCGACAGTGATCGGCGACATCAATCTGTGCGGAACGGCCACTCCTCCAGACCAGCCGAGCTCAGATAGGTCGGCCAGGGAGTTGTCGGGCGCGTCCGTTGCGGGAGATGGGCGGTCGACGCCTGCGGTCTCGACCAGCCAGGCGCCGGTGGCCCCGACCCCTTCGTCCGGGCAGCAGGGCCAGGCGGGTGATCAGCCCGAGCAGCCAGGCCAATAAAGTAGTCTGTAGGAATAGACTAGTGTTTGTCCGTCAGGGTATTTATTGTAAACTTTGTATGTAAAGTTTGTAATAAAGTTTGCTTTTTGTCATGACTGTTGTTTTGAGCGCTGTAAGAATATCTGAGTGACGTGTCACCGTATTTGTCTTGGTTGTCGCTAAGAGCATCCGTTGCAGGAATTTTGCCGAGTGCTGTGTGTGACAAGGTATGGGCCAAAAATAGAGAATTTCATTATCAAAAATTATAAGATACTTACAAAAGAAAGTCATTAAAACTTTATGGATAGAAACGTCGCAGTTTGTCGATGTGCCAAGAGTTAGGCACTCGTGTTCCGTCTGGGTATGCCAATCTGTAGGACGTAGGTCGTGTGACCTCGGTCACCACGAAGGGTCCTTCCCAGGGAGTGGATAGCTTGTGCATTCCCTCCTGGCTTGTTTTCCATCGAAGCACCAGATCGCCGACCACGAAAGAACGGTCCTTGACATTCCTGTTGTAGTATCGCCTGACTGCTGCGAGATATTTTGCTGTTCGGAGACACGACACTAAACGCTTTTCCTCCATGCAATTGATTTCGAGTCCTCTGGCGTTGTCGGCGGTCGCCTGGTCGAAGTGCTCGATTCTAGGAGATCCGAACTGTATGTCGGACGGCAAGACCGCCTCTGCACCGTACACCATGAAGTAGGGAGACACCCCTGTGTTTCGACTGGTCTGAGTTCGGAGGCCCCAGACCACAGCCGGCAATTCTTTCATCCATCGACCGGGTGCTCTGTCGTTTTCGGTGTACAGCCTTTTCTTTAGGGCGTCAACGATCATTCCGTTAGCACGTTCAACTTGACCGTTGGCACGTGGATGTGCCACTGACACATATTTTATGACTATGCCTCTGTCATCGCAGAAATCCCAAAAAGTGGTGCCAGTAAACTGAGTGCCCAGGTCGGTGATTATGCTGTTCGGAATGCCGAATCTGTGTATGATTTGATTGAGGAACTCCACAGCCTTCTCGGAGGTTGCCTTGACCAGGGGCATGTATTCAATCCACTTGGAGAACTTGTCGATTAACACGAAGACAAACTTGAAATTGCCCGGGGCTGGTTTAAATGGTCCGATCATGTCAAGCCCCCAGCAAGCAAAGGGCCAAGACGACGGGATGGTTTGAATTTCATGGGCGGGTACGTGGGTCCTCTTAGCGAAAAACTGACATCCTTCGCAATGCCGAACCAGCTTTTCTGCGTCGCTGACCGCGGTTGGCCAATGAAAACCTGCTCGGAAAGCCTTTCCGACCAGCGTTCTAGATGCGGCGTGGTTGCCGCAGGATCCGGCGTGTATGTCTTCCAAGAGCTTGATACCATCATCTTGGGGTATGCACTTGAGCAGTACTTCGGAGCTTGCGTTTTTCCGCATGAGTTTTCCGTCGACCAGGATGTAGTTCTTTGATCGTCGGATGAGACGCTCGTTCTCTGTTTTGTCCTGAAAGCCTGTCCCGTCTGATATGTATTTGATGAACGGGGTACGCCAGTCACGCCCACCGGTTGTCGGAGTAGCGTCATCTATGAGCATTGCCTCGGTGGGTTGTTTGTCGACCAGGGGGGAGCCTACGCTCGGCTCATGGATGTCCTGGACGAAAATACCCCGCGGGATTTGGGCCCGAGATGAGCCTAACTTTGACAACGCATCTGCTGCTTGGTTCTTATCCCGGACCACGTGGATGTACTCTATGCCGTAGAAGTTAGTTTCCCATTTGCGAATTTCTTTGCAGTAGAGATCCATCTTCTCGTGGGTTGCGTCCCACTCCTTGTTGAGCTGGTTGATGACCAAAGCGGAGTCGCCGTAGACATAGAGGCGCTTGACCCCCAGTTCAGCGGCTAGTCGTACGCCATGTAAGCATGCTTCGTATTCGGCGACATTGTTTGACACCGGAAAAAGGATCCGAAGGACGTAGCGGAGTTTGTCCTTGTTTGGTGATACGAACAATATCCCAGCGCCTGCACCGTTGATGTTCAAGGACCCATCAAAGAACATTGACCAGTGGTCTGAGACATCTGGAACGGAAGGCTCGTTGAGATCCGTCCATTCGGCAATGAAATCGACCAGGGCTTGAGACTTGACAGTGGTGCGACTCTGGAACTCTAGGGAAAATGGACATAATTCCATTGCCCATTTCACGATTCTGCCATTGGCGTCTTTATTGCGCAGGATGTCCCCGAGAGGAAAGCTGGTTGTCACCAGGACTCGATGGCCGTCGAAGTAGTGCTTCAGCTTTCTTGACGTTATCAGGATGGCGTATATAAGCTTCTGTATTTGTGGGTACCTGGCCTTGGATTCGTTTAAAACTTCACTTATGAAGTAAACGGGTCTCTGGACCTTGAAGACGTGACCTGGTTCATCTCGCTCGACCACTATTGTCGTGGAAACAACCCTGTCGGTTGCAGCAATGTAAAGGAGTAGGTCTTCATTGGGCTGAGGCGCTGTGAGGACAGGCGGTGAAGTGAGGAAGGTCTTAAGCTGAGTGAACGCAGCGTCGGCTTCTTCTGTCCAAGAGAATTTTTCTGACGCTTTCAGTAGTTTGAAGAAAGGGAGGCCTTTTTCTCCCAGCCTTGAGATGAAACGACTGAGGGCGGCCATGCATCCGGTTAGCTTCTGAATATCCTTGACGTTCTTCGGTGGTCGCATGTCGAGTACGGCTTTGACTTTTGAAGGGTTTGGTCGTATGCCGTCGCAACTGACGACGTTGCCGAGCAGTAGACCGGAAGGAACGCCGAAAATGCATTTCTTGGGGTTGAGCTTCCACTTGTACCTATTGAGTGCCTTGAAGGTTCGGTCTAAGTTGTCGATTAGGGTGCTCGCGTCCCTTGTTTTTACGACCACGTCGTCCACATAGGCCTCGACGAGGTCATCGCGAATCTCGTCGTGGAGGCATTGCTGGATGGCCCTTTGATAAGTGGCCCCGGCGTTTTTAAGTCCGAAAGACATGGTAGTGTAACAGTATGCGCCGAAGGGTGTGATGAAGGATGTTTTGATCTGATCTTCTTCCTTTAATGAGATCTGGTGATAACCAGAGTAGCAATCTAGAAAGGAGAGGAGTTCGCATCCGGCCGTTGAGTCGACCACCTCGTCGATGCGAGGAAGACCAAAAGGATCTTTAGGACAGTGTTTGTTGAGATCGGTGTAATCAACGCACATTCTCCATTCATTATTCTTTTTGCGTACAAGAACCGGATTGGCGAGCCAATCGGGATGATACACTTCTTTTATGAATCCGGCTGCTAGAAGCCGTGTTATTTCTGTCCTAATAGCCTCCTTTTTGTCACGAGCGAACCGTCGCAGTTTTTGCTTGATTGGTCTTGCGGTCTTCGAGACGTTTAAGGAGTGCTCGATCAGGTTTCGTGGGACACCGGGCATGTCTGCGGGTTTCCATGCGAAAACGCTCACGTTGTCCCTTAGAAACCTGACGAGCGCGTCTTCCTATTTTGGATCCAGGTTAGCCCCGATGAGGGCTGTCTTCTCGGGGTTGCCTTCGACCAGCTGCACTTCTTTGTACTCCTTGGATTTCGAATTCTTTCTGGCTGTCTCCTGCTCAGGTAATCGGAGCTGGTCGGGGGGCAGCTGTGCGGCTTGGTTTGCTGTTTCCGCCATGCGGATTGAGAGGTCAATTGCCTCGGTGATCTTGAAGCTTTCTTCTTCGCAGGTGTACGCAGTGTAGACGTTGCCTCTGACGGTTAGGACACCCTTCTCCGTGGGCATCTTAAGGACTAGGTATGAGTAGTGCGGGACTGCCATGAACTTTGTCAGCGATGGGCGGCCCAGTATGGCGTGGTCGGTCCCGTCGAAGTCCGCGACTACGAAGTTGATGAACTCCGTCCGGAAGTGATCGGGTGTGCCGAATTGGACAGGCAATGTTATCTGTCCGAGGGGCACCGAACTTTGACCTGGCAAAACCCCCCAGAATTGGGCGTCGTAAGGTTTTAGTTGCGCCGGTGATATCTTGAGGGCGGGCAGGCTGTTGCGGAAGAGGATGTCGATGGAGCTTCCCCCGTCCACGAGCACGCGCTCGAATCTGATACTATTGATGCAGGGATCAAGAATCAGTGGGAAACGACCCGGCTCTGGGATAGCGGCCCACTGGTCATTCCTGCTGAACGAGATCTCCCTGTGGGACCACGCGGGAAATTTCGGATCTGCGATCAGCCCGTCCGTGCTGTCTATGTTGAGGCAGGCTCTCTTTAACAGCTTTCTTTCTCGCTTGGACTCAGTGGAGACCTTGCCCCCGAAAATGGAGTGGACCACGTCGGTGGGGCTGACGTATTGGTGTCGGGGGTCCCTGTCTTGGTCCTCATCCTCATCTTCGTGGTCGTGCCCGTCGCGCTTGTTATTTTTCTTGGCGGAGTCCTCTTGGGCGGCCCACCGTGTATAGATACTTTTGAGGACGCGGCACTCTTCCATCGTATGGCTAGATTTTGGGTGTAGCTGGCACGGTCCCTTCAACGTTTTGTTGTAGTCGTCTTGGTAGTCCCGTCGTCCATTGGGACGTTTGACCGTATTTACTTCGTGGTCGTATTCGCGAGGGCGCTTTCCTCTGAAGTCATCGCGGCTGTCGCGCCGCCGATCCCAAACCTCTCGGTGATCGCGGTTGTCGGAGCGGCGGTGATTTCTGTTGTCGTAGCGACCACGACCGTCATCTCGTCGGGAGGGCTGGTCGGGGCCTCTCGCATCGTCTCGGATTAGTTTTTCTGCGTCATCAGCATCGGCGTAATTTTTAGCCGTGGCGAGGAGCTCTGCTACCGTTGATGGGCGCTTACGCAACAGCTTGTTCCTCAGCGCTTCATGGAAACGCAAGCCCTTGATAAAGGTTGATATGGCCTCGTCATGAGAAATCTTCGGGATTTTGAGGCGCATATCCGAGAATCGTCGGATGTAATCGCGCAGAGGTTCATTCTTCCTGTCTCTTATCCTTTCAAGGTCATACTTGTTTCCGGGCTGCTCGCATGTGGCGATGAAGTTGTCGATGAAAGCCTGTCGTAGCTCTTCCCAAGAGTCGAAGGAGTCCTCGGGCAAGCCGAGAAGCCACTGATGACCAGCCTGGTCGAGGACTACGGGGAAGTAGTTAGCCATGACGTGCTCATCTCCTGCCGCTGATCGGACGGCGATTTCATAGAGAGTGATCCAGTTCTCTGGATTTTCCTTGCCGTCGTATTTTTTAAGTTTTTCGAGTTTGAAATTGCGGGGCCACACGACCTGGCGGAGGTGTGAGGAGAACTGCCTTAGGCCCGGAGGACCGTGAGTTGCATCGTACTCGATGCGGCGCAGGTTTTCGTGGACTGCCCTCTCTGCGGCGCGCCTGTTGATGCGGTCCCGGGCATCTTTGGGAGGGATGTTGTGGCGGAGATCCCTGTGTTGATTTTCTTCTTGGCCGCGTGCGCGGTTCTGCTGGCGGCGGCCATCGGCGTCCCGACCACCATCGTCGCGCCGTGAGTCCCCTCGATGGTTGTCGGGGGAGCGGCTGCGGTGACGCCTGCTGGGTGAGGCCCGGCTACGATTAGTCTGGTCGGAGGCGGCTTCCGTATAAGAAACGTCCTGGACTCTCTTGAGCAGAGTGGCTGTCTGTCCCATCGCGGCGATCAGGTGTGCTCGGATGCTGGTCCGGACTCCCTGGCATTCGGGGGTGTCAGGAAGCCGATCCAGGTTGGCCATGGCGACAGCCACGTTGGCGCTTGGCGTTTTGTAGACCGGCTGGTCCCCGACCATGTCAAAGGCATTGTTGAGGTTACTTGGTGGCATCTGTTGTTGCTCGTCCGCACGCCGTCGGGCGCGATCGGCGTTACGCTGTTCGCGGAGTTGCCTCTGGTCATCTGTTTCTCCGTCAACAGCCGGTTCGTCGGCGCTGACATTGAACACAATATCCCCTCGCCGGGGAGGGAATATCGGGAATCGGTCGAAACCCGGAGGGTGTGAAGGAAAATCCAGGTCGTAGCCCTCGTCTTCGGTGTTTATAACCTCGGTGGGGACGGAGCCGGTGCTTGAGTTGGTGCTGGAAACCTGGCCGTCCCGTAGCTCTCGGATGGTCACCATGTTGACATGGTGACGATTGTTCCTTGTCGGCGACCAGCTCGCTTTGCTGAAAACGGATTGGACATGCTGTGAGTAAACAGAGGCCGAGTTGTTCAGGCCGCAAGGATAGTCTTCCTTTTTGAGCTCGACGGATCGTCCTGAGGGGGTTGAGGTTATCGTCAGGGACGTTCCCAGCCGTTCGTGTGTGGCGACACGAGTTGGCCGGCGGAATTTCGAAAAATCCGCTCGAGCAGCTTGGTCGGGCCGGCGCAGAACTCCATCTATTAGTTGGGAGACTTCGAGTAGCTTGGAGTCAGCGTGATCGAGCGCTTGGAGGAGGTCCGAGCAGTCGATCTCCTTTCCCTTGTAGAGCGGGAACGGTGGTCGGGAGCTTGGTGCCGTCATGCGTGTGGTCGGAGACGGCGTGATCTCAGATTGGATCTGGATCTCTTTCGGAACCGTGGTCGCGAAGCCGCCGCTGCACGTCGTCCACGTGATCTGGCCGACGGTGAACGTGAGGCCTTCGGGCACGGTCGCGGAAGCTGGGATCGTGACCATCTTGTTCGCCGGAGAAGTTGCACGCACACCCCCTACCTGGCGCGCCACTGTCGACGAAAGCTAGTCGGCAGTCTACCTTGGGGTATACCCACGGTAGTAGTTTATCGGTAGACGGTGCGCAAACTACGAACTCGATGGTGACGCAAGACACGGGCAAACTTTTTATCCAGGTTCGGCCGCCGAGTTGGCGTAATACCTACGTCCTGCGTCTGGTTGTATTGATTTGTGCTGAGAGAATATGATGTCCTAGGGGGGTCCCTTGCCCCTCCTTATATAGTCTGGAGGGCAGGGTTACAGATCTAGAAACTAATCCTAGCCGGTTACAATTGCCATGGATAGTTCGATATCAATTCCTATTCTAACCGACTAGAATCCTGCTTGATCTCCACATCTTGCTTCCTTGCGCGAAACTCCAGGCTGTCGGACCAAGCCTTGAACTCGTCTCGTAATGGGCCAAGCCTCCTGGCCCAAGTCTAGCCGTAAGGGTATAGGGGTCTATCCCCCCACAATACTCCCTCCATCTTAAATTATAAGTTATTTCAAGAATCTTGGAGAGTTAAAACATCTCAAGTTTGACCAAAATTATAGAAAAAATTACAAAGTTTTGTGGCATCAAATAAATATACTATGAAAATATAATTAATGAAGAAACCTAATGGTTAGTTGATATCATAAATATAAATTATCCTATCATATAAATTTAGTTAAACTTGAGATACTTTGATTCTCCAAAATTTTTAAAATGACTTATAATTTAGGACGAAAGAGTACTATTTACGAAACTAAAAACACAGCTTAAAAATAATTTACAAAACTAAAATACTAATTATTAAATTAAACAAAAATGCTACCATATACGGTACCTATTAAATTTTACTAACACACAACCCAAACACCCCGTAAAAGAATGAACTCGCGCGAGTCTATCCAAAAAAAATTCACCGATGAAACTGCGTCGCTCGGACGCTGCGTGGCATGATGCCGGCCCCAAAGCCTAACCAAACACGCAGAGGCGGTTCCCCAACCTACCCGCCCTGTTCTTCCCACGTGTATCACACACCTGGACCAATCTGCTCGCTGCGCTGCCCCCGACCCCGAGTCGGCCGTCGCTTTCTTTGTGGCTTGTTCATCAGAAACCTCTCCTCCCAATCCGCCGCCTGCCTTGCTCTTGCTCTTGCTCTCCTAGCGCGCTCGTCTAGTCGTCGCCATATCTTCTCCACACTTCTCCGCTCTCCGGCGTACGGCTCCGATCCGTACACGTACAATCCAAACCCTCCTTAAAACTCCGCCCCGAGCAGGCGCAAGGAGTGCTGTGGAAGGTGGAATCGCCAGAAAATGCCCTCCGTCCTCCACCTTCTCTTGCTGCTGCTCGCCGCCTCGGCCGCGGCGGCAGCCACCGCTGGCGCTGGCGCTGGCGCTGGCACCAGCGGGGACCCGCGGGCGTACGAGGCGCTGTTCGACGCGTGGTGCGCGGAGCACGGGAAGGCCTACGCCACGCCCGAGGAGCGCGCGGCGCGGCTGGCCGTGTTCGCGGACAACGCGGCCTTCGTCGCCGCGCATAACGCCCGCGTCAACGCCGCTGGTGGCGGCGGCGCGCCCCCGTCCTACACGCTCGCGCTCAACGCCTTCGCGGACCTGACACACGAGGAGTTCCGGGCCGCGCGGCTCGGCCGCATCGCGGCGGGGGCGGCGGCGCTCCGGAGCCCCGCCGCGCCCGTGTACCGGGGCCTCGACGGCGGTCTGGGCGCGGTGCCCGATGCGCTGGACTGGAGGGAGAATGGGGCCGTCACCAAGGTCAAGGACCAAGGCAGCTGCGGTGAGCGTCCGTTTACTCCATCTACTCTATGCTTTGCTTTGCTTAGGTTGGTATTTGCAAGACCCATCTGTTTCCCACATCACAGTTCAGAAGATTGCTTGTTAGGGACACCATTGGCAACTCTATGGTTAACACATCTAAACGAAGCACACAGTAGGGAGTTAATCCATTTGACCCTTCCCAAGGAGTAAGTTCGATTCGTAGAATTAAGCTTAACAGTTGAAGGGAGCCGAGGCTGATGAAACTTTTCAAATTCATCCGGTGCACTGAAACATGGGTGATTGGTCAGTCGACAAGAATAGCTCGTTTGCTTTTCTATACTCGATTAAATCATGCCTCTGGTGTTTCTCATCTTGTCCGATTATAATTTTTCCAATGCTTAGTGCCTCAGAGGATGTGACACAAGTCAACCTTAAATGTTTTGTTTACATGATCATATGCAATTGTACTAACTAGAAGTTTCAAACTGTATGGTCTCAGTCATTTGAAGCTTTTTAGCTCTTTCCAGGCACTAGATCCAAACAACACGAGTTTTTGCTATAACAAAGTCAGGAAATGACTACCACCTGTACTTAGAGTTAAATTAAGTCATTTGAATGATCTGGCGACAGCTAGATATGTCAGAGATCAAAAGTCACATGCAAAAATCCTTCAAAATAAGTTTCACAATCCATGTGAGATTCTTCATTGCGTTCATTGAGAAGTCAGCTACATGTCTTGTTTCTGTTTACAATGTTGCACTGATGAATTGCATACGGAGTATATGGATAGACTTTTAGCTTCTAATTACTGTTGGAAATTGAAATAGACGTACGTGTCTTGAATATATTATGTATGTAATGCACCTGGCCATTATGAAGTTCATAAGATTGTTGGAAATATAAGTGGCTCAGTGCTTATGCTTCCAGCAATCCAGTGTCTGTTAGGGATTTAGTGATATATCAGGGTGGCTACATTAAAAATTGGGGGGGGGGAGCATTTATACATCTTATATAATACACACACACAAGGGCCTTCTCAAAAAACTTGTTTTACAATGTAGTAGAAGTACTAGTAGGAATGATGCTTGGCAATAGTCTGATCTGCTTTGGCATAGTCTTCCTTGAGTCCTTGACTTGTATCTAGTTTTTTCCCCCTTCTGTTGAAGCCCCTTTTGATGATAATTCTCCTTTAAATTTTGGTGTTAATTTGGTACCTATTTGCAATCATTGTATGTGCCACAAATTAATGTGTCTTAATTTCTTTATTGGTGTTCAGGAGCTTGCTGGAGTTTTTCCGCTACAGGTGCTATGGAAGGAATAAACAAAATCAAGACAGGCTCTCTGGTCAGTCTTTCTGAACAGGAACTAATTGACTGTGACAGATCTTATAATAGTGGCTGTGGTGGTGGCCTCATGGATTATGCTTATAAGTTTGTGGTTAAAAATGGTGGAATTGACACAGAGGAGGACTACCCCTATCGTGAAGCAGATGGGACATGTAACAAGAACAAGGTAACATGGGGTTTCAGAAAAGTACCTGCACAAACTGTTTAGTGCCTCGCTTTATGTCAATAAAGCGGGGGAAACCTTTTCTCTAAAAAAAACTGTTTAGTGCCATGCCATGTTTATGTGATGTGTTTGTTTATATTACAGCTGAAAAAGCGAATTGTGACAATTGATGGTTACTCTGATGTACCTTCCAACAAAGAAGATTTGTTACTTCAGGCTGTTGCCCAGCAACCAGTTAGTGTAGGAATATGTGGCAGCGCTAGAGCATTTCAACTATACTCCCAGGTACAGATACATAATTAGTTTCTCCTGTCACTGACACGTGTTACAGAACAGTAACCAATTATTTTGCTTCCCTTCTAATATTTTCTTATGCAGGGTATCTTTGATGGTCCATGTCCAACATCTCTTGATCATGCTGTGCTAATTGTGGGTTATGGCTCTGAAGGTGGCAAGGATTACTGGATTGTGAAAAACTCTTGGGGTGAAAGTTGGGGAATGAAGGGCTATATGCATATGCATCGAAACACTGGTGATTCCAAGGGTGTCTGCGGTATAAACATGATGGCATCATTTCCTACCAAATCAAGCCCCAATCCTCCTCCTTCACCAGGCCCAGGTCCAACCAAGTGCAGTCTGCTTACATACTGTCCTGAAGGATCCACCTGTTGTTGCTCGTGGCGTATCTTGGGCTTTTGTCTTTCCTGGAGCTGTTGTGAACTGGACAATGCAGTTTGCTGCAAGGATAACAAATCCTGCTGCCCTCATGACTATCCTGTCTGCGATACAGATCGCGGGCTGTGTCTCAAGGTTTGTTCGCTTGACATTTGTGTAATCTGTTTGAACTTTAGCCATGTTTGTGAGGCCACTGACCTGCATCAAAGTTTGTTAGTGTTTGTTCTAATCTTTTCTAAATTAATTTTCTTCTTTATTTGATTATTACCTTTCATCTTTCAGTTATATATGGACTTTACCATGTACGGTCGTTTAAAACATTTCAGTAACTGACATCTTAACTGAGTACTTTGATTTATGGTATCAGGCCAGCGGCAACTCTTCTGCTATAGAAGGAATCAGGAGGAAACGGACTTTCTCTAAAGCTCCCTCGTGGACTGGCTTAGTGGAATTGATGGACCATTGAGCATATAATCAGATATGGATGGAAGGTAAGAATAAGATTATGTAAACTTGCTTTGGCTAGCACTGTTATACTATTTGACGTCCATTTCTTATTGCAACCCACCCATGCTGACCGTTGTCTGTCTCCAACAATTAACAGGTCCAAGCAGGTTTTTGTGCGATCCGTAGGTCGGCTAGTGGCCTTGTTCAGGTGCCCTGCCACATTCCTGTATGTTTACCCGCCGCATTGCACCGAGATGCCTGGATTTGCTCTGTATTATTGAACCCTGCTCTGGTGTAAAGTTTCACGATCGTACATGTATATGTCAGACTTGTATTAGCCTATGAATTAGAGAGGCCCTGCACGGATGTTTTACCGCGGTTGAAGACTATTGAGGGCCAGGCACCATAATAATAAAGAAATAGAACTTTGTCTAATGTTTTGGGTACACAAGGTTGCATCTAGCGCTGGCCGATGTGTGTTTCTCCTTTAGTCTTCGTACGAACAGTCTTTCAAAAAAGGAATCCGTTCCCGTGAGTTGAACGGATTCATAGTGTATTGTATCTTATTGCTTAACCGTGATGTGCGCCTTCTTGTTAAAACAGGCGAGTAGGCTGTAGGCATAACGCGGCATGAACTTGACTATGCCATGCAATTGCGTAGAAGAAAGCGACAGCGACAGCGAAAGCGAAGAGGGCAAGGAGAAGGGCCTGGTGGATTGGGTGCGGAACTGCTTGGTCAGGGTCACCGTCGGCGAGCCCATCGACCCACTGGAGATCTTCACCCGTGTTGCTCCACCTGCCGGCGGCTCCCCGCGAGATCGCCGACCATCTGCTCCACCTGTCGATTAGGACGAATTCAGCAACATCTTCAGGCGCGGCCGTCTTCATGCCGAGCTCTAACGGAGACCCTTTCCCGTTTCGAGCTGTCCCTGCTGCTCTTCTCCTGGCGTAGAAGCACTGCACTGTATTATATCTTCCTGTTGGACTTGGGAGCCAGAGGGCATCGCTGGGTGAAGACTGAAGTAGAATCCTCTGTGTCTGAAATGAATAAGGAGAAAACTTTTTTAGCTCTAAACCTTTGTTATTTTTAGAGAATCACTTCAGGCCTTGTTTAGTTCCCAAAAAAAATTATAAAATTTTTCAAATTTTCTGAATCTTGCGGCACATGTATGAAGCATTAAATATAGATAAAAATAACTAATTACACAATTTACATATAATTTGAGAGACGAATCTTTTGAACCTATTTAGTCTATGATTGGACAATATTTATCAAATATAAACGAAAATGCTACAGTACTCATTTTACTAAAAATTTTGTAACTAAAAAAGGCCTCATGTAAAAAAACTCGACTCGCAGGGGAGACAGCCCCAGGCATTGTGCTTAAGAAGAAGAAGACCTTCTCACGCAGGCCGAGAAAACCCCCAAAGCTCTACCCCACACATACACAGTGGTACCGTAGCTCACGTGAGACGGACCTGGCCTTAGACCTGTGCTTTGGTGTGGGACAAACAAGAGGATTTTTTTCAATATGCTGGTAAACTACGCCACCTCCAGCCACCAAATTCGCCCCGGAGGTGTTTGGCAAATAGATTCTCAACGTGTCTAGCTGTGATCTATTATCTTCTCATTGGTGTCAACGACTTGTGGTTCTCCTCTTTTTTTTGAAATGGGTTTTCAAATTATTAATTTCACATCAAATCAAAACCAAAACCAAAATAAATAAACAATAAGAGTAACTTCAAGAGACTCTTTAAATCCTTGCTAAATGTTAAAGATTAGCAATAAAGGTTTTAATAAAAAAAACTATACTACAACAGCTTTTCTAAATGGTTATTCAAATATAGTCACTTTTATTTCGGATTTTTTGTTAGCTAAAAATAGAAGATGAGAATAACTTTCATAGAGTGCACATGAGATTTATAAAGACCATTGAAGAATAAAAAGATACAGAAAACTGATTTTTATGCGAGTGCTAAAGAATGATTTAGCGAGTAGAATTTAGAACGACTCTTGCGGAGCCAGCCCTGGCCCCCTATGCGTTCTTCTGCTCCACGTCGGTGGAAAATGTGCCGGCGCCGTGAAGCCGTCGCATTCGCCGTGGAGAAATATATTCCGATCCTCGATACGCCGGTGATGGCGCCGTATGCTGCGAACCTGCCCGCCCAGCCGCAAACGTGATAGGCTGACGGTGATGGATGCCTTGGGTGGTGAGCTGGTGGCTGTTGTCTGTTGAGCGTCAGGCGAAGCAGCGACCCTCCCCGATTCGGTCACGTCCGCCGTCGCGTCCGACGCTTCGCTTCCGCCTTCGGACGAGCGGCGCGCGCGCGCGCGCTAGCAGCGTGTGGGTGTGGATCGCTCTCCCCGCGATTCCCTAACGCCAACGCGCAGGCGTTGCTCTCCAGTTCATAAAGGCGAGTATGGCGGAAAACGAGATCCCCACCAAATTCGTTTTTAGCGTGGCCGGGAGGCGCGCGGGGCCAAGACGGCATCGAGCTCGTCGGCGCTTCGAAAGTTGAAGCACGCGGAGAGCACATTGCCAGATTGATTGGGTAATCCTTTTCTACTGTTTTTTTTTTCTATTTATGATTTTTATTTGACTTACTGTCCAGATTGATGAAATTAGCCATGCTGCAGAACTAGGGTTCATGAAACTGATTGCCATGTTTAGTCAATGTGTCCACTTGTTGAAACGAAGTCAAGACTAGCCCGGTGAAGTGCAAGCAAGCAACCCCTTCTCGAAGATGGAATCAAGAACCCAGCAAGTTACATTTGCTAGGTGAGTGCCACCACATCACCTCCACTCACAACAGGCAGAATAACGAGTGAAAGAAAAAAACATTATATTGCAGGACTCATATCATAAGAAATGTGGCTTCTTTAATTTCCCATCGCTAGTTTGCAGGGAATCATGCAAAGGTCGGTGTGGCCTGGGATTGCAGATCAGTAAAAGACGAATATGAGGGGCTGGAAACAGACTGATAATCGCGTCATGGAAACTGTGTGCGTGAATTGGCTCCAGTAGGTCAGAGAATCTAGTTCCCTTGTTTGCTTTCAGGTCTCCTCAACCGTTAGCGCTGCCGCCTGCTTGCGAGTTGTGACTAGTGGCTGGTTTCGCCCTGGCATCCTTTGCTTTAGTCATCCTATAAATTGGCAGGGGCATGCTTCTTCTTGTCTTATTAAACTCACAACACGATAGCAGGGGGTAGTAGAAGGCATAAGCTCAGTTCTCTGACTCTCAAGTGCTTGTGCGGTTGAGCCTATTTGCGCAACGAAAAATGGTACTTTCTTTTGTTTGTTTGTAAGCTTGTATGTGCACGTGCACACAGATATTTCTGTGATTGTTTTCCAAAACAGATGTGTGTCGGTAATGGTCCAATGAACTTCTAAGTATGCATAGAACCTTCAAAAATGCCATCGTATAATTGTGCAGAATAGTTGGGATCACAGCACGTGATAAACCATTTGGAGTTTTCATTTGCCATTTTTGGAAATTGGACACTTTTGGACCTTTTCTTGGAAATCTTAGAATCTGGAACAGGACTTGCGTCCAATGATGCTTTTTTCCTTCCATGAAAACTTACCAACTGAATGCAATAGCAACACTCAATTTTGCTGGATATGAATTTAATAAAGTTAAAAACACAATTGTTTTTGTTATTATATGTCATATAGTTTTTAGAATTCAAGTTCTGATACCATGTTCTAACAAAAAGTTGTTATCTATGTCCACTAGAGCATCAAAAGCATTAATGGAAAGAGTCCCATAGTGGTTGGACCTTGGGGAGGGACAGGAGGATACCCTTGGGATGACGGTGTGTACTCAACAATACGCCAGATCGTGATTGGCCATGGTGCAGCTATTGACTCAATAAGGATTGAGTATGATCTGAAAGGAAGGTCAGTTTGGTCAGAAACACGTGGAGGTACTGATGGAGGTTCTGAAACCGATAAGGTATACTTCACTAAATCATCCCTGAAGCATTTGTATTTATTTTGATCTCAAATAACCCTATTTGGATGCTGATGAACTTCAAAGATAAATTTTCATTTTGTTAATCTGATTTACTCTAGCTGCAATGAGTTTGTACTCGACAAGCCTAATTGTATCTCTATTCTAATCCAGACAAGTCTTCTGTGTTGATGAAGAAGTTCAGAACTTCAAGTCAGTTTTCATGTCTGTTTGACAAAACTGTTCATGCTTTGTATAATCTGCAGGTGAAACTAGATTTTCCAGATGAAGTCCTTGTGTCTGTAAGTGGGCACTATGGATCTGTTTGTGGGACACCGGTCATCATAAGATCATTGACATTTCAGAGCAACAGTTCGACGTATGGACCTTTCGGCACCGAAGATGGGACACCTTTCTCACTTCCAGTGAGCAGCGGCAAGATCATTGGATTTCATGGGCGGTCTGGGTCATATCTCAACTCAATAGGTTTCTACCTGAAGCAAGTGCATTTTCCAAATCCGATGAATTCTCCAGCTTCACCTATGAGCCTCCCAAGCTCACAAAGTAGAAATGGCTATGGTTTCAGTGGTGATACTGGACCTGACATGGTTCTCGCCGTGCGAGATAGAGGCGATAGCTATGCTGTTTATGCTAGCAATCAGCCCAAGCAGCAATATACAAACCCATCACCTGACTACAATGATGGAGCGCTCTGGAACAAGGTGTGACAAACTAGCCTACCATATGCATCCTGTTCGCTTGTTATCAGATAATTGTACAAACTTTAAATTCTGAAATCTCAACTTCGCCTTGCAGATGGTTTCTTTCCCCAGTTATTATGGAGATACAGGAGCTGCAGCCATGAGCAGCCCTCAAACTTATGGTCCCTGGGGTGGAAGTGGTGGCACCATATTTGATGACGGTGTATACACTGGTGTGTGGCAGATCAATTTAACACGTGCAGTGGGAATTTCTTCTATTAAGGTTCTGTATGATCGAAATGGGCAGGCAGTATGGGGTAACAAGCATGGATTCAGTGGAGGTGTTATACCTGACAAGGTAATGTAACTGCTGTATCAGTTTTGTTGCTGAACAGTAACGTTTATCAGGTTGGGATGTTCTGACAACTTTTGTCTTGGCAGATAATATTTGATTTCCCGTCAGAGGTGTTGACTCATATAACCGGGTTCTATGATTCAGCAATAATCATGGGCCCAACCGTGGTCAGATCTCTAACGTTTCACACGAACAAGCGGACATATGGACCATATGGGGATGAGTATGGCACATACTTCTCCACAAGTTTTACAAATGGAAGGATAGTAGGATTTCATGGCAGGGAGGGGTGGTACATCGATGGAATTGGAGTTCATGTTCAGGAAGGCAAATTGGCATCACAGCGATTTGTTAGCAGACCAAAGACCGCGACTAGCCCATCGGTACAGTACAACATGCTTGCTCAAGCGCCGAGCAATACATATACAGACAATGAGGTAACTAAAATTCTTGCGAGCCTGAAACTCTGAATCCGGTTGGGAAACGTGGAACCATCACCAGCATTTCTGCAGGGGAGATAGCTGAAACAGACAGTGATCCATACACTCTAATCGTTTTGCAGGTTGCTTATGGCATGGTGAAAGAACCGGTTCCTATGGGACCAGGACCATGGGGTGGGGAGGGAGGCCGGGCGTGGGACGACGGAGTTTACACTGGCGTGAAGCAAATCTACATCATGAGAGGAGCATTCATCGGGTCGATACAGATCGAGTATGACAGGAGTGGCCACTCCATCTGGTCTTCAAGGCATGGGAACAGCGGCCACATAACCCACAGGGTGAGTGCTACTGCTGAATCAAGTTTCTCGCATGTTCATCCATCTCCATCCCCTTGCCACTATATGCTATGCTATGCTATGCTATGCTATGACTACGAGGCCTGCATCTTTCTTCAGCATCGTGACATCGTTTTTCCCTTGAACGCATGTGCAGGTCAAGCTGGACTTCCCGCACGAGGTGCTGACGTGCGTGTACGGCTACTACAACACTAACAGGGAGGACGGGCCCCGGGTCCTGAGGTCGCTGACGTTCATCACCAACAGGGGCAAGTACGGGCCTTTCGGCGACGAGTTCGGATCCTACTTCTCGTCGGCGACGACGGAGGGGAAGGTGGTGGGGTTCCACGGCCGGAGCGGGCAGCACCTGGACGCCATCGGCGTGCACATGCAGCACTGGCTCGGGGACAGGAGGCCTGCCCCCAAGTACGTGTTGTCCAAGTACCTATTCTGATCACCGGGCTGGTCAGCTTATACGAGAGGGATGTATCTAATTTTTGGGCTGGTCGATTTAATTTACTTGTAGCTTCAGCATTTGTTGGTCTTCATTCCCTGTATTCGGGGCATACACCAAACATATCGATCGAATTGAAGAGATGTAGTTGTCCAAGTACATCATCCTCTCTGTTGAATTTCAATACATCCTTTGTCAGTTCTAATGCCCAATATTCGAATGTGCTGCTGCTTGCTATGAACGCAGAGGCAGGGTGCTCCATCTTTTTATGAGGTCTTTTTCTTTAAGAAAAGTAGTTTCCCTATGTTTTATTCAAAGAATAAAATACACTCTTCAGCGTCCGAGTTAAGCGTATTCGAGGCGCGTTCACCATCTTTTATTCTTTTATATGAATTATTTTCTTTTATTAGGGTGCATTTGTTATAGATCTCCAGCTCCTTGGGTGGAGCAGCATTATTTGGCTCCAGATAGCTTCTCTAGAAGAACAGAAGGACCCTCGGTAAAATTGCTTCTGTGCATAAAAATGGTAAAATATTTATAATACATTTATCTTTTTCTCTTCTTTTATTTTTTTCCCCTCCCCTTCTATTTTCCCTTTCTTTCCCTTCTCTCTTTCATATCCACTTGGCCCTTCCTGTCTCCCTTTGCTTCGCCTTGTCCGTCACGGCTCGCGAGCCTCCACTGTCCAGCTTCAACCGTCGTTCGCCCCGCGCTCCATCACCACCATGCAACCCGCTCGAAAGAGGAGGGGCGTTTTGGGAGGGCCCGCATCCGCATGCATGGACGGAGGGGCGTTTTTTTCTCCCTGGGGTGAATTTTGGTATCCAACTGGCCTTGTTTAGATCCGAAAAAATTTCGAATTTCGACACTGTAGCACTTTCGTTTTTATTTGTCAAACATTATCCAATCATAGAGTAACTAAGCTTAAAAGATTCATCTCACGATTTACAGACAAACTGTGCAATTAGTTTTTGTTTTCATCTATATTTAATGCTCCATGCATATGCCGTAAGATTTGATGTGACAGGGAATCTTGAAAAGTTTTTGGATTTCGGAGTGAAGTAAACAGAGCGTGTTTCACGAGCAGAGCAAAGCAGAAGGTGAATTTCGGTATCGAACTTTAGAGAGCGTGTTTCACGGGCGGAGCAAAGCGTGTTTGGTTTGTGGAACTATGGAGTTACTGCAGGAACTTCAGTCTTTAGGTCTGTTTGTTTTAGGTCTTGTTTAGTTCCAAAAATTTTTGGAAAATCGATACTGTAGCACTTTCGTTTGTATTTGACAAATATTATCCAATCATGGACTAACTAGACTCAGAGCAACTCCAGTCCAAATCTCTAAATTAAGCTTTTAAATTTTTATTTACAAGCTATGATAAAAAAAAGTAGGGGCTCAAATTAAGACCCAACTCTAATGGAAAAAAAAAAACAGACCAAGTCCTTATCATTTTTGTCTTGATTTATGGGTGGGGAGAGGAAAGTGGGTGGGATCCACTGGATAGAGGTTCTAGATGTGAAGGTCTGAATCTATAATTTGGGAGGGCATGGAAAATGGGAGCCCAAGTAGGAGGTGGGTTGGAGTTGATTTTTTGGATCAAGTCCCTAGATTTATAATAGGAACTTGTTTAGGAGGTGGGTTGGAGTTGCTCTCAAAAGATTTGTCTTGTCAATTCTGACCAAACTGTGCAATTAGTTTTTATTTTTGTCTATATTTAATACTCCATGCATACGTCTAAAGATTCGGTGTGATGGGGAATCTGAAAATTTTTGTAAAATTCATTGGGAACTAAACAAGGCCTTAACTTCTATTTGGCTTCTCATAGCCAAAAGCTAGAAGTTGAAACAAGTAATCCAACTGTTGAGTTAACTTTGAAATTCTGGAAAGCTAGCTTCCGAGGGAGTAAGAAAATGATCGGAAATGATCAGGCCAAATCATTTTTATTTTTTTATATTTTTTCACAAAAACAAAATCAATATGATATTAGTGGAAACGAATACAACACTAATATTCTGGTAACTTCAAAAATAATAGTAGTCGATAAAAAAATACTCCATTTATACCCATAAAGAAAGTCGTTTTGGACAAGATTTGGGTCAAACATTAGGAATATAAATCATGAATAACTTTTAAGTTATTGAATTTAGAAATGTGAAAACCGTATGAATAGATTTGTCTTGAAAAATACTTTCGTAAAAGTATACATATACCACCTTTTGATAAAAAATTTTATAAAAAACAAGGAGTTAAAGTTAGGCTTTGAAGACCGTGTTGTTGTTCTAAACAACTTCTTTTATGGGTATTGAGGGAGTACATCAATAACGATCTAAATCTATAAGAACGATATCTACAAAACGATAAACACATCAAACAATAGAACATGAGAAGAGTCATATAGCTCAACCCATCTCATATGATGACATTAATAAATAAAGCTATGATTGACAAGATACCATAAGCTAAAATGTCAGCTCACACCATCTTAGTCTCAGACAGTGGCAAACCAAGTAACAACACGAGTGCATGGCAGTTCTTGACAAGGACACAAATAAACGATCAAGTTTTAAGTTAATTTGATACAGTATATTGATAAAAACATGAATTATTAGAGTTGCTTCTCTAATGGAGGTTTTAGTCTCCCTAAAGATGAACCTCATACATGCAATCAGTTGTGCTTAGATAGCTAGATGTGGGCTAATTGGACCTAAAGTATATGTTGTATCGGTAATCTTAAAAAACGATTGGAAGAGGGTAAAATCATTTTCACTATCATTTCTTATTATTTTTACCATTACCATTTAGTTAGCAATGTTGGAAATGCTACTCAAGTCCTTTCTGGTTCATTTCGGAATAACGAGTGTGCTAGTACGCAAAAATACCAACGATCACAGGAAAGACGACGATCATAAACCGAGTATGCGATGCAGCCTGTTAGCTTGAGCTTAGTGCCTGTTAGGGGTTTAGGGTTTAGGGAGTAGGTGTTAAGGTTTACAAGTAGTATTTTTATTTTATTTAACAAATATTATTTAGTTATAGACTAATTAGATTTAAAAATTGTCTTGTAAATTATTTCTTATCTATGTTTTTAGTTTCATAAATAATTTATACTTTTTTAGACGCAAACAATAAACAGGCTTAGGTCATCCGCAATGGTTATCAAATAGAAATTCTATTGGCTCTCAATATCACTTTACAAATAGCTAGCGAGATGACGTATAAAAATAATAAAAAAGTAGCACTCTTATTAGTTATCGAGGAGAGAGATGAAATAGCTAATCTAGCATGATCTTCTAGAAATAACTCTATCACAATACTCTCTATAATAGCAAGCTATTTGCAAATTGCTATTGAAAGCCAATAACATTCTTCCTAGAGATCAAATAGCTAGCGATTTCAACATCATTGCGGACGCCCTTAGGCCTTGTTTAGTTCCCAACAAATTTTACAAAATTTTTCGGATTTTCCGTCACATCGAATCTTTAGACGCATGCATGGAGTATTAAATATAGACAGAAATAAAAACTAATTGCACAGTTTGGTCGGAATTGACGAGACGAATCTTTTAAGCCTAGTTAGTATACGATTGGACAATATTTGTCAAATACAAACGAAAGTGTTATAGTATCAATTTTCTAAAATTTTTTGGAACTAGGCTTGTTTAGATTGGAGATGAAAATTTTTTGGATGTCACATCGGATGTGTCGGAAGGATGTCGGGAGGTGTTTTTAGAAACTAATAAAAAACAAATTACATAACTCGTAAGGAAACTGCAAGACAAATCTATTAAGTATAATTAATCTGTCATTAGCACATGTAGGTTACTGTAGCACTTAAGGCTAATCATAGAGTAACTAGGCTTAAAAGATTCGTCTCGCGATTTTCAACCAAACTGCGTAATTAGTTTATTTTTTATATGCATTTAATATTTCATATATGTGTCTAAAAATTCGATGGGATAGATGAAAAAATTTTGGGTGGAAAACTAAACAGGCCCAACAAGGCCTTATGCCACCCACTGTCTGATAGCAGCAGATCCAAAGGATGCCGCTTGGCCTGCCTGAGCAGTGAGCACGTGCATCCTGCCGCTCGTTCCTGACGACCTGACCTGCTGACCAGACCGTTAGGCACTCCAGTCCCGTGTCCCCGTTTAAAAACGGTGTTTCAAAAATTCAAAAAGTATAATTGAATAGATAATGCAAGGATCTACATTCATGCCAAATTTAATGATGATTTGTTACAAAATAAGCATAAAAGAAGAAAATTAGGACAAAGTTAATGCAAGTTGGATCTAGATAAATAGTGCATCCGTGCCAATTATACATTGATATTTTTAGAAGCTCTGGCGAACCCTAGCACCCAAGGTAGGAGGAGTTGTCGGCCGTAAAAGAGAGGACAAGCAAAAAGAATGACGGATTGGTGGAGAAAGAAAAACAATATGAAGAAAAAAATCAACGGCGCTGCTAGCGCCCGAACGTCCGGCATCAACAGCGCGTCCGGACGCTGGGCTCTCCACTCACACCACATAGAGAAAAAAAGAAAAGTCAACTCACCCCACGTGGAGGACTACCCTCGTCCGCTCCCCCGCACAAGGAGCCTGTTCCCCACCCCCCACGAGCACGGGATCCGCCCTGCCCCTCACTTCGCCGCCCCGTAGCACATCCGCCCGCGGCCAAACTCGTACCCATAGAAACCGACTCCCGCACCGTGCCCGCACAGAGAAAAACGACCACCATGTGCACAGATCTATCTGTCCACAAACTCTGCAACCTAGCACCTCTCACCCTACCATCAACTCACCACCATAGTCTGTCCTCTAGCTGCAACAATGAAAAAAGGCTATTGCAAATATCGAAGGACATCTAAAATGCAAAAAAAAAACTGCTAAAACAAACGGAAAAAGCTATTAAAACATCGAAAAAACATCAAATGCAACAAAACAAAAATATGAACTGCGACATAAAAAAAAAGTCTACTGCAACATCGGGTGAAAATCTGCTGCAATATTTAGAAAAAGCTATTACAACATCTCAAGCACTACTAATGCAACATCAGAAAAAACGTCTGTTGCAACAAAAAAAATCTACTGCAACATCGAGAGAGAATCTACTGCAACAATGAGAAAAAGCTATTACAACATCTCAAGCACTAATAATACAACATTAGAAAAAACATCTGTTGCAACAAAAAAATTTACTGCAACATCGGAGGAGAATTTGCTGCAACAAAAGAAAAAAGCAAAAATGAAACATCTCGAAGAATTGCTCTGCAACATCAGAGAAACACCTGCTGCAGCAATCAAAAAAAGATACTGTTGCAACATTCCACATCATCTGTTGCAACACCGAAAATGAATTATTGCAAAACAACAACGAGATCTGACTCGCTGGAACACTAGCTACCACCAAACCCTTGGATCCAGAAGGGGAAGAAGAAGAAGAAGAGAAGAAGGAGGCGCAGGAAGAGAGCAGATCTAGATTTAGTGGGAGAGAGGAGGGGGAGAAAGACCTCAGATCTAGATCCCTCTCTACCTACCTCGTCGGAGCCACGTCGTCGTCCTCATCTCCAGAGACATGGAGGTCACAGTGCACGAGGATGAGAGAGCATGGAGGGAGGGGAGGCGTGCGGGCTCACTGGAAGGAGGAGGAGGAGGAGAAAGGTTCAGATCTAGATCTCGAGGAGGAGGACATCCAGATCCCTCCACGACGTATCTCATCGGAGCCGCCGCCGTCGTCCTAGTCTCCACTGGAAGTGCAGGATCTGAGTTGCAGAGAGAGAGGCGTGTATGGAGGTCACGGAGGAGCGAGAGAAAGAGGAAGGGAGGGAGCACGGGAGGGCGGGCGTGCAGCGAGCTCGCATGCGTCGGCGTGGTGTCTCTGCTCTGGAGATGGCCTAAAGAGCGGGAAGGAAAACAGGCGGAGAAGAAGGAGTGCGAGGCAGAAAGCGGAGAAAAAGCGAGAAAACGGGTCCATTCGGACCGACGGACTACGAAGCGGTGCGTCCGGAGCAGACGGACGCCCGGTCTATAGCATTACCGAAAAATCAAGTATGGGACAAAGGAAAACACACAAAACACATATATACATACTCTTTTTCTTTTATTATGTAAACTTTTGTTCATTCTAAATTTTTGTATGAATACGAATGCCTGCATCATCTTTGCATACATAACTTTAGTTGAAATTTTAAAGCACTATTTATGTTTTGCTAATTGGAGCAGGGGAGCGTTTAGTCGTAGGCGTCTTTTACTTCCCAAAAATTTTGCAAAACATAAACGGTAGCACTTTCGCTTGTATTTAACCAATATTTTCTAATCATAGATAAACTAGATTTAAAAAAAATCATCTCGCAAATTATAAATAAATTATGTAATTAGTTATTTATTTTATTTATATTTAATGATTCATGCATGTAACGAAAGATTTGATGTGATGAAAAATATGAAAAGTTTTGCAAAATATTTTTAGGAACTAAACAAGTCCCTAATGTGGTCCTAGTCTCAGACTCCATACTCCATAGGATAGGTCCGAGCCTCTGGTCGTAATTCCCTCTGGGCGCAAGGGCATATTCGTAATGTACTAATGTGGTCCCACGGGATAAATTCGATTCCCCTCGAACGGCAAATATCTTGCGGAGCGCGTCCCGGAGAGGAGAGCGCGTCCCCCCTTCCGTGTCTGCGTGCAGTGTGTCCGCTCCTCAGCTTCTCAAGCGGTAGCGTGCGCGCGGAGATGGCGACTACGGAGGCGGCGGCGGCGACACCGGTGGCGCCGGCAGAGGGGTCGGTGATCGCGATCCACAGCCTCGACGAGTGGAGCATCCAGATCGAGGAGGCCAACAGCGCCAAGAAGCTGGTTTGTTTCTCTGTCCTTGTACTTCGCCTCCCTCTGTGTATCGGTATCGCTGCAAGGAACCTGGCGAGATCAATCCATGCCTACGCTCGTCTTAGAATCTGGCGAGATCAGTCCAATATGCCTACGCTCGTCTTGGTTTGTGCCGATTTGTAGAATTTGGAACCGTTTGGTACCATTGGTGTATTACCTGGTATACGTATGTTTTCGCCTGCACTTGGAACACTTGTGGGTTTGAGGCTGAGTCTGTCCTTAGTCAAGTCGGATTGGCTGAGTCTGTCCTTAATCAAGTCGGATTGGGATTTCCAGTTAATTTCCATGTTTTGGGGAAAGCGTTTTGGGATCTGTTTTCCCCTTCTGTTGGTGTGTTATTATATGGGATATTTATAGAAGGAAGGGTTTATTTATCCCGAGAAAATCTTAACTTTTTAGGCCTTGTTTAGTTCCCAAAAAATTTTGCAAAATTTTTCAGATTCCCCGTCACATCGAATCTTTAGACGTATGCATGAAGTATTAAATATAGATGAAAATAAAAACTAATTACACAGTTTGGTCGGAATTTACGAGACAAATCTTTTGAGCCTAGTTAGTCCATGACAATATTTGTCAAATACAAACGAAATTGGTACTATTCACATTTTGCAAAATATTTTGCAACTAAACAAAAATAGGATTCTTAATGTTGGTTTCTCCGAAATAGGACTCCAAGTTGATAATAAACTGTAATGACATTTTGTGTCTTTTAATCTCTTTTCTTATGTAAATACATGTATTTGTTCCTAAAGTGATCCTTTTATCCTTCGGTTATTAGACTGTGATGGTCGTCTCGGTCGTTGATAATAAGCTGTAATGACATCGTAGCTTCTTGGCCCGTGTGTTGCCTTGTCCAACTTATTTTTTTTCATAAACTGATGCCTTGCTGCCATGCCGCCATGGTCGTGGCTGCCGTGCTGGCTGGCCATGGTCATGGCTTCCTGTCAGTAGTAAATATTGAATGTCGGCAAAGACCTCGCGCTGCCTGCAACCCGATGTCCAGGCAGATCGCCCGCCACTGTTGGGGGCTCGGCGGGCGACGATGGATCGCCGGGGAGAGGCGGCGCCATGATGGGGCGGCGCGGAGTTGAACAGGTCCGGGCGACGGAAGAGTCACAGTTGAAACGTTGATGTACAGGAAAGAGAAAACGTCGATCTTTTTTTTTTGAAACTGAAACGTAGATCTCTGAAGGGCAATATAGTCATTAACTGAAAATACATGTATTTTGAATTACCAAATTTGATTAAAAAGACCCAAAATGTCATTAGAGCTTATAAACAACTTTTGGAGTTCTATTTGAGAGAAACCAACGTTAGGAGTCCTATTATAGAGAAACCTGTTTTTTGAAGTCCTATAATAGCCATTTTCTCGAGTTTAGCGGCAGATTTTTTTTGAAAAATGTAACATCCTTTGTGGAATTCGGCCCTCTTGTTTGAATTTAGCGTGATAAAAGTGTGTAGTGCTGCATTGAAGGTTGATCCCATCCTAATGATTTGTTCTTTGCAACTAAAATCCTTTTAGTATTTCATAACACGATATGGTTGATTTGCTGGTGGCATATCTCCTTTTATAACTGCTGCAGCTTCTTTATGTGTAGTGTCTGACCCAACCTGCAGAGAATACTCTTGTTGTCTGCTAATTCGATGAAAGGATGCTCCTATGTTCCTATGTCATATCATCCCTGGTTTTTGTAATGCCGAAATACTGTGCTAGTTGAATTGTTTATACTCATAAGATTGCCTGCAAACATTACATTGTCACTGCAATTGCACATATCAGACGATTCATGTTGTATACTAAAACCAAGCATGTTATTCACTAGACCCCTAAACCATGATATCGTTTGTGAGATGGTGTGGTGTTGAGTTGAGAATTTGGTGGTTTTGGTAATTTTGCTGTGTCAAAATGATCACAATTTATAATGCAAGATCAGATAGGTTTATTTTTCAACACATTTCACATGCTTCTGCTCAACGCGTGCTTATATACTTTTCCTTGTAATAATAGGTGGTGATTGACTTCACTGCTACTTGGTGTCCACCATGCCGCATGATAGCTCCAGTTTTTGCTGAACTGGCCAAGAAGCACCCAAATGTTGTTTTCCTGAAAGTTGATGTTGATGAAATGAAGGTTGTTGAACTTTGTAACACTCTTTTCAGCTTCTCATAATACAATATACTTGTTAATTGCATCGTCTGTGTTATGATATATCTATTTTCTAAGCAGACCATTGCTGAGCAATTCAGTGTTGAGGCCATGCCAACATTCCTGTTCATGAGGGAGGGCGACGTCAAGGACAGGGTTGTCGGCGCAGCAAAGGAAGAGCTAGCAAATAAGCTTCAACTGCAGATGGCCCAGTAGACCAGTAATGCTGTAATGAAGTAGTATTCGCCTAAATAAGAAGACGCCTCAACTCTGGGAGAACTGTGCTTCTGTGATGGTACTTCGTGTGAGAACTAGTGCCTCTGTGATGTTACTTCGTATGTAGTATTAACTCTTATCCTACTATGTTGTTTAGTTTCTGGATACTGATTGCATAATGCCCTGCTTGATCCAGCTTTTGCTTTTCATACCATGTTTTATCTTTCAGCTGATGTGCTATAATGGTGAATCAGAGTCATTTAATATCTTGTTATTTGCCTAACTATTAGTCTAATATTTTTTATGGTATTTGCCTAGCTGCCACTCAAGTTCTTGTTTAGCCACAATGCGTGGGTTCTTTCGGACCGTCTTCTCATGCCACTATGCTTCCTCTCCTTGAGCTCTCAAGTTTCCAGCTTTACGGTCATGGTGTGGTATTATTGAGAACTGATATCTGCATGTTCATCTCCAGAAAAATATTGAATGGGATATATTCTTTTCTTCATCTGTTGCCATCTCATCGGTCCAAACTCGTGCTCTTGCACTGAAAAGGCAATTTACCAGCTGCTGAGGATCTTGTAACTATTTTGATATCTAGACAGGTTTAAGAGAGAAGAAAGGATTTCGATATCTGACAGGTTTCAGAGAGAAGAAAGGTTTCTTGAAACTTTGGGTGAGATTCTTATCTTGCAAGAAATGCCACCGCCACAAGCCATGACCATGCGACATGACTCATAAAAGAAGCCATCTCGGCATCTTGTAGATGAACAACAATTCCAATTCCATTCATTACCGTTTCTTGCTGGTTTTTTTCCTTCAATTCTCGTTCAGTTTCATCGCCTTCCTTCATGGATCAATGCGTTGGCTTTCCATGATCTGCTTCTGCCACTTCAAGAGCCCCCGCTGGTCAGGTCAGTGCATCCAGTCAGGCGAGTCGTCTGCCGCTATGGAGGTAAGCCGGGCAGCCATACGCGGCATCCGGGAGAGCCTCCGCACGGTGCAGGGCAGCCTGCTGCGCCTGGAGGTGGTGGTGCTCCTGAGCGCGCTCATCCTCGCCGCCCTGGTGCTCTACGGCTCCGCCAACCGCCGGAGCAGCGACAAGCTGCTCCGCGGCGCCATGTGGATGGCCTACTCCATGTCCTACGTTGTGGTCTCCTACGCCGTGGGGATCATCCAGGACGGGCCCTTCCGCGGCGAGACGTTCGTGCTCTGGGCGGCGGCGCTGCTCCTCATCCAGGCGAGCGCGTACTCGGCGCCCGTGCACAGCCGCCGCGACGTGGACCAGCGCAAGAAGCTGCTGCTGCAGCACGTCCTCCAGACGTGCCTCGTGCTCTGGCTCATCATCAACGCCACCGGCCGCAACGCCAGCTACCGCGCCGCCATCTGGGCGTTCTGGGCGCTCAACGTGCTCAAGACGGCGGCCAAGATCGCCGAGATGATCGAGGCCAGCCGCCCCGACCTGTCCGTCAGGGTGGTCGCCGAGTACATGGCCGAGTACGTCGCCGACGGCGACCAGCAGCCTGTCGCTGACCCCGCTACCATGCAAGGGTACGCCTACATCTTCCACGGCGAGGAGGTGATGGAGCCGCTCATCCACACCGGCGGCCACCGCGTCCGGGAAAACATGCTCTCCCAGAGCGCCGCCAAGTCGGTCGTCACCATCGACCAAGTCTACCGTTGGATCGATCAGCAGCCGGACAGCGACGTCGAGAAGGACACGGCCAGGGACTTCTGCCTCGCGTTCGCGCTGTTCAAGCTGCTGAAGCGCCGCTTCTACGGGTACGTCCCGGCGGAGGCCGGCTCGGCGAAGGCGCGCGGCCTCGTCCTGAACGGGCTCATCCACATGGGCACCACCGGCCCTGACGCCGCGTTCCGGGTCGTCGAGGCGGAGCTCGCCTTCCTCTACGACTTCTTCTACACCAGGAACATCGTGCTGGTGGGGGCCAAGACGTACATCTGCATCGCCGTCGCCGTGGCGGGGCTGACCATGTGGACGGCGTTCTTCGGCACGCTCGGCCCCGGCTACCACCGCCTCCGCATCGGCGTGCGCGACCTCGACCGCTCCGTCACCATGCTCGTCGTCGTGATCACCGCGGGGCTGGAGGTGTTCCAGGCGGTGGCCGGCTTCTCCTCCAACTGGAGGTACGTCAAGACCGTGTACCGCTGCGTGCGCGACGACCGGCCGTGGTCGGGGCGGCGGCTGGGCCACCACCTGTGGTGGAAGCAGAGCATCACGCCGCCGGAGACGAGGTACTGGGAGGACAAGGTCGGCCAGTACGTGCTCCTGAAGCGGTTCAACCGCCGGCCGTGCAACCTGCTCTCGTGGCTGACGCTCTACCTGGTGGAGCCGCGGCGGCAGGGGCAGAAGCGGGGCCGGAGGAAGCCGCTGCAGCCCGAGGTGAAGCGCGCCGTGCTCCTCTGGCTGAAGCAGAGCCACTGCCAGCTCAGCAATGGCGTGGTGACCCTGCGAAAGCACCACCTGCTGCCGCGTCTGGGATGGGCGTGCAGGCTTCCCAAGGTCACCGATCAGATCCTGGCGTGGCACGTGGTGACCACGAGCTGCGACTGGTCTTACGATTTCCATCCAGCTGGGCGCGCCGCAGTCGGCGACGAGCACCACCGGCTCGTCGCGAAGAAGCTGTCCAACTACTGCGCCTACCTGGTGGCGTTCGTGCCGGAGATGCTGCCGGACCCCAGCAACAACGCCGAGCAGATCTTCGACACGGCGGTGCAGCAGGCGCGGGACCACCTCGACGGCTGCAGGACGAAGAGCGACATAATCGCCAGGCTAGAGGAGATGGAGGTCGCAGAGCGGCCGTACGTGCAGGAAAGTGGCACGTACGATAGAGCCGCCGGCGCCACCGTCATCGAGAGGGCGGCGGTGCTGTGGGGGCAGCTCAGGGCGGCCTCTGGAGGCGACGACGCGCGGCAGTGGGAAGTGCTGGCCGAGTTCTGGACGGAGCTCGTGCTGTTCCTCGCGCCCTCGGACAACGTGGACGTACATGCCGAGATGCTCGGCGCCGGCGGCGAGTTCATGACGCAGCTGTGGGCGCTGCTGTCTCATGCCGGCGTCCTGGAGCGACCGCCGATCATGCAGAGGCAATGATGGAGTGATTATTAATAGTAGGTTGGTTGACATTGACTGGAAAACCCGCAAACAAAAAAAAGGAAAAACATGTCTTGCATCAAGGGCAAGCAAGAAGGTGCTATGCATGTTCTTGTTTTTTAACTATCGAAACGAGAGTTGCCGATTATATATTAAAAATAAAATAAACTAATAAAATAATATAGAGGTATAACAGAGCACATGACTCTAACAACAAAAATAACTGTACCAAATGGATTGATTAAGACATTAACACAGACAGACAACGGAAATTCACCGTCAAACCACATCATGCCCCATTCACAAAAGAAGACACAAGTCACGTCATTCCGATGCAATCAACCTAACACCATCACCAAATAACAAATTTACCAATTCGATACATTTTTGTCATAACTCGTAGCACCGTTAAAAGCGATGTTCGACACAGAGCAAGCCATTGCCATGCAAGGCGAATCATTACATACAACTACAAGTTATGTGGCAGTCGTAAAATTGTTGCTATTTGCGATGTCTGCCGATGTTGTCCTACACGGAACTAACCACTGTCATGCAAGAATAGCCAATATGGCCCACTCTAGGTCGTGAAAGTCGACACACCAACAACTGCCTTTGGTCGCTAACCATATAGCTCTAATCGATCCAGCCACTTTGTCGAAAAAACAACACATCAGAGTGGGCCCTTCTAGTAGCCAATTTTAATGTTTCCACACAAAACAAAGCAGCAGTGCATTTTAATTGGCCACCTTGTGTCGCACCAACTTCTAGCCAACTTTGTGGACACCTCTATGTCGACGAAAGCTAGTCGGCAGTCTACCTTGGGGTATACCCACGGTAGTAGTTTATCGGTAGACGGTGCGCAAACTACGAACTCGATGGTGACGCAAGACACGGACAAGCTTTTTATCCAGGTTCGGCCGCCGAGTTGGCGTAATACCTACGTCCTGCGTCTGATTGTATTGGTTTGTGTTGAGAGAATAATGATGTCCTAGGGGGGTCCCTTGCCCCTCCTTATATAGTCTGGAGGGCAGGGTTACAGATCTGGAAACTAATCCTAGTCGATTACAATTGCCATGGATAATTCGATATCAATTCCTATTCTAACCGACTAGAATCCTGCTTGATCTCCACATCTTGTTTTCTTGCGCGAAACTCCAGGCTGTCGGATCAAGCCTTGAACTCGTCTCGTAATGGGCCAAGCCTCCTAGCCCAAGTCTAGCCGTAAGGGTATAGGGGTTTATACCCCCACAGCTAGTCCCCGAGCACCATGTATTGTGATGTAACACGCCGTCTTGAGCTTCTTCGATCAGTGAGACTTGACATCTTCAATAAGCAGGAAAGTCGTCCAAACAGTTGCAACGGTTCTTTGACCAACTCAAAAGACAGTTGATCAACATTGACATCGAAGAAGCGAGTTGTTCGAAGAATGCATGGTGTTCTAAATTAAAAAAGATTTCTTTCCTGGTGAAGTGTGCCCACTTTACTTTTTTTAAAGGTATAAACCTCAAAAATGCAAGCATATTCACCGCAAGGTGAAGTGTGCCCACTTAGTCCCCGAGCCTGGTAGTAGGTGATGTAGGCACGTGGTGCCAGGGTCAAAATAAAAGTCCTCAAAGAAATTCTGTAACTGAGATGCATCGCCAGATGCATCGTACCGATGTAGTCCCCGAGCTTGCTGGAAGGCGAAGTATGAGCCTTGTAGCAAGGTCTAAAAAATTGAATTTACCAATCCGTTTGCAATTGAATAGACTAATCGACCAATTCCCGGGTGTATACTAGTATGACGACCAGTGCCCAGGCGCCAAGTGCGCTCCTTAGAATTCTGCGTTGCTATACTGTACGACCAGTCCCCGAGCATCGAGTGCTCGGTGGTCGGTGCAGTCTTTGAAGTTCCGAGCTGATAGACTGGACGACCAGTCCCCGAGCGTCAAGTGCTCGGTGGTCGGTGCAGTCTTTGAAGTTCCGAACTAATAGACTGGGCGACCAGTCCCCGAGCGTCAAGTGCTCGGTGGTCGGTGCAGTCTTTGAAGTTCCGAACTAATAGACTGGGCGACCAGTCCCCGAGCGTCAAGTGCTCGGTGGTCGGTGCAGTCCCCGGATTGTTGACTCTCTGCCATATTTGTTTTCTTGTTATTGAAACGATCTTTCCAGTTAAAGTTGACATGACGAGACCTCCTGATGGGGTGTCAGATGGACGTATGAAAAGTTGCGTCTGGCAACTGTGCAGCCGCCCTTTGCATGGTTTGAGAAAAAGGAAACCATCAATTGGTACGAAAACTCCGCCGCATTAATTGTCTATAATCATTGTAAACCGAAACGCCGCATCCGCCGCATGGTCCGCCCACTTCCCGAGAATACGGGAAGTGGGAGAGGTGGAGTTGCGGGTTATAAGAGCCTGACAGTTCCGCCAGTACTGCTTACCCTGCCATTGCCTTCAAGCCTTCCACTCTCGCCTCTTTCAATCACCTGCATCTTCCTAGCTCAAAGCCCACTTTCTCACCTCCAATGGCGAAGAGCGATTCCAAGAAGAGGGCCGAACTGATGGCCAAGGAGTGGAAAAAGTCCCGCAGCACCACGAAGTCCCTCGGTGACCTCGTCGACATGGGACTCCTGCACAGCTCAGAGCTCGGCGGCTGGAGAGCGCCGGAGGGAGAGAGCTTCCCCGACCCTCGTGCCGGTGAGATCGTCGTGTTCGAAGATTTCATTAAGAGGGGCTTTGGGGTTCCTGTTCATCCTTTTCTTCAGGGTCTTCTTTTGTATTATGAGATCGGGATTTGCAATCTGCACCCGAACTCAATTCTCCTTATCTCCACTTTTATCCATATGTGCGAGGCCTATGTTGGCATAGAGCCGCACTTCGATCTTTTTCGTTATTTGTTCTGCTTGAGGAAGAAGGGAGCAGTTGGAGGCTCCATGGTTGCAGGTGGAGTATACCTCAACCTTCGTGATGGAATGAAGAATCGCTACCTGCACTGTCCATGGAACACTTCCTTGACCGAATGGTATAGGAAGTGGTTCTACGTCAGGGAGGAACCGGGCAGCTCCACGTTCTGCGACGTGGGATACATTCCCGAGAAGAGGGTGAGCTGGACCGACCGCCCGGAGTTCGACGGTCAAGTGGCGGATCTCATGAAGCTGATCGACTGGTCGTGCCTGGACGGGCTTGGCGTGGTCGGCAACTTCATTTGTCGTCGGGTGATGCCCTGCCAGAAGAGGGTGCACTCGGCGTACGAGTACGCCGGAAGCGTGGACCCGACCAGGATGCGACCGGAGATCTTGGAGAAGGCGGAGGTACAGCAGCTGTTGAACGAGCTGTTCAACTTCGCGGACGGAGGCTTCATCCGTGGCAGTGATCGGGTGCAAGCCTTCAAGTTAGGACGACCAGCGCCAAAGGTATGTTGCAGATTATTTTGTTTTAGTATTCGTATATCGTCTGGAGCTGACTCATCTTTGTTGCTTTTGCAGATCGGCGATGTCGACCGGTGCACAGTGTATGTATCACTGGCACCAGGGATGGAGAATCCTGCGGGAGAAGACCCGCCAGAGGAGGACGCTGCTCGGTGTACTCATTACACCAGCAGTGAGGAGGAACAAGCCCGCCCCGTCCCGACCACCGAGGAAAGGGTGGCGGGGAAGAGGCCAATGCCTGCGGATCCGTCGCCGGCGCCGACACTGCAGGCAGAGAGCAGCCGAGCGCCAAAACGGCGTCGGTTCGTTCGGATCGACGACGACGAGGAGGAGGAGGAGGAGGCCGTACCGTCGTTGGTCCGGAGGCCTCCTAGCCGTCCGGACGGCGGGGCGACCACTGCTGACCGTGTGGCCGGCGACCCACCTGCGCCTCGCGCTGCGGAGTCGGGAGCACAGGTGCCGACTGGCCGTACGAGGAGGAGGTTCACCGCGACCCACCGTCGCTCAGACCTGTAAGTATTCGACTTACGCACTTCAGTGATTTTTTTTATTGCACTCTTTTTTTAGCGCGGCGTCGGACGTCAACCCTGGCCATGCCGCTGGCCAGGGGACGAGTGAGCCGGTTTGCGCTGCTGAAGACGCGGCCCCGCAAACCACTGCGCAGCCTAGGGCTGCTGCCGTCCCAGGGAGCACCGAGGAGCTCCCGGCCGCGGCACCGACCACGACGGGCAGCCCGACCAGGGTTGAGGAAGCTACAGGGACGCCTCCCCCAGCCAGCGCCACGGAAGGGGAGGGCAGAGCCCCGACCACTCCTCCCGCCGGGGAGAGTGAAGTCCCCACGCCGCCCCGAGCAGGAGCCGCTTCGACTGCAGGCTCCCCAGGTCCGGTCCGGGGGCCAGTAATGCCTGCGACCTCTACCGGGGGCAACGCAGCGCACGAGGAAGAAACCCAGGCGGCCTCCAACGACGAGGTGGAAGAGATTGAGGGTCGTCCCCGTGATGGCCGCCAACACGTGTATGTGTGGCGCCAACGCGGGGATCACTTTATCGGTCATGAGGAGCTTGCCGAGACCGAGGAGGCCGCCAGGGTGGAGCGTGCGGCCAAACGCCTCGTCGACGAAGTCAAGGTAATCGACTCTTTGTACTGCTGTACATTCTGTGCGTTGTCTTGCTTGGTCGTCATCTGTTCGTTTTGTAGGGCGCAATGAAAACGGCGAAGTACCGGAAACGGTGCTTTGACCAGATAGAAGGTGTCGTGGCCGAGAACAAGGCCCTGTTGGCGGAGGTGGACCGGCTGCGGTCGGAAGTCGGGGAGAAAGTGGCCGAGATGAACGCCCAGGAGGAGCATCGTCTCGAGCTCACTCGTCGCTTGGCCGACCAATACCGGCAGCGAGAAGGTTAGTCACGCGCTCCGAGCAGCTTTGTATAGCTATGTAGTTTGCTTTATTGACCAGGTTGTGATTCACGTAGACCTGGAGGAGGAGGTGGCGCGCCTTCGACAAGAGAAAGGGCAGCTCAGCCAAGAGCTCGCCGGTGCGCTGGAGTCCGGGCGCCGAGCAGGAGAGGAGTTGGGTCGGAAGGACCGGGAGTTATCTGGTAATGGGTGCCACCTTGTTATCTATCGCTTGGCGCCCCTTTATTTTTTGATATGCCGAAAATAACGTCCTGTTTCGTTTGCAGTGCTCAAGGTGAACGCCAAGAAGCACCTGGATGAGCTGGTCAAGGACCGGGACTCCTGGAAGGTCAACTGTTGTAAGATCTGGAAAGGAGTATCCCCGGTCCTGGACCTGATCAGTCCCGAGCTCCCGGAGAGCCAACCCCGCGCGCCGAAGTTGACCCCAGTCGAGAAGGCGCAACGGGCGTGGGACTGGCTCCAGCAGTTCGTGAAGGACGCCGGGGAGTTTGCTGGCGCGCATGTCTTTAGCATGGTGCGCGCCCATTACCCCCTGGTCGACTTGACCAGGCTGGAGAAGGGGTACCCCAAGGAGGTCGGCCCACAGGAGGCGGACGAGCTTCGGGGTGGTCTGCTGGATTTGTCGTCGACGGTGATCGGCGACATCAATGTGTGCGGAACGGCCACTCCTCCAGACCAGCCGGGTTCAGATAGGTCGGCCAGGGAGCTGTCAGGCGCGTCCATTGCGGGAGATGGGCGGTCGACGCCTGCGGTCTCGACCAGCCAGGCGCCGGTGGCCCCGACCCCTTCGTCCGGGCAGCAGGGCCAGGCGGGTGATCAGCCCGAGCAGCTAGGCCAATAGAGTAGTCTGTAGGAATAGACTAGTGTCTGCCCGTCAGGGTATTTATTGTAAACTTTGTATGTAAAGTTTGTAATAAAGTTTGCTTTTTGTCATGACTGTCGTTTTGAGCGCTGTATAATTGTCTGAGTGACGTGTCACCGTATTCGACTTTGTAGTCGCTAAGAGCTTCCGTTGCAGAAGTTTTGCCGAATTCTGCGTGCAACAAAGTATAGGCAAAAAATAGAAAATTTTATTATTGACAATTATAAGATACTTACAAAGGAAAGTTATTAAAACTTTATGGATAAAATCGTCGCAGTTTGTCTATGTGCCAAGAGTTGGGCACGCGTGTTCCATCTGGGTATGCCAATCTGTAGGACGTGGGTCGTGTGACCTCAGTGACCACGAAGGGTCCTTCCCAGGGAGTGGATAGCTTGTGCATTCCCTCCTGGATTGTTCTCCACCTAAGTACTAGATCGCCGACCACGAAAGAACGGTCCTTGACGTTCCTGTTGTGGTATCGCCTGACTGCCGCGAGATATTTTGCTGTTCGGAGACAAGAATTCAAGCGCTTTTCCTCCATGCAGTTGATTTCAAGTTCTCTGGCGTTGTCGGCCGTCGCCTGGTCGAAGTGTTCGACCCTAGGGGATCCGAAGGTTATGTCAGATGGCAGGACTGCCTCGGAGCCGTACACCATGAAGTAGGGAGACACTCCTGTGTTTCGACTGGTCTGAGTTCGGAGGCCCCAGACCACTGCCGGCAACTCTTTCATCCATCGACCGGGTGCTCTGTCGTTCTCGGTGTACAGCCTTTTCTTTAGGGCATCAATGATCATTCCGTTAGCACGTTCAACTTGACCATTGGCCCGTGGATGAGCCACTGACACGTATTTTATGACTATGCCCCTGTCGTCGCAGAAGTCCCAAAATGTGGTGCCAGTAAACTGAGTACCCAGGTCGGTGATTATGCTGTTCGGGATGCCGAATCTGTGTATGATTTGATTGAGGAACTCCACAGCCTTCTCGGAGGTTGCTTTGACCAGAGGCATGTATTCGATCCACTTGGAGAACTTGTCGATTAACACGAAAACAAACTTGAAGTTGCCGGGAGCTGGTATATAAGCTTCTATATTTGTGGGTACCTGGCCTTGGACTCGTTTAAGACCTCACTTATGAAGTAAACGGGTCTCTGGACCTTATAGGCATGACTTGGTTCATCTCGCTCGACCACTATTGCTGTAGAAACAACCCTGTCGGTTGCAGCAATGTAAAGAAGTAGGTCTTCATTGGGCTGGGGCGCTGTAAGGACAGGTGGTGAAGTGAGGAAGGTCTTAAGCTGATTGAATGCGGCGTCAGCTTCCTCTGTCCAAGAAAATTTTTCCGACGCTTTCAATAGTTTGAAGAAAGGGAGGCCTTTTTCTCCTAGCCTTGAGATGAAGCGACTGAGGGCGGCCATACATCTGGTAAGCTTCTGAATATCCTTGACGTTCTTCGGTGGTCGCATGTCGAGTACTGCTTTTACTTTTGAAGGGTTTGGTCGTATGCCGTCACGACTGACAACATTGCCGAGCAGTAGACCGGAAGGAACGCCGAAAATGCACTTCTTGGGGTTGAGCTTCCATTTATACCTATTAAGTGCCTTGAAAGTTCGGTCTAAGTTGGCGATTAGGGTGCTCGCGTCCCTTGTTTTTACGACCACGTCGTCTACATAAGCCTCGACGAGGTCATCACGAATCTCGTCGTGGAGGCATTGCTGGATGGCCCGTTGATAAGTGGCTCTGGCGTTCTTGAGTCCGAATGACATGGTCGTGTAGCAGTATGCGCCGAAAGGAGTAATGAAAGATGTTTTGATCTGATCTTCTTCCTTTAGCGAAATCTGGTGATAACCGGAGTAGCAGTCTAGAAAAGAGAGGAGTTCGCATCCGGCCGTTGAGTCGACCACCTCGTCGATGCGAGGGAGAGCAAAAAGATCTTTAAGACAGTGTTTATTGAGATCAGTGTAGTCAACGCACATTCTCCATTCATTATTTTTTTTGCGTACAAGAACCGGATTGGCGAGCCAATCGGGGTGATACACTTCTTTTATGAATCCGGCTGCTAGAAGTCGTGTTATTTCTGTCCTAATAGCCTCCTTTTTGTCACGAGCGAACCGTCGCAGCTTTTGCTTGATTGGTCTTGCGGTCTTCGAGACATTCAAGGAGTGCTCGATCAGGTTTCGTGGGACGCTGGGCATGTCTGCGGGTTTCCATGCGAAAACGCTCACGTTGTCCCTTAGAAACCTGACGAGCGCGTCTTCCTATTTTGGATCCAGATTGGCCCCGATGAGGGCCGTCTTCTCGGGGCTGCCGTCGACCAGTTGTACTTCTTTGTACTCCTTGGATTTTGAATTCTTCCTGGCTGTCTCCTGCTCAGGTAATCGGAGCTGGTCGGGAGGCAGCTGTGCGGCCTGAGTTGCTGTTTCTGCCATGCGGATTGAGAGGTCGATTGCTTCGGTGATCTTGAAGCTCTCCTCTTCGCAGGTATACGCAGTGTAGACATTTCCTCTGACGGTTAGGACACCCTTCTCCGTAGGCATCTTAAGGACCAGGTATGAGTAGTGCGGGACTGCCATGAACTTTGTCAGCGATGGTCGGCCCAGTATAGCGTGATAGGTCCCGTCGAAGTCCGCGACCACGAAGTTGATGAACTCCGTCCGAAAGTGGTCGGGTGTGCCGAATTGGACAGGCAATGTTATCTGTCCGAGGGGCACTGAACTCTGTCCTGGCAAAACCCCCCAGAATTGGGCATCGTAAGGTTTTACTTGCGCAGGAGATATCTTGAGAGCGGGCAGGCTGTTGCGGAAGAGGATGTCAATGGAGCTTCCCCCGTCCACGAGCACGCGCTCGAATCTGATGCTGTTGATGCAAGGGTCCAGAATCAGAGGGAAACGACCTGGCTCTGGGATAGCGGCCCACTGGTCCTTCCTGCTGAATGAGATCTCCCTGTGCGACCACGGGGGAAATTTTGGGTCTGCAATCAGCCCGTCCGTGCTGTCTATGTTGAGGCAGGCTCTCTTTAACAGCTTTCTTTCTCGCTTAGATTCGATGGAGACCTTGCCCCCGAAGATGGAGTGGACCACGTCAGTGGGGCTGACGTATTGGTGTCGGGGGTCCCTATCTTGGTCCTCATCCTCATCTTCGTGGTCGTGCCCGTCGCGCTTGTTGTTTTTCTTGGCGGAGTCGTCTTGGGCGGCCCGCCGTGTATAGATGCTTTTGAGGACGCGGCACTCTTCCATGGTATGATTGGACTTTGGATGTAGTTGGCACGGTCCCTTCAACATTTTGTTGTAGTCTTCTTGGTAGTCCCGTCGTCCATTGGGACGCTTGACCGTATTTACTTCGTGGTCGTAGTCGCGAGCGCGCTTTCCTCTGAAATCGTCGCGGTTGTCGCGCCGGCGACCCCAACCTTCTCTGTGATCGCGGTTGTCGGGGCGGCGGTGGTTCCTGTTGTCGTAGCGACCGCGACCGTCATCTCGCCGGGAAGGCTGGTCGGGACCTCTCGCGTCGTCGGCGTCGGCGTAATTTTTGGCCGTGGCGAGGAGCTCCGCCACCGTTGTTGGACGTTTACGCAACAGCTTGTTCCTCAGCGCTTCGTGGAAACGCAGGCCCTTGATGAAGGCAGAGATGGCCTCGTCGTGGGAAATCTTCGGGATCTTAAGGCGCATATCCGAGAATCGTCGGATGTAATCGCGCAGAGGTTCGTTCTTCCTGTCCCTTATCCTTTCAAGGTCATACTTGTTTCCAGGCTGCTCGCATGTGGCGATGAAGTTGTCGATAAAAGCCTGGCGTAGCTCTTCCCAAGAGTCGAAGGAGTCCTCGGGCAAGCCAAGAAGCCACTGATGACCAGCCTGGTCGAGGACTACGGGGAAGTAGTTAGCCATGACGTGCTCATCTCCTGCCGCTGATCGGACGGCGATTTCATAGAGAGTGATCCAGTTCTCTGGATTTTCTTTGCCGTCGTATTTTTTAAGTTTTTCGAGCTTGAAATTGTGGGGCCACACGACCTGGCGGAGGTGTGAAGAGAACTGTCTTAGGCCCGGGGGACCGTGCGTTGCGTCGTACTCGATACGGCGCAGGTTTTCGTGGACTGCCCTCTCTGTGGCGCGCCTGTTGATGCGGTCCCGGGCATCTTTGGGAGGGATGTTGTGCCGGAGATCCCTGTGCTGGTTTACTTCTTGACCGCGTCTGCGGTTCTGCTCGTGGTGACCGTCAGCATCCCGACCACCATCGTCACGCCGTGAATCCTTTCGACGGTTGTCGGGAGAGCGACTGCGGTGACGCCTGCTGGGGGGCGGTGAGGTCCGACTACGATTAGTCTGGTCGGAGGTGACTTCCGTATAAGAGATGTCCTGGACTCTCTCGAGCAGAGTGGCTGTCTGTCCCATTGCGGCGATCAGGTGTGCTCGGATGCTGGTCCGGACTCCCTGGCACTCGGGGGTATCAGGGAGCCGATCTAGATTAGCCATGGCGACAGCCACGTTGGCGCTTGGCATTTTGTAGACTGTCTGGTCCCCGACCATGTCAAAAGCATCGTTGAGATTATGCGGTGGGATTTGTTGTTGCTCGTCTGCGCGCCGTCGGGCGCGATCGGCGTTGCGCTGTTCGCGGAGTTGCCTCTGCTCATCCGTTTCTCCATCAACGACCGGTTCGTCGGCACTGACGTTGAAAACAATATCTCCTCACCGGGGGGGAATACCGGGAATCGAGGGAAACCCGGAGGGTGTGAAGGCAAATCCAGGTCGTAGTCCTCATCTTCGGTGTTTATAACTTCGGTGGGGACGGAACCGGTGCTTGAGTTGGTGCTGGAACCCTGGCCGTCCCGTAGTTCTCGGATTGTCACCATGTTGACGTAGTGACGACCGTTCCTTTTCGGCGACCAACCTGCCTTGCTGAAGACGGATTGGGTGTGCCGTGAGTAAAGAGATGCCGAGTTGTTCAGGCCGCAAGGATAATCTTCCTTCTTGAGCTTGACAGATCGTCCTGAGGGTGACGAGGTTATCGTCAGAGACGTTCTGAGCCGTTTGTGTGTAGCGACACGGGTTGGCCGGCGGGATTTGAAAAAATCCGCTGTAGCAGCTTGGTCAGGCTGATGCGGAATTCCGTCTACTAGCTGGGAAACTTCAAGTAGCTTGGAGTCAGCGCGATCAAGCGCTTGGAGAAGGTCCGAGCAGTCGATCTTCTTTCCCTTGTAGAGCGGGAACGGTGGTCGGGCGCTTGGCGCCGCCACGCGAGTGGTCGGAGACATCGTGATCTCAGATCGGATCTGAGTTTCTTTCGAAACCGTGGTCGTGAGGCCGCCGCTGCACGTCGTCCATGTGATCTGGCCGACGGTGAACGTGAGGCCTTCAGGCACGGTCGCGGAAGCTGGGATCGTGACCATCTTGTTCGCCGGAGAAGTTGCACGCACACCCCCTACCTGGCGCGCCACTGTCGACGAAAGCTAGTCGGCAGTCTACCTTGGGGTATACCCACGGTAGTAGTTTATCGGTAGACGGTGCGCAAACTACGAACTCGATGGTGATGCAAGACACGGACAAGCTTTTTATCCAGGTTCGGCCGCCGAGTTGGCGTAATACCTACGTCCTGCGTCTGATTGTATTGGTTTGTGTTGAGAGAATAATGATGTCCTAGGGGGGTCCCTTGCCCCTCCTTATATAGTCTGGAGGGCAGGGTTACAGATCTGGAAACTAATCCTAGTCGGTTACAATTGCCATGGATAATTCGATATCAATTCCTATTCTAACCGACTAGAATCTTGCTTGATCTCCACATCTTGTTTCCTTGCGCGAAACTCCAGGCTGTCGGATCAAGCCTTGAACTCGTCTCGTAATGGGCCAAGCCTCTTAGCCCAAGTCTAGCCGTAAGGGTATAGGGGTTTATACCCCCACACTCTAGCATAGTGCACTCTACCATCATCGGCAACCGTCACACAAAAAAGCTCCCCAATCCCATGCAGATATTGTTATCAAAGACCATCTACTGCCTTCGCCAATGTATATCCTCTCATATCAGTTGCTACAACCTCAATGCTCATCAAACTCACCATTGCATTGTAAACACCGCTAAGTGTTGCACCCCGCACAAGACCAACTAGATTGTTGTTGCCAACCTCCACGCATGGCCTCGCCTACGGCTACCAACTCACTCCTTCCATGACCTATCGGCTTTTCCATAGACATCTCATGCCCTCAAACTATACAATTCCTTTTAAGAAACCTTTATGAACTAGTTTGAATGAATAAATATTAGAGGAGAGGCACTAAAAATGAGTGTTTTTCACTCTAGGTTGCAATATTACTTGAACAATGAGATGCCATAGTTTGCGTAAAAAAATGAGATGCCACAATTTTTAAAAAAATCTGGTGATAACTCCTGCTCTAAGAACACCTTGAATATCAACAAACCAAAATTATTTACACAAAGGGGTCTCTTCCATAGTACGCTTGTTCACTCTTAGCTTAGACATCAAAGCATAACACACAAGTAGCAAGGTCCATGATTTTTTGCCCATGTAACCATCTCTCTATACATAAAAAGGTGTGTGTACCACCTCCTACTTATGTAGCCATTGTCATAGAAAAGAAAAGCTCAGCGGTGAAGATTGGTAGAAAATATAGCGCAAGGATGACTAGTCGTCTTTTGGAACCATGATCATCTCATTCTCAGAGCCCAGCTTATGTTAGATTAGATATGTATCCAAGATGCCAAGCCGCTAAGCTTTGGGGCCATACTATAGCTTATGCAACAAGGCAATGTCCACCCTTTGCATCAACACATCACCATGGTCATCAATACTTTATACTTGCATGATGACGCATGAAGATAACCACGTCGTCAACACATGGAGGAATACAATGTTGCATTTTCTGTCCTAGCAAGGTGGTGCAATAGGCCTTCCTCGGTTCCTCCAAAGTAAAATACGACTCAAAACATCTGTAATAAGGACGAATAATATGGAAGAAAGGGAATCACCTTGACATATCCCTCGCCTGTGGAGTATAACTTGTGTTGAGGGAGCTAAAAGCCCACTAGTGTGTCACACAAAATATACCCAAAGCCTAACTTCCACATCACTTCAACAAAACTAAATCAAACAGCCTTTGTGATATCCAATTTCACAAGGATTCATGCCTTGCTTTTATTGATGGAGGAATCTCACAACCTTATATAAATATATACACATTTGAACACGACACTGCAGCATCTTTAGAGACACACATGTACAAGAATAATCACATGTTATAGTGATTATGAACAGGTAGTTTTAAAAATGATATGTGTAAGTGTATGTGGGGGTATAAACCCCTATACCCTTACGGCTAGACTTGGGCCAGGAGGCTTGGCCCATTACGAGGCAAGCTCAAGGCTTGATCCGACAGCTTGAAGTTTCGTGCAAGGAAACAAGACGTGGAGATCAAGCAGGATTCTAGTCGGTTAGAATAGGAATTGATATCGAACTATCTATGGCAATTGTAACCGACTAGGATTAGTTTCCAGATCTGTAACCCTGCCCTCCAGACTATATAAGGAGAGGCAAGGGACCCCCCTAGGACACACGATTCTCTCAACACAAATCAATACAATCAGACGCAGGACGTAGGTATTACGCCAACTCGGCGGCCGAACCTGGATAAAAAGCTTGTCCGTGTCTTGCGCCACCATTGAGTTCGTAGTTTGCGCACCGTCTACCGATAAACTACTACCGTGGGTATACCCCAAGGTAGACTGCCGACCAGCTTTCATCGACAGTGGCGCGCCAGGTAGGGGGTGTGCGTGCAACTTCTCCGGCGAGCAAGATGGTTACGATCCCAGCTTCCGCGACCGTGCCTGAAGGCCTCACGTTCACCGTCGGCCAGATCACATGGACGACGTGCAGCGGCGGGCCTCACGACCACGGTTTCGAAAGAAACTCAGATCCGATCTGAGATCACGCCGTCTCCGACCACTCGCGTGGCGGCACCGAGCGCCCGACCACCGTTCCCGCTATACAAGGGAAAGAAGATTGACTGCTCAGACCTTCTCCAAGCGCTTGATCGCGCTGACTCCAAGCTACTCGAAGCCTCCCAACTAGTAGACGGAGTCCTGCGTCAGCCTGATCGAGCTGCTCCAACGGATTTTTTCAAATCCCGCCGGCCAACTCTTGTCATTACACACGAACGGCTGGAAACGTCTCTGACGATAACCTCAACCCTCTTAGGACGATCCGTCAAGCTCAAGAAGGGAGATTATCCTTGCGGCCTGAACAACTCGGCCTCTCTTTACTCACGGCACATCCAATCCGTTTTCAGCAAGGCGGGTTGGCCGCCGAAAAAGAACGGTCGTCACTACGTCAACATGGTGGCAATCCGAGAACTACGGGACGACCAGGCTTCCAGCACCAACTCGAGCACCGGTTCCGTCCCCACCGAAGTTATAAACACCGAAGACGAGGACTACGACCTGGATTTGCCTTCACACCCTCCGGGTTTCCCTCGTTTCCCGGTATTCCCCCCTCGGCGAGGAGATATTGTCTTCAACGTCAGCGCCGACGAACCGGTCGTCGATGGAGAAACGGACGAGCAGAGGCAACTCCGCGAGCAGCGCAACGCCGATCGCGCCCGACGACGTGCAGACGAGCAACAACAAATTCCACCGCATAATCTCAACGACGCTTTTGACATGGTCGGGGACCAGCCAGTCTACAAGACGCCAAGCGCCAACGTGGCTGTCGCCATGGCTAATCTAGATCGGCTCCCTGATACCCCTGAGTGCCAAGGAGTCCGGACCAGCATCCGAGCACACCTAATCGCCGCAATGGGACAGACAGCCACTCTGCTCAAGAGAGTCCAGGACGTCTCTTATACGGAAGCCACCTCCGACCAAACTAATCGTAGCCGGACCTCACCGCCTCCCAGCAGGCGTCGCCGTAGCCGCTCCCCCGACAACCATCGAAAAGATTCACAGCGCGACAATGGTGGTCGGGACACTGACGGTCACCGCGAGCAGAACCGCAGACGCGGTCAAGAAGTAAACCAACACAGGGATCTCCGGCACAACATCCCTCCCAAAGATGCCCGGGACCGCATCAACAGGCGTGCCACAGAGAGAGCAGTCCACGAAAACCTGCGCCGTATTGAGTACGATGCAACACACGGCCCCCCGGGCCTAAGACAATTCTCCTCACACCTCCGCCAGGTCGTGTGGCCCCGCAATTTCAAGCTCGAAAAACTTAAAAAATACGATGGCAAGGAAAACCCAAAGAACTGGATCACTCTCTATGAAATCGCCGTCCGATCAGCAGCGGGAGATGAGCACGTCATGGCCAACTACTTCCCCGTAGTCCTCGACCAAGCTGGTCATCAGTGGCTCCTTGGCTTGCCCGAGGACTCCTTCGACTCTTGGGAAGAGCTCCGCCAGGCTTTCATCGACAACTTCATCGCCACATGCGAGCAGCCTGGAAACAAGTATGACCTCGAAAGGATAAGGGACAGGAAGAACGAACCTCTGCGCGACTACATCCGACGATTCTCGGATATGCGCATTAAGATCCCAAAGATTTCCCACGACGAGGCCATCTCTGCCTTCATCAAGGGCCTGCGCTTCCATGAAGCGCTGAGGAACAAGCTGTTGCGTAAACGGCCTACAACGGTGGCGGAGCTCCTCGCCACGGCCAAAAATTACGCCGATGCTGACGATGCAGAAAAACTAATCCGAGACGATGCGAGAGGTCCCGACCAGCCTTCCCGGCGAGACGACGGTCGCGGTCGCTACGACAACAGGAACCACCGCCGCCCCGACAACCGCGATCACAGAGAAGGTTGGGATCGGCGGCGCGACAACCGCGATGATTTCAGAGGAAATCGCCCCCGCGATTACGACCACGAAGTAAATACGGTCAAGCGCCCCAACGGGCGGCGGGACTACCAAGAAGACTACAACAAAAAGTTGAAGGGACCGTGCCAACTACATCCAAAGTCTAATCATACCATGGAAGAGTGTCACGTCCTCAAAAGCATCTATACACGACGGGCCGCCCAAGACGACTCCGCCAAGAAAAACGGCAAGTGAGACGGACACGACCACGAAGACGAGGATGAGGACCAAGATAGGGACCCCCATCACAAATACGTCAGCCCCACCGACGTGGTCCACTCCATCTTCGGGGGCAAGGTCTCCATCGAATCTAAGCGGGAAAGAAAGCTATTAAAGAGAGCCTGCCTCAACATAGACAGCACGGACGGGCTGATCGCAGACCCGAAATTTCCCCCGTGGTCGCACAGAGAGATCTCATTCAGCAGGAAGGACCAGTGGGCCGCCATCCCAGAGCCAGGTCGTTTCCCTCTGATCCTGGACCCTTGCATCAACAGCATCAGATTTGAACGCGTGCTCGTGGACGGAGGAAGCTCCATCGACATCCTCTTCCGCAACAGCCTGCCCGCTCTCAAGATATCTCCGGCACAACTAAAACCTTACGATGCCAAATTCTGGGGTTTTTTGCCAGGTCAGACTTCAGTGCCCCTCGGACATATAACATTGCCTGTCCAATTCGGCACACCCGACCACTTTCGGACGGAGTTCATCAACTTTGTGGTTGCGGACTTCGACGGGACCTACCACGCTATACTGGGCTGACCATCGCTGACAAAGTTCATGGCAGTCCCGCACTACTCATACCTGGTCCTTAAGATGCCTACAAGGGTGTCCTCACCGTCAGAGGCAATGTCTACACCGCGTATACCTGCGAAGAAGAGACCTTCAAGATCACCGAAGCGATCGACCTCTCAATCCGCATGGCAGAAACAGCAACCCAAGCCGCGCAGCTACCTCCCGACCAGCTCCGATTGCCCGAACAAGAGACAGCCAGGAAGAATTCAAAATCCAAGGAGTACAAAGAAGTACAGCTGGTCGACGGCAGCTCCGAGAAGACGGCCCTCATCGGGGCCAATCTGGATCCAAAATAGGAAGACGCGCTCGTCAGGTTTCTAAGGGACAACGTGAGCGTTTTCGCATGGAAACCCGCAGACATGCCCGACGTCCCACGAAACCTGATCGAGCACTCCTTAAATGTCTCGAAGACCGCAAGACCAATCAAGCAAAAGCTGCGACGGTTTGCTCGTGACAAAAAGGAGGCTATTAGGCCAGAAATAACACGGCTTCTAGCAGCCGGATTCATAAAAGAAGTGTATCACCCCGATTGGCTCGCCAATCCGGTTCTTGTACGCAAAAAGAATAATGAATGGAGAATGTGCGTTGATTACACTGATCTCAATAAACACTGTCCTAAAGATCCTTTTGGTCTCCCTCGCATCGATGAGGTGATCGACTCAACGGCCGGATGCGAACTCCTCTCTTTTCTAGACTGCTACTCTGGTTATCACGAGATTTCGCTAAGGTAAGACGATCAGATCAAAACATCTTTCATTACTCCTTTCGGCGCATACTGCTACACGACCATGTCATTCGAACTAAAAAACGCCGGAGCCACTTATCAGCGGGCCATCCAGCAGTGCCTCCACGACGAGATTCGTGATGACCTCGTCGAGGCCTATGTAGACGACGTGGTCGTAAAAACAAGGGACGCGAGCACCCTAATCGACAACTTAGACCGAACTTTCAAGGCGCTTAATAGGTACAAGTGGAAGCTCAACCCCAAAAAGTGCATCTTCGGTGTTCCTTCCGGTCTACTGCTCGGTAATGTTGTCAGTCGCGACGGCATACGACCAAACCCTTCACAAGTCAAAGCAGTACTCGACATGCGACCACCCAAGAACGTCAAGGATATTCAGAAGCTTACCGGATGTATGGCTGCCCTCAGTCGCTTCATCTCAAGGCTAGGAGAAAAAGGCCTCCCTTTCTTCAAACTCTTGAAAGCGTCGGAAAAATTCTCTTGGACAGAGGAAGCCGACGCCGCGTTCACTCAGCTTAAGGCTTTCCTCACTTCACCACCTGTTCTTACACCACCTCAGCCCAATGAAGACCTACTCCTCTACATTGCTGCAACCGACAGGGTTGTTTCCACAGCAATAGTGGTCGAGCGTGATGAACCAGGTCATGCCTATAAGGTCCAGAGACCCGTTTACTTCATAAGTGAAGTCTTAAACGAGTCTAAGGCCAGGTACCCACAAATACAGAAGCTCATATACGCCATACTAATAACATCAAGAAAGCTGAAGCACTACTTCGACGGCCATCGAGTCTTGGTAACCACCAGTTTCCCTCCCGGAGACATTCTGCGCAATAAAGACGCCAACGGCAGAATCGTGAAATGGGCGATGGAATTATGCCCATTTTCCCTGGAGTTCCAGAGCCGTACCACAGTCAAGTCTCAGGCCCTGGTCGATTTCATTGCTGAATGGACGGACCTCAACGAGCCCCCCATTCCCGATGTCTCCGACCACTGGTCAATGTTCTTCGACGGGTCCTTGAACATCAACGGTGCCGGCGCTGGGTTACTGTTCGTGTCACCTAACAAGGACAAACTGCGTTACGTCCTTAGGATCCTTTTTCCAGCGTCAAACAATGTTGCCGAATACGAAGCATGCCTGCACGGCATAAGGCTAGCCATTGAGCTGGGAGTCAAACGCCTCTATGTCTATGGAGACTCCGCTTTGGTTATCAACCAGCTCAACAAGGAGTGGGACGCAACCCACGAGAAGATGGATCTCTACTGCAAAGAAATTCGCAAATGGGAAACTAACTTCTACGGCATAGAGTACATCCATGTGGTCGGGGATAAGAACCAAGCAGCAGATGCGTTGTCGAAGTTAGGGTCATCTCGGGCCCAGATCCCGTGGGGTATTTTCGTCCAGGACATCCACGAGCCAAGCGTAGGCTCCACCCTGGTCGACAGGCAACTCACCGAGGCAATGCTCATAGACGATGCCACTCCGACAACCGATGGTCGTGATTGGCGTACACCGTTCATCAAGTATATATCGGACGGGACAGGCTTTCAGGACAAAACAGAGAACGAGCGCCTCATTCGACGATCAAAGAACTACATCCTGGTCGACGGTAAACTCATGCGAAAAAACGCAAGCTCTGAAGTATTGCTCAAGTGCATATCCCAGGATGATGGTACCAAGCTCCTAGAAGACATACATGCTGGATCCTGCGGCAATCACGCCGCATCCAGAACGTTGGTCGGAAAAGCCTTCCGGGCAGGCTTTTATTGGCCAACCGCGGTCAAGACGCAGAAAAACTGGTTCGACACTGCGAGGGATGTCAGTTTTTCGCCAAGAGGACCCACGTACCTGCTCACGAAATTCAAACCATCCCGTCGTCCTGGCCCTTCGCTTGCTGGGGGCTTGACATGATCGGGCCATTTAAACCAGCTCCCGGCAACTTCAAGTTTGTTTTCGTGTTAATCGACAAGTTCTCCAAGTGGATCGAATACATGCCTCTGGTCAAAGCAACCTCCGAGAAGGCTGTGGAGTTCCTCAACCAAATCATACACAGATTCAGCATCCCGAACAGCATAATCACCGACCTGGGTACTCAGTTTACTGGCACCACATGGATGAAAGAGTTGCCGGCAGTGGTCTGGGGCCTCCGAACTCAGACCAGTCGAAACACAGGAGTGTCTCCCTACTTCATGGTCTACGGCTCCGAGGCAGTCCTGCCGTCTGACATAACCTTCGGATCTCCTAGGGTTGAACACTTCGACCAGGCGACAGCCGACAACGCCAGAGAACTCGAAATCAACTGCATGGAGGAAAAGCGTTTGAATTCCTGTCTCCGAACAGCAAAGTATCTCGCGGCAGTCAGGCGATACCACAACAGGCACGTCAAGGACCGTTCCTTCATGGTCGGCGATCTGGTACTTAGGTGGAGAACAAGCCAAGAGGGAATGCACAAGCTATCCACTCCCGGGGAAGGACCCTTTGTGGTCGCCGAAGTCACACGACCCACGTCCTACAGATTGGCATACCCAGACGGAACACGTGTGCCTAACCCTTGGCACATAGACAAACTGCGACGATTTTATCCATAAGTTCTAATAACTTTCGTTTATATCTTATAATTATCAATGATAAAGTTTTCTATTTTTTGCCTATACTTTGTTGCACGCAGAACTCGGTAAACCTTCTGCAATGGAAGCTCTTAGCGACTACAAAGTCAAATACAGTGGCACGTCACTCAGATAATTATACAGCGCTCAAAATAACAGTCATGACAAAGGCAAACTTTATTACAAACTTTACATACAAAGTTTACAATAAATACCCTGACGGGCAGACGCTAGTCTACTCCTACAGACTATTCTATCGGCATAACTGTTCGGGCTGATCACCCGCCTGGCCCTGCTGCCCGGACGAAGGGGTCGGGGCCACCGGCGCCTGGCTGGTCGAGACCGCAGGCGTCGACCGCCCATCTCCCACAATGGACGTGCTCGACAGCTCCCTGGCCGACCTGTCAGAGCCCGGCTGGTCTGGGGGAGTGGCCGTTCCGCACAGATTGATGTCGCCGATCACCATCGACGACAAGTCCAGCAGACCCCCCCCGAAGCTCGTCCGCCTCCTGCGGGCCGACCTCTTTGGGGTACCCCTTCTCCAGCCTGGACAAGTCGACCAGAGGGTAGTGGGCGCGCACCATGCTGAGGACATGCGCGCCAGCGAACTCCCCAGCTTCCTTCACAAATTGTTGGAGCCAGTCCCACGCCCGTTGCGCCTTCTCCACCGGAGTCAACTTCGGCGCGCGGGGCTGGCTCTCCGGGAGCTCGGGACTGATCAGATCCAGGACCGGGGATACTCCCTTCCAGATCTTGCAACAGTTGACCTTCGAGGAGTCCCGGTCCTTGACCAGCTCATCCAGGTGCTTCTTGGCGTTCACCTTAAGCACTGTAAATCAAGCAGGACGTTATCCTCGACATATCAAAAAACAAAGGGGGCGACAAGCGGCAGATAACGAGGCAGTGCGTATTACCAGATAACTCCCGGTCCTTACGACCCAACTCCTCTCCTGCTCGGCGCCCGGACTCCAGCGCACCAGCGAGCTCTCGGCTGATCTGCTCCTTCTCCTGACGGAGGCGCGTCACCTCCTCCTCCAGGTCTAAGTGAATCGTAACCTGGTCAGCAAAGCGAACTACACAGCTACACGAAGGTGCTCGGAGCGCGTGACTAACCTTCTCGCTGACGGTACTGGTCGGCCAAGCGACGGGTAAGCTCGAGACGATGCTCCTCTTGGGCATTCATCTCGGCCACTTTCTCCCCAACCCCCGATCGCAGCCGTTCCACCTCCGCGGCCAGGGCCTTGTTCTCGGCCACAACGCCTTCTATTTGGTCGAAGCACCGTTTCCGGTACTTCGCCGTTTTCATCGCGCCCTACAAAACGAACATATGACAACCAAGCAAGACAACACACAGAATGTACAACAGTGCAACGAACTGCTTACCTTGACTTCGTCGACAAGGCGTTTGGCCGCGCGCTCCACCCTGGCGGCCTCCTCGGTCTCGGCGAGCTCCTCATGCCCGATGAAGTGATCCCCGCGTTGGCGCCACACATACACGTGTTGGCGGCCATCGCGGGGACGACCTTCAATCTCCTCCACCTCGTCGTCGGAGGCCGCCTGGGTTTCCTCCTCACCCGTCGCATTGCCCCCGGTAGCAGTCGAAGGCATTACTGGCCCCCGGGCCAGACCCGGGGAGCCCGCAGTCGAAGCGGCCCCTGCTCGGGGCGGCGTGGGGACTTCACTCTCCTCGGCGGGAGGAGGGGTCGGGGCTCTCCCCTCTCCTTCTGTGGCGTTCGCTTGGGGAGGTGCCCCTGTAGCCTCCTCAGCCCTGGTCGGGCTGCTCGCCGTGGTCGGTGCCGCGGCTGGGGGCTCCTCGGTGCCCACAGGCACGGCTGCAGCCGCAGGCTGCTCCGTGGTCTGCGGCGCCGCGTCTTCAGCGGCGCAGACAGGCTCACCCGTCCCCTGGCCGGCGGCATGGCCGGGGTTGACATCCGACGCCGCGCTAAAAGAACAAAAGTGTAATAAAAAATAGCTAAAATACGTAAGTCGAACACTTACAGGTCTGAGCGACGGTGGGTCGCAGTGAACCTCCTCCTCGTTCGGCCAGTCGGCACCTGTGCCCCCGACTCTGCAACACGAGGTGCAGGAGGGTCGCCGGCCACACGATCGGCAGTGGTCGGCATGCTGTCCGGATGACCATGAGGCCTCCGGACCAATGACGGCACGGCCTCCTCCTCCTGCTCGTCGTCGTCGATCCGAACGAACCGACGGCGCTTTGGTGCTCGGTTGCTCTCTGCCGGCAGCGACGGCGCCGGCGACGGATCCGCGGGCATTGGCCTTTTCCCCGCCACTCTATCCTGGGTGGTCGGGACAGGGCGGGCCTGGTCTTCCTCACTGCTGGTGTAATGAGTACACCGAGCAGCGTCTTCCTCTGGCGGGTATTCTCCCGCAGGATTTTCCATCCCCGGTGCCAGTGATACATACACTGTACACCGGTCGACATCGCCAATCTGCAAAAGTAACAAAGATGAGCCAGCTGCAGACGATATACAAATGCTAAAACAAAATAATCTGTCACATACCTTTGGTGCTGGTCGCCCCAACTTGAAGGCTTGCACCCGATCACTAGCACGGACGAAGCCGCCGTCCGCGAAGTTGAACAGCTCATTCAATAGCTATTGTACCTCCTCCTTCTCCAAGACTTCAGGCTGCATCCTGGTCGGGTCCAGGCTCCCGACGTACTCATACGCCGAGTGAACCCTTTTCTGGCAGGGCATCACCCGACGACAAATGAAGTTGCCGACCACGCCAAGCCCGTCCAGGTGCGACCAGTCGATCAGCTTCATGAGGTCCGCCACTTGACCGTCGAACTCTGGGCGGTCGGTCCAGCTTACCCTCTTCTCAGGGATGTATCCCACGTCGCAGAATGTGGAGCTGCCCAGTTCCTCTCTGATATAGAACCACTTCCTGTACCATTCGGTCAGGGAGGTGTTCCATGGACAGTGCAGGTAGCGGTTCTTCATTCCGTCGCGAAGGTTGAGGTATACTCCACCTGCAACCTTGGAGCCTCCAACTGCCCCCTTCTTCCTTAAGCAGAAAAGATAACGAAAGAGATCGAAGTGCGGCTCTATGCCAACATAGGCCTCGCACAGATGGATAAAAGTGGAGATGAGAAGAATTGAGTTCGGGTGCAGATTGCAAATCCCGATCTCATAATACAAAAGAAGACCTTGAAGAAAAGGATGAACAGGAATCCCAAAGCCCCTCTTAACGAAATCTTCGAACACGACGATCTCACCGGCACGGGGGTCGGGGAAGCTCTCTCCTTCCGGCGCTCTCCAGCCGCCGAGCTCCGAGCCGTGCAGAAGCCCCATGTCGACGAGGTCACCGAGGGACTTAGCGGTGCTGCGGGACTTTTTCCACTCCTTGGCCATCAGCTCGGCCCGCTTCTTGGAGTCGCTTTTCGCCATTGGAGGTGAGGAAGTGGATTTGAGTTAGCAAGATGCAGATGATTGAAGAAGGCGAGAGTCAAAGATTTGAAGGCAATGGTAGGGTAAGCAGCACAGGCGGAATTGTCGAGCTCTTATAACCCGCAACTTCACCCCTCCCACTTCCCGCATTCTCGGGAAGCGGGCGGGCCATACGGCGGGCGCGACGCTTCAGTTATCAATGATTATCGACAATTAATGCGGCGGAGTTTTCGTACAAATTGATGGTTTCTTTTTCTCAAACCGCGCAAAGGGCGGCTGCACAGTTGCCAGGCGCAACTTTTCACGCGTCCATCTGACAACCCGTCAGAAAGTCTCGTCACATCAACTCTTAATGTGGACAAATTTTCAAACAAGCAGACAGAACTGGTAGAGTCAACAATCCGGGGACTGCACCGACCACCGAGCACTTGATGCTCGGGGACTGGTCGCCCAGTCTATTTGCCCGGAACCTCAAAGACTGTACCGACTACCGATCACTTGGTGCTCGGGGACTGGTCGCCCAGTCTATCATCTCCAACCCGGGGATTGCACCGAAAACCGACCACTTGCTGCTCGGGGACTGGTCGCCTAATCTATCAGCTCGGAACTTCAAAACATCACGCCAACCACTGAGCGTTCGATGCTTGGGGACTGGTCGTCATACTATTGTATGCTCGGGGACTGGTCGATTAGTCTATTCAATTGCAGACGAGCATGATATGCTCGGGGACTGGTAAATTCAATTTTTTAGACCTTGCTACAAGGCTCATACTTCGCCTTCCAGCAATCTCGGGGACTACATCGGTACGATGCATCTGACAATGCATCTCAGTTTCAGAATTTCTTTGAGGACTTTTCTTTTGACCCTGGCACCACGTGCCTACGTCACCTACTACCAGGCTCGGGGACTAAGTGGGCACACTTCACCTTGCGGTGAATATGCTTGCTTTTTAGCAAAAGTAAAGTGGGCACACTTCACCGGGAAAGAAATCTTTTTTAATTTAGAGCACCATGCATTCTTCGAACAACCTGCTTCTTCGATGTCAATATTGATCAACTGTCTTTTGAGTTGGTCAAAATACTGTTGCAACTGTTTGGGCGATTTTCCTGCTTATTGAAGACGTCAAGCCTCACTGATCGAAGAAGCTGAAGATGGCGTGTTACATCACAATACATGGTGCTCGGGGACTAGCTGTGGGGGTATAAACCCCTATACCCTTATGGCTAGACTTGGGCCAGGAGGCTTGGCCCATTACGAGACAAGCTCAAGGCTTGATCCGACAGCTTGAAGTTTCGTGCAAGGAAACAAGACGTGGAGATCAAGCAGGATTCTAGTCGGTTAGAATAGGAATTGATATCGAACTATCTATGGCAATTGTAACCGACTAGGATTAGTTTCCAGATCTGTAACCCTGCCCTCCGGACTATATAAGGAGAGGCAAGGGACCCCCCTAGGACACACGATTCTCTCAACACAAATCAATACAATCAGACGCAGGACGTAGGTATTACGCCAACTCGGCGGCCGAACCTGGATAAAAAGCTTGTCCGTGTCTTGCGTCACTATCGAGTTCGTAGTTTGCGCACCGTCTACCGATAAACTACTACCGTGGGTATATCCCAAGGTAGACTGCCGACCAGCTTTCGTCGACAGTGTAGGTCTATGCAAACTTCTCTTAGAAATGCACCGTCGGTAAGTTTTAATGTAGATTAATTTACTTGAAAAGTATTGCATGGGAAGATGATACCTCGTATTTTTTTTGTCTGATTAAGAGTAACATCGACAGTTGTAGTTTTTCTTTTCTCGTTTAGTTAGATTTTAGAAATTGGAAAGTAAACATGTATCTATTTATAACTAGGTTATTACAAAACAAAAAATATAAGAAATAAAAAACTTAATTGTCATTAGAGTATGTCGGGCTTGTTTATAGCTAAAATAAATTGAAACTAAAAGCCAAATGACATATTTTTCTAGCTACACTTCTCTCCGTAGCCCCCATTTGTACGTATTAAAACATACCAGCTCGATCAAACTAGTCTATTCTACAGTAGTTTTCTCTGTACAGCTACTTAGGAAAGTGCTTCCATAGAAGTTATAGAAGCTGCATCAAATTCGCCAATTATGCAGGCCAGGCCGATCCTTAAACACAAGAGATAGCGTTGAAGCAGAGTCACGTAAGATTTGGTTTGGATGCGTGTGTTTAGACACGCTGCCAGCATCAGAGCCAAACCACGGCATCCACCACCATTCCAGCTCTAGGCCAGGAAAAAACGTTCCGACGGCGTTCACCTTGCTTTTTCTTCTCCCGTTCACCCCCGCCCCGCGTGCGCTCTCTCCCTCTCGAGGGGACGACTGGGCGACCGCCGCCGCCGCCTTACGCCAGGTGCCTAGGTCTTCGTCGGGCCCTTCGCCGGCGACGAGGACCTATCAGGTATGCCCACCCCTTGTCTCCCCCTCCTGCTGTGCGAAACCGAGCGCCCAAACCCTAACTTAAGCTATTTGGCTGTCTGTATTCGGATCTGATCTAACTACAAGGGTGTGATTGATTAAAAAAACAAGTGTATATATATGTATTATGCCCTACTGACTTCGATTTTTTGTTTGCAAAAAAATTTTCGGGTGTACATGTGTACACCCCTGTCCTTTGCTGGGTCAGTTCCTGTCTGAATTCTGTAATTCAGTGGCGGAGCCTGTATTTTTTGACTGATCACTGGTCACAGAACCCCCAGTTTGTCGGGGAGTAGAGACCTGGGAAGCATGAGTTCGTAATAAAACTATTTGGCACGAGCGCTAAATTTCCAGGGGCCTAATAAAGGTGCTTCCTGAATTGCTGGGTGCTGATTTTCCTCCAGTCTGTCATCTCTTTTTCATCGGTCACGTGTTACTTTGGCGTGCGTAATGATTTTGTTCTGCATACAGCTGCAAATAAGGTTGTCTGGAGCGGTCGTGGACTTTGCGGATGGCAGGTTCAGCGGTAACGGATGATTCAGCTGCTAGCACAACTGGATTGAGGGACGATGAACGCAGTCTCTCTGGCGAGTCCTTCTCTGAGTGGAGGTCCTGTGAGCGGGCAGACAGCGACACCCCTTCAACATCCCCACCCTTCTGGGACAGCGACGGTGATGATGATGATCCTGGTGCGTGAATGCACTTATCTAATGCCTGTTACTTTGGTGTGCTGATTGATTTTGTTCTGCATGGCCAAAATTTTATTGATATACTCATGATTAACACAGTTGATATAGTAGCTTGTTCCCAAAGTCTTGACATCTTACAAAAGCTCTGGTCGAAAAGTTTTTTAGCCGTAGGCAGAGTGTGCATTTTGTTCAGTCAGTGATCATTGAATGTTGAAGGGCAGGCCTGGTGCAGTTGTGAGAGCTGTCTCACTGAGTCACCAGGTCGCGGGTTCGAAGCAGCCTCTCCGCAGATTTTGCGGGGGGAAGGCTTGCCTTGGTTTTTCCCTTCCCCAGACCCCACTCATGTGGGAGCCTCCAGCACTGGGTCTGTCCTTTAGTGATCATTGAATGTTAGCTGAAGGCCCATGCGATTGGCTGGATTTGTCCGTCAGTTACATAAGTAGTCCAACCATGCTGCGCTCACGCACAAGGAGGCTGGTAATTTGAGAAATAGAGAACGGACCATGGTTACCATTTCTAAATGGACTGGTATCGCTTAGCCTCCATCAATATTTTAGATAGTGTTCTAGAAAGTAGAATAGCTTCCATCTAGCGTTTACTGCAACCGTGCTGCCACACAAGCACAAACGACAGTCTGGGCAGTTAGCAGCAGATTCCATGAAGCAAAAGTGGCCGCTGCTTCTTGAAAACCTCTACACCGTTGATTTCTACTGGTCGTGAACTGGTGAGGAGGAAAATGGGATGTGGACGTGGACAAGGAGATACTTGTGGTGATGGCAGCTGCTAAGGAGTGGACGATGGAAGAAAGATCTTTTGGTCATTCTGGGCATATTGCTTAGTGCGGGTCTGTTTTTCAAAAGTGGAAACATATTTTAAGTTTTTGGGGTTCTGCATGGTCCAAGAAGAATAACCATTGTTGGCACTGGGAGAGTAGCAGTTGGTCTATTAGGAATATAAGCGCGCGTCTTGATCAGAAGTGAAATTTTAGTATTTTTCCAGTTATGTAAGGTCCAAAAAAGGTACCTGTTCTAGCATTGTGAGCATATCAATTGGTCCTTTAGGCCGTGCCATAGCCACCTGAGGTGACTTGATGTTTCAGCAACCACAGTGGATGGTGCTTATCACTGACTCTCATATTTGCTATCTAATCCTGACTGATAGTATACCTGTATGATTCTTCAGTTTATCCTAATACCTGTCACTTATGGGAAAAACATAGATACTGATCAAGTCAAAGTGCCGACTGCCGAATAAGTCTTGTCTCTATGATCAGATTCAGATTGCATGCACACTATAGAGTTTGAAATAAATCAGATGAGTTTTTTTGCCACAAATTATCCTATGAACAAAGAAAACTTTATGAGTCCACTTACATTCTTTATTGAGAGCATCCACATGAGTACATGACCTTGATTACTGCCACTCTGTCTTACCTTTTGTAAATGTCAATAATTATGCTACTTATGTTGATTTTTTCTTGTGGAGTACTAAACTGCAATAGGACTTTCTAAAAGGTCGTTTTTTTCTCTCAATCACACAGGGGAGCTGCATATATCAATATATTAAGAAGAAAGGGGTTTAAAACTCATACAACACCATGCAACCCACTTCAAAAATCAAAACACTTACACTAGCATGCCTATTGCCTATTACAAGGATCAAAACATGACTGCGACCTAGGAGAAAACTAGCCACCATCTGGTGCAAATGCAGCGAGATAAGAAATACCTTGAACCTGGCCAGATTCCCACAATGCAGTTCTTCTCTATTGAGTAACAAAACTCCAGCTAGATTAAGAAGAATGCCATAAAGCATATACAGGCTGCAATGGTTCCAAATCCACCAAGCACCCAAAATGATAGAATTCAACCCTTTTTTGACCTGATGATCATCAACTCTCTCATTTGTTCTGGCCAACCATCATCAAAAGGAAGGTTATCAGGTTGTGGGGTTATGTCCTGCAAACTAACCTTTTGCAATAGGCTGAACCACACTTGGTGAGCAAAAACACAGGATGTTAGCAGATGATCGATTGTCTCCTGAGCCTGATCACAAAGGCGACAACGCTTAGAGTGTGGTAGTCCTCGATGTCGGCTGTCCGACACCTACTATTTTTGCATGCTGATCATGCCCTAATTAATTTTAGTCTCTATTTGCTGTTGCTGCAAGGATAAATCTAGGTCCTTTCCCCGATTCAAGCCTTTAACATTTTATTGCTCATAATTGTTTTCAAAGATACATGTTGTGTCCTAAGTTCTAAAGTTTTGTTTTGTCCTGTTCGTAGCTCATTTTTTTTAATTACTATAACAGGCCCCAAGCCTTCAGAATTGTTTGGACGTTACACTTGGAGGATTGAAAACTTCTCAAAGGAAAAGAAAAGAGAGATGAAAAGTGAGCCGTTTGAAGCTGGTGGTTTCAAATGGTAAAGTTCTTGATTGCAAATATTTGGAAAACATTGTCTTCATGTTTCTCTTTTCTGCCTTTTCTTTCCATAAACTTAAGCATTGCTCTCGGCATCTAACCTAGCTTCAAATTGGGCACTTGAGGAATGAAATGTACCACTCCTTGTAGATGCTATGATGAACTATCTGCCTTTTCATTTGGACTTAGTTAGATATGGCACCATTCATGATTGCTAGTATAGTAGTATTTCACAGTCTGCCTTGTGTCTTTTTGTCAATCAATTAATGGATGGTATTGCTTCAAGCGTGCGTGTATTTCCTGTATGCACTTGTTGAGCGCAAATTGTGTCATTTTTTTTTCATGTCGGTACGTATGGGTGCTAAAATTCTATTTTTCTCAGTGTCATTTCTTTTGTTGCACTCCACTCTTAGTTACAACCTAAAGCCTGTCATTATGTTGTCAATGTGTGCTGATATATTTACTCTTGCCCAAAGAGCATCAACTTTTTTGGCACTGTGTATGTAAATAGCATTTATATCTTACTGATCATGATTACTTTTCTCCAGTGTATTGATTGAAAATGTTGGCACCTAACCTGGGGATTGGAACATGCTAAACACACATTCCTCCTTTTGTGCCATTTTACCCATTTGCATAACAGGTTGACATTATATGTTTCTTTTTGTCAAATGGTCTGTTGATGGTCGTGGGAGTTAGAAGTAAGGAATTGCATGTAGTAAATATAATCCTGACATAGCAATGGTCTGTTTTATACCCTATTAGTGTTAACATAGCACATTGCATCCGGCATATATATGATATACCCCCATGGTTTGGCTTTTGTCTCCGTGGAAAGCTGTTGGCATCAGAAAGCTATATAGTTTTATTCATGGTCTAGTATCTTTTACTCCTGTGTCATTTTCTTGTGTACATATTCTGTATGCTAACATGCTGACTCCTTTGTTATTTTTCCCCAAATTTATTACACAGGTATATTCTTGTGTACCCTCAAGGATGTGATGTCTCTAATCATCTTTCATTATTCCTTTGCGTTGCTAATCATGACAAACTTCTCCCAGGTTTGATGCTGTGTCTGCTGCAATCTTTTACATGCCAGTGCGGTACTGAGATTACCTTTCTGATCCTAATCTGACTATTCCAGGATGGAGTCATTTTGCACAGTTCACTATAGCTGTAGCCAATATAGATCCTAAAAAGATGAAGTACTCAGGTGAGCTGAACTTGGTTTGTTTTCTTCTTGGAAGGTGCCCACAATAGTTATCTTGACATTATCTTCAGGCATTAATTAAGTAAGCTTTGTAGATACTTTGCATAGGTTCTGGAAGAAGGAACATGATTGGGGATGGAAAAAGTTTATGGAGCTCTCAAAGATTCAGGATGGTTTTCTTGTTGACGATGTTCTTGAAATCATAGCTCAAGTTCAGGTTATCAGGTAGCTAATCAGTATCTGCTCTGATTGATAGTGCTTCTGATTCACAGATGCATGGGATTTCTACAAATAGACTGCAAATATATATTGAAACTGTGTTGCTCCCAGCAAATCCATTGCGGATTCTGCTGTGATCATTCCCGTGAAAAGCATAATGTTGCATTTGCTCCGGTTTATAATTCTTTTGGTCGTCGTATAACCTTCAGTAACATATACAAAGGAGCAAACCATTGTTGTACTCATCTAATTCTGTATTTCTGTATATGGGACAATTTTCCCATTTATGTTTGCTATATTGGCAACCTATTCTTGTAACATGCTAACATCAGACTGCTATATCTTTTTGACATTCAAGGGAGAAAGTGGATAGACCTTTTCGTTGCCTTGATCGTCCTTATCGGAGAGAATTAATCGGCATCTATATGACAAATGTGGAACAAATCTACCGACGTTTTGTTGAGGAGCGAAGAAGTAAATTAAGCAAGCTCATTGAGGACAAAATGAAATGGTCCAGGTTAGACAGTTGGGTTTCCTAGATTAATCTGTCATAATAAATTGGACAGTATCGCTTGCTGTTGTTTTATAATTTATATTATATACTTTCTGCCATTAAAATCTTTGTTGGTCTTGCAGTTTTCGTGTTTTCTGGTCAGCAATTGACCCAAACACCAGGCATCGCATGTCCAGGGAAAAGACTGACACTATATTGAAAATGTTAGTGAAGCAATTCTTTGTAGAGAAAGAAGTTACTTCCACATTAGTGATGGACTCTTTGTATACGAGTCTGAAGGCACTTGAATACCGGATGAAGGGCAAGAAAGGCAAAACAAAATTAGCAGATTTGGAAGAACTACCTGCGCCTATGGTCCATGTTGACATGGACATGTTTGTTTTGGCTGATGATGTTATAGCTTTGCTTGAGAGAGCAGCCTTAGAACCCTTGCCTTGTCAACCTTTAGCCCCCAAGGATGACAAAACTTCCCAAAGCCGCATGAAGGTAGGGATAATACAATTTGATGTCATATGTTGGTTTTCTTTTCAAGTTTTACCCATCTTAGTAGGTGTCTGTTTTCTTGGCCCTAGAACCTCGATCAATTATATTAGGACAATTTTGTTGCTAGTTTCTCATGCCTTCGTGCAGGTATTTCTTTTGAACTCGTCTGGATTGGTTTAGTTTCTGACAGCTGTTTCATGAACAAGTTAATAACTGTGTTTACTATTACTCTCATCACATACACAAATACCTTACGTGTTGTTACTCATAGGCTTGTCCCTTGTTGAAAGAGAGGTGTTCCATTTCCAGTCAGAACAGCCTAGTATATGACATTTGCTGAGATATGTTCTGTTTATACAAACAAATATTTGAGCATGCAATTAGTATGTTCTCTAAACTATCTTGGTAGGTTGGTCAACAATTAGCTTGTTTTCATCTCATGGTATTGACTACTTGCTATGTTCTGTATAAGCGCATAGCCTTGCATGATCCTGTTATATTTTGAGAAGTGAAATCACTGTTGCATAGAATAATTTTTTTTTGTTATGCCCGTCTTCATAGGATGGAAGTTCTGGCGAGGTTTACAAAGTTTCTATGGAGCGTGAGGAAAGGCGCCTAACTGAGCTTGGTCAGAAGATACTAGAGACATTTGTGCTATCTCATATATTTAGGTAACAATTGATGTATCCACTTTAATCTTTATGATTACTTAAATTGGATTGATTCACTTGGTCATGTAGTAACTGATTGGTCCTGACTTCGCTGCCTTAAAACCATGCATAGCAAACTGAAATGATGGTTTGATCTAAAATTTCAGCAAAACTAATGGCTTAGGTTGGATCATAGTCATTGGGACTGTAGTTGATGCCGTGTTCTGATGTTGTCCCAATCCATGGGTCAAAATCAATGTGGGCAGCTGCCCGAGATGTATCAATGAACATTGGTCGTGGGTTGCATATCCATATTGTGTACCGCATTGAGCCAGGCTGAATGGACCGTACACAGCCTGATTTACCTTTTCTTGTTCTTTTGTATTTTATTAATTATTTTGTGCTGATCTTCTGTAATTATTCATACGTGGCATATCAAAGCTCATGGAGCCAGGTCATCAACCTAGATTACTTGGGATCAGTCGATCCAATCTAACCCCTTCGACATGTTTTTCTAGACACATGTGCGGCTGTGCCCTACGTCCCTGTCCCTGACCTGTGACCCAGTCAACCCAAATTTTGTGGTGATTATTAGTTGGATAGAGTTGTGGAAATACTACTACTATAAATCTTATATGAAGGCTCTCTCAGCTTAGTTTATTATGATCATTTGCAAAAATATATGACTCATACATGTTCACCAACTGTATTTTGTGACCGCACATGCCAAATATCAAACTCAGAAGAGGCTAAAAGACATTTTTTGGTTATTTTTATACACTTAAAAAAGAAGGCCTATTTTATAGTAGTTAGGTTTGAATTTCAAAAAGAAAACTTGGGTAGTGGAATATCTTTAAATCGCTGGCAGTCTGTTCTCTAATAGTGGCTGACTGTTTCTTTTGCTTCTTATATTTTGTTTTGTTAGTGGAATTGAAGTTGCATACCAAGAAGCTGTTGCTTTGAAAAGGCAAGAGGAGCTTATTCGTGAGGAGGAGGAGGAGGCTGGGCTTCTTGAACATCAGATGAAGGGGAAGCGTGGTGGTGGTGCAAATGAAAAGGACAAGCGCGCCAAGAAAAAGCAGGTGCTAGTTCCTTACATGCATTAGTTTTCTTCTCAGTTTCTTATATTGAACCATGTTATGTTGAAGTTTATCATTGTCACATTTAGAAATGGCTCTCTAGCTGTCGGTTTCTTGAATAGTTCTCACTCAAGAATATTTGCGAGTTAGAATCTATAGTTCTTCTCTGTGTCTCTTATCGATTTAATTGGATTTGGTATAATGATGAGTGACTTAGGTTTTGCAGTTTCAGCAGGGTTGGTTGCCTATCTTGTCACTGAAGAAAATTTGTTCAAGATTTCTTGTTCTTTACCCTTAGTTCTAGTTAACTTGATGCCTCTGTCGCTCTTGTATTGTCCTTTTCATCGTAAACTTGGTTTCTTTTTCAGACGAAGCAAAAGAAGAACAACCGTAAGGCTAAAGACAAGGAAAGAGATGAAAAATGTGAGGTTAAAATTCTGGAAAGGCTTCGTGATGAAACTGCCATTGATAATAGTGATGGCTTACCAGCTAAGGTGGAAGTGATAGCAAAGGTTGATGCCTTGGAAGAAGGTTCTTCAGATGGATCAGACATGCCAAATAGGTTAGTGAACACTTGAAAACAAGTTGTGCATCACTTTCTTGTAAGTTTGGCATTTGCTCCAGCTAGACTTGTGTGCAGAGGGAAAAATCAGCGTAACAAGGGCCTAAGCATTATTGGCTCTGCCGAAGAAGGTGACGGTCTTCCCTCCACCTCTAGTGTTACTGGTGGTTCAGGCCGCAATGGTTCTGGCTGCTGCACAGCTCCAAAACTGGACCAGGATACTGTTCTACTTACCTTGAGAGATAAACTTCGTAAGCTAGGGCAACGTCTCCACGAGGTGAATTTAGTATTTCAAAAAAGCTGTCTTTGTTTTATCATTAAATTTATAGTTTGGCTACTACATTTTCTGCATATGAACAACTGAAGGATCTGAATTATGACTGTTGTTTTTGTATGCGATGCATATTTTAAGCATGCCCTCATATTCCAAGCAAGTCTCTTTTTGTTTGTTGCAAGTCAATATTTCTTAACTTTGACCATCAGTAGCTAAAAGTTCATATAGATTGCCATGGTTGATGCTGCTAGATTCATCGTGAAAGATGCTTCGACATTATTTAACTCCTTTCTATTTGACACAATATTTTCTTTATGATATCATCAGTCAGAGTGCCATATTAAGACCATGTCGATACTCTAATGAACCTATACTTGGCACCCATGTGCCTCGTGGTAGAGGACATAGGATGTTGTGGTCACTGGTTCAAGACCTTTATCCTTCATTTTCTCAAATACACAGGAAAGCTGTGTATTTATCCTTCAATCATTGATACATAGTTCCTTCTGTGTATCATTATGTTTCTAAGAAATTGGGCCTAACTCGTTGGGAGGTTTGGATGTACACTCTCAACACCCAAGGTTCGAGTCTTCTTTGACTCGAATTTGGGTGCTTATTTCTTTTTATTCACCATGCCACCTAGTTCCTTCTAGGTGATAGAATTTTCTTTTCATCATATTTTAATGGTGAATAATATTATCTTTTGATTTATTCATGAACTGGCAAACTGGAGACAATCACAATATCTTGATGCAAAACCTGACAGATTTTTTCCTTAAGTTTCTGTGCTGTACTGTTGGTGATTGGTTATGTCAATGTATTGGCATGACACATGTACCAGTCACTCAAATGGATGTGCTGACGGGTTCTTATTTTCCAGGCTCCAGCTTACATAAGGAATGCTCAGTGTTTACTTCATTCATAGTAAATGTCAACCGATTCATTTCTGTAACTATGTTTTGTTTTTGCATTTCTTTTTCAGAAAAACATTGAGGGGCAGAAACTTCTCAAAGCTCATTTTGAAGCTAGGGACGCAAAAGCGAAGGCAGAAGAATCTTCTGACTCATCTAATTCTTTGGATAAGCCACCTGATGTTCCAGAAAGCCCTATGCATTCCTCAGAAGATACAGTTGATCTTAAAGTTAACGGAACACCAAATAAGGATGCCTCTGTGGTCAACCCTGTACTGGAGGAATCTGTTTCAGGCATACCAGCCACTGCAAACAATGAATCTGTGCCTTCTTCTGCCACAACAAAAGTGGGCCCAGTTTCAAACAAAGATAATGCATCAAGTTTGAAAATGAAAGTCACCATGGCATCTCCTTGCTCGAAATTACATCCAGCTGATATGGATAAAGATGCCCCTCTTCCTTCTAAATCACCACGAATGAATAGAGCTGCTCCAGTTCCTCCTAAACTGCCTTTGGCTGATAAAGCAACGCCAGTTCCCTCGAAGCTACCTTCAGCTGATAAAGCTACTCCAGTTCCTCCAAAAGCTCTGCCAGTAAACAAAACAACTCTGGTCCGTCCCAAATCTCCTGCAGTTGACAAAGCAACTCCAATTCGTCCCAAATCTCCAGCAGTTGACAAAGCAACGCCAGTTCGTTCTCAATCTCCAGCAGTTGACAAAGCAACTCTAGTTCGCCCTCAATCTCCAGCAGTTGACAAAGCAACTCCAGTTCACCCTCAATCTCCAGCCATTGACAAAGCAACCCCAGTTCTCCTAAAATCTCCAGCCGTTGATAAAGCAACTCCAGTTCCTCCCAAATCTCCACCAGTTGACAAAGCCTCTCCAGCTCTGCCAAAATCACTATCAGGTGCTAAAGATGCGCCTGTTCCTTTAAGGTCGCTGCAAATTGATAGGTTTATTCCAGCCCCCCCAAGATTATCACAAGTTGATAAAGCTGCTCTGCCTTCTTCAGAACAGACACATACATCTCCGGCTACTAATTCTGAAGCTCAAGGGGCAACTACTTCTAGGAAGGTCACAGTCAGCTCAGTGTTGGAGGTTTCTGCAGCATCGAGGCCTTCAAGTGCTCCTGTGTTACCAACACCAAGATCAACTGCACCAGCTGCTTCACATATTCAAACTTCCACATTGCTATCCCGCTCGATGAGTGAAGCAGCTGGGAGAAGGTCAGTAAATGATCCTTCCTTTTCTGCCCCATCTTATACTCCACAGACCTACCGAAATGCAATAGTTGGTAAGACTGGTCTGGCTACAACCTCTGCAAGCCTTGCATATCAGTCTTCTTCTCTGGGTCAAGATAATGCTCCATCACAGCCTCTATCAGCATATGCATCAAGTACAGCAGTCATGATGCCTCCTGCTGGAAGATCTGAGCAGTTGTCAGCTAGGCATGGATTCAGGTCTGGGTCTGGTAAGTTAGAAGGACATGACAGCTGGCAGCAGTGGAAAGGTGACAGTAATGTTGATATGCATCTCTGGAGGGATCACGCTCCTTATCAACAAATGACCAACAGTCAAGCATATGACCAATCTCTGAGGGACGATACTTATCAGCAAGCATGCAGCAGAGGAACAGAGAAGTTCAGCATGCATGCAGGACTGCAAGCTAGGCAGTTCCAAACCGGGACACCTGCCAGTCATGTCTGGCACCAACCACAGGGGCCAGTGGCAGAAGAATTTCCACACCTTGACATCATAAACGATTTGCTTGAAGAGGACCAGATCAACGGCAGTATACCAGAGTCATTTCGTCAAGATTACAATGTGTTTGGCCTGCCGTTTTCGCCGAGAGGAAATTTGTCAGATATGGAAGTGGCTTCTGTTAGAAGCCCCGCTCGGTTCAATCCAACCAAGTACGATGGTGGATTCTCGGGGGCTTATGACATAAATGCTGTCAATGGGTTGAGGGAGCGGCAGTTTCCCTCGTTAGATAGTTACTCTAATGGCCTGTCTGACGTGAGTGCTTCAAAGCCTTGGCTGAATGGCTCTGCTAGTCCATCGGTGAGCCTTGGGGTTAACGCAAACGGATACCACCCCCAGGTGGGGGACTACCCCAATCTGGGAAGTGGTGTGAATGGAGTCTCCTTGTGGCGCCGCCATGCCAACGGGCGCTGGTAATGCGAGAGCCTGTATACAATCATACAGTCAGAATAATGTTTGTTGTAACAGATGGTTTCAGGCCTGAGCTGATGTGCCATGTAATTAAAAGTTTTAAGTTTTAAAAGGGAAAGAAAAGAGATACATCATGTAAAGTCTGCGCCTTGATTAGGCTAATTTGAGTGCGTTTCTGGTTAAACACTGCCCTAACGTTCTTCAATTTGAAAGCTAAATTTGGCGGTGGCCGGTGGGAGAAAGGAACCGTATGAAGGTTAGCTAATCCGACGGGTTTTGTAGTGATGGTGCAACGTAACGGTCTGCTCTGAGTGCTCCTAAACAAGTTTATACCCTGTCCCATACTCCTAGTTTGCTGACGTTTTGGAAGATCTGAGTGAGTTATAAATCTGCAGTCACAAATATCTTTTAAATATTTAGTCTAGAAACTACAAATTGATATACAATGATTTGTCCTCAGAAGTATTTTCATAAAAACATATAAATTTGTTAGTGCATATGAAAATTTTGACTAGGACTGTCCTTGTTTTAAATCCTAGGTTCACCGCTGCTCTTTTTCTCCATTGTAAGAACCTGATTGGGCATTTCTAGCACGAAGGCACTACGGCTGAATGTAGGGATTAGATGCCTCAACCAAGATTAACCCCTTATGTTTCGAGTGTTCTACAGGAGGTCCACGCATCGACAATATGGCTTTTCCACCGGCTTCTTTATGGGCTTAATTAAGCCCTATCAAACTGAGGGCACATAAGATCTGAAGCCAAAATCAAGTACAATGGAAATGAAATCAAAGCTATTTTGAGATAGAAACTGAAGCCACCAAAACATGGCTCTTCCCTAGGTCTCTGTTTTTGGAGAAACCCAAATCCTACCAGAGAGCCTTGCGATAGTCTTGAGATTGTTGGTGAGGGTTTAGATTGGTACGCGCGGGGACCATATCATTGGTTTTGAAGACAGCCCATTGCACCTTGCCTCATTTAACCAGAAAATTGAAAGATATTTTTTAAACTCAAAGGATTTGTTTGGCACAACTCAACTTCACTAGTAAAACTTTTTTTTAAAAATAGCTTCATAAGAGCATCTCCAACAACTTGGTAAAATTCACTTGTCAAATCTTGAGTTATAGCAAGTTGCTAATTTGTTTAGCAAAAGAAAAAAAGATGTGTCTCCAATAAGTTGCTATTCTCACTTGGTAAAAATAGAGGATGACAGATGAGACCCGCTCATTTGGTAAAAGAATATGTGTCTCCAACAAGTTGCGCTCGGGATAGCAACTTGACAAATCTCGGCAGTAGAAACCTCTGGATAGCAACTTGGGAAATTTAGCAAGTTGAGATAAGGAGTTGTTGGTGGAGGATTTTTATGCTTTTAGCAAATTTGGTAGGATAGCATGTTGAAATACCAAGTTGTTGGAGATGCTCTAAGCAACTTTCTAGATGAAGCTGAGTTGTATTGGAAAAAGTGTTTGGTAAAATAGCTTCACCAACTACTTCATGCATACATGAGAGAGAGAGAAATTAGGGAGAGAGCTGCAATAAGCTACTTTTTTCAACTTCATCTCAACTCATATCTTTGTAAGAGGAGAAGAATAACAGTTTCACCTATAAAACTGTTTTATAAATAAGTGTTTGACAAAAAAAAAACAGCTCACAACAGCTTCATATGAAGCTGTTGTAAGTTGTACCAAACAGACCCAAAAGCACTCAAACTAGCCAATCAATAACTAATCCCATTTCCCTAACCGTTTGTTGATTGAAAGTTTCACATCCTCAAGAAGAATTGGTTATTCTATAAACGTTGAGTATTACCCCTACCCATGGTCGTCTCATCCATGTGTGAAAAGTGAAAACAAGCCGCGTATCCTAATCGTAGCATACGTTCTTCTTACCATAAACGTCGTAGTTAGACCTGGGTTGACGCTGTAGTATTTTTTTTATTTGACAATTATTGTCTAATCATGAATAAATTAGACTCAAAAAATTTATCTCATAAATTATAGATAAACTATTGAAAGCCCAAGTTTGGTTTTGGTAATTAATGACACCAAGTTGCTAATGCCTTTTGTTTAAGTGACTTGAGTTAGGCATAGCAACACATGTGATGAAGGAGCATGGTGGCATGGAAAGGTGGCCACACGATCACAAAGGGATGAAGCATGAAGTGGAGATCATGGTGATAGACGAGGAGCAAAGTTATCAAGGCAAAGGTATAAACATAGGGTTTTACTTTTGCCGGTCTAAGATGAGTACAGAAGTGATTGACCGGGTTTAGGATAGATAGCCGACTATCAAGAGGGGAAATCACGGTCATCTCTCGAATCAAGTGCTACTAGGTCCATATCTTGAGCATATGCATTAGGATCAAGTAAAGTGCTAACTTAACTCCTTTGGTGAAAATGTTTGTGAAAAGCTAACACACTTGCACTTTGGTGGTGGACACTTATTGGTGTTAGCACATTTACAAAGGAGGTGGAGTTCCTAAGGTTCAGAGGGGTGTGGGTTCCTCTCTCCCTCCCGCCGAGCTTGCGAGGCGGGATTCGGCGCTTTTGAGAAAAATAAGTGTATATTTTCTATTGCGCCGGTGGGAAATTTAGAGAAGTCACGGGAGTGTTTTCTCACTAAGAAACACTCACCGGACGCTGAGTGCGGAGGCACCGGACGCTGGCCTTAGCGTCCGGTGAGATTGACCCTGCTAGGGTTAAGCACCGGACGCACTCTGAGAGCGTCCGGTGGTAAGCGTCCGGTGTGAGGGGTTTTTGCAATCCTCTCTGCGCACGAGTCCGGTGAGCACCGGACCGTCCGGTGCCTAGCGTCCGGTGAGGTCGCGAGTTTGACAAACTCTCTGCGCACGAGTCCGGTGCTCCGGTGTGGACTTGCAGAGCGTCCGGTGTGTTGCAGGTAGCCGTTAGGATCTGACACGCGAGATTCAAAGAGGACACGTGGCCAACTCCAGTGCACCGGACGCAGGGAGTCGAGCGTCCGGTGCTCACTTTGTAGCGTCCGGTGCCCCCGTTTACAGCCCAGTGAAAACAGCCAACGGCTAGTTTTCTTGAGGGGCTTATAAATAGTTGGTGGCCGGCTTTGGGAGGAAAACTCTTGCACATTTTGATTACTTGAGACATACTTTGAGCTAGAGAATACTCCCTCCACTCATCTCCTTGCTTGATTGCTCATCCTAGTGAGATTGAGTGAGATTCAAGTGCATTGCTTTGAGAGTTGCATTTAGTGGCACTTGATTCTTGAGTTTGCTGCGGATTTCTTGTTACTCTTGGGTGTTTCCCGACGCTCTAGACGGCTTGGAGCAGCGGTGGTGTTGAGCTCGTGATTGGAGATTGTTTCGAGCCTCACCAAGTGATTTGTGAGGGGTTCTTGAGCCTTCCCCGCGGGAGATCGCAATTGGCTACTCTAGTGGATTGCTCGTGGCTTGGAGGATCCCCATCTTGTGAGTGGATGTGCGCCACCCGCTGAGGGTTTGGCTTTGGATTGCCAATTAGCTCGTGATCCATCAAGTGGGTGTATCGCCACAACGAGGACTAGCTTGCCGGGAAGCAAGTGAACCTCGGTAAAAAATCTTGTGTCATTTCTTGCCGAGGATTTTCTCATTGTTGTGATTGATTGATTGGCTATATTTCTACTCTACAACGTCGGTATAACAATCACTCACCTCTCCTTTACTTTTGTGCATACCTTGCTAGTTGTGTAGCTTGTTTAGCTTAGTTCTCTTGTTGTTGTGCTTTAGTGTTTAGCCTTGTACTAGTTTGTATAGGTGGCTTGCATAGCTTAGTTGAGCTAGTGCTAGAATTGCTTCGCCATTTGTTTTACTAACTCACTTGCTTAGTGAAGTTTGTAGAAATTTTAAATAGGCTATTCACCCCCCTCTAGCCATTTGGACCTTTCAACTATACATTAATTATTTTTTATCTATATTTAATACTCTATATATATATATATATCATAAGATTTGACGTAACTGAAAAATTTTAAAAAATATATAGATTTCGGGGGTGAGCTAAACAAAGTCTTACTAAAATTGGGCCTGCACGCACTCAAACCAGCGATACCCGGGCCTTGTTTAGTTCCAAAATTTTTTGCAAAATCGACACTTTAGCACTTTCGTTTGTATTTGACAAAAATTATCCAATCATAGACTAATTAGGCTCAAAAGATTCGTCTCGTCAATTTCGACCAAACTGTGCAATTAATTTTTATTTTCATCTATATTTAATACTCCATGCATGCGTCTAAAGATTTGATGTGACGGAAAATCTGAAAAATTTTGTAAAATTTTTTGCAACTAAACAAGGCCCCAACCAACCAACCAACACAAATGAGGCGTCGAGGCTGCTCGGCATATCAACACCATTCAAACTCGTACGCGGATAAGCCCAACATTTCCGGCGCGGTGGCCGCCCAACATTCCGGCGCGGTGGCGAGCAGTTGATATCGTGACCACCCCGATCCAAAGACAAGCGTGGATGGATGGATGGCATGGTCCGGCGGGGCGGGACCGCCACCGGCCCACCGCTTGAATTGAAAGCGTCGAGCTGCTGACTCGAGCACGAGCAGATGCAGATAGCAGCCAGCACGCCGTTGACCCTTGGCGCTTTGCGAGCTGCTGCCTCCTGCTGCTACCGCCAGGCGCCAGTCCGTCCGTCCGCCACCCACCACCGCGCGTGAGCGGACTCGAGGCAGCGAGGGCGAGTCCACGACCGCGAGCGAACCGAGTTGTCCGCTCCCGGCGCCTGATCCTCCCCCTCCCACCTCCTCCTCCACCTCGAGTCGCGCAGCGCTCCTCGCCTACTTTTCCGCGACAGCCCCCCCGCGCGCCGTGCAGTCCACAGCCGTCGCCCTGGATTCCGTGCGGCGCGGTACTGGCCCACGCCACTGTCGCCCTACCAATCTCGCGGAACGATTGGCGGCCCGGGAGACCGCGGCCGAACCCCATTTCGCCTGACACCGGCGGGGGCATGATCCTGGGCGGCCTGCTGCGCACCGCGTCGTCACCTCGCCTGGCGTCGCGCTCGACCGCCGCGGCCTCCTGAGCCCTGAACGCCGCCCGCCTGCCCGCCTGTCGGGTGGGAGAGGATAGGAGGGGGTGGCGGCGGCATGAGGGACGAGGCGATGGGCTCTGCGGCGGAGCTGCTGGCGCCGCGGATGCTGGTGTCCCCCTCCAGCCGCGTCCAGGAGCTCGAGAGGTTCTCGCATTACGTCGGTACGCTCCCCCCCCCAAATCTGTTCCTGCTTCCTTTCTACTATGATGGACTGATGGTAGCATCGAGTTCTGTGGATTGGCTGTGCTATTTGAATTTCAAGTGGTTAAGTTTTGATTTGAGTTCCGTCCTTTATATCGTTTGCTTTTCAGTTTCGGTTCATGCGCCGATGCACGCTGCTCGGATGTGAATTCCATCCATGGTATATCGTTGCTACTAGTGATTAGTGAACAGTGATGGAAGCATGTTGACTAATTTGGTAACTCCTTGGGGTTCGCACGTCTGTTTGATTTATTTACTTGGCCCAACCCAAGGTATATGGATACGGCTCTGAATACCAATGCAGAAGCATCTTAACTAGTGTAAATTATTAGCTTCCGTGGAGAGATTTGCGTAGAACCAACTTGCTTATACATGGTTCTGTCGCTTGCATGTCACACTCAAGATCTAGATTCCACATGCGACATATTCTTTGCGATTGACTGGCTGTGGTTGGAGTTGGAGCTTTCGCACCTTATGCTATATATATGCTGTTTTTGTGGTCTTGGGACCTGCACTGTCTGCTTACCCTTTTGACCTGTCTGCATCGATGAGAAAATGCTGATTCTCTTTTCGTTTTCAGCTAGGCAAATTGGCTTTGACGATGTGAAGGAATGCCCCCACCTGTGCACGCTAGCTTACGATTATCTCAGGAAGAACAAGGGCTATGAAGAGAATATTTTTGCATTCTTCCAGAATAACGTGGATCCTGAACCCCTGATTGTGAAGTTTATCGAGGAGCTTGACAAATGTATAGTTGGCTACTTCTCCTTCCATTGGAAATATGCCACTTACATAATTACCCAGGTAAGCGGGGTTCAGTGGGTTTTGAAATTTACCTCATGTTGGCTCCTAGTCCTAGTTAAACTCTCCTTACACTATATTTTGTATCTTGATATAGTAGTGATATCGACAGGTTCTCACGGTAGAAGGTGCGACTAAAAGAAAGTTCAAGAATTTTGTGCTAGAGGCCACCAGGTGATTACCCATCCTTATGCATAGTACCTGTCTGCCAAGTGGCTGATGTTGTGCTACTTATGCTCATTCCCTCTATTCACATTAGATTTCCAAATTTCCCTTCATTACTTTCAGTATGAGTGCTTTCTACTTCAACCTTAGGTAGTAGTTAAACCATGTGATCTCTTGGCTGGAGTATCATTAATGAAAAATATATTGATTACTTTATGTCTTGAGAATCTCTCGTTTGTTGTTAAATTTGGATCACATTCCTTGATGTACTAGTTGCTTGAATCTTAATTATTTGCTCGGTTTGACATGTTTATTATCCTTCGTTCACTTGAAATTCCCAAATGCCCCTTGAATACTTTTATAAGTGGTTTGTACTTTACATATTAGTTAAACCATGTGATCTCTTGATTGGAGTGTCATTAATGAAATTATATTGTTTACCATATGTGTTGAGAATCTCTGTTTATTGTTAATGCTGGATCATGTTCCTTGATGTACTCCTTGCTTGGATCTTAACTATTCATTCTGCTGACTTGTATACTATCTCTCATCTGACCAAATAGTAAAATACTATGCTAACATGGCGCTAGACATCTTCAGATTGCAAAATGGGCATTTCAGCAGGAACTACATCTTCTGAAGTCATATGTAATTAGATGATAAGCATTGCTATAGCCAAGTCAGGTCACTTCAATTACTCGTAGAGCCATACATTTACTCTTCCATGTTCTATGTATGCCTCTGATAGAAAAAATGTTATATTATGACTCAGATAAGTTGCTGTTTTTTAGCATAGTTGCTGGTTAATTAGGTGATTCCTGTTACTAAACATAAAAGCAATACAACGCAGTTGAAGAGGCACATTGATTTTAATGAGAATGTAGTTGTTTTCCTCAAACTGAAGCATGCTAATTTATATAAGATTGAAATTGAGTTCGGGCATTAGGTCTCCCACCAAAAAATGTAAGAGTCTAGTAAAAGTAATAAGGCTACAGGACATGTGTGCTCATTGTGTTCATTTTCTGTAGTGTCTAGGTTCTGTGGTAGCGGAATTCAGGAAAGAAGGGATTCTAATCGTATAAATACATATAATTTAGTTTGTCGATGGTTTTTATTAGAAAAGGCGTGCATAATAATCTAATCCAGCGCATTCCTGTTTGGATGACACAAGCAAACGACTGTTGCTCCTCCACACAAAAATGATTGTCCGATTATCCACTGAAAATAGGGAACAGAGATTCGAGAGAGTGACAAGAAACTTGAAGGTTACAAGGTTTTTCTCCACATTGGTGGAGGAACTGAAGGCCATAGGACTATCTAGCCGTGATGATTCTCCACGGAATGATGTGATGGTTCCAGTAGCACACTGCAATCGCAGCCCGGTTTTACTTCTGATGGGTGGTGGGATGGGAGCTGGCAAGAGCACTGTACTTAAAGATATCCTTAAGGAGTAAGTATATTAAGTAGATTATTTCTACTATTCAAATTCTGTTCATTTTCCATTTAAATTGTGTTGATCATCTTACATTTCTAGTTTCATGGAGAATGGAAAATATGTTGATTTGGTTTTTGAATCTTCACATTTCGTCACATTGGAATGTAGGAAAATGAATGTTGTTAGAATGAATTGAGAAGGAAAAAACAATCCTGAAGACAGAGCACACCTTATACAGTACTATCAGTATCTGGATATAGGTACATGTTGATCATCTTGGTATGCATTTCTTAATTCACAGAGCATTTTGGTCTGGAGCAGCAGCGAATTCAGTGATTGTGGAGGCAGATGCATTCAAGGAAACCGATGTAATCTACCGAGCCATTAGCTCTAGAGGCCACCACAATGACATGCTGCAGACAGCAGAGCTGGTAATATTTTTTACCATATTTGTTATCAGAAAGACAATAGTATTAGTATCACCAGTAATGCAATATGGCCCACTAGCTAACTAGTCAAAAACTCGAAATGCATAATACTGCAACATTCAATATTGCATGGCTTAGACTTTCAAAGAAACCCCAAGCTTGTGTGCGCATTGCAGGCATACTAGAAATCAGAAACAAGTAACCAGTCCAAAACACAACTAATTTCCACATTAATATATATTTATACATCATGATCTCGCACCTCCACATATTGCAGATGTTTACAGCCTTTAAAATTATACCTCAATGATCCACAATCACGATGCAGGTGCACCAGTCATCCTTGGATGCAGCCTCCTCGCTCCTCGTCACTGCACTCAACGAAGGCCGGGATGTGATCATGGATGGCACTCTGTCCTGGGAACCGTTCGTGCAGCAAACGATAGCCATGGCCAGGGCTGTGCACAGGCAGCGTTACCGCATGGGACGTGGCTACAAGGTAACAGATGATGGGACAATAACTGAGGAGTACTGGGAGCCGGTTGAGGACTCTAATACTGATGAGGAGAACGAAGTACCAGCAAGGAAGCCTTACCGGATCGAGCTCGTTGGTGTGGTCTGTGATGCATATCTAGCAGTTGTCAGGGGAATCAGGTGCAGCTCATAGCTTAATCCATGCCAAAATCAGCCACTGCCACTAACATTCTACCCATTCAGACATTGTCATGCATTAAGCTCTGATTTTCTCGCATTGAAACGGTCATATGTTGGGAAATGGTGCCTAATACATGCAACGTGCACTACTAAAAGTTTACAATTTGCAGGAGAGCTGTAGTCACTGGGAGAGCAGTGAGGGTGAAGTCGCAGCTGCAGTCTCACAAGCGATTTGCTACAGCTTTCAACAGTTACTGCAGCCTTGTCGACAACGCAAGGCTCTACAGTACCAACACCTTGGGTGTTCCTAAGGTGAGCCAGCTAACCTGGTGAACTAACATGACAAAACTGAACCATTTCAGGACACATGAATTTCAGGGGGAAAAATCAGGCATTTTGCATGGAATAGTTAAATTCCTGCAGCATGTTCTTGTGTTCCAACTTCCAAGCATGCTCGCCAACTTCCACTATTATTATTACTGTCAAGTTGGTTGAGAGCCGATCCCGTGTTGCAGTTAATAGGATGGAAGGATGGCGAGAGCAGCTTACTGGTGGATCCCGCAGAAATCGGCTGCTTGGACAGACTAAGAAGTTTGAACGAGGAGGCCAACTGCGTCCATGAGCTATACGCCGACGGCCAACCGACAGGAGGCTCGTCGTCAGCATGGCAGGACCTGGTCATGTCGCCATTGAGGGCATCGGCGCAGGGGGAGCTCAAGGCTGCCATCGAAAGGAACGAGGCACGCTTCAATCCTGCATTGCCGTAGCTGCTGTCTTACTGGTGCATCATCCCAAAAGTGGGGAAAAGATGAATTTCATGTAATGCAACATTCAATTTTTTGTTTCTTTTCAAACATAGGAATTTCTCATTAGGTCTTGTTTGGATGATATCGAATTCACCTCAATTCACATGTGTTGGGGTGGAATTTAATTCTAGTTCTACTCCATTCCACCTAACACATGTAAATTGATACAAATTCGATTACATTCAAACAAGGCCTTAGGATTCCAATGAGTATGCTATCTAAAATGATTCCTATGTGTTTGCACCGCAAATTTAATGCTTGTACAGTTACAGAAAAGTTTGCTAGCGTAAAGTATCCGTGCTAGCATCTGTTTGAGTGACTGGCCTTGTCGTAAAAGAACAAAGGGTTGTGTTATATATCAGTTCAGCTGATGCATGGTCAGATGACGACGGTCTGGAATTCCGATATATTTCTAATAAAACAAATAGCTGCATGTTGCATGTTGGACGTAAAAGTTGCATCCACACTAAAAATAATTTTCATATAAAAGTTGTAGCTATATGAGATTACAGATCTTTAATGAAGTATCTTCACATACCTTATTACTTTTATACTGAAGACCGTATGAAAAAATTATTATTGTTCAAAGGTTTGTTCGCCCATTTTGTTGCGCGATATAATTTGTCCAACGCTAAGCGGTGGGAAAATTGATTTTCCACGTGTCGTGGACCATTGCAATTTTCAAGGGTGCCTGAATTTCATAGCATAATTACAAATACAATTTATAATTTTTTTTCTATATTCAAACAATCACAAAAGAAAAAAATTCTTCCTCTCTTTCGACGTGAGCGGCCTCCTTCTCTCACTGGAAAATGGAAAAAAAAATTCTTCTTTTCCAGTGCTCGGCCCGTACCGCCATATCCTGCTAGGCCTGGAAACTGTAGAATCTGTGGGCCGCTCCCGTCAAACAGTACGGCCTCCTTTGCTCAGGTGGTCCGACGTCGAAGGCCTTCGCAACTTCCAACGGCCCATCATCAAGCGGATTAGAACACCTGATATACCCGCGGCCACACTCCTTCTGCCCTTGGCCTCTTCCCGCAAACCCTAGCACGCCGCCGCCGCCGCCACTGCCACTGCCCCGCCGCGCCTCGGCTCCAACCAACCGCAGCCATGGTGAGTGGCCACAGCTCGCACCCTCGACCCTCCCTCGAATACCCTCAACGCGCACGCATTTCACTGCCGCTGAGCTGACTAACCCCTCTCTCCGCGCGTGATGGTGCCTCGCAGGCGGACGTCGACGTCGAGGCGGAGGTCGCCGCCGCGGGGCAGCCTAAGAAGAGGACGTTCCGCAAGTACAGCTACCGCGGCGTGGACCTCGACGCGCTCCTCGACATGTCCACCGACGACCTCGTCCAGCTCTTCCCCGCCCGCGCCCGCAGAAGGTAGGCGCTAGCTTGCACCAGAAAAATGGTGTTGTTGGCGACGGGATTCCGTGCTGGAGGATTGAGTGTTTCCCGTTGTTTTGATTGTTTTTCATTTTTTTGGGTATGTTTTTTGATTTAGGTTCCAGAGGGGTCTGAAGAGGAAGCCGATGGCTCTCATCAAGAGGCTGCGCACGGCGGTAATGCATTCCCTTCCTCTCTGCGATTTTGTTTCATAGATTGCTTGGTTATCTTGCCCATTGCGTTCTGTAAGTTTAATGCTGGGATGCTAGAATGTGTGTTTTTTTAGTCTAGATGTTGAATGCATATAGCAGCTAAGGATGATATGGACATGTGGAGTCATCCTACTTTTTAAGATTCTGTGGGCTTTCAGATGTGTTTTGTTCACAGAATGAATGGTCAGCAGAATTGAAATGTTTCTACTCCGTATTTTTTTTTCGATACTCCAGCAAAACCCTGCTTCAGACTTGCAGTAGAGATGGTTGACTTTGAGGTGCATCAATGATTTTGCAGCAAACAGTGTTAGATTATTAGTAGGAAATATAATGTTTTGCACTTTTACTATAAGTGCAGTACCATGCTTGATAGCAACTGCATGATCTTAATGCTAATGTTAAACTTAATGTTTGAAATGGAGTTATTATTTGTTGAGCGGAAGGTTGATTTTCTTTTAATGCAGTTGCTATAAGTACATACCGATTTATCAGTTGTGAAATTCAATTGTATGATACATTTGGTGGTTGATATAGCATAAATGTTAGGTTGGTCCTAGAAGATGTAAGCTGTGCTAGTCTTTTGTCAAGGCTCAGATGACGAGTTTCTTATGAGTACTTGAAATAATGCATGTTACAGAGTCGTCCAATGGAGCTTAAGCTATATAGTAGTTCGGAATAGTCTGTCTAGTCTTTTAACTTCTTATTCCTGTTGTATGGAATGCTATGACAATGATATTTTCTAATTAGAGTATATCTGCCCTTGTTTTACCCATAGCAATGAGTAGAATTGGTAGACTTGAGAATGTTTTATGACCTATCTGTACATTTTTCTGCATATTCTGATTTCATTTGATCCTTAAGATAAGTTGTTTTCTCAATTTCTACTGCTAATGCTATTGTTTGCAGCTGTTTCACTGTTTCTAAATTGTATTTTCTCTGCTACACTATTGCTTTGAGACCATAAAAGCTAAGCCATTAACCCATTTTCTACTTTTGTACATGCACAGAAAAAGGAGGCACCTGCTGGTGAGAAGCCCGAGCCTGTCAGGACTCATCTGCGCAACATGATCATTGTGCCAGAGATGATAGGTAGCGTAATTGGAGTGTACAATGGGAAAACATTCAACCAGGTTGAGATCAAGCCTGAGATGATTGGGCACTACCTTGCTGAATTCTCCATCAGTTACAAGCCCGTCAAGCACGGAAGGCCCGGTATCGGTGCTACCCATTCCTCCAGGTTCATCCCTCTCAAGTGAAGAATCCGAGGGCATGCTCGTGTCTGCGTCAAAGTTATCTGGCCCTGCTGCAATCTGTTATTGGATAAGGCTTTGTTATTTAGCATTTAGTGCTTTGTCGGAGGAACGTTTGTCCACCAATGAATTCTAGTTCTTTTTAGTGAAATTTTGACATGTGCGCTACTTGCGATTTGGAATTGAAAGTAGAGATATATATTGCAATCCCAACCCTGTTATCTGTCAGTGTATTTTGTATTCCTTCCTGTCTCGCTTGTCAACTGAAATGGTTGTTTTTTTCATAGTGTTGAATATATCAATGGAAGGACTATTAAATTGTATTAGATGCAGTGCAAAAATAGGTGCAAATGGGTGAAATCATTATTAACGCAGGAATTATATGCTCCAATAATGAACCAGTGCACCGTGGTGACGAAATAACAAGAAATATACAAGGAGATGGGGACTCTTGAATGAAGGTGAAGAAATATGGAAAGAGATGACGAAATAACAAGAAATATATTGAGATTATAAAGAAATATAGAAAGGAGATGGGAACAAATGACTTGTCCAAGTCTGTTTTTCCTTCCACTTTGCAATTTTTGATTTCAGAACTGAATAAAGACATTACTCCCTCCATTCTAAATTATAAAACATTACAAAAATCTTAGACAGTCAAAGCATATCAAGTTTAACCAAAATTATAGAGAAAATTATAAAGATTTATGACATCAAATGGATAATACTATGAAAAAATAATTAATAAAGAATCTAATGGTACTTAGTTGGTATAATAAATATTATTATTTTATCATATAATTTTGGTTAAACTTAAGATATTTTGACTTTTCAAAATTTTTGGAATGTCTTGTAATTTAGAATGGAGAGAGTACAAAAGAGTTACAGAGGGACATGTCTCATTGCCTCACCGTAGGATTCAGGGTATTATAGAGTCCTTTTGTTAGTTCTACTTCTGTTACAAATATATGGGTTATTCACTCAATGGTGCAATGCAAACCAGCCCCTAAAATGTTCAGTCACAGTTTCTTTTCTAAATCTTTGTAGTTTTAGCAGAAACAAGAAAACCCCACTCTTTTATATGTTGGACTTCATTTGGAACCATCTAGATTGGAACTCAATAGTTCTCATGGGCACCAAAAACTGGCAAAAACACAGAGGATTTTTTTTTTTGGTATGTATTGATGTACAACAAATTTCTCAAATGATCTATGGAGAAGCATAAAGAACTATGATGGAACATAGACAGAACAGTAACTTTATATCGGTGAGCCAGAGCCACAACTTCAGTTTGTTGGAAGTCAGAAGCAGTGAGAATGCAGACATATCAATACTGCTCTGTGCAATTCAGTTTCTTAAAGAACAGATGCACTCAACTTTAGAGAATTTTTTGACTAAACATATTGGTACAAAGAAAATTGAAAACTTTATGGACGACAATAAAACTTAACCAGTAGCCCGACATTGAGAAATGCAGAGGCATACAGACCGGAGGTATGCGAAGTGCAATAATGCAATGCAGCATGTACATGCTCAGCATTGCTTATCTGGACCATCCAAATGTGCTCTGAGATTCGTGCTGCTGCACTTCTCTCAACTGTGTTCACACTTCTCTCCACTGTTTCACACATCTCGATGCATATTCAACGGTATAGATAAACAATGCCCAACATGTACACCCTAAAAAACTGCCTTCATGCGAAGTGGACAGTGGGAAGTGAAATACATAATGGAAATGAGAAGAGCATGCCTTGTTCCGTTGCACTACTTTAGTAATAAATACTTTTTATCGAACGAACAATGTTTCTCTCACAGTATTTTAGCATAAGTCAAATTTACGATATAAAGTCACAAACTCACAATTATTACAAACATAGACAACTTTTTTTTCCAAATAATGGATGAATTGGGGATTTAAACCTCTTTAAACAAGAGACATCAGTTCACAATTATTACAAAGCGAACGAACAATATTTCTCTCATAATATTTTAGCATAAGCCAAATTTTAGTGAAACAAACTAAGGTCACAAACTCACATTTATTACAAACACAAAGAACTTTTTTCAAATAATGGATAAATTGGGGATTCAAACCTCTTTAAACAAGTTCAGAATTATTACAAAGCGAACGAACAATGTTTCTCTCACAGCATTTTAGCATAAGCCAAATTTCAGCGAAACAAAATAAGGTCATAAACTCACAATTATTACAAACACACAGAACTTTTTTTCCAAATAATGGATAAATTGGGAATTCAAACCTATTTAAACAAAAGACATCAGTTCACAATTATTACAAACACAAACATGAGACGAAGCAGAAGATGTTCACCATTTCTAATCAATAGGAAACCTAACAATTTTCTAAACCCCTTTGAAAAAACTTGGCAGGCGAGAAACCAATGGTAGGCGAGGCTTTCTTTCTAGCTGTGTGCACTAGTTCTTGGACTATGTCATTTCAACTCTATCCGTTTGAAATTATAAGACGTTTTGACTTTTCTAGATTTATAGCTTTTGCCAATGAATCTAGAAAAGGTAAAATGTCTTAGAATTTAAAATGGAGAAAATACTTCTCTATAATCTTGTTGTTGCAATCCGTCCAAATGAAACAAGTACGGTCACCCCTAGGGTAACAATCATATGCATAGTCTATACATAGGTCTTGTTTAGTTTCCAAAATATTTTGTAAAATTTTTCATATTTCCCATCACATCGAATCTTGCGGCACATACATGAAGCACTAAATATAGATAAAAAATAACTAATTATACAGTTTACCTATAATTTGCGAGACGAATCTTTTGAGCTTAGTTAATCCATGATTTGACAATATTTGTCAAATACAAACGAAACTGCTACTATTTCTATTTTGCAAAATATTTTAGAAGTAAACATGACCATAGCAGATGGCAAGTTTACCGTCCATCTCAAGCAAATCAATATCGAGTGGTGATCGCATCAACCTGAATGACTCATCCTCCATATCAACTTACTATCGGTGTCATCGTGGTGAACCCTTAGGCCCTCCACAATATCAAGTGGTGTCGGCAAAATAAAAAAACAAAGGCCACTATAGAAAGCATACTTCATGCTTGAGACGTCTACATCGCTATGGGACTCACCATATCTGTGTCCTTGATGTAAACTGGTGTTGTAGAGAGAAGCAAGAAAGTAGGCATATGGAGGCAAGAAGTTGCGGGTAAAGTTAAATCTGTCATCGAGGACGTACACATCTCAATGCAAATCCAATCACTCTGAAGGTGAGAGCATATGCCCTCGAAGGGTACAAAACCACATTCAGAAGTTGCGTGACTCCTAGTTTTTTTCAAGAGCTAGCACCACTAGCTACATCGTGTGCAGCAAGGCTCCAATCCCTCTCCCCTGTTTTGATGCTACTTCGGGCAAACATTATGGAGAATCTTAGGCCTTGTTTAGTTCCCAAAAATTTTGTAAAATTTTTCAGATTCTCTGTCACATCGAATCTTTAGACGTATGCATGAAGTATTAAATATAGATAAAAATAAAAACTAATTGCACAGTTTGGTCGGAATTGACAAGACGAATCTTTTGAGCCTCGTTAGTTTATAATTGGACAATATTTGTCAAATACAAACGAAAACGTTACTATTCATATTTTGTAAAATTTTTTGGAACTAAACAAGGCCTTAGCATTCAAGAAGAGAACGAGATCGGAAAAGGAGAAGAGAAACATGAACTTTAGATGATATTTTGTATTTAGAGACCTTACTATATTCCACATTTTTACTGCTAAGAATGAGCCTAGTGCAGGCAACCGTGTATCAGTATATATGGCAATCAGCTGGGTGGGCAGCGGATAGAGGCAATCAGCCGAGCTGAGTTCTCCCCGGAGTGAAAAAAATTAGGTGTAGTCACACGGCTAGGAAGTAGAGTTTTCAATTGTTTAATTTAGAGTATCGTAAGAAATCAGCATCACGCCTCAGCCATTGAGGAGCCCCACCACGCCTGACCCTGCGATAAATTTCTTGAGACACCGAATGGTTTGGCAGCAGCCTATTAGCTAAATTTACCAATCATTTAACAGTATTTTTTTAAAATAAATTAGACAACGATATCTTTTTATCATGACTTATCAGCCAAACAAACAATGCGAATCTACACCTTTTTTTTTCCAGGAGCCAGAGCCACCCGGGCGCCGGTCCGGTGAGTACCCGTACCCCACTAAATTTTTTTCCGTGTCGACGGTGCAGCTCGTTTTCCTGTGAGAATCGGTGGATCTACGTGGCGAGCACTCACTGGCTGTAGAGGATATGTACACATGGATAACCAGGCCGTTGGCAGCCAGCCAGCCACACTTTGAGTGGCACCAATTTGGCTGAGCGCCTACCGGAGAATATCACCACTTGTATTGCATTGCAATCTAGACACAGCAGGCACGAGACCGTCAGTTAGCCCAGCGAGAGTGGAGCAACTAATGGCAACCATCAGCGCCGCCACCCTCGTCGGCGCGGCCGCCGTCGCCAGGCCGTCTCAGGCTCAAGGTACGTATATATAAAGCTCGTCGTCGTCTTGGGGAGGATCTGGTGCAAGATAAGCTAGCTGCGGCGCCGGCCGTCAGTCATCTGCCGGCCGGGCGCGCGGCGTGTAAGCAGAGCTGCAGAGAGTAAGGTTGCTGTGTGTGTGTGTGTGTGTGCGCCACTGTAGGGCTGCCGCAGCTGAGGGTGAGAGGCGAGAAGCAGGTGCACCGGTGTGGCGCCGCCGACTCGAGGCGGCCGAGCCAGCGGGACGTCGACGGCGGGAACAGCGTGAACGGCAAGGCAGCGCCAGCGTCGTCGTCTCCGGGCGGCGCCGCGTCGTCGCTTCTGGCCGCGGCGAGCGCGATGACGACGTCGTCGCCCGCGCTGGCGCTGGTGGACGAGCGGATGTCGACGGAGGGCACCGGGCTCAGCCTGGGGCTCAGCAACAACCTGCTGGGGTGGATCCTGCTCGGCGTCTTCGGCCTCATCTGGTCCCTCTACACCGTCTACACCTCCACGCTCGACGAGGACGAGGACTCCGGCCTCTCGCTCTGAAATAATCTACCTAGCTGATTCGTCGATCATTCCTAGCTACTTGTATTTTTGTTCAGCCTGACCCCGTGTATTGTAGTCCGTGTGTGAGTTCGATCGATCTGTGCATGCGTGGGTGCAGACGAAGCAAGCCATGGTTGTATGCGACCGTAACTCAGTTGTTGCATCTCAGATATGGTACGTAATGACGAGTACTTAATTAGTAGTAGGGTGAAGTCCCGATCTCGAAAAAAAGTACTTAGCAGTAGTTGGTTTATCCATTACTCATCCGTTCTAAATTATAAGTTATTTTGTTTTTTCTAATATATCAATTTTGCTATGTTTCAGATATACATTTAAATACACAATAAAGTCTATGTACAAAAAAAATCAAAACAACCTACTAAAATAGTAGACTTCTCCTAGTATTTTTAAGTAGTAATAACAAACTATAATTAGTCATGACACATGTGAATCTCACTAAAAGACATTTAGTAGAAATACTAAATTTTGAATATTAAAACACTAAAAGAAGCCCACCTCACTAGAAAAAGTCTAAAATTCTGGTTGTGACAAAGTATCATGTATGGATGAAGGCACGATGAAGCTGCACAGATGAAGTACTGTATGGAGTTTGATAGTAGTGTGGCAGTGTCATTTATTATCTAACTTAGTTCACCCAAAAAACCAAAAACTTTTCAAGATTTCATGTCACATCGAATCTTGCGGCACATGCATGGAGCACCAAAATATAGACGAAAATAAAAACTAATTATACAATTTACCTGTAAATTGCGAGATAAATCTTTTAAGCCTAGTTACTCTATGACTGAACAATGTTTATCAAATAAAAACGAAAATGCTACAGTTCGGGAACCCAAAAAATTTTCGGAACTCAACAAGGCCTTACATTTCGTTGCCGAGTATGGGAATGGAATGGGACAAGGATATTCTAGAATCACCATGTTAAAACTGATGAACTCTGCTTCATGTGAGCAGTGCTACTTCTTCGTACTAGTATCTGGCAGCGAGACAGACAGTGTGTTAATGTTTCCAATGTCTTTCTTGAAACAGAGTTTAATCCGGCGCCTAGCTTCATTCGAGGCTATGGAACACACCAAGATAATCGAGCACCTGAAAGGCTGAAATTCATGAGGCTGATCATGGGATAAGTGGGTTTTTAAACAGAGATCAACTATCGCAGCTTTTTCAAGAAACACTCCCACATCTAATATACTACAGGTCCCTGAAATCGAGAATGATTTCAGGCGTTGTTCTCCTCACTGATGAAGGATTTGGGGTCGGGTAGCTTGTGCTTGGCGGGCTTAGAATAGAAAAGGGTCTGGGCTTGGGGAGCTAGGCAGTCCAGGGCTCTAGGCAAATGACATAGGCCTTGTTTAGTTCGCTACCTGAAATTTTTGGGTCACAGTAGCACTCTCGTTTGTATTTGACAATTATTGTCTAATTATAGATTAACTAGACTCAAAAGATTTGTCTCGCAAATTACAGATAAATTGTGCAATTAGTTATTTTTTTATCTATATTTAATGCTCTATGCACGTGTCGTAAGATTCGATGTGACGAGAAATCTTGAAAAAATTTTAGTTTGGGGGTGGAAATAAACAAGGCTATAGGTATGGGGGGCGAAGCAGTAAGGACGCTGCCAACCATGGACACCGGAGGACAACTATTGAGCCAAGGAGAGGTGGGGGTTAGCGTGGTAGGAGATAGCGGAAGCAGACTCAGTTATAGGACGCCGCCGAGGATGGAGGGGGCCGGTGGTAAGCGGGGAAGCGAGCATCGGGAGTTTTGTGGGTGTTGAAGAAGAAACAACAAGAATTTGTTTATATGTCCATGTATTTACCTCAATCTATATGTGCTTTGAAGTGGGTTGATGTGGAATTTAAGATAGATACATGGGTATCCAAACAAGACCCAAGGCAGGACAAAAATAATACCTCAACTAGAGATGGTTGGATGAAGATCCAATTACCGATATTCATTGACTCATTGCTTGAAACGAAAAGGAAAAAAACACAGACCTGAACGGATTTACAAGAACTAAGGTTGAAGGGGCAAGGGTATCACTCCGTAGAATTTAAGGAACGAAAGTGGTTTAGATAATTCTTCGTCTCGATTCGAATTCGATGATCCTACCATAACTAATAAAAAAAAGGATCTAACAGAGTGATGATAATGAAATATAGCATGCATTCATAGCTAATCTCATAAGATATTGTATATTGTTAGGGAAAGGGAAGATGATTTCACCGCTAAGAGCATCTCCAAGAGTATCCTATTTTTTTTCTCTTAAAAGCATGTATTCTTGCAACTCTTGAAAAGGTATTGGGAAAAAAAAGGCCATCACCGAGCGTTTTCAATAATTCACTCCTAAAATATAGAAGAAAATTTTATACCACGAATCCTATACTATTTCTAAATTATCGTAACCATTTTTATATATTTTCCCTCACGTACATTTGTATCAGGAATCCTTTTCTATTTCTTTTTTTCCCACACCCTTCTACCTTTAGATTGATCGACCGATACGCACTGGAGTATCCGCGCGGCAGCGACTACGCCAAAGTTACATTAGGAGTTGTTGGAGAGGGATTTTTTTCATCTTAAAAAAAAGAATCAGGAAGAGAAATATGGTACTCTTGGAGATGCTTTATAAAAATTAGAAAGAGACTGTGTAAACACCCGAGAAGGCTAAAACTCGACTGAGGCCTTGTTTAGATGCAAAATTTTTTTGATTTCGCTATTGTAGCACTTTTCGTTTGTTTGTGGTAAACATTATCCAATCATAGACTAACTAGAGTCAAAAGATTCGTCTCGCGATTTATAGTTAAACTGTGTGACTAGTTTTTGTTTTCGTCTATATTTAATGCTCTATGCATGTGCCGTAAGATTTGATGTGATAGAAAATCTTGAAATTTTTTTGAATTTCGAGGTGAACTAAACAAAGCCTGAAAAATCATTGAAAAGTTCAGGTGAACCCAGAGTACTCTCTCTCTCTCTCTTGGAGTGGATCCAGAGTGCTCTTGGTTACATTACCAGTCTGCCACGGCCCAGAGATTTTAAGCCCAATTTCAAAATGGGGCCAGACAACTAGATCTGGCCCATTGGGCCTGTAGGGCTCGTGTCTTAGCGATGCAGCGGAGAGTGGAAGACGGGTCGCTTCTTCTCCTACCTCGCAGGCTTCGCAAGGCGGCCACACGCCGATACCTCCACCACCACCCGCTCCGTCGCCTCCCCCACCGGCCACGCCACCATGCTGCCACCGGCCGCGCGCCTCGCGGCCCGCCGCCTTCTCGGCCTCGCCTCCGCATCTGCGTCGGAAGCCGCCGGCCGCCGGCTAGCTTCGTCTCCGGTTAGTCGTCCTCTTCTCTGCCCAACCCCTGCCCCCACCATTTCCCCAAACTAATCGTCTGATCTCCTCCGCGGAAAATTTCCCTTCCAGATCGCTGCCGCAGGCTACTCCGCCGCCGCCTCTAGGGGCTCCGTCTCCAGCACCAGGCCCTTCTCCACGGCTCTTAACTACGTGAGCACTCCTCGGATCCGCCCCCCCTGTGTTTGCCTGATCTGGTTGGTGGTTGATAGTTCAGCTGAGTTGACGTTTTCCGTTGTTGTTGCAGCACCTTGATTCGCCGGAGAACAAGCCGGACATGAAATGGGAGTTCTCGGAGGCGAATATGAAGAAGGTACTGAGTTACTGACTACCCTTGCCTTCGTTTGTGATTCGCCTATACCTCTACTCAATAGGGTAAATTGGCATGGTTTGGATTGGTTATGTCAGATGTTGTTCATACCTTGTTTGGATCCTCATTGTCTCAGATATGGTAGTGAGGATAGCATTTCCAGTGGGACGTTGATGTTAGTGGATTGACTGACTCGCTTGGATGATGAAGTTTTCATTTTGAGCTGATTGTTGGTTTATGAGAGGGAGATATCCTTGTAATGTAACACTTTACCAGTGGGCATATGTAATATGGCGATCTGCTTAATGTTGGATCTTGTTGACTTAATAATGTGATTGGTGAATGCAACTAATATTTATAGTATGGACCTTGTTATCAGTGCACTTTAAATTTTATGTTTTGATGTTGGTTCAGGTCAATGAGATTCTGTCTCACTATCCAAGCAACTACAAGCAATCTGGTATTATTCCGCTGCTTGATCTTGCACAGCAGCAGCATGGTGGATGGGTGCCAGTTGCAGCCATGGATGCTGTAAGTTCTACTATGTAAAAACTAGACAACTATCTATTTTCTACATTTCAATGTGTTTTGTTATCTCCCATTTGAAAAAATAAACATGATGAACTTGTTTACAGACCTGTAGTTATGCATTCATTCACTGAAGCGCTTACAGAGTTACATTTCAGTTGTAATATATAGCAGAAACTCCTTGATTGATCCTTGCTTCGTGTTACAGCTGCTGTCATTTATCATTTCCAGGATAATCTTCACCCTATCCGATTCTTCAGGAATTTTTACATTTTTGCCTATTGAATTTTGTCTAGGTGCACATGGGAATAACATGCACATATTAGGTGACAGGTTTATCCAATGACTTGAGCAGTGTCAATTATATTTATCCCTGACAAATCTCTTTCCAAGAGTTACCTTAGCTCTTGTACAAAAATAAAACCAACTACTGCAAACTTAGTCTATGTGCTGTTAGCCTGTTATCGATGGTCCAACACTTACAATGTGTATTAGCTTTCTTCTATGAGTAGAACAATGATTTAATGTTCAAATCTAATGTCTACTGAAGACAGGGGAGAACGAAGTCACATCTTGTAGAGTAGTAGAGTACACAACATTTGTATGTAACACCATTTGATAAATACAATATTATCCTGGCCTCGCCTTATGCAGAAAAACAAAACTATGCTACCAGAAAATAAGATGCCTTTTTTTAGGCAACAGGAGGGGTTTCCCGTTACTGATAAATATATATAGAACAAGTGACCGAGAGACAAAAAACAAAACAAAGAAAATCAAAAGAATTACACAAAGCTCTGTAGCTATTCCTCTGTACAGGAAGTAGCTCTGCCTTGAATTGAAGAATATTTGTTTTTATTCCTGGCCAATTACTCCACAACAACAACAACAAAGCCTTTTAGTCCCAAGCAAGTTGGGGAAGATGTACTATATATATTCCAGCACATAAAAATTATGATTTCCATGAGGCAGCTGTTTTTCCAGGACCTGAAATGGATTGTGTTGTGGTTGAATGTGCAAGTGCTGGTAGATGCCTTAATTTTGAGTGCAGTGTTCGAAAATGGGGATTGATGACCAATAAAAAACAAGCACATTTGCATCAATGGAAGTCGACATCTCCTGTATAAATATTCATATATAATTATGTTCATAGCATGTGAATAGCTGAAAGTATTAAAAGCGGTTATGTTACACACTTATCAGATGTATTATGTTAGATTGTGTTATTATCTGTTTCCGCACTGTTGTCGCCATGTCTGGAAAACTTAATTTCCTATGTTTTTCTGTACTTCTGACAGTGTTTTCTCTGTTATTTCAGATTGCTAAAATCGTCGAAGTTGCACCAATCAGGGTATATGAAGTTGCTACCTTTTACACAATGTTTAACCGCACTAAGGTATCTTGATGCATTACTGCCTATTTCGGTTTTATCGTTACCCCCACTAGTACTTGTGTTATGCTTTTGACCTTTTCATTTTTGTATCATTTATTAGGTTGGTAAATACCATCTTTTGGTGTGTGGAACTACACCTTGTATGATTCGTGGTTCACGCGAAATTGAAGATACATTGTTGGAGCACCTTGGAGTTAAACGAAATGGTTTGTATTACTATTGACAACACTTTTTCCTGTTAACTAAGGGTGCTATTTTCTGATTGGTTACCACCAACATTGTCCTCTGAGCCTGAGCGTCTCATGCTTTCTCTGCAATATTGTTGACATTTTTGTTGCCTTTGCAGAGGTGACCAGTGATGGTTTATTTTCTGTTGGAGAAATGGAGTGCATGGTAATTTGATCTACATATTTATGAGATGCTATCACAGATGCCTTCAAATTGCACCTTTTTAGTTGTGTTTTAAATGTTTAGCAGCAGTAGTCTCTAATGTTTCATCAATGAATGGTTTTTAATACTTTAGCTATTTCTATTTGTTCATATGTAGAAATCATTTTTATTTTATTTGTTTTATTTTGGGGAACTAGAATGCACCTTTTTTAATCATATCTGTTGCATTTGCAGGGTTGCTGTGTGAATGCTCCTATGATTGCTGTGGCTGACTACTCGAAAGGCTCAGAGGGTTACACATACAACTACTATGTAAGTTTACTTGCATGAATTGGCACTTTGCTGCTGTCATTATTTGTTTCCCTATTAGTCTGTTATATGCTCTTAAACGCTATTTCCATGCAACAGAAGTACTCAATACATAAAAACATACACAACATGACAAATAATGTTTATTGCTAAGTTAGGGGTGAGTGTGCGTGCGTTGTGAGTGTGTTTGTGTTGTACTGGGTAATTCTTAAAAAAAAAGATGACTTGACAAAAAAAACTGCGCCATAACTCTGAGCTTTTTCTGTGCCTCCCTTCTTTTGCAGGAGGACCTCACTCCGAAACGTGTTGTTGAGATTGTTGAGATGCTGAGAAGAGGCGAAACACCCCCTGTAAGTGCCAGCTAACTTCACTGGATATTTCAATTGTGCTTTTAGTTGGTTTGATCCTTTTTTATGTTTAACCACAACTCTTTTGCTCACTGGTCAATGTACTGTTTTGGTTATCAAAATAATTTTCCAGCGAGGCACACAACACCCAGAGCGGAAAAACTGTGGCCCTGCTGGGGGGAACACCACCTTGCTCGGAGAGCCGAAACCTCCTCCATGCAGGGATCTGGATGCCTGCTAGGTTTGCTTCGGAGCATTACGAGCACACAAATAAGTTGGCTCGCACTGTAAGGTGTGCAAACTGCAAACAGCAGAAGGGATGTATTATTTGCATTCTGAAGCTTTCTTGTGTTTCACAGTGAAAGCTTTTCTAACTTTTATATCCTGCACCATCAGAGAAACAGTAAATTGATAGACAATAAGATGTTTTTTGATCTGATGTTCAGTGGCAAACGCTTTGTATTTTGCAACCGGTGAAGGAGCTGAACCTGTGGCAACTGGAAGAATCGACCACCGTGCAATGCTGTTCATTTTGTTTTATTATTAAGTCTTGTTGTTAGTCATTGAATGATGAGATCATATACTTGATATATCTCGAATTTTGCAAACCAATATTGGTTGTCTGCAATGACTGATAGTAGTCGTATCTATCATGGGTCTCAACTGATGGAACAGCTGGCAAATCTCACGAAATGGGGCACATGGATATGTCAAGAACTCGTTTATACATGGATTAGAGCGTTTTAGGATTTGTCTAGAATTTTTTGGATATTTTTTTTTTCAGTTTCTAGATCTAACTCTATTTTTCAGGATCTAGAGATATTTTCATGAGCTCTAAATATTTCATTTAGACGGTGAATTCCAAACTATCATTATTTTTTTTGAGGGATTTGTTTGGCTGGCTGAAAAAAGGTTTATGCTGATGTTAATTTGTTATCAGAGAAAAACACAGTTCCATGACTAAAAAGTAGTGTTGGTCAGTTCAAGGGAACAGGGGACATAAAATCTTGTCAACTATTTACTGAAACTTTTTTTAAAAAAAAATATAAAGAAAACCATCTTTAAAACCACTCCAACGCATGGTGGTTTTTGAACGGTTTTGAAAGTATTTGATCTTGGAGTCTGAGGATAATCAGATTGCTACAATAGTTTAATGAGGTATAATAGATTCCCCAAATTTACATACTAATGCTTGTGCTTAAGCTACTATGGCCTAAACACCCTCTGCCTAAGGCGCTAACTCTTAGGTCTTGTTTGGTTGAATTCTTTTTATTTGTTACTCTGTGGTACACCCATAACATAACGAGGTATAATAGATTCCCCCAAATTTGCATACTAAGAACATCTCTAATAGTTTTGCATATTGCTTTTGCATTCTTGATTTTTACCAAAATTCACAAAACACATCTCCAACAGTTTTGCGTATTGGTTTTGCATTTTTGAAAACTTGGCAAAATCCAAGGGAGGCTTGGCATTTATACAAGTCCGTCCGCGACTTGGCAAACACCGATCTACCGCGACTCCCACGCGCGATCGGAAAACACCGATCACAACAGTATCAAGATGGATAACGATCGTGGCTCAGCGGCCACCGGCCAGTGGCGATCGTGGACTACTTGCAGATCTCTAGGGGAACTTACACTGCTTGCTGATCTCCAGGCACTTCTTCCAGCGATCGACCGTGGACTTGCCGATCTCCAGGGAGCAGCTACCGAGCCATGGCACGAAGCAACTGGCGGCGGACCTCCTCAACGCGAGTGGCGGCGGACTTCCTGAACGCGCGAAGAAAGCCCGCGAACGGACCGAGACGCGCGCATGCTGAAAACTTTCGGCAGTTGGGTCCACATTTTGGTAAATGACAAGTCAGATTTGCGAAACTCTTGGAGATGTCTTGTTTTTCTCCTTCCCATTTGCTTTTCAGAGTTGGCAAACTCCAACAAATGGCAAAGAAAAAATGCAAACTGTTGGAGATGCTGTAATGCTTGTGCTTAAGCTACGTGGCCTAAACACCCTCTGCCTAAGTCGCTGACTCTTAGGTCTTGTTTGGTTGAACCCTTTTTATTTGTTACTCTGGTACACCCATCCCCCACCCTACCTTGTTGTTGACAGGAAGGTGATGCTCGGGGTGAGTCGTCTAGGTCATGGACTCTTAGGGCTTGTTTAGTCAAACTCTTTTTAGCTGCAACTCTGTCGGATACAGTTGTTGAGGAGTCGAGTCTGTTTGTTTGTCTGTAAAGTCATGGCTGAAAGTACTAATCACTGATTTATTATGAGAGAAAAACACTGTTGGCTGGCAGAAAAAAGTATGGCTTAAAAACAAACAAACACAAAGAAACAAAAATATCCTAAGGGTATGTTTGTGATTATAGTTGATTTTGGCGAGGGAGCAAGAGGAGGAGCATTTGATAACTAATTCTGCAGTGATTGAATAGGGTATTGAGGAGTGGATTTTTTAAGTTCAGTGTAAATGATGAAGTGATTTTTGTTTGCTTTTCATCCGAATCTATGTGTATTTTAGTTGACGCTGACCAATTTTTATGAAGAATCTGCTTCGAGAAGTTCGGCCAAACGGCCTCTAAAATACTGTTTCTTCCAACTCCTAATTCGTTTATTTAAAAAATTTATTTGTTCAAAAGAAAATGAAAAGGCCCAATTCAAAGTGGCTGTCGCACTTTAAACGAAATGGCAATGACCTGAGGGACCTGGGTACAAATTACTCATCACCGTTTTCCCCTAAACCCTCTCCAGCCGTCTTCCTCGCTTTCCCTCCCAAAACCCTAGCGCTCCTTCAAGCAGCCCCCAGCTCCCATGGCGCGCTCGACCTCACTGTCCGAGGCGGAGGCGGGGATATCCTGCTTCGCCTCCTCCCTTTCCGGATTCCGCGGCGTCCTCAAGCACCGATATGCCGACTTCATCGTCCACGAGGTTGCTCGCGACGGCGCTCTCGTCCAGCTCACCTCGTTCGATCTCCCCACCGAGGTATCAGGACCTCTGTGAAAGTTTCTGTTCATAATTGTGCTTCTCCGATCCCAATCTCCCTGCCAAATGCGGAATTGCAGTGCGTTGATGTGAATGAGGAGGATAAGGCGGCGCCGTCCGCTGAAGCGGACCACTCCCAGGCCCTCGAGTCGTTCCGTTCGCTCTGCGGCGATGCCGACTGCAACGCATTGAAGGGTCTCCTGGAGAGGGTGTCGGCTGGTGGTGACAGTGATGTCTCGCCTGTCATTCTCTCCCCTGATGCTGACAAGGCTCACCGATCGGTCAGTTCACTTTGCGGTTACTGATTGTTTGTGCAACTGTGTTGGGCGAGGGTGGTATGACATTTGTGCTGTTTGGTTGTAGGAGGTGCATAACTTCTTTAAGAAGACCTTCAAGTTCCTGGTCACAGACACGGTGGAACACAGTGATGGGGTCCAGAGGTGCATCAGGGTGCGTTTGGGGTCAGGAGCAGGTGGTGGAAGAGGTGGTGGCGGCCGTGGGAGAGGAAGGAAACGGAAGAACATGGGTAGTTCTGATTGGAGAGATGACACGCCATTTGATAGTAGAGGGTCGAGTAATTGGTCAGATAATGTTGGGAAGTTCCTGAGGTGATATCCTGCTTTTTTGTTTGTTAACTTTGTTATGTGTCATTTCACATGTATGGCATACCTGAACTTAGTAATAGCAATGCACGTAGTGTAGCTGCACAACAGCCTTATATGGTTGTGCAGTTTATCTAGTTTTGCTGCTGACCAGTGTTTTAATTGGACTTACCATTTTGGGCCATTGATCAGGTTTCACCTGTACAAAGAGAACAAGGACACCCAAGAAGCATTAGGAGTAATAGGAAAAATGCTAGGACTTCAGGTATTTCACAGTTGCTAAATCCTAGAATTCATTTACCTGCTCTTGCTGCTTCTAAATTAACTGTACCTTTTGCAGCCACGTTCATTTGGGTTTGCAGGGACAAAGGATAAGCGTGCTGTTACTACACAGCAGGCACGTATTCCTCAAATTTTTAACAGCAGAGTAAATTTGTTTAGTTAGTCCTGGAGCTTCCTTGTATAACGTTGGCTAACATATAACATTGAAGTCTGGAAATGGAACACTTCGTGATTTTATCTGTACAGGAGACTGCATGTTACATTACTAACTTAAATGTCATCTGAATGACATAATTAGTTTCAAAGATATTTGTTATGTATTTTCGTACATTTCATTCTTTTCACTATTTGATAGCTTACCTATGTGAATAGTTTGTCATTTCTGTCTATAATTGTGCATACAGTAATATTGATATTTTTCTAATTTTTATCAGGTAACTGTTTTCAAGGTGCAAGCCAGTAGATTGGCTGCTCTTAATAATCGTCTGTTTGGGATTAAAGTTGGAAACTTCTGGTATGTGATTAGTATTATCCTGTTGTACACATAACCATGATATAGCAGTCTTAAAGTGTTGATACTTTTGGCAACTAACTAATGCTTTTTAGTTACGTGAAGGAGGGACTTGTTCTTGGACAACTCACAGGAAATCGATTTACAATTACTCTGAGGTACTGTCTTTCCTTACAATTTAGTATTTTAGCATTCCATAGTTTTTTCCTTGTACTAAAATGGTCATCACTTGACTTGAACCATAGTAACTTCTTAGACTAAGACTATATGTTCAACACAAGAACTTGGGATCATGTTTTTAACATTCTATTGTTTGTACAACTGCATGATGTGTGCATTTGTCTGTATTGTTTGCTAAGATACTTCAGTCGACAACTCCACATGCAGCATACCTTGTACATTCTCTTTTAGGAAAACAGAGCATATGGAGATCTTATGTTACCCTATATTTATTTAGGGGTGTTACTGCAGAATCTGAAGACATGATAAAAAATGCAGTAGATGGCTTAGGAAAAAATGGATTTATCAACTACTATGGTTTGCAGGTATTATATCCTCAAGTTTAAAACCTATTACCCTATTATTTCTGAAGCTCATCGAGTTTATCTATTTCATCTGCTTAGCGTTTTGGTAGTGGTTCAGTACCAACACATCTTGTTGGGGCTGCTTTGCTTAGAGGAGAGTGGAAGGCTGCTGTAAACTTGATTCTTGATCCAAGGGAAGGAGATATCCTACAAATATTTTATATGTGTCCAATTAGGAGTTTTTATTCAGTTCTGCCAGCTTTTGTTTAAACATAACTAAGTCCGTACAGCGTGATGACATCAATGAGGTGCGCAAACGTTACAAGGAACATGGTGACATTGATATGGCACTGAGGAACTTCCCTCGACACCTCGTAGCTGAGAGGGCAATAGTAAGTTTAGTTACCCTTTTTTCAACATATACTGTGGTATTAATTGAAAAAATGTGGCCTTCTAATTTTTTCTACCTTGTGTAAAGCACATTGCTTTGTGCATTTAAACTGATTCTTTTTTCTTATCTTCCGTTGTTTGCATGTTTCCAGCTTCAATGTCTGAAGAAATGCCCTGGTAACCATCTACAAGCACTTAAGGGTATACCAAGAACACTTAGAATGATGTATGTTGCATCCTTTTATTTAAATGTACTCCATTTTTTCTTTGTATTGGCTTATTTAGTGCAAATTAAGGTACACAATTTTAGATGGTTAAGAATATGCTGCCTAGCCCATCTTTGCTTGGGGCAAAAAGGCTTTGTTGTTGTTAATGATGTGTCGTGTTTTTCCCAGTAAGGATATCGAGTTGTTATTGACTTGTGCTTAAAATTGTTTATCGGTCTCTAATAACAGCTTTACCTCTGTGTTCAGCTCTGTTTCCATATTCTGCATTTATTTGTTAATGTTGTCAACTGTTAAGTACTTAAGTTATTCCGTTACGGCATAAAAATGTACTAGTGTGCTTGTCTCTCATCATATAGCAGTGCTTACTTTGTTATATGCTAAGGTAATGCTTTGTTGCCATGTCATATTCTGTTGTCTAAATAATTTCTTGTGATGGTGTCCATATTCTGTAGTTGGATTAGTTCATAGTATCGTATGCTCTCATGTCAGTTGAATTTTGTTGAATGATAGCCATATCTTATTTCTACTTCTTCTGAAAGTTTTTATTTGAATATTCTATGTAGGTATGTACATAGTTACCAAAGTTACCTGTGGAATCATGCTGCCAGTATGAGAGTGGAAAAGTATGGTTAGTTTCTTACCTTCTACTAAAAGAATTAAATGAAATCATTACACGGTTTGATGTTTGTGAATTGATGTATATTGTTGCTTGATGTGGTTATCTTTGAACTGATGTATTAGTCTAGAAAACATTTTTTTGTCGTTTTTCATTTTCTGACTAGTAATTTGACAGGCATTTCACAGGTTGTAGAAGGTGACTTAGTGTATAACAAAGAATGCCCTCCAGAAGAATCAACTTCTGTAAACATTCTGGAAACTGATGATGGCCACACAAATTCAATTGAAATTGATCTATGTTCTGAAGCACAACCAGAAGAAAGCATCCAGTCTGTGAAGGTTTGGTACAGTTGTGACACATGCTGATACACACAAATGTCCTTTCTAATAGAGATCCTAATAATCCACCTTTTATTTCTTCTCTAGATAGTTGATTCTGGAGATTTATTGAAGGGGATATACACATTTGATGATGTTGTCCTACCTTTGCCTGGGTAATACCAATTCCTTTGTATTTGTACTTTCATTTTTTGTTTATGCTTATTTGTATGGCATGCAGTTCACAAGCATTGTTTCCTGGGAATGAAGTCGCTGAGATTTACCATGAAATGGCTAGAAAGGTAACACTATCCTATAGTGTGTATTTTGTAGTTTATTAGATGTTCTTTCGTGTTTAGCAGAAGTTTGTGCAGTGTTGGATTTTTCGTGTGAGTGTTTCATGATTTTCACAAAGTTAGCTACCAAGATGTGGGTCTAGTACATTTCCAAAGTAACTAACATCTGGACTAGTAGGTTTAGATTAGCTGTGGGTCTGGGATGAACATTTGAGTTTCCCCTTTTATTTCTGTATACTTTAATGTGGTGATTGGTGGCTGTCACATGAAACCTTATTAGTTTGAGTTTCTAGAAGTGGAACTTTCTGCATTAGCTATGTATGTTGATTTGAATTGGTAGTAGGTTGATGCTTTTGTCAAGTCCATTAGAATCTGTTTTTTGAGTATTCCTTGATTGCATAGTAGTTTTTTCACTTGAGAGGAGTATTAGGGAATATGTTCTGATTGATACAACATGTTTTGAGTGATTTGTGGACAAAACAGATTGAAGTATTTGAATTGTGCTTTCATGATGACACAGGATGGCATTAGCTTGACGGAGAATGCTCATGGTGTCAAGTGAGTCTTAATTTGTGCTTGTTTTCATCTGTGACTTAATATCCTAATTGCAGTGTCTTTAATCCAACCTTCATTTGTTAGGGAGTTTTCAATTACAAGCATGAAAGGTGGTTACCGTCGAGTGTTCCAGCGGCCTATTGGTTTTGAGTGGTATGTACCCTGTGCTCAAGGATTAGATCTTTCTTGCCTCCTTTTTCTCTTGAGAACATGCAATGCAATTTGTGTTGGGTTTGTTTGGTTTCAAGCTGTTTCTTGCTCATGGAACTCCTTTTGGTTCTTCCATTAAAATATATTTTTTCCTCTAATATGACTGCAGGGAACTCATGACTTACACAGATGACAGTTCATCTTTAGCAGAAACTGATCTGGATGTTCTGTCCAGAACCAAGCCTAAAGAAGCAAATGAGCTTTCTAACCAGGAGTCGCAGGATAAGCTGGAAAAGGCTCCTGATACCTCTGTGCCAACTAATCGGAGTAGCTCCCAAGAAAATAAGCTTATTGGCTGCCCAGACACATCACCAGAGAAATTGGCCTTAAAATTAGCATTTACTTTACCAGCATCATGTTACGCTACAATGGCTATCCGGGAGCTTCTGAAGACTTCCACTTCGGTATGTTTGTACATTTTTTGTTAAAAAATGTTTTTTTTTCCTGTAGTTGTTGCTTAGAATTTGTCTTCAAATTTTGTTTCACAATCTCCTTGACTGCCTGCAGGTTGCATATCAGAAAACACTCAGCTGCTAAATTTTGTTCGGAAGACATTTCTATCTCATAATTACATGGTGCTGCTTGTGTTTCCCACTCTTTCCATCTTCACGGCAGTTAAAAGAGCTGGAGGGCTGATGAATCCACAGACGAGATGCCATGTTACTCATTTGGCAAACAAACGATATGTCATTAAAAGTTTTTCTTGGGGGCAGCCGGCAGTATAATGTATTGAGATACTTGTAGTTCACTATATGCGGCACGCTTTGTGTAACCTAAACTTCATTTGCAATAATGGAATTAGCTTGAGTTAGCCTGGCATCTGATATACTTCGAAGCAATAGAAATTTTGGTACGGTTGAGCTTTGTTAAAGCTCAGGTGATGCAGAGTCTGCAGTATAAGATTTGTCATCCTCCGTTTCACGATGCTGTCGATGCACCACACATATCATTTGTCGAATTGAATCGTATAGACGCCACTGGAAGCCGTTCATGAATGTTCGACTACTATGGCTTCCATGAATGTTCCCAGGCCCGCCGCCCTCCCCTATCGTCGTCTTCATCATCTAAAGATAACTGTGATGAACCCAGCCAAGCGCAGACTTTCTGTGTGTGTCAACACTCAAGCATAGGTTTTACAGACAAAACGCTCCAGTAGCATTTACTTCTAAATTTCTAATACTGCCCAACCTGGTAGCGGTAACAACAGTAGTACAAAACTGAGGCCACTGGGACGACAGGTCGCGTGGGCAAGAGAGATGGACCATCAACCATTGCCGCGAAACGACCTGTAGGTGTACAATCTCATTTTATTAACGGATACCAGGCTCAAAATGGCTCTCTACAAAGACAATACATAATGGTTATAATCCAGGAATACACTCAATATACAGGGGAAAAAAAAACCTAGAATCCTGTGCATGCCCACGATCAGCAGAACACGCAAGATCTAAAAGATAACTCAATGTCCCCTCCAATCTCCACTCGGAAGGACGGCACAAGGCAACCCACCCTAGGCCAGGTGCTGAATCTTGCGCTTCAGCCACATGGCGCGCACATCGCCGCTGAGGGAGATGAAAATTTCCCGGTTGCCTGGCTGCAGGAAGACATCGGGGGCAACTGATTTCTCCACCTGTGACAGCTCCACCATGCCGTTCAGGATCTGGACGCACTTCGATATGCTGTAGCTGTCCTCGTGCTTGGATAGCTGCCAGTCATGGTTTGAGTTCTTGTAGTTTGCAGAGTCGTCCATCACCCTGTCATTGCTGTTCCTCTTGTTGGCACAATGCTGCCACGAGCGGGGCAGTGCCTGCCACTGGGATATCGCCTGTGGGAACACATGTGTGTCTCTGCTTGAGACCCTAAGATGAGGTGGGGTTTGGTGGAAAGAAGACTCCTTCGAGATAGGTGATTGTAGACGAGGCGAGCGCTCCACAACAAAGTCATGTTCACCCTCGCTGTGATCCAAATCAGCACCAGTATATAGATAGCGCTTACTATCATCAGCTATTATGCCTTCTGCAGTAGGGAAATCATCATTAGTTAGTATATAACAATAGCACCACTACATATGTACTGACAAAAGATTACTTGTATAATTAGAACAATATATAAAAGTATTCCGTATGTACCATTTTTCCCAAAAGGATTCTGGCAATCGTCACAACGGCAAAACAAGGAACATCCGGTCCCATCCTGTCCATAACAGTAAGTTTCGTAATCTTGTCTCACCTATTGAGCAAAGAACTTGAGAAAAAGATGAAACCTGGTAGCAATCACAGTATTTCTTTAGGCAACTTGATTTCTTGCAGTTGCAACCTCTCCTTGGTGGAGTTGAAGAAGAAGAATGGTGAGCATCTTCCTATAGGTGACAGAATATTGAAAATTTAATTAAGCCTAACAGAAATTTAAACGGTGCGATATCATTTAACTCAGTTGGGATAACAACCATAGGTTCAGCATTTGCCTCAGGTCTCCTATTAATTTTCATTGACATACGCTTCTGTCTTGAAAGTAACACCTTGCGAGTAGTCTGAACTGTTTCTGAAAAAGCTTCTTTGTTGAAACATGGTTGGCAGCCACACTTATCAGAACAATAACCACCTCCAGAAAAACATGGGCAATAGCTGCAGATGCAAAGGGTGATAATGTATTTATGAGATCCACAAAGCTGTGAGCAGGTGTTAGTAAATAATAACTAACAGCACAGGAAAAAAAATGAATGCACTTCACATGGCAACAAATTAGGAATTTGAGACGCCGACAATGAAAATGAACCAAAAGTCCTTTAGATATTTCCATAGCTCTATATAACAGCCAGGTTCCTACTTCACGTGATCACGTCTGATGCACTTCACATTCTCGGCCAGGTTCCAAACTGGCCCAGTTGAAGACAAACCCTATATCATCTCCCCTTCACCTCACGCCAAACAAGCCCACTGCCGCTCCTCTTCTACCTCCCTCCTCTCTCATATTCCCCATCACCCCACCCCACCCCAAATCCCCATTTCCTTCTCTCCCTCTAAGCAGAAATATGACAGCGAGACTGAGAGGCAAGGGGTGAGCAGCAGAAGCAGATCAAGGGTGGCAGCAAGGGCGAACTTGAGTGGCGGTGGTGGGCGGAGCCTAAGGCTTCTTAATCTGCTCCCTCCTCCCCCTCTCAATTCAAGGCAGTGGCTGCTAGGGCCTTCAACATAGTCGAAGGCTCAACGGCCAACTCCACCAGTTGACCACCAAGTCTGAAGCAGCTCAAGAGGGCAATTGTGCTCTGGGTATTGGTGGCAAGGGCAAAATTGTGTGGCGGCGGCGGTGTTTAGATCCGCAAAGGCAATCGCTTGGATCTAATCCTAACCCAGCCCAGGAATGGACTGATCTCAGGCTCCTCAACATGGCGGCTATCCAATGCCTACCCAAGTGACACCCAGCTCCACCAGCCGCATGTCTACAAAGCAACATACAGTCATGTCATTCACCCTAGGTCGACTGGACTCCTTGGCATTGAGGTAACATACTGAACTGCTTTTTAGGAGTTCCATATAGTTCACAGTTTCATCAATAGCATAGACTGGCAGATAAAATCCATAGTAGGGGCATACGGCTGTGACCAAAGTTTTTTCTTCCAATCATTTAGCTAAGGAATGAAAAGAAATACCCGAGATATAACTAACAGGGAATGGGGTTCTCAAACACTGGCTCATTGGGCACCAACAAAACAACACCTAAATTTCCAATCATTTAGCCTAACATCATTTTGATCTACACAGTTTGCTCCACACAGCAGTAGAATAAGAAGATGCTGATTCCATCTTAAGAGGAAATTAGTAAGTATGACTACCACATATGTTGTCCTATCTTGAGCTCCATGGTTCAGACTTCAGAGTGTACTAGAGACAACACACAACGGGACCCTGAAGTAATCAAATAATGTGCAACAGCGCAAACAGATGCCAAAAATACGTTTTTGATTTATTTTGGGAACAGAACACTCAAATTTCACAAATACCTGAAATTTACATTGCCTACTGAGAGAAAGATGCAGCTTATTGAAAGAACAGCCTAAGAGAATTAGACAACAAACTACAACCAAAATTCTGACTTCAACCACTGATTACAAGGAACTAAATCAATAAAAATCCGCAACAATCCCCTTCCTATGTAGACAAAATGGATGCAAATCGCATAGTATCCAGCATTTCGTCCCTCCGCTCTCTAAATTAAACAGATAAGGATATTAATCGCGACAGGAAAAACTGACTCCGCCCTGAGACTGGCCATTAGAACAGAAACGAAACGGTCGAAACAGTAGGTTCCTTACAGCTTCAAGCATCTGGACTTCTTGCAGGCGCAATGCTTGCACCCGTTACCATCCGCAGCCTCCTCTACCCTCTGCCTGCTCGAACACAAAGCACCACAAATCAGACGACTCAAAGCCCCTAAGGCACGCCCAAATCGAGAAACCAAAGTCCCCGAGGTGCGGGGCCGCCGAACCCTCACCGCTTGGGGTCCGGGGCTATTGCCAGCTGGTTCATGCTGGACGGCTCCAGCTCGGTCCCTCCGACGGCATGCGTTGGCATGTCCCTGGGCCCCAGCGTGGCCGGGGGTGGCGCCGCCAGCGCCGGCGACGGTGGTTTCACGGAGATCGGGGTGGCCTCCATAGGAGCACGAGGAGGGGTGCGCTCACACACGGGTCCGTGTGAACTGGGAAAGAGGTGGCTCCCCTCTTTTAGACTGTGAGATGGGCCCAGCCTTAGGCCCGCCCTTGTGGGGTTTGCTTCTGGCCTTCTGGGGTGGGGTGGGGTGGGGGGGGGGTGTAGGGGGGTGGGGTTTGGTGTCTATATATATTGATTGGGAAGTTTTTGGGATCGAATTTGGTTTGGTAGTTTATAAATATTGGATTTTTTTATGTTATTGCCTTTTTTTAATTGGTTCAGTTTATTAGAGACAGGTATTGGAGCCTCTGAACTAGAGTATTTTATGTTTTCACCTTTTTCATGAGTGGGTTTGATTAGTATGGTGCATGGAAATGATTTATTTCATTGATTTTTATTCTTGTCTAGTTTTCTTTGAGCAAATTCTCCTTGTTTAGTGAATATAGAAATTTCCAACAAAAATTTTAAGAAATACAAAGGTTTTAAAGCTACGGCTCTCGCTGACGTTATCTCTGGCTATACTTGCTACTATCTCCGACTATACCTGTTTGAAAATGATTTAGCTATTTTTTATATATTATTCAACTGTTATCTGATGCTACTGCCCGATATAACTAGCTATTTTCTGTTTCGAGAGATAGATCGCTAAATTTCTTAGCTGGCTATTTAAAACACTAAGAATTAAGTGATCCTATAGTAAATCATTATAGTTTAACCTACACATGTTTTAATATTTATTATCTCCAACTAGAACGCCGCTATCTCTGGTTGCTACTATCTATGGCTATACCTATTTGAAAAGGTTTATCAATTTTTTATGTATCATTTAGCTATTAGCTGCTGCTATTGTCCGCTATAGGTGGCTATTTGCTGTTTCGAAAGAAAGAACACTAAATTTCATAGTTGGCTATCTGAGTCACTAAGGAATACGGGAGCCTATAGTAAATCATTATATTTTAAGCTACACATGTTTTTATATTTATTATACATGTCTTAGAAAACATTGTGGTTTTCCATATGAGAAGTATAAATGTCAATTTGATAGCATTCTTAAAGTATTTTTTAGGATGAATTCAAAAGGAGCTCTGTCAAATAATATCTTACGGAGAAATGGTTATATGCTATTTCTATGGGGTGATTGGCTCATATGAACTATGAGCCACAAATTAGGAAAAACTAACTTATACTAATTCAGTTCATTCACAAAATCACTTTTGATATATAATTTATTTTAGAGAACCACTTAAACCACAGAAATCAAAAGGTAGGAAGAGATCTAACAAACATACCTACCCTAAGAGGAGTTCATTTTGCTATCTGTAAAAAAATCTCAAAAGGGTCCAATGATGAAGTGGCTTCAAGCATAGCCATTTTGCAGTTTATTCACTGGTAACAAAGCTTACACTAGTTTTCTTAACAAATTACTCAAATGCAAGGGCGGTCTTGCTTGATGATTTTAAATTTCATGTATTGTTCTTTTGCTATCTATGTTACTAAAAGTTAATTTACTTGCACCAATCACATTTTTTCATATGAAATATATGGTATTCAGGAAAAAGTGCAAAGAAGGAAAATTGTATATATGGTTTAGGGCGGGATCACTTGCCAAGCTACGCACTAATGTAGCAAGTGCCGCTGCAGACACAACCACTTGAAACTAGCAAGTTGTAGTTTGCTTCCGTTTTTTTCAAAGTTAAGAAAATGTTAGGCCACGTACAACGCAACCGGTTGAGGCGGTGCTGATCAACTGTTCCTGAATGTAGAATACAAGTGTTATTCTACATTCTAGGTGAAGAATACTATTTTATACCAAAGTGTTATACTGAATAAAATTCAGTACCATTCAGTATTATATATATATATATATATATATATATATATATATATATATATATATATATATATACGGTTTGGAGGAAACATTAAAAAAGGGCAAGAATATTTGAAAACTTTCCACAAGCGGTTTTATTATGAAAACCGCCAGTGAAAATACGGTTTGGAGGGAACATTTGAAAAAGGGCGGGAATGTTTGAAAACTTTCCACAAGTGGTTTTATTAAGAAAATCGCCAATGGAAATATATTTACACTTGCGGTTCTCTTTAACAAACACTGACAACCGCCAGTGGCGGTTCTCAAACAGCCGCTAGTGGAAAGTTTTTATTACCACTAGCCCTCAACGCTGGCGAATGTGAAAAACGCTTGTACAAATATGTTTGGAACCGCGAGTACGAAGCTTTATTGTACTAGTGTTGATTGCTATTGAATTTGCACTAACTTATCTAAAATATAGTAGGATGTGTGATACTCCTTCTAAATTATAAGACGATTTGGTTTTTTCTTAATTTTTACTATGTATATAAAAAACCAATACATCTTAACATTTGGAACACGAGTAACGATCTAATGATTTATGAATATCTTTCTAGCTTTCTCGACATATCTAACTCATTGCTTTCTCAGCTGCAACGACCATTAATTTATTTATTTTCCTCTATATTATTTTCACTAAATTATGTCGTTACTCATTGTATTGGACATAGAAGAACTAATAATCCATCTAAAAAGAACAATTTTGATTCCGTTTATAATTAAAAAATGTGCAAATATTATTGTCATCCAGATAACAAGTACTCGCTCCATCTCAAATTATAAGACGTTTAATTTTTTGGCTCCAAATTTGACCACTCATCTTATTCAAAAAAGTTATACAAACATAGTCAAATTTAAGTCATTCTTTAAGAACTTTTATTAATAAACCAAGCCACGACAAAAGAACTGATATTTTGCATAATTTTTTGAATAAGACAAGTGGTCAAACTCTTGATGTCAAAAAAGTCAAACGTATTATAATTTGGAATGGATTGAGTACTTTAAAACTTAATCACTTTCACTCTTCCAAGGTTGTTTTTGTAAATTTGTATAACACATATTCAAAACATGTATAAGTGATGAGTAGAAGTGGCATGTCCTGAATGTGCCTGACAAATAAAAAAAACATGAAAACTAAAGATATTATAAATTTGACTGGACTTGACATTTTGTTTTTTTAAGAATAAACTTAGAAATGCATGTAATCTACGAGTTCATAAGAGATAATTTGTTATCTTAATAAATTTCTGCGTTGTGCAAGACACAATATGGTTCTATGTTTCACTTTATCAAAAAAAAATCTAGGATGAAAGGATTCGAACCTCCTAATCCTGCACGGCTTTTCCTCAAATGCTTAGGTCTTTACAGCTCTGGCACTTTCATCAAAAGACAGCTCTGGCTCCTCTACTATTCACCAGAAAACAACTCCTTAAAACGGCTCTGGCTTCTCTACTATTCACCAGAAAACGACTCCTTAAAAGTGTTTGTGGTAGCTCCTAGCACAGTTTCTACAGCTTTAGCAAAGCAACTGATTCGCAAAGACCTGAACATAGTCACAAACAGAGGACCACAAAAAGGAATAAGTAAATGCATATCCATAGGTCCAGGCGTCCAGCAATTTTCAGGAAGACCTCTATCAAGAATAGTGTAGGGAACCATCATATTTCAACTTCTAAAAATTCTATACAATGCAACCACGCCTGGCAAAACTAACTCGACACGAAGCAGCCCGATCCCAATTCCCAAGTAGTGGTGGTTGGATGCAGCAAAATCAACGTTTAGCACCAAGACGATGATAACCCTCCTGATGGTCAACACTCTAGACTCTAGAGTAGTACTCACAGCCTACCTATACCTAACGGTTGCTATCCACGACTTCAATGGTTTACCTCATCTACTTTGAGCGCCCATTTGTTTCATCATATTCTGCAGCCCAACGAAGCCACCAAGCTGATTCAACATATTCGGAGGAATGGCATTGGCTATGGGCCTTATGTCGCGGTTTGTATTTAATCTCCTGTTGTTGGTTGGCAGCGGCAGTTTCTTCCACATTTTGGCAATTCGCTTGTACTCCTCCAGCATGTGGACCACTTCCTCCACGAGCCTGCCGGATCCCCGAGCGATCCGGTTGATTCGTGACTGGTTCATCAACTTTGGGTTTGTCCCGTCAAGCTCTAAGTAGACAGTAATAAGAGACAAATGGGTTTCAGAATGCCTGTCCAGACTGTGGTTACCCAAGACAAAGTGTTTGCACAAGCTCACCTGCATCAGTCATGGAGTCCATCATCGTCATGTACCGCTTAATCTTTGCTTGACCTTCCTTCTCATTTCCTTTTTCAATAAACTGAGCGCTAAATCCAGGTATCATAGAGACGACCTGCAAGAGAATGTCATATCTTCCTATGTTGTTGGATAATTTCATCGAATTTAATCACATTTATAGCAATGAAAGGATAGCTAACCTGTCCAAGAGGACCCATACTCTGGAGAGTCTGGAACATCTCATACAGAAGCCTGAGTGTGAAGGTTCCTTCAACCAACTGAGGGCCAATAATATTCGGTGGCTGATTATTAGGCATAATAACTTCGTGGATCTTGTTCACCAAGCCAGACAAGTCACCCATACCTGACAAGTACACTGAAGTTAGGTAAACTGTAAACTGGAAAGAAGAATCACGAAGTTACAGAATATATTGAACATATTTTGCTGACCCAACAGACGGCTAACAAATGGATTCACTTCGAAAACCTCAAAGTCTAGAATATGTTCTCCAGTTCCGATAAATATCACAGGGCTTTTTGTAGCTGCAACCCTGAAAACAAAGAAACAAAGATGTAAATAAAAGTTATTCAGAATCTTCACCCATTTACTCGAAAATAACCCTTGCTTCATTTTAAGAAGTATACAAGGATTACCTTTTAAAAGTGAGCACATATTACATGCGTAATAGTTGAATTTTGAAATGTTTCATACACACTAAACATTTGTTCTCAAAGAAAAATGAACATTAAACATATATAACTGAAAGTAACCTAAAAACAGTTGCATTTGCTTTTGAATTTAATATGTCCCCTGTGGTTTTACTTGTGTGGATTGCAAGCAATATAACGTCTAAAATAGCATCATGTGGATTATAAAAGAGATAAGGAGTGATACTTACGCACTAAGTGCACCCCCGCCTTTCGCATGACCATCCATTTTTGTAACAATCACAGCACCAACCGAAGCACTCTGTTTAAACGCTTGCGCCTGATCAAATGCAGCTTGACCAATACTACCATCCATAACGAATATCACCAGGTCTGGTTTCTGCATAGAACACACAAAAAAAGGTTGGTTAGATTCTCATTAGCAGTGCAAGGCTAGATTCAATATGTCGGAGATTAAGAAAGTGGGGATACTGTAGCTTCTGAAACTTGGCGCATTTCTTCGAAGAGGGCAGCTTCCTGCTTGTGGCGTCCACTTGTATCAACAATAATGAGATCACACTTTTCTTTCCTGAACATGTCCACGCCCTCAACAGCAATTTTCACAGGATCTGATTCGGTGTAGCTGCAAGAGCAAATATTTCATCTATGTCAATTTTGGATGTAGGTTTCTAACCAAGAAAACTTTTAGATAAGCACCTTCCGTAGAATGGTATCTTGGCTTTTGTTGCATTCTGTTTCAACTGATCAAAAGCACCAGCTCGGAATGTATCAGCACAAACCAGTGCAGGATTAAATCCCTTACGCCGATGATAATCTGCATACTTGGTGCAGGTAGTGGTTTTCCCAGAACCTACAATAATGAAATGTTACTCAGTGAAAAGAAAACTTCTATGTTTGATGTTAAGAAAAGAACATGAAAACAATGATCAGCAGAAACATTAGTCTTGGAAATAGGAAAAGAAGAAAGGAAATGTCATGTGACAATTCACAAGTCCAAACCAGTAAACAGAAACTAAAACAAGAGGGCCAAGGTGTCTAATAAAATGTCTATAACTAGCTGTACAAATTCCTGATCAAGTTTTGTAGCAAAATAAATAATCAACATATTAAAAATCAAAGTGACAATTCCTGCCGGTATAGCATAACACTAGTTATGAAAGTTGACCAATAACTTGCTTCCGACAAAGACTGCAAGGTTATTGTGGTTAACCCGTATGACCAACAGGAGTATCAAAGACTTCAGAAAAAAATTAACAAAGCGATCCAAATCACAGCAATTCATACTTTTTCTAACCCCTTCATAAATTCTTCTGAACACGATCAAACCTTTGAATAACAGCCTCAAACATTTGAATCATACATCTAATCATCAGCAACTAAGACACCCAATAAAAACATGAAAAGGGAAACAACTACATGACTAACATGAGTGCTTTGTTGCTTCTCGAACAAACACCGTTTAGATATTTTATCCCAGGTGTTCGGAAATAAACACTGAACGCAGACAACCATCTTCTACCGTAAGTTCCAAACTTCCAATACAAATATTGCTATGTAATAAGATGTAACGAGCAATTAGGTAGATGAATGATACTGACCCTGCAAGCCGACGAACATGACCAGATTAGGCTTCCCCTTGCTGGGGGTGAAGGACGGCTTACCGGGATCCAGCATCCTGCGTATCTCATCGACAACGGCCTGCAAGCACGCAACATACAGAGAGATCAGCCCTCCGTCCGCCGCCCGCTCCGTAGGTTTCGATCGAATTCGGGCCTGCGACTGCGCGGTTTGCGACACGCGACTCGCGCGAGGCCGGGCCGGTCGATCGAGGGAAGTTAGCGACGTGCGTGCGTACCTGCTGTATGATGCGGCGCTTGTTGGTGCCGGCGGCGAGCGCGTCGAGGTTGACGACGCGCTTGATGTTGGCCTTGACGTCGCGGACCGTCTCGAAGCGGACGTCGGCCTGCAGGAGCGCGCGGCAGATCTCGTTGAGGCAGTCGGCGAGCACCTTCTCGTCCACCACGGTGGCGTTGCTCATCCGCGACAGCGCGCGGGCGATGCTCCCGCCCAGCTCCGCGAGCACCATCTCCGCCGGTCGGTCGGACGCCGGGAAGGACGATGGACAGTCGGGTCACCGAGACACGAGACGATTGATCACCAAGGCGGAGGCGGAGGCGCGGCTCTTTTGCGACTCGTGTGCGCGGCTGGCGGCCGCTGTGAGGTTGCCAACGCAACGAGCGGGTTGGGGCCGTTGGATCAAGCAAGCGACCGGCGTTTGCGTGGTTTGCGCCTTTGCGTAGTGCGGCTGTACTTATACGTATCTTGGCGTGAGAGACGGGGAGACCTCTACGTGTGGTTTCTGACTTATAAGCCAAATCAGTCTTTTATTTGACGTGAAATAGACCCTTGTACAGCTCAGCTTTATATTAGTGAAGTTGTTTTTAGAGAAAAATTTTATGAACAATTTTCTAAGTAAAACTAAACTATTTTAAAAAATATATTTATTAAAATAGTTTCACCAACAACTTTACATATATTGATGAAAAAAATAAAAAGAGAGATAGAATAGCTTTATGCATTGATGAAAAAAATAGAAAATAGAGCTATTTTTTTTTAGTTTCATCTTAACTGATAAAAAAATAACTTTACCCATAAAACTGTTTAAAAAATGTCTGACAAAAAACAACTCATAAAAGCTGTGCCAAATAGACCTATAATATTTTTCTTTAGTAAGAAAGAAACAGTCAGACGAACAGAGAGCTGTGTGTACCATGTTGTAGCCTGGGTTTCCCGATTCGGTGTGATGACGCGAAACGAATGGCACCTACCTTACGATTTTCTGGATGCCGAATGAGTTCTCCAGCGATGAACGAAGCAAGAAATAACACCCAAAGAAACCCAGAAATCCACTTTTATTTATGCACGTAGTCTTCCACAGGATCAGAATTCCAGGAGTCGTGTCGTGCCACCACAACCATGACCCGCTCAAACATGTGTAACTAGACCACAGCGGCCTCTGACTTGCCACCACGGACCCCGCGGGCCGGCGTCCCCGCGCCCACGGGTGGCCCGCTCGTAGGCCTCGCGGCACCGGCGCTCGCAGCCGGGCTTTGTCGGGCCGGCGCGGCACTCGTGCAGGCAGCGGTCGCGCTCCCGCTCGGGGCCGGGGCCCTCCTCCCGGCGCTTGGCGCGGCCGTACTCGTCGCACTGGCGCAGGCAGTAGCGCCGCTCGGGCGCGCCGAACTGCCGCTGCCGCGCGCACTGCTGCCTGCACGCCGTCACCTCGGGGTCGGGGTCGTCCACGCCCTCCTCGCGCTCGCGCTGCTCCTCCCCCTCCGGCTCCGCTGCGCGTGCGGACACGAGGAGCAGGAAGAGGAGCATGGGCAAGGCCAGGGGCACGGCTTGCGCCGTCCTGGGCGGCATGCTTGCTTGACTGGGCTTGGTATGGTATACTGCGGCGCGAGCGCGAGGGTCCTAAACTCCTGAGCACGACTGCAGCTGGGTCGAGGTGAGCGACGGGTGCTTGAGGAGATGCATCTGAGCATCTGCATGGAACGCACGTGTCCGCTCGCTTGGTACGTGCAGGATGTCTGGATGTGTCGTGGTCGTGGCATCCAGCATCCGCTAGCTAGGTACTCTGTTTGTGCACCAAGTTGCAAATAGTGGATAATAACTGACTCCATGTACATACAACATATATACACATGCAAATACAATAAGGTTTTTTTTTGGATTTTGATACTGTAGTATTTTCGTTTAATCATAGAGTAACTAGGCTTAAAATATTCGTCTCGTGATTTACAGACGAACTGTACAATTAGTTTTTATTTTCATATATATTTATTGTTCCATGCATGTGTCGAAAGATTTAATGTAACAAACAATCTTAAAAAGTTTTGTTTTTGGGTGAACTAAACAAGGCCTAAGAATTGACACCCTGCCTGCCTCTCGCCAATTTTTGTTCACTTCGTACAATCCTTCGCCGGTGGGCCGTCCAGAAACCAGAAGGATCAAAAAAAAAAAAGGTGCAAGTTGCGGGCAGCAGAAGGTGAGATCGGCCACCTGTACGAAAATTCCCACCTAGAATTCGGTCGATTGCACGCATCTTTTGGTCTCCGACTGTTTGGACGTGCGGTACCGACGACAGGCTGGCTAGTGTTCCATCCCAGATCTTCAGGGCCATTTCGGAAACTTGTCCGGCGTCCGCGACACGGTACGCACGGGATCGTCCGATCGGTGCATGCCGTGCGCGCGGGCCGCGTATCTTGGCGTGTCGGGGCCGCGGCGCGCGCGGATCGACCGTCCGATCCTGTTCCTGTGCGCGGCGAGCACGAAAGCCGGCCTTCACGTGGAGGCGCCGGTGAGCTAGCAGCGCCCGTGCGTGCAGCAAAGGCGTCGGAATGCGCCAAACGCCAGGGCGCGGCCACGCATGCATCAGTGCATGCCTGCCCCGGCCGGCCCGTGACCCCCGCCGCGGCGCGCGCGGCCACATGGCCTGCGCGACAGAGATAGACCCGGCCGCGCAGAGGGCGCTGTCTCAGGTGCCCGCCGCGCGCGCCCCGTGACCGTGCGTCGACGTCCCGGGAAGAAACCGCGCGGCGCGGCAGGTTTGGCGCGGCTCGTCGCCTAGGTCGTCGGAGCGCGATGGCGATGGCGTCTGTTCACGGCACATGCACGTACGCCGGCGCGCCGTGATCCCGGGCCCCCCTTCGTATACGGTGAGGTCGATCCGGAGCATGTAGGGGCTCCAGGCGATGTGAAATTTAGGGTGCATAGATGTGTCCCGTCGTCAGTCGTCGGCCATCCCGGTGTGCACAGAAGAAGGGTGTTAGCAGGTGGACGAGACACGACACCGGACAGTGTCACTGTGTCATTGAGGATGTGAAAACAAGATGGCAACTATTCGTGCGCATCTACTCCTCCCTGTTAAGGGTAACGGCATGCATGGCTTCCATTGCCATTTTTACCACCTTGCTTGGAATCTGCCAATGATGACCGACGATCTGCTTCAGTAACGTGCTACTAGTAGCTACTACAACAATTCTTTGTCACTTTGCTCACATAGCAGTAGCGTTTGGGGCCTCTCCCTGCATTGTCTTGTCCTCTCGGTGAGAACTCCCGGGTGCAGTTTGCCAAGTTCCATTCAACAGACAGGGAGACATTGACGAGGCCCGGGAACATGGCGAAGAGCGACCGTCGACCGAAATCTACGGCGGCACGGCCAGTGATGGCGATGCCGCGATGGCTACTGGCTAGGGTCTCGATCGGCAACGCCCAAGCCTCCTATATGCATGGTCAGAGAAGAGAACTGCAAGCTTTGCGTTCCGCCTTCCCGGTGAGTAACGGAAACCGGAGGAAGCAAGGGAAAACCTTAGGGAAAAAAAAACAAATGTTTTTTCTTGTCCATTAACCTTGCATCTCAGAGCAATTCTCTCACCCAAGCACTCCTTCAATTCAAGCATGTCATGATCCAAGCATTCAGCAAAACAACCCCACCACGGAGCCTCTCATCTGGACATAATACACGAGTTGCTAGCCTGCCCAGTGCCAGCCAAAGCGCAAACCATGGATAGAGACGTGAGCAAAGTTAAAAGTTCAGTAATTAGGGCCAACATACCAAGCATATGAAACGCAATTTCAGGTATAAACAAAACCATAAACGACCTGTTATTGCTTCCAAGAAAAATTTATGGAGTTGCTTCATAAACGGAACTCTTAGGTACGGTTGAAAAACTAGGAGAAAGAAGTGCAAGCAGGAACGCAGTGAACCAAGTTTTACTGCATCTTCAAATCAAGAGTACAGGCTTCTGCTGGTACTTGTACCTTCATAACAGTTACAGCCATGTGAACCGCGGCAGCCATCAACGCAGCTCATAGGTCTTCACCAGCTAGTGCACTGCTCAAGATACAATGGGCCTGGGCAAATCAACGAAATTTCAATCATCGATCAGAGTTAAACAATACAATCCAGAGGAAAAGACAAGCTGTCCAATTTTTCCATACAAGTAGCAACCTAGTCCAGAGGGATGAGGCCCCAATGGTTCCCCTGCTGGTATCTATTGTCTCCCTCTACCTTGCTTGCTATCGCTTTCCAGCTCTATTTCTATGCTTCTGCTGGTTCACACACCTTGCTTTCATGAGCACTGAAGATGGATATTGAATCGGTAAGGTGTGCTTGCTGTAGCCTCAAAGAGGACTGCACCCAGGAATACATAGACAATGTCAAGGGCAACTTTGGAGGGAAATGGCTCTGTGGCTTATGCTCAGAGGCTGTAAGGGATGAACTCAGTAAACACAGGAGCAGCCAGGATGGAATTGAAGAGGCCGTCAAGGCTCATATGGAATTCTGCAGGATGCCGCTGTCAAGCCCAGCTGTCCGGGTAGCTGATGGCATGAAGGAGATGCTTAGGAGGAGGTCAGGGGACAAGAGGAGGCCAGCAACACCATCAAAGGCACACCCAGCATAGCAAGGTAGGTAACAACCTTCGCAGTTGAGAACTGTCAACAGAGATGCTTTTAGTTGCCTTAAGGTCGGTGCATTGATGTGAGAGCCTCTCAATCTACTAAATGTTTGTGTCCTATAAGTATATTTTATATATATATATACAGGCAGCATGTCAAGTGTAAATATGAGCGACATTACTAATCTGAGGTTTCATGATCACTGCTACACGAATCAAGTGCCGTCCACAGGACAGGAGATACATCTAGCTTATTTTCTGTTTTTATTTTCTTATTTTCTGCATTTGTTTCCCTTCAAATCTAGAAAATAAATTTGGTGATTTGTTTCTTTTACTCAATTTATTTATTCTGATAATTTGTCGTCAGAAGTCAATTCTTACTATTCAGTTTTAATGGTGTGAAGAGTGAACAGTAGTTTTACTTGATTAATCATAAGGTATTTGAAGATAGTACTGGAACAAAGGGTACTTCTTTTTTTACTAAAAGAAAGCCAACATGAGGATCAAGGAGGCCTGGATAATGACAGATGTGCATCACATGGAAAAGACAGTAGCACTAAATTACACAGAAAGATGTTTCATTGAGGGCTCAAATATTCTGCAGATATGTAAATTTGACACTATAAGCTAGAGTTCAAACGAATGAAAATCCAGCCAGAGAGGTAGCAAGCATCACTCTTATACTAGTAGTGCTGAGACTAAGAAGAACAAACATACTCCAACTTGCCTCAAACAAGAAGCATACTCCTGACATCCTTAACTATAGCTAGAACAGTCCGTCTCCTGCAACCAAAGGTTATCGTTTTTATCATTTGCATGATTGAAAACATGGATTCAGAAAAGGTAGCATATGGATGGCCATTCACATTTGTCAGGTGTATGATTAAGTACTAATGGCTTTCCACATTTCAAATGTTTGGAGCTTTTCATGCTGTTAACTATATTAACAAATTATGAATTTAGGTGGACACTAAAACGATAATTATAATTCCATACATACCATTCGAAAAGGTCAGATTTGATAGATCAAACAGCTTTATTTGTTTGTCTAAAAAAATCAAACACATATGTTTGGTTGCTTGTGTGTACTTTTTTACGATATCAAAATCTTAATATAATCAGTAAACTTACTTAGCTCATCTAATGATATGTTAGCAGCACTGTCCCCAGATTTAACCAATCGAATCTTGCCTGCACATAGAATAGATATCCAAACATTAGGCTTTTGTTCAATGGAGAGACATGAAAATAAAAGGTAGGTGACTGTAAACTACCATACAAGGACATCCTATTTCAACTGGAAAAAAACATAGCTGTGTGATTGTTAGCACATAAAAAATGGTCAATGCCATTGAGTTACCTAAACTACTTATGTAGAATATTAGTCTCACTAATAAACATACTAGGAAAGAAGCTGTGTGAATCAGCATACCATCACGTCGAACACAGATCTCAGGTATGTTTTTGACTTGATCGTTAATACTGTCATTGTAGACCCTGGTTTCAATATCACCCTCAACATAGACTGCAGAACTGACATAAGGTAAAAGGAAAAAAACATAAAACAGCAGCCATCGCGAAAAAGACAGATATAGTTGTATTCAAGGTAAAAAGGGGATCTTTTCATTTAAACCACATACTTCTTCACTAGCTTCTGAACAGCATAAGCACCTAGCTGGTCATTATGAACAGCTATGCGATGCCACTGAGCTGGCTTCGGCAAATCCTTAGGCCCAATTACCCTCTGGTCAAACATGCCACCAGTTCCAACAGTAAAAACAGTTACTGTATGCCCATTCCTTAAAATTTTTTGCACAGGCACTTGTCCAACTTTGCCGCAGATGATGGCCTAGCAAAAAGCAAAACAGATTATAAATGTAAAGTAGGGCTCCTCAAAAACAACACAACAGGCAGAATTTCATATAAAAGATATAGGATATCCAGTTTTTTTTATGTCCATACCCTGTGCACACCACGGAATTCCCAGCCCTTTTTGGGATCTACGCTTTGGGGTCGTAACTCTCTCTTTGAATCTGGACTATTATCATCATATTCCATATCACCCTTCTCATCAAAATCGGAAAAAGATACAGTAGAACTCCAAACTTGTGATTGTCTGCAGAAAGCTGCAGAGAGAAAGGTTTAATATATCTTGCACGTCAGTGTAAATGTATATATCATATAAAATGATCAGTGATCACAGTTTCCATGTTCCTATGTTAGGTGAAACCTGTGAGTAACATTGAGCCAAATACCTACCAGTTGAAATCCTTTGCTGTTCCATGACCCTCCTCAAGCCCTTCAGCAATCCGGTGCTGACACGAGTCATGGTGAGTCTACATGAACAGAGAAAAATGAAGAAGATATAACCACAAACACAATAATGGGATTTTCTTGTTTCATCCTTGAACTTAAAGAAAACATCAGAGCAATTTTGTACTCTCGTGCAGGCCACTGAGGCATATGAACGAACACCTCTCGTGCATGGTGCATAGGAGTTGCCTGCTGCGCCGTAAGATGGTAGACACGAACCGTGCAAGCAAATTCATCAATCGGAGAACCCCATCTCCGATTACATACAGAAACATCCAACGTTTGCGCGGTGGAAGTCTCCCCCAGCAAACCAGAGGTGGTAAAGGTTTTAGATGGGGATTGCAGTTCATACCGAGATAGAGAACGTACAGTTGTGGAGGGGCCGTCGGAGACGGGTTTCGGTGTGGCGGCGCCCGGCGCGGCGGGCAGAGGCGCCTCTCCGCGCTGATGGGAGAGAGAGAGAGAAAGAGACGGCGAGCGGGAAGAACGGCGGCGCTACCGTTTCCTGAGTTACGTTTGTTTTTCTCTTGGGTGTAGGAGTATGTTCGTTTTCCTTTTCTTTAATTAAGGAGCTGGGCCATGTTTGGTCAAGAGCAAGAACCAAGGGGCCAAACGGCAAAAGGCATCCACTCCTGCGAGAAATTTGCTATTATAGGATCCCAAATGTGTGGGTTTCGCTATAATAGGATTCCAAACATCTGCTTTCGCTATAACGACTCTCGAAACATTGACACTTTTATGTTTAGCCGCTGTTTTGGCCCTGGGGAGTGTCCCTGTTTCTGGGGGCCTTAAACCCTCTTTTTGGAGTGCCTTTGCTTGTACATAAACTCTCTTTCCTTACCTTAATTGAAAGGCAGAGCTCCTGCCATTGCGTTAAAAAAAACTTTGCTATTATAACATCATGGCCTTCAAGTAGACAAATTGAACTCAAATCTCTTCAAATTCAAATATTTTCATTTGATCACAGAACTGCCCTTAGGGCTGCTGCTGCTGCTGCATGGCTGCTGGCCGGCGCTGCTGCCCTGCCGTCTGGCTCAGCCTTGCCGGCTGCTTGCTGCTGCTAGCAAGATTCAACCATGATTTGAAAAGATTTGAGTTCAATTTGTCTATTTGAAGATTATAATGTTATAATAGCAAAGTGTTAATGTTTCGAGACTCGTTATAGCGAAGCAGATATTTGGAATCATATTATAGCGAAACTCATACGTTTAGGATCCTAGCAAATTTCTGTTGCATTGCGGCCGGCAGTGCGGCCGCATCATGACGACCGCGGAGCGGCCAGCCCACTGCAAGACGGGCTGGAGCGCGGCCGCGCCTGCAACACCAAGGCGGCGGCCGTCGGCGAGGTGGTCGCCATGTGGCTCAAGGTGGACGGCCTCGCACGGGAGCCCACATACACCGACGCTGAGAAAGAGAGGTTCGAGAACCAAACCAAGGTCTGGGCCATCCTCAACGCGCTGCGCAGTCACGGGGTCAAGCTCGCATCGACGACGATGGTGACCACAGACCGCACGTGTGAAACAATCACCAGTTCACTGTTCACCAGTGTGTTCCTCGAGCTCGCAGAAGTATGAAAATTTGAGCATGTTGATTTGTTTATGCGCTGTTTTATGTTCAGTTAATTGAAGAACATAGCTTTCTGTGTGTAGCAATGTCACTGCTGAAACTTCGGTGTGATCTACTACTCTGATACGGACTATCATGTACTCCCTCCGTCCCAAAATAAATGTCATTTTCGTTTTCCGAAAAATAACTTTAACTAAATATATAGTAAAAATATTAGTATTTATAGTACATAATTAGTATCATTGGAAAGATCTTTAACTCTAGTTTTTTAACAAATTTATTTAGAGATATAAATATTGTATATATTTTCTACAAATCGAGTCAAACTTGTGGCACAAAAACCCAAAACGACATTCTTTTTGGGACGGAGGGAGTAACTCTCAGACCACTTACACATATATCAGAAAAGAAAATAGGGGAAAATAGAAAAGTAATTCACCAAAAGGCCACGCATGATAATAGTCCTATTGGATTGCTCAAAATAATTGTCTTTTTGGAAAGGAAATTGACACTCAGAGGGTGTTTACTTCCTCTTTTACTCTAATAAATTTTGAATTTTGATATATTATTTTGTATAATAGAACTAAACACCATACAAGTTTTTTAGCAAAAAAATGGTTAATCTCCATTTTGAATTTTGACCTTAAAAGGCAAACAAAAACCCAAAAGAGCCTCAAGAGGCTCTCATAAGGGCAATAAATTCTGTATTTTGGATGGAACTAAAAACTCTGAAAATTTTGGCATTTTACATTTAATCATTTCAAAGTAGTTGGCATTTTGTATTTTATAGGGAACTAAACACTCCCTCAATGGTGTTTCACTGTTTTGGTAGTCAAAAAAAGGTTGCACGGGTTTGACTGATGCATAAGACCCAATAGTTGATACTCTATTCATTTCAAATTATAAGACACTTTAAAAATCTTGGAAAGTCAAAGCATTTGACCTAATTTATAGAAAAAGTTACAAAGACTAATAAGATCAAATAGGTATATTATAAAGATATAATTAATGAAGAATCTAATGATACTTAGGGGGTGTTTAGTTCAAAAAATGCAAAATGTCAATTACTTTGGAATGATGGAATGTAAAATGTCAAAGTTTTCATAGTTCTACCCAAAATGCAGAATTTATTGCCTTCATGAGGGCCTCGTGAGGCTCTTTTAGGGGTTTTTTTCCCTCTTGATGCCAAAATCCAAAATGAAGAATAACCACTTTTTTTGCCAAAAATTTTGCATGTGTTTAGTTTTATTTTGCAAAATGATGAACCAAAACCCAAATTTTTTTAGAATGGAAGGGGAACTAAACACCCCCTTAGTTGGTATCACAAATATTATTATTTTATCATATAAATTTAATCAAACTTGATATTTTTTACTTTCCAAAATTTTTGAAATATCTTATAATTTGGGATGGAGGGAGTGCAGCAAAACAAATCACGGAGCACATAGATGGCTGAACAGGAAGACAAAGAAAAATGTCAAATGTCAAAGGGATGTGGTAAAACAGATGCAGTTGAGGATGGGAAAGATGTTCTCAACGTTATCTGCCACCACAGTTTGAAAATGTTGGGATATTCAGTGATGCTGGTTGCTGGGAAACCTGAAATTGAGGTCGGCGGCGAGTTCGTGGAGCCAGCCGCTGAGAACGAGATTCTTGGAAAAGAAGGCGGCAGCTGAGCGTTAGCAGCGACCAGGCAGGAATCAGGACGCTTGATGAGGTGAGACTTGCAGCACCTGTGTTGAGTGCTGAATCTGGCCGATGCAGATCACACACAATTCACAACTCACACCAATTCAGAACTCATTCATCTGCTGACAAAACTCTCATAATTCAGCACCAGGAAGTTCGTTCAAATCCAGGAGTGGGCTACCCTCATTCAAATTTCAGATCCTCCATTTTCTCTGCATTAAGTGGCTAAATTTAATACCCATGAAGAACATTTGTCCGGCGATTCAGACTCTTTACATTTGGTTTCAATTCTTTTTTTTCCTTACCCTAAACAAATGTGTATCCAGATTATATTGTTACAAATAACATCTCTTAAAGCATACAAACGAAACTGGATCACACTTGTGTTCGTGTGGCCTGAGTTACCAACAGAGAACTAACGATTCTGCACGTCAGACCAACAAGTCGTCTATCATCTTCAAGCAGCATCAGCATCCCCTGTGGATTTCTTGTACTCCGGCTTGAGCTCATGTGTTCCTTGGTTTGGTCCTCGTTTATTATACACACAAAGATCGTTCAATATCTCCTTCAGGAATTGCTGCATAGATAAACATAAATAATAACCACATGAGCAGTCACAGAACAATAAAGAAATATCTGTAGTTGCAAACTGCATATCTTAGAAGCATTTCCCCACTGACATATCAGGAAAGAGCCAAGGAAATACCTCTGGCTGGTCAGTTTCTTGCACTAGTGCCTTTAGGGCCCAATTGGGTTGCCTTTCAAAAAGCTTGAATATAATGTTTTCCATCTCTGTGCGATCCCTGCGAGTTCTTTTGACATCAGATGGTTTCGCTGGTGCTTGCTTCTTCTTTTCCTGGCAAGCAAAAAGTTCAATAAGTCACAAGATCACAAGGTGTTATAATTGGCAGTGCAAGTCAAACAGACTGACAACATGACACAGATCAACGATGTGATGAAAGACCTAAAAGGATAGTAGAAAACACTGTAACCTTTTTTCAAAGCAGCGACCATATTTAGGAAACATGGAATTCTCATTAAATTCAACAGCAAAATGAATAATTTCAAGTGTTGAAGTGGAAGATGAAACTACCTTTGAACCAGAAGGTATGAGACCAACCAAGCCAGGCATTGGCCTCATGCTCATTCCGTGGTCATTGTCAAGTACCTACAAGTAATCAGGAAATGTCTTATTGGTAAGCCACAACTTCAAAAATGTCATAATATGATAATATAATACAACCATCAAAGCACTCCACCTGCACTTGTCTAGATTTAACCATGTACTTCTGTGTTCTTTCACGGCACAACTTCCCATAGTTCGCCAAATTATCACTGTGAGGTTCCATGTCAAATTTATGCTCGACTTTTCCTTCGCATGAAAGTTTCCCTGCAACAAATAGGGCAGTATTAGAAGAACCAAAAAACCATTGAAAAAAGAAGAAAAAAAGGTGCTGGAAAGTGGTAAGGTTCCTAACTGGTTACAATCAGTAAACTGCAAGCAAAAAGTTCTAGTAACACCGACTGACGCCAGCTAGCTATTCAAAAAAGAATACTCCTCCTAGTTGTTTATATATCATACTGCAGCTCAAATTGGAATGATCACAGAAGCATGATGTCTGGGCGTTTGGCCTGTCTAAATTTGTCCCCACAAACTTGCATGCCAGCTCAGATTTCTCACGTTTATGTGGTTCTCCACATGAGTAAAGGCAAAAAAGCATCTCGAACTTTCTCAAACGTCCACAGACAATACATGCCTGCAGACCAGCTGGTTCATGAAAGCTTGAGATTAAGCGAGTGCTGCCCCTTGCACAAAATTGAAGTAGGGTAGGGCACACCAGGTCTTAGACTCAGGCAGAAATTACTCCATGGGAGAAAGAGGGAAATCGGCATCTGCCTATTGTAAGATTTCAATGAGGGCAGAGGAGTTTGTGGATGGGCAGCGGCATGCAAATCTCAGGATGCCAGAGGAGATCAACAGCCATCAACAGCATGCGGTGCTTAGGAAAGGTGGATTCATTGCCGCATACAAGGACGAGCAACTGTAGAATCATAGGTCAGCAAGTGCTGGAGGCAACCGAAGCCCTAATTGAAGGATTGTTCCTAAAGACCATTGGAGTGGCGGTGTGTCTATGAGGGTGGACGAAGTCAACATGCTTGTAGGCCACGGAAGCAGTGTGTGAAGGGAAGAAGCTAACTGGTCATGGCTGTAGACCAAGGCAGCGATGCTAGGTAGCGCATGGATGGAGGGGCCACACTGGCATTGCTGCACTGGTGACATTTATCTGATAGGACGGGTGACCATCTGGGAGATTAGCTTTGTGGATGGAAAACGGGGCAAAAGAGTAAAACACTGTCCTTAATTTCTTCTACTAGGGCCTTGTTTAGTTCCGAAAAGATTTCGGATTTTGGTACTGTAGCATTTTCGTTTTTATTTGACAAATATTATCCAATCATGGACTAATTAGGCTCAAAAGATTCATCTCGTGATTCACAGTCAAACTGTGTGATTAGCTTTTGTTTTCGTCTATATTTAATACTTCATGCATGTGCCGCAAGATTCGATGTGACAGAGAATCTTGAAAACTTTTTGGATTTCAGGGTGATATAAACAAGGCCTAGGCTGTTGGGTAGCGACATGTATTAGCAAACAAAGTGAGCATAATATAATAATTCAATCAGTCTGGAAACTGTTGGCTCTGATGAATTTAACTGTTTAAGGGGAACTTAAGATATAGCCTTATTTTCCTATATCTTTCCAGATAACTTTTATACGAGATAAGTCAACAAGCACTGATTATGTGAAAGTTTCTTAGCATTAGCATAAATTCCCCTATATTAACATGACATAGGAACCAAACCTACTGTGAATCAAGTGATCCAGAATTCTAGAAATATTGGTAAACAAATAACCATCAAAAGACATTTATTTATGTCAGACATGTAATTGCACATCTTCCTAATTGCATGAATTTATTTCAGATGACTAAATCACTATAATGTAAAAGGTAATATAGAAACAGACTACAGATAGATTTTATGGAGTGTTTGGTTTGGGGAATCAACCCATTCTAGATGGGGTGATGCATCATGAGTCCATTCCTCACTGAGTGCCTGAGTGGAATGAACATATTCCTCATACAAGTACTAAATATTAGCTTGTAAGGAACGAGGTGGTGATGGATCAACTCATTGTATTCAACAAACCAAACAAAAAAAACTAAAGAGTGAGACGAGGATGGACTACTTCACTCCACAAACCAAACACCCCCTTAATGAATTCATATGATCATATCCCACAAGAATGTTACAAGAATATAGCCAGAACATATGAGGATTACTATTCTAATTGTACCAAACAAAATCATTGTGCTAAATAAAATGGTATCATTAGAACTAGGCATTAATAGATATCCGCCATGCAATAACAAAGGCAAATCATGTTTGTCTGGGCAGTAAACTTGATTTCAATCATAGATAGAGAGGTGTGCATTTAAGCAGTGTAAAGCTGACAATGACAAGCTGTGAATCTGGATCCTACCTTGGTTAGATTCGGAGAAAACACACATAGGCACGAAATCTTTGAACATATTCAAAGAGTAGCTCTTAGGTGTATTTCCAGTGTTAGTTTGAGCCAACTCCATCTTGAACTGTCATTGCAATAGCATGATGTAAGAATGATAGGCACCAAAAGATATACATGAAACAAACCCACAATGAGCAGCATTAACACCAAGGAATCCGATTAGCGCATCTGCTCTTAAAATTAGTCACCTAACGATTTACAATCCCTTTCAACAAGACCGATGTGTGGTATGTAGCGTATGTAGACCATAGCAACTATGCAATCAACTGGAATATGAACACATGCTTTGGTTGAATATCAATTTAGTTTGTCCACAATAAAAGTGGATTCTTCCTCTTGTTCTTACTGAGGTCCAATGAGTCTCTACCAGCTTGTTTTCATGCCACATATAGAGTCCACCCATTATACTCAAAACCAGTCCTGCAATCTAGAAACAAATTTTAAGACTCTCATCCCCATCCCTGTGCACATTCCTTACAAACCCTTGGAGTAACTCAAACAGGACAGCAGGTACACAATTTGTTCGAGCATACGCCTTCAGTGTGGCAGCCAATTAAGCAAACACAGGAATTTCCACAATTGCCATCAGTTCAATCGAGGAGATTCTAGAATCTACAGCCGAAGCACGGGGAAGGGACCAGCGGGGTGGAGAGGATTGTGGGGGGTTACTTATTACCTGGAGCGTTGGCTCTTCGGGGCGATCCTCGGGGGGCTCTTCTGGGCGGAGTAGGTCGAGGGAAAGGACGACCTTGGCGACGACGGGGTTGGCGTTGTTGGGATCGGAGGAAGAGGCGGAGGCGGCCTGCCAGGCGCGGGAGACGACCGGGGGGCACTTCATGAGCCACACGGAGCGGTCGGCCCGCGCCGTCTCCAGGTACTTGGCCTCCTCGGCCATCGTTCTTGCCGCCGCGGCGCGAATCCGATCCGCAAGGCTACTCCGGTTCGTACTGAGATCGGCGGCGCTAGGGCTCGGCGAGCGACGGCCAATCTGACGCTGCGGAGGGAGCGAAGACGGAGGCCTAATAAGGGGGGACAGAGGGCACGCTACGACGCGGATAGCGTGGATGCGGGTCGGTTCGGAGCGGAGGGCAGGTCAGGAGAATAGAGAGGCTTCCAGTGGGCCCTTCCTGCCAGAACTAAATTTTCATTTCCTGGTCCCACTTGTCGGTGATGAGACTTATGTTTTTTTTTTAGTAAAGTTCATCAGCGGTCCCTAAACTTGTTTGGATGTGTCATCCCGGTCCTTAAACTCTCAAAATAACCGTTTAGGTACCTAAACTTGTTCGATTGTGTCATCCTGGTCCCTAAACTTAAAAATCTTTCATATAGGTCCTCAAACTTGTTCAGTTGTGTCATCCCGGTCCCTAAACTTGTTTTTAAGTCTTATCTGGGTCAAATCAGGACGAATCTAAAAACTCTATATTAAAAAATAATTCATAACTTTTTCATATGAACTCAAACGAAGATAAACTTTATATTAAAATTGTAGGCAGCAACATGATCTACAACTTTGCAGTTGAAAATTTTTTAAATTAAAATCGTTTAGGTTCCCAAAATATTTTTTATAAGTTTATAAATTTTAAAATTTAAAATTTAAAATTAAATTTTATAACACTAAACGACTTCAAATAAAAAAACATTTTAACTACAAAGTTGTAGATTGTGCTGAGGACTATAACTTTGGTATAAAACTTGTCTTCATTTGAGTTCATATGAAAAAGTTATGAATTATTTTTTGATATAGAGTTGTTAGATCGCTTTGTTTTGACCCAGATGAGATTCAAAACCAAGCTTAAGGATCGAGATGACACAACTGAAGATCTAAACGGATGATTTCTAAGTTTAGGGACCAGGATGACACAATTGAACAAGTTTAGGGATCGAGATGACACAGATGAACAAGTTTGAGGACCTAAACAATCGATTTGTGAGTTTAGGGACCGGGATGACACGACAGCACAAGTTTAGAGACCGGTAGTGGAGTTTACTCTTTTTTTTTTTTTTTTTTTTGAGGCTAGAGCGTAGAAGCCTTCCGAGCATCCTCCGGCGGTCCGGCCCATGTATCTTTGGTGTTTGACATAAGGTTACAGCAGTGTTTTTTTTATAAGCCAAACGATGTTTTGGTTGGGCATTTTAGGCCCATGATCAATTTTACAACGAGTGTTGTCATCACTTTGTGTTTATAAGTTGGATCAGGACATAATCTATCTTCAGCATAATTGAATACAGCCATACAGGCTAGTGGAATGTCAATCCTGCTCCCCTGCAGTCGTTAACGATTCTGCCCTTGCTCCTCTTACGTTAGCAACCAAAGCAAAATTGTTTTCTTTTACGGTGTAACGGGCTAATGAAGTAATAGGTACCACCGTTTACTGATTGCACTAACATTGCTATTGTCAACATTGAACCAAATAATACCTTAGCCCAAAGCTTTCAAAACTAAATATCTATATGATTCGTTAGTGGACTCAAACCAAACAAGTTATTAGGATTTTGTAGTGGCACTACCGATCTCAGTGTTTATGTAATATATAGGGTATATGTTTGTTTCCTCGTTTGGACCCCTAACTAGGCTTATTAAAGCAAACTTAGGCATGTTTGATAGCTTGAATAGGCCTGCTAGCCAAGCCCCAACAATGCTCCTGATGGTCTAGCTACATAGGAATGGAAGGATCAGTCATTCTCATGAAGTCTGGCTCTACCTAGGCGTCGTGCTTGATCCTATCACTACCTGTCATTCACCCTCAATTGTTCTGTCAGTCACCTCCTGCCGCCTCAGGCTCCACCCCCTTTACCTCACCTTTGTTCTGCTATGAGTTCCATCTCTAGGGCATTTTGCTCGTGCCTATATCTCCAATCCCTACGTGTGTCGTCTTTCTCTACCCAGGCGGGCGCTACCCTACATCCATCCTCTTTCTCGCCTCCAACACACCAGCCGCTGCCCCACCATATTGCCTCATGTCAGTTAAACTTTTTTAAAGCTTGACTAATTTTATATAACAAAATATAAATACCTATGATAGAAAACGAGTATCTTATAAAAATATATTCTATAATAAATATATAAATTTAATTCAGTTAAAATTTAAAAATTTAACTTAAGATAACTATAGAACTTCAAATTTTTATGGACAAGGGAATACTCTGTCTCTCCCATCTTTTGCAGCTGGAGCATGTATATTTCGGATGGCTTTGGCCTTTGGCGTTTGACGACCATATGTTGTTTTTCACCTAACTGCTATTCATTGCAGGTAGATATGTTAACGGGCCCGTTACTTGATTCCCCGTTGGAGAATTCACCTACTACGGGACAGAGATAATCTAGATTTTGCCTCTACGCGGAATTAAACGGGGCTAAAAGTTGTCCTCATCGAGGTTCAGGGGTCGGGGTGGTATGCATGGCCCCGTCCTCTGCTCCCTGCGGGGACCTAGCTCTAAAGGCCTATATACTTACAAGGTCCAATAACTATGATATATAAGTGTCGGTGTTTTATCCCCCGGGGGGTCACACCAACGAGTAAATTTGTATGCGTGCTCCCCTTTCCGGATGGTGATGCAAGAAGACACTGAGATTTATCCTGGTTCGGGCAAGAGAAGGCCCTACGTCCAGCGGGGGGGGAGAGAGTTTGTATTATCTTGCACCTAAGTGCTTGTACAGGGGTGAATACAAGCGTGGCATGAAGTGTGAAGCTCTACTACGTATCAGTGTGGCCTTGTGTCCTAGTGTCGTCCCCCTCTTCTATTCCTGAGTCTCTCCCTTTATAGCTCCAAGGAGAGACACAGGGTACATGTGTAGACGTTTAGAGTAGGGGTCGTTAGCCGCATGGAGCGCCGACCTATTCGAGGTTCCTGTGCAGCATGGCCTCGAGCCGTCCCATCCTGATAGCCCGGTGATGATTACGCGTGCTCCTGCGTTCTGCCCTGGGTGCCGCCTTGCACTGTTTCTGGGATCGCATGTCTGTACGATATGGTGGCGAATCCGGCAGGGTAGCTGTAGTGTCGTCAGTCGACGTCCAACTTGTCCCTGGGAAGGGACCCTGTTTGGTCGAGGGTCGGACGCCACGTACTGGAGCGCCGACCTCGGGTGTCTCGGTTAGGCGCTCCATCCTGGTTTCCTGTGTCCCGACACACCCCGGGTCGTTCGGTAGGAAAGCTGCAAAAAGGTTGATGGGACGGAAGCCTGTTCCCTATCACGCCTCCCGTGACCTGTGCGTTAGGTGGGGAAGCATCGGGCATACTTAATGCTCCGGCCCGCGTGCGTGTGTCAGGCGGCGGGTGGCGTCCTCGCGCTCGACGCCCTCCGGTTCGCATGAGCCTGTTCCGTATTCGACGGTAACTAACGCTCGACGCCTGATCGATTCGCTCGACGCTATTTCCGTCTTCGAGGTTGCGGCCGTCGATAGCGGCGCATGCGCGAGATTAGAGCGTCGAATTGGGGGTCTCGACCCGCGTACGGACAATCTCGTAATGCGTATCGCTGAGGGTACCCCTTACCGATACCCTCGACAGTAGCCCCCGAGCCTTCATTCGAGCGCTAGCGCTCGAATGGAGGTTTTGATTTACGGTCGAATTTTCGTGGGGGCGCGCGAGCGACCCCGCGGGGTAGCCCCCGAGACCTCGGAGGAGTTTTTGACTCCTTCGAGGGTTATGTTGTCTAATTCGCAGAAACGCTTTCGACACCAGTGGTGGAAGATTCTGACTGGCTCGTTTTTGCCCGTGGGTTTCGACGTACTCTCGATAGAGCGAGCGTCTTTCATCCCAAATTGAGTTCCTAGCGGGTAGTCCAAGTGAGAACCTGTGCCCCTTTCGAGGGGGTCAGCTGTAGCCCGGAGGCGTCCTCATAAAGCAGGGTCGACGTGGTCGGGGATACCGGTCTCATTCGTTAGAGTCCAGCGGCTCGATGCCTCCCTTCGGGGGGATTCCTCTCGACTGTCTCGACCCTACCTTGAACATAACCAGCGAGCCCTCGAAGCGGGCCTCGGTCTTCGACCGCTCGCTGGGATCCCTGACTCTCGCGCTCGAGATCGGCTGTCGAACCCTTTCGGCGGGCCAGCCATCGACCTCCCGAGACTTTTGCGGTTATGTCCCTTGGCTTACGAGGGAAGGAAACGGTCGTGGCGGTTCGCCTTTCTGCCCGTTGGGCGCGTCTTTTTAGGCGGATGACGTTGCGATACCGTATTGGCGAGGAATTCGGAGAGTCCGGCCTGTGAAGAGAGAGAGAGCTGTCAGGCGGCGCATTTATGGGGGGGAGTTACCTTACTTCTCGGATCTGTCCGTTGGCGGACAGCTGCCTATAAATATGTCGTCGCGTCACCGCCGTTCCTCTCCCTTCCGCCTTCTCGCTCTCGTTCTTTCGCTGCCTTTGCTTTCTCGTCATCTCACGCGCACACGCCCCCTCGAGCCGTAGCGAACCCACCGTCCCGTTAGCCAAGATGCCCGTAAGACTCGTCGCCGCCGATGACTGGCGCCCGTCGTCGATGACGGAGCGCCGGCTGTTAGAGCTCGAGAAGGAGGGACTGCTGCGCCGCCGCACCTCGCTGTCGTCGCCAGAGTGGATCGCGCCGCCAGCGAGCCACAGGACGCCTCAGCCACCCGAGGGCTACGTGGTGTCGTTCGCCAAGTTCCACCGCCACGGTCTGGGCGCGCCTCCAAGCCGCTTCATGCGGGCCCTCTGCTTCCATTATGGGGTGGAGCTGCAGCACTTCTCCCCGAACGCCATCACCGTGGCGGCGGTCTTCGCCGCCGTGTGTGAGGGCTTCCTAGGGATGATGCCGCACTGGGAGCTGTGGCTCCACCTCTACAGGGGCGAGCTGTTTCACGCCTCCACCGGAACTACGGGCGTGAGGAAACCCGTGCGAGCGGGTTGCCTCAATCTGGTGCAGAAGACGGGGAAGACGGACCGGCCGCGGGAGTACATCCCGGTAGGGTTGTCGACCAACCATGCCGGTTGGGACTCTCAATGGTTCTACCTGCGGAACGACGACAATCTTCTACCTCCCTACTCGGGCCGTCTGATCTTGGAGCGCCCAGCGGACTGGACATACGGCGTCGTCCAAGCTCATCAGCCTCGGCTCGACCCCCTCCTCGACGCCCTGAAGAAGCTTCGCCAGGAAGGTTTGACCGCCGCCCTCGTCCTCTCGGCCGTCCATCATCGGAGAGTTCTCCCTCTGATGTCACGACCGCTGAGGATGGACGAGATGGGCCCTGGCGTCTCGTCTCGGGACCTCGAGGCATGTCGGATGTCCAGCGAGCCTCCGACGGACGATGAAGTCGCGGCCCGAGTCAGGGCCGCAATTGCCGGTGATTTTAAGCCGGAGCACGTCAACGGCTTCCCCATGCGACCCGACGCAGGCTCGATCGATCTGGTACGCTTTCTTCTTGCGCGCATCATCGATTCTAGGTTTCCCCTTTCCCCTCTCTTTTTTTCTAAGTCTACCTTAGTTTTGGCAGGGTCGGATTGATGTCCGGTCCTCGAGGCCTCCAGTAAAGGAGGACGAGGTCGATCGCGACAAACGGCGCCAATCCGCCGAGAAGTCGAAGTCTGCCAAGGACTCCGCAAAAAAGGGGGAGAAGAAGAAGAATCTCGACCGCCAAGCATTAGAGGCGCGTCGAGCCAAGTCCAGGCAGAGGGGGGAGCCTGAGGAAGAATCCCCCAACGACGACGATGATGACGACGAGAGTAGCGACGACTCCGAGGGGATGGCGTCGCGTCTCGATCGGATCCTCGAGGGCCCGCCTCGAGATGACGTCGACGCCCCCCGGACGGAGGCGCCGGAGGGGGGTCCGAGCGGGCCTCGTCGTCCCCGGCCCGACGCTCCTTCCGCGCTCAAGGCGGGCCAGGACACACCGCGCCCTCCCCTGGCGCCCAAGGGGAGCGGTCCGGCTAAGTCCCAGGCGTCGGGGCCGCTGACCCGCGGTCGCGCTGCGGCCTCTGAGAAAGGAGACGCCGGTCGTAGGAGTGCGAGTCCCGGCGTCCGCCAAGCTGGATCCGACATACCTAGGCCAATTTCTGCCCTCGAGGGGCCTAGCGCACCGACGCGGGGTGGCTCGAGGCCCGCTGGTCGGGGGGGCGGAAGGCGAGCCGTTCTGCCCGTGGGGTAAGCCCTTTAGTTATTGCGGTCTTTGTCCCCTCATTCTCTCGCCTTTCCTCACATGCTGACTTTTTCTCAGGCTGAAACGGACCCTCGAGCAGGCCCAACCATCGATGGCCAAGAGGCTCAGAACGGGTGCCGCCTCCACGGAACCAGGTTCGTAGTTAACTCCTGGGTGTCGCGATATTATTATGTCGGTTATCATAACGTCTGACCCTTACCCTTCGTTTTGCAGGCCCGTCAAGCATCCAACCTTCAGCCGGCGTCGAGGTGGCTTCGCCTCGTCCCGCGCCCACTCCGCCGCCACCAGCTCATGATGCGACCCCCCAGACGCGAGCGTCAGAGGGAGCCCCCGAGCCCCCTCGATTGGGGGTCGAGGGGGAACCCATCACCATCAGCGATACGTCTGATGGTAACGAAGCGTCTGGGGGCGTTCGACCCATGGAGGAAGAGGCGTCGGCTCCCTACGTCGCAGGACGGACTCCCTGGCCCGCAGGCCTTCGAGCTCTCGAGACGCAAAGGAAGATGGGGGAGGAGGAGGCGCGGGAGCGCGAGGCGGCGCAGCCGTCTCTGGAGCAGCAGCAGCAGCAACCCCAGCCGGAGGAGCAACTGCAGCATCAGCAGGACGAGCAGCAGCAGCAGCTGGGGGGCCAAGAGAACGAGCTACTCGAGCCCCCGCCTCGAATTTTGGCCGGACCGGCGCCGCAAGCGTCACAAGAGCCCGGCGATCAAGAGGGAGATTTGCCGGTGTACGGGCCTCCCACCCCAGCGTGGCTTCTCCCGGGGGCGCCTGCCGCGATCCGGGCAGAATCGGGGCGAGCGGACGGAGTGGTGGCGCTCGCCTGCATGATGCGCACCCCCACCGACCCCGAGTCCGAGATCAAGAGGACACTCTACGGCATGGACGGGATCGCCCCAGGGTTCCTCCGGGAGCGTCGAGCGTGGGAGGACCGCTTTCCCTCTGAGGAGGACGAGATCGGGTCGTCTGGGAGCAAGGACGGTACGTGGAAGACGGTGGATGACGACGGGCGGTTCCCTTGCCTCGCCGACCTGTTCTTGCGCCACGGGGGTTCCCTCGAGACTGTCGAGAACTTTCTCCGCGGCGTCAAGGTGCGGGCCGATCGGGAGATGGAGAACTGGTGTCCCGATCGGATTCGTATCCGAGCTTCCAGCGACCCGTCTGAGCCCAATATCTTCCTCGACGACAAGAAGGAGGTCGAGAAGTGGGAGCACGTCGAGGAGCTCCGCCTTTGGATGAAACACGTGGTGGGGCTCCTATCGGACGTCATCAACAACGGGCTTGGCCCAGCTTATTTTGTAAGTGTTTCTCGAGCTCCAATCTTGGTGGTGCTTTTGGGTTTCTATGTTCTAATCCTCCTGACCCCTGATTCGCAGGATATGAAAGAGACCTCTCGCATCAAATCTAGCTTCATTCACGCCACGAGGGGCGGATGGGAGCAGCTTCCCCTCCTCAAGGATCAACTCCTCGAGTCGCAGGAAAAGCTGCTTAAAGCTTATAAGGATCTTATAGCACTCGAGGAGGAGAAGAAGGTGAGGGAGGCTGCTTTGGCCGAAGCCCGAGAGGTCTCGAAGAAGGCGGAGGAGGAGGCGGTGCGGCTACGGGAGCGGGCTCTTACGGTCGAGGAGGCCGCGTCCAGAGCCCGGGAGGAGGTCCTGTCCCACAAGGGCATCATTGCGGACCTGGATAAAGAGAAGGGCCTTCTCCAGACCGACCTGGACTCCCTCCGCGATACCTTCCAGAAGATGAAGGTGGCGTTCGTGGACAGTGAGGTCGCCAGGGGTGCCGCCGAGGACGCAAAAAAGAAAGCCCTCGAAGACCTCGAGATGGAGCGAGCTCGATCCCGCAGTCTCTCTGACGACGTCGAGCGTCTGAAGGGAGAACTGCTAGAGAAGAGTGGAGCCGTCGCTCAGGCTGGCAGGGTGATCGAAGATCTCCGCGTTGCCAATACTGAGCTGACGCGCTCCAACAGAGAGATCGAGCGTGCCAATACCAGATTGGTTGGCGAGAACACGGCTCTAGAGGAGAGCATCAAAGGTATGTTCCCTTTGTCGAATTTCCTTTTCGAGGTGTGCTTGAGTTTTTCCTAAAGCTCCTTTGTATCGGTATTTGTAGGGCTCAAGGACGAACTCCTGGCCGCCCAAGCCGAGGCTCGCAACTCCAAGGCTCAACTCGAGGCTGAGGTTGCTTTGAACCGTCGAGTGCGGATGGCGATAAGCGATCTCTCGACCTCTTGGGAGGTCGAGCCTATGGATGAGTCGAGGGAGGACTCTCGAGGTGACGCACTGGTCGATCAGCTGTGCTACTTAGGTGCGACGCTGCGAGATCGGGTGCGGGATGCCCTCCACATCGGGGTGAAGCGGGCGATGGCGGTTGTCTGCTCGGGCTTCTCCTACGACATGGAGGTAGTATCCCACGGCTTCGTCACCGACATCTCTAAGACCGACGCGGAGAACGAAGAAAGGCTTCACACTTTGATCGATGACGCGGAGGCCCCTGGAGAGAGGCTGGCCAAGCTATTTGAACCTGAGGTGCTTCCTCCTGAGACTGGCTCGGGCGGAGGTGAGGGTGGCGAGGATCGTACCATGGATTGAGGCCTGCGAGCCTGCTCGGGGTGCCTGGGGCCCCTTGTATAAAACTTAGTTAATCTTGTTTCTGAGCGATACAGTACTTTTGTGGTTGTTAAATGTTTGTTTGTCTTTCCACTCGATGTTCTTTTATTTCCTTTGTGCCTACACATGTGTTCCTTGTTCGATTTTTCGTAAAACACAGCCTCGATCGCCTCGAGGGTGAGGGAGTGAGTAGAGTTTCCATAGCCCGGGGGCGTGGGTGTTCTCAGGCTCGCTATCCTTCGGTCTTCGAGGGGCTCGAGGCGCCTCGACTACTCGATCGTTCAAGGTTTACTAAGTAGGAAATAGAGAAACTTTTTGGCTTTTTCGACGCTTGGGGAGGGGTCGTCCCTCTGGTAGCCCCCGAGGGGGTGCGGACTATGATGGGTCATGGTCGGCATCCCCTTTTAACGTCGAGACTATAATTCGTAACTATTTTTGGTACAGAAAGAAACTGCTCGAGGGAAAGACTTTATTTATTCATGCGTTCATTTACAAAGTCTTCGTACAAAAAGTAGGATCGTAAATCTAGGACTTCTAGGGGTAGAATCGACGTAGCTGTTCGATGTTCCATGCGTTGGTGAAGACTGCCCCCTTTTCGTCCGCCAATTTGTACGTTCCTGGCTTAAGGACCTCGGCCACCACATACGGGCCTTCCCAAGGTGGGGTTAGCTTGTGGCGTCCTTGGTTGCTTTGCCGGCGTCGTAGGACAAGGTCGCCTACGTTGAGGTCCCTCTTGCGCACGTGCTTGTCGTGGTAGCGTCGGAGTCTCTGCTGATATCTAGCAGAGTTGAGGAGGGCCATGTCTCGAGCTTCCTCGAGTTGGTCGACCGCGTTTTCTTGAGCTTCTTTGTTCGATTGCTCATTGTAAGCCTTGAGTCGAGGTGACCCATACTCGAGGTCTGTGGGGAGGATAGCCTCAGAGCCGTAGACCATAAAGAACGGGGTGTATTTAGTGGCTCTGCTCGGCGTTGTCCTTAGGCTCCATAGGACCGAGGAAAGCTCCTCGACCCATCTTTTGCCGAATTTCTTCAATCGATTGTAGATCCTTGGCTTGAGTCCTTGTAAAATCATGCCGTTGGCACGCTCGACCTGGCCGTTAGTTCGAGGGTGGGCTACTGCGGACCAATTCACACGGATGTGATGCTGATCACAGAAATCCAAGAACTTTCTGCCAGTAAACTGGGTGCCGTTGTCGGTGATGATGACATTGGGGATCCCAAATCGATGGATGATGTCGGAGAAGAAGAGGACGGCCTGCTCGGAGCGGATGTTAGTGATGGGTCGAGCCTCGATCCATTTAGAGAACTTGTCAATAGCCACCAGCAAATGCGTATATCCTCCTTTCGCCTTTTGTAGAGGTCCTACTAAGTCGAGCCCCCACACCGCAAACGGCCAGGTGATGGGGATCATCTGAAGAGCATGGGCGGGCAGGTGCGTCTGTTTGGCGTAGAATTGGCACCCGTGACACGAGCGTACGAGCTCGACGGCATCCGCCACGGCCGTTGGCCAGTAAAAGCCTTGCCGAAAAGCGTTTCCTACAAGGGTTCGTGGGGCGGCGTGGTGGCCACAAGCCCCCGAGTGCAGGTCGTCGAGGAGTTTTCGGCCTTCCTCTATGGTGATGCAACGCTGTAAGATTCCCGTCGGGCTCCGTCGATATAGCTCGTTGTCTTCACCATAGATCACATATGATTTGGCCCGTCGAGCGATACGGCGAGCTTCTGTCCTGTCTTCTGGCAACTCACCGCGGATAAGGCAGTCGAGGAACGGTGTGCGCCAATCGAATGGTCGACCCGGTCGTCGTTCTATTTCCATCACCTCTTCCTCCATCAAGAGCGCATTGACAGCATTGGTTGGTTGGGCAATGGTGGCGTCGACGCCAGCCCCCGTGCCTAGGTCGACGGATGGCTCGTGTAGATCCTTTGAGAACGCATCAGGCGGCACTGTGCCTCTGGTAGATGCGATCTTGGCGAGTTCATCGGCTGCCTCGTTGTAGCGTCGAGCGACATGGACAAGCTCGAGGCCGTGGAATTTGTCTTCGAGTCGACGCACCTCCTTGCAGTATGCTTCCATTTTTGGGTCATGGCAACTCGAGGCTTTCATTACCTGGTCGATGACGAGTTGGGAGTCGCCTCGGACGTCGAGGCGTCGGACTCCTAACTCGATAGCGATCTTGAGACCGTTGACGAGGGCCTCATACTCTGCGACATTGTTAGATGCGGCGAAGTGAATCCTGATTATGTACCTCATGTGGACGCCCAAGGGTGAGATGAATAGTAGGCCGGCCCCTGCCCCAGTTTTCATGAGTGACCCGTCGAAATACATTGTCCACAGCTCCGCCTGAACCTGGGTTGGGGGAAGCTGGGAGTCCGTCCATTCCGCGACGAAGTCTACCAGGGCTTGCGATTTAATAGCCTTTCGAGGCGCGTAAGTGAGAGTCTCGTTCATGAGCTCGACCGACCACTTTGCTATCCTTCCCGTGGCCTCCTTGCTCTGGATTATCTCGCCCAAAGGGAAAGAAGAGACCACCGTGATAGGATGACCAAGGAAGTAATGCTGTAATTTGCGGCGGGCGAGGATTACGGCGTAGATCAGCTTCTGGATTTGGGGGTAACGCGTCTTGGTCTCCGAGAGCACCTCGCTGACGAAATAGACTGGCCTTTGGACCGGCAGCGCGTGACCCTCCTCTTGTCTTTCGACCACCACCGCCGCGCTGACGACCTGAGCCGTCGACGCGACGTAGAGGAGTAGAGGCTCCGCAGGTTGAGGTGGAACCAGGACTGGTGCCGAGGTCAGCGTCTTCTTCAGTTTTTCGAGTGCTTCCTCGACCTCGGGGGTCCAGGAAAAGCGCTCGATCTTCTTCAGGAGTCGATATAATGGTAATGCCTTTTCTCCTAGTCTCGAGATGAAACGGCTCAGAGCCGCCAGGCACCCCGTGACTCTCTGGACACCCTTGATGTCTCGGATTGGCCCCATTTTCGTGATGGCCGAGACTTTCTCGGGGTTGGCCTCGATACCGCGCTGTGAAACAATGTAACCTAGGAGCATGCCTCGAGGCACGCCAAAAACGCACTTCTCGGGATTAAGCTTGATCCGGCTGGTGCGTAAGCAGCTGAAAGCAACCTCGAGGTCCTGGATCAGGTCTCCTCGTTGCTTTGACTTGACGACAATGTCGTCGACGTAGGCCTCGACCGTTGAACCTATATGTTCGCCAAATACGTGGAGCATGCAACGTTGATACGTTGCTCCCGCGTTTCGAAGCCCAAATGGCATGGTCACGTAGCAAAACATCCCGAAAGGCGTGATAAAAGAGGTCGCGAGCTGGTCGGACTCTTTCATTTTTATTTGGTGATAACCAGAATAAGCATCAAGGAAAGAAAGGGTTTCACATCCCGCGGTAGAATCGACAATTTGATCAATGCGTGGTAACGGAAAAGGAACTTTCGGACATGCTTTATTCAAACTAGTATAATCGACACACATCCTCATTTTCCCATTCTTTTTCTTAACTAATACAGGGTTCGCTAACCAGTCAGGATGATGAACCTCCTTGATGAATCCGGCCGTCAAAAGCTTTCGGACTTCCTCGCCAATGATCTTGCGCTTTTCCTCGTCGAATCGGCGCAAACGCTGCTTCACTGGCTTGGAACCGGCTCGAATCTCCAAGGAGTGCTCGGCGACTTCCCTCGGTATGCCCGGCATATCCGAGGGACTCCATGCAAACATATCAGCATTCGCACGGAGAAAGTCGACGAGCACGGCTTCCTATTTGGGGTCGAGGTCGGTGCTGATTGTCAGCACCTTGCCGTCGGAGTTGTTGGGGTCGAGCAGGATCTTCTTAGTACTTTCCACCGCCTCGAAGCTGCCCGCATGACGTTTAGGTTCTGGAGCCTCAGCGGCCATGGCTTCGAGCTTCGCAACGAGCTCGGTGGAGCTCTCGACCGCCTCCCCGTACTCGACGCACTCGACGTCGCACTCGTACGCGTGCTCGAAGGAAGAACTGATGGTGATGACGCCTTTGGGACCAGGCATCTTCAGCTTCAAGTATGTGTAGTTGGGTATAGCCATGAACTTGGCGTAGCCCGGGCGTCCGATGATGGCGTGGTACGTGCCTCGGAACCCAACCACCTCAAAGGTGAGGGTCTCCTTCCTGAAGTTGGCCGCCGTTCCGAAGCAGACCGGTAGGTCGATTCGACCTACTGGCAGTGCTTTTTTCCCTGGTACGACGCCATGGAAGCCGCCGGCGCTCGGCTGGAGGCGTTCTCTATCGATGCCGAGGAGATCGAGGGTCTCGAGGTAGATAATGTTGAGGCTGCTGCCGCCGTCCATCAGCACTTTCGAGAGTCGGGTGTTGACGATGATGGGGTCGACGACGAGCGGGTAGACGCCTGGGGCGACCACTTTGTCGGGGTGATCCTCTCGGTCGAAGGTGATGGCCGTGCTTGACCAGCTAAGATACTGGGGCACCGCCATCCTTGCTGCAAAGACTTCGCGACGCTCCCTCTTGCGTTGCCTCGTGGTCAACTGAGTCGAAGGCCCGCCATAGATCATGTAGCAGTCGTGGACGGCGGGGAAGCCGTCGTCATCTTTGTTGTCCTCCTTGCCGCCAGCCTTCTCCTTCTTGGAGTCATCACGCGCATCTTTTTTGAACCCCTGACCGTCGAAATGCTTTCTCAGCATGCGACAATCCCTGAGTTTGTGGTTAGCGCCTCCCTTATGGTAAGGGCACGGCTCCTCCAACATCTTGTCGAAGATGCCTCCCTCTGGAGGGCCTCGCGGCTTCTTTCGATCCATCGTGGCGACGAGGTCGTCGCCCGAATCTCCCTGGTGGAACTGCCGTACTTTCTGCTTCCTTTTATTTTTCTTGAGGCCTCGACCGGAAGTCCCATCTTCGTCGACGGGCTGCTTGCCTTTTCTTCCTTCTGAGCTGAAGAAGGCGCCGACTGCCTCCTCCCCTGCCGCGTAGTTAGCTACTACGTCCACCAGCTCGTCGACGGTCTGAGGTCGATTGCGGCCTAATTCCCGCACCAAGTCTCGACTGGTGGTGCCTGAGACAAACGCCAAGATGACGTCGTGGTCGGGGATGTGTGGTAACTCAGTGCGCTGCTTCGAGAAGCGTCGAGCGTACTCCCGTAAAGTCTCCCCCGACTTCTGTTTGCATTTGCTGAGGTCCCACGAGTTCCCTGGCCGTATATAGGTCCCTTTGAAATTACCCTCGAAGACTCTGACCAGGTCGACCCAGTTGTGAATCTGATTGGCCGGGAGTTCCTCGAGCCATCGACGGGCGGTGTCGGAGAGGAAAAGGGGTAGCTGTCTGATGATGGCTCGATCATCTCCCCGAGCACCTCCTAGCTGACAAGCCAGCCTGAAATCGGCCAGCCATAGCTCTGGCTTGGTTTCTCCATTGTACTTCGCGATGCTGGTTGGGGGTCGGAATGGACTGGGCAGGGGCGTGCTGCGAATCGCCCTGCTGAACACCCGCGGGCCCGGAGGTTCGGGGGCCACCCGGTCCTTGTTGCTGTCGTACCTCCCGCCGCGATGCGCGCTATAACCACGTTCTTCCGCGTCTCCGTGCCGGCGGCGTCTATTTTCTTTGACGTCGTGTCGCGCGTCGTGTCGACGTTGATTGTCGGCGGGGAGGATGAGAGCGGTCTTTCTACCTCGAGGGGGAGGTTGTTGCTGGACAGACACTTCCTCTTCGATTAGAGGCTGTTCGTTGCGCTTCTCTGTGGCAGCTCCTCGTCGTCGAGATGCCGAACTTTCGGCTTGTTGAACTGCTGCCACCTGGAGCAACGTCTGAACTTCATCTCGAATTCGTCGGGCCTGGGAATTCGATGGTTCTGGCATGTTACGCAGCAACATCGTCGCTGCCACTACATTCTGGCCTGCTCGAGGGAAACGGCCGACAGGTTTCTCCGCCTCCGTGTCACCGACGATCTGTCGATGTACCTCTCGAGCGCGTCTGCGGACACTTCCGCCTGGCGGGTAGGGCAGGTCTTGTTCGAGGATTTGCTCGAGCAGGACGAGGCGCTCGCGATCTTCGTCGAGCTTCATCTTGAGCTCCCGCAGCTGCGCGAGCTGCGCAGTTCTATCTTCCTGAGGAAGAGGGTCGAACCGTCCGTCGTTCCCAGGCGTCCTGGGGTCTTCTTGCGCCGCGGGGGCTCGTCCACCCGCAACAGCATCCCGTGTCTCGTCGGTGGTTTCTGCCGCTCCGTCGAGGTGATAGCATTCCCTCGTAGGGTCATAACTGTCCGTCTCGGAGTCGGAGTCCGGCTCGGCAGCGTGGAGACATTCACGTCCTTTCTCCAGCCATCGCTGCCTGAGGGAGGTGATCGAGTATCGTCCGGGGCCTAGACGGCGGAGGCCTCGTACTCGGGAAAGGCCCGACAGTTCGGACGTCGGCCGCTGCTCTTCGGAACTACGTGGAATGACCATTGGTCTTTCCACGTATGTCTGAGCGTTTGGGCATATCGTCTTGGCGAGCGATGCCGCGGCGTTGTCCAATCCGAACGGCAGTGCCGTCCTTGGAGAGAACAACCCGCGTGGAGGTAGCCTAGCTGCGGTGGGGGAGGGTGCGCAAGACGAGTCTCCCCCCGTCGTCGCGTGGTGCTGAGTCGTCGCGCTTGTTGCTCGGTCAGACGGTGCTGCCGACCCGTGGCCCGCATCCTGCCTTGCACGAGTTGTTGGTCGTGCCGAAGCAAGGGGGCCGTGGTGGTGCTGCCCGCGCCTCTTCTTAGGCGGGGAGGCGTGGTGGTGAGGGCGTCTTGGAGCCTTCAACCGTGCTGGCGTAACGCGGACTCCTCCTGGTCTTTTGACCGAGAGCAAGATCATGTCGTAGCCGAAGCCCGTAGACATGAACTCGAGACTCCCAAACCAAATCACCGTGGAGTGCGGAAGCGGCGAGGCAGGAGTAGCCATCCGGAAAGTGGTGGGAAATCGGTGAAAAACACGCAGGACCCCTACCTGGCGCGCCAACTGTCGGTGTTTTATCCCCCGGGGGGTCACACCAACGAGTAAATTTGTATGCGTGCTCCCCTTTCCGGATGGTGATGCAAGAAGACACTGAGATTTATCCTGGTTCGGGCAAGAGAAGGCCCTACGTCCAGCGGGGGGGGAGAGAGTTTGTATTATCTTGCACCTAAGTGCTTGTACAGGGGTGAATACAAGCGTGGCATGAAGTGTGAAGCTCTACTACGTATCAGTGTGGCCTTGTGTCCTAGTGTCGTCCCCCTCTTCTATTCCTGAGTCTCTCCCTTTATAGCTCCAAGGAGAGACACAGGGTACATGTGTAGACGTTTAGAGTAGGGGTCGTTAGCCGCATGGAGCGCCGACCTATTCGAGGTTCCTGTGCAGCATGGCCTCGAGCCGTCCCATCCTGATAGCCCGGTGATGATTACGCGTGCTCCTGCGTTCTGCCCTGGGTGCCGCCTTGCACTGTTTCTGGGATCGCATGTCTGTACGATATGGTGGCGAATCCGGCAGGGTAGCTGTAGTGTCGTCAGTCGACGTCCAACTTGTCCCTGGGAAGGGACCCTGTTTGGTCGAGGGTCGGACGCCACGTACTGGAGCGCCGACCTCGGGTGTCTCGGTTAGGCGCTCCATCCTGGTTTCCTGTGTCCCGACACACCCCGGGTCGTTCGGTAGGAAAGCTGCAAAAAGGTTGATGGGACGGAAGCCTGTTCCCTATCACGCCTCCCGTGACCTGTGCGTTAGGTGGGGAAGCATCGGGCATACTTAATGCTCCGGCCCGCGTGCGTGTGTCAGGCGGCGGGTGGCGTCCTCGCGCTCGACGCCCTCCGGTTCGCATGAGCCTGTTCCGTATTCGACGGTAACTAACGCTCGACGCCTGATCGATTCGCTCGACGCTATTTCCGTCTTCGAGGTTGCGGTCGTCGATAGCGGCGCATGCGCGAGATTAGAGCGTCGAATTGGGGGTCTCGACCCGCGTACGGACAATCTCGTAATGCGTATCGCTGAGGGTACCCCTTACCGATACCCTCGACAATAAGCAAAGTTAAAACTCTAATTCTTCATTTTTTCAGTCTTAAATGTGAATCTTTGTAGAAATAATTTGTTTGTATAGTATTAATATGAATTGATAAATATTTGAATAGTTAATATTACATAAATTAATGTGAACTAACGCGAATATGGAAAACAGATTATTTTCCGCTCGGAGATAAGGACAGAGAGAAAATCTCCTCGATAACATTTAGCGGAGACAAAATGGGGGAATTTTTTTCCCACGAGGATGAAGATGGGAAACCAAGAATTCCCAATTGCTGGACCGCTCATCCGCACGTCCCCGCGCCCCCTACTACAATACTGTGCTAGTTCAAAATAGACCCAGGGGAGGCCTTGTTTTAGTTTAAAAAATTTTACAAAATAGATAGGGTAGTATTTTTGTTTTTTTTAAAAATATAATTTAATTATAGACTATGTTTAAAAAATTCTTATTTTAAATTATAAAAAACTATATAATTAATTATTATTTATATATATATTTAATGTTTCGTGGAGGAATCAGATTTCTTTTTATGGCGAAGTCGCCCACCTATCAGTCTGACACTGCGCCCCAAAGTCGGGACAAGGCGGTGCCGAAGTCTAGAAGTCCGGAGCCCAGCAGCATGGCCCGCCGGGACTGAGCCCTTGAGGCCTGGGCATGGGCTTCGTGGCACTATCTGGACCACGTGGACGAAGCGTGTGCAATGAGCGGTGACGCGTATCATGACTTTTTCCAGTATCTCTCGCCACTTCAAAAATCCCGGTAGACCTCAGGGTGGGTAAAGGAGGCGGCGTCTCTTGTTTTGCCGGGTTCGGGAATCGGGGCTTCAGCAATTTCTACCGTTCATGTTTTGCGATGGCTTCAGCCCTGTTTAGCTGAGCTTACTAGCTAAATCTATCTACTAGCTAACAATATTTTTTTCATAATAAATCAATTAATAATATTTTTTATTATATTTTTTCAGGTAAATGAACAGGTCAATCACTAATACATCGGCAAATAATATTTTTTATTTTAACTTTTCAAATAAATGAACACGCTCGTCACTGCGGTCGCAGCACTCCTGCATGTTGTGTTGTTTAGGTTGACACAAGTGTAATAACGATGCTTATCTTAGGGCACTCCCAATACAAGACTCTATCACAGAGTACAAGACAATGGTATTTTGCTGATGTGACACCGTATTTATTGAAGAAAGATGTAGAAAAAATAAGACTCCAAGTCTTATTTAGACTCCAAGTCCACATTGTTCGAGATAATAAATAACTTTAGACTCTATTGTGAGTGCCCTTGTCTCGCGGCAAAGCCAAAGGCTCCAGCTTTTTCTTTTTTTTACTCAAACGCGACAACGTCTGTACGTACGACTCGTCAACATTGTTCCGTGCGCATTATACTAGTACGTTATCATCGATCGAGTTATTACTACTACCAAAAATACTACATCCACATCCAATCTGATCCCGTTGCTTCACCCGTTGCGTTCCCGCGTCTCGCTTCGCTTGTGGCCCTGGCGACTGACGGCGGGCGGACGGCGGATCGGATCGAATCAACCCGCCCCATCTGCTGGCCCCACACCACCACCCCGCCATGGCCGGCGCGTTGGCGAGCGTGAGCGTGTATAAACTCACCCACGCGAGGGCGACGCGAAAGCGAACGCCGACATCTCTTGGCTCTCTCGATCCGCCCCCACTTGGCCACTTCATAAAACCAAGCTGCTTCTACCACCACCAGCAGCCCGGCCGTCTCCGGTCTCCACCCTCCGCTCACGCGTGTAGGGTGTCGCACGCCGAGTCGTGCAGCGAGGAATCACCAGACAGAGAGAGATCACGGGAGGGAGATGTCGCCGCAGCAGCAGCAGCGGGTGGCGATAGTCGGGGAGGAGTACTGCGAGGGCGAGGACAGGGAGCTGACGGTGCGGAAGACGACGCTCTTCACCCCGGGGGACGGGCTGGAGGCGTACGACCACCGGAACGGCGCGCTGGCGTTCCGCGTCGAGACGTACGGCCGCGGCGGGGCGTGCGGGGGCGGCGCCGCCAGGGGGGACCTCGCGCTGCTGGGCGCCAGGGGGGAGCCCGTCCTCACGGTGCGCCGCCGCCGCCCCAGCCTGCACAACCGCTGGGACGGATTCCTCGGCGACGGCGCGGCGCAGGGACAGAAGCCCGTCTTCTCCGCGCGCCGCTCCTCCATCCTCGGCGCTGGGACCGGCGCCGCCGCCGTGCTCGTCGACCTCCTCGCGCCCGTCGCCGGGGAGTTCCGCGTCGACGGGTCCTTCCCGCGCCGCTGCTGCCGCGTCGTCGCCTCCGCCAAGGCATGGGCCGCGGGCGACGGCAAGGGGGAGGAGGAGGAGGCGGAGGAGGATGTGGTGGTGGCGGAGGTGAGGCGGAAGGTGGACGAGGACGCGCACGTCATGATGGGCCGGGACGTCTTCGTGCTCTGGGTGCGCGCGGGGTTCGACGCCGCCTTCGCCATGGGGATCGTGCTCGTGCTCGACCGGATCACCGAGGACGACGTCGACGGCGACCTGGGAGAGGAACTCCTCGAGGCCGCCACCTCGCCGGCGTAAGCACGCGGGATCGGCTTCCCGCTCGTGGGATCCTCGTGATGTAGTAAAATCCACAAACAGTTTTTCTGATGGTTCTTCTTCGTCGTCAGAGTTTGGATCTCCAATCTTTGGGTTGTACTTTACCTTTGAGCATGATGTGAATTATCTTCTCAATTCGGTGCTTCCTTTTTCCTTCCACCACCTGATGGGCCGGTCCCGTTGTTTTCGGAGTAAAAAACGTGGAATTCCTGTGTGTGGCAGTGGAGTGAAGCAGGCTCTTTCAAGCCAAGAAAATGGACGCCATTTACGTGGGTGGCAATGCACGGACAGCGCCTGGGCGGTGGCAAGATCTTTTTGCCCTTTCGGTATAAACTGCTGTGGAAACAGGACAAATTGACACTCCAGAGGCTGCATTGATTTTTTTTCTGTTTGGTACAATAGCAACATCAGAGCAACATAACCAAACTAACCAAAAGACAGGTGATGCTAATCACTAACGTATCAGAGGCGACGTCAGATTTCATCTGCCGCACGGGTGACAGGTTCCCGAATAAAAATGGAAGAACTAATAGGTACAAGTACAAACAGATTCTCCCAACGAATGACCTGCCCTTTCCATCACAAATAAACCACATTTGACGTTGACACAAGTCCACAATATGACATCGACCATAAACATATGTTTCACCCTAATGAAGCTGTGATGTAATGGAAGTATCTGTGGAGCAGTTCTACTCATCATCTTATCCGCAAATGTTTGCTCAGCATCTAGCTCAGAAAATATTTAGCATCAAACAAATAAGTTACATTGACCATAAATATCTATTTGTATATTTTGCAAACCTAATGAAGTTATTAAGCTATAAAGCAGTGGAAGTAACTTTGGAGCAGTTCTACACATACCATCTTATCAGGAAGCACCCCCCCCCCCCCCCCAACCCAAAAAAACACATAACAATAAATAACAAAGAGCGTGAACCTCGTGTATCCCAAGTTCCCAACTATACACCCTTTGAATGGCAGCATGTACAAACAATAAGCTTCTGCTGGCATGTACAAACAACGTCAAGAAAGAAAACTGGGGGGGAGACCCCTTCTATGTCCACGGAAAGAATCAAATTGAATTGCCAGTCTATGTTAAGTGAGAGTTATGTCTTTCATAACCTAAGAGCCACCACTACTGTTGATTCCAAAGTAGATGGTCTTGCGATTAAATGCATTCATAGCATAGTCGACACGGATCTGACCTAAGTTAGTGTTGAAGTGAAGTCCATATCCAAATCCAATACCAAATCCTGGTTTCCCTTGCCGCAGAGCTGGATTACCTGCAGTTATGTGTGAATAATTGTTCATGTTACTGATACTACTGGGAAGAATGGTTTCCATAAGATCATAGTAAACACTGCATCTGATGCAAAGAAATTTTGAGGACGTTGAAAACTACATTTTCTATAACTAGAGATGAATATGCAATGATCAATTATCGATCATGTATTGTTGCTGTGTTTCTAAGTGCATTTGTATCATACTGCACACTGATGTCAATCACGCAAATTATCAGTTGTCTTTCTCCGTTCTATATGATATGTTATCTAGGCATTTCCACCACCACCACGCACCACCCCTCTCTGCAAGAGATCTTGATTGCATCCCATATAGCAGGGCAGAGTAATTTATTGCAGCTTCTGGTGAATTACAAACTTAGCAATCCCTGATCTGAGTTATGGATGTTTACAAGATAAAAGCTTCCATTGTTTTCTAAAAATGAAACTAATCGCACTTAGCTTAAGAAATTATGATGTTACTTTCTTGCGAAGTATTCAATTAAGTAATGAACCTCAAGTCCATTTTTGAAACTAATAGAAATTAGTGAACTAGTATGCGCAGAGGACACAACACCCTTACCAGGAACATGACGGGCAGATCCTAAGTCACTGCCACAGTCCATGAAAATAGAACCCTCCAGATGCTTCACCTTCACAAAAACATTTTTCAATACTTCGTTGTTAACAAATATCACTGTTCTCGATACTAGGGATTTATTGGACAGCACAAAGGTAAACAAAATATCAAAGATTCACAATAAACTGATGTTATTTCCATGGAAAGTTCTTAGTGATCGCCGATTTCTTGAAAAAATCATGGTTGGTGATATCAAAATTCTTAGTGATGCTGTTTGTTGAAAATTCTTAGACACTTCCTTGGAAAATTCTTAGTGATATCTAAGATTCTCAACACTAGTTTATACAAAATGCTGGAGCTAGATTGGTGGTGCTGATTTCTTGAAAATTGTACTGATCATTGTTTCTCTCCAACTAGAGACAGATTGCTGATTTCTGGTTAACTGCAAATTTTGCCATCCCAGATCTTGCTTAAAGGATTCAAGAAAGCTTCCAAGTTTTTTCTTTTTCTAAAAAAAAAGTGGACATGAACATATCTTAAACTGTGTGATCAGTGGAGTTGTGGGTGGCTGCAAACTACCACCATAACTTACAGAATTGTGAACACATTCAACAAAATCATCAAAGAAAAAACTCCAGTGCAAGGTGCAGATGTTACACCACTCAACAACAATGAGGGGAAGTAAATGGAATCAACACTTGTTTACTGCTCTAAACAGTGTGCAACTCAAGGGCTGGCGCGTAATAGCAGCAACTCTCAAGATTCAGATCTTGTAGCATAACGCTTCAGTGATCAACATGAAATATTTGAAATTATGAGTAGAACAAGCAGATCATTAGTTTTTACTAACACAGAGCACTAAAGGTCTTCTACATATGTCACATGATAAACTGAGAATGGTCAAACATGTCTCACATGATAATCTGCGAACAGAAATCAGTGAAGCCTCAAGGTCCGAAATCAGGAAACCACAAACTCATAATTAACCATTTGTTAATCGGTAAACTAACTAGCTAAAATAAGTTGCCACTTCATTTGACTAGTCAAAAATAAGTGCTATGGCTTGCATATGTGGTGTCAACTGCTTGTCTATTCATCTTTCTCTAGCACAGTTTCCATCCCCTTTGCTATAGATACCAGGTTTTTTCCAACTATTATAAGCACCAAAAAAACTCCATAAAACAGATTGGGTCTACATTGACATACCAAGGGAACTGTATATTCACAGTTAGCAATTAGACATAGTCTTCCTGAACCAACAGCACCCTCACCATAGCCTCGGACACTACCAAGTCCGCCTATGGCAAAAGCTTGATATGGTGCCATGTCCCCCACAATGGATCCGCCTGTCAAACTGTGAGGTAGAGAGATATGAACTGTCAGAGAAGAGCTTTCTAGAGAATGAATAGTAGGGGTAGGCATTACCTAGTAACCAAAAATGTCGGACCCAACTTAATGCCTTTTGAAACTGCACATTTAACTCTATTGAAGGTCAGTGACTTTGGTACAAGTGGCAATCCTTGTTCCATTTGGAAGTTAACCTACCAATAAGAGTTACTGTATAAGGTAGGCATTATGGTAGAAATAGCATCATAAAGTAGGCATAACTTACTTTTAAGAAGCTATTGTCATTGACATCTGCATAACCAGATTCTTGCTTCAAGATGATCATGTTGTCATGGAGGTTACCACTGCACGACAATTAACAAGAGTATAATTAGCACTTTCAGCTGCAATTTAAAGAAATCCCCTAAAAAATCATCACCTGCATGTCAGAGGAAAGCCGTCATGGTCTCTGGCAATGGAGTGGCCCTGATTATTAATAGGACGGATATGCTGTGGGAAAAAGGCAACAGATAAAGAACGTGTATAACATGAAATTAATGATAATCAATTGAAATTAAGTTGAGGCCCACCTCAAATTTAACACTAGTTCCCGACGTCCAGTTTGATGTGGCTGGTTCATTAAGCTCCAAACCAAATGATAATCGACTAAGGTTTATCCCTCTGCTCCCTGATCGTGTGAAGTTATCAGCCGGGAATCCATGGACGGCAACTTCTGGTGTCATTGAGTGCTGATTGCTCAAAACATAGGATAGTGAGAAAGTGTAAATTCAGTCAAAAGATTACAACAACAATAGGTTTTCAGTGTTCAGCTTTACTTTAGATAACAAACATAAAAGGATAACCAAGATACAAAACGCAATGCCAACCTGAATTACAAATGATTGCTGTGATAACCACTCAGGCCTTGGGCGTCTATAGGCAACAACAACATTGGAGTCATTGATTCCTTTATCCAATATCACATCCAACTTCTCACTTCTCCCAAAGAGGTTTGGGTGTTTGAGAGAGATCCTGCAGGCCAAACCAAACTCTAGATTCACAATGCAGTAGTAAAATTGCAGACAATAATGAAGACATACACATACAGACTCGTAGAAAGATGCATAGGCATGACGCCCAAATGCACAGATCTGGTATGGAGATGGACAGATAGTATAAGAATCTGCACGTGCATGAAGTCGTGAACAAGCAAGACATTGATGGGCATGTGCAAGAACGTGCTAGGACAGACATGTTCTAAGCACCAGGCATCAAAGGCATGCGCATAGAGACAAGGAAACACCGGATGCTAAAGTACAAGGTGCACTTGAACAAATTTACAGTGGATGCAAAACATACACACGCCTACCTTCCAACGATTTGCGATAAAGTGACACCAGAGCTTCTGAAACCACCCAGAACAACAGCAGGTCAGGATTATACCCAAGGAAAAACCAAGAGGGAAAGCACACAACAGTTAGAGGGCTCCCTAACAGGCAAAGTACCGAGCACCTTAGGGGCGGCAGCAGCAGCGCCTCGCACAGCATATGGGTGAGGTCGACTTGCATATCCACCTTGGCTGCGGCATTTCCACGAACAGATGAGCGACGCCAGCAAATTACCAACACGCGCAACAATAGCCACGAACAAAAAAATCAAAAGGAAAGAGCAATGACCTTTCCCTGCGTTGACGCTCTGCTGAGCTCCCATGGCTGCGGGCGCGAGGAGGCACACCTCATGCGAGCTGGGGCACCACGGCGCTCCGCGCGGCGCGGCGAGGATTTGAGCGGGAGGCGCCGAGGCGGTGGGCCGTGGGGGCCTTTGGGTGCTTTGCGTGGGGCAGAGGGAGAAGTGAGGCTGTGAGAGTGGGATTGCTTCGGTGGGGTAACTAGCTGTGCCTGCTCGGCTTCCTTCCGTTGTGGATGTGGTTACTTTTTTTCGACAAAAATAAAAGACTATTGAATCAACTCTAACAAATTGACTCTCTGTGACAGGCAATAAAGGTAGTAAGGCCTTGTTTAGTTTCCCACCCGAAAACCTTTTACTCATTTCATCAAATTTTTCAACATATGTATGAAGCATTAAATATAGACAAAAAAAATCTAATTACACAGTTTAGTTATAAATCACAAGACATATCTTTAAAGTCTAATTAGTCATGATTATTCATAAATGCTACAGTAACCAATATATACTAATGGTGGATTAATTATGTTTAATAAATTCATCTTGTAGTTTTCAGATAAACTGTGTAATTTGTTTTTTGATTAGGTTGTGTTTAATACTTCAAAATGTATGCTGGTATATCCAATGTGACACAAAAAAATTCTTTTCGTGAACTAAACAAGGCCCGCATCACCAAAAGTCTCACTTTCAAAACCTTCATTTAGAAAATCATTAAATAAAAAACATATTTTATATTTGTTTCCACGCTCCAACAATTTTTTTATATCTTATTCGCACTTTAGAGAGTGAATCACTTTATTTATCTTTGGCTAACAAGAAATTCAGAATATATGATGACTATATTTATATACCCAATTAGAAAAAACTATTGAAAGGTATTTTTTTCACGTTTGCTAGTCTTGAGTCGCCTGGAAACTCACACGATTATTATCACACTGCATGTTGCTTTCTTCTTGGGGCATAACCCATTGCTAGCAACATTGCCTGATCCTCTTTTTTTACTAAAATCCCTATTTCTGATAATTAGAAGGGATATATAAAGTGTCTTAAGGTAAAAAAAACTTCAATCCCCCTTTCTAATCTCCTCTCCCTAAATATTTTTTCCACACAGTGACTCCATCCCTCCACACTCTTCAAGTACCTAATTAGATTGTGAGCTACTAAATGTTTTTTTCTTCCTCTATAATATAGCCGTCAATAGTGGCAGTAGCAAAATGCATGTGTAGATCTTGTGATTTGTCATTAGTAAGGAGGCAAAGTTTCTCAAGGATACAATACAAGTCTATGCAAAAACCTCAATAAGTGGTGTCATTGGACCTCTCAAGACACTTATTACTTAAAAAGTCATTGTTATAGAGATCTATTTGCTATTTTGTTATCTGAAAAACTAATACGTGATGAATCACATTGAAGGAATAACAAGTGACATCACGTCCTAGCCACCACCTTCATCTGGACGAAGTTCGAATTAGGGATGGGAGACCACATAAACGATCCCTTTATCTTGGCATATAAATCGATAAGGAGGAAGGCTCGTTGTGTCCGTAGCTAGTGGCCATTGTTGGTAGGACATGTCGGAGAGAAGATGATTTATTGATTCAAATAGTGAATGAAAAGGTTGAGATGGTAGCTATGGTAGAAGAAAGAAAAAATAACATCAATGGTTGATACATGGTGCAGTTGTGCGGATAGGTGACATGACCATGTATCGACAAGGTTGGTAGTGGATGGGCTTTTAACTCAAAGATGATGGAATAGATGATTGGACAGACCCTTGGCTACAATGTGACTTGTCGCATGTTAGTGTCATACTTTTTTATAGTCGGTGTCTCTATAATATAAATATGATGTTTCTTGATTTTTTTGTTTTTTGCTTTCTATGTACATCAATTGCTTAGTTGTTTAGTATTTTCTCCTTGTTGCCAGTATGTAGGCTTATTTTTTCCTCTATACATCAAAAATGTTTTTTAATTAGCTAATCATCACTAATCGTCCTGGTGCCAATAAACCTCTTACTAGTTTGATCATCATGTATACAGCGTGACTACATATTATGTATGTGTGATATATATATACACACACACACACACACAAAACATCAATATTTGATGAGTACAGTGCAGTGCAGAGGAGAGATGATGACATAATAAAACTCATCTTTTGCACTCTCTTGGGACGTGCAGCCTGCAGGTGGGGAAGAGAATTAACGATCCTGCAGTAGTAGTAGGAGGAAGCAATAGGACTGTAGAAGGAATGAGGAAACAACACATAATAGAGAAGGATGCACAAAGGGGCTGCTTGGGTTAGAATCGGAAGGTAGGGAGGAGTGTGTGATGAGGATGGAGGGGGAGATGCAGCTCAGCGGTTGCACACACAACAAGTGTAGTTGATGGGTGGAGATTGGGAGTGAGGAGTGAGGACTGAGAGGGTGAGAGAGAGAGAGAGAGAGAAAGAGTAGGAGAGAGGTATGTAAAAGAAACCCTAATCGATATAGCCCAAACAAATATAGCCTAGAAAGTAAGATGAAGCAACCTATTTGCGATATGTCTATTTGGTGCTGATCGGCTAAGAGACCTAATCGAATGATTTATTGCGAACCATCACCCATTAATCAGACGATCATATTTCTGTTGGTTCTGTGAATAGGAGGGCCTAATCAAGTGCTAGATACCGATAAGGAGAATTAATCGAACGATCAGATAACAATGTTATAAATTGAGTAGACATTTCTTCTATCAATCTCAATCGACAGTTGGTTTAATCTTGTTACTTCAACAACTGCCTAATGTAGAATCACTATATCCTAGCAGTCAGTAACAAACTGTTTTTACATATAGTCGACCAGGTCCATTGTATTTAACACATTTACAGTTAAGCAGCAAGCCAAGAGAACATAAAAATAGAAAGAAAGACAGTTAAGCACCAAACTAGAAAAGAGTTAAACATTTCCTCATTGCCTATATCGAGGTTTAATCCCCCCTATATATCTACGTTCAGACAATTTTTCCATGTAATTGTGTCTATACAAGCGTAACCATGTCTATACGATTCTTCTATGTAATTGTGTTTAGCACCATAGAAAACTAGCACAACAAAAAAAAGAGAAAAACAATCGAGCACACGCTAGCAGAAGAGCTCAACCTTTTTATCTTTTATAAGTGTGTTTAGTATCATACTTTCTCCATTCTAAATTATAAATCATTCTAAAAATCTTAGAAAATTAAATAATCTTAAGTTTAACTAAATTTATATGATAAATAACATTTATGATACTAACTATGTATTAATAGATTCCTTATTAACTATACTTTCATAATATATCTATTAGATGTTATAAATCTTTGTATTTTTGTAATCAGAATTAAAATTAAGATGCTTTAACTCTCCAAAATTATTGAAATTATTTATAATTTGGAATAGATCGAGTAGCAAAGTACTCTGCAGTAGCTCAGCAAAAAGAAGATAAAAAAAAACAAAGAGAAAAACAGCCAAACACAAGCTAGCAGAAGTGCTAAGGCCTTGTTTAGTTGGCAAAAATTTTACATTTTGGGAACTGTAGCACTTTCGTTTGCTTGTGGCAAATATTATCTAATCATAGACTAATTAGGGTCAAAAGATTCATTCCGCGGTTTACAGGCAAACTGTGTAATTAGTTTTTATTTTCGTTTAAATTTAATACTCCATGCATGTGCCGCAAGATTCGATGTGACGGGAAATCTTGAAATTTTTCGGGAACTAAACAAGGCCTAAACCTCTTCTTACCAAAAAAGTGTTATATACCCGTTCTACCCGCTGCACCAGGCGAAGCTCAATCCGCGGGCCCATCGCAATTCGCAACCCGAACCAACTCTTCACTCCCTTCTCTACCGAGCTCCGAGTTCCGACCCCGAGGCGAGGGGGAAAAACCAGACTCCTCGCTTCCCTCCCTCCTCTCTCGTCACCCCGTCGCCATCCTGTTGCTCGATTCGAGGGCGCGAGCCTTCCCATCGCCCTTTCCTCGCCTAGCCAGCGGCGCCAATCCCCGCGCTCGCACCTAGAGCGCCAAACTTCTCCACGGTGGCCCTTCCTCCGCGGCGCCCGCAGGTGGGCGATGCGATCGGATGAGTTGGCGGCGGCGGCGGCGGAGGAGGAGCTTCGTGGAGAGGAGGAGGAGGGGGGCCTTGTGCTTTCCCGCGGCGGTGCTGTCCCCGCCGCATCCGCCCCTAGGAGCCGGTGATGGCCCCGACCGCGGAGCCGTCTTCGCCGCCGCCGCAGCGGCGCCCCCGCACGGGCCCACCCCCGGGGCTGAAGAACCTCGGCAACACCTGCTACCTCAACAGCGTCCTCCAGTGCCTCGCGTCCACGCCGCCCCTCGCCACGTTCTGCCTCGCCTCTCGCCACTCCATCCTGTGTACGAAACCCTAGCGCCCGTTTTACCCCCCTTGCGCGCTCTTATATATATTTTTTCGGAACTCATCAAGTGGTTGATGTTTGTGTTGGTTTGTTTGCTTGTAGGCAAGAAGGTGTTCCCGAACAGGGACAAGGAGTGCGCGTTCTGCGTGCTTGAGCTGCAGATCGCCCGGCTGCTTCGGGCGGATGCAGGGGCACTCGATTCCCCAGCAAAGGTTATCCGCTGCATGCCCCTATTCGCCGAGCACTTCAGGTGGGGGCGCCAGGAGGACGCGCACGAGTTCCTCCGCTATGTTGTGGATGCCTGTCACACTGCTGGCCTCCGCATTCGCAAGCGGCTACCTGCAGCAGGTGCCAGTGGTAACTGTGGTGAGGATGGCCGGGCACAGGCGGCGTGTCTGGTTATGAGGGAGACATTTGGCGGGGCATTGTTGAGTCAAGTGAAGTGCCTTGTGTGCAAGGGAGAGTCTAACAAGACTGATGAGATAATGGACATCAGTCTCGATCTGCCTGGGAGCAGTTCTGTTGCTGATGCCCTTGCCCGCTTCTTTCAGCCGGAGATATTGGAGGGCGCAAACAAATATAGCTGTGAAAGGTATGCTATTCTTTATCTAAAACAGGACCTATGGTTCCCAGAGGAAGGTCTCATGTACTGTCAGAATTTTGAACTGTTTACTTGTTAGGGATGCAAAAGCCTTTTTAGGGTACTTTAGGGTTGATCATAATATTTTCAGTGGAATCAAAATCATGTAGGAAGTTTCACCAGCCCCTTCTTTTGCAATCTAATTGTCCCTGTAGGCAAATGGTGCAGTTTCCTTAGTCTTTAATTCCATAGGAATGTAAATGTTAGTCTGAACCTCTTGAAATTACCCTACTTGGCTACTTTTTTAGAGAAGGAAAAGCTTACTATTCCTTTCTTGTGAAATTTATTATGTAGTCATTTTCACCAAGGCAAAGATAATTCTGGTCTCTCCAGTTTATGTCTGCTTATTATGGAACAAAGTTGGTGTGACCCAACCATGGACCGTCGTGAGTTTTCCAAAACTGGTCAAGACGCCCTATAAGCTGTTTCGACCCTCTTTCTGAATTGAAATTGTCAAAATGTAAAGCAGCCAATGTAAACATTAGTATTTGTTTACAGTATATGAAAAACTTATTTCGATATCGTCTTTGATGATGCGATGATAACTTCATGTGCTTCTTTTCACTCATCCAAATGTGTTTCTCTTGCATTCCCGATTTTTGTGTTCGAATCAGGCTTTGATTATGATTTTGGTAATGGCAGATGTAAAAAGCTCACCTCAGCACGGAAGCAAATGTTTATGCTGAGGGCACCTAAGGTGCTTGTCATACAACTCAAGGTTATTGACCCCCAGTCATTTCTTATTTTGTATTAGGACAAAACTTGTGCTTGATTTATTGGACATGGCTAGGAGCTGTTGCTGATGATCTGTGTTTTCTTTTTCTGGAATGATGATATTAGAGGTTTGAGGGGATAAATGGTGGAAAGATCAACAGGAATATAGAATTCAAGGAGATACTTGGTCTTTCTGATTGCATGTACAATAAAAATAAAAACCAGGTAAAACATCAAATTTTGATTGCTTAATCTTTGGATTTTTCTTAGGCATGCAAACTTTTGTGAATGCAAAGCTATCTGTGAAACCAATTTATTCACCTGTGGTAGGTTGCTCATTGATATGAAACCACATGTTAACTGCTATCTGTTTCTAATTTGTTTAAAGACATTGTTTCCAATTATGTGGATCAAACTTCTTTAAGGTAACCACAGCAACTATCAAATCATGGTCCTTTAATAACATAAGTTCCAATTAACCAATGAACTTAACTGGATACGAACTAGCTTATGGTAACTTAATAATTTAATAATATGCGACATCACTTCCAGGGTTTCTATTGGAGGTACTGGTTAATTTGTTGAGCTAACTACTTTTTAGGTCAGGCCTTTATTTGTAATTGTATTTAGTCCTCGTATATGGAGTCTAGTCATCTGAAATTGAAGTTACAAATCTTTTTTAGCACTAAAATGGCTCTCCTGAACGAGAAAAGATATCATTGCCACCTTGATCTAATTTGATGGGCAAAGCTAGCTTTCCAGTTCCGAAGTCCTACCAAACTTTTGTCTTTGCTGGACAAGGTGATTCAAGGGCTTGCAAGGGAATCAAACAGGCCCCAATCTCTGTCCTCTGTTTTGATATAACCAGCCGCTATCATCACTTTTGTTTTGAGCTATTTGTGAGCATCTTTTTTTTTGCAATCAGCTTGCTACTAATATCACCAACTCCTCCCGTTTGTAGATATATGATGTTTGAACATCAATACGGTTTCCAATATGCACAAATCCAATGGTACTACCAATGCTCATAGTTTTTTTTGTAAGCATTGGCCAAAGTTAGAGAGCTTTCACTTTGTGGTTTGTACATAAAACATCTATGAACAGTCAGAATAAGTAATAACTTCAGTTTGCTAATTGTATACATCATTACGCCTTATCAAAGTATTCCTTTGGTCTGTCTTTGTTAAATGTATTAGCTCAGAGAAAGTGTCTACAAATGATCAGTGCGCTTGGTTGCAGAGGCTAATTTTGCCTCGGGTCAGATGTGCATGCTGCTTCAATTCTCTGGCTGATTTAATGCGCTGCTCCTTCTCCCATGGTGTGATTGGCCGATCCTATGTTGGTAGTAGCAGGATGCTTCAGTTTTGTGGCCGATATAATGCAAGGCCATTCATGTAGGTAGTTGAAGTAATGGAGAACGGGCCTGGTTTGTTTCTCCTTGGTCTTTGTGTTTTTTGCTTAGGCACTTACCATAGACAGATGGAGGGAGTATACTCTTGCTCATGTGTTGAGAACTATGCATTTGGTTTTAGTTTAATTCGGTTTACCATTCATTAATTGTTTTATTATGTTGGTTGCCAACTCTGTAACTAGTATACTTAGGGCAGTCCTGGCGCAGTGATTATGATGTTTTTCATAGAATTAGTTAGCCTACCATGTAAGAAAAAATTCGATGTGGCAAGAGAATTAATGAGAGGGAGAGGGAGGGTGAATTTGTTTCTCAGGCAGGAATCCGAGTCAGAGCAACCTCCAATGAACAAAGACATGACCGAGAGGCGCCCTGTGTCGAGGCATGGTTTCTTCCCCACACATTTGTGGGGCTACCATTGAGACCAGCCCACGCCACCTGACCTTGCCGGTGTGGGGAAGACCTGCTGTTGCCAGATTCACTGTTTTCGGCAACAGGGAGAGGGGGCGACTGCTGGGCTGCCAGATCCTTCGTTGCCTGTGAGGGGAAGAGGGGGTGACGGTCACCAGATCTGTTGTTGGCAAGTGGAAAAGGAAGAGAAGCCATGCCACCGCCAGAAGCCAGATCCATCGTTGCTGGTGAGGGGAAGGAGGTCAGGCGGGGGCAGCTGTGCTGCTGCCCGCGGCCTCGCAGCCCGTCTTGGTCTGGAAGAGGAGGGGCGGCTTGGAATGCTGCATGCGTTTTGCAGTCGTTGAAAAGGGAATCAAGGGATGGTCAGAAGAGGGAGGGAGAGGCTCGGCCGCTTGGCTGTCGTTGTTTGGCTTGAAACCTAGAGAGAAATAGATGGAGAGAGCCGCACATGTCGTTTGGCTTGAATCTGAGAGAAATAGATGGAGAGAAGAGGACGGGGGAGAAAGGAGATGCCACATTTACTACGGGCCTACACAAGGAAATAATGCATTGTGATGTATTTCTGATAAAGGTAGTCTTGCTGATTTGGTAGCTATGGAAACTGAGCTATCTATAGATGAAGTTGTAGGGAACCATTTTTTTTACGCCTTCTAACTGGGTACAGCTGTAGTATCTGAACATGTGCGAACATGCAGAAACTCACATACACACACACTAACACCCTGAAGCACATATCAAGACCTACAACTACACAGCTTGAATATCGTGCCCCTAGTGAAATAGGCAGTCACACTATTGAGTTGCATGCACCGACCAGTTCAACCCAAAAGCTTAAGCTGATGGGGAGAGGTGGGCAATTCACTTATATTCCAACACTCCCCCTCACGTGGAGGCTCCCTCAGCCCTCAGACGTGGAATAGGAGCGAGCAGCAATTATTTTATTTTAATTGCGCTAACCAGGATTCGAACTCGAGACCTCTGGCTCTGATACCATATTGAGTTGCATGCACCGACCAGTTCAACCCAAAAGCTTAAGCTGATGGGGAGAGGTGGGCAATTCACTTATATTCCAACACACACTCACACAGGGCTCTGTAGACGATGGGCACATTGTTCTGACCATTGTGGCACCATGCGAGGAGGCAACACAATTTATTTCGGGGGCATGCCCCGGTGAGACACCAGCTGATTCCGACTGGAATCAAACGCTGGTGGGTGGGAGTGGGATGGAAACCACTGATCCCAACCATTGGTCTATCAGCCCGTCCTCAAACCAATTTTTGTTTGTTTGACCATTTTGTGTTTTTGTTTTGGTGATAAGTTGATTGACTTTGGCACTTCCATACCTTGGGTGCTGTAAGAGTAAAGTTGAATTTAAAATGGCCCCTGTTAGTAACAATTGCTTTCTGTAGCAAGTGTCAGTAATATAGCTTGTACTACAGTCTTGAGACTCAACCACGCAAGGCCATTTTTACTACTCCCTCCGTCCCCGAAAGAATCAATTCCTAGAATCCGTGCCAGTCAAACTTTTTAAAGTTTGACTAACTTTATAGAAAAGAGTAACAACATCTATAATATAAAATACACATTATATGAAAATATATTCTATGATGAATCTAATAATACTAATTTGATACTATAAATCTTAGCATTTTTTTCTAGAAATTTGGTCAAAGTTTAAAAAGTTTGACTTAGGACAACTCTAGAAATTGACTCTTTCGTGGACGGAGGGAGTACATGAAACTATCACCAAAGTACGTCAGTCTAAACAAAGACTTCTGTTTCATTTAGTTTCAAGGAAATCTTTCAGGAGGTAGGTTTTATGGGTATCACTTTGTTTATGTAAAAGCATATAAGAGTATGGCAGCAGTGCAATGGCAATGTGAACTGTGAGATTCCTTTGCAGTATTTTATCCAGTTAAAAATCTCCTTCTTTGTATTTTATTTTATCACTCAAGCGTCTTTGTGAAATCATTTTCCTTTGTTGTCTATCATCTTTGCTAATATTCTAGTTATAGTGTCCACTTCTGTCTGGAATAAAAATTTTCATTTAGTGAAGGCATGATGTTTTTCCTAATCTTATTGACTGAAAACATTTTTTTTATTTTCTCGCGCATATCTTATTAGACTATATCAGTTATCCCCTTGATTGATATGACATATATCTTGGCTTGCATGGAGCTGCAGGATCCGCAACCAGTATATAATCTTTTTGGTTGTATCGTCCACTCAGGGCTCTCCCCAGAGTCTGGTCACTACTATGCCTATGTTAAGGTAATTCAATCACTTTGTAAATTTGTATAATCCTGTTCTTGTACTATATCTGAACATAACCTGGAACATGCATTATATGCAGGATTCTATTGGTCAATGGTTTTGTTGTAACGATTCTCATGTCTCCCTATCAAGCTCTCAGAATGTTTTGTCTGAGAAGGTCTATATCCTATTTTATATACTGAATTCAAAAACTCAAAAGCCTAGTACAAATGGTTACTCTTCTACTGCAGTTAAACCTTTCAGCACCAATGGAATTGGCATATCAAGCACCTCATCTAGTGAGACCTCGAAGATACCTTTGGTAAAACAGAATGGCATATGTTCTACCAAAGATAATGTACTGATGCCCTTGAAGAATGGAAAAACTGCATCAGGTCCACTTATCAAGCCGATTCACTTTAAGAATAGCGCAGCAGAAAAGGTTATGTCAAATGGCAAAGTAAACCTCACTTCAAAAATTAATCCAGAGGTCAATGAAACTGCTAAATCATCAGAATCAAATGGGTACAAGACTGGACAGTTTGCGGGACCCATTAAAAATAATGCTGATAATACTATTTCTTGTGGAGAGAGAGGCCAACAGTCAGAAAGAATACTGCAGGATGCAAATGGAAATGGCCAGCCAAGAACACTGCAGGATGCAAATGGAAATGACCAGCCAGGTCATCATTCCCAGTATCTTGGTGGGACCAGTAACGGCAATGCTATGCCCGCTCAACAAGAGACCAGTAATGGCAATGCCACGCCCTCTCAACAAGAGACCAGTAATGGAAATGCCATGCCCACTCAACAAGAGACCAGTAATGGCAATGCCACGCCTGCTCAACAGGAGATCAGTAATGGCAAGGCCTCACATGCTGAACAATATTCTGACCAGTCATCTCATGCAAACTCTTCAGGAAACAAACGCCAATTTGAAGAAGATAAGTTTCAGGAAATGTAAGTACCCTAATTGGTATTCTGTTACTTTTTTTGTATATCTTTCTGCTACATGTGGACACTGAGACCCATACGAACAGCACTCGTGGGTACTGTAGCAACGGGTCCACCCTCCTAGACAGTGGTTACTGCCCCATTATGTTTGGTAGAATTAGACTATGTAGAGTCCGGAGTCATCCAATACTTAGGCCTTGTTTGGTTTATTGGGGATTGAAGGAAACTGGGATTAAATGCCCAACAGGTCAAAGTCTCCCTCATCCCCTCCAAACCCTTGCGTAGGGGATTAATCGAACAAGCCCTCTGGGGGTAATGTCATAGGAATGGGATCCTACCTAATAATATACGCGGAGTTGTAACTATTAGAGGAAAATAAGAATTGGAAGGGTTAATCTCCTTGTGGCGCCGCCCACCAACGCAATGCTGGCTCTGCTGCTTTCACACCGTTCACCATATATTCTACGTGTAACACTTCCATGAAATTTGGGCCATCCATTCCTTTCAGTTGCTTTTTGCACATCAGCACCTTCCAAGTTTGGTCATGTATTCATTTTATACGATCCAACTCGCCATATAGCACAATGCGAACTAGAAATATGTTGACGTGAGATAATTCATACTACCTTGGTTTGCACAGATAAAAAATTGTATTCTAAACTAGTAAATCAAAGACTGATTTGGATATGTTGTTTATCCTTGCAACTCTAATGGTGCTAATTCTACATGGGGCCTTGAATGAAAACTTTGCAAATATCCCTAAGCAACCACACATGAAGGTTCTTGCCTCAGACCTCTAGATCTAATCCATTTGACATCGTTTAATGACCCATGGATGAAATTACTGTTACCATTTTTGCACTAGTTACCTTCACATTCTAGAACCTTGTCCTTTTCTTCCATCTGCATGCATAATATATTATTCCTTTTTTTTCCTGAGTTGATCATTGTCTCATTTGTAATAATTTTGTAATGCTAATGGCATGTTTTGTTGACCCCCCCCCCCCCCCAAAAAAAAGGCTCGCTAAGTCAGCTAATTCTGAGCTTCGGCTGTCTGTATGGATGGATGATGTCTACAATTTTATGCGCTCGCAAAAGAGGCGTCGGATTCAAAGTTCAGACATTTCTCAAGATTTTGATACAATGAGGTAATGTGCTTTTGCTGTAGACAGCGGCAGAAATTATTTAGCTTTGGTTACAGGAAATTTGTTGATTAAGATTCTGTACTTTTTGTCTATATACCGAAGGTCTGTTGGATTAAATATTCTCAAGATGTTTATGGATTCCTTTTCTGACACCGTGTGCTTTTCTCATGTAATGCAGAAAGCAGCTAGCATCAGATGCTAGAATATTTAGGTCAAAAGTTCCGGAGTCACTGATAGACAATCTCATCAAACGTCTGAGATCATACTTTGAGGGCAAATATTCACCAAATGCCTAGTTTTTCATGCGGCAGTTCTTCAGAAGCTACTAGGTACGGATCTATATACTATGCTGTGTGGGATTCTGTAGTTTCATGTGGAAATACTTGTTTGCCTGGTAGTTGTCTTGTTAATTTCCTTATGCCTGATTGCCATTAATGTATTTTTATTGCTAATTTCTTATCTCTGACAATTTAGGTGTCAATTGGATCTTGGTGGTCAACTCCCCAACTCCTCGCGCGGCTTATTTTTGAGGACAGTTTTGTTTTCTTTGCTGAGATTGAGACGAGGAGTTCTAAGTTGCATGTACAATATCTTTTTTGTTGTTATCCCTGATGTTATAGGCACCACGCCACCATCCCCACTGCTTATCTGTCTAGAATGTAGGAGATACCTCTTTTTCTCCCTTTGTAAGATAATATAGCTGGCAGATTAAAGCACGAGTTTATGTTGTTTTTGACCCTTTACAAATGTATTTTCGCCCTGACCAGTCTCAGTTTTGGTCAATGTTCTGTTATGGGGGTCGATTCGACAGCTAACATTTTTAGATTTTGACAGTCTCCGGAAGCAAATTGACTTGAGAATATAATTATTTATCATTCTGATGGCAAATCGATGTTTGATCATGTGAAAAACCTGAATAGCAAGTGAAATGGTGTCGTGCGCGTGCGCATGCGCGTCGCCTATTTAGTTATGTGCTTTTGATACGTCATGCACCTGTTCTTGTACTCTGCCATGGCACAGGAATTCAATTGGCATGTTTATCTGGTGAATCTAATCTCTGGAACGAATACCGAACACTCCAAGTCCAAGGATGCAAGTAGGCAGACAGGCAGTGGGCTGTATATTTGCATTTCCAGTTTTAAAGCTTTGTTTCGGAACAGCTTGTCATTGTTTCCCGGCGCGGTCGATGGATTTGCTTTGGTGCTGCCTGCCTGCCTTACGCTGCACTGGTTCGAGAAATGGCAGATATAGCCATCAGGCATTTGTTCTTGCATGATAATAGAGGACAGCAAATGATTCGAAAGAGAACAAGGAGACGTCTTTGGAATTATTGCTTTGTTGCTGCATCGTTTTCGAATCAAACTGAGCCTTCGCATCGCAGCTGTATCTGCTACTTTGGTTATGGATATATATATATACATGGACGGATTTCAGGCTAATAAAGACCGCCAGCACGCGACATGACCGCTCTTCTCTTCTTTTCTCTCTCCTCGGACCTCTAAAACAAAAAAAAAAATAGAGATATAGTTTTGAAGGATTTGTATCTTATATAAAGAAAAATTCATATACGTCCCTTTGGAAGGAACAAAGGATTTCCTATAAAATTCATATACTCCAATCACGCGCCTTCTTCTCTCCCACCCGTTTATAATAATGTCTACTGTAAACTTTGAGCGTTCGGTGCTTAGAAACATGACCGAACCCTATTGGACCTTGGGCATATTGCCTAAACTAGCATAAACCCCGAACCTCTGAGTGGTAAGTCATCTGAACTCATGCACGAAGAACAAAACACTAGTTGGTGGTATGAAACGTCGACATAACAAGTGTTCGAAACAAATAGGAAGCAATTCTTTTACCTTTCTCAAATAATTGCTACAATTATTTTAAAATAAAAAATTCAGGCCACGACATGATTATGCTCACTCGCTACCCCGTCCAATTGCCATCACACTCTAGCAGTTTGGGCACCGTCCGGCGGTGGCTACGGTGGCCAGAGGCGACAAAGGGGCGCTAGCAAAGAAAAACTAGGAAACGTTGTGTTGGAAAAAAAAAATGCCTCCAGGCAAAGAAAATAGTCATATATGAAGCATGAATCGACATGGACATCTGAACGAGAAATTTATCAAAACGGATGCTTAAGGTGTTCAGACAAAAAAATATTGAAGGTTTATATTTACCAATCTTTAGGAGTTCACATAAAGAGCTTTCTAGGCTATGAGCTCGGAAACGTTACGAAAAATAGTAAGAGGCCTTTGCCCTACTTGCAGTTGGCGAAGCCTCATTGTCTCATGGAGACAAACCTAGCTAGGCCATCGTCCCTCTATCTCTACCAATACTTATTTACCCTACTATGTGTGCACATTAGAGGTGGTTTCTTATTCATTACACTAGTACAAAAAATCTTTTACGAGACGTTTTGTAAGGCCTTGTTTAGTTCCAAAAATTTTTGCAAAATCGACACTGTAGCATTTTCGTTTGTATTTGACAAAAATTGTCCAATTATGGACTAATTAGGCTCAAAAGATTCGTCTCGTCAATTTCGACCAAACTGTGCAATTAGTTTTTATTTTCATCTATATTTAATACTCCATGCATGCATCTAAAGATTCGATGTGACGGAAAATCTGAAAAATTTTGCAAAATTTTTTGGGAACTAAACAAGGCCTAATTGGATTAGGAGGCGGGCAGCAAATTCAACCGTCTCAATTAATGGCTAGGATTAACCGAAGCGAGCATTTTTTATTAACCGAGACGGTTACAATAACGCCTCACAAAATCTATTTACGAAGGTGGTTGACAAATAACCGCCTCCTAAAATCGATTAACCGAGGCGGGCCTTATAAATGACCCGCCTCCAAAAATACACCCATTTTCGGAGACGGACATCTTAACTTGCCCGCCTAGAAAAATAAGGTTGAGGCCCAAATAGGCCCAAACCGAGGCCCGATAGGCGTCCAAGTATAAAAGTAAGCCTAGGGTTTCACTCTCTCCCCTCACTCTCTCTTCTCCCTCAGCGCCGCACCCCCTCCTCGTGCACAACCCCAGACCGCGCCCCTCCCTCTAGGTTGCGACACCCCAGACCATGCCCCCTTCCTCGGCGCCCCTCCTTCCTCGGTGCCCCTCTCAAACCACGCCATCTCCCTCTCCTTCTCTCTTGGCGCCCCTCGCATGGCCTCACCTGGACGCGGCGGCCTTCCCCTTCTTCCTCATCGGCAACGAGGTGGAGATGGCGGCGGCCTTTCCCTTCTTCACCATTGGCTGTGAGGTGGAGGCTGCGGGGTGGAGGCTACATATCCGGTAGGGAGCAGTAGGGTGGAGGTGGCATGGCGGCCTAGCGGCGGGCAAGGCAGGCGTAACCGAGGTGATGGTCTGGGCCTGGCCGAGGCCCTCTTCCACCGGCCGAGCTCCTCCATCGGTCGAGGCCTTCACCGACCGAGCTCCTCCAATGGTGGGGGGGGGGGCTCATCTTCCATATTCTGGCGGATCCAGCCACCAGTGGCTAGATCCATAACCGTGGTGGCTGAATCCGCCACTGGTGGCTGGATGTGCGCCCATGGTGGTCAGATTCGAGTATCCAAAGCTGGTGTCCAGATCGAGCTCCTTGTGGTGGCGGATTGAGGAACCCCGACGACGACGACACGTAGCCCAAATCCAGGCCTAGGCTCGGTAGGGCTGCAGGCTTTTCTTTTTTTTTGTTTTTTTGTTCGATTTATCGAGGCGGGTATCAAACCGTCTCGGAAAAGGTCTCATTTACGGTAACCTTTCATCCGAGGTGGTTGTGATGCCCACCTCGGTAAATTGAATATGTCCGCTGTAGTAAAGTTTTTATGTACAGTGTTAATCGTTTCTAATATGTGCATATCAGAGATAGAGAATAAGTGATAAGACATCACTAATGTTGTCCATATCGAAGACGTAAATTAAAGACACTTATTGTTTCGGTCACTAATAATATACATCTTTCGTGTCACTAATATGATAGTTAATTGAGAAAGAAGGGTAATACTTAATAGACTGCTAATGTTTTCTTTGTTGAACGTAACTATTATTTAATTTCCTAGTAAGAGACGATAAAAAATAGACTAAGGCTCTGTTTGGATTTATAAAACTAACAACTACTTGTCTAATTTTTAGTCACTAAGCATTTAAATAATCAGATTAATTATTAGTCCACTAGTCATAAAACTAGTCGTTAGTTCACTAATCCACTTGAGCTAACAGAACTAATTATTAATCTTAGTCTATCCTGACACTAAATCAGCCACTGGTGCCCCACATTCGGTAGGCGTACGTCACGCCATACCAACAAAGGTTACCCTTACCCACTTAGGCCTTGGTTGTTTTTGTTTTTTTTAAAAGCTATCGCATCGAATATTTAGACATATACATAGAGTACTAAGAGTCTTTTCACTTGTCTACAAAAGTTATGGCTAAAAGTATTGTTCGCTGATTTATTGTGATAGAAAAACTAATGAATGACCGGTAGATTCACGCATTTAAGCTTAAGCGAACAAGCTCTAAATATAGACTACTTGCAAAACTAAAAACACAGCTAAAAAATAATTTACGAGACGAGTCTTTTTCAAACCTAATTAATCTATGAATAAACAATAATTATCAAATAAAACAAAAATAATACAATACTTATTAAACTTTGACATCTCTAGCCAAACACCGCCTTACCGCTGGAGGCCGAGACGGCGAGGCCACCAGCCGCGCTCGGTGCCGATCGATAGCCGACGACGACGCGATGACCAGACCAGACCAGACCAACAAACACCGATGGGCGATGGCGCGGTGCACATCACGCACGGCCGCCGGGTACGCGTGAGCGTGAGCTGTCAGGCTCGAGGTCGGACAAACGACGCAGACGTAGCGTAGCGACATGTACGCTCGACACGGCCAGGACACGCGCGTCCCACCGGACGGCCGGTGCAGCCACCGTTTGGCTCCTCGTCGCGTCGTCGACGCCACTACTACTTCGTGAGCTGCACGACGATGCGTTCGTCCTCGATCGCGAGCCACGGCGCACGCACGCACGTAGTACGCGGCAGCGGCCGGAGCACACGTGCACCAACCGATCGATGGAAGCCCCGGTTTGGAATCCTCCGGGGTTGTGTTTTTGGCGCAGTTGCATATAGGGAAGACCAGTGCCATCTCTAAACATCAAACTGATTGTTATCAGGCAATAATAGTAGTAGCTCAGTAGGCAGCTAGTAGCCTATTGGTATCCGTTAGGACGTACGACATCTCAATGGGAGAATAAAAATGCTTCTCTGTTTGGTTCATCTCTTTCCTCCTTGCATGAGCCACTGCACCGGCCAGGGCGCGGGGGAGGCCGTCAAGAGTGGCAATTAAAGGCCCTCGTCACACCCGCGGCCCTGTTTCTGATGGTAGAGATAGGTTCAAAAGAATAGGGTGTTATAAAAGCCACATGGGATGGAGTCCAAATGCCTATTCTATAGGAAACTCGATTAAGAGAGATAATTAAGGGCATAAGAACAAGTATGATAGCAGGCTATAAGGCAGCTAAATGCTGAGGTGAAGGAGAGATAAGAGAAGATAGAGTAGAAGCGGGCTGAAACCAAAGAAGTTTGTAAGAAAGACAAGTGAAGCTATATATTAATTAGTGATGAGCTAACCACTATATGAGTGAGTTACGAAAAAGCTGCAAATAAACCATATAACCAGCGGCCGGCTATATTATTAATCTTACTTTAAGTAATAATAGTGAGCCGAGAGGGGGAGAGGGAGCGTAGAGAGGTGTAGCTAGAGCGGTGGTGGTTGGCTTTGATAGGAGAATGATAAATATTGACAAGATTTTATTGTGTTGTTAGGACCCAAAAAATGGCTAGATATCTAACAACATCGGACTCACTTTTCCTGCCGGTTAGGTAAAATACAATGTTAATGCCTCAGTAACAACAACTTGAAAGTTTTTTTTTCTTTTGATCAAATACGCAAAAGGTTTATACATCTTTTTATTAAAATTGAGAACAGGGTTTTTTGTTACATTATCACTACATTGACACGATTTGCTTCCGGTGCGCTCGGAGGCCCCCTAGCGAAGTGTTACAAAGCCTATTTATTACTCATGCACTAGAGACAACCAAGCTTCGACTAGGTCGATTCAAAGGTTCGCGTGATGCAGAATGACAACTCGGAGTTGAAGGACTGTGGCCGAGGATTGCGAACACATCTAGCATTTTTGCTATTTCTAAATTTCCCAAGCCACAAACGCAAATAGTGAGTCAGTTAAAAAAAGGGGGGTTGTGACCAACTTGAACATGAATAACTTTTTAAGTAATATATGAAACAGTTGGATCCCTAGAAAATGCTACAGGTTTGTGACCATATTTTCTCACTGTCCCTAGCTTAAGAGTGTTTGGATGCAGAGACTAAAGTTAGGTGTTTAAATAGGATGTTGCATGAAGTATTTGGATAGTAATAAAAATAAATAGATTACAAAAGTTATCAGTAATCCACGAGAATAATTTATTAAACCTAATTAGTCTATCATTAATATATGTTTACTGTAACATTATATTATCAAATCATGGACTAATTATGCTTAATAAATTTATCTCACAAATTAATCTTAATTTGTGTATTTATTTTGTAAATAGTTTATATTTAATATTCTTTACATGTGTCAAAACATCCGATGGAACAACGACGACTAGAGTTTTTGGAGGTGAAACAAAACATGCAGTAGTACTACTACTGATTTGATTCAACCTTGTTTAGTTCGAGGTCCTAAAGTTTTAACGTGTCACATCGTTATAAGAGTATCGAGGTGTTCGGATATTAATAAAAAAATAAATTACTGAATCTGTTAGTAAACCGTGAGACAAATTTATTAGATCTAATTAATTCGTCATTAGCACATATATTATATTACTACAGTACTTTATTATCAAATCATGAATTAATTAGACTTTAAAAATTTGTCTCATAAATTAGTCATAATTTGTATAATTAATTATTTGTAGCCTATATTTAATACTCTATATATGTATTTAGTACTCCATATGCGTACTCCCTTCGTCGCAAAATAGATGTCATTCTCGTTTCTCGAAAAGTCAAACACTTTTAACTTTGATCAAATATATTTAAAAATTACTCATATTTATTACTAATATTTATAATATATAATTAATATCATTAGATAGTTTGTTGAATATATTTTTATAATAAATTTATTTGAAGATATAAATACTGCACATATTTATTTATAAACTTAGGCCTTGTTTAGTTCCGAAAAGTGAAAAGTTTTAGGTACTGTAGCACTTTCGTTTGTTTGTGACAAATATTATCCAATCATGGACTAACTAGGATAAAAAGATTCGTCCCGTGATTTACAGCTAAACTGTGTAATTAGTTTTTGTTTTCGTCTATATTTAATATTTCATGCATGTGCCACAACATTCGATGTGATGGAGAATCTTGAAAACCTTTTGGTTTTCAGGGTGAACTAAACAAGGCCCTTAATTCAAACCGACAAAAAATGACTGCCACGAGCTCGACACTGTTGCTACTGCCAGCTCTGCGCGCCTGGTCGCCGTCACCCGTCGGCCTGCGAGAATAGCATCTGCTGCTCTCTCCGCGACTGCGCTGCAGGCGGCTGCCGTGACCACCGGTACCGCGACATCCTGTGATCATGGGCAATGGCCGAAACAACGGTGGCCTCGGCCCTCGTTTTCGCACCCCGCACCTGCGCGTGCGGCAGCCGGCAGAGTGGTGCCTCGTGCCCTGCCGCTGCCGCCACCGCCACCTAGAGATACCCCGTCGTAATCAAGGCCATCGATCCAAAGCTGCCAGCCGTCCCGCGCCTCAGAAAGAAAAAGGGAAAATACGAAACCAAAAAAAGGCTATCGGGCATCACCCGCATCAGCAGTGTGTGCCTGTGCGTGCAGCACCCCATAACATTCCAAGCTATCAACGGCCCGAGACCTCAAGTCCTCAACTATTTACATGTTGGACCAAGAGAAGGAATTCATCTTAAATAATCACTTAAGGTTTGTTTGCTTGGTTAAAAAGCTATAGTAAAAAATATTGTTTGTTGATTTGTTGAGAAAAAAAATATTATTGAATAGCTGCTAGATTCGACATTAATTGTTGATTTTCTTGTCTTCGTTCTAGTAAAAGCATTATACTACTGATGTATTATTTCCTCCTCTATTTTCACATCAAGTAAATTCCATCATTATTAGTCCTTAATTCTTTTTACATTCTCATCTTGGTTCATGAACTTTTTAAAATGATCAGATTCTTCATCTTTACAAATAGTTCATTCTAGATCCAATCGTCGACCTAAATTAGTACCTTAAATGAATTACTTGAAAAACTAAAGGACCCAACTAATTATTTTAAAAGTTTATGGACCTAAATGAGAATATAAAAAAATAAAGACCCCTGGTGCATTTTATTCCCTTATATTTGATGTTGGTTACCTTGGGTTTTATCAAACAAAATTGGTTGTTGCTTAGTACAAAATGTTGGATCCATTTTGTTTTCCTTTAAATTGAATGACCACTTCCATCCTAGTGTTATTTATCATCGATACTAGTATTCAAAGAGATTATTAGTTACTTTATTATTTTCCTTTTAAGTGGAAAATATATGATATTTTTTAGAAAGAAGGTGTCCTCTGCTTTTATATTTCAAAACGCACAATGTTATAACTCATACATTATTGCGTTTAGATGTACCTGCCACAATTCGAGGCCTTGAGGCTAATGACGTGTTTGGCTACATGCTGCAACTCGTCACGCCAAAAGTTTGGCAACTTTGGCTGCTGCTTGGTTGACGTGTAAACTTTAGTCACTACAACTGCCTCTTTGTTTCTCTGGCTTGTCGTTTCGTCTGTGGCGAAGGTTTAGCGTGTAGCGACCATTCTTCCCGCCACATAGCTGTGGCGTTGCCGAACTTACGATGTGGCTGGGCGTGACGTGTAACCAAACACGTCCTAAAACTCGAAACTGAGCATCTAGTACATCATCATTACGACTCAAAACAACCGAAGCTTCAGGCCGAGCCAAAACTGCAATGGTTGAGTCCAAATATCAAGCATCCGATGCTTCTAACTGTGATGATGTATTTCTCACTCCGTCCATCGCCCACTTGATCTGAGGTGGTGAGCTTGCTCTGATTTTCTAGTTGTCTGGCAAAGTCCTCTTACATCATAAGTTCATAACCTCGTGCTTGAAAATTCATATCCGGCCAGCGTCTTAACGTCCCAACGATCCGCAAAACCCCAACAACACTCTCTTCATTACTTACCTTTTGTACTGACCGAAGAACCGTTTATTGGTATACTTGATATGGAGAAATTGCTGGTCCTTGGTCGTTGGGCGTTGGCAATTTGAACCATGCAGCTGGCCATTATTGCTAAGTTTCTCCATTACACAGTAATTTTAGGAAGGTCCAGGGGCTTCCCCGCATCTTCCCTTCCCAAACGAGAAAAACAAGAGAGTGCGAGTGCGAGCCCACCACCTCTCCTCCTTCTCTCTCCTGTTTCTCTCTCTACGCTCCTCGTCGCGTGCCCACGTCTCCCCCGCCTGCCTCGCTCGCTCCCTCCCCTCCAGATCCGGTCCGCCCCGCCGCCGCCGATGTCCGAAGATCCCGCGGGATCCCGCCGCTGGCGGTGCGACCTCGGCGGCGACGAGCGCTGGCTCTCGGGGGCCGCCGGCGACGACCACTTCGACCGCCTCCCCGACGCGTTGCTCCTCGTCATCTTCAACCGCATCGGCGACGTCAAGGCGCTCGGCCGCTGCTCCCTCGTCTCCCGCCGCTTCCACGAGCTCGTGCCCCTCGTCGACTCCGTCGTCGTCCGCGTCGACTGCGTCATCCCCGACGAGCCCCCCTCCTCGTCGTCCTCCCCGTCGGCGCCGTCCTCTCCTACGGCGTCCGTGCGCGCCCGCGGGGTCTTCTCACAGATCGCGCGCATCGTGCTCGGCGGCATCGTGAAGCCCATTCAGGCGCTCGGTCAGATCCTCTCCCCCGCCAACTCCGCCTCCGGCTTTCCGGCATCCTCCACTTCCTCGCCATCGTCGTCGTCCTCCGCCTCGCCACTGCCTGCTGGGGACGTGTCCCACCACTCTCCCTCGGAGGTGCTCCGCTCCTTCAAGGAGCTCCGCCACCTTCGCATCGAGCTCCCGGCGGGCGAGCTCGGCATGGACGACGGCGTGATGCTCAAGTGGAAGGCTGACTTCGGGTCCACACTGGGCAGCTGCGTCATCCTTGGAGCATCCTCGGCCTCGACCTCGACCTCGACCTCGACCTCGACCTCGACCTCGACCTTGCCCTCGCCCTCGCCCTCCGCTGGCTCAGAGGGCGCGAGCTCCGCTCCCTCTGTTGACGATGCTGGCCGCACAGAGCCTGATGATTGTGACGATTCAGGAAGCATCCCTGAGTCGTTCTACACAAACGGGGGGTTTAAGCTGCGGGTGGTTTGGACAATCAGCTCGCTGATTGCAGCCGCCGCGAGGCATTACTTGCTGCAGCCCATCATTGCTGATCACAGGATGCTCGAGAGCTTGGACCTGACAGATGCTGATGGCCAGGGAGTGCTCACCATGGACAAGTGCCAACTGCAAGAGCTGAGGGTGATACCAATATCAACATCTAGGGGCTCACACCGGACGCTCATGCCAGAGCTTAGCATGTGGTTGTGGTACGCACCATGTATTGAGCTGCCTGGGGGGTTAGTGCTGAATGGCGCAACACTGGTGGCCATCAAGCCAAGTGAGGAAGGAACAGGGGACACAGTTTGGAATGGGGCTGATGGTGCAGCTTGGGTGTTGGATGCATTCGAGGAGCCGTATAGGACAGCGGTGAGGATGCTTCTCAAGCGGAGGACCTACAGCCTTGAGATGAATTCATTCTAATCTATGGGGAGATGGCATTTTGGAAGCTTCAGATGTGAGAGGTACACTTCAATTTAAACTGAAATCCAATAGTTGTCTGCTCCTTAGATCAAGTTTCAGTATTCTTGCATAATTGTGAAATACTGAAATGAATACAACCGGGTCCCCTCTACCTATTTTTTGTAAACAGCATGAGTCGAAATATCTCAATTGAATTTATGTGTGCCTATTTAACTCTAGCTTCTGTGATATCTTAGAAGTACGCAAATGTATGTTTTAGTTCATTCAGGTGAACTAAGTTTTGGGCATCCAGAATCATATCAGGGTGTCCTTTTTTTTGTTGGGCTGACCACCCTGCACCCATGTTGATTCCAAGTGCTATTTGGTGTGTCCTAAAAAAATTTCCCACACATCAGCTGTTGTATGGCGGGACCTGAAGCTTATTGTAAAGGCCATATAGCAAAACAAAAGCACAGAAGGCAGAAGGACCTGGTGTGCAAAACTAAAAGACATGACTAGCTAGTTTGCACAAATCTCAAAACACTGGCTCCTTATGACAGTTTCTATTGCTTCATTGGTAGCTTTGTGCAAATAACCCTGCTCATTGAGGTCATCTTTCTGTTGGCCTTATTTGCACAAAGCCAACAGAATAAGCTTTGTGCAAATAACCATGGATAGGTCATCATACAGTTTCTTGGAGGTGTACTCTATAATTCAAAATGTTTTTTTTCTTTTGGTAAAAGAGTAACGTCACATTCGTCAAGAAGCAAACAGGTGTAGCGGACTAAGTTTAATTACTTCCCCAAATCCATTGATATTTGCTAGTTTGCTACAGAAGCATGTGGCTGTGTTTGGATTATTCTGTTGGTTTGGACTGTCACACTTGGCTAGTTTGCTACAAAAGATTATTCTGTATAGCACGGCCCTTCAAGGATTGCCATACACCTATCTCAAATTTACCCAGTTTAGGAACAGGGAAAATATTAAAGACACTTGAAGGTTCTGAAATTCAAATTTCCATGTAAGGGTAGTTAGATGGTATCGTTCAACTTTCGAAAGGATATAGTGTTTTCATCTCTTTCCATCATGTGGATCTTCAGTATGTTCTGGTGGTCCATTAGGCCACACAATATGCTGTAATTAAGTGATTAACTACTTTCTGGAAATTTTCCTGATCAATTTGAGAAATCCTTTGCTCCATGACTTAGTTCTCATTGCATGTTGCATGCCACTCGCCAAACTTCATTAGATTTTCTCTGAGACCTGTTTTGTGTCATAGTGATAGGAAATTTTCTTTTCAATGGAATTGAAGGTTAGGAAGGGTCCACATGAATATAGGGTTAATCAGTTACTTCATGGGTCCTAGCAAAACTTTGGAGACCTCCTGAGTATTGTCCCAAGTTGATCTTATATTTTTTTATTTTTAAATTTTGTTAAGTTTACTTCATTTATTGTTCATTTCCATGTTAACTCGCAAACATATGCATGGCATAGGCCAATAAAAAACAACAATGGATGTATGCTATGTTCCGTTATGCCTATTGGATTTAGTGGTTCAACAATTGTTCCAACAGCGTAAGTAATTATGTTTGACGTGGAGTTTTTAGCAAACAGTATTCAAGTCTGGAAACCCTTAACCCCACAGTGAAATTAACACTTCTGGCCTGCTACTGAAATCTTCTTATTTTCTTTTGCCAGGATGTTATAACTACTGATGTGGAGAAGTTTCTGGATGTCTTTTATGCACCAATCTGCGCCTACTTTGGATGTTTCAAGTTATGTGCTATTGTATGCCTTTTCTTGTTGAGCATCTGTCAGCAAGAACATGGATGCAATCAAACAGAAACTGTGTTAATTTATGATGCTGGAGTTGAAAGGCAAAGCCATAGTTGAGTTGATGGTGTCCTCTGAGATCAGATGTGGCATAGATAGTTTTTTTCCCTTATATGTATGCACATCAAGGTACTAACCTTATGTAATTTCTACTTTTGGATTGTGGCATTGTGCTGCTTGTTTGCAGAATAGCATCCAATGCTCTCTGTACATCAATGTGTGTCAAGAGTGGACTCGTAGATTTGCCATCAGCGAAAGCTATAAAATTGTTACTGCTACTTCAAATGGGTTTCGAAATGTTGTTTCCTTCTACCGTTCATCTGGAAATGTTATAGCCGTATATGATGCGAGTCTGTGTAAGTCCTCCAGTATGTTATGTGGACAGACATGATTGAGAATGCTGCATCAATTTTAGCGATGCTATCAGAAAGTGAAGTTCAGATTAGGTTCGGACTTCAGTTGCGCACACAGATATGGATCATGGGTGATGAACATGGAGAAATGAGCATTTTTCAGAAATGGACATGGAGAAATGCGTGGCGTGGTGCTTGGTAAATCGTATAGCGAACTTCTTTGGATTTTCTCAAAGCAATTTCATTGCTAAATAGGGTTGGTAATGTAGTACGAGCATAGGGAATGGTCAGGTATTTGGAAGTTTTGAAACACCGACCCACCCCACTCCAACCTGAAATTCCGTGTTGTTTTTAGTACGCATCTGGGATTCTGTGCAAAATACGAGCAGTGTTTGTTGGGTGTATGGAGGTGGATGGGATGGACCATCATGGATGGAAAGGGCCGAAGAGGATGGCATCCTGGTTCAGAAGAGGATGGACGGGACAAATCTGGGGCGAGATGCTATAGGTTGATTGTTTGGTTACCTGATGATTCACAATTTTTGGTTGAGATGTACAGGTTGATTGTTTGGTTAGCTTACGATGCATGATTTTTGTTTGGATGGCTGTATGGTACGGTATGAGTTGGTACAAAATCATGTGCGGTTGGTTGTATAGGTCCATCCACACTTTTGGTGAAAAAAGAACTTTTTGAAAATAACAACAATAGATAATAAAGAATAAAATTAATCAGGACAATTCACCACTGATCTACATTATGCTATATTAAACGGTCTCTACTATAATCACATTCCATATACTGCCATAGTAGCCTGTCCAGGTTGTTCCATACAGACTAGAGTCACACACTACCACCCTCCATACAACCAAACCATCACATTACACAAAGTTCTTTTTTTCCATCCCTAGTGATTAGACCAAAATACCACCACATCATCAGAGTACTTAAATTAGTTCGGACCTGTGATTCTTGATGTACCTAGCCACCCATATAATTTTGCTAGTAAGTTGAGGCAGTGCATAAAATGCCCTTGCAAGTGGAGGATTCTCACACAGATAAGCATAGTAGTGCTCAAGATGTGCCTCCTCAAACCCTGGGATGCTCTTTAGCTCTTCATACAACCCCTTTGGAACAGGAAGGTCAGGTTGTTCAGAAAGCTTTTTTATAGACGAAGCAAGTTCGCCAAGGGTCCGACTCATTATCACAACCAAGTCATCATCAGTATAAATCCTCTGCTTCTTTGATGGTGGCTGTTTAGTACCTGAGGACTCTGCACCATTGTTGCCTAAGTGTGTTCCATCATCAGTAACGATTTGTTCACTTGGCTCACTAGACATGGGTTTTGGTGCATTATCTGTTTCAGTCACTGTTGGTGCATTATCTGTTTCAGTCACAATTGGTGCATTATCTCTTTCAGCCCCAATTGGTGCATTATCTGTTCCAGTCACAATTGGTGCATTATCTGCTTCAGTCACAATTGGTGCACTATCTGTTTCAGTCACTTCAACGCCAAGTGGCTCATTTGATCCGTTAGCATATGCACCAGTTTCATCCACAGTTGGTGCATTATATGTTTCAGTCACTTCAACACCAAGTGGCTCATTTGATCCTTTACCATATGCAGTGGCTGCCAATTTTTTGCCACATATAGTTGCCATCTCATGATAGTGATCAATAGGAATGTTCAAGTAGTTGGCATCTTCACGGTGGTCCTACAAGTCAAAATCCATATCACGATAGGAAAATATATGTTGCACCTAAAATTGCAACAATCAAACTATAAGAAGATGCTGATTACTTGCCTTAATATGATTATTGTAATGCTCTGCATCAAGACCGATTATGCAATTATGTTCATCCCAAACAGCTCCATTCAAGTTCTTCAGCTTCTCAATCTTTGCATAAATCCTTTTCCACTTCCTAAGATGGTTACCAACTTGTCCACCGCTGCGCTGGACACCTAGTTTCTCATACAAAGCTCTAGCACAACTGTTAAGATGAGCTTGCTTGAAGCCGCTCGTGGTTTTAGTTCCACTCGCAACTAGGTTAGCCAAATATTTGAGTACAAAACTAGACATTGCGTTGGACCAATAGACCTGTCCAGCTCCACCCTTGCCTGCCATGTTGTCCCCATGTTGCTCTAGGTCCATGTCCTGTGAAGTTGTAAAAATATGACAATGAGCACCAAGATAAATTGTTACAAAGATTCAATAGGAAAAAAAATGCAGGGATGCAGTAAAAAAGAGAAAAACACACATTAATTAATATAAACGGCCCAAGGTCCGGTTATTGCAATGACAATACTGAAGATTTGTTCACAACATTAGTAGTACATCACATAAAGAAAGCAAGCAGGACAAGGCCCACGTCATTGTCATTACTAGTTCACTATTACATAAAGCACTACATATTAGTTGTCACAGTGATTATAACGATATGCCCACATTCTCTCAGTAATCATTTGTCTCTTTTCTATCATTAACATATGGTTATTTGCTTGTTCTCGTGCTGCCCTCCGTGGCTTTGGTGTCCAGTTGTCCTCTGGTAGAATGAACATCAAGATCTACAGCTCCCAATACATTTTGGAATGCGAATAACTTCCAATGATGAAAGAAGACTTACTATTACATGCTCTTATATCTGTCCCATCAATTGCTCCAATACAATCCTATATGGTCAATATATTACAAAATTTTGTAATATATTACAAAATTCGACAATTTGGATTGTCATATATGGATCTCATCTTGGGTCCCCTGCAATTTTGGCCAGGGTATCCAAAAAAGGTGCCCGAATAAGCTGATTGCTTAGTTCCCCAATGGCATGTAGGACTAGGTTGAAATATATGCTATCCGTCTCATCTAACCTAATGAATAGTCCCAACTAGCTTAATTTTTAGGTTGTGTCCGACTGTATTAAAAAACACGGCTACTTATTCCTCAATATCACATGGATAGCATCATGGAACAAGGAGCGTTTGAGTAAAACTTGACAAAACTGAAAGAAAGGACATCTCTTAAGCCTTGTCATTTTGGTGCAGGTTGCATTATCCTTGTAAATTCTTGTGTTTAGATAATCAAAACTATTCTTGTTCCTTTCCTCCCAAGTCTTGTGTTTAGATAGTCAATCCTATTCTTATTGCTTTCCTCCCAATTCTTGTGTTCAGATAGTCAATCCTATTCTTATTGCTTTCCTCAAATGGACCATTAAGTAATATGATGCCTTTGTGTTCTCAACCTAGACCGAAAAAACAAAACCACCATACAAGCAGCTAAAAAGTAGCATCGTTGATGAGTACAATTTTTTTCCCGTCTAATCTGCCTGTCATCCCATTTACAATGTCCAAGGGAACGCATACACTATATAAGTTTTGGTTTTAAACAAGAGAATATAATCCTCTATTAACAAGGACTGAAAGACATATAGTGATCATTATATAATTTTTTTCCCGTCTAATCTGCCTGTTCTCCCATTTGTAATGTCTAAGGGAATGCAAACACTACATAAGTTTTTTTTAGAAAGGAGAATACAATCCTCTATTAATTAACAAGGACAGAAATGGCATCCACACTGATGCAACACATGAGAAATCAGGGAGAGGGACCAGGAATCTGCAATCCAACATATCAACCTGTGTTAACTTCAGAACGAATCCGGTAGGAGAACTTGAGGTTGGAAAAACGCAAACCCCTTGGGCCTCTGATTCATCATCCAATTGCAATCAAGCACCACACAACGTAACCCTAGCAACTAGAGAGAAGGGTGACGAGGAGGGGTCGGTCGATCACCTGCGGAGGCGGCGTCGCCATGAGAGAACGGCCAGGCGCCGGCAGCAGCAGTCCGTGCGGCTCCGGTTGGTTCCCGCTGGAGGGAGAGCCGAGTCGCCGAGAGGGAGGGGGGGAGCAGGAGGGGTGGGAGGAAAGCGAGACGCTCCGTCCCGGACGGCGTCGTTCGGTGAGGATTTCCCCGCACGGGATGATGCGGCATCTAGAGAAGATATCCGATAATCCGATCCATGCATGGTTCGGTCCCGAACCACATGCTGCAAGGAAAAAGTTTACTTTTCCTCACAAATTTCCAGAAAGTTCGTTTTTCCTCCCTCAGTTCTAAAACTAGACAAATCATCTCTCTCAACTTTTCAAACCGTATATTTTATCTTTCTAGAGCGGTTTCGAAGGCGGTTTTGCTATAGTGAATGAAGGTTTTGCTAAAGTAACAATGTATTCTCCTTTTCTTCTTTAATTATTTCAATCGAACCTTTAAAAATTATAGTAAATCACCGAAAAATCATAAAATAGAAAATCTATTTTTTGGACTCTACATAAGTAGATCTACACAATAAACATATAATATGGTATGCTTCAGTACAAAGTTTTTCTATAAATGTTTTGTCTTTTTATGTTTTATTTATTTGGGCTAAATCTTTAAAAAATCATAATAAATTACAAAAAAATCATAAAATGGAATATCTAATTTTGTTAGACTCCATATGAGCATATCTACACATTAAATATTTATAGATTTAGAGTGTATATGACCAAACTAAATGCGTAGACAAAGTATATGATCATACTAACCATCTTTAAGGTGATATGTATGTTAAGGCCTTGTTTAGTTTCCAAAAAATTTTGCAAAATTTTTCAGATTCTCCGTCACATCGAATCTTTAGACGCATGCATGGAGTATTAAATATAGACGAAAATAAAAACTAATTACACAGTTTGGTCGAAATTGACGAAACGAATCTTTTGAGTCTAATTAGTCCATGATTGGACAATATTTGTCAAATACAAACGAAAGTGCTACAGTATCAATTTTGCAAAATTTTTTGGAACTAAACAAGGCCTAAGTATGTATTTTTTTTAAAAAAGAGGGGAAACCTCTTCTTTTAAGAAAGCAAGCAGTTTGGATACAAACTGGGGTAGCCAGTGACAAACAAAGCACAAAAAGGAACAAAGAGCAGACCAAACACCTCTGGACACACTACTCAAATCTCATGAACATCAGTTGACATCGTCGCGTTCGTCTTGAAGCTTCGCATCCAGCAAACCACCCTATCCTTCACTTGAGACATCTTCCATCTGTCGTCTTCCTTAAGCAGTATCATCCACTTCTATAACAAGGATAAAGCACCATACACTACATCAGATGGCATATTAGGAAATACTTTTTCAATAGCCATCTTATTTCTAGTCACCCAAAGTGTCCAGGCAAAGCCGGCAAACACAAACATAATAAGCCGAGATGGCGAAGGCCCCTTGCCATGTAACCAGCTTTCCAACAGCTCGTGTAAAGATCTAGGCACTGACTCCAAATCAAACGCTTCTTTTAAGATTGCCCAAAGCATTCTTGCTAAGGGACAATCAAAGAAGAGGTGATTAACATTTTCAAAAACATTACAGACACAACATTTACCATCCCCTTTCCAGCCTCGTTTGATCAAAGAAAGCCCAACCTGCAATTTATTATTGAAGATCTGCCAAAGGAAAAAATTTTATCTTTAACGGGATTTTGCATTTCCAGATAATGCCAGCTACCCTACTAGGTATGCCTCTGTTGGACAAGAATCTATAAAGGGATTTGGTTGTGAAAGATTTAGACTTATCAAGGGCCCAGAACACTGTATCAGGATTGTCATTTATCGAAATATGTTGCAGCTTATCATATAGCACTGTCCATCTTTCGAACTCCTCACTAGAAAGAGCTCTATGGAAGTCTATAAACCAATCCTGATTCACCCGACAATCAGAAACAGTGCTATATGGATCTCTCACCATTCTGTAAAGATCATCATACTGAATCTTAAGTGGAACCTACCTTAACCAACAATCTTCCCAGAACTGACAGTTCCTACCATTCCCCACTCTAAAGGTTGCCCCCCATTTAAACTGATGTTTAATTTTATGTAGTCCTTGCCAAAACTGGGAACACCCTTTGCTTTTGGAAGAAAAAAAGTTAACCCCTACCATGTATTTAGCTTTTAGGAGTTTAAACCACAAAGCATCTGGCTCTTGCAGAATCTTCCAAATCCATTTAACTAGCAGACAATCATTCATCAACCTAGTATTAATAATTCCCAAACCCCCCAAGTCTTTTGGTCTGGACACCATATCCCATTTAGCCATGTGATATCTGAACTTGTCTTCAGCCCCTTGCCACAGAAAGTTAGCCCTAATAGTATCCATGTTCTTATGCACCCCATCTTGTAACCAGTAAAACCCTATGCAATATAAGGGAATACTACTAAGACAAGAATTAGTAAGGATTTGTCTCCCCCCAGAAGTCAGGTGTTTACCCTTCCAAGGATCAAGTCTTTTAAGAATTAGTATGTTAAGTATGTATGCATACATGGAGTGTGTGGTTATACTTATTATATATATTACGGTAGTGACATTTTAGTAATATATTAAAAATATGGATTCCTACGAAATCTTTTTGCATGGTAAGATCTAGAGTATCTTAATATGAAGTATATAAAAATACTCAAACCGATAAACAGATATAAACACATGCATAATGTGGTTTTTGGAGATGTGAGTAACTACTCCCGGGAATACGGAAATGAACCCTATATATATGCGCACTTTATTAATTATCATCATTTGACTAGAGTTTGAATAACAAACTCTAGGAATTCATCGTCCTAAATACAATGCCATATTCTTTTGAAGATAAAGCTACTCTAGAGAATTCATGTGCCACATTTTTAGCTTCCCGGTCACACTTCTCGATCAGTATTGCATAAAAAATTAGTCATAAAAGGAAACAATCATCGTAGATCGGAGCACCTGCTGTTGATGAAGAGACTCCCAGCCTTAGTATGAACAACCTCTACACAATTAGATTGTATAATGAATCCATTGCAGCCTATGTGATGAGCTAGCCGTAACCCCTCCTTGAATGCATTGCCTCTGCGCTGTTGGGGCATCGACAACGTGCTCCATGTATGTACATGAGCCTGCTATGAAAGAGCCATTAGAATCTCTAATTACCGCCCATGTGCCTCCTCTACTATCAACATCTCTGAAGCTTCCATTGACATTTATCATCAATTTCCCATCCGGTAGCTTCTTCCACCTTCCCTCTGTCTGACAGTCCTCTGTGCAACTCTATGATAATTCGTCGCCGGGGTAGCGATTGAAATAGCTGATCTCGCCAAATGATGGATAAACTCTCTACGCGGACAAATTTCCTTCTGTCCCACCAAGTATACCATCCACCCGTTAAAATTAATTCAGCGAGACCCACTCCATTTAGCTTCTCAATTGGTCTGCATATATTGATCAGGTCAGCAACTAGCACAGAGACAGAGCCCGATCTATCACTACCCAAGACTCTCTGAATTCTATTCCAAACTCCCAGCCGCTGCCAAATTTCCTTTGCTCGATGGCCTGCGAACAGGAGGGGTTTGATATCCAGTAAAGTTTATTTTGCCCTTGACACCCTTGCATGATACTACAGCATGCAAAACTCTCCAGCCGAAAAATAGTTTCTTCCAAACTGACACATCGCCTACACCACCCGCTTGGCCTTGTGCCAGGTTACCGCCATATTTATACATCCACTGAAGGTTGATGTTTTTTTTTTCGACATGATGAGGAGATCGTCCTCGATCGTCCGTCTACCCAAAAGAAAGAGGCTGGGATCTCGGCACATCGGCCTCTGTGTCACAATCACAACGCAGCGTGGGCACGGCGAACCGTCCGCCGATTCGTGCGCGCCGTCGGCCTCCTCGCGGCAGCCAAGATAGCGGTGGCCTGCTCTTGCACCACGCTCCACGCCTCCCGGACGTGCCGCTCCTCGGTGAGCGAGTTGCCGATGGCGCAGCGCAGAATGTAGGTGCCGCCGACCACGGCGGAGCTCATGTACACGCGCCCCGTCGCGTTCACCGCCTCGAGGAGCCTCCGGTTGAGCTCATTCCCAGCCGTCACCACCTCGTCGTCGCCGTCGCGGGCGCGTTTCTCCCCGACGACGAGCACCGCGGCGGCGCGCAGCCGGAAGCACACCAGCGCGAACTGCCTCGGCACGGGCACCTCGAACCGCGCGTCGGTGCGCACCATGGCCTCGAACGCGGCGGCCATGCGCACGTGGGCGCGCACGAGGCCGCGCAGGCCTTCCACGCCGTGGCAGCGGAGCACGAGCCACAGCTTCAGCGCGCGGAACCGGCGGCTCAGCGCGACCTGCCAGTCCTTGTAGTCCACCACCGCGCCGCCCTCCTGCGCCGCCTGCGCCGACGGGTCCTTGAGGATCACGTCGTGGTCGGTGCCGAGCGCGGCCGTCAGCGCCGCCGGACGCCGCACCCAGAGAGCGCAGCAGTCCATGTTGGCGAGGAGCCACTTGTGCGGGTTCGTGCTGAAAGAGTCCACGCGCTCAACGCCCGCGACGGCGTGGCGGAGCTCCGGGCACACGCTCGCGGCGCCCGCGTAGGCCGCGTCCACGTGCACCCACACGCCGCGCCCCGCCACGGCGGCGCACAGCTCGCGGACAGGGTCGACCGCCGCCGTCGGGGTGGTCCCCACGGTCGCGCACAGGAACAGCGGGACCCTGCCCGCGGCCTCGTCGGCGCGCACCGCCGCGGCCAGCGCCTTGGGCGAGAGAGTGAAGCCGGCCTCCATGGACGTCGGTATCTCGCGGCAGTTCCCCCGGCGAATGCCGGCGATGCGTGCGGCCTTCTGGAAGGAGAAGTGGGTCTGGTCGGAGCAGTAGACCACGAGGTCCCCCATCCGCTCCTCACCTACCTCGGCGAGCTTCCGGTCTCTGGCGGCGACGATGGTGCAGAGCATGGCCTCGCATGACGTCCCCAGCAGCGTGCCCCCGCCGCCTCCGGAGAACAGCAGGCTCTCCGGGAGGTGCAACGCCTTGCCGAGCCAGTCGGTGACGACGACCTCGAGCTCGGTGGCGGCCGGCGAGGCGGCCCACGTGAACGGGTTAATGTTAAGCCCCGCGGCGAGGGCCTCGCCGAGGGCGCCCACGTTGCTGGCCGTGGCCGCGAAGTGCGCGAAGTGACGCGGGCTCTGCCAGTGCGTTACGCCGGGCAGGATGAGGTCGCGGACGTCGCGCAGCGCCGCGGCGAGCGCGTCGGGCTCCGGCCGCGCCGGCGCTGTCTCGGGAAGCTGCCGGGCCAGGAACCCCGGAGCGACGGCCGGGCGCACGGGGTACTCGTCGATGCGCGCGTAGTAGTCCGCGATGAAGTCCACGACTAGGCGTCCCTGCCTGCGGAACTCGTCGGCATCCAGTAGCGGATGAGGAAGCGAAGGCATGGCAATGGCGACGGGGGCAGCTGGGGTGGTGCCGCCGTTGGCTGTGGTGGTACTGGTAGTAGTAGTGTCGGCTCGGGTCAGGATGGCCAAGTTTTAGATTGGTAGGGAACAGCGTGGCGAGTTAATTATATAGGCCTTCGAGAGTGGACTTTTCATTTTCCCACGTGTATGTGTAGCCACTCGGCCTATCCTAGGTCTTGTTTAGTTCTTAAAAATTTTGCAAAATTTTTAAGATTCTCCGTCACATCGAATCTTTAGACGTATGCATAGAGTATTAAATATAGATAAAAATTAAAACTAATTGCATAGTTTGATCGGAATTGACGAGACGAATCTTTTGAGCCTAGTTAGTCTATAATTATACAATATTTGTCAAATACAAACGAAAGTATTACTATTTCTATTTTGTAAAATTTTTTAGAAGTAAACAAGGCCCTAGCCGTAGAAATCCATCGTGAAGATTCGTGCAGCCAACCAGCTCAAATTACCGGGACAGGGGTGAGGTGCTTCGAGTTGCGTGGCTGATGACGCCAGAGCCGGGTGTGGTGGCAGATGAGGTGGCCGGAGCGAGGCGGAGGAGTGTGAGTACGACGACGAGTCGACGACCTAGGCTACCGGGCCGGGCAAGGTGCTTAGGCTGTGAGACTATTTGGGAACGCAAACTTAAAATAAGTCTTTAAAACAATAAAACAATATTTATAGCCTTCAACCGAGGAAGCAGCAGGAAGAAGGGTAGGGTATGAAAGATAGCCAATGATCCGTCTCTGCGATGGGGTCAAGGGTCGTTGTGCCTGCTGGCGGCCGTGTCTAATAATAATGTAGCACACGTGCGTAACGTGTCCAACTATAGCTAGCGTGATATGCATGCACGCACGTTTATACGAGGCTGTTTGATTTGTTGCCGTCTGCCGTGTATCGTCGTTGACAACTGGTTCTGTGGTTCATGCAAGAGCCACGGGGCTCCCCGTTGCATCATGCATGTAGTACCAGTGGTACCAGACGACTCGCATGTCGCATCACCACAACGTCTGGCGGCGCGTCCGAGCAACACGAAGCTCCCGCGCAAAAAACTGCGGAGGTTCCGCGGGTGCAACACAAAATAGGTCATTTTGCTTGCTGGCTTTGTTCTGGTTTTGGGAAATATATATAGAGAGATAAAGTCTTCATGAATCCGAGCTGGTGTTCTCATATTACATTTCCTTTGATTTCAATCTGTCCATACTCAACAAATCTCATTAGACCCTTCATCAAAACGTCAAAATCCAATTAGGGTTCTAGATGCTCTTTCAGCGGCTCCGGCTGCACGAGCATGGGCGGATGCATATATCTAAATTTTCATCATATTTACATCCTTATAGTAAAAGTGTACACACCCACAAGGCAACTACACTTCTCTTAAATTTGCTCTAGCTCCGCCACTATGCGCGAGCGCACCCTACCGGCTGACAACTGTAGCCCTGGCCAGCACCGTCCCACACCATGACACTTGCAGCAGCTCCTACCGGCGGCGTTCCCTTGCAGCTCTAGCCGATACCACTCCATACCCTGGCATGTACAACTTCCGCCGTCACCGCCACTCCCATGCCGCGGATGAAGATGACTCTTCAAATGAATACCTATAGTTTTTCTCTAATGTAATTTAATAAACTAAATATATAATTTATTTTCTTATTTTTTTATATAATTTATTTAATTACACTATAAAAGAACCACATATAAGACTATCTCCAACAATTGTTACCCAAAATACAATACTCATTTGTCCTTTGGGTAGCGCTACAGGTAAAAAGTTTCATACCTATTTTTAGTCTTCTCCAACAACAAGACCTAAAAGACAACACTCTCTGCAAATAGGTATCAAGAAGAGAGAATATTCAAATTTGGGTTATGCCTCTCCTGATACCCAAAATGGTTCTTTTGTACACACAAAAAAAAACATATTTTTCTGTTTGCTTTGTCCTAAAAAAGAATAAAACTAACTTACTATAAATGCTTAGAAAACAAATCCGACTTGTAACTTGCAATATTATTGTAATAAATGGTCATGCGTAAAGAAACGCATTGCCACATACTCAAGGTTGGTATTATATTAGGCTACCTATCATCGTCGCTGTTACTAAGACACGTGCTCCAGTGCCGATACCTTATCTTAAAAATTCATTGTATTATATTTCTCTTTGTACTTATCGAGATTTTAAATCTCTCGCTACAACTGCCACTATCTCCAATTGTTTATAGAGGATGGAACTACTTGCTCCTATGTACAAGCCCCTATTTGCTATTCAAGGAGGAAGCTGCTAAATGACTTGGCCCACTATTTAAACACACCGATACTTGTGCATACAAACTTTTATATATGAGTACTCCATTTGCATAAACTAATAATTCAAAATCATTGTGCCTTTTTTTTAAATCACAGCATAGATACAGACAGTCATATACATATAAACGCACGCTCATTCCTATAAACCTAAACACATACACTGTACTCCTATGAACACCACAAAAATCGAGCCAATATATCTTGAGATTGGCAAAATTATCATTATTGATGAGCACGTCATACACCATAGAAAGATATGTTATTAAATCCTAAAGTAAATAAAAAAATACAGAATACTCAGGTCACGTTGATGACTTGCACCTAAAACTCACTAAAGCCTGGAGTAGTGCCACAATCGCAGCCTAAAGCCTAGAGTAGTGCCACGGTCGCAGCCTAAAGCCTGGAGTGCCGCCACCGAAGCCTGCAGCATCGCCACGCTCAGCCACGTTGAAGTCTATAGGGGTGTGTTTGGTTTTCTGGCTAATTTTTAGCTTGGCTAGAATCCTAGCCTGGACAGCTCTAGCCTGCTCCCACCAAGTCAATCCTTGTTGTTTGTTTGTCTACAATGTCTAAGCCTAGCTAGCCTTCAAGTGTGTTTGACTGACTGATTTGTTTTGATACAATCACCTTTTCTTCCAACGAGTAAGGTTACCCTTCGAAGAATTTTGTTGAACAAGTCATAGGCATACTCGCTGAGCACCGCACTGATCTCCTCTGCCGCTAATCTGAATGCATTACTCTGAGCAGCCCTAAGCCTTGGTTTTGCACATACCCCAACAACCAAGACCTTCTAATCTCATTTGCTAAGCAAGAACAAATCCTCGCACCCCTTTCCTTCAACACATCTATCAGAAAAGAAGCAGAACTTGGTACGAGCAGAACCCTTCCTCAAAATCTCCCTCTGAATCTCAATTGCATCTTAGAAAAGAAGCAGAACTTGATAAGCAGATCACCTAGCTAGCTTCCTTGCCTCAAAATCGTTCACTCAATTTCAATTACAAATTGCATCCATCTCAACCTTGGACCTGTACCTATGCACCCTCAAGAGGCTCCGGTAGTAGAACTTGATGAGGCCATACTCAGCAGCAAGCGGTCAAACTCGTCCCACATCTTGCACTTGACCTCCATGCTCATGTACTTGACCATCTGCTACGGTCGTGCTTCCTCCAGTGGAGCAGAGAGAGCAGAGGAGACCGGTGCAGTGGGAGAAAGCTAAGAACCTCGCTGATCGCACTCGTGCAGCCTTGTCAGTGGAGACGGCCACACCCGCCCCAGACTTTGCAGGCCACGATCGCAAGGGCCCTTGCCGTCCGCACCTGCCCGCTTGAGTTCGTCGGACTGAGCACCATGGAGGCTTGTCATGGAGACGGCAGCACCCGCCCAGGACCTCGTCGGTCGCGTCCACCTGTTTGAGTTTACCAGATCAAGTGTCATTGGGATCACAGGCCATGAGAACTCTGCTTCGTGCTCGCCGCCATCCATGTCGATTCTGGTCGCTAGAGGGCAGTTGAAGCGGCGCGAGGTGGAAGAGGCGAGCTGACGCGAGTGGGGAGGACCGCCGAAGACGGTGCGGGGAGGATCGCCTGACTTGGGAGGAGCAGAGGTGAGCGAAGGAGCACCGGAGGGAGGCAAGAGCAAGACCGGAGGTGAAGCGAACGCTAATCTGCGCCTGGCTAAGCCTGGCTCTAGAAAAACGACCGACACCCTGGTTCTTTCTTGGCCAGGCTAAGGGTGTACGGTTGGCTCCTCGGAGCCAGGCCCCATCCCATTTACAGGTAACTAAACAAGTCCATCTTGGCTACAGAAAACCAGGTCAGGAGTTGGCCACCCAACCAAACACACCCTAGAGCGCCGCCTCACCTGGCCGAGCTTGGAGTGCCACCCCGCCTCTGTACCCGTCCCACGTGGGTTGCCCCTGTTCCCTCAATGACTCCAAATCAAACCGACTAAAAATAGGTGGAAAAAGTTTAATTTTTTTCCCTCAACTTTTATGAAAGTCTGTCTTTTATTTAAAGCTTTAAAATCAGACAAACCATATCTCTCAACTTTTAAAACCGTGCGTTCTATCTCTCTACCCCGATTATAAGCGGGTTTAAAGATAGTTTTGTTTTATTTATTTATTTATTTATTTATTTTGACTAAATCTTTTATAAAGTCATAGTAAATCATAGAAAAATCATAAAATAAAAGATCCATGTGAGTAGATTTACATAATGAACATATAATATAATATGTTTTAGTATAATTATTTTGTTGTAGATTTTGATCTGTTCTTTTTCTATAATTATTTTGAATATTTTATAACTGCAGTTTCTATAGTCCAACTGTGGTAAAATATTTTTGTTGGCTAAATTATTATATGATTGAGATGTAATTAAAATTTTATACTTAATGGATCATTTATAACTTAGTTATATAATTATTTAGGGTTTATATTGGTTAAATCTAAATAAATTTATAACTAAGTTAGACATTATCCAATAATTATGAAATTCTTACCACAATAGAAGCATACAATAATTAAGCCATCATAAAAAATTTACCACAATTAAATCGTAGAAACTGTAGTTATGAATTATTCGAATTAATTACAGAAAAGAATAAATCAAAATCTACAGTAAAAACTTATACTAAAGCATACTTCACTGTGTATACTCATGTGGAGTTTAACAAAATTAGATTTTCTATTTTTTGATTTTTTGTGATTTGCTATAATTTTTCAAAGACTCTAATGAAATAAATAAAAAGAAAAAAAAGACAAAATGACCTTTAATTGCTTATAACCGGCCAAGAAGGTAAAATGTATGGTTTCAAAAATTGAGAGAGGTGTTTACCCAATTTTAAAGTTTATAGAGAAAAAACAGATTTTGACAAAAATTGAGAGAGGAAAAATGGACTATTTGCAAAATAGGTCAATGCCATCCCTGTCTCACCTGATCCCTACATCCAACGCTACGTTTAGTGGACGCGGCCCGCGGCCCACAGACGCGCCCGCGATTCCGCCAACCCGCCAACTTGCGAAAGAAAGAAGGAGCACCAAAATTTGAACGAAAACTTTGGAGGGAAAGCTCCCGCCAAGATAAATACCATTCCCCCCAAATCCTCTTCTTTCGTCCTCTAGAATCTAGACCCGAGATCAGATCAGAAATCTTCGAAGCCGCAAAGGAAGACAAGAGTCGTCGAGAGATCCGGAGCGAGGTGGAGAGATCGAGATGGCGGACGTGGGGAGCCTCGAGAGGATGGGCCGGGAGCTCAAGTGCCCCATCTGGTAACGCCGCCGCGCTGCTCTGCCCGCTTCCCCCTTTTCTTTCTTTCTTGGATTGGATTCCTCTTCTTTTGTTCGTGTATCTAACAGTTCGTGATATTTTGATGAGACTTGCGATTTGCTGCTGTATTAGCTTAAATATTTCTTGGTTTCGGCAGTTTGAGCCTGTTCACTTCGGCGGTGTCCATCACCTGCAATCACATCTTCTGCAAGTGAGTCCCATCCCTCGTTCCTCCCCGGTGGATCTAGTTGCGGCCGATAAGCTTATTCAATTTGGTCTCATATGTCTCTTGTTGCAGCGCCTGCCTGACGGAGTCGATGAAATCTGCCTCCTGCTGCCCCGTATGCAAGGTCCCGTTCCACCGGAGAGGTTAGTTCGTTAGTAGTCATTTTTTGGCATATCTGAATTTGCACACCTTTAATTTTTTTAGAGATTAACATGCTTAAATTAACTGAAGAAATTCCAAATCCCCACAATGAAATCTGCACCATAATGACCTGTCAGTCTCCATTTGGTGTATGTCATTTCCGATAAAATCCAGCATTATCTAATTTTGATGGAAGTTGAAATGCTTGTGTAAAAACCACTAAATATCATGGTGTTTTACTGGCAGAAATACGGCCAGCCCCTCACATGGACAATTTGGTGTCTGTTTTCAAAAGCATGGAAGCTGCAGCAGGCACTAGTATTGTGTCAACACAGCTGACTCCTGCACCCAAAGTTGCAGGTAACTAGAAATATTTAGTTTCTCTTTCTGTTTCGTGGCACATGAGCAAGATTTAGTTACACTGGCTGTTCTGCATCTTTGTCTTTGTACCACATATGTTGAGTCTATTTGAGCATAGTTACTGTTTAAGTTCTTTTCCAATCGAATTTCAGAGAAAATGAATGATAGTATTAGACTTACTGTCTTACTTTTACTTGAAATGGATCAGAGTGTGGTGGGAACAGTGCTGGGAAGCCTAAAAGGTCAAATAAAAAGAAGCCAGCATCCAGGAATAAAAAGAATACACCCAAAGCTACTAAAACTTCTGCATCTTGCTCTACTGCAAAACCTTCAATCTCCAAGAACAAAAGAATACACGTTACACCATTCCCTGAATCTGAGACACCAATAAGGCCCAAGAAGGTTATGAAGTCTGATGAGCAAAAAAGTAAGCAGAATGGTGATGTTAATGAAGAGGATAAAGATAAAACCCTGAATTCTGATATACCAGAAAGCCCTTCATTGTCACCTTTTTTCTGGCTGAGGGAAGAAGAGGAAAATGAAGGTGGCACTGCTGAAACTTTGAGTGAACCACCATCATTGGACACACCCTTGCGTCACAATGCGCCTACCTTTAGTGATATCAAAGATTCTGATGACGAAAGGTCTAATGATATGACTCCTAATGTAAGTTACTCAGAACATGTTTTCCTTTTATTCCCCCGTTTTTTTTTTTGGTTTCCTGGTTCAACTGTTGTGCTTACCATTTGGTTACATGTGTTGCAGAGCAAAGCTGAGGTTTCAGAAATATTCGACAGTGAAATCTTTGAATGGAGCCAAAGACCTTGCTCCCCTGAGCTGCGTTCTACCCCACTGAAAAGTCAGGTATTTTGGTTAACTGAGACAGAGGCTTTATATTTCCAGTTCTCCAATCTTTACAATCTGAATATATACATGTATTTGACTCAGCTGTTTTGTTTGTTCAGGGTAAATTGAAGAATATTCTAGATCAAATCACAGAGGTGGATGATGATGAAGATATGAATCTTGGTGGTTCATTTGATAAGTTAGACCTTGAAAGTAATGTAGCTCAGCCTCTCAATGCCGAGGAAGTTAAGAAGAAAAAGTTAGCAAGACCTAGGAAAAGAAAGAATTCAAAACTGCCCAGTTGTGGCAAACTATGTACAAGAGGATCTGATGCTGAGCACCAAGTTGCAAATATCCCAGAAAGTATTGTTGCAAAGCCATGGCAAAAGGACAATAGTAAAAAAGAGAGAAATACTTCAAATGGAGGAAACATGGTCTCTGGCAGCAACACTAGAGCTGTCTTCTCTAGTGATAAATCTATGAATACATTTTCCCCTCAAGCAGGTGGTTTGGGCAATGAAGTACCTGAGAACCAGCTTTCAGAAAGGATCCCCAAAAAGGGTACAAACAGTCGAAGAAAACTTGAAATAGCAGGGGATAGTGCAGTGAAGACTGCAGAGAATAAATCTGAACAAAGAGGGAAGCGGATAAGAAGAATCTCTGATGGTGCTGTAGCTGAAAAGATAAGAATTCTTTCAGAGGCTGAAAATGAAATAGAATTGTTTCAGCTTCACAGCCTCACAAAAGGCTGCACCCAACATAAACCCTTGGACGGTAGAAGTAAAAAAAACATTGTATCAAACATTAGTCCAAATACACCAAGCATTTTACCTGGGAGGGACCAATTTAACATTGGTCCAAATACACCAAGCATTTTACCTGGGAGGTGCCCATTAAATGAGGCCATACGCACAGTTCCTTCAGTAAGGAATGTCTCTGTTAAGAATGGTAGTGCGAAATCTATTGAACAACAAGATTACTCAGGAACTATCAGATCATGCACTGCACGCAATGCTGTCCTGAAGAAATGTGAGGGTAAAGCTTCTAAGCTTTCCTGTGCTTTCTGCCAGTCTGATGAGATCACAGAGGTATGCGCAATTGCACACACACAGACAAGTTGGTTTGCAAAAAGTCTTTGCCTTAAAGTTACACATCCTTCCTTTAACTAATGGAATAAAATAACCAAATTTTCCTTTTTGTTCTGAAGGGATCTGGAGAGATGGTTCACTACCATAATGGAAAGCAAGTACCTGCAGCATTTGATGGAGGGGCCAGTGTAGTACATTGCCACAAAAACTGTCTGGAGTGGTATGCTGCACCTTTCTAATAGAATTTTATATTGGAAGAAACTTTAATTTTCAGTATCCCTAGCTAATTCATGCATATGATTTTTCTTCCACCACAGGGCTCCTGATGTCTACTTTGAAGATGACTCTGTCTTTAACCTTACAAATGAGCTTGCTAGAAGTAAAAGAATCAAATGTGCTTGCTGTGGAATTAAAGGTGCTGCGCTTGGATGCTTTGAGACGAGTTGTCGAAAAAGCTTCCATTTCACCTGTGCTAAATTAATCCCAGAATGTAGATGGGATAATGTAAGTTCATATCATGTTGCACTAGTGTTTTCAACTAGCTTCTTGATGTTTTGCGTCCAGCACTGTCACCTTATTTCTGACTTTTCTCTTTTCTTTTGCTGACAGGAAAACTTTGTGATGCTATGCCCTTTGCACCAATCTTCAAAGTTGCCAAGAGAAACTTCTGGGTTGAAAAAGAAGTCGCATAGGAAACTAGCACCAAAAGGGTATTTTTCTAGTGTTTACGGCATGTTAGTTTAAAAATCTAAGGTTGATGAAGATATGGATATTTACTGTAACATAACCGTTTTACAGGCCATCTCAAGTAAACACTAGTCAATGTCATGGTAATAAATGGACATGGCCATCTGGATCACCAGAGAAATGGGTTCTCTGCTGTTCAGCCCTTTCTGCTGCAGAAAAGGTGTTTTCTAGTTCCTTAGTTTCCTGATAGTCTTTATTATACTTGTTTCATGTGCATTTCGACTGAAATAAAATGGACAAATCCTTCAGGGTATTGTATCAGAATTTGGAAAACTAGCTGGTGTGCCTATCTCAACAAGTTGGAGTCCTAATGTTACCCATGTTATTGCATCAACCGACATGTCTGGTGCTTGCAAGCGCACACTGAAGTTTCTGATGGCAATCCTGAATGGCAAATGGGTTATCTCCATTGACTGTAAGTCTATTTTATTACCTGCTGGAATGATCACTAATTCATTACATCTGTGCAGAACAGTTTGCACTTGACAAATTGCTGCTTTGTTGCTAAACACTGACTTTATTTCACAGGGGTTAAAACATGCATGGAACTTATGGAACCAGTTGATGAACTGAAATTTGAAGTTTCCACTGATGTACATGGGACTGCTGAGGGTCCCAGATTAGGTAGACAAAGAGTTATCAACAAGGTAAGAGTATTTGCCATTGTTATGTACTCCATCTAGTCGTCTCATTTTCTACATTGTCACTGTCTACAATATTAGTATAATGCTATGTTAAGGACATTGTTAGCATGAGCATGAATATTTGCAGGGATAGTTTATAGTAATAACATTTTTTCCTTATTCTGCAGCAACCTAAATTATTCGACGGCTTTCAGTTCTATCTCCATGGAGATTACTCCAAGTCCTACAGGGGCTACCTGCAAGACCTTGTGGTTGCAGCCGGTGGAACTGTCCTGCAGAGGAAGCCTGTGTCAAGAAATCAGCAGAAGTTGCTTGACGACAGCTCCTTCATCCTCATCGTCTACAGCATTGAGAACCAAGACAAGGCAAAACCAGGATCAAGGGCTGGCATCAATACTAATCATAGTCAAGTTGATGCTCAAGCTCTGGCCTGTGCCTCTGGTGGCAAAGTTGTGAGCAGCGCATGGATTATTGACTCCATAGCAGCTTGCAAGGTTCAACCCTTTAAGGGAGCCTTCCATGCTGCCCTACATGTGTGCTTGCATGCACGGTAGATTGAGTAATGGATAGAAAATAGTCTATGTATTAGAAAGATATTTTATCTTGATGAAAACGCCAGATTTCATCAATACCATAGTTAACCATCTGTTTTAATTTAAAAAAGCAGTGCCACACTGTCTCACTTCGTATCAGGTTGTTATACATGTTGACCGCAACTGAATTCAAAAGACATGCTTCTGCAGCTAATTATATACGGGAATTTGTATGGAGCTCATGCAACACATCTACGAAGCAGCAAGCCCCCTGTCACTAGATGAAAATTGTAATTCCAACCAAGTGGAGAATTATACAAGTCATGAATAAGTGCAACACATGAGTGGTACTAAAATTATGATAAGTTACACTGCAGCTGCCAATCAAAGCTTGTGAATGTCATGCAGCTAGCTGGCTAGTAATATACCCCCATGTAGCAGACTTGGCCAAAGTACAGCCGATGTCAAGCTGAAATTTGCATCCTTAGGCCTTGTTTAGTTCGCGAAAAATTTTGGATTTCGCTACTGTAGCACTTTCGGCTTTATTTGATAATTATTATTTATTATAGACTAACTAGGCTTAAAAGATTCGTCTCGCAAATTACAGATAAACTGTGCAATTAGTTATCTTTTTTTTATCTATATTCAATGCTTCATGCATGTGTCGCAAGATTCGATGTGACAGGAAATCTTGAAAAAATTTGAGAACTAAACAAGGCCTTAGTTCACCCCAAAAGCCAAAAACTTTTCAAGATTCCCCGTCACATCAAATCCTGCGGCACATGCATGGAGTATTAAATATAGATAAAAACAAAAACTAATTGCACAGTTTGTCTGTAAATCACAAGATGTATCTTTTGAGTCTAATTACTCCATGATTGGACAATGTTTGTCAAATAAAAACGAAAGTACTACAATGTCAAAACCTCAAAAATTTTGGGAACTAAACAAGGCCTTAATATGTCACGGTATTGAGCTCCATCGGCAAGTGTCATCACTAAGGCCTTGTTTAGTTCCCAAAATTTGCTAATTTTTTCAAGATTCCCCATCACATCGAATCTTTGAGCACATGCATGAAGCATTAAATATAAATATAAATATAAATAATAACTAACTGCACAGTTTACCTATAATTTGCGAGACGAATCTTTTGATCTAAGTTAGTCCATGATTGGACAACAATTGTCAAATACAAACGAAAGTGTTACAGTAGCCAAACCCAAATTTTTTCCCCAACTAAACAAGGCCTAAAAACTCAATCAATGCCCAAAAATCCCATCACTGTGTCTATCAAAACTGTCATCATTTCTTGTTCAGAAGTATGAGTACTGGAGCAATTGGCCTATTGAGCATTTGAAGTTTGCAGGTCGCCCAGGTGTCCACAGGAAGGCTTGATGCAAATGATTCAACAACATCGAGTTCATCCCTATGGATCAGAAAGAAGAAAATTAATAAGCCCACGGCCCACTTTTAAGTGATATTTGGCCATAATTCAGTGTTCTGTTAAACAACAAGCCTGTGCTGGCAAGTCAGATCATGCAGAACAAACAGCAAATAGTTCTATTTATTTATTTATTTATATTATAAAAGAAATGCATTCCTTGTCCAGAATCTAGAGTTGTTAGTACACAAATGTTTTGGTGACAAATAAACGAACAATATTAAAGCACATGGGTACAATGTTTGCAATTGTTGTTTACCTTCCACCTGGATGCCCAATGTAGACAAGAACACTTATGAGTCCCCCAGAACTGAGAAGTTTGCTGGCAGCTTGCAATGCTAGCTCAGTTGTCCTAGGCACTGTGATTACAGTTTTATCTCCTCCTGGAAGGTATCCCAAGTTGAAAGCAACAAGCCTAGAACGAATGTGTCACAGTGAATCAGCAAGTCTAGGATTGTTACTACTTGAATTGACATTTCCACTTTTCCAGAAATTGTTTTGTTGAATTATAGTATTCTAAATGAGCTGAAATTTTCAAATAGCAATGAACTTAGGAAGGCCTTGATCACCTGACAGGAGCATCTTTGGGAACAATTTCTTCCATTCTACTATGACATATAGGAAATAGTTTTACTAGTCCTCGCTGCCACATAAAACAAAGATGGTCACAACTCACAAATACAAAAATATCAAATATTTAGTGAGAAGACAAGTATCCTCTGTCTCTAAATACTAAGGCCAAATCTGAAAGTCTTCTTGTTATTTTAATCATTTTTTTTTGTTTCCTTCTTCAGGGGAAATTAGGTACAGACTTCATAGTTCAAATCCCCACCTGATGGTCATCATCCACGGACATTTTCAGAAAAGAGGAAGTACTCTCTATTGCGGAATCTTGAATGTCCATCCCATAAACACGTCCTTGCGCTGTTTCATCAGCCACCATCTTAAGCAGAGCGAGCGTGTCATTGCCATTCCCGCATGTGGCATCAACCACCGTATCCCCTTTTTGAACAATATTTCTCCACACCCTAACCATAAACACACACACAAAATTAGCTATCGCCCATCAGAGAAACATGGAGATAGTTCCTCTTACACATCTCACTTGAGTTACTGTATCTACATGCAACTGAACGATTTACCTGCAGCTCAGTAAACATAGGGCTAAAAATGTTCTAGGTGTCTATTTACCTAGCTTCAGAAGAATTCCATGCTACTAATTTCAGCGTTGGAAGATAAGTTTACAGGATACACATTTTAACACTTAAATCAACAATGGGGATTAGTACCTACGCGTGGGCTACCTCGGTGGCCTTCCTCTTACCGGCGACGAAGCCCACCACCGCCTCCTCCACCCCTGCGACGGAAACGCACTCCACAACTTCAGCAAATTCGCCGACCAACGCCGACGTGAAGAAAAAACAGAAAAAAAAAGAACCCCAACCAAGTTCAGGTGGCTGCGCCGTGCCGACGCCCGCGGCGCCGAGCTGTGCAACGGAGGCGCGAACGGAGATGTACCTCCTGGTCCCGCAAAGGGGCGGCGCATCGCAGCTGGATCCTCGCCTGAGGAGAGGGGTTAGGGATTGGGAGCGGAGGAGAAGGTGAAGGCGCAGCGACAGTGGAGGGTGCAGCAGCGGCGGCAGCGGCATCGCTGCGGGCAGCTGCGAGTCCGCGACGGCGACGGATTGGCAACGTCCTCTGCGATTGGAAATTGGCAACGCTCGCTGGATCAGAAATCAACGGACCAGTTTGTCTACGAGCTGCGAGGCCGGAGGGGGGGAAAAGGAGAAAAAAAAAATTGGGCGAAACTCAGAGGTGCTCGTATTCATCTGCGAGGATGACAAGTCGTGACGACCCATGTGTCACTGAGCATTTCATCATCGGTTCGGCCAAATAGATTTGGGGTGAGAGAGGCTCGAACTCTCGACCTCAGGATCACTCAAATAGCTATGAGACCTACGCGCTAGCCAACTGCGCCACCACCCCGTTGTGATACCTGTACAGATAAAGCTCTATAAGGCAGTGCACAAACAAGGAAACAACAATGAGTAGGATAAAGGCGAGTTTTTTTCCCTTTTGCTTTGTAATGAGCGGTTTCGACTAGTGCAAGTATAATAATGTTACACAAAATAAATGTATAAGTTATCACATCAAATATGTGCTGAGATGAAGAGAAGAGAGGAGTAGAAAAACAAGTACTTCCTCCAACCCAAATTATAAGACATTCTAAGAATCTTAAAGAGTCAAAATTTTTTAAATTTGACCAAAATTATAGAAAAAATTATAAAGATTTGTAACATCATAAATTTTTAACTATGAAAATATAATTAATGAAGAACCTAATAATAATTAGTTAATATCATAAATATTATTATTTTATCATATAAATTTGGCCAAACTTAAAATACTTTCACTTTCCAAGATTCTTAGAATTTCTTATAATTTAGGATGGAGGGAGTAGGTTGCAAACTTCAGCCATGACATGGGCTCCAAGATATTTTGTGAGAAAAATGAGATGGACCCTGCATTAATGGTGTAGCATGTATCAAGATGTAACTATTATATGAATGGACTGTAGCATATAACCATACAAATTTTGTAGGAAAACTAGCATTAAGTTGTTCCTCTGGAAACTTTTTATCTCTCTCTTTTGAAAGTATTGCATTTTTCTTTGTTGCATAAAAAACCATAACAGAAACTTTCCTGCATTTTAGTTCCCATAGGATTGTAACTTCCATGCAACGACAATCATGTGCATGAAAGAAGGGTCAAGAGTTCACACATCAGTAAATGGAAGATACCTGCCTACCTGGATATGAGGTACATGGACCAAAATAAGTTGGAAGAAACTTTCCTGCGTTTATAATGTTACCTCTAAATGGAACAGTGGTAAACTTTGCATCCATTTGAAAAAAATGAGACGAAATCACAAAGTTAAATAAACAAGGCAAATCACAATTAGACTTTAAAACAAGGGTGAGAACACATGAGCTCTAGTTAGAGAAACAGCCTCAGTTAATTTCTTAGTACATCAAAGAGCCAGAAGTTGCATCTTTTTTTTTTCCCTCCTGAATAATCATCTCCACTCCATTTACCGTGCTTCTCATATATAATAAATAACTATCTACATCTACACCATGCAAGCCAAACAAAGTATCAAAGCTAGCTGACATGCACTATACTAAATGCTAATCTTCACAACGCTAGTAACAGCAACTTCTTTGGCCAAATCCCATGGATTGTACCAAGCCATTTCTATTCCGGCAAGACCTCGCCATGGAGCTCAGGAACGCCGTCTCAACCTCCTCCGAGGCTCCTCTCCTGAGCAAACACATCACATATTCCATCACTGCCGCGTCGCAGGGCAGGGTGATCCTCTTGCCGTCGACTCCGCCGGTGAACCCAAATTCCTCCTGGGACATCCGAAGGAGCTCTCCGAAGATGGCCGTGCCAAGGTACGCCAGCGGGACCTCGAACCGCCTGCCGTCAGCTGAGTACACGACGCAATGGCCCTTGCTGGCCATCGACACCGTTGATGTGCAGCAGGATCCTTCGGTTTCTTCATCCGACATCGACGGTGGCGTGAGCCTTTTCCTCGCGAGGGCTGCCATTCTTTGCCACTTCTTCGCCATCTGGACTACTCTCTTGGCACTGATCATGGTCATGGCTGTTTCCATTGGAAGTTGAAGGCTCGTTTCAAGTGATGTTCAGCAAGGTATGGTGTGATGCTAAGCTTGCAGCTTGCTAATGGAATGGTGAAAAAAATGCTGGCGCTAAGATGATGAATTTATAGGTCGGGACTTCTCTAAATCATTGAGCTGGCAAGAGACAAGGTCATAAGCTCAGAACATGCAGTGCTGCAAGGAAAAAACGCATACTTTATAAGACTAAGGCATCAAAATGTGCTGCCATACCGACATGTTGTGTGCGTGTGGAGTGGTGACCAAGAAGCATGCGGCACGCCATATGACATGAGGACCACATGTAATTTGGGGCCAATGTGTCAGGACCTGTCTGATTGCGTAATGCATCTATTACTTTTCTTGCCAGTTTGTATGTCCTGTTGTGTTGAGCATCTGAATTGGATCAGCATCTAGATTGACATCTGTTAGGATCTGACAGTTGTTCATGCCCATAACACAGTTTAGACTACCAGATTAAATGTGTTCAGCTTCAGCGGTTCAAAAAAAATCTGATTGACAGCTTCACATAACTTCAATTGGCTGTCCACTAGATTACCAACATCTCATGTGAATAAAATTTCGTCGCTGCTTCCTCAAAGCACTAAGCCATGCTCCCCAAACCTTAGAGGCTTACTAGAAAGAAAAGCTTCTTTTTCGAAAGATTACCCCTGTCTTTGTTTATGCTTCGGATTGGAACAACTAATTCGCCCATGCCTGCGAATCAGTCGACATTTACAATTTTACGAACGGAAGCTCTTATTTTCGCAGGAGCAGCTATGGTATCAAATTGTCAACTTGCTATCAATACACACTATTGGTCTTCAATTCAGGCAACTTGCTCCTGTGTAGCCAGAGTGTTACTCTCAAAATTATTTGCACTTTAGGAGCATATCTTGACTGAAACATTCAGTCCATGGTCCCTTGTCTGTATATTCAGTGGGAAGTACAATACCTGGTTTAACTTCTGAAACTCCTGATGAATAGACCCAGCATGGTCTCTACGTTAAGCAGCAAAACACTGGGCAGTACCTTGATGTATCAACTATGTCTACGATGCTCAAGGTGAGGCCATCTAGGAGAAGGTATCAGAGACATGCTACTCCAGTTGTTTGCAGTAGCAGCCAGTGGTGCTGCATTACACGACAGCTAAACCACTCAATATCTGATTGCGCTGATTGCACTGACTGCTAGCCAAACTAGTCTGTCCCTCTCACTTCACCTTGATTCCAATTAACATGGGGTCCTCGTGTTACTTGCATGCTAAACCGCTCAGCATGGATGCCTAGATGGTGCCCAATCCAAGCAATGAAAGTGCACCACGATTGGCTCTAGGCTCCAGCACATGCCAAACACTTGGTCCCATACCGCCATCAAAATCTGATCCAAAGCATACGCACATGGCATGTTCATAGTCTAGTCCCTTGCCAATCATCCCAGCTGACTGGGTTCCCAGCTCTTCCCTTCATATATATATTCATGGTCTAGTATCCTCCAAACACCATCACTTGCAGCTTCACAAACAAAGCATTCTAAACTCAACCAAGAGCTCACCAATTTCCAGACCAAGAGACGAAAGGAAGAAGTCATCATGACAAGTGCCAAGATGATGGCTCGGCTGGCCAAGAACTGGCAGAGGATGACATCACTTGGAAGGAAGCGCCTCACTAGGGGGGCGGCAAAGGAATCTGACGAGTGCTGCTCCTCTGTGGCGGTCAAAGGCCACTGTGTGGTGTACACAGCCGACGAGAGGCGGTTCGAGGTGCCACTGGCATACCTTGGAAACAGGGTCTTTGAGGAGCTCCTGCGTATGTCCCAGGAGGAGTTTGGCTTCACGAGTGATGGGCGGATCACGCTCCCTTGTGATGCTTCAACCATGGAGTACGCCATGTGCTTGCTCAGAAGAAGTGTCTCTTCGGAGGTAGAGAAGGCATTCCTAAGCACCATGGAATCGCCATGTATCTATGCAAGTTGTGTGGCACCATCTGCAGGAGTTATTCAGCAGGTTGCTGTTTGCAGCTTCTAAAATGCATGTAAAGTAATAGTGGATTGTATAGGTTGTAGGACAAGTGCAGAGACCTTTTTTTGATCCTGCAAGCAATGAAGGAAGATTGCAACATAGCAACTCAGAGCCATTATTCTTGTTATTTGTAAATAAATATGGTTCATTGTGTCCTAAATGACTAATCACATTTTAGGAACTTTATGAGGCAACATGTTTCTTCAGAAAAATCTTCTCACCTGAGAACCAAATCTTTACTGCTTTTAGGCGGTGCAAATATTGCCATTTCCTATAGTGTCCGCATTAACATTCCACTGTTCCTCCAGGCCTTACAATGAATCCATGGTGAACAGACAAGGATACATCATGGTGTTCAACCAAATATGAAACTTAAATACTATAATTCAACCCTGCACAATTGCAAAATTTCAGTAAATAATCATGTCCAAATGTCCATCATATCCTAAGCCCACAGCTTACCACTGTGGAAATAGTCATGTCTGTTAAAAAGAAGTACTGCATGGAGATTTGCATTACTGAAGCGAGAACAGGGATACCAGCCTTGATGGATTGACAATGGACGTACTAACTCTTTAGCAAAAACTAGACAATGCAAGCAGAAATTGACTGTAGGCCCACTAGACAATGCATGCAGATACCACGAAATGGCATCACATGCTATGCTAGAAATATGCAGACCATCAATGGAATCGGAATTATTGAACTGTCGATCAAGTTTCATGATTTGCAGCAATCAAAGCACTGCTCACCAACATCTAAAATCAGAGAATTAATTAAGTTCCCTAACTCTTGAACGGTTGAACCATCCTGCTGTGTCCCCAACTCCCCATTGAGGCATCAATCACATCAGAGTTTGAGGGAAAGAATTAGTATCACTGATAATGCAGAGATGGTTGCTTTTGAGCAAGTCCCACCAGCTTATATCCGAAGACACAGGACTGAGACAGATATAAGAGGTTGATAAAAGTTGGACCCGGTATGCTTGCACTACGTCTCTGACCAATTTGGCAGCTGTTACTGTAGTTCGTTGTCCAACCACTATTCTACTGTCTTTGTCGTCACCGTGCAACAACTGATGGCCCAGCAAAGTCCAATCTGAATCTCGATGTCTACCTTTGGAGCCACCAAAGCACGTAGGGAGCTCATGGCCTTGTCCCGAGACCACCAACGCACCAAAGCCCAGGAAGGGCCATATATTTGGAGATCTAATTAGAAAAGTTGTTGAAGAGTATTTTTTCACCAAAATCTCTATTTCTATCAATGAGAAGGATATAAATAGGCTCTTGAGAACTGTGAAACAACCTCGGTTAATTTCTTAGTATGTCAGAGAACCAGAAGTTGCAGCTCTCTTCTTTTTTCTGAATACAATCATCTCTACTCCATTTCCCATGCCTCACTGCCTCATACTCCTATATAATATAATCATCTTCAGTTCTACACTATGCAAGCCAAAACAAAAAAGTAGCAAGCTAGCTGACATGCACTAATCTAAATGCTACTCCAGTTGTTTGCAGTATCAGCCAGTGGTGCTGCATTACAAGACAGCTAAACCACTCAATATCTGATTGAGCTGATTGCATGACAGCTAGCCAAACTAGTCTGTCCCTCTCACTTCATCTTGGTTCCAATTAAAATGGGGTCCTCGTGTTACTTCCACGCTAAACCGCTCAGCATGGATGCCTAGCCAGTGCCCAATCCAAGCAATGAAAGTGCAACATGACTGACTCCAGCACATGCCAAACACTTGGTCCCATCAAAATCTGATCCAAAGCATACGCACATGGCATGTTCATAGTCTAGTCCCTTGCCAATCATCCCAGCTGACTGGGTTCCCAGCTCTTCCCTTCATATATATATTCATGGTCTAGTATCCTCCAAACACCATCACTTGCAGCTTCACAAACAAAGCATTCTAAACTCAACCAAGAGCTCACCAATTTCCAGACCAAGAGACGAAAGGAAGAAGTCATCATGACAAGTGCCAAGATGATGGCTCGGCTGGCCAAGAACTGGCAGAGGATGACATCACTTGGAAGGAAGCGCCTCACTAGGGGGGCGGCAAAGGAATCTGACGAGTGCTGCTCCTCTGTGGCGGTCAAAGGCCACTGTGTGGTGTACACAGCCGACGAGAGGCGGTTCGAGGTGCCACTGGCATACCTTGGAAACAGGGTCTTTGAGGAGCTCCTGCGTATGTCCCAGGAGGAGTTTGGCTTCACGAGTGATGGGCGGATCACGCTCCCTTGTGATGCTTCAACCATGGAGTACGCCATGTGCTTGCTCAGAAGAAGTGTCTCTTCGGAGGTAGAGAAGGCATTCCTAAGCACCATGGAATCGCCATGTATCTATGCAAGTTGTGTGGCACCATCTGCAGGAGTTATTCAGCAGGTTGCTGTTTGCAGCTTCTAAAATGCATGTAAAGTAATAGTGGATTGTATAGGTTGTAGGACAAGTGCAGAGACCTTTTTTTGATCCTGCAAGCAATGAAGGAAGATTGCAACATAGCAACTCAGAGCCATTATTCTTGTTATTTGTAAATAAATATGGTTCATTGTGTCCTAAATGACTAATCACATTTTAGGAACTTTATGAGGCAACATGTTTCTTCAGAAAAATCTTCTCACCTGAGAACCAAATCTTTACTGCTTTTAGGCGGTGCAAATATTGCCATTTCCTATAGTGTCCGCATTAACATTCCACTGTTCCTCCAGGCCTTACAATGAATCCATGGTGAACAGACAAGGATACATCATGGTGTTCAACCAAATATGAAACTTAAATACTATAATTCAACCCTGCACAATTGCAAAATTTCAGTAAATAATCATGTCCAAATGTCCATCATATCCTAAGCCCACAGCTTACCACTGTGGAAATAGTCATGTCTGTTAAAAAGAAGTACTGCATGGAGATTTGCATTACTGAAGCGAGAACAGGGATACCAGCCTTGATGGATTTACAACAAAGGTCAGAACTCTCTGGCAAAAACTAGACACATGTGAGCAGAAATTGACTGTAGGCCAACTAGACAGTGCGTGCAGATACTGCGAAATAGCCATCACATGCCATGCTAGAAACATGCAGACAATCGGTGGAAATGGAGTTATTGAACTGTCGATCAAGTTGCATGATTTGCAGCAACCAAAGCACTGCTCACCAACATCTAAAATCAGTGAATGCCTTCTCCTTGTTATATTGATTCATTTTTTGTTCTTTCCTTCTTCGGGGGAAATTAAAAGTACAATCTTCATAGTTCAAATCCACACCTAATGTTCCTCATCCACAGCCATTTTCAGAAATGAGGAAGTACTCTCTATCGCAGAATCTTGAATGTCTATCCCATAAACATGCGGACATGCCCGTGGCCTGCTTCATCGGCCACCATCTTAAGCAGAGTGAGTGTGCCACGGCCATTCTCGCATGTGGTATCAACCACCGTATCCCCTTTCTGAACAATATTTCTCCAGAACCTAACCATAATACGTGCTGAGCACACTCAACCCAAACACAAAATTAGCTAACTGGGGCTAAAATTGCACTGGGTAGCTACTTGGTAGTTTCAGAAGAATTCGAACCTGTTAATTTCAGCAATTCAGCGCTGGATGAGAAGTTTACAGTACACACACATTTTAACATTTAATCAACAATGGGGATTAGTACCTGCGCGTGGGCTACCTCGGTGGCCTTCCTCTTACCGGTGACGAAGCCCACCGCCTCCTCCTCCACCCCTGCGACGGAAACGCACTCCGAAACTTCAGCAAATTCGCTCACCGATGCCGGCGTGAAGAAAAGGCAAAAACAACCAAGTTCAGGTAGCTGCGCCGTGGCGACGCCCGCGGCGGCGAGCTGTGCAGCGGAGGCGCGAACGGAGATGTACCTCCTGGTCCGGCAAAGGGGCGCATCGCAGCTGGATCCTCGCTGGAGGAGAGGGGTAGGGGTTAGGTTTTGGGAGCGGAGAAGGAGGTGATGGCGCAGCGATCGTGAAGAGTGCAGCGGTAGCGGGCAGCTGAGTAGGGAAAAAAAAAAGAGAATTGTGCCAAAGCTCAGAGGTGCTCGAATCATCTGCGAAGATGACAAGTCGTGACGACCCATGTGTCACTGAGCATTTCATCATCGTTCTGGCCAATTTATTTGGGGTGAGAGAGGCTCGAACTCTCGACCTCAGGATTACTCAACAGCTATGAGACCTACGCGCTAGCCAACTGCGCCACCACCCCGTTGTGATACCTGTGCAGATGAAAGTCTACAACAATGAAGTTTGCACGCGCGACTGGTACATGCAGGCCTCTGCTTTTGTGAATAAAACATGGTGTACGCGAAGATCGGTGCAGATGTATGCATGGGCCGTACCTACACATGATTGGGTTTGCGGACATGTGGAACATTTACCACTTCAAAAAATTGGACGCTCATCTGGTGACGGTTTGGTGCCTGCAAGTGTTGTGCCTCTTATTAATCATGTAATTCTAATCAAATAATATGCATAAGTCATATTCTGCTAGCTGGATGTGGTTGCACTTCCGAATGATATCTTCTGCATTCTTCACGGGCGGTCGACCAATAAAATCCTTGTTTAAAGGCTTTATAGTTGTAAAAAAAAAGGCTTTATCCACCAATGCTCTAGGGTCAGCATGATTGCCAAAAACTCCCGATTGTCCAACCACTATGCCACTGTCTTTGTCATCACAGGTACGGTGCAAAGAACTGATGGCCCAGCAAAGTCCAATCTGAATCTCGATGTCTACCTTTGCAGCCCCCAAAGCACGTAGGAAGCTCATGGCCTTGTCCCGAGACCACCGCCACACCAACACAACCACATAGTCACAAAGCATCTCTAAACACGTACCACGCCTCTGAACCAAGAAGAACCAACCATGATCATATCCATCCTAAAAGGATTGTTCAATTAGCAAGGAAGTGGCAAAAGCTCAAGACAGCAATCAGAGACGACAGATGCTGCATATAGAACATCAGATCAACCGCAGCAGTTTGCAGTTTGTAGCTCCTGGAGATATGCAGGGTTTGCAGCTATGAGTGTCATATATGCTTTGTACGCATGAATTTGTAGTACTCTGACATAGTTACAAGGAAAAAGAAGGAAATTTTACTTTCTCATTAATCTGTACTGCATTTTGAGAAATCTGTGATACGAAGCCTTTGATTCTTGCAAGGCAGCAGCAAATCTAGCAGGAGCCATGGAAATTGAGAATGTAGGCAAAATCTGAACGGGAGGTCCTGCGTGGTGAAAAGAAAAGAGAAAATGAGGAGTTATAATAATTTTAAAAAAAACTTAGGCCAAAGCTCAGAGGTGCTCGTATCATCTACGAAGATGACATTTCGTGACGACCCATGTGTCACAGAGCATTTCATCACAGCTCCCAGCCAAAGTAATTTGGGGTGAGAGAGGCTCGAACTCTCGACCTCAGGATAACTCAACAGCTATGAGACCTACGCGCTAGCCAACTGCGCCACCACCCCGTTGTGATACTCGTGCTAAACAATCGCCATATGTTAGTTGCTTTTGACGCGTGATGTCGAATCCCTCCACTTTTGCCCCATCACAAATCGGAATGGTAATAAAAGAGTCGCCTCAGGCAGGGAAAAAAAATGCACGTCTTCGATTTAATCCTTGTGGGTTTCTGCTGGTAGATACCGAAATTGCTCTTTCCGTACACACCAATATCAAGGGTTCAATTTTTTTTAGATTATCATGGGTTCATTTTTATTATTATTATTATCAAGGGTTCAATTTGGATGAAGCAGTACAAGGAGAAATCCATAAAACAAGATAAGTAAAAACACAAGCAGAGTCCCTTATTATATGGCCACATTACCATGCACGTATCTGCAGCAAATGATACAAACCAAATTTTTGGCTGTCTCGGTCTTAAGCAAGCCGGAAGGAAACAAGGAATTGCAGGATGTTGGAAGTGACAAGTCAATGATGCCAAATGTAATGTAAATGGCATAAACTCTGAAGGATTGACGGGTTATCGCATCACCATCCTTAATACAATCTTGAGTATAGAAATTGCTATCAAGGAACAGAAGTGGTGTTACTCTTAAGCAACTCTGAAGAATTGACTAGTCATTGCTATCAAGAAACAAATCAGCGAAAAGTAATTTCAGCCATGGTCTATCAGCTAATCCCAACGCGTAAGGCAGCAAAGCAGCAACCAATGGGTCCGAACGAGCGGGGTGATTACTGATTAGCGATGTAACCTGCGCAGACGTGAGGGGAGGCGAGCGAATAACAGTGCGTATGTTTTAGGTCTAGAGAAAAGATCAACGGAGGGGGGTAATTTTACAGCATGCAGCAGCCAGCAGGTGAAGCTGTGCAGCCAGAGCTGCAGCGGCTTGAAGCAGAAGCGATCGGAGCTATCAGAGGGTCGCAGAACAATCATTACACACAACACAGAGTTGCAGAACAATCGTTTCCACACAACCCTTGATGCACACAAAATAAACTGCATCTGGCAAGCATCATCCTTTGCAGCCTATTACAAAACAGAGATAAATGAACACAGAAAATGCCCTCAGCAATAAACTACAGACCAGCAGATAGTGTCACCAATATAGCTATACTAATAACCATACAAATAACAGTAACTGCAGCAAAACAACCTGTTGGTTAAATTGTTCAAGCGCATCACTCATGCACTTCCATATATCCAACTGAAGCAAGCATCACAAGAAACAAACGGAGGTGTCTAGTTTGAGGAATATAGTTCACTATCTTTTCACTCCACACTTTTTTGTTTGGTTTACAGAGTGTAACAAGCTGATCCATCACCACCTTATTCCTCACAAACTAATAATTAGTAGGAGGAATGGGTATACAAAATTTGAAGAGCAGACTAATGATGCACTACTTCATCTAGAATGAAGTGGTTCCTCAAACCAAACACCCCCTAAGCTGTTGCTATCCATCCACCCACTAATGTTCTCTTTGGGAGAAAATAAGTCAATAGCTTATCTCCAATAGATGTTCTGTTCACCACTAGTCCACTACACAGTTACAGCAGGATACATACATGCATAGTCAATTATAACCGTCATGAGGGCGATATATAATAAGACAGACCTACATGAAGTTGGTTTTCAGTCTATAAATATAACATCTCGATCCTACAGTCAAATCCTGAATGCTAACTTCACTGAGCCAATGGAACTTCTCCAAGCTCGCACCTTATGATGAGATCACAGGCATGTCTCCAGATATAAGAATTGCCATCTGAAGACAAAGTGCCATATAAATCAAAACAAACGATCACCAGGTTTCTTCAGTGGTGTTAACCTGGAACTGATTCAGAATTGATGAGTCCACGGCTAGCATTAGGACTGAAACCAGATACATGTGTAGATTTCCGAGCAAAATCTAGCAGTGTCTGACGATGCTGTTCATTAGTATGAGGAAGACTTGCACGTAACAGCTCAACAGGCATTTCCCTGCTGACTGCTTTGGTGGTTTCAGGTCCTCCCATGGAGTTGGATCCCTGCATGGCAAACCTCTGCACAATACTTTCATACTTGCTGTCACAGTACTTCGTCAGGAGTCCAAAGAAGGCATCAAATGATGCTTGCCAAAGTGAACGTGCTGATCTGCTGTAGTTGGCTGCGGAATGAGGATCAGCCAGTAGCACAGTCGCTCTATCCAGCACAGATTTGATTACCACAGAGGCCCCATCACCAGCAGCACTACCAAGTGGTCGGAGAGGTGGTTGCTGCGATGAACAGACAACAGCTGCAAGGCAGGCACTCAGAGCACTGAGTTCCATATGGTGCACACAAGAGGAAACAGTCTTGGCAAGACCAATGGTTGTTTCTGCAGCACTAGAGTCTGACGGCAAGCCCCCAAACAAGCTCCTAAGATGTCGGAAAACAGCCATGCAAACTATCCGGGTCAGCTCACTTCCAGAGACAAGAAGTCTAAGATAGCGCGCCAAAAGCTTCCGTCCTTTGGGCAGAGAAACAATACGAAGAAAAATTAGGTCATCCTTAGGGGCCAATCCACCTGAATGGCCAGGTTTGTTGGGGCCAAAAGGGTCAACAAGCTGAAGTGATGTAGCTAAGCCTTCAAGCAGGACCTGTCGCCTTCGCTTCAGTTGGAAACTGCTATCCTGTGGCTGGCTAGACTGTAAAAACCGATCAATATCATCAACATCCAGAAGAAGACGAAGAGAATCTTCAACGGTTATTCTGGCTGCAAGCATTGGTTCTTTCTCCAGCGGCCTTGTGGATGACTTATGATCATAAAAACCATCACCAGATCCAGGCAAATCAGCTTCAAGAAGAGGGCGAGGTCTACGTATGGCAGAGAATGAAACTCCTCCATTAGCGTCAACCTGTAGATATGAATGCTGATCAACACCAGACCGGGATTTTGAGGGGAAGTCCTTTATTGACATAGGGCAGAAATTGGACTTCTGAGAAGTTACAGATCTTTTGGCTTTGCAAGCTTGGTGGTAATAGTCATCGATGTAAGGATCATTGCTGTGATTTCCAGAGTGCTGCATTTTTAAGATACTTTCAATCTCTTCAGATGACATGTACTTGGATCTGAACTTTATCCCTGAACTCTCACTATTCTGGCTACCTGCATCAGAAGGCTGTTGAGAAAAGCGTATGTTGTGCTTTCCTCTTCCTGACCTTGATCGCTTGTCTCTTGGTGAAGGAACATCAGGAGATTGGTGATGATAGAATAGGTGAGGCTGCATGTTTATGTAATTCTGAAGAGGCGGCTGGCCTGGTGGTAATCTCTGGTGCTGCTGAGAAAAAAGCAATGAAGACATTGAGCTACTTGGAACAGATAACTGTGGCTGCAATAAACTGTGCCGCCGGTTAAGATGATCAAAGGCAAGTGGGCCAGCTTGGTTTGACCACTCATTTTGTAGGACATTGTTCATTGACAGATCTCCAGTGGTGTAAGACATGCTTCGTCCATAAGGCAGTCCATGAGATAGACCAGGCATATGATATGGGGAACCAGAAAGCGATGAACTCGGAGAACCCATGTGGTGACCAGCACCAGGTGATGGAATGCTTGAGTGCCGTGTAAGACCTTGAGCAGGATAAGGCAATGCAGGACTTCCACCTGGTGGTGGATAGGATGTAAATGAAGTAGATCTGTGCAAAAGAATAGGTTCACTTGAGCGGTGCTGTAGTGGTTGATTGGGATATGAAGATGTACGAGACAGTGGTTTAGACTCTCCAAAGTGAGATGAAGATTGCAGCTGCGAGCACCATTGTTTGCTGTCCAGGGATTCATCACCATCTAGTATATCCTGATCTACCCAATTGGAGAAGTCAGCATCTTGAGCCCAATCAGCAGTCAAAGAACCTGAAGTACGACATTATATGGCACAGTGAATATTGGCACTTAATAAGAATATAAAAATGTAAAAGGTGGCATCACAGTTATATTTCTAAACAAGGCAACATATTACTATTGCATCAATAATAGTGATTCAGAAAGCACACTTGCAACAGGCTGATGGTCAGCCCAAGAACCTAGACATTGGGACATGAATGCAGTTTTTCTTTTTCTTTTTCTTTTTCTTTTTTACCAACAGCAAACTAGAGATTATGTGCCTTTTCTTGTAAATATTATATACAAATATGTGGTGTACGTTCTGACAAAATAAGCATGACTTTGGATTGCCCATCAGCAAAATATCTTATCTTCAGAGTGCCATAGCAAGTGTAACATATTTACATTGTCAAGAGCTATTTTAGACTAATAAGAATATACAGCGTTCAAGATGTAACCTATAAGGAAACCAGATACAAAATGAAACCATGCCATATCAAAGATCAGTAGCTAAAGCAAGGTGAGTAAATCACTAAATCATTTGCCGTGCAAAGGTAAAGATTAAAAGTAATAATCTTGTCCTCGACTTATGACGTAACTTGTGCAATGTTAAGCTTTAGTGGTAATGGAGGGCAGAACTGTTACTTACTTTCCCTCGAAATTGATCGTCTGTCACCAATAACTCCAGGATTCCTTGTCCCGCTAATACTTCGGTTCAACTGTGTATATGAAGTGCAGGAAGTCGGAAAAAAGAATTACAATATTATAAAAGAGTATAATAATGAATAATTTGAAGCATCGTGTAGCTACTGACCAGTGACCACATAATGAAATTAAAAAAAAAACTTAAGGTAGAGGGCAATGTAATTTCAAGTTCCATAATATAATCCGAGCCTATGACTAGATGAACTCGACTAATTGACAATACTTTGTCACCTAATCTCTTTTGTGTGCAAGGCCAAAAATGAAATGGCTTGTGAAAGGTGCTATACACAGACTTCTTTTTCTTATTTTTAACATTTTGACTTCTATATTAAAGAAAAGCACTATAGTGAGTAAATGGCATAGCTTAAGAAACCTTCAAACACCTGCTGGCCAAACAGACATTTACTACCAGGGATACAGTAAAATATATATGAAACAAATATATCCTCAATACTTAGGTAAGCAGAAGACACAAATTGAAGCGATCACTGATCAAGCTAGTGGAATAAAGGCACTAACCATTGCAAAAGTGCTTGCAAGATCATCAATTTCCGACAAGTTACTGATACAATCAATCTGCAGGAAGACAGAAGGCAAACAAATGATCATGATGAAATATAGAAAGAATAGGAGCAAACAGGAAAAGGAACTGAGGGAAAGAAAGAGCAAATGCCTCAAATAGTTAAGGGTTCGATTTGGTCAATAGTTAATTCTTACGATTACCTATGAAACAAATTGGTCGCACGACCTTAGCTCGTCATCAAGAATCTAATGTTAAAAGTTAAGTAGCTAATCTTACATACCATTGTATACTGTAAGTCTATAATCCAATCAAAGCAATCTAACTGTGTTCAAACTTCAAAGGTATACCAAAAGGAATGTTATCCAGATCTAGACAATACAACAGGTACAAACCATACTCACTGATGAAATTCAAGAAAATGAGCTGTTTTGCTCATGCGCAGTTCCTACAATAACTATACCTGTCAACACCTCCAAGTGCCACTTATATACCAAAAACAGTAACTGATTACATAATGTTTGATTGGGTACTATTCCCAAGTGTACTCCAATCTCAAGCCCTAGCCCCTAGCAGCACCCATAACTAAACATATTTATTGAAAGAAAGAAAGATTTGCATGATAGAGAAAAGGTAACTACAACAATCAATAACTGAAATACAATGGAAATAAGTAGAAAGGTTGAGTAACAGCATCTATATAAGGTCTAGCGCTGAATGTAACTGTGTTTTAAACACTACAGCAACAGCATGGCAGCAGCTAAAGCATATACTCCTTTCAAGATGGAAAATTCATTGAACACTGATGTGTCCTACCTGAATGCTACAATGGAAATAGCTTAAAAGGACAAAAACAATTTTATGGAGTAATCAAACACAATGGAGGCTCTGCTAAAATAGTTAGGAAGGCGGAAGGCTAATTCAGAAACAATATCATTAAAAATATATATTTTTCTGCTTTCTTCAAACTACCTCAGCCAGACATAAAGCATCATACCTGATGTTATTTATTTAGGTAGTTTCAATAATGTTCAAACACAACCTAATAACTACTCCCTCCGTTCCAAACTGTAAGAAGTTTTGGCTTTTCTAGACGCATTGCTTTTACTATGTATCTAGACATTGTGTATATCTAAGTGCATAGCACAAGCTATGTATCTAGAAAAGTCAAAAACGTCCTACAATTTGGAATGGAAGGAGTAGTGAGTAGCAGAAAAAAAAAAGGTTCTACATTTCTTATCCATTGACCATTTGTCACACATGATTCTATATTTACAATTACCCATAAGAATAGGATTAATTTTAAATGTACATGGCATGCCTTTGCCTTTGTACACTAGAGGTATGAATCTCAATTCCACCAAATATTGAGCCTGAAACCTAAAAGTTAGACTACACAATTTGGTCTATTTGGTGCAGAAGTATCCACTACCACGCATCAAAATCACATGCTACCAGTCCTACCGCAGAAAATATCGCTCAGGTCACTCTCAGCTCTCACTATTCATTCCAATAGTAACAAGCACCAACAAAACAAAACAAAACCTATCTGAAGCATCCCGTGCACAAAAAACATTAAAAAGTGGCAAAGCCAACTTTGCAAGACAAAAGAGCGCACCTCCTCGCCTGTAGAAGAGAACTGGTAGCCACCATCATCAGGTCCACCGAATCCACCACCATCGCCGTCTACACCTCCATCCAAAAGGCCACCGAGCTCCGCCCCCTGCATGGGCGCCTTGCCGAAGAAGGAGTACTGCGCCGCGTCGAAGCGCGAGTTGTCTGCAGGATAAGGAAAAAGAAGTGGCGAATTTAGCTAATCCAGTCCAACAACCCGAAAAATCGTCAGGCGGCAAGCGCACCAGAAACGACGCAGCAGGGACACCGCTAAAGTCCCGAGGACGCAACAATCAGAACGGCACTCGACAAAATCCCAACAAAATCACACCGAAAATAGCCGCAAGAAAGGATCACCTGCGGTGGAAGACGAGGACGGACCTCCGCCTCCGGCGCCGCCACCGCCACCATCCGCCCTAACGCCCCTCATCGTCTCGTCGCCCTTGCTGCGGCGCGAATGGGCGCTAGGGTTTGGGTTCCCGCGTGGGGTTTGGATCTGACGAGAGCAGGGGGGAGAGGAGCAAGGCGCACAGCTCGCCTCCGCTCAGTCTTGCTTGCTTCCCTTCTCTTCTCTTTTGGACTTTAAACCAAATAAACCCACGAGGAATATAGAAAATCGGAAAAAAGACCCAAACTACGGCAGGAAATAAAAAAGGTTAACTGAAAATCCGTCCCTTTTATAGAACATCTGAAAATGATATGGTAGGAGGGAAGCTGAATTAATCTCGCGAAACGCTAGGATTATGTGGAGTGGTAGATGTTGATTAGCGCTAATCCGGAGAAGACTTGATCTTGGCTTGCGTGTTAGTCTACCTACATTTCTTTATAGACTCTCGCGTGCCTGTTTTTTTCTGACTTTCTTTCTCAAACGGGCCGTTTTGTTGGTTTGCTTTCTCTGTCTTCGATGATCATTAGTCACGCTAATCATACACCTTTCTTCTGTTAACAATAAAACAAACCATTTGCACGACTGTTTTAGGGCATCTTTGGATACCAATGTAATATTCCTCGCACGTCATTTTTTGTCCTTAAAAGCTTTTTGCTTTCAGTTTGTGTATACATATATCAAAACAACAATGGAGCTAACTAAATTCTAGTTCTAGGTGATCTAATCATGACAAGTCTTTATGTGAGAAATAGAGAAATGTGTTTATGCTAATTAAGATGGTAATATTAGGGGGTGTTTGGTTGGGTTTGTTAAAGTGTAACGGGTGCTATAGTATTTTTGTCTTGTTTGATAATTAGTGTCCAGTCATAGACTAATTAGTCTTAAAAGATTTGTCTCGTAAATTACTCTCTAACTGTGTTTTTAGTTTCGTAGATGGTCTATATTTAATATTTCATGCATGTATCAAAACATTTGATGTGATGGCAGTTAAACTTAACTAACGCCAACCAAACATGGCATTAGACCATCTTCGACAGTTTGTCATCTAGCTTTTTCATCCTTATTTTTTTGTAAAATAAGAAAAAATTCTCTCCAATAGTCTGGCATTTTCCCTTCCCATCTTTTTCCAACTCGCAAAAAATTATCTCGAGTGCGTATATATGCGCTCGGTCTAGGAAGGCGTATCCTGAGTTTCTCGGCCCGTGTAGTAATCAAGAAGAAAGACAGCCAGGGTTCCAAGTGAGAAAAACATAAGAGAGAAAAATTTAGTGGAAGGATTTAATATAGAAATGAAATCATGGTTACAGGTACAAAATATAAGACCAAATATTTTCTTTTTTTTTCTCATACTAATTTAAAAGTTGTCAAACACCACATTTTAAGAATAAAATATGAAGATCTCTTGAAAATGTTCATAGAACTCACGATCCAAGTAGATCTTGTAACTTGTTTAGTCGTATCTAAGAAATAGCTTTTCCGAAGAATTGATTGTGAGCTAAAGCATTTACGGTCAGTATTTTTTTCATGTGGTTGACGAGATTACACAGTCTTTTGCATCATTGGTCGTTCCTCCTCCATAAAAATGCGATTGTGAATTCTACTATCACGACTCACGAGATATGTATTAGAATATGGTCTTGTTTAGTTCAAAAAGTACTATTTTTTTTCAAAAACCTCTATCACATTGAATCTTACGGCACATACATGAAGCATTAAATATCAATAAAAATAATAACTAATTACACAGTTTGTCTATAATCTGCAAGATGAATCTTTTGAGCTAGTTAGTTCATGGTTGGATAATAATTATCAAATACAAAGAAAGTCCTACAGTACTTAAAATTTTAAAAATAGTGAAGCGACTCCTCACGGTGTTGATAAACCCAGGCTGAATTACGAGCGAGAAAGTTAAGTATCGGGCCTCCCATTACACAATATGATGTTGAGTTTTTTTTAAAAAAAAACAAGCAGCTAGTCAAAGTAGAGGCTCCGGTGCTCCCAAAAAAATAATAATATTTCCACAAGTTCGTTACGATGAGAGAAATACTGACAAAATAGCCATACACGAATTTTGACATCGATGCTGATCCAGTGATCCTGTTGTACTGTGTGTGAGGTTTAGTGTCCTTAGCATCATAAATATAACTTGCAACTACTTTTTTTCAGCCACGACTATATTGCAAGCAATCCTATAAGGCCTTATTTAGATGCCAAAAGTTTTTGAAATTTAACATTGTAGCACTTTTGTTTGTATTTGATAATTATTATTCAACCATAGATTAAGTAGGCTCAAAAGATTCGTCTTACAAACTACAAACAAATTGTGTAATTAGTTATTTTTAAATCTATATTTAATGCTCCATATATACGTCTAAAGATTCGATGCGATGTAAAATCTGGTAAACTTTTGGAATTTTAGGTGCTTCTAAACAAGGCCTAAGTTATGCTAAAAGTATCTATTTTTCAAAGTCATATAGGCATGGCCATCTTGCAAATATCTATGACCTCACACGACAACGAATGTGACATCTCACTACAAGAGATTACAAATACACTAGTGAAAAAAACATGTGAAAAAAACATGTTACACGTGTTTTGTCCACTCCGCCTTCACAAACACAAACATCACAGAAAAATGACACCGTACCTCTCGTGCTAACAGCCGTCTTGTTACATAATTTAAGTGGGGGAAATGAACCAAAATGTCAGATCAACTCTAAGAGACTCTATATTATTTTTTTAAGTATAGGAATAAAGATTTTTAGTGAAAAAATACCCTCTAATAGCCTATTTAACTGGATTTTTAAATATAGACGTACTCTATTATGGATTTTCCGATGGCCAAATACGAAGAACGAGGATGGCTCTTTGAAGGGCACAAAATATATAAAAATCCATTGAATTTTACTTAAATAACTCCCTACATGATAATTGATAGTACCCCTCCATCATAAATTACAAGGTATTTCAAAATTCTGAAGAGTAAAAGCATCTTAAATTTAATTATATTTATATGATAAAATTTTAATATTTATAAGATATTTTGACTTTTCTAGATACTCACTCCGTTCCAAATTATAAGTCATTCCACATTTTCAAGTTTGACTAAAAATATAGAGAGAAATATAAAGATTTATGTCATAAAATATGTATACTATAAAAATATAACTAACAAAGAATCTAATGATACTTGGTTGATACCAAAAATGTTATTATTTTGCTATATAAATTTAGTCAAACTTGAAAAACTTTGACTCTCCAAGATTCTTTGAATGACTTATAATATCTCAAATTATAAGAGCAACCTCAATATATATGGACCAAGTAGTCCATATACATGGGGCCTACATAAGTAGTTCATAGTTATTATTATTTGCTCACAATGTTCAGCCAACAAAGTAGTCTATAAGGTGGGGTCCACTAGAGATTAAAAATTATTCTTTCCAACTATCGCATGTATCATGACACAAGAGAGAGAGCATGGAAAGAAAAAATAACATTTCTTTATTGCTTATGGGTAGTCCATAGGGTTATGGGTACCTTTTGTTATAGACTGCTATATGGACTACCTCTACAATGTTTCAGCTAGCTGATAGAGAGTATTTTATTCCCTATGAACTACTTTGCTGCTACATTGGGGTTGCTCTAAGAATTTAGGATCACTGTTCACTAGTCACCGGGTCACGAGTTGACTTGTGCCGATGTGCGCCATCATGTCCAGCTCCAACCCAGCTGCGCGCAGTGTGTGAACCGGAACCGAAGTCGGCACGCGCCCGCCCGCGGCAGGCTTGATTCCGGCCCCCGCGTCGCGCGCCTGCTGGGGCCTGCCTGGGCGTTTGCATTTGGCGTCAAGCAACCGCCGTCTTCGCCCACAAGCAGCACAAGCTCGACCTCGACCGCCGGGGCGGTGGTTGCACCTGCCTCCTTGTCCCGTGTCCCCGGTGGACGAGACTTGCTTGAAAGGAAGAGAGCCGCGGTACATCCGCACGACACCACCGACCACGACGGTAACACTGGACCTCTGCTCGTTGCGATCGGAGTTGGGTTGCAAAAATTTTTAAATTTTCTCTTATCAAATCTTGTAACACATACGTAGAACATTAAATATAAATATAAAATAACTAATTACATAGTTTATCTTTAATTTACGAGATGAATTTTTAAATCTAGTTAATTTATGATTAGATAATATTTATTAAAAATAAATGAAATTTTTTTAAAAAGTTTAGAACAGTCTTGGTGGCGACCTGGCGGGCGGCAGAAAACGACTGCTGTGCTGCTTTGCCTGCGTCGGAGCCAACTTGCCGCGTCTCTGTCGTGTGGTGAACTGGGACCGTGTTTAAAATTTTGTGACACTATAGTATTTTCGTTTGTTTGCGGTAGTTATTGTCGAACCATAGACTAATTAGGCTCAAAAGATTCGTCTCGCAAATTCCGACCAAACTGTGAAATTAGTTTTTATTTTCGTCTATATTTAATATTTCATGTATGTGTTTAAAAATTCGATGTGACGGAGAATCTTGAAAATTTTGGATTTTGGAGTGGAAGTAAGGCCTTGTTTACTTGCACCCCAAAACCCAAAAATGTTTAAGATTTCTCGTCACATCGAATCTTTAGACGCATGCATAGAGTATTAAGGTCTTGTTTAGTTCCCAAAAAATTTTGCAAAATTTTTCAGATTTCCCGTCACATCGAATCTTTAGACGCATGCATGAAGTATTAAATATAGATGAAAATAAAAACTAATTGCACAGTTTGGTCGAAATTGACGAGACGAATCTTTTGAGCCTAGTTAGTCCATGATTGGATAATTTTTGTCAAATACAAACGAAAGTGCTACAGTGTCGATTTTGCAAATTTTTTTGGAACTAAACAAGGCCTAAATATAGATAAAAATAAAAACTAATCGCACAGTTTGGTCGAAATATACAAGACAAATCTTTTGAGCCTAATTAGTCTATGATTAAATAATATTTATCACATACCAACAAAACACTTATTGTAGCGATTTTGCAAAATATTTCGTAACTAAACACTTCCTAAACAAGGCCGGGGATTAGGGGGAGCCAACGTTTAGTTTTGGATGTAAAATTTTTCATATTTTCTATCATATCGGATCTTACGTCACATGCATAAAGCATTAAATATAAATAAAAGGAATAACTAAATATACCGTTTACCTGTAATTTGCGAGACAAATCTTTTGAGTCTAGTTAATTCATGATAGGACAATATTTGTTAAATACAAACGAAAATGCTAACTGTTCATATTTTGCAAAAAAAAAATTAGAAGTAAATAAGGCCCAAGACGGCAGAGTATATTATACTCTATTTACTTAATGTTTGGACACATGCATGAAGTACTAAATATAAACTATTTACGAAACTAAAAACATATACGAGACGAATCTTTTAAACCTAATTAGTCTATAATTAGACACTAATTATTAAATAAAACGAAAATATTACACTATCTATTAAACTCTAACAACCCCAATCAAACACCTTTCTTGAGCTTGCGGCATAATAATTATGGTGGTGAAAGCAAAAAAAAAAAATTCCGATGAAAAAAACATATGGAGATACAGGTCCTTGTCCGGACTGGCTGGTGGTGGAACATGCATGTCTTGGCAGTCTGTCAGTCATACCTACATTATGGCCTTGTTTAGTTCACATCAAAATTTAAAAACTTTTCAAGATTTCTCGTCACATCTAATTTTATGGTACATGCATGAAACACTATATTAAAAATAAAAAATAATTACACAATTTGTCTGTAATTTACGAGACGAAACTTTTGAATCTAGTTAGTATATAATTGGACAATAATTATCAAATATAAAATGAAAGCGCTATAGTGTCAAAATCCAAAATCTTTTCACAACTAAACAATGCCTATGTCTTATACAACACGGTGTTTTGATCATTGGACAGTTTAATTTCTCCTGTTGCACTGGGTGAAGGATCCACAGGACGATTTAAAGGTGTCGAGCAATGAAAATGTCGGATATAACGGGCAGGTGATTGTAAGGCAATTTCGCCCCTGGAGTAACTTTTTGTCAGATCTTTAGATCCTCAGGATGAAAATCAGATGGAGATTATTGATGCGTCTAGTGGTTTGCGCAGAGGTCAATTCGAGCATGTGATGACTTAGGCCTTGTTTAGCTTACCCTAAAAACCTAAAACTTTTCAAAATTCTCCGTCACATCAAATCTTGCGACACATGTATGAAATATTAAATATAGATAAAAACAAATAATAATTGCACAATTTTCCTGTAAATCACGAGACAAATTTTTTAAACCTAATTACACCATAATTAGACAATATTTGTCAAAAAAAAGAAAATGCTACAGTGTTAAAATACAAAAAAAAATTAAATCTAAACAAGGCCTTAGCCAGACTCTCATGGGAAAATTCACCAAGGTTTCTTTTGGACTACATGACTCTAGTGCCGTAAATGCGTAGAATTAGTCTATTGAATTTGACACTGGATCAATTGGATTTTCTTGGCTGCGTGGGATCAGGCTTGCATTGGTGGCAAAGTATAGGGTTGTAAACTCTGGTTATTTGTTTGCTAATAATTCCTAAAAAGTGTAATCAAGTTGTGTCGTCGTCATCTTTCCTCTCATCTTCCTACATTCACATCTACGGTGGGAGTGATAAGGGATCTCTGTTTAGGAGATTACCTACCCGAAGCCAAAGTAGCGACCATAGTGCACGTGGAACGCTAGTTGTGATGGTCGATAATGCCAAGATTGTAAACATTACTGATAATGAGATGGAGGAGAAGAGGTTGTGAATATAGAAACAATAACACGACGAGGTTGTAAAGATAGAGAAATAATTGTCTTATAAGTTGTTCTTTTTCTGCCAGCCAACAATATTTTTCTCTAGTTGATGACGTGTTATATATTTTAGTAGGAAAAGATGTGTCGGATGGGATAATTAGGCCCTGTTTAGTTCCCAAAAAATTTTCAAATTTTTTAAAGATTCTTATCATATCGAATCTTTGGACGCATGCATGAAGCATTAAATATTGATAAAAATAACTAACTACAATCTTTTGAGCCTAGTTAGTTTATGATTGAGCAATAATTATCAAATATAAACAAAAAGTGCTACAACAGTCAAAACCATTTTTTCGCCCAACTAAACAAGGTCTAGTCTAGTCAAAGTGTCGAGGGGTGCACTAAAAAATTCATACCTTCTGTGGTATGCTATTTATTTAAGTGTTGCCATAGTATATACTCCGTACTTGAAATGGTTTGACTAATGACAAATTTAAAACATTTTGTATTTTGGGATGAATGGAGTATCTTTATGATTATGTGCTAGTAGAGATCATTATCGGATTAATTGATCAACAGAATGATACGTACTACTCGATTTAGGGTAAGGCCTTGTTTACTTAGTTCTCAAATTTTTTCAAGATTTTTCGTCATATCAAATTTTGCGGCACATGCATGAAGCATTAAATATAGACGAAAATAAAAACTAATTACACAGTTTGCCTATAAATCGTGAAACAAATCTTTTGATCCTAATTAGTCTATGATTGGACAATATTTATAACAAACAAACAAAAATGCTACAATAGCAAAATCCAAAAATTTTTAGGAAGTGAACCAGCCCTAAACTACGTGAACGGGTACTCTCGTCGCACTCCGTCCAACAATTCCATCGAAAGGTCCGTCCAGTGGCACGGTCCGTCCGGACACACCCGCGCGTAGACGGCAGCGCGTCCAAGCAAACAAATGGACCCCCATTTCCGAAGCACCGAGCAGAATGATTGAATCGTAGGCCTAACCTTAAAAGTTTACAAAATTTTTCGTCACATCAAATCTTACAACACATTCATGATGTATTAAATATAAATAAAAAATATCTAATTATATAGTTTATTTGTAAATCATAAAATAAATTTTTTAAACCTAATTAATTTTGATTAAATAATGTTTATCAAATACAAATAAAAGTGGTACTGTTAAAATCTAAAAAAATTAGATCTAAACACACTATGAATTGAATTGTTTTTTTGATCTTGATTTATTATATTGCTGGGGAGTCGCGTTGTGCGCGGCAGGTGGCCACGCAGCGGCCAAGAAGAGAAGATAGCGCGCAACGGCAACGCCCCCCAGCAGTAGCCTAGACTGTAGAGAAGCGGAGCCGCGGGAGGAAGGAAGGAAGCCTGCAGGAAGTTTCGTTTCGGCGAGTCAAAGCCAAGACAAGCTACTCCGCCCCCCCTCCCTCCTACACACGGACACCCCCGTCTCTCTCTCTCTCTCTCTCTCTCTACTAGTAGTCTCTCTCGCACACAGACACACTCTCTCTCCTCCCTCTCTTCACACGGTTTGCCTCGCCTCGCCTCGCCCACGAAAAGACAAGCGGAGAGCAGGCAGGGAAGGGGAGGGGGAGAGGAAAGGGAAAAAGCGGGTCGCGAGTGCCGCCCCCCCGCTTTTGCTCCAATCGGCGCCGCCTCGCGCGAGATCCGCTCCGCGTGCCCCCGCCGCCGCGCCGCTGCCGAGGTGAGCTCCGCCCCGCCCGCCCTCCCTCCCCACGCTGATCCGCGCCGGGGGCTCCGCTCCTGCGCACGCCCGATTTGGCACTCGGTTTCCGGCCCGGGATTCCCCCTCCGCCTGGGCCGCGCTCGGAGCTGCGGGGTGCGTGCTGACGCGGTGGGTCTCCGGTGGCGGCGAATTGCAGCTCCGCGCTGCGTGGCCTCTGGTTCTGGTCTCACTTCTCAGAGAGTCGCCTGTGCGGGTTCGTTTTTGTCAGTCGATGGGTTTTGCGGCTGCTTTTAGGCGGTGTTTTTTTAGGGTGTCGCGCCACGGGCCGCGGCAATGCGATTCCCGGACCGAACTCCGCGGCTCCGGGTGTGGAAATGGAGTTGTTGGACTATTTTTTTGGGGGGAGGTTCATGTTTGGAGCTGAGATCTTAATCTCTTTCTTCCTGGTTTGGAACCAGTGCTTTCGCTACTCCTTTTGATGGATATAATTCGATTTTGGAGTCGTCGAATTCTGAAACCTGGAGTAGCTTTACATGTGCCGTGGGCAAACGGGCCTTGAATTGAATTATTAAATCCATAACTGTTCCGCTGACATTTTCAGTTCCATCTAGTCGTGCCGTGGATGTCACAACTCGGTCTAACGACTCTGATCGCGGATTATTTTATTTGTTTCAGATAGAGGGTGTCGTCCCCAGCATCGGTTTCCACGGAGAGTTGTTGATTTGGATACCTGATCCAATTGGGGGCGGATTGAGTCACTTGGACCTTTTCAACAGCTGTCCCGTTCCTGCTGCTTTGGTCCCGATAAGAGGCTTGCCTGGTTCCAGAGATGATGCCATTGTGAGTGGCGATGGATTCTGCGAGAAGTTGGTTCCAGAAGTTCCAGCCGAGGGATAAATCCAAGAGTCCAGCTGTGGCAGCCAGCCATGGAAAGGATCCAGGAAAGCCCCCGGTCGATGATGCCCCTTCTAGTGCGACGAAGCAGAGGGTCGCCGCTGCAAAGCAGTACATTGAGAACCACTACAAGACCCAGATGAAGTCCCTGCAAGACAGGAAAGAGAGGTAGGCAGTCCAGTGAATATAAAGTTGCTTTTTACCTTTGCCTGCTTTGGTTATAGATTTAGCACCCATCCTGTTGTACATGCAACTACCAAAATTCTAAATTACGACTCAAGCGTAGAATGAAAAGAAATGAAGGTCCCCATCTTGCTGTTGTTGAGTAGGATGCCCAACCACACACATGCCATGCCATGTTTGGACAGGAATGGCAAACACAGGTGCAGCCATGCAAATGATTAAGATCAAGTCCTTACAAGTGTGTTGGGACCATGGTTGTGCCCAGAATAGAAAGCTGGTTACAGCGTTAACTCAAGCTTGGTAGCTTCAGTACCATATTAAGCTGTAGCCCTTCTGTTCGAAATTATAAGACATTTTGGCTTTTCTAGATACATTGCTTTTGCTATGCACTTAGTATACTCTATGTTTAGATATATATAGTAAAATAAATGTATCTAGAAAAGTCAAAGCATCTTATAATGCTTAGATTAGATATACGTTAGGTTTAGATACATAGTAAAAGAGATGTATCTAGAAAAGCCAAAATGTCTTACAGTAATTTAGAACGGAGGGAGTGGTTTTTTTTTGTGTGTGCATGTGTGAATTGTGAATAGTGGTACACAATGATCTAGCAAAGCTATGAACTCAACGCAGAATATGATTAATGAACTTTTTTTTAGGATTGACTCATTGAACTCAAACAATTACTCAATTAAACTTACATACTCATTCTAACTGATGTTCGCGGTACTCGTTTCAAAACTTAAACAATTCAAACTTACTCCCTCCGTCCTTTTTTAATTGTCGCTTGTGCTTCCCGAAAAACAACTGCTGGCAATTATATATTAAAAAATATTAATATTTATAATACATAATTAGTATCATTAGAAAGATCTTTGAATCTAGTTTTTTAACAAATTTATTTGGAGATACAAATGTTGTATGTATTTTCTACAAATCAAGTCAAACTTGTGGTGTGGCACGCACACCAACAACGACAATTAAAAAGGGACAGAGGGAGTATACTTGCAATCATTATCAAATGTCAAGACTTATTTTTCTCGTCAACCAATCTACTTGCTGGATTCCATCTATTTGATGACAATTGACTTGCAGGAACTTGTGATCTTACTTTTATAATATCTTGGCTTACTTTTAGGCGCTGGATGTTGGAGAGAAAATTAAAAGATGCCGAAGTTCCTGTAGAAGAGCAAAATAATATTCTTAAGCATTTGGAGAAAAAAGAGACCGAATATATGCGCTTGCAGAGACACAAGATGGGAGTTGAAGATTTTGAACTTTTGACTATTATTGGGAGAGGTGCATTTGGAGAGGTACACTTCATTTCAGTTTCCACTCTTTAACACTTTGTGCAGACCAGTTCAATGATATACATGGCATTATTTCTGTTTCTTTTGAATTCTATCCCATCAGCGATTGTTCTGCACACACATTTTCTTTTTAAGGAGAAGCCTCTGCTTATATATAGAAAGCATATAAAAGTTCTACACATGCACCACATGTTGACTTGACAATATTATTCGTACAATCCTTTTCATGAAATAAATGTGGATATCTCATATAGTTGGAAGTTGGAACCTGGTATGCCTTGCTGCTCCATCTTGTATTTTAGTACAACTCTACAAATGCAACTCGTCTGCTTGTAAGAAAACTGGGATAAAGTTAACCTTTTGGTCCTTGTTCTGCTGACATTTATCTGGCACTTTAGAATTCTTTGGTATTTGCTTTGGACCTTTGATATATTTACTGTCCCAAATTGATGGCATTCAATTGTCATGTGGTCCCTTGATGCATGCTTGTGATGAGTTTCCATTCGTTACGTTCACATATGCAAATATTATAACACACCCTGGTGGTTTTTCCACCACTGTTTTCACGTGCCTTATCCATTTTTAGGGTAACTTGGATTGGACCATTTTACCTTACCTTGCAGGCAGTTAACTATTTATGAAAAGGGGCCTGGCCCTGGATTTTCATAATATACCTATGAAAAAGAAGCCGTTTGTCCTAAATATCCAATCTGGGCTTTGAGTTAATTTGTAGTATCTTTGATATCTGCTTATTGCTATTTTTTGTATTTACATTTAGTTAATATTGGGATGAGCACTGTTTTGCTACAAGGTTTTTTACCTTTCTTTCTTTACAAGAGGAACATTAGAGAACAAATCATCCTTCTTAGTGCAGTTGGCTCATGTAGTTTTAAATAGCTCTTGTTAACAACTAGTTTAACTGATTCTTCTGTTGTCTTCTGTTTCAGTTGAGTCTGAATCTCTTCCTTTCTCTATGTTGTGCCATCCTTTTGCTGTGTCTTATGCCACTCTAACTGTGCAGGTGCGTCTTTGTAGAGAGAAGTCCTCTAAGAATGTGTACGCAATGAAAAAGCTCAAGAAATCTGAAATGCTTCGTAGGGGCCAGGTACCATGTACGGTCTTTCTGAGTTGTTTTGCATTCTCTATTTCTGTTTTGCATGTTATCCTCTGATATGTGTACATATATTCCAGGTAGAACATGTCAAAGCCGAAAGGAACCTTCTTGCTGAAGTTGATAGTGCTTACATAGTTAAGCTCTATTATTCTTTCCAAGACGAAGAGTTCTTATATCTCATCATGGAATACCTTCCTGGTGGGGACATGATGACTTTACTTATGCGCAAGGACACACTAACAGAAGATGAAGCTAGATTTTATATTGCAGAAACGGTGCTTGCCATTGAGTCTATTCACAAGCACAACTATATTCATCGGTACCATACTAGTGTCTCTGTTTTATTTTTCTAAAAAAACCAGATGGTCCTATAATTTAAATGATGTATCTCTATGTTCCTTTTGTCAGGGATATCAAACCAGATAATCTTTTGTTAGATCGCATTGGTCACCTGAAGCTTTCTGACTTCGGTTTGTGTAAACCTTTGGACAGCAGTAATTTTCCAATTTTGAATGAACCAGATTATACGTCTGGAAAAGTTACCAAACCTTTGCCTGATACCACTCGGTTAAGCAACCCTTCTGCACCGAGGCGTACACAGCAGGAGCAATTGTCACACTGGCAAAAGAACCGCCGGATGTTGGTGAGTAGTGTATTCAAAGATGGATTAACTTATTGATGACTTGGGAACAGCATCACCGATGTTATGGTGGCTTTTGTTTGAATGTCTTAACTCAATTTTCTCCGTCTGCATTATATCCATTTTTTTGCCTCATATAATCTATTTGGCATAATAAAACCACACAAAGTTATATTGCTCCTTCAAATTTGTAAGTTTTGTACCATGTTTCCATAGATGATGTTTGTAGTTGGTCTCTGAACCAATCATATTGAACTTTAAAGGACAGAAAATGGTTCCCAGTTCTAAGAATGTAGTATTGTTTTGTTGACATCAACCAGTCTTTACCATGTTGGACCAAGTCGTATGGAATACTCTGGAGTCTGGAGTCAATGGCTAATGGGTGGGGCACTATAATTTGAATGGAGCTGGATCAAACTAACAAAATCAGTTACAACATCACTATTCCCATTACAAAGGAATCCAAATAGTAATATTTTCTAGGGTTTAAATTTTCTAGTGGATTATGTGAATCATACAAGACGTTACTTGATTTTTCATATGGTTCCTTCTTGCCATGCTGAGTGTACACTTGAGCGCAGTTGACATGTTTAATTGCAATTCTGGGGCACAGGCATACTCAACAGTCGGTACACCTGATTATATAGCTCCAGAAGTTCTACTGAAGAAAGGATACGGAATGGAGTGTGACTGGTTAGGTTTCTTGTCTTGTAAATTTGTATCTTTAACTATTAGACTTAGTGATTCTATCACCCTCTGTGCTTTTTGTATCTTGATGGATGCTTGATATCACTTCTTTTTCTTCTTTAGGTGGTCCCTTGGTGCTATCATGTATGAAATGCTTGTTGGTTACCCTCCATTTTATTCAGAGGATCCAATGTCTACTTGCAGAAAGGTACATGTGATGTCCAGTTATCCACAGGATATATATGTGTGCCATAATATTCTATATTCAGTGTCATCCTATGCAAACTTCATGAACATCTTTGTGTCAAATCCATAACACTGAAGAGAGCAGATTACACTGCACTACATTAGGATGACTATGACTTGCCTGTAACCACAACTATTTAGGCCCTGTTTGGATCCACTAGTAGCTAATAGTTCCCTGGATAATTGTTTGCAGCTAATATTAGCGTGGTGCTGTTTGGATCCACCAGCTAAAAGGTGGATGCATTGGTGGTTTTGTCTATAATGCCCTTTGTTTTCTGTTGGGAGCCACGTGGATAGAGGTAGGTAGGAGGGCAAAAGTGCCTTTTTGCATCTATTAGCTGTGTTAGGATAGCTAGTGAGATAGTCGTTAGCTGTGTGATCAGCTAAACAATTAGCTGGGTTCCTTTGGATCCACCCCAACTAATTTTTAACAGCTAACTATTAGCTGGGTGGATTCAAACGGGGCCTTAGGGGCTGGGAGTTGGTGGTTGCAGCTGGTCGAATGAGCTCAACTGCACTATGTGCCTATTTAATAAACATGAGCTTTATATTCTAGCTGCCTTGCTTACTTTTAGTAAGCAAAATACTTCTGTAGCTTTATGAACATACATCTCAACTTATGTTTTTCTTTGTTCATGCAGATTGTGAACTGGAGAAGTCACTTGAAGTTCCCTGAAGAGGCAAAGCTTTCTCCTGAAGCTAAGGATCTCATCAGCAAGCTTTTGTGTAATGTTGAGCAGAGACTTGGCACAAAAGGAGCCCATGAAATAAAAGTGTGTTCTTATCCTCATGTTTGATGCATACATTTCCATTACTCTCATACCCAAGTACCCAACTAATTTAATTGTACTTTCGACTTTAGGCGCATCCATGGTTTAGAGGTGTTCAGTGGGAGAAGTTGTATCAGATGAAAGCTGCTTTCATACCAGAAGTTAATGGCGAGTTGGATACTCAGAATTTTGAGAAATTTGAGGAGGTAATAATCTACTTTCCCCTGTTGGTTTACTTCTGCAAATTATCTCCATCAATAATATTTGCCTACAGTATAAGATTGGGTGGCGGTTATGCCATGTGATCCTGTTTTCCTGCTTGTTATTATACTGATTAGTGTTCATTCTGGTTGTCAAACAATACCTGTGGGCAGGCTTAGCATATGGTAAAATCAAACACAAGGGTTCCCTTAGTGTTTATTCTAGAGGTGAACAATCACCATCTGACATTCCTTCTGCTTGGAAGTATGCAATTGTACTCCTAAATAGGTGGTCTGTGTTGGTTCCCTTTGCACTGTAGGCTAAATTTCACTGGGTTAGTGCTACCTGGTAGTACAATTAAATGAAATCAACGATGTAATCACAAATTCTATCTGCTACCTAACGAGAAAACTGGGGTTGGGATAAATCTGGTGTTGTTTCCTCTTTCATATCAGTTAGGCTTGTGATATTCTTAATTTCAGGATTATTCAATTGTAACGCTCTATTCTTTTGTTGTTTATATGATAGTGTGACCTGGTGAAACTTGAACTGTGAATGCATTAGCTAATAGCTATTGCTCACGCATTTAATTATTTTTTCCACTACTTTGCAGACAGGAACTCAAATTCAAAGTTCATCCAAGTCAGGCCCATGGAGAAAGGTATGCATGAGTTCTCCACTAAAGAATTTCAGGGTTGTTGAAGTATTACAGACAGTTCCATATCTGCTGTTCAAGTGAAATATTTTGCATTGGTTTTCTTCCCAGTGGGCACTAAAAACATTCTTATCCCTCCAGCATGCATTGGTTAACCATAAAATATATATCTAAAAAATGTGTTTCAAGCATTGCTATTGATCTGGAGGGCATATATATTTTCTCTTGAACAAGGGCACATATATTTAGAAAGTTGATTCGGAATTTTACTCATATTGGACATTTGAACTTCATTTTATTACTGCTTTGTCAATGAATTGAAAGACACTTCTTACAGATGCTTCCGTCCAAAGATGCAAACTTTGTTGGGTATACATACAAGAACTTTGAAATTGTAAATGATGATGAAGTGGCAGGAATTGGTTAGCTCCCCCATTACTATGTTCATCCTCTGCACTATTTCACTTATTTAGTCGTTATACGTTTAGTTTGACAAAAATGGTTTGGTGCTTTGTGCAACAGCCGAGTTGAAGAAAAAGAGTTCCAAACCAAAGCGGCCAACCATCAAGACATTGTTTGGTAATGAGCCAGCCAGTATCCTATGTTCATTTCACCTCTTCACTATCTTTATCTCTGTGAAGGCGGGAACAACCCACTTACCTTGCATTCATCTCTGAACAGAGAGCATGGACGAAGAGGAGCCTGTTCACGGAAGTTTTTTAGGTATGTTGCCTCCGAAGGAGGGGCAACCTTCGTCCCACTCCAGCATTCCACCAGAAAAATACCAACCTCGACGTAAATAGGATATGGAGGTTCCAAAAGTAAAGCATAGGAAAGTAAAAACAAGAAAAAAAATTCTTCTGCTGCCTTTTGATATGCTCCCTGTCTAAGTTTTGTAAATCCTAACCAATGCGTTCTTTAGTCAAATGCTTAAAAAAAATCTCTCCGGCCAAATAGTGTATGGCATTTGATGTGAGCACATCAGTGTTCGCTGTATATTGTGTTACCGTTCTAACTTCGAATTGATGTTTCTCAGCCATATTGGCGACTCCTAGTGTATACTAGATACAAGGGACCAGGAGCAAACAAGCTGTGCTGTTGTGGCGAACATGTGCTATGTGTATTGACCTCATAATTGTTTCTTTGAGGTCAAGGTTCGTAGGAGCCTGATCAACTTCCAGCTGTATTGCTAAAAAAAAAGGAACCTGCAGTTGTAGCATAAAGAATTGGAACGCACGTGTCTCTTGGACAGTGACCATGTCAAACGAGTAACTGACACGTTTATCCTTGTAAACATATTCTCGCCCGTCCTACCTGCATGAATGCATTTGGCACTTGGACCTATCTTGAGACGACGAAGTTAATATAAGCGGTTCTACTGTAAGGTTGCGTTAGGTTGAGAGAGATCCTAAAATGGAATGGTCCCGTCTTAGATTTTGGGGACGGGACGATTGTGTGATTGTGTCTGATGTTTAGATGAGTGAGGACACAATTGTTCTTTCTTATTTGGTTCAGAGACAATTAAGGGCCTGTTTATTTCACATTTTTTTAGCTAAAAAATTTAAAGTTTTAGCCCACAATTCTGCATAATGAAACTAAACACCATCCAAAATTTTTAGCAAAATGGTTGCTATTTTCTATTATGGATTTTGGCCTCAAGAGGCAAAAAAAAAAAAGTTCAAAAGAGCCTTTCAATCTTAAAGGAACTAAACATTTTAGATGGAACTAAATATAACCCTAAAAATTTTAACATTGCATTTTATCATTCTAAAGTGTGGCAGAACCTCCTGAATTAAGTGGCCCACATGCACCTATCATTGTCTCAAAGACTTCTGATCGGTGTGCATGAGTTCCAAATGACTCAAGAAGTCTGTCGGGTGTCCTCGGGAAACCCGAATCATCCACGTAACATCCTTTTCAGGAATTCCCTCATCAAGCATCACAGTATTACAACATTTCATAGATAAGAGAAATCAGAGTAAAAGCGGAAAGGTTATATAACATAGATTGAAACTTAAGTTCATAGTTTACAAACCATAATTATTTGATACATAAAGCTTCGGAACTTTATATTACATAAACCATAGATCACACAACAAGTTTTTACTTGCCCAAGGTCACACATCAGGTTCATCATCATCACTCTCCTCCACAAGAGTAAAATAACCATGACCATCAAAAGGATAATCAAGAGATTCACCTGCAACATGGGTTAATAAAACCCTGAGTACGAAAGTACTCAACAAGACTTAACCGACTATAAAAGAGGTGAAGACTCAGGTATGCAGGCTATAGGGATTCAAGGTAAAGCTTTATCAATATCAAGTATTTCTTTTGCATAAAAGCTTACTAAGAGTAAAACCTACTTTCAAGTTTTAACTCAAGATCATCATTTATGACTAACCAAAACTATTATCAAACTTTCATAAGCATACCACCTCTTTCTTATATCAAAGATTCACTTCTTACTACGATGATGGGGTGAGGATTGAGGTTCCATATCCGAGGAAACACGGCGATTCGAATCGATTAAACCCAGCTGGGGATTCAGTACCACACGACATATGTAGAACTTAATCTTGCATATGTCAACCTGTTTCTATAGATCCTCCCATACAAGAACGGGTCCAGCGTCACCCGAGAGTACAGTACACCACCATTCTACAGCCAATCTAGATGTTTTCCGGTCATCTCAGATCCGTAAGGTGGGTACACGCTACTCTCGCCATCTTTCCACTCCCAGTACGCGGTTAGCCGTTCTCAAGTATCGGAATAGCTATAGGTAAGGCTTACCAGTGCATGTGGGCTGTACTCAAAGGTCTCAATCACAACAGGCCAATCAACGGTACGGTCCTTAATCGACTCAGTTGGAGACACTACTTTAAGACTCCATTCTTAAAGCAAGTCCACCGACCGGTCTCAAGTTGAAACATTATTGGCCTTAAAAGTATTCCACAACAACCCTTCAAACTTTCTCCTTTGAAAACTTATCTAATAAGCATGGCTAAGCATACTAAGCATTTTCATAAAACAAGTATCAAGGTAGATATTGAAATCATCAAGGTAGATAATGCAGCAAATAGGATTCACTCAACTCCTATTCACCTAATGCATCATATTAACTCAAGTGATATAAATAACTTTATGAAAATACAAGGATAGGGTTTAATGTCCGGGGCTTGCCTTGACCGGAAGGGACGTTCGGCAACTCAACAGCACTCAAAGGATCCACAAACTCGGAAGAAACCCACTGGGGATTAGATTCTTCCGGAGCGTATTCTATACGTAAAAGTGCATATGCATGATTATGATATACTCAAGGTATGATAAAGACAAGTTATAAGTGCTTGGATAATAACAACAAACTATGATTATCTCGAGTACAATTTACCTTCACGGTATAGAAACAACTAACTTAGCTACCCAAAAACATAGATTATTTCTAAACAAGTTTTATCATCTTTATTAAGCAATATTGTGAATCTATCATATCATAAAGATTATTTATATGAAAATAAACCATAACCAGGGAGCATATCCTGCTAAGTAACCATGGTTGTCAAACAATCCAAAATATCATCCAAATTCTAAAGGGATTAATTATTTCTATTTGTTTTATAATTATTTTTAAATAGCTTTATTAAGAGACAGAGCATACTTTATCAAACAGAGCTGAAATTAATCATGAAGCTAAATAATATTAACACAAGATCACATATTAAATTTCATGATTTTTGGATATACCCATAATTTACTAAAAATCATGGAAGGTTTATTCATTAATAAATAAAGGCAATTTATGTATACATGAAAATTATCAGAAAATCAAACCTAACATTTTTCTTAGGTTCTATCCATTTTATGTAAGCTATACAAAAATTTTCACAATTTTTGGATTAGCACGAAATTTACTACACAAATTCAAATATAAATCAAAAACTGCATAAAAAGAAAAAGAAAAAGACTACTGCGCAGTGAAAAGGCCTGGAAACTGGGCCGCAGACCGGCCCACATCCGCACTTCCGGCCCGAAACTGCTCCGCACGCGCGCCCTCTCTCAGCGGGACACTGACAGGTAGACCCCGCCTGTCAGTTCTATCCCCTACACGCGCGGCGGCTCGGCCGCGACTCCGGCGGCCGATAGCGAGGTTCTCGGCCTCCGCGCGCGCGCGCATCGGCTCCGCCTCACTTCCGCGGATCGATCTCTACCCCTCACTCGCGCTCTACCGTCCTCTGTCTATCACAACCACGTCACCGGCGGACGGCCTCCATGGCCGACCATCGTCCGGCCATCAGGATACGATAGAGCGCAAACCGACGGTTTAGCGAACTTCCACAGGGGTTGGGAAGGGTGGTGCTCACGCTGCAAGGCTCGGGGAAGCAGCGGATGTCACTGGCGACGGAGACAGCACGATCGGGCGGGCGCTCCGGCTCCGGCGAGCTCGTTCCGGCGATTCTGTTCGCGCCCAAAGGAAAAGAGAGAGAGCATGAGTTACTAGAACACAAGAGGAACTCGAAACAGCTGCCAGGGAAACGTGATACCGACTAGAACACCGTGGCCACGGTAAGAGCCCCACGGCGGCAGTTCTGGCCGGAGATGGAGAGGATGGAGGTGTCTCGGCGATTGAGAGGGTTATGGGGCGAGCTTGGTGGTGTTCTGGATTCGCAAGGAGGTGGCGAACATCGTGGACGGCTCAATTTGATACGAGGAGGATCGAACACGGCCAATTTGGATGAGGACGGGGTACTGCTTCTCGGTGCTCCGGTGGCGGAAAGGAGATTGGTGCTCGCGGGAGAGAATGGCACGTCGCGCTCCACTTCGCCAGCAGCTGCTCCACTTTGCCACGGACGCGAGCACGTGCTTGGACGAGATGAAACGGCAGTTCACGAGTCGGCAAACGCCGATCGACGCTCGGCGGCACACCGCCATGAACAGGGCCGAGCTTATCCCCCTTTTCCCCAAAATACCCTTTCTGAAAACTTAAAATTACTCTGAGATTTTGAATAGAAGATGAAAATATGCCAAAATAAGAGTTGTGCAAAATTTTGTGAACTACCAAACATCTTTTGGTGGCCAGAGCTAACTCTGAGTGGAAAATAGCTAAATTGGCCAAACAGTTTGAAATTCAAGCTTAATTCCAAAATTTTGAATTGGGGCAAAACAGAATTTCTAAAATTACTTTTGATTTTCCAAAACAACTTGAAAAACTCCCAACATGAAAGTTGTTCAAATTTTCAAGCCCTACAACTCTCATGTTGACCATTTTTCAAAATTCCAAACAGATTTTGAATTGGAGATTTAAGTTTGAAAAGGGGACACTTTCCGGAAATCTGTATTTTCAAAATTACTTTGAATTTTGTACTGAAACTTCAAAAACTCAAAACACCAAAGTTGTACATCTTGACAAGATCTACAACTTTGCTTTTAAACTCAACTTCAAATTGTGCTTGGTTTTTGAATTGCACAAAAGGGGGCAAATCTAGGGTTTTTGAAATTAGGGTTTCCCCCCTTAAGCTTCTCGGAAAACTTTCACCCAACAATTTTAAACTCCAAAACAAGCATCCATACATAAAATAAACACACTTAAATTCCTAAACACATTCATCCAAAATAAACTTATTTTAGGTTAATGCATTAGTGTGTGCTTAACATATTTTTGATGCAATGCTCATGATGACATGTCCCATTTTTAGTTCGCTTAACACGAGAGTGTTACAGCTCTTTCCCCCTTAAAGAAATCTCGTCCCGAGATTTACCTTAAAGTCTAACTAATGGAAAAGGAAATTTGTCAAGCATTTCCAAAACCAACTTTTACAAAAACAGGGGTAGATTATTACGCTATAGATTACAAGGATAAGACAGAAGAAATAAACTCAGGAAAACGTTCTAAGAGAAACTCTTCGGATTCCCACGTGGCTTCATCTTCGGTATGTTGATTCCATTGCACCTTGTAAAATTTGATAGTTCTTCTACGAGTGACTCGATCTTTTTGATCCAAAATCTTGATAGGATACTCTGAATATGTCAGATCAGGCTTTAACTCAATTTCTTCAACATGAATGATATGATCAGGCACTCTAAGACATTTCTTCAACTGAGAGACATGGAACACATTGTGTACTGATAACAACTGTGGTGGTAAATCTAGACGATATGCCACCTTTCCACATCTTTCAAGGATTTGATATGGACCTATATATCGAGGTGCCAATTTTCCTTTTACTCCAAAACGAGTGACTCCTTTCATAGGTGACACTTTGAGGTATACATAATCACCAACCTCAAAGCTAAGAGATCGACGTCTCTTATCAGCATAACTCTTTTGCCTGGACTGCGCTATCTTCATGTTATCTCGAATGAGCCTGACTTTCTCTTCGGCTTCTTTGACCAAGTCAACCCCGAAGAGACTATGTTCTCCAGGTTCTGACCAATTCAAAGGTGTTCTGCACCTTCTGCCATATAGAGCTTCAAAGGGTGCCATCTTAATGCTCTCTTGATAACTATTATTATAAGAGAATTCTGCTAGTGGCAAACATTCATCCCATTTCTCTGAATAACTGAGCACACAAGACCTTAACATATCTTCTAAGATCTGATTGACTCTTTCAGTCTGACCCCCAGTCTGTGGATGATAAGCTGTACTATGTAGAAGTTTGGTACCCAAGGACTTATGTAAGTGCTTCCAGAAAGCATTTACAAACTGTGTTCCTCTATCAGATACGATAGTCTTTGGAATACCATGTAAACTTACAATTCTGTTAAAGTATATCTTAGCATAGATGGAAGCTCGATACTTCTTTCTTACAGGAATGAAATGAGCTGATTTGGTCAGACGATCAACAATGACCCATATAGAATCAAACCCTTTCAATGTTCTAGGTAAACCCACTATGAAGTCCATACTAATATCATCCCACTTCCAAGATGGAATTGGCAATGGTTGCAATTCTCCCGCAGACCTAAGATGAACTGCTTTTACTTTTTGACAAGTATCACATCTAGCCACATAACTAGCAATTTCAAGCTTCATCTTAGTCCACCAGAATCTTTGTTTCAAATCATGATACATCTTATTACTGCCTGGATGGATTGAAAGTCTTGTTGCATGAGCTTCATCAAGAATTTGTGTTCTAAGTTCAGGAACTTTTGGAACCACTAAACGATCCTTGAACCAAACCAGCTTCATCTATTCTGAACTTGGAATTTGGTTCAGACTGAACCTTTCTTTTCAAAAAGATTATACCCTTATTTTCTTGTTGGGCTGTAATAATCTGATCTTTGATGGATGACTGAACTGTCATATTTGTCAAACTCCCTTGCGGAATCATCTCAAGACCTAACTTTTCAAATTCATAACATAAGGTAAGATCTATAGGCTTGACTTCCAGACAATTGCAATGACTCTTTCGACTGAGTGCATCTGCCACCACATTGGCTTTGCCTGGGTGATAATGTACCTCAATATCATAATCTTTTATCAGTTCTAACCATCTTCTCTGACACATATTCAACTCTGACTGAGTAAAGATGTATTTCAAACTCTTATGATCAGTATATATGTGACAAGTATTGCCCAATAGATAATGTCGCCAGATCTTCAGAGCATGGACTACAGCTGCCAACTCTAGATCATGGGTTGGATAATGCTCTTCATGACGCTTAAGTTGTCGTGAAGCATATGCAATGACTCTGCCTTCTTGCATTAGTACACACCCAATGCCTTTGCCTGAAGCATCACAATACACATCAAAAGATTTTTCAATATCAGGTTGAGCTAGCACTGGTGCAGTGGTCAACAACTTTTTCAAGGTCCGAAAAGCTTCTTCACACTCGGATGACCACACAAACTTGGTATCATTCTTCAGCAGTGTTGTCATTGGTTTAGAGATCTTGGAGAAGTCAGGGATAAACCTGCGATAATACCCCGCTAATCCTAAGAAACTCCGAACTTGATGTACTGAAGTTGGTGACTTCCAGTCAAGAACTTCTTGAACTTTGCTTGGATCTACTGCAACACCTTCAGCTGACAGGACATGGCCCAAAAATTGAACTTCATCTATCCAAAATTCACACTTACTAAACTTAGCATATAACTGATGTTCTCTCAGGCGAGTTAACACTATCCTGAGATGCTCTTCATGCTCTTCTTTAGTTTTGGAATAGATGAGAATGTCATCAATGAATACCACCACGAACTTATCTAACTCTGGCATGAACACTGAATTCATCAAATACATAAAATGTGCTGGGGCATTTGTCAGACCAAAAGACATGACCAGATATTCATACAAGCCATATCTGGTAGTGAATGCCATTTTTGGAACATCTTTTGGTTTAATCTTGATTTGATGATACCCAGACCTCAAGTCTATCTTTGAAAATACCTTAGCACCAGTTAGTTGATCAAAGAGAAGATCAATACGGGGCAAAGGATACTTATTCTTGATTGTTACCTCATTCAAAGGGCGATAGTCTACACATAGCCTCAAGGTATGGTCCTTTTTCTTCACAAAGATTGCCGGACAACCCCATGGTGATGAACTAGGTCGAATAAAACCTTTATCCATCAATTCTTGCAACTGAGTTTTCAATTCTGCTAATTCTTTTGGTGGCATTCTATAAGCTCTTCTAGATATTGGTGCTGTCCCTGGCTTGAGCTCTATTTCAAACTCCACATCCCGATCCGGTGGCAAACCAGGTAAATCTTCTGGAAACACATCAGGAAACTCACATACCACTGGAATATCCTTGATCTCCTTAACAGAGATAGCACACACTTGCTCAACTGCTCTCTTAAGGGTAGGAAGATGGATAAGAAGTTGAGATTTGCTATTAGGTAAGTTGACCCTGATAGTTCTATTTAAGGTGTCTATAACTGCACCTCTCTGACTCATCCAGTTCATACCCAAGATCACATCTATACTCGGATCTTTTAACACTATCATGGATGTTGGAAATATATATCCACCCAAGTCTATTGGTACCTGATGTACCATTTCCTTAGTGCAAAGTCGACCCCCAGGTGACTGTATAAAGAACTCATCTTTGGTTGCACCAATAGGTATATTATACTTTTCCGCAAAGGCTCTATTCATGAAAGTATGTGATGCACCAGAATCAAAAAGTGTAAGTGCTGGTTGTTGGGCAACAGGGAACATACCAAGCATCACTGGCTCTCCCTCAGGTATAGCTTCAACTTGAGTATGGAAAACCCTTCCTGTTTTCTGAGTACCCTTACCCTTCTGCTGATTCTGGGCATTACCTTTGTTTTGATTTGCTTGCTGATTTCCAACTGGTCTTGGTGCATTGGCATTTGGAACATTTTGCCTTGGATATGGACATTCACGAGAAAAATGTCCACTCTTCCCACAATTGTAACAAGGGTTGTTTGCAGCTTGTGACATTGGCGGACGGATGGCAGGAGCATTCGGCTGACGCTGAACATTGAATGGCATTGTCGGCCTTGCAAAACTCCTCTGCATATTCTGCTGCTGAGGTGGCTGATAAGGAGGACGATAAGATGGGCGGAACTGCTGAGCTGGATGATATACGAGCCTCTGGCGCTTCTTGTTGCCGCCAGATGATCCAGACCCTGAGACAAACCCCTTCTTCTTCTTAGCCTCCTTATGTTTGCGGTTCTTTTCTTCACTGGAGATAGCGATGTTCACTGCTTCATGATAAGATATATTGCCGCATGATGCCATCATCAGTTGAAGCTTTGTATTCAAGCCTCTCATGAAACATTACTTCTTCTTTTCATCAGTGTTGACTTGCTCAATTGCATATTGGGACAGATGGTTAAACTTTCCAATATACTGCATGACTGAGTCATCCCCCTGACGGAGAGCTAAGAACTCTTCGAGCTTCATTTTCATAACTCCCTTGGGAATGTAATGAGCCCTGAAGGCTTCCTTGAATTCTCCCCAAGTGATGCGGTGGCGGGCTGGTTGAACAGCCAGTAAGTTTTCCCACCAAACTCCTGCTGCTCCTCTCAACTGCTGAGCGGCAAAAGCTGGCTTCTGAGTTTCAGTACAGTTGATGAGACTGAACTTTTGTTCCATAGTGCGAAGCCAATCCTCAGCTTCAAGAGGTTCATCAGCTTTTGTGAATACTGGGGGACGAGTATCTGTGAAGTCAACATATGTGGTTTCTTCTCTGTTATGGCGACCACGGCCACGCTGACCAACATTCTGATTTTGTGCTAACAGAGTTGTTGCATTGACCAATGCTGCAATTGCATCAGCCAAAGAGGGTGGAACTGGTGGTGCATTAGGAAAATCATCCCCACCCTGGGAAGAACTAGCTCCATGGTTGTTAGCAGACATCTGTTTAAAAACACATCACACTTTAATTAACATGCTTACTTAACCATCATACATCATGACTTACATAACACAAACACGTTCATCTTATTTATCATACAAGTCCGCTCCCGGGCAGGACTACTTGAAACCACTATCTTACACAACTTCCCATACTAGAGGTTTTCTGACTAACTATGTTACAAAGTCAGAAGATCACACTCGGTCATACTTCTTGCCTTCTCAACACCTAGTCGTCATCCATCTCCGACTCACTGGTGGTAACACCCTCATCTGGAGTGGGGGTTCCTGGCTCCTCTGCTTCATCCTCAGAAGTATCACTATCCACTTGGATGATCACTGGTCCTTCCTCTGCTGCTTCAGGAGCCTCGGGTGGATTGAGGGCATCCTGCAGCTGGTGCACTTCCTCATGGAGGGTGTTGGCATAGGCCTCAAGAGTGACCACATACCCTGCCATATGGTACAACTGAACTTCCATGTTGATGTTGTCAGTGAGCATCAGGCGCAGATCATTCTTCATAAGCCTGTAGGTCCTTGGCGAAGGAGGACCTCCGCTGGTGTCACTTCCGTTTCCATCGCTGGAGTTGTCAGAGCTGCTGTCACTACTATCGGAGGGTGGCGGATCCCTTGGTGCCAGCTGGTGCCTGGGGACACGACCTCCGGTTGACTTGCGAGCGGTTAGGCGGGTACGTGCCATCTGCCAAAATAGTTTTATTTTGAATATTAGAACTATATATGTTCCAAGGTTAAAGGATAGAGTTTTACAATTAGATGGACATATTACCTCTAATTATTAACAACTTTAAGGAGGAAAGTTAATTACATGTTAACAATAATGATGCATGAAACGTACTTACGAACAAGACATACATCAAACAAATAATTAACTTTAAATTAGTCACTTGATATAAAAGTGCATAAACGTTCTTTTCATAAATAGGGCAATATTATAATATCATAAGCATCGTTCCTTGTATATAAATATCACCATAATTATACTAAGAACATATCCATTTAGATAGAAGGATAAGTCTAAAGAATGAACTGAGACAAGTTAGAAGCATAAGACAAGCTTAGAAGCAATTTGGACTCAAACTAATTTGAAATTTAGTTTGACTCAAAAGCTTTTGAAGTTTTCAAAATCGAATACTGCTATACTTTCTAAGGGAAACCTGCTCTGATACCACTCTGTGGCAGAACCTCCTGAATTAAGTGGCCCACATGCACCTATCATTGTCTCAAAGACTTCTGATCGGTGTGCACGAGTTCCAAATGACTCAAGAAGTCTGTCGGGTGTCCTCGGGAAACCCGAATCATCCACGTAACATCCTTTTCAGGAATTCCCTCATCAAGCATCACAGTATTACAACATTTCATAGATAAGAGAAATCAGAGTAAAAGCGGAAAGGTTATATAACATAGATTGAAACTTAAGTTCATAGTTTACAAACCATAATTATTTGATACATAAAGCTTCGGAACTTTATATTACATAAACCATAGATCACACAACAAGTTTTTACTTGCCCAAGGTCACACATCAGGTTCATCATCATCACTCTCCTCCACAAGAGTAAAATAACCATGACCATCAAAAGGATAATCAAGAGATTCACCTGCAACATGGGTTAATAAAACCCTGAGTACGAAAGTACTCAACAAGACTTAACCGACTATAAAAGAGGTGAAGACTCAGGTATGCAGGCTATAGGGATTCAAGGTAAAGCTTTATCAATATCAAGTATTTCTTTTGCATAAAAGCTTACTAAGAGTAAAACCTACTTTCAAGTTTTAACTCAAGATCATCATTTATGACTAACCAAAACTATTATCAAACTTTCATAAGCATACCACCTCTTTCTTATATCAAAGATTCACTTCTTACTACGATGATGGGGTGAGGATTGAGGTTCCATATCCGAGGAAACACGGCGATTCGAATCGATTAAACCCAGCTGGGGATTCAGTACCACACGACATATGTAGAACTTAATCTTGCATATGTCAACCTGTTTCTATAGATCCTCCCATACAAGAACGGGTCCAGCGTCACCCGAGAGTACAGTACACCACCATCCTACAGCCAATCTAGATGTTTTCCGGTCATCTCAGATCCGTAAGGTGGGTACACGCTACTCTCGCCATCTTTCCACTCCCAGTACGCGGTTAGCCGTTCTCAAGTATCGGAATAGCTATAGGTAAGGCTTACCAGCGCATGTGGCTGTACTCAAAGGTCTCAATCACAACAGGCCAATCAACGGTACGGTCCTTAATCGACTCAGTTGGAGACACTACTTTAAGACTCCATTCTTAAAGCAAGTCCACCGACCGGTCTCAAGTTGAAACATTATTGGCCTTAAAAGTATTCCACAACAACCCTTCAAACTTTCTCCTTTGAAAACTTATCTAATAAGCATGGCTAAGCATACTAAGCATTTTCATAAAACAAGTATCAAGGTAGATATTGAAATCATCAAGGTAGATAATGCAGCAAATAGGATTCACTCAACTCCTATTCACCTAATGCATCATATTAACTCAAGTGATATAAATAACTTTATGAAAATACAAGGATAGGGTTTAATGTCCGGGGCTTGCCTTGACCGGAAGGGACGTTCGGCAACTCAACAGCACTCAAAGGATCCACAAACTCGGAAGAAACCCACTGGGGATTAGATTCTTCCGGAGCGTATTCTATACGTAAAAGTGCATATGCATGATTATGATATACTCAAGGTATGATAAAGACAAGTTATAAGTGCTTGGATAATAACAACAAACTATGATTATCTCGAGTACAATTTACCTTCACGGTATAGAAACAACTAACTTAGCTACCCAAAAACATAGATTATTTCTAAACAAGTTTTATCATCTTTATTAAGCAATATTGTGAATCTATCATATCATAAAGATTATTTATATGAAAATAAACCATAACCAGGGAGCATATCCTGCTAAGTAACCATGGTTGTCAAACAATCCAAAATATCATCCAAATTCTAAAGGGATTAATTATTTCTATTTGTTTTATAATTATTTTTAAATAGCTTTATTAAGAGACAGAGCATACTTTATCAAACAGAGCTGAAATTAATCATGAAGCTAAATAATATTAACACAAGATCACATATTAAATTTCATGATTTTTGGATATACCCATAATTTACTAAAAATCATGGAAGGTTTATTCATTAATAAATAAAGGCAATTTATGTATACATGAAAATTATCAGAAAATCAAACCTAACATTTTTCTTAGGTTCTATCCATTTTATGTAAGCTATACAAAAATTTTCACAATTTTTGGATTAGCACGAAATTTACTACACAAATTCAAATATAAATCAAAAACTGCATAAAAAGAAAAAGAAAAAGACTACTGCGCAGTGAAAAGGCCTGGAAACTGGGCCGCAGACCGGCCCACATCCGCACTTCCGGCCCGAAACTGCTCCGCACGCGCGCCCTCTCTCAGCGGGACACTGACAGGTAGACCCCGCCTGTCAGTTCTATCCCCTACACGCGCGGCGGCTCGGCCGCGACTCCGGCGGCCGATAGCGAGGTTCTCGGCCTCCGCGCGCGCGCGCATCGGCTCCGCCTCACTTCCGCGGATCGATCTCTACCCCTCACTCGCGCTCTACCGTCCTCTGTCTATCACAACCACGTCACCGGCGGACGGCCTCCATGGCCGACCATCGTCCGGCCATCAGGATACGATAGAGCGCAAACCGACGGTTTAGCGAACTTCCACAGGGGTTGGGAAGGGTGGTGCTCACGCTGCAAGGCTCGGGGAAGCAGCGGATGTCACTGGCGACGGAGACAGCACGATCGGGCGGGCGCTCCGGCTCCGGCGAGCTCGTTCCGGCGATTCTGTTCGCGCCCAAAGGAAAAGAGAGAGAGCATGAGTTACTAGAACACAAGAGGAACTCGAAACAGCTGCCAGGGAAACGTGATACCGACTAGAACACCGTGGCCACGGTAAGAGCCCCACGGCGGCAGTTCTGGCCGGAGATGGAGAGGATGGAGGTGTCTCGGCGATTGAGAGGGTTATGGGGCGAGCTTGGTGGTGTTCTGGATTCGCAAGGAGGTGGCGAACATCGTGGACGGCTCAATTTGATACGAGGAGGATCGAACACGGCCAATTTGGATGAGGACGGGGTACTGCTTCTCGGTGCTCCGGTGGCGGAAAGGAGATTGGTGCTCGCGGGAGAGAATGGCACGTCGCGCTCCACTTCGCCAGCAGCTGCTCCACTTTGCCACGGACGCGAGCACGTGCTTGGACGAGATGAAACGGCAGTTCACGAGTCGGCAAACGCCGATCGACGCTCGGCGGCACACCGCCATGAACAGGGCCGAGCTTATCCCCCTTTTCCCCAAAATACCCTTTCTGAAAACTTAAAATTACTCTGAGATTTTGAATAGAAGATGAAAATATGCCAAAATAAGAGTTGTGCAAAATTTTGTGAACTACCAAACATCTTTTGGTGGCCAGAGCTAACTCTGAGTGGAAAATAGCTAAATTGGCCAAACAGTTTGAAATTCAAGCTTAATTCCAAAATTTTGAATTGGGGCAAAACAGAATTTCTAAAATTACTTTTGATTTTCCAAAACAACTTGAAAAACTCCCAACATGAAAGTTGTTCAAATTTTCAAGCCCTACAACTCTCATGTTGACCATTTTTCAAAATTCCAAACAGATTTTGAATTGGAGATTTAAGTTTGAAAAGGGGACACTTTCCGGAAATCTGTATTTTCAAAATTACTTTGAATTTTGTACTGAAACTTCAAAAACTCAAAACACCAAAGTTGTACATCTTGACAAGATCTACAACTTTGCTTTTAAACTCAACTTCAAATTGTGCTTGGTTTTTGAATTGCACAAAAGGGGGCAAATCTAGGGTTTTTGAAATTAGGGTTTCCCCCCTTAAGCTTCTCGGAAAACTTTCACCCAACAATTTTAAACTCCAAAACAAGCATCCATACATAAAATAAACACACTTAAATTCCTAAACACATTCATCCAAAATAAACTTATTTTAGGTTAATGCATTAGTGTGTGCTTAACATATTTTTGATGCAATGCTCATGATGACATGTCCCATTTTTAGTTCGCTTAACACGAGAGTGTTACATAAAGTAGTTAGTATTTTGTATTTTGCATTCTATAGGAAACTAGACAGCACCTAAAAGTGAGATTAACAACATGTCTTATTTTCTTTTCGCCTTTCTTCTTTCTCCCTATCTTCATTTCCGACGACGTATGCCAGAACATGAAGCCTGCGTGGAGGGGCGCGCGGCAGGCTCGTTCGCACGGCGGAGCTTGCTGGGGCCAGGTGCGGAGCCCGCCGCTCGCTAGGGTCAGGGACGGAGCCCGTCAGCCTGCGCACATGGTGGTGCATGGCGAGGCGAATTTTAGGTAACGGGTTTATCCTAGGTCTTAGAGAAATATTGTCTTATGGGGGACACTCTCCTCCTCATTGTCTTCCGATCAAGCACTAGGGTTAGGTGGGGCATCCCATTTTAAATGATCCCATATTTAAAACCAAACGCTACCTAATGTTCCCCTCTGATCCAAATTTTAAGTGATTCTAGTTTCCCCAGTTGTAGGTTTTTGCTATGTACTTAGACTATCTCCAACAATGGTCACCTAAAATACAATACTCATTTGTCCTTTGGGTAACGCTACAGGTAAAAAGTTCCATACCTATTTTTAGTCTTCTCCAACAACAAGACCTAAAAGACAACACTCTCTGCAAATAGGTCTCGAGGAGAAAGGATACCCAAATTTGGGTTATGCCTCTCCTGATACCCAAAGTCGTCTTCTGTATAGGTATTCTGTTAGAGGCTATAGATATTGTATTGGAGACCCATTTTAGGTTTGGGTTCCCAAATGAGTCTCCTGTTGGAGACAGCCTTAGATGTATATTATGTTTAGATACATATAAAAGGCTACTATATCTACCCAACAATAAACTATCCAAAAATAAACCAGTAGTTAAAAAATCCTAAATCCACCTCGAATTACCTGCTCTTAGAGACAACTTTCACAACGCCCATCCAAACTTATGCGCTTAGAAATACAACATCCTAGAAACCTATGTACATGATCTTCTACTAATCATTCTCTTTCCTTACTCAACCATATCCAACGACCACTCCGCGCTCCCCCCCACCCTGCACACGACCCATGACCACGGTTCACCCCTTGTGCAGTTGTCTTTTTTTCAAACACCATTTGTTCTCATCTCTTACCCTGCTCCGACGCGGGTCTCTGTCTCCCGTTCGCCGCCGCCATACGCGCATCACTGTTGCACCCATTCCTTCTCTCCTAAACCTCTTTTCTCGTGCCCGCTTCAAGGAGGAGCTGAGCCGTGCCTCGTGGCAGCAAGAGAGAAGAGGAGGTTTAGGGGAGGAGGAGCGGGTGCGAAGGCAATGCTCGTACGACATCAACAAACGAGAGGCGGAGATCTACGTCATGAGTAAAGAGAGATGCGAAGAGATGGTTTTCGAAAAAAAAGACAACTGCACGAGTACCAAACCGTGGTCGCGGGTTTCGTGATTGGAGGTTGGGAGGGAGGGGGTGAGAGGGGGGGAGCTAGAGGCAGAGGGAGGGTGTGCGGGAGGAAGATCCATTAAACGACGACACTTAGATATGGTTGAGTAAATAAAGATTCTGCGCACATTTCTAGAATGTATTTATTGGTGCATAAGTTTGGGTGGAGTTTTTTTAAGGTAAGTTTGGGTGGAGTTGTGAAGGTTATCTCTAGAAGCAAGTAATTTAGGACGGGGTTAAAAAATTTTTAACTGGTGATTTAGGGGTAGAGATCTGTCAACCATGGACTGGAGCACAGATAGCAAGGCCGGAGTGCCGGACCCTGATGCATACGCATGAGGATTGCACGTGACATGGCCTCTCACTGTCAGCCATTTGAGGAGAAAAAAAATATCAAGCAAACTAATGATGGCCTGTCACCTGCAATATTTGGGAGCCGCCGATTATTAACACATCCAGAAAAACAGTCCACCTCGCCGCCGCCGGAGAAGATGGGTGAGCGGCGGTACACCGAGCAGGAGGAGGCCCTCGAGATCAAGTCCCTCCGCCGCATCATCGCCGCCTACGCCAAGTACGCGCACCCATCCCGCCTACTCTTCTACCCTGGCGAATTAGCCCCCATTCATTCCTACGGCGTCACCGCCGCGGCAGTTGATTGGAAGTGCATAAACGGCGGAACTCGGTGCTAGAAGCGGTTCCGCGTGCTGGTACAAACCCTGGGACGATGGCTTGTTGGGCTGGCCTGGAGTTTGGAGGGGCGGATAGTGTGCTCTGATGCTTAAGAGTGAGTCGTAGGGTTCGTGGGCGCTCTCTGGTTCGAGAGAGTGAGATGCTACCAGGAGTCGATTGGGCGGTGGCAGGGATTCCGCTGCGCTGATTGCTTTCTGGTTTTCTCGAGAGAGTAAGGCACTTATGCTGTGCCCGAACAGCACGGCACCATGCGAACCCCCACTCATAGATAGAGAGATTATTGGTAGTTTGAGGAGACAGTTATTAGTGAATCAGGGTTACTGGTAGTGGTGCTAGACCCGGTGAAATTCCTGTTGCTTTTCCTTAGCTTGTTACATTCATCTTACAAGGGACAGGGAGAGATACATGCTGAGTAACATGGGGTTTTCTAGCACTGTGCTGTCTTTTGGTGGTGGTGGTGGATTAGGAATTCAAGTGGGTAAGTGGGTTCGAGCATCCCTACATGTTGATTGATGCCATCAGGGGGTGCATTTGATGGCAGCATGGTAAATTGCCTACATTAAGCATTTTGGACATAGTTGAGTAGTTGACCAATCTAGCATCCTTAAAATGTTCAATGGAGGTCATCTGTAGTTTCTTGTCAACTGTTGGCTCATTTAGAAATTTTGTCTGTATATGCAACATAAGATAGCTAATCAACTGTTGAGTTTTATTCCGAGCATGAAGTGATATTGAACAATATACCTGAGAAAATTCTAGCTCCACCCTTTTACACTGATTGAAAACATTTGTTATGGTGGTTGTCATAGCTATCAAGATGCTGCAGAAAGGGATGTCAAGAGATATGAGCGGTCATTCAAAATGCTTCCTCCCGCGCACAAGGTTTATATAATTATATATTCATAGTCATAGTCATCACATGTTTTCTTTTTTTTTATCCCAGTTGTTCCTCTTTCTCATCTAGAGTTCATTTGGTTTATATAGATCACCTAATGCAATATGCGCTCGCACATTTATTCGTTTTCTGTGTAGGAACTTCTTTTCCACCTTGGTCTGAAGTACCAAAGACTGAGATGGTAAGTAACATTCTGTGCTTCATGCTTGTAATCATCTACTCTGTTTCAAATTGTAAGTCGTTTTAGTTTTGTCCTAAGCTAAACTTTTTTAACTTTGATGAAGTTTATAGAAAAATATAGTAACAACTACGATATCAAATATAAAATATATTTCATGGTGTATCTAATGAATCTTGTTTGATGTGGTAGATGTTTGTTCATTGTTTCTATAAACTTGGTCAAAACTAAAACGACTTACAATTTGGAACGTAGGGAGTAGTGCTGATAAATAGTTCTCTTGCTTTGTAGTATTTGAGATTTTCTGACGCGCTCTAACTTCACGAACCATGACTCTTTATTTAAACATTCTAAAAAAAAGAGCCAATGCTTTTTTATGATTAATTCTCTACATGTTCCTTGATTAACTTGTCTTTGGTTTGATGCTGCTGTACATCTTAGATGTGCTTAAGCTCTGTGCTTTAGATGGTGTTAATTCATGTAGTCATTATAAAAAAAAAAGCCTTCATGCTTACTGCTGATAGGTTTATTTGACACATTATTACTTGACAGGTGTATATCCATGAATGCATCTTTTATCATGAACATGCTTGAGGTATGATCTTTTGAGACTCTTTATTTGGCGATAGCTGCAATGCATATCTTGTGTCAAAAACTGCAATGCACATGATTGTATTATTTAAAATGAAAATTGCAGGCATTTGAACCTCCTTTTGACATGAGTCAGTATGTAGATGCTGATCCATCGAACTTGCATGACCATAGTCATATGGGTTGCACTCATTCCAGCGAGAGGGGTGATTGCTCTATAATTTCTATCTCCAGAAGCAATTTGTCATTGGATGAGCAGCATGATAGTCCCAAAGAAGATACCAAGACACATGAATCTTCAAGAGAAACTGATAATAAGAAGGTATGACCTGTATGAATCCTTCTTTTACGTATATATGGGTTCCTGGGAAGTTTGGAAGCACCGGAATTCTTGTGTATTCGAAGGAACTTTGCCTAGTATCCATGCACTCCTTCAGAGACGAGTGCAGTTTATAGTGCATGGCTGGAGCATCAAAGCTCAGTGAATTACTCTTGCTGGGTTTCTTTCTAAATCCAGCATGTCTTGTATTTCTCTATCTTAACTAAACGACACTCAGATCTCCTGCGTAGTTCGAGAAAAAAAAATATATTGGTGCTTTCATCCAGAAACATCTTGTAAATCATTTCACTGGTCATATGCTGTTGAAGATTTCATCATGTTGCATGTAGAGTTTGATTGATTAAATATAAACATCAAACAGGGTGGGGAAGATCTCATGGCAGGCTGCTCCCAGCCTGTTGGCAACATGGGGATGTCTCAAGGTGCAGGCATTGCATGTAATGGTGATAAAGATATGAGTGGAGCAGCTTATTGCCTGGATAAAGATGTCTCTGCATCTTCTGCTATTCAAAAAGCAAGTTATTGCAATAATTCACAATCGCATACTCCCTCTGTCCCAACAAAAAATGCAATTGAGACATTCAAAAAATTCCCAAAAAAACGCTGAAGTAGCCTACCAGCCTACTACATCAGGCCTAGGATGAGGGATGCTGCCAGTTCACGCACGAGACTTCTCATCATTAAATTAAAAAAAAAATCATCCCAAAACACTTTCAAACTGTGAGTGAGGTTTCTGTAACGACACGTGTAATGGCTGTGTCTCTAGATTGTTCTCCAAAACTTTTGCTAATGTTACACGTGTAATACCTCCTATTGTATTGCTACTGCTAAACTGTTGTTGTTTGCAATGATTACAAAGATGTCAAATCAGTTCATAGGGGTATTCTGGTAGTTTTTCATGTTGTATTGGTATCTGTGTCTGGTCCTCCGATTGCATTTTTTGGTGGGACGGAGGGAGTAATGCAGAATATTACTTTGGAATCATACTTGAATTTTGTTATCATGAATCTCGAGGAGTAAGGCATGGATATGTCATACTTTTTAAATGGGAAATACTACTCCACGGAGAATTAAAATTGCATATTCCCATTTCTAGATTTGAAATTGCACTAAATAATCAATTGTGCTAAGATATCTGCACAGAACTAAATGCTCATCCTGATATATTCTGGGACGGCATATAGAGAAACCTTTTGACTAGAACCACAAGGTTGGAGGGGCTGCAGCAGTCCAATATCACTTGCGTTATTTATCAAGGCATTTAGAATAGCCATGACAATAATACAGAGCATTTGGGACAAAGGATCCCCTTGTCGCACCCCTTGTCACAGCTCTGTTTGATGCTGAATAAACTTGCCTGGTACACCATTCATCAAAGCTTGTTGTGGAGGAACTCAGAAGATTGAACACCATGCAAATTTGAAACCCTATTCCAATTGGTCCAATCTACCCATTAATAAGATCTTTCTTTTTTTGCTCTCTTTCTCTCTCTGTATACAAGTTGAGTTTGAAGTTAAATTTGGTGATGTGATAGTGGACATCATAATAAAAACACATTGTGATTTTTTAATCATTTTTTATAGGTCAGGGCATCATGTTAGCAAATAATGCAAATAAAGATTGAAGACGAGACACAGATTTTTACATGGAAAACCCTTGCGGGAAAAACCACGGGTGCCAACCGGCGATCTTCACTATGATAAGAGTTCACAAAACGCAGGGAATACAATGAGTCGTCAGCTCTTCCCGTGCGGCTTACATGATGTATTTATAGGATGGACTGATGCAGTCAAATATGGAAGCGAATCCACTAAATATATAACCTGAACCGTGGGCCCTCCAGGCGTCCCTGCAAGACTCACATTAGAATTCGGATCATATTCCATCACATCTAATACGAAGTCTTAAACTGAACTTGTACATGGAGAAACAAAATATTATTAAGGGGTCGATTAGGTCTTGAAATAGTTGGGAGAGCAAGTCGTACCAAAGGTTAGTTTAAGGGGTTATTGTCTGGAGACAGGCCAAACTTGGGGGAGGGTAATTTTGACTTTTTCCTTCCAAAAAAGCCTAAAAGTTTCAGGTAGTAGCAAACTAATCCAAAGTTTGGTACAGGATATCACACATCATTTTGCAAACTATTTTTGGCGTATTGAGCACTGACATTTTTCTGTGCATTGTGTATTGTGCACTGATTCAGTGATTCCTTTTTTTTTTGTATATCCTTCTGGTACCTTTTGGCTTCTGCTTGCATAAAATTATGTTCAAATATCTGTGGAATATTGATCCCTGTTTAATTGTTTTAGGTAACACCGCGGCACTGCACAGCTTCATTGTTCAAGTTGAATGTTCCTCCAATTGATGTTGACAAGGTAAGGACTATTCTGATTCAACTGATTTGCAGATGGAGGGATAATATAATGCTATAAGTGGAAGTTAGCGAATGGTATATTGGTTGACCATCAAAGAAGCATGTGATGTTGCTGCGTTTCGTTTGTGTTGATTTCTATCTTTATGCCCATGAGAATTTAATTGCTGAAAACTTGCTATTTGATTTCTGTGTGAACTTGATGGTTTGCCTGCAAATGCAATTACTCAGCAGTTTGCATTATTTTTTGGCATTTTCCATCCTTTGCTGCTTCTATCAGTCATCTTGTTATGATTTATGCAGGTAAGATGCATAGTAAGAAATATCGTGAGAGATTGGGGCGAGGAGGTAATTTTCTGTTATCTACTGTGAACGGGCTTGAATCAGAGTTCCTTTTAGTGTATATGTTTGAATACAGTGTTGAAACATACTGCTGTTTTTGTTACTTGTACTGTTCCAGGGTCAAAAGGAACGTGATGAGTGCTATAAGCCCATTCTCGAGGAGCTTAATCGTCTTTTTCCTAACCGGAGTGATCAGAGGTAAACCTTGCCCATGTCTTGTCAAATCAATAATGACTTAATGGGACTGATCTTTCAACAGTGAATACTGACAGTAGCGTATCTTTTGGCATTTTTTTGTGTGTTTGTGTTCACTAGTGTGCTTGCATGGATCTTGCATCCATATATGTATGCATTGCTGTTACCTTTTTACCTGTGGGTGTGCTTGTGTGTGTATGTGGGTGGGCAGGATGGGATGTTTGTTATCAACAATCGTAAAGAAGCTGTGTTTAACTCTAATCAGGGCCAAGAACTATGTGAGGTTGCAATTTTGTTCTTATCAGATTTGTTACTTAAATAAGCTCTAAGAATATTTTTTTGGAGGAAAACTCTTCTCGCAGATTTTTATTGTCTTCATAGGCATGTTATTATGTAGCATATCACTTATACCTGCTGCTAGCTGTCGATGATATTATTGCAAGCATCTCAACATAAAAAATAATATAGAAGATACTTTGGTATTCACTTTTGCTCTTGCATTATTGATTTGTTTCTCAAACTTCATAGGCCTCCTTCATGTCTTGTCCCTGGTGCTGGGCTTGGGAGATTGGCTCTTGAGATATCTTCTCTGGGTACTGTAATAAAATTCTTGATCTAAATCTAGCTAAATCATTTATTTCTTGATGCTATATTTTTATTATTTTTTTTAACCCTGGGCAGGTTTTGTAAGCCAAGGGAATGAATTCTCATACTACATGCTGATCTGTTCAAATTTCATCTTGAACCAGTATGTCAATCTATCAAATATAAGCTACGAACCAACCTATTTATTCTTCGTAGTGCTAATGATATCACTATTTTTTGTCAGCACTCAAGAGGCTAATGAATGGACCATATATCCTTGGATACACAGCAACTGCAATTCTCTTTCAGACAACGATCAACTTCGTCCTGTTTCATTTCCTGATATTCATCCCTCAAGGTGCCTATTATAGTATTATCCCATGTTTTGTTATCAGTGTCAGTACCCCTTCACTATGATGTGTCCTACTTTTCCTACAAAAATGTGACCTTTGGGTTGAAATACTTAAATTTAGTAGTCAAATGTCCTTTTGCATTTAGAATGTATAATCTAACATTCATTTTTATTCTGTAGTTTGGGTCTAAAGCTTGGGTTTGTTAAGTCATTTAGCATTATATGTAGGTATAAAAACTGAATATTTGCTTGCACTGGATGTTTAGTCACACTTCTTTCAAAAAAGAGATACATTCAGTTTTTATCTTTTCTTTGGTTTGGCTGTGCCACACTCAGCTGTATGCTCACTTATTTCTGAATCTTTTTTTCCCCTATCAACAGTGCAGGTATCACAGAGGGATTTTCAATGTGTGCTGGGGACTTTGTAGAGGTCTACAGTGAGGAAAGCCAAGAATGTAAGATGACTCACTGGACCAATTCTCTATAAGAATATAGATAGTTCACAGGGCAGCAATCTAACTTTAAATAAATAAATAAAATAAAATAAAAATTCACTGTTCTAGGGCAAGCTGACCTTTTCTGGATGTATCTGTTATGTCCACTGTTTGTCTTATCTTCTTCAAGTACTCAATTTCTTTGCACAAATCGTGAGAGCATGATACAATCATCTGAAAAGAAATAATCTAACATTCTTCTAAATGGAGTATGTCTCAGAAGTCAGAATCAGTAACACTACTGCCTGCTTTGATCCTTTGCTACAGTTTTACACCCTAATTCCAGGCTGAAGTTTGATGTTTGCACCTTTTATTTCTCACTCCTGTGTTGTCACATTTAGGCTTCAGACATGTATGATGGAGCAATGCAATTTTAACATTCTTTGCAATACTATCTGTTGTTCCAGCTGCATGGGATGCTGTTGTAACTTGCTTCTTCCTTGACACGGCACACAATATTGTTGAATATATCGAGATCATATCAAAAGTTCTGAAGGATGGTGGGGTGAGTTCTCATGCTATGAACTGATTCTTCCAATTTATAGGGAAGTTCATAATTACATACATGCTGTTTCTTTACCAGTATTAATTCTTTACCAGTATTAAAACTGTTCCTCCTCTTAACTGTGTTAATTTCAATGAACAGGTCTGGATTAACTTGGGTCCCCTTCTATATCACTTTGCTGATTCATATGGGCCAGATGATGTAATGATCTGACTCCCATTATTTACATTGAAGTGTTGTATCTTTACTTCGAAGTTACAAATTTATCTCCTTGGACTCAGGATATGTCTATCGAATTAAGTTTGGAAGATGTGAAAAAAGTTGCTTACCATTATGGATTTACAATGGAGGTGAGGGTTTCTGCACTAAATCTATTTTGGGTTTTTGGGTGAAAGGGTGTTGTTGACATGGTGTACTTTGATATGTGATTTGCAGGTGGAGAAAATGATAGAAACTACTTACACTTCAAACATGAAAGCAATGATGCAGGTAACCTTCTAATCTTTGAGGTGACGATTCTTCTAATTAAAGGCTTGTTTGGCTGCACACCAATCCACCTCAATCCACATGGTTTGGAGGCATTGGGGTGTAAAATTAACTAATTATCCACCCCAATACCTCTCAACCCATATGCAGCCAAACAAACCTTAAGTGTCGCCAAAAAGCTAGGTGGTGGTTTAATTTGTGAGGTCCATTCTATGATTGCTTACATTGACTTTAACTTCCATTTCATACAATCAATGGCTGGGCTGGTACCTTGTAGTTACTGGATATTCGGCTCGACTGTGGTTGTATATGGGTTGGGTTAGTGCAACTTTTGAAAGTTCAGTTCAGAAAAGCTACGTTTAGAGCTGGGCTGAGTTCTGTTAATTGACTTCTGACACTCTAGTCCCTGCTTGTGTTTAGTATGAGCGCCTGTCTTATTTGTACCTCTATCGAGTTGCAGAATCGGTACCATGCAGCATTCTGGACAATGAGGAAGGATGCATCTCGGTCAAAAGCTTGTAAGCCCCGTTGAAGTGAAGATCATCCATGGTTGACGATCAATTAGATTTAGTGCCATCGTCATTAACCACTGTATTCGAACTCCACATTCCGTGCCAGACTGGGTTACATAGTAACATATACATAAATCAGATGAGCTGCCTGATTCACAGAATATAATTGGCATCACATAGGAAATGGGCGATGTCTAGGATAAAAGGATGAGCTAGCTAGGGTATAAAGGCGTGTATGGGTCTGGTGAGCAAAAATGAGATGCATTGCTGGTAGAACTGTAACGCTTGATCTTCTAAGGAAAATAGGAAAGGATTACAATTTGTGAATTAAACTGTTCCATACTTCTTGAACTCTGACAGATATTCAAATTGTATTATGAACTGTAAGGATGAGCAATATAAAGGCGTGTATGGGTCTGGTGATCATATATGAGATGCATTGTTGGTAGAACTGTAACGCTTGATCTTCCAATCCAAGGAAAATACGAAAGGATTGCAATGTGTGAACCCAACTGTTCCATACTTCTTGAACAGAAAATATGAAAGGATTACAATTTTGTGAACCAAACTGTTCCATACTTCTTGAACTCCGACAGATATTCAAATTGTGTGTTATGAACTGTAAGGATGAGCAATGAATTAAACAGCAGTTAAAAGCGATGTAGCAAAAATTTTAAAAAAGAAGCGCCGTTGCCGGGGATCGAACCCGGGTCACCCGCGTGACAGGCGGGAATACTCACCACTATACTACAACGACTTTGTTGTTAAGGTCGCCTATATCTCCATATTCACTGTATTGTCTACCACGCCTACGAGGCTACGACTGTCGCCTACTCCGCGCGGATGTATGCGTCCGCCCGCTCCACGAGACCACGAGTCGATTCCGTGCTCAATGCACTTCTAGCAGAAAACACTCGGAGCAGGCCCAACGCTGGGTGTTAGCTTGAAGTCTTGAGCCCACACTTTTGTACATATAAAACTTGACAAAGGTCTTTCCTTTGTTTCAAAAAAAAAAAAAACAGTACACAAAGGCATGAAAGGGCCTGTGCTTAAACTCCCAACACAAACTTTCAAAAATAAGTTGTGTTTATTGGAACAAAGAAAGTGCTGATTCCTTTTCTCTAGAACCATAGAGCTAGATGCTCGATCCAAAGCGGTACAAGAATTGTTTTTTTTGGTTTCTTGTCTTGACGTGGATGATCATGACCCTACTCGCCGCCTCAGCTAGTGGTCGTGCGATCGCTCAAACGGCACGGGTATGTTTGTGTGTTCACTTTTTTTTCAATATAAGAAAAGGTGTACCATCTTGGCGATTACTTCTAAATAACTTCAGAAATCATATATGAAAAAACCATAGCATTTTGTGACTCATTGCTAAATTTTACTTTGATTCTCCGTAGACCAATAATATGAGACCATGTAAGTTAACGCTAAACTATTTGAAGTTCGGGCAAAATAATGTACTCTTTATACAACTATATTAATATTAGTCTCGAAATGTTTTAAATGGAAAATAATTAGTGCAGAATTTGTCTAATATAGAATACTCTTATGAATAAAAATAATCTGAACTATGTACGACTTACGAGAAGGGTACGCCGGTTTCTTTCCAATGTCCCATCGACAATCTATGTCTTAAAAAAAGACAAATTTGGATTTTGAAGTAAAGAGAAAAAAGGAGCTCTATGGCGCATTTGTGTGCTCAAGTTCGCTCGCCGTGATCGGCTGGGAGTGTTTGCATGTATTGCCGCAGCCCGCGGTCTCTTACGCCGAAAGATTCCATTTCCATTGTTCGGCCCGAGCCCACGTTCTGAAACCGCGATGAGCGACGAAAAGAAAGGGAAAAAAAAAAGAGTATCGCCGTTGCCGGGGATCGAACCCGGGTCGTCCGCGTGACAGGCGGAAATACTCACCACTATACTACAACGACTTACGTGTTGTACGGTGCATAATTTCTATATTTATCTAATATATTCGGTATAAAAAGAGCCGAATAGTGACCTGAATCCCGGTCGCCATCACATTTTCATAAAAAGCAAAGGACAACATGCATTACGATTCAGACGCGCAAATAAAAGGCACTTCGATCAAGCCGGGGAAACCGTGCGCAAGCTTTACCACAAACTCCGTTCAATAAAGACATAACTAAAGTGCCTTTTATTTGCGTCTCAATAAAAAAGGTAGTACTACTCGTAACGACTCCCCATTGCACGCCACCTGCTCTCGCGGCATGAAACTTCCCCTTTTTCTTAGTGCCTTGGTATTTGGTACGTACGGTACGGCCGCTTGAATCCCGCACGCACATCGTACGGATCACCTCATCAGATTAATTAACCGAACATCCAAACAGCGCCTGCGGCATGCACGCGCGCACCGTTCGATCGTGCACTGACAAGATGTCATGCTTGTCGTTGCATGTACCGCGTGCACCATCGATCCATGCATGCCAGTGCACGTACGTACACACGTAGTACGTGCGATGCACCGCTATCACTAGGCGTGAAGCGCGCAGTCCCTCGGACGGAACCCGACACGCCCCGCCGCGAGATCGTACACGACCTCCACGTTCTGCATCTGGAAGCTGCCCAGCACCGCCGCCGGCCCGCCGCCGCTCGTGCCATCGCCGTCGTCTTCCATTTCCATCCTCTGGAACAGCAGGCACTTGACGACCACGGAGTCCCTGATGGCGGTCACGGGGTAGTAGCTGCTCAGCTTGGGCAGCGCCAGCCTGGCGCCGCCGGCGAGGTGGAGGGTGATCGGCGGCAGCTCGTCGTCCGCGCACGGGGCGCGCGCGCAGGGGACCTTGAAGCAGAGGTCGAACCCCGTCCTCGCCTCCAGGTCGCGGGACCTCTCGTACGGCGGCGCGGCGGAGATGAGCGACGCCAGCACCGACGCGTAGAACGGGTCCGGCAGCTGCGTGTACGTCGTCCCGGTGTCCACCAGCACCCCGCCGTTGCCCTGCGCGTCGATGCCGCTCAGGCTGGGAGGTGCGGCCATGGCGGAGCCGCCGTCGTCGTCTCCGAGGACGACACCCTCCAGGCCGACGTAGTAGAAGTTCGGGTACGTGGCGCTCGTCAGCATCGGGGTGAAGACGAAGCCGCCGTCCGTCGACGCCGACGACAGCGCGAGGTCGCCCATCACCAGCGGGCTGGTGAAGTTGGGGTTCCTCGCGAACCGGAAGCCGAGGAAGCAGTGGGAGAAGCCCTTGCCGAGGAACCCGAGCTGGGACGGCAGGGACAGGGCGCCCCTGCCGAACCCGGCGATGCCGAGCGGCTCCCTGATGGAGCTGCCCACGCAGCCGAAGCCGAAGCCAGGGAAGGCCACGGGGAGAGGGCCGGCGCCGGCGCCGCTGCCGTGTGTGCTTCCATGGAGCGTCACGGAGTCCCTGGAGAGGGAGCCGAGGACCAGTGCTCCGCCGCCGTAGGTGTAGGAGAACGGAGGGCAAGGTCTGGGGCACTGGCCGCCCGTGAAGGCCGGGATGGCGCACCCCGCCGCCGCGCACGGGTCGAACCTGTTGTCGGAGCTGTGGACGTCGACGCAGAAGCGGCTCCCGCAGAGGTCCCTCGTGTTCGACGTGGATTCTGACGGCAGGAACGTCGGAGTCGGCTTCACGGAGGACCCACAATCCAGGCACTGGTAGCTGCTGCTGCTGCCACAGGGGACCCAGGTGAGGTCACTCCCTGTGTCCAAGTACACTTGGAACACCTGTGGGGGAGTGCCAAGGTTCAGGGACAGCAGGTAGCCGTCTGTGTATGCTGTCACTGGCTCTATGATGTCCAAGAAGTCATAGCTTGTGGAGTTCACAAGTGCCATGGATGGGGTATACAGAGATCTGATATGGCTAAGGCCAAGAACCAGGCTGCTCTGGGTCTGGGGTGGTCTGGTATCTTCTGCATTGCAGCTGATGAAGAAGCTGGATATGATGATGCAGAGAACAATGGTGTGTATCTGAATGTAAGGATGCATATTGTGTGAGTCTGAGTGTCTGATACAGCATAAGAGGAGAATTTGGGCTATTTATAAGCCTTAGAAAGTTGTGTTCATCACAATCAAGATATTGAATTCGCAAGTATAATATTCGATGGCATTCTTGGCTGGAAATTAATTTCAGCTATATATATGCATGCTATCTGATCATCAAAGGCTCTCAATGATGCCTGCCATGCTGATATTTTTATGTTTACGGTGCCAAATAAGATGATCAGGTAGTGGGCAGTACCCAAATGTATCCATGTTATTATGCAATTAAAAGATGAGCTGGAATAACTATTTCAGTGTTTGTGTAGTAGGTTTTTGCCATGCATGGCCAACATAGCAAACATAAAGGGACTACTTTTGATGTCGAGAGGGTCACTTTCCAAGCATTTCATTAGCTGGTATCTAGGAGGGTTCTTAGTATTTTGGAACACTTCTGACACCTCCAACCTTTAGTGTCGTCCATTTGTCTTTTGTTAATAGAGAGCAATGCTAATCCAACAGACACTTGCATTTAGTTGATTGTACTAGAAATGTAGTTCTATTCTGTGGGATCCAGGAATTATTTCTCCGTATTTCCTTTCCATGTTGGAACCCACAGATGGTCTCTATAATTTCAAGAGTAATATATGAAAAATATGCACACTAGAAACTTCCGCAAAAGCTTTCCTGGTTTCAGGTCTTGATGTCCAGTTTACACATTGTTTACAAACTTAAGCTTTAATGGTGTCGAACCTTATATCAGTTTGCAATATATCCTTATAAGCTCCTAACCAATTCTGAATAACAAATAGGCTCAATCTCAAGAACAAAGATGAAAAATTAAATGAGGAAAAGGGAACCCTTGCTATTGACTTTATTGCCTATGCCTATCCCAATTTGCTTGGAACTAAATGGCTTTGTTATTATTATTGTTAAAACTTCATTGCTTTCTTAGCTTCTTTCTCCATCATGGTCAAAATTAATGGCAAAGGGAAAAACCGGGACTGAATCCGGGGCAAAACCATGCTCTCAGAAATCTGAATGTGAAAATTTTGAAGCTACCGCATAAACCTAAATTTTCCAATATAAAAGCACTAACTTGACAGATTGATGAACCATTAAAATTAAACTAAGCAGCACAGTTAGGCCTAAACATATACACAAAACCATAGGACATCCAGAAAACAAGATGAGCAGTCACGACGAAAAAGCTGAATTACCAGCATATCTGCATTTGTGACTAAATTTGTACATAGCTGTAAGTGAATGTACAGATGGAATAGATGGTCGTGGATGTACATGTATGCACATTCCCCTATTCAGCATGCCTTTTGGCAAGTGTCTTCTTGAGACCTTTTACGATCTTGGAAAACCATATTACATTCATAGTGAATAGTATGGTGGGGGCAACAGATATCAAAACACAAGCAAAAGTGTCCATCTGCTTAACCTGTCAACAAAAGGTATCACCTGATAAATATATGAGTGGTCTAATTCGTATACTGAATTCATTAGAACCACCAAATACCTGATCATAATTTGTAAGGATGTGATAAAACAAGTAGATGAACAGAACTATCCTGACCATCTGCATTAAGAAATTTCTTTCAACATTAGCCCACTGCAAACCACTATACAATGAGTTTTGAGATCCAATGTGTAGCCATAACAAAAAAGGCACCATACTGATTAGGCCAACAAAATTTGCATCCAGTTAAAGCTGTTCCCCTTAATTGCTAGGGATGAAATCTACTGTCATTGTAATAAAAATGACAAGTGAAGTGTTTTGGCACTTACCAGCCAAGTAATGAACATTGCAACTCCGTTGACAATGTAAGCTTTGGAATTTTTCTTTCCAGCAACATCAAGGAACCTTGATGACACAGAGGTAGACAGAGGTAGAACAACAGCTTAGATGGATGCAAAGATAACATCCAACCAACATTTTGTGTGACCTGCTAGTTTATTCACTTACCATCGTAGGTTGATTCCTGGGGTGGTAGTCTCAGAGATGAGAAACATGTATGCGTATAACTGTCCTTCCCCAGAAAGCATAGCATACACAGCACAAACAAGGCAAAGAATGTGGTGGAAAACCTGACAAAGGACACCAGGAGCAAATTTTACAAGCAGATAATGAAGTCTACAGAGGGCAAATGAGAACAATATGTATATGTTAAAACGAGAGACAAGAGGGGGCGGATAGCCAGGTAACAAACATTGCAACATCATGATGTAGCATGTTTACTTACATACTCCATACCACCAAGAGAAGGGTAGAACCAAAATATCATCGCAAGGTCTGCAATGAAGTACCCAACAGAGACCTGGTAAAAAGGAGAACTTAGTCATATGAGACCAGGGAACATAAAATACTCCCTCTGGTCACAAATACTTGACACATTTGACTTTGCATGGTCTTCAATGCACATCTTTGAACAGTAATTTCTTCTAGATTATATATTCTTAAAATATTTCAATCATAAGAGATTTTGCAAATATTTTGAAAACAAATCGACACATATAACTTGCATGTTTACAAACTAATTAATATAATAGTTATTAATGTTTGTAGTTTTTAAGGTTGGACCAAGTCTTGTCCTATACGGTAAGTCTTGGTGACCAGATGGAGTATATGTCAACAAAGAAACCTGCCTGCTAGAACAGTGACAACAAAGTAATACCATACCCCCAATGTAAAATTGGAGAGGTGTGAAGTCCGAAACGTTACTGGACCATCCAGCTGATCAGAGAACAAATCTGATAAGAAGACTAGGTATACTGACATCATTGTAATGAATATTGCATGGACAGTGGACATTCCTCTGGAACAGAGAAGGATTAGATCAAGTATCATCAGAAACTTATAGATAACCTGCTGGATAAATTGCAATGCTAATCTCACCTGTTGTTCCATTCAATCTTTTTCATCTTTGTAAGAGAGGCATAACCTTTGAAGTAGACAGAACTGATTGTGTGTGTGAAGTCATAGGACTGAAGTAGTAAGAACAAACAATAATCAAGATATTAGATGGAGCTTTAGTATGTTATACGAGGTTACAGATCATCTGAAAATTATCTTGAAATCATCAGCATATTCAATTTCTGAAACTATGCCTGGTATTAACATCATACTGTTGATGCACGTGAGTTATTTCAACTCTTAGCTTAGCTATGCCACTTGGTTGAGCCTTAGAAAAGATCTTATAGTTCAAATTCCTTTTGTTTTTGAACTGCTGTCCACATTTGCCTTAAGTTGCATCCACTTTCCATGTGCTTTGTTTTCTCTTACAATGCAAAATATGCAGTTACTGTACGCTTTTTTCAAAGAATTATTTTACATTAGGTGTTAGCTCAAAAATGTCATTCTTCTTTTCAAAATGTTTCCCATTTATGCACATCTTAGAACACATTAAGTTAAATTCAAGAAAAATAGCTAAACTCCGAGTCTTAATACTGTGAAGGCACCTTTCACACTGGAAAAAGAAAGTAACTATAGGCCTTACCTAATTCTCTTTCCAACTATAAATAAGGATTAAGCAGAAAAAATAAGATTTGCACAGGTTGCCACAAAAAAGGCTTGAGCAATCTTTGAAAGCGTTTTTATGATTCATGTATTGAATTAGTGAATACTAAGGTTCAAAATGAAACTCAAACAAACCACTGAGCTGATCTATCAAGTTATGAATACTAAGGTTCAAAATGAAACTCAAACAAACTACTGAGCTGATATATCAAGTTATGAATACTAAGGATCGAAATAAAACTCAACAAACTGAGCTGATCTATCAATTTACGCATATATTTTTGTTTCCGTCTATATATGGTCCCATGTAAATGCACTGCAAGATTAAGCATCAAACTTAACAGATGAAGTCGGAGTGAGTAAATAACAGTACCAACTTGCACATCAGGAGCCCCACGAACACAGAAGTGTATAGAACATATGAATCTGCTAGCAAGTATTCCTTAAGAAGTAGTTCTGCTTTATACTTATAAGCCTTAGCTGCCATGATTGGGTCAACAGGAAAATCCATGATCTGATCTATCAAGTCAACACCTGTTAATAAGTCAAGGAGACGCATGATAATTAAGAATAGAAAGGAAAACAAACAAACAAATTGAATAATAGAATGAATAATAAGTGTCTCATGGTATCTAGGGTAGTAGGGCCCCAGTATGAATATTGGGTGTGTAACAGCAAGTGGAATGGGGTGTTGCCAGAGCCAGAAGTATTAATACAAGATCAAGTTGTTTGGATGTTTTTCGAATTTGTAGAATTTATAGAGGATTTGCATTGCCTTTTGGCTTGGAGCCAGTGCTGCAGCTAGGGCAGCCCGGGCCCTAGCTCCACCACTTGGAATTGCACAAAAAGAAGAAACATTTCGGGCAAATTGGGATTTTTACCATGGGTGACTAGTGCTTTGGTGAAAATATCATATATCCAACCCTTCACCCATTTTCACTCATTTGGAATGGCTAGTGCATTTCCACCTGTTATGCATCCTTTACGTTAAAAAGGAAACTTGATCCCTAGGGGAAAGACCTCCCCTGAGACATTGCATCAAGAAGAGGATCACAAAACAGGGCCGACAAAAGAGACCAAAGGCCGGAGGCCCCAGGAACACACTCAGCAAGACCCCTTTTGTGCAGACCCAGGGTTCGGTTGGTTGTGTAACAGTTGGACACCCTACCAACAGAAAATTTCACCATTCACCGATATCATTTACAGATATTCCCTCAGTTCAGATCCAAATAAAAATGCACAATTATCAGAGCCGCAGGTCTCGACGAGTTCAAATCTTAACAGGCATAATAATTAAATAAATTAACTACAAACGACTCATATTTCCAGATTTGAGGTGTGAGGGGGAATGTTGAAGTATATAAGTAAATTGTTCACCTTTAATTAACAACTTAAGCTTTTGAGTTGAACTGGTCGGTGCATGCAAGATGCAACTCAACAATAAACTTAGCCAAAGTTAGAGAAATTTGACTTACGAAAAAGCTAAGCGAGCTACAATTTACAATGGAGCGAGTATATCCTTTTAATAGCATGTACCTTGAATTTTATGCAGGAACTGTGCAAATAACCCAAAACAACAGCAGATGCTCCTGTTACACCCAACTACATAATATCAACCCTCCGTTGCTTTCCACACGGACTGGATGCGCCGGAAAACGAAGATCGAAGCGCAACGTGCAGATGATTGAAGCGCAACGTGCAGAGTACTAAACATCCCTATCAGTAGAATCCATTGTACTCGGCTACTGCAGATGATTGACAAAACTACCAATCGATAGTCAGAAACCCACAACGGAATACACCCGCGGGGATCCTCTAACGCCGCCTGATCAGACGAAGCTGAAGCACCCAATCTACCAGCACCAGGCGAGAGCAGCCGAACAAGCGGAGAAGCCGGGAGGAAAGGTCGGGACTCGGGAAGGAAGGACGAGAATGGCACCGGTCGTTACCTGCGCGTGGCGGCGGTTGCGAAAGAGGGAGGTACTGCCTACTGGCGGTTGCCGCGGGCCTGGGGTTGCGTCGGAGAAGAAGCAACCGGATTGGATACTCGATTGGATTGGAAGCCTGGAGCCTGGAGCTGGAGGATGCTGATTTGTTGATGGTTGCTTCAGTGGCTTTTGTCCCTGTGCTTGTTTCTTGGACGGGTGGTAATCAGGCTTCAGGATGGGGACGTGCAGAGGAGGGAGATGGGAGAACGTGCTAGAAGACGCAAAGGGCAGGAAAAAGCCCAGGGCAAAGGAGATTATATATATTGGAGAAAAAAGAACACAAAGGCAAAAGCAAATGTGACAGTAAACATGCCCTACTTCTTCAATCATACACACATAATATAGATATATACTTCATTCTAAATTATAAAAATACTTTAGATTTTTTAATACATAGCTTTATTATAGACTTAAGGTCTTGTTTAGTTCCGATTTTTTTTAGATTTCAATACTGTAGCAGTTTCGTTTGTATTTGATAATTATTATCCAACTATAGACTAAGTAGACTCAAAAGATTCGTCTCGTAAATTACAGACAAACTGTGCAATTAGTTTTTGTTTTCTTATATATTTAGTGCTTCATACATGTGCCGCAAGATTTGATGTGATGGAAAATCTTGAAAAGTTTTTAAATTTTAGGGTGATCTAGGCCTAAATATCATTACTAGAACGGAGGAAGTACACCTGAATATATAGTAAATTTAATGTATCTAGACAAAACGTCTTATAATCTTAGAACAAAGAAAGTATGTATTATATAAAAACGTAAAAGCAATCACAATCAACCTTCCAAAATTTCACGGGTGGTTTTGAATAGAGGAGGTCCAAAAGATGGACTTCACTCCCTAGTTCTAAAAGGAATACTGAGTACACTTCTAGGTTTTGACTAAGTAAAAAAAAAAGTTTGATAAAAAATTATAAAAAGTAACAGCAACATTTATGTCTTTAAGTATATATAGCATTATCAATCTAATAATACTATTTGGTATTATAAATCTAAGTATTTTTAATAGATTTGATGAAAATTTCAATTATCTGTCTTCTTGCAATACAAATTATGAACTCTTTTGGAGAAGGGGGGGGGACTAGATTTTATGCAAATCTGTTCTCCAAATATAAATATTTGAATATATTTTATGCAGATCTAGTTAATCTTTTGTATCTCGTAGCATCACTTTTTTTGATGGAGCGAGTACACATAGAGCATGGTATGACTGTATGAGAAAAGGCAAATAGATGCATGCTAAAAATGGTCTTGCACATTTTGTGACAAGTAACGTGGTCTCAATAGTCGGCAACATTTAATGCAATGGCTTATGACACGAAACCCATCTATCAAGTACCACCTTCATCTCTAAAATAAATCAACTTTTAGGGTTGTTGTAAGTTACTTTATAAGTTTAATTAAGTTTATATTAAGTAAGAAAAACTTTATGACACAAAATTAGTATCATTAAACGATGAAATATATTTTCTTCACATTATATTTATTTATTGTTATAAATGATAATAGTTTTTTCTATAAAATTAGCTAAACTTAATTACAAAAGCTTGACTTAGGACAACTCTAAAAGTTGGTACGAGAGAGAGAGTATAAAGTAAGGGATGATTGTCGGTTGAAGAGGTGGGTTTCCTGTTGACATGTCTAGTAGGAAGTGCTTCTTATTGTCGTTAGGGCAGCTCCAGTGTATGGTTCGATTTATGTGCTGACATGGATTCTAACATTCGGATGGTACGTATGGTTCGAGTGCTGCAGTGTTGGTGGGGGGCCACAGCAGAATAGAAAAGAGTAAAAAATGTAGCATCCATGTTGTTTCCTGTCTATCAATAGTGCCCAAAGGACGACAGTAACTCGATTCACTGATTTTTTTATTGGCTTGGTTCGAAGCGAAAGTACGAGCCGCTTCTAAGGGCTTCTCCAGTGGGCTTTGAAAAGCGACTCATAGGATGAGGTGGCAAGCCATGAGTCGACTCGTACCACTGGAGCAATCGACTCATCCGATGAGAGAGATTGAACCGATTCACCTGCATGAGTCGACTCACTGCCGGCAAGAACGATTAAAATAAAGAAGCAGAAACGGCTGATGAGAGAACGATCGGACAAAGCAAGTAGGAAATTATTTTTTATTTGGCAACACAGATTTAATAGTTTTATTTATTTGTGCATAGAGTCCACTTAGCTCAGAACCCGACTCATCCAAAACTGACGTGGGCGTCCTTTTTCTTCCGTGAATCGACTCACCACTAAAGTTGCCCTAAGAATCGCTTTGTTTGGTTCGATACTTGCAGTGGTGAAAGCGAACCATACTCCTTCTCTCTCCCCATGGTTCGGTTTCAACTTTCAATGCACACTGGAGCTGCTCTTATAGCAGTAGTTGTATACATTCCTCATCCAGTATATAATTACCAAGTCTAATTATGTGCCTCCCTAGCACTAAAGTCTAAATACTAGGGGAGTAAGTCATATATTTCCCTTACGAGATAGTACAAGTAAGCTCCTTGTTCAACCCATATCTCTCTAGCAATAAGAAATTTGAAGCTTTTGGATAGTAGGCTGAGAAAGCCTTCAAATTATCACGAAGAAGAAGAATTATTTTTTATAAGGATTGCAAAAACTACTAGTTCCTTGATAGCTTTGTACATATCTCTATGAAATTTGCTCACTGTAAAATGGAAACGTAAATCAGAATAAACGGCAGTACTGATTCCTTCCAACTCCGGTTTTCTGAGAGTAGAGAAGAAAGTGGATTCGTCACTTTAAGCTTTCACTTTCCAGCACAAGTTGCTTGGGCTAAGAAAACGTGATGTATATATATATTCAGATTTCAGACGTCTTCTCCATTGAAGATTGCAGACATGCTTTTGTGGAGTCTGACATGGCTTGATGTCATCAACAGTGAGTAGTGACTTGTACAAGAATTTGACAGGATAGCCTCTGGGCCTTTTTGGAATACAAGAATTTCATTATGAATCTACAAGAATCAATTCAGGCCTTGTTTAGTTCACTCCAAAATCTAAAAAGTTTTCAAGATTCTCCGTCACATCGAATCTTGCGGCACATGTATGAAGCTCTAAATATAGAGGAAAACAAAAACTAATTACACAGTTTGACTGTAAATCGCGATACGAATTTTTTAACTCTAGTTAGTCTATCATTGGACAATATTTATCACAAACAAACGAAAGTACTACAGTAGCGAAATCCAAAAAAATTTCACATCTAAAGAAGGCCTCAGTTTCATAAGAAAAAAAAACAGAAAACCGAAAAATCCCCCACGTTCCAACGCACACAAAAAAAAACCTAAAGCTTGTGGACTCAGAATGACATTCAGAGGTCCTGAACAGCAACGCGGGACCGTGCTCCGTGGAGCACATTTTGGGAAGGAACCATGGAAATGATTCTTATTTTCATATTGGAAACGTTCTTTTTTTTTTTCATACAGCTTGTGTTATTATATAATGTTTCTTTGTATAATATAGCTCATCATGAATAGAAAAACATAGAGGAAGTTCAATACGTAGTTTATGATTAAGTGACCAACCATGGAAATGATTACCGAGGACGATAAGTTCTCCTGATGTATCGTTGACCTCCTAGCTAGTTCGATCAGTTATCTGGTTCATGGTGACAATACGCTCTTTTGGCAGTCCACGTATTCCGGGAGAGAGAAGAAACACCCAAAAAAGACAAACTGTGCATGATACGCAGCAGTCTCTTTCTTGGTTGATATTGATACTCATACTCTAGAAGCTGCAAGGATATATGGTAAATATTTGTAATAGGACCTTGCTCTTCTCCTTATAACATAGCAGAGGTCCTGCATGCTAATTCTTCAAAAAAAAAGGTAAATATTTGTGAGTGTATATAGGATCAAATAATCCTTAACTTACCAAAAAAGTTTCAGACCTGTTCAGGACAGAACTGTTGTCCTTTCTAATTCCTTTATTAGTTGACTTTTAAAATTCTATGTGTGCATGTACTGAAAATGCCAGCAAAGTTGAACTTGACAAACAGAAGGAACAATTTTAATAAAGGGTCATAAAACTCTGCAATGGCAAATATGCCCTGTGGGCTCACCTTAAGAAAATGCTTATGCTCAATTCATGCTAAGAAAGAACAGATGAAACATTTACTAAGGGCAGCTCCAGAGTTGGCCAAACTGTGAAGTCCAGCATAGACGAATGCAAAACAAGGTTCGATGGCTCTAGCGTCTTTTGTTTGGGTGATAAATCATGAAAAAAATATTAATTTGTTGTAAGAAAAAAAAAACGAATAAGTTCAAGGCTATATCGATTAGTGGGTCCCATTTACAGCAAAAAGTAGTCCTCTCTCTTCGGTCTGTTCTTGCTTTCATACCGCTGGGTACCGCTGCATGCAGAAGATAGATTTAATGCGGCTCGGTGCGCACCATCTGCAGTGACATAAAGATAGATTATTTGATGGTTCGGTTGTTGTGGCTCATGTTCCATTTGGGCCTTGTTTAGTTTCTATAAATTTTGTAAAAATTTTCAGATTTCCCGTCACATCGAATCTTTAGACGTATGCATGAAGTATTAAATATAGATGAAAATAAAAACTAATTACACAGTTTGATCGAAATTGACGAGACGAATCTTTTGAGCCTATTTAGTCCATGATTGGACAATATTTGTCAAATACAAACGAAATTGCTACTGTTCACTTTTCGCAAAATTTTTTGGAACTAAACAAGGCCCTTGGCACAACATTGGAGCTGCTCTTACAGCCGTCTTGAAAAACACTGAAAGACAAGCAATAAACTAAGTGAGTGTTTTCATCTTATTTGATAATTAGTGTCCAACTATAGACAAATCAGACTTAAAAATTCATCTCGTAAATTATTTTCTAGCTGTGTTTTTAGTTTTATAAATAGTCTATATTTAATACTCTATATATATGTCTAAACATTTGATAATTAGTGTCCAACTATAGACAAATCAGACTGAAAAATTCATCTCGTAAATTATTTTCTAGCTGTGTTTTTAGTTTTATAAATAGTCTATATTTAACATGTAAACATTTGACGTAACGACGGAGCAACCAAACGGCCAAGTGAAGGTGAAGCCCGAACAACTGACACAAACATATGCACTCCGAGGTGCCTGCAGGTCCAAGGGGAAGTCACGCGTCGTATGTGATAATTTGTAATGACATATGGTTTCAATTAACCCATCCTTAACTGTTTGCCACTCGATCCCAACTCTCCGATTGTCATTTTACATGGAAATCTGCATTGTTATGATCGGAGAGAGAATATAAACACTACATTGTTATCTCTCATTCCCAAATTGTAAGTCATTTCAAGAATCTTGAAGAATCAAAGTATTTTCACGTTTAACCAAAATTATAGAGAGAAATACTAAGATTTATAACGTAGAGTATACTATAAAAATATAATTAAGAAAGAATCTAATGATATTTAGTTGGTATCATAATAATTATTATTTTATTATATAAATTTGGTTAAACTTAAAAAAATTTTACTCTCTAGTATTTTTAGAATGACTTATAATTTAGGATGGAGGGAGTACTATTTTTTTATTTTTTTTTATTGATGATCGTGGGAGCATGGATGCATGTCAGATCGTGTGAGCATGACTGCACATCTTAAGCGGTGGCGTCCACTGTGGTATGTCCGCTGTCGCACCAGTGGAGGTCGACTTGTTGGAAGGGAAGGGAAGGGCATCCCACTCCCACAGTCCCACCTCGACTCTCCCTACCGTCGCCGCCGCCTGCCAGATCCTACTCCTGCGGATCCTCCACCCCACGTCCCCACTGCACTCCATTTCCGCCGCTCCCCTCCCCTCCCTTCTCCGATCCGTTTGTGCTTATTTTGGTGAGTCGTCCTGATCTTCTATCGCTATCAATCACTGTCCCTCGTTGTTTAGGAGGAAACGGAGAGAGTTTATTAGGCGCGCCCTTGATTCTAGTAGTTCGTCCTGTATATTATCTAATCAGACAGATCCAAGGTAGCAATTTTTCGGCTAACTAATGCATGCAAGAGTTTATGAATGTATATAAATAAACTGACCTATTCCTTTTCCTATCCACTCCAGTCCTAGATAATTACCCCACTCCCCATAAGGTACAATTTCGGTTTCACAAAATCACGATCCAGCACTTAGCCCTAGCCTCCTGTTAGCAAACTATACATGTTTCAGAGCTCTTCTGAGCTTCTGAGCTTTTGGGCTGAGCCACACATCTGTATGTTTTCTTTTTCACTTTGGTCTTTGGGGCCCAAGCTTCATGAACCCAGCAGCTCAGCTCTGTATGTAAATGTGAGCCAAAGGTAGATAAATACATAGAGTGTACTTAAGTATGTCTTGCGCCGTTGGCTTCACCAGAATCTAGATGGACATTTCCATTAGAGAAGGCTACTATGTTGGTTGATGTTTTTCATCCAAAACTGAGTCTTATGTTTCTCCAGGTCGATGCTTACTGATCAATGCACTAGTTAGTAATATGTGCTCACTGACTGATGCAATACTAGTAAGAAAATGGTTCTCAAACTTTGTTCCACATCAGTTTAATAGTTGAGTGATGGGGAATCTATCTCCTTGTGTTCATTGTACTGCTGCTATTCAATTCCAGGACACCGTCGTATTTTTGTCCTGCTTCTACTAGTTTTATATGTTTAATTCAAAATGGTTTTTTCTTCCTGCTTCTACTAGTTTTTTTCTGTCCTGTGTCGTTCAAAAAAATAGTTTTTTTTCTTTGGAGAATGTCTGCAGTTGCTTTGCATGCAATGGCTTGCTTCTGTTGATTCATTTTGCTCAGTGTTTTATTTTCCTCTCTTCTTCTGACAGCAGGAGTGATACTATAAAATATGGCTGCCTTGCCATTGGCCACCGCTGAAGTATGCGATGCTAATCCTCATCTGATTATGAACGGCGAGCTCCGTGCTCTCCAGCCCATCTTCCAAATCTACGGAAGGCGCCAGGTTTTTGCCGGCCCTATTGTCACACTGAAGGTCTATGAGGACAATGTCCTGATCCGCGAGTTCCTTGAGGAGAAAGGCCACGGGAGGGTCCTTGTGGTTGACGGTGGTGGGAGCATGCGCTGTGCCATTCTTGGTGGCAACCCCGTCCAGCAGGCACAGAACAATGGGTGGGCTGGTATTCTGGTCAATGGCTGCATCAGGGATGTCGATGAGATCAATGGCTGCGACATTGGTGTACGAGCTCTGAACTCGCACCCTATGAAGGCAAACAAGAAGGGGATGGGGGAGAAGCATGTCCCTGTCAACATTGCTGGAACCAGGATTTACGATGGCGAGTGGCTCTACGCCGATACGGATGGCATTCTTGTCTCGAGGACGGAACTGACTGTGTAGACCGGTCCTGGAGCCTATTTGTATGTGTGTAATGTTGTTAGTGTTATTATGGATCATCTATACAAAAAATAAATCCATGCCATTATTTCTGTCAGTCATCCTACATTTTATTTTATATAAAGGCGATTTTAGTGTGCTGTAGTTGCTGAACTTTCATATCTGCGACAGTTCTTCAAATTTTGAGGTTGCCGAGAAGATTTCATTTAGAGATTAGTGTGTTAACCAGTTGCAGCTCTTCTGCTTTGATCCAATTGTCTTTTATAGTCAAGAAAACTTTAATGGGATTGATTCTCATGTTGTTATCCGTCTGTTTGCTTGTATACAGTTTTCTTTCAGTTCAAACTTATGCCAACAAATGAGAAGGTGGGGAACCCCCCCCCCCCCCCCCCCCCCCCGGTTTTTACTTTTAAAAAAAACTTATGCCAACAAGACTTTTTTGCCATGTAGTTGACTACACTGATTGAATTGATAGCACATCTGTCAGTGTCACATAACAACATTCTCATTTCAGGTGCTGCAATTGATCTGTCGTCCCTGATTGTTGTTGAGGGCAAGGTCTGCTGGGATCTGTACATTGATAGGCTTGTGGTCAGTTTAGATGGTAATTTGCTAGATGCGCTAGCTGCTTCAATAAAGGTGACTTTTGAATGGGACCCTTCCCACTTTGCAAATTTATTGGTGGAAAAGTGTCATCTATTTCCTCATAGACAATTATCAGTGGATCTGGTATGGAAAAGATTAGAAATTCAATAACGAAAATAATGCCGTAATTTTTTTTACTCTGTCATTAGATGGAGGTTCATCCATGATACACATTAATTACCTTAACATGAACCGGGTCAAACATGTATAGTGTGAAGAACAAACTTTGTGCAGATAGTCAGCGGGCACATTGAACGCTATGCAGCTGTTTAAGCTGATGTTTCCTCCCCTTATATAAAAAAAAAAGTTTCCTTAAAATGGAGTCTGCATTCACCATCTCATTTTCTTGAATTTATGTTTCAATTTGGGTGTAAGCATATAACTCCATCTTATGCTCTCAGCTATCCAAAAGTCCCTCACTCTTGAAAACTCCATAATAGGGTATATCAGAGTTTACCAATTCCCATTTTATTATTTGATATGAGGCCACCGGAGAGGAGTGTGCAAGGGGGAAAGAAGCAGTTGATGTGAGCTTGGATGGGAATGCAGGGGATAGTGAGGTGGACTTGGCAAGGAGCTGTCATGATTGGGTGGGATGAGGAAGAGTTCCTCGCCATGGATCTTTTTATCTGTGCTAGCTTAACAATACCTGATGAGCTGTGTAGACGATTGAATTACTACCCCCAAAATTCACTGATGCATTTCTTCTGTGAATCCCACTTTTATGTTTAAGTATCTGGTCAAGTGACATGACAACCATAGCATATCCTCAGATGATTCTATTTGAGATAGTGTTTTTCTGAATGTAAAACTCAAAATGACCTTGTTATGAGTTATACTGCCTGATAGCCAGCACATTAGTTGACAGTTTGACACAATACAGTGCAATTAGCACATTTGTAGGGTGCTAACATTCCATGTACATGCAGGTTGCTTTGAGTGATACAGGCATACCAAAAGTTAATGTTTCTGTTAATTAATGCTGCAACTGACGAGGAGCATGAAGTTGATGTAAGCGATGAGGAATTTCTGCAGTTCGACACCTCCAGTGTGCCTGTTATTATTACATTAACCAAGGTAATGTATTTCTTACCCAACTCTTTATTCTTTGGTGTTGAGTATGAGTAGACATATGCTTTATTCGATTGCATGATGGTTGTGTTCAAAGTGTTTAAAAGTGGTCCAACCTCCAGTTTATGTATCTTGAGAGTTTTGAGCTATCTAGACTATATACAAGATATTGAGTAGCTTCAATATTATTCATGCCACACTAGACTTGGATACCTCATAGTATCATCATACTATGAATTTCTGTACCAGTTGAACGCCCCTGCATTGACACTTGAAGAATATGACACTACCCAGCAACCAATTGGGCGCCACACCACCAGCAACAATTGCCTTATTATGCCTGCATTAAGCATTATCTATGTTTCACATAAAATTCAACACCCTGTACATGTTTCATATCGCAGATGGGTCAGCACTACATCATTGACGCCACCTCAGAGGAAGAATCCCAGATGAGTTCTGCAGTGTTGGTATCAGTCAACAGGCATGATCAGATATGCGGGGCTTACCAAGAGGGGAGGTGCAGGGCTGGACCCAAGCATCATCTTCGATATGCTATCTGTTGCCAAGCATGTCAGCCAGCAGCTCATCTCTCACTTGGATTCAGAGATTGCTGCTGCCGAAGCTGAAGAGGCTGAGTGATGAAAGGAAAAGGACCGGGGAAGAGGCTCTGGTTGCGCAAATGCTCGTGTGTTCTAACTTCAACCTCGGGAGCTGCTTAGAAGAGAAGACGAATTGCTGTAGAAATGTTCAGAAATTTGGTTCGATTTTTATACTATTAGTAAACACTGAAGATTTGGATCCTGGAAAATAGCTTCACGAACAGTATCGTGTTGCTTCTGTTGGGCTCAGTGGAATATGCACAAGGCTGGATCTTGGGTCTGATGATCTAAGTCTAATGATGAATTTGGCGCCTCTCACCGTACCAAATACTACGGATTCAAACAATTTCACACGCAATTTTTGAATCGGATTTCGACATACTATTGCATTGTGTGTGGCATGAATAAAGTGGATAGCAATAATCTTCCATCGACATGTGAAATGCTAATGACTTCATCAATGGGTTGAGCTGAGTATAGCATCAATAAAGAAACCGTATGAGTGCATGCTAATGCTTAGAGCATCTTTTAAGATTCTTTTTCAAAACCCACTCTCTAAATTATCATTTGGAAAGTCATTTCAATAACTTCACCCTCTATATCTTTTTCTGGTCCCCTCCAACAACTTCACCATTTTAGTCAGCGTGAAATCATAATAGAGAATAACTATATTTAGAGATCTAAATAAAGATGTTAGAGAGTAAATTTTTAATGAAAAGCTCTATTTCTATTGATTAGTAAGAATATAAAGAGGCTTTTGGAGTTCTTGTTATTTTTTAGGTGCCTATTCACTCTTCTAAGCTAAGCTAGAATCAACACTATTTTTTAGCCATAAAACAATGTTTTTCTCTCACAATAAATCAACATCAACGGCAGTAGCAGAAACCATCGTCGGGAAAATGTTACAGATTTGGGAGAAAAATTCTCATGACATATTCATCTATGTGAATAAAAGAATAAAATTAATTAGAACACAAATTTAAAATGAGTAAACGACCCCTACTCCAGTTAGTGACAAAAAAAGAGAGAGAGAAAGAAATTAATAAAAGTAGTTGGAAGTAGAAGGAAATGGAAAAGGAGAAGAGGCCCAATAGCCATGGAATAACTGCTCTCCAACTCCTGCCGTCCCGCGTGCTCTCCCGTTGGCGGTTGGCCTAGCCTGAACCGACTCGCGAGAGCTGTACACGCCGCCGCCCCACTCCCAGCTGCCCTGGGCGACCGCCGCGCCGGCTGCCCTACTGCTCCCAGCTGCTTAGGTCCTCCTCGGAGCTCGGACGCTTTGCCGGCGGAGCACCCACCACACCAGGTATGCGGTATGCCCGCCCCTGGCCGGCCGGCCCCCCTCTCTCCTCCTCCTCCTGGCGAAACTGAGCACCCCAGCCCTAATTCAACCAATTTGCCTATCTGTATGTGTTCGAATATGATCTAATCACAAGTGTAAGTGTATGCATTCGTTTTCTCTTAGCAAAAGTTGTCGGGTGTACATCGGCTGTACACTCATGTTTTTATCTGTTTTAAATTATGTATGTAGTAAAACCGTCGGCTGTTTTCTTGAAATGGAACCCAATTTCTTTACCCGCAGATAGCTTGTATCCTGTACTGTACGTCACAGCTTGAGTATTTAACCGTTCCTTTGCTTGCTAGCTCCACATGAATGGATCATATACTAGCTCGATAAGCCTTCATGATGTCAGTGTCGACGACGGACAGTCCGCTCTTGATAACAGCAGCAGAGCTTCTAGTCCGTTTGATATCCTGACTCCTCAAGGTACAGCCCTGTGAAATTGGCTGAGTTTTGCTGCATTCTTTTTCATCCCCCCTCCCACGATTGTGCTGTAACAATGTGTCCCCCCTCGTTGCAGATGTTATCCCTATTGAAACAGCAAGGTCTAGATTCTTGGACCTCGTTGTTGATTATTTTATATGTGAGCATGTTATTGAGATGGTGGAATGCTCTGGCTCCGACTGCAGCCAGGTGGATGGCAAATCAAACAAGAGAAAGCAGCAGGAGGTTCGATATGAGGGTGACCCAAGGGTTTCTTTGCCGTTGATGTATATAGCAAACTTGTACGAAACCTTGGTGAGTGATGTCAATGTGCGTCTTGCGGCGTTGATTGGGTTCCATGAGAAAACTATAGGTCTAGCTCTTGAAGCTTCAGGTGGCTTGTACAGGAAACTGACCCAGAGGTTCCCAAAGAGAGGTATGATGGCTAATCATAAATATTTAACCCATACATGATTTTCTGATGTTATGTTCTTAAATTTTATTCGATGTAGATAGGCCACTGCAGCTTCAAGAGGAGGGAGTTAGCGACTTCTCATGCAACTAGGACAAAGTTTCCTGAACTTGTGGTACAAGAAGAAAAACGAGTTCGTTTTGTGGTTATTAACGGATTGGCGATCATAGAGAGGCCAGAAAATATGAGAATGGAAGATGCGGAATGGTAAGACTTCTAATTCACACAATGTTAGCTGTTTAGCTTCCTTTGCTTGTAGCAAGGTTGGCCTGGTGTCTGGGGGCCAGTATCTGAAAACTCCTGTATTAACCCTTTCTGCAATGATTGTATTTGTGTTAACTCAATTTGTGATAGTGGGGGTGGTTCGAGCAAACAAATTCTTCTAGTGTTTGCTTATTATTCTCAAAATTGCATACCTTGGACGGTACAAATTTCGGCAAAAAAAAGTCTTCATGTAAAATGTGGATAATTCTATATCACATTGAAAGCTATCTGCCTCCAAAGGGAAGGGGCTTAACTATGACAATCTATAGAATCGATTTCTTTGTTAAAGGTTATTCCTTGAAAGTAGATTGGTGTGTAGTATGTGTTGGTGTTTATGTTTGTTTGTGGTTGTGTTGCCCCTTTTTTCTTCTTGATATAATGATACACAGCTCTGGGCCGTCCTGCGTGTTCGAGAAAAAAAAAAAGACTGGCATGGCGTCTGCACCCATAATATTTGCCATTTTGAATGCCATCAGTTTAGGATGAATTTACAATAAGAGTTCAGAAAACTATGTCAATAAACAAAACCTTAATTTCATTGAATTCGATTACAATTTCTAGGAAAACCTCTGTTTATATTTTTATACCATTCTTGTTCTTTTGGTTGCATAATAAACCTCTGATATGTAATAATGACTTTGTTTCCCCTTTCTATATTGTAACAAAAAATTTGAAGGTTCAGAAGATTGACTGGTCGAAGTGAAGTTGCTATTTGTTCAAGAGATTATAAATTCTATTCACCACGGCATAAGATCAGGCGCTCCCCGCAGGCAGCATTTGACATCCCTGATACAAGTGTAAGCTGCATACTGGGCTTCAGAGAATATAAAAATGCAGCCAAAATAGGTAATCTACTTGCTTATAATGTTATTATTGACCCTATATGATTTGTTTAGGCTTTGGCAGAGGATGAGAACTCTTCATTGGTTTGTTCTTCAGGATTTCGTTCACCAAACGAGGTAACTTTATGTTTTTCATTCGCTCATGGTAATAACAAGTAGCTACATGCATTTGCAAATGATTCTGCCTGCTGCCCTCCTGGTTCTTCAATTCTTATTAGCTTGTTCTTCTTGTGGCAGCATCAAGTTATATAAGCGACAGTAGTTGGTGCCTTGATCTTGTTTATCTACTAATCCAATCTAACTCACTGACTAATACATAGCTTGCTCTGTTCCAGATACAAAATCAGCATCAGTCAACATCAAAGAGACCTATCGAACATCTAGAAAATCAACCTTTTTTACACCTTTTCCATCAAGCAGAGGATGATAGCATGCAGCAAGTGCAACATTGTACTCAGTTCCCACCCATTCACCAATGTACGAGCACTCCACATCTATCAGTATCAGATAATCCCCAACACCAGCAGCAGGCTTATTTATCTCAGCATATATCTTGCTTGCAAGTTGCGCAAGGTCATCTTGGAGGACGCATGCATATTGTTGTGAGTAACCTTTTTTATTATCATTGGCGAAGGCTGCATGGTGCCTCACTTGAACTTTGATCTTTTTTCTCACAAAGAGTCATGTTGGCTTGGGCTTGGAGATCAATCTTGTATTTACCTGCTATGGCTCAAGTACTGAACAAATTTTAGCAATTGAGCATAAGTTGTATTGTCCGCAATCCTCATTTTGCCACATCCTATTGTTGCGGGAGTTACAGTAGATTCATAGCTGTATTCCCGTCCTTATTTATTCAATGCCTTGATGGTATCTTTTCGATTTCAGCCAACCAGCCCGGCGAAGTTCTGTGATGAGTGTGGCTCCCCATATTTAAGGGTGACATCGAAGTTCTGCTCAGAGTGTGGTACCAAGAGGCTAGGGATGTGACTGACTTGATTAATGTGTGTGTAAATCTGATGTAGTAGTGTTGTAGTCTTATGTTTGATAGGTTAGTACACCCTTGAAGCTGTGTGGGAAGTGTATCCTTGAGATGACTCAATAGAGAGTATGCAACCACCTTTACTAACCATTTGCATTCTCCATTTATTCAGAACAGTATTCATTGCTTTATTAGTATCTACCAGTCTACCAGATGACTCTATTTACCAAATATTTGAGCAAGTGAACAAAGAAATGAATGAACCAACACACCTCAATAATACTATCCCTTTGTGTCATTTGACGTTAGGAAAGGCTGCTCTTCCTACGTTTTAGTTAAATATAAAAATCATTAAGGCTGCAAATTTATCTTAGAAGCACAGATCATGGGCATAGAGACTCAATGGAAGCTGTGAATTATTATGCCGTCATAAAGCACCTGAGTACAAGTAATATAACGTCTTGTTTCAAGGGGTCAAGATATCAGAAGTATCCAACAGTGTTACAGCTCATTTCTTTTTTTTTCCGAGATCGCGACTTCACGCGTTTTTCATTAAGAAGAAGAGCCGAAGGAACGGCAAAGTAACCGATACAAAGGATTCGCAAGTAATCCATGGATTACCGACGAAGCCCCCAACACAAACGAAAAGCAAGAACAAAGAGGGAGGGGCCCCTCCACCTGACAACCCCAGCTAACTGGACCTAATAAAAAAGGAACAACACAGCTCATTTCTCAAATGAAAAACTAAAACAACATGAAACACGTGGAGATTGTTAGACGAGCTAACAGGCCTTTTCTGCCAGATCAATACTAAATCATAACACATCCCTACGTGAATAAACCACAACAGACGACTGAAGGTCTCTGTCAACCTTGAAATGGGAGTGGAAAAATCTCCTCACCTGCCAACCATAACAAGTATTAATGAGTTTGAGTACTAATGTTACGAAACAAGAAATCCTACCATTATTGCCGTGTGATCCCACTGAATCAAGCATATGGCATGTTTTTTTGTCATCTTTCAAAATACTAGGTATGTATGTAGTTCTAATGAAATAGCAGGGCAATCAAAAGCATTTTTCTGTTAAGGCATCCAAATATTTGCATTTGTAAGCAATTTAAAATTCAAAATGACAAATCAGAAAATTTCTTATGTTAATCTGGACTCCATATAAAATTTGTAGAGTTGCGTTATGCGGTAAAACAATGTCCTTGAAGGCTACAATACTGCCAAATTCATGGAAATTCCTACACTAGTTAGTAACAGATACTGCTTGGCAAATAATTATGCTGGAAAGCGGTATACTGCGTGTCTATTGAACCTTGAAGTGAAAAAGAAACAACGTGATATCTAAGGTACAATGGCATATTACCTCAAGAAAGGAATTGTGCAGAAGCAACTGAAGAACGTGTCTTTCTTCAGACTCAAATAATACAATGTGACTGAATGTAGATAAATTTCCAAAAACCCCACCCACAAACTCAGATGGACTTGTAAGGAAACGATCTGACTCATCCAAGGTCCCTTTGTTATCACTGAGTGCAGTAGAAAGAGTCAGCAGGGACGTATGTATTCAAGAACAAGTATAGATATGAAAGGTTAAATATTTTTGCATTCAAAAGAACAAAGAAAATAACCACCTAGGAGTGCAGTCCAAAAAGCGCATAGGTAGATCGTAATGTAAGGTTGAGTAGTAAGGTGTTGAGTGACAAGGCATGAGAAAGAGGACACTCTTCACTCTTCCATCATGGGCTTCTTTTGACAAATAATACATAACATCTTCTGTTCCCCTCTGCCACAATGAGTGTTGAATATGGGATATAAATGGAAATAATGGAGAAGCAACAAAAGTAATCCCTAGATGCATAGAGCAATACAACAATATGGAAGTATGGAAAACTTACTTGATGGAATAAGGACATATATAAGGACATGGGAACATTGGTTATGACAAGAAGAATAACAGAAAGTTGCAACCTTGAAAGGCTTCTTTTCCCATGCTGATTTTTGGCCTTGAGTTGTGACATGGCAGCTAAGCAGTAACCTGAGAACATCAATGCTAAAGGTAGCACCGGAAGAACAAATCTGCAGTATTCAATCTATTTGTATCACAGCATGTGAATAACGAGAAGAGGTTACTTGACTACAAGGGCACTTCCAATAAAAGGCGAATACCTGAATTCTTTGTGTCCAAGTATGCTGTAAACCCCTAATACCCAAGCAATTAGACCTGAAAGTCTCCATTCCCGAGACTTTACAATACCGTACATTGCAAATGGTAAGAATGTCCAAATCATGGATGGAAAACCCTGTGTAAAGTACCAGTGGAAGACATGTGTTCCATAGTAGTCTCCTCCCGAAGAGAAGAGGTTGAATTTCAAAAAATTAAGTGGTACTATAACACGGGAACCAAACATCCACCAATCAAGGAGTGTTGTTACTGCAAGGACAATGGCCCTGCAGAAAGATTAAACAAATTATATCGAATAGTCATACATTGGGAAAGATAAAAAAAATGGCATCACAACAGAATCAACAAATAAGCAACATACGTCCTCCCAAAAAAAAAACAAAAAACAAAGAATTGAGGGTGGGGGTGGGACTTGACATGGACGACTGAAAAAAAAATGTCAGCATTGTGCATAAGTCCAGTGTGCAAAATCAAGAAACAATAAAGATAAGCCAGTGTAGTGAAATTCACAAAATCTTAGACAACGGAACATAGAAAGTTGCCATGAATTTTAACAATAACTTACCCTATTGGAATGACATCAAGAAGGACAAAACGACATTTTGATTTCATCTGAATAAAATCCAAAAGACCAACATATAGCCATGTTACAGCACTTGTTGGTCGAATGGCACAGGACAAGGCTGCTATCAGAAGAGCCACTTTTCTTGATGAGGCACTTTGTTCACAGACAGCATGCTGCTTTGAAACGATTGAGGTTGCCTTGGAAGACTCTATTGCAGTAAACCAGTAATAGAGTCCAGCCACAGTCAAAACAGTCTCCAAGCTGTTTGATAGAGTCCGCGTGATACAGAAAAACATGAACCAGTTAACCAACTGGGAAAATAACTGCAAACAGTTTGTTAAGGCTGACATCCAAGGTCATTGTATTCATATACTAATGATGAAAATCATATAGATATATAGATGAGTTTAAGGATACTGCCCACTGGGCAACCTGACCATTGAAAATAAGTTTGGAAAATTTATACAAGTAGAGATCTCCAAAAGCTGCAAACACAGATTGCAGGAGACGGGGAGCCATCACCTACAGGAGAACAGAGAAGCAGCTAAGGAAATGCTCCTCCTCAGAAAGTGAAAGGGATGAAGCTGAGTAGCTGACTAACTGAGTAGAGAGCTAAGGACGAATGTACTGAGTTATGTTGTTGGAGCAGACTCGCATGATTCTCATGAGCTTGATGCTCAAATTAAGCTAGCAATTTGGTAGTTTATACTTTATAATTAAGATTAAACTACGTTTTCATATGTTTATTATGATAAGAGGCTGGTATCACAAGGCCAACACAATGACTCAAACTGAGTTCCAAGTCATTTTTCAGAATAATTCTTGATCTTGAATATTTCTTTCAAAAAGGGACAGCCCAAGGTACTGATTACTTGATTAGAGAAGTTTTGTTCCTGGTAGTACTGTCATATAATAACCTACCCCTAGAAAATAGAAATCATGGTCCCTGACAATTCTAGCCCCAGAGGCTTGTGACTATTCACCATCCTCCCAGCAATTGAATTGATGCTCTGCTAGAGCTGACATGTTACCATAACCCATGGAGTGTCTAGGTGGAGTAGCGCCAGGATCTTGTAGAGCGCAGCAAAGATCAACGGGTGGAGGTAACTTCGCAGCCCCCGCTTCCACTCCCATGTAAGGTGACCATACCTGCACCCAACCACAAAAGAACAAAAGTTTTAGCAATTGGGCATCAAATTCCCATGAAAAACAATGCTACCCTGATTTCGCAGGGAAACCATCTCATTCCCTCGAGCTAAGCAGTGGTGAGCAGCAAGCCGATCCAGCTCGGGGCACACTGTAACTAAAACTAGCGAAACAAGCAGCGGCGGCAAGGCGAGGGCGAGGGCGAGGGCGAGGTTACCCGAAGGCGACGCGGTGGGCGACCTCGAGGCACTGCCAGTGCTCGTCGGGGTTGAAGTAGGTGCGCACGAGCAGCGCGTTGGCTGCGCGGAACGCCAGCGCGAGCGCCAGCACCCTCCGGTCCGACCCCAACACCGCCCTCGGCTGAATCCGCCCCGACTTCTCCGGCGTAGGGGCCGGACCGGCGTCGCCAGGCGGCGAGCCGGCAGCGCGAGATCGTCTCCGGTGGCTCATCACCAGGGGCCGGGCCGACCGACCAGGCCAGAAGTTCGAGGCGGAGCCACCACTAGGGCGGCCGCCCTAGGTCCCTGTGGCCGAGCACCCGTTCCCCACTCCGGAGCTGGCGTCTCGAGAGGACGCGACGAGCGAGGCCGAGCAGCCGAGGAGCTGAGGTTGAAGACGGCGGCGGCGCTGCTTCTGTTCGGGTGGAGATCGGGGATTGGGGCATCATGGGCCTGGCGCCTCTCCTGAAACCAGACGCAGCCCAACAGCCACCCAGCGTCTCAGCCCAGGCCAGGCGGCCTTAGGGCAGTGTGGCTGGGATGGAAGAGTAGGTGAAGCTGAAGATATAATTGGTTCAAACAGTGGCATTTCTTGATTTTTTATTTTGTACTTCTACAACTTTTGTTCTTAACAAGCATGTTGCTTTTTTATCTGAAATTTTATAGTTTTCTTGAGCTGAATTTTCCACAGGCTCCATCGAATCCGCCTCCACCCACCACGTACGCTCGCTCGCGCCGCCACTTTCAATGCCTCTCACGTGGTTCCACCGGCTCGCATGTGGTGCACCGGGTTCTTTCTTAGGCCAGTCTCAATGTATAGTTTCATTACACAGTTACCAAGACTATAAACTAGGTAACCGAGCCATAGGAATTTTATGAGGATGAAACTCCTCTCTCATCTGATGAAACTCCTTTTTTTAATGACTTTGCCAAGTCAGCAATTTTGCTTTTGTGGCACCCTATTTAATATGCATGACACTCTCGTGAAACATGCATTGAGACTGGCTCTATAGGTGATTGCTCTCCCCCTCGGCTTGATTCAATTCGATTCGCGTCTACTGACATCGGCGGTGAACCGTGGAAGCACTGGCAGATGCCAGAAGTGAGCCTTCCAAGCCTCTCTTCCATAGGGCTTCGACCTTCAACTACAAATGCTTAGTGCAGCGCATGAAACTCCCAAGACCACCTTAGTCGTGTAGTCAGTCTATTTAAACGCTACACACTAGTAGTAATGTCATTTTCATTTAATCAGAAACTCGGTTCTGTTTAATTGACTGCTCACCCTATTTAATCTGAATAATAGTTAAACAATAGTACATTAGGGAGGATCCAAGTGGCCTCCGTCAGGCTAGACAAAATGTAATGTTGATGTAGCTTTCTATGAAGGGAATCGGTCTGCGACGATTGGTACGGTGCTTCGGGATCAAGATGGTAGAACGTGCGAGGGCACAAACAAATGGTTTGAGTTTTGTCTGACCCCTCTTGCAGCAGAAGCATTGGAATGTTGCGATGGAATGCAACTAGCAAAGGATCAAGGCGTCAACATGCTACTTCTAGAAACGGACTGTCAGGTCCTGGTTAGCCTATGGGTGAACCGATCACAGCAAAAATCTGAGATTTCTTCCCTTCTTGGACAGATGGAGGAACTTAGCTGGAGCTTTGATAGTTTTGATTTTCGTTTTATTAGTAGAAACTGTAATAAGCTAGCTCGTACTTGTGCTCGCTTGGTATCCCGTGATAATTAGGTGGTCGAGTGGCAAAATACCTAGTCTCATGGTCGTAATTTTACCCATATTTAATGAATGCTCCGGCTTTGCCTAAAAAACAGAGGATCCAAACATCCATGTAAATCTCCGTTGACACAGTACCTAGGGAGCTGGTAAAGCGTATTGTATTAAATCTTTCTCTATATTATATACAAAAACATGCGTAACCAAAAAATAATTAAATGGCAGTTGTCATACTGTTTACTGTTTTAAGATTCAGAAAAATACTGTTCTCATTAATATAGTAAATCTGATGGCATTGACGCGCAGCTAACCTAACCTATCTTGCGAGCATGATCCGCGCGCGGAGTCTGTCCACGAACGTGCAATTAGCTCAGTAGCAGTGTGATCGATTAGTGAGGTTTGGTGGGTGACTTGCTTTGGCGATTGGCTTGTTCGTCGTCGTTGCGCCCCCCATGTTCACTCAGATTTCGAACTCGTTCGCAAGTCATCCGCCACGTACGGCAGCAGCATTCAACGGCAGATTTGTTGCTGCATTTCTTAACACATAATACCGGCCATTCCAGTCGACGCACGACGCATGCATGTTAAAGAGTAAATATATCTGAAACCAAGCGTATTTATTTGCTTATTGCATTATACATACAATCGTTGAATGCATGATGAATCACACACACACACACACACAAGAACATTCTAAGACCACATAGCATAGCATTGCATTGGATTTTGCTGCGATCGATAGGTTTTTCCTTCCTCTCAGTGGTCAGCGCACGAGATCATCCATCTGCTTTTATTATTTCACTTGATCTGTCGTCATCGTCGTGTCCTCTCCACCTCCTCCAACAAGAGCTGCATTTGTCGTCCCGCCCTGCTGTTGGGGTTGTCGTCGCCGTCGCCTTCCACCACCACCTCCTACTCCTCCTCCTCATCATCATCATCGCCATCATCGTCCTCTTCCTCCTCATCATCATCCTCATCCTCCTCTTCTTCCTCTTCTTCTTCCTCCTCCTCCTCCTCCTCATCCTCTTCCTCCTCCTCCTCCTCCTCATCATCATCATCATCATCGGCCTCATCATCATCATCGTCGTCGTCGTCGTCGTCAATGGTGGGTAGCTGGTGGCGACAAAGAGGACAGACAGCGTTGCGACGGAGCCACTGGAAGATGCAGTGCTGGTGGAAGATGTGAGAGCAGGGCATGGCCCGGAGCGCCGATGTCGCCGCCGTCGTCGTCGTCTCTGCATCAGCTGCTGCTGGTGCTGCCGTGTCCTCCTCCTCCTCCTGATCCGGAGGACGATCGTCCAAAGCCTTGAGGCAGATGGCACAGTCGTCGCCGACGTCCGTGGTGGTGAGCACCACCTCCTTGAGTCCCAGGATGGCCTTGTCGGAGGCGGGGATGCAAGCACGCTTGTTGCTGCGAGTAGTAGCGTCTGGAGATGGAGATGGTGATCGCGGACGGGATCGCGGTTGTTGGAACGAGATCGGCGGCGACCGGTGATGATGATGGTGACGATCACGACCACGGTGACGGTCGCCATAGTGAGGATCAAGATAGGGGGCCAATGCCAAGGCTAGGGCATCTTCCTCCACATCCTCATGGGGTGGTTCCTGATACCGAGATTGTCGATCGAGCATGTCCATGTACGTCGGATCGTAGAACTGGGACCACCAGGCATCATCTAGCAAATGAACTTGTGCTAAAAACCCCTCCTCCATCTCGCTCGCCGGCCGATCAACCTCGCTCGTCGCCGTCGAGCGCCGGCCCGCTCGATCGAGGACCCTAATTAACTTGAGGAGGAGGCAGCGGCCGGTACGTAGGCGCGGTGGACGGTGATGCTGGCGGTGGCGGCGGCAAACTAAATCGGCGGATGGATGGAATGATCGATATATATGAGCAAAAGCAACAAGGAGGCCTCAGCAGCGCACGCGGCGGCGGCTAGCAGATTCCGATTCCCGTGTACTACTCGATCACCACGCGGATTGGAGTGTACGTACGTGTCGCGTACGTACGTGGCCCGCGACCTCTGGGATGTCCGCGTGTCCGAGGGAATACGTATCCCCGCAACCAGAAACCGTCGTTCGTTGCACTTTGAGATTCATGGTACGCCACTGTAATTGTAATCATGTCACACTTTAGGTCTTGTTTAGTTCACTCTAAAATCTAAAAACTTTTGAAGATTTAACTTTTCAAGATTTCTCATTATATCGAATATTGCGACACATATGTTGAGCATTAAATGTATATAAAAAATAACTAATTACATAATTTATCTATAATTTGTGAGACAAATTTTTTGAGTCTGGTTAGTCTATAATTGAACAATAATTGTCAAATCTATACCTAACAATAAAAAAATAAATTTCTCACCCTCTATTTTTTTGTCTGTCTTCCCTTAACTACCACCTATTAGAGCATCTCTAAGAGATTAGTCAAAAAGACTAGCCAAATTTACTAATTTAACTACTCTCTAAAATAGATTTAACAAAAAATATTAGAGTACTCCAACAAACTCTATAAATGATGGCTAGTGAGGTAGGCTCGAATAAGGTGGGATGAAGAGCTACTAAATTTGGAGAGTTGTGTTACATAGTCTGTTAGAGCATCTTCAAGAGACTAGGTAAAATTATATTCTAAACTACAAGATTTAGCCATTGCGTAAAATACAAAACTCAATCAAAACATAGAGTTCCACAACAGCCTTTATATAGGATAGCTAATGACGATGACATGCTATATGACAAGCGGAAGTTTAGGAATAGCAAACTTGATATTTTAGCAAACCAGATAGCATACGTGTTGGACTTTAATGTTTGCTTTAAAAATGTAAAAATAGCCTAGATAACATGGATAGCATATCTGTTGGAGTTGCTCTTAGAAACGTTTTTCCTTCAACAATAGCCAAACTTACTTTTAAAAAATAATTTAGCTAATCTCTTGATGATGCTCTTAGATATAGAGAGAAATCCTTGCGAGCCACTAAAAAAGTCGTAATTCCTTGTGATCCATTGAAAAAGTTCAAAGGACTTCAGTGCCGCCACTCCAAATATTTTTTGCCCTCTAGGCCACTGCCGTTAGATTAGGCTCTAACGATGTCAAACTGTGGGTGTGAAAAGCCAACAATGCCCTTAGGTATAAATATGTTGTTAATTTTTTTGAGCATCTTAATGACTTAAAATGGAAAAACTCAAAACTAAAAGGTTGTAATCTCGTCGAGATCTACCATTTTTATATAAAAAAATTATTTATTATATATCACAAAAAACAATTTTTCAAAGATATATATTAACCATACCAAATCATATGTTTTTTGCGAAAGTAAATGAAAATAATTTTTATATTAAAATTGTAGATCTCGACGAGATTTACGACTTTTTAGTTTTGAGTTTTTTCATTTGAAGTCGTTAGGATGCTCAAAAACTTTAATGGTATATTTAGACCTAAGGGTATTTTTTTCCCACACCTGCGGTTTAACACCATTAGAGCCCAATCTGACGGCAGTGGCATGGAGGGCAAAAAAAATTTAGAACAGTGGTGCTGAAGTCCATTGAACTTTTTCAATGACTTATAAGAAATTGTGATCTTTTATATTAGCGCATTAATTTAGAGTGTGGACCTCCTATATAATTAATTAAATTGATATCGAGGTATCTCAAACTCACCGGGACATGGCTGTGGCTAGGATACCTCAAGTGCCTACCAGTGCGGATGCATCCTCCTTTACTTCGCTCATCATCCTTTGTAGTGTAAATTCCAGCATACAATTAATTACTTGAATGCATGAATCTGCCCAATAATCTAAATCTTGCATGTGCTACTAGCTTTCAAGACGAGTCATGTCATCATCCAACATATATGTTCTTGGCAAGTTTTTTAGCTTGTTCCTCCGTGCCTTTTTTAACTGTTTCTTTTTCTATACCTCATATTGTGTCTTTTATGTATTTTTGTTTTTCTTATATACATAAAATAAATAATATAATATAACATTGTGGGCCTTTCAACCATTAAACCTCCTGTAATTTCGATGAAACAAAGATTTTAAGTACTAGGTTGTGTTGTAGTTTAATCACTGCATGTGGCAAGCGCGGAGAGCACTACATCTCAAAAAAAATTTAATCATATTAAAACCTAGTTAGCTAATTAAATCATAAACGGACTAAACTCCATATTACCTATAGCAACATATATTTTTCTTATAGATAGTATTAAAAATAAAGGTATGATATATTAGATGTAAATATTTTTAACCTTTGAAATAGAAAAAATATATCAAGGTTGTATATCAAATTAATACATGCTTAATAGGGTATTTTTCATATTATTTTGTTAAAGCAAAATATGTGGAGAGATCCATTTTATTTTATTTTATTTTTACAAATTAAGACTAGGGTCATAGTTTTTAGAACTCCGTGTGGTATTTTCATATTATTGTCACATTAACTTATATTATGGATGTCATGGTTACTATAAAATAAGTTATAGCTTTTAAATGTTAAAGAAATGGTACACCATAAATGAATATGTATCATGTCGTTGTTTTTTCATAAACCATTTCTCATTCTTTCCGTTGCAACGCACGAACACGTTTAGTAGTACAAACGAAAGTGCTACGATGTTAAAATCTAAAAAAAATTTGAATCTAAACCCGCCCTTAGTTGGTGTGCACTCTTCTCCTCGTGAACCAGGAGCCTCCCCTGAGCTTCTTACTTTCTATATCTTTCCCCTCCTCAGTAATTTCCCCAGTTTCCCAATTGCAGCACTTACGCCCTTGATGATGCGGCCGCCGCCATACCATATGGATTGCTTAATCTGTTACTTTGGAGGCTATCATCTTGATGCACATGAGAGACATGAGGGGTCAGGGCAGCATCCATCATCGATTTGAGTAAGGCAGAGACAACCGAATCATCTCAGTCCATGGGACACATGAGGTTTGTGATTGAATTACTTCATCTCTTCATTTTCAGGTTCATGTCGATAGCATAGACGGAGCTAGGTGATTTTTGGCGGTGGAGAGAGGGTTGGCGTACCCTGTCAGTACTGGTGGTTGCCTGTAGAGAGGAGTTTGTCAGTGGGATGGAGCGGATGGGGAGGGACTACTAGGCCTAAACACATTAGTTGATGTTTTGTTTCATCGTTCCGAAGGAGATTGACAACGCCCGTGCCAGGAAACACGGAATGTCTTTACAGTCTTCTAAGAATCCGACGGAGCAGGACATATCTTTATGCAGGCTACCCACACAGCATCAACATATTTCAGAAGCTGTTAAGATGGCCAAGGTTCGCACCCCTTATTGACTACACAGATCTCTTCTTGGATTAATATTTTATTGCCATGTTAGACTTTTAATTTCCAGTGTATATAAGTTTTTCATGTGCCTGATTTCGTCACATTCAGGCGTATTCTCCGTCCGAAACAGAGGGCGATACGGCACGTAAGGAATGTGCTTTTTTTTAATCTCTTTCACCTCAAACTCAAACAACGAGAGATGTGGATGAACAGCACGGAACGTGCGGACGAGAGGATGCCTCGAAGCACGAGTGGATCCCCGGTTGCGTACGAATATTGTTTGGTTTATGTTCATCTAATATAAATCATGACGATCTTAAATACTCTAGCATGTAAAGCTCAGCATATTAGTTGAACCAAACAATATGAACACGGATATGGCGAGGAGCAACATCATGATCGATCGAACCAGTAGTAGACATGGTAACAGTGTTTTTTTTTTTTTGCCTCTTTTTGCTACTGCGAAATCCGGCCCGTGGTCTTTCATCTTTCGCTGATTAAATAAAAGCTCTGGTTGATGTAAACATGTGTAATTTACTCTACCTATTAAGTAGAGTTCAGCTAGTCACAAGTCATCTTTTACAATCCAAACCAGTATGGATCGTCGAAATAGGGCATAAGACACCATAGCAGTAGCATGCTAGATTGTATTCACCTGAACTTTTTCTAATGCTAAAAAATATTATTCGTTGATTTGTTATGAGAGAAAAACATTATATAATAGCTGATGAACTGTGCTGATAACTGTATAATAATAAGTCATGTTGATAAGTTCAAGCAAACAGGCTTGCATCACGAGATCTATCCCATTATTCTTTCCGGTGCCCCCCTACCCCGTTCCCTCAATCTTGTATTCTTGTGGACAAAGAAATTAACCTGAAGCTAAGGAAATACTCCCTCCATCCTAAAATAAGTGTCGTTCTCGCTTTACAGAAAACAACTTTAATTTATTATATATTAAAAAATATTAATACTTATGATACATAATTAGTATCATCGGAAAGATATTTGAATCTAGTTTTTTTAACAAATTTATTTAGAGATATAAATGTTGCATACATTTTGTATAAATCTAGTCAAACTTGCTACACGAAAACCCAAAACGATAGTTATTATCCAATGATGGACCAAAACGATGATCTGGTGAAGAAGAAACATGAATGAATTGGACTGTTCAAATGCATAGAAATTTTAAAATGTCTGATATATTGGAACAGTATAGTACTTATTTAGTGCAGCATATCAAATTATGCTATAAATTTTATAATTATTTATCGGATTGGCTATGAAATTTTTTTGAGTGACATACTCTAAGGTAAAATCACATGGCGACATGAAATGGAAGAAGTCCACTTTAGGTCCCTCAACTTTCGCAAAAGTCTGTTTTTCATCCCTGAACTTCAAAACCGGGTAAAATATATCCCTCAATTTTTAAAACCATGCATATTACGTCCCTGACATGGTTATGAGCGGTTTTGAAGGCAATTTTGTCTTTTTTATTTTTATTTATTTTAGCTGAATATTTGTAAAATTATAGTAAATCACATAAAAGTCATAAAATAGTAAATATAATTTTGTTGGACTCCAGATAAGTAGATCTACATAGTGAACATATAATATAGTATACTTTAGTACAAAATTTTTATTGTAGCTTTAGATCTGTGTTTTTCTATAATTAATTACAATAATTCATAGCTAGTTTGTATGGTCCAATTGTGATGAATTTTTTTATGTTAGACTAATTATTATATGTTTAAACTACGGTAAAAATTTCATACTCATTAGATCATGTATAACTTAGTTATAGATTTATTATAATTTAACAAGCATAAACCTAAATAAATCTATAACTAAGTAATACATGATTCAATGAGTATACAATTTTTACTATATCTCAAACATAGAATAATTATCTCACCATATAAATTTTATCACAATTAGACCATAGAAAATGTAGCTAGAATTAGTCTAATTAATTACAGAAAAATATAGATCTAAAGATGCATAAAAAAATTGTACTAGAACATACTATATTATATATTCAATGTGTAGATCTACTGATCTGCAGTCCAACAAAATTGAGTTTTCTATTTTATGATTTTTATGTGATTTACTGTGATTTTTCAAAAAAATTCAGCCAAAATAAATATAAAGAAAAAGGCAAAACCGCTTTCAAAACCAGGTTAAGGACGTAATGTGCACGGTTTTAAAAGTTGAGGGATGTATTTTATCCAATTTTAGAGTTCAGAGATGAAAATTAGACTTTTACGAAAGTTAAGAGAGGCTAAAGTAGACTTTTTCCACATGAAATACACGGAAGGCCCATTTCCTCGCTGTGATTTGCGTGAAGGAAACAAAAGCCTGTGATGGGCCCACCCAGTCGTCTCCAGCTCAGCAGTCGTCCACGATGTGAATGTGTTAGGCCTTGTTTAGTTCTAGAATTTTTGGCAAAATATAAATAGTACCAATTTCGTTTGTATTTGACAAATATTGTCCAATCATAAACTAACTAGGCTCAAAAGATTCATCTCTTCAATTCCGACCAAACTGTGTAATTAGCTTTTATTTTCGTCTATATTTAATACTTTATGCATACCTCTAAAAATTCGATATGACGGGGAATCTGAAAAATTTTGCAAAATTTTTTTGGAAACTAAACAAGGCCTTAGTGTGACCGTGTGATGGCAATGGATACTGGCGTCACAAAGTGCGTCTGTCTACTGATCTCTTAATTAATCTCTACACATAATGAGGTACTACACCTGTGTCACTGACGACAGTCACGAAAATATCGGCTTGCGAGAATTTGCAACGCGGGCATGTAGGCGCTCTCGTCGTATACTCTCTGAAACACGGCCGGGTTGTTCCAATTCCAAGGTCTCATGGTCCCGGCCCGTATATAATTTTGACTAGCATTTCTGCTAGAAAATTTTCCAGGTGCTCATTCCTGGTGTAACGAATGGGCCCTCAAGGGGTCTCAGCCCCAAAATTTTACATGGACTACTGCGTCGACACGATGATAGGTCCAAGGTATATAATTTTTTTGGTAATAAAATAAAAAAAAGGAGGAGGAGGGACGCTTTTGAATTTTCTGACGTCGGTCTCAGCATCTCCATGGAGCACTGCATCGCTTGCTCCGTCTTCACTCATCATTCCAGGCGCAGTAAAAACAACACGTCTCCCACAGCCTAGCGCCGGTGCAAGTGCAAAGTCAGATCTCAGATGAGCCGGAGCCTTTTCGCTCACGTGCATGCGTCCCAGTCACGGAAGGTCTCTGAACTCAACCGGGCACTCCGATTTCTCGTCGTCGTCGTCGCTTCCCTTTGGCCCTTTCTGCATGCCCTCCCCTGACCTCGACTTTCGCCAATGCAACAAGAGAGGACGACTTGCTTTGTTGTTGTATGAGAATTGGCTGGCCCAATCATCTGGCAGCGACCTTGCTCGTCATTGGTTTGCTTCCAAATGTGCTCGCCACGATCGCAGCGTGGGAGCAAGACGCGGCATTTTTTTCTTCTACCTGCCGGCGCCGGCGGTGTAAAGCGCTGACAGGCGCCAGGTGTGAGCCTCTCCTCGCGAGGGCTCTGACCTCCAACTACAAGCAGGGCCTTGTTTAGTTTCTTATAAGTTTTGCAAAAAAAAAAAAAAAAAAATTCCTCATCATATTAAATTTTAGTCATAACTTTAAGTATAGATTGAAAAATAATTAATTATATAGTTTGGCTGTAATTTACAAGATAAATCTTTTAGATGTAGTTAGCCTAGATTAATTAATATTTGTCAAATATAAACAAAAGTGTTACACCGTCTATCTTTGCAAAAACAATTTGCAACTAAATAAGGCCTAGGAGTAGTGTGCGGCGCACGAAACAAACTCTTCCCAAGACCACCTTGTTAACTGGAGTACTACTGGTTCAGGTATATATATAGTATTTGGATTAACAAGGATTAATCTTTGTTTGCAATTTATTAGTATGTTAGCATTAGAGAAGGATTAATCTTTGTTCAAAACTAATCGTCACTGCCAAGCTAGAATACGACGCTGCTCTCCAAAGTCTTCCATAGGCAAATGTTTGTTTTCCTAGGTCGGATAATACTGTTAATCTAAATGGTCATGTACTCTGCTTGAACACCGCGTAAACGCTGCACAGTAGTAATGTCGTTTTCGTTTAATCAAAAAAATTGTTTAATTGACTGTTTACCTTATTTAAATTGCTATTTAATCTGAATAACAGTTAAAGTCAGACTGTTTACCGTTAAAGGCTAAAAAAAAATACTCTTCATACTAGGCAAATATAGTGAGTCTGATGGCATTGACGCGCAGCTAACCTAACCAGGTTGCCAGTTGCGAGCATGATCCGCGGAATCTGTCCAAGAACGTGCCAATTCGCAGAGTAGCGGTGTTATAGATTACTCTACTAGTGAGGTTAGGTGGGTGACTTGGCTTTGGCGATTGCATTGGCTTCTTTGTCGCTCCCCCCACGTTCACTCAGATTTCAAACTCGTCCGCAAGTCATCCGCCACGTACGGCAGCATCCTTCAACGATAGATTTAATTTGTTGCTGCATTTCTTAACACGTAAATATATGGAAAATATATTTAATTTGTTTCATGCGAGCCTGTAGTGGACTACTACATGCCCCTTGCTTGTTCGTCCATCCCAACTAGAAGCAGCAAAAAAATAATAATAACTAATTGAAGGAAATTACTTGACAAAATTAAAAGTCACCTTGCAGCTTCTGACCGCTGTTTCCTGTAATGCATTAGTAAATCAATGCGAGTATAATGCGTGGTTTTGTAATTGTTTTCTCACGCCACACACGATCTATGCTCGCTCCAAAATTAGCATGCGGCAGCGATAAATTTAGCAATCACGGTGAAGGAGGAGATTAATTGTCAAGATGGCTAAGCACGAGCCTGGCATTAGATTTCCTCGCCAAAAAAAAAAAGGATTGACATTGGGCTTGATGGCCTGAATAATTTACAGGCGGTTAGAATTAGAACCTGGAGGAAGTTTCTGGTGCACGCTTCGGCAGCGAATCTCTCGTCTGAAAGTGCTATACTCGTCGTAGCACAGTACAGTCGGTTTCTCGTTTTCGAGAAGGAAGATCTTGATTTATGACAGGGAATTCCGAGAAGATCGATCTCTCATGCAAATGGTCCATCGAGATCTTAAAATTAACTTCGGAGTCCAAGATGACACCAAGAGAGAAATGCCCTCGGGTACCTTGGCGGCTGGCACCGTCGTCGCGTGCCGCGTTTTTTCTTTCTCACACGTGTCCTCTGCGGATCAGCTTTCACTTCCTAGTTGTGTCCTTGTTTAATTCCATTTTTTTAAATTTCCATCGCATCATATGTATAAAATATTAAATATAGATAAAAATATAATAACTAATTGTATGATTATCTATAGTTTACAAGACTATTTTTTTAGCCTAGTTAAATCATGTTTGAACAATAATTACTAAGGCCTTGTTTAGTTCTAATTTTTTTTGCAAAATAGGATCAGAATAGTACCACTTTCGTTTGTATTTGACAAATATTATCCAATCATGTACTAACTAGACTCAAAAGATTCGTCTCGTCAATTCCGACCAAATTGTGCAATTAGTTTTTATTTTTGTCTATATTTAATACTTCATGCATGTGTCAAAAGATTTGATGTGACGGGGAATCTGAAAAATTTTGCAAAATTTTTTAGAACTAAACAAGTCCTAAATACAAACAAAAATACTATAATAACTTATCCAAAATTTTTGCCTAAGGCCTTGTTTAGTTCTGAAAAGTGAAAAAATTTCGGTACTGTAGCACTTTCGTTTGTTTGTGATAAATATTATCCAATCATGGACTAACTAGAATCAAAAGATTCGTCTCGTGATTTACACTGTGTAATTAGTTTTTGTTTTCGTCTATATTTAATGTTTAATGCATGTGCCACAAGATTCGATGTGACGGAAAATCTTGAAAACTTTTTGGTTTAGCCTTGTTTAGTTCATCCAAAAACAAAAAACTTTTGAAGATTCCCCGTCACATCGAATCTTGCGGCACATGTATGAAGTATTAAATATAGATGAAAACAAAAACTAATTGCATAGTTTATCTATAAATCACGAGACGAATCTTTTTAATAATATTTATCAAATAAAACGAAAGTAATACTGTGTCAAAATCTAAAAAAAACTTTTCGGATGCAAAAAGTTTTTGGATTTTAACACTGTAGCATTTTTGTCTTTATTTGACAAACATTGTCTAACTATAGAGTAACTAGGTTTAAAAGATTCGTCTCGTGATTTACAGTTAAACTGTGTAATTAGTTATTCTTTTTAACTATATTTAATACTTCATGCATGTACCGCAAGATTCGATGTGACGGGAATCTTGTAAAATTTTAGATTTTTAGATGTATCTAAACAAGGCCTAAATAAAGCCTAGACATACATTCTGACTTGTGACAGAGAAACTGTCAGCGGTCAATGCGTTTCTTGCAATTCCCTGCGGTGCACCAGGAAAGCAGCAGAGCGGCGCTGCCGAAATGGAAACCAGGAGCTGACAGGCATTGGGAAACGGCCAGCTGGACACTGTCTGTGCACCTCCACTCGACCATTCCATATTTTCCATTGATCGGCAACAACAACCCAAAAGACCAAAAGGCGTGCGCCGCGGTAACGAAGGGCGCTCGGTAGCTGGCAGCACAAGCAGCTGGCTGGCCCCTCCGGCTCCGGGAATGCAGCGCAGGCGGGAGGAGGCAATGCATCGCAAGCAAGGTAGCGCTGCCACATTAAAACATGCGCACGTCCACCACCGCATCCATCTGTCGTCTGTCTGCATGATGGGCTCACGCTCACCTTGCACCTGCACGATTGGGATCTTGAGATGCTGCTGTTCATATCCTGTCCCACAATAATCACCCCTCCTCCTCCTCCTCCTCTACGTGCAACAGTTTCGTACTACATCATGCTGTCTCCGGTGCTTCTTTGCCGCCCAATGCGTTTTCGTTGGTTCGTGCTCCTGCACAACTGTCTGCCCATCTTGCGTACGTGCCGCCATTTCACGACTAAACTAAAACCACTCCAATTTAGCATGACAGATACTGCTGTAAATGGCTGTACCGGGGGCGAGCAAAGTAAAGTAAATACGCGAGATATTTCGGCGCGAGTGATCTCCCAGCAGGCTGCCATCTCCTGTACGTAGATACTCCTACTACCAAATTTGTCCCGGGCGTCCAGATTCGAGCGCCGAGGCGCCCCCCCCCCACCCCCCCTCTGTCCCGTAATCATGGACATTGTTAACGCAACCAAAACAGGCAGCTTGTCGGAATCGCAACGCCACGCCACGCCACGCCGTAGCCCGTAGTAGATCCAATCTCGCCGAGTCGCTGTGCGTTCGCTTGTCCTCTCCGGACCCTCTCCCCTGTGCGCTGACATGACGCGCGCAGGCGGAGCCGATCCATACGATGGTAGTTGGTACCTGTTCCGCTGTCAATCAACCACAGTGCTCTGCCGAGGGGCTAATGTGTTGCTTGATCGCCGTATTTCGTTCGTCCGATCCGTGGATCGATAGTTTGGTTTTGACCTGACTGATTAGTGATTTTTTTTTTGACGATTTACTGATTAGTGATTTCATCACCCATGTTTACGTAGTGCAAGTACCAGTACTAGTAGTAGGCTACAGCCTGCACTCCTGCTGGCTGGAGGCAGTAGCAGTGAGAGTTGCTGACGCGCGACGGAGACGGATGGATAAAATTCGTGCGCGCCCGTGCCAGCACCAGAACCAGAGCGGCCGGCCGCCACCGACAGCGCCAGACCGCAACCGCACGCAACGAATAGAGCGTCGTGCGAGCCCACTCGGCGGCACGCCCACACGCGGCCGACGAACCAACAGATCGACAGTGCCTCACCCGCACGGTTAAAAAACCTTCGAGTTCCACCCGCCGATCCGATCACAAGCCGCGGCGAAGCGTCCCCCTTCCTTCCTTCCTTCCTTCCTTCCCGGCTCCCCCTCCCCCCACCAACACCACCCCCATCCATGATCCATCTGCTAGTTTTCTGTGTTCTCGTTCTCACGGCCAGCCCAGCTTGCGGCTTTTAACCACTCCACTCGGTTTTACGCTGTCTCGGGCGGGGCGGGGGCGTCAAAAGGGGGGGTTTTTTTTATTTTTTTTCTTTATTATAGTCGACGGCGACGGTGGTGAGAGGCGGGAGACACAGAGGGAGGAGGGCGGGGCAGGGCAGGGCAGGCCGCGAATAAATAAAGCGGGGGGCGAGCTCGTCTGACCGACGTGGTGAGCTGTTCTTCCGCGCTCTCTCTCTTCCTGTGCGTGCCCGCGGCATATGCTGGCTGGCCTGCCTGCAGCGGTGGTGTTCCTCTTCCGGCTATTAAGGTCGTGCTTGATGAGTAGTAGGTGATTAAGGTGAGGGACGAGGGCGACGACGACGAGGAGAGCCCGGGTCGTCGCTGCGAGAGTTCTCCGTGTGTGCTAGCCCGCGTGACAGAGAGGAGGAGGAGGAGGAGGTGGTGGTGGTGTCAGTGCGTGCCAATGGCGCCGTCGTGGTGGGGGAGGGACGCGAGGGCCAATGGCGTCGTTAGCGGCGGCGGCGGCACGCCCGTGGTGGTGAAGATGGAGAACCCGAACTGGTCCATCTCCGAGGTCGCCGCATCCGAGGTGTCGCCGGGCTCGCCGGCGGGTGCCGGCGGGGGCAAGGCCGGGCGTGGCAAGAACGCGCGGCAGATCACGTGGGTGCTGCTCCTGCGGGCGCACCGCGCGGCGGGGCGGCTGACGGGGGCGGCGTCGGCGGCGCTGGCCGTCGCCGCCGCCGCGCGCCGCCGGGTGGCGGCGGGGCGGACGGACTCGGACGCAGCCCCGGGGGAGAGCACGGCGCTCCGGACGCGCTTCTACGGCTGCATCCGGGTGTTCCTGGTCCTCTCGCTGCTGCTGCTCGCCGTCGAGGTGGCGGCCTACTTCCAGGGCTGGCACCTCTCGGTTTCCCTCGAGGAGGAGGTGGACGCGGGCCTCCAGGCCGTCGACGGGCTCTTCGCCGCCGCCTACGCGGCGTGGATGCGCGCCAGACTCGACTACCTCGCGCCGCCGCTGCAGTTCCTTACCAACGCCTGCGTCGTCCTCTTCTTGATCCAGAGTGTCGACCGCATCGTGCTTTGCCTGGGCTGTTTCTGGATCAGGCTCAAGGGGATCAAGCCTGTGCCGCTAGCCGCCGCCGACAAGGAGGACGTCGAGGCCGGTCCCGAGGACTTCCCCATGGTGCTCGTGCAGATGCCCATGTGCAATGAGAGGGAGGTAAGCTAGTCAAGGCAACCTTCAAACATCCTTCCCCTTCCGTATTTGCTTTTGTGCGTGCTTACGTTGGAATTTTGGGATGAAAAGATTCGTTTCTTGAGTTCAATTTGAGGCTTCCTGGTGACTCCTGTCTCCTAGTGGCTAGTTCTAGTCAACCCAGCACAAATAGAGTGGACGGAGATGCATTGGTGGTCTGGATCTTTGACTTCTGTCTCCAATCACGAGTTTGGTGCTTTCTGAAGTTTAAAGTTGCTTCTGTCTTGCCCTAGTCGGTACCTTAGATCAACGAATTTAGATTTTTTTGCGGTTGGTATTCGTACTTTCAGCAGGAGCACACTTCGTTTCCTGGTATCCAAATCTCAGTACGCTTGTTGTCAACCGACCACTTAATAATTGGCAATACTAGAGACTGAATATAAAACTGTAGCATAAATCACGGCTTCCACAAATCTATAGCTTGTGAAGAAGCTGATAGGAGATGATCTGCGTACCATTGCACTTCCTTTGAAACATAAGTCCATTTCAGTTAACATCTTTATCTTGGATGTTGCAGGTGTACCAGCAATCGATCGGCGCAGTGTGCAGCCTGGACTGGCCAAGGTCAAATTTCCTGGTCCAGGTGTTGGATGATTCTGATGATGCTACCACTTCGGCACTTATCAAGGAAGAGGTGGAGAAATGGCAGCGAGAGGGGGTGCGCATAGTTTACCGGCACCGGGTCATCCGGGATGGCTACAAGGCTGGAAACCTGAAATCAGCCATGAACTGCAGTTATGTGAAAGATTATGAGTTTGTTGTCATCTTTGATGCTGATTTCCAACCACAAGCGGATTTCCTGAAGCGCACTGTACCCCATTTTAAGGTTTGGCTCAATTGTACAAAGTTAGCTGCTGTACTTGACAATTGGTCTTATTAGATATATTTTCTGAGATTTTGAGTGGTGCAATTTCCAGGGAAAGGATGACGTCGGGTTGGTTCAGGCAAGATGGTCTTTTGTAAACAAGGATGAGAACCTGCTGACCAGACTTCAGAACATAAATCTTTGCTTCCACTTTGAGGTGGAGCAGCAGGTGAATGGGGCGTTTCTCAACTTCTTCGGGTTCAATGGCACTGCGGGAGTGTGGAGAATTAAGGCACTTGAGGAGTCTGGAGGATGGATGGAGAGGACAACTGTGGAGGATATGGACATAGCTGTTCGGGCACATCTCAAGGGGTGGAAGTTTCTCTTCCTAAATGATGTTGAGGTATTGGCCAGTGTTCACTGCTGCTTAAGCAGAATATGCCTTGCGTAAAGACATGATAACTTAACCTGTGTAACTTCTCTTTCAGTGTCAGTGTGAATTGCCAGAATCCTATGAAGCATACAGAAAGCAGCAACACCGGTGGCACTCAGGTCCCATGCAATTGTTTAGGCTCTGCTTTGTGGATATAATCAAATCTAAGGTACGGCACTTTTTTTTTTTGTCTGTAGGCACGTTGTGAAAGCTAAAACGTTTGGAAAGCATGCCCATTAGAATGTACGTATCTTATTTACAAGGGCCTTTCCCGTTATATTATTTGGTTTCATAGGAAAAGCTACAAAATGAAGTAATTGCTATGAAGCGTCAGCTACATTGTTGTAGTAACAATGAAAAACATCAAATTAGAATCTGATATTTCAAGTAGTTGCTCTTGCCTTTATGCATGTTCTTTTTTGGTTCATTTGAATCATTTGTTTAGTCTACCATAATTTATGAGTCCATTTGTGGTTCGTCTTTTTATTCTTCACATTTGAGCTTTTCTGTTCAAGCTTGGACAGTGTAGGCATAAGGTTATTGGATAGCTGACCTGATGTTGCTGCTTACTTTCTCCTGCAGATTGGATTCTGGAAGAAGTTCAATCTCATATTTCTTTTCTTCCTTCTCCGGAAGCTCATCCTACCCTTCTATTCATTCACTCTTTTCTGTGTCATCCTTCCCATGACAATGTTCGTTCCTGAAGCTGAACTCCCTGCATGGGTAGTATGCTACATTCCAGCAACAATGTCCATTCTCAACATCCTCCCAGCCCCAAAATCTTTCCCGTTCATTGTTCCATACCTTCTGTTCGAGAACACCATGTCGGTTACCAAGTTCAATGCCATGATTTCTGGCCTGTTCCAGCTCGGGAGTGCCTACGAGTGGGTTGTCACCAAGAAATCAGGTCGTTCTTCTGAGGGCGATCTCTTAGCCCTCGTTGAGAAACACTCTAAGCAACAAAGAGTAGGTTCTGCACCCAATCTTGATGCACTAACAAAGGAGGAGTCAAATCCTAAAAAGGACACCAAGAAGAAGAAGCACAACAGGATCTACAGGAAGGAACTCGCGCTGTCCTTCCTTCTGCTAACAGCAGCCGCCCGCAGTTTGCTGTCTGCCCAGGGCATCCATTTCTACTTCCTGCTGTTTCAAGGGGTTTCATTCTTGGTTGTCGGCCTCGACCTAATTGGCGAGCAAGTGGACTGATAGCAATATAAGGAATATAATGGGTTTTTTTTTTTGCTTGAAGAAATCTTCGCAAGCATCAAAGGGCTCTTTGTAAAGGGAAGAGTGTCGCCCTCTTTGGTGCTTACACGAGGAAAACCTTGGTCCCTGTTGCAGGGGTCAAAAGATTCACCAGAGATACTGAAATGTGGAGGAGCTGTAGATAGGTATAGTTTGGGTTTAGCCTGTGAGATGCTTTTATTCTTTCAGGTTTCGATTCTTTTGTAAGAATATTTCTGTCCCTGGATGGGCTGTTCTCTCTTTCTTTTTTCTTTTTGAGATGACAGACTTTACCTTCAAATGAAGATAATACTTGTGTTCACCGTGTATTTGATCAATCAATCAATCAGTCAATCAATTACCATGATTATTGAGGTACATCTCCTAGAAGTAGTATAATGTAAGGGGCAATGGTGTGGCTCACAAATGGAGCCTGTTGAAGCCCTAAGGAAAGGGTGGTGTCGTGTTCCATCTTGCTACATGCTGTCTTTTCCTTTGGCCTCATCATGTGCGTTCAGCAGGGATATGTTTGTTTTGCGTGATTAGTGTCCCCATCCTTGAAAAGGACAGCAATCCATGAGTGTGTCCCTCTGCTTGCAACAATCCATGTGGAAGTAAATTAGAAATGCTAGTTACTAGTAGCCTCGTTTGGCCTGTCGCGTGATGGCGCTTGCCCTCCTAATCTTCCAATTGGCGACCTGACATTCTGAAATAGTATTAGTAGCTCTCAAGTGACAAACACATCTGCTGGGTTATGGGTGGTTTCTGCGGACCAGCTGCTGTATTTTCCTTTGTCCTTTTTACATGGCCTGGCTGGCAGTTCTGGCTTCTGGCGGGGCACGATTGGGAGCCGGGAGGGGATGTTGCCATGTTGGGTCCATTGTAACCTGTTTGGGCAGGTTCAGACTGACTGAACTGAGGTTTTTTTTTTCCCTCACATCATGTAAAAGGTTTGCACACTTTTATATTAAGACAGAAAAAAATACGATACAACAATGTCTTTGAACGCCTTAGGGGTCACTAAAGATTTACATAGAAGCTTAGACCCTCTATAATGTACTATAAGACTGAACCGAGGTTTCGGTTTTGGTTGCCCTGTTGGGCAGCAGCACTCTTCATTCTTGAGCCTCTCCCTCTCTCTCTCTCTCTCTCTTCCTCCGGAAGAACAAAGAGCTATTACTAGCTTCTAAAAAGTTGTTGCCCTGGTTGCAGATTTTGAAGCGATTAGCTCCATAGGAAGCCGTATCAGCTTTTACAAGTCGCTGTTCCCAGCTACAATGTGGAATGTGGCCAAAGAAAAAGAATCGGGTGCCAAATGCAGGCAGCGCACATGGGCTCCGTCTCCAATCCTGCGAGGAAAGAGGACAGAGACCCTCCCGCACCGCAACGTCCCCATCGAGACGCTCGAGATCTCGGACATAATCAGACACGCTTTCCCCGCCGGATGATGATCCCCATCCCCATATAAACAGGTCCTTAATTTTGCCCTTAAACAAGCTCGAGTTCCCCGACGGCGACGTGCCATCCGATCCGCCGGTGACACTCGCGCCCGCGCACGCACGCGCGTTGATGCCGCCGCGTGAGACGGTAAAGCCGGTACAGAGTACGTACACGCATTTGGGTGCCCTTTTTTCTTTTTTTTTTTGAGCCGAACGCCGCAGAAGGTACCGGCCGCGGTTTTTGCCGGCCGGCCGGCCGGAGCAACTGGACGTGTCCGTCCGTCCCGGCCCATGTGCGTGCGGCAGTTTGACTGCACCTCTGCACGCGCCGTCGTCAGGTGCGGATTTGGTGCGTGCTGCGCACCAGCTCCCTCTGTGCGGCCTCACATCACATGGGGCTCCATCCATCCAGACCGCTCTGCCGACCAGTCACCGCTCACCGGTGGATGGTCTCAGGTCACACGGAAACGCTCGCAGCCGCAGGCGAAACGGAGCACGGGCAGCACGCCGCACCCAAGGGCCAGGGCCGGCAACCTGCGTGCGCGCAAGCCGCGAGACATGCTGAGCGGAACGGATGCCGATGCCGATGCCGATGCCCTGCCCGGTGGGTCGGTCGCTTCACTAGACTGTGAAGTGAAAGGGAGATCGACGCTGGCTGCCGGAATTGGCCCGGCAGGCGGACGGCCTCCGCCGAAAGGCGGATGGTCCCGTCGTTCCCTCGCCGCCGCCCGCACGCGCCCCACCTGACTCGGTTCTGCTGCCCCGCGCGGTTTCTGACGCAGAAGAACATGGCACGCCACGAGCGCCATCCGCCGGCCATTCCCCTCGGCGTGTCCCCTCGCCTCGCCGCTGCCGGGCCTTTGCACCGACCCCTTCTGTGTTCCGTCCAAGCCGACGGACACTGATTCTGGGATGCTTCGCGCTCGCCGTTGCGTGGTTAACGTGCTGTCAGGGCTCAGGACCATCAAACGTCAGATTCTGAATATGTTTCCATTGGGGAAAAAAAGAGATCGATTGGTCTTGATTGCTTGATGCAGCGCAGAATCAATAGGCCACGATAGCTTTGCCGAACACCGACTGCGAATATCATGAGTAGACACAGTTGCCAATCTTCATCAAGATCAGCTATTCAGATCTCAATTATTTGCTTGCATGAAATGGACCAGCGAGAACGAAGTTCAGATCGACACAGTAGTGGTAGGTTTACACAAGGCCCAGCCGGGAGCGCGCTCTATGTACAAACTACAGGACGGGGCCAATAATACAGATGCAGTACTTGCCATTAGCACTAATAACACGGGCGGCAAGAGACATGCTTATTATGACGATACCGCATCAGGGGGTATCCAAGACCGAGCAACTGCTTGGATTCATTACTTCTGGACTCTAATAATAACAAAGCAATGATCCTTGGATGTGATCTCGGCCCTACTACTCCAATGAAGCCAGCCAGCATGTGGTTGCGCGGAGTGTCGGGGATCATCATGAGTGTGCGCCAGGACCAGACCATGAGCTTACCTTGCCAACTTGGCTATTGCCTATTACCCATCCCTTCTATTCCTATCATCGTCGTCCTCGTCGTCCTCCAGATCACTGAATGATACGTCCTCCTCCCGCCCTAGTGAAGCTCTGTTGCCTGCCTGGCCAACCTCGTCGGTAGGATCGTCGTCAGGCCATTCGTCGACTTCCTCTTCGTCAGCCTCGAACCGAAGCTTGGACTCGATGGGTGAAGCCTTGCTCTCCTTTGTCACAGCCAACTCTTCCTCAACCACTGACTTGTCAACCATTTCCACTTCAGTAGTTGAAATTGGGAATTTTTCGGACATTATTACAGGCGTGATATCAGAAGAAGGTTCTTCAAACGATGATTTCTCTGGAGTGTCAGCTTTATCTCGGATGATTGAAGGTTCAATCACCTTCTCTTCAGCAGGAACAGCGAACGCGTTCGAACTCTCTGATGATTCACCAGGAACAGCGAACACATTTGAACTCTTTGATGATTCACCAGAAACCTTGGATCCCCTCTTATTCTGAGACTGTAAACTTTGCAACAACTGCTCCCTTGCTTCTAGGATCTGTGTAGATAACAAGATCATTAAGGTAACTAGCTGGTAAAACTTATTTATTTACTAACCCTCTCATCCCTTGCAATAGACAGAGCACATAAATCCATAATTATATAAAAAAAATTGGCTCGCAAGAGAGATATATATATACTATATGCATGGTCCAGGATAATACCTGTGGCGTTGAAAGAAGTTCAGCATCCTGCTTATTGAGTTTCGAGTGCAAAAGCACAAAGTAGATCTTCCAGAAACATGCTTCAGTCATATCAGTAGAGCAAATCTGAATCTTTAAATCTGATAAGCCTGGCACAAGGTGTTCTATAGACAGTGCATGCACGTATTGAGCATCTGACAGTTCGAAATCTGAAGAAAGAAAGAAACTGTGTAAGAAACAACGATGGGATAAAGGAAATCAATGAGGTCCATGACACAAACTTCGACTGCATTTTGGGGGAAAAACGATAAAGCCTAAGGTGAACCATTCAAGGATTAAAAATCTGATGAAGATACGAGTAAACAGGCAAACATAGGACATAATCTACTTATTCCAGAAAATATTTACAACTGGAACACAAATCATATAGCAATGGAATTTGTTCTTGTCATCAATAAAACACACAGCACTCACGCGGACAACAAATTTTTTGAAAGGTGCTCCCTGCTCATGGAAATAGTATTACATATTGCATATCATAATGCAGGATGCAGAATCATAATTTGATGATTTGATCCGTAAACATTTTGACTTTCTCATCCATAAATTATATGCATCCATGTTCACTGACCATAAATAAAATAGTACCGGTAACCAAATACAGAATGCATCCATGTTCACTGACCATAAATAAAATTATTAGAAAACCTATGCAGTATAACAAAGCATTCAAAATTCCAACATATAAGAAACTATGGGTACTCAAACATTCATCAAAGATTAATTACAATGTGAAAGTTCCAGAAAATTTTGAGAACTAATTACTAGTACTCTTTGTCAACAAAACTGAAGCATCATTCACTCATACCCTATCTTCCCCCAGTAACATAAAAATCTGGCCATACAGAAGTCAATTGAAGCAAAAGTACTAACTTCAGTGCCTTTCAACAACCTGGAACTTAAAATTTGAGAACTAATTACTAGTACTCTTTGTCAAGCAACATTCACAAATGTAATCACTATGGGATGCCTTGTTTTGTGCAAAAGATATGCAGAAGTAATTTGTACCTCTTAAGGGTTAAATCAATGACATACTATAATCCAATAAATATTTTTTTTCTATTTATTTATGAGTAATGGCAGGAGCAATCCCCTCGTTAAAATTAAGTGAAAGAATTTAACGATCATTAATTATCTTTCAAAAATCAATTGTTAGTTCTGAACCAAGTTTCCCTCCAATCACTTCCCTTCAACGTCACCAAGTGCTTAAGTAGAGCATACATGTACGGAAGGCGCTCTATTTCATCAAAATGCACCGTGATTTTGAAAAATCACACCACTAACGGGCCTCAGTCATACCATCCGCGTAGCGCTCGCTGATGAAGAGGGGGAAATCGAGCCATGTCTCGGGCCGCGTGGAGATGTGCCTGACAAACACCACCACCTCCTCGGTGACGCCCGGCACGGGCTCCCCCTCATCCGCCTCCCCTTGCCCGAACGGCAGGAGCGACGAGGCGATCTTCGAGATCTCGGCGACGGCCAAGTTGTTCTGCAGCATCGAGAAGCCGCTCCGCACCCTTCCGCCAATCTCTGCCAGATCGCTGCGAATCCCCGCAATCCGGGGGGACAGCACCGTGGCTTCCTCCCCATCCTCAATCCCCTCCTCTTCCCCTTGTGCCGGAATCGCGGCACGCGGGGTGGAGGCCTCCGTCGGGCTTGGGGGAGGTGCGAGGAAGGAGGCGACGCCCCAGAGGCGGCGGGTGAGCGTTTCAGTGAGCTCAGAGATGTCATCCTTGACGCCGCGGCTCGGCGTGCCGGGCTGCTCGGGTTCCCCGGACACAGTGCCCAGGTTAGGGCTGCGGTCGCGCGGCGAGGAATCCTCCTCCTCCGGCCCTGCCCCGCTCTGCGCGGAGGCGGGGTCGGAGTCAGCCTCGTCGGCGTCGGAGCCCCGCGGCGAGGAGAGGGTGGCCGCGATGGAGCGCGCGAGCCACGACATGGCGCCGGAGCGTGCGTGCGAGACAGAGAGCCGCGGGTTGGGTCTGACCGGTCAGGTCAGGTCCGGTCAGGTCAGTGGATGAAAACGGGGAAATCTGCTACGGCACAATTTGAAATTTAGAACATAGCAAAATTAATGTATTATAATTTAAAACAGAGAGAGCGTAAATTTTAGTTTAGAGACAATAAATCATATCAGTTGGTAAGATTGTGTGCTCAAATAGCACAGGATGCTATCTTTTCAGCATAATATTTAGGGCTCGTTTGTTATGGATTCTGTGGATTTGGCTCCTCCTGGGGTTTGTTTACTTGCAAATTTTTTTACAAAATATGAATAGTACTAATTTCGTTTGTATTTGACAAATATGGTTCAATTATGGACTAACTAGGCTCAAAAGATTCGTCTCGTCAATTTCGACAAAATTGTGTAATTAGTTTTTATTTTCGTCTATATTTAATACTTCATGCATACGTCTAAAAATTTAATGTGACGAGGAATTTAAAAAAATTTGTAAATTTTTTTGAAACTAAACAAGGCCAAGACACTACTACTATAGATCTACTGTAGACAAAATCTATTTTTCTCTCTCCTCTTCTTGTCTCTCACTGACACGCAAGAGCAGCTTTAGGCCTTGTTTAGTTGCAAAAATTTTGATTTTTAGCTACTGTAGCACTTTCGTTTTTATTTGATAAACATTATCCAATCACAGAGTAACTAGACTCAAAAGATTCATTTCACAAATTACAGGTAAACTGTGCAATTAGTTTTTATTTTCATCTATATTTAATACTCCATGCATGCGACCAAAGATTCGATGTGACGGGGAATCTTAAAAATTTTTGCGAACTAGTCAAAATTTTTAGTGTCACTTGCTCTTATCTGCTCTGGGGTGCTTATATTCAATGATAATTTGATTAATTTCTGTACAGTCTTTCTTTGTAAATATGTGCATATCTGCTTGCTTATGCTAATTGCCAAAAACCTTAGTTTAGTGTACATGTCGAAGGTGGAAGCTGATACCGGCCGTCACTGTCAGCAAGTAAAAACTTTTATATTATCACGTTTGCTTCAAAGAATTCTCGAGTATAAAGTTAAATTCCATCTTGACTATTTCAAGTTATGAGAATGGTGAAACAGTAAAAGGACAGGTGAGAGCCGTGCCAACAACGCAGACAAACTCAATCTCGGACTTGTTTAGTTCACCCCGAAATTCAAAATATTTTCAAGATTCCCCGTTACATCAAATCTTGTGGCACATGCATGAAGCACTAAATATAGAAGAAAACAAAAACTAATTGCACGGTTTGTCTATAATTTATGAGACGAATTTTTTGAACCTAGTTAGTTTATAATTGGACAATATTTGCCATAAACAAACGAAAATGCTACAGTATCAAAATTCGAAATTTTTTGGGAACTAAACAAGGCCTAGATAATATCGCTCGACATGTTCAGAAAAAAGTAAGAGAAAAACGATGTGATCTAGTGATCCATCGCCATTGTGTTCTTCCTCGTCCTGATAAAACTAGGCAGCAAGACAAGCATGTGATTTGCAGCGCATAATAAAATGGTAAAAACCCCTTGAGTTATCAGGTAGCTTCTTCAAGTAGTTGAAATTAAGGGCATAACATAAACCCACGCTAACGCTTGACAAACGTTGTTCACATGCTCAGTTTGATTCCATTTCCAGTTTTCTACGCTCTTTTCCAGCAGCTGCGTGCGCTGCACATCGACCATCTGACCTGCACACCTGCACCGAAGCACATGCGAAACGAATATTGCTGTGAGAGAAAAAATACTGTCCCCGAAACCCTATAACCCATTTATGGCTTGTGGTCTTTCTGCTTGCTAATTAATCCTGTGCATCCGGTGTTTGCCAAATTACTGGCGACTTTGACGAGTTCGGAGTTCCGGTGTGTTTATTCAGTCACTTGCTGTCTTGCTGAACATTTCTTTCCCAAGCGCCTTTGACCACATCGCGGCACTCGTTGTTTGCCTTTACAAAATGTTGGCGCTGCAACTAGTTCAAAGCATGAAGCAAGAGTGTTCTAGCTTCCACGAAGCAAGCGGCAGCCATTAGCCATCCTTCTCTTTATTTTATATATATATATATATATATATATATATATATATATATATATATATATATATATATATATATTATGGGAAAACCGGTAAAAGACAACCATCTCCTGCTCATGCTCATTTGAACATCGATCGCCTCGTCCACTGTCCAACCCCGCGCGCGCGCACCAACCTCGCCATTGACTTGAGCAGCGCCCGCGCGCGTCTGTCTCGGTGTCTCCGTGTCTCCTACAAAAGCAGAAGGCTGAAAGGCTCTCCATACTCCATCCACTCTTCCATATCGCTGGGTTCCCACTGTGATTTCTTGTTGGTTCCCGGCTGGCATTCTTCGTGATCGTGCAGCTGCGGCAGTGCGGCGGCGTGGAGAGATGAGGAGCAAGAAGGCGAAAGGCAGCAGCAGCAGCAGCAAGCTGGGGCGGTGGCTGGGCGCACCGGTGCGGGCGCTGTCGCGGGCGTGCGACTCGTACGTGCGCCAGATGACGGCGTGCGCGGGGCGGATGCCGACGCCCGCGGGCGCGTACGGCGGCCCCGGCGGGTTCGCGCCGATTACCATGGAGGCCGCGACGTTCAGCTCCCGCTCCCCGCGCCGCGGCGGGGACGAGGAGGAGGACCTCAACGAGCTCTTCCGCGCCCTGTCCCTACGCCAAGCCGCAGCTTCGGTGGCGGCGACGACGACGGTCCCGGTCCGCAGCCGGAGCGTGGCGGTGGGGCGGATCGACGAGGACGCGCCGTGCGAGTTCTTCGGCGCCGACGACGACGTCGTCGTGCGCGTCGGCGGCGGCCCCGCCGTGCGCAGGGCCCGCAGCATCGCCGTCGGCAGCGCTCGCCTCACCGCCCGCGCCGGGTACTACGGCGCCGTCTACAAGCCCGGAGCGGGCGTCGTGCGCGGTTGATCCGGCGTCCGCGGTCGATCCGTTCGTCGTCGGCATCGTCGGCGCATGCAGGCATGCAACGGCGGCGCCGGGCGCCGGCTAGGCGGCAACGTCCTATGTTTCTTACGTGTGCATAACTAGCTTGACTTCGTCAGCGTTCGTAGCTCTTAGTACTGTACATCATCTTAGTTGTTCTTTCCAGTTTCCTTCGTGATGTTTGTTTAGTGATCAGGATTTGTCACGACTTTAATTTGGCGGTGGCGGCCATGGGAGCAAAAGGGACACACGCGTATGCGTGTGAAAGATTGGAACGTGTGTGTAGGGATCTGGTGTACAATATACTACAGCTACAATCTACGTACCTACCGGAGTAGCTATTGTTAACTCGTACGAATCGGTCGCCATTGTTTCACCTTCGGAATACGGTAACGGTACTTAGTTAACTCGTCCTCGCTCCTCGGCATGCATTACGTACTCTGCTGGAAAAAAGTTGGCATTTCCAATGTTTTTTTCCTAGTACTATGTGTCGTTGTCCGCCAGTACTATCTTTGCGTACAGTATGCGAGCGTCTGCATCATCAGTGCCTAGGTGTTTGACTGTTTGGATGCAGCTTCTCTAGTTCTCTTGTAGACTAATCTCGCTAGATCAAATTCGTGTGAGTTGACAATGTCGTCGGTTATATTAAGAAGAGAGAAATTCAATAAAATATGAGAGTGGTTGTTTTTTATTCGACCAAAATCTGAAGGGTTACATTTCAAATATGATAACCCTGAGATCCAATGGGATCAATCTAACTACACGTGGAACCCTCTACAAGCTAGAAACAACTCGTCGAAGGCCTCAACTTCTGTAGTCGAGAGGTCGCCCTTAAAGTAGGACTCGTAGGAACGCTTGGCCATAGAGTAAGGCGGTGCCAAAGGTTCCAGGAGCCTCAATTTTCAGAGCAGAACTTCGTTGTGCTTGGACATTGGGATGTGGTCCATCTTCTGAGTAACGATCCATCTGCTTCGAAGGGACAAGGTCCGCTTGGGCGACGTCTTCCGTTTGAGAGGGGAGCTGATGAGCGGTGGCTCCCTCACCACCACCACCTCCTCGGTGAACCTAGCCAACCGCCACGCAGCCTTACCAAGAGAGGGTGAGTCTTCCAACAGCGCTACAGCGCCCGTTGATGTGCCTCGCACGAGAGATGATGAAGGCGACTCATGGTCCGCCGTGCACTAAGGGCCCATCGACATAGGGTCCCACAACGAGGCATGTCCCTCCGACAGGAAGCCAAGAGCCTATGGTGCCCCGGGACGGGTGACGAGCAGAGCAGCAAACTCATCCAGCATCGGGTTGACCGACACTAGCAAAGCGGGAGCACTAGCGCGCTCGTTGACTTCAGATAGAGATTTTTTGATGTGACTGGCTGACTTCAGATAGAGATTGCATATTCATGAGCCTATAGGCAATAGCTAGGCGCTGCTGGCCTACAGCTGCATCACGTCCGGCAGAGCGGATGCCGCCGGTGAGCACGCAGCACCGTCTTGCGTCTTCGAACCACGGCTGGCGCATGGAGCTGGTCGCCGGCACTGGATGAGATGATGCCATGGCACCGGCCGGTCTCGGTGACTGATACGCCGCGCGACCACACCTTGCTTTGCTTCAAATCAAATAGGCGAATGCATGGGATTTGGACAAAGTTGCCGCGGCACAGCGCTGTTGGCCGTTTGCTCCACAGCTTCACGGCGTAGTACTGTCGTGTCAAACTGTTCAGACACAAGGGTTCAAATTTTCTATATGCAACTACCTGCAGAGAACCATCAGAAAAGGTACTAAATCGCCCAAAAAAAAGAGAAAGAAAAAGGAGAAAAAACTTCTGCCTTTGCAGTGCTGATCGGTCGACCGATTTCATATTTCAAACACAAAGGTAGAAACGAGTGAACCAACTTTATATTTCAAAGACAAGGCAGAATTTTGACTTTAAACTTGGGAATTCTTTGATTTGCAACCTGATCCAAATAAAAATTCACTGCTGCAGGCACAGTAAAGTTTCCGGGATTTTGTCACATTGAAGGTTGATGGTTGTTGTGTACTATTGACTTCAGCCTCTCGGGGGGAGCTGTCTATCCAACAACTGACTGTCGAGCATTTGTTTTTTTCAATGTTCTTCTTTCTCCTAGCCCCCGCTGCCTGATGGGTCGAGATGGCGGACTAGAGGGGGGGTGAATAGTCCTTTCTAAAAATTAATACGCCGGCTAACCGAAAACAAATGCGGAATTAAAACTATCGGTCTAGCCAAGACTACACCCCTCTATCTAAGTTCTCTAGCACCTTGAAAAGATCCTAAACAAGCAAGCAAGGTGCTACCTTATCAAGAGCTCACCTAACCAAAACAAGAAGCAAGGTCACACAAACCTATGCAACTAGTACTTTGCAAACCGGGGGAGCTCCTACTCAAACTAGTGAGGCAAAGCGCACAAAGCCTAAGCTCACTAGCAAGCTCAATAACAAGGCAACTAATGCCAAATTAGAGAGCGTAACTTACTTAGCTACACAAACTAAGCAATGTGACTAACAAGGTTACACAAACCAAATTAGTCACGCAAGGGAACTACTTCTAGCTACACAAGCAAGAAGGTAACTAGCAAGCTACACAAGCTAACTAATTACAAGAGCAACTACACAAGCACAAGTATATAAATATAAAAACAAGCTTGTGTTAGGGACTTGCAAACCAATAGGAAGAACAAAGTTGACACAATAATTTTCTCCCGAGATTCACTTGGTTGCCACCAAGCTACGTCCCCGTTGAGACAAGCTCCAAGGTTGCCGCCGGTCCTCTTGCTAGTGGTGACCCGCAAGTCACAGTCTCCCACGTGGAGTGCTTACCACAAGCTCTAGCACTTGACCCGGCCGGATCACTTGTCGCTCTTCACGTCTCGCTCAACTAGAGTTGCTCTTCGCGATCCCCGCAGGGTGAGCACCGTACCCCTCACAATCTCTTCTCCGGAGCACCGCACAATCTCCTTGCGTGCTTCGACGGAGTCACAAGCCACCAAGCCGTCTAGGAGGTGGCAACCTCCAAGAGTAACAAGCACCACCGGCTTGCAACACGAACACCTAGTGCCACTCGATGCAATCTCTCAATGCAACGCACTAGAATCGCTCACTCACACAATCAGATGATCACTATCAAGCATATGTGAGTTAGAGGCTTCACTAGCACTCCCCAAGCATGGACACTAAGTCCCAAGGGTGCTCAGCACCGGCCAAGGCTGGCCACCACTTCTATTTATAGCCCCAAGGGCTAAACTAGTCGTTGCCCTTTCACTCGGCAAAACACGTGGGCACCGGACGCTCAAGGGAGCCACCGGACGCTCAACTCCCAGCGTCCGGTGCTCAGGCGTCAGCCACGTGTCACTAGCCGTTTGAACTCGACCGTTGCTCAGGCGTCAGCCACGTGTCACTAGCCGTTTGAACTCGACCGTTGCCGCCAACGGCTACTGCGCACGCGCGCCTGACACGGCACCACCGGACGCTCAACTAGTCCACACCGGACGCGTCCGGTGCACACCGGACTCATGCGCAGAGAGCTCCGCAAACTCGCACGGTCACCGGACGCTGGGCACCGGACGGTCCGGTGCTCACCGGACTCGTGCGCAGAGAGGGTCGCCAAACTACCCGCACACCAGACGCTGAGCACCGGACTCTCTCCGGTGCGTCCGGTGCACTCTGCTGCACCCGACAGCACACCGGACGCTAAAGGCCAGCGTCCGGTGCCTCCGCACAGAGCGTCCGGTGAGTGTTTCCAACTGAGAAACACTCCCGCGACTTCTCCAAATTTCCCACCGGCGCAATAGAAAATATGCACTTAATTTTCTCAAAAGCGCCGAATCCCGCCTCGCAAGCTCGGTGGGAGGGAGAGAGAAACCCACACCTCTCTCAACCCTAGGAACTCCACCTCCTTTGCAAATGTGCCAACACCACCAAGTGTACACCGCCATGTGCAAGTGTGTTAGCTTTTCACAAACATTTTCCCAAAGGAGTTAGCCTCTCAAACTTGCCACGCCACTCGATCCTGAGACGTATGCAAAGTTAGATCGCTCAAGTGGCACTAGATGACCGATATGCAAACAAGTTTGCCCCTCTTGATAGTACGGCCATCTATCATAAATCCGGTCATAAACTTCTCTACACACCTATGACCGGTGAAATGGAAATGCCCTAGGTTATACCTTTGCCTTGCGCTTTCCATTCCATCCCCTCCAATGTTGATGCAACACATGCACCAACCAATCACCAAATGATATGATCCACTTCATATCATTACGTGACCGTATTGGTTCATCGATCTTGACCTCACTTGCTCTTCACTGTTGCCTCGGTCCATCGGCGCCAAGTCTTGCTCAAGCTTCACCGTCACACGCGGTCCCTTGCTTCAAAGCCTCCGACTTGCCCTTCACTCTTGCAACCGGTCCATCGAGCCAAGCCTCATCTTGATCTTCTCCACCTTGGTCACATGACTCCATGTCATGTCTCATATGCAATGAGCTCCTCCATCATCACATTATCACCTGTGGACTAATCTCCTGTGTATCTCACATAAACACTATTAGTCCACCTAAGTTGTCACTCAATTACCAAAACCAAACAAGGACCTTTCACTGCCCCCACTGCCCCGACGTGGCTGCAGAGCTTTGGCAAAACCCTAGCGGTTGTACTCCTTATTTCCCTCCCCCTCCTTCCGCGGTGAGCTTCGGCCATGGGCACCCCTCGCCCTGCCCTGGCTCGACCGCCTTCATCGCCACTAGGACTAACCGCCGTCCCCACAGTTGCCCCGCCTGCCTCCCTCGATTTTCCCTTCTAAGGCCGTCGGATTTAAAAACGGAGAGGGAGGGAGTTGCCAGATTTAGAGAAGAACGAGAGGGAGAGGAATCAAGTGTTGAGAAGGAGAGAAACAACCAAGTGTTGTTTAGCCTTTCTCTTGAGGAGTGTTCCATTGGCTAGGCCTTCTATTCAGACTTATGCTATATTTATATTCAACTTGTATCGGAGTTATAGTGATTATTTTGCTGTGACTGCTAGTTAAAGAATATTTCATCCCATTCTTACAACACCTTTTATTCCCAATGTGAAACTCCCTTCTATGCGCCCAAACTTTTCCTTATAGCATTCTCAAATTAACTATTCTGATGCACTTCCTCCATTCCAATATAATTTAGTGTAGCTGTCGTTGGCCATGTCAAACTGTTCAAACACAAGGGTTCGAATTCCTGTATGCCCCTAGCTGCAAAGAACCAAAAAAAGAAAAAGATAAAAAATTGCATAAGACAAACAGCACAAAAAATATCCAAAAAAAAGATAAAAAATTGCATAAGACAAACAGCACAAAAAATATCTAGCTTTGCATTTGCACTGCTCGACCGACAATTTTATATTTCAAAAACAAAGTTAGCAACAAATGAACCAATTTTTATAATTCAAAGACAAAGGTAGATCCTTGGATTTAGGTAGATGATGTAAGGATGCATACTCATGCAAAATTGGGGATGAAAAAAAGCTTTTGTGTAATAAGGAGAGAGGAAAAAAAAGGTAAATCAGCACGTAAGTTTGAATTTACATAAACAGTACACCCAACCCAATAAACATGCTAATTTGCTTTTTTTTTGTTTCTCCTTAAACAAAATTTTGTTCGTTTTAAAATTTTGCATGAGCATGCATCCTCGCATCATCTACCCATTTATATTTGTAGTCGATATTTTCATGCATATTTTGATGGTTGGTTTGAAAGTGGGTAACAAAATTTATATTAAGCAAAATCACTCAGTTTAAAATAAAAACCTATCGTGCACCTGTTGCAACGCATCAAGCGTGTGCGTCCGTCCGTGTACGGCCGTCCGACCGGGACGGGCACCACTAAGAACGGAGCTCACAGACTCCAGAACCATCCGTTCCGTTGCGTGCTCGTCTCCCACTCCACTCTCTACGGTCCACGGCGGCCAGCAGCCGCTTGCCGCTTTCCCAGCCACCCGCCGCCTCCGCGTGTCGCCCCATCCAGCCATCGGTTCCACCTGGCCTGCAAATCCGGCGCGCTACTAACCGCCGGGTGGCCCGAAATTTCCCCGCCGCAAGCTTCGAAGCCGGAACAGCAATGGCAGCAGCAGCCGTCGCCTCCAGTTCCACGCCGCGGCCGCTCCGCTTGGCGCAGCGCGGGGCGCTCGCACCCCACCACGTCAGCGCCCCGCCGCCCCGCTCCCGCAGGCCGCGGCTCGCCGTCTGTGCCTCGGCCGGCGTGGAGACGGAGACCACCAGCGGGTCCGGGCGGTTCTACTTCAACTTCACCGGGTTCCCCTTCCCGCTCGGCCCGTTCCTCAACCGCCGCACCATCCGCACCGAGGTAAACCTCTCGCCCACCCGCAGGCTGCCTCTCGCTTTTTGCTCCCCGGCGACGACCGGAAGGGAAATTTCCTCACTGTTTCTCGCGTTGGTCCGCGCCGGCTGTTCGGTGGGGTGAATGATTGGGTCAGGCCGTGAAGGGCAGCATATGGCTGTTCGAGCAGGAGCAGGCGCTGGGATTCAGCAGCGTCTCCACCAACACCCGCATGACCGTCATCAAGCTCAAGTCCGGTGGGCTCTGGGTGCACGCGCCCATCGCGCCCACCAAGGAGTGCATCCAGGCACGCACCCTGTCTGCCCGGTCCCATTCCATCCTCTTGTTTCTTCTCCCAACGAGTTCTGCTCATCCTGATGCAATTGGTTGCAGCTGCTCAAGGAGCTGGACGCGCCGGTGGAGCACATCGTGCTGCCGACCTTCGCGTACGAGCACAAAATCTTCGTCGGGCCCTTCTCCAGGAAGTTCCCCAAGGCTCAGATATGGGTGGCGCCCAGGCAGTGGAGCTGGCCAATCAACCTGCCGCTCGAGTTCTTCGGGATCTTCCGGGCCAAGCCGCTCAAAGATGAGGATGACGCCACGCCCTGGGCCGTCGAAATCGAGCAGAAGGTGCTCAGCTCTCCGGAAGTTGGTATTGTCCCTGCAGATGTTCAGCATTGTTTCGTGCTCGTGCCTTGCCGCATACATTTCTCTCTGGAAGTCTGAATCTAACTTTGCTTTCAGGGATTGGGCCGTATGTGGAGGTGGCGTTCTACCATAAGTCTTCACGGACACTACTGGTGACCGATGCTGTCATCTTTGTTCCTCAACAGCCACCGGAGTGTATCAGCAAAGAATCTCTGTTGGCATCTGCGAAGAATGGACTGGCAGTGAAACTATTAAGCAAAGGGAAGGAGGTTCCTGACGAACCAGTTGTTGACAATAAGCTAAACCGGCAGAAAGGTAACGGCTAACTACAGTCAAACCTTTTTTTTTTGTATGAAGTGGTTATCAGTTTGTCACTACATTGCAGTACAAGAAGACAAAACAGATGAAATTTGATAAATGTAATTCTCACATTTTGAACCATAGTAGTGCAGTACCACAAGAATGGTTTCGTTCATTATCTGCAAAGTTGTCCCTTATAGTCGTCATTGAACTATCATGTGTGGACAGGTCGAATTTGCGATTGCTTTTTTATTATGAGAACGAATAAGAACTTCACTACAAAATGTTTGTCCTAGGTAATTTTCATTCCTGTGTAATCATGTCCCAGATGTTTAGATTATTGATTAGCAATTATGCTATGTTTTCTATGCATTATTCTGAGTTAGTAGACAACGAAAATGAGTATCTTTAGATATTTAATTTTCAGGTCAAAGATTAGTTTTGTGGAAAAATTACAGTATGTTGGTATCTTCAATAGTACAAAGTTATGTACCACATGTCCTCATCAATACTGACTGATTCCTTGGTTATTTTCAACAGGGTGGGAGAGAATGGTGCTTCAAATACTATTTCTTGGTCCGTCAAATCTGCTTGAGCCAAATGCAAGTTTTGCTCAAATGTCGCAAAAATTGATTGTCTCACCAATTGTCAAGACACTCGTTTTCAGCAAAGTTCCAGAGAAGGTAAGTTCTTGTGACAGTTGGAAAATCCAGCGTCACACGTTCTGTTGATGCCTTACTGGAGGTTACTCCTGTCATAATCTCATAGATGCTTTGTCTTGTTGTTTGGAGAGGTAGTGTAAGGGATAATATTTATTTTGAAGAGAAAAAAAAGGATCATAGATGCATTATGATTTCACAGTCTTCAAGTAAGCCTGCATATTATCATTTGGTGTCAAATCTCCATTTTGTTATTATACACGCTACCAACACAAAACGTTGAGCTTAGTAGCATCCATCTTTCAATTCTATGGTGGCTGTAAAATGTTAATCTTTTTCAGTAACAAAAATAATAGTAATGAATATATCTTCCTTATTTTGATTATAGTTAGATATAATATTTCTTTACCATGTGATCTTCTGATTTACAGAACTGAATGTTTCAGATAGCCGTGGAATGACCCCACCTGTAGTCTTTCTGACTTCTCTGAGATTTACATCCAATCCACACTTAAATGTTTACAATATAACTTGTGTATCTGATCTATATTGGACCACTAGTTCTTCATTGCCCTAGATAAGGCAATGCAGTCACTACAAGCTTGTAGTGCATAACAGTGTTTGTTCAAACTAATCAAAATCATCTGCTTTGATCGACAGGTGAGGGACTGGGTTGACAGGATTGCTGCGGACTGGCGATTCCGACGGATAATCCCTTGCCACTTCGCAGCCCCAATCAACGCGAGTCGGTCAGACTTTCTGGCCGCCTTTGCCTTCCTCGACGAGTTCCTCCCCGAGCGCGCTGCCAGGGCGCCCGGTCTCTCACTGCTCTTCGCCTCCTTCATGGGGAAGGCAGCCAGCTACTTCCCTCCGGACGACATGAAGACGCTCTCGTCCCTAGACGAGTTCTTGGTCTCTGTTGGCGCTGTCAAGAAAACCGTCTCTGGACGGAAGAGGTGACCTGGAGAGAAACCGGTGGATGCGAATGGTTTTATATGAAGGGGTAGCTGCTGCAGTGCATGCTTGAAGTTGAAGCATGGTTTACACTGTTAAATTGTTATGTGGTTAGTGGCCAAAAATGGTACATTAGGCTATAATCTAGGAGAGTACAGATGTCTTCTTGCCTAGTTGCCTTCAATAGAAAGCCAGATTTTACAGCATATGGAATTTACCAGCTTGGAGCATAGTACCGCAGTAGGTATGTTTTGCCATGTTTGAACTTAGAACATTGAAGTGTCTGCTTACCCGGATGGTGAATTCAGGCTGCAGAATGCACAAGACTGGGGCGCTCGCTATCTACGCAGGGCCATCGACGGCACGGCAAGCAGTTACTTCTCGGTCCGATCGCTCTGTTTCAGTTTCAGTTATTGCTGCAGGACTGCCTCCACGAGCAGGCGCACGCCAAGGTTTCTTTCACGCGGCAGGGCGTCCAACAGCAAAGCTCATTATGACCACACGCATCGCAGCGCATCACACTTCACAGGTCCAAACGCCTGCTGCGTCGCTTCTTATTATTACCTGACACTGACGGAAGTTTCTATTGCACGGGCACGGACGGACGTCTTGAAACCAGCCGAGAGCGCCTCGCGGGTTTCGTTGCGATGCGAGGTCCGATCTCCGCTCGCGCAGAGCGCCGCCGCACGTCCACCAAATTCACCGCGGCCGTTGCGCGCGGAGTGCGGCGGGGACCGGGGAGATTTCTTATCGGCGACGATGAAGAACGGTGCAGTGGAGTCAGGTGTCAGCCTGTTGCTGCCAGTTGCAACTCTGGACTCATCAGCAGAGTTTACTCCTAGTACTGACGCCATCGTCTCAGGCAATGGCAGTTAAAGTTCGTTATTATGATAGCCCGACCAGAAGTCGCGGAATTAAAAAGTTACCGCGCCATGACCGTGCAACTTCCGGTTCTCCCGCCGCTGCCGCCCGCTGCCTGCGCTGAGGCTGTGCCCTGTACGCCTGTGAGCACGAAGGCGCGTCGTCGTCGATGCGACGATGCCAATTGCCACGGCGGCAGCATCAATGCGGAAGGCGAGACCGTGGAGCGCGCCATTAATTTCGGCATCCTCCTTTTGCAGTCACAGGAAGAACCAGAGCGCATTTATGACCTCAACGCCGACGCCGACCACAGCGAGGAGTAACGCGCGCATGACCTCATCTGCACTGCAGCTCCCCCGAACTCTGCAAAGAATCCAAACGGAACCGCAAAAGATGGCGCGTTTCGCCGGAGGCCCCGGAACCGGCGGCCGGGGCGAGAAGCCGAGAAAGACATGATGAGCGAGCGAAACGACAAGTTCTGCGGGCGTTACCGCGAGAAAAAGGAACTTTCAAGCTGGTTTTCTACTGGTGAACAATGGAAGCCAAGAAGGCTGCAACTACAGGAGACCCCAGCGGCAAGGAACAGAGACAGACAGAGCAATGGGAAAAAGCCAAGAAGTCAAGAATCGGAAGGAAGACGAAGCACGAGCCTATACATGGCACACGTATCTACTCTGCTATTATCTCTGTTATTGTCATGCACGCGGCACGGCCCAGGCGTCGATCGGTCCTCCATTGTAAGTCCTTTCCGGAGGCGCGGCGCGTGCCGGCCGGAAAGCAGGAACAAGAGAGGCCGACGAGCGGTGCTTACATCGCGCGAGGAGCTCGGCGTCCAAGAAACGGTGAACTGACCGCCGCCGCCACGTCGTCGTCGTCGTCCGTCTTCGTCGTGGCGCGCGGCGCGCGTGCGCCTCAGTTGTGCAGCGGGTTCGGCCCCGTCGGGACGAGCCGCTTGGCGACGCCGTAGCGCACGTCGATCTCCTCCCCGCCGCTGCCGTCGCGGCCTGGAGGCGGCAGCGGCATCGGCACGGGCCGGTGGTGGTGGTGCTGGTGGTGGCGGTGCTCCGCGGCCCCGACGGGGCGCCTGAGGTGCAGTGTGTGGCACCAGGAGGGCGGCGCCGGGTGCGCGCCGCGAGGGTCGCACATGCGGGCGAGGAGCGCGTCGGCGGCGGCGGACGGCTCGACCGGAGGAGGCCGGCTCCCCGCGCGTGGCGAGGGCTGCTGCTGCAGCGCCGCGGCAGAGAGGACGAGCAGGGACGCCACGAAGAGGAGGCGAAGGCCCCGGCACCACCATGACAGCCCCATGGCTGCTGCGGCCGCGCGCGCCTGATCGGTCGGGTGGCCCGTCCGTTTCTTGCTCTGGTTCTTGGAGTTGAGGACGAGGACGCGCGAGGGAGGCAGAAGACTGGGATTTGGGAGGGGAGACGGGAGAGGCAGACGACGGAGAGGGACGTGAGAGCGAAATTAGGAGGGCGGTGGGCTTTAAAAGCTGTGGCATGAGGCGCATGAGCAGCTGGGAGAAAAGTGAAAAATAATAATAACGCTAAAATTGAGAAAACGGAAACAAATAAAGAAATGATTTGTTTTTTTGCTTTTGTCGTAACTATGGTTTTGAGTAAAACATACACTTAGGCCTTGTTTAATTCGCAAAAATTTTCAAGATTCTCCGTCACATCGAATCTTTGGTCGCATGCATGGAGCATTAAATAAATATAAAAATAAAAACTAATTACACAGTTTATCTGAAATTTGTGAGATGAATCTTTTGAGCCTAGTTACTCCGTGATTGGACAATGTTTGTCAAATAAAAACGAAAGTGCTACAGTAGCAAAAAAAAAACCAAAATTTTGCGAACTAAATGGATAACGTGTTCTGATAGCTAATAACGTGTTCTGATAGCACAGCTAATAAATGGATAAATGGCGTCATTGAAGCATCTACCTCTTTACAAACAGTTTGTTTGGCTTATGCTGATGTTAAAAGGTATTATTCACTGATGAGAAAAAATAAAATAAAATTAGCTAATAAGTTGTACTGATAGGTTGAAACAATCAGAGCTGAATTTGTTAGAATGACTCATTAGCCTTGCTGATAACTTAGGGAGTGAATTTTGTTCAAATGACTATGTCCTTGTTTACTTACCAAAAAATTTCAAGATTCCTCGTCACATCAAATCTTTGTACATATGCATGGAGCATTAAATATAGACAAAAATAAAAACTAATTGTACAGTTTATCTGTAATTTGTGAGACGAATCTTTGGAGCCTAGTTACTCTATAATTGGATAATAATTGTCACATACAAACGAAAAGTGCTACAGTAGCAAAAACCAAAAAATTTCGCGAACTGAACAAGGCCAGTAAAAGACTTTATTAACATCACTCCCTAAATTATTTTTGAGAGTCATTTGAACAAAAATCATTCTCTATATCTTTCCATCCTCCAACATCTTTTCTATATTTTCCATGCACTTTAAGGAGTCAGTTGCTCTCTTCTTCTTTGATTAGCGAGAAATTCAGAATATAGGATAATATTTGGAGATCTATTTAAACAAGCTATTGGAGAGTATTTTTTTTAAAAAAATCTCTATTTCTATTTCTAGCAATAAAAAATACAATTAATATTCCTTCCCCTCACTTAAATTTTAAGTCACAAGAAATTCTACCTAGAAATTACACCAATATAAAACATTGTAATAGTAGTAAAGTATCCAACATAAGTTGGCGTTAGCTAAAATTAGAGTGTGGGAGAAAATTTTCACTCAAGTTTTAATCGCCTTCCATACATGTTTTTTTACATGTTAGGAAGAAGAGAATGAAAAGAATGAAAATAAAAAAAATCTAGGGAGATCATTTTTCACGTGAGCAATGGCGTAGACAAACCTATTAGAGCAACTTTAGCAATAGTCCCTAAATCATGGTTTCCTCTCAAATTCAATCACAACTCACCTGCCGGTCATTAGGTCCAATATTTTTTCTTGTATTCTCCCTCTATTTCACATCCACGAGCATAATCCTTTTTCTACATCTTGACTTGCACCATACTTTGTGCCTCCATGCATGGTGGCTGAGCAGTGGTGGCTTGTTTCAGAGAGAGAGAGAGAGAGGAGCCAGCGCCGAGGTTAGACACATCGGTAACAAGAGCTAGAAAGATGGAGGTCCCACTAGGGAGAGGAGGCCCCCTAACCGCTTCCCAATGGAAGCCCTAGGAAGGAAGGTCATGTCGGGGAGAAGTTGTCGTGGTGGATGCGCAGAAACAGAGTCGTCAAAGGTGTTAGGTAGCGAAAGCCAACAACAGACTAGCAGCGAAAGCCAACAACAAAGTAGCAGCGCTCAAGTACAAGCAATATAGATGGTCATGTAGAGAACAACCTATAAAATTGATAAGTAGAGAGCGCCTCTAGAGCTCCAATAAGGGTTTGAAAGGAGAAACTACTCCTTAGTAGGAACCCACTAGAGTTTTACCCACGACCAATTAAAAAAATATGTCAAGGACATGAGCTGTACGCCTATGCTAGGGTTGCTTTAAATCCAAATATGTTTGTTTTAGTAGGTGTATTAGAATCTTTAAGAGTCGTCCTCATAAGTTTTGATCTACATAAAAGTTACAGTTAAATACATAAGCAGGCCCTAAACTAATCAATGAGTATGTATATGGACATAGTTTATATCTAAGTACATAGCATAAGCTATACATCAAGAAATGTCAAAACATCTTTAGAACAAAGGGAGTAAGATACATCGGTAATCGGAATTATACCTCTGGTGATTTTTGTTTCAAATCCTAACACCCTACTAGAAATGACAAAAGTACGCAGTATATAGTTTGATATGGTCATACTCTCGTATTTAGGTGAATGCATGAAATGATGACAACAAAAAGGGGAGAAGAATAACTGCTTTATACCAAAATGAACCATTTAGTGGCATGAGAAAAGAATATTCAAACAATTTGGCACACTTGAAGTTGGACATGTTACTTATCAATAAGATGTTTAGGACCAAATAGGTGACATAAGGGGTAAATGGAAGACTCAATTTTTATCCTAGATCAGACAAGTGATATGTTGGCTCTATCTCAAAGATGAACATGAGCTTTTATGGCAACTCTTGCCAAGGTAACGTAGTCACAACATACATACTGACCTGATGCGGAGGCTAGAATAGTGTGGAAGCCAAAACAACGACAAATGGGTGAATATACCAAAACACTTCAAAAATCGGCGTAGCTTGTTTCAAAAACCAACCTGAGTAGATTTTAGAGAGAGAGAGAGAGAGAGAGAGAGAGAGAGAGAGAGAGAGAAGGAAAAAGCTAGTGAAAAAGCATCGAGATTTTAGTGTATTGATGATCATGCAATTAAGGGTCTAGATATCTACAAGATGATGACAGGCTATAAGAGATTGTAGGTGCATGACAACACAAAGAAACCCTCAAATTTCAAAAAAAAGGCAAGAGGATACATGAAAGCTTAAATACACTTTTATATATAATCAAGGAAGGCAGAAAAGAAACCGTGACAACTGAACACTTCAAAAATACTCCCGCCTTTCCAAATTATAAGATGTTATAGTTTTTCTTGCTTTTCTAGATACATTGCTTTTATTATGTATCTTAGACATATTGCATATGTTAGTGCACATTAAAGTTTACGCATCTAGAAAAGTCAAATCGTCTTATAATTTGGAATAGAGAGAGTAGCAAATTAACATGCCTCTACTTCGGAAGAAACAGCTAGAGACTATAGAAATCATATATCATAAGCAATAGTTCATAAATCATAAATCCAACCAAACTATACAGATTTAAATTATTATATCAGCATGAGTTGGCTAAAGAACACGATGGCAACATCAGTTCAGGAGCAATCTTCAACCAGCAAGGAAACAAGTACAATCATAACATGGTGGCCCTGTGAACATGAGTCATCGATCAGCGATCATAATGAGCATGGCTAACAAGAAACATATTATTATCCAAGATCCTAAACATTTCAGTTGAACCAAATGATCCAAGCTACAACTCTCAGTTCTAAAACTGGTACTAGTACAGTAGTACAATCCTGCAACAAAATGCAATTAACAGAGAGGTCCTCTGAGCATACAACTGCCCTAGTTCTAGAATCCACAGTTGTACATACTCTACAATTTGAGAAAAAAATTGTCCCTCATGAAACATCAGTGGAAATGTAGCAGCGAGATGACAAACACAAGATTAAAAACCTGAAATGGCATCACATGATGCTGATGACAAATTATCTCCTTTCACCAGCAACCGGCCTCGACTCCATGTGCACGGGCATTGGTGCAGCAAGCCCAGGCTTACCATAGGCACTTCTCTTGCTAGGCTTCACCTCATCAGACTCAGCAGAGCTGGAGCCTTCAGAGCCCTCACCAACCTCATTTCCATTCTCTGTCTTTTCATTGAGCGTGTGAACCTGACCATTACCGGAGAAACTCACCTTCTTGCTCACAGACGGGCGACGTGCCCCCAATGCAGCATTGCAGCCGTGATGGTACTCGTCGGCCATCACCATCTGCTCGTGTTCTTTGATCAGCACCTTGTCAACGAACTCCAAGATCCGGGTGAGCTCCCGACTCACCGCCCGCTTGCCCTCCCGGATCATCGGGTCCCCTCCCTGAACCAAAACCCAATTCAAAACCCAGCACACCAATGGCATACGGACCAAATCGAACGAATGCATGGCTAGGGTTGCATTCACCTGGATAGCGTCGAGCCGGAGGAGGAGGCCCATGGCCGCCTCGGAGACGGCAGCGGGGTCGGCGCCCCCGTGGCGGCCGGAGAGCGACCCCCGGATCGCCGCGGCCTTGGACCGGAGCACAGCGAGCTCCTTGAGATGGCGCAGCGTCCGGGAGCGCCGCGCCAGGAAGCGGCGGAAGTGGGCCTGGATCGTCCGCGCCGCGCGGTCACTCGCCGCGGAGGGCGGCGGCCCCGTGCGCGCCGGTCGCCGCCGTGGCCGCGACGGCGTAAGCGAGGGCGGTGATTCCGGTTCCGACTCGTCTTCCTCCTCCACCTCTTGCTCCTCCTCCTGGAAGCGGGCCGCGCGGCGCGGGCGAGAGTTCAGGTGGGGCGGTCGGCGCGCGGGAGGAGGGGCGGGGAAGCAGCGGGGCAGGGCGGACTCGATCGCGGCCACCCGACGCAGGAGCGAGTGGAGCAGGAGGTGGCTGTGGTCGCCGGATGGATTGGGCTGCAGCTGCTGCGGCGGCGGCGGCGGTGGATGGGTGTAGGCATGGGGCTTGGCCTCCTGCTGCTGATACTGGTACTGGTACTGCTGGGGGTGCGGATAAGGATAGGGATAGGGATTCGTGGCGTGTTGCGCGACGGGAGGCGGCGGCGGCGGCGGCTGGGGTTGCGGCTGTGGCTGCGGCTGAGCGGGCGCTGGGGAGCTGAGGAGGAGGTGGGCGGCGATGGCGTGGAGGAGTTGGTCGGACGCGGCGGAGCTGGGCGGGGCCGGCGCGGGCGCGGGCGGCGGGTAGTAGTAGCACGGCGCCGCGCCCGCGCATCCGCAGCAGCAGGAGCAGCAGGCGGGCGGGGCCGGGTCGTGGTGGGCGTGACGGGGCATTATTGGCGCGTGATCCGGCGAGGGTTTCTCGGCGGACCGGGGACCGGATCGGCAGCTGCGAGGGCGGCGGCGCGGCGGGTGTCACTGACTCACATTCAGCGCATCGGGAGTGGAGGGAGGCAGGGGGGAAAGGGGATGCGCTTTGGAACGGAGCCCATGTGCCGCCCGCTGCGGCCTGTCTCCAGTGTGTCCAGGCCGGCAAGCAAGCGCCGCCCAACGGCAACGGCAACGGCAACGGGCACGGCGTGCGTGCGTGCGCTCGTGACGCCTCCACGGGTTTGACTGGTGGAGCGTTCTGACGTCCGGCACGGGGTTTATTTGTCTGTCAGATTGCTCCTTCGGCTGCGAGCCCGTGGATTCGCTTGGGAAGTGGGGCCTTGCGAGGAGCCGGCGGCCCGGCCGATGCTGTCTATGGGCCATTTGACCATGGTTGTTTCGGCCTGCTGAGGAGTTTTTTTTTTTTGACAAGTGGCCTGCTGAGGAGTTGGCGTGCCGTGCAGCCGTGCCGCTCTCAAGTCTCAACGGAAACTCACGAAGCTCGGCTGGCTCTTCGGTCAGAACTCGGAAGCCTGAAAGTTCATCGTGCACCAGCAAAACAGACGGCGTACTACTAGTGATGTATCATGTATCGGTGCCATGTTCCCAACCTCCAGAGAGATACGAGTAGTCGAGTACGACAAATGGGACAGGAAGCTGGAAATCTGTGCGGTTCCAAGTGTAATCCTGCAGGAAAGAAAAATAGTCTTCCAAGATCTATTGGCATCTAGCAAGGGATTCAGATTTCAGAGTATCAACTACAATTGTCACATATGCTTTCTTTCATTTGTAAAACAGAAACTGCTTCAGTTTCCTAGCTTAGAGTGCCCTCTATATTTATCAGCTTTAGAGCTAGTGTTAGCCTGTTAGGACACACTTATTATGCCAATTGCCACGTGTAGCAATCCTAGTCAGCTAGATACTAGCTAGCCACTAGAGATGCTCTCAATTTTCTTCCTACCTACATCATATTATTAGAGCAAATTTAATAATACAGCCCACTTGCTGGCTATAAGATTCTTTGCAGCCTTCTTCTAGCTCACCCATACAATAGTTAGTCATTCACCATTAATACATGGCTTACTTATCTCTCTCACAAAGTTTATTGGTTCCTTTTGCCTAAGCTGGTTGTAAGCTTACAATCTGCTTCTCCTCTCTCTCTCTCCTTCCTTCTCTTCTCTACCTCAACATTTAGCCGGCTTACAGCCCACTTTAATACTTGATCTTATACTTACTCTAAGGTCAGTCTCGGTGGGGAGTTTCATGGCATTGCTTCTAAGACTACCATGTCATGTGAAATGAAATAAAACTTGGATGAAACACCCACTCTCAATGAAGAGTTTCATTTCATAGTTTCATAGGCATTTAATTTCAAGACTCATAGAGAGTTGGTAATCATGTCAAGAGAGTTTCATCTGAAACCAATTTCTTCTCTCTCTTCTTAAATACACCGTCATGTCATCAAAAAAGCATATGTGACAACCTATTTAATGCAAATGAAACTCATATAAGGGGGTGTTTGGTTGGGGTTAGTAAAGTTTAACATGTACTATAGCATTTTCGTCTTATTTGAAAGTTATTGCCCAATCATAGACTAATTAGGCTTAAAAGATTCGTCTCGCAAATTACTCTCTAGCTGTGTTTTTAGTTTTGTAAATAGTCTATATTTAGTATTCCATGCATGTGTCTAAACATTCGATGTGACGGACGGTAAAGTTTACCGGAGAAAACCAAACACCCCCTAAAACTCTCATTGAGATTCACCTAATACATTTGCATTATGTAGTACCCTAATCAACTAGCTACTAGGTAGCCACCAAAGTCGTTTTATCAAAGCATCCCCAATGGCTAGCTATTTGGCTAACTATTATGACATGGACAGTGAATAAGTAAAAGAAAGTAATCAGCAACAACGAACAAATAACTAATCTATTTCATGCAGTCCAAAAATCTATCAGATAAACATGCGGGTCCAATAATATATAAAAAATAAGAATATATAAAATAATTTTTGCTTTTATTTCTCACCTCCCTATCAGCTAGCTATGTAGCTAGCACTATTACGAACGCCTTTAAAGTTTGCATTACAAAATGCTCGGTGACACAATAAGTGAAATATTAAGGCGTGACTTGACTGCTAGGCAATATGGGCATGTATTAGTCTAGGACAGCAGTATTTTTGATAGCTTATATTCCTCGCGGATGCTTTATAGGACTGCGCCTATAGTAATGACCAGAGAAGTTTGATAGGTAAAAACAGCAGTAGCTTTGTAATCGCCCTCCTTGTTTTTTATTCACCCTCAGGCAACCGCACAATTCATGGCCTGTTTAGTTTTCTATGGAATGGAAAATACAAAATGCTAACTACTTTAGAATGATGAAATATAAAATATTAAAAATTTTAGGATTATATTTAGTTATATATCCAAAATACCAAAATTTTCAGAGTTAGGTAAGGTAGTGAAGGCTCTGTTGGGTTTTTTGCCCTCTTGATGCCAAAATTTAGAATGCAAAAAAAGCAACCATTTTACCAAAATGGATGCTGTTTAGTTCCATTTTGCAAAATGGTGGGACCAAAACCCAAACTTTTTTTTTTTTTGCCTCAAATGAGGAACTGAACAGGCCCATCGATTACACTAGAAGTGAACAAAAGATGTACAGCCAGTAAACACAACCACAGCTTAGGAAATGTGTTTTTTTACTTCAGTGTTCAGTGTCTCCTCGCAACCGATGTTCTGGACGACAATGCTACTAGAAAAAGTGGGAAACCAGCGTTCTGATCTCTCTTCCAGACGACGCCCAAAGTACCTGCAAGATGCGAGCAGCTTATGATCAGTTTTAATGTCAGAAGACAAAACCGAAAAAAAGAAAAACATAGCTGGCATGATTCCACGATCATGTGCCTACCTCCTATGAAATTACCAAGCTACTACTTGCTATTATTCTTCCTTGTTGAGAAAACTCTCTGGCAAGGAAAATTCTTCCCCCTGACTGAAGTTGTCCTTTTCATCGTCCTCTGGTTTCTTCATTTTATTAATCGTCATAAGATCATCATAAGTAAAACTTGTGAGTCGCGACCCAACTGTAGAATTTCCATACGAATGTGAAACTGTGGTAAATTTATGCAGATATAGATTTAATCTACTCCAATTGTCCACACAAATATAAGAGAAAAACAAACAGGGAATATAACAAAGTAATTCAGATATGGGTTTCCAGATACCAGCATTTCTAGGTTAAAGAAGCGGTCCAAGAGTTGTAAAACTTCATCAGGAGAGAATTGCCGATCAAGGCTGTAACATATAACATATGGTCAGACCAGATTCCATATATTCACTGTAAGTGTTTGGAGTTGAAATTTACATATGCAGCTACCTTTTTCGCAAAAATTCCATGAGGCCATAGAGAACAAAGTGCCGATGAATGCCTAAAACAAGTACACCACAATTACAACATGTGCGAAACAAGGAAACACATTCTTTACAACTTTGTTTAAGTTGCTGGAAAGCAGAAACAGGGTTCACAAAACATTATTTGCTAGAATTCCTAAATCCTAGATGGGAGACATAAACCACTTGATTTTTTGTAGATAATCCATTTTATCTTTTCTTTTAATTTTAGTATTTTTTTCCCTCAGCTTCTTATGCGCATTCAGTCATTCACCATATACAAGTATAACCACTTCCGTTTAATTTAAGTAGAACTACAATGTAATTACTGTTTTTTAATCTATGTGAGACTTTCTCAAAAATAAAAAAGAGTTATATTGCAAAGCACCCGATCAAAACAACTTAGTAAAACAGGTAATCAGACTATCACTGCCAATTCAGCACATGCTATTTTTCTCAACAGACAGACTTAGGTGCTCTTCGAAAATGGGATGCAAATTATTTATACTGGCATACTCCATCATGGAAGTGATGGACGACAACCTCGGATGATTAACTGAAGCATTGAAAGCCAGGTTGGTTTCAGTTATATTCTTCCAAAGAAGAACTGAATGGAAAATGGCATGGTTTCTAGTTTTCCAAAACGGCAGTGTAGTATCGCGACATTGGAGCAATTAGCTTGTAGTTGTAGGGGCACAAATCCACCTTCAATTCTACAATACTGTGATATAACCTTATACATCACTTAACAAGCTTTAGCTGAACCTTAAAAACACAAATTACATCCTTTGCACATCAAAACATTTTGCAAATATACCAATCATTCATTCAACAATGAGGGTGAATGCATTGTTTCTTTCAAAGTGCAAGCACGCAATTTTTTAAAGCATGCATATGGTACTCTGGTAGCTCACTCATTGCTTAGGTATTTTTGCGTTAGTGAATTAGTGTTATTAACATAGCTGTTTACATAAGTGAAGACAAATTTATGCCAAGCCCCAAGGGCCAACAAACAAAGAACTTAACACTGTGGTGAAACCTTTGAGTTTTGATGGAGGGTAGAACTCGAGAGCCTGAAGCAGCCTCAGCTCCAACTCCACCTGCGATTGTTCCTAACATATAGCAACATTATAACAGGGAAGATCAGTCACGATGATATTGATAACAATATAACACGCCCTCCTTCCTTCAGAGATAAAAGAGGAGGGGAAAGTAGAAAGGGACCTTGGGGAGAGAAGAGGCGGATGACGGCGGCGCCTGCGCCGGCGAGTCAGGGGCAGACTCGACGTTGTCCATCAGGAGCGGATCTAGTAAAGGGACATGTGCATAAACATGTAGGCGTCAAGTAGCCAAATAGCTTGAGGTTTGAGTTTGGGAACTCGGTTTCGCACAGCAGGCAGGGAAGAGAAGGGGCGAATACCTAGTGGCCACTCTTTGCCGGCTAAGAGATCGGCGAGGGCCTCGGCACCTGGCGTAAGGCGGCGGTGCGAGCCAGGCGGCAGCGGCGGCGTACGGACGAGAGGAACGCGAGGGAGACGGGTGGGGAACGACGGAGGTGGCCCGTGGACCCGTGGTGGACGATTGGGCTGAGATTTTTTTTATTTGCTTGTTGAGGCCCAACCCGTTAGAGTTTTTTCGTTTATTTTCCCCTTTTATCATCAAATATATATTTTCCAAGACAGATTTTTAAATTCAGACTTATACCGCCAATTAAACGGCAGTATGGCAAAGTTAACTATTTTTAGGTGGTAAAGACCTTGCCGCGTGATATAAGGATCTTACCACCATTTAAGGACGCATTCTGTATCTTTTCTAACCTCACTTCATCCTACTGGCATGAGCATCAAGATGCTCATCCAGCTAGGTGAGTCACGAGTCGTTTTGGTTTCTCTCACAACGTCGAGCCAGATCTTGTTATCATAGGTTTCAAGGCACGCAAACAAGGAATCCAAATGCACTAGCTTGATTGAGGGACATTCAATCAAGGTGGGAAAAATACTAATTTTTGTATGAAGATGGATCAATATTGTGTGATAGAGTGCCAAATGAGGTTTGAGCAAGAGTCTAGTGTTTGAGTTTAACAATTCAACGTATCCATCTGGAAGGGTATGGAAGATGCGCTATGAAGGAGGCGCTAACAGCTAGTGACATTTGAGGCATCCATCAAAAAAAGGACAAACTTCAAGCTAGATAGTCAACAATCAAGGACCAAAATGAGGCTAGATGGAATCGGCTAAGCCATCTTCATGCCACTTCGGGACTCTCAAAAAGTTGGACTTCGACGTTGTCACTTAAGATTTAGTTTGGGTGACATCATATAAGAGCTACATCCTATGGTAAATTTGTGATCCAAATAGCATAAAGGCATGTTTGTTTGAGTTGCATATTTTAGGCTTTTTGGTTTAAAAGCTGAAATTATGCCTTTTTTCTTTTGGCTTTCTGCTATTGACTTCTGTAATATATTTTTAGTTTCTCTAAACCTTGAAAAGCTCCTTGCTTAGTTGGGCTATTTGTTTGAGCTTCTAGTTTTCAATTGGTGTAAGCTAGCAAAAGTTGAATGTCCTAAGTTCTTTTCCAATTTTTACACTTCAACTTTTTAGATGGAGTTTATACAAGTTTTTTTTGCCTATTATAATCTCTAGTTCGTCTAAATGTGTGTAACTTCTCATCTAGATATTACAAATTCGCATGCCACAAACAACTTTTTACAATCTAATGTGGATTCAAAGGTGCTCTTTCTCCTCCGGTGAAGCAACTCTCTAATGTCACTGAAGTATTTTGTAGAAAGTTTTTAATGAGGAGGTCACAAAAGTTTTCAAATACAAACTGATTTTAAAACCATTGATGATATATTATGAGTAACTGATGATCATAATATACTCCTAAAACTTTTTTTTCCAAATCGTAATAAGTATGGATAAAAATAAATGGAGGGGGTAACATGCACTCGATGGCATGTATAAACATTCAACAAACAATCAAGTTACGGTGTCATGTCACCCCTAGCAACGCCAAAGAATAGATAATATACAACCACCTACCACAGTAGATCTTTGCCGTGACAATATAGAACGACAAAAGAAAAATATTTCTACAATAAAAAAGTTTACTACTCATAAAACCCACTTTACTGCAAAAGAGGCAGGTTATGCCCCCAATAAAGAAAACCTCGGAGTACAATCGGCATCCGAACGTTGCGACTCCTGCCTGCGTTGGACGGCTCGGCAATGTCGGTTTTGCCCCCGTCCGTCGCCACTATCTCGATAGCAGGCCCCCAAAACACAGGGCCGCATCGGCTCCCATGCCATGCCAAAGCCGGACAGCGCAGCCCCAGAGCGGCGCAGCGCTCGGCGTGCACCGTGCACGCACCAGCACCTCCGCTTTGGCTGACACACGCACAGCGAAAGAGAACAGACGACGGTGACTCACCGCCCTGGCTTTACCCCACAGCGACGCCAGAGAGCCGTTGGCGTCCGGACACGCCGAGCTCCTCCCCCAAGGGCCAAACGTGCGCCCCCACTCCGTCAGTCACTGTAGTACATGCACGGCCGCACTCCGCCACGCGACGGTGTTCGCTCAAAAGAAAATTGGGGGAAAATCAAGCGCCGCTTCAGCGTGTGGTCGGTGCTTTCGTCCATAAAAGGAGGGAGGACGGCTCGGAGGGCTTGACGACACTGCACACCACACCACACCAGTCCCCACACCGAGCTGTCCCCATCGCCGCGCGCGCACACTCCCTCTCTCTCACCCAGTGTTCACGAGTCCAGAGAGCTCGAGAGCTCTTGCAGCCATGGCGGCGGCTCCCCTGCTTCTCCTGCTGCTTCTGGCCATGTTCACAGCCTCAGGTGAGCTCCTCCGGATCTGCACGCTGCTCCTGCGCTTAGCGTCGCGTGAAATCTATCGCTCTTTTGTTTCTGTCCCTCTTTTGTTCGCCTTTAAGGCTTTAATCCCCTAGTCAGCTGCTTCTTGAAATATATCGCTCTTGTGTCTTGAGCTATGGCCAACCTTCATCCTCCTTGTCGAGTGCGCAGAAAATCTTTTTTTTACCCTCGTTTTCCCAATCTTTGTGCGTAGTTTAGTTATCCAGCTGAAGAACAAGAAACGGTCAGATTTGAACTAAACAGGTCCTCTCTTGTGTGCAGATGCGGCGTTCTGTGTGTGCAAGACGGGCTTGTCCGACCAGGGATATCAGGCGGCGATCGACTACGCCTGCAGCAAGGGGGCGGACTGCGCCTCCACCAAGCAGGGCGGGCCGTGCTACGGCAGCGGCAACAAGGCGGCCGTCTGCTCCTACATCTGCAACAGCTACTACCAGATGCGGAGCGGCATGGGCGCCACCTGCGATTTCAACGGCGTCGCCACACTCACCGGCAGCGACCCCAGCTCCGGAACCTGCAAGTTCGCTTCCGGCCCCAGGTAAACCAACAACCTCGGTGATGTACCTACTAGCTACTAGTGTATTTCCTTCTCCAGATTTGTACGTACAGTATTTGTTCCTGCTGATTAGAGTTTAGAGTAGTGTAGTTGGAATCTGGGAAGTCGAGTATCTTAAGCACGATGCAGTATATTTGGGGTACTTACTGTCCTCAGACCACTGTCACTGTCAGGTCATTTGGCATTGTTAAATCGTATTATAGGGCTTTTTAATGTTAGATTCTGTACATGGGGAACGCTTGGCCGTGCACAGTCACATCGATGACAGTAGTTTTATTCAACAAAGCTTTGAATAAAGTCATAGTCCCGGTACCCAAAGCACTAGTGCTCCTCGTGTACCATGCACCAACTTGCAAGCTTGCAATGCCAAATCCGAAGTTTTTTTTTTTTAAAAAAAAAACTTTAGCTCTAGCTGTAGTGCTAGCGGCATCGGTATATCGTTGCTGGCTGGCGTCCGGCCTACAGTTCCTGGCCATGTGAAAATAAAGGGCGTCTGAAGTGGATCCACTGGTCCGAGCTTAAAGCAATGCCTTTTCAAAGCCAAAGCGGCTGGCCGCGGCGGGGGTCCCTTCCGGGGACGGCGGCCCCGTTAGCCAAAGTACACTGAACCTGCTGGACCAATGGCTGCCGGCGGCCAGCCGCGGTTCATCGACCCCAAAGAGCTTTTTTTTTGCAGCTAAAGCAAATGGATATACCCGGATTTTTCGGTGCAAAGCGTGTTGCCTCCCCTAGATTTTTTTTTCCCCAGCCAAAGCGCGGTTCTTTCGTCGGACTAATGTATCTTTGCTATTGTTGATTCTCCTTGCTGCAGCAGCGCTGGCACCGGCGGCGGTGCTGGCATGGGCACCGGCGGGGCAGGCGCTGGCACCGGCGGTGGCATGGGCGCTGGGACAGGCGCAGGCGCAGGCACAGGCGCTGGCACCGGAGCAGGCACGGGCATGGGCACCGGGACGGGGACTAGCACCGGAGCTGGCACCGGCACCGGCACCGGCGCGGGGATCACGACCCCCGGGGCCCTGAGCCCACCGTTCGGCGGCACGGGCGCCTACGGCCCGTCAGGAGCAGGCAGCACCGACTACAACGACGCCGCCAAGCCGCGCGCCGCCGGGCTGCACGTCGTTGCCGCCCTTGCCCTCGCCACCGCCGCCGCCGCCGCACCTCTCCTCCGCTAGGAGGTGCGCCGCGCGGCACGGTGCCAACTGGGCTGGCGGGCGGGCACGTCACGTCGGCGGTGGCGACGCCTCCCGGCAGCGTGCATGCGTGCCTGCCTTGCTGGGTTTTGATCGATCAGGCGTCGTCAGTGTAGTGGTAGTAGCACGGGGGTTATTGCTATTCAACTGACCTATGTGTCTGTCTCTCTCCTTTGCTCGTGCTAGTGGTGGCCGCCATGTGTGTGTGGTGGTGCTTTGTACTCCGGTAGAGATCTAGGGATTCTTTTGGTAGTTCCGGACATACGTGTCGTCGAACGTGTTCCTTCAGCCCCCTCTTTTGTTTTGTTCCTTCCTATTTGTGTTTTAGGCTGTGTTTACTAGAACTATGCTAGTGTTTGGTGGCGGCCACCTTCCATGCATTCAGATTCTGTGCTCTCTGTGCCTGAGGTATTTGGTGTACCACCCCACTCTCCTGGTGCGTCTCATGTTGCACTGCGCGTTCGGACTTGGGTGCAGTCGGGTCACATGCCCGGCATGATGATATGCTGCGCCGTTCATTCGCCTCGCACGTTGCAAACCCTGGAGAGCGCGTGATGGCGCTGGGTAAAACAGGACGCCGATCTGTATGATTCCCGTTTGATCCGTGGGGCGCCTGCTGGTGCTGTGCTGGGGCCTCTTGCGCGAGAGTTCTGGCTCGTCCCAGTACCATCCGGGATCCGCCGCCGGGCAACGTGTCCGGCGGAACATGCCGACACCGACACATGAGGCTCACGAGGTGATCTCTTCGGAATCCGCGGCGGGGACCACGAGTCCACGACCCCGCAGATGCCTGGGCGCGATTGGATCCGTGGAGGGCTGCAGGCGGTGACCGTTGTCGCGGACTCGCGGCCGGCCAAGGAGTCGGACCACAGCGTGCTCGCGCGCACGCGAGTCGTGGTAACGCGAAACCGACCGACGCGGGCCGAAGTCGCCGCGCCGGGGACCTTCACAATTCGCATCAGCCCAGCCCAGGCTCCTGAAGCAGGGCGTGGGCGTCCAAGTCCAGTCTAGAGTTGGGTCGAGGCCTCGAGGAATTAATTGGGCGGGACGGGAGGAGGGCCTCAGCGTGTGTGCCTGCTCCCGCGCACGAGGCTGGCTTTTGATGTTGGGCCGCGCGCTCTGTTGTCTGGCGGTGGAGGTTGCTTTGTCGAGTTGTCTCAATGACGGCCCACCATAACGCGTCGCCGGTATCGTGCCAAAGATAGCAAAGGAATCGGAACGAACTTGACCCGACCGAGATGGTGGACACACCGGTAACAGTTGCGCGGGTAGCCCACCACGCAGAGCCCGTGAATGAACAAGATAGAAGGCAATATGGTTCCAGCCCGTTGAAGATTATTTTCACGATGCTTTTTGTGGATAACCAGACGCTGAGGTTTGGACAATTGCTGATTTTTATGGCTTATTATGTGCATTGCACACACAGAGAGAGAGAGAGAGAAGACAATGGTAATTCAAAATTGCACATGTGTTAGGGCACTCCTAATGCAAGACTCTATCACAGAGTCCAAGACAATTAATTACATATTATTTATGGTATTTTGCTGATGTGACAGCATATTTATTGAAGAAAGAGGGTGAAAAAATAAGACTCGAAGTCTTATTTAGACTCCAAGTCCACATTGTTCGAGGTAATAAATAACTTTAGACTCTATGATAGAGTCTGCATTGTGAGTGCCCTTATACCATAATACTAAAATTAAGTGTGATCTTTGCAGTATGCCTTTTTTTGGTCAATTATCACTATTGCACGAATGTTATTGTAGAACAAACCATTAGCCCAAAAGCAAGTAGTTAAAGTTTGTCTTGGAAGCCGAGGCAAAAGTTCACACCATCATAATTGTATTCATAGGGAGCTATTCTAATATGTATTTCCTGCTATGCATATCGTTTAAATATCAACAAGACATATACATATTCGTACCATTTTCACCAAAGGCTAATTCTCATATTTAGTGCAGCTAACTTAAGTGATTCTTGGTAGGTACAGTATAAATGGCATGTGCTTCTAAAAATCTTGCAACAGGTCATAGACTCATCTTGCAAAATTGTGGTCTTAAAATTTTCAAGTTCAATTGCCTATTACATGTTTTTCCTTAGATAATTAAAAATATATTAAATTTTAATGCTAAATGAGTAAACGTACTATCAAATTCCATCATGTCGCAAATTTGCAATTGCCGACGTTGCGTCCGCATGCCTGAAGTCGTGAAACACCTACCTAAAAGATAGACGAAGGGACGACAAGTTGACTTGTCGATGTTGATCCGTTGATCCGAATGTGATCAATTACATCTAGGTTGTCTGTTATTGACTTATTGTATTGAGCCTACGGCCTCATACTACTGTGCACTACACTTGTTATATATTTTGGACTACCATAAGATGCAATGTACTGTGGCCACCTAGTAATTAGGTAGCATACTTAGTATATAAGTAATCAACATTTTGGGCCCTTGATTTTTCTGGGCTCTGGATAATTACCCACCTCGGTCCTGTCAGTATATGGGCATGGGTTTCTATGAAAACTTAAGAGAAACTAGAGGACAATGGGTCCATTTAACACTCGAATCTTGATAGTGTAGCGTGTCATCCAACTCCTAACTTTTGCGCTTGTTTGGTAGGGCTCTTGACATCTCTAGCTTCTACCATGTACTAGTACCACATGTCGGTGGGTCCTAGGAGCCAGCGAAGCTAAAATAAGTGGTTTTATCTTCTCAATTCACTCTGGGTTGGTTCTTGCCACTACCTCAAGCTGCAATTCAGAATTAGTAGAAGCCACAATTATTGAGGGATTAGGACTTGGTGTAGTGAGGGGGAAAGGGGAGCTTCTCTCGAAGGTTACATCAATTGTTGCCTTAGGAAAGGGAGTATGAGACAAACATCCTTAGCGGCTACATGATGGGGTATGACTTCGATTTGGGAAATAGGAGAAGGATCAAACTATGGGCATCATATGGCTATGGCCGGTAGACTCGGGTTAGCTTGATATCTATGGTCATGGATTGACAAGACAAACTAGTAGAGACGAGAGACGGTGAATATATCAGGAGCATCTATGCATCACATAGTTTGGTGGCTCACGAAAAAGCAAGAGAAGAAGAGTTCATGAACAACAGGAGGTAACGGAAAGGCATGAACCTCACGAAATGGTGCATATGGATCCTTTTTAAGTATATTTAGGGATGGAGATATCACTCCATTCACTAGGCTTTAGGGGCAGAATAAATAAGAATTTAATCTCTAGAAAAATGACATATTTAAAAGCTTTGCTACTAAGGCTTTGTTTGGTTCCTTGGACTATAGACTAGGGATTACATTCTAGTCCCTAAATTGCCAAACAAAGGGACTAAAGAGAGGGAATAGTAGTATGTACTCCAGTAGTGCCATGAGAGGTGCTATTTGGGACTACTAGCCCAAATGGACAGCCAATGTCCCTTAATTATTGCCCTTCAACCCATTCCAAAAGCATTGAATATGGGTATCTTGGTCATTGTCCAACAGCTTTAATGGTCACTTGAACCAAAGAGGATAGGGAACTATAGTTTAGTCCCTGCTTTATTCTGTAGTCCCTTGAGACCAGTAGATTTAGCCTTCAGCAGGCTCAATAAATGGCCAAAGGCTGACTTGTATGAGGAGCTTAACGTATGATCAACTCTTAACCATACAAACTATAGTTGCCAAGGGTATTTTTATGTAAAACTTTGGGTTCAAAATCCGAACTGGTTGGTTTCAATAGCAGAAGACCAACTACCACACCAACCTTGTGTTTTTCATAGTTAGTAGTGGGTTTTTTCATGAAATACCAAGGGTTCAAAATCCGAACCAGTTAATGTGCGCTAACATGTGAATACATTATATTTAGGGTAAAAAACACTTGACTATCTCACATAGCCCAAGTGTATACGATGGTTTATATGTATACATGCATAGATTTTCTAAAATAACTCAAATTCTAAAATACATAGTGAGGATATTGTTTTTGCAAGATAAGAAGGAGACTAAATATTTTGCAACCTTTAATCCCGACCAACTGGTTCATACATTGGAGAACCAACCACAAACATACTAATGACAAGATTAAAGGTTGGATAAGGGCATCTTGTGATATCAACCATCTAACAGTGTGGGTTTGTCAGCAATTGGAGCTAGCAACTGCTGACTAGTCCAGAGCCCCTCATTTTATAAACTTTGGCCTTTTTTTGAAAAAAATTCTCTTATGGACCCCTGGAAAACTTAATCTCAGTTTTGGACCCAGGAGGTCGAGGCCATGCTTCATGGCGTCGAGGTTACACGCCTCGACGCCATGGACCACGGCGTCGAGGTCCCTGGCTCTGCCCAGCGTGGATTCTGACGTGGCAGAGAGCTCGACGCCGTAGATCATGGCATCGAGCTCGACGCCGTAGATCACGGCGTCGAGCTCTCAACTACAGACCAGCAGACGCCCTTCGCTAACCGTGGACGCATTTCATACTTTCTTCTCCCCTCTCGGCTCTTCCTCTCCAATAACCGAGCACGAATTTGGATTCAATACTTCGACCATCAAAAGTTTGATTTGATCCATAGATCTTGAAGAGCCAGGTATACTCTTTCATCTCTTAGTTTTTGACACATTGATTTGACCTATATTACACGTATTTTGTAGACTTAGATAAACCATTACTAGGTTTTTGACTGGATGATTAATATTTATATTATGTAATCGTAGAATGCCACGTCGTGGAAAAAGTAGCAAACCAAGGTAACCTTTCGACATGTTTCGATAAATTTCATTCAATATTGTTTACCATTTGGTAAATTGTAGTTTTAGGTTAAATCGTTTATTGCTTTGATTTATTAGAATTGAAATGTTTGAACTGTAGCTATGGCCGGACGACCGGGAGTCCGTACATCAACAAGCCGCTTCCTAGTGGTGTTCCAGTACCTATGTGGTTTTGTGGTGATCCTTGCAAGGTAGACATTTCAGAAGACGAGGAAACCTATCGGCAGAGGTATTGGATGTGTTCCAATTATGCCTGGGAGCCTACGCCAAAACAATGCCGCAGTAACTTTATTGTAAGTTAATTTTTCTATTGTGCACTTAGTATATTGTGTCCTATGAAGCATGAATTAATTTTTTTAACAAATATATTTGTTGCAGACCCCTCCACAATTGTGTGATTTTGAGCAGTGGATCGACACTAAGATTAAGGAGTCCGACAAGCGGCTTCTACAAGGCCTAAAGGAGTGGGATGCAGAGCGTGGAGAGATATTAGAGAAGAGACGCGGAGAGGAGGCTCAAAAGAGGGAGCACAAGGAAGAGGAGGTCAGTCTGTCGATGCTTCTGTTGAAGGTCAGTCTGGGCACAAGTGTGTGGACCTACAATTTTTGTGATCTTGAACTTCCCGGTGGCCTTATGTTTACGAGCACAGACCCTCCAGTTGCAATCTAACATCTCACACACAACCGTGTAGCGGCGCTCAACATAGGAGTGCAACACCTTGAAGGGTCTTTTACGTATTACAGAATACTGCTGTAACCACCTTTTTAAGCTGGGCAAGTCATTAAAGATCATGCCCTTCTGAATTTGAACACTGTCACTAGCCTCAGGAGCCTCCAGTAGCTCTTCCCTCTGCATAAGCATTTTGAGAATGACCGAGGTCACTAAACTCGTGAACTAGTGGATCACGATCAGGACAGAAACGTCTAATAAGCTCCATTTCTTGTTCACTTAAAGGTGCAACTGGACGGTCATCATCGGAATCGACAGCTCTAGCTGTGCCATAGGGCTCCTCATCGTCCTCAATATTAACATCCAAACTATTAGATGCTATAAAAGCTGCGTCAACATTAAATGATGGAGGCACAGGATGACAACAATCATTACTTGGATTGTCACCTACAACAAAACCACAAATATGGATACAATTGAGACAACTAAATCGAACGAAGGAAGGCTAACAAAATGAATAATGTAACTACGCCACTTACATTGAATTGTCTGGGTCATAGGGGTCTCTAAGCAGCCAACACCAACACCACCGACAAATGTTCCAGCCTCATTGGGACCGGATTGAGCATCAGGAACCACAACCACATCTTCCACACCCACCTCGTGACCGGGTACTGGGGGAGCTGCGGGTGCCGGATTGTCCGGTTCCGGCGAGAAGCCACCAAGGGGTGGTTGGCAATTAAGAGGAGAATCCACTAGAGGGGCTGGCTCCTTAGACAAGTTGCGCACAACCAAATCCAAACATTGAAACTCACTCTTCATGACAGTTTTGACATATTTGTTCCATTGAACCTCGGATACAATTGGGACCAACCGCCTAAAAATTGTCCCTGACCAGCCATGGTGAAGTACCATCTCGATTAATATGTCATCTTCAATTGAATTGCATTTAAGCTCGTCACGAGCACTACCCATCAACTCAGAAAACAAAAGGTCGCTCATCAAACATCAAAGGCACCCTTTGCATTCCAACAAAACCAACATTGCCAAACTGATCTTCCTCCGCACTTTCTCCATGATATAGAGTAACTACGTTGTTCATCTAATTGATATACAAAACACCGAAGTTACTAGACATATAACTAATACAACTAGAACTATAGTACACATACGAATTATTATGTAAATATGTATCTAATTTAATAATAATCTACCTACCCAACTATATAACTAAATTTGCTAACTACATAACTATCTTAATAAGAACATACGATATGAAAATACATAATATTATTACATTTCTTAACTATTTTTGGTAACTACGTTTATTACAAGTACTACCTATCTAACTTAATTGACCCAAAACTATACTAACTAAAAAATTGCTAGATGAATTACTTAACTAAATTATAACACTAATAAAACTCATAACTAACTAAATTATTATTTACTGATAACTAACTAAAAATAAACTCAAAAACAACCTAAATTATAAAAAAATGCCAACTACAAACTGAAAATTTTTTAAAAAATACCTCGGGTGGGGGGCGGCTGCCCGCCCGCCGGCGGCCGCACCGGACCGCGGCACGAGCCGCCCACGACGCGAATGAGCAGGCGCCCCGCTGCCCTTACCAGGGCGGCCACCAACCGAGGGACGCGGCGCGGGGAGGTGCGCGGGGCGGCGGGGCGGGCTGCCGGGGCACGCGCGGCGCGAGCGGCGCGGCGAGGGAGGAGGAGCAGAGCGCGGCGAGCGGGAGGAGGAGGAGCAGAGCGCAGCGCGTGGAGAGAGGGAGCAGGGAGAGAGGGCTCGGCCGTTTTGGAAAGGAGCTCAACGCCCTGATCTACGGCGTCGAGCTCGACGCCGTGATCTGTGGCGCCGAGTTTTTTTTTTGTGTGCCACGCAAGCCGCCACGAAGAAGCCACGCTGGGCACAGCCAGGGAGCTCGACGCCGTGATCCATGGCGTCGAGCCGTGCAACCTTGACGCCATGAAGCATGATGTCGACCCCCTGGGTCCAAATCTGACATTAAGTTTTTCAAGGGTCCAAAAGTAAATTTTATTAAAAAAAAGTTCAAATTGTAAAAACAAATTATGTCCAGAGCCGAGACATCCATCCTAGATTCCTACTAAGCGTCTAATTTTTGATGACCGGGAGCTGGAATGCATGGCTGGTACGGTAGGGTAGACCGGCCTTGTTTAGTTTCAAAACTTTTTGATTTCCGGGTCGGTAGTATTTTCGTTTTTATTTTATAAACATTGTCTAATTATAGAGTAATTAGGTTTAAAAGATTTATCTCCGATTTACAGGTAAACTGTGTAATTAGTTTTTATTTTTATCTATATTTAATGCTTCATGCATATGTCGTAAGATTCAATGTGACGAGAATCTTGAAAAGTTTTTGGTTTTTTAGGTAAACTAAACAAGGCCTAAAAACAGGCCCATGATGGGATCAACAGCATTAGCTACAGTACTGTCACGGAGTCAGGCACCCCACAGAGGCCCAAGCGAGCACTATTTTGATTCCCTGCAGCAGCAGACCGGTTCGGTAAGGCCTTGTTTAGTTTCTTCCCGAAAATTTTGTTTTGACACTGTAACAATTTCGTTTGTTTGTGATAATTATTTTTCAATCACAGACTAACTAGGCTTAAAAGATTCGTCTCGTAAATTTCGATCAAATTGTATAATTAGTTTTTATTTTCGTTTATATTTAATACTCTATGTAGATGTCTAAAGATTTAATGTGACGGATAATCATTAAAACTTTTTGGATTTTGAGTTGAAGTAAACAAGGCCTAAACCTCTTGTGTCTTGCTGATTAAACCCTGTTGATGTGACTACTCGTTAATCCCGATGATTAGACCTGACTTGAAAAAGGTCCGGGTCGCTTCGGCACCCCGCCTGCCTTTGCAGATTTGCTTCATCGTCCCATGCGCGATCGGTGCAGGCCCGTAGGTTAGGGCCCAGTTTATCAAAAACTTTTCAAAATTTTTTCCATCACACCAAATATTAAGGCATATACATTGAGCATTAAATATAAATAAAAATAAATACTAACTACACAGTTTGTCTATAATTTATAAAATTAAATTTTTAGGCTAATTAGTGTATAGTTTAACAATAATTGTTAAATAAAAACAAAAATACTATGATATCAAAATCAAAAACTTTTGACAAGGCCTAGGTACCCGTAGGCACACAGTCTGCTGGCCTTGGCAGTAGGCATGTGGCATGGTCTTGTCACTGAACGCTTGGTGCTTGCTTGGCATGGCCTCGTAGTTCTCTAAAAATTTTGTAAAATTTTTTAAATTTTATGTCATATTATATAAATAAAAAAATAATTAATTACACAGTTTAACTATAATTTATAAGACAAATATTTTGAGTCTGTTAGTTTATAATTGGACAATATTTATTAGATATACAAACGATCGTACTACCGTGTCTATTTTATAAAAAAAATTAGACCCAAGAGCGGTCCACTGGCCAGGGCCAAGGGCAGGTGGTGGGGCCGTCCTTGTAACGGCTTCGCTGTCACCCTTCGTTCCACGCTCTTGTCCCGTTGCTGCTAGCTACTCCTCGATGTGTCCTTTGCCGCCGCGGGGGGCGGGCGGACGAAGTGGCCGTCCCTGTCGCGCTCCCGCAGCGCTGCCGGCTCTGCGCCCGCTGCCGGCGACGACGTACGCGTGCCCGCGCGGCGGGCCACGTACGGCGAGACGATCCCCCGGCCCGCCGGCCGTTGATTGTTGCTGGGCCCTCATCAGCGCGCGCGCATGCATTGCATACTTGCATGCCTTCGATGGGCGATGGCTACTAGCTGCTTGTGCTGTGTACTGTAGTACTGGCAGCCCGGCCGGCCGGCCGGCCCGTTACGCCGTGGGCCAGCAGGCTCGTCGTCCGGCATGTCATGAGGTGACACATGAATGCGTGTCGAGTCCCGTCGTCTCCCATCCCCGGCCGTAGTACAGTAGGGCTGGCTGAGCTCACACATCTCAGTGCGGCTCTGGGGTTTCTGCTTGCTTGCGCTCCTTTGGTGGTGGGTCGCGGATGCACATCGGAGTAGATAGAAAAGGCCTGGATCGAGGAATCTACGCGTAGATCCTGCTTGCTTGCTTGGCATCTTTTTAATTTGAGCGTGGATCAGGGGGGCTGGGCTCCACGCGTGCACTAGCTAGCTAGCTAGCCATCTCTCCCAACAAGGCAACAATCCAGAGTGTGTCGTCACGGCCAGTCGGCCACCGGGCCATGGCAATATGGCATGCATGCATGCATGCATGCATCTCGCGTGTTGTTGCTTCCAACGCAAGGTGGGTGAAGGTGGTGGTGCTAGTAGCTCCGCTCGTCGTCGCGCCTCGCGCGCGCACGCCACCGCGCGACCGATGCGTCAGCCGCCAGCTTTGGAACAGCGTGCCGTGCGAAAAAAGCGGCGTCGCGACAAGAAGGATGGAACAAGGGCCGTGTGGGCGCAACGCCTCTGATCTGCGCGGCTTTTCCCCGTTGCTCCGGTGCGTGCCAATGCAGCGGGGGGCGCGCGCGCGCGCGGCACGCATGCACGAGCGAGAGTGACGGCACCGATCGAGCAGGTCGGATCGGGGCCGCTCTGGTTGTCCGCCGCCGCCCGTCCGTCGGCCGGAGATCACCGGAGACGGGTGTAGGCATATGGATTCCGTCGTCGGTTCACAGTAGCATGCATGCATTCCGTAGTAGTGGTACTCCTAGGCTTTCGTCTAGGCACACCCCCGGCTACGCCTGGGATTCACTTCGGGAACGGGAAAAGCCTGAGCCTGGCAGTCAGCGACCAAAGAAAGGCTGCTAAAACCTGAACGCCTGAATGCTGAATCGTCGGTCACCGTCGCACCGGCTACTGCGTTCCCAAAAAATTTCGGATTTCGGCTACTGCTGACGAAATTTCTGGTGGCCATACTGCAAAACCGTGGACCGTGGTAGTAAAAACCTGGCGAACCCGGCGTGGCCTCTGGTGAATTTCTGGTGCAGGCGTGCAGAACGCGCAGGAGCTAGCCTCTCTCGGGTTTCCGTGCCCGTAGCTAGCCTGCACACTGCAGTCAGAATACTACTCCCGTATTGTACGTGCACCGGCCTAGCTACCGGCATTGCCACCATTTCACGGTACGGCGCAGCTAGCAGCAGCAGTAATAATAACGGTAGTACATTCTACGTACTCCCTGGGCGATGGAGACGAATCCCAGCGCTCGTTTCACTGTAGCTGCGTGTCATCATCTACTGCCGATGCGTGCGTTGCCGCCGCTTTGGGCGGCACCAGGCGTGCTGGGCCTGGCCTGCTAGCTGCCGCCGCATCCCTCGCTGCTGTAGATGATGACCGCAGCAGAGAGCAGTCCAGTCCAGTCCGCAGCGGCGTTAATTCGCGGCAGCGCGCGCACGGTACGACCCGACCTGTGCGTGGTGGTGGTGGCCGGCACCAGGCAGCAGCAGGGCGCTGCGGCGAGCTGAGCTCGGTGAAAACAGCAGCATCACCGGCCGATCGATCTTTCACCGTGGAATCAAAACGGCCGGGGGAACGTCCAGGTTGCCTGCGCTGTGGCCTGTGGGGATCGTCTTCTAGGGGAACGGGTGGCCGGCCGGCCGGCAGCATGAAGATGGGCCATTTCGCGTGGTCGCGGACGGACGGACGGACGGACGGCCTCGCGCGCGGCCGCCGCGCGCCCGGTGGCGATGGATCGCGCGCTGGCCCCCCGCCCCCGGACCCGGAAGAGGGAGGACAAGGCACTGCATGCGGCTGCTGCGCGTATTAAAGAGGCAGGCAGGCAGGCAGGCCAGCTTTGGTTTTGATTGACGATTCGTTGGCGTCGTAGCTACCGCCCGCCTCGGTTTGCTTCGCTTCGCTTGAGGTTGAGGGCTTCAAGAGCTTCATCATCGGCGCGCTGCTCCCGTCACCCCAGTGGCCCAGTGTGCACAGCGCACAGTACAGGACCACCGCCTGCTTTTGCAGCTATGCCTGCCTCCCTGCCTCTCTCTCACACACACAGTCTCGTGTCTATGGACGAGAGAGACAGCCGGCCTGCCTGTGCCTGCATGTCTTTTAGTGCAGTCGTCACTGGCCGGCTGGCCATGATTCAGCCCTTTACTTGTCAGTGCAGGTACCACCACAGCAGCATAGTTGTAGTAGGTGCTACAGTATCTAGACGTATGCTAGCGGAGTGAAGTCGCCTCGCTCGCTCGCTCCCTCCCTCCGATCCCTCTCGAACTCGATCTCATCATCTGCATTTGGTTATAAGGGGATTGGTCCAAGAATCCTTCGTCAGCAGCAGACAGATACACGAGCGAGACCCGTCAAGTTGAAGCTGCAGCGTACGTACCGCATAGGAGTACCTACCACTTGATGCCATCATCCATGGTCCGGGGCCGATTGATCATGCCTGCCGCGTTCATTCATGCCGGCCGGCCGGCGCGTCGTCTCCTCCGCATCGGGACGACGAGGCTGCTGTCTACAGGAGTTGAGTTGAATTTGATGCCGGCCACCACACACACATGACAGACAATATGCTGACATGACATGCGAGTTTATTTGCATGCACCCGCGGCAGATCCGATCGGATCCATGCATATAATCGAGTAGTACTCCGGACGTACTACTGTGTATATATATGAGTCAGCATACTGCAAAATAACGCAGGCTGTAGATCGAATTCGACGGCCGGCCACACCGCCACAGCTTCCAAAATCACACGAAAACTCACTTTTACCAAGAGCAGATGCCACCTGCACTGCATGCATGCGTCATGCGTCGGCAGAGTGTAGTACCACGTACACACCACCATGCATGCATATATGTGCATGATTACAGGGCTAGCAATGGCATCCGACTGATCATTAGTGTAGTACTTTTACTAGCTAGGACCTTAGCTTGCTTCATCATGCAATAATGCATGCATCTTGGTTCGTTCAATTCGTGGCGTACGCGCCACTGCTCTTCGACGAGAGAGTGAGTGGAGTGCTGCCGGGGTCCGGCCGCCGGGTACTGCCGTGAACTGTCACTTAATTAATTGTCCTGAGAGATGGAAGAAACCGATGTATCATACGTACCACCTGTGGATGGATCGGGCTCGGAGTAGCAGCAGCCTACTAGCACACTAGCATAGCATCAAGGTTTTCGAAGCTTAATAATTAGGAGGTGTTTGGTTTCCTCCGATAAACTTTACCGCTCATCATAACGAATGTTTAAAACATGCATAAAGTACTAAATATAGACTATTTACGAAACTAAAAACATAACTAGAGAGTAATTTACGAGACGAATCTTTTAAGCCTAATTAGTCTATTATTGGATAATAATTTTCAAATAAGACGAAAATGCTATAATACATGTTAAAATTTACCAACCCCAACCAAACACCCCCTTACTAGAGAACCACCGAAAGCAATGCATACATCACAACCAAAATCTTCTATTTTTTCATAATGATGAGTTTCTCATAGAATTTTACTATTTAAAATTTAGTATAAAATTTTCCTACTAAATAGCTCTGAGTGAGGATCTTATGTGCTTATTACTATTTAAAAACACTATGAGAAATTTCACCTTTTTTGGTTGTACATATGCATTGTCGATGACGTTCCACTAAGGCCAGTCTCAACGGTGTTTTATCAGAGTTTTCTGGACATTAAATATGTTGATGTGGCACTGTATTAATGAAGAGAGAAATGTGATGAGAGTTTCATAGGAGTAGAGAAAGTTTTATGGGGGATTAAACTCTTTTACACTGTTTCTAGGCCAGTCTCAATGAGAGTTTCATGTTCATTTGTATTAAATAGGTTGCCACATAGGTTTTTTTGATAATATGACAGTGTATTTAAGAAGAGAGAGAAGAAAATGAGTTTCATCTAGATGAAACTCTCTAACTCTCTATGTGTCTTGGAATTAAATGCCTATGAAACTATGAAATGAAACTCTCCATTGAAAGAGGGTGTTTCATCCAAATTTTATTTTCTTTCACATGATATGATAATTTTGAAAACAACGTCATGAAACTCACCGCTGAGACTGACCCAATATGGTTGTATTCGAAGCTGTGTTATGAAACCAAATGACCAATCACCAATGGGTAAAAGGAAACGTTTCAAACGTGGACGGTAATGGGCATCCCGCTCATCATGTGAATACTCCGTGCATGCATGTCGATCAACAGCGTATAGCATATGGCTGGACGGATACCGAGGTCGGCCGGCCGGGTAGGCAATGAGCCGATGACGACGATGGTGGTTTGGGGTGCGATCGATGCGGCGAAGATATTCTGGGCGCTCGGCGGCGGCCTAGACACGCGCCTAGTGGCCTAGTGGGATATGGGCAGCATTTGTCGCTATGCTGTCAGCTGGTGTGTGCTGGGGGGTCTCTCTCATGCATGCATGGCGGATTGGCAGTGGCAGCAGGGGTGGCTTTAGCTCACGGCCGGGGTCGATCTGTGGGTGTTATGTTGCAGTGAATCAGTAATCGTGCATGCATGCATGCAGCTAGCCGTCCCAATGGAGCAGAGCATGGGCACCAAGAAGGATGTTCCGGCTTGACTTTTCTTCGTGGACAACAACAGACTGCTAAAAGAAGTATCCACCCAGGAAACCCTCTCGGTAATAGTTCAGCCGTTTAACACTGGGGTAATCCCAGGAAACCCTCTCGGTAAAGTAGTTCATCCGTTTAACACTGGGGTAATCCTTTTTCACAGCACGTGCTCTTTCTGTCCCAGAATAAATGATGTTATGAGATAAGTACAGGTCAAACTTTCTTAATTCTGAATCTATAGAAAATATATGAAATACTTATACCACCAAATAAATTTATTATGATAGTAGATTTCATGATAATAATTATGTAATGCTAATATTAATACTGTTTCCATAGTTGGTCAAAATTTAAAAAAAATACTGATTTTTTGGAAAGCGAGAATGACTTCTATTTGGGACAGAGGCAGTACCTTCTCTGTCTCCTTTTAAATGTTCGTGTTATATTTGTCTTTTAAATTTTCTGAAGTTTGGCTAACTTTACAAAAAAAATATTGGCAATATTTATATCTCTAAATAATTTTATTTAAAAAATTTAGTATTCTTCTAATGATACTAATTATGAATTATAAATATTATTATTTTCTTGTAGATATGTATTTAGTTAGAGTTGGCTACAGTTAACTTTTTGGAAAATAAGAGCAACAGTTAACAAGGAACGAACAGAGTACATACAAGGGGTCGACTATCGTCCTCGCAAAAAAAGGAATAATAGAGTATATACAAGGGGGTCAACTCTCTTTTTCTCAATCACACAAAAGTTTTTCACGTTTTTATATTAAGAAAGGGAATTTTGTTTGCTGCGTAGGTAACCTCACCACTTTTCCTATATCTCAAGTTTCTATTTTTTTTGTTTTGTTGTTCAAAAAACATGCAATTTTATTATTGTTTGGCTGTAAAAAATAATGTAAACTGTCTCTTTTGAGTTGTCCTTTTAGTTGTACTAGTTGTTTGTAAGATTGCTGTCTAAAAATTTAGGCACTGAAATATAACAACCCTCTAATTTCACATATGGTCATCCAAACTATTCTTTATTTCTGCTGATTAAACACAGCAAATCATGAGACTAACAGTGGTGGTTGCATACTTTCAAGCGCACGCTGCACTGAAGTCTTGGCAAGTGTTGAAATATGTGTTTTCAGGGAAAAAAAGAATTTTGCTATTTATCTGTTGACATTTTATTTCTATACATTTGGTCGTGCTTCGAATTTGTGATACAACTGTCTATTGTCTACTAGATCTCATTTATAAAAAAAATCTAACAAATTTGACCACATAAAATCTATCGACAAATAACTAAGACTTCCAAAAAAATAATGTCGTTACTCGAAAGTGCAAAAACGCAAGAAGATATTCTTCCATTGAGAACTTGATGAATTTGTAACCTCTGCTTGCTCCCCGGCCCTATTGGAGTCCTAAGTTTTCGCAGAAAGAGAAAAAAAGAAGAAGAGGAAAATGGTGAGGGGATCTACCTAGATTATGGTCATGATGGTTGTTGCGGTCTTCCGCTTTTGGTTCACCCGGATTATGTGTGATCTTACAAAAGGATAAAAAGTCATTCATGGGTGGTCCTGCCGCTGGTAATTGGATGCCCAAAAGAAGCATGGTCCCTGCCCTATATGGAGTAGCCTCCTAGGTTCTGGTGCTCAAGGACATGCAAAGCCTCGTCGTATATATGCCGGGTACAAAAACATTGGGAAAGACATTGTATGTGCCCAGCGCCTGCCGCCCGTTATTATCGAACTTATTGTGTGATGGTAGTATCATGAGATATCATGAAATAATGTGATACATGGGTACGGTGTGCATAATATGGGTTGAGAACTCCATGAGAGCGATATGTGTGTCTTCATGCTCAAATACTCCATCCATTTCGATTTATGGGATGAGAACTCCATGAGAGCGATATATGCACAAACTTTATTTATTATGTATCTAGACATATCGAATATTTGGGGACACTTGAGACATATCGAGGGTGGTAGTATATATGTATATATTGTCATCTGAGACGATTATTTCTTCTAGTTTTTTTTTCTCTTTTTAGAGCTCGCTAGCTCAGGGCCGGTTTGAATTTTGTTTCCTCTGGGAAATTAGATGTGCGGTTCAAACGACGACTGATATATAGGTAGGAGTATTATCAACCATTATTATTCAATTTTTTCAACAGAGTTATTTATGAGCTGACATACATCAAGGTTTTTTTTTTTTTGCACTGGAGTATTTGATTAGTCGTCGTCAGCAATAATGAAGCTACCTCTAGTAATCGCTGCAAAGTAATCGCTGACAAGTTTGAATTGCTTCAGAGGAAGAAAAAAAAAGACCACGTACACGCGTGCGTGCATTTTTGAAGGTGTGGCGCGGCTGTATACGCGCGTGCAGCTCACGACCGCCGACCCGTCCTGCACTTCTCACCGTCCGTGTGCCCAGACAGACGATATGGAGTCACCGCGCGGCGGTCACCATCTGTGGTGTGGACGGTAACACGTACTACGCCGCAGCTTATCACACACGAGGAGCACGACAGGGTGAAAGGACAGGGACCCGAGAAAGCGACGACGCCAGCTGATCATTTAGTTGGTGCAAGCAAGCACCACACAAGTCCATTCCTCACACAACTCACAAGTAGTGCTTGCTCCCATCATCATCATCACTACACAACACACTACAAACACACCACCAGGAAGCAGCAGCTAGAGCTAGAGTAGTAGATAGATAGATAGCCGGCGGCCAAAACCACCTCTCCCTTTCCTCTCCTCTCCTCCCTCTCGATCTCGCCTTCTCCAGCTAACACAGCTTTCTAGGGCTTACACCGGCCGCCGCAGTCCCGAGCCGGCCGGTCGTCGATCCACATCACCATTATTCCATCTCCTGATATCGATCGAGCTCCTCCCTCCCTCCGGGCTGAGGCGCCGGACGAATTCCGGCGCGTCGAGCTCGCTCGCTTATATTAGCGCCGGCGCGGCGGCAGCCGGGGCCATATCTATAGCCGGAGGGGGCCATATGGTGGAAGCTATTTGATCTCTGATCTGAGCTGAGCTGGGGAAGGAAGTGTGTCGTCGCCGGTAATTTGATGATGCTTGTAAGTGGTTCTTAATGGATCTATACATACATGCTCCCCGGATTTTGAGTGCTTCTCTCTCTCATCCCCCAGCTGTTGCTTGTTTTTACATTTCACAATTTTCTCTGAGAAAAAACTTTACATTTCACACTAGTGCATATACGCCACACGCTCCCTTGTTTTTATATGTGGAGTGCTTGTCTTAAGAATTGGGGAACGTAATTGTTTTTTCTTTTTAGTATATACATGCTAAGCTTTGCTTCCCCACCTTCAGAAGAAGGAATTGAAAGACACACTGGAACACAAAGATACAGTTCAATCTGATTTTTCGTGGGCGCCTTCTAATTTTGTTCCCCATCCCCATTCTCCAACCGGTTTCAAATTTCCTCCAGCATTTCTTGTTAATCTTGGATAGGATTTATACTGTATGACAGTTTGATTCTGACACACTGCTCTATCCAAATCCAATGCAAGGAGCTCATAAATTAACTGAATCCTTTTATCACAGTTCTAAAGTTAATCTTTTCTTAACCAATAGCATCATATTAATTCATTTTTTTCCTATTATACATCACCTTGAAATTAATTTACATTGACTGCTGGCGTTTTTTGGAAGAAGATTCAAGTTAACTGCTGCCTGTAGAGTATGCAAAATTAAAGCATAAAGAGAGCTACAGTCCACTATCCACCGAAGTTCATGCATGTTTCAGTGCCATATCTTTCCGTGATTCCTGTCTGTGTACCGAATAAGGCTGCTCGTTTACCAGTGGACAACAGTGGCCAGATCGATCCATCCACATGCTGCTCACCACCACGCACTGTGATCGATGCGCCATCGATCGATCTCATTTCATGCATGCCAAATTAATTTCACCTGCAGTAGTCTGCACTGTCTGGTTCAGTTCTGAATTATTATCTGATATGATGATCTGTGTTATTTTACTAGGTGTGATCATGAGCGGTGGCTAGCTTAATAAAGAGATGATAAGCGGCAATCTCACCAATGAAGAGCTGGGGGCCGGGTGCACCAAGGCCGAGGGGCCGACCGCGGGCTCCGGCGCCGGCGCCGTCGTCGCAAAGAGTCCCGTGCTGTCGAGCTCCCGGCACTGGCCGCCGTCGACGGAGTCGAGGATCGTGCGCGTGTCGCGGGTCTTCGGCGGCAAGGACCGGCACAGCAAGGTGAGGACGGTCAAGGGGCTGCGCGACCGGCGCGTGCGGCTGTCCGTGCCGACGGCGATCCAGCTCTACGACCTCCAGGACCGGCTGGGCCTCAGCCAGCCGAGCAAGGTGGTGGACTGGCTGCTGGACGCCGCGCAGCACGAGATCGACAAGCTGCCTCCGCTCCAGTTCCCGCCGCAAGCGCAGGACCTCGTCGCCCATCTGCCGCCGTCCATGGTGGCGCCCTTCTCCAACGTTGCAGCTGCGGCCGACCGGGCCGCCGCCGCGAACGCGTCCGCGGCGGCGATGGCCGACGGCGACAAACGCCACTGCCACGGCGGCGGCATCAAAGGGCTCATGGGCCTCAACAATTCCATCGGCCTTGTCAACGCCACCATGCCGCTGGCTCACGGCTTGTACTACACGCCCGCGGGTGAGTCTTGGACGACCAATGGCAATAATGCCGCCGTCCATGATCATCAGGTGAGCCACCACGGCACTTCGCCTCAGACGACGGTGGCTCACCACTCGCCGTTCTCATCTCTGCTGTCTCTTGCTGCTCCGGGGCCTCAGCTCGTCTTCTACTCGCCGGAAGGCGGCGGCTTCGCCATGAAAGAAGCCGCCGATCATCAGTTCCCTGTAGATAGCCTCGAACATTCTCAAGGCCAGCTCTCACTGAGCTCAGCAAGAAGCTTCCTTCACCCCGGCAACCAGGGATGATTAGGTCACTGATCTCTACTGCTCCAAGAAGGTACGTAGAACAATAAAGCTTGGTGTAGTGGTAATCAAGTACTCGTTTGAAGGTTCCATAAAGCTCTTGTGTAACTGCAGTTTTGAGATTTTGGTATCATCAATTAGAGGAGGCTCTAGCGTAGAGAGAGCTGCTAGCATGCATAGTAATTCAGGTTATTTTTGCAGGACATGCAAGGCAATTCGTTGCTTCTTTTTTATACAAGGAAGTAACCGGTCATATGGGGTGTGATGTGGTGTGTGTGTGTGTGTGTGTTGGTAATGTAATAACAATTTATAATTCGCTCTTGAATTTCTGCTTACCTAGATTGTGTTCCTTTTGTGGACATTGCCTTCATATATACTCGAGAGCAATCCATACCGATATTTTGAGGTGTTTTTATTGTTGTTGTTTTTTAACTTGTATTTTGGAGAAAGCCTTCATGCTTTCCTTTCTCTAGTTTTGTCAGGGTTAATATCTGTTTTTTTCAAAAAAAAAACTGATTATTGGCATTGCCTTGTAGATTACATTGCCAATAATAATAGGAAAAAGTCCATATTACTCCCTCCAAGTTTGATCTATGTCTAAATAACCCCTTAAACTAACAATTGGTTCAATTTACTCCCTCCAACTATTTGAGTTGGTCCAACTAACATCTTAAAAAGTTTTTTTCTTTTTTGTTTCTCTATGCACAAATTATATTTTAGTATCAAAATTTGTGAGGTGATAGAGGACATTGTATTTTGTGTTAGAAAAATGCACTATGATTTTTCAATATTATTCTTTATATGATATTCTGTCTCTAGTGTTAATTTATTGTTAAATTTCCTAAGCTATAAAAAATTTGGTAAAAAGTTAAGATATATTTTTTCTAAAATAACTTATGATGTTCTCTATAATATCACAAAAGTTGATATTAAAACTCAACTAATACGTGAAAAAACAGAAATAATAAATCATGTTAAGGGGTAAATTAGACCAACTGAAATAGTTGGAGGTAGTAAATTAAACCAAATGTAAGCATAGGAGGTAATCTAGACATATGCCAAACTTGAGATGAGTAATTTGGACTTTTTCCATAATAATATAGCCATAAGTTATCATTGCCTATATATACATATATACACATAGGAATAGTCGCTGCCATAGCATCCATAATTTCCTAAGTGGAGTCACAATACGTAGTTTAGTTAACTAGACAATTTTAAAATTTTCTTGTTATAAGTTGTGTGATTTTATTTAATCCAACACTTTTTTCAACACAATCTTAGAAATATATTGCGTATGATCCCTGTTTTGTACACATTTCTAATTAAGGAGTAAGGACTACTGTTTGAACTGAGGATTAGTTTTGGGGGAATATTCTCTATATTTTTGCAATATTATTTCAATTCATCAAAGTGGCCACTGAGCAAATAAAATCTTAATTTTGGCTATATTTGAGATAGCTCATCCATATCACCTGGCCCTTCCAAAAACTGAAGAAATTGAAAACCATTAACAGCAAATTGAGGGCATGGTTCACATCCGTGAATTTGTTACTAGACTATCTAGGCACCACACTGATTAACACACTTTTGAAACTCTAAGTTTTTTTTAGATTATACAGTACAACACAAACGAAAACTCTGCGTAGTTTAGTTTGTTTTCTTTTATTAATGTGAGAACATATCACTAATTATAATATAGTTTCCTACCTTGTTTGTGAAACTGTTTGAACCAAGGCGCTTCAGTGATAGTCACTGGAAAAACATCGTGGTTGAAAATATGTCACGACTCACTATATCACAGTTAACAATACTAATGCACTTCAAGGTTTGCACAATTTGATTGGAATGGCATCACAAAACAAAATGATTACTCCTCTTGGTATACAAAATCCTAATACAAAAACATGTACTAGATTGAGGTTTTCCAAGGTGACAAGGTATCGAGTTAGCTAATTTATTAATACCTCACAGATGCGGACATTTAGTTTCCTCATATTTATTTGCACACAGTTTTATGGGTGATTCATGTGTTCGAGTTGGTTGTTACCTTCAAACCATACCAAGAAACATATATATATACTCTTTCTATATCAAATCAAATCAACTTATAGAGTTGTACTAAATCAAACTAATTTAAGTTTAACTATAGAAAAAGGTGTACCAATATTTATGACACAAAATTAGTATCATTAGATGCATTGTGAAATATATTTTCTTTGTTTGCATTGTGAAATGATACCAGCGCAGGGCCAACAAATATAATGCCTTCTGCTGTCATGCATTAAGGCCAGAACTGTCAGCACAATGTAAAACAGCTCTCGCTCTCACCGGCTTGCGTGCAGGTGCTGTGCAACCACGTCATTTAGGGGCAAACTTTGACAGCAGAAACATGGCACGATCAGGAACGCGTTCAGTGGCTGCGTGATCGATCTACAGCTAGCTAGAAGTGACACACATGTATATGCGGTAGCTTTTGCAGTCCATATATATACACACAGTAGCATGCATATGTACATGCGCAGTCCATTAAAAGGATCGACAGCATGCATGAGCTGAGCTAAAGCTCAATCACACACACACACACACCTCTATCTGAATTCGGTAGTGGATAGATGAAGATCATGAGTTGCTTTGCAGCATGGACAAACCGTAGTCTGTAGATAGATACCCCAGCAGGCCCCAGGCACCAGGTGCGGTACGGTCGCCGGCAAAAGAGAAAAGACTGTACTCGAATGCAAATAGTAACTGCAAAGTGCTAGTGAGACGATGACGACCACTTAAAGTGAGGTCGCTCTTTTTCACCACTAGCAAGCACTAGCAGAGATCGAGCTGCAAACTAAACTCATTAACCGCGCTTCATTAGTTTATTTACTCCATTACAATCACTCGTGCAGCTAGCAGTCTTGGTAGTAGCACGCTCAAATCATCATCATCAGCCCTGCTGTTGCCACAGCTTTAATTCCTAGCCAGCAGGAAATTGTCGAATTGAGAAGAGAGAGCACTGCAGCAGTCACCTAGCCAGGACAAAATAGACTGAATCGAACGGTTTTATAGCCTGCTGCTATCTGCTCTTGACACACACGACGTCAAGACAGACAGGCGTGTGTCGAGTCGAGTTCGTCGTGGTGCGCTGGAACGGAAAGACATTGACATTGCACGCGTCAGTGTCACCATGACGACCACCGATTGATGATTGATTGATCGATCGATGCACATACTGACAACTGAGGCCTGATGGCCTGCTGGCCGCATGCCGGGCGCTGCCGCGCGGGCCGGGCGGGGGGCGCCTGATGATGATGATGAGCAATGCACACTCACTGCTCCTGGCAAGGGAGTGTCTCGCCATTAGGTCAGTCTCAATGCATAATTTTTTGGCACAGTTATCAAGACTATAAACTAGTTAACCGAGCCATAAGAGTTTTATGGAGATGAAACTCCTCTCATCTGATGAAACTCCTTCATTTAATGATCCTGCCAAGTCAGCAATTTTGCTTATGTGACATTCTATTTAATGTGCATGACACTCTTAGAGCAATGTCAATAATAGAGCCAAGTGCTTGGCTATAAGCCAAATAATTAGAGCCAAGTTATACAATAAGTTGTCTCCTACTTGTCTCTAAAACACATTCTCTTTCTTCTTTCTTCTCACAATATTTGCTTTTTGGGCCCACTACTACCTATGCATCCGTGCCCAGCTTGGTGCTTAACTTTTGGAAACAGTGCATATTAGTTTCATGGGGATGAAACTCTCTCTACTCCCATGAAACTCTTATCATCTCTCTCTTCATTAATATAGCGCCACATCAGCATATTTAATGTGCATGAAACTCTAATGAAACCCCATTGAGACTGGCCTAAGAGCCAAGCTATCATCTCTCTCCTCTGTTCTCTCCTCCACATCAGCATTAGCTTGGCTATAAACCCATTATTATACCTGCTCTTATGAAACATGCATTGAGACGGGTCTAATTACTATCGAGTAGATTAGCGTTAGTGCGCCGGCACCCCTGTTAACAACGACCTACCTTAATTGGCTACCTTGGCCCAGCGCTGATGAGGCGAGGTCGTCCCCCAGTATATATAATGCATGGTGGGCCGGGTGAGCTAAAGCAAGCTAAAACCATAGCATCTCCTCCGCCTGCGCATCATATCTGCGTTGCATGCATAGCCCTGTAGCAGCTACATACTGCCACTAGCTGGATAGCTAGGGTTTGCATGTACGTATGCTGATGCTGTTCATCAGTGCGCGGCTGATGCAGGAGAAGTGCTGTGCTAGCTGTGTGCCGTCGTCGTCAACTTTTGCCCTGGAGCCTGGAGGCCCAGTGCACATACATATGATTATGCACATGCTGGTCCCTGCTGGATGGCTAGCTGCAGTCGTCCTAAGCCATTGGCGATGCTACAGCGCCTCTCCTTCGGTCCTTCCTTCCGTCCTGCGCATATAGTCCACCGTTCCAGCTTGTTTGCTAGCACATTTGTTTATTCGAAGCAGCCATGCATGCAGCAAGCTACAGGATTTGCCTTCTTTGCCGAGAGCCGAGAACCCTCGTCAAAGGGCTCAAAAGCTCTCGGCAAAGAGCTCTCGGCAAAGCAGCTCTCTGCAAAGAATTCTTTGCCGAGGGCCAGAAACGCCCACGGCGCCGTCGATGAACGTCAATGTTGACGTCCAGGGACGAAGCTAGAAAATATTTTAGAAGAGGCTGAACAAAATTGCTACATCAACTTAACTTTACTATTATCTTTCACAATGAAAAAATATATTAACTTAAAGTAGTCTTATATTAATTCACAAAATATATCTAAAAATAAAGATATCAGCCCACCCTACGTTATAAATTTGTGTCTAAAATTAGAAGAAAAACATTAGGAGCTCCATTGAATCAGCAGCGATAGGAGGGGCTAGAGCCCCCCTAGCCCCACTGCTAGCTACGTCCCTGTTGACGTCGTCTTTGCCGAGAGCCTGGCTGGACTTTTTATTTTTTTAGAACCAGTTTTTGCCGAGAGCCTGGCTGGCTCGCTCTCGGCAAAGACATTTTTTTATTTTTTAAAAAAATCTTTGTCGAGAGCCTGGCTGGCTGGCTCTCGGCAAAGGGGATTTTTGCCGAGAGCCAGCCAGCCAGGCTCTCGGCAAAGCTGTAGTTCTTGTGAACAGCAGCTTTCTACCTTTGCCGAGTGCCAGCTATCCAGGCTCTCGGCAAAACTGGGCCCTCGGCAAAGCTCTCGTTTCCTGTAGTATATTGCATGCCGAATGGAAGTCATGTGCTACATATATATACTTCAGCTATATATATCGATTGATTGGTTGTTAACTGAATTCATTAAGGCCTTGTTTAGATCTAAAAAGGTTTTAGATTTTCGTAAAAAAAAAGTTTTTAGATTTTGATACAAGAACTCTTGCGAACTATAAACAAGGTCTCTGGATATCGGATGCGGACACCACATGCGCCCGGCATGCGATGTGCTACTGGTACCTATATGATAGTTTGTTTGAAACTCCATAGTTCCTCCGATCGATCCCTACGATATTTTTGGCACGCTCGCCATCTGAAGCAGCTTTGCTTTGCTTTGCGCGGCGAACGGCGTGGCCGCGTGGCACAGGTGCACGCACAGCTCGATTAGGGTATCTCCAACAGGACCCATTTGGGAACCCAAATTTAAAATGGGTCTCCAACACAATATCTATAGCCTCCAACAGAGTACCCATACAGAAGACCTATTTTGGATATCAGGAAAGGTATAACCCAAATTTGGGTATCCTCTCTTCTCGAGACCCATTTGCAGAGAGTGTTGTCTTTTAGGTCTTGTTGTTAGACTATCTCCAACAATTGTTACCCAAAATACAATACTCATTTGTCCTTTGGGTAGCGCTACAGGTAAAAGGTTTCATACCTATTTTTAGTCTTCTCCAACAACAAGATCTAAAAGACAACACTCTCTGCAAATAGGTCTCAAGGAGAGAGGATACCCAAATTTGGGTTATGCCTCTCCTGATACCCAAAATAGGTTTTCTGTATGGGTACTCTGTTGGAGGCTATAGGTATTGTGTTGGAGACCCATTTTGGGTTTGGGTTCCCAAATGGGTCTCCTATTGGAGACAGCCTTAGAGAAGACTAAAAATAGGTATGGAACCTTTTACCTGTAGCGCTACCCAAAGGACAAATGGGTCTTGTATTTTGGGTGACGATTGTTGGAGATAGTCTCCTGATTGATTATTCCGGCAGTGGTACAAGCCAAATTAAAGCCGGGCAGCTTTAGGGTCCGTTTAGATGCATCCAAAAAAAAACTAAAAGTTTATAATATTTTCTATTACATCAAATTTTATAATAAATATATAAAGTATTAAATATAAATAAAAAATAACTAATTATACAATTACCTGTAAAATTGTGAGATTAAATCTTTTAAGCATAGTTAATTTATGATTAGATAATGTTTGTCAAACAAAAATGTTATAATGTAAAAAAAATACATCTAAACAAGGCCTTATTAGAAAAAAAAAAAGAAAAAAGAAAGTTAGAGGGAGAGAGAGACCGGTGTTGACTGCCTACTTGCCTAGCTACGGGTAGCTGACGACGACGATTGCGAGTTTTTTTTAAAAAAAAAAGAAAAGAAAAGACGAAGTCGACGCATGCATGCGCCGCACCCGCGCACGGCCGCACACGAAAGATCTCTCGCAGAAGCCGCGCGTCGGCGCGCGCTCTGCGGCAGCGGCACCGACGACGACGTGGACACGATCGAAGAAGCTAAGCTTGGATTGGCCGATTCCCGATTGCATTGGTCGCTCATATATTGGATGCGTCATCAAGGCGCCAATGAATATGCATGCATCTGCCCCCAGCAAGCACAAGTAGCTATAGAGAATTAATGAAGAGAACTCATGCCGGTAAAGTTTGAGGGCACGAATTAGCAAACCACGGTCTTTAAAAAAAAACGCAATATCGCTATCCCGTGTGAAAGACACTTGTGTCAGGGATATTTCCACACGAACAGGAACATGACCCCCTTGTTCCGGTGATTTCAATTTCAAGTCGTTAATTGTTTCATTTTTTTTACTATATGAACTTAGAGCATCTCCAACGGTTTGCCATTCTAGTTTGGCATTTGTGTTATTTGGTAAAAAAGTAAAAATTACTCCTCCAACGGTTTTGCAAATGGGTTTGCCATTTTAGTAAACTTGGCATTTGAGAGGCTCCCCTTGGCATATTTGGGAGTTGGCTTTTGGATTGGCAAATGCTTGCGGCCGGTTTTCCTACGTCAATTCCATGCGCGGCCTGGTCTGTTTGGCGTCGTTTCCTTTGTCGGAGGGAGTCCTCGCGCCAAATAGAGTCCGCGTCGCCATTTGTTTGCCGCGACTCAAAGACGCAGATCGAGTCTGCTACGTCGTCCCTCCCTGAACGTGATTGAAATACGCCGATCGAGTCTGCTACTTCCACCAGGAACGTTATGCATCATAAGGAAGATGAAGGCGACGACGAACACGAACCTACGACTGCGAGCGGCGACGCCTCCGTTCGCTCGAAGGGAAACATGCACGAGGAAACACGCGCGTGTGACAGAAAGACACGCGCAAAGATTTGGCTGGGTCCACTAGGTAATTGCCAAGTCTAAAATGCCAAACCATTGGGATGACCATATTTTTTCCTTTGCATTTGCAATTAGGAGTTGGCAAACAATAACAAATGCCAAACCGAAATTGCCAAACCATTGGAGGTGCTCTAGATAGAGAAAAAACTTCGCCTACAATATGTTTTGACGAGACACACAACATTCGAGTAGAAAATTTTGAGTTCCACAACTTTCTACTCCCTCCGTTCGTTAGAGGCCATGTTTGCCATGGCCTTTGAGGGTGCTTCGGCTTCACCTAAAATGGACTACAAAATGGAGAAATCGAAGGAGTTACATTTTGGAGCATCTTCGAGCTCCATCAACATTAATTGGGGCTCCATAGCCATCTTCTCTATTTGTAGTTATTAGGCCAGGGTCGAATGCCACGTCATAAAAAAATGTGTTAACCAAAACTCTGGCCAACGTTGGTTTGTTGCCCAAATTGCGTTTTGTGAATCTTGGCACAAACCAGACTATCTGGTTCATTCGGTGTGGCTAGGAAAGTAAAGCAATTGCTTACCTCTGTCACTATCGTGGATCACTTCTTATTGGCCCAAAAATTCTCTGCCGATCCCTGTTGCCCAGGCTAGCCAGTAGCAATTTTCCAAGTAGGCTTTGTAGCTCGCCCCGCCAAGCCATCCGCGGTACATACCAATTGGGCTAGCAGAGCACACTAATCGATGACATTGATAATCTGAAAAAGTCTATTTATGTCTTGTTTGTTTGGCTAATTTGCTATGAGAGAATAACATTGCTGAATGATTGACAAATTCGACTGATAAGTTTTATCTATTCAAACACTCTTCAAATATCAGAAATCTTACCTTAAGAACTCTTAAACAAAACCATTTAAATTGCCTCTTTGTCCAAATTTGAACTAGTTTTGTAGGGGTTTTATCCATTTTAGTGGAAAAATGGTAAATACCCAATAGGGTTTTTGAACCATAGAAAATGTATTAAGTTTCTAACAATCCTAAGAAAATTCTAGAGATAGATTAAAATACTTAGAGCTTGTGAAATATATCTATAAGCTTCCAAACTAGGTTGAGCTATGGTCAATTGAGAAAATACCAAAAATTATAGAAAATTCTCAAAACATTTCAATTGATGTGTAAACTCGTTTTGAAAACTTCCATGACAGAAAACATAAGATGCAACTAGCATGAATGCATAGCGTGAAAGAATTTAACATTAACACATGTTGCATCCATGCATCTCAATTTTTTCATAAGATTCTTAAAACACGTTTGGACACAGATTAGAATAGTCTGGTATTTTACATATTTTTATATTTTATAAGATCAAAATATATTTTGACGTATTTCAGAATATATAAAATATTTTATTTGGATTCTTCGTATTCCAATACATTTCTAGGATTTTTGTTGGAATTTTTAGAAGCTTAGAGATATTTAATCTGTTGTTTAAAAACATTATAAAAATATCCATAGAATTTTTTAACTAGAAAAATTACAGAGCCGCTTCATGAAGGCTTTGTTTAGTTCCAAAATTTTTTGGGAAATCGACACTGTAGTATTTTCGTTTGTATTTAATAAATATTGTCCAATTATGGACTAACTAGGCTTAAAAGATTCGTATCGTCAATTCCGACCAAACTGTGCAATTAGTTTTTGTTTTCATCTATACTAGTAAAACATGCCCGTGCGTTGCAACGGGAGAGAAAAAATTATAAAAAAATTATAAAAAATAGAGACCAGAATAATAGTTACTTTATCCTTTCTATTAATTTTAAAAGTTATAGTTTATTGTAAGATGACTATAACATTCAAAATATATAAATTAATGTTGGTAATAATATGACAATATCTTTATTATACTATTACACGTTGTTACAATTAAATATCAAATTCTTCCCCTGCTGTCTGCTGCAGTCTTCCTCGCTAGTCACAACGCATCCCGGCCATCCCTTGCCGCTTGCGGCCTCCTTTGGTTCTCCCCATACCTAGATTGTTGTCCTCTGCTCCGTTCACCTAGATTCTTGCAGGCTTGTAGGCAGCAGTCACACGAGCTTGGCTCTTCGAGGAGATGGCGCGGCCCTACGGCGGCGTGAATGCATCTTAGCATGCGCGCATAGGGGAGGCGATGGCGCGAGTACCCTAGGCAGCGAGTGCAGAGGCGGCGGCGCGTGCGCCTTCTGCATGTTAAATCTTCTCGGTATTTTCTTCATCCATACTCTAAATTGGACTTTGGACATTCTATATATGCTTTTTCAATCATCTTGCGATAAATATCATACTTCAATTTAGAGAAGTTTACAAAACTGGCTTAGTTGGGAGGTGACTCTACGCCGCATGTGAGAGCCGAAGTGAGCCGGGTCGTCAAAAAAATGAAGTTGAGTTTCGTTTTGAGTTTAATACATCAGAGCCGCCGCACTGGGGTGGCATCCACATCACCTACCCGCTGTCATCCTCCTTTCACCTTTCCATCGCTGATTCCTCGCCTCCTTCCGTTGGCTCCGATTCGCCTTCCATGGAGATCTCCTTCGAGGCGTAGGAGGGCGTGCACCGCCACGGCCATGACCTCGCGGACTGCCTCGCATAGGGCTTCACGAGCCTGCTCCAGGCGCCGCCGCAGTTTCCATGGCCCCCCGCGCCGCACAAGCGGATGCCCATGCCCTTCGATATCGACCTCCTCCTCGTCCCCTTCGGCGGCGCCCGCGGCCGCGGTGTCCCGGGGAAGGACTTCCACTTCCCCTTCCCCACCGCCGCCGTCTCCTCCATTATCGACATCAGCGGTAGGCTGGGCCAAGCTGAGGTCGACGTAGAATCAATTTTTGTTGATTGTTGTGGAGGTCTGAAGATTATTAATTTGACTTTATAAGTTGTCTTTCTAGCTAGATTTAGTCTGATTTGGATTGGATTTGGATTTGGATCGATGTGGTGGATTTGATTCAGTCTCGATTTGGTCCCTTGCACTTTGCTTGGAGATTTGAAAAATCTTGAGCACATAGATTTGTGAGAAATCTAGTTGATTTCGGAGTGTGCATGGTTAGACGAATACAGAAAATTGATTTCTATATTTCTATTATATTTCTATTTGGGTTCGATCTCGGCGGTACAGTTGGGTAATGATTTTTATATTTCTATTGTATTTTTATTTGGGTTCAATCGCGGATGTATAGTTGGGCAAATAAATAGGCCAGACCAAAAAAAATCCAGACAAAAAAAGAGGTTGAAATTTTGCCTATGTAATACTATATTTACTATTTCTTTTATCTCTGTAAGAAAAAGGTAGAGTACCATAAAAATAAAAATAAAACACAAAAAGAGAGGCACGTGACACCACAATCTAGCGACAAAGACTATGAAGCATCTCAGATGCCAACATGAAAAAAACGGGAGACGAAAAAGAGACACAAACGCTTTGTTTGGTTTGCCCTGTTAAAGTTTATCGCCGGTCATATTGTTTGGACACATACATGGAATACTAAATACAGACTATTTGCGAAACTAAAAACACAATTGGAGAATAATTTGAGAGACGAATATTTTAAGTTTAATTAGACCATGATTAGATAATAATTGTCAAATAAGACGAAACTGCTACCGTACCTATTAAACTTTAACACCCCAAACCAAACACCCTTAAAAAAGAACGTGGATGGTTTATTTGGTCTTTAGATCCGCTGAATGTCTAGGCTAACTTAACTTTTTTGGCTATGTGAGGCCTTGTTTAGTTCGCAAAAATTTTCAAGATTTCCCGTCACATCGAATCTTTGGTGGTATGCATGGAGCACTAAATATAGACGAAACTAAAAACTAACTGCACAGTTTACCTGTAATTTGTGAGATGAATCTTTTGAGCCTAGTTACTCCATGATTAGACAATGTTTATCAAATAAAAATGAAATGCTACAGTAGGCCTAAGTCTGGGCCGCTCAAGCGCATTGGTGCACACTGCCCCACAGGCCCACTGAGGTGTCGGTATGATCTGAACCGTTGATGCCAATTTAATGGCTGACGATACTCCTGCCGGAAACAAAATTAGTCAGACGTTACTATCAAAGAACGCGCGGAGCGAGTGTCGTCCCGGGGCACGCGTGGCCAGCTGACCTGGTCCGCCGCCAGGCATCCCGCATGGTCACGAGCGGTGAGCTCGGACGACCCAGCAGCCACATGGGGGCCTACGGGAGTGTGAGCGAGTTGCCGAGATAGGGCCTTATTTACTTCCCTAAATATTTTGCAAAATGCAATGTTTCAGATTCTTCATTACATCGAATCTTGTGATTTGCGAGACGAATATTTTGAGCCTAGTTAGTCTATAATTGCATAATATTTATCACATACAAACGAAAGTGTTACTATTCACATTTTGTAATTTTTTTTGCAAGTACCATAGTGTGGGGCCTATGGTAGATATAGATATCTCCTTCACTATTCAGAGCATGGAAAAAGACCATAGTGCCCCCCGATGTGGAAAAGAAGACTCCTAGGGCTTCGCTTGGTTCACTCACGACACGAACAACAGTCGTGGCTCACAGAGGATGCACCGCTCCATCCGCCGACCGGTCCTGGCTACTCCTACTCCGGCGCCAGCGGCCAGTCCATCGTCCGCAGCCAACCCCACCCGGCACTCGAGCAGCCAGCCGCTGATACGGTCGCGACGACGCCTGTGCCGGGCTGCAGTTCGCTGCCGCTTGCCCAGTGACCTAGGCACCGGCCGCTTTGCTCGCCTCCGGCCATGAGACAACCGGCAGTCATTGGCCAAGCGGAAGATAGGCAGCGTTCGCAGAGTCGCAGCAGTAAGAATGGGTCCGGATTAGAGCCGGAGGAAAACGAGGGGCCTCAGAAATTTTGGCATCCGCAAGTCTCCGGATTCAGGGTGGAGTTCGAGTCCGATGGCCGGTAACAGGCCGGCCAGACCAAAAATTTCCAGACCAAAAATATGGCTGAAATATATATATATATATATATATATATATATATAATACTCTATGCATGCGTCTATAGATTCGGTGTGACGGGGAATCTGAAAAATTTTGTAAAATTTTTTGAGAACTAAAAAAGGCCCAAACCAAAGTAAGAATTCTTTTTAAATTTGGAGAAGAAAATTTTGAGTTCAGTGAAATGGACTTCGTCTGATGAAAACGCGGCCCAATCAATCCCCAGTGCCGCTGCCGCAGCCCGCGGGCCATCATCAGCCCAGATCCGCAAGGAACCGACGTGCGGCGCCGCCGCAACGCAGAGTCCTCGACTAGCCTCCTCCTCTCTGGCTCTCTGGCGGCCCACCAGCCAGGGGGCAGGCGGCCTTTTGCCCGATCACTCCAGACTCCCACCCCTTTTCGCCTCCTCGCGGCGCCTCGCTCGCTCTCCAGACCCCACCCTCTCGCGAATCGCGATCGCCGTCTTCTCCGCGTCCGCTCGCCTAAACCCTGCGCTGAAAACCAAAACCTAACTAAAACCCCGCACCTTTCTTCTTCTTCTTCTTCTTCTTCTTCTTCTTGTCCTCCCTTCTTCTCCCGCAAGGCACGCGCCCGCAGCCGCGCCGATCGCCATGTCGCGTCTCCTCCTCCGCCACCTTCTCCCAGGGGTGCAGAGCGGCGCCAGCCACCCCTTCGCCGCCGCCGCCTCTTCCCGTTCTGCGTCGTCCCGGGCCGCCTCCTCCCGCTCCTCATACACTTCCCGGTTCGCCCCTCCCGCCTACCACGCCTCCGCCACGGCCGCGGCAGCCCAATCGGAGGGTTCGGCGGCGGCGGCCGCCGAGTCCACACCCGCAGCGGGCGCCCAGCCCTCACCGACGCCGCCCCCCGCGGCGCGCGGGCGGTGGGGCCTGCTCAAGTTCGGCGCCTTGGCGGCAGTCGCCGGGGCCATCGGCGGCGTCGGATACGCCAGCTGCGGTGCGATCCCTTTGTTCCTCACCGCGATCCGGCCTGCTAGGGCGATTTGGCTTTAGTGCAGATTTGGTCTGGGGTTTGGCTTGGGATTTTGCGCGAGCCTGACTTTTTTTTTTGTTCGTATGCTTTCGTGTCAGCCTATTCGCTGAATGAAGTGGCGGAGAAGACGAGAGAGTTCAGGAAGAACCCAGCACCGCTCATCCCTGAGGATGCCTCCACGCTCGAGGTAAGTTATACCATGCGATCCTCTGTTACTTATTGTTGCTTGTTTGTATTCGTGTGAGCTATCGAATGTTGCTTATTGTTGCTTCCTAGTATTCGTGTGAGCTGCAAAGCCAATTAGTCATAGCACCCACCCTTTTCTAACCTAGGAGGGAGGGATCGTACTCTGATGATTGGTCTTGTTGACAGCTCAGATTCTTGTAGGATGACTAGGAATCCCATGAATTAGACTGACTATGCCAAACGGTTGCCAGAGATGCAAAATTTCTGTCACTACTCACTAGAATTTAATATTCTGTAAAATTTCAGCCCACCCTATTTGTTGTTTGTTATGGAGTGCCATTCTGTTGATTGGATTTGTGGGAGGATCTTTGACTAAAGTTGACTGTTAATTTATTTTTTATGCCACCATTCAAGCATATCATAAATGAATGACGCAATTTGTGCTGATGTTGAAGTATGACATAACTTATACCACCATGAGAATTTTGCACAAATGGGGGAGTTGCATTAGTTGAAATAGAGAGTGAATCCTTCTCCCATTGAGTGTGAAATTATGTTTTGACTGTAAATTATTGTTGTTTTTCTTGCATGCAGAAGTATAAGGCTATGGTGTACTCGACGGCTATGAAAGGTGCAAACTACATGCGCTCCTCTTTTTACTGTTCTTCTCTTTGTTTTCTTGGAATTCAAGGGTTATTGTTGAAAAGTCTTTCTTCTCTGGAGATCAATTGCTGTGCACTTCTGAACGCGTGTCCAAATGGCAATGTGGTGATGCTTGATGAAGTAGGCTCATTTTTTTTTTTCACCACGGAGGCATGGATGAACCGAATTTCATTACTCAAAAGCAACAAAATTACAAGAGTTTGGTAAACCACAGTACGTACTTAGCTCGAACTAAACAAGCTGCCAGTTGCACTGAACACACAGGGTTCAGACAAAAAGGCATCCAAAACCACCATCCCCAGCACGGTAGATGAGTGATGATAAGAGTTCTCACCTCCAAGGCTACGAAGAATATGATTTATTACAAGCCCAGATTGGATGGAGTAGTCTCATAGAATGATAGAACTACTTGTTGCTCGACAGTTGAAAATTTTGCCTTCGATTGCTATTAAATGTTTCAATTTGCATAATCAATAATTCATGCAATTTTGCAGATTACTTTAGGATTAGTTACAGAATTACTCTCAGTTGTTCAGTGGAAGCACAGATTCTGATGTTATTGAATTATGAACTGGGTCAATGCATGTATGTTGGAAATTAATATAAATGAACCCTTGTAAAGCATTCATGGATTTTCATTAGTTAAAATAGATGCATATGCTGATTAATATTCTGAGTAACATTTTTCTGTGCTGAATTGCTACTTGTTTCCAGCTTAGCTTGGTTGGTTATCGTTTTGTTTTTTGTACCTTCTTATCCTTACTAAGTGGTGTACAATCTTGGGCTGCAGTTCCTGTTTCCGCTATAGAGCTGTACTTGGATATTAGGAGCACAATTGAAGACCATGTCAGGGTTGGTAACGGACTATAAGGTTTTTATTCCCCTTTGTACATGTATAATCTAGCAAGTGTTTGTAATTGCTCTTATTATTTTCTACTCCAGGGATTTACTGAACCCACATCAGACAAACTGCTACCAGATCTACTTCCTCAAGATCAGCATGTCTTCACCCTAGTTCTTGATCTGAATGAAACTCTTGTCTACTCTGATTGGCAGGTATATTGTGGCTTCATACCCTGTTCTGTTATTTATTTCATTATACGTGCGACCTTGGAATCCAAAAACATGATGTGATAATATATGAAAGACAAACATCTGGTACTATATTTACAAATGGGTTGTTTTGTTGAAATTGTTTAGTGTTGTAAAATTGCAGGCCCATTATCCCTGGTACACAAGAAAGAGATCATGACTGATGGCAGTTTGACTAGTGTAGTTTGTGTTCCATACTACTTATGTAATATGCTATAAGCTATAATAGATGATTTTAATAATATGTAAAAGTTACATTGCCCTTTAACAAACCTGACAAGGTCCTCCTGCTTACTAGGTTACAGTGTGCTTAATCAATACCTTGTGCTACCTGTTACAGTTGTCCTCCTGCATATTCTTGCACAAGTAACATCTAGTGTATGGTGCTTCAGTGCCAAGGCATATAAATATAGTGTTTACTTTTGTATACATCAGCAGAAACTGTAGTACTTATGATTTATACACATACATGTGGACCAGGTTTATGCAAGTACACAATATGCTTGCAATATTTTCTCACGCCTTGTGATACCATCTCTTTTCAGTCGCTCCTAATTTTCTTTGTGTATCCAAAGAATGTGCTAACGATGTTCTTTCCTGTCTCTCTTTTCTGTAAAGCGTGAGAGAGGATGGAGAACTTTTAAGAGGCCAGGAGTTGATGCTTTTCTGGAACATATGTCAAAATTATATGAAGTTGTTGTGTATTCTGATCAGCCACCTATGGTTAGTTGATATTTTCCTTTGCATTTGAACTCTTATGTAATGGCCTAACCTGTCGATATTTTGTTGGTGTGCAGTATGTTGAACCTGTGTTTGAGAGGCTGAACTCAAGGGGTACCATTTCACACAGGTTATCAAGACCTGCAACTAAGTACGTGGATGGAAAACATTATCGGGTATGCAGATTGTGAGGATTTACCTAATTTCTCAGCATTAGGAATTAGGATGCATTTATTGACGTTATATACACTTGCTCCTGAATATTGTCATCCTTTGCAGCTTTATTATTTTTATTATTAGCACATGACCATTATATCATCTTTGTAAAAGATAACCAATTATCAGGAGCACTTGAGGAAGCATCTAAATAAACATAGAGTTAATAGTACTTCCTATTTTAGATGTACAATCATGCCTTTGTGATTGATAAACTTGCTATCGTTAAACATTTTGGTTAGGGTTTGGCATGTTTTTTTATGACTGGTCCTGTATCTAATCTGTGGATATGCTTGACTGCCCATTTCCACTTTTTTTTTCTGTGTTTCCTCTTAATCTTACTATTTTTCATGTTTCATCAGGATTTGTCAAAGTTGAACAGAAACCCTGCTCAAGTTATCTATCTCAGTGCCCATGCTCTTGAATCTTGCTTGCAGCATGACAATTGTGTTCAAATCAAGCCTTTTAAACTTGAAGATAAATATGATACCCAACTGTTGGATCTCATTCCATTTCTCGAGTGTGAGTGTTCTAACCCATCTCTTATATTGTAATATCAACATGGTTAGGCGTTGATGAAGCCAAAACAATTTGCAGATGTTGCCATGGCTAGACCTTCTGACATTAGGACAGTGTTAGCATCTTATCAAGGTCATGATGTTGCTGCTGAGTTTATTGAGCGTTCAAAGGAACACCAGCGGTAAGCAAACATGATTAAGCCTTATTACAGTTCTCATTGCAAGACATCATGTGAATGTTCATGCTATTGAATCTGTGCAATTTGCTATGAAGTTATAATAGTTTGGGGGTGATGTGAGTCTACAAATGAATTGCTAATTTGTGCTACAATCTGACATGACATATTTTGCTTCTTTTGCATTAATGCTTCTAAAAGGAATAGTGCCTCTAATATTGAACTGTGTTGTAGTTCTTAAATGGAAGTGGTTCTTTATATTAAAAAAAAGTCCTGTAATTCCTTAATAATCTCCCACCAAATTCCTCCTGTGGAAAGGCTTGACATTAAAACTTGGGCTGAATTTATGACCTTGCAACATTAAGGGATTAGTTGTGCTTGACTCGTCTTCAAAGTGACATGTGGCCCCTCTTTCACAATGCTTGGTTTCACCAATACCTGAAAATATCAAAATACAAAGTCTACTAGTCTGGCCTTTGAGTATATTTTGATCACCAGTAGGCATATTTAGGCTCGGATCTGAACCAGATCATGTGACAAATGAACAAGTCTGGAGTCTGGATCAATTTAGTTGGTTTGGATTTTGCAAACACCATATGAGTTCCCTCTTTACAGAAATGCTGTAGTATGCTTTGAGAAACAAAACCACTCGCTGCAAGCCAAAAGTAGCGAATCTTTGTGCGCTTTGATCTTAGTGATTTGAGCTACAATAGGCTTTCTGGAATTTATCTGCATGGTGCATTTAATATTTTGGTAAGGTATACAGATGATCAGGACTGTTAGTCTGACAACATTAATCTTCTCATCTCACAGGCGTATGCAGGAACAGAGCAAACTTGGGCGCTTATGGCGACGATGATGGATCCTGGAAGGATAGTGCACTGATTGATTTGTGAACCCTAGTCATCTTGTTTCTGAAAGAAGAGCATATGGAATCTTTTGTTCTTGTCCGTAGTCAAATTGTTGGCTGCTGTGTAGGGATATTCTTAGTTTTGGCAGGTTAGGTTGCGCCCTTTTGCCCAAGGCATTCTAGTAAGTAAGAGCATGGTTGAATGGTTAATGCTGAGAGTTGAGACCTTGCGATTCAAATGTTGCTTTGATGGATCTGTCAGAACATGCTTCACGCGGAAAACAGAAATATGATTGTTGGATGGGCGACCGTAGCATCTCCTGTCAATATTTTCTTTGATTATTTGGTTATTAATTCTCGGATTTATGGAGTCGAAGGGCTTTTGCTTTTTGTCGACATGTAACAGTGGATCATATAATGCTGGATTTTCATGAGAAATCTTGTGAAATACATCTATAATTTCTGGCACTTCAAAGTTAAGCTGGTGTCCGTGGAATCCATTTGAGCTTTACCAATTCTTTCTATTGTCATCACATTAGTGCTATATCTCTTAGTAACTTTAGTGGCTGGTATCTTTGAAATTTGATATAGCGGATAATAAGAAACAGCGTTTCTTGATGCTTGATTGCGATGTCATCGCGAAAGAATTTATTGTATGCTACAAAGTGGTATTGAAGGACTCTTGTCTTTGTAAAAAATGGAAATTAAAATTGATGTTCATACGCTAAATGTACTGACGATTTAAAATTATGTGAAGACAGATATAAGTAAACCTATATTTGTTCATGTTGAGACATAAAGGACTTTTTAGGATACTTAGTGTATTTATTTCAATTCACTTGTGGATACGAAGGTATCAAACAAGCCCTAAGGATAATTGGTATATTACAGAGAAATAGCGTCACAAACAAATATTAGTGATGCACTGATGCATCAACATGGAGGAACATGTGTGCCTATATTTTAGTTGGAGCTTGCTAAAGTACACTGTGGTGTGCGTCTCTTTTTTTTTAAAAAAAAGGTGTACGTCTCACTTTTCAAAGAGTTAAACATTTTAAATAACTAAATATATAAAAATAGTTTTAATATTTACGTTTTCAAATAAATTTATCATGAGAAATATATTCTACTATCATCTAATTATTAATAAAATCCAGCCAAGATGTTCGACAAAAGGTTCAACTGGTTCCGATCAATGTCTCCAATATTTCCGACCAACGCCAACCCCCTAGCTAGTTCCATGAACAAATCGGTGTAACCAGTTACTTGGCTTGTCACCCTATTGGCGACAAGTGATCTGTACTTTGTATGTATACTTAGATAAAAATTTAAAAGATTTGATCACTTTGAGACGAAGAGAATATGCTTGTGCGCACATATATAAGTTTATGTCCTAAAAATAACTATACTTGTGCATTTGAATTGAATTTGAGCGTGACACGTAGTCCAACCGTTTTAAATTATAGCTTATTTTATCTGTCTCTATGTTAAATTTATTAAATTTTGATTAAGTTTTAGAAAAAAATATTAATATTTACATGCCACACAAAATGCTCAATTAAACATGTATTTCATAGAGAATCCAACTAAACTAATTTAATATTCTAACGGAGGGGTATCTCTTGGGTCCAATTTAGGGCCTATTTGGCACAGTTCCTTAGGGCACTTCCAATGCTACATATAGTTTCTATACTCATTAATTTTTATAGACATTATATATAGAAACTATCCCTATAGATAGTTCTATAGAATATTTTTATATCCAATCACATTCATTCTTTCTACATTCTTAGCCAATCATATCACTTCATGTCTTGGATTTTGTGTAGACATGGTTTCTAATTTAGACCCAGTTTTTATAATTTTTGCTCTCTCTCTTCAATAACTCTCTTACCACATCAGTAAAATGCTTAGGTGACACTACAATTAATGTTTATAGAAATCACGATAGTTTCTGTATTGGGAGTGACCTTATAATGTTTAGTTTCAAATTTTTTTTGGAATCGACACTGTAGCACTTTCGTTTGTATTTGACAAATATTATCCAATCATAGACTTACTAGGCTTAAAAGATTTGTCTCGTCAATTCCGATCAAACTGTGCAATTAATTTTTATTTTCGTCTATATTTAATACTCCATATATGCGTCTAAAGATTCGATGTGACGGATAATCTGTTATGTTGTTGGGACGGCCTAAGGTGTAAGTCGTGGCTTCTTCGGCTCCTCTTTCTAGTTCATTTTTTTTTTTGTCTTGGGAAGCGAATGGTTTCTTGTTAAGTTGTTATAGTGACAAACAGTGACGCTACACTGAATGGGAGAAGGAGCCGGAGCCCGTAGAAGTCATGCCAAATACAGTCTTACTGTTTTGTAGCGGCACAACTTTTGAAGATCCTAAGTCAAATTCAATTAATTCGAGTCATTTGATCGAGTTCCTAAAAACTCCCTCGGTAGCGTTTTGTTGCAAGTTTTTTTTTGACAAGGTTTGGTTGCAAGTTGGGTAGGGTGAAATGGCCTATGTCTCTAGGCTTTGTTTAGTTCATCCAAAAAACAAAAAAGTTTTTAAAATTTTTCGTCACATCGAATCTTACGGCACATGTACGAAATATTAAATATATACGAAAACAAAACCTAATTACATAGTTTGTCTGTAAATCACGAGACGAATCTTTTGACCTTAATTTAATCTATAATTAGACAATATTTATCACAAACAAACGAAAGTGCTATAATAGTAAAATCTAAAAAAAATTCACGTCTAAATAAGACCCTAGTTTGTAGGACGGAATGAGCCCATTTTCCAGCCGTATTCGCTCGGCAGAATTTTAGGGCAAGCTTGCAGCCGGCAGATGTAGACCGTGACCGTACTCTCGACTCGCCCACGACCGCGCCCGCGCGCGGCCCGGAGCTCGCCCGCGCAGCCCCTAGCGCCATCGCAAGCGCGTCGCCCGACGCCTCGCCCCCGACCTGTCCGCTACTGGAGCCCACGAGCCGCTCGTCCCTGCTGGCCTGCTGTGCGTCCCACGTCCGTCAAATTTCCGGGGACGGGGTCGCCCCGGATCTCACTGGAATATTCTCGTCGGGGACGTCTTCGCCCCATTTTACCAAACGCTGCTCGTCCCGGGGCCATCCCATCCCGTCCCACTTCGTCCCAGCAACCAAACACAGCACACAGCAGGGATCGAGCACGGCTCCTGAGACCCAGCTCAGGCTCGCAGCTCGACAGCGGCCTAAGCTCGCCCGCGCCTCCCCGTTGTCCGCCCTAACCCCCGCCGTCGTTGCGTCATCTCCGGCCGCTCCCCCGCTCCCACCTCCATGGCGTCGAAGCAGGCGGTGGCGAGCGAAGCCCTTGCGGCCCAAATCTACGGCATGTCTCGCTCCGAGATGTACGACATGATGTCCAAGATGAAGGTGCGCCATCCCCACGCCCACGCCCACCCAAATCCCAAACCCTACCGCAGCCCTGTTCCTCTCTCCTCTCCTCTCCTCTCCTCTCCTCTCCTCTCCTCTCCTCTGTCTCTCTCCACCCACCCGTTTGTTCACCGATTGGCTCACCGTTTTACTGATGTTTTTATGCTATGCGGCGCTTGCCCCTCGCAGACCATGATCGACCACGACCAGGAGACGGTGCGCCGCATGCTCGTCAACAACCCGGATGTCACCCGAGCGCTCTTTCGGGTGAGATTTCCTGCCGTGTGAGCTCAGTTTATTTTCCGTTTCTTAAATTTGGTGCCTCTGCTTCACCCGCTCGCGGAATCTAGATATCTGTCGGGCTTTAGGGTTTTGTGGGTTGTGCAGTCGTGTTTGGTTAATTTGGAAATAGTCAGATTCATTTTACTTGTATAAATGAGGCTATACTTGCCAGGCGACATTAGATTTTGTGTTTCCTGTTCTTCCAAATGGAGATAACTGTGTTTACCTGAGAAAACCTTGGATGAAGATAACTATGTTTTATGTACTAATGTTAGCCAGCAAGCTCTATTAACGTTAAAATCAATACTTGTTCTACTTTGCTATTGTTCTCCAACTGTTTATTTAGAAATATTCTTGTTCTAAAACCTGTGTATACCATTATTGTCGTGGCACAATATGTCTTGATTTCTAAGAACAAATGTGTTTACTTCTTTAACTGGGTTTGAATTTCTATGTGCATTTCAATAATTAGAAACATATATGACTTTCTTTTTGCAGGCGCAAGTGGTCCTTGGAATGGTGAAAACACCAAAAACTGTATGTAAACTAAGTTCTCGAACTTCTCTTAACATTAATATCTGGACTGCTAATCAGCAATTGAATTTTACTGTTTTTGTCTGAAAAATTGAATTTTACTGTTGCATGCCCTCTGTCCTACAGGCACAATCTTCAGACATGGTCCCACCCACAGCAGTGGCAACAGCACCTCCCTCAGTCAAAACTACTGCACCAGATCATGTCAGCTTGCCTCCGCCCCCATTACCTGCTAACCAGCAGAGTGTTGCTCAACTTTCTGCCCCGTTTCCATCTGGCTTGTCTAATGTGGGAACGACCATGGACATTCCTACTATTTCAGCAAACCCACCACAACCAATACAAGCAAAAGGCTACCCTATCCATCAGATGCCTTCATCAGCTCCTCAGCCATCTCAACATCCAAACATGGCCCTGCCTCATGCTCCTCCACAGTATTCCAATCTTCCATCACATATACCTATAGTTCATAGTCAGCCACAGCAACCTTTGCAAAGTCCTGCAATATATAATCAACAGTTGCAACCACCTTTGCCCCAAATGTCTAGGCCACTATCTATGCAGCCCTTTTCTCATCAGATGCATCCACAAGTACCAAATTCTTTTGGGTTGACTCATGCAAATGCTCCGCAGCACATGTTACAACAACCGATGTTTCATGTAAGATTCTATGCTGAATCCATATGATCCTCATAACTAGATACCGTGCTCATACTGATAGATGATGTTTGGAATTTCACAGCCAGGTGCGAATCCTCAAACTAATTTCCTTCCTGGCCAACCACCGCTGCCTAGCCAGCCACCACCACAGCAGCTGTATCAGGTACAATTTGTTGTCTTCTGAAATATATCATTATGTTGCATTGGAGTTGCTGTATTTACCTTTCCAAAGAAATTAATATGAGTATCTTCCCAATTGCATTTGTGTTTGATGAAGATTCAAGATTGTTAGGAAAAGTTACATTTAGGAAGTGCAATGAAGTGATCACATTCTTTATTGTTATCATCACAAGAGTTCTTGGTTTAGAACCATGGCCAAGTTTCATGTTGGGTCTGAAGTTATAACATATTTGTCTAGTTATATGTTCTGACCATTTTCAAATTCTCAGTATTTAGTAGCATATGCTCGAAATGTTCGTTTTTTTACCTAATAAAATCGGCATCCATATGGACCTGTAGAGTGATTCTTGTTATGAAAATGAGCTACATATTTGCTTAGCTAGGTTCTACTGATGTTTCCTTGTTCTAAGTATCATCTGGCTTTTCTTCCCTGATTATTGGTGCATATAAAGTTCAAGTTTTGCCATTGTTCTTAGGCCCATCGCGCTACTCTATTTCTAAGGGCATAAATACAACAAACTTATACTGTACAATCTCAACTTTTATATGATTGGTCCTTTTCATGTTTTGACAACTTCCAATCATGATAATGCACCATAGTTCTTGTGCTCCAGGAACATGAAAATCAAATAATTTTAATAATAAAAAACCTAACAAATTTCTCAAAACACTAGGTACTTTTGCTTCTTGTACTCATCTAGATGCAAAACGAAGAAAAGCTCTCTTGGCTTCTATTAATGAATGGGACTTGTGATGTACTGATATTGATGGTAGAACCCTTAGTAAAATAAAGATGAACAGGGATTTCCTTTTCCATTTAAAGTTGGTTGACCTGATTGTTTCTCTTGGGTGATCTCAATTTGATCACATGTTCTGCATTAAGAAAAATCAAGGGTTGGATTCTTGGAGAGCATAGTGTTGATAGAAAGGCATGAGCAGGTTTTACTGGAATGTTATTGCTAATATCAAAACATTAACATTGCAAACTTGTATGTGATGATGAAGAATGGTGATGAAAGCACCAGTATAGTGTCAAGGTCAATGGCAAAGGATTGTTGGCCTTAATGAGGTGGGCCATAATGAGCTATCTGTAGGGAAAATATCTTCAAGCTCAAGGTGCAGGGGGAGGGCCAAATAACAGAAGAACTGTAGTTTCTGCCCCTGTGTTGCACCGAGATGGGCGAAGGAGCAAAAACTATGTCATATACTCATAAGCTGTTGTGTTGCAATGTCATCAGTACATGTGTCTCTGTATAAATCTGGTTGTCTCCTTTCCATCTTTCTGAAGGAATGTACATACACACTTGACAATTCTTCAATGCTTGTGAAATAAATGTTCTTCCAGTCTCCTTTTCATTGCCCTAAGAATTAAAGGTTCTGAAACAAATGCTAGACTGCTAGATATATGTTTACTTTCTTGGTTGTTTAGTCACCACTCACCACTATAGTATCATCTAAGATGTTTAGAATTTTTGTGGCTGGTGTATAGAACCGAGATCACTGTTCTTGGAAGATGTCAACCATTTGTGCACATATATCTCCATGAACATGGTGTTTCATGTTTTCTTTCAAAAAAGGGAAAAGGAGAAAAGTTCAACAAGCTTCAATTACATATGGTCCAAATGAAGCACATGCAACTTATTGCAAATATAGTCTTGCTGTTGTACTCTATGAGTAGTTCAGTCTTTCATGTGATTTGGTGACCATGGTTCAGTGTATAACCCTTGTAATCTATCTTCTCAGCAGGCTAGTTCACACTACAATACACAAAGTACGACTCCAATGGGAGTTGATAGGTCAGCTCCCTGGGGACGGGCCCCAGAAGGTCCCACATCTGGCTCTCATTTCCCTGGACAATTACCTGGGTTGCCCGGACAAATGGCCCAAGGAATTGGTGGTATCCAGGCAGGCCAAGCACCTGTAAGTGTCTTCTGTTAGTATTTGGGAACAACAATTTTCTGTATTCTTCGTTAAAAAAACAATTGTCTGTATTACCATTATTACCTTCCTATGTTTTCTCCTGTTAGTTTACTTAACTCTGGTTATATTGCTCGAACAGCTGACACCTGAGATGGAAAAGATGCTAGTCCAGCAAGTCCTGGGCATGTCCGCTGAGCAGATTAACATGTTGCCTCCAGAACAACGGCAACAAGTTCTTCAACTACGAGACATGCTACGCCAATGATAGATCGTCATTTTTTTTTTTGACAACAATGATATATCGTCAGTTGAGTGGGTAGAAATGTTTCAGTTTAATGCAGCAGAGATCCTGACTGTGGGTGCCTTTTCGGTTTACCCATTTGTATCACCTGATTGACACCCCGACTGCACCCTATCTTGGAGATGCGATCGTAGAATGCTAGCCATTGTCGTCATTTATAGAAATGCTTGGCCAATGTGTTTTCCTATGGACTCGCAGAATGGCATGTTTTGGTCCTGTTCTGCTCGCTTCAATTTCAAGTCGTGTTAAACTCTTACGATGGGCCCCTCATGGGCCGTGGCTCCGTACCATGCTAAATTGATTGTTGAATTACCTGTTGCTAAAAAAAATAAGATTGTTGAATTACCTTCATCATCAAGAAAGAACACAGTTCTAGGTTTGAGGTTTGATTTAAACCATCTTAAATTCAGTGTTAATATTTATGACTGTAAATAAGTATATTATTAATTATTAAATCACTTCTCCTATATTTTAGGAGGTTTAGTTTTTGTTATGGTTTAGATAGTAGTTAATTTTGTCATGGTTATTGCCTATTGCAAAAAATGTAAATTATCTATTGTGATTCATCGTTTTAATTGTACTACTAGTTGGTTGTTTATGATTTGTGCTAGTTGGCTGTTTAAGGTCGTCTGAAAATTTACGCACAAAAAATATAGCAAATTCGCTATAAAATATATTTCATTTGTGTAAGTGTAATAATCATTGATATATTTTTAATATAAATGGAATTTTGTCGTTCCTACGAGTAAAAAGAAATATGATATTTGATACCATTCTACCTTGAACTACTCTCTATATTCCAAAATATTTGACGTTTTAGGATTTTTAGAATAAATTAGTGCTCAATGTAAATTGTCTTGTACTTGTTCTTATGGAAGGTCATCCATGTTGATTAAGGATTAAGACGCTAAAAGTAATACACACAGAGGCAAGCCACAACTCTAAGCTCAAGTTTTATGGGAGGGATGGAGTATTACAAAGATCTTTGTTACCCTTTTGATACTCCAAAATATGATATTTGGTACCCTTCTACCCCCAAACTACTCTCTATATCCCAAAACATTTGATGTTTTAGGATTTTTAGAATAAACTAGTGCTCAATGTAAATTGCCTTGTACCTATTCTTATGGAAGGTGATCCATGTTGATTAACGATTAAGACGCTAAAAGTAGTACACTGAGGCGCCATAACCCGAAGCTCAAGTTTTAAGGGAGGGATTGTGTATTACAAAGATTTTTAGAATTAATAATTAATTAATATACAAGGACTTTCGATACAAAGGGGGTGTTTAGTTCCCCGTAGAATCCAAAATGCAAAATGCTAACTATTTTGAAGTGATAAAATGCAAAATGCTAAATTTTTCAGGGTCATGTTTAGTTCCATCTAAAATGTAGAATTTATTGTCCTCTTGAGGCAAAAAATTAAAAATGAAGAATAATCACATTTTTACCAAAATTTTTGTATGGTGTTTAGTTCCATTTTACAAAATGATGGACTAAAACTCAAAATTTTTTGAAAAAAGGGACTAAACAGCCCAAAGTGACAAAAACTATTTAGCTATCGAAGAAATTTTGTCGTTCTTCCTTTCTAAAAGAAAAAAAAACCATTGTATGCATTTTTTTTACCTATTACATGGTACAACTGTGACACTTACATCATACGCATACTCACCCCTCTAAGCTCAAGTTTTATGGGAGGGATGAAGTATTACAAAGATCTTTGTTACCCTTCTGATATTCTTTTCTTTTAGCTGATCTTAGTGTTTGTGTTATGGTTGCTATTTCAAATGCGAAGAAACCTAAGATGGTTGTTTTAGCACTATGCTAAACAAATTAATAATTAATTAATTAATATACAAGGACGATACAAAGCGACATGAACTATCTAGCTTTCGAATAAATTATGTCTTTCTTCCTTATTAAAAGAAAAGAGTATTGTATGAATTTTCTTTTTTTGCGATTACACGGTATAATTGTGACACTTATAATGTATCCACACTCATCTTATGAACGCATGCACGTAAATTCTACTCTTTATGAGCATATTCTGAAACTTGGTCGACAAATCTTTCTCGTCGTTGACAGGACACCGAAAACAAAATCTTTGAATATTTGCTCCCGTAAGAAATTGAAACCAAGACCTAAGGTGCTACTAAGGCTTTATAAGCCCTTTCACAACTATTGTATGAATCTACATTATCGCATAATTATTGTAAAGTAGCTACAACATTTTCTTCTTTTAGTAGAAGAGTAGGCATAACATGCCCTTCTTATTTTCTCTGAAGGAGTTACTCTTAGGCCTTGTTTAGATGCGACATCTTTTTGGATTTCGATACTGTAGCACTTTCGTTTGTTTGTGGCAAATATTATCCAATCATAGACTAAATAGGGTCAAAAGATTTGTCTCACGATTTACAGGCAAACTGTATAATTAGTTTTTATTTTTGTTTATATTTAGTGCTTCATACATGTGCGTAAGATTCGATGTGACGAAGAATCTTGAAAACTTTTTGGATTTCGGTGGAAACTAAACAAGGCCTTATTTTATTTTCCGTGTTGCCTTAGCGGCAGCTCCCACCAATCACCCCCAAACGCGGGTTAGACTATCTCCAACAATCGTCACCTAAAATATAAGACCTATTTGTTCTTTGGATAGCGCTACAGATAAAAGGTTCCATACCTATTTTTAGTCTGCTCCAACAACAAGACCTAAAAGACAACACTCTCTGCAAATAGGTCTCGAGGAGAGAGGATATCCAAATTTGGGTTATGTCTCTTCTGATACTCAAAATGGGTCTTCTGTTGAAGGCTATAGGTACTGTGTTGAAAACTTATTTTGGGTTTGGGTTCGTTTCTGGAGACAGCCTTATACCCCTCTCTCAAGAAATTTCTGTAGAGCGAGAAAATGACGTAATCAACGTGTTTTGTTTTTGTTTTGTCTCGTCTCGTCGAGCGAGACCGACCCGTTCGTCGTCCTCCGTCCTCCCTGGCGGCCTGGCCGCCTTCCTCTCCGTCTCGGGCGTCTCGCCCTTTTCCTCTACAGCTTCCTCTGCCCAATCAGCTCAGCTCGTCCTCTCCCCGCCTCTCCCTCCCTCCCGTGAATCACCAAAATCCCTCGCCAAACAGTGATAAAGCCGCATTTCCCGTCGGGTTCGGTGGTGCCCAATCAGCTCAGCCCAAAATCGGAGGGAGAGGCAGCAATCGAGTGCTGCGCTAGTTCGGCCGAAGTCCGAACCAATCCCGCCGGGAATCCGGGTCGATCGGCCGCGACTGAGGCGTCTGGGCTCTGGAGGAGCGGCCGTCCGTCGGTGAGGAGGGATGGGGGGCGGCGGCGGCGGAGGAGCCTCTGGGCCGGAGCTGTCGACGGACAACATGAAGGGGATAGTCCTCGCGCTGCTCTCCAGCGGCTTCATCGGCGCCAGCTTCATCATCAAGAAGAAGGGTCTCCGCCGGGCCGCCGCCGCGACCGGCGTCCGTGCAGGTCGCCCCCTTCCCTCTCGTACTATTGACCGTGGTTGTTGGAACAGACCGGTTTTCTGGTCAAAAGAGATGTCGACTTTGGTCGGTTGGGAGCGTTTTCTGAACTCTGATGATGGCATGCGCAGGTGTCGGCGGGTACTCCTACCTCATGGAGCCCCTGTGGTGGGTTGGCATGATCACTAGTAAGGTTTCCTCGTGCAACTCCAGTAGAGAATTGGGCATGGTGCTTAGAGACTAATAGCCGTTTCTGAGCGAACGTTTTTTTTTTCCTCTTTCAGTGATTGTAGGTGAGATTGCCAATTTCGTGGCATATGCCTTCGCCCCCGCGGTGCTGGTTACTCCCCTTGGAGCGCTCAGCATAATTGTTAGGTCAGCTAGCTCAAAACTTTGTCCTTGCAATTCGGCAATTCTATTCATCTTTTTAGTCAAACACTCAAACTAGAATTTGACGTTGAGGGTGTCTTCACCCTTCAGTGCAGTGCTGGCTCATTTCATTCTGAATGAGAGGTTGCATGCCCTCGGGGTGCTTGGCTGTGTGATGTGCATTGCAGGGTCTGTGGTCATCGTTATTCACGCTCCACAGGAGCAGGAGATTACTTCAGTTAGGGAAATATGGAACATGGCGATACAACCTGGTAAGATAGACTATCATCGGTGTGATTCTGTCTTGTACAGTTGCTAGCTCCTGATTTGTAGGAAGTGGGATGTTATGACTAATGGGATATCTTGGTATTTTCCCTTGCAGCTTTCTTGCTATATGTTGCGTCAGTTATTGTCATTGTTTTTGTCCTGGTGTTCTATTTCTCCCCTCTCTATGGGCAGTCCAATGTGTTGATCTACACTGCCATTTGCTCTTTGATGGGCTCTCTTTCGGTAATGTCACTTCTGCCAGTGTTTCATATGTTCTGTAAATGCTTAGTTGATTATATTCTAATCTATTATTGCTAGGTAATGTGCTAAGTTTTCTTCTCATTACTCAGGTTATGAGTGTTAAGGCTCTTGGTACATCATTAAAGCTCACTTTCGAGGGAACAAACCAATTAATATATCCAGAGACTTGGTTCTTTATGCTTGTTGTGGCTACTTGTGTGCTCACTCAGATGAACTATCTGAACAAGGTTTGAACAACTTGTTACATGCTGCTTTCATTCAGTAACTGCAGTTCTATGACATAACTATCTACTTTCTAGCTGCAAAAATGGTATGCGATAGAGAAGAACTATGTGAATGCAGTTTGGGAGTTGAATCTTTGCAAATGTATTAGCAAAATTAGGTGCTATGTTTGTATGTTGCTTAACCTTTAAAGGATTCAAAAGGGAAGTAAAAAATAAGTTAGCTGGGAATAGTTTAAGATCAAATGACTATAAGAAATATATGGACATTGATCAAACTAGTGAGAATTAAGAACGGAATGAAACATAAAAATTTCCATGTAGACGTGATCTTATTGTTTCCTTTTTACCCTTGAGATTAACTTTAGGTTCAAGGGGTTTGGGTTTTAAATGATTTAGATCAAATTACGGTTAGGTTTGCATTGCTTGTTATGTTGACAAGTGCCATGTTCTATTCTCATCAAATCATTCTATGCATGCATATATATCAATATACTTTTTATCACTTTTTTCAACAACCAAATAGAGTAAAGTTTACAAAACTACTGCATTCATGTCCTAATTGTCACAGAACTACCACTTATAGTGCCTATTTCATGAAATTGTAACTTTGGGTTTCACAACCCTACCGTTTTTCCTCGATTTTTTAAGCGCCTGGGCCCACTCATCAGCATCACATAGTTCAGAACAGAATGGCTCTGTCTGTTCTGAACTGTATGATTCTGACTTGTGGACCCCGGTGCTCTGGAGACAGGCAAATGGTACGTCCGTGAGAAGGGGGCCTTAAGTTGTTTGAGTTCTTTGATGAAACGGACACTAGAAGTGGTAGTTTCCTGATAATTAGGACAAGGAATGTGGTGATTTCGTGAAATTTACTCAGCCAAATATGTTGGAAAATAATAAAGATAGATTAGGTTATCATATGCTAGCTTGGATGATGTGGACCTATTTTAATAGATTTGCATTGCATTCAAAACCCCATTTGCAGCCTTGTTTGTTTAGTCCCTGATTTTGTTTGTACCCCGTGGTTCATGTCCTTTTTTTTCTAATCCAATTTGGGCAACCTCTTATCCCTGACTCCAGAATATTGTCTAGTGCCATGTATTTTTTTAGATTTCTATGGTATAATTAATTATGATATTTGCAGAACAATGCACTGAAGTGCTTTAGTTTATACTATAGTTACCACAAATATTATGGTACTTTTGGTTCCTGTTCTGTTTAATGGAGTAAGTACTAAGTAGTACTTTTTTGCTGTAGGCACTTGACACGTTCAATACGGCAATTGTATCTCCAATATACTATGTGATGTTCACAACTCTTACAATACTTGCCAGCGTCATAATGTTCAAGGTAAAATTTTGTTTTGCCCTTGGCATATATATTTATTCCATATTTCATTCTTCCATTTACTCCCTCGTGCACTTTTTGGACCCTTTCAGATATTTTCATATTGTTGCATTTGTTTCTTATGCATTCCTCAGTTCTAGTATTATATGAAAAAACAGTAAACTGATGTCATTCTGTTTAATTATTTGTGTAGGATTGGTCTGGTCAAAGCCCGGGAAGCATCATTTCTGAAATTTGTGGTTTGGTTGTGGTGTTGTCCGGTACCATTTTGTTGCATGTAACGAAGGATTATGAAAGGATCCCGCAATCAAGAAGTGTGTGGCCTTTACTCCTCTCTAATTGAAGTCATCATATAGCTCTCATACGAATTTTCTTCATACCAAATCTTTTGCTATTATGTAGGTGTTTATGCACCATTATCTCCCTCCTTGACAACTAGATTAAATGGAGAATTGTTGAAGCATGTCGAGGATGAGAGGACTTCGGACGAAGAAAAGGCATTGAGAAGACAAGAGATGTACTAGCATCAGAATATCAAAGGAAAACTCTGATGGACTCTCCGGCAAGGGCTTGTATATGGCATGATAGTGATAACCTTCCCATAGCGATTGTTGATTCCTCAATTACAGTTTGATAGTTTGTGTACATAACCGGATACCTGCAGCATTGTTTGCATAGTTAAATGTGGCTGCCGAGTGATTGCAAATCTGCAGAGATGGTGGAAGGCTGCACAGTTCCACCAAATAGAATCAAGTCGGGTGCATAGATTCTTGTCGAATTCCCTTCTCCTTTTTGTAAGTTCCTCAGTTTTGTCCACAGCATTTGTTCCATGTGTAGAGTTAGAGAGGCCGAGTGAAGCACGGAGATCGTATGCAACTGTGAATGATGTACATTATTATTGTCTTAGTGAAGTTCATGCAAACTGGGAGTGATATACTCAATTAATCCCAAATTATAAGATATTTGACTTTTTCAACACCAAGTTTGACCACTTATCTTATTTAAAAATTTATGCAAAATATTAATTCTTTTGTTGGGGCTTGGTTTATCAATAAAAGTTCTTCAAGAATGTCTTGAATTTAACTATGTACATTTTTTTTAACAAGATGAGTGATCAAACTTAGAGTCAGAAAAGTCAAACGTTCTGTAATTTAATTTAGGATGGAGGGAGTACATTATTATTGTTAGTGATGCTTCTGCAAATTTCTTGTATCATATCATCTTTGTCCTTTATCTTTTTTTTAGGAAATCTTTGTCCTTTATCTAGTATTGCTATTGCCCAAGAGATCAGAAGTATCGGTGTAGAAAAATCATATATAGATTTGCAACTGTCGTGTAACAGCTCCTAGTCCTAGATCTGTAATTATTCATTAAAATAATCAATTAATATTTATTTTTTTCTGCCTCACAAGTCACAACCGCTAGAAGCCTAGAACCGCTTAAGCCGACGAGATCCAACCAGCTGCTGCTGCTGCTGCCTGCTGGTGACACGCTCTGTCAGCTCCACCACCTCTATTATAGTACTACTAGGCCATGTTTTGAACGCGATAATTATTGTCTGTTCTGCACAATTCCTATTAATTCTCTCAATTGTATCTAGGTTGTGTCATTCATAAGAGATGATACAATGTACTCATTCTGTTTCAAATTATGTCATTTTGACTTTTCTAGATATATAATTTTTTACTATATATCTAGATTTACCTTTATATTTAGGTGTGTAACAAAAGTCATGTAGAAAAGCAAAACCGATCTATGAATTAGCATGGAGGGAGTAACTAGCTTAAATTGTTCTAATATAAATTGCAACGACAATTCTTACCCATTTAAACTGTGCACAAATGGCGTAAAATACACGTATCAAATTACATTGTTTACAAAATAACACATTACATTATGATAATATATCCAAATTTCCTTCGCTCACGAGCATTACAAAAATACCTAGGTACTGAGAAGAATAAGGTGTTTGGACGGTATAATTTTTGGAGTTTTGAGAAGTGCAATATTTAGGGCAGAGGAAGCAGTATTAAATAGCTTTTTTTTGTTTTCAAAAATATACTTTGTCAACAACACTACAGTTCAGGAAACTACATCACCCAAATAGATTTTTTTTAGTGGAATCCAAATATTCCTAGATTTTATTTAAGAATCCGATTTTGACCAGTGGGCCTAGGTATTCAGGCCTGCTCCAGGCCCGTATAGATTTTTAGGGTGCCGGTTCACGGCCTGGCGTTTTTCCTCCCGTCCACCGCCGTCCGCCGCCGCTCGCACTCTCTCGTGGCGCAATTAGGCTACCGCCGCCGCCGTAGCCGCCGCCGCCCTACGCCACTTCGTCGGGCCCTAAGCTGCCCACCAGGTATGCGCGCACCCCTTCTCTTCCATTCGTGCTCTGCAACACCGAACACCCGAAGTCCCGAACCCTAACTTTATCTATTGCTATTTGGGTATTCGTATTCGAATCAGGTTTGTATTGAGTTTTATGTGTCCATGCCCTTTACTGGGTTCGCCCCTGCAATGTGTTGGTTTAGTTTAATTGCCTCTGTGAAGGCGGAGGAAGTTGGAGGTCAGTGGATAGTTGTGTGTTAGCATATTATTCAACAAGAGCAGAAACAGTTTACTCTTGCAAATACATTATGCTGTCCAGTCCAATACTGGTGCCGTATGTCAGCAGTTTGCAATCACTCTTGCCCCCATTATTGTTTAATAGACAATGCTCATGTTGCCCTACATTAAGGAGAGAAAGAAGTGACTGGATCATTTGTACTCAAAATCCCAACCCTTGTCTTGTATTGTTCTCTCCTTATTATTGGTTATATACCTACTAATTATTAGTTCACATTTTGATAGTTATTATCTAATGAAAAGATGTGCTATCTGAGAATCTAAACGGCTCACTCCAGTTTTATCAAAGTAGTCGGACCGAAGTTGACATTTATTATTTTGTCTTCTGCAATGTTCTGTCTATATACGTAGTGTTCCTCAGATGCATATAATTATGAGTTAGTTATTTTGAAGCTTCTCCTGTGCAATAGTTTCTCACCATTCTGATCACGCTGTTCATGGTCAGTTTCATCCTGACTTGTCATTTTCTCACCATTCTTGCTGTGCAAAACCAAGCACCTGAGCCTTAACTTAATCTACTTAGGTATTTGTATTCGCATCTGATCTAATTACAAGTTTATATATGTATTATATGCCTAATAAATTCACCTTTTTTTAGCAAAATCATTGGGTGTACATGGGTGTTCTTTACTGGGTCCACCCCCGTTTCCTCCTGATCTCCGTGCTACATGGATAGCTGCATAGACGCTTATGTAATCTGTATTTCAAGAAGGATAGCAAGAGGCTTATGGATATGATAGGACGGTTCACTGTTTTGGGTTTGATTTACCCCTGGCGATTTTTGTTGTGTATGTAGGTTTTGAAATATCCACATAATCCTATGGGGTTTATTGCTATTTATTAACTTATGTACAAAATTGGCTGGCTCTACTGTTTGCCTGGTGCATTGTATTGTCTGTCTTGAATATGCCAACCTTGAATTTTACCTCTATGTTTGCCCTCTTTTCAGTTCCTTCTGCTACAAATTTGTAATCACTGATGGGGAAGGCAAAGCGTGCCTCAATCTTCATCAGGCTGGTTTCTGCAGCTGGCACTGGATTCTTCTATGTGAAGCGCAAGAATCCTCGGCGGATCACTGAGAAGCTGGAATTTAGAAAGTATGATCCCCGTGTTAACAAGCATGTTCTGTTTACAGAAGCAAAGATGAAGTGAGATCTTGTATCTCCACAATGCAGAACTGTAATAAGTTGTCAACTTTTTACAATCAGAAACCTCTGTGCCGTTATTGGACAAGTGATTAACAATTTTATGTGTCTTTCCTGTTGATTTTATTGCTCCAATGAGCTGCAAGCTGCAAATGGCTAGTGTTTTATCATTTTGTTTGGAAAACTATAATCAGCTTTGACAAAGGAAATCTGGACTTTAAAGAGTTCCATCTTTTCTTATCCTTTCACCCCACCATGTTTTGTGAAACCATGCCATTTTTCTCTGAGCTGGTGAACCGTTGAGATGCTCAGCTAAACACCAAACGAAGCTGTTGACTCTGAACTGAATGCTGAATTACTTATTCAGCAATGAAAATTACAGAAACTTGGTTTTATTGGAGTCACAGAAGGGTGGGGTCAAACACAATGTCCAATTAATGATTTTAGATTAGATTGTAATTGCAGGAAGTCGAATGGAAGTATCAATATCAAATATGCGAATTTAACAGGGGATGAGGGTTAGTAAGTTAACCAGTCTACTAGGTATAAAAAATTGTGCTTTATGTATAATCAAATTGGGAAACATTTTTTGCTTTTCTAGCACAAGAATATAATCTGCCTAAAAAAAACTATGTATGCATATAATAGGGTTCAGCTTCATGCACATATACTATACATGAATATAGGCGTTCCATATTAAGATATGGCATATCATCGGTTATATATGGTTGGAAACCACTAACTGTTAGTGTCCTCAAACAGATGGAATTGCCCGATCATTCTGAAGATACTTCTGTCACTCCATTCCTGGAAGCACTGCCTAGAGCTAGGATCGTAGTCCCACAGCCCAGATGACATTTGTCGGTGGAGCTTCTTTTTTCTCTTATTTATCCAATTGTTATGAATGATGAAACAGCCAAGCTCTTTGCAAGCTGCACGTACATCATGCTTCTCCCATAGGCCCTTGTAAGCACCATTGGGGAACAAGTCCCGGTTTAGGAACACAACATTCAGGTTTGTGTTGGGCTCCAAGCATTTGTCGTCACCGATGCGGTTTATTCCGTTTTCCCCACACAAGACATCATAGAAACTCGGTTGCTCAGATAAGCCTGAATTGGTTGCATGGCCTACTATCATCTCCATTGCAGTGATGGTGGCGTTGTCTGAGCGAGCAAAGTAAAATCCTGAATTCAATCGGCGTGGCAAATTTATTGGTCCTGTAAACAAACGACAATGATGAGATGCAACAACAAATAGCAGGGTGCTTAGTTTAAAGAATCAACAGGCCTGGTCAAGCATATTTCTTTCTATCATTCAGTAAGTTATGCCATATTTGCATTTCCAGGTTAAAGTTTGTGTCATAGAGACATTTTTAGGAACTTTTTGTCATGTAAATGAAATAAACTCTTGTTTATAGCTGGATTTGACACAATGCCAAATGTAGGTGTGCATCATGAAGAGAAGAAAATAGGAAGAAACATGAGAAAATGGTAGTAACTAGTAATATGGTCCAAACTTTACCTGTCTCATTGTATTCATCAGATTGTGCTCCAAATATAGCAGGACCAAGAGAGTATAGGAATGGCATTGGATTGTCAAACCAATAAACATCAACATCGCTCAACAGTACATTATATCCCAGTCTTAATATCTCCAGAACAATTCGTGACTTCACTTTTGTCACTTGTTGAAAACACTTTGTTCCAAAGTGGCAATCATCAATGCTGACATTCTTTGGTGATAGTGGATCTATGAAAACAGGCAAACCCTATAATTCCAATTAAAAGCTTGAGGTGGTCTGTGGTTTTGCAAAGTATAAAAAAGGTTAAATAACAGAGAGAAGGAGAGAAAAGGAGGTGACTGAAAATGATTACCTGTAAAACTGAGAATTCATATGTCTCATGGTCTACGGCACATACTATAAAATTGGTAACTCTAAGATGACGCAAACGGCACACCCAACTCATGAGCATGTCCCTGTAACCTGCTCCAGCCACACCAAGGACAACCGACCTATTTTTATCAGCAACAAGCTCAAGCAGCATACCCAAAGAATATGGAAGATCGGGTGGTGAGGTCTCAGGAGGATAGCTGTGTAGATATCCAGATAAAGAAATGTTTTGTATGTTCCATAGACTATCTCCTCCAGGGGCATTTCCTTCTTTACTGATGAAAAAATCTGATAATGTGAGTTCGTCAACTTTGCTGAGCATATAGTCTTCAGATTTCTTTACCACTTTATGCAGCATAGGAAAGTGTCTTGTTGGTAATCGACAGCAATACGAGCCATAAATCGCAGCAAGATGACGATTGACACTGTACTCCCAGGATCCAGAATGTAATCTTCCATTCTTACTCGAGGTCATGTCATGCATGGAGCTAAGACTTTCAGGGTACAATCCAAGAACCAGACTGCTTGCATCAAAGAAAAGCCTCATCTCAGACGACAGAACCTCGTGAGCCAGCCACAGGTTGTGTACTCCTCTTCCATACAGAAAAGAAGGCAGAACTCCTGCATGTAAAGCACTGCTTGGATTGTTCCACGCCACAATCAGCCCTCTGTCTGAGCTCTCTGATGCCCATTTGTCAGCTGAAATCTCCTGCAGCTAATGCAGACAAATAACAATTGGTCAACAGTTACAGGTACACAACAGGTGAGAATGCATGTGTAGCATTGGTTTTGGATAGACGAAAAGGTACCTTCTTGAAGCTCACTTCTTCGCCATCTGCTTGTACCCAATGGCTTCCATTGTCAGCGAGCTGGTAATGGAAATCGGTGACGTTACGTGACAGAGAAACAAGGAACCAATCAGCATCAACCTTGCTGAAACGAGCCAATGCGTTGACAATTTCGGGAAGAAGGACGATCTCGGCGTCGACAAGGACGCAAATGTCGGTGTTGGCGGCAGCTTGTGCTCTTGCGACCATCGAGTGGAAGAATGGCGTCCCCGTGAACCTAAACACAACCAAGGATGAAGACTGCAGCTGAAGTCTCTGAACAAACGGACCGATCTTGGTGTACGTAAAAGATGCTAAGGTTAAGGGTCTTGTGAATGCGTACGCAAAATCAATGGCGGCATCGACGGCGACCCGGTGCCCGAGCCGCGCGGCGAGCGCGACGGTCTCGGGGCCGGCGCCTAGGAGCACGACACTGACGTTCCCCGGGAGCGCGAGCCAGGAGCGCACCGCCAGCTCCTGCCGCGCGCGCGAGCCCTCCGGCGGCGAGCGCAGCGCAGAGAAGATCGTGACCCTCGGTGTCGTCACTCCGCCGCTGCCGCCGGGCACGATCCCGTGGCTGCCACCACCAATCTCACGGTGGCCACGGTGGCCGCGGGAGGACAGGGAGGAGAGACAGAGCACCGCCGCGGCCGCGACGAGGAGGCACCACGCGAGACACGAGGCGAGGTCGGCGGCGCCGCCACGGAGCGGCCGGCGCCGTCCGCGGCGCGGGGGCGTGCGGAGCCGCGGCATTTGGGCGGGCGGGCGCGCGCGGAGGAAAGCATGGGAGTGTTTTGTTTTGCTGGTTGGTGGGGCCTACCTGTCACTGAGACGAGATCTGAGGAGTACGGAGACGCAAACAAACCACAGGCGTTAATTGGAAGCAAAGGGCGGTGGCTGTAAAGAAAACGCTGTCGAACCAAATGTGACTGCAGGGAGAATACCCGTGTCGTCACTTGCAGGTGGGGCTCCTATTAAGTTGGGACCAGCAGTCAGTGGGTTGTGGTGGTGTGAATACTTGTGTTAAACTTGTTGAGCAGCTGCAGCGCATCTGGATCGGTCATCGTCTATTCGTCTAATCAAGCTAGCTAGCTTGACGCTGCAGAAAAGAAGGCAAGGAGGCAGCAGCCGGGAAGGAACGGGCTGGATCAAATTCCTGAGCAGCCGGCATTTCGACCTAGAAGCCCAACACGGAGCCCGCATGGTGAGCACGGCCCACCCAAGAGTCCGGGCTCCCCTCACTTGGGCCTACGCGGGGTCACCGAAATCCGAAGTCGTCCGGCAGGAATTTGTTTGGACTCGTCCAACGGTCACTTGCCGGTCTGTCGCGCAGGCTCGCTCGCAGTCGCAGAGTCGTAGCTCGCACGCCTGACAGGCCGTGCCGTTGTGCATTCAAATTCCGCACCGACGCGCCGGGCTGTACAGCGACCCGCCGCTCCTTCACGAACTCCACGGTCTACCCCACTTCATGCGGGGCCAGCGCGCCGCGTAACCGTCCTGTCAGTGACTGATGGGCATCACTTTCCAGTAGATCAGTCGTTGTTTTTTAATTTTGCGACGGATATTCGCGCATTTAATTCTACGAGTATAAAACCGACTAACCGTAGACCTGCTAGAGCCGTAGTAGTCCGTAGAGAGTCCGTCGGTGGAGTGGAGGCTCGTAGTACGACCGAGCCGAGCAACATGGTCCCACAGGTCGCTGGTCGATCAGCTTGGCTTTGACAGCTGCTGGATATAAGATTTTTTTATAGTCTTTTTACAGCCTACTTAGGCCCTGTTTAGTTTCCTACCTAAAATTTTTTCATCCATCCCATCGAATCTTTAGACACATGCATGGAACATTAAATGTAGATAAAAAAATAAACTAATTACACAGTTTAGTTAAGAATCGCGAGACGAATCTTTTAAGCCTAGTTACTCCATGATTAGCCTTAATTGCTACAGTAACCCACATATGCTAATGACAGATTAATTATGCTTAATAAATTTGTATTGCAGTTTCCTGACGAGCTATGTAATTTGTTTTTTTATTAGTTTCTAAAAACCTCTCCCGACATCCTTCCGACACATCCGATGTGATACCCAAAAAATTTTCGTTTCCCATCTAAACAGGCCCTTATATAATACTCACAGATTTTCTTGGTTTTTGAGTAGTTAATATATGACCCATATGTCTCACAGACTTTTTTGGTTTTTGTGTCTGAGCCGGCTGTAAGTTTACAGCCCGCTTTTACTTTCTCTCCTCCACCACAGCATTTAGTAGGCTTACATCCTACTGTAATACTACTCGCTCTGACGCGAGCGACGCCGACGAGAGGAGAGGAGAGGAGACAGGATCCCCGACCCGCTCCGCATGCCGGGGCAAGGGCTGGTCCTCGTCTCCTCGTCGGCCGGGCTGGTCACCGGTGTGGTGTGGGGCCAGCCGGCAGCCGCCCCTCCCTCCCGCAGCCCCAGGGGGTTTGAATACTGTACGTGGGAGGCGAGGCAAAGGCAGCGTCGGGTCGGGCTCCTTTTTTTTTTGTGACTCTTTTCGCTTTCTTTCGGGGGGAATAAAACGCTCCCCCAGATTTTGAACGTTGAAGCTCTTGACTCGAGCGCACCAAAAATGAACGCTTTTCGCGTAAAGCTAAAGCTTACACGACGACTACACGACTAGTATTACTACTAGTAGTAGTAAAGAAATTTGAAATATTCCGCTCTTTCGCGTGTACAACAAATGGAGACCCGAGTAGAGCATGGGCCGGGCGTACCTACCGTGTCCTCTCGATACGTGACCGTGTCGTGAAGTGCTGCACAGGGCGCGTTGATTAGATCCTGTAAACACGAGGGCAAGCAATCTATGGGTAATCACGGCAAGGAAGGAACAGTGGCAGCACCGGCGGGTGCAGAGCTGTCAGCTCGTCCTGGCCCCTGGCCGGCCTGGCCTCCTCCGGAGGGCAACTTGCGGCAAGTGACCTTCTTGACCGGCCCTTCGAGCCGTCTCTCTCCCCCCTCCCTGTCCTGCGGCCTCGCATTTACACCGCGCCTCCCTAGGCCAGCGGTAACAGCAGGTCGCACAGCCAGCCAGGCGGCAGCCAGCTGCGAGCGGCGAGTTCTTTAAGGAGGCGGCAGGCCGGTGCCGGTGCCTTTGCCTTGGCGTGGAGTGGAGTGGCCTGCCTCCCATAGGCTACAGCCTTCCCGGAGAAGACAAGCAAAGCGAGCGCCGCACCATTCCGTTCTTGTCCGTTGTTCCTGCTCCCTTGCTGCTGCTGCTTCTCGGAGCCACTAGTTGCTGCCGTGCTGTGCTGCCTCTTCGTACTGTGAGTGAGAGTGTGAGGGCGGAGGGCCGCAGCCTGAGCGGGAGAAGAAGAAGAAGAAGAAGAAGAAGAAGACCGCGGCGGGAGAGAGATGAGCGTGACCAAGTTCATCAAGTGCGTCACAGTCGGGGACGGCGCCGTGGGCAAGACCTGCATGCTCATCTGCTACACCAGCAACAAGTTCCCCACGGTACGCCGACGCTTTCCTTCGCCGCGCCCATCTCGTCGGCCTCGACCTTCATGACCAGCCATGAGATTTCTGCTCGATTTGGTTTCCCATCCGTTTGGCTCGCTCGTTTCTTCTCACCTTCCAGTACAGAAATGCTACGCATTTTTTTTTTTTACAGTTTGGTTTTTAATCCAAGCTACTCGTAGTAGTTGTTCCATTGATGCTTTCCAGCATTAGCAGTAGTTAGGCATTTACTCACTCACCAGTCACCATCTGCTCCTGTCCGGCTGTCCCTTTCCTGGGATGGAAGGGAATGGGGATCGTCAGCTCGCGAGGCGCATTTCGTTCTCCGGTTGCTGAAAACCTGAAACTGACGGCGCCTCTGTTCGTGGTTCCTGACAGGATTACATCCCCACGGTGTTCGATAACTTCAGCGCCAACGTCTCCGTGGATGGCAACATCGTCAACCTGGGCCTCTGGGACACTGCGGGTACTGCTGCTTCTTCCCTTTCTAATGGTAAATTGTTTACACGCGCACAGAATCTGAAAGTGTTCCCTTCCTTCTCTGTTTCGTTCAGGGCAAGAGGACTACAGCAGGCTGCGGCCACTGAGCTACAGGGGCGCAGATGTGTTCGTGCTGGCTTTCTCCCTCATCAGCAGGGCCAGCTATGAGAATGTTCTTAAGAAGGTATGGTGATAGGATCAAAATGTGTGCTTGTCTTGCCTGGCGGGCAGTGTGTTTCTAATTGTAGATAGAGAACCCAAGTTGAATTGTTTGTAGTGCCAGTGTCTGTGAAGGGAGAGGATCCAGTCATGAAAACATCAAAAGTTCCAGTGTACATTTCAGATATCTAAATCTGACACATTATCATAGCTGCAGTGGAGTTTTTTTCCCCTTTCTTGGGCCACCTTTGGCCAATATGCCTAGCAGTTTCTGCCTTTCAGAATGTGGTTATGATGGCTGGAGCATTATGAAATGATCATTCTATTTCTGAACAAACAGTGGATGCCAGAGCTTCGCAGATTTGCACCCAACGTTCCGGTTGTTCTTGTTGGGACCAAGTTAGGTGAGGAAGTGTGCTGAACGTGACCTTAATTCATGGACTTTAATGCCACATATTCGTCTGCGTGATTGTTCTTCCAAGATCCAATTCCAATAGCTAATTAAGGCATTTGGTTGGGCTGTCCAGATCTCCGTGACCACAGAGCCTACCTTGCTGACCATCCTGGAGCTTCGACAATCACAACGGCACAGGTTCGCTGAATGCCACCAGCAGATAGTTGTTAGAAGTGCGATACAATTTCTCTTAATTCCTCTTCCTCTTGGTATGCAGGGTGAAGAGCTGAGGAAGCAGATTGGTGCTGCAGCTTACATCGAGTGCAGTTCCAAAACCCAGCAGGTAGTCATGACCCATGTGGAATGATTTTGATTGGTTATGTCCTGTTTCAAATACGGTTAGCTGTTTGGCAATTAAAATTAGACATGTATGGATTGTTGGTAATAGACAATTTTACTGACTTTTTGTCTGATTATGTGGCCACACTAGAATGTCAAGTCTGTCTTCGATACAGCCATTAAAGTGGTCCTTCAACCCCCACGGAGAAGGGAGGCAATGCCTGCCAGGAAGAAAAACAGGCGTGGCTCCGGATGCTCTATAATGTAAGCTTCATCTTTCCACCGTATACTAATTGGTAATGTAAGCTTCATCTTTCCACCGTATACTAATTGGTCATATGATGGTAATAGTAGTCCGCTAATAGTGATTACAATCCAGTGAAATATCCATTTATCAGAAAACCCAGCATATACCTACTATTATGTCGAGAAGGCGTCTGGTTCATCTACTTCTGTTCAAACTTAAAACAAAACATTTGGAACAACTTTTGTTTTAAAAGATGATTTACTGATGTGACCTTTTTTGTGTCTTGCCCGCAGGAACCTTATGTGTGGCAGCACATGTGCTGCTTAGGAGTCTTAGAACACTGAACTGGAAGGAGGTGAAGGCGTGATGCATGGTGTGTATGTTGTGCCAAACTGGCAAGTTAATTTGCTATAGAATGGGACCGCATGGATGACTGCTGCTTTTGTTTTCCTTAGCTCATCTGCTGTATGCTTGGGTTTTTTAGGCGTAGTGCGTCAGGCTCTTCAAGTACTGACTTTTACCAGACTGCTGTGTTATGTAAGAAGTTTGCTAGACGAGGATTGCTGTAACTGTAATATGTTCTCCGAGAGGGATGTGGTATAACTAAGATACAAGTAAGCTTGAGCGTGTTCTGCACTGTGAATGGGCGGGGCTATATTGTGTTGCTTTGCTAAATATTCTGTGAAGCTAGATGAGGTAAATCGTATGTTCACGATCCATTTAGGCGTATGGTAACGTCATGGCTGCGTCGGTTTGGTCCAAGCTTGGAATTTCAATTCCTCAAAACACTCCAGCGAGCAAACAAACAACGCAGTTCAGACCCTGGAGTCAAGCCTGCTCTGATTGTGAAAGGGATCTTTGACAGTGACATTGTTTAACGGCACATTACAATCAGGCTCGCAGCTATGTAATTTATTCCCATCCTCAGCGTTTTCATCATCCGATAGAGGTGCAACTTGCCTTTCGCCGGCTCATTTGCTCAACAAGTCCCTCAGCTTTTCGGTGGCTGACCTCAGTTCGGCAGCGATGCCTACTTCATTGGCCGAGTGCCCTGCATCCGGTACCACCTGCAACATAGGCGGTCAAATTATCGATGTTGAGGCACAATTCTAAAAAACTGGTGAATTTACCAAGGTCCATTCTGAATATTGCCTAAGCGTTACATAAGTTGAACCATGACTTTCATAAAGGAAGATATGTCATTTCTACCAAAAAAATGATTGTTTGCAACCATCTAAGCAAAATATCGAGTGACCCATATGCGGGTTCAAAGGCCAAACCACTAATCAACCACTTGCATCCCTAATAGCATGCTGTATCTTGTCAAAGCAAGCCAAACATGTGAGGCATGAATAGTCATGGCAAATCTGAGTCAAATAGACATGTCTATAAGACTATAACTAAGTGCTACACACTACGTACGAAACACACCATGTCTTCCTGCTTCAGTTTGGTAGCCATATATTACCAAAAATCTTATATATGACTTAAAAAGATTGTCATTGCTTGATGATGCCTTATGTCAATGATGGGAAAACAATTGATGACAGTATGACACCAACTTCCGCCACTGGTTCATTCAGAAACCAAGCTCTTAAAAAAACTATTTTGGTGCTTCAATATAATAATCCTATTAAATCGCTGTTCTTACATGAATATCGTATATAGTATAGTTGGAGGAATGACTGGAGGACCATTTACCTTGAATTCAGCTTCAGGCCAAGCCTTATGAAGATCCCAAGCCGACATCATAGGGCAACAAACATCATAACGGCCCTGCAACATAAAGTGTTCAGGCACAAGCACACTTATATTTTACCAAATTTATATCTAGCAAGGATTTGAGTTCCAAATTATATCTACCAAGACAATAACCAAAAAAAAAACTTGGCCAGATGTTCAATGATAACTAAAGGTATACAGGCATGACAAGCTAAAGGCAATGCACAACTTGATTTGTGAAATATGATATCTACTCCCTTCATTCCAAATTATAAGACGTTTGGGCTTCTAGCAGACACACATGGACATTATGAAAACAGCAAATCTCATTGATAAGCATACCTGTACAATAAAAGCTTTAATATGTCGGATCTTGTCAACATTGTCCAATAGGAATGAGTCGGAGGGTAAAAAACCCTTATTCACAAAATAGTGATTTTCAATCCTTGCAAATGCCTAAAAAAACATTGAACCGTGCATCAGCAAATATAAGAGAATATGTACTTTGACCACATAATAAATCATAAAAGTATCGACTAAAACATGTCATAAAAATATGTTGCTCTTTGTAGCTTTAGGCTTGTTCTCTGTGGAAAGTGATTCTACAAGAGAAGTGATTCTATTGTTGACAGTGTTTCTCTAGCCTGCTAGTTCATTTCAGAAATCCCTTAATGAAATCAGCAAAGAATCACTTCTCTGCAAAACAAACAGTTTAGCGGATTCAGCCTGGAAGCTGCTCTAGGACTCAATGCAGATTTCTACAGCCATCCGTGGCAGCAGTTTATTAGCACTAGGGAGTAGGTTTTCCAAATTGTGCTTATACATGATTGCTTATTGTTGATATTTTAAGTCCAGAGAAATATTGAGAATATAAAGAATTCAAGAAAAAAAAACACTCCAAGTCCCTTAGAAGGCATTATTCTTTCGATTTCTGTACACAGCTAAAATCAGAATGAAAACAAGAAATATATATATATATATAGCTAAGTTGGGGAAACAAAATAAATTGAAATAGTGCTAGTGTTACAAAGAAAAGTACAGATGCTTGTGTGAGGACTTGCCAGTGAAAACTTGTCATCTTCTCCTCTTTTAATGTTATCATTGTTTTGGATAAGATGGGCAGTCATCATCTCCCACATCGTCCAGCGCTTAGCAGCTTCAACCTAATTGGGAAAAAGGGGAAATGTCTGTTTACTAAAATAATAAGTGCGAGATCATCAGAATCTTGCCTTTTAAGTAATGGTACAGAAAAAAAGCTATAAGAAGGCACAAGAAATATATCATAATGTATGTGGAGCTACCTGAACAATAGGATCAGATGAAGTTAACCTTTTGTTATACGCATCTATGAAACAATTCCTTTCATCCTCGGGAATAAAATCTCTAAATGGTTCCCATGCTGCAGATTTAAAACTAAAGTTGTTAAAGTAATAAAAAAATGGTACATAGGTGCTTTTTCTTTCATAAAACCAGAAAGTAAAATGATTTTAATAGAGAAAAATAGAATGCGTTGCATTAACAATATGTCATTTAAATTCAACTGTAATTACTGAAACAGATTTAACATAGTTAATATAAGTTGCCAGTACCATTATGGAACATTGACGAGATACTTGCTAAAGTTTAAGGAAGTTTTTTTCGGTTAATAGAACAAAAAAAAATACAAACCATCTGGGAAAATGGCTGCTGCACCACCCTCGTAGAACCAATCAAGCTCCTTTTTCCTAAGCATGAAAATTCCTCTCAGAACAAGGCCAGTGACCTAGTGAGCATCCAGGGCGTGTTAGTGAGATCTACAGCATGGCTTTAATTGCTATAAGAGCTTCATGTTCAATTACAGAATACATCAGAGTATCAGAAAAAAAGAAACATCACCTTATCAGGGTGCTCCTGGCTGTAGGCAAGTGCCAAGGTGCTTCCCCATGAACCACCAAACACCTGCATTGTCCGGCAGCACTGAGTCCCAGCACTGAAGAGTGAGTAATCAATGTTAATAAAAAAAAGAAGAAGATAATTGCCTGCCATTCCGGGATGTCAAGATGCTCCCTGAGCTTCTCAATGTCAGCTACCAAGTCCCAAGTAGTGTTCTGCTCTAAACAGGCATGGGGAGTGCTTCTGCCTGCACCCCTCTGCAATCACACCATAACACAGGTCAGGAATAACAGACAACCTCCTTTCTGGCTACGAATATGATTAAAAATGACACGAGTCACCCAAGATGACCTGGTCAAACAGCACGATTCTGTAGAACTCCGGGTCAAAGAACCTCCTGTTGCCGGGCGACGTGCCGGCTCCGGGACCTCCGTGGAGAAACACCACCGGCTGCAAAATCGACGGGATGAGAAGCTCATCTCATAAGGACAGAGCATATATATACAATACTAGGAAATTCTTCCAGAGTGTGCTGGATTATCAAAACTCTCCGGTATATCAAATCTAACACGCAGAGAGAGAGAGGGATTAGACGCCCACATGGCGTGAACTGGGTCATAAGAACTCTCCGATATATCAAATCGGACACACAGAGAGAGGAATTGGAGGCTCACATGGCCCTGGGGGTTGCCGGACTGCTCGTAGTAGATGGTGTGGACATCGGAGACCTTGAGGAACCCGGAGTCGTAGGGCTCGACCAGCGCGTACAGGCCCCTCGACAGCGGCTCCGACGACGAGCCCATCTGCGCGGCGGCGGCCGGGACGGGGAGGCTCGCGCGGCAGCGGCGGCGGCGCGTGCCTTTCGCCTGTACGCAACCCAGCAGACCCGCTCTCCCTGCAGAGGCGGCGCCACAGAAGAAAAACCGCTGTCACGACTCAGCAAAGCAAACCCCATGGCGACGGGTGGGTAGATAAGATGAGGGCCGAGATCGCGGGGGCCGATGCGATGACGATGAGGCGGTTACCTGATGAGCGTGGGCGGGGGTGGGGCTGGGGCTGGGGCGGCGGGCGCGAGAGGCGTGGCGGAGCTGGGCAATGGACACGGAGGTGGGGGAGGGGACTGATCATTTGAGTGCGGTCGGGACTCGGGACGGGAGGGGTTTGTTGGGTTGGCAGGCAGTACGACTGGTATACACCGCCGGTGGTGGTTTTGCTTTTGCAGTTCTCACTCACGACTTCACGAGGGGAGCGGGGTGAGTCAGGCGGATGGATCCTGGTGGCGCGGGCCCGGCCGGCTGCGCCGCGGCGGCGAGGGTGTCCCTAGTGCCAACTGCCAAGTGCCAGACGGGTGAATCTGGATCTGGACGGATCTGGCTGTTGGTTCCAGACGGGTGGAGGTGCGGACGAGGGCATGGATGGCTGCTGGAGCTGGATCCGCTCCGCACCGCAGCCGGCCGTCGTGGACGTACCCGTGTCGGTATTCCGTGATGCGATTGCCGGAGGAACCGGTTTTGGACTGCAAGTACCTTTTTTTTTTTCTTTTGCGAGGTTCTCAAATTGTAATAGTCTGGTCTTCTTCAGTTCGCGAAAATTTTTGGATTTCGTTACTATAATACTTTCGTTTTTATTTTATAATTATTATTCAATTATAGACTAATTAGGTTTAAAATATTTGTCTCGCAAATTACTGGTAAACTATGCAATTATTTATCTTTTTTATCTATATTTAATGTTTTATGTGCCGCAAGATTCGATGGAACGGGGAATCTTAAAAAATTTTGGGAACGAAACAAGGCCTCTCTGTGTGTTGTATTATAAATGTTTGGATTTTTCTACCTACATGAATTTTGTATTAGTATATAGAGAAAATGTAGCAAAATCTATGTAGAAAAATTAAAACAACCTACGATTTGGAACTAGAGTAACAAGGCTCACAACCTCTTGCAACAGTTTTACATGTTAAGCTCAGTAAAACATGCTCTTACAATGGATTGATGTAGGATGAAGCTAGTTGTTCTCCTAGCTTCAACTTTCTCTACGAGCCCTGTGGGGATTCTGTGAGAAACTGTTTTAAGAAACTTTACATATAGAGTTATTTTGTTAAACGGTTAATCAAAACAGTTTCACTTCTATTAGTAGAGCTGCTCGTAAACCTAAAGCAACAATATTGTTTCACTAGTGAAACTGACAGTGACACCTTTATCTGGAAGTCGTTTGCGCCACCGAGAGTCCAAATGTTTATGTGGCTGCTTTCTCAAAACAGGTTGCAGTCTCGCTCTCTACTGACGCTCAAGAAGATTGTATCGGATCCGACCTGTGAAGTCTGTGGGCTGCATGAAGAAACGCAATCCCACGTCTTCTATCACTGTGACATGGCAACTCAGTTATGGAGCCGTCTGGCGATGGACGTTCCATCTGATCCAAGCAACCTCCTCTCTTGGAACAGGCCAGCCTCGGTCGCCCAAGAAGGATTCTCCTCCTTCGTGGCTCTTTGTCACTAGCAGCTGTGAAAAGCTAGGAATGAGAAGGTATTCAGACAGTGCACCACTGGAGTGCAGCAATTACTTCGACAATGCTCTGCAGTTTCGGTTCAGTGGGAGGCCAGACTCCCACCATCCAAGAGGCATGTTGTTCGGGCCTGGGAACAGCTCTTCAAAGCGGCGAGACAAGGAGAAGGCTGAGTATCCACGAGTAGTTTTCTTCCAACCCTAAATTCTTCCACTGTATGGAATCTATCTGAAATTCATCTATCTGATGAATATGTAAGAACTTGTTTCAAACTAGACCATTGAGGGCCAATACGAAATACATAATCAGGTGGGAAACGACTCCCCCCGTTGACAGTCAAAAAAAAACTAGTGAAATTGAACTGTGCTAATTGAGACCTTAGTGGACATTTTTCCATCTTTTCTTATGATGAAGAGAAGTTGTAAGAAAATAGGCTAAACAACTAGAAAGCTGATAGCCTAGTAGTCTTTTTTATTGACGATGTTTTAACTAGCGATAGCAACGGCCGACCTACAGACGGGTACCTCGTTAGATATACGATAGCGGAGGACCACCGATGGGAGGATCCATTACAAGGTCATTATTATCGACTAATTGTGATGGGGATGATGCGATTTAGGTGTCATTCAACGGTGGTTTCTTTTCCTTTTGAAATAGTAGAGTTTCTTCTTTTTTTTTTTGACTTTTCAAACCACGCCTACACTCGACCGTGATCATACAAGTTACTCCCTCCGTTCCAAATTGTAAATCATTCCAAGAATCTTAGAGAGTCAAAATATTTTCACGTTTGACCAAAATTATAGAGAAAAATACTAAAATTTGTAACGTAAAGTGAATATACTATGAAAATATAATTAAGAAAGAATCTAATGATACTTAGTTAATAATATAGTAATTATTATTTTATAATATAAATTTGGTCAAACTTAAAAAAATTTTGACTCTCCAAAATTGTTGAAATGACTTACAATTTGGTATAGAGGGAGTAGAATTTAGAATAACTCACGTCTTGATCGTGCTTATATGAGTTGAAGCAATTCACATGTAACGATGATACAGATCCTGTTTTCAATATGTATTGTGTTCCGTTGCAAGGCAAAAAGCATTTTTGCTAGTCAAAAGAAAAATATGAAAGTTACAAACAACTCAGTAAAATTTATAAGGCTTCAAGATAACAAAATTACAGCAAAGTCCTAGTTGGGTCGATAGTCATAGTCACTCGCTTCGGATAATATCTCTCAATTCTGGCATTCGAATGTCAAAAGGCCTTAAACCTTACCATGCGATGAATTAGAAAAAGGCCCAAACAGCCAATATAGGCCTAAATCAAGCCCAAGAGCAACCTGGGCCTTACTAAAGCCTAAACCCACGACCCTAAGCCTAATCGACAACTTTAGCCCACCTCAGGAATCAGGATGGCATTACATGATTAGCATATTATAGGTGGCATACTTTATGAACCCGGCGGCGATAAAATCAGCAGCCGTGCTTGGGCCGTGTTTACTTTTTGAACGAAAAAATTTTACGACACTACAGTACTTTCGTTTGTTTATAGTAATTATTGTTCAACCAAAAACTAACTAGGCTCCAAATATTTATCTCGTAAATTCCGACTAAATTGTACAATTAGTTTTTATTTTATTTATATTATACTTCATGCATGCGTCTAAAAATTTAATGTAACAAAAACTCTTAAAAGATTTTAAGTTTTGGGTAGAAGTAAACAATTACTTAGTGCGGAGTCTCCTCCGATCCTGCTGGTTTTGGCGGCGCACGAAGGCACCAACCGCCAACGTCGCTTCGGCGCTTCCGGGCCGTGTCGCCGGCTGAAACAGTGAAACCGCGGAAACCCCCTGCCGGAAGCCGAAGCGAGAAAATACTCCCCCGTCAGAACAGACCCCGTCGGCACACTCCCCCGCGGTCGCTGGCCGGTGCCAGTTCGTGGCTCCAAGCCGCCCGGAAATCTTCCGCCGACGCCGACGTGCAACGGCCTGGCACCCGGCTGCGCCGCCCAGAATGCTCCGCGTATGTCGGCTCCACCGCCGGGGCGCCACCTGTGTCCGCGTGGCGCGTAGCAAGTTGCGGTCGTTGCGCCCGCAACGTTTTTTCTTTCTCCTTTCATTCAAAACAACTTCCGTACTCGCTTTCTTTGGCTCTTTGCTCTTTTGCATTTGAACCCCCCGAAATCATAGTACTATACGCGTGCACATCAATACTGTCCGCCTATTTTCCCGATGGGTTCATACTGCTATATAACAAGTTATGTAAAAGAGTTAGTATGAATTAAGTATAAAATCAGCACGGGGTTCCAATTTAAAATTTGAATAAAAGTTAAATCACTTCCGAAAAATCTAGGGCCGTTGTTTTATCATGCATGGATCCTCTTATAATCAAGATTCCTTACAAACTTTTTAATGATCAAAGTTTTTAAAGTTTGAATCTTAATTGCGTTTTGAAAATGGACAGGAGGGAGTTCTATGCAAACCGTGTAACTGTGTATGGTTGCACACTTGCAGATACAACCTCTGTAGTTGCGTGTATCAAATTCTGGGCAGAGTTTGACTCGAGCAGGGCAGGACGGCGGACGGCAGGTCACAGCCAGCGCAGAAGAGCAAATAAACAGGAAGTATCCAGGGAGCCGTTAGCTGTTCGTTCCCCCTCCAATGCCGGCCACCCATCACCTTCCCCTCCGCCCGCCCCCGACCCGTGCCCTCACCACCACCACCACCTAATCGGCTAATCCGCCTTCGGCCTTCCTCTCCGTTTCTCCGCGCGCCCGGCCTCCTTCGCCGCCCGATGGCCGCCACCCCGCCGTCGTCGCGGGACCCGTCGCCGCAGCCCCGGCGGCCGGCCTCCTCCGCGGGGCCCGCCACCACCAAGCGCGGGGGCCTCCTGCTCGGCCGCTACGAGCTGGGCCGCCTGCTCGGCCACGGCACCTTCGCCAAGGTCTACCACGCCCGCCACGCCGACACCGGCGAGACCGTCGCCATCAAGGTGCTCGACAAGGAGAAGGCCCTCCGCAACGGCCTCGTCCCGCACATCAAGCGCGAGATCGCCATCCTCCGCCGCGTGCGCCACCCAAACATCGTCCGCCTCTTCGAGGTCATGGCCACCAAGTCCAAGATCTACTTCGTCATGGAGTTCGTCCGCGGCGGGGAGCTCTTCGCGCGCGTCGCCAAGGGCCGCCTCAAGGAGGACACCGCGCGGAGGTACTTCCAGCAGCTCATCTCCGCCGTCGGCTTCTGCCACGCCCGGGGCGTCTTCCACCGGGACCTCAAGCCCGAGAACCTCCTCGTCGACCAGCGCGGCGACCTCAAGGTCTCCGATTTCGGCCTCTCGGCGGTCGCTGATCAGTTCCACCCTGATGGCCTCCTCCACACATTCTGTGGCACGCCCTCCTACGTCGCCCCGGAGGTGCTCGCGCGCCGCGGCTATGACGGCGCCAAGGCGGACATATGGTCCTGCGGTGTCATCCTGTTCGTGCTCATGGCTGGCTACCTTCCTTTCCATGACCAGAACCTCATGGCGATGTACCGTAAGATTTACAGGGGGGAATTCCGGTGTCCGAGATGGTTTTCCAAGGACCTTAGCAGTCTATTGAATCGGCTTCTTGACACGAACCCAGAGACCAGGATCACCGTGGCTCAGATAATGGAGAGCAGGTGGTTTCAGAAAGGGTTCCGACCGGTCAGGTTCTACGTCGAGGATGATCAAGTCCACAGCTTGGAAGACAGTGAGAATGAGGTGCCGGAACTGGGGCCTAGTGAGCCTCCACCTCCACCTCCCCTGCCGCCGCCACCACAGAAAGAGGACGACGGTGATGATTCTGGTTGGGAATCAGACTCGTCTGTAGCATCCTGCCCAGCCACATTGTCATCAGAGGAGAGGAGACGGCCTGTTGGATCTCTCCCACGGCCGGTAAGTCTAAATGCGTTTGATATCATATCGTTCTCAAGGGGATTCAATTTGTCGGGGTTGTTTGAGGAGCGAGGCAGTGAAGTGAGATTTGTCTCAGCACATCCCATGCAAACGATTGTAACAAAATTGGAGGAGATTGCGAAGGTGAAGAGCTTTGCAGTTCGACGGAAGGACTGGCGGGTGAGCCTGGAAGGCACGAGAGAAAGTGAAAAGGGTCCATTGACAATTGGGGCTGAAGTATTTGAGCTCACACCAAGCCTTGTGGTGGTGGAGGTGAGGATGAAAGCAGGGGACAGGGAAGAATATGAGGATTTTTGTGAGAAGGAGTTGAAACCTGGGATGCAGCACCTCGTGCACCATACAGCCTCGGTTCCAGATATACCTTCTGACACTGAGTAGCTTAAAAGGTAGTGTTCTCTTGATTGGAAGGAATATGAAAAAAGAAATTGGATTGAAAGGATGCACTTTTCTGTTTCAGTGTAAGCAATCTGTGCAGGAAAATGTTATTCATAGATTTCCTTAGTTATTTCTTTTTGTTAATATTCTTTCCGCAATCAAAGATGTTTTGCGATAGTAGTTGTGTGCCAATATCAATCATCAATCTTTTTAGTTGTAAGTATAAAAGTTGTGGCCATTTCACTACAGAATTATCAAAGCTATAACTCTAATGTTATTAGCCATGTAACTGTGCTACAATTATGTACATTCATTCTTGTACAAATGTCATCTGTAAATTTTTTGAAGAAGGAATATTGGCCTCGGTGTGTACAAAAGAAGAGTGTAACTTTTGTATATTCAATCTTTTTTTTGGGTGGGTTCATAAACTCAGGAATCACAGTATTAGAATTAAAGTGGTCATTGGTTCCCTGCTGTCCAGCTTCACCACTTCGTTAATTGGAAAACATTCTATTGGATACAACTGAAATAAAATGGTAGGTGCCTAAAAGTGTAAATTCTCACATTCAGTGTTTTGCTTATTTTATGGTGTGTAACTGTGTACAAGGTTAAATAGTATAGCTTGTATATCTGGTGGTCTTTTCGGGCTTATGGAACAAGAGTCCCTGTAGAATTAGATTAGCAATTATTTTGTTGCTATTGGGCTTAACTAATTCACTTACTCATAACATTCTGTTTGAGTTTGATCCAAATTTAATAGGAGATGGCTAATAGTAAGAACAACTCAAACCTGTAGCCTGTAGGACGAGTAAATGATGGTGGAAAAGCTGTGTGGAGACTGCGGAAACAATCATTTACCATATTTCTAATCAACTTTGTTTACTGATTTTTTATTGAATGCAAAATTGTTCGGTTTCTTTCTTCTCATCGAAGCTTATGTTGTTCTAAGCGAAGTTCAATTAGAAAACAATGTTTCCAGATGGTTGGGTCTTCTTTTCTTGCATGGTTATAAACCTTGGATTCCTTTTCATTTGTGATTTGGTTTGCAGAGGCAAGAAGAAGAGTTATAGTAAGTGATCTAGCAAAACGTTTTTCCTATTTTGGTGGAGGAATTGTTGTGCTAAGTATCTAGTTTGTGGTTGGTCGTCATGCACCATTAGCACTGTGCACCATGTTGTAAGCTTTGAGGATCCCCCCTTCTTGCTACATGTAAATAGAATTAGGGCTTGACATGTTTTGCTAACCTAACTAAATGGGATGGCCAGATGGGTGCCTCGGCCTAATTTTGGTGATGACACAAAATTGATAATCAGGTAGCTGATATTTTGCAGTGCTTGTCTTTAAAATTATTCTTTGCAATTTAACTATATACATCACCAGAGTAATTGTGGAGGATAAATATTTTGGTCCATTCATGTCATGTGGTGAAAAATAGTTGGTATACTTAATTTGTAGCTGTCAGGCTATGAATTTGTTTTCACCTCATTTAGAGTCATCCATGACTAAGAAGTATGCTCACCACTACTTGTAAATAGAATTAGGGCTTGACATGTTTTGCTAATCTTACTAAATGGGATGGCTAGATGGGTGCCTCGGCCTAATTTTGGTGATGACGCGAAATTGATAATCAGGTAGCTCATATTTTGCAGTGTTTGTCTTTAAAACTATTCTTTGAAACTTAACTATATACATCAGTCACCAGAGTAATTGTGGAGGATAAATATTCTGGTCCATTCATGTCATGTGGTGAAAAATAGTTGGTATACTTAATTTTTAGTTGTCAGGCTATGAATTTGTTTTCCACCTCATTTAGAGTCATCCATGACTAAGATGTATGCTCAAGGAATTTCTTCTTTTTACATATAAAGGGTCAATATTTAGTAAAGTCACTTCAATAATGAAAAAAAAACATAGCACATTGCGTGCAAAGGAGAACTTTAATAAAGTCACTTCATAAAAAAATATAGTTCATTGAGTGGAATCAAATAATTGTGATAGCGAAATATACCTAGAAAAATAATGAATAAGAAACAATTAAAATTTAAAGCCAAAACGAATGTGTGTAGAAAATATGGTGTTTTGATACATTCTGTCACAATCGTCTTATTTCTTGTTTCAGTTACGTAAATATTGAATCCTGTTCCCTACTCATTTTAACACAATAAAGTTTCCCACAGTTATATCTCCATTTTTTTGTATGTATATTTTGTTTCGTAGGTATAATGTGAATATTTGGGTTATTGATTTTGTAGGATAGTTCTTGAGAAAATCATGTGCCAGAGTGAACAACTCAGTGGAACTTTAATTCTTTTCTCTCATTAATTCATGGCATGCTATATAATGCACTACAATAAGTCAAGCCATCTGTTGCTTTAGGTACTTGCAAAGGACTTGGTACTGCTGTCTCAGACTAAAAGCACCAGCAAATGAATAAACCACGAGCATGTGCAAAGTCAAGTGCAAATGCTAGTACTTCATTGAAGCTACTGTTTTGTTGCAGCCTGTTTATACTGATTTTAAGGAGACTAAAGTGTGGTATTATTTGTATATTTCTACAGGAATAAACAATTATGCCTCAGATTGGAGCGAAGAATGTCCCCCTGATTCATGTCTAGTTACGATTATTGGACTAAGGTTATTTCTGGATAACAGCTGAAATTATGATCCAGTAGTCGGTGAGGTCCATAGTGTTTGGAGTTCTGTTCTGAACTTGCTCTTGTAATGAGTTGATTAAATTTAGGCGAGTGAGAACATTCTGTTTGATCCTTTAATAGGAAATGATTCTATAGTTAGAACAACTCACACCTGTAGCTTGTAGGGTGAGTAAATGATGGTGGAAAAGCTGTGTGTAAACTGTGTACACAATCGTGTACCATATTTCTAATCAACTTTGTTTTCAGTTTTTGATTGAATGCAAAAATTGTGCTATTTCTTTCTTAACTAAGCTTATGTTGTTCTAAGCGAAGTTCAATTAGGAAACAATGTTTCCAGATGGTTGAGTTTCTTTTTCATGCATGGTTATAAACCTTGGACTCCCTTCCATTTGTGATTTGGTTCACAGAGGAAAGAAGAATTATAGCAAGTGGTCTAACAAAACATTTTTCCCTATTGGTGGAGGAATTGCTGTGCTAAGTGTATTTAGTTGTTAATTGGTTGCCACAGACCCATCTGCATTGTGCACCCTGTTGTACGCTTTGGGAATCCTCCCTTCTTACTACCTGTGAATAGAATAGGGCTTGACATGTATTTGTTAATCTAATTAAATGGGATGGCCAGATGGGTGCCTCGGCTTCATTTTGGTGACGAGGCAAAATTGACAAACAGGTAGCTGATAGTTTGCAGTGCTGGTCTTTAAAAATGTTCTTTGCAACTTAACTACATACATCAGTGATGGGAGTAATTGTGGAGGATAAATTTTTTGGCCACTCATGTCATGTGTGAACAATAGTTGGTATACTTAATTTGTTGTTGTCAGGCTATGGATTTGTTTTCACCTGATGTAAAGAGTCACCCATGACTAAGATGTTCAGTCACGGAATTTCTTCTTTTTACAGTATAAAGGGCCAATGTTTAGTAAAGTCACTTCACTAAGGGAAAAAGAACATAGTACATTGAGTACAAATGCCAACTTTAACAAAGTCACTTCATAAAATGTAGTACATTGAGTGAAATCAATTAATTGTGATAGTGAAATATACCTGAAAAATCATGACTTGGAAACAATTAGAATTTAAAGCCAAAATGATTGTGTGGAGAAAATATAGTGTTTTGATACACTGTTTCACAATTGTCTTATTTTCTTGATTGAATTACGCAGATATTGAATCCTGTTCCCTCCTCATTTTAACAAAATTAAGTTTCACAAATGCAGTTATATCTCCATTTGTTTTGTATGCATATTTTATTTCCTAGGTCTAAGGGTATTTAGTTATAATGCAAGATATTTGGGTATCGATTTTGTAGGGTATTTCTTGAGAAACTAATGCAGTCATGTGCCAGAGTGAACAACTCAGTGGAGTTTTTATTCTTCTCTCATTAATTCATGACAAGCTATGTGTACTACAAGAAGTCAAGCCATTTGTTGCTTATAGCAAGTGGCTGTCTCAGGCTACAAGCACGAGCAAATGAATAAACCACGAGCATGTGCTAAGTCAAGTGCAAATGCTAGTACGCCATTGAAGCTATTGTTTTGTTGCAGCCTGTTTTATGCTGATTTGAAGGAAACTAATGTGTGGTATTATTTGTATATTTCTACAGGAGTAAACAAAGTGTGCCTCAGATTGAAGCGAAGAATGTCCCCCTGATTCATGTCCCATTACATTTACACTGGACTAAGATTACTTCCTCTGGATAACAGCTCAAATTATGATCCAGTAGTAGGTGAGGTCCATGGCATTTGGAGTTCTATCTGAACTTGTTCTTGTGATAAGTTGAGGCTAACATGCATTGTAAATTCCTATTCTACTGCTGACTTGAGTCCTTACTGCGATAGAGAATGAGATGTGGCAACTAGAATTGTTTAATAACTTTAAGACTCAGCTAGATACTCTAAGCTGACGGTGTTTATGAGCTGGATAGCCCACTTGTAAGCTGAAGTATCAAGAAGCAGTTGATTTGGTCGTTGTCAGGGCAGCTTAATTGACCCTCTCCTACTGGGTTGCAGGTTTTGAACGGTTCTATTGTTCGATGGTCAGTTTTCTTGAGCTCACTGAAGCTATTGCCGGAGCAGTTTTCTTGCAGTCTGCTATCTATAGAATTTCCAGAATCTTGAACGGTGCCAGCAGGAGAAGTGCTGCTGGAAGCTGCAAGGAAGATATTTTTGGCTGGAAGAAATGCCTTTCTTCTTGAGGAGAGGAGAGCCTAACAATCCTGTGGCTAAGCAAGATTATAGTTGCTAGTTGGTGACACAGAACGGAGAACAGGGAGGGTTCAGTAGAAAATGTTCTGGAATATGTATTGCGGAAGTTTGATATTTTGTTAGATGCCTTGTGATGATCACCAGTTCCTTTTTTGCGCTTTTTTTTGTCCATTTAATTTCATCTGTTACCCCCCTTATCGATCCTTCTACTTTTCAAAGATTCCAGTCTCTGACAACGATGAACTCACCTATTCGGACATCCAGCGAGAAACAGCTTGCGGATTGCAGGGGCCCTGATCGTGGGGACGAAGAGGTAGACTCCTTCACTCCAGTTCGTGCAAGCTCTGCAGCAGCACAGTTGGGAATCAACGAAAAATAATTCCTTCCTTCTTAAGAGAAGAGAAATGAGGATTTGTTTAGTTCGCGAAAATTTTTAGCTTTGACTACCGTAACACTTTCGTTTGTAGTTAATAATTATTGTGTAATTACGGACTAACTAGACTACAAAGATTCGTCTCGTAAATTACAAATTATTTCGTCTATATTTAATGTTCATTCAATGTGATGAGAAATCTTTAAATTTTTTTGGAAAACTAAACTAGGCCTAATCACATTGACAGAGGCCATCAGCGACGTGTGGGCACATTATCGACAAGCCATCAACACCTCGCTAATGGCGATCTCATCTCGAAGCTAGTATTTCTATATATTATTATTAAAAAAACCACCTAGTGGCGATCAATCATGCACGCCGCGCAGCTGCTGAAGATATCTCTAGATATGGGTACTCGTCAGGACGTTTTCCGAGCGTGCGGCGTCCACCCCACCGCCACCACAAGGGCCCTCGGGACAAATCAGTCAAACAGCGGGTGGCGCGCACGCCCCACGGTCACGGCGCCAGGAGCACCAGCCACCACACCCACACGGACCGCCCGGGCACGTAGGCCCGCGGGGGTCACCACTCACCACCTCCGCGCGCACTGGTGGACCGCGGTCCCGCAGCAGTGGAAAACCACCGTCCATCCCCGCTCCCACGCGGCCAACGCCACGTCGCCTAGACGCGGGGAAGGCTCGCGCGCGACTCCGCGCGCGCACTGGTGGACCGCGACGTGACGTGCCGCCCGCGCGGGCAAAGCACCGGGGCGCGCGGGGACGTCGCGCTCGGGGGGCGGTGGGTGGATTCCCCGGGCGAATTTTCCAGCGGCTGCGTGTTGTTCGGCTGCTGCAAGGGCAAGGCCGCACTACTACTGTTGGGTGCTAGGGAGTTCGACGCTGAAGCTGAGCTAATCGCGTCGTCGCCCGGGGTGGTGTTGTCACTTGTCAGGTCAGGTGGTTGGACCTTGGACGCGGACGTTGACGTCACCGCAACACGAGGCATACCCGGGAGAGTTTCTAGACACGGTTCACCTAATTCAATACTCTTCGTTTTATGGAGTAACGTTTTAATTAATTAATTAATTAATTAATTAATTAATTACGGAGGATTTATTAGAACAACCTACCATCTGTTTTCAAATGTTAGGTCCAATTCAAAACGGAGAAAGCCGGATCCACTGTGAACTCGTCAAAGATGTCAGACTTTCAAGCCAGTTTGACAAAAATCTGGAAAACCTTCAATTCGCAGTATCGAGTGCGCGACTACTGATTTTTTCTTTTCTTTTCTTTTTTTAAATTTTAAAAAAGAAGTACGAATTCGAAATAAAAATAAAAATAAACGAGCACGAGCTTTTTTTTTTTTTTTGCGCTAAAAGAGTACGAGTACTGTTGCGGCAGCTGCGATCCGCGCTCAGTACGTGTGGGACCCAGGCGCTTAATGACCCCACGTGTCATGGCAGACAAGGCGTATAATTAGGCGCAGGGATCCGGGATTAATTTAGGCCTTGTTTAGTTCCAAAAAATTTTGCAAAACAGGTACTGTAGCACTTTCGTTTGTTTGTGACAAATATTGTCCAATCATGTACTAACTAGGTTCAAAAGATTTATCTCATCAATTCCGACCAAACTATACAATTAGTTTTTATTTTCGTCTATATTTAATACTCCATGCATGCATTTAAAGATTTGATGTGACGGAAAATCTGAAAAATTTTGTAAAATTTTTTGGAAACTAAACAAGGCCTTAGGCGAGTGAGAGGCGCACGTCGAGGATGCCACTTTTTCAATTTTCGGGGCCGTTTCTTCGCCATTTTTTTTTCCTCTCTCTTTCTCCTTCCTCTCGCTCGCTTCCCTTCCCTGCTCCCTTCCTCCTCCAGCCCCCTTTATTCCTCCATCCGCTCGCGCCAATCTCTTCAGGGGGCGGGCAGGGATCGGTGCCCGCCGGCCGCCCGTCATGATCTCCTGGCGGCGCAGCGCGTCATGGCTGTCGTCGGCGTCCCGCTCCTCGCTTGGCGCTGCCGTCGGCGGGGAGGCGAAGGTCACGCCGGAGGTGGATCCGGCGGCAGCCCAGGAGATGGAGGAGGACGAGGAGGCCGACGAGGAGCGGTGGTCGCGCCTGCTGCCGGAGCTGCTCACGGAGATCATGCGGCGCGTGGACGCCGGCGCCGAGCGCTGGCCGCCGCGCCGCGACGTGGTGGTCTGCGCCTGCGTGTGCCGGCGGTGGCGCGACGCCGCGGTCTCGGTCGTGCGCCCGCCGCTCGAGTGCGGGAGGATCACCTTCCCGTCCTCGCTCAAGCAGGTGAGACACAGACAACCACCGGACCGTAACGTCTCATCGTGGTAATACTGGCTCTTTTGATCTGTTTGTGTAAATCACCTGAATCTATATGGCTCGAACTTGCTGTGTTCTTGAGGATTTGGGGCCACATGGTTATCGAGGCTGAAGTTTTCTTATTACCCATTTCTTTCCTTGAGAAAATAAAACCAGCAGCCACACATCCTATGGGCATGTTTGATTTGAAGCTCTAGGTGCAAGAGATGTCTAGGTGCACAGATGTCTTCTGCGCCTTTTTCTTATACAGTTTGACTCGATCTCGGTTGATCTCTGGATCGGTTGTTGGATTTAATCTTCTTCAAATTAAATTAATTTTCTGTTTCTAAATAGGCGTCTATGCCTACACAATTTTATTTGTACGCAGAAATGCGAACAATTTGTATATCTAGTTCTTTTGTGGTCTGTTTACAAGGATCAGCAGATCCATGCTTGTACTAACAATTTGTTTATCTAATTCTTATTGTTCGTGGGGCGGCGCTGCAGTGTTCCTTGTGCGTTAGAATTTAGAACGGAGCCACATGTCCATCTTAATCTCTATCCTCCTATTTTGGCTACGTAACACTATATTTTTGGTGGCTAGTGCTAATAAAGTATGGCAGTAGTGGAGAAGTTGGCACAAACACAGACTTTCTTTATTTATGTTTATATGTGATAGCTGGATGTTGTTTGGTATGCCAATAGCGGTATGATAATACCTATAAAAGCTTTTCTTCTGTGCTTGAGTTTACTAAATATTAATTTAATGTATGCTTATATTATTTCTTTTCCACAGCCTGGACCAAGGGATGCACCGATGCACTGTTTTATCCGGAGGGACAAAAAGAACTCGACCTTTTCTCTCTATCTCAGCTTAACACAGGGTGAGTAAGCATGGGTATCTTCTTATTCCGCCATGCTTTTGATTTCATGGTATCATGGATCTGGTTCACTTGGTGGATTGAGATAGGGGTTTCAGATCTCTTTTAATTTGAATATGTAGTGCCAAGTAAGCAACTAAAAAGGCTAACTGACTTTCTGAGGCTCCCGATCCATCTATGATGTTTGAAATGGAATCCTGTAATTCTGTCAAATCATGTTTATAAAATTGAAAGCATAGCCATTGGGGCCAAATAAACAACAAATACCAGCTGGCACCTCTGCTGAGGTTACTTCACATATGACTTGTGATGTTGCACATCTGTACCTAGTCTTGTTTAGAAAACAGGAAAGTGAATATATAGTTTGCTTATTCCTGTAATCATTTACGGCTTTCTTATACCATTTGACAAGGACCTGTACATCTACTTTGCCATCCCACCTACAATATTTATAGTGTTCTGCCTAAATATAGTCCTATTCGTTTGGTAGGAAGATTATACCATTTGATGAGGACCTGTACATCTACTTTGCTGTCTCACCTACAATATTTATTGGGTTCTGCCTAAATTAATCCTATTCGTTTGGTAGGAAGTTTTGACTTATCATTGATTGTTGAAAAAACATTCAATTGAATACATTGGCAGTGATTCTTACTCGGCATCTACTTGATTTGATCTTAACGGCTAATATAAATTTTGGAAATCTACCTTGCTGGCATAATAATATATAGTAGAGCTTGTGAAGTAGATGATTTTGCAATGCTAATGGAGTTTTGGAAACTCTGCATGATCTATTTGTACTCACATAATCAGTTTAACTTATGATCTGTGAAAGCAAGAAAATGTTGAAATACTGGGTCCTGTCAAGTGTATGATTGGCTATTTCACTGTATAAATAAGGTTACAGTTTCTCACAAGTATGGTATGTAGAGACAATATCGCTTGGGAACTTGAATCCACAATAGTCCAGTTGATCTCTTATTCCCTGCTATATCGATCTGAAATAAGCCAGTTCTAGAGATTGTACAATGAAGTTACACTTTGTCTGGAATTCTTGACTGCATGTTCATGTGATATTTAATTTATTTTGCTCTCTTGGCAGCTCTAACGGATAAAGGGAAGTTTCTTTTGGCTGCTCGAAGGTTCAGACAAGGAGCACATACAGAATATATCATCTCTTACGACTATGATGATCTGCACCCAAGAAGCAGTTCATATGTTGGAAAGTTGAGGTAAGGTCTAATATGTCCAGAACCTTATTTTCCAATTTGATTACCTGATTTGTTTGTTGTGCATGCCCACGAGGTTAAGTGTTCATCTTTTGACTATATGTTAGCTGAGTTCTATATTATGGGCATAAAACTGTATAATTTGTGTCATGTGCCTTATTTCCATTGCTTCTATAATTGTTTAAACACTTTAGTAAATTAATCCATCATCTCCTTATTTCTGGTAGTTATATTGTCAATAGACACTATCCACGTTCATATGCATTGCCATATTCTGTGATTGAATCAGCTTATGAGAAAATTGCTTGTGTGAGGCGCATCTATGACAGATTTCTGTGGTATATTCAGCTAGCAGTGGCTGAAATCCTGTTTATTCATAGGTTGAGGTTCTGTTTCAGTTACATTGACGGATTGTGGCAGCTTTTCCTTGTTTTTCAAGTCAGTCAGTCAACTGTTACATAGAGTTATTTGTATGAAAACAAAGAACCAATTCAATCATTGGATAATCTACTCCAGATGCTGTCTTGTTATTGCCAAAAGTTCACTATAGGGGTATAGTTAACACTGTTGCGTTACCTCTGAACTTCCACTAATTGTTCATGCCACTCTTTCCTTCCTTCGCTATAAATTGGCTACAGCCTACAACACGTCCATAACTCAATGTACCTGTCATTGATGCCCCAGCACACAGCCGAAAACATGATAATACCCTGTATCATACTCTTCTCCAATGATTTCAGGTCGACTGGTCGAAGCTGGTCGCTCTAGGACCGACCAGGCGATTAATCGAGATTAATCGTAATCGCCCTGGTCGTCCAGCTATTTCAGGGCATATATGCCTATATATATACCTCTATATATACTATATAATATACACAATCAAGCCAGCATCAAGACTACATTAGTGTTTAGATAGTGAATTACTTGTGGGATTTGGTTTCTTCTCTTTTCTGCACTGTCCAGACTCCAGAGGTCCATATTGTTGTCCCAAACTCCCCCTGCAGCCCCTCTATTCTATCTAAACCCTAACAGGCCAAAAACTAAAGCCCATTAGCCCAGTCCCAGTTAGAAAAGGCCCAAAAAAATAGAAGTCTGGTCGTCCATCTTACCTGGTCGTCTGATTAATCGTGATTAATCGACGATTAATCGGACGACCAGCTTTCTGGTCGAACTAATCGAGTCGGACCTCCTAATCGAATCCTAGTAGCGACCTGGACGATTAATTGCGATTAATCGGGCGACCTGAAATCATTGCTCTTCTCTTATACATATTAAGCTACCATGATGGAACGATCGATTCAATTTTCCATATAGTAGGGATGCATTGCTCCCATAAATTTATTATGTGCAACCCTAAAGTTTTGGTTTTTGGAAAGCTTTTAAAAACTTGCATTGTAAACAATTGCATTTAATCTTGTTGCAAGTACCGGGAACGAATTCAAAGCCTTCCTCCCTTTTGTGTTTGTCTTTGATTTTCCATAATGTCACTCAAAACTGTGGCCCATCCATGTGTATTTGCAGTAGGGTGTATGGATACCTGATGTAGATCTAGCTCTAGCTCTGCATTATACACGGTATCTCAATGCTTATATGCACTTTCTCCTGTCCATTGTCCTGGAAAAAAATGTGATTATTGAAAGAATTGGGCCTTACATCCATGAGAGTGAACTGTAGACAATGAAATACAAAAATAGTTTATACTTACAAATTGCTGCAAGGGACATTCAACTTAAAGCTTTCAACCATGCTAATATCTGTGTAGAGGTGGAAAAACATCAACGGATGTTGTACAGTGATGTTTGACTTAAAAAGTTTAATTCTTACAGCACAAAATGCTCCATTGTGATTTGTGATACAGGTAAATGTACATTTGGTGGGAGGGTAGGCAGATGTAGTATACAGCTGGTTGTGAGGTTCATTTAACATATGTGCTGTCAGCGAGACGGTGGCATATGAATGTCTGGACATGAGGGAACACCAGAACAGAGTTTGGGTTGTCATTTTGTCATAACTCATAAGCAAGGAAGCAAGCACATGCTAGTTTCCATGCCCTAACCCAACTGAAACTAGTCCTACAGTTTTGTAGAGACATCAGATTTTCTCAATCCTACATCACTGGTCCTAACATAGTAACATCTATGGAGGGACACCAGACTTTCTACCACTTTCAAATGCATTTGATCCAGCGTTATCCGTGAAGTAATAGTGTCATAATTTGGCACTTTATGGATTGTATGTTCATATTACGAAAGGCATTGTTATTATAAGAAAAATGATATCTTGTTATAAAGTTTGCAAGTTTGCCAATAATACTAATTTGATAACATGAGTTCTGCCTGTAGATCTGACTTCTTGGGGACAAAGTTTATCATCTATGATAGCCAGGCACCATATGATGGTGCTAAACCTTCGCGGAGCCGATCCACTCGGCGCTTTGCAAGCAAGCAGATAAGCCCACAGGTTTCAGGTGGCAATTTTGAAGTTGGACAAGTGACCTATAAGTTCAACTTCATGAAATCAAGAGGGCCAAGGCGAATGCAGTGCAATATCCAGTGCCCTGTAAGTCAGGGCACTATGTCAGATCCATCCAAGGAGAAAACACCCTCGTCAAGTTCCTTAGATCTAAAGAACAAAGCTCCAAGATGGCACGACCATCTTCAGTGTTGGTGCTTAAATTTCCATGGCCGGGTGACTGTCGCCTCCGTGAAGAACTTCCAGCTTGTGGCCACAGCCGGCTCTGGTGGTCCATGGGGCGTTGGAGACGAGGAAACGGTGATCCTGCAGTTTGGGAAGATCGAGGATGATGCGTTTACAATGGACTACCGGCAGCCTCTGTCTGCTTTCCAGGCGTTCGCCATCTGCCTCACCAGCTTTGGCACGAAGCTGGCTTGTGAATAAGTGATTGCCTTGTTTACCAATTATATGTTGGGGATCAAATTGTAGGGGATAGTCTGAACTAGTTGCCCTGAGCCCCTGAGATGGGAGAAAACTGGCGACAAGAAACGGGCAGACGTTGCCCCTAGCTTGGCTTCTTGTGATCGCCTAAACGATTGATTTATATGATGTGCGTCTATGTGATTTATATGATGTGCGTCTATGTTGTTGAAGAGATGACGATGACTTATTGTTGTAAATGACACTCCCTTTCGTTTGGTGACATTCACTCATAATGCCTTATTCCGCTGGTGTGCAGTGTGCTGTTAAACCTTTTCTTTTCTGCATTTTTCACAGACGATGGTTGAGTTGTTTCTATCAGACATGAATACATGATCGACCAGGTGGTGACGGTGTGAGGATATCTAGTTTTGTTTGCTGCTAAACTGGTAGTACTATTGTTTATTGGACCAGTTATCATGCATGATTAAATTACGTTGTCATTAAATTACCAAGTGCTCCATCTATATAGATAGAAATAGAATCATGCTACATGCCCTTGGAGATTGCTAAAGAACCCATCACTACAACTTATCCATTCCTACATATCCATCACTAGTAGAATAAAACAACCAGGAGCCGCTCGCTAACAGTTGGCATGGTCAGGGTAGCTTCCGTCATTTCTGTAGATCGTGTACGCGAATTTGCCGTTGCCTGTCACGATGGACGTCCCTGCTGGAATCAATGGAGCACCACGGCAACGGAGCACGTTTCTTGGGCTGCACATGGAGTCCCAAAAAAGACGTCGCGGGAGGTCGAGTGGACACGGAAGGCAGCGCGCGCGAGAGCCACGACTCCGTAGGCGACTGGGGCAACGGCAACGGGAGCAGCGGCTGCGGCGACAGCGCCATCTCACGTCCGGCAACGGCCTCCTTGTCTTCCAGAAGCAGCGGGAAACCGTACCCGCCGCCGCCGGCATCGGCGCCCGCGTCACGCTCACGTCCCAGCTGCTTCTCGCCGCCGTCCGGCGAGCTTTTGGTAGTAGCCTTCTTCAGAAGCAACGCGGTGTCGCCGGTTCTGGAGAGCTTCCGCGCCGGCGAAACGTGGCCGCAAGCCTCGTTTGACCTGTCGAGGACCAGGAGCAAACCCAGATGGCTCGCCTTCGGGCGGACGGCTTGCCCGTCTCGGCGTTTGTACAGTTCGCGCACTGTTCTGTCCAGCTCCGAGGCCACGGCGGCCGCCGGTCCCATCAGGCCGCCGGCGCCGGGGCCTGATGATCGGAGCAGTGACTTGATGTACACTTCCTCCCAGGATTGCTGCGAGATCTGCACGACAAGCCGTGAGTTGTTCAGGCATGAGTCGGTGAATTCGTCAGCACGGAAGTGATGTTGATGCACATGAGAGGAGTACCATGCCGTGATCGTCTCCGGGATGCTGGAGCTGCTGCTGCTGCTGACCGTTACGCGAGCGCGGCAGCAGTGGATTCCTTTGTCGTCGGCTTCCGCCGCCGTCGGACTGGAACGGTGTGCCTGCACCTCGCCGCGCGACGCGGGATAGCAGCAAGGCGCTCATCACGCACGGGGTTGAGAGCAGCCCGCACCTCTTGGACGCGAAGCCCGCCGTGCTGTGCGCGTCGGAATTGTCGTCATCGTCGTCGTCGTCGTTGTTCTTGCCACTGGGAGGTAGGGGCGGCAGGTGGTACGCCGCAATGTGCTGAAGGGGCACCCGCCTTTGCGCTGGCACCCTGTTGTCGCCACCGGCGGCCGTGCGCGCGCCTAGCACCACAGCCGCCCGGCCCGACGCCGCCTTCCGGAACGTGCTCTGCGGGGATCCGGCGGCCACGGCGTGCGCGGCCGGCAGGAACCGGTCCATCATGACGCTGCCGCTGCGGCGGGCGCACGGCCCTGACCCCGACCCCGCCCCAGTCCCCGCGGCGTCGCTGATGCCGGTCGCGCTGCAGTTCACGGTGACGCAGCTCACGTCGTCGCGGGAGAGCGCGTCGGAGCGCCGCTCCTCGCCCCGCCGCGCGCGCACAGAGTCAGAGGCCACGCCCACCGCCGCCGGACTCCGCGTCACGCGCGAGGGCTCATCGACGTCGTTGACGATCGTCAAGGGAGGTGGTGGGGCCGGCGGCGGCGGCGGGCGGCGGGTGCGGACGCTCTTGGGGTGGCCGGGGCGGTGCTCCCACCCGAATGGCACCGCGCTGGTGTGGTGGCCCGGGGGCTCCGACGTGGCGTCCGCCTTGTAGGCCGGCGGCAACCCCGTGGCTGCGGTCTCAGCGCCACCGCCACCGTGGCGCCGGATGGAGAGGAGCGGCGCGGCGAGATTGATGCGCTTGTTGGCGTCGGCCATGCTAGACAACTGACGCGAATGTGAAGCTCGCTGCTGCGCTCCGCAGACTGCAACTACTTCGCCACTGCACTGAAGTAATCCGCGGATTAAATAATGAGAGACTCTTGGATCGTTCTGCTTAATGATCTTTGTACTACTCGTACTCAGGTGCACGACAGTAGGTCGCCGCATGGCACCGCTATAGCCGTACACGACGTGGCGGGAAGCGACCAAACTGAGCTGACAGGTTGCTACACTGTCACTGCAGTCTGTTGTCTGTGCACGAGCTCTGATTCCTGTAAAATCTTGTAAAAAAAACGAAGAGAAAAACAAACAGAGATATATCAATTCACATGTATTGAGGTGGGTTGGAGTGGAAGTTGAACTAAATTCCACCCTAATCCACATCAACACATGTGGATTGAGGTGAATTCGACAACATCTAAACAAAGCCTAATACATTTCTTTACACCCTGTGTGCAGGTGAAGGTTTTTGATCTGCCTGTCGGCTGCCGCAGGCTGCAGGTGTTGCCGAATGGAGGAAACGGTTACAGTTACAGCATGTTAAACATTCTCGCTACGACATTCATTGTCCTCCGATTGATTGATTGGCTGTATTATTGGGACGTACGTAGCAGAGCATCATCAGCGGTGACAAAACGGCTGTGTGGTCTCGCGCGGGAGATTAGAGCATGCATAACAACCGGTTGGTGACCCCTGTGTCGGATCGGATGGACGGCATTGTCAGTAGCGGATGGGGAGTCGGCGTCGTGTTCGTAACTGCCATGCAGACTGCAGCGAGGCAGGTCGTTTTCTCGTCGCTCAAGAGGTGGGAGGGGGAAGAACAGCACCGACACAACCCGTGTTCCCTTTGTCCCTGGCGTCACCAACTGACGACTGACGATAGGGGATCAGAAATTCAGAATCGTGGTACAGTAATGGTACAGTCATCATGTTAATTGGCAGGCAATGCCGTGCAGTAATCCGATGAGTACGCGCTAATCACGTCAAGCATCGCCGACGTGTCTGAGATTTCTTTCTGACATTATCGCCCATGCTAATAATGGCTTGGTTGGTTTGGGAAGCATGATTCTAGCTATGGACTGTTCGTTTCAGTAGTAATCCAAGTACTAGGTGCTAAGATTATGCAGCATCCCCAATAGTGCGATTGGTGTCCCAACTTTGCATCTAGTGCGGTTAAGCTGTATGCGTCCTAAAGTCTCTAACAACTCTACTATCTGCATGGCGTTTCTGTTTGTTTTCGCATTCAAGAGCCCATTTACAGGTCCCTCGCTCGCTGAAACGCCCCTTTCTACTTTTTTCCGAAGGGACTGTCGTCCATCGGCACCTGATCTTTCCCCTAAAGAATCTAATAATAGGGTCTTAAGTTTGAGGAATGCGTTGTCTCCTTACTCATTCTTTTGGTTTGTGAAAAAAAGAACAGGTTAATCCATCGTCACCTAATTCACTGCAAGCTAGCTAGCTAATAAATTATACTAGTACGATATTAGAGTCATTCCACCAAATTTTTAAAACGAACTCACCATACACCATAATCCCCCAAACCAAACATGAAACACCTTACAACGGTCTAAAGTCATAGTCTTCTTCTAGCCAGATGCATCTACTCATCCCGATGGGCGTCAAGCTGCCTCACCATCCTGCCCTCTTCACAGCAAAGAGAGGCATAGCAGACTAATCGAACCGTGGTGGCAACACTCTTCTATTGCTGCCTGTGGTTTTAACTGGTGAAACCATTGCTCCTCTACATAAGTATTTGAAAACCTGTAAGACAACTGTCTGTTGTGACTAGTGGCGGAGGTAGAAATATTTTTTAGGTGTGGCGGGTTTATAAAGATCAAACATGTATAAGTAGGGATGAAAACGGATCGGATACGGACGGATATCACCGATATCATATTTGTTTTTATATTTCTGGTCGGATTCGGATTCGAATACAGATAATATCAATCATGTCGGATAAGATATAATTGGATGTCGACATCATAAATATACGATTTAAGTATTCGGATACGGATACGGTATCGGATATTGAATATTCGGACTCGGATACAGATCTGAACCTCTCTAAACGAATTCGGTCTCGAATACGGTCGGAAAATATCCGTACCGTTTTCATCCTTATGTATAAGGTCGCACTCGAACAATATCTAAATATGCATATATGTATTGACGTATGAAACTATCAAGTATGTACTTTTATCTAAATATTTAATGCTATATACAATATAATATACATGTATTCCATATTTTATACATGTTTTAGGTATGGCGGGGGCCAAGCCTTGCCAAATGCTCTGTGACATGGAGGCTAGGTGAAGACGTGGAGGACGGGGCAGCATGCATGCTATAGTGTTGGTACATGCAGTGTTGGTGAAGCCCTAAGCCGTTGGACTCCTCAGGGAACCCGTTCGTTCCTAAATCCCATCCCCAACGCTACAATCCTAAACCTTAATATTGTCAGGGATGATCATGGTGTTTTTCCTTTCCTAAATCCCATCCTCGTTCTAGCATCTCTAAGATTACCCTATTCTCTTTCTTAATCTTTAGTTTTTGGAAAAATAAAAAAATCACTCTCCAACAACTCCTAATCCTTTTACGCACTTGGGAAATTCTCTCCCGTCGTGCGTAACTTTGCGCGGAGTCGCGATTGCGTGAATACACACATATTCTTCGACCAATTAGTGGTGGAAGGGCAGAAAAAGAATAAAAAGTATGAAAGGATTCCAGATGCAAATGTAGAAGAGATAAAGAATATATAAAATTGGTTACAATCATCTAGAAGTAATATAAGATTCCTAATGTAAAATTGTCTTCTAACTTAATTATTGGAAATTATTTAAGATGGCCTTATTTTTTTCTTCCAATATATTTTTAGGATTTATAAAACATTGACTTTTTGGGAGGAAAAAAATTAGAATATTCTTGGAGATACTAGAAGAAGAATACCAAGGAGAAGAAATGTCCAGCATCAGAGACGGACAGACGGAGTTGGACTCTATAGGTGGATGAGTCCATTTGTGCAAACTGGCAACCATGCTTGCCCGGGCCAGCTAAATTAGCTCTAAAGACTCGAGATTTGGCCCATCTACTAAACGTCTAACCCACTGAGCCACTGAGCCAAGCACTGGACCTTAATATTGTGGCCCAAGCACTGGCCCTTTATTAGCCTTTTTTCAGCCCAATAGCAACTAAAGGCTCCCACAGCCACAATACCTGCAGGCTGCAGTCCAGACTCCAGAGGTCCAGTGCTGTGCCGGAGCCATTCAGAATTTCAGATGCGTCACGTCATATATCTTTTTGAAGAATCGTCACGCCATATATCTAGCCATCATGATCTAATTTTTCCATCAACTATAGGTTATTAGCCTTTTTGTTAGCCCAATTGCAACTAAAGGCTCACACAATACCTGCAGGCTGCACAGTCCAGAGGTCTGCCGGAGCCATTCAGAGTTTCAGACTAGTATATCTTAGCTATCATGAAAAATTCTCTCTCTCTCTCTCTCAAAAAAAAAAAACTAGCCATCATGATCTAATTTTTCCATCTACTAAACTGGAGATCGCTTTCGATCGTTTTCGACCCCCACGCTAGCGATCGTGAACATTGGCCCTGAGAGCGAAACTCCAGCAGATCGAACGTCGACGAAGTGCTGTTTTTTTGTCCAGAAAACAGCTCGTAATTCTTCATGCATGAGGTTAAACTTTGCAGTTCCTGGGCAATTTGGCTTTGCAACCAAAGTGCAAAGCTATAAAGAGCCACTTTTCTTTTATGGATTGGCAGGAAAAGGAAGACATGGGTCGGTCTTTCCAACCAAAAAGATTCTCACTTTTGATTCCGCCCTCATCAAAAGCTACAGATTAGGACTCGTACCATATGGAGGATAAAGACCATGAACACCCAAAGCATTGCGCTTTACCGAGATAAAGTAAAGGCGAGAATCTTGTTTTGGATAGTTTTTTGCGCTTTTTTTTCTGTGAACTTTTATGTCTCGCAAACGCAAAGTGACCATGGGAAAAGCTTAGGAAGGTGCAGCTAGTGCTTTGCTCAGATTCTTAGTAACCAAGTCATGCCTGCCATATGCCTCTTATTAGGTCCTATATATAGGTTGACTCCTGTTGACTCCTGGAGCTTTTACTTCTTAATTACCGTTCTGCTAGCTAATGCATATATATTGAACTGTCTGCAGATTGCAAGAGAAATGTTTGATGAAGCTCGTCGGAAAATTTTATCTGCTCATGTAAACAAACCTTTGCTCAGTCAGTTCTTACATTTCTTTGGAAAGTTTTTCCGTAAAACCTGCACGATTCTACAACGGATCGTATAGCTAGCTAGAGGGCAGCTCATTATGCGATGCAGTTCTTAAACATGGCTTTGCAGACAACCAACAAAGACACGGCATATGTGTTGTGAGTACGTACGTACTGAAACGTCGACCGGTACCGCAGCCAAAAGCCCAAAAGGCACCACAAATCATGGTGTCCACCGCGCACGCACCCAAGCACTGAGCCACTGGCTCTCACGTATATATTTGCTATATATATACAAGAGCCAGGTCTACTGGATGCCTGATAGTACGAGATATAGCTTCTTCAGAAACCATCGAAAACCAGCCACCACACGCCTCGCGCAACATGCTGCCTCACGTCGAGATGCCGGCCAGGGCGGCGGCCGCGTGCACCGGCGCGGCGGGCATCAAGCTGTTCGGCAAGGTCATCACCACGCAGCCGCCGCAGCAGCCCATGCAGCACGCGCCGCCGAGGCTGCAGCAGCAGCAGGCGTCGTCGGGGCGCGGGAACAACGCCGACCTGCTGGAGGAGGTGGCGCGGGCGCGCGCGGCGGCGGCCGAGGTGCGGCTGCCGTGCCCACGCTGCTTGAGCCGGGACACCAAGTTCTGCTACTTCAACAACTACAACGTCAACCAGCCGCGCCACTTCTGCCGGGCCTGCCACCGCTACTGGACGGCCGGCGGCGCGATCCGCAACGTGCCGATCGGCTCCGGCCGCCGCAAGAACCGCCCCGTGCTGCTCCCACCGCCGGCGCCGCATCACGCTGCCACCGCCACCGCCAGCAGCGCCGACGATAACGACCACCGCTCGGGCTCGGGGTCTCCTCCGGTGTTCACGTCTGTGTTCACCGCGCCCTACCTCGGCGGCTCCCCCTCCCAGTTCACCACATCGCCGGCTTACGCCGCCGCCGCCGCCGCTGCCGCCGGCCACCCGGGGACGACGACGGGGCAGTGCTTGTGGCTGGTGGCGACCACAGATCGTCCTGTTGCATCGGACCGCGCTTTTCTGATATGATGATGTGAAAAATAAATAAAAATGATGTGATTTTAATTTGCTTGGTTACTCACGCTCCGAGCTTTTCACGGATGGAACCGGCGGTTTCGGTGTGGTGGATAGGGTAGGGTTTGACCTGGTAACAATTTTGAGTGCATGCTCGGGCTTTTTTTAGGTGTAGCTGTCAGCTGTGTAATCCAAGTGTCTGTTCTAACCTTTTCTTTTGACTTTGCATCAAACTTTTCTGAAGGTTGTTTAAGTCCTTTTTTGGGAACTTTTGTGGGCTTGGGATGTAATTTAACTTGACTAGAAACATGTCTATGCATTTCAGTGGGAGTGAGGGGGTGCTGCTATGGTTATATAGTAATTGACTGGAAACATCCCTATGTTGTTAAATTTTGATGTTGTTATGAAGAATGAAGTGAGCCAGTGATTGTCTGTCACACACTGACAATGCAAACTCCAATTGACGACAGGTCGCGCTCTAGCACGAGCATGCGACCGTACCCACACAGCCTGTGCCTTCTTGTATCCTGTCTCTTTTCTTCTCCATCTCCACTGGGTTTAGAAAAGAGGGTCGTGGGAGGCAGGCAGGCCCGACGTTGGGGACCGGAGAGATGGCAGTGAGGCAGAGGCGACAGTGACGCCACCGGAGCAGGCGGCTAGACAAGGTTGGATCAAGGGTGACCAAGGCCATGGCAATGGAGGGGGAGGAGGTTGTTGTGAGCGTTGTAGGATCTTGACAAAGCTCTGAGGCTGCGGGCACAAGGTGGAGCTCCGACGAGACCCTATTATGTTGCGACGGGGTGACGCTAGGACTATGAGTTTGAGGTTTAGGATTTAAATACTAAGCTTGTTTCGTCATGTGCCCATATATGTGCCTCATACTAAGTTGGACAGAGTAGCTCCTACCACAGTAAGATCATTTGCAATAACCGGTCTTGTGAAAATTATATAGTATGAACATAAGGTTAAAGATGTAAATACCAGCGGTTGAGCAACTCTATTCATTAGGTTCTTTGTGGCCGAACTATCTACTCAGGTTTAAAGTCTTCAACTTGATACGTGTGTTCTTATTTTCTGGTTTATTCCAATATTTAATGAAGCTATTTTCTTAGTGGTAGGCAATGTGTTGATAGCGAGGGTTCTATATGGTGATTTTGTTAATCTCGAGATATGTTGACTTAGTCTTCTAGAGGTGCTCATAATGGTAAGACATGTGCATGTGTATTAGAATTCATAGGGGTGAGTGTGTGTTTATGAGTGATGCATGTGTGTTAACTTGGTCAATCTCTACTATACCAATCTTCTAGAGGTGCTCATTTAAAAACCAAGAAAAATGATCCAACATCCAATTCCAAATGACTAATATTCAATCCAATCTAGAAGCCTTGGGCTGGGCGTAGAGCTTTGCCATCTGGGGCCCACTCCCGCATGAGCCAAAAGAATACGGCCAGATTTGCTGTTTTTTTTATATAGGCCCACAAATTTGCTGTGGCGGTCCGTAAGTTGTACATTACGCATGATGGAGTTGGATTGCAAAGCGCCAACCAAAGCCCATTCAGTATAAAAAAAAACAGAGCCCATTCGAGCAAACCTCCTTGTGAGGCCGCCGCAACGGCCTAAACGTCTGCACTGCAACGTGACTGGAACCAGCCCCGTCAACCAGTGGCGAAGCCAGCGAAATGAGAAAGGGGGGGCCAGTTTGGCCAGACAAGATTCGAGATTCTTTTTTACACGTACGTGTAGTTACTCTCATCTTCAATAAACTACATTGTGTATGTATTTATACTTATTTATCGGTTTGAGTATGTTTATATACTCATATTAAGATACTCTAGATCTTACCACGCGAAAATTTTTCAAAAAAAAATTATATTTTAAATACATTACTAAAATGCCACTACTATATTATATACGATAAGTATAACCATATACTCACGCATGCATACTTAACATATATATCACTCTAGATGGTCTAATATGATCATATACTTTATCTATATACATTTCGTCCAGTCATATACACCTTAAATCTAGAGATATATAGTGAGAGTAACTACACGCGCGCGTGTGTGTATATATTATATATATATATATATATATAATAGAAACCATGACATCTAAAATTTCTTTTTGAATTTGTGGTGAAGTATATTTGGCATTCTGTGGAGCATTATCTAGCACAACTGCATTGACCTCTTCGTTATATGAAGCGAGAAGTTTCACCATTTCACGAAAATTGTCTTGGTTTTTGAAGTAGCTGATTCATCATGTCCTCAAAAAGGACAAGCTTGAAATGCTAAGTGTCGAACTGCATCAATAGATGTCCCAAGACGCAACCGATTCTTCTAGATTTCTTCCTTTGTTTGTTTCTCCACCACATGCTCAATATGGCCTGCTGTATTCTTCAGATTATCATAACAATTCATATTATAATTATGAGCAGATTTACTATCATTTTCCATGTGAACCAAGAATGAACAATTTGTTGAAATATAAGGCATTTTCATATTTATTTTAATCCATAAAAATGACGCAATAAAAGGGATAATTACGACATGAATTATTTGAGAAAAACAATTCATGACAAATATTAAAAGGATGACTATCAATTTGCAGAAGCAAATTAAGAAGACAGAACATACAACTAATATCATTTTATTTATGTGAATCATCATAGTTGTGCTCAAGGTATCCTCAATAACCGAAACAAAGATGAGTACAGAAATATATGGTACCAGTAAAAGATTATTCACATGATCATCCAAGCAAAACATGTAGGATAATAGCAAAATGCTACCCAGGAACATCATGATATTAACAGTGAAATTAATAATAGGATGAAGGAGATTATACCCTGCGGCAGAACCGTTCGCACCGGGAAAAGTCATGGTGGTGCTTTGTCGTTGTAGTCGTCCCGCTCGATGCAGTGCAGAAAAGGTTGCCGTGTAGTCGCCGCAGAATCACCAGCGAGTAGTCGTGTCGCCAACGACACTCCCCAAAAACGTAATCGCCCGTCCTCACCCGAGCAGATGAAGCGCACGACGGAGACGCGTTCCGGAGGCCTACTCTTCCATCTCTGGTGCTCGCCGGAGATGGAACGGAAAGGACTTGCGCAACAGGATGTGGTTTTTCCTTCTAAAGAGAACCGAGAGAGTGCGGGTCCTTTTATAGGCAAGCAGAAGGAGGAAGGCCAGACGCGGAACAGAAAGGTCGCGACTCTTTGCGGTGGAGGAGACAGAAACTGACAGTAACTCCTCTCAATCAAGACCATGAAGGCAGGAGTTACGGGAGTTACCAGAAACTCCTCTCAATCAAAACCATGAAGGCAGGAGTTACGGGAGTTACCAGAAACTCCTCTCAATGAAAACCATGAAGACAGGAGTTACGGGAGTTACTAGAAACTCCTCTCAATCATAATCATGAAGGTAGGAGTTACAAGATTAAAGGCCTCGCCTGCCCGCCCGTCCGCTCATTCGCTGCCTGCCTGTCTCGCCACGCCACGCCACGCCGTCTCTCGGTTAAATTCCCATACGGACCATAGAGTTTAATAGATATTATTAAATTAATGGGCTATGCCCATAATATCCAACACAATTAGCACCCTCATTCACTTTTTTCCATGTTCTAAATCCTGCGTGGATGAGTTACTGGACCGGAAGTAGGATATGTGTCCATGTGAAATTGATAAGGGCCATGCATAAGGTATACTTTACGAACTTAATCTCTTTCATTAGCAGGATACTCCCAAATTTGCTTACGTAAGCCCGGATCTCGTTCAACTATCAGAACACTGGCATCATCAATTTCAGCATTAACCGTTTGAACTTTTGGTGCTGGTTGTCTTGGTGCTTCTTCAGAAGTCCTCTGTTCAAGGGCTGGGAGCATCGGCAGACCTCTGTTCTTCAGCAACAATAGGAGAACTATTTTGCCCCTGTCCATGTCCATTGCCATCTCTATCTGTCTTCTTGAAAAAATAATCAATTGTCCTTTTAGGGGGCATTATTTCATACCTAAATTCTCATAAGAATACAATGATAAAGACTGAATTATAAGTTTGCACGAATGACGGATGATTATTGCAAATTAGGCAGTTAGCAATTGAAAATAATAGAAATCGTACCATATAGTTTATACTTACTTTGCGGCTGCTTGCCTGCTTGCACCTTGCACAGCACAGTTGCGCTTGCGCCTATAGCTTGCTTACAAAGTCGCAGCGATTCAGTGCTTGCTCAGGCTCGGTTGCTTGGTGCTCGGCGCTTGCTGTTGGCGGCCGCCGGCCAGACACGGTGACGATGGCGAACACAGAGTTACAGAGATCGCTTGTCTGCAGACTATGATCCGCTTCGCTTCTGAATGATTGAACGCTGATTGGGATTGCGCGCGGGGGACTGAAAGCGACACCGACACGAGTAGCGAGGCGCTGTCGTCGATGTTAATTTTGTCGCTGCGAGACGTCTACGGCCTTTCCGTATTTTGTTATTGGGCTGGGCCATTAAATCGTGGAGGAGTTCTAAAATTTTTTGCCGCATGGGCAGCGCGGCCTCGAATGCTCCGAGCAGAACAGATGCGGCAATCTCAATCGCTTTCCATACCTTGTCCCAAAACCGTTGCCCGCTTTCTGCTCTAGGAAGAGGCACTGGTACTAGCTGCGGCAGCGGCGGCGGCGCCTGTGCATCGGCTACACACGAAGCCAAAAACTAAGGCAGCAAGAACCATGAATCGAGCCATGCTCACCTGCGAATTTAGCTTTGTTCAGCCTTATAGTTCAATTTATAGCCCACGAATCCTCTCGTGACACTGCTTTTCAACCAGTGGCGGAGCCAGCGAAATGAGAAGGGGGGGCAGTTTGGCCAGACAAGATTCGAGGACTGGCAAAATTTTGTCGCTGCGAGACGTCTACGGCCTTTTCGTATTCTGTTATTGGGCTGGGCCATTGAATCGCTGAGGATGAGTTCTAAATTTTTTTGCCGCATGGGTGGCCACGGCCCCTGCTGGCACCCCCCAGCTCCGCCTCTGCCGTCAACGTCACCCATGAATACTTAGCTTGGAGATGAGATCACCTCACTAGGACGACGGAGGTGTATTGCTTGGATGAGGGACAAATGGGAGCGTCCGTCGTCCGGCCGTGGCGCCGTGCAGCTCTTCTTCTCCCACGACGACGACATGGGTTCTAACCTTAATTTCCGCCACCGTACCCGTGAACGCCGGCGCCAGCCGCAAACTGCATAAACTTAGAAGCTAATAAACGTCCGTGCAGTCCAGGACGTGCTGGTAATACCTCGCATCATCATCATCCAGGTGAGATATATCACTCGGACACACAGTTTTGTGTGCCAGCAGAAGCTCAGAAGGAGAAAGGAAATATTAACAACCTAATCTAAGCTCAAGCTGCAGCCATATTATAATAATAATCAGTTCCAAGTTTGCAATCAGTATCGAGGGCCGGCTATATAATTTTGAGGGCCCTTATACAAGCAAAAGGATAAAGACCCATCAAATATTTTTTTTAATATGTCAAATATATAAAATATATAGTACAACTAAAAAGAATTAATTTGCACCATATGTTTTAGTTTATAAAAGGTAATTATAGTACAACAAATAAATAAGTAGAATAGAATTAGAAATTTAGAACCTTATCATGGAATACTAATAACAAAATTGGTAAAGTCTCGATCAGTTATGCCCTTAATCTTCCTGCTCCAGTGTATATCGTGTGCGGACGTGTGGTGTTGTGTTAGCGTGTCATGGAGTCACACTGTTGCATTAGACGATTGGGTAATAGGACGAGAAGACGACAAAGAGGAACATTGATTTGCTCAACTAATCGATCAAGCGAGAATATGGAGCAACACTAGCAATAGGTGGATGTGGATGACGTACTGATTAATGGATTTCTTTTTTAGATTAATTGATGGATTTTTATAGTGTCTATATAAGCCTCCAAAAAATTAGATAAATCTATATACTAAGTATTATATATATTATATATATATTTATAGGCCCCTTAGCGTCATGGCCTCAGCCGTCGCACCGGCTGCCCACGCCCTAGAGACGGCCCTGTCAGTACCGCACCAGCATTTAACATGGAGAATTACCAAGCAACGTCCGTCCTCGGCGTTGTCTCGGTTCATTCAACGATATAATTCCAGAATTGAAGTTGGCGACGGTGTGTCGTCTCAACTCACCTCTCAAGAACCCGTGGGTGTGGCTCTCTTTGTTATGATGATGCTAGGACACACGGCCAATGGCAAGAAGAGCAGCAAGTTCGAGGACTCGGACAGTCGCATGTCCAGGCCCAGGTATTCGGCACCATTATATTCTCGACCAAATCTGCATCCATGCTCCGATCGATCCTATTCCTATCCAAGTTTTTCGTGGATTGGTGAACTCGATCGCAACATCTATGGTTCAGGGCCGTGTCAGAGCTGCCGCAGCGTCCAGCTCCAGCACAGCGTCTGAAGTCGTCGCCCTCGTCGTCGGGCACGGAGGCAAGCGGCGGCACGCGCACGCCGCGCCGCGCTCTCGGCGTGCGGGTGACGGCGGCGCCGCGCAGCCCGCTGCACGAGGCAAGGATGTTCTTCTGAAGTTCTGATCAGATATTCACATGAACAGTACAAACACAAAACCGTACTTGCCGCCAATGACTGACCTGGCGTTTGTTTTGTGTGCTGTTGGCTGTGGATTTTTGTAGAAGAAGCCCGCCGCTGCTAGTGGTCGTGGTGCCGGCGCGGGGACACGGGTGGCGGAGCTGGAGGCGAAGCTGGAGAGGGCGCACGGCCAGCTCCATGGGATGCGGGAGCAGCTCGCGGTCACCGAGAAGGCCAGGAAGGACGCGCGCGCAGCGCTCGTGGAGGCCAAGAAGCGCTTGGCCGCAAAGAAGAAGGACGATCTCGCCGCTTCGGCGCCGGTCGAGCACGATGGCGGCAAGGAGCCAGCCGCCGCAGCCAAGGATTCTGGTGTCGATGAGCGTGACGACAACGAGGAGAAAAGCTACGTGGCGGCGGTAGTGCCGAGAGATCACTCGGTGAACAACGAGGACCCGCCGGTGGTCGAGGAGGGCAACAAGACTAGTGATGGGGAGGAGACGAGCAATGTCGTTGACGATGACGACGATGGCAACAACAACAAGAAGGGCAGCCCGGAGGTTGAGACGCTGAGGGCGAAGCTGATGGCGAAGGACATGGAGGTGTACGAGCTCAGGGCGAAGCTGATGGTGATAGACACGGAGGTTGACGACCTGAGGTCCAAAGTGGTGGGCAAGAGCACGGAGATCGACGAGCTGAAGGCGGCGCTGATGGCGAGCGACGAGCTGGTCGACAAGCTGACGGCGAATCTGCTGGTCAAAGACGCGGAGATCGCGGCTCTCGAAGCCGACAACGCCGACCTCACCAAGATGGCCGAAGAGGCCGCCGAGGCCGCGAAGTCGACGGCCGCGATGGCGCGGGAGACCGAGCACGCGCTGAGGGAGAGCGCGGCGCGGGAGGCCCGGCTCGCCGAGCGGCTGCGGGTTTCGGAGCACGCCCGGGACGCGCTGGAGGCCAACGCGCAGCGCTTACGCGTGCAGAGCGAGCAGTGGCGCAAGGCCGCAGAGGAGGCCGCCGCGGTGCTAGCAGGTGGCAGCGGCGGCGCCGTGGACAATGGCGGGTACGACAAACGGCGCCACTGGTCTGGCTCGGCCTGCGCTGGTGGTGGTGGGAGTGAAAGCAATGCGGCGGCCAAGGACGACGACGAAGACGGAGCCAGTGGCAAGCGAAAGCCCGCGGGCGGCGCCATGCGGGCGCTCAGCGACCTGTGGAAGAAGAAGGCGCAGAAGTGATCTCGAATTCATTTTGCTCTTGTGTTCTGTTCTCTGCTATTCCCCAAGGATAACACCGTCGAGGTTAATTTACTGGACTATTTATGTTGTCTTACTAAGGTATATTAAGATTAATTAGCCAAGATGGTATATACCCAAAATAAGCTCCGTGTTGTGTCTGTCGTGTCATCGTGTGTTACGGGCTTACGGCTTACTGATTGCCCAGTTCGACTTCTAAATTATGAGAAGAACATTGCTGTGTGCCTGAGTGGTCCTGTACTTTTAAGTTCAAAACTCGTCATATATGCTGGTCCTGTACACGATGTTTGTTTGTTTCAGCAAAACGCAAGTCGGTTAGCTCTAGCCAACAGATTATTATCTATTTATCTGAAGAAGCTAACCACTACGACAGAACCATTGTCACAAATGGTTCTAAACCCATCGTCACAGAATGTTTTTTTCCCGTCATCGGTGAAGGTTGGTGTTGATAAACAGAAACAAAAAAACCAAAAAGGGCGCAGGCCAAGCCCATCAGCGAGCCTTGGAGCCCGTTGTTGAGCCCGGGTCCTTCTGTTTGACAGAAAAATCACTTCAACAGAGAAGAGGCTACTGAAGTACACAAAAATAATAAACAAGAGGGAACACATTTTATACATATTTAATAAAAATGCAAATATAGGTCCCTTGCACAAATGCGCTCCACAAGTAGCCTTACGATGATGATCTAACTTGAACAATGTGGCCTTTCGCTCCGAGGGCTTATCCCTATGAGTCAGGCTCACAGAGGATCCCTACACGCATAGGTTTAAGAGGTTGTACACAATATCTTGCTTGGTGTGTGCTTCTTTGTTTTTTTCTTGAGATCATTGGCATGTTTTTCATTAAGCAGAAGTAGAAAGTTTTGTTACAAAACCAAGTTACAATAATCAAAAGATTCCCAAACCTATAGCCCACACCTCTCACACTTCTCGCACGTGGTTGTGATTACACAAGAAACTAGTTTGTGAGTAAGACAAGAACATACCTTAGACCTCGTCCATCCTGACCATATCCAAGTTCATGACCAATGGGTCAAATTCCCCACCAAAAAGAAGCTGCAGCGCCTCTTATATGGAGACCGATAATGATATCTGGAAGGTTAATTTGTACTTACACACCTGTTTTAGAGTCGACGTTAGGCGAGCTTGCTATAACTCCCAGCTTCTGCATGAGCATGCACTGAGCCTGCTTGGTGGAGTTCGCCTCGCGTGGCTTCGCAGTGAGGCGTTCCCTGGGCCGCAGCGACTAAATGGAGACTGGAGTCTTGGGCCTACGTAGCCTAGGCGGCCCGCGGACGAGGGACGTCTACAACGAAAGGCAAAGCCACACCTCCAACATTCCATGAAACGTAGGGGTACAGAATCAAAAATCTCGAACACTGGCCAACTCACATCGTCATTGCTCGAGGAGCCCCTGGCGTGCCTAGCATCTCCATTTCTCTAGGCGAAGTCAAGACTAGCTAGCCATTGCTAGGATCATCGACCACAATGGTAGCCACGTTTCCATGGCATGGCTCAACCATAGTCACATAAAACGGGTTTATCACCTTTGATCCTCGACCTAGGTTCGTCGACCCCGACCCGAATTCATGGGCTTATTTTTGATCTGAAGTGTAAAAATCTCTCGCAAGTATCGTACCACGTATCACGATCCCGTACCTCGACCCCATCGACCCAGAAACTTTGTGACTATGGGCTCAACAAGCATAATGAAAAGCTCAGCAAGACTCTTCACTTCTCTTGGTTCAACAAGCATAATCAAAAGCTCAGCAAGACTCTTCACTTCTCTAAATTTTTAATCTCCATGCACATCAGTAATAAAGAGTTGAAGTTTACAAGAGAGGTGGTCTAACTCTCTTCTTGAGAAATCATTAGGATAATTAGAGCAAGCTTAACCAAATTGGCTTTGTCGTAAGCAACAAATGAGTCAGCAGGGACTGAATTGTGCCATGCAAAGAAGCAAATCTATGTATACCTCATTGAACCTGTCATTAAGCTCTCAAAGTTGCCTACGAATAATACTTCAGATTCCAAACATGTCAACATACGAGTGATAAATATATATGAATATATTATGATCGATTTATGTCTTCGAAGTTCGCTTTGTGCGGTTCCATGTAATAGAACTTAACTACATCTCGTGCTGCCCTTTTAAGTGCACTATGTTGATGGATCAGCAAGGAAGTTCTAACCACAAGGGTCGCAACACCTTGCAAAAATGATTGTGTATACACAGAAAGCATGCCGCTCAATCATTGGAAATCGAAATCACCTTAATTATTTATTATAAATTAGCTTGTAATAAGTAATAGTAATGTGTAAGAGTTTAAGCATTTCTAACAGTTTTGCATATTGCTTTTGCATTCTTGATTTTTGTTAAAATTCATAGAAACACCTCTCCAACAGTTTTGCATATTGGTTTTGCATTTTTGGAAACTTGGCAAATTTCAGGGGAGGCTTGGCATTTATGCAAGTCCGTCCGCGACTTGGCAAACACCGATCTGCCACGTCCCTCTACATTGCCATGGCGCACGCGGGCCTCGCCACCGCACTGCTCGTGCTCTACGTCCTCTACCTGCTGCTCGCCGACTTCCTCCACCCACTGCAGTAGGTGCTGCTTTGCTCCGTCCCGCTCCGCGAGACACAGCGCACGCTCGTCGCCTTCTGGGAGCCCCCGCTCGGCGGCGGCCTCAGCGCCGCACTACTCACACTGCCAGTCGCCGCGCTCCGGTCCTCGACCGCCACGCTCGCCGACGCGCGCGCTGCGCTCCTGCGCCGCCCACTCCCGAACTCGTCGACATTCCCGTGCCTCCTCCGCTGGCTCGTCTCCTTCTTCTTCTTTCTCGTCCTCTTCGAGTGCCTCAACGCGAGTGGCGGCGGACTTCCTCAACGCGAGTGGCGGCCGACTTCCTGAACGCACGAAGAAAGCCCGCGAACGGACCGAGACCGCGCGTGAAAACTTTCGGCAGTTGAGTCCACATTTTGGTAAATGGCAAGTCAGATTTGCAAAACTCTTGGAGATATCTTATTTTTCTACTTTCCATTTGCTTTCTGGAGTTGGCAAACTCCAACAAGTAATAACAAAGAAAAATTGCTAAACAGCTGGAGATTCTCCCAATAAATTCCCACAGTAACCCATCAAGGCCCTGGTGTCGATGAGTGGCCCCATGGGCAAAACCCTTACAATATAGGGGGTGAAGGGATAGATGGTGATGGTTGGCACGGTGACAGTGTCGGCTCCAAACATATCACCTCTAGGCAGTGGTGGAACTTGACTGTGCGCGTGCAGCGAAGGGCGCGTTCTAGTAGTAGCTGGATGCGCGTGTTCAAAGTGGTCGGTGAGCATTCATGTGTGAGACAATATGCAAACATACTATGTTTGATGAAATAAAACAATATATTAAATTATGTAAATATATATAATGTTACGAGAAAATAACTTAAATTAACTATGAGAAATAACATAGCCCACTGCTGACTCTATGAACATTTATCGTTATCATTATTAGTCCACTTATATAGTAGTTAGCTCATAAATAGTTTCTATTTCTCTTTTCTCTCCACTATTCTAGAAAAAAAAATTATTTTCAATTTTTACTGTACTTCTCTGAAGTGTAAAGCATGTGGGCCGTACTCCGATATGGGTCCATGTAAGTTTATTATTATTGGATTAAAAGGAGAAAGTTGATATTTAAGTTTTATAATATTATTATTTTATTATGTGATCTATGTATTTTAAATATAAAATGTTAGCTATTTCGTAGCAACTTATGAGTATGCTACCTAGTTGGATTAAAAGGAGAAAGTTCAATTAGGGATTGTAGATGCATGCACGTCAATGTTGAGGGGCCGTGTGGTTCAGCTTTTACCAGTTTGTAGCAGTACTGTAGCACAGCGGATTCAGAGTTTGGTAGAACTAGAAATTGTGGCTCTCATTTTTCACTTTGGAAACCAAAATATTGGGAGGAGGAGCCGACCTGAAATGAGGACGTCCATCTGTGCACTGAACCACACATGCCCAGCCCAGACAACTATAAATGGAAACGCAAAAAGGGACTGAACACAAGACCGCTTCAGGCCTTGTTTAGTTCCCAAAAAATTTTGTAAAATTTTTCAGATTCCCCGTCACATCGAATCTTTAGACGCATGCATGGAGTATTAAATATAGATGAAAATAAAAACTAATTGCACAGTTTGGTCGAAATTGACGAGACGAATCTTTTGAGCCTAGTTAGTCCATGATTGGATAATTTTTGTCAAATACAAACGAAAGTGCTACAGTGTCGATTTTGCAAAATTTTTTGGAACTAAACAAGGCCTCAACAAAGATGGACAAAAACAAAACCTCCGGCCTTGCTAGATTTGGGCAGATAACATGCGCCGTTGCCATATTTGGATAGCTCTCTGCATCAAAAATTTGCCCCAAACGAAACAACCGTAGCACTCCAATTCATTACGTCAGTACGAGAAACAGTGAAAAGATCACATACCATATATAGAAAGCACTCATAACATGGACACAGCATCAAGCCCAGAGGGCCAATACAACAAAGCTCTCTCTAGCCAGTACCACATAGTTACTGTACACTTGACATTGGCACCAAGAAATCCAACAGAACAGATCATCCAATCCAACCCTACCGACCTACTCCTACATTGCAAGCCGTACGTCCAGCTAGCCATTGTTCCTGGTCCATGAAAGCAATCAGTGCTAGCTCCTGGTGGCCTCCAGTGATCTCCGGGGGCATGAGCCCGAGCAGAGAGGTGTTGTTGGTGTCGATGGCAGAAGCATCTGCGTCTGCGTACGAACCAACCATCTCTCGACAGCGGTGTGGGTGACTATCACTGGATGCGGAAGGGGTCCAGGCGGTTGTCTCCGAGGCGCGATCGGTAGGCAGCCTTCTTGTAGTCGCCCCATGTGAAGTCCCTGTACAAGCTCTGCTCGCCGTGCCCCAGCACCTGCGGCAATGGCGCGATCCGCTGCGCCGGCGCCGGTCCCGCGAAGTAGATCATGGACACCCGCGGCTTCAGGCTGTTGGCCACCACCCGGTGCCGCACACTTTTCAGCCTCCCATTCGTCAGGACCTATCGATCGCAGCACGTACACATCTGTCAATTCATTGCCTGCGCCTGCATGCTGTCGTCGCCGTCTCGGCGCGGCCGGCGTGCGTGCGTTGCGTACGACGTACGACCCCACCCATCACCCATGCATGCATGCCCAAAATGAATTAAATGTAACGTAGTACGGGTTGTTATATTACCTGCAGCGAGTCGCCGACGATGACGAAGAAGGCGTCGCGGTCGGGCGGCACGGGCACCCACCGCCCCCCGTCGTCGTGGAGCGCGACCTGCAGGCCGGCCGTGCCGTTGGAGCGCAGCACGGACACCAGCTGCGGGTCCGTGTGCTCGCCGAAGCCGGTGACGCCGCACGAGTCCGGCAGGCGCTGCAGCAGCGGGCACGCCGGGTAGTGGTTGATCCGGAACACCTGGTCGCTCGCCGCGTCCGTCACCATGCCGCTCAGCGCGTCCCTCGGCGCCACGCCCAGCCCCTCCGCCACCGCCTCCAGCACCGACGTCGCCAGTCCCCGCACGGCGGCGACGTACTGGTTTACCGCGTCCCTGCACGCACGCACACACGGAGTATACCTACCCATCGTTAGAATAGAACCGCACGCACGCGCCAAGGCAATAATAATAATGGCTCCACTGACACTAATTGTCTGATGTGGGCTGATTGATTGATTGATTGGTTACCGCACCGCAGCGAGGATGACGGGACAGGGGAGGCCTTGGACACCGAGGAGGCGCCGTCGAGGGCGAGGAGGAGGTACTCGAGCCACCCCATGTCGCCATTGCGGCCGATGCGCTTGTTCCCGTACCCGAGCGGGTTGGCGGGGCCGCACGCGTCCTTGTCCGCCTGCGGCGACGCGAAGAACCTGACGGCCTCGGCCTCCAGCCGATCCACGACGCCCGTTGGCACGCCGTGGTTCACCACCTTGAAGAAGCCGAACCGCTCGCACGCGTCCACCACGGCCAGAGCCGCGCCGGGGCTGGACAGGTCGACGGCCGGCACGCCGAAGAAGGACGCCGCGTCCCCGGGCTGCGGGCATCGAAGCAGGGAGATTTGGTCGAGCGCCGGCGGTGGCTTCGCGAGGACGACCATTGCCAAATGCCAAGAAGCAGAGCAATGTACCCCGTAGCTAGCCGGACCGAAGCTCTACCACACTGGTCACTCTCACTGCTCGAGCTCGAGTGCATGTGGCGAACGAAGGCTTCATGGCTCGTATATATATATAGCTAGGGAGGGAAGGACAGGGCGACTGCAGCAGCGGGGCGGGGCCCCACGCGGTGATACGAAACGAGCGGGGAGGGAGCGAACGACGTTGGTTAGGGCTGTTCAACGTCGTCCTCGTCCCCCACCTTTTCCTGTCTGGTTTCTTGCATCGTGTTTCTGAACTTTTTATCCCTCTCGGGGCCTTCTGAGCGCGGCAGATCCGGCGAGCTTGATTCGTGGGTGGCAGTAGCGTGCTACAGCCCCGGGGGGAAGACGCGACGTGTCCCGACGTGATCCGCCGGTGCAGTGGGGTCGGAGAGCGAAGGTGATAAGTGTCCGGGTGCTCTCAGATAATGTTTCTGTTGATGGATTCCTGCAAGGGCCAAGGGTACAATGACGAGGCGGCCTCCATCAGTATAGGATCATCAGAGAGCTTTCTGAATGAGCGAGCAGTGTGCATGCAGTGGTTTGGGCACTCTAATTAATGATTGCCGCGCTTCACAATTCACATAAGCTCGGCCCTTAATTGCTGAAGAAAGTCTTACTTAAGACTTATCCACCACTCTACAACTGTATACTTAACTTTGTTCGATTATCCAAAATAATAACTTATCTTACTCTCCTACGAGACGTTGCTCCTTTTCTTTTTTGCAGATTATTAATTATTATAAGAACAAAAAGCTAGAGGATCAGAGAGGAGAAACAAGAATGGAGAGCTTTGAAGATTTACCGTCTTTTTTCTCCTCTTCGTGCTATGACATTGAAGATTATTTAGCCCTGTAAGGGGTTTTTTCTTACGCTACCGCCTCCTCCAAAGACCACTGCCATAGGCTTCTTCAGCATCACTACTATGGATCCCCTCATCCTCCTCGTGCAGCGATCTCGTCGGCGGTGAGAAGGACCAGGACTCTCTGACATCCAGTCTAATTGAATTAGTTAGGGTTTGGATTGAATAAATTATATCTCATAGATTTTCACATGGTATTTTCTTCGTTGATTTCTTGTCAGATCTTGTTTCTTGTAGAGGACTCCATGTTTAGACATTCAACGTGACATTCTTCATGTTGTTTTTATTTTTACAGAGTTGATGCGGTTGTTGGCAATTGCCATGTTTCCCATTTACATCTTTGTGTTACAACCTCACTAAGGTATGATCTCTTGATAGACAGGAAGTTATTCGAACTTCCACATTTGTCATGATTGGTATTAGTGGTGCTAGATTGATGGTCACTTGATCATATTTGATGACAAGGTGGTTCATGCTCTTTAAATAGTAATAACGGAACTAGGAGTTCTTTGACCCAAGGAAGCAAACAGGGGGAGGGGATGAATTGGGTCTTTGAAAACCTAAACATATAGGACTTTCTTGATCTATATTTTTTTAAAAAATCATAAACTAAATGTGCACCTCATGTTTTTCTATGTGTTCTACCTACCCAACCCTAAAGAGTTTACAAACTAGAGCCAAAATATATCAATAGTCTAGGACAACCTAGGAAAGATAAAGATCATACAAGTCAAGCACAATGTGGTAAGTGAAGAGCAAATCAGGAGAGGACAAACTCCTAAGGATGAGATGTGTCATGTGGTATTGGTTACCCAAAACACATCAAGCCTTCCCCCAATCATGCTGTTGAGGTCACCACGAAGGCTTGTGCAACCAAGGCAAGTGATGCATTCCACCAAGGCTCACCACTATCGCTTGCCTCTTCTAGCCACCTTGGCGCTATTGACTACAAAGCTTATCCACCATGAAGGTATCTCCTCAGTCTCTATACAACAAGGGGCCATTGCACTTGCCACACACCAAGCTCGAAAGGTCAACATCACAAGGTTATCAAGATTCTTGTTAGAAGGCCAGTAAGACTCCCAGTGCTCTGGCTCAACAAGATTGTAAGGGCACAACAACCAAAACACTCAAACTCTTTTTAATGACCAAACTTGGAGCAACAATAATGGACTCCCTAACCACCTTCTCAAGAAAGTGCAACACCAACAATATGGATCATCATTAGAGAGCAATCTCATCTCATGTGTCTTATCTAGCTAGGCGGTGAACTACCTCCATTGTAATTACCAATTGGACCTTAGGAGTAGGAAGTTCCTCCAACTAAGATGTGGCACAAGAAAGTTGGACAAGGAGGTGCCCAAAGGAGTCTTCATGATGACATAGGCATCTGTCCCAACATCCGGTAGTTATTGGCGGCATTAGAGAAGAATGTATGCAAGTAGAGTTGGTAGTGGGTGCGACTAACAGATGATCTATCATAGATCAAGATCTAGGTGAAGTGACTTCTAGCAAGTAGCCATCCACCTTGGGTTTGGAGATGACAAGTAGAGAATCATGCGACGAGCGTGATGATCCAGGGTGTAACATCGTGTGGAACTTGGAGTTGGAGGTGGTCATGGACTCATGGAGCCACTAGTGGTGGGGAGACCTCAGATTTATAGCTTGGGGTCCATCCAATGAGAAACAAGCTACGCTAGATGGAACCTCAGCTACAATAGCAATTGCAATAGTAATGGGAACCAAAGATTGAAAAATGGTGCTAGAGAATGGCAACTTGGGAGCTCCTTAAGGTAAGGGGAGCGGTGGCAGTGACCAATCAAGTATTGCAAAAGCAAATAGTGGCAGGCTAGCTTTAGTGACAAAGAGGCAAGAGAGTATGTTGTTGGTAGAGAAAATCCTAGGCAGATTGTCTTGCGCTTCGCCTATTAGGACCTCACCCATCCCAAATTGAGCAGCTTCAATGATTAGATTCTGAGGTCCATGTAATGTTGTTTGGTGTGGATGCGGATGTGAAAACACCTGAAAGATTCAACATCTGTAGTTGTTTTAGTGTCAATATGGATATCCATATCCGCATTTGATTTTAATATAGATAAAATGTGGATGTATTCATATTATTTTTTATGATTTTTCTCTATCTGGACATTCGTATTTGAAAAATGTAAAATATCTAATATCAAGGCCGGCTAAAACTTAAATCTATGACTAGTTAGTAATGTAAATGATATCAACTTTAATATAACAAATGACCACTAAAAACTTATCTATGTGGTTAATAACATTATATATTTTGTTATTGTTAATGACATATAAAGGCTTGTTTAATATGGTTAATCATATTAACTTTAAGTACTTTAGCAATTCATGTATTGCTGAAACTATTTATATATATATATATTTTAAACTATTTATTGATAAATATTATTTATAGTTTTATTGATTTTGATATATTTATCTATTAAAATATATTTATTACATATGTTGGTTTTTATGATTTGTGGTTATCCACATGTGTTATATAATCATATTATTCTCTACATGCGTAATGATTTTATTTTAATAAAATTGTCAACAAGTAAATATATATGTGTTGTTATCAAAATCTAGTAGATATCCAAATGCAAATCTGAGATATTCGTTTTACATTCATATCCAATAATACCATATTTGTATCTGAATTTGAATTAAAATATGTTAAATACTCCTTTACAACTTTGATTCCATACGGAGCCAGTCTGATCCATCCTTAAATCTCGTTGTAGAGGATCTGGCAGGCGAGCGTCAATGGAACCTAAGACACCGTTCAAGTTAAAAATGAGTTGTTCAGGATACTATTTATTAGAAGTCATAATCTTCCAAGTTTGAGGACTGTTTCGTCAATTTGAAAGTTTATTAAGCCCTCAATCTTAAATTTCTCTGTGCTCTTTCTTCCTCAAAGATAGATTTCGCCAAGTGGCTACACACACGGGGTAACGTTCTTTTCTTTTTTTTTTGGAAGAAAGAGGCTAAAGATTGTTGACAAGTCATGCTACTAAGGGTAGAGCTTGAAAAACTGGCCAACGCTAATATAAAGTTGTTAGTGTCAACTCAAAATCATATAGTTACAGTATACTGGCAGTAACGTCTGAGATGACGTTGTTTCACCAATCAAAGCAACAACAAAATGACAAATTTGTCGGCCAACTAAACGACCAATCGGGTACGATCGGCTATACCTTTCAAATTAAACTTGAGTATGGTGCACACATCAATCAGATTTACAAGTGCTTTAGGGCACTCACAATGCAGACTTTATTATGGAGTCTAAAGTTATTTATTACCTCGAATAATGTGGACTTGGAGTCTAAATAAGACTTGGAGTCTTATTTTTTCTACCTCTTTCTTCAATAAATATGCTGCCACATCAGCAAAATACCATAAATAATATGTAATTAATTGTCTTAGACTCTGTGATAGAGTCTTGCATTGGGAGTGCCCTTAGGCCAGTCTCAGTGGCCCGTTTCAGTGCACTGTTTTGAAAATAAATCCGCTGACAGAGTATTAATGAAACGAATAATGAAACAACCTCCACAATGCATGAGTTTCACCTTGACGTTTCCTAGGCTGGGCAAAACATTTAATTATTGTAAAATGATTTGATCACATGCAAGATGGTGAAACAATTTAGCCCTCAGTGAGGATTTCATCCCGTTTCACCGCGTGGGAAACAACGCCAGCGGGGTTTCACCATGGTGAAACTACTTCCTTCTCTCTCCTCTTCGTTTCATGCAAAAAGTGTAATTTTGCTGACATGACACTCTAATAAATATGCATGACATCCTGGTGAAACCTCCACTAAGACTGGCCTTAGAACATCCAACGAGACAAGTTACGCTGCATGTTTTTACCCATTTCTTTGCTAATAACTATATTAATATATAACATATTACTATAAAATTTATTAAATTATAGTTGGCCTATAGTACAAGTGGTTATCTAGATTAAAAATTTCGAAGTTAGAGCATCTTCATCCAATTGAGTAAAACTAATCCCCTTTCCTTAAAACCAGCAACAAAGGATATTGAAACAAAAAAAATGATCCATCATATCTCTTTTCAATCCTTTTTTTTCCTCAATCTCCCACGTTCCCAACTCAAACCCTCAAATGAAGGGGAACAACCACCGGTTTTCGTCAACCCCTTTCTTTCTCCTCATCTTACTGACATTGCAGGTTCTCTGCATTGCCACCGCAAGCACGCAGGTCACCGCGGCGCCATCGTGCCAGGCGGATGAGCACGCGTGCCAACCATGCTAATCGAGCTTGGGGGTGTTGTGATACCTTGTCGGGCGAGCTTGGGGTGATGCCACCACTCAGGGTGGACAAGTGCTTTGGCTGACCGCTGTTGTCGTGCCGACGAGTGATTGAGTGCGCGAGCAACCGTACTTTTGTTGTCCGTGCACCGGCAAGGAGGGAGGAAGAGGAAAGAGAATAGAGGAGAGGAATTGGAGGAGTTACCACAGACATATAGAGGAGAGGAATTGCGAGTGTTGAAAGAGTTTTTTCTATCATGAATTATGTGAAGAACAAATTGAGAAATAAGATTGGGGATCAATACTTGAATGATTGCTTGGTTACATTTATTGAGCGGGAGTTCTTTCTACAAGTTAAGGACAAGGACATCATCAACCGCTTCCAAACCATGAAGAGTCGCAGGATTAAAGCAACATTATAATTTTTTGTAAGTTTTTTTATTAGTTATCAGTTTGATTCATGCATAATTTAGTGTTGATTCGCTGAACAATTTATTATTAGATTGTTCTTGTGACTTCAGTTCGATGGGAATACCAAGTTTTGGTTCTAGGCTCCGCCACTACATATAGGTGGTCTCACATAAATAAAGAGGATGCATCTTCTCATCCTGCTGCATGCTGCAGAAGCTCTCCCCTATAACCTATAAATCAGTTTTCTTAATGCCCTTATAGATGATTTTTAAGGGAAACATGAGCTGGTGGAGATGCTCTTAGGTCAGCTCTAATGGTGACTTATGACTTATGATTAAGAGCTAGTCTTCACACGTTTTAAGAGTGAGGAAGTTATGTGAGACTATTCATGTTGCGAGTTATTACTCCGTATGTGATAAAAGTTAGTATCTTTGGAGAAGTTGCATTACTGGCTCATTTTATTATCGATGATGCCATTATACTCCTGTAGTACACGATAATCTATGGCTAATAGTAACAGGAGTACGTTAAGAACTCTTGTTTTGTTGGTGTTTTGCACGTGAATGCGATCTGCCGGGCAACTCCCATTTGGGGAACCCGGGGAAGTGTTGGTGGACTAGTGGTGCTCTGCACAAAAAGTTCTCGCGCGTTCTGAGAAATAATTCCGCGCGCGTGCGTCCGTCGAGCGCTGGTCCATCCCGACTTCCCGAGGTCGCGGCTTCACCGCACGCACACTCTCTCCCGCCGTCCTTGCCTGCCCTGCCGACTAGGCAGGCGCCACCATGGCAGAGCACGTTCGCGGGCAGCAGATCGATTCTCCTATTCCAGCACGCGACACACGCGCGGCAACACAGAAAGCGGACGCGCGGTCGAACGCGGCACGCACGGCGGATAAAGAGATAAGCCTCGACAACCTGAAGTGATCTAGCGCTGATGCGGCCGGGTGCGGGCAGCTCCGGCGGTGGTCGGCAGCTCGATCGATCACGATCAGCATCGGCGCGCGGCTGCTTTTTCTGTGGGGGCGGGGCGGAGGAGCTAGAGGAGGAGCCGGCATGGGGCATCCGGAATCGCGCGGCCGCCGCCGTCACGCGACGGGATCGGTATCCATGCACTGTGCGGGGAGGCTCGCGTGCGCGGTTGCGTTCGACCGGCGACGTGGCCGCGGGATCCGTTGCACAAATGGTATCGGGACTGTGAGCAAAAGGGGTTCCTGAATAGCAGAGGATCGATGCCCTCCAGCAGTCCAGCGCTCCAGGGATTGTGCGTAGAAGGGGCACCTCACAGGATGTCCGAGCCCTACTGCAGTCTGCAGGCCGGTGAAGCGACGGGATAGCGCGCCAGCGATAGATCATAGATGTCGGAGCGGTCGGGAAGCAGTTTACGATCGGGCTGTGAAGAAGGGACAAACTCGAAGTCGGCAGGAGAGTGCTTTCCTGTTCCTGGTGCATGCTCTCACTCCGGCAAATCTACCCGGCCCGTCGTTTCGGCAAATCTACTTGTAGGGGTTATGATACCTCGGGTATATCAAGACAGTGATAAGTTAGTCACTCGGGCGACCTATGGTACACAAGCCTGTATAAGCCCAAACGACTGAGGCCAAGCTAAGTCATGTGAACTTAGGCCAAGCACTAAGGTGAGGGCCAACCACGACCTTTCCCCTGCCTTCACTGCATGTCACACGATCCCTCATGACCTCTCCTCCATTCCGACCCCTAGGAAGAACAAGGAGAGATCAAGCTTAGCCAAGTGTGCCTGCTCTGACAAGAGTAGGCAGACCACACTGACCTCACAAGGACCAAGGGGACAGTAGTCCCCTCAGCCCGGTTAGACGCCATCCCTATGCCACGTAGCACAGACAAGACAACACCGCTAGTGAGGGTGATCAGTATGGTGCCCACCATCCGAAAATGGCTCGATGAGATGGTCACACGGTCCTACCCACTACGAGATGGGGCTTATGATTGTGAACTTGTCCTCCAAGCTAACATAGGCCATAGTGCCAAAGCTCGAGATCATGGCCATTGACACCACACATAGCAAGGCAACCAACGACTAGGGTGGCTACCAACTCCTATATGATGCCCCCGTGAGAACAGGAGGAGATGAGAAAGGCCACAATGAAGACCACGTCGCACAGATGGTTTGCAAGACACCATCATGCCTATAGTGCCACCACAACTGGCATAGTAGCACCACACCATGCCATGCCATGGACATAAGACAATGATGATGACCATGCCCAGACGTGCATTGCAAGATGGTGTCACTTGCAAGCCAAGCTAGCTAGGTTCCCTCCCTTAGGCTCACGACCCCTCGGTTAGGAAAACCTCCTTCTTTGTATGTGACTTGGTTCCAATTAGCATTTCTTGGGTATTGAATACAATTAGAGGGTCTCGAGTATTGTGGTGACTTCAAGTGTTGGGCTCATGGGCAATGATGCCCTCTCAAATTCTGAGATTCACTCGGGTAACGTAGAGATGACTGTTGCACATCATTAAATCTTGTTGAAAATAAGGATCAAAGTGCATGGAACCTTGTGCTTTTACTTCATGAAACACTTTTGGTGACTGCATCCATCTTAAATGCTAACCACCATCTCCCCCACTACCATCCTCAGGGTGCTTATTTAAGCCAAGGGGAGGGAGGCCAATGAGTCTCTCCTCTCATCTCCCCTAAATCCATTAGCATTAGACTGAGTGAGGAAGTGGCAACCCTTCTTCATGCGCCATGATTCACGATGCCTCTCAACGGTTTCATTGTCGTTGGGAGAAGGCTTTCAAGATTGGATTCTACAGCGTCCTGCTCATGGTCATTTATCTTGGGTGTTAGAGGAAGTCCCACGAAGATGAGGAGGAACAACATTCATGATTGTATCAGGAGAAAGAAGAACTGGAGTACGTATAAGACCTTAGAAAACATCTACCACAATGCCTAACTCAGGCGATTACAAATGGGAGCTAGACCAGGTTTAGAGAACAACAGTATCTGACAAAAATCGATAAAACAAATGTCGGCCTAAGTACCAAAACATGAATGCACTGTAAGAAACATAGCAAGCTCTCAGCACATAGGAACTTCAACGATTGCGAAATGCAAAATCCAGCCACCATCCCTTCTTAGTCCTCCTAACTATCCTTCTCCTCTTCTATCATCAGGCGTTTGACGCTTCTTGGATTTCATCTTGTCCAACATCTTCATGATGATTTCCAGCATTTTGTTGACCCTAGCAATTAAGACCTCCTTATCATTCTCTAGAAAGAGTCATGTCCAATAACTCATGAGCGAACATACATAAGAGATAATAGTAATGGGGCTAGTTATAACATGCCCTTCAAAGCACACTATGTTTCCTCTTTTTCAAATTGCCAAGCAAACTGCGGCAATCCACACAGCATGACATGTATCACTTACAAGCAGGCAATCATTTGTTACACCAATCCCAATACTTCTTTTTGTGATCAAAAGTTAATTGAATCTTAAGAAATATCCTTACAAGAGAGTGAGACAACCCACTCTGGAAACAAGCAAAAGAACACTGAGACATCCTAGACTTAATGGCAAATTGTGCCAACTCATGCGCCAACACATTCTGGTCCCTACTGATCTTGATCACTTTTAGACGGTTCAATTGATCACCAACTTCTCGCATCTCCTCGATAATTTGCCACAGCTGTGAACAATCGCGCCCATTGCCTGAAGCTTGGACACCACCGACTGACAACCAGACTCAAGGATCATCGTTATTCCAGGCCATCTAAGTGCCATGTGGACACCCTTCAAACATGCTTTAGCTTCAGCTTCTTCTGCATCCCTACAATGGAAAATGATGCGCCAAACAATTAGTTGCAACACTCGCTTCTAATCACAAATCACCACAGCCACCATAGTAGCTTTCCCGCCCAATTAACTGAAAGCGGCATCAACATTAATCTTGAGATAACCCTGGAAAAGTGGCTTCTAACATTTTACCCTTAGCGGGCAAGACTTCCTAGTGCCACTATTCGCCTAAACGGCTATTTAGACCATTTAAACACCATGTAAACGCTACACAATGGTACGCCGTTTCGGTTTAATCATTTGTTTAGCCCGTTTAATTAGCTGTTTAGCCCGTTGAATAGACTATTTAGCTTGGCTAAATGGCAGGTGACCGACTGTTTACCATTTAGTGTTCAGAAAAACATAAAGTGCAAAGTGCCTCCTGTAATGTCCAGACTATGCTTCCCCTTCGGATCCTCAACCTCCCCCAGTTGCCGGATATTCAATAGTGAATGCAGATCAAGAGATTTTGGAATATGAACGAGGCTCTGTTAAACCCGAGTAACAGCACCGCTGATAACCTCGACACCGTTCCAGCTCAATGGTACAATTTTCTAAACCATTATGGTGTATATTGATTTTAAGAATAGCACGTTCTATTTAATTTCTACTGTAATCGTGCGTATTACCTCTGTTATGAACTTATGATTTATATTCAGAATATAATCTTGCAAATACCCTGCCGAATTTGACTGGGAACATAAACCTACTATGATGTCGTAGTGATCTAGCATTGACGGGCTAGCAAACATATTTCACGTTAGGCCGAGAGCAAGTGTGCAAGCAATGCCTGCAGGCCATTGGAGTCAGAAACTTGAAGCGTCATCATGACGGTTTTTTGACGGAACAGGGGTTTCCCCCGTTGTGAACAAGTCCCTATTATAAATCTATTATAAATCTAGGGTCTTGATTCAAAAAAATTAACTCTAACCCACCTTCTACTTGGGCTCCCATTTTCTATGTCATCCTAAATTATAGTTTCAACTCCTCACATCTAGAACCCCCTATCCTACTTGTTTAGGAGGTGGGTTGGAGTTGAGTCTTAATTTGAGCTCCTACTTTTTTTTATCATAGCATGTAAATAAAAATTTAAGAGATTAATTTAGGGATTTGGGTTGGAATTGCTCTTAGGAAACCACTCTAGTCTTCCGGGCCTGCTTTTTGCTGAATGATCCGGATCTTACGCGGCACGAGTCCATAGAGCGTCTTGTGCCGGAAAGAGCCCGTGACATTTTTTCTAGCATGGTGGCCAGCTCCATCAGCGCACGTAGTGAAAACCATATAGCTTAGCTTGGTACAATGGTACGCCAGCTGCGTGGCTGCGTGCATATCCTGCGGGGTTCTGGATAATTTTAACGTTATTTTTTTGAATGCGATTGATGCGAACGGCGGCACAGTTTTTTTAGATAATGGATATAAAATCCGGCCTCTACATCGGAGGATGTACACAGCCCAAAACGGCGGCACAGTTGTTGAGTTAGTCTTGGTACTATACTTAAAACAGAACTTTCTTGGAGCTTTAATGCTGCTAAGCTTAGATATATATAACTGATTCAGCTATCATTCTTCTTAGAACCAGCAGGCGAGTTGCATATCTCCTTTCAATTTCAGTATGATAGATTCTGGGCTTATTCGACTGCCGCTGCAGCTATACTGACATTTTTTGGTTTGCTCCTGACCGGAGCTGCCGGGCGCATGTGGGCTCCCTCGGATGCCTGGAGTCAAGATTGGATGCCTGGCAGGCATATCTATCTGGCAGGCACCAACCAAACAGGCTAAATTGATCTCTGCAGCAGGTCGTGGAGCCAAAATATGTGTAGTGTAGCCGATCAGCTTGCAACGTGGCCTGAAAGAGCAATCGCTCTAGATTATATATACACCATATATAGAAGGATTCATACGGCAATTAGAATGGCAAAGAAAATATAGATGGCAACACTTTCTACTATTATTCTCTTTGTTTTAAATTGTAAGTTATTTTGACTTTTTCCTCGAATATACAAAAGATTTGTGCATCATTATCATTAACATACAAGAAGTTTAAACATACAAATTAAACGGCTTGCTTTACCCCCCCCCCCCTAGGTGGTCTAGAGTTACAGTAGAAAACCGGATAGTTTCTAGGTTTATGTTAAGCTATGCGGTCTAAGTCGAGCCCTTGCATCATCGCTGCTGGTTGCGAGACCCTAGTATTTGACGTTGGAAGCGTTTGACCCGGTGTTGAAAAACTCCTCTTAGGTCTTCTTTTGTGATGTGCTTGGTGTTGAAAGCCCTTGGTCATATTTATATGCTGCATGATTACGACTTCACCTCTTTTCGACGCTAACACCAAAGAGAGGCTATGTTCCACTAGACGTTTGCTTTGCAACGGGAGTACTGACTGGTTAGTGGCTGTCAATTGCATGGGAGGCTATCATATGAGAGTTCACCTTGCGAAGCACTCGCTCGGTGAAGCTCTTGAAGCGCTAGGCGGCGGAGGAATAGTCCTCCTCGGCTCCTCAGTGGTGTATACTGGTGCACAGAACCAGCGTCAACCAAAGACAAGGCCGGCCTATAGCCTAGTGGAGGCGCCTCTAGTAGAGTATCCTGGGCTGAGCCTTACCCTAGCTCTGGCGACAGTGAAGGTGAGTCTGCTGCCCATTAAGTGGGGCACCGGGGGATGCTCATGGCTACCGTCTTCATCAAGAGAGCGTTTGCACAACATCCAAAGTTCTTTTGACCAACTAAAGTGGTGCGCTAGACCGATACCTGCTACCTCTCCGAAAGAGTGCAGGTGCATGCATTGGTGGTCTCCATCGAGACTTCATCATGCAGGGAAGCTGCTGCGAGAGCTAGAGGCAGAGGCCCATGGTCCAGGTGGCATTGACGCTACTACAGAACAGGCCTTTGGTCACTTGCCCAAAATGAACAATAATCTCGGCCAAAACAGAGTCCGGGACAAAAACATATTTAGTCCCGGTTGTTCTCACCAACCGGGACAAAAGCCAAGCCTTTAGTGAGGTGGCGAGCTCTTCCAGCATCAGGTCGCGATATCTCGATCGACCCGTCTTGCTTTCGGGCTCATCAATGGGTTAGGCCCAAAAAAGGTCCTTCTGGGTCTAAACTTGAGGGTCAGTTCGTCGTGGCTAACGCATGTCACGACTATGACAAAGACATCGACTAGGGTTAGATACATATCTTTTGGTATAAATCTAGATATATATTAGGTGTAGATATAAAACAATAAACATATATTTAAAAGCGCTGATGCGCCCCACCTGCTGATCAACCAAGTGTACTTCGGCCATGACTACTACCTTGTGAATGATTTACCTTTCGAAACAAAGGGTACAAACTATGGAGCCTCCTCTGCTACGTGATGGTTGTCATCAAAATTGTCGCGTGCTCGCAAATTGAAATTTGTTATCACAATCAGCTGGTAGTGGCAACCGGTATTGATCCCTTCAAAACTCTGAAAAGTGGCCAATTTGTCTTCATTGAGATTTGAGATCACATTCAGCCATATATGCAGCGTTTGACGCCTGAAAGTCTGAAGATCCACATCCATAAAGATGAGCTGCTTTTTCTCAAGTTCGAGAGCGCGCACTACTGCAGAAGGCTATGCATCTCTCGCATTTGCAAGCACCGCAACTCTTATCTCTCTGTATGAAACGCGTGTCATTTCACACATATTTAAGCACAATTATTCGTCTGACCTCTCTCTTTCTATTTTTTACAATTCAGGGGGCGGTCAAATGGAACGCAGTGCACGACTACAAGCTCAAGTTGTGATTTTTGTGATTTGTGAATCCCGGCCGGATAACACTTAATAGCACCAAGTGATGAATCTTCAGAAGATAGCTCTCACACGACTGAAAAGACACGCACTGAGACTCACATTGGACGTTAGTTCAAACCAAAAAAAAAAGACACATTGGACTGATCCAATCGGGTGGATCACAGGAACATTTAACCTAAAAAGGTTGTGCCCAGTGACTAGGTTAGCTTATCCGAGCATCATCGATCTTTGATTAGACCTGCATGACCTACCGAGGGGTTATTAAGTGGTTAAAGACGGTGCAAATTAATAAAACTTTTCGAGAGGCCTTTCAATTCGTTGCTTGGGTAACCGCGTTGTAGGTAATATAGGTGCTTTGTTTAGAGCATCTCCAGCACTACTATCTAAAACACACTATCTATTTTTCTATTTGGATAACCACCTATTTTCATACTACCTATATTTTGCTCCCAACTCCAACAACACTACCTAAATCAGACTACCCAGATTAATCCTAACGAGAATGATGTGTGGATCCCATATGTCATCCTCTTCCTTGTCTCTTTGTCATAGACATACTCGGCCATGGCAGGGAGGGGGAGGGGCGCATTGGACGGAGTCGCATAGCATTGCCGCGGCCATGGCGGGGAGACACGCTTGTGGGGGAGGGGCGCATTGGATGGGGAGGGCCGCCAGAGTCGCACGGGAACCTCACGGCCATGGCAGGACGGGCGCCGTCATGCATCTATACGGGGGTAGCAAGCCACGCCAGGGCAGCGGAACATGGGGATGTTGCGCCGTCGTGTGTCCGCGGGGGCAGCAGGCTGCGTCGGGGCAGGGAAAGGCGGGGATGCCAGGCGGCTCGCCGAGATGGTGGTGTGAGGGCTCACCGGAGATAGGAGGGGATGGTGGGGGAGGTCCAAGGAAGATGCAGCACGTCGGTGGTGGCCGGATTCGGCGATGGCTCCCTGGGGAGGACCGGCGGCGGCACCCCAGAGGCGCTCCTTGTACTGGCGTCGTGTGGCCTCGGGTGCTTTCGAGTATCTGCAGGATGAAAAAGACAAAGGGAATTTTAGGTAGTGGAAGGAGAAATTTATTGAGCCAATAAAAATAGATAGTCTAATAGGTAGCTTATTGGAGACGTTTTTTTACTTCCACTACCAAAATTTAGGATAGATAGCGAGGTTAGGTAGCTGGAGATGCTCTTAGCGAGTAAGGTTTAAGGATTCTTCTATCTACCTAGCTTAGATGCATGTCTCCGTAGTGGATAGGGGATGCGGAGTAGAGGCTACTAGTTTCCTGAATATCTCGTTATATGGTCCAAGTCGCATAGTACGTAGTGTACAATATGTCTGTTTTTTTAAGATCCAGAACATAGCCGATATATATTATATTAATAAGGCAGTGAGAGAATTACATGCGTAATAAGCAACGTAAACAGCTTCCTAGGTTTGACACACTGTCAATCTTGATGAAAAGAACTAAACGAATTACTTACATTTTCGGGGTACAACAAGAGACCATAACAACTTGACCTCCAAAAACAACCTATCTGCTGCTTTCTAACTCACCAAACTAACTATACCAACTATTTTCTTCCGACACCTAGAACTCACTGACCCAACTAACACATGTGCAACCCATTGGAAAAACAACATGATTCCGAACTGAAACACACCAAATCTGCTCAATTGGGGGACTTAGATTATAGCCATCCCAACAAACCAACTACTTCTAAAACACAGCATATATACAGGTGGGACCTAATTTGCCTGATGTGGCACTGACTGCTCCTCGAATAATCGTACAATGCCTGAGCAGCATCATGGGACCTCCATCTCGCCCACCCCCAACTCTGCTGCCATTGCAGCTAGGGCCTTGGAGAGCTTCTTGTTGCCCATCTTCGTCACAACCCTTATTGCCTTGATCGCCTGCTCAGGAGGTCCTGTCCAAAAATGTCAACGAACTCCAAGACTACTTGTATTCGGCACGCTCATGCATATATAAGCTTGCATTGGGCGTGCTGTGCCACCGACACAGGGCGGGATCGACCAAACGGAGGCTGGAGTGGGTGGGAGCTAGTGTCCTGCGTCCATTCTGAATCAGTGGTCCAACTTGCAAAGCGACTAGTTGGCATATACTACTATAGTACTCCTTCCGTTCCAAATTATAAGTTATTCTAAAAATCTTGAAGAGTCAAAGTATTTTTAAGTTTAACCAAAAATATAGAGAAAAATATAAAAATTTATGTCATAAAATAGGTACACTATGAAAATATAACTAACAAAGAATCTAATGATACTTGGTTGGTACCAAAAATATTATTATTTTGCTATATAAATTTGGTCAAACTTAAAAAACTTTGACTCTCCAAGATTCTTAAAATGACTTATAATTTGGGACGGAGGGAGTACTAAGTTTTCGGATTTAATAAGACTTTGCTCATTATTTTTTAAATTAAATTATACAAATTAACAAATATCAAGATCTATAAATAAATAATGCTAAATGTTTAATCTCGCATGTAATACGTGTGAGTCTTAGGAGTCAAATCTCACATATATAGCTATAAATAAAGGGTAATATCAAAAGACAATGCATAAATTATATAACGTACTTAGTATAAAAGAGATAACCTTTGATAGCAAACAACAGATAGACAACTTCAAACTTCGAGTATTAACTTCACTCTACGGGATCGACTGGTTGATCACAAGCCTAAACTCCTCTTGAGGTGTGGGGGAAAATAGCAAGAGTGAGTCCATGTCGAACTCCACGAGTATAGCAACTAGATTGTATAGATCCCACAATCTCATGATCAATGTGACAAATAATGTAAAGCATTAAACAATAAGTAATGAGTATCTTAACACAACAAGAATCATCACCCTTAATGTAAGAATCCCCAAGGCCGCTCCTGACCGTGAGCTCGACTAGTATACTAGTTTTAACACTCTGCAGAGGTTGTACATCTTTACCCATGAGTCATGATTTACCCTTTCGCCCGAGAGAGCTAATCTCTTAACCCCCTTCCTAGGGAGGTCGGCACGAATCACTATGAAGCCTTTCAAAAGTTCGTCCAACATGTTAGGGCCACAAGGTTTCCCGGGCGCGCAGATATAGTTACCCTTCCAAATGGCACAATGACGCGCAACCTATACACATAGGGACAGAGGCTCGCACTATACCCGTGTCGGTTAAGCCCCTCTAGCGTCCTTTCGGGTAACCTCTAATAAGCTAGAAAAGGTCTTCATACTGAGCTAAAGCCAGAGCTATTGTAGCCCTCATGGTTGCACTGTTGTCCCGGTTATCACTTACAGATCAATCATCAAGTGGATAAAAAGCCATTTTTATCGTTTGTTGCTTAAACATTAATCAAGTCACAAGATCATGGTCATAGAAATAAAACCCAAAAGCTATACTTGCCTTAATCCAATTGCTCTTGCTTATCCTTTTGGTTTTGTTGGTCTTACTTGTTGCCAAAGCTCTGATCTTGATCACCAAAAACTCCTCTCCGACTAAACTCGATCATCGATCATCAATACACAAACAACCGGAGACAAATATACACGAAGCAAACAAGGCTACAATTAGAACAGTACACCAATCATATAAAAACAGTATGAAAAGTTTATAAAATGATTCTACGCATCGCTACGATCACACGAACGTAAAGATCATGAAAATCAGAGTTAAAACAAAGAAGATATGGATTTTCTAAGATTTTCTATAGAGAAATAATTAATTAATTAGGGTCACAAAATTAAAAAGTTTCAAACTGAGTAAATAATTTTACTAACATGTAGAGCTCATTAATACGAATCCAAAGCAATTTGAATGGGTCAAAATGGAATTAAAATGAGTATTTTATGGGTAAAACAAACTCAGTGGCAATTTTGTAAATACAGAAAACATATTTTAATTCAAACCGACAGACTTTATGTTTTAATAAAGAGAAAGCGTATTTACTAAAACGTGCTTTGGACCGCGGGTTCCATTTGGAAAAACTTCAAGGGCTCTTTAGAAAAATCTACCCCCGAAGGGGTATCTTTCTTTCCTGTCCCTTGATCTCGGATCCGACGGCTGAGAAACGTTTCACGGAGAGGGAGAGAGAGTGCCGGCCGACCACAGTAACTCCGTTCGGTGGCGCCATGGCCGGGAGTGTTGGAGCTCGCGGGAGTCCGTGGTTAAAACGATTTAGCGCATCATTCAACGAACCGAGGACATGGGGACGAAGACAAGAAGATCGCGAGCTCACCCGAGCACTTTCCACGATCGGGGAGCGCTCAGAGTGGTCCGGTGATGGGAGATGGCGGCAACGAGCTTCTGCAAATGTTCGGCGACGGTTAGCATGACACAGAACGCGAGAGAGAAAGGAAGGAAGGGTTCGGTGGCTTCGCAGACCTTGAACGAAGCTTGGCAAGGGCTAGGACTCGCCCGAACGGCTGCAAAACGCGATTTCCTCGGCCACGGTTGAGTTGAGCCCGACGGCGAGATCCAGATCAAGAACATCGGCGTTATAGATGGCTTTGCATCGTGTGCAGGGGAAAAGGGGGGCGCACAGAAGAGCCTGAGGCTTTATAGGGGCTTGGTTTGGCTATTAGGGAAAAGAAATCCTGAGAATCCGCGACCGGCTGCCTCCTGGAAGTGTCCCGGTCGGCCATGGTGAGGAAGAAAGGTAGGAGAGAGAGGAGACCGACGTGTGAGTCTAGGTGGTCAGTGAGAGAGACCGAGGCCGACTCGTCATACACAGAGAAAGAGAGAGGGCGCGGGGGGGGGGGGGGGGGGGAGAACTGGGCCGCGCCCTGGGCTGAAACGAGGGGGAGGCGCGCTGGCCCGAGGGGGCGCTGAGTCTGCGGGGAGGAGAACAGGCTGCGGCGGGGGGGGGGGGGGGGGGACTAGGCCTTCAGGCCAAGAGGGAGAGAAGGGGGAGGTTTTGTTTCTTCTTTTTTTTTCTTTTGATGAAAACATATTTCAAATCCATTTTAAAATCTATTTGAAATATTTTCAAACTTTGGTCAAAATCACTCATCTCAAAAATAAAATGCACCAGCATGATTTACACACAATTGTTGCTAAGCCTTATGATAAATTTTATTTTAAAGAAAAATATTATTTTTCCTACGTTCCATGAGCACAAAAATAAAAAATTAAATTATTTTTCATCTATTTCCAAAAGAGAAAAATTTAGGGTGTTACATCGCATAAGAAATGGATGGCCATTTTGGTCTTCATTATTGTGAGGTTGAGAAATGCACAAGCTATAGGAACGCTCTGAACTAAGATATATATACGGAGTATGTCTTCATTATTCTAATTTAACCCTTTTTCATCAAACTCATATTTATACTTCTACACGCTAAAGAATTATCTTTAGACCCTGAGCTCGATGCCATAGCCTACTGTGTCGAGGTAACATATATGTCATGGTGCCATTTGTCATGGCGTCAAGGTTGGAGATCAGGGCTGTCGTGGCTGGTGACATGGCGCTGATGTAGCCTGAACCGCGGCACATAGCGCTAAGTTCTCATGACCTAAACAACATAAAATCTTACCATGCATGAATTGAAAGGGAGCGTATGCTACGGAAACCAGCTTCGTATGCAAACTATGCAAACTCTCATCAGGAGCGTAGGATGATCATCCGATGGTTAGAGGCAATTGTGGGATATTTTTCACTTAAACCCCCCACTCATTCTATCCTAATTAATTCTTTTGCAAATCAACTCCCTGAAACCCAGCAGAACCCATGCCGCCGTCACACGCGCGAGGAACACCGTCGCCCCGTCACCTACGCGCGAGGAACGCCGCTCCTGTTCGCCCGGTTCGCATACACGCCGTCGGCAGCAGTAATGGCAGCAGCAACACTTCTCAAAAAAAATGGCAGCATAATGGCAGTAGCAATACGACAATTCATCTTAGTACAAAAACAATTCATCTCCCGGCCGTCGGAAACCATCACAATGAGGGCTTCAAGATGATCCATGACGGCGTCCAGGCAGCAGTGGGCGGAAGCGGCGTTCGTTCACGCTGCCCTGGCTGGCAAGCAGCGCGGCCGACAGGAGGCGGCTGTGGGCTCCGCTGCGAGGGTTCTCTTCTACCCGATGCTGCTGTACAACGTGGTGCGGGATCCAGGCCGAGTTCCGGTGGTGGGACAAGATCGATCAGGTTCGTTACTGGTTCTTTCTCCTCTCTCCTCTCTAATAGTCTCGTGAGCGAGAGATAGGATTAAGGTTTTGAGTTGAGAATATGGTAGGGTCACGGTGTTTCCATGGGAGGGCTTCTGGGGTTTAATTTGCAAAAGGAGAGATTAGGGAGGGATGAGTGGGAGGAGTTAATTGCTAATCTCTAACACATTAGCTCTATCCATCGGATCTAGATCTAACGATTCACGTGCGAGTTTCTATAGTTTTCACGACAAGCTGGTTTCCGTAGTATACGCTTCCGAATTGAAATGGCTATTATTGGTGAGCTACGCGCGCGCTGCAGATGCTCTCAGATAATCCCGCTCGCCCGTGGTCGTGCCAGGCCGGTCGTGCTTTTTGTTGTGCTAGCTTGTGCGGCGGCGGCGGCGGCTATAGGCCACAGCCACGCACCTTTCCATGCCGACGGATGGGCTGAAAAAGGCGCTTCCGATATGGCGATATGGATATGCATGGATCGAACGATGAGGTCATTCTCTCGGAGAGCAAGAGATGATTATCATGCAAGGAGTAATTAACATCTACCTCTGCCTTAATTTTGACAGAATTATTGAACATCCAAATCTCAGTGCTACACAGCCCGTAAGCTAAGCCCAGGGCAAGAAACGCATATGCGCCGAGCCGCCAACTCGAGGCGAACTTATATATGGCCGTGGGCGGCGACGATGAGGACGTGAAATAAGCCTTGCCTGCTCCTCGTTATTATTATTAAAATTTAGTGACGCAGACCATCGACTAAGAAACACAAAAAGCGTACTAATCCGAAGCAGATGATGCCCATCCACATCATCCACACAAGTTTAAGTCGTTTCCACGTAAGCAGGCAAAAGGCGCGCCATGCATGCACCTATCTAGGCACGTACGAGGCCTCTATATAAGACCTGTGTTCTGAATCGTAAATCTTGCACAGGAACGATAGCTAGCTAACTCGAGTACACTAGCTTGAGCTGAAAAATCGAGGCAGAAATTAAACATGGCAAGAACCGGCGCGAGGCAACTTCTCTGCGTCGGGCTGCTGCTCACCGCCGTCGTGCTCGTGCAGCACACCTGTTCGGCCCGTCTGCTGCAGCGAGAGGTGCCGGCGGCGGCGGCGGAGGAGGGTTCAGCTGGCGGCCTCCTGCACGCGGCCGCCGTGCAGGTTCACGTGGATGCCGGCGCGGCGGCGTTTGCCAACGACGACGGCGCGGCGCAAGATCAGGGAGGTGACGCCGCCGCCGGCATCGCCGTGCCATACGAGAATAAGCGTCTGAGCCCCGGAGGCCCAGATCCCCAGCATCACTAACAACGGTAGCCTGATCATTATATATCAACGCAAATCGATCGTTTCGTTCAGTTCAGTCACCTCACTGATCCAGCAAGAATTGAAAGAAAAGTTCATAGAGTATGGGCTCGTTTGCAGCTTCTTTTTATTTTAAAGATAAAGAAATAAGAAGATGTGTCAAAATCCTCTGGCCTCTACATTACAGTACGAGTTATAATTGCGAGACGTCCCAACGTATGTATCCTTGGATTGTACTGAATGATTACTGGTATGATATTACATTTCCTGTTTATTTTCCACCGTATGTATGTCTGAACATGGATAGACCAGTTCACTGTTTTGGGGGGTGGGGGCACTGGTACAGCAGATCTGCGCTTGCACCATGCAACTCATCAATAACCTTTTATCGCCATGCATATGCATCTTTCGGGGAAAAAAAATGATCAGCGTGCAGTGCTAATCTATCCGAATCATATGTCCTGTACTCATGGGGCTCTATGGCCAATCGGAATCCGAAACGCGGACGGTACTGTTTCTGGCCAACATGAGGCGGCCCACACAAAGTGCTCGTTAATTTAGCAGGGTGCCAAGATTTGACACGAGGGGCATGAGCCAACAAGAGCCATGGCCCATGAGAACGATGCATGGTCAACGCCAGTACCACGGCACCATCGACCCTCTCGATCGAGGCAAATCGCTTTGGCGAAGACGACAAATTAAAGCAGCAGTTGGTCCACCTGCCGGATGGTGAGGCCTAGCTCCCGACTCAAAAACTTTTACCTATTAAATCGAATCTTTGACATATATATATATATATGGTGGGTCTATTTGTAGTTATTAGTTGGGTTGGACAGCTTGTAAGTTAGATGTCATTAGCTAGGTGCCCGCATAACACTTAGCTCACCTATCTATCTCAACTAATATTTACAAGTTAACTATTAGTTGAATAGATCTGTTCTCTCGAAGATAAATATCCAAAATTTATAATGTTAATATAACTATATATATAAGGTCTCTAAATTTTTCCCAAACATAAACCACACGATCTAAGTATCCAAAATAGTACTCTCTCTAGTCTGAGATATAAATCCATGCTACTTTTCTCACACTTCAAATAGAAATCTATCAACAACACTAAAGAATAATTTTGGGTTTGTCTAGAGGTCGTAATTTTGAGAAGGCTTGGTATCCATGAATTGTACTTTTAGAACCTGGAGATATGCTAAAACCACATTTTCTTTAAAAAAAGGCCTACAGTGGAGTTTCTAGAGCTTTTTGAAATATTACCACCTTAAAAATGACAAAGATGGATGGGCATTAGGTACCTTAATTTTTGTATACAAGTCCAAGTTAATATATGCTCCCTCTAGTTCCAACTGTTGTAGGTCATTTAGGATGGTTTCACAGTCTAAAATATGACACTTTGATTTTACAATTTTTGTAAAAACATGACACTTAAATGTTAATATAAGTATACAGTATAAAATTATTTCTAAGATGAGCCATGCGTAGTAAATTTATTTATTTTTCATATATTGGTGGGGTAAGTTAAGCTTGACTCGGTAGAATCGTAAAACAACCTACATTTGGAATAAGAGGAAGTATGTATTTAGTATCGGAGAGAGCACAATTAAGTTACCACTTTCTTGAAGGAATACTCTAAGGTAAATATTGAAGTATAGGCTCTGTTTGTTGTGAATGACGGTGGATAAATGATGAAGAACACAAGATTAAAACACAGCGGAGACACAAGATTTAACGTGGAAAACCCCTCCAATGCGAAGGAAAAAAACCACGGGCGCCAGCCAGCAAACACTCCTCACTATTATCAAGAGTTGGGTTACAATGCCGTGCAGCGGCTTACACGATCATATATTCGGTGGAACCAATAGGACGGGCCAGAGCGAAGCGGAGGCAGAAGTCGGCCTTTATAATGTGCAACTGAATTTAATTTGGAACATATTCAACACTGTTTACCACAACTCCATCTACAACCTTTAGATCTAGAGATTGTATGCTAAAATGAAGAATCCTTTAAAAAAATTATCTTGAATAGTAGAAAAAATAGTTCGGCCAAATAACTAAAGTCTATCCAAAGAACTCTATGTATTTTTAGATCTAGGTATTTTCCTAGGTATGTAAGAAATCTACAATTTTAGGGGTGGGGGGCTAGAGATAGAAAATACCTACGTATAATAAGACAAATGTTGAAGTAGTATGGTGCTATATAGCCTAACGACACAAATAGCACCTAATCTTCCCTTTAACCAAGCCAATCCAGTTGAAGACCCCATTAATTTGGCTTTTATGGTTGGTCAAAAAAATATAGCGTTTAACACACAATGCTGGTGGTAAAGTTGAGAGGCTTTGAGCATGCACACGTAGTATTATCCAATGAAAACCAAATGGCGGCTCAGACCATCCAAACGCCGTCTTTTAACGGGTCTCGCCTTTTCTGGCCAACAAGGCCGTGATTAGCGCCGCCCAGAAGCAGCTAGCTAACCACGTCCAAGTGTCCAACACGCAGTCCATTTGCAATGGCGAGAATGCGAGATGCGATCGAAAGCCCACTTCGTGCTCGCTGATCTGATCCACGGAGTGCGAGTTCAGCACTACTCTAGCTGCAACTTTAGTTCTTTACCATCAGGCATCACTGCATCAGCTGTGGCACTTTCAGTTAATTGTGCGGTCCGCCTCGAAATCTCCTCGACTGCGATATGGGATTTGTCGCTCTCTCTAAAGTAATTTCGACTGCTTTCAGTTTGCAGAGTATGTAGTAGTTCCTCCGTTCTAAATTATAGGATGTTTTATTTTTTCTAGATATGTTGTATCTGCTATACATATTGCTATATACTATATCCAAGTACATAGTAGAAGTAAGGTACATACTACACGCAGCGCTGCATGGTCGTATTCTGTAAAAGGAAGGTTCCGAGATCCAGTCCAGCTAAAAGTAGCACAATGGAACTTACTATACCTTTCCAAATGGATTCGTAGCTTCAGAGTTCAGACCGATCGAATTGTCAAAAGGCCTTCTTCCTTTCAGAGGTGCAAGTTACTACTAAAATACAGAGTGCAGACCCCGATCGAATTGTCAAAAGGCCTTCTTCCTGGTGCAAGTTACTACTAAAATACAAAGGGATTTATCAATAGACATACCTACTTTTCGTTCTCGCTCGTCAGGCGTACGTGGACAGCAAATGGAGCTGGATCATCGGGCAGTGAACAGTGCACCCATCTCTGCCAGGATCTGCTCTGTTTTTGGGCATGGTTTGAATCAACAGTTAGCTTGAAAAAGGACCAAAACTACAGCTCCAGCCTCTCATGTTTTTTTTTTTCGCGATCGGGTCGTTACCCGTTTTTCATCAAGAGGAAAGCAAACAAAGGTACAAAACCCGAGCACGAAAACAGGTGAAGGCGAGCAGCCTAGCACCAACAAGAGAAACCTAGGACTACTAGGTTGACAAAGAGAGATTACAGACTAGCGGAGTTTTGCGACGTAAGCGCCAAGAGGACCACCAGCGCGCGAACCCTGCCTCTGCCCACTCAACGCATTCTCTGAAGACCGCGTCCACAACGACGTTTGCTAAAGACAACGGACGCCCAAACACCTTGGCATTGCGCTCCTTGCACAGCGACCAGGAGATCAATAAGAACAGGCTATCGAATATCGGCTGGGTTCCTCTGTCGACGCGTTGTCATTGCTGAATCCACCAAATGCCCAGATCGCTGTCGCTAACCGGCGTGAGATCACCCAGCTGCAAACGATCGAGAACACCGAACCAGACCTCATTCATGGTTTATAGAGCTTTGTGATCCCATGATACAGTATCTACTATACACCAAGGATGGCACACATACATTAGAGAACATGCATGCAGCTGAAGCTAGGGCACTGTGTGACAGTATACAGGCCGGGAGCTAGCTTTGTGTGGCGACTGGCAATAGTGGACACTCGGACGACCGCTATCCAACGCTGCCGGCGACGTGTACTGTTTTGTCCTAACTGTAATATGCCCAACGGCCAAAAAGGCTTTCTCCTGTCATGGCGCGCCTACGAAGGACCTATAAATATCAGGTGATTCCCAGCGCACATCTGGGCACCACGAGCAGATCAGGTCAGGTTTAGTAGAGCTTTTTGACTCGCTGCAAACGTCAAAGACTGACTAAGTTCTTGAAAGAACCATCTTCTCTTCGATGGCAGCTTCTCGCGCCGTCGGCATTGCGGTCCTGGTGTTCCTGGTCGTCGCCGCGGAGCTCGTGGCCATGCCGGAAGCTCGCTTGATCCAGCGAGCCAGCGCCGGCGGTGCGGTGACGGGTGACGGTGAATCGGACGCTGGCCTCCGACGGCCGTCCAAGTGGAACAGGGGAAGGGTGGTGCTTGGCGGAGAGAAGAGAAGCGTGCCCGGCGGCCCGGACCCGCAGCATCACAACTAGATAGCCGTGGAAGGGTGTTGTTTCTTCTCTATATGTTGTTCTTGATTGAGTTCATCTGTTTCAGTGTTGCTGAGCAGTTGGTCAATGTTATTGTTTTTTTAGTTCAACTACGTAGACACAGTGCTAGGGAGCGACTGAGCGAGGTTAATGCTTAAATGTAACCTATTTGTGCTCCTTAGCGCGTTTTGTGGCATGTCTTATAAAATTTCTCATGCTTAATACAAAAATACGCAAACCTTTTATGTATTTAAGAAGAAAATAATTTAACTATGTGTACGAGAGCCACACGTTTATAAACGTGTGCATCTTGTTTCCGGCCGCAAATATTGTTTGTTTGAACTTTATTTTACTCTTCGTAGAGTTAAAGTTTTTCTGTCGTCTTATTATTGGAAAGACTCGCATTGCTCAACATTTTATATCTTAATCTGTTCAAACCTACTCTCCAAAATATATTGTGTTTATGTTTGTCATAAACCATAAACCATTGATATCTTCAGGTTTTAAACCTGATTTAAGGAATACGTACGTGTAGCAGCATTTCCAGCATAAAAAACTAAACTATAAAACGTAACCAATGAAACTTTTTTGTGTTATATATAGATGTTGTCGTGTGTTCGTACCCAAAATAGGTCAATATGGGTTGTTTTAGCAAAACTTCACAAAACGTCACTTAACTTGCTGACCAAGTGTATGTTGGCCAAGGGAGAGTATATATTCACTTGGCTATATTGGCCGAGAGAGTTTTAAAGCACCCGTCAGATATTGATGTTGATGCTTAATTAGATCACCACACTGATAAGGAGCTATATCGCTCGATGTAGAGCCTAGCTGACTTTTAGGTCAGCCATTGCCTAAGGTATGTTCACACACGAACATAGTGCCTCCAATGATGAATGCGATATGCAAGACATGTCATTGGAAGAGCCTTGGATCTGGGATTCGACCAAGATAGACCGAATTTCGGCGAATTTCGTCCATTTCGGTCAGGTCCGAAACGAATTTTATGCTTCAAATCTTGAAATTTCACCGAATTGAGTCCGAAATTGGACCGAATTTCCTCGAAATTCGTCCATTTTGGTTGGGATAGCCCTAGCTAGCATGACCGTTCAAGAGATCCTCAATGTCACTCCACCAACCATGCAGCAACGACAAAGAACGAGAAGAAGAAGTAGATGGGAAAAGATGGTAAAAGACAGATCGATTATGTTGTTGAATCCCTCAATCAGTCATGTATCCCCTATTTAATTGGGAGTATGAATGGTCTTGTCCCATTAAAAATCAACATGGTCTATTTTTATATCGATTTGTAGAGTTTTTCTTATATATTGGGCAAAAAACTAGCCTAGGTCAATTCTAAAATTGGTCAGAACCCAATTCGATTGTCAACATATGTCCCCTATTTTTAGGTGAGGTTTATACGAACCTGAAAGCATAAAGTACCAAATAGCAACGATGTCCAACTCATCGTCTACTTGGCTACTAAGGGCAATATATGCATTGGACACATTTTTGTTCTTGGGGCGATATATGCATGTTTCGGCCATTGCTTGTAGAGCACTTTTTTTGGTACAGTTTGTAGAGCACTCAATGCTTGCCAAACACTTAGAAAAATACTCTTTCAAATAGTTCCCATTAATCGCTCTTTTGGAGATATGGCAACATTTCTAAGAAGAAAAGAGAAGAAGTGAGTATCATGGGGATGAAACTTTCTTAGCATAATTACCATTAGCATAATTACCAGCTCTCTAAGTCATGAGATTAAATGTCTAGACATGAAACCATATAATAAAACTTTCTATCGAGAGTGGATGTTTTATCTTATTTTATGACATGACAATCTTGAAACAACGCCATGAAATTTCTCATTGAGGCTAGCCTTATAACCAAAATTGTCACTTTCTTTAAGAAACATTTCAAGATATATGTCTAAGTATAGTAATAGCTTTTTAAAAGGTTTTGGGCGCTTTCAAGGTACATGTTGAGCTACAAACCATCCCATTAACCAAGAAAATCCAGTTTAAGGCACATTTGACATTTACGGTTGGTCAAATATAGCATTTGGAATTAACCAATGTGGTGTTGGTGGTCTAGTTGAGTGGCATTTGAGCATGCACACGCAGTCTTGTGCAATGAAAACCAAATGGCGGCTAGACCATCCAAACGTCTTCTTGGGTCTCGCTTTTCTAGCCACTGATTAATGCCCAAAAGCAGCTAGCCACGTCCTACCCGCAGGCGATTTGCAATAGCACCTGGGATGTGAAAGGTCATTTCGTCCTCGCGCTGATCATCGGCGCATCTCGTTTATCTGAATGCGAGCTCAGCTCTTCAGTTGGAGCTCCTCAGTCTTCACTAGCGTAGCGTCAGCTGGTGCACTTTCAGTTAATTGTGCGGTCCTCCTCGAGGTCTCTTTGACTACGATTAATAAAGTAATTATAATTTCTTCTGTCAAAGGAAGGTTCATAGATGCAACCACGCAGAGAAACGCATTCGTAGCTAGGGATGGGCCGAATCATAAAAAAACACTCTTGCTTTCAGAAGGAGAAAGCTGGTAAAATGCTGAACGACATCGGTTGTTCAACTGAGATACCTACTATCAGTTCGTGCCATCAGGCGTGGAAAGCCATGCAAATGGAGCCGGGTCGTTGCGCTACGGCGCTAGTGAGCAGCACTCACACCTCTGCTCTGCCAGGATCTGCTCTGTTTTTCTGCATTGTTTGGGATCAACAGCTTGTATGAAACACGAGCGGGAGTCGCATTTACTTAGGCTGCTACTGCATGTCTGTGTGGTTTGAACTTTGAACCAAAGCTAGCCGTCGCTGCCTGCTCCGTTCTTTCATGCTCCGCATCCATGATCTATCTACTAGCTATACACCAACAAGTTTCCAAGTTTCACTGAGGCTGGCACACATAGAAATCATGTAGACGAAGCTATAGAGCAGTGTGTGAGCGCATAACGAACCACAAACGGGGCCGGAAGCTTTGCATGGCCGGTGGCAATAGTGGACACTCGGACGAGCGCTACCCACGCTGCCGCCGACGTGTACCGTTTTGTCCTAACTGTAATGCGCCCAACAACGTCCAAATCTCCGCTCAAAAGGCGTTCTCTTGTCACGGCGCTCCTGCCAAGGCCCTATAAGTACTAGGTGACTCAGTGACTGTGCCGCACCGCGAGCAGATCAGATCGATCAGGATCATATCAGGGTGTAGTAGCGATTTGGCAGATTGCGCAAGCCCAAACAAAATTGTTGAGTCCTTGAGTGAATCACCTGTACTCGATGGCTACTCGCGTCGTCGGCATTGCGCTCCTGGTGATCCTGCTCGTCGGCGCCGAGCTCGAGGCCGTGCCGGAAGCTCGCCAGATCCAGCCCGCCGGCGGTGCTGTCGCGGGTGGTGGTGAATCCACCGGCGTCCGAGTCCGACGGCCATCCAGGTGGAACAGGGGCGGCGTGGTGCTCGGAGGAGTCAAGAGGAGCGTGCCCGGCGGCCCGGACCCGCAGCATCACAGTTAGCTAGCAGCGTCTCGGACTCCCGAGAGATAGAACTGACGCTGCCAATCCGTGGCAGTGGCATGTCCGCGCGTGCGTGCCGTCTGTTCAGCAGAGCAGAGCATATGCAGCTGCCATATGCCGTGCATCATCATCTATGTATTCTTGATTAAACTGGTGTTTCAGTGTAAGAGCTCCATATACTAGAGTATCTAAAAAGTTCGCAGGAATGATGTTTTTTTTTTTCAGAAGAAACGACCTTCCCTTTTGTAGGACATTTACTCGATCGTATACATTGACTTCATATCTGAACTATCCTATAGAAGCCAATATCTCATGATTTGGTTCCAGTGGCACCTCAACGATTGCATGGGTGGCTAAGAAATTTTTACCCTTGTTTAGTTCCCAAAAAATTTTGCAAATTTTTTCAGATTCTCCGTCACATCGAATCTTTAGACACATGCATGAAGTATTAAATATAGATAAAAATAAAAACTAATTGCACAGTTTGGTCGGAATTGACGAGACGAATATTTTGAGCCTAGTTAGTCCATGATTGAACAATATTTGTCAAATACAAACGAAAAAGCTACAGTGTCGATTTTGCAAAATATTTTGGAACTAAACAAGGCCCTAGACACATGGGTGATAGTCTAGTCTATAAGACTAGTGTTATTATTATGTCTTTTTTTTTGTTTTTCAGCCCCCTACTACTTTATTGAAAATTTAAGTGCGCCAAGGGTCCATGAATTTGTCATGGTGTACCACTTAGGCCTATAAACTTTGAAAATGCATTTCTAAATCACCTAACTTCTTAAATAGGGCACCATAGGTCCATCTTGCTTCATCAACATTATTGCATTTAACCCCTCTGTGTATATTTTTTAAACGTGGCATGTATTTTTAAACGTGACATTGATTATGTCTCACATATTGTATTAACCCCTCGTATACATTATCATCTCTACCCACTCATCTTTCATTCTCTTGAGTCTCCATGCTCCGAGTTCTTGTTCCTTTGTGTGTCTCTCTAATCGCATGCCTCCACAACAGCAATAATGACCCCTCACCTACCGCAAGGGAGCATAGGTTGCACACAGGAATGCAAGGTCATGCTCTATTCAGGACGTCAACCGGCATCCACGCTCTTGGTTGGGATGGCAAGGCCGCGCTTTGCTCTTGATGCCAGGGCGTTGCTCTTTGCTACGTTCTCGCGCGAGCCGATGATTGTGGCCACACTAATAGTTCCCAAGGCCAGCGGTCCTATCCATTCCCCTCGAGCTCCATGTGAGACAGCACCCCACATTCCTGCTCTGACTCTATGTGAGCTGGCGATCATGGCCATGCCGCCACAGCGCCCCCCTCCCACGCCTATGCCGCCACAATACAGCAGTTCACCAACATCAAGATGTGCATGCTCTTCAAGGTTAGCATAGCCAACGATGTGCTGCCATTGCTTCACATGCGCTTGGTTGCCTCACTATGCCGTTGCAAGCTCCACGCCTGAGTATGGTGTAGGTGCGTCGCGCACGACGCCATGGCTAAGGAGGAGGGTTGGCCTCCTCTGTCGAATACTGCCGCAAACTCCCCTAATGGGTCCGTGTAGTCAGATTGCGCTGCCTGGGCTTCATACCATGGGAGAGGAAGAAAGACGGAAAGGAGAAGCGAGCTAGGATCTATTTTCATAGAGAAAATTAATATGTGGGGGTTAAATATAAAATACACACGCTATGCTAACATGACACATCAGCAAGAAAATATGCCATGCTAGGACGACGCATCAGCAAGAAAACGGTGACAAAGCAGTAGCAAGGTGCACCGTTGAACAAGTTAGGTGATGATCCAAAAATGTGTTTTCAAAGTTAATGGACCTATAGTACAACTGACAAGTTTGAAATAAAGAAGGAAAGGATAAAGATAAGAAAAATTACAACAGGGATTAGAACCATGCATGTCTATATTCGAGGGAAATAGCTCTGCTTTGACATATATAGGAATACAAGGGAAAATTTCTTTTCAAAGACGGCTTTGCTACGAAAAATATTAATCATTACGAACTGTCTAAATACTTCAACACACGAGAATGATAACACTTCCATGAAGAAAGGAAGGTACTGTGTTCAGTTGTTGCTTAAGATCTTTCATATCTACAAAAGGCAGACTCACAGAGATCTGAAGATGAACCAAGTTCCAACAGTCCCATGCAAAAGTGTAATTAAAAACAAGGGCTCCAGAACCTCTTCTTGGTTGGCCAAGCAAAGTACACAAATATATGAAGACAATTCCAATTTCTTTTGCAGTTAATTAAGTATGTTTCTTGTGTTCAGATGATCTTAAAGAAGAAGTTAAAGAAAGACCTTATGCTTTGATTGACAAGAGCATTTCCATAACCAAGAGAACACAGGATGCACTTGCATATGGCCAATTAAATATTTATAAGCTTGCCTCAAGGAGAAGACAGAGACCCTAACCCTAGATATATTTCCGTTAATCTTTATCTGACGAGAGAGGCACTTGGTCAATCAACTGCTGCAGGACATTAAGCTGTGCAAAAGCAGCATTGGAGTGGGGCTGATGATAGAGCAAATGGGGGATATTCTAGAGATTTAACTTTCAGGAAGGGTATGGTCAAATGCTTTGTAAAGGAAAAGAGCTCCGGGTAGGTAATGTTTGGTACTTGTTGCTCCTAGAGAGGATCCTCCCAATAGCTGTAGGTGCGACCATCCTGGAGGATTCCAGGGGCCATCCCCTTGTAAGTTTCCTGAAGATTCAGGAGATCTCAGCACCCGAATGTGTTTTTTATATGATTCAGTAATTTATGATTGTGGTAGTAGCATTCCCAGACCAGACGATGCACCCATGGAACATCCAATTTGTAGAATTTATGCCAACGCTTGAGCAAAACTGCCTCATTCTAGAATCCATAAGTTTAATACACCAAGATCACCTTTGTCTTTCGGTTTACAAACTAGTTCCCATGCATCCTTAGAAGGTTTAGCTGCATTGAGTTCAGCCCCTTTTCCATAGACAATGTTTTTGAAAATTATCAATTTGTTTAACAACCGTCTTAGGCAACCTAAAGGTACACATTTAGAAAGTCACGAGAGCCGAGAAGACCGAGTTTGTTAATTCCAATCGACCTGCTTGGGAAATAAAAGTTATTGTGCTGAGAAGTCTTCTTTCACAATGATTGATAAAGGCCAGAAATCTTCCACCCTCGCTTACTTAAACCCGAAGTGGGCCTAGATATGTAAAAGGGAAAAGGCCCTTTTAGCACCCAAACGTGGGGCTAGAATTTCCAGTTTTGCATCACTAGCTTTGATTGGAACCATCACCCTCTTAGCATAATTCACCTTCAAACCTGTAGAGTCAGCAAAGGTATTAAGAAAAGTTCTTTAGGAAGAAGAGTTGTGGTGCAGATCCCTCAAGGACAATCAAAGTGTGTCGTCAACATATTGTAAAACATGGAAATCAGAGTTATGCCATGGATAACTTCATAACTCTAAGATTCTCGGCCTTATTCAAAAGGAAATGAAGATCAGTTGCAAGTATGAAAGTACAGGGGGAGTAGATCTCCTTGCCTGACCCCATGCTGACAATGAAATGTTTTTTCCAGGAGTCCTGTTTAACATCAGTGCTAAAAATGGCCCTCATCCATTGGAGCCATAGGAACCCAAAACCTATTTGTTGCATGATCAGTAGCATAGCCTCTCATGCTCCCCCTTATCAAACACTTTTTCAAAGTCCAGATTAAGAACGATGAGCTCTCTCTTAGAAGCATGACACAAATGATGGTATTCAAAAGACCATGCAATGCAGTCCTGTATAGTTTGGGTTCAAATGAAACCATACTGATTAGTTTGTACCAATGTTGGAGCCTATTAGCAAAAACTTTAGTAATGATTTTCATAGAGGTATTGAGTAGAGATTGTCCTATAATCCCCCACACATGTTGCAGCCTCCTTTTTAGGAATCAAGGTGATGTGAGAATCATTTATACTATGTAAACGCTGAATTGTTCTGAAGGCCAAGCAAAGACCATAAAAATCTGAATTGATCCAATAGCCGGCCTGATAGCTTCGTCATCGTTGATCCACTAACCATGCTGCAGCAATGAAGAACGACATGAAGTAATAGAGAGAGGGTGAAATGTGTAACAAATGTGTTTTTGACAATAGTATGTTGGATTCTCTCTGATCGTGTTCCTCTAATATAAAGAGAGAGGGTGGTCTTATCTCAGTAGGAAACTTCTTCCAATTGGCTAGGCCGGTTTTTGCATGTCAATGGCAAAACCTTCTGGAAGCTATAATTTCTTCATCCAAACTCTAAATTGGGCAGTTTTTATATATTTTTAATCATCTCGACAAGAGGAATACAATAGTGCAATCTATTTTTTATTTTGGAGAAGTCGATAAATCTAGCCTGGACGATTTTAGAAACCGGTCAAGATAGTTTTTGCTTGGATAAAGCCCTCAAATTCCGTTTTCTTCGTTCAGACTACAAACTATACAATCCATATACTTTTCTGAACCGTATCGACAAGAGCAACACAATTGTGGGTTCATCATGCCTTTTGACAAAGTACCAAAACCAACTTAGCAGATTTGGGATACCGGGTAATCTTGTTATGTATCTGAAAAAACAAAAAATCTTACAATTTAGAGTGGAGGTGGTATCATTAGTTACAATTCTAAATAGATATACTATAAAAATATATTTCATAAAATTGTTAATATCATAAATACTATCATATTTTTTTGGTTAAAGAAATGGTAAAAACCTAACGATGGTATGACTTAGCATATATAATTTGTTATTATTATTTTGTCGAAAAAGTTTTGTTAGGTATTACAGATATCTCTTTGCATAGTGGGAGACAAACTTATTAGTTGGCGACTTTGTTTTTGAATGAAACACCCCTGATATTTTATTAAACCGATAAAAAATTACAGGAAGTCTTACAAATGAGTTCAAGAAACAAAAAAAAAGGCAGAAAGAAAATCTGAAGAATTATACGTAAGCTTCTAGCCATTGATTCAATTTCAACCTAGGGGCTAAACTTCTCTTTGCCCTTAGAATAACTAAGGGAAATTCTTGTCAAAAGATCCTCTTACACAGTGGCTAATTGATGGTTGGACTTGTTTGAAGATTGCATCATTTCGGACCATCCAAATTGACCAAGACATTGTCACAATAATTTCCATAAAAAAAAGGTGTTGTAACTGTGCTCTGAAGGAGACCAGACACCAGAGTGCCAAAAGGATCAGTATGATCAAGCCCAAAGAATACCAACAGGATCTCGATAAAGAACAATCCAGGATGAGGTTTAGCAAGGGATTCCTCCAATTAGTGGTTTTCTCTAGCACTGCTCCGAAATAGTTTTGCACCCAACGCCACATATAACCATTTTATTTGTCAAACCGACATGTGCTCGAAATAAGTGAACACGAAAGCCCGGAGCATGTGGCCGTCCGCTCCTCATCCTGTTTTTGGCAATTTTGGCTGCACCAATCATCTTCGTGCCGTGCGGGCTCCCCAGTATGCCTTGCTGTCGCCATGATGATTCAAGCCCAATAACCCGATTGGACATTGGCATGCCGCTGGTTTTTTTTTTTTTTTTTGAGCTTCAGCATATTATAGGCCTTGTTTAGTTCACTCCAAAAACCAAAATTTTTTTAAGATTCCTCGTCACATCGAATCTTACGGCACATACATGAAGTATTAAATATGATCAAAAACAAAAACTAATTACACAATTTATCTGTAAATCACAAGATGAATCTTTCGAGTCTAGTTAGTTTATAATTGAATAATATTTGCCACAAACAAACGAAAATGCTACAGTAGCCGAAATTTTTTCATTCTGGCAACTAAACAAGGCCAGCCTTACTCAACAGCACTACAAGCGTAGTTCCTTCTGTCTTCCTTGGTTGGGACTCATGGCTCCCCCTCAGCTCGGCACGGACCTTCTGGCCCTCTTCCTACTTCTCGTGGCTTCATGTTTCGTCATCATTAGACGCCTCCGATCAGGCCACAACGACATTGGCCGAGTGCTGCCGCCTTCGCCTCCTGGTCTACCCATCATCGGCAATATCCACCAGCTCGCCCGGGGACACCACCACCGGAAGCTGCAGGCTCTCGCAAAGCAGCACGGCGACATCTTTCTCCTCCGGCTAGGGACCGTGCCCACTGTGGTGATTTCCTCGGCTTCCATGGCCGAGGAGGTGCTCAAGAAACAGGACCACGTCTTCTGTGGCCGTCCGCAGCAGCGCACGGCCCGCGGCATCTTGTACGATTGCAGGGATGTCGGCTTCAGCCCCTACGGAGAGCGGTGGCGCCAGCTTCGCCGCATCGCCGTCGTGCACCTCCTCAGCGTCAAGCGGGTCGACTCCTTGCGTGCTCTCCGGGCAGAGGAGGTCGCGTCGTTGGTGGCCCGGATCCGCGCCGCGAGTGCCATGGACATGGAGGACCAAAGCGGCAGCACTCGCCGAGGAATCAACGTAAGTGAGCTTATCGTCAGCTTAACCTATACTGTCGTCTCGAAGGCGGTGTTTGGGAACAAGCTTGGGGGCATGGATCCCAAAAGTCTGCGCGCGATGATGAAAGAGGAATCTGATCTGCTCGAAACGGTGGCGGTGAGCGACATGTTCCCACGTCTCCAGTGGGTGGACTGGGCGATGGGTCTCGACGCAAGTATAAAGAGGACTGCAAGCAAGCTTGACGGCGTTCTTGAAAGAACACTTCAGGCGCACGAGAATAGCTCGGAAAATAACGGCGAGGCTGGTGACCTGCTCGATGACTTGCTTTCGGTGGTCAAAAAGGAGGGTGGCGAGGGGTTTATGCTGGATAGGGTTGATGTCAAGGGACTCGTCCTAGTAAGTCATAAGGATTTTAGAGCTAATTTGTACAAACAAACTTTCAATGATTTGTATATACTGATATAAACTTCATATTGCATTGCAGGACTTGTTTGTAGGAGGAATCGATACAACTTCCAAGGCGATAGAGTGGGCAATGGCACTGCTAATCAAGAACCCAAGAGAGATGGCCAAAGTTCAAGAGGAGGTGAGGCAAGTTGCTGGGCCACAAGGAGTCCTAGAGGAGCAGCTAGGGAGGATGAGCAGACTGCAGGCGTCTCTGAAAGAAGCCATGCGGTTACATCCACCGGTGCCGCTGCTAGTCCCCCATGAAACGATCCAAGACACTAAACTCCACGGCTACGACATCCCTGCCAAGACTCGAGTCATCATCAATGCATGGGCGATTGGCAGGGACAGCCAGTCTTGGGAGAATGCTGAGGAGTTCCTGCCAGAGAGGTTTGTGCATGATGCCAGTGACTACAGTTGCAAAGGCTTTCGATTCATACCTTTTGGCGCTGGGAGGAGGGGATGCCCTGGCATTGCCTTTGCAACGCGACTCGCGGAGCTTGCACTGGCCAATTTGCTATACCATTTTCATTGGGAGCTGCCAGAGGGCCAGGACGTCGAGTCATTTCAAGTTGTCGAGTCTAGTGGCCTATCGCCAGCTCTTAAGTCTGCGTTGACCCTTGTCGCGAAACCCTTACATATGCATGAACCTCCACAACTGCAATAGGTACTACTTGTGTAAGAAAGGTAAAGGGAGAGATCGATACAGACTACTTATAAGTGTATACATGGTTTTATATAAGTTCTAATAAGACATGAGCAATACATATGGACCAAGTGGTCCTTATAGATGAGTTTCACATGAGCAGGTATTAGTTATCAATGTTGCAGGCTAAAATAAACTGTAAGATAGGCCTCATAAGAATCCAAGTCCCCTTTGTCCCACTCTGATTCTCTCTCTTCTCCTTGCAACAACAAAGGCTTTCTTTCTAAAAAGAGACTGTAAGACATCTTTGTGTACTTTTACTTAATTTCTTTCTTTCTTTGTTTCTTATGATGTTTCTGGTGAACTTTGTATGCTTTTACATTTCAATAAAGTTCGGCAACACCTCTTGTTTTTATAAAAAACAACAACAAAGACTACGGTGATGCTCCTCTCTTCTCTCCCTAGTCAGGTCACACTCGCACCCTTAATGACAAAGGGGGCCACTCCTAGCTAATGGTAGCCCCAGACCGTCACCTACCCTCCCTTTCTCTGCTCTACTCCCATAGTAGTCTCCACCTTGCTCCCTTTCCCATATCCACTCTGCTCTTGTTGCTATCATTAACCTTGGACACAAATAACCAAAAATCAAAAACTGAACCAAAATAACTGAAAATGAACTAAGTGAAACTGAATATGTCGGTTACTAATTCAGTTCCCAATTCTAACTAACCAAAATATGATAGGTTAATTCGGTTCTTGAGCTCAGTTAACCAAAATAAACGAAGTAACCCATGAGGCCTAGTATATCAGAAAGAAAATGCCCAACCCAAGCCTAACAGGTCTTGATATATATACAACCTCCCCAGTCCACTCCTCCCTCCTAGCCACCACCAACCACCAGCCTTTCCTCGCGGCTCGTGTAGGGGCACAGTCACGCATCACGCTCATGCATTCGCGCCTCCCTACACGCCCTCCTCCTTCCCTCCTCCTGCTACCGCGGAGGGACGCCCTGCTTGGATGTTCCTTCCCCGTTGTGACGCAATGGCACCCCTCTTCGTCCCCACCCCGGCACCCCTGCTCGGCTGCTCCTTCTCAACTAGGGGCGGCAGCTGACCGCGGCCGTGAGGACACATGCAAGAGCTACAATGCCACGGTAGAGTAGTCTAGGAGCGAGACAGGAGTGACGTTGTGGTCTGTTTTTGCCGTGGGGTTAGCTTTTTCCGTGTGCCATGTTTTTGCCGTGTGTTGATCACGGAGTCACGACAAAGATTTGAGTTTGCCGTGTGTCTGGTATTTGCCGTGTGCAACACACACCAAAGGCCAGATATACCGTGTGCCTGACGTTTGTCGTGTGCGTGGGTTGGGCACACGGCAAATCCAGCCTTTGCCGTGTGTTGCTCATAGCAAACAGACGAGCACACGGCAAAGGCCGGCTCTCCGGTAGTGTCTCGAGATGTACCGGCTCCGTTGTGCTCATAGAGTATGGCTTACATATATATATATATATATATATATATATATATATATATATATATATGTATTTATAAGGGTGAGAATACGTGTATATTATGCGCATCTATGTTTTACTGTATAATTCTAAAGAAAAATCTAGTTCAAATATTAGAAGAAGAAAAGACTTTTTCACTAAAAAAACCAGGTTGACAGTGTGCGTAATGGGCCGGCGGGCAAGAGGTCCACTGAGCTGGAGTTGGCAATATCAGTAGGATGGTCCACTGAGCTGGAGAGTTGGCAATATGAGCAAGAGCACAGTGCTTGGATCGGAACAACACAACAGGTGATATAGACTGAAGCAATGACTTATCTTGTGCCAAAACGGCACGACCCGACGTGTCTAGGTTACAATCCAAAAACAGTATTATTGAGGCATTGTTTAGTTCCGAAAAAATTTCGGATTTCGCTACTGTAGTACTTTCGTTTTTATTTGACAAATATTGTCCAATTATAAACTAACTAGGATCAAAAGATTCGTCTCATGATGTACAGACAAACTGTGTAATTAGTTTTTGTTTTTGTCTATATTTAATGCTTCATGCATGTGCCGCAAGATTCGATGTGACGGGAAATTTTAATAACTTTTTGAATTTCAAAGTGAACTCAACGAGGCGTGAAACACGAGAGATCTGTGCCACATGCTGGGACGACACAAGATCCAAATCCCACCTCTAGTCTCGTAGCTGCATGAAGGTTCTGGTCCGAAAAAGACTCGTTTGTTGTGTTTTGGCTATCGTTCGGGAGGGGTTTTTTAGAAAATAATAAAAACATAAATTACATAGCTCGTTAGAAAACTGCAAGACAAATCTATTAAGCATAATTAATCTGACATTAGCACATATAGATTAATGTAGCACTTAAGGCTAATCATAGAATAATTAGGCTTAAAAGATTTGTCTCGCGATTTTCAACTAAACAGTGTAAATAGTTTATTTTTTATGTACATTTAATGTTCCATGCATGTGTTCAAAGATTTGATGGGATAGATGAAAAAGTTTTAGGTGGCAAACTAAAAAGGGCCTTAGTGCGAAACATTGAAATCTTATATGCGGATCTCATCATTTCTCAAATATAGCAATGTGGTTGTCGCGGTGTGCTTCGCTTCTAGTGTTGTACTATCAACTCTTCTTCTTCTTTTCTTGGAACGAAGGGGCACGAGATTATGCATATTTCATTGACAGAGAAGGTTGTTGTACTGTATCATTCACTCATGTCTTATCTCTTGAGTGTCTACATACAGGCTACAGCGCCCGTCCCTTTTTTTGCATGTGTCCTCTTCAGCTGTCTGTAATAGGAGACCTATTTGGAAGCCTAAATCTAAAATGGGTCTCAAACACAATACCTATAGCTTCCAACATAGTATCCATACATAAGACCCATTTTGAATATCAGGAGAGGCATAACCAAAATTTGGGTATCCTCTCTCCTTGAGACCTATTTGCAGAGAGTGTTGTCTTTTAGGTCTTGTTGTTGGAGAAGACTAAAAATAAGTATGGAACTTTTTACCTGTAGCACTACTATTTTGGGTAACAATTGTTGGAGATAGTCTCATGTGGCCCAAAATGCATGCGATCGTCCTTAAAGCTAGCATAATCTAATTTCATTTAAGGATGTTAAAATACTCGGTGACTCCTGACTCCTGAGCTCCGCCACTAATCATCGCTATATGCTCGTGTGTCTTATCGATGGCTCCCGTTCAGCTCGACTACTCTAATCTGCTTCTCTCTGTCATCCTCGCGGTTTCCTGCTTCGTCATCGTAAGAAGCTTCAGGTCAGGCCGCAAAGATGGCAGCCGAGTACTGCCGCCTTCCCCTCCGGCGCTGCCCATCATCGGCAACCTTCACCAGCTCGGCCGGAGCCACCACCACCGGACACTGCTGGAGCTAGCGCGGCGCCACGGCCCGCTTTTCCTCCTCCACCTAGGTTCCGTACCCACTCTCGTGGTCTCATCGGCCTCCATGGCCGAGGAGGTGCTCAAGGCCCAAGACCACGTCTTCTGCAGCCGCCCGCAGCAGCACACGGCGCGTGGCCTCCTTTACGGCTGCCGGGACGTTGGCTTCAGCGCCTACGGCGAGCGGTGGCGCCAGCTGCGCCGCATCGCCGTCGTGCACCTCCTCAGCGCGAAGCGGGTCGATTCCTTCCGCGCGCTCCGGGAAGAGGCGGTCGCGTCCTTCGTGGACCGGATCCGCGCTGCCGCTAGCGCCCATGCGGACGACGACGGCGATGGAAAGCGCCGACGAGGGGTCAATGTGAGTGAGTTGTTCATCAGCTTAACCTACACTGTCATCTCCAAGGCAGCGTTCGGGAGCAAGCTCGGAGGCATGGAGCCCGAAGCGGTCCGTGCGATGATGATGGAGACCAGCCAACTGCTGGGGACGATCGCGGTGAGCGACGTGTTCCCGTGCCTCCGCTGGGTGGACTGGGCGACGGGACTCGACGCAAGGACAAAGAGGACGGCGAGGAAGCTTGACGCCGTTCTTGAGTCTGCGCTCCAGGAGCACGAGAAGAGCAGCGGGCGCGGGGACGCCGATGACCTCCTCGACGACTTGCTCTTGGCAGTGAAGCACGGCGGCGCTGGCTTAAACCTTGACAGGACTGATGTCAAGGGACTCATCGCTGTAAGCCATTAAGGGTTCTTCTTTCACTGATACACATTTTATTGATCTTGATGACTATTCTCTATAGTTTTCTTAGGATAATGGAATTTATACCTGTCTATCTAACCGTAAAAGGTAAGCTCTCAAAAAGCAAAAGTAAAAAACACGACGTTAGTCTAATCAGTATAGTAGTCTATCGAAAATGCTAAAATAAGAATACGTACGCTACAACCTTAAAGCCTTGTTGTTCAGTCAAAAAACCTTAAGACCTTGTTTAGTTCTTAAAAAATTTTGCTAAATTTTTCAAATTCCTTGCGACACATATATATATATGGAGTATTAAATATAAGTAAAAGAAATAACTAATTGCACAGTTTACTTGTAATTTGCGAGACGAATTTTTTAAATCTAATTAGTTTATGATTGGACAATATTTGTTAAAATACAAATGAAAGTGTTACAGTACTTATTATGCAAATTTTTTTGAAACTAAACAAGGCCTAAGCCCGGCCCGCCACATACCGCCCGTACTTATCCCCTTCATGCTCTCTCTCTCTGTCTGCGGTGGTGACCGACGGCCTCCTTGCATCCACCACACTGATATGGCTACCTCGGTTTGTCACAGTTTTTCTTTTGGATAATAATGGTACAGCACAATATGGCTACCTCAGATTGTCGTTTTCTTTTGGATAATGATACAATTTTACAGAAGACTTCCAATAAACTTCGTTCACTGACCCCGGAAAAAAAATCACAGAATTAACGACAGATTGAGTAGTAAGCACGGTACTATTCGTCGCTAACACACATTGATGCAAATTTATTATGCAGGACCTCTTCCTAGCAGGCACTGATACAATTGCCAAAACGATGGAGTGGACAATGGCCGAGCTAGTGAAGAACCCAAAGGAGATGGAGAAAACACAAGCCGAGGTGCGACAAGTTGTAGGGGAACATGGACGAGTCACAGAGGAGCTACTGAGTACAATGACACGGCCACAGGCTGCCATCAAAGAAGCTCTACGGTTGCATGCGCCAGTGCCAATGCTTGTCCCTCGCGAGGCAGTCCAGGACACCAAGCTGCACGGCTACGATATCCCAGCCAAGACCCGGGTCCTCATCAACGCGTGGGCGATTGGCAGAGACGAAGAGTCATGGGAGAATGCAGATACATTCAGGCCAGAGAGGTTTGTGCATACTACAAACTTTGACTACAGTGGTAAAGACTTCCGATTCATCCCGTTCGGTGCTGGGAGGAGAGGATGCCCTGGCATTGGCTTTGGGACGCGCCTCGCGGAGCTTGCGCTAGCAAATTTGTTGCATCATTTTGACTGGGAGTTACCAGATGATCAGGACCTTGAGTCGTTTGAAGTCGTGGAGTCGAGTGGCCTTTCACCTGGTCTTAAGTATCCCTTGACCCTTGTATCGAAAACACCGCAAGCATGAACCATGGGGAGACACAGAACTTACCATGTATGAGTGTGTGTTTGTTTTGGGTAAAAATCAGGTCTACGGTCTCCTCCCTATACCGTGAGAATGATCAAGAAAATCCTTGTAATTGGAGTACTTGCATATGAGAATAAGTATGATGTGACGATCCAGAAGGTGGAATTAAGAATTTAACCACAACTGCAAATCATCATTAAGAAAATTGATCATATAAGAATTCATCTCAGTTAAAGCTTTCTTTTCATCTGAAAGACCAACATATATATGTAAAAAAATACAATTTGTCTAGAAGTCAAAAGTGATTTAAAAGGGAACCCATCATCTGGTTGTTTTGCCCTTAGATCTAAAATGAAGAGCCCAGATTAAATCTCCATCTATCTTCCTTGCTAGATCAAATCTCCATCTACCTAGGCTGAGGGGAGGATTTCTGAACACTAGTTCGAGGAGACAAAAAAAAAAGACTTAAAAAAAATAGAAAAAGTTGGTCATGTGTGATGGGCCGGCGTGGACAAGGGTTGCTGCATGAAGAAGGTTCTCTCGGCTAAAAAAAAAATCATTGAACCGGTTTGTTCCACAGCTGTTACTGGTGGATCGAAAGTACAAATACATGCTAATAGATCAATTATTAATGATTAGTTAGGAGACTACTAACTATTACTTCCAGTAGCAGACTTAGAGCTGCTAAAAGTAGCAAGTGCTAAGATGTCAACCACTTGTTAGCAACATATTAGAAGATGGATCTCATTAGGCCTGTACTAAGAAGTAAGGGCTTTTATTCCGCTGCTCCTGTCCCGGCCCAGCTTGGAAGCCCATCAAGCGGCCCAGCTCCTGACGTTCATACAGCATGAAGGGGGTCCCGGAAGGCCGGAACTCCCTGGCTCGCTGTGGGAACGCACCACAGGCCACAGGTATTTCACGGTTCACGCCTTGACGGCCCCAGAACCAAAAGCCCGACGTGCCCCTTCCAGCGTCACATCACTGAGCACGACTACAGTATCGGTCACGGTCGCCGAGGCAGGAGCACTGTTGCATTGACCGGTCGACAGGAGCCGCAGCCGCCAGTGAGGGAGTAAAAGCGGTCGTGTCACTCGTATCACGTGGCGGGCCACGCCACGTGAACGTCGCCATGGCGCAGGCAGGCAGGGGAGACAAGAAGAGCAGAGGTCAGAGCCGAGCAAAAGACGGCTGGACGCAGCGCGCACTCCTGGAAAAAAGCAGAGAGCGCAGCACAGTTCATACTCCGTACTCCACAGCAGCAGCAGCAGCAAGCGACACCGCCCCCCGTGAAAGCCGCGCGGCCGGGCTGCTGCGTGCCGTCATGTCGTCTGACGCGACGCGCCCCACCAGAAAGGAACTCGCCCGCACGGCAAAGGTCTTTTTTTTTCTCCTGTGTCCTGTCCCGGGCGAATGGACGCCGGGCGAGCGGAAAAAAAAGCACTGCGTCCGGGCGCCCGGGCGAGCCGCTGCTCTGCTCGGCTGCTGGCCCCGGCCGTGGCACAGGCGCACGCAGCGCTGCGTCTGCGAAGGCAGGCGGACCGGCACCGGCTGACCGTGCGGTCGCCACAAAAGCGACGCGAGGTGACGCCGCTTTTATGGCCTTCGCCGTGAAGAGCATCGCGTTGGCCTTGGGCTTCGCTTTGATGCGCCGTGCTGGTCGACGGCGGCGCGGTAGACGGGCGATTTTGCGGTCGGGTCGCCGTGTTCCGGACAAGACGGGCTTACCTTGCTTTTATAAAAATATTTATCAAAAGATGACACATATATTTTCATGAGAGTATTTTTTAATTTAAATTTACTTATATGATTTTTACATTTCTAAATTCAACAACTTAAAAGTTATTTATAATTATATTTTTAATGTTTTACCTAAATTTTTTTTAAAACGACTTTCTTTATAAGTATGGAGGAATTATGAGAAAAGTACTCCCTCAGTTTAAAAAAAGTGATGTTTTTCATTTTTAGACATCATATTTGACCGTTCTTTTATTTATTTTTTTAAAATTATAAAATAAATAAATTATTAGTAAAATGTCTGTAATGATAAAATAAATCGTAAAATAATATATAATATTTATATAAAAAATAAATAAGATAAATGATTAAATAAATGTCTAAAACTCTAAAACAATATTTTTTTAGGACGGAAGGACTAGAAGGGAATCTAGTCCGAGTGGACCTTGTTTAACTCGTCAAAAATTTTGGTTAAGTTTGGCCTGTAAATCTACTAGTACTATGAGCCAACAGTCCGATTTACAGGTAACTAGGTTCCAGGCACTCTCATCCAGTCGTTCCCGTATGAAAGACACATGTAACTACTCCACCAATTACCTGCTGTTCGCTTTGATGACAATTATTATAAATTGAGACCACTGGATCACGCATTTGCGTTCTCCAGGGCAAAAGACAAATAATAGATTCCATTTGCCAAAAAGGCAAATCTACCCACCATTCATTCATCAGGGGAAAAAAAGGCAATCTGCCGGTAAAACGAAGCAAAAACCTCCTCCGCCTTTCCGGGAGCGCGACGCTGCCCGCCGGGGGCCGTATTCGCGAAAGCAGCGCACACAAACGACGCAAAAAGCACCAAACCGCAGTCGCAAGCGAGCGAACGGGGAGGGAAAAGCCACCTTTTCTTCGGTTTCTAGCTGGTCCCGACGCCCGAGGCGGCGAGACGAGGAGACCGGGGCCGGGCCTCCCTGTGCGGCAACAGTCCCGTCCCGCGGCCGTTACGGCACGGCACCAACGGTTCCGCGCCTTCGGACGGACGCCCGTGCCGCGGCGGCCGAGGAGGCGAGGACAGAAACCCCACCAAAACCACCCGGAACCGAGCCAAAAGCCCGGTGGCCCCATCGCCCTCGGCCACGGCCGGCCCCCACCATAAAGTCGCCACGGCCAGTGCCGGTGCTGCCGCAGCGGGCGTGGCGGCAACAGGAACCGCGGCCCGCACGCATCGAAGCCGCTGCGGTGGTCGCTGCGGGGCTGCGGTGGTGGGCTCTGGCTCTGGCGCAGGGGCGTGGGGGACGGGCACTGCCCAGCCTCGGCGGGAGCGGCGCCTCAGGGCTCAGGGGGGACAAGCGCATTAATGCCACTGCCGCCTCCGCCGATTTAACTGCCCCGCCTCTATCGCCCTCACGGCCACACCTGTACCTGTACACCGTCCGCTTCTTCGCTTCGGAGTCGGAGGTTGCTGCTGCCTGCCTGCCTGCCATTAACGTGCCCGTTCGTCGCGGGTAGGCCGACGGACGGACGGACCCCAGAAGGAGTAGGCGGGAGAGAGAGAGAGAGAGAGATGGGGATTGATCTCAACAGCGTGGAGGAGGACGAGCAGGCGCCGGCGGGCGCGGTGTGCTGCGGGGAGCTGTGGCACGCGTGCGCGGGGGCTGGGGTGGCGCTGCCGCGGCGGGGCAGCGCCGTGGTGTACCTGCCTCAGGCGCACCTCGCGGCCGGCGGCGACGGTGGGGAGCTGCCGGCCCTTGCGGCGGCGCCGCGCGTGCCGCCGCACGTGGTGTGTCGCGTCGTCGACGTCGAGCTACGCGTGAGTTGGTCCCACCTTGCGTCGTGCGTGTGCGTGTGCGTGCTGCGTGCGGTTTGGTAATGCTTTGTTTCTTACGCCGGTGCGTGTGCGTGCTGCGTGCAGGCGGATGCGGCGACGGACGAGGTCTATGCGCGGCTTGCGCTGGTGGCGGAGGATAAGGTCAGTGTCGTGCTTACATCCCTTCTATCAAGTTTGTTGCTCGCGGTGTGGGCGTTGTGATTTCAGCCAAATTGTTTGAGTGATTTCTACAGGGGATGTTGGATATGGTATCTGTTCCATTGACTTCTTTCCCTGTTCCTTCGGCAGTTTGCATTTTGCCAGAGCGTTGCAGGTAGATATTATCACTAGAGTATATTTTTGGCAATGAAACGAAACGTGGAGGACCTAGCCAATTTGGAGTTTTTTTTTTCGAAATGATTGGTTTGAGTACAGTGTCACATCGATTTAGACGGAGTTAGTGCTTAGTACTAGTACTTTGGTAGAGGCTTAGGCGTCGGTGACAACATTACCTTGTCATTGCTTTTTTTTAGTCCTTTTCATGTTTTCCTTATTAATGCTTGGTTCAACTTCGGTGACTTATGTCTTGATAATTTGATCAGTCACAGTAACAAATCACTCCTTGTTTACTGTAGTAATAGTCCCTCCTCCCCTCTCTCCCCTCGTTAATTTTGGAGGCATTGCTTCGTCCTCGGTGGTAGTACTAGTTGTTTATTAGTACTGTACTACTAGGAGGATTGATCATACTAGCTTATTTTGGCACCTCATTGTAACGGGCAATGGATGAAATAGGAATCTTGCATGCTGTGTGGTTGGAAGCAAGAAAACTTTCTCCCATAGGTCTCTAAAAACATTGTTTATTTCGACCCAGATGTTTGGCCGAAACATCCATGATGGTGAAACTGAAGAGAAGGATGGTGAGAAAGAGGATGGTGATGGAGAAAAGCTCACATCGCACATGTTCTGCAAGACACTCACAGCTTCTGATACAAGCACTCATGGGGGATTCTCTGTTCCTCGGCGGGCTGCAGAGGACTGCTTTCCACCATTGGTGATACACATGGAACAGACTAGTTTGCTCCTGATCCCAGATTAGGTTGAATTGGTGCTCTAACCTGTTCCTGTTTCATCCTTTTCTTCTAGGACTATGAGCAGCTTAGGCCTTCCCAAGAGCTTATTGCCAAGGATTTGCATGGCATGAAATGGAGGTTCCGTCATATCTATAGAGGTACCAACACATGGTCTAGTATTTTGGAGTACTCCTAGATTGAAGGTCTAATTTGCATCAGAATTTATAATTGCTAATGCAACATCAGTATAGTGTATGCTTCTTCATGCTTCACATGGAAAGTGAATGGGCCTGAACTAGTGCATGAATTTGGGTCAGCAATAGCAGTGACGAATTTAGGAAAATATTTAGGGGAGGCTTTTGCTACCTTAAGATAACTTCAGCCCCTTCTTAAAAAGTATCAATGATAAAAATTTGTAGGAGGGGCTAAGGGGGGCTACGTGGGTTCTATGGCTGTAGGGGGGGCTGGAGTCCCACCAGCCCCACCGTTGGCTCCGTCGCTGAGCATTAGTATGGAGTATGCTTACTGTTGGACTAAAAAGAGTTCATGTGTTTCAGGAGTTCAAGTGTTTCAGTTTCCAAAGCAAAAGTTCATTTTATTGTAGTAAGTATTCAATTGGTTAGATCACTGATGTATGCACTGTAGGAGTCTTTCTATTGTTTTAGAAAGGAATTATTGGGTTAGTAAAGTAAGAAATGAAATTTGGGAAGAGTATTAATTATCAGTTAGAAGTTACTGCCAATTGTATTAAGTAGGGAGTAGGGAATCTGTTGATGGTTCATGCGGAAGCATTTTTTGTCTTCCTTTGTGACGGTTTGCTACATCTCATAATTTTTCCACCTGGCCCTGTTATCTGTCGATGCTTATCAGAACTCGGAGCAGAACACAAGGCCTAAAGGGTTAGATTAGAGCTAAAGCTTTTTCTTCAATTTCAGGTCAACCTCGTAGGCATCTTCTGACAACTGGATGGAGTTCATTTATTAATAAGAAGAAACTAGTCTCAGGGGATGCAGTCTTGTTTCTGAGGTAAGCATGTTGGCAATATGCTAAAGTTATACTTACCAACTTGAGTGGTTTCCAGTTCTCATTTGTGTTCATTCTTTTGATACAGAGGTAGTGATGGCGAGCTAAGATTGGGTGTGAGGAGAGCAGTTCAACTGAAAAATGAAGCTCTACTTGAAGCTGTCAACTGTACTGATTCGAAGCTACTTATGCTGTCTGCTGTGGCCAGTTCTTTGGACAATAGAAGTATATTTCACATCTGTTTCAACCCAAGGTCTGTTTACTGGTGCACTGTAGGTTCATTAGATTCTAGTTAGTCACTGTTAAATGCTCAGGGGTAGATACAACCATACAGTTCTTTGCAAGTTCATATTCAGTTTCTGTAATCTTTTTTCACTTTCTCAGAATTTATTGGGTAGCCCAGTTAAGTGGTCTTCAAAATTTGGATCTCTGCACCTCCAAGGTCATCTAGTGATGCCTGACATGCTTTGAATTATTGCTGTATTTTTATTTTGTGAATGCACATTTGTCTGTACTGCTTAACTCATGCACATTTCTAAACTTCAAGGAACATTCAACCTCCAAAAACCAATGTTGACTTCGAGTATATTAGTATAGTTTTACATAACTAATGACAGTGTTTTGTCCTTAAACAGGATTGGTGCATCAGAATTTATTGTGCCATATTGCAAGTTTTTGAAGGGCTTGAACTATCCTTTTTCAATTGGAACCAGATTTAAAGTTGGCTGCAAGAATGAAGATGCTAACGAGAGGTCTACATTCTTTTAACTTCGGAAATCATTTTTCCATGTGCAGCAGTGTCTTGAATTGTCTTCTATTTTTGTAGGTCCTTTGGATTGATCTCAGGTATTAGTGAAGTTGATCCCATACGCTGGCCTGGATCAAAATGGAAATCTCTCTTGGTACGCATTTTAGATGTCCTATTTTTCCTACCCATAGAACCATAGCCAGATTTTCTTCTCGTTCTTAATTGTGGTGTTCTACTGATACCTTCTAATAAATCATCATATTAACCCACTGAATTCAATCCGACTAGCTTGCAATGAACCTCAACAAGTTGGTAAACTTTGGTCTTCCACTTTTCTGATTTTTTTGGTGGAAGTAGGATCATCAGATCATCATTAAGGTTGAACCTAAGCTGGCTATCTCTATGTGGGGGAGGAAAAATGTAACCTAGAGTGGTTTGTGTACCCAAATCTAATGTGGTCCACAACCACAACTGTGCTTAAATATGCTGAGATGAAGGTGTAAAAGATTCTTAGTGATTTTATAATCTAACCACCTGCGCAATATAAATAGAAATGGATCTAGTGTTTAACTGAGTTGATATTTATAATGTATGACATGGGGGTACTTGGCTTTCCTCAAACTGAAATTTCTCATCTGTTTGCATGATTTACAGGTAAAGTGGGATGGTGATACCAAGTACAGCCACCAGAATAGAGTATCTCCATGGGACATCGAGAGAGTTGGCAGCTCAGTTTCAGTTACTCACTGTCTTTCATCTTGTGTTTCGAAGCGAATGAAGTTGTGCTTCCCCCAAGGCAATTTGGACGCTCCAATTCTAGGTAGGTTCCACAGAATGAAACTAACACAGATTCATAGCTAAAAGGTTCCTTTAGTCAGGTCCACTTAACTATTTGCACGAAATATGTAGATGGAAATGGTCGTCCAGACTCTGTGGGAACTGAAGGTTTCCACCAGGTCTTGCAAGGTCAAGAATTGGTGAGGGTTCATGGTGCTGCATGCTCTCATTCATCAGATACCCCCAGATGTCAAGGCTCTTATGGAAGGAGATTCTCTGCCGATGTGTGGAACTGCAAGATGAATGATGGACACCTAAATACCACTGGGTTTGCTTACCAGCCCCTAGGCTTCAGTGAATCTGTCAAATTCTCAGAGGTCTTGCAAGGTCAAGAAATGTCTCAGGTGGCAGCCCCTTCCTTCATGAGAGATGCTTTCAGTGCTGGCACACAGAATGGCAGGGTTCGATCATTTGATTATGTGCAGAGATCAGCTGCAACTCAAGGATATGCTCTCCAGCAATTTAATCTGCCAGCAACAGAAGTGCATTCACCGTCTTCTGTTCTTATGTTTAACCAAACCATGGTACCACAGCCTGAGTTAGATGGTCTGACCAACCGTGAAGAAGCATATGGCAGCGGGTACTCATCCATTGCAATACAGAGAGAAGCTGAACCATGGCCATCCACGCAGCAGCAAAGAGTGCGCGAAAATGGAAGCGAGCCTCTCGACACAACTGAAGCCTCAGCTCCTGCAAGGATCGCAAAATCTGGATCGGTGGACAGGGGCGTCGGGGGAAGCAGCTGTAAGCTTTTTGGTTTCTCCTTGACTGAGAAGATCCTTGGAACAGAGGGAGTTGGTGGGAAAGAAGGGAACTACGAAGCGGATCGGCAGACTCCCCGGGTTCTAGACTTGCTTGGGCACGGCCATTCTACGCCCGGTGCTCTGCATGCTCTTTGCGCTGCTCCCTTGGGAATATGATGCTGTTGTGCTTAGTTTTATAGTAGTTAGATTTATGTAATCCTTCAGTCATTTTCATCGCGTTGGACTTGACCAATATGTCCAGCGTATGACTTCCAGTTTTAATTGTATGCTGATGCTACATATCCTTTCTTAAGATCCATGCATGCGATTTCTGGGAGAGGCATGCGTGATACTGGCAAATTATGTCAGTCATCCAGCTGTTTCCTTTAGGTTAAACGAATAGTTAATTTCATGATTAATAAAAATCATAACGAACTTAGATACTAGAACGTACAATTTTGACATACTAGTTGAAGAAATAGCATAAAAAAGAACAGTGCATTTTCTTAAATTTGATATAGAATTTAATACTTCCTCCGTCCACAAATAAATATATATCTCGTTTCTCGATAAGTCAAATCTGTTTAAGTTTTACTAAATATATACAAAATATACTAATATTTATTATATATTTTTTAAGTTTTACCAAATATATATAAAATATACTAATATTTATTATATGTAATATGTATGATTAGATTGAGTATGAAATATACTTTCATAATATATTTATTCACAGGTATAAATATTGATATTATTTAATATATTTTTATTTAAATTTTAAATAAATTGATTTTCCGAGAAGCGAAATATGCATTTATTTATGGACGAATGGAGCAAAGTTCAGCTAGGCGCTAGGTGGATTCTAGGCGGTGACCCTCCGCCTAGCGTCTAGGCAGGAGTAATCGCGCCTAGGCGTTTTAGGTGTTTCCCTAGGCGATGGGAGGAACAGGCAAAGGGAGAGGAAGTGGAGCAGGGGAGGAGCTGCCGGCGGCGGAGGGGAGATGAGCAGAGGAGGAGTTGCCGGCGGGGGGAGAGAAGATGAGCAGGGGAGGTAACTGACCTTGAGGCGGGGTAGCAGCCGGCGGTGGAGCAGGAGGACGGAGGAGGTGGCGGGGATTTCGCGTTATTTCCCACGACCGAAGCCATACGCGCGCGTGCAAAAGGCCGCGTCGTCCGCCTCCGCGCCGCGCCATCAGCCTGCGGGGGCGAAATTTCGTGGCTCGCCCAGCTCTGCGACCGTCTCGGCGCCGCCTAGCGCCTAGATGCCGCCTACCCTCTAGGCGAGGCGGTTACCCCTCGCCCAGTGCCTAATCGCGCCTAGGCGCCGCCTAGCGGAACTATAGAATGGAGTAATTATTTTTATTTATGGATGTATTTTTAGACGATGTACACGTCAACTACTTGTCTCTTGTGGTGATTTTATCGATCGATGCTCATAGACAAGGAGTGAATATTGCTCGGATGGTTTGTATGATTCACTGCCACCGAGTATTATTCAGCAGTAACATACACACGGCTATGCAGTAAAATATAAAATATCTTTTCCATAGAAGTCATTTTAGATAAGATTTGAGTCAAACATTAAAAATAAAAATTAATAATAACTTTTAAATTATTGAATTTGCAAATGTGAAAAATTATATGAATAGATTTGTCTTGAAAAATGTAACACCCGGCCCAATGCTTAATAGGATTAATAGCAGACTCATACTAACAAGTTGCAACTTCTTTTCCGGGAGCCCATCTCCAAAGAACTCTAAAGTTAAGCGTGCTTGGCCTAGAGTAATTTAGGGATGGGTGACCGACCGGGAAGTACTTCCCGGGTGCGCGCGAGTGAGGACAAAGTGTGCAGAAAAGACGAAGTGTTGGTCTGTGGGGACTGACTATAGCCTAGAAAAGCTGCCAGATGTAAGCGGGCCCGGCCTCGTTTGCCAGATGTAAGCGGGCCCGGCCTCGTGGCATGGTGTGCATGGCTGGTGTGGATCCGGAGTGGTCACACAGCATGGCATATGCGCTGGCACTGGATGCACGGACGTGGCCAAGAGGGGACGTTCCTGGCTTGGGGTTGATCGACGAGGACGTCGATCTCTTAAGGGGGTGAGGATGTAACACCCGGCCCAATGCTTAATAGGATTAATAGCAGACTCATACTAACAAGTTGCAACTTCTTTTTCGGGAGCCCATCTCCAAAGAACTCTAAAGTTAAGCGTGCTTGGCCTAGAGTAATTTAGGGATGGGTGACCGACCGGGAAGTACTTCCCGGGTGCGCGCGAGTGAGGACAAAGTGTGCAGAAAAGACGAAGTGTTGGTCTGTGGGGACTGACTATAGCCTAGAAAAGCTGCCAGATGTAAGCGGGCCCGGCCTCGTGGAGGCGGGACGTTACAAAAAATACTTTCACAAAAATATGTATATATCATTTTTCTCTAAATATTCTAAACGATTTCTAAATCTTATACAGAAGGAGTACTCCCTTCATATAGTTAAATACTCCCTTCATCATGCCGTAAGAAGTGTTATTCTCACTTTTTGAGAAGTCAAATATTTTTAACTTTCACAAATATATATAAAATAATATTATAACACATAATTAGTATCATTATGAAGCACTAAATAGATTTTTATAATAAACTTATCTATAAATATAGTACATATTGCTAATATTTTCTACAAACCTAGTTTGACTAATTTTCTACAAACCTAGTTTGACTAAGATGAATTACATAGCCGAGGGGTGTAGATAGACAGACAAATAGCAGATAGACACGTGGAAGCAACATTAGCACAATAAAGTTTTTTACACAAGTACATTGGAATATATAATTACCACCACATTGGAGGTAACAAACATATTCAAAATTACAAACCAACGCAATCCAAGACATTGGAATAATTACCACCACATTGGAGGTAACAAACATATTCAAAATTACAAACCAACGCAATCCAAGACAGTTTAACTGTGTGTTCGCGAGGTATTTATGGGTAGACTGAAATGATTGATCGAGCGCCTAACACCGGCAATATCTTGTAATCACTAAATCCAGCTTCAAAAAAGATTTTCTTCCACTCTTGCTCATCTCTCTCAATGCCATTTACAAGCATGATATATAAATCAAACAAGGCCTGCGTCTCTTTGTGCTTCAAGTTTGACGATTCTTCTCCAATCACAATATCTATAATTATCACCTTTCCTCCTTCCTCCTTTGGCGGGATAGCTTTTTTGCAATTTTTTAATATCTTGACACACTCCTCGTGACTCCAGTCATGCAAAACCCACTGAACCATAGAAAAAGCTAAGTGAGAGGGAGAGAAAAATTATACTAACTGATCGTGTTCTTTTCATATGTACTAGAGTTTTATGCTCTAAATTATAGCTTCGAATTTGATACCTAGAAACCGGCTTTTAGCACCTTTGGGTATTGTTTGGTTACCTCACAGGTTAAACCCCCTCCGGTCTTATATATTTATTTGACGTTTTATACATTGGTTTAGATTTGTATATGTGGTTTAACTTTTTTGCTTCAAATGTCAATTAAAGCTTTAGTAGGGAGTAATTAGTACTTCAGTACCTATAAGAGTATAAGACAGAAAAAAATTCATTAAAATAGGAAAGGTCAAAGTTAGGGCACGTTTGGCAGGTTTAGATTCTCTTAAAAATATTTCAGATTCAAATCCCTTTCTAAACGTTTCTCTGATGGATTAGAATTACTTCTAAATTCTCGAACTAGAACTAGAATAACGAAAAAAACAGCTTTATTTCTTTAGACTAGTAAAAAACAAGACTTGGTTCCAAGTGATTCTCCATAAAGCATTTCTCTCTTTGTAGCATTTGAAAGTGATTCTAGTGAACCTAAAACGCCTTCTTGTTGCCAAACACACCCTTAATTATGTCTTTAAGAGCAACTCCAAGAGCTTGGCTATTTTTGTTATGGAGGCTATTTTAGAATTTGCATAACAAAAAGTAGACTCCAACAGATGTGATATCTGGTTTGTAAAATAGAAAGTTGGTTATCCCTTGATTTTCGGTGGTCATATATAGCCAATCACGAACACTGGCTATCTAATTTGGTAAAATAGTAAGGCTATTGTGGACTTCTTCTTTTTTTAAGAAGTTTTTTATTTTATAAAATAGTTAAACAATAGAATTTAGCTACTAATTTTAGCTAAACTCTTAAAGTTATTCTAAGTATAGTTGTCTAGAAGGCATGGGGCCATGGGCCAACACGTGGCCTCGGATTTTTGCCCAACCCAAGCAAGCACCGCACAACTTGCTCCTACTTGTGTTCGGGCCGGCTTGGCCCATGCTTTGTGACATGCTTGGGCTTGTTGGATGGGAAGACAAGGCCCAATTGAATGGTGGCATGAGGACGGTATGTTACCCGGTTCCATATATAACCTTCCGTTCTTAGATTAAAGTCTATATAATCTCAGACGTTTCTCTTTACCGACGCCACCTTTTCTTCCTCTCTGATCTCTTCACTTCTCCTCCGAGCAACCTCCAAGAGCTTCTCCTCCCCTCATGCTTTGACAATGGCGTCGTGGCCCCGGCTGGCACGCAGAGGTGGCAGTAGTGATGTGTTCTGGCTTTTGGGCTCGACTCGATTAATTTGTGCGTGTGAGTAGTATGAATGTGGTTAATGGAATAACTTGTAGATATTAAGAGTGACTTCTTGATATAAAATATGTGCTTCTTGCTTTTGTACTTAGCTGAGTTAGTCCGACCGGCACGACTAGGCTAGGCCTTGTTTACTTGCAAAATATTTTGCAAAAATGTGAATAGTACCAATTTCGTTTGTATTTGACAAATATTGTCCAATCATGGACTAACTAGGCTCAAAAGATTCGTCTCGTCAATTCCGACCAAACTTTGTAATTAGTTTTTATTTTCGTCTATATTGAATATTTCATGCATACATCTAAAGATTCGATGTGACGGAAAATTTGAAAAATTTTGCAAAATTTTTTGGAAACTAAACAAGGCCTAAATAGTAAATAGCCTAGGATCATGCTTGAGTTGCTTGCCGAGCCTGTGGGCTAGCATGTCATGGCACTATCATTAACCGGGCTGTGCTAGCCTGACCTTAGGCGCGCCGTCCATGCCTCATAGAGCTCATATCATGACAGGTCGAGTTATCTGTTTGGCCATCTAGATCATTATATAAGATATGTTGAAACCATGGTACGGAAAGTTGGTATAAGTTGTTATATATTAGTACAGAAAGATTTTTAGAGCGTTTGAAATCAGTTTTCAGAGAAGGTTTAAAAAACCGCTACAATGCCATCAAATATAAAAATAAAGTGATTTTTAGAGGCGGTTTTAAAACAGTCCTAAAAATTGATTTTTGGAGCCTTAAAATTGATTTTAAGAGAGTTCACTTATGTCAACCGTCCCTAAAATAATTTCCAGATTAAAAAAAACTATTTAGAGTCTAATAAAAATAAGGAAAAAATGTGTGGCCAAAGGCCTAAAGGACCAACTAACCACTAGTATAATTTATTTTTTGCCATTATTTGGTATTGTGCAGCCAATCGCTAGGATTCAAACTCATAACCTTTTGCTCCGCGCACTTTATCCCCTACCACTACACCACATAGTCAATTGTGCTAAGTTATATAATGCTATCCATTTTATATTAAAACGTATAGATCTTGTAATCAATATTTGAAATCTTGAATGACCTGAAATGAGAAAATTTTTAACTACAAAGTTTTAGATCTTATCAAGCACTACAACTTTCATATAGGACATTGCTCCATTCAAAGTCATTTAAAAAAATAAAAAAATTGAAATGAAAAAATTTGAGACTTAATTTACATATTTGGAGCCCTAAATGATTTCAAACAAAAATCCACTACAAAGTTTTAAATCTCGTCAAGCTCTATAATTCTAATACAAATTTTATCTTCATCTGACTTCACTTAAAAATATATGAATTTATTTGTGCTGGAACTATTGACTTAGTCTTTCACCCTTGAAAATCAATTTTCATAAGCAGTCGACTTAAAACTGCCTCTAAAAATCCACTCATTTGCAGAGGGAAATGGTTGGCATAAGAAATCGTCCTTGAAAATAGCATTTTGCAGTTCTCTTATCGGAATTGTCCTAGAAAATAAATCTTTAGCAACGATCATAGAGCTATAGTGATCCTTGGCAATGTTAGAGGCGACACGCTAGTTTAACCGTCTCTTATAGGCCTTGTTTAGTTCCGCAAAAATTTTGTAAAATTTTTCAGATTTTCCATCACATCGAATCTTTAGACGTATGCATGGAGTATTAAATATAGATGAAAATAAAAACTAATTGCACAGTTTGGTCAGAATTGACGAGACGAATCTTTTGAGCCTAGTTAGTCCATAATTGCATAATATTTGTCAAATACAAACGAAAATACTACTATTCACATTTTGCAAAAAATTTTGAAAGTAAACAAGGCCATAGAAAAGAAAGACATTCCTAAAAATCTTTGTTGTACTACTGATAGCGACCTACGGTCGGTCGTTGGTGGGGCACCAGGGAGCCGCGCGTGGGTCACGCTCGTGGGCAGTGATCAGAGATGAACAGTACAGATATTTTCAATCACATTTGAGACCGTATTCGTTTAGAGGGGTTCAGATTTGTCCGTATCCATATTCGAATATTCAACATCCGATACTGTGTCCGTATCCGAATATTTAAATCGTATATTTATGACGTCGACATCTAATCCTATCTTATTCGATATGGTTGATATTATCCGTATTCGTATTTGAATTCGACCAGAAATATAAAAATAAATATGATATCGGTGATATTCGTTTTTATGCCATCCATTTTCATCCCTAGCAGTGATGCAAGATCGCGGTGGGGACCAGTAAAGATGAACATGCAGCCCGCGGGCCGAAGGCACGGCCTAAAGCACGGTCATTTGGCCCGGCCCGAGCATGGCCCGAAGCACGTTGCGGGCCGTGCTTGGGCCGACCCCTCGGCCTGCTGGACGGCACGGCACGCTTTTAACAGCAGGCACGGTGTCGGCACGGTATCAGGAAATTTGTGGAACTTGAAGTATCAGGTTCTATGACTTGTGAAACTTGTGACTTTTGGCAAGTAAAATATGATCTGAGAGTATATTGTGTTATGTGAATTGTGAAGTATTAATATATGTGACATGAATGTAATGTATTTATGTTTTGTTAAATTCTGTATTAAATTTGGTGTTTTCCATATATTGGGCCATGGGCCGGCCCGAAGCACTATTGGGCCTCGTGCCTTTCGGGCCGGCCCGGCACGAAAATCGGCCCACGGGCCGTGCCTGGGCCGTCAGGCAGGCACGATGGCATGTGGAGGCACGTCCCGATGGCACGCGGGCCATACGGACCCGTGCTGGGCCGTGCCGGGCCGGCCCGTTGCTCATCTTTAGGGACTAGGCAGTGTCGCGGCGGGAAGGGAAAAATAAGAGGCAATAGGGTTTTTCCAAACCCGAGAGTGAGGTAGAGAACACCAACTCTGGTCTAAGCATGTGCGTGCAGGCCCAATTCAATGCGCTTGACGGACTGGCGGACCCAAATAATAAGATTCGTTAGACGGTAAACCAAAATATACTGACCAGTGATCAACATTTGGGCTGAAAAAAAAAAGATATAGCGACTATATTGATCGTCCAACGGTATTTTGAAACTTTTACCGACCCATGTCCAACGCTAATTTCCGTTGTGCCGGTGCCATGCATATCTACTTCACAGTTCCATCCTTTAGGGTAGAAAATAAGATACTAGCACAAACACCGGTAGAAAAAATCTCAATAGTGGTGGTTGTAAACATATTTTTACAGACGTTTTTCGTAACCGCCGGCGCTAGAAGCCAGTAGAAATAAATTTTTGCACCGGCGGTTAACTGAGATCCATATGTGAAAATCTATTTTTACATGCGGTTTACTAGGCGGTTCTCTTAGCCAACCGCCAGTAAAAATATTTTTCTACAAAATATGAAATCGACTTTTAAAAATAGAAAAAATATTTTAATCTAGAGAAGGCCCTAGTAGATAATAGATTTCCACAGACGGTTCTCTTAGCCAACTGTCAGTGGAAATATTTTTCTAGAAAATATAAAATCAGCTTTTAAAAATAGAAAAAAAAATCCCAGAGAAGACATCTTTTCGTGTAAAATCACGTGCTACGCAGCTGGTGGGATTTGAATCAAAGACCTCCTCTACCACTCCATCCATCACTCAATTATATTTATATTAGAGTTTAGTTCCCCACATATTATTCTAAATTGAGCATACATTGATTGTTTGAGGCTCTAAATGGATTCAAATGGAAAAGTTGTCAACTATAAAGTTTTATAACTTTTTAAGATCTACAACTTTTATATTGGTAGTTTCTCCATCTGAGGTCATTTACAAAATTTGAATTTCAAATTTAAGAAATTCAAACATAGTTTTCGAATGAAAAAAATTATTAACTATAAAGTTTCAGAATTTTTTGAGATCTACAACTTTTATTTTGGCGGTTTTTCAAACGAGATCATTTTAAAAGCTCAAAAAATTCAATTTCAAATTATTTCTACAGGCGGTTTTTTAATAAATCATCTGTAGAAATATGATTTTTAGTGGCGGTTCGAGAACCGCCTATAGAAATACATGATTACTACATGCAGTTTTGCCGCCAGTGAAAATTGATTTTCACAAGCAGTTTTTGAGTCGGGCAAACCGACTTATTTCTACAGACGTTCTTTAGTTGAAACCGTCAGTAAAAATTATGCTCCACCGCCAGCGTAGAGCTTTTTTTTTACTAGTGAAATAATAATCTATCAAGACGAGCAGTAACAGGAAAGTAAGTGTAGATCAGTAGATATACCTTGAAGAACATAGCATTCGCCGGTGGAACGCTCTCAAACATGTCGCCGGCGATATACTGCACGTCCGTGCCACTCGGAGCCTTGGCGACAACGTGGTCCAAATCCAAAACGCTACATTTCACATCCGGGAAGGCCTTTGAGATGGCCTGTGCAGCTGCGCCGAGACCCCCACCGACGTCCACCAAGGAGCTTATCCCCTGAAAGGCATCTGCACACTCCTCGAAGACGATGTCCATGATGAAGTGGCTGTCCGAGACCATCCCGTCGTTGACGAGCGCGTCAAAGGATGCGTCACGGGCGGCTTGCTCCCACACTGTCTGGCCGTGCGTCTGCTTGAAGACGCATGGACCCGGTAGCTCCTGCTGGAACCATGTGCCAAGCTCGAGGAACGGGGAGACAAAGCTTGGATGGAGTATCATGGCAGTGATAGGAACTAGGTTATGCGAGCCGACGAGGAGGCGGGACAACGGTGTGAGCGCATACACGAGCTCAGTGCTGCTGCCCGACGGGTTCCCGGCGCTGAGGACGCCGGTGGCTGCGAGCACGCGCATGAGGCGACGAAAGCAGGGGATCTTGGATGGGTGGAGCTTCACCGTCGCCACTATGTCGGGGACGGTGGCGGCGCCGGCATGGTTGTGGATGGCATCGGCAATACGGAGGTCCAGAGCGGATTTGAGCGCCATGGACTTGATGTGGGAAAAGGTGGTGTTCCAGAGCTCGAGCTGAGCGTCGAGCAAAGCTTGGTTAGTGCTTGTGGTGAGAGCCATGGTGCTAGGTACCGTTGCTGTTTTCCTTTGTGATGGGTGGATAGCAAAAGCATACGAGTCTCTTTATATAGACATGGCAATATGGCATGCCAGGGAATCGCTAACACATGAGGTATGATGGTTGGATTTTTTTTAATGTTCCTAATCCCATCATTATCACCTAACACAAAACCACGATTAGCATCTTCGCTCATGCAGCCTAAAACCTCTTAATTATTACTGCCAACAGGGTCCCAGCTAGGATTAGAATACCTAGTCAGATATGAATTAATTAATGGGTCTGTAGGATATGTTCATTAGAAAATAATAAGGAATTTAGGCTGTAGAGTGTAGACTGCACTCTTACAGGTAGTGTGCCAGAGCTTCAGCTGAGCATGCAATGTGCACTTTTAATTTAGTTATAACTTTTTTCTTTTAACTATTTTTTTAGTTCTTTAGCAACATTATTTGCATGTGTTAAACGGGTTGGCAGAACGGTTCCTTCAGCAATGGCACAAGTGTCGTCGGTGCTGAGCACTGAGGACCTGTTAGTTAACTACTGGACTGGACGGCTGGCGTGGCACTCCGTGTGCGGTGGAGGTGGAGAGATCGTTGAAGAGGAGTACCTTCGGTGTCGGACGAACACCCTGTAATGGCTCTGTTTAGGGCGGCAACGGTCATCGGTCTAGGCAATGGTGAATCAACTATATTCTGGACGGATCGCTGAATCAACGGCTCATGTGTGGAGACCCTTGCGCCGTCTCTGTACAAGGCGGTGCGGCCAAGAAAGAAGAAGGCGACTGTGGCAGAGGTGTTGCCTGGGAGTGCGTGGGCGCGACACGGCATTTGGCTGGCCATATTTCTTTGCAGATGCTACTAGAGCTCAATAACATGCGTGATTTGCTCGAGCATTTACAGCTGGAAGGACGGTGAGGAAAGAAACGGTGGCTCTGACCGACCCCCCGCGTCGCTCTCTGTACAGGGCGACACAGGGGCGACTTCCCACCTCCGTCTCCACCCCGTCGGCCGGCGAGCACCCCAGGCCGCCGCTGTCGCTGGCTTGCGGCGGCGGCGGCCAGCTATGGCGTCCAAAAAGGCCACCCCATAGCACCTTTTCCTTTCTCTCTTCCCCTTCCCTCCCATCCTCCTCTTCCTCCGACCTTAGGTTCCGAGCTTGGTTGGCCGCGGCGCGCTTAGGCTTTAGATCCGGGACCCCTTGGGCCAGATCCGACGCCCCACCATGGATCCGGTAGGGGTCTAGCTCGGCGGCCGGCATACGCGGCGTGGTGTGCCAGGCAGCTAGATCTAGGCGGCCTCGACCTACACTTGGCCATGGCGGTCTGGACCCGGCAGCTCCCTTGCGGTGAGGCGTTGGGGGCCAAACTTTGGTGGCGTGGTGCCCTGCTGGTTGTCGCGGGACGCATCAGAGGTGGGACCCTACCGATGCAGCCTCTCCGCACTGGACGCCTGTGTCGGCTAGGGCCCGTGCTCCAATGCGCCATGGCCGGGCAGCTCGCGGGTCGGTGTCGTGGCTTGCGAGTACTCCAGCGCTAGCTCGAAACCGGACTGTGGCCATCCTGTGACATGACTTCCAGCGTACTCGCCCCTATGTCTAGCGGGTGGTGCTTGTGGCTGTTGGCCTTGGCCATGGCTGGGCCACCACCGTTTCGTGGCCAACGCCTCTATGGGCTAGTGGCCGGGGCCAAGCGACCACCCAGTGATCGTGGTCGAACAAGCTCTGGGGTGAAAATCCTGCCCGACTTCTTCTACGAGCCGGCGGCGATGGTGCGTTACATCATCCACCTTGTTGAAGGCGTCGTTGAAAGATTGGTTCATCGCATGGGTCCTTGGGGGCCGTTTGGGGATGAAAGTCCTTGAGCCTGTTTCGACGCTGTTGGCGTCCGTGGACGCCATGCCCTTCTTGAAGGCTGCGTTGTTGGCCAGCCCCCTTCGAAGCCGCTTGGTGCTCATGTTGTGTCTGCCTGCGCTTCAGCTCCCTCCTCACTGGGGTCTGTCCACCCAGGGTGTTGGTGTCGCCGCAATCGTCTTCTTCGCAGTGGCTACCTAGCCACTAGCGGATACATCTTCTTCGTAGCGGCTACCTAGCCGCTAGCGGATGCGGCCGTTTTCCTCTCTGCAACGACAACCTGGTCGTTGTGGATGGATGGATTGTTGGTTGCTGAGCTCTCTACAGCGGCTACCTGGTCGTTTGTGGATGGGTTTCAAGCTCTCCGCGGTGGCTACCTGGTCACTCGCGGATGGATGCTGAGTCTATCAGTGGATGTGTTACCACCATGCTTCACCCTACCCTTGCTGGCGACCCTTTGCATGATTGTATTTTTTATGTGGCAGGCATAGTCAGTTAGTGTTTAGAGGTGGAGGTCCATCCCCCCTACCACCATGTATTCTTGCTGTTTGTTTATGTCTTTGAGATTCCGCTGGTAATCCTTAGATTACATGCGAGTCCTTGTATCTATGTTCCGTCCTTTCTTTGGCCTTTCCTTTTAATGAAAAACGGCTAAAAGAGCCAATCGTGAAAAAAGGAAGGACGGCCAAACACGTTCGAATGGAGCCTTACTGCGGAGCGGCAATACTCCGCAGCTTCATCGTACAGAGCCATGTTCTTTGGCTATTTGCCGGTGCTTGGCACCAAACAGATTTGGCGAATGGTAGCTCCTCCAAAGGTTCGTTTCTTCTTTTGACTGGTAATGCATGAACAATGTTGGACAGTGGACCGCCGATTTCACCATGGACTACAAGACTCCAACGTCTGCATCATCTGTGACCAAACATCGGAGATGTTGGATTATCTACTGCTTGGGTGCTACTTCAGCTGAGAGGTCTAGCACATTTCGCTTGTGCGACTACACCTATAGGTTTAGGTTCCAGTTGAGGAGCTACCAGTCTTACAATGGTGGATAGACTTGAGGAAGCTTGTGCCCAAGACGCTGAGACACGGCTTAGACTTGTTCTTCTTCCTGATGGGCTGGATGATTTGGAAAGAGAGGAACGCGAGGATTTTCAATGGCTTGGCTTCAAGCACGATTCAGGTCGCTGACAGTGTCCAGGTTGAGGCGAGATAGTGGTGCTCGGTGGGGTTTAGTCAACTCGCTTTGTTGCTTTCAGGGTTGCGAGGTGCTAGCTAGTAGTCGTAAATTTGTGTAACCATGTAATGCATCACCTAAGGATCCAATAGTTTGTAGTTGTTGGTAACCTGGTTACCAGTTTATGGTCTGTTGTACTCTTTTCTGCTTAATGAAATACACATCATTGGGCGTGCTCTCAAAAAGATTGCTCGTGCGGACAAAGGGAGTCAAGTAGTCACAGCTCACAGGTGCACCGTGCACGAGAGAATCAATCATGTGACGTGCACCTGGCTGGCATCCATTGGTCTTGTTCGTTTCATCCTCAACCATGGGATTGATGGGATTTGAGAGGATTAAAGAGAATTTTTAACTTAGATTGTGTTAGGGAGGTACAAGGATGAAGTGGGATCCCAGCGTTTGGTTGGAGGTGAGTGGGATAGGACTACCCCTGAGAGGGAATATTCCATCGAGATGTAGTTCCTCCTCGTCCTCTCAAATATGAGGTATCACGTCGTCCCCTCTTTTATGGTGTTCATCTTCGTCACCCGCGCTTCTTCCTCGAGACGACGTGTGGCTACACTCTCACACATCCTCCATGCAAGCCCCAGGCCTGCGCCACCCCTGTGTCCTGTTCGTAGCACCGACAAGGGAGTTCGTGCCCCTGGACAACAACGCCGATGGGGAGGCCGCGTGCTTTTTTTTGTTTGCTCTATTTTGAGAAGAAGATGGAAGGAAAAGAGCAAAAAAGTAATAAGACATGTCAATGTAACAGTTGCTAATGAACACAGCATCCTAACACTCAGTGACGACGGACCTAGAATTTTGCTAAGACTAGGGTCAAATTTCGTTAGAAATAATCAATAACTACGCTATAATGCACAATATACATAATACATTTATTATTCACATATCAAGTTCTGCTCAGCACATTGGGCTTTGGTAGGCTGCCTACAAGGGTGATAGAACGAAGGTAGTCATCGGCAGTCGGGGGCCACAGGGCTGAGAAGACTGGCTGCCATCATGCCGGCACCGATGAGTGCGAGAGCGCATGGGAGGCAGCCAGGTGCCCAGGTGGGACCGGCGCCGCGAGCGACGGACCGTGAGAACCGCTGCGAGTTGTGAACTTTATGGTGTTGAGCCAAAATTTTAAACTTATTTCTAAAAATTTTAGGCCACGACTAAGGCCATAACCCTATAGCCTGGGGCCCACCCCTGCTAACACTAAACTAGGACAGTCCCAACCTCAAAAACTAGGACAAAACCGCCCTGTCCTGTATATCCTAGAAAAAAAACATCTTTTTTTAACGCGTTATCTTGAGCGTGGCATTATATTTCTGGAGGCCAAGTGCGGTGCTGGGCTCGAACCCTGCCGACATCTTGAGCGTGGCATTATATTCCTGGAGGCCAAGTGCGGTGCTGGGCTCGAACCCTGCCGACTGCTTCCCATCCCACCTTAGAAGCTAGCCACTGAACCAATGGCCCGTCCGCACCAAACACGTATCGAAGGATTTCATCCCTCTTCATCCCTTTGGTTTTAAGACAAAACGAACTCATCCCAATTTTTTTAATAACTGCATTCATCCCAATTAGACCAGACCAGTAGTTACAAGTATCCTCGAACACGATGCACATCGGTCTACTCAGATGTCACCAGCCGTATTTTCTTGAAGATTTTTTTCGGAGCAACATCTCACCATATCACGTAGACTTCGGATCTTTGCTACAGAAGAAATCACTGACAGGATCCGGCATATCTCATCCAGCGTTATTAAGGGCAATAGGTATTTAAGAATATGTTGGCACACAGAGCTATGGCCACCACTGAAAAGCCAGCAGACTTTCTTTAAAAAAAAAAGCCAGCAGACTTGTTTAAGATTATAAATCCACACGATGATCGCGGGTAGACCTATGATTCAATGATTGAGAGAACACCTAGAACCGCTGTTATTAAGCCAAAACATACCGACGAGCTCACTGCAGTGCAAATATCCTTGTAAACCTTCTCGTTTTGCTGTCGAAACATCAAAACAGAGTGGCCACAAACCATGCTTGTTCCATTGCATTCGGGCTGCAGGATAGTAGTATGCGTACACAGACAGGCGGCGATGGCAGAGCAGAAGCACCAGTAGACAATGGAAGATAAAACACATCGACAGCTCTAGTTACAGGTGGAGAACTGCACCGCATGTTACGGTGTGTTCGCTAGACATGGACCTCCCCACCGCCTGACACGGATGAACGTCTGTCTTCTCCTTTTGGATCCAGATCAAGTCGAATGATCTTCTTCTCAGCCTCCGACAACCGCATGTTCTCGCGGCCGCTCCAGCCCGATCCAGGCAGGGAGCAGTGAGGCTCAATCTTCTTTTATTAAGATCAGTGACGCTCAATCTTCTTTTAGTGAACTTATTAGTATATATTAAGAATATTTTTACAATGGTTAGAGAGGCGATGAGAAGTGATTGGTGTGTCTATGATCGGTGGACCCAGAATATGAAAAACGATGAGAGACGATAGATGTGTCTATGGTTGGTGGGCCATAGACGTCACCTCCCCTCCTATCGCCTCTAAAATTATAAGGATTAGGACCATAAATAGAGGAGTGATAATTCTTTTTTTATTATTTATTTTTTTAATGAAGGGTAAAAGGGTAAATTTATAATTGTAAAAATAATATTTTGAGTAGCATAGTTAGGGTGTATGATTCAAGTACTATAGTTAGTTAGATAAAAATCTTCTTCTTAAGTTTTTTTTAAATCTTCTTAGGGTTCCATTCACCGGTGTCCGCCAGTGCGTGTTACAGGGACCCGTCGCTGCCGATGATAGGGATTGGGGTTTGAGAGAACCTTATACAATGACGTTATTACCCTTCCACGAATTAAATCAAGAAAAAAGTTTTTTAGCAGAGACGATGGAAGGCAATTGGAAACGATTCCAACCATTATAACATTTATTAATACGATTTTAAGTTGCTTCAATATCCTATTTTTAATGCTTCAGCTAACCTGGCTTAATTTGTCTCCTTACACATAACAAACTTCTTCAGATGTTGCATGACCATTCTTTATGCTGGCCTTGGTGCAGGCCTGTTTGTTTATCTGAAAATTTATGGTTGAAAGTACTATATGTTGATTTATTGTGAGAAAAAAATACTATTGCCTCAAAAAAGGAAGTACGATTTATAAGAGAAGTGGATAGTAGCCATTCAATACCCCATATCCATATATAAAGAAAAAGGTTGGGCGGACCAACTCCATTTGTTTTTTCCGATTTGTCCTTGCTGGTGAGGAAATGCACTGTCCAATGCATTCAGATATTTACTCTTCTCTTCTCAGTTTATATAGAAACAAAGATGCATGCTTCAGTTTTCCTTACTATGAAATTATCTATACCTTTTACATAAATTAATATGCTTCACTGTCTCTATCCAATAATTAAGCAGTTGTTTTCTTAATTTTTAGTGCCATGCAATGCAGTTAGACTTGTCAATATTATATTTCCCTCTACAGATAGGAGTATATAGAACTATCCCATCAACAAATAGACACATCAAGGGTTGTCTCAACACAGGCAAGCGCTTGCCTCGCGGGATCTTTGCTACTGTAGTACAGAAGAAGTCACTGTCAGGAGTCGGAATTTCTCAACCAGTGTTAGGGAGTCGCTACAAAACATCAAAATGCTGGCACACAGAGCTGTGGTCACCAGTGAAAAGCCTGCAGACTTTGTCTGGGATTAAAAATCCACGTGATGATCATGGCGGCTAAGCCACTTGTGGTACAAACTTACTCCTACGTTCGTGATAGACACTGGGCTAATATTGATTGTTACCGTTGTATCATTATTAGGTTCCAATATCCTTTCTTATGGTTTCATAAAAAAAATATCCTTCCTTATGATCCATCACTTCGCCTAGCCCACCCTTGTTCATTCCAACTCAAAATCTTCCTCTACATTATTACTTTTTTGGCACTACGGATGTCATTCTGGATGGCGGGTCAGCTAGTTATACAGAGATATGTCACATTATTTTTCGGTGGTTTGATTGCATGCTACGAAGATATGCATAGTGGATATGTGCCCATATGTGATGAGTGATGAGCAATTGTCAAGAAATAATTGAGCTTTGGTTGAGTGTCTGAGACAAACCATGACACAAGTAGTAGTGTGTGCAACATGTCTTTTGTCTCGTGATGTGTAAGTGTTGAGTGTTGAGACGACTGACAACAATGAAGAAGGTTGTCCCGATAGACTTGCAGTGGTGAAGAATGAACATGGAGGCTTTGGGCCGACGGATCAAGGGCCAAAGGACGGACCATGGGCGGATACACTTGGGGACATCAACAAGCAAGTATACATGTGGAGATGACATAGATTGTGTTGACCAAGTCAAGATAGTGATTGACCAAGTCAAGTGGGAGCATAAGGACTTGATGATCTAGAGGTCGAGGACAGGTGGTGATATGTGTCGAAATTGTGGAGAAAGCGTTGCGGATACTTGAGCTGGGTTTGTCAATTTCAACCTCAAAACTGTGGGCAGTAGGTTTGCTGGATTTGGGTCTCAAAACCTAGGGAGCATCCCGAGGGAGCATGTGGCGTCATCAGGAAGCTTGTGTGAAGGGTGTTTCTTGTGTTTTAGACTCTTGAAGAGATCTTATTTGCCAGATTTCTCCCTTTATTTGTGTTTTTTGTGCTGATTTCTCAAGGTTCATTAGCCTTTCTCGTTGCTTGGTGGCTGAATTTTCTTCTGATCTTTGTAGAATAGGAGACACGGGCATTTGAGATTTGACTTTCTTGCAAGTCCTAGTTCACTCGATCTTATCCAAGCATTGTCCAAGTTAAAATCTGAAAAAAGATCTTTTTTGTCAACCTTGTCATCAGAGGAGAATGGTCACCACTTCCTACCCACTGATTAACAAAGTCATAACTAAGCGACCAGGTGGGCTTTTGCACATGGACACTGTTTGGTTCGTGGGAAGTGGTATGTTCTTGTTGTGGTTGACGACTACTCTCATTATTCTTGGGGTATTTTTCATGGAGAGTAAGGATGAGGCTTTTTCTCATGCTTTGATGCCATGAGAGCAATGTGCAGTGACAATGCCACAGAATCAAAAAGTCATTTTGAAAGTCGTTTGCGTTATGAGTAGCCATCCATGACAAACTTACCCAAGACGAGCAAGTTTGCCTTCGATTCCAAGAGCTCGACACACTTGAAGAGCACCGCCTCAACGCGCTGCAGAACCTCAAGTTCTATCACCGAAACATGACACGAGCATATATGACAAACTAGTGAAACCACGAGACTTCAAGAAAATATTTGTTCTAACTCAACTTGGTGGGGGCATTTGTATGCACATCCATATTTATGAGAAAATAGGATTTCTGTAAGATATATAATATTGTGCATAGCTTTGTGCATATCATGATCGTCAAATATAGGCTATACCTGAAATATGGGCGTGAAGAGTCTGATTAGTTAGCTCAAGCTTGATTAACAAAATGGGCTAACAGTCGCATGCCCATACTTAAAACTCTCCTCCATGTGTGGACGGGCAGAAAACCTCAAGCCCATAATGAGCTGTGGGATAAGAGAATGTGTATGCATGAAGTCATATTCATCGGGGGCTCGGGGCGGAGGGCTGCCGCACGCGTGACCGTGCGCTTCGCTCGGTCACCAGCGATCAAGAGACGGCGCCGATCGAACCCCAATCCCTCGAGCTGCTACCCTAGCGTTGGCCGATAAAACAAGGCCACCTCTCTCTTCTCAGACAAATTCCATTTCCTGATCTCCATCACGCCGCTGCCCTGCTGCCATAGTGCCATTCACACGCCGTCGCCCTGCCGCACGCATTCCTCGCAATCCACCAGTTCCCCCGGAGGCAGTCCGCACCAGTTTGCCGGAGGACAGAGCGTGTGGTCCAGCCGGTGAGCACGGTAGGAGCCTCGTTGGCAGCCACCTCGGAGACTCGCCGCCGCAGTCCGTACTTCAACACCAACGTCCGGCACCATGGTTGCTCACTTTCAAGGTGAAATTCTGCATATATATTTTAATGATCCATATTTAATCCTTTTGCATAGTTATGCATGGCGGTTGACGATGGCAAGTTCACCGGTGCAGGAAGCGCGAGGTATGTGGCGCGGACAGCTTGTCCTGGCTGATTTAAGTGAGGGTTCTTTGTGAGAGTACTGTGAAATTGTGAGAAGATGAAGCATTTCTTTTATAACGAATATGCTCTTGATAAATGGTTTAGTGTGCGGAAAAGCTACATTAAGTGGGACAGTGCCAATTAGATTAGTTTGAGGAAATTCATTTGCATTGTTTCCGTCAGGCAAAATATATACATGAAAAAATAGAATAAGAAGAGGAAGCCACGAAATATTAGTCGTGTTGGGTGTAAAGCCAAAATAGTCGTCATTGCACTAGACATGGAATCAGATCAGTGGTATGTGAAGGATTTCATTGATAGACACAGCTATCCTTTGGCCCAGAGAGATATTGAAATGGAAATTTTTAAAATATAGAAGTATCATATCATGGATATTTTTGGGAATATAGTGATATAGTTGGATGTATATCAGGGGGGCATATATAATTTCTGCTATCACTACAAGCAGGAAATGATTTTTGCTGGTGATGCCCAAACGATGATCCGTCACCGAAGGAGCGTCAGGAGAGAGATCTTGAATTTTTATTCAAGTATTTGATTGATGGGGAGGACCATCTTAAGGGATTGTTCTGGTCTGATAGTCAATCCCGCCTTGGCTATGAAGCTTTTGGTGGTGTTGTCTTTGATAGAACTTACTAAACGAATCAATATAATTTGCCCTTTGTGCCTTTTTTTAGGGTGAATCACCATTGAAGGACTATCATTTTTTGGCTTTGGAATTATTTCCCATGAAACGAGCTAGTAAGGCATATGCATGGAGACCTTGCAGTGCATAGAGCAATTATGGTGGTTTGGCCCAATTCTAACCGTAGGCTATGCTTATGGCATATTGAGCAAAACATAGCATGTAATGTGCAAATATGACGACAACATGAGTTGCAAAAACATACAAGAAGGCTAGATCTACAACATCACAATACCACATAGTACTTGGTACAGATCAGCACACAACGAATCAATACAGTACGATATGCAAGTGAATTAGCAGATTAAGCACGAATCTATTACCACAAAAGAACCTAGCATGACATCCATTGGCGGAACCAGGGGCTAGCAGGGCCCGTCGCCCCCAAGCACCGAGCGCTCCACCCACCAGTAGCACCAAAAGGGGAAGAAGAAGCACCCTCCTTGCAGTACTACTTGACACAAAGAAGACGCAGAGGCTCCACACTGCCGGCAAAGGCATAATGGCAGAGAGGCCCCAAACCTCCACGACAACGCCATGCTCCAACACACCACCACCACCACTAGTCACCAGTCGTTGAACAGGAGATAGGAGAGGAGGCGGAGTATGCAAGAACAAGAGAGTGAGACGAGTGAAGCGGAGGAGACGGTGGACGCATATAAGGGAGGCCAAACCCTAATGAGAGGGGAAGTTTCACCATGGCGCCAAAGCCTGCTAGCATAACCCGCATGGAGGCCAAAATGGCCCAAAGAAGCACTGCAGCAGCTGGCCCGAGAAAAACGAAAATGAATTTCATTTCTCCTAGGCTAGCTTCCCTCCTATTTTACATTATATGTAGCCATGCGAGAAAGACTTCTAGGAACGGTCTTGCTAGCGCTCGGATGTCTGACGTGCGAGCGCGTTCAGACGTCAGGCCTTCGTATGAGCCCCCGCTCGCCCCCCATATAGAAAATAAAAAAAAGGAAAAGTAGATATGCTAAGCTGACTTGCCCACCCCACGCCCGTTTCCTCCACTCTCCGTGCAACGACTCACCTTACCTCCCACGCGCATGGGATCTGCCTATCCCCAACCTCGCTGGCCCTCCAGCACCTTCGCCCAATGTTAACTCAACCCTCAGCCAGCCCACCACCAGGTGCACATAACAAAAAAAACAAGCTATTGGAACATCGAAAAGAACATCTAATGCAACAAATGGAAAACAATTCCCGCAACAAATAAAAAATCTATTGCAACATCGAAAGAACATCTAATGAAACAAAATAAAAAAAATGAACTGCAACATCAAAAAATATCTACTACAATATTCAAACACATTCACCGCAACATTAGGGGGAATCTGCTACAACAATAAGAAAGAGCTATTGCAACATCTCAAGCACTGCTACTGCAACATCAAACGCCTGTTGCGACAATCCAAAAAAAATATTATTAAAACATTTCCAACTCATTTGTTGCAACATTAAAAAAGAACCATTCCAACAACAACGAGATATGACTCCCAAGGGCTCACCGGAACCCTAGCCACCGACGCATACGTTAGATCCAGACGTAGAGAGAGAGAGAGAGGAGGAGGAGGAGAGCAATGATAATGCCGAGCTCGGTCTAGAGGGAGGAGGAAAAAGAAGAAGGCTGAGATCTAGACGAGGACCCCACCTACCTCACGGGTAAGTCGACATTGTTGCCCTCCCTCTCTGGATGCATGGAGGTCACGGCGCAAGAGATAGAACAATAGGGAGGGAGGGAGGGAGGTGCGCGGGCTCACAGGAAGCCACCGCCGTTGTCCTCACTTTGGTGGCATGTAGGGAGGGAGGAAGAGGGGTCTCACTGGTAGCCACCACTGTCATGGCATGTAGCACGTGCGGGGAGGGATGCGAACAGGATGGGCGCATGCGGGATTGCGGGGAGGGATGTGAACAGGACGGACGACAGGAGCAGCAGCATGCGAGCGCACGGGCGCGGGCAGCAGGAGTGGTAGGCAAGCACTGTTGGTGTAATCCTGATGCCATCTGGACTGAAGCCAAGTCAACAAGGTCGGCAAGAGCAGAGCAGGAAGCAGGAGCTCAGGTTGATGGGTTTGAATTTGGGCACACGGCGGAAACGGCTGTTCACGTGGTGACCACGGTGCAGAGCGAGGTGTGTTGAGTCAGTTGCAGTATCTCAACTTGTATCATGTGAGTTGGGTCCATTAGCTACTGGTATTAGTAGTGGGTGTGTAAAAACTGTGGGTTAACACTTTGGGCCATTTGTAATTCACTTTATGTTTGGAGTAATAGAAGGTGAAAAAGGGCACCGTCTCCCGGTAGTCAGCCGAGCGGTTACCAAGTGTTCATCACGTTCCTGTGCTTCGCTTCACTTGATTCTTGTTGCATTTGCTTGCTTAGGTTAGCCACGCCATAGATCATGTGATTGTGATCCTGATTATCCTCAACACGTGGTATCGAAGCCGCAATTCACACGATCAAACCACCATAGCATATCCATGACTGGCTCTGAGAGCGGAGGTGATGGAGGTCGGGGAGGCGACGGCGGCGGACACAGGCAGGTGTTCCCGACGTTGACAGCGACGAATTTCACCAGCTAGAGCATTCGGGTATAGCGATCATGGAGGAGCAAGGGTGGTGGGAGGTGGTGGAACCGCCAGAGGGGAGTATGTCGGTGATGATGACCGAGAAGGCAGAGCAGCAGAAGAAGGACAAGAAGATTCAGACTAGTTCCAGTGCCTTGAGGATGACCTGCTGATGCAGGTGGCAAAGAAGAAAAGCAGGAAGGAAGTCTGGGAGTCTTTGAAGGCCCGATTCATCGGTGCAGAGCGTGTTTGTGATGCGCGTTTGCAGACGTTGAAGGCGGAGTTTGAGACCCTGGAGATGAAGGAGGAGGAGACAATTGATCAGTTCGCTGGGAAACTGACGGCAATGTCAGTGAAATACGGCAACCTAGGTGGAACTTTGGAGGACTCGGCGTTGGTGAAGAAGATGTTCGACACCGTGCCTGAACGATTCCTCCATGTTGTGGCCGGGATCGAACAATTCTTCGTCCTTAAGACGGTGGCATTTGATGATGCAGTTGGGAGGCTGAAAGCCTTTGAGGAGAGAACACGGCGGGGAGCCGGATCCAAGAAGTCTGGAGAGCCCCAACTGTTGCTGACTCAAGCAGAATGGGAGGCACGGCACAAGAAGTCTAGCGGCGGGGAGTCCTCGGGGAGAGGAAAGGCGCAGGAAGGTGGCAGCCGTGGAAGTGGAAGAGATCGTGCTGGCGGGGGACGTGGCCGAGGAGGTTGCGGAGATGCGCCAGGAGGCAAGGATGGTGCTGGGCGTGGCAAAGATAAAATCCACATCAAATGCTTTAAGTGCCATACCTATGGGCACTATGCAAATAAATGCCTAGGTGCTGAGCAAAAGGGTGAAGAAGCTCATCATGCGAGAGCTGAGGTCGGATAGCCTCAGGCACTCATGCTTGCAGTGATTGAGGAGTAGTCGCTAGCAGCAAAGTAGAAAGCAATGATGCTTGATGAGGAGAGATTTTTCCCTAAACTTCATCTCACCGGGGGTAGTGAACAGACCGGTGATATTTGGTACCTGGATAACAGGGCCAGTAATCATACGACAGGTGATCGGAATAAGTTCAATGAGCTAAATGAAGGAATCATGGGCAAGGTTAAATTTGATGATGGCTCGATAGTTGAAATCGAGGGAAAAGGTTCAATTTTGTTCAGATGCAAGAAAGGTGATCAGTGGGTGTTGTCAGGGGTGTACTACATACCCAAACTCCGAAGCAACCTTGTGAGTTTAGGTCAGCTGACTGAGTGTGGGCACCGAATCCTCATGGATAATGATGATTTGGAGGTGTTTGACAAGGTTGGAGGGAGACTAATCATGAGAGTGAGAAGAACTCTGAATCGATTGTACCAAATTAAACTGAATCCAACAATGCCTGTCTGTTTCCAAACAAGCACCAGTAAGCAAGCTTGGTTGTGTCATGGGCATTTGAGACATGTTAACTTCCACTCAATCAAGCAGATGGTCAACAAGGAAATGGTGGGTAGTGTACCTCACATTGATCATCCCGAAGAAGTATGTCATGCGTGTCTAGCAGGGAAGCAGACACAGGGTTCTTTTCCAAGAGTAACACAGTGGAGAGCTGAGAAGCCATTGGAGCTGCTGCATGTCAATCTTTGTGGACCCATCAATCCACCAACAGCAGCAGGTAACAAGTACTTCATGTTGATTGTTGATGATAGTACTAGGTGGATGACTGTGTATACTCTGAAATCAAAAGATCAGGCTTGTGAAGTCTTTGTCAAATATAAAGCAGAAGCTAAGAACATTGTTGGTTGTAAGATAAAGACAGTAAGGTCTGACAGGGGGGTGAGTTTCTGTCCAATGCTTTCAGAGATGTATGTGTCACTGTAGGGATCAAAAGGCAGTTTACTGCTCCATATACTCCTCAGCAAAATGGGGTTGTGGAGAGGAGGAATAGGATAGTAGTTGAGATGACCAGATCATTGTTGAAAAGCATGGAAGTTCCTGCTAGATTCTGGGGAGAGGCAGTTAGACACTCAGTCTATCTGTTGAACAGATTACCAACTAAAGCAATGGGGAACTGCACTCCCTATGAGGCATGGAACAGGAGGAAACCACATTTAGGTCACCTGAAAGTATTTGGGTGCAATGCAAATGTGAGACCAGCTAAGCCAAGTCTGAAGAAATTAGATGATAGAAGTCGGAAGATGATGTACCTTGGGGTAGAGGAAGGTTATAAGGCACACAGGCTCTATGATGCTCAACACAACAGAATTGTTGTGAGCAGGGATGTAGTTTTTGAGTGTGTCAGATTTGAGTGGGGAGCTCAAGTCAATCAAGATAACTCAGTTGAGTTTGAAGTGGTGGAAGATGATTGGCCTGTTAAAATGGTCCGAGGTGCAGGAGATGTGCAAGGAAATGATGCAGTGAGTGGGGGAGAGTTGAATGCAGAAGCAGGAGAAACTGAGCCTACCATTCAGCATGGTGACAATAGCAGTGGCAGCGTGCCGGATGGACTACAGTCTCCATCAGCACAAGGAGCACCTATAGCCAACCAAAGCCCAGTAAGGGGGACCATTGGTAGTCAGGCAATATGAGGGACACCAGAGCAGCTTCAGCAGGAGCATGCATATTTAGATGATCATTCAGATTCAGAAGAAGAAGTCGAAAGATTTAGAGATTTGAATGACATCTATGAACATACATCTGTGATTGAGTTGATGTATGACTCTGATGGTGAGGCATTACTAGTAGAGATGGAGGAACCTACTAGTTACCAGGAAGCAGCAGGGTATGTAGAGTGGACTAAAGCTATGGATAAGGATATTCAGTCATTTGAAAAGAACAAGACATGGAAGTTGTGTCAGTTACGTGTTGGTCACAGACCTATTAGATTGAAATGGGTGTTCAAGTTGAAAAAGAATTCAGATGGTGAAGTGGTAAAACACAAAGCCAGACTTGTGTCCAAGGGGTATGTGCAGAAGAAAGGGGTGGACTTTGATGAGGTCTTTGCCCCTGTTGCAAGACTAGACACAGTGAGGTTGATCTTGGCAATGGTTGCCAACAGAGGGTGGCAGGTGCATCACCTAGATGTGAAGTCAGCTTTCTTGCATGGTGAACTTGATGAAGAAGTTTATGTGAAGCAACCAGAAGGATATGAGGTGAAAGGAAAAGAAAATCATGTTCTTAGGCTGAGCAAGGCACTGTATGGCTTAAGACAGGCTCCTAGAGCATGGAATCTCAGGCTGGATAGGTATCTGAAGAAACTCAAGTTCAGGAGATGTGCAAGTGAACAAGGTGTGTACATAAGAGGTGAATGAAAGAATGTAGTCATTCTGGGGGTGTATGTAGATGACCTTATAGTCACTAGGGAGGATCCAGCTGAGATTGGAGAATTCAAAAGACAGATGACAAATGAGTTTGAAATGTCTGATCTTGGGTTACTCTCATACTATCTGGGAATAGAAGTTGGACAGTATAAAGACTTCACCACAGTAAAGCAAACATGTTATGCCAAGAAGATCTTGGAGCAGTTTGGGACAGTGCAATGTAGCAAAGTTCCCTATGGAACCACGTGCAAGACTGCATAGTGACAAGGAAGGTCAACCTGTGGATGCAACACAGTACAGGAAATTAATTGGTTGCTTAAGGTATCTACTACATACCAGACCTGATCTGGCTTACTCAGTTAGAGTAGCCAGTAGATTCATGGAGAGACCCACATTAATGCATATGCAAGCTATCAAGCAAATCCTGAGGTACCTGAAAGGTACTATTGATTTTGGGTTGGTTTACACTCAAGAAGGACTAAAGGAAGAGTTGATTGGATACACTGACAGTGATGTGGGTGGAGACTTGGTTAGCAGTAAAAGTACAACGGGAATGGCCTTCTACTTGGGAGGAAGTTTGATCACTTGGTGCTCTCAGAAATAGAAGACTGTTGCTTTGTCATCCTGTGAGGTTGAGTTCATGGCAGCAACACTTGCAGCCAAGCAGGCATTATGGTTAAAGAACTGCTGTCAGAGATCACTGTGAGAAAGCCCCAACTTGTAGAGTTGTATGTTGATAACAACTCGGCCATAGCTCTAATGAAAAATCCAGTGTTCCATGGGAAGAGTAAACACATAGATATTAAATATCATTTCATCAGAGAGTGTGTGGAGGCTGGGCAGATAGTGGTGAAGAAAATTCACACTGACGAACAGAAAGCAGATGTTCTCACTAAGGCATTGCCATTGGGCAAACTTGGAGTCATAAGGCATTTACTTGGGGTTCGTGATCTAAGTGGGCTTCAAGATTAGGGGAGAGATTGTTGGTGTAATCTTGATGCCATCTGGACTGAAGCCAAGTCAACAAGGTCGGCAAGAGCAGAGCGGGAAGCAGGAGCTCAGGTTGATGGGTTTGAATTTGGGCACACGACGGGAACGGCAATTCACGTGGTGACCACGGTCCAGAGCGAGGTGTGTTGAGTCAGTTGCAGTATAGCAACTTGTATCGTGTGAGTTGGGTCCATTAGCTACTGGTATTAGTAGTGGGTGTGTAAAAAGTGTGGGTTAACACTTTAGGCCATTTGTAATTCACTTTATGTTTGGAGTAATAGAAGGTGAAAAAGGGCACCGTCTCCCTGTAGTCAGCCGGGCGGTTACCAAGTGTTTATCGTGTTCCTATGCTTCGCTTCACTTGATTCTTGTTGCATTTGCTTGCTTAGGTTAGCCACGCCATAGATCGTATGATTATGATCCTGATTATCTTCAACAAGCGCGAGGAGAGTACGGAAAAGAAAAAAAATGGAATGGATAAACATCTCGATGGAGCCCCCACCTGTGTGGACGTGTCTGGACGAGGACACAGACGTCCTAATCGAATCATTACCTCTCTAGGAAAACAAACAGGCCTTGCACTATCATGCACCATCAGGGCATCATGGCCCATAGCGGGAGCCATGGAACCATGCAAAGATGGCCAGACAAGCTGGCAGTGACTTGTATCATCACTTCTAGTTGAAAAGATAGTCCGACAGTGATACACTTGAATCATTGTCAGTTCAAGCTGGCTGTGTTTGTCATCCGATCGATCCAAATACACTTGAATCATTGTCAGTTCAAGCTTTGAACTAGCTGTGTTTGTCATCCGATAGATCCACCTAGCTACCTTCAATTACTTGCTTATCTGTCGCCCATCAACCTAGCTGTCATATAATTGTTATTGCCTTGAAAACCTCCAGGCCCTTCCGTAGTTGCTCAACCATTTTGCAGTCTCAGTATATGCTTTTTTTCGGAGATAGTTGGTGTACAAGAGTTACTAGAAAAATGTAACGATAGTCTTGTATATAATCTTGTTTGGTAGAGCTCAACTTCATTAGTGAACTTATTTTTTAGAAAGGAGTTTTATGAGCAACTTTTCTAGTAAAGCTGAGCTATTTTCAAAAAGTTGTTTGACAAAACAGTTTCACCAACAACTTAATGCATGGTTGAAAGAAAGAAATGGAAGAGAGAGCTATGATATAAGCTATTTTTTTCAGCTTCATCTCAACTCATGTCTTTGTGAGAGGAGAAAAAAAAAATATATAGCTTCACCCATGCAGCTGTTTTGAAAAAGAGTGTTTGATAAATAAACCGTTCACACCAGCCTATAAAACTGTTGTAAGTTGTACCAAACATACCCATAGTATGCAATCACGTGTACATGCCTTGCACATGTACGTGCTATCCAGGTCGTGCGCTATTACGCGCGTGAGCTCGGCAGCTCACAGCGCGGCACGGTAGACTTCGTCCTGGTGTTTTCTTGAAATCCAAACATCCAAGTGCTCTCAACATTGTCCATGTAGGCCATTCATGTTAAATATCTTCCGGTCTGACGACTGCTAGAACCTAGAAGTCGCAGTCAAACCAATAACATCCGCAGCCATATAAGATAAAACACTTGCACCTCGTCATATCCTCATATACACTACTGCTTTCTTAGTATGAACGTTTCGTGCCACATCCTTGACAGTAGAATCTAGTTCCAAAACGTCGGTTCCACTCGAACCTATTTCAGTCTGTCTAACCACGTTCTGTCTTAAACAATGCCTGCACATGAATAACAAACACTACAAAAATAGTAGAGTTCTCGTAGTATTTTTAAGTAATAATAAAATACTATTATTAGTTATAGCACATAAAATTTCTACTAAAAGGCATTTAGTAGGAAAAGTTTATACAAAATTTTAAATGTCAAAATACTAAAAAAAAACTCTACCTCACTAGGAGGTTGTGAAACCATGTATGAGTACAAAGTCTACGACTTAATTCAGGATCAGTCCATGGAACACCGCCGATCGCAAGAATGTGTTACTTCAACTCAAAATTAATGCAATTCTTGCACATGAACAAATTCTTTGGTACTAATCACGCATTGCACATGATGTCACGGACACAATGTCCCATGCTAGTTAACCAAACAACTTATTCAGAAAGAAATCTTGAAACACGTTTTCACCAAACAATTACGGGTAGACCTCAATGATGGATCGAACACCAAGAACAGGTCCAGTTTCGTCAAAAAAAAAACACCAAGAACAGGTATGATTTTGTAATCACTAAATCCGGCTTCATAGATGATCTTCTTCCATTCTTGCTCGTCTCGCTTGACGCCATTGACAAACATGATGAAGAGATCAAACAAGACAGTATCTTTGTGCTTAATGTTTGACGATTGGCCCCCCATAACCATATCTAGGATTATCACCTTTCCTCCTGCATCCCTAGGAGTTATAGCTTTCTTACAATTCTTCAGTATCTTGCTACAACCAGCATTGTCCCAGTCATGCAAAACCCACTGAAAGCCGATAAATAAAAGAGGAACGAATAAAGTTTATCAGTAATAACAAACAGGTTGGCCATATATATGTTTTCCCTTCTCTAAAGCAGTGTAAATTCGCCTATAGAGTCTAAATCAAACAATTAAAAAAACAATACTAGTAATGCACGATGTACCTTAAGGAAGATGTATCGGTGCCATGGACTTCATGTAAGCAAAGGTCGTGTGCCAGAGCTCTAGCGGAGCGTCAAGCAAGGCTTGGTTATTAGTGCTTGTGGTGAGCGCCATGGTGCTGTTTTGCGTTGTGCTACTGCACGCTACTAGCTGTATTGGATTGATTTGTGTGTGAGGGTGATAGAGAACTCTCTACAAATAAATAGACGTACATGGCGTGTGGCAACGAACAGATGAAATGAATATATGCAACTTGCACTTTTAGTTTAGTTATAAACTCTTTTCATTTAGCTAATATGAGTATATAGCAACTTTGTTTGCATGTGTTAAACGGGTTGGCTGCAGAATGGTTCCTACATCAGCGATGGCGCAAGTGTCGGTGCTGGCGAGCACCTGTTAACTCGCGCAGACAAAGGGAATCAAGTAGTCACGAGAACCCATGATCACTCGTGACGCCCATCCTCTGCCCCATCACATCAGGGTGGTAGGGTGCAACCGTGCACGTGGAAGTGGTGCCGCAGCCACACCTAACCTGTCACCTTAGATTTATATGAACAATATCCGTTTCACCGTTTGGTACAGCTCCGACTTCAATTAAAATAGCTTTAGCTATGACTTTTATGCTTAAGTATAAAAACAAGTAACTTCTCTTGGTTTTATTTAGTTTCTTTAAATAAAAATATTTTACAGAATAGTTTCTCCTAGCCACAGAAAATGATAAAATGTATTCAATATTCCTCTTCAAGCCTTTGTCTCTCCGTACCCAGTTCTCTTTCATTCTCTGCTCTGACCTCCCTCCCCTTGAGGTCCTGTACCCTAAAGTGAATCCAGTTATCTGTGAGTCAATCTAGTAGGGTTCTAACATAAACATGGTTCAAATTTCGACTCCTTTGGCATGGGTTAGGCATGATTTTGATGACTTTAACTATTAACTTGTATATGTCCATGGACAAATTCAATCACCAAGAAAACTCTAGGTACCATGCTGACATCTTTTTAAAAGAAAATAGGTTCTTTTGAATAAAAAATAAACAGAGGTTAGCTAGCTAATTTCTCCAGTTATATATATATATATATATATATATATATATATATATATATATATAGTACAGCCACTTAAATTCTAGTGGTAAGTTCCTAGCACATTAAAGTACTTTATATAATAAAATGGTGTTTAGTTTACTAGTATATTGCCCGTGCTAACGCTACGGTTATACTTAAGACAACACAAATTAAACAACCAAAATGATGTATATGCTTTGATGATTTTGGAAAAAAAATCATTGATCACATATTATAATATTAGAATAAAAAAACATGATTCTGATGACAACCAACATACCAAATAAAGGTTACTTACATGACAACAATGATATCACAATATAGTGGATACACACATAGACGTCTTTGCATGACAACAAAGATAGAGAATTAACCTCTGTCCTCAGCCAAAAATAAACTGAAATTGTGACTAAAACTGTAGCAAAAAGAGTAATACAGGCAAGCATAGCTCGAAATATGCAGGTAAGCATAATGTCCAAATATTTATCTTCAATCCGAGAACGATGAAGTACATCTCAAGCGTCGTGTTGTTTAGAGTGAGCAGCGCTCCTCAGAGCCCCAGTGGCCTCCCAGCAAGTATCATCAAGAGTTAATTACAGCCTGCAATGAAAGCAATATTTCTCACCTCTTTGATTCTTCATGCTCCGGTAGGCAGGCTGCATCAAGCTCCTCATGTCCTTGCTACCAAAACAATTGAGGTCAAATGCACAAAGAGGTCATGCCTCAAGAAATAATAAATCTTCACATAACACTTAAGTGAAAATAGTAAATATGTGATGAGTAATAAACAATCTACAACATCGTGAAAATTAAGAGCACAGGAAAATTAAGATCATCACAAGCCACATACCTTTCCCCAGAAGCCAAACACCTTAGAGCATCTCCAACCGAACCCTCAAATTTTGACCCCCTGCCCTTCAAAGTAGGGCTCCCTCATCTAGATTCCACCCCCTACTTAGTTGTGAACTCTATCAGTTCCATCATATTTGCCTCCCTACTTTCTCCTACCTCTATTTAATGCATATCTTGTAACAAACAAATGAACCATTTTTAACAGCTGTATCTCTAATGTTTATACTTCTAATGTCTACATTCCCACGTCTAGCCATGCTAACACCAACATGTTATCTTCTTGTTTCCTATAGTAGACTGAGAGGCTTGTTCAACAACATGATTAGCAAAATAAGACATATCAAAATCAACCTCAGTGCTATCCACATTCCCCCCCCCCCTCCCCCCAAAAAAAAACATCATATGCATTCCATCTTCGCTGCAAAGTACATTGCAAACCAATTCAATAGGAGTTGCTGAATTAAACAAGCCACATCAATTTATTATTGCAAAACCAATTTCAATACAAGATGTTCAGATGCACAAACCAAAAAAAACATTTATTAGATAAATGCTCTCACTCTTTCTTTTTGACCCCATATGCTCTCAAGAAGAGGTTAAAAAATTATTTGCCATGTCCTTTTAGCTACTTATATCTAAACTCTATGTCTCTCACGTTTAATACCTGCCCAGCAGCACAAGCAGCAAGCAGTCGTACTCTGTTTTTTCTGCTATCTACATCCTGCTCTCCCTCTCTATCACGGTGAATAGATAGCAGCACAAGCAGCAGGTCCTCGTTGTCGCGTGCGGTGCTTGCTGCTCAGGCACAGAGCAGTAGCGTGGCAGAGCTAGCTGAGCTGCCCAACCAGCACGCGAGCAGTGCTTGCTGCTCCAGCTGACCGTAGCTGCGGGGATCTATCTTCTTCCCACGATGGGATCTAGCAGATACGGTCTCCCTCTCATCATTTGTACTGGTATTAGTGCGATTGGAAGACTGGCGTACCTGGCCGACGACGGAGTTGGCACGGCAGCGTCGGAGATCGACGGCGTCGACGTACGCGTGAGCAGACATGTCCCATGCCCGCACAGGCTTGCGGTGGTTTTCCATCGCTACCACCACCACTGTCTTGATCGGGGAGGGGATCTCGTGTGCTTCCGCCGCCGGCGCTTCAGCCCACGATGGTGCGCGTGCAGGCAGCGCCGCAGTGCCCGGAGATGACCAGTGCCAGCAGGAGGCGCGCCCCAGACCGCGGAGGGCATCACGCGTGGATTAGGAAGGAGCGGTGGTGGCTGTCACGTGTTTGTCGAGGGCTCGGGCCTGGCGGATCGGGGAGATAGAGAGGGCGAGGTTAGGGCCTGGGGGCGGCGGCCGCGGATGGTTGGAGGTAGCGGCGGCGCATGGAAGATTCTTTTTGTCAAAAAAAAAAAGGCATCCGTGAAAAGGAGGAGGAGGGATCGAACTGTGGGTGCGTGGGAGTGGTAAATATCCTCCGTCACATCGAATTTTACGGTACATGTATGAAACATTAAATATAAATGAAAATAAAAACTAATTACACAGTTTGCCTTGTTTATATGTGAAAAAATTTTGGATTTCGCTACTGTAGCACTTACGTTTGTTTGTGGTAAATATTGTCAAATTATAGACTAACTAGGGTCAAAAGATTCGTCTCGTGATTTACAGTCAAACTGTGTGATTAATTTTTGTTTTCGTCTATATTTAATGCTTCATGCATGTGCCGCAAGATTCGATGTGATAGGAAATCTTGAAAACTTTTTGGATTTCGGGGTGAACTAAACAAGGCCTGAGTGAGTAAGGAGAGAAAAGATTTAGATTAAATTTGGACCATTCGTTTTAATGATGTTGATTTTTTTGGTACATGTTTTTAGGTGGATTTAGGTGGATGTATAGAGGACTTCTCAGCGGGGACGTGTTTTTGGGTGGGTTTAGCAAAGAAAAAAAATGGTGAATTAATAGAGTAGAATAGATGTAAAAAAAGGTTTGACGAGATATGCATATGCATGTGCCGTGGAAAAGTATTATCGTTATCGATATATTACTTAGTTAAAAGTTTGGTTCGTTTGTCTCTATTATTATGCTGGTAGCGAATTTTATATCTTTTAACGGTGATATACTTTTAGTGGTAGGTAATTTTCGTCGACAGTGATACGTCTATGATGACTTTGTCATAATTGGCCCTAGGATACATCTAGGTATACATCAGTGGGTAAAACTCATTTGACAGAGTATGAACACATTTAACCGTGTGTGAACACATAGTGTGTCCTAGAACAAGAACTATAATATGAACTAGAGAGAGAGAGAGAGAGGATTGAAGGGTCTGACCATCAGTAGGCTTGGCGGAGGAAGAAGAGTCCATGGCGGTCAAGAGAGCATCGTGGTGTCGTTGTCCACGCGATAGCAGGGGTGGCAATGGCGTCCGGTGACAAGTGCACGTTGGGCATGACGATGATGCAGTGGTGGAACTTCCTGTCACTGGTTGCGCTCTCTTATATCAAATCAGGTCTGGAGTTGTCATTGTGGAATTATGGCTGCAATAAACCTCGTGTTTCGAGCCACCGGCATCCATCTCTTAATATAGCATAATATGACAGGGGACCACCAACCATATAAGGTTGGGCGCCCCTGGTCAGGGTGTGAGATCAAGGCCCAAATTGGCCGTTGGACCAACTGATGGGAGGTCAACATAACATTTTCCCCTTGGTCCCACATTTATATCTTAAACTTAAAATGCTTATCACTTTACTCATTCATCAAAGATTAGTGCATAGAGCGTGTCTCATCATCACGGTTATTGCCATTAGATTAATAGCTACAATACACCTCTCTATTTTGAAACAGAATCTCAACTTGGCCATAATTATCCAGGAATCATAGACTTTCTCGTAAACTCATACCCGCTAATTAAGTGTTCTCTATACATGTTGGGCGGTAAACCTTTTGTAAGCGGATCCACGAGCATTTTCTCTGTTTTTATATGCTCAAAACTAATTATATAATCCTAGACTTTGTCTTTCACAACATAATACTTTTTGTCAATGTGTTTGGCAGCACTACTTGATTTATTATTGTGAGCATAACATATTGTTGTATTATTGTCGTAGTATAACTTGAGTGGTTACCTGGGTATGAATTTCTTTAGCCAATTCATCTGTTCCGTGACCTTATAACATGCTACAAACTCGACATACATCATGGATGATGTAGTAACCGTTTGCTTGGAGCTTTTTCATAATATATATAGCTCCTCCTAGGAGAGTAACATATACCCTAAGTGATTGCCCCTAATTGAAACCCGTTGGCCCGGCGCAAACGATACTCTAACTGTAAGCCTCAACACGCGCACCTCACGAGTCAGGCCTCTTCACGTCCGGTTCCTCATATGGAGGTCCTGATTTGGAGACGGCTATCCATCCACATCGTTGTATTTTTTATTTTCCTTTTTATTTTTCAATAATCAATCAATTTTTCTTCTATGTACTATGAATATTTTTTTTAATTTAGAATTTTGTCCACAACAAGTTAGGTAAAAATAATAATTGGTAGACAACAAAAAGTTATGTGTATTGCTTATGTTATTTGTAAATTTATTACACAAAAAATGTACCAAAAAATTGTATCGAGAATTCTCAGTTCGATCACCGTACTGTTTTTATTCGAGTGATTTTTTGTTGTTGCAGCATGTATGAACGTGTCTTCTTTTTTCGTTTTCACTTTCACGTGTACATGACCTGCATAGATAGATGGTAATTTTACTTTCAAGAAGAATCTACCATTCCTCCTATGGCCGGGCATTTTCTTTGTTTTCTTAATTTCTCTCACCCTACACTCAGCGAGATATATCTATGGTCATGATAACGGACTAACGTCCATTCTTTTTTCTCATTTTTTCCCTTATTATTTATCTCATTTTTATTTTCTCACTTCCTTTTTTTCTTGTTTTGTTTTTCTGTTTCCTTCTCTTTTTTTTACCAGTCTATCCATTGTTCTTCTATGTACTACGAACAAACTTTTATGTTAAGAAATTTAAGCGGAACAAATTAATTGCATTGAAAAGTGTGCTATATAAGTTATGTGTAATTTTTTTGGAAAGACATTGGACATCAATAACTTATATATATAAGTTAACACATCTGTATAGTTTATTGTGTAAAGTTATGCTAAAGTTATGTTGAAAAATTGTTATGAATAGATTTGCCAGCTGTTAGTGATGGACAAAAAATTGCCGACGACGCTGACCAGAGGCCAGAGACATTATTCGCTTGAGAAACTAGGGGCAAATATCCGATACAAGACCGGGTTACCAGTTCAACATAACCATCACATGACCAACAAGACCAACACAGAAGTAGGCAAGCTCTCAAGTACTTTAGGTGTAATCAAAATTATTTTTGCCTTTGTGCTCTTGTCATCGACGTGCGTCATTCAGTCCAGACCAGTAGCTGGAAACCGATAGATCATCAACACGCACAGTGCAAACATGCATGTATATATAGTACTGGAGCAGTACTGCAGTAGTCTAGTAGATAGAAAACGAATATTCTTTTTATTTCAAATTATAAGAAGTTTTGTTTTTTCTAAATACGTTGAATTTGCTATGTATATAGATATACACTATGTCTATAGATATATATAGTAAAAACAATGTATCTAGGAAAATCATAACGTCTTATAATTTAAAACAGATTTATTAGTAATATGCAACAAGCTGCTCTTTACATATACGATACATAAATTTCACCCGCACAATCACATTAGCTAGCTAGCAAGCTCAATCACACTGCGAGTGCGTGCATGCATCGATAGCTAGCCGTATTATTTTCACACATATGTAACAACAATACTTGCGTAGGCGGTACGGTGTGCATGCATATATGCAAGCACCATCCTTTAATTAGCTGCTGCCTCTACTGGGCAGCTACGACGACGTCCTCGGCTGCTCCTTGCTGTGTCCCAAGTGTAGTTGCAGCGGGCGCCCAGAGGACGTCGTCGTTGTTGAGGAAGTGGCAGACTGGGGCGTCTCCAGGTTTCACACGCGGCGGCATCTTCATGGGGTCGAACTCCGCCGTATTGAGGTGGCACACGACCAGCGCTTCTTCCATCCTCTCTTTCTCCTCCACGCCGTCGTCGTCGTCGCTCTCTACCGTCACAGAGTACACCTTGGTTGGCACCAGGGCATGGCACAGGAAAACCTTGTATGGGAACGGGATGCCATGGCATGTCATGGTGTCTCCCGGGCTGGTGATCGCCCTCACCGCCAGCACGGTGTAAACCTTGGAAGCATTACGGCCTTCGACGGGGACGCTTGGGGATGAAAAGGCCCGGAGGTCGCTTGTCCCGAGCATGGACGCTGCGAAATCGACCATGGACTCGATGGATGTCACACACCCCCTCTTCTCGCCCTTGATAGGGCGAGGGTGCTCACACAGCTCTAGCGAGTACCATATGCTCTCCGCCATGGCGCGTGATACCGGTGAAAACATTCTGAGGATGTCCGTGAAGCTCTTTGTGGACATCGGGATGGAATCGGCCACATCACGAGGCAGCAAAGGAGCACCTCGGCTGCTAGCCGGGTCGATATAAGGGGCAACCTTGGATCCAGGTGTCAAGGCGTCCTCTAGGAAGAGGAAGCCGATGTTCCTCGAATCGAAATGGTCATGGCCACCATCGATATGGCGATGTTCGTGAACATGATGGTCAGCATCATCTTGTCAAAAAAAAAAAAAAAACACGTTAACATCAACCATTCCTGGTAGCTTTCAAAATATTGCAAATCGGGTAGTAATGTACTCGACTGTAGTGTCGTATTATATAATTCTGGCCTCTATAAACATAACGTGAACCAATGTACTAACCTGCAATGTTCATTTTGGACACATGGACGGGCCCAATTGTTGCTTTTCCGGAAAAGGCTGAGACCGGAAGATTGTTCACTTCTTTCCCACAAAAGGCCGAGAGCGGCAGGTTGTTCACTGGGTTCAGGTTATTCACTTCTTTTCCATGAAAAGCCAAGACCGGCACGTAAGGGTTGTCGTCCCGATTTATTTCTTTCCTGTAGAAGATTGTTGGGTTTAGGTTATTCGCTTCTTTCCCATAAAAGGCTGTGGCTGGTATCGGGTAAGGGTTGTCGTCCCCATTTGTTCCTTTCCCAAAGATTGTTGGGTTTCGGTTGTTCGCTTCTTTCTCATAAAAGGCTGTGGCCGGTATCGGGTAAGGGTTGTCGTCCCCATTTGTTGCTTTCCCATAGAAGATTGTTGGGTTTAGGCTGTTTGCTTCTTTCCCATAAAAGGCTGACGCCGGTATCGGGTAAGGGTTGTCTTTGTTTGCATCTTTTGGATAAAGAAATATCATCGATTAGAACTTAAGTATATCAATGAAATAATCAGAGTTTTAAGAAAAGTGTAGTCAAAGTTCCACATTAATAGAGGGAGTGTTATAATTCTATACTAGATAAAACATGAGAAACTTTGATGTATCATAATTATATCAATGTAGACACATCTTTTCATATAAAAAAACAGCATAGTCAAAGTTCCACACATTACAGACGACTGTTGATTTTCTAATTTCTAAATGGCTTATGGATTAAAAGGAAGCTTATGTAGAGTTAATTCTAAACTATTTCATTGGACATAATAAATCACTATTATTGTATATTGCAACCAAAATATGATATTCTAGTTTATGTTTCGATCAGAAAAAACTCCAAGCGACTAGCAAGATATTTGCTATATAATTAGCATTCATATATTGTGTTATATGTCATCATGAACCTATACAGTATGGTGAGTATATTCAGTAGCTAGCTACAAAATAAATTATTCTGTAGCCACCTCCATTTTCGTTAATTTATACACTAATTTACGATAATATCAATACATATTTACAATAGTTGGGTTACTATAACACAACACATGGAGATATTTACCATAACATTGTAGTAAACCACTTAGTATGGAGTGACTATAATATCGTAAATTAATATAGTAATTATCGTAACTCAAAGTGGCTACAAAATAACTTATGACTCTATAGCTGGCTACAAAATAACTTATTTTGTAGCCACTTTGAGTTACGATAATTACTATATTAATTTACAAGATTATCGTAACTCCTTACTAAGTGGTTTACTATAACATTACGGTAAATATCCCCATGTGTTATAGTAACCCAACACCCAACTATCGTAAATATGTATACATATTATCGTAAATTAGTATATAAATTTATCGTCATAGAGGTGGCTACAGAATAACATATTTACTCTCCTTATATATATATAGCTGCCTACAAAATAACTTATTTTGTAGTCACTTTGAGTTACGATAATTACTATATTAATTTACAAGATTATAGTAACTCCTTACTAAGTGATTTATTATAACATTACGGTAAATATCCCCATGTGTTATAGTAACCCAACTATCGTAAATATGTATACATATTATCGTAAATTAGTATACAAAATTATCGTAAATCGAGGTGGCTACAGAATAACATATTTTGTAGCTACCTACAGAGTATACTATATATATATATATATATATATATATATATATATATATATATATATATGTGTGTGTGTGTGTGTGTGTGTGTGTGTGTGTGTAGAGAGAGAGAGAGAGATGTGAGGAGCAAAAATTATATATCTAGAAAAGTTAGAACAACTTATTATAATTTAGAATAATAGACAAATTATAACTAATAAAATGAAGAGTACAGTGGGACAAGCTAGCTTACCAGCATTATTATTGGGGGTCAAAAGGTCACGTATAGCTGATGGCATGGTAGAGTCAGGTAGCATTTTTTGCCAGTATGCAATGATAGCAGAACCAGCACTGGGCACTGTAGCACTGCGGCCGTCCGTTGTTGCCAAATTTGGGCGCATACCTCCAAACACAGCGAACTACAAATTTTTTCAAAATTTCTCATCATATGAAATCTTACGACACATGCATGGAGTATTAAATATAGACGAAAAAAACTAATTACATAAATTACCTGTAATTTGCGAGATGAATCTTTTGATCCTAGTTAGTCTATGATTAGATAATATTTGACAAATACAAACGAAAGTACGAAAGTGATACAGTAGCCGAAACAAAAAAAAATAAATTGCCAGCTAAACAAGGCCAAAGTCATCGGTATAGGTCATTAACTCCTACTGTTTCAGAAGATACTTCTGAATAAAAAAAAACCTAATCTAGAGATCTCATATATGCATTTTATAAGTAGTCAAAATAAACTTCTTTTGGCTATTCCAAAAGCACCATCGCATCCTACGTTAAGGGGCCTTGGCTTTTTTCTGAGGTAAGCCTATTAAGGATTTTCTCATCTCTACTAGTAAATTTATAGAGACGTACGTTTATTTTTAGACAGTCTATAATTTTTACCTATCTCTAAAAATAGATGAAGGTGTCTCTCCTGAAATCCTTTAATTTATGTCTGAAATAATGTGAAGGGGCTGATCCCGTTTCAATCCCCTCCAATCAACATGGACATGTGGGGAAGCTTCTCCAAAAAACATGGACATATGGGGACGGGATTAACTGACCAATAAGGCCTAGAGACAACGTAGGCCAGCAAGCACCCACAACAATGCTCCACAGTGGTGTGTGCTCCATTGCGGGGCATCATGGTGGCCTCCACGCATGGCATCCATGGTTGCATCCACGATGGGCTAAACGGATATGCTGGTCTCCATCGTCATGCTAAACTCTACAACCAAAGTCCATACCTTCAAATGGAGATTGGTGTCCAAGAGCATTTGTTTTTGTTTTTAATCATTTTTTTGATATGGAGCGATATATATGCATGTATGGTAGCAAGCTGTCAGCAAATTAAATCAGCAATATATGTATGTACGTAAAGCTTTGACAGATGCATGAACTCACCAGGAGGAAAGTGAGTAGCGACACACGGAAACTCATATTGCCTCTGTTGATCCCTTCTGTAATTCTGTTTAGCTTGGCTCTCCAACAGCCGAGTCATATGTATGTATTTATAGGCGGCTAGCTAGTGGCCTTGTGCTTGGACCCTTTGCTACGTATCTACTATACTCCGTCTGGTTTGCAACGAACTGACGATTTGGACAAGCTTTGAGTAAAACTAAAAGAAACTACAGAAAACTTTGAGCATATTTAGTTGACTCATTTGATGCTTATGTAGTACATGGATTTTTATCCTGCAATACTTTCAGCGTAGAATAAAATTATAGGATATTTGTATTCTAAATGGTGCATCAACCATTATGCTCCCCCATGTAAAAAAACATTGACCCCATGTAAAAAAACCATTATGGGCTCCCATACAGGCTATTCTTAGGTGGGATAATCTTATGGTGTCATAAAAGATAGTTTGATATTCAAATTTTGGTCTTGTCAGTTACTCAGATTTATTATCTTTTAAGCTAAGTAGAAACTTTTGTGGTAACACCATTCTTTATTAACTCCTTTAGGGAAAGTACATCATTACACTTCACCGGTCTCATACTCCGTCTCACGCAGTGCCACGTAGAATTTTTTGCTGATGTGGTAATGAAAGAGAGGGGCCGGAGAGAGACAAAGAGGTTCGAAATAAAACCCTAGCCCACCATAATCCTCTCTCTCAGCAATGCGTGGATGGGCTCAATGGGCTTGGCGACATGTTTTTTCTTTCTTTTTGTTTTTAATCTACTAGTAAATGTGTCCATGCATTGTAACAGAACCAATACATATAGGAATATGACTTCATATCATTGTTAAATGCTGAGTTTTTGTAACCACAGGTCATGAGTCCAGACCACATACGAGATACACAGAGCACAACCTAAATTAGATTCCATATACTGATATACTCATCATTGTTAGATGTGAGTTGTCATAACTCGTATTAACTTGTATTAGTATGGGTTATGAGTCCTGGGAGGAAAGTCTCCACTGTCATGCTAGCTAAATGGACGTGGACAAAAAAATGAGTGGAGAGAAAATTTGCATGTTTAATATTAGGTATAGATTTCTAGGAACAGACACTTAACTGCCTCCAAAAATATCAAACAATGTTGTTGTTGTTGTAGAGGCGGACACCGTGCCTACCTTCAAAAATCTGACTTGACCATATGTGAGTTCTCTTTAGTAGTAGTGTATACAGAGTTAGGTAGTTATTTTCAGTTATCTTTTATATATTTGAAATATTATATCCAAGGAAAATTACGTTATGAATTTTCTCACAATTCAAATTCAAAATTTTCAAATAACCTCATATGTAGAAACTATCAAAATAAAAGTTGTAGATCTAAAAAAGTTATGTAACTTTGTAGTTACAACTTTTTTATTTGAAATCATCTATATATCTATGAAAATTTTTGTTTGAATTTCTCACATTTAAAATTATTTTTTTCAAATGACCTCAAATGGATAAATGACCAAAACTAAAGTTGTATATAATTAAGTTGTCAACTTTTTTAATTTGAATTTATTTAAGGTTACAAACTCAGTATTTCAAAACTTGATAAATATAGAATATAGGACGAATATTGCGATTGGATAGAAACATAGTATGAGTTGAGTGGTTAGCTAGGGATGAACAAGCATGAGGGTGAGGTCGCAATTTCCGTGCCCCGTTGGCTGCTCCTTCCAGGAATGTATGGCCACAACTTTATTAATTTATACAAATAGATATTATACTCCCTCCATACCTATATTAGATGTCGTTTTGGACTAGTGACCCAATTTCGCAATGGATGTCATCGTAGCTGCTGAGGACTCTCTAAGAGCAAGATCAATAATAGAGCCAAGTAATTAGAGCCAAGTTATACAATAAGTTGTCTCATACTTGTCTCAAACACATTCTCTTTCCTCTTCCTTCTCACAACATTTGCTATTTGGGCCCACTACTACCTATGCATCCTTGCCCAGCTTGGTGCTTACATAAGAGCCAAGCTATCAGCCACAGGAATTGAACCCCCACCCTCACACACAAGCATCTCAAAACCAACCTTGGTAACCAATAGAGCAAAGAATCTTTTATGTCTAGGGTACACTAACACCTCTATTTAATAAGGGCAAAACCGGAAGATTACCCCTAATTAATGATTCCTTAGTAAGCACAATTATGTCCTAAACGTTATGTATTTCTAGTATAGAGGGAGTACTTATACTTATTAATAGTAGTGTTTTAAGGATGAGAGGTAGCAAGTTCGAGCCCCAGTGGCTGCTCCTTCCAAAAATATATTAATTTATATTTATAGTATACTTATTAGTAGTAGTGTTGTCGTCTTTTAAATTTAATCGACATGACACAAATCATTTTTCAATATGGCTTGACATGACGAGAGAGTTACTCTCCTTTCTCGGATAAGTCATGTCATGTGGGGTCATACCTATACGTGACGTAGGAGGACCCCCGCGACATACGCCGTGCGGCAGAACTCATGGAGCGCGTGGCCAGGGAGGTGCACGGCGTGACGCCCTCCAGTGACTAGGTATATAGAAGGATTGGATAGTTTCCCTTTCAGTTTCTTAATTCTAGGAGCAATTAGCTCTTGTTGGTTTGGGCCTTAGGCCATATATTCTTGTAACCGGCACAATTGAGATCAATCAACATTGTTATCCTCAAACCCTACCTCCCTCTTCTCTAACAACGAAGCCGACAACTGAAGGATAAAACCTCGCTGGCGAGGACAGAGCGAGGCTACGAGCTCCGTAGCCACGGTCCAGCTACCTTGGGTGTCGACACCGTTGACAACATAATATCATGGTCTAGTCGATCCTTGCCTCCATCAGCCGCCGCACCATCTTCCACCGCAATCCCTAACCCACCACCAGCCGCCGCCGTTCCCAACCCATCTTCACCGTCCTCGTCCGCCGCATCTTGCGTCGGCACCGTGGGAAACAATCTCAAAGCCTCCCTCGACGCCCTCACCAAGAACGTCGCCCTGATGCAGAAGTCGACCGAGGCCAATGCCAAGGCCATAGCCGACCCTGCCGTCACCAGCTCCTCCGCATCTAGCGGCCGTCCAGGGTCCGGGGGTGGCCATCATCAGGATCGGCCTCCTAAGCATTGGTGGCCCGAGTTCCCTCACTACGATGGTAAGAGCGACCCGTTGGCCTTCCTCAACCAGTGTGAATCCTTCTTCTAGCAAGAGCAGATCATGGCCGAAGAATGCATGTGGATGGTGTCTTAAAATCTCCAGGAGGCGCAGCTCTGGTATATGCAAGTGCAGGAGGACGAGGGGACGCTGACGTGGCCCCGCTTCAAGGAGGTCCTGAACCTTTGTTATGGGCCGCCGCTGCGCTCGGCCCCTCTCTTCGAGCTTGCCTCCTGCCAGCGCATGGGCTCCGTGGAGGACTACCAAGATCGTAATTTCCAAGCCCTGCTTCCGCGCGTGGGGCACCTCGACGAAGCGCAACGTGTGCATGGGTGGTCTCTTGCCCTCGCTCAGCCTGCAGATGCAGAATTAAAACCCCTAATCGCTGGCAGCCACCATGAGCCTCGCGCGCCAGATGGAGCACTTGCACCAATACTACACACCCATGGCTAGGGCGCCGGGCAAAGGAGTGCTGCCGAACCGCGGTGCGCGCGTTCCTGCCAACCCGATCACGGCCAAACCAATGGCTCCTATTGCGTTGGTCGACGGTCGTCGGGTTCGCCGCCTGAACTAGTCCGAGATGGAGCGTTGCCAGCTGGGGTTGTGCTACAATTGTGACAAGAATTACAGTCGTGGGCATAACAAGGTCTGTAAACAGCTCTTCCTCCTGGACAACAAGGTGGAGGACGACGATGAGGCCGACGTCGGGGACGAGGAGACGGATGAGACTGAGTATCCAGTTTTCTCGCTGCACCCGGTGGCCGGGGTGGCCATGGGCAATACCATGCAAATCTAGGTCACCCTGGGCGACACCACACTCGTTGCCCTGCTGGACACGGGGTCCATGGACAGCTTCATCGCCAAGGCTGCCGTGGAACGCACGCGCCTGCCCATCCAAGCCCGACCGCGGCTCATGACAACCATGGCCAACGGCAAGAAGGTTCCCTGTCCAGGTGTCATCCGTCATGCCCCACTCGTCGACGATGACATTGATTTATGTGTCGACCTTTTTGTCATGCCCCTCTTGCAGGATATGATGTGGTGCTTGGTACTCAGTGGATGGCCATGCTTGACCGGATCGTGTGGGTCTTCACCTCCGGCATAGTGTCGTTCCAGCGCCAAGGCCGCACGGTTTCCTGGCCAGGTGTGCCCTTGTCGGGTGCCCAGGACGCCTGCGCTGCGATGTCTAGTGCACAGTTACTTGACGAGCTGCTCGCAGGGTTCACTAACATCTTCGCCGAGCCACGCGGTCTGCCTCCTCAACGCACCCACGACCACAACATCGTCCTCAAGCCAGGCGCGCAACCCGTCGTGGTCCGTCCCTACCGGTACCCAGCAGCACACAAGGACGAGTTGGAGCACCAGTGCTTGGCCATGATCAAGCAAGGGATTGTCTGCCACAGTGACTTGGCTTTCTCCTCGCCGGTCATCCTCGTCAAGAAAGCAGATGGCACGTGGCGCTTTTGCGTCGACTACTATAGATTGAACGCGCTCACCGTCAAGGACGTGTTTCTGATCCCCGTTGTCGATGAGCTGCTCGACGAGCTCCATGGTGCTCATTTCTTCACCAAGCTCGACTTGTGGTTGGGAAACCACCAGGTCCGGATGTGGCCCTTTGACATCCACAAGACGGCGTTCCACACTCACGACGGCCTCTTCGAGTTCTTGGTCATGCCGTTTGGCTTATGCAACACCCCGATGACTTTTCAAACACTCATGAACGACGTTCTTAGGCCATTCCTGCGACACTTTGTCCTAGCATTTTTTTATGATATTCTTATCTACAGCCACACGTGGGCAGATCATCTCTGACACATGTGTGCCTTGTTCACAGAGCTTCGCGGGCTCTTCATCAAGCGCAGCAAGTGTGCCTTCGGCGAGACCTCGGTCTCCTACCTTGGGCATATCATCTTCGAGACAGGGGGCACCATGGATCCGGCCAAGGTGCAGGCCATCCTCGACTGGCCGGTGCCTCACTCTGCTCGGGCGATTTGTGGCTTCCTCGGCTTGGTGGGGTATTATCGCAAATTCGTCCACAACTACGATACAGTCGCCGCCCCGCTGACAGCCCTCCTCAAGAAGGAAGGGTTCTCCTGGAACAACGCCATAGGGGCTGCGTTCACCACATTCAAGGTCGTGGTCACATCCGCGCCCATTCTTGCCATGCCTGACTTCACCAAGTTGTTAACCGTCGAGTGCGATGCGTCTTCGCATGGGTTTGGCATGGTCCTCATCCAGGAGGGACACCCGATCGCCTTCTTTAGTAGGCCAATCACGCCACACCATCGCTCCCTCACCGCCTATGAGCGGGAGCTCATCGGCCATGTATATGTCGTGCGGCACTAGAGGTCGTATCTATGGGGCGCCACTTCCTTGTGAAGACCAATCACTATAGCCTTAAGTACCTTTTGGATTAGCGACTCGCGATGATTCCCCAGCACCATTGGGTGGGGAAACTCCCCGGATTTGACTTCTTGGTGGAGTACAAGCCGGGGGCGGCCAACGCCATGGCGGACGCCTTGTCCCGCCGCAACACGGAGGTCAGGGCCATCCTCGCCCTGTTGACTCCTTGGTTTGACTTCGTCACGCGCCTCCGTCAAGCATAGGCCATGGACCTGAGCCTCATGGCGCTCCGCGACAAGATCACGGTGCGCCATGGTCCCTGGCCGATGGCATGGTGCAGTTCAACGGGCGGCTCTACATTTCGCCACCCTTGCCCCTCATCCAGGAGATCATGCAGGTTGTTCACGAGGAGGGGCATGAGGGCGTTCAGCGCACGATACATCGGCTTCACCATGATTTCCATTTTTCTAACATGAAATGGTTGGTGCAGGAGCTCGTACGGGTGTGCGTCGTCTGCCAAAGGTACAAGTCTGAGCACCTGCGGCCACCCGGGATACTGCTTCCTCTGCTAGTTCTGCAAGGGATATGGACCAACATCAGGCTGGATTTCATCGAGGCGCTGCCCCACGTCCGTGGCAAGTCCGTCATCCTCAAGTTGATGGACCACTTCAGCAAATATGGCCACTTCATTCCATTGGCACATCCGTACTCCACCGAGTCCGTCGCCTAGGCGTTCTTCACTGACATCGTATGGCTCCATGGGGTTCCTCAGTCGATGGTGTCGGATTGTGACCCCGTCTTCACTTCAATGTTCTAGCGTGAGCTCTTGCGTTTGTTGGGCACCAAGCTTCACATGTCCACGACTTTCCATCCACAGTCGGACGGCCAATTGGAAGCTGCTAACTGGGTCATCATTATGTATTTGAGGTGTCTTACAGGCGATCGACCGCATTAGTGGCTGCGCTGCCTTCCATGGGCGAAATTTGTCTTCAACACCACCTTCCAGTCCTCCTTACGTGACACGTCGTTATGCATCGTCTATGGCTGGGATCCGCCTTCCATTCGGTCCTACGAGCTGGGTGAGTCGAGGGTGCCAGCCGTTGCCCGCAGCATGTAGGAGCGTGTGGAATTCCTCGACGACATTCGCTACCAGCTGGAACAGGCGCAGGTGGTGCAGAAGCGCCACTACAACGCGGGCCATCATCCAGTGGCCTACCAGGTGGGCAACTGGGCCCTCCTCTGACTTCGGCACCACGCCGTGGTGTCTCTTCCGCAAGCGTCAACGGGCAAGCTCTGGCCTCGCTTCTACGGTCCTTACCGCGTCGTCGAGTTGATCAATGAGGTCGCGGTGCACCTCGCTCTTCCTGTCGGCGCCCGTCTTCACGACGTGTTCCATGTGGGCGTCCTCAAGCAGTTCGACGGGGCTCCTCCAGACGCCCCACCGCCCCTGTGGCCCATGCATCATGGCGCAGTTGCTTCCGAGCCAGAACGCGCGGTGCACTATCGGCTCGCTCATGGCGTCCGTCAAGTCTTGATCCAATGGAAAGGGGAGTCTGCGGCGTCATCAACCTGCGAAGACGTCGAAGCTTTCTCGTCCAAGCATCTAGAGTTTCAGCTCGAGGACAAGCTGAGTCTCGGTGGGGAGGGAGATGTCATATGGGGTTGTACCTATATGCGACGTAGGAGGGCCCGCGACATACGCCGTGCGGCAGAACGTGCAGAGCGCATGGCTAGGGAGGTGCATGGCGTGACGCCCTCCAGTGGCTACGTCAAGAAGAATTGGATAGTTTCCCTTTCAGTTCCTTAATTCTAGGAGCAATTAGCTCTAGTTGGTTTGGACCTTAGGCCATATGTTCTTGTAACCGGCACAATTGAGATCAATCAAGATTATTATCCTCAAACCCTACCTCCCTCTTCTCCAACAACAAAGCCGACGACTGAGGGGTAAAACCTCGCCGGCGAGGACGGAGCGAGGCTACGAGAGCTCCGTAGCCACGGTCCAGCTACCTTAGGTGCCGACGCCTTTGACAAGCCATGACAGAAAGTACTGTTTGCTGATTTATTGTGAGAAAAAAATACTGCTAAATGGCTGTCAGATTCTGCAGATAAACTCAACGAACAAGCTATCCAAGACGCTAACTGTTACCAAATCAGATGTTCCCTTTTTAGCTTCAGCCCATGTGTCGGCGCCGGTTCTAGTACACCTAGCTAGTCTTGAATAATGAATAGTGTATGAGGTCTCGGCTAAGCATGTGGAGACATAGAATCGTACTTACAATAATATTTGATTTGCATTGATACGAACGAAGGCACTATATATAGACAATAACGTCGTCATTATCTTTCCAGTGGCTTGATTCCAAGCACACTGGGCTAGTATTGATTGTTTTTGTCATTATTGGATTGCGATATCCTTCCTTATGATCCATCGCTACGAATTGCCATTGTTTTTTTGGCACTATGAATAATTCCATTATCTTTTTTGGCAGTACGAATTTCTCGTTCGCTTGTCTTATTAGCCATATTTTTTCTGTCAGGCAGCAGTATTTTTCTCTCATAATAAATCCGCCAACAGTAATTTCAGTCATGACTTTTCAGACCAGCGAAGGGTCAGCTACGAGCTATACGAAGATCCGGGATCATATCACGTTATTTCCAGTGGTTGATTACATGTGCTGCGAACGTATGGTGGATATATGTGCTTATGTGTGTGACGAGTGGCGAGTGATTGTCAAGAGATAATCGAGCTTTGGTTAAGTGCTGGAGACAAACCATGATGTGAGTAGTAGTGTGCGTAACATGTCTCTTGTCTCTGTGATGTGCATGTGTTAATATAAGTGCTGAGATGGTCGACGACGGCGATGAAGAAGGTCAAGTGAGTTTGTGCTCATGGACTAGAAATGGTAAAGAACGAATGTAGAGGCTTGGACCGAGGGATGAAGGGCGGAACGTGGACGACTGACACTTAGGAACATCGACAATAAGGGTGTCATATTTCCCCTTCTCCAATGGATTGTAAATGTTACGAGCCCAGATATAATTGTGATGATGCAGTAAATAAAATGAGCTTGATTAAATAAGATGGCACAAAGTCGCGTCCCCCCTCTTTCATTGCATGAACTCTCAACTTGGTGTGGGTGGGTGTGCCCGGGGGGGGGGGGATTTGTACGATTAGTTTTTTGACCTGTTGTAATATTAGACATCCATATTTATGAGGAACATGATTTCTAGGTCCTGTTTGGATACTTGAAATTGGATTTATTATAATAAATTATAAATTAGGCACATATTAATTATGCTAATATGATTGTATATGAACTGTATTTGTATACTATTGTAAATCATGCAAAGCAAATGCTTATATATTGCATTTCTACTACAGAGAGCGAGTTGAAAAGTGTGCTATAAGTTGAAGAGTACAAATATATTATGGTGATCTATAAAATCAATTTTTTTCTCTCACCTTATGAATTGGAGATAGGCTTACGTAAACTTTAGATCAGTGAGGCTCAATCTTCTTTTAGTGAACTTATTAGTATTTATTAATACAATTTTTAGTAGCTTCAATTTCCTCATATTAATGATTCAGCTAACGTAGCTTTGCCTTTTTTTTGGCCACCAGTGAAAAGCCTGCAGACTTTATCGGGGATTAAAGTTCCACGTGACGATCATTCATGGCGGCTAAGCCACTTGTGTCCGAACTTACTCCTACGTTCGTGATAGACATTGGGCTAATATTGATGGAGACCGTTGTATCATTATTAGGTTCCAATATTGATGCGAGAGTATTGATAGACACTTCGCCTAGCTCACCCTTGTTCATTCCAACTCGAAATCTTCCTCTACATTATTTTTCTTGGCACTGTGGATGTCATTTTGGATGGTGGGTCAGCTACTTATACGGAGATCTGGATCATGCCACATTATTTCCAGTGGTTTGATTGCATGCTACAAACATATGCATAGTGAATATGTGTCCATATGTGATGAGTGATTGTCAAGAAATAATTGAGCTTTGGTTGAGTGTTTGAGACAAACCATGATGCGAGTAGTAGTGTGTGCAACATGTCTTTTGTCTCGTGATGTGTAAGTATTGAGTGTTGAGACGACTGACGGCAATGGAGAAGGTGAAGTGAGTTTGTGTCGATAGACTTGGAGCAGTGAAGAATGAACATTGAGGCTTTGAACCGAGGGACCAAGGGCTAGAGGACGGACCATGGGCGGATAACACTTGGGAACATCAATAAGCAAGTGTACATGTGGAGATTAAGTCTGGGCGTTCGGGTTATCCAATTTTTTCGGGTCGGGAAAGTTAAAATTCAGGTAATGAAAATTGCTATCCGTTATTAGTCAGAAAAAACACAACCCGTAATTTCAGGTACCCGATAATTTAGGTTCAGGTATTCCCGATATACCCAAATTTACAGAAAACAACAAACTACATGAAATTTTAGTAGTAATTTATATATAATTTTAGCAGCAATTTGTATAAATTTCAATAGCATTTTGTAGAGAATAATATATTATAGTCACTTGTTCGAATAGAGAGAATTATATTCTAATAAACTGATAAGTTCAAATATTCAACTAACAACACATGATAAATACAAAGACATAGACAAATATTTGGGTAGTTCGGGTAGTTTGTGTACTTGGGGATATTACCCGAATTATCCAAACTAATTTCGGGTAATAAAAATCGCTATCCGAATTTAGGATTGGGTACCTTGGGTTCGGGTAATTCAGGTACTGGTAATGGGTATCGGGTATTTTGTCCAATTTTAGTGGAGATGGCATAGATCATGTTGACCAAGTCAAGATATTGATTGACCAAGTCAAGCGAGAGAACGAGGGCTTGATGATCTAGAGGTTGAGAGCACCGAATAAAAAAAGTAGAGACCCTGTTTTTGGGGCTACCGTTGGATTTGCTCTTAGTTAACTACTGGATTGCTCGTGCAGACATAAAGGGAGTCAACTGGTCACAAGTGCACCCTGCACGAGAGAATCAATCACGTGACGCGCGCCCTACTGGCATCCATTGGCCTCCTTTGTTTCATCCCCAAGCATGGGATTGAGGGGATTTGAGAGGATTAAAGAGAATTTTAACCTAGGTTGTCTTAGGGGTGGTACAAGGATGAAGTGGGATCCCAACGTTTGGTTGGAGGTAAGTGGGATAGGACTACCCCTGAGAAGGAATATTCCATCGAGATGTAGCCCCTCGTCCAATCAAATATGAGGTACCACGTCGTTCCCTCTTTACGACGTTTATTTTCGTCTCCCGCGCCTCTTCTTCCTCGAGACGACGCCCGGCTACACCCCCGCACCATCCTCCACGCAAGCCCCCATGCTTGCGCCGCCCTTGTGTCCACCCCCTACACCTGCCGCCGAGGACCCACACCCTGGCCTGGCCGCGCTAGCTCTTGTTCGTAGCACCGACAGTTTGCTCTATTTTGAGAAGAAGATGGAAGGAAGAGAGCAAAGAGGAATAAGACAAGTGGGCATAACCGTTGCTAATAATGAACACACGATGGTCTCTGTCTCATGTCCTTGTTTGTCCCTTAATCCTAGCAAAAGGTAGGAATAACCCTATTCCAACAACCCAACACTTAGTGGCGGACCTAGAATTTTGCTAAGCCTAGGGCCAAATTTCATGAGGAATCACCGATAGCTACACTATAGTACACAATTGACAGATCAAGTTCTGTTTGGCACGTGGCGCTATGGCAGGCTGCTTGCAAGGGCGATGGAATGACGACAGTCACTGGCAGGCAAGGGCCATGGGCCCGAACAGACTGAGTGTCGTTGTGCCGGCGCCGACTAGTGCGAGAGCGCGTGGGAGGCAGCCAAGTGCTAGGCGGGAGCGGTGGCATGAGCGACGGAAGAGCCACGACTGCGAGAACCACATGCGAGTTACGAACTTGCGGCCAAGTTCTGCCCTACTCTTCTGTCTTTTCTTTAGTGGATTGTGCGTTGTTGGGCCAAAATTGAAAACTTGTTTCTATAAAATTTGGGCCATGACTTGACCATGGCCCTACTAGCCCTAGGCCTAGGCCCGCCCCTACTAACACTAAACTAGGACAGTCCCAACCTCAAAAACTAGGATAAGACCGTCCTGTCCTCTATATCCTAGAAAAAAACATCTTTTTTTAAGGGTTATCTTGAGCGTTGCATTCCTAGAGGCCAAGTTTAGTGAGGCTCAATCTTCTTTTATTAAGATCAGTGAGGCTCAATCTTCTTTTAGTGAACTCATTAGTATTTATTAATACCATTTTAAGTTGCTTTAATTTCCTCATATTAACCTAGCTTTGTCTTATTTTGGTCACCAGTGGAAAGCCTGTAGACTTTATTCATCTTGAATCATTGATACATCATTCACCAAGGCTCCTAGTATGAATCTAGGGAGTTCATCGACCCAATTACATGATAACTTACTCTTCATAGCCTCTCTAGCTAACTCATGGGCAACGACATTTACTTCACGATTACAATGTTCACAAGAAATAGAAGCAAAATCTAACCATAGCATATTGCACTGTTCATAAATTGGAGCACTAATTGTTGCCGAAAAACCTCCTTGTATCATTGTTTCAAAAACTTCTGAGCAATCTGATTGGATCCTGATTCGGTTGCACCCCATCATTTGTGCCAGCAGCAGCCCTTCCCGAAGAGCAACAGCCTCTGCAGCAGCAGCATCTGCCACATTTTCAAAGTAATTCACCTTTGCAGCTACGAAGGCACCAGTGTGATATCTTATTATCGCACCTGAACTTCCTGTGCTGGATTCAGGTTTATAACTGGCATCAACATTTAACAGCAGCTCACCTTCAGGAGGCCTTTTCCAACCTACTTGCTTCTTTTTGGTCGCCCTTGTATGTTTTGCTGAACGCTGATAGTTTGTTGTCAATGTTGCAATCGATAAAGCCGCTTTTGTTGGATTTTGAATAGTTTCCCCATGCGTCAACTTTCGACGTTCCCACCATATGTACCACCCTCCAGTTAAGATTAATTCTGCTAGCCTAATCTTGTTTAGTTCCTCAACTGATCTGGCCATCGTGATCATATCAGCCACAATAACAGAGCCGGATTGGTGAATAGACAGTGCCATGTTAATTATCTCTGACACTCCAAGTATGCGCCATATCTCCTTTGCTCGGTCACAGGTGAACAGAACATGCTTAATGTCCTCACAACTTGAATGGCATGCCGGGCAGCTGCTCGAATTTTCTATATGTCGATTTGCCAGGATCCCCTTGCAGGGGATTAATCCATGTAACACCCTCCATCCAAATATCTTAATCTTTGAAGGCACCTCTAATTTCCAGAGCTTAGCCCATACTTGTTCATCACCCGCCCCTCCAGCCAGGTCATTAACAATATTAGCTCCAAACTTGTGCGCCCATTGTAGGTGATATGCTGATCCCACTGTGAATAGGCCATTCTTTGTAAATTGCCAAGCGACCGCATCATCTCTCCCTTGCCTCAAGGGGATTTGTAAAATTCTGGCCACATCAATTTCCCAAAATAATGACTTTATTAACTCCACATCCCATCCCCCAGTTACTGGATTAATGAGCTCATCCACTCTTGTTACCAGATTATTTCCTCACGGTGTAACTATTTTTTGATTATGGCTTGATGGGATCCAATTGTCTTCCCATATCGTGATCTGTGTACCATCCCCTACCCGCCAAACACATCCTCTTTTGAAACATTCTAGACCTGCATGAATACTTTGCCAAGTGAAAGAGCTTGCACTCTTCAATTTTGCATTTAGTAATCTGCCATCTGGATAATATTTTGCTCTTAGTACTCTAGCACATAGAGAATCTGGTTCCTGTTATAGTCTCCAAACTTGTTTTGCCCGGAGGGCTATATTAAAAGCTTGCAGATCTCTGAAACCCATACCTCCTTTGTTCTTTGGAATACACATCCTCCAACAAGCCTTCCAGTGGATCCTTTTATGATCATCGTCATCACCCCACCAAAATTGGGATATGGCGTCTGTTATCCCTTTGCATATATTTTTGGGAATTTGGAACACCATCATCACAAAAACTGGCACGGCTTGAGCAATAGATTTTATAAGGACTTCTTTTCCTCCCATGCTTAGTAGCTTTTCCTTCCAACCTTTCATTTTACCCTGGACTCTATCAACTAGATATTGGAAACAATCACTTCGATCAGCCCCAACTAATGTAGGTAGCCCTAAATATTTATCGGTCAATGATTCAGTCATAATATTAAGAACTTCGCATACCTCCAACTTTGTCTCCACCACTGTATTAGGACTGAAGAAAATGCTAGACTTAGTGCCACTTATTTTCTGTCCTGAACTCATACAATACCTGTCAAGTATGTTCTTCAAAACTTCAGCATTCTTCTTATCTGCTTGCATAAGAATCAGGGAGTCGTCAGCAAACAAAAGGTGTGACACCGCTGGTGCTTCTCTGCAAACTGTCACTCCTTGTAGCTCCCCTCTACTCTCAGCACCCTTCAACATACTTGACAGACCTTCTGACACAAGGAGGAAGAGGTAGGGGGATAAAGGATCCCCCTGTCGCAATCCCCTGGTTGGTATGAAGCAGTCTGTCTCCCTTTGATTAACTCTAACTTTATATTTCACAGATTTTACGCATGCTAAAATTAGTTTGATCCATCATTGGTCAAACCCCATCTTTATCATCATCTTCTCTAAAAAACTCCATTCCACTCTATCATAAGCTTTATGCATATCCAGCTTGACTGCACAAAGGCCCTTCTTCCCCTGCTTCTTTTTCATCCTATGTATACTCTCATAATCAACCAATATATTGTCTGTGATGAGCCTTCCAGGGACAAAGGCGCTTTGATTTTCACTAATAACATCTGATAGAATTTCCCGAAGTCTATTCGCTAACATCTTAGAAATCACTTTGTATACCGCATTACGTAAACTTATTGGCTGGAATTGAGAGACCAGTGTGGGATCATTTACCTTGGGAATTAACACAATTGTAGTGTCGTTCCATCCTTCTGGAATTTTTGCCATTGATGTAGCTTCCAGCACTTCTTTCACAAGATCATCCCCCAGTAACTCCCATGCACTCCATCTGGCCCCGGCGCTTTATAGCTTTGAAACAGAGCTTTCTTAATTTCTTCGGGTGTGAAGGGAGCCATTAACATTGTATTCATATCATCTGTGACTGACCGCTGCACATCTGTAATACCCGATTTTAAGGATAAAACCAGATATGCACCATATGTGAGTCTTAGAAGTCAAATCTCACATATAGCTACAAATAAGGGGTAATATCAAAAGACAATGCATAAATATATAACATACTTAGTATGAAAGAGATAACCTTTGATAGCAAACAGCGGATAAATAACTCCAACTTTGGGTATTAACTTCACTCTACAGGATCCAACTGACTGGTTGATCACAAGCCCAAAACTTCTCCTGAGGTGTGGGGAAAATAGCAAGAGTGAGCACATATCGTACTCAACAAGTATAACCAGGGGTTCATGAGGCTCAAATAAGCTGACACTGGTTTGACTGCATTTAGCTTTTATATGTAGATAGCATATTCATATTTAGATAGCTAATATCAAGGTAGCATAGTAAATCCCATAACCACATGATCAATGTATACAAGAATCAAGAATAACACTTATAAACAACATAATAAACCATCATTTATCATCATTAATCATGTTCATCAGTGTCCATCTATTCCGTCAGTTTTCCGGGCCGCCCGTATCCGTGGGCACGGCTAGTATACCAGATTTAACACCCTGCAGAGGTTGTACATCTTTACTCAAGAGTCGTGATTTACCATTTCGCCCGAGGTCATGAGTCTCTTAACCCCCTTCCAAGGGAGGTCGGCAGGGATCACTATGAAGCCTTTCAAAGATTTCGTCTAACAAGTTAGGGCCATTAGATTCACTCGGCAGGCAGATATAGAGCCCCCCTTCCATGGCACATAACTCGCAGCCTATACACACGGACAGAGGCCACACTATACCCAACGTATCTAGCCATTCTTACGCCATTTAAGGTAACCGCTAACAAGCTAGAAAAAGGTCCTCATACTGAGCTAAATCTAGAGCCATGTAGCCCTCATGGTTGTACGAGTTGTCCCAGCTTTTGCCAAGGGATAAGTCCTTATGGAGGGTCAAGATCAATCTAGCAAAAGCTAGAGTTCTTTCCACCCTTTATGTTCAAGTTGCTAGAAAGCTTATTTTATTGTTTATTGTATATCCAAACATTCATGTTACAAGATCATGGATTATATTCAAGCACTAGCAAGAACTACCCAAATGCATATCCAAATAGGTAATCAAGGAATTTAGGATAACAATCATCTATGATTTTGCTAAGGTCATCAAGGTGGACACATGCATATGATAAATATTGTATTAATTGTGTATAGGTAACAAGGATAATCCCAAGTTATACTTGCCTTAAACATTTGCTCAGTTCTCACACCATTAGCTTTTGAACATCTTCTAATCTTCAACGCCCACAAATAGTTCTCGTCTACTCGTAGCAAGCACCACACATAGCCAAACATACAAGCAACAAACAGAAATAACTAAGAACAGTACACCACACAAGATTAAGCAACATACTAAAAGAGAGCTTGCTGCTATGGTCACGAGAGCGCAAGAAACTACGAAGAACAAGTTGGCGGTTAAAAAAAAACAACTATAGGAAGTCTTTTGTTATTTTATTATTTTATATTATAAAAAGAAAACCATATATGCTTAATTTATTTTAATTCAGCAAAACCATAAAAAGCATGTTAATTTAGATTACGCAAATTATATTTTAGTTTAGAAACTGAGCTAAAACTAATCATGTTTTATTTATGAATATTGTCGTACCGATTAAACAAGTTAAACAAGATCGTGACAAAATATATTTTAATTAAAAGCTAAGTTAAGTCTAGCTAGTCATATTTTATTAACATATATTATCACATAATTCAACTTAGATTTATCTTGGCCAAATTGAAAGGATGTATGAGAACACCTACATGAACTGCATGTGGCGTGGATTCAAGCTAAACAAGTTATTATAATAAAAATACATTAGTGATAGTAATTAATCCATATAAGTATTCTCATATAAAATATTGAAGTGCGACACGTATATTAGAAGACTAGTCTCATGTAAGTTAATCAAGTTAATATTTAAATTATGTAATTCATAGCCATATGATAGGACAGTCATCCCTACTAACACATAGAGATTACATTGCTACGAACTAACGCGACACGGTCGATCAAGCAGAATCTGAGCTACGGGTTTAAAAGGCGTGAACATGTTAACTTTGGAACATAATCAGCATAGGAGAAGGTACATGTATTTGAACGAAAGTTTCATAAGTTAAAAAGACGTATATCTTACAAAACAAATGAACGGTGGAGGAATTTTATAAAAACATTACCATGCATGCATGTTATCCGTAGTTTGCTCTGGTCATGACGATAACCAGATGTAGATGTAGGAGCGAGCTTGCTTGGCCTCGAGATAGACAAGTAGCCAGAGACGCTATTGCATCACGGTGATAAATCTAACCAAAAGTGCTGGAGATGTTTTAGAACAAAGCAAGGAATAGATAATTTATTAGAAAAGAAAGGATAAACTAAAAGGGAAAAGTGATACGGCTCACGTCGGTGGTTTCTGGATGAATCGCCCATATAATTATCTTGTTTATTTAGGTAAATGGGCATAGCGCTGGTGGATGGCTCCGACGGGCACGCGGCGCCTGGCTTGACCGATCGACTGGTGCACAATTGTTCCAGCTGCAAGCCCATGACGGTATCAAGAGAGACGGTGACTTGGTTGAAAGTCAGGTGGACTACAGCGCGGCTTGGTTGGAGCTCGGTGAAGATGACCACCACAACATGCATCCAGCGATCGGTAGATGACAAACATCGGTGGTGGATGCAAGGTTACCTAGGGTGATTTGGATGTGCTTTTACCAAGGCTTGGTACATATATATAAAAAAAAACTCTCCACATTTACATCAATTAGCGATATGGTACTAATTGATTTGCAACCTTCATCTTTACTAATAGGCCTAATTAATTATTAAAGCCCATTAGTAAATAAATACATGGTATTTGGGATTTATTATGATTATTTGCAAATGGGCTTTGACGTTGGAAAAATAGTAAGAGGTTTATTATTTTCGGAATTAATTATTTTTATGGATAAAATAATTCTAGAAAAGTCCAGAATTAGTAGTTAAGCCACGAAAAATACTCCGAAAGCTTTGAAAATTCGGGAAAAATTCTCAGAGATATTATAGAACATGGGGAACCCGAATAAAGTTTTTTTTGGAGCTCATGATAAGATTGTTTGGAGCATCTCAAAATTAGATCATGCTCACAGAAAAGTGAGAACAGAAGCTGGAAAAATTCCCAAAAAGTTTGTAGAGATTGCTTGATGGACGAGGAACTAAAAGAAGTGTTTTGAGTGACAAAGAAAAGATTTTAGGAAGCTCCTAATAAAAACTTGAGCTTAGAAACAAGGAATTTGGTTGTAGATAAAGATAAAGATGTACTGACTAGGAAAGATCGTTCTACTAACAAAATTTTAAAAACTTTGCTTAGTCTCAACACACAAAGAAGCAACAAACAAACATCACATAAAACATATGTACCAGCATGTATGCACAACAACGTTGCTAAACCCTATGATGAATTTTAATTTAAGGAAAAATTTGTATATTTTCATGAGCACAGAAATACAAAATAAATTATTTTAGCTCTATTTTCAAAGAAGCAAAATTTAGGGTGTTACAACATCAGATAGAATACTCAAATCTAGATCCCCTACTTCAGACTTGAATAGGTTCTCGAAATAACTCTGTACAATATTGCACATAATCACCCCGTCTTCCTGCCCCCTTCCCCTATCATCCAAGAGGCCCTTGATCGTGTTCTTCTTCTTCTGTTTTGTTGCAAAATTATGGAAAAACCCCGTGTTTCGATCACCTTGTTTTAACCAGTTTGCCCTTGCTCTTTGAAACCAGTGAATTTCCTCTTGTTCTAACATTAATTCTAGCCGAACCATAATCTCCTTTTGTGATTCAGTATTAGCATCGATCATTGGCCCCCTCTTCAATCTCTCCAATTCCTTCTTCAGGTCTGAGATCCTTTTTGCCGGGGCTTTAAGGACCTCTCTATCCCATTGGTGGAGTTCTTCATGGACATCTTTCACTTTTGCTGCAAATGATGGTCCTACACCTCGTGCCTTAGCCCTTGCCCATGCAGCCTTTATCATCTCCTCTAATGTGTCTTCCTCGAGCCATCTTGCTTCAAGTCGCCTAGTCCCCGTCCTACCTTGGTCTGACGCAAGGTAGTGAGTATCCATCACTATCGGTCGATGATCCGATCTGATACTTTCACTATTTATTAGAGTCGATTGTGGAAACCGTTCGGACCATTGCAAATTAGCCACAGCCCTGTCCAGGCGTTCCCTAATCTTGCCTCTTCTCCATGTGTATAGATCACCAGTGAAACCCATATCATTCAGTCCACATTCAGACAACACGTCATGGAAAGCCTGTAATTGTCTCTGTGTTCTCGCTCTGCCTCCTTCCTTCTCTGAGTTGTATAGTATTTCATTGAAGTCTCCCATGATCAGCCATGGGCCGACATGTTCCCTTTCAAGGCACGAATAGCTTCCCAAGTTCGTGTTTTATGGTTCCAATCTGGTTCACCGTATAAGCTTGTAAATCTCCATCCCCCATCATCCTCAACAACTACATCAATGTAGTTTTTCGAAACCCCTTGTACACGGATTCTAACCTCATCCTTCCACAAGAGCAGCAAACCCCCGCTTCTTCCATCACTCTCAAATAAAGCCATATGGTCAAAACCAACTTTCCTTCTTAGATTATCTGCCTTTGCATTATCCAGATGTGTTTCAGACAGAAAAAAAACACATCTGGGTTAATACGCCCTCGGACCTCCCGGAGCGCACGAACTGCACGAGAGCTCAAAAGCCTCCGGCAGTTCCAAGCTATGATTTTCATTGCGCTCAGCCACTCTCCTCGAAGGAGAGCACCGATCTCACATTGGGGTTTTCTGTTGCCGGAACCACACTCTTATCTGATATTCTTGGCCTCTTCTTATCTTGCTCAGCCAGTGGGCTAACATTGGCGTTAGGAGCCAGCTCTTTGCTGTCCTCTATAGCCAAAGTTGCACTCATATTCAAGTCACCATCCTTGTCTGCGTCCTCCTCACCATCTGCATAGACTTCCATCACATCTAGTTCTTCTTTGTTGGCAGCACCACGACCTCCCCTTCCACCTTGTCCTCTTCCTCTCCCTCTGCCTCTTCCTCCTCTATCGTCCCTTGCAGGCATCAAGGAGTTAAAAGGAACTCGAAGCCAGTCCCCCCATTGACAACTTTCTTTTGGGTGGACTCCATCTCCACATTCACAGAAAAAACAGAAGTTTGGGATCTTCTCATATTGAACTAGGACAGTCCCAACCTCAAAAACTAGGATAAGACCGTCCTGTCCTCTATATCCTAGAAAAAAACATCTGTTTTTAAGGATTATCTTGAGTGTGGCATTCCTAGAGGCCAAGTTTAGTGAGGCTCAATCTTCTTTTATTAAGATCAGTGAGGCTCAATCTTCTTTTAGTGAACTCATTAGTATTTATTAATACCATTTTAAGTTGCTTTAATTTCCTCATATTAATGATTCAGCTAACCTGGCTTTGTCTTATTTTGGTCACCAGTGAAAAGCCTGCAGACTTTATCTGGGATTAAAATTCCACGTGACGATCATGGCGGCTAAGCCACTTGTGTCCGAACTTACTCGTACGTTCGTGATAGACATTGGGGGCTAATATTGATTGTGACCGTTGAATCATTATTAGGTTCCAATATTGATGCGAGAGTATTGATAGACACTTCACCTAGCTCACCCTTGTTCATTCCAACTCGAAATCTTCCTCTACATTATTTTTCTTGGCACTGTGGATGTCATTTTGGATGGTGGGTCAGCTAGTTATACGGAGATCCGGATCATGTCACATTATTTCCAGTGGTTTGATTGCATGCTACAAACATACGCATAATGGATATGTGTCTATATGTGATGAGTGATTGTCAAGAAATAATTGAGCTTTGGTTGAGTGTTTGAGACAAACCATGATGCGAGTAGTAGTGTATGCAACATGTCTTTTGTCTCGTGATGTGTAAGTGTTGAGACGACTGATGACAATGGAGAAGGTCAAGTGAGTTTGTGCCGATAAACTTGGAGCAGTGAAGAATGAACATGGAGGCTTTGGACCGAGGGACCAAGGGCTGGAGGATGGACCATGGACGGATAACACTTAGGGACATCAATAAGCAAGTGTACATGTGGAGATTAAGCATGGGCGTTCGGATTACCTGATTTTTTTAGGTCGGGTAATTTAAAATTTGGGTAATAAAAATTGTTATCCGGTATTAGTCAAAGAAAACACTACCCATAATTTTGGGTACCCGATAATTCGGGTTTGGGTATTCCCGATATACCCGAATTTACAGAAAACAACAAACTATATAAAATTTTAGTAGTAATTTATATATAATTTTAGCAGCAATTTGTATAAATTTTAATAGCATTTTGTAGAGAATAATATATTATAGTCACTTGTTCAAATAGAGAGAATTATATTCTAATAAATTGATAAGTTCAAATGTTCAACTTACAACACATGATAAATACAAAGACATAGACAAATGTTTGGGTAGTTCGAGTAGTTTGGGTACCAGGGGATATTACCCGAATTACCCAAACTAATTTTTGGGTAATCAAAATCGCTATCCAAATTTAGGATTGGGTACCTCGAGTTCGGGTAATTGGGGTACCGGTAATGGGTATCGGGTATTTTGTCCAGTTTTAGTAGAGATGGCATAGATCATGTGACCAAGTCAAGATATTGATTGACCAAGTCAAGCGGGAGCACATGGGCTTGATGGTCCAGATACGTGAGCTTTGTTTGTTGATTTCATCCTCAAAATTATGGGCAGTAGGTTTGCTAGATTTGGGCATCAAAACCTAGGGAGAATCTAAAGGGAGCACGTGGCATCATCGGGAAGCTTGCGTGAAGGGTGTTTCTTGTGCTTTAGACTCTCGAAGAGATCTTGTTGGCTTAATTTCTCCCTTTAGTTGTGTTATTCATGCTGATTTCTCGAGGTTCATTAGCATTTCTCGTTGCTTGGAGGCTGGATTTTTTTTTCTGTTCTTTGTAGCATAGGAGACACGGGCATTTGAGCTTTAACTTTCTTGCAAGACTTAGTTCACTTGATCTTATCCAAGCATTCTCCAAGTTGAAATTTGAAAAAGATCTTGTTTGTCAACCTTGTCATTACAGGAAAATGGTCGCCACTTCCTATCCACTAATTAACAAAGTCACAACTAAGCGACCCAGTGGGCTTTTGCACATGGACACTGTTGGTTCAGTTGGTGGTGTATGTTCTTGTTGTGATTGACGACTACTCTCACTATTCTTGAATATTTTTCATGGAGAGTAAGGAGGAGGCTTTTTCTCATGCTTGGGATTTGATGCCATGAGATGTGCAGTGAAAATGTCGCAGAATTCAAAAATTCATTTTGAAAACCTTCTACGTTACGAATAGCCATCCATGACAAACTTACACAAGATGAGCAAGTTTGCCTTTGATTCCAAGAGCTCGACGCACTTGAAGAACACCGCCTCAACGCGCTGCAGAACCTCGAGTTCTACTTCTATCACCGAAACATGACCCAAGCATATATGACAAACTAGTGAAACCACAGGACTTCAAGAAAATATTTGTTCCAACTCAACTTGGTGGGGGCATTTGTATGCACATCCATATTTATGAGGAAAGAGGATTTATGTAAGATATATAATATTGTGCATAGCTTTGTACATATCATGATCGCCAAATATGGGCTATACCTGAAATATTTTGGGCGTGAAGAGTCTGATTAGTTAGCTCAAGCTTGATTAACAAAATGGGCTAACAATCGCATGGCCCATACTTAAAACTCTCCTCCATGTGTGGGTTGGCAGAAATCCTCAAGCCCATAATGAGCTGTGGGATAAGAGGATACGTATGCATGTACTCATATTCCTCGAGGGCTGCCGCACGCGCGGCCGTGTGCTTCGCTCGGTCACCAACGAACAAGAGGCGGTGCCGATCAAACTCCAAACCCTTGAACTGCTACCAGTGTTGGCCGATAAAACAAGCCCACCTCTCTCTTCTCAAACAAATTCCATTTCCTGATCCATCACGCCGCTGCCCTGCTGCCATTCAATTCACACGCCGTCGCGCTGCCGCACGCTCACGCATTCCTCGCAATCCACCAGTTCCCCGGAGGCAGTCCGCACCAGTTCGCCAGAGGACAGAGCGTGTGGTCCGGTGAGCACGGCAGGAGCCTCGTCGGCAGCCACCTCGGAGACTCGCCGATCCATATTTAATCCTTTTGCATAGTTATGCACGCATGGCGGTTGACGGTGGCAAGTCCACCAGTGCAGGAAGCGCGAGGTATGTGGCGCGGCCAGCTTGTCCTGGCTGATTTAAGTGAGGGTTCTTTATCATAGTACTGTGAAATTGTAAGATGAAACATTTCTTGTATAACGAATATGCTCTTGATAAATGGTTTAGTGTGCGGAAAAGCTACATTAAGTGGGACAGTGCCAATTAGATTAGTTTGAGGAAATTCGTTTGCAGTGTTTCGTCCATGAGGCAAAATATATACAGGAGAAAAGATAATAAGAAGAGGAAGCCATGAAATATTAGTCGTGTTGGGTGTAAAGCCAAAATAGTTATTCCACTAGACATGGAATTAGATTGGTGGTATGTGAAGGATTTCATTGATAGACACAACTATCCTTTGGCCCAGAGAGATCTTGAAATGGAAAATTTTAAAATACAGAAGTACCATATCATGAATATTTTTGGGAATATAGTACGGTGGTTATTAATTATGATATAGTTGGATGTATACTGGGGACATATATAATTTCTGCTATCACTACAAGCAGGAAATGATTTTTGCTGGTGATGCCCAAACGATGATCCATCACTTAAATGAGCGTTAGGAGAGAGAGATCTTGAATTTTTATTCGAGTATTTGATTGATGGGGAGGACCATCTTAAGGGATTGTTCTGGTCTGATAGTCAATCCCGCCTTGGCTATGAAGCTTTCGGTGATGTTGTCTTTGATAGAACTTACTAAACGAATCAATATAATTTGCCCTTTGTGCCTTTTGTTGGGGTGAATCACCATTGAGATGGACTATCGTTTTTGGCTTTGGGATTATTTCCCATGAAACTAGTAAGGCATATGAGTGCATGTTGCCAACATTTTCTCCTGGCACGCCCCAGAAGCCACCCGATATTTGTGATCACTAATGGAGACCTTGCAGTGTAGAGAGCAATTATGGTGGTTTGGCCCAATTCTAACCGTAGGCTATGCTTATGGCATATTAAGCAAAACATAGCATATAATGTGCAAATATGACAACAACATGAGTCGCAGAAACATACAAGAAGGCTAGATCTACAACATCATAATACCACATAGTACTCGGTACAGATCGGCACATAACGAATCAATACGGTACGATATGTAAGTGAATTAGCAGATTAAGCACGAATCTATTACCACAAAAGAACCTAGCATGACATCCACTGGCGGAACCAGGGGGGCTAGCAGGGGCCGTGCCCCCCCCCCCCCCCCCCGCCCTCGGCCAATAACGAATCAATACGGTACGATATGTAAGTGAATTAGCAGATTAAGCACGAATCTATTACCACAAAAGAACCTACCATGACATCCACTGGCGGAACCAGGGGGGCTAGCAGGGGCCGTGCCCCCCCCCCCTCGGCCAAGCACCGAGCGCTCCACCCACCAGTAGCACCAAAAGGGGAAGAAGAAGCACCCTTCTTGTGGTACTACTTGACACGAAGAAGACGCGGAGGCTCCACACACTGGCAAAGGTAGAATGGCAGAGAGGCCCCAAACCTCCAAGACGACGCCATGCTCCAACACACCACCACCACCAGTCACCAGTCGTTGAACGGGAGATAGGAGAGGAGGCGGAGTACGCAAGAAGAGAGTGAGATGAGTGAAGCGGAGGAGACGGTGGACGCATATAAGGAAGGCCAAACCCTAACGAGTAGAGGCGCCAAAACCTGCCAGATAACCCGCATGGAGGCCAAAATGGCCCAAAGAAGCACTACAACAGCTGGCTCGAGAAAAACGAAAATGAATTTCATTTCTCCTGGGCTGGCTTCCCTCCTATTTTGCATTATCTGTAGCCAGGCCCCAAAGGCCTCTATGAACGATCTTGCTAGGATGTCCGGCGCAAGAGCACGTCTAGACATCGGGCCTTCGTACACGCCCCCGCTCGCCCCCCCATATAGAAAAGAAAAAAAAAGAGAAGTAGACATGCTAAGCCAACCCCGCCTGCCTCAGCGCCCCTTTCCTCAACTACCCGTGCAATGACTCGCCCCACCTCCCACGCGCACGGGATCTGTCTGCCCCCAACCTCATCGGCCCTCCAGCACCTCCGCCCAATGCTAGCTCACCTCTACAGCCCACCCACCACCAGTTGCACACAACAAAAAAACAAGCTATTGGTACATCAAAAAGAACATCTAATGCAGCAAACGGAAAACAACTGCCGCATCAAATGAAAAATCTATTGTAACATCGAAAGAACATCTAATGAAACAAAATAAAAATACGAACTGCAACATCAAAAAATGTCTACTACAACATTTAAACACATTCACCGCAACATCGGGGAGAATTTGCTACAACAATGAAAAAGAGCTATTGCAACATCTCAAGAACTACTACTGCAACATCAGAAAAACGCCTGTTGCGATAATCCAAAAAAATATTATTACAATATTTCCAAATTATTTGTTACAACATTGAAAAAGAACCATTCCAACAACGACGAGATATGATTCCCAAGGGCTTACCAGAACCCTAGCCACCGCCTCATACATTAGATCCAGACCCAGAGAGAGAGAGAGAGAGGAGGAGAGTGAGGATAAGGCCAAGCTCGGTCTAGAGGGAGGAGGAGAAAGAAGAAGGCTGAGATCTAGACGGGGACCACACCTATCTCGTGGGGAAGCCAACGTTGTTGCCCTCCCTCTCCGAATGCATGGAGGTCGCGGCGCAAGAGAGAGAACAACAGAGAGGGAGGGAGGCGCGCGGGCTCACCGGAAGCCACCGTAGTCGCCGTCACTTCAGTGGCATGTAGGGCGCAGTGGTCGCAAAGGGAGGAGAGGGAGATAGGGAGGGAGAAAGAGGAGCCTCACTGGCAGCCGCCGCTGTCATGGCATGTAGCGCGTGCGGGGAGGGATCGAACGGGATAGACGCATGCGGGGAGGAATGTGAACAGGACGGACGGCAGGAGCAGCCGCGTACGAGCGCACGGGCACGGGCAGTAGGAGCGGCAGAAAAGCATGAGGAGAGTGGAAAAGAGAAAAAAAAAAAAGTGGAATGAATAAGCATCTCGATGGAGTCCCACCTATGTGGCCGCGTCCGGACAGGACAGACATCCTAATCGAATCATTATCGCTCTAGGAAAACAATCAGGCCCTTGCACTATCATGCACCATCAGGACATCATGGCCCATAGCGGGAGCCATGGAACCACATGCAAAGAAGGCCAGACAAGCTGGCAGTGACTTGTATCATCACTTCTAGTTGAAAAGATAGTCCGACAGTGATACACTTGAATCATTGTCAGTTCTGCTGGTGGCTGTGTTTGTCATCCGATCGATCCAATACACTTGAATCATTGTCAGTTCAAGCTTTGAACTAGCTGTATTTGTCATCCGATAGATCCACCTAGCTATCTTCAATTACTTGCTTATCTGTCGCCCATCAACCTAGCTGCCATATAATTGCTATTGCCTTGAAAACCTCCTGGCCCTTCCCTAATTGCCCAACCATTTTGTAGTCTCAGTATATGCTTTTGTTTTTTTGAGATAGTTGGTGTAAAGAGAGTTACTAGAAGAATGTAATGAGAGTTTTGTATATATAGCATTATTTGGCAGAGCTTGACCTCACTAGTGAAGTTGTTTTTTTTTTCAAAAAAGAGTTTTATGAGCAATTTTTTAGTAAAAGCTGAGCTATTTTGAAAAGGTTGTTTGACAAAACAGTTTCATCAATAACTTAATGCATGGTTGAAAGAAAGAAATAGAAGAGAGAGCTATGATAAGCTACTTTTTTCAGCTTCATCTCAACTCATGTCTTTGTGAGAGGAGAAGAAAAATATATAGCTTCACCCATACAGCTGTTTTGAAAAAAGTGTTTCGTAAATAAACAGCCCACATCAGCCCATAAAACTATTCTAAGCTGCGCCAAACATAATGCAATCACGTGTACATACCTTGCACATGTACGTGCTATCCAGGTCGTGCGTTATTACGCGCGTGAGCTCGGCAGCTCACAGCGCGGCACGATAGACTTCGTCGTGGTGTTTTCTTGAAATCCAAACATCCAAGTGCCCTCAACATTGTCCATGTAGGCCAATGTTAAATATCTTCCGGTCTGACGACTGCTAGAACCTAGAAGTGGCAGTCAAACCAATAACATCCGCAGCCATAGATAAAACACTTGCACCTCGTCATGTCCTCATATACACTGCTTTCATTCTTAGCCTGAACGTTTCGTGCCACATCCTTGACAGTAGAATCGTTTCTCCCTGAATTAGTTCCAAAACGTCGGTTCCACTCGAACCTATTTCAGTCTGTCACTAACCACGTTCTATCTTAAACAATGCCTGCACATGAATAACAAACACTACAAAAATAGTAGAGTTCTCGTAGTATTTTTAAGTAGTAATAAAACACTATTATTACTCATAGCACATAAGAATCCTACTAGAAGTCATTTAGTAGAAAAAAATTATACTAAATTTTGAATATCAAAATACTAGAAAAACTCTACCTCACTAGGAGGTTGTCACTACTGGAAACTCGTTCTTTGCCGAGGGCCTGAGGCTTTGCCGAGGGCCAAATCTCGGGCACTCGGCAAAGACCTTCTTTGCCGAGGGCCGCCAACTGAGGCCCTCGGCAAAGAAAAGCCCTCGGCAAAGAAGCCTTTGCCGAGGGCCAGGCCCTCGGCAAAGAAAGGCCCTCGGCAAAGAAGCTCTTTGCCGAGGGCCGTGACGCCCTCGGCAATTTTAGTGTGTTGGCTAACGGCAGCTGAGCCCCGTCAGCCTTTGCCGAGGGCCAACCGTCAGGCCCTCGGCAAAGGTTTTTAATTTTTTTTTTTACAAAATTCTTTGCCGAGGGCCTTTCCTCTGGCCCTCGGCAAAGACCCCCTTTGCCGAGGGCCAAGCTTAGCCCTCGGCAAATAATTTTTTTTTTTGATTTTTGAGTCCAATTTTTTTGTGGGCACAAATCACATTATTTTAAACACAAATTTAAAAATTGGCACAAATTTCACTTTTTTATATATATTTCTTGAATTTGTTTTAATTCGTCGTAATTTTCCCGCTGTTATAAATTTGAACTGCAGGTGCATGATATAATAAACTGTAGTCTTTCAAAAAATGTTATTCATGTTATTTGATGTGTGTGGAGTCCCTGCGCACAAACTGGAATCAAATTCCGCGCATCTTTTACGTGTGACATGATTAGCCACTTCTGAGAAAATTGATTTAAAATTATATTAAATCTATACGAGGTCTAAAAATCACGAAACTTTACGAGGTTTCATATTAACACATGTGTAGGCTATGGTAAAAAATTCAATCGTTTTCGAGTAAGTTGCGACGCCAGATGTCCAAAACCCAGACATCTCCACATAAGAGAAACTAATAAATTTTCTTAATCACTTGTGCAGGACTTGGTTGGTTTTGTCGGGTACTACAACACGCACCCCTGCGAGCGTCCTCGGTGTTTTGTGCAGGAAATGGTACCCCGGCATTGTGAAACTATCCGAGGAGCCGGTGGTGCGGGAGCCGGCCTCCAACTGGGATAGGTACGCGCTGGCCACGGATGACACTTACCGCAACAAGCAGGAGCGGGTATTAGCGGAGTTTTGGGTAAGTCTCTCTCGCAGAACATTGCTTAATACATCATATTCGTTGGTTAAAACTTTTATTGAAATAATGAATGGATACATTGGTTTTGTATGTAGAAATTTTTCAAGGCCGAAGAAGGACTTGAGGCCCAGGCGGATCGGGCGGCTACTACAGCTTGTAGGAAGTACGTCACCGAGATGCACCACAATGCGCGCATCCAGTCCCACATAGACTACTACAGGTGGGTACTTCACCAGTCCCTCCCCAAGCCTCATGCAAGACAGGTTACGCTGACCCGAGACCAGTACCTTGAGGTAGGTGAATAACATTCACAATGATTCGTTTTGATATTAAGTGGGTTCAATTTTATCTTCTAATGTGTCAAATACTCTGTTGATGATTTGTAGGTGATTCCCTGGTGGTGTCGATCGTTTCCCGAGTGCTGGGCCATGATCGTGGACAAATGGTTGTCACAGGACTATGTTGACACGCACGAGAGGCAGCGGGAACAACGTCTGATGAGGGAAGGTCCGACTCACCATCAAGGCAGCCGCAGCCTCCCTGCATACAAACAAGCATATGTAAGTGATTTTTTCATTTCTTTTGAGACTCAATTATGCTAGATTTCTCACCATCTTCCCGCCTTTCTTGCAGGAGGCTGCGCACCCGGGCGAGGAGGTCTCAGAGTTCTCTGCGTGGGCTATGTCCCACATGGGCAGGGCGTCGTCCTCTGTCTCCTTCGATCCAGCTGCCCCCCCAGAGGTGTACTCCGACCCGAACGTGTACACTAAAGTTCAAGAGTACACGTCAGCGGTAAGGGAGATCCATGGGGAAGATTACAATGTGCGCACTGAGCCCATTGATGCAGAGGCAATCATGAGGCTCGGAGGAGGCAAGAAGCACGGGCGACTGTGGATTGCAGATGGTGCCATTGACCCCTCCACTGTTCGAAACCTCGACGCTATCCGAGCACGGAGCACGAGCTCTAGCCAGGCCATACGCCCACGCCCTACTCCAGCACTGCAGCAGGTTGAAGCACTCCAGGTAATGGATATCGTATGTTCATTTTTACACACCAAAATTACAAGCAGATTACTGATATATTGGAGTGAAATATTGTAGGCTGAGCTGCAAGAAACAAAAAGGCAAAGCCAAGAGCAGACCGCGGCACTAACCGCACAGCTAGAGGCACGGAAGGCCGCGTTCGAGGGAGCGCAGAAGCAGATGGCGGAGATGATGGCGATCATGCAAAGTCTTGGGCAAGCATCGGGTGTACCTGTGCTGTTTTCAGCTCCTCCACCTCCTACTCCTACAGCTACTCCTGTAAGTATAAAAGTCCGCTTTTCACTTGTCTTTGCATGTATGTTGGCCTTCGTGCCGTTGTGGATGTCGGCCTTCGTGCCGTTGTTTTTGCAGGTTTTGTAAACCTCCCTGTTCAGGGGAGGTGCTGCCAAAATTTTTAATATTGTTTTCCCATATTACTCAAACATGCAATCTCTACTTCTTTGTGCAGCCTCCGTTCGCGGGTTCGAATCATCCTGCAAATGCGTCACCAGGTGATCAGGCCTTTCCTTCACCATCTTCTCATAGGCTACCTTGATGAGGACTCGTGGTAGGTGATGTGGTTGGACTTTAGCGTGATTTGTGGTTTATAGTTGTGACTTGTGTTTGGATTTGATGAACTTGTTGTAATAAACATGTGAATGATGATGAACATGCTGAGACTTGTAATATGGTTGTGATATTATGATTTGTGGTTTCATAATTATGGTTGTGATATATTGTGAGAAATTGGATTGTGCATGATATACATATGTGATGGTTGATATATATATATATATGAAATGTTTATGTGGATGGAATGTAAAAAACAAATTAGAAATAAAATTTTCTGTCTCTTTGCCGAGGGCCTTGACCATAGCCCTCGGCAAAGATTGGGTCTTTGCCGAGGGCCTTTGCCAGAGCCCTCGGCAAAGAAATTTACAAAAAAATTTCTACGTGCATTCTTTGCCGAGGGCCTCCTTGCGGCCCTCGGCAAAGATTTTTTTAAAAAAAAACTGGCCATTTTCTTTGCCGAAGGCCGCAAGAGGAGGCCCTCGGCAAAGACGAGATCTTTGCCGAGGGCCTCCCTGTAGCCCTCGGCAAAGAGTTTTTTGGAAAAAATTCTGCTCAATTTCTTTGCCGAGGGCCGGTGGTAGAGGCCCTCGGCAAAGACTCCATCCCGAGAAACGGCGCCGTTATGGTTACTTTACAAGGCCCTCGGCAAAGGCTTTGCCGAGTGCCCGACAAACGGCCCTCGGCAAAGGCCATCTTTGCCGTCTAAAAATTCCCCGAGAGCCCTTTGCCGAGGGCCGCCCTCGGCAAAGCCTTTGCCGAGGGCATTTGGGCCTTTGCCGAGGGCTTCTAGCCCTCGGCAAAGAGGCAGTTTCCAGTAGTGTGTGAAACCATGTATGAGTACAAGTCTACTACGACTTAATTCAGGATCAGTCCATGCAACAAGAATGTGTTACTTCAACTCAGAATGCAAGAATGTGTTACTTCAACTCAGAATTAATGCAATTCTTGCACATATGAACAAATTCTTTGGTACTAATCACGCATTGCACATGATATCACGGACACAATGTCCCATGCTAGTTAACCAAACAACTTATTCAGAAAAAAAAACTCGAAACACGTTTTCACCAAACAATTATGGGTAGACCTCAATGATGGATCGAACACCAAGAACAGGTATGATTTTGTAATCGCTAAATCCGGCTTCAAAGATGATCTTCTTCCATTCTTGCTCGTCTCGCTCGACGCCGTTGACAAACATGATGAAGAGATCAAACAAGACCTGAGTCTCTTTGTGCTTAATGTTTGACGATTGGCCCCCCATAACCATATCTAGGATTATCACCTTTCCTCCTGCATCTCTAGAAGGTATAGCATTCTTACAATTCTTCAGTATCTTGATACAATCAGCATCGCCCCAGTCATGCAAAACCCACTGAAAGCCGATGAATAAAAGAGGAACGAATAAAGTTTATCAGTAATAACGAACAGGGTTGGCCATATATATGTTTTTACCTTCTCTAAAACAGTGTATATTTACATATAGAGGCTAAATCAAACAATTAAAAAAACAATACTAGTAACGCACGATGTACCTTAAGGAAGACGGCGTTTGCCGGTGGAATGCTCTCAAACATGTCACCAGCAACATACTTCACATCGGTGCTAGTGGGAGCATTGGCGGCGACATGCGGCAGCTCCAGCACGCTGCACTGGACATCCGGGAACGCGATCGAGATAGCCATGGCTGCGCCTCCAAGCCCTCCAGCGACGTCGACAACGGAGCTCAGCCCCCGGAAGACATCGCCGCAGTCCTTGACGACGATGTCCATGATGAAGCTGCTGTCGCAGACCATCCCCTGGTTGAAGAGCTTGCCGAAGGCAGGGTTGTGGTCGTTCAGGTCCCACGCAGTCTGCCCATGCGTCATCTCGAACAGGGACGGGTCTGAGTGCTCTTGCTGGAACCACGTGCCGAGGCCAAGGAAAGGGGACACGAAGATCCCATGCAATGCCAGGGACATGAAAGGAGTCAGGCTTGACGAGCCGCCAACCAAGAGCTGAGACGCCGGCGTGAGCCCGTAGACGAGCTCGCCGCCGCCGCCAGCGTCGTCGTGGTGGGCGGCGCTGAAGATGCCGGTGGCTGTGAGTACCCGCATGAGGCGACGGAGGCAGGGGATCTTGGACGGGTGGAGCGTGGGCGTGGCCCTGGAAACTATCTGCGGCAGGGTGGCGTTGCCACCGTGACTGTGGATGGCGTCGGCGATGCCAAGGTCCAATGCTGACTTGAGCGCCATGGACTTCATGTAAGCAAAGGTCGTGTGCCAGAGCTCTAGCTGAGCGTCAAGCAAGGCTTGGTTATTAGTGCTTGTGGTGAGCGCCATGGTGTGCTGTTTTGCGTTGTGCTACTCCACGCTACTAGCTGTATTGGATTGATTTGTGTGTGTGTGAGGGTGATAGAGAACTCTCTACAAATAAATAGACGTACATGGCGTACGTGTGGCAACGAACAGATGAAATGAACATATGCAACTTGCACATTTAGTTTAGTTATATATAGAGTAAACTCTTTTTCTTTAGCTAATAATACGAGTATATAGCAACTTTGTTTGCATGAGTTAAACGGGTTGGCTGCAGAATAATGGTTCCTCCATCAGCGATGGCGCAAGTGTCGGTGCTGAGCACCGAGCACCTGTTAACTCGCGCAGACAAGGGAATCAAGTACTAGTCACGAGAACCCATCCACGCCCATCCTCTGCACCATCACATCAGGGGTGGTAGGGTGCAACCGTGCACGTGGAAGTGGTGCCGCAGCCACCTAACCTGTCACCTTAGATTCATCGCAATTAAAGCCTTATTTAGTTGAAAAAAATTTACGAAATGAACACTATAACACTTTTATTTTTATTTAATAAATATTATCTAATAATAAATTAATTAGACTCAAAAAATTCGTCTCGCAAATTACAGACAAACTGTGTAATATTTTTAAATTTATATTTAATGTTTCATGCACGTGCCATAAGATTTAATATGATAAAAAATCTAAAATTTTTTGCAGAAACTAAACAAGGCCTAAACAATATCCGTTTCACCGTTTGGTACAGCACCGACTTCAATTAAAATAGCTTTAGCTATGAATTTTATGCTTAAGTATAAACAAGTAACTTCTCTTGGTTTTATTTAGTTTCTTTAAATAAAAATGTTTTGCAAAATAGTTTCTCCTAGCCACAGAAAATGATAAAATGTATTCAATATTCCTTTTTTCTTTCATTTTTTCTTCCATTTTGTCTTCACTTATTTCTTCTCTTTCCTTATCTCCACCAGACCGCATGACTTGAAAACCGCCCAATTAAAAGAGACCAGGCCCATTCGTCTGCCTCCATTTGTACTGTCGTCTCCTCACCGCTGGCTGGCCTCCTCCTTCGTCCTGCGCTGGCCTCTGCCTCGGCTTGCGCCATGGCACCATGGCTCCTCCCCGCACCGGCCTCTCCTCCTCTCCCTTCCCCGTGCCGCCTCTGTCCCTCCCCACTCCGGCATCGCTTGCAGCCAAGAAGCTCCTTCCTGCACTGCACCTCGAAGCAAACTGGATCATGGATGCGTGCTGGGTCATGAGAATAAGAGTGAGCTTAATGAAGCTAGTCTTCGAGTTCCCATTGTGCAAAACAGCTCCAGTCAATGCTATTTGTGGGACTCCTCTTGTAGAGTTGTTGGCTAGAAGGCCATTTGGATGGCGAGGCACTAAAATTGCTCTTGGAGCTGTCCAAGAAGCTGTACCAAACGTGTATGACAGAGATTCCAGAGCCGATTCTCTGGCCTTGTTGAGATCCGATTTTTTTTTTAATTTTGACACTGTAGCGCTTTTTTATTTTTATTTGACAAACATTGTCCGATCATAAAGTAACTAGGCTTAAAAGATTCGTCTCGCAATTTACAGTCAAATTTGTGCAATTAGTTTTTGTTTTCATCTATATTTAATATTTCATGCATGTGCCGTAAGATTCTATGTGACAGTTGAAAAGTTTTTGGTTTTTCAATAAACTAAACAAGGTCGAGTGCAGCAAGAGCTCCGCCAAATATTTTTCCAGGCAGAGGTAATTCTCTATTAATTCTGTGAAGTGTTTTTCTAAAATGAACTAGGAGGGGGCTAAGAGCTAAAATAAATTCTTCTGATTGTATGAAGTGAATCTTCATCATGATTTTAACAGTAAGAGTTTATACTAAAGAATGAAAGAAAATCACTTTCAATTATATAATTACTTCTTTAAGAAATCAACTTTCATTAGTAATCAGAATTAGATGAAGCTTTACCAAATGGACCATAGATAGTTACAAGTACTCCTGTGATCCTATCCTCCCACACGTTGCGGATTGATCTGCTCTGATGTCACCGGCGCATTTTCTGGCTTTTCACAGGAAGATCTCACCGTATCATGTACTGGATCATTGCCACAAAAGAAGTCACTATCATGACCCGGAATTTCTCATCCAGTGTTATTAAGCCGACAGACATTTAAGAAAATGCTACACACATAGATATGGCCACCAAAAAGGGGAAAAGCCATCAGACTTACGTGGCCACCACGGATAAGCCTACAACTGCCGAACTTTATTTTGGATTAAAGATCCAGGTGAAGATCATCACAACTAATAAGCCGAGTTACGTGGTACCAAACTCACCACGTTCATGGTAGGTTTTAGCAGCCAATGCAAGTTCTTGGAACATTGGGATCAACTTTTAAAACCTATATGGTACGAAGAGAGTACTATTTGTATTATATTGTTCCTTCGGAAAAAATCCGAGGTTATCTAGTAGTATTTGGAAAATTGGAACAGGGTTCCCGAAATGAGAAAGCAACATGTTCTATTCTGGTACTATGCTGGTGAGTGACCATGATCATGCTCTGTTCTATACGTTGATTCCTTTTTTGCAGGTTCTGCTGTAGGTCTTTCTTCCTTCTTTTTTCTTGTTCTTATGTATATTCCAAACCACTCACCATTTTCTTGGTGAGTTATCATCTATGCTATGAGAATTCTCTCATAGCTGTTTCTTGTAATTTACTCATCTTAATAAAAAAATAGGCTATATTCCTAGATCACGAAAAAAATGATGCTCTGTTCCATTGGATTCGGGTTGCCGATTGCAGAGCAGAAGTGCCAGTGGACAATGGAAGGTACATAAAACACGATGAGTCCAATCAATCAAACGAAGAAAAACATGTACAACATGTGCCTTGAGCACGGACAGCTCTGGCCGGCTGGAGAATCTCACGGCATGCATGTACCATGTTTTCAGAAAGCAGGAAAATAAAAATATAGAGTACCACACATTTATTTTGGGATAAAGATACACACGAGTACCATGCATGGCAACTGAACCACTTGTGAATTATAATCGTCAGACGTTTGTTTAGGGAATCAGAGGTAAACCTCGATGATGGATCGGACACCTAGGACTGGTGATGGTCGTGCCCCAACCAGAATATCTAAGATTATCACCTTCCCTCCTCCTTTTCTTAGAGGAATAGCTTTCCTGCAATTTTTCAGTATCGTCACACGCTCCTCGTGGCCCCAGTCATGCAGAACCCACTAAAACGTGTAACACATGTACTATTGAGAAACAGAAAGAAATGAAATAGTATTAGTACTGAGCATGGTTCAAATTTCGACTCCTTCGGCATGGGTTAGGCATGATTTTGATGACTTTAACTATTAATTTGTATATGTCCATGGACAAATTCAATCACCACGAAAACTCTAGGTACCATGCTGACAGCTTTTTAAAAGGAAATAGGTTCTTTTGAATAAAAAATAAACAGAGTTTCTCCGGTTATAAATATATATAGTACAACCACTTAAATTTTAGTCGTAAGTTTCTGGCACATTAAAGTACTTTATATAATAAAATGGTGTTTAGGCTAGTCTCAATGCATATTCATGACACTAAACATATGGCTTAAGGGTAAAAGGGTCAAGGTATGTCAAAATATAAGTATTTGAGATGAGAAATCTCCTGCAACTTTGGTTTGGTGTAACCTCAAGCCTTATCTCCTCTTGCGATCTCGCGCAGCTCCAAAAGGAAATCAAAATAACGTGTACGGATGCAAAAGGAAACCAAAATAACGTGTACGGATGAAAAAGGAAAACCAGCAACCCGACGTGCGACCCAGCAACCCGACGTGCGATCCCGGTCAGTTCAAAAGGAAACAAAAAATCTCATACGCACGCTGCAGTGCACAAAAGGAATCCGGCATCGTTCAAAAGGAAACAAAAATCCTTCAATCGCCCGCGACCGCGATTTCGGTTTTAGAAGGAAACAAAAAAATCTCGTACGGACACTGCACAAAAAGAATCCGGCACCGCAATGTGCATGGGGATCATTTCAACCTTCACGCCGCCGCTCGCATCACACCGCGACGTCAACCCCTCGATCAGTTCGTGCTCACAGGAATCAGTTCGACCTCCAAGCTGCCGCTCGCATGGCACCGCGATGTGCGCCCTCACGATCAGTTCGACCTCTAAGCCGCTGGATCAGTTCGCTTGCACGACACCGTGACGTCAACCCCTCGATCAGTTCGTCCTCGCGATCAGTTTGTCCTCGTGGGAATCAGCTCGACCTCCAAGCTGCAGCTCGAACGGCACCGCGACGTGCGCCCTCGCGATCAGTTCGACCTCCAAGCCGTCGTCGCCAAGCCGCCCCTGCACCAGGCCGTTGAACCACCGCGACCGTGCGCCCCACGATCAGTTCGACCTCCAAGCCACCGTCTCCAATTCGTTGTCACCAAGTCGCCTCCGCACCAGGCCGTTGAACCACCGCGACCCCCGACACTCCTCCCTGCGCCCCCGCTCCGCACCTCTATGTATTTTAATGTTGATACTTAAATTTTACAATATTAAAATTTTATTGTGTGATCTATGTATTTTCAGTATAAACTGTTAGCAACGCACATGCCGTTCTCAGGAAAAATATTGTATACAAAGAGGTCCTAACGCCATAGACGAGGTAATATTACTTATTGATTCATAATTGCATTTTTTAATTCAAATTTTTCTACACAAATAATATCTCAGTATCTCCATATTTGTTATTGTTCTTAGGGACTTTCAATTGGCTTATCAAACTCTACAGAGAGATGCTCTATACATACTTATGTGATGGCATAATTACCTCGAGTGTTTTATTGTAAATAAATAAATTATATTTTATTATTATTGGTTTACTAGACAGCATACTCATGGTCATGAGTTGGAATGGAATAGCTATCATTTTGTGCTAAAAATCTCCTAACAATTGTAAAATTTATAACATGATGGGAAGAGTATATTAACAGTCGTGCCCATATCTACAATTCTTAAGCAGTTGTAACAGCCATGACTGTATCTAGCTTCGCATCCCTCAGTACGAGTGTATTCTCATCCCTCTATACGAGTGTATAAGTATGTGTGCATTTGACAGACATTCTGTATTTTTTGTTTTTTTAAAGTAAGGCACTACCAAGGCTCACGACATAAGGCAGCCGACTGCATATGTTTCATCTGAGCAACTATTGCATACACACATTAGAAGCTATATCTGCAATGCAAATTAGAATGTCAAACAAATAGATTATAATATGCCAACAAATAGATATGTCAAACAGATATGCCAATAAGTAGGAGATTACAATTTTATTATCTTATTATACGAACCATGTATTTTATTTAAATAAAAAATATTTGTTATCCCGTAGCAACGCACGGGTACGCTACCTAGTATGATTAAAAGCACAAAATGTCATATATAACAAAGTGTCAATGTTTCGAGTCCTATTTTAACAATGTCAATGTTAGAAATCCTATAATAGCGAAGCCACATGTTTGGAGCCCTATAATAGTAATTATCTCTTGCAAGGGTGACACCATCATTTCCTTATTAACCCGCTATCCATTCTTCGACTGCCCTTGCAAGGGCTACACGAGCAACCACACCACTGAAGGAATGATAAGGCATCAAATTGCAAGCTACGATCATGTCGGTGCGTTGTGACAGGAATAACCATAAGGAATAACTATCTGATCCTCGGCAGGCCACGCTCATGGCGATCGCTTTGCCTATGCCATTGTTGTCCCACCTGCGATGACGCTAACATCTGCACGTCGTCGGCCAAAAGAACAACCTATGACACCCAAAGCAATGGCTAGTATGGACATAGGTTGAGAGCCGAGGATGGACACAGGTCGAGAGGCATGCCCACCACACAGAGGACCTATTACATGACACCCAACAAGTGATTTTTTTTATGTGAGTCACAAGCATCAAGGCAAGTATATTGAATAATTTGGCATTCAATTTGCCTACCACGCAATCTAACAATCATTTGTCATTCCTAAATCAAATGAAAAGGAAAGCTCATCATCTTTTGCCATTGATGACATCAAACAATGCAAAGACAAAGAGGTCACTGCAGATGCTCACTGAATTGAAGTGCTATACAAAATGATCACTGAATTGAAATGCTACACATTAATAATCGTTCCATTAACTTTCTACTAATTTTCGAATGTACAATAATATACACCAAACAAAACAGGGGCTTTATATACACCAAACACCAGAATTGTAAGCTCGGGTGGAATATTTAGGAGACAAAAAAAAAGTCAAATGGTTGATCAAATATTTACAAGATACAAATGTTAGGGTCGGATAATTATACTAACAAAAAAATGGCTTCTTGCTTTCGCACTCTTACGAAAAGTGTGGGTTATGACCAGATCAGAGATGTAGCTCCTGCAGCAAGAAAGAAATATTGTCGCATAGCTTGCGCCGCCAGAGAGTGAATATGTCATGGTGCATCCAATTGCTTCATGGAGGCACCATGGTCGAAGCACAAATTGATGAAAAATGTCATAAGCTAGCTACATCCAATACACAGAAGCACATGAAATTTTGATGTATACAGGAAATACCTGAATTCATCTAGGATCATAAACCGAGAAACTGCCGCAACCACACCCAGAACCTATGATGACTGGCAAGTCTGACAATGTCCATGTTCTTCAAATCAGCAGAAGTGATAGTACTCATAATATTAATATTAATACTAATATTAATATTAATATTAATTTGAATATTAATAATCTCTGCTGGATATACCTTTTCCATGAGATACAAATTACATCGGCTTCCACAGAAGTTGACAGGATACAAGGTTTGTTCTCAATACAATTTAAGACTTGCAAACTGTCCATAGGTGAAAGCCCACTTATTAGTCACCTGGCTATAAGCCTTAAATTAATTCATGATCGACACACTGTATTTTGAGAATAAATACATTTAACAAATTCTTTTATGTGCCTAGGTGCCTCAAATAGGCCAAAATCTGCATCAGACACATGATTAAGGATCAATAATTTATCTAAGTCTTCTAACTCACAGTGCTATTCACACCCTTTTGTTAGTGGAGAAAACAATTAGCGTGGCTTCAGTCTAAACTTTTGCAATATGTTAAATTCCACTCCATCATAAACTCTACAAAATGTTCATTTTCTTTGTGAATGAATGGAAGTTAAGCAACTATGGAAGCAGAAAAGGTACATAACTGTGACAGCAGAAAGAATTCAGCTAATCTTGATCGTATTGGCAACTAACTCGAGGTCCACATTTGGTGCCGACATTTCTCAGTTCTATGCGTTTGGAAGACTCACCATTATTCTGCCAATAAAAATTAGTGCCAACTAAGAGTTAGCTAAAGAATAGACATAAATCAATCTTAGTTTCGGGGGCAACAGAAGTTTACCTGCAAGAACAAGACTATCCCAACTATTTTTATTATCCGCCAAAATATATTATTACTACTATTAGCCATTATTATGAATTGAATAAATTTGGGCAAGTTCAAAAAAAATATCCAGTACATTATAGTGGAAGAAGCCTTACTTAACCTGCATGTTGATCTTTTGTTGTCAACCTAGACAGGTAACAATAACACTAATAAATGATGTATGTTTGAGGGTAGTCATCCGAGGGCGGCCAATTAATAGATCAATTGATAAACACATTAATAGACCAATTAATAAATAATATTGCAAGAGATTTTGTAAATGTGTTTATATTTCTGGAAACTTGTTAGCCTAATTGATCTTAAAAACCAGCATGTTAACATGGTTTGTGGCACATAATGAAATGTACTAAAGCAATTCTTCTACCAATTAAAGATCAATTTATTATAGATCATTGCTTTCATATAAGAAATTAAAAAACCAATACGTCCAACATTTGAGGCATTGAAGCCATTCCAGAACAAATTAGAAATAATTATTAGTTATTATAAAGTTATTATTCAACATGTTATTGGCTCATGCATAACACAAAAATAGCCAAGCTTTGTATGTGAAATCGGAGATGCCCGCAACTCATCGTTCCGTTCACATGGCATTTCAATTTGGCAAAGATCTGCAAGTACTAAAACAATTTGGTAAAAATTCTAGATTATTTCAGATAATTTTTTATCAAGAGCAATCCATCTGATGGCTTCTACGTAGTGCTGGCGCCTACTAACAGATTTGTGTGCCAAAGGAAAACAACTTGCAGTAATTTTTAAACGGAGATTATTTATGCTAGTGCTCTCGATCTGTTTATTGGCCTTGGATTCAAGGGGGCAGCAGGAAGGGGATTCGCGGTGATGAGGTGCGCGTGCTGCTCAATTCGGTACCTGATGGATTAGAGTTAGAGGATGTTGGTATTCCTGAAGCGACAACGGTGAGCGACTGGCCACACCTGAAGCCCGGCGCGTCCTCCACCTCCCTCTAAGTCAGTGTCGGCACCACCCACCCACCCGTTAGCTTCATCCGCGCAGCCTGGTAGAGCAGCAACAACACGTCCATCTAGTGTAGTGGAAGGTGGTTTGAGGGAGGTGGAGGATGACGACCGCCATCATGGGCGGCAGTGCAAGATGCACAACGGTGGCGGCAAGGGCGGAGGAGTGACGTGGAGATTGTGGCGGCGGCGTGCTAGCGAGGGATGTGGCACGATGGCGTCGGCAACGGCACCCTTCGCATCACTCACCAACTGGCAACAAAGTACCCTACATCACCGCCCCCACCTCGTCCTAGATCCAGATCGACGGTGTCCTCCTCTATATGCACCTCGCGAGCGCCATATCCTACTCGATCTGTGGGATCCGCTGGCTAGGAGATGGGGAAGGCCAGTCACTGAGGTGGAGGGCAGTTGGTCGCCAGATCTGCCAGCGGGATGACACGACAGGTGGCGGAGACGCCCCGCCGCAGTGGGTTGTGGAGGGGACGGCCATCGATGCTAGGTAAAAAAAAGGTTGGAGGGGAGTCATCGTCATCGCCTCCCTCTCCTCCTCTGCCTCGTCGTCGCGTCCAGCAGCAACAAGGCGCGTGTGCCATGGGTATCACGGACAGCGATTTGGCGGCGGACGTGCGAGCGCGTGAGGGAGGGGGATCATAGGAGGGAAGCGTGATTGGAGGGGGATAGATTTGGAAGTGAGCAATGCGGGAAGTGAGGTTTCCTTCCTTGTTACTGTTGGTATAAATTAACTGCACACTAATAATGATTATAATCAGATTATCCACAAGCGCACAGATATATACTGATTAGCACTTCACCAAGATCAACCCGGTTTTAATATCGAACCCAAAGGGACAATAGGTGATATATGACTTAGCCTATAATTTCTTAATCTAAGGGGGCACAAACAATCTAGAAACTATTGACGATGAGGAAATACTAATGTACTCTGGTTCCAATAACCAGTAAACTTTGTATAGTATCGTCTTATCAGGCAAGTAACCCAAATAGGGGAAGAATCAGAGTAATTCCCTATCAGGCACCTATAAGCCTACCAATCCTATCAACGGGAAGTGGACTACAGAGGAATTAACGTAGCTATAAAGTCATCATCTACGCGAACTACCACTGTCTGGCTGATTAGGGGACATTCACAAGCAACCATAGCCCAGACACCATGTCTACACTACGAATCACTACTCCGACCTAGGAGCTACCCAAATCGTAGTACTATATGAGTTGCAAACCAAAGAACGAATACAAACAAGTTGCTTACTTGAATCAGAAGGGTAAATACAAAAGTACCTCAGAACGCGGTTCCGGGCGAGGGAGCCGAATCTCGATACAGCTCCTGAGGAAGCTCTGACAGGCCGGGACTCCTCCGAATCTCTACTCCTCTACTCTATCTCTCTCTAATCTCTATCTTGATTGCTAGCCTAGATCTAGTGGATCTCTATCTAATGCTTTGACTCTTCATCTCTTGATCTGGCCTCCTCTAGGGGGGTCTTGCCTTCTATTTATAGTCTGGTGGGGTGAACGCGCGTCGTTGGATCAAACCGACTTAACAAGCGGTCGAGATGGCTCCGCAGAGGCGGTGGAGGAAGCTTCCAGAAGGGGGGAGCAAACCCTAACCCTAGGGGGCCAGCCGGCGCTAGGGTGGGGCCGGCCGACCCCACCTGTTGGCGGCTGGCTCCCCCCTCGCGTCGGGTGTCTTCTTGAATGTTCCTGAATTCTCCGGTGTCATCCTTTCGTCGCGGCTAAGTTTCGTGACCGATTAACACTTAAATCCCTCTGTTCAGCACTTTCTATAATAATTCCTGGAAAACACAGAATATACAAAACTCGTGAAAGTTGTCAGTGATAACCCTATTCTAGTGGATATTTATTTCTGATGGAGAAATAAATGCTAATAAATTTTATAAGTTAACAAGTGTCAACAGTTACGAAACTCGCACAGACGACGGAGGGGGGAAAACCAACGCCTATGGTTTCGCAAGGGGGGGGGGGGCGGACCGACGGAGCAAAGATTTTTGTCACACTAAAAAGTGATCTTACTTTCGTTCTTTTTAGTTGTAGAAGATTCGACCAACGAACCCAGTACGTGGAGAAACACTAAAATTTCCAGGCTTCCAAGTAGTTTAATCACGCACACCGTACTAGTTTCATTTTTAAAATAGTGACAGAAGAATTTTGGCTCTAGATTTTTTCACAGAAAATAGACATCAGTATGTTGGCAAAATTATTACATGCAAACACAAAGTAGTACCACTAGCACTCACATGGTTTAACATCAACGACTATAATGCATCAGCACGTGATGCAAATAACTGTGTGGCTGGACGCTTTCAAGTTTGAACAACCTTTCTTTGCTGTCAACCTGTGCGCTGCAACCTGCAACACGGCCGCCCACAACAGCACTTGTCCATTGTCCTATGCGTAAACTTCAATTCTATGGGTAGACCTCGATGATCGATCGGACACCCAGAACAGGCATTATCTTGTAAGACCTAAATCCGGCTTCAAAAATGATCTTCTTCCACTCTTTCTCATCTCGTTCGGCTCCATTGATAGTCATGATAAAGAGATCAAACAAGACTTGCGTCTCTACATTCTTCTGGTCGGATGACCCTGCTCCAACCACGATATCCATTATTATCACCTTCCCTCCTTCAGATGGTATAGCCTTCTTGCAGTTCTTCAATATCTTGACACATTCAGCGTCACCCCAATCATGCAGAACCCACTGAAACCAAATAAATCTAAGTAGCCAATCACAATTCACAAAACCATGAACCTTTTTTGGTTTTAAATCTGACCCCATACCTTGAGGAAGACAACATTTGCCGATGGAACGCTCTCAAACATGTCGCCGGCGATGTACTTCACGTCGGTGTCAGTCGGAGCAACGGCGACAACGTTTGGGAGATCGAGCACACTACATTCGATGTGCGGGAACGCCTTTGCGATGGCCTGGGTAGCGCCGCCGAGCCCGCCGGCGACGTCGACCAAGGATCCACTAATCCCTTGGAAAACGTCGCCGCACTCCTTGACCATGACGTCCATGATGAACCCGCTGTCCGCGACCATCCCATTGTCACAGAGCTTGGCGAAGCTCGCGTCGTGGATGGCCAGGTCCCACACGTGCCGTCCGTGCGTCAACTTGAACGGGGACGGGTCCGGCAGCTCGTGCTGGAACCACTCGCCGAGGTCGAGGAAGGAAGACACGAAGACGGTGCCGAGCACCATGTTCAGAAACGGACTCACGTTCGTCGTCACCGAGCCGACCAGGAGACGAGACGCCGGCGTGAGCTCGTAGACAAGCTCGCCGCCGTCGTCGTCGGTCGTCGTCGAGTGCTGGAAGACGCCGGTCAGAGTGAGCACGCGCATGAGGCGGCGCAGGCATGGTATCTTGGACGGGTGGAGCGTGGCCTTGGTGGCTATCTGTGGGAGGGTGGCTGAGCCGCCATGCTGGTGGATGGCGTCGGGGATGCGGAGGTCTAGCGCGGCCTTGAGCGCCATGGATTTGATGTAGCCGAAGGTGTGGTGCCAGAGCTGGAGCTGAGCATCAAGCATAGTCTGCTGGTCAGTGCTCGCGTCTTGCGCCTTGACGGGCGCCATGGCGCAGAGCTAGAGCTAGTAGTGTTGATCTGCTCCAATTGTTATAGCATCTTGGGTGCAAAACGCGTCCATATAGAGTTATAGACTCGTCGTGTTTATGGTGATTGAGCGCTCTGATAATCTTTGAGATGTTGACACTATATATGATTTGCCTACTTGTTGGATTCTACTCCAGTCATCACATGGAAATGCTCCGGCGTGCACGAATTTCACGCGAGCACCCAACTCCAGATCAGCGATAGTACACTCCTTTGTTCGAATGATTGCCATCACAACTCACAAGGTGGCCGAATCTTATCTTGTCATCTCGCCGTGACATGTCATGTTAATGGAGAACTAATAATCGTGAAACAGAGACCTTTGCGCATTATATATAAGGGACACATGTTGAACATGTGGGCGCACCATATACGATGGAAAATGCATTAGCTAGGGACATCACACGTCCAGTAGAGTGAAAGCGACAGCTGGCCGAATGAGCACAGAGCAAGATAACAGGAGAGGAATCTTTTAGAGCAAGTATTAGAGCAAGTATAATAACGTTTTTTAATCGGCTGGGAGGAGTCCACGTCGACACGAAAAAGAGCCACATCAGAGAGAGATTATGCAGCGAAAGTTTCCCATCTCGCCCGCCTACAGCTCATGGTCCAAGAAAAAAATTATTTCTCACAGCCGTCTCCCAGTTCGCTATCGGCGAGAAGCCGACGATGATGGCATGTACATGGCCTTCTACACATTGATATTAAATACTTATACTTTTTATTATAGTACACCGTTCAGCCAGCTTGCTATACAGGTTGACTGTATGATCAGCTGTAAATGATATGGTAGCCTCTCTCAGCCGGCAGTGGGCTAAACCATTAGCCTTGTTCTTATAGTAGGTTGTAAGCCAGCTAAATGCTGAGATGGAGGAGAGAGAAGAGGAGAGAGAGTAAAAACGGGTTGTAAGCTTACAGCCGGCTCAGACACAAAAACCAAAAAAATCTGTGACACAGACAAGTGGGTCATGTATTAATAGTGATAAGCTAACCATTATATGAGTAGGCTGCAAGAAGGCCGTAAAGAAATCTTACAGCCAGCAGCTGGCTGTTGCTCTTACACGTATTGGGTGTTTGGCTGGGGTTCTGTGCCGTATTCGTACTGGACTTTGGCTGATATATCACATACATATGAAGGGTAAGGAATAATATTTTACCATATCATAACATTGTTTTTCTTGTAATATAATAGGAGTTGTACGTTTGGCTCCCTGGAACTGAATCTCATTCCAATAATCATATTCTAGCAATTTGAAATTTTTTTAAGAACACGCTACACACGTATTTCATTATAAGAGGAGACAAAAGTTTTTTTTTTTTTACAATCGTCCAATCAGACAAACACCGGCCAATTGCCAGCATTCGTCGAGCAGAAATTAAAGGGCGAGCCAAAAAAAAGTCACAACCTCTTGGCGGCGTCCTGTTGATTACAAAGCCATACAATTAGCGTCCGACGCTTGCAATAATTAGATCGACTCACTAGTAATTGATTCTTCATCACCGTTGGGTCGGCAGACCCCATCGTCAACTTATTGGTGATAATCAGCAATAATAGAGGTTATGATCGAGTGTTTGCAACTAGTCACTAGTGGTGATAAGTTTATTTCACCGCCGGCTTGAGTAAGCACATTACGGTGACAAATTGATATCACAGCTGGCCACATATCCACCCGCCTGTGAAAATCACTTTAAGAAAAGAAAATAGCCGTCAACACCAGCAACATGGGCTCACTGCCAAGCTAGGGCCGCCTCCACACTGAAATGCTGTCGCGGCGAAGTCGGTGGTGACCAACATAGCTGCACCAAGATTTGGTGCAGCCGCACTGCCGGGGGCTCTCACGGCCACCATCAAGATCCGTTGCGTCGAGATCCAGAGGCCATGGGGTGCATCGGGCATCCTATGCTCTGTCCACTTCCGCTCCCTGCGCCAAGGCGTCACCAAATGGATGTGCCCATGCTGGGGCACCGCCTGCGCCGAATGGTTGTCGCCGCCCGGTAGGAGAGAGAGCAAGGTGCTTTTGTTGAAAGGGAGAAAGAAAGGAAGGGAAGAAAGGTTACCAAGCTGAGGAACGACGATGGATGAGTGGAGGTCACCGGCATCGAGGATGACACGAGAACTTTTTTTTATGGTAACAGGCGGCGGTGCTGGGCTTTTATTAAACACCAAAAAAAAAACGGTTCTTACAGAGTATGATCATGAAACAAAAAAAGGAATCAATGCAGAATTACACATAAGCTTCTAGCCATTGAGCAAACCTCGGTTTTAAGCTACTTTTTGCTCTAAGGATAACTTGAACAAATTCTCGTCTGAAAGTAGACTTGTAGGAAGCAATTGAGGGCTGAACATACTTGAAGATTGCATCATTTCTTTCTATCCAGATAGACCATGACATGGTACTATAATCTCCATGAAGAAGAGGACCTGCAGCTATTGTTCGAAAGAATGCAGAATACCAAACGGATCTGAAGGATTCTGAATCACCAAACCAAGAGTGGCCCAACAATCTTTTGAGAAGGACAATCTAGAATTCATTCGCTCGCCTGAGTAAGTGCATAGTAGAGTACCAATGTCTTTTTTTCGAACGTGCGTTGCACAGAATTCATTAAGCTAGAAGAGAGTTTTAAGGGAACAAAATACAAAAGAGCATTGGTAATCTAGAGGTTACCAATGCCAACCCAACGACACAGCAAAAGCCCACACCGAGGCTCAGAGAAAAACAAAAGGAGGCACCACTCTGTCAGGTGGAAAGCAAAGCTGCAAGAAGCACCGCTAAGCTACGGTAACCAGCAACAGACCACTCTTCAGCTTCTTCAAAGATCTTGCCAACTAGCACTGTTGGCGAAGTAGGCGCACCACCGAACATCCTGGCATTCCTTTCTTTCCATAGAGTTCATCCTGCCGGGAAGAAGAGAGAGTCCAAGGCTTTCTGTGTTAGCGATACAGTTAGGATACAGTTAGGACTGAATGGTCAGGGTTATCTTCCCTATTGTAACAGCTGTAGACTAGCTCAATTCTTATCCCTCCATGCCTAGAATGTAGGATCGGCTGGTAGTGGCATGTATATTAACCCCCTGTAGGCTTCGTTTGGCAACTGGTGGAGCCGACCCAAGGTAGACCTCACCCCCGCGTGGGTGGGATTGATCCAAGGGGGCCACCCGATCCAGTGTATGCGGAGGTTTGAACCCCCAATGGTTAATTGACTATTTGGATGAAGACAGTGGATTGACAGGGTTTTCATCTGTTGGCTAGAAAAAACTAGGCCTGCTGTCTTTTTAGAGCAATAACAAGCTGAAGCAAACAGATTTGAAGACATGAAAACTAAGAGCGCTAACTATAATTCTAAAATTCATCTCTAAAATCACAAAAAATATTAGAAAAACTGAAAGATGAACAAAAAAATCTCAAAACAACAAAAAAAATCATCAAAAAATTCAGAAAAAAACAAATTACTAATCTGAAATGTGTTGGATAAGCTCCATTTAATCCAATCCAGCAAGAAACATCTAGATATAGAACAACTTATCATGCCGGTCCATGTCGGATACAGGCAGCGCACATGTTCTTTTATCTGGATATAAAATAATAGTTTTAACGTGCTAGACTATATGGATATTGTTATCTCTCTCCAATATCATTATCAAATATTCTAGAAATTTAAATCTAAAAACTACAAGACTGAACATTCAACTATTTTTTTCATGGGTAAATGTTGCAGGGTGTCTTTCATAACTCGACCTCCTCAGACCTGTAAAGTCACAGTGAACATATGTGTCAGGAACTGCCAATGGATATATGTCAATGTCAACTACTAAGCCATTTTATCATCATCAAAAAAATCAAATATGCACTAATGTTCTATATTAAAGAAGGGTCCAAAAATAGATTAGTTGCTAAGAGCCTAAGCCATGAGAGCAAACAGAGAAGAGATATCAGCCAAGAGTTAGTACTTGATACAAAAAAGACAGAAAATTCAAGTAACAGTAGACTAGTACATGCAAACAGATCCTTAAATAATTCCAGCAAATTTTGTGCAATAGCTAGTCATGATGTACCAGCAGTAATGCTAAATGTGTGCTCCAAAATAGATTAGTACAAAAATATGTAATCTGAGCCAGAACATTTCAAGTACTGATGCATTTTATAGATTCAAGCCTAACATTTCAAGTGATCTTGGTCGAATTGGCACAACACCTAGAAACCTATAATTATTAGTACAAAATATAAACTTTGGGAAACCATCTGCTGAATGCTTAGACAGATGGCATCACAAAATATAAATTTTGTGCAATAACTGTCTAAGCTCTTACTGGATAAAAACAAAGACTAACCTCTCACTCAAAACTCAGTATTGTTTCCCTCATGTCTGCATACTGGTTCAAAGCAAAAGTTTTCTAGTGAGTTCTTGAAAGTAATTAAAAGATGTCAGCAAACTCAAAGACAACTAAAAAACTAACCATTTCTTCCTTATCCAAATCAGACGTGTTGGTGAATCTGCATTCATGAAGATTTCCCGGTTCTGAGCATCTTTGAAAACATCAAAAGCTTCAGCCTTTTCTTCGCCGGTGAGTTCTACCATGGTGCTGATGACACTAATGCATTGCTTGATGGAGTACTCATCCGCTCCTGATCCTGCCCTTGATTTCTCTGCAACCTCACCTTCAACTTGCTTAGTTTTTACTTCCAGATACTTCTCCATCATGTGAGCTACTTCAGCTTCCTTCTGCCTTTTCTGAACCTTCTTTCCTCCATGAGAGATAGCAGCTTCCTTCTGCCTTTTCTGAACCTTATTTCCTCCATTAGGGACAGCAGGAACATTTGCTTATTTTCCAATGAGTGAAGTGTGTATGTTAGCTATATATATAAGTAAGGAAAAGAGGTGTATATGGATAAGTAGAGAGTCATAATTGATTCACCTTAAAGTAAGGGAAGAACCTAGGGTCTGTGCTGATTTTCCAATGAGTTTCGGTTGCCACTATAGGTTTCACAAACTTACAAGTAAGATTTTGGATTATGTTGAAGATTGACTTAATGTGCCGATGGATGGTTTCTCCACTATGTTTGAATTGATACTGCATATCCTCATAGCTTGCATTGTGAGACAGCATATACATGAAGAACGCAAACTGCTCCTCGACTCTAATACCCCTAGTGTCCCGTAACAAATGCTCATCTCTAAGATAGGTTGCAATGGCTCTGAAGATGTTAGGCTCCATACGAAAGGCAACACAACAATCTTTCACATGTCCATTGAGTACTTCTTCAAGACGCTCCTTTCCGGACAACCTTGATGTATGCCTAGGTATTTTTTGTCGGGGCTCCCTTGTACTACCCAATAGATATAAAGCAGGTAGAAGGAAAGCATAATCTCATCATCATCATCATCCCTTCTTTTCTTAGCTAGAGCATCCATAACTAATACAATGATGAAACCATGTAGTTCATTAGAAGGCATCACACAAGAAGGAAACTAAATCTATGATTCTGAAAGAAGGCATCACAAAAAAGGAGAAAGGAGAAGCTACCGATAATCTACCAAAACACATGTATAGAAACAAGTTATCACACATCTGAAATAAATGGTTTCCACTCAAAAATGAATTCTTCACTACTAAACATGTGAAAGGACTACACAGAAGTACACATCTAAAAGTTCAACAGAAAAGGCCCAAACTGCCAAATATGGGGCAAGAGGGCAGCCCTCCTTTCTACTCAGGCACAGATGCATATCCAAGCAAAGAATAAGTATAGCACAGTGAAACTACTAGCTCAAAACAAATGTCCAAACAAATGTCCAAATTGAGGTTACTTATATGTGAAATGTGCGATGTTTCCCTCTGATCTTGGTACTGATTTTTGCACTGGTCATTGTAGCGCACATATTTATCTTATTTGGAACGGTACTGGATTATTGTATCTCTATCTGTTGCTGCACAGGAGGAAAAAGCATCTGGATCTCTTTTTTCGCTTGTTCCTCGTTTAAAAGGACCAGAGTATCATGTGGGGGGAAGTCAGTACTCCACGTTACCACAACGTTGCTTTTGATTAATATAATGCTAACCCAATTCCCCAGAAGGAGAAAACCAGGTATTGAGCAGCTAATCACCACAACAGACATGGTTCTGTTTTATTAGCTAAAAATAACTGCAACTACGTGACTTGCCGCACAAAAAAAAACCCAATTCCCCAGAAGGAGAAAACTGCAACTACGTGACTTGCCGCACAGCTAACAAAGTGCGATTCTGGTGTACAGACTGGTTCAGTTTTATTAGATAAAAATAACACTAGCTTCTGAAACTCTGAAGCTTCTGAAACTCTGAAGCTTCTGAACCCGGACTGAACTTCCTGAATGAAACTAACACTTTCACTATTTTTAATTGGGAAGAAATGAAATTGACGTCAAATTTCACCCCAAAAAATACTCCTTCCCACAAAACCAAAAATCCAAACAACCGTAGGGTCCTAACCTGCAGCAAAACAGCACATTATCATCCAAACCAGACTACTCGCAAGGCACCTGCAGCACTGATCCCCAATTCAATCCACCTGATGGCCAGATCCCCATCAAAACAACCCACAAATCCAACCGAACACTAATCCACCCATCAAATTTAACCATGCTATATTGGAGTATGGCTGGGGCAAGGGATCTGGTGCGTACCGTGAGGTCGATGCCTGGGAGGTCGGAGCTCGAGAAGATGTCGTGGTCGACGACGGCGAAGTTTCTGGACACTGTGTCACCCTCGTAGGGCACGAACTCGTGGATGCACTCCGTGTCAGTCACCACACGATCTTGGAGACCCCAGAATCTTGCCACCGTCTCGATCTGACTCCAACCCTAGGAAGAAAAGAGATGAGGAAAAGGGAAAGGGATTGGAAGGAAGAGATGGAGGACGTGGGCTGGTGGAGGCGCACCTGATCCACTGGCCGCTGCCGGTCTCGGTTGCGGAGCGGAGCGTCGGCGTCGGCGTCGGCGCCGAGAGGAGCGACGCGAGACTCACGCGGAGACGTTCCCGGCCATAAGTGGAGATGCGCGACACCCACGCGGTTTGAGGGGGGTAGAGTTGGATTCGCTCCCGTCCACGTCTTCCCAAATGCGAATTTTGCACTCACGTGGGTTGTCCTCCCAGCGTGGATAGGATCCACCAGTGGCCGGGTTTGGCCCCCAATCCACGCCTAACCCGCCCTATCCAAACGAAGCCGTACTCTGTAATGGAAAGTGTGGTGATTCTCTCCCAATTCATCCCTCTTACATGGTATCAGCCTGACCGTTCCGATCAGCAACTCCACCTTCCGCTGCCCCTTCCCACCCTCCGCTGCCCTTCTCAATGGCCAGCCCATCATGGATCCGCCGGCTCCAATCTCTTTGCCGACCCTGATCCTCCCCCAGCATCCACCCTCGTGCTGCTCAACATCCACAACCACGTCCCCGTAGTCCTCTCCGCTGATGAAGGCAACTTCAGGCAGTGGCGTGCCTTCTTTGAACTAACTCCGACTTCGACTGGCGTGCGGCCATGCAGGCCGAATATGATGCTCTACACGCGAACGGCACGTGGACGCTCGTTCCGCGACCGCAACATGCCAACATCATCTCCGACAAGTGATTGTTCAAGAACAAGTTGCACCCCGACGGATCTCTCGAACGGCGCAAAGCACGGTGGGTCCTACGCGACTTCTCCCAGCGACCGGGGGTGGACTTCCATCAAACGTTCTCCCCGGTCGTCAAGTCGGCGTCGATCCGCACCGTCCTTCACCTTGCCGCGTCGTGCCACTGGCTCGTTCATCAGTTGGATGTCAAAAACGCCTTTCTCCATGGCGACCTAGCGGAACGCGTCTACTGTCATCAACCGGCTGGGTTCGTCGATCCGGATCGGCCCAATCACGTTTGCCAGCTCGTGAAGTCGCTCTACGTCCTCAAGCAGGCGCCGCGTGCCTAGTTTCAACGCCTAGGCAGTCATCTACGATCCCTCGGCTTCAAAGCCACTGGATCCGACTCCTCGCTGTTCATCTTCAACACCGGTCAGGAGATGGCGTATCTCCTCGTCTACGTCGGCGTCTTCTACATTAATGCTACAACACATTGTCCGCAAACTCTGCAAGGAGTTCGCCATCAAGGACCTTGGTGCCCTTCGGTTCTTCCTCGGCGTCCAGGTGCGCCGTGATGATCGCGGGCTCTTCCTCACCCAGTCCCAGTACACGGAGGACGTCCTGGAACGAGCCGGCATGAGCAACTGCAAACCTGCTGCTACACCTGTTGATGTCAAGCAGAAGCTGTCGGCCCACGACGACGACTCAGCGATGGACGCCACGTTCTACCGCAACATCACTGGCGCCCTGCAGTACCTCACGTTGACGCGGTCAGACATTGCCTACGCTGTCAATCAGGCCTGCTTGTACATGCAGCAACCGCGGGCATCTCACTGGAACCTCGTCAAGCGCATCCTTCGATACCTTCGCGGCACTATCACCGATGACCTGCAAATCTCGGCGTCATCTGACACTGAGTTGAAGGCCTACTCCGATGCAGACCGGGCAGAATGCCAAGACACAAGGCGATCAATGTCAGGATATTGTGTCTTCCTCGGCGACTCCCTTGTCTCGTGGTCATCCAAGCGACAGGCAACGGTTTCGCGATCCAGCGCTGAAGCGGAGTACCGCGGTGTTGCCAATGCTGCTGCTGAGTGCTGTTGGATTCGCAACCTGCTTCAAGAACTTCATGTCCCCATCACAAAGGCGACGGTGATATACTGTGATAACATCTCAGCAGTCTATCTCTCTGAGAATCCAGTGCATCATCTAAGAACGAAGCATGTTGAAATTGACATCCATTTTGTCAGAGAAAGGGTTGCTCTTGGTCAGTTCAGAGTGCTGCACATACCCACTCAGCGTCAAATTGCAGACATCATGACCAAAGGGCTGCCGACAGCGCTGTTCCAAGAGTTCCGAGCCAGCCTCTGCATTCGACAATCCAATGCCAAGACTGAGGGGGTGTTAGCGATACAGTTAGGAACTTAGGATACAGTTAGGACTGAATGGTCAGGGTTATCTTCCCTATTGTAACAGCTGTAGACTAGCTCAATTCTTATCCCTCCATGCCTAGAATGTAGGATCTGATCGGCTAGTAGTGGATTCATGTATATTAACCCCCTGTACTCTGTAATGGAAAGTGCGGTGATTCTCTACCAATTCATCCCTCTTACATTCTGGACCTGCTTGGCAATCAACTTCCTGCTGCGTAGCCACCAGCCTAGCACCCCTTCCTCCGCCACCACGATGGAGTCCGCCCACTGTAAACGCAGAAGCAGGATCTGCTAGACCTCCATGCTATAAACACATCCAATGATGATGTGGTTAATAGTTTCTGGTAACTGATCGCATATAATGCAGGTACAGCCGTACAGGAGGCCTGAAGATGATGTTGAAATCGTGGTTCTGCTGTCCAGCTCCAGCAGCGGTCGTGTAGTACTAGCCAGAAGAAGTGACGCATTTTGGGCGGTGCAGCCGTCTTCCAAATCTCACAGGCGCCAAGTGGTCTGGAGGAGCACAAAAACATTGCCCCATAAGCTGAAGCCGCAGAGCTAGTAGTTGCCATCTCCTGAGCGAATGATGTCCGGCGTTCCTAGATTTAGTTGTAGCAGTCTCAACATCCTCTAGATGCGGAAGAATTCCGCGATTACCTATACTGTGAGAGCCCCATTGATGTGTCGCACCCATGCGTGCCCAGGGAGCACACCTCGCTCTGGAGGAGCGGGCACGTGCGAACCCTAGTCGCCATGGTGTAGAGGAGAGGCGAGAGAGTAGAGCATGTCTGCCGAGGCAGTGCTTGGGTATGGAGGAGCCGTCCGGGCGAGTCGTGGGACGGAAGAGGTAGCTTTCTGGTTTCAGCCCGTGAATTTATTGCAGGCCAGGCTTCCGTTTATCGAATGCACGAAAGGCCAAGACCCTAGAATCTTGCTTTCCAGTTCACGTGATAAACAAACAGGCCAGCCCATGAAATGGTTTCCAATTCGACCTGATTCCGCGACCATTCAATCAGGCCCCAAGTGTTTCCAACTTTGAATGGCTGGTTAAGCCACGTTGATGATTCAACAAAGATTGATACTGCTGTATAGAATGCTTGTCAACTTGATGTGCCCTTGCATCTATTTGCTTTAACTGCTGTATATGAAACGTGAAGAGTAAAAAAAAAACTGCAGCCATATACAACCGTATACCGGTATCTCCTAAACAAAAAGGTCTCAATAGTATACAAAATTTAATGGAGGTGGTCACTTTTGGTTATTGGAGACGGGCATATGTAACCGCCTCTAATAAAATATCACGGTTAATGCATAGACCATAAAAGTCACGGTTAATCGATATGAAAAAACAAAAAAGAAAGAAAATCACGTGGTTAGGCCCACCGAGTCCATCCACAGGTGGCTGTCCCCACTATGCTCACAGGATTCAGGCTGCCGTCGGAGAAGATCGGGCTCCGCGCGTGGCGCCGGAGAAGGAGGAGATCCACGCCGCCCGCGCTAGAGGAGAACCACGCCGCCAGCACCCTGCGCTGGATCCACCGCTGCCACCATCGTTGCTAGATCTCGCTGCCACCATCGTTACCGGACCTCTTGCAGGCCCCTGCCCCCGATCCGCCATTGCCAGGTGCCATGGCCACGACCCTCGAGAGCACGCGACCTCCACCTTCGGCGCACGTGGCCCTCGCCTGGGTGAGCAGCCCTCGCTTGCTTCCTCAAATGTGCCGCCAAGAGAGCGTGGAGGGAGGGACGGCGCATCTGCCGAGGGAGGCAGGCTACCGCATCTGAGAGGGGGAAGAGGTAGAGAGACTTGATGAGTGAAGTTAAAACCCTAACCGGCCATATATATACGAGGAGCGAGTTATTGGACCGAGATATGAGTTGTCTGGGCCACTATTTTTAGAGGTGAGGCCTTATAGTGTGTCCGCCTCCAAAAAATAATTTATGGAGGCGAGTATGTTAAATACAACCGCCTCTAAAAATAGATTATTTTTAGAGACGGTTGTTTTTAATCGACCGCCTCCGTAAATCTATTTTCCAAGGTGGGCAAAAGTGTCTGCCTCGGTAAATAAAAAAATGTCCACCTCCATTAATTATAGATATTAACTAAGGCAGTTGGTTTTTATGACCTTCTCGATTAATGAGAATACACCGTCTTATAAAATCATTTGTGTAGTAGTGTATACTAGTATGTTTATATAAATACACCATCGCACACCTTCCTTCCAGCGGTGATCAAATCATTTTATTACACGTTGTTGAGGACTGCATCATTCTAAGTGGCAAAACACTTCTTCACACGCAGATTATTCATGCATACAATACACTTCAGTTACATAGTAGATTTCTATGGGTAGATCTCGATAATCGATCGAACACCTAGAACAGGTATGATCTTGTAAGAGCTAAATCCAGCTTCAAAAATAATCTTCTTCCACTCTAGCTCATCTCGCTCGGCACCATTGATAAACATCATAAAGAGATCAAACAAGATTTGCATCTCCACATATTTCTCGTCAGACGACCCTGCTCCAACCACCATATCCAATATTACCACCTTTCCTCCTTGAGATGCTATGGCTTTCTTGCAGTTCTTCAATATCTTAACACATTCGTCATCACCCCAGTCATGCAGAATCCACTGGAACCAAATAAAGGAAGCTAAATGACGAATCAGAATATACATGGCTTTGTTTAGTTTCGAAAATATTTTGAATTTCGGTACTGTAACATTTTCGTTTTTATTTGATAAATATTATCTAATCATGGACTAACTAGGTTCAAAAGATTCATCTCGTGATTTACAGATAAATTGTACAGTTAGTTTTTGTTTTTGTCTATATTTAATGCTCCATGCATATGCCGCAAGATTTGATGTGACGGAGAATCTTGAAAAGTTTTTGGTTTTCGGAGTGAACTAAACAAGGCCATAGTAGTATATATAGTCTATATGAGCGTACCTTGAGGAAAACAGCGTTTGCTGACGGAATGCTCTCAAACATGTCACCAGCAATGTACTTCACATTGGTGTCAGTGGGAGCATTGGTGACAACGTGTGGGAGATCTAACACGCTGCACTCCACATGCGGGAACGCCTTCGCGATGGTCTGGGTAGCACCGCCGAGCCCGCCGGCGACATCGACAAGGGAGCTAATCCCCTGAAAGACGTCGCTGCACTCCTTGATCACGACGTCCATGATGAAACTGCTGTCCGCGACCATCCCGTCGTCGAAGAGCTTGCCGAAGCTTGCGTCGTGGTCGGCAAGGTCCCATATATGCCGTCCATGCGCTAACTTGAAGGGGGACGGGTCCGGCAACTCGTGCCCGAACCACTCGCCGAGGTCGAAGAAGGAAGACACAAAGACAGTACCGAGCATCAAGGTCAGGAATGGAGTCACGGAGTAGTTTGCCGAGTGTCACCCCTCGGCAAAAACAAACACACGATAATTCGACGGTTTGCCTAGTGCCAGACACTAGGCAAATTATGACACTCGGCAAACTAGCTCTTTGCCTAGTGTTCAGCACTAGGCAAAACTAGACACTCGGCAAATGTTCCGTTCCAGCATGCACGGCCCAACCGCCGTTAGGGTTTGCCGAGTGTCTCGTTAGACACTCGGTAAAGTTATATTTTTCCTAGTGTTTCTTACTGACACTAGGCAGTGTTTTATCCTGGTACTAGGCAAAGTTACCATTTTGCCTAGTGTTTTGCTTGGATACTCGGCAAATATTTTTTGTTTTTTTTGTTTGTGTCTAGCCTCCAAACCTTTTCTCCTAACATCATTAGGTAACCTTAACTTTATGTGAAAGTTTTATATCATTCTCAATCTATTTGCTATATTTAGTTAATTTAGCTCATTTAATTGAATTTTTGGGGATAACTCAAATTTAAACTGTAGGTGGTTCAAGTAATTTTAAAAAATGAATGGAAAAATGATATTCATGTTTTTTCAAATCGAGTAAAGTTCAAATATAGGAAGTTACATCAAATTTCAAACATCTTGCTCATGAAGCATGAGAACAATGTTGTGGCCTAGTCGTTTTTAAATTCTATAGAAACCAAACAAACTCTAAAAATCACGAGATTTCTCAAAATGTCATGATATCATATGTGGAGGTTGTGATAAAAAATTGAAAAGATTTCACGAAAGTTGTCATGTACATTGCTTACAAATCGAAACATCTCAAAAAAAAGTTTCATATAGTTGAGTAGGATCCGGTAAGATTCGATGTTAAATTTAGTGTTCAGTTGGAGTTTCACTTTAAAACTTTTTTATATAGTGAAACTTTTTTGGCCATAACACTCGGCAATGGACTGCACTGGACACCTAGAAAAAATGGTTTGCTGATTGTCCAGGCCAGGACACTAGGCAAACCTGATGGTGGCTTTGCCAAGTGTACAGGACACTAGGTAAACATGATAGCTTTGCCGAGTGTCCTATCCAAGACACTAGGAAAACTTGGTACTTTGCCTAGGCCTTGTTTAGTTCCAAAATTTTTTGCAAAATAGGAATAGTAGCACTTTCGTTTATATTTGACAAATATTGTCTAATCATGAACTAACTAGGCTCAAAAGATTCGTCTCGTCAATTTCGACTAAACTGTGCAATTAGTTTTTATTTTCGTCTATATTTAATACTCCATGATGCGTCTAAAGATTTGATGTGACGGGAAATCTAAAAAATTTTGCAAAATTTTTTGGGAACTAAACAAAACCCAAGTGTCCCAAGAAAGACACTCGGCAAACTATTTTTTTTTAAAATGTCTTTGCCGAGTATTTGGCTGTAGACACTCGGCAAACCGTGATCTTCCGTCAGGTTTGGCGTGATGGCTACTTTTGTTTGCCGAGTGTCAAACGGGCACTCGGCAAAGGCTTTGCCAAGTGCACGAAAAAAGACACTCGGCAAAGCAGTTTGCCGTTATCTTTTTTTTCGTCTCCGCTTTGCCGAGTGTGGCACTCGCGAAACGGTTTCCCGAGTGTTTTTTGCCGTTTGCCGAGTGCCTTAGACACTAGGCAAAACGTGTGATTCCAGTAGTGAATGGAGCTCTCACAGTACAGGTAATCGCAGAATTCTTCCGCATCTAGAGGATGTTGAGACTGCTACAACTAAATCTAGGAATGCCGGACATCATTCCCTAGCGGTTCTCAGGAGATGGCAACTACTGGCTCTCGGCTTCAACTTATGGGGCAATGTTTTTGTGCTCCTCCAGACCACTTGGCGCCCATGAGATTTGGAAGACGGCTGCACCGCCTAAAGTGCGTCACTTCTTCTGGCTATGGCTAGTACTACACGACCGCTGCTGGACGGCAGAACGCCGGTTTTGACTACATTATCTGTGTTTATAGCAGGGAGGTCTGGGGTCTGGCAGATGCTGCTTCTCCATTTACAGTGGGTGGACTCCATCGTGGTGGCGGAGGAAGGGGTGCTAGGCTGGTGGCTACGCAGTAGGAAGTTTATCGCCAAGCAGGTCGGAACGTTTGGTGGAGCGCCTACTTCGCCAACAGTGCTAGCTAGCAAGATCTTTGAAGAAGCTAAAGAGTGGTCTGTTGCTGGTTACCGTAGCTTAGCGGTGCTTCTTGCAGCTTTGCGTTCCACCTGACAGACAGTAGTGCTTTCTTTTGTTTTTCTCTGAGCCTCGGTGTGGTATTTTGCTGTGTCGTTAGGTTGGCATTGGTAACCTCTTGATTACCAATGCTCTTTTGTATTTTGTTCCCTTAAAACTCTCTTCTAGCTTAATGAATTCCGTGCAACGCACGTTCGAGAAAAAAAGACATTGGTACTCTACTATGCACTTACTCAGACGAGCGAATGAATTCTAGATTGTCCTTTCTCAAAAGATTGTTGGGCCACTCTTGGGTTGGTGATTCAGAATCCTTCAGATCCGTTTGGTACTCTGCATTCTTTCCGACAATAGCTGTAGGTCCTCTTCTTCATGGAGATTATAGTAACCATGTCATGGTCTATCTGGACAAAAAGAAATGATGCAATCTTCAAGTATGTTCAGCCCTCAAATGCTTCCTGCAAGTCTACTTTCAGACGAGAATTTGTTCAAGTTATCCTTAGAGCAAAAAGTAGCTTAAAACCGAGGTTTGCTCAATGGCTAGAAGCTTATGTGTAATTCTGCATTGATTCCTTTTTTTTGTTTCATGATCATACTCTGTAAGAACCGTTTTTTTGTGTTTAATAAAAGCCCAGTAGAAGGAGCACCGCCGCCTGTTACCATAAGAAAAAGTTCTCGTGTCATCCTCGATGCCGGTGACCTCCACTCATCCATCTTCGTTCCTCACCTTGGTAACCTTTCCCTTCCTTCCTTTCTCCCTTTCAACAAAAGCACCATGTTCTCTCTCTCCTACCAGGCGGCGACAACCCATTCGGCGCAGGCGGCGCCCCAGCATGGGCACATCCATTTGGCGACGCCTTGGCGCAGGGAGCGCGAGTGGACAGAGCACAGGATGACCGATGCATCTCAGTGTGGAGGCGGCCCTCGCTTGGCAGTGAGCCCATGGTGCTAGTGCGGCATCTCTGGTGTTGACGGCTATTTTCTTTTCTTAAAGTGATTTTCACCGGCGGGTGGATATGTGTCCAACTGTGATATCAATTTGTCACCGTAATGTGCTTACTCAAGCCGGCGGTGAAATGAACTTATCACCGCTAGTTGCAAACACTCGATCATAATAACCTCTATTGCTGATTATCACTAATAAGTTGACGATGGGGTCTGCCGACCCAACGGTGATGAAGAATCAATACTAGTGAGAGTCGATCTAATTGCAAGGGTCGGACGCTAATTGTATCGCTTTGTAATCAACCTTAGTAGGACGCCGCTAAGAGGTCGTGACTTTTTTTTTGGCTCGCCCTTTCTGCTCGACGAATGCTGGCAATTGGCCGGTGTTTGTCTGATTGGATTGTAAAAAAACTTTTGTCTCCTCTAATGAAATACGTGTGTAGCGCGTTCTTAAAAAAAATTCAAATTGCTAGAATATGATTATTGGAATGAGATTCAGTTCCAGGGAGCCAAACAACTCCTATTATATTACAAGAAAAACAATGTTATGATATGGTAAAATATTATTCCTTACCCATATGTATGATATATCAGCCAAAGTCCAGTACGAAAACGGGAGAACCCCAGCCAAACACCCAATACGTGTAAAGATTCCTCTCCTGTTATCCTTGCTCTGTGCTCATTCGGCCAGCTGTCGCTTTCACTCCACTGGACGTGTGATGTCCCTAGCTAATGCATTTTCCATCGTATATGGTGCGCCCACATGTTCAACATGTGTCCCTTACATAATGCGCAAAGGTCTCTGTTTCACGATTATTAGTTCTCCATTAACATGACATGTCACGGCGAGATGACAAGATACGATTCGGCCACCTTGTGAGTTGTGATGGCAATCATTCGAACAAAGGAGTGTACTATCGCTGATCTGGAGTTGGGTGCTCGCGTGAAATTCGTGCACGCCGGAGCATTTCCATGTGATGACTGGAGTAGAATCCAACAAGTAGGCAAATCATATATAGTGTCAACATCTCAAAGATTATCAGAGCGCTCAATCACCATAAACACGACGAGTCTATAACTCTATATGGACGCGTTTTGCACCCAAGATGCTATAACAATTGGAGCAGATCAACACTACTAGCTCTAGCTCTGCGCCATGGCGCCCGTCAAGGCGCAAGACGCGAGCACTGACCAGCAGACTATGCTTGATGCTCAGCTCCAGCTCTGGCACCACACCTTCGGCTACATCAAATCCATGGCGCTCAAGGCCGCGCTAGACCTCCGCATCCCCGACGCCATCCACCAGCATGGCGGCTCAGCCACCCTCCCACAGATAGCCACCAAGGCCACGCTCCACCCGTCCAAGATACCATGCCTGCGCCGCCTCATGCGCGTGCTCACTCTGACCGGCGTCTTCAGCGTCGTCCACGACGGCGCCGGCGACGAGCCTGTTTACGGGCTCACGCCGGCGTCTCGTCTTCTGGTCAGCTCGGGGCGCCTGTACAACCGTATACCGGTATCTCCTAAAAAATGTCTCACTAGTACACAAAATTTAATGAAGACAATCACTTTTGATTATTGGAGACGGGCATATGTAACCGTCTCCAATGAAAGATCATGGTTAATGCACAAACCATGAAGGTCACGGTTAATCGATATGAAAAAAAACAAAAAAAGAAAGAAAATCACGTGGATAGGCCAACCGTTCCCATCCACAGGCCCGCCAAACCCATCCACATGTGGCTGCCGCCGCTCTGCTCACAGGATTCGGGCCGCCATCGGAGAAGATCGGGCCCTGCGCGTGGCGCCGAAGGAGAAGACCGAGCAATGGCGGAGAAGGAGATCCACGCCGCCCGCGCTAGAGGAGAACCACGCCACCAGCACCATGCGCTGGATCCACCGCTGCCACAATCGCTGCTGGATCTTGCTGCCACTATCATTGCCGGATCTCACGCAGGCCCCCGCCCCGGATCCGCCATTGCCAAGTGCCATTTGGCCGCGGCCCCCGGGAGCACGCGAGCTCCACCTTTGGCGCATGTGGACCTCGCCTGGGTGATCGGCTCCTGCCATTGGACCCTCTGTTGGGGGAGCACGACTACCATGGCCTGGGCAGAGGTGCACGACCCTCACCTAGGTGAGCGGCTCTCGCTTGCTTCCTCAGATGCGCCGCCAGGAGAGAGTGTGTGGAGGGAGGGATGACGCATCTGCCGAGGGAGACTGAGAGGCAGGCTACCGCATCTGAGAGGGGAAGAGGTAGAGAGACTGATGAGTGAAGTCAAAACCCAAACTGGTTGTATATATACGAGGAGCGAGTTATTGGGCCAAGATATGGGTTGCATGGGCCACTATTTTTGGAGGTGAGACCTTATAGTGTGACTGCCTCCAAAAAATAATTTATGGAGGCGGGTATGTTAAGACAACCACCTCCAAAAATAGATTATTTTTAGAGACGGTTGTCTTTAGCTGACCGCCTCTATAAATCTATTTTTTGGGGTGGGCAAAAGTGTCTGCCTCGGTAAATAAAAAATGTCCACCTCCATTAATCGTAGACATTAACTAAGACGGTTAAATTTTGTGATCGTCTCCATTAATGAAAATATACCGTCTTGCAAAATTATTTGTGTAGTAGTTTATACTAGTATGTTTAGACAAATACACCATCGCACACCTTCCTTCCGGCGGTGATCAAATCATTTTATTACACGTTGTTGAGGACTGTATTCTAAGAACTTTAAGACACACGGCAAAACACTTCTTCACACGCTTACATAGTAGATTTCTATGGATAGACCTCGATAATCGATCGAACACCTAGAACAGGTATGATCTTGTAAGAGCTAAATCCAGCTTCAAAAATAATCTTCTTCCACTCTAGCTCATCTCGCTCGGCACCATTGATAAACATCATAAAGAGATCAAACAAGATTTGCGTCTCCACATGCTTCTCGTCGGACGACCCTGCTCCAACCACCATATCCAATATTACCACCTTTCCTCCTTGAGATGCTATGGCTTTCTTGCAGTTCTTCAATATCTTGACACATTCGGCATCACCCCAGTCATGCAGAATCCACTAGAACCAAACAAATCTAAGTGACCAATCACAACATCATCACGATACTGATCAACGAGAGCACGATTATATGGGCGTACATACCTTGAGGAAGACCGCGTTTGCTGACGGAATGCTCTCAAACATGTCACCGGCAATGTATTTCACATTGGTGTCAGTGGGAGCATTGGCGACAACGTGTGGGAGATCCAGCACGCTGCACTCCACATGCGGGAACGCCTTCGCGATGGTCTGGGTAGCGCCGCCGAGCCCGCCGGCGACGTCGACAAGGGAGCTAATCCCCTGAAAGACGTCGCTGCACTCCTTGACCACGACGTCCATGATGAAACTGCTGTCCGCGACCATCCCGTCGTCGAAGAGCTTGCCGAAGCTTGCGTCGTGGTCGGCAAGGTCCCATATATGCCGTCCATGCGCTAACTTGAAGGGGGACGGGTCCGGCAACTCGTGCCCGAACCACTCGCCGAGGTCGAAGAAGGAAGACACAAAGACAGTACCGAGCATCAAGGTCAGGAATGGAGTCACGTTCAGGCGCCCCGAGCTGACCAGAAGACGAGACGCCGGCGTGAGCCCGTAAACAGGCTCGTCGCCGGCGCCGTCGTGGACGACGCTGAAGACGCCGGTGAGAGTGAGCACACGCATGAGGCGTCGCAGGCATGGTATCTTGGATGGGTGGAGGGTGACCTTGGTGACTATCTGTGGGAGGGTGGCTGAGCCGCCATGCTGGTGGACGGCGTCGGGGATGCGGAGGTCTAGGGCGGCCTTGAGTGCCATGGACTTGACATAGCCGATGGTGTGGTGCCAGAGCAGGAGCTGAGCATCCAGCACGGCCTGCTGATCAGTGCTTGTGTGTTGCTTCTTGCTAAGCGCCATGGCGCACAGGGCTTCTGTTTGGCTCTCGTCATGAGGCAAAACGTCTCCATTTATAGGCTCCCGTTTATAGTACTTCGGAATTCTATTGGATTGTAATGTACGGATTATTATAAGCTAAACTAGCTACAACTTGAAAAAGGTAAACTAGCTAGTACTACTATACAAGGAAACCAGCCCATGAACTAGTGCCTAGTATGGGTCCATCATCATCAACATCAACTAGTTCGAGCATACATAAATTAATCTGGTCCCATAGCTTATCAAAAATTATGTAACTTCGCTTGCCTAAGTGGCACACTTAAACAACATTAGGGTGTCGGAAATGCATTTTAGTAGACCTAAGTGGCTCAGGTGCCAAAAATGCAATTTGAGAGAGTGTGGACCTAAGTGGCACCCCCACACAAGTTGAAGAGCCTACCGTGCATTTAACCCTTTATATTTATATTTGGTTGTGGTCGACTTCGTCACTTCATACCAATTACTCCCTTCATTCTAAATTATAAATCATTCTAAGAATCTTGGATTTTCAAGTTTGACCAAAATTATAAAGAGAAATACTAAAATTTGTAACATAAAGTAAGTATACTATAAAAAAATAATTAAGGAATAATCTAATGATATTTAGTTGGTATCATAATAATAATTATTTTATCATATAAATTTGGTCAAACTTAGGATAGTTTGACTTTCCAAGATTCTTAGAATGACTTATAATTTAGGATGGAGGGAGTATTACTCTACAAAACTCTCCATCCTATTTTAGAGTTTTTCTGTTGTCTTACTTTGTATCCCATGTTTATTTGTCATCATTTTAGAATTAGATGAGACATTGCCTTGAGTTAATTGTTCAACACTTGGCAGCCAAAACACAACACAAACCAAGACAAGAAAAGAGCATTGAACTAGGTCTCACTACTAACAAATATATAAAAGACCACTCTAACAAGGACACACCTTCAACAGTATGAGTGAGGTGTTTAGATGAAATCTCATATTGTATGGCTCGCATGTAAAGTGTTCTCTATATTGTATCTCTCATGTATTGGGGAGCAAAAAAAATAGCCCTTCTCTTCACGCTAGCTCAAGATTATTTTTAGCCTCGCTCTCCTCCACCGTACATATAAAACTAGTTTAGAGCTAGCGGTATTGGAGGTGCCCTAAGGCCGGTCTTAATAGAGGTTTCATGATCCATTTTTCAAAACACTTGTATTTTGGAGGCAGTGCAAAAGAGTTTCATCCCCACAAAACTATATCTCTACTCTCATAAAACTCTCATCATCTCTCTCTTCATCAATATAGTGTCATGTCAGCATATTTAATGTGCATGAAACTCTCATGAAGCCCCATTAAAATTGGCCTAAGATATAATTGAAGTTGTATCTAATCCCTCCAGGCCGTTTCTAAGGCCAGTGGCCTAGCTTTCAAAACACTTGTATTTTTGGAAACAGTACAGAAGAGTTTCATCCCCACAAAACTATCTTTACTCCCATAAAACTCTTATCATCTCTCTCTTCATCAATATAGTGACACGTCAGCATATTTAATATATATAAAACTCTCATAAAACCCCACTAAAACTGGCCAAGATATAACTGAAGTTGTATCTAAGGGCACCCGTAAATACAGAAACTATAGTAGTTTCTATAGATATTAATTGCATTGTCACATAAGCAATTTATTGATGTGACAAGCAATTTAATGAAGAGAGAGGAAAAATCCAACAAACCAGGCCTAACTAAGAAACTTGGTCTTCATGGTTATCAATGGACAAGAAACCACTCGTAGCCCATTAGGAGAGCGAATATGGTTTCTATCACTACTTATGTCATGTACTGTAGAAAGTCTTGCACTGGAAAGGACGGTTTTTTGATACGATGTCCTATGCTATAGAAACTGCTAATAATTTCATGCACTTCGAATAAAGAAACCACCATAATTTCTATGAATAATAATTGTATTGTCACCTAAACATTTTGCTGATGTGGTAATGTAGTTATTGAAGAGAAAGAGAAAATCATAGAAACTGGGTCTAAGTTAGAAACTTAATCTACACGAGATCCAAGACATAAAGGATTGTGATTGGTAGAGAATAGAGAGAGAATGTATTTGATTGGATAACAAATTATTTCGTAGAAACTATTTCTTAAGACCATGATTTCTATATATAATGTCTATATAAATTAATAGGCATAGAAACTATATGTAATTTTTAGTATTGGGACTATCCTAATCCCTCCAAGCCGCTTCTAAAGGCATGAACGTGTTTTTCATGTGATGATGTGAACCCCAGTTTGTTAGGCACAACTTTGACTACCGACGTGTTTTTCTGTCAAGCATTTAAGCCGGTTGACGAAGCTAAAGCGGCATTTTACATTGCGCTAAACCGGGGTGCATGCATGTGTGATGGCCCGAGTTAATGTGACGCTACAATATTCAAGCATGCATGTTGCATGAATGCAGAGTTGAAGCAGGGATGACAGCGAGCCGAGTAAAGTAGTACTCCCTCCGTCGTGTCTCCGAAAGTTTTAATTTCTAGAGCTATTTTAAATCAATTTTTTTTTTAATTTTGATCAAATTTTCAGAAACACGCCAAGATTTATAGTATCAAATTAGTATCATTAGATTTATCATAAAAAATATTTTCACAATATACTTATTTTATATTCTAGATATTGATCTTTTTTTCTATAAATATTTATTTATGTTATAGATATTAACGCTCTTTTATATAAAGTTGGTCAAATTTAGAAAATATGACTTAAGACAACTATAGGAACTGAAATTTTCAAAGACAAAGGAAATACTGAGTAAAGCATTTACTCTCTCCATCCAAAAAATAGAGTTGCTATATGAATCGTACTAGTCCAACTTTTTCAACTTTAATTAGATTTAGTTATAGAAAATACGTATAATATTTATATCTTTAGATATATTTATTATAAATATATATTTAATGATCTACCTAATAGTACTAATTATGTACCATAAATATTAATATTTTGTTAAATATATTTAATTAAAGTTTAAAGTTGTTATTTTTTAGGAAAGTGAGAATGACTCTTTTAAAGATAGAGGGAGTACATGGTCACGACTTTAACTTTTACCCAAACATAGACATGCCCGCGGGTACGGGTTTTTTCCCAATCCTGGGTCCAACGAGTACTCCGTGTCTCTGTAAGGTATCAGGTACTACTTATGATGTATATTCAAGAAAAAATAAATAAATGATTGTTTAACAAGTTATTAGACAGCACATAAATCTATCAATCTCACCTATTGTACATAGAGTTACTAAGACAATATAGAGTACAGTACTCCCTCTGTTTAGGAAAGAATGTAATTCTAACATAGTATCATGGTTTCATATCTTAAGTTTGATCAATTATAATAAAAACTATCAAATTATCAATGTTTATGATATCAAATAAATATCATTAGATTAATTACAAAATGTGTTTTATAATAAATTATTTTAGAGCCATAAATGTAAATAATATTCACTAGAAATTTAGTTAAACGTAAACAACTTTTACCGGCACATAACCTGTTGCATTCTTTTGTGAACGTAGGGAATAGCTCACAAGCCACAATACATCATAAGTTCATAGTTCATATCTTCATGCTCAAACAAATAACACAACACACCTTACACATGAATTAAAGTATACTTCCTCCGTCCAAAAATAGCTATCGTTCTCGCTTTCTGAGATATAACTTTGACTAAATATATACTAAAAATATTAATACTTATGGTACATAAGTAGTATCATCATATAGATATTTTAATCTAGTTTTTTAATAAATTTATTTAGAGATATAAATGTTGCATGTATTTTTTATAAATCTAATTAAATTTATGACACGGAAACCTAAAACAACATTTATTTTGTGACGGAGGCAGTAAGTTAATAACTCACACAATCATGCTGAGAAAAAAGTATCATCTTCATATCATAGTTCAACATGATACTCATATGCTACAAGCTAAAATGTTAAATGTGCCGGTCAACATGATATGCATATGGTATAGGTTATAGATATTCTATTAGTTCTCAAATTGCGTGTATATTATTAGGAGACAAAGGTGCTTTTTTTTATTTATGGACTTTCGTGAGATCGAGAGATATTACATGTATTATGCAGTCTATTAATCACTCAAAACATAATCCACAAGACCACAACGATAATTCTCCGGCTTTTCAAGAGAGAACTAGCTTTTTTTATGCCCGTCTATAAAAAGCAAGATTTTGAAAGTAAAAAATTCGAGCAAATAAACTCCAAGTCTTGTGCGTCCGATCTTTACGGTTGGAAACAGAGAAGTTATATAGCAGACTTGTCCCTTTCCACTGTAAAGGGAGTGTTCTGGTTGGTTTCAGGGTGCCGGTGAACGCAGAGGCGTGCACCGCGAGAAAAGGAACTGCGGACGAACGGGCGTATGCGTCCTGCACTCTGCGCTGCGCTCGGAGACGGAGAGTGGCCGAGGTGACCACCTGTTGGTCCGCCTGGCCGGTCGATTTCAGCGTGATCACAGAAGCGTGCACCACGAGACAGCAACAGCAGAACCGGACCGGCCCAACCGTGCCCTGATGAGCTGCTTCTTCTTCTTCTTCTTCTGGATCTGGAGTCTGGACTCTGGAGACGCCCTGCTGCAGAGTGCAACTGCGGACGTCTGCCCCGTGGGCCGTGGCCCTGAGAGTCCCTGACGCCCCGTATGTCCGTTTCAGTGTGAGTGTCGAGGAGGGGATACTAATTTCATTAGATAGGAACTAAGGCACTAACTGGAGAAAAGTACATGCTGCAAGGTAAACTGGCCTCAATTAGTTGGACCCAAATCCTCCGGAGGCTTAGGCATCCTTCATCTTAGAAAATTTGCAAAGGCCCTTAGGATGCAACGGTTGTGGTGAGGTCGGTCAACAAATATTGAGAGATCTTGGAATAAACACGAAAAACCCCTATAATGTGACAGACAAGCCCTTTTTTTAGTTTAAACAACGCTCACAATAGGACGTCCTTTTGCCAACGACCTTGTGACATAGCACCACATCTCTTCTCCATCTCCAAGAGAGAAAAAACAGAACGCTACATCAAACCCTATTTGCTAACAATTGGATAGACACATCGATCTTTGGCATCCAAGTTTCTCTACCCAACATTTTGCTGAGCACATATGTCTATGCGAGAGACTAGGCATGTCTTACTAAGAACGGGCATGTCAAATGCCCTTAAATGGAATGAGGAAAATGGAGAGTGCTCCGCTTCTTCGGCTTACCGTGCCTAGTTTGTAAGCACAACCCGCAATAACTTCGTGGGCTCCACCTAAATGTAAATTCTCAAGTGCCTTGCCATTCAGAACCAAATCTGCGCCGCTGAAAGATTAGAAGCCCGGAAATGGCCAAATCTAGGGACATGTTCACTATGTAGACTACATGTAGAATCAGGCGGGTTCACGAAGCAAATATGGAGCGAAACTGCCACCTGAACAACAAATTCTAGTTTACATCCGAATGTCCAGGCACCTAGTGATACACTTGAGAGGTGGTGGACGACCATGTCAGTTATGACAAGCACAAGTAGAAAAGGCTTTCGCTTGATCATTTAGAACACAAAAAACGCCACAATGTTCTAACTTGAGGAGTCCAAAAACTATGTAATGCTTAAAAAAATCAAAGACGAGGTGAGAGTTTGAATCATAGCGGGAGCAAAGCACCTAGCTAATTTCGTGGGGGGATTCTCTTTCACGCTTAAGTGCTTATTTTGGCTGAAATTTTGCCTCTTTAGTATTAGGGAATAGAGGAAAGATATGCGGATCTATTTGGATTTGAACAATTTCATGCAGACGCATACAGAACGGACTGGATACCACTGGTCGTTTATTTGGAGAAAATTGTTCTATTTTTTTTCTTTTTCTCTCTAGGGCTGTTTGTATAAATATATGTAGTTCTATTTGGATTTGGACAATTTCATATTCCTATACAAAATAGTGGCGGACGCATACAGAACAGATTGACTGGATTGTAAAGAATTCTATACGGACATGTTGGCAGATTTACCAGATATTAGCAATTGTATAAAGAATTCTATACGGACTGCAGCAATATATAGGTGGACGGATAAAACCATCGGCAAACTGAAATTTTCATCTTTAAATATTAGGAGGAAAAGATATTGGTATAGATGCACAGTGCTTGTCCGTCTTTTTTTAAAATATATAGCGGACAGTAGTTTATATTTATTTATTTATTTTAAAAAAAGCATCATTGCCTGTCCATCGCCTGGACACCGCGCGGCCGCCGTGCACACGATGACGCAACAACCACGCACTGCCCGCGTCGAGTACTGCGACTCCGGTAGCCACAGCCCACAGCACCTCCGCGTCCCTCATGCTGACTGCTGCTGAGCCGCAGCGCCACCACATGATTGCTCGCCACTCGCGACCTCGCCACGGTCCCTAACCCCAAAAAGTAGTACGCCGACCTCGCCACGACCTCTTATTATACTTCCACAATCACACACCAGATAAACGAGATCGGGAGAAGAATCTGCGGTGCGTGTGCGTTGATGGATCGGTTTGAGGTCCAGAATCACTGGAACGTGCAACACAACAGCTTTCAAATCGACCGACAACGCAGCATGCGCGCATTGCATACTTTGACAATCTTGTCCTGGTGATCCTCTTTGCTTGGGCCGCGCAGCCACGGCGCCGGGCGCGTTTTCTGTGCAAGAATGCCATGGGATGGAGCGATCACAGCCACACAAACTGACGAGGCCCAGTATAGGGGCGGAACCCAGTGGATGTCCCTGAGTGGTTCAGTTTCTGTTTAGGTAAAAGGAAGATTGGCCGATTGGGTCCGGAGACCTGAGCCCAATATTGTGAGGGATCGCAGTCGCAGCCCACAAGTCTCGCGGAGTTGGACTTGGACCACGAACCCATCTATACTTTTCCATCTAAAAAGGCGCATGTGTGAGTATGTAAACAAAAGATAACCATTCTTTTTCATTATTGGAAAAAAAAGATGGCCATTCTTTGCCGAATCCAAATATTTATAAATGGTATACTCAAAATATTTAAAGTAAGAGTACAGTCCACCAACGGTTCTCAAACTTATTCGATTTTGTCATCCTGGTCTCTATACTCATAAATCAACCATTTAGGTCATCAAACTTATTTATCTGTATCATCCTACTTCCTAAACTTGCAAAACGCTCGTTTAGATCCTTAAACTTGTTCGGCTGTATCATCCCGGTCCCTAAACTTACAAATCACCCGTTTAGATCCTAAACCTGTACATTTGTGTCATCTAGTCCCTAAATATTGCAAACTTGTAAATTTAATATGTATTTATAGAATTATTCAAAAATTGTAAATCTATTTTTGTAGACTCCTGGTAACATGTGCTTTTAAATTAGAGCAAAAGAAATCACCATGTACTTTTTATTTTTAACCAAATAGGCACATAAGTTTTTATATGTTATCTATGCAGGAGTGTTGAAACGTCTAATTTAGAGTACATGTTAAGAGGAGTCTAGCAAAATTAGATTTATAATTTTTGGGCGGTTCTATAAATATATATTGAATTTACAAGTTTACAACATTTACAACATTTAGGGACCAATGACACAACTAGATAAGTTTGGAGATCTAAATAGGTGGTTTGCATGTTCAGGGACCGAAATAACATAATTGAACAAGTTTAAGTACCTAAATGGTTGATTTGCAAATTTATGGACGGAGATGACACCAATGAACAATTTTGAGAACCTAAACGATCGATTTGCGAGTTTAAGGACCGGGATAATATAATCAAACAAGTTTGAGGGCCGTTTATAGACTTTACTCTAAAAGTAATATTCACAAAAAAAAACTAAAAAGAAAAAGATTTTCTCCTGGTTTTCTCAGGTGTTAATATTATATTATATTTACCCTGGTGAGTAATAATTTATTAAACTACACACAATGCCTTCATCGACAAATACTCGACAACAATATTATCACTACCTGGTACGACGTACGAGTAGCTAAGGTTAGACATAGGAATTTCTATCCAGACAGACTCGAGAAACCGGTGCCTCCAAATAGACATCATCGAATTAATGTGCACGAATTCTGCATATTAAGGGTCCTTTTGGTATAACTCTCCTTTACTGGTATAGCAGTGTTGATAAAAACATCTGATTCTCATAGTAGATAAAAAATATCTATAATATCCTTTTTTATTATTATCACCCTTTCTTTTCTCCCTTTCTTTTCCATCTCTTCAATTTATTATCTCTTACCACTCACGAGGCTACTGTGTTTTTGGTCTTGCCGTGTTGTTCAGCCTCGCCACATTGAAACCCGGTGCGAAGCCCTTGTGCCTCAGCAACTTGAAGCCTTAGCGGGCGCGCCCCTACGCTGCAACGGTTGCACGCCTCAGCTCCTTGCCCAATGCTCTGATGACTCGCAACCTCGGCAGCCACGCATGTGGTGTTCTAGTACTTCTGCAGCTTCGCGCTCGCGTCCAACACCCCAACGCCTTGCTCGCAAGGCCATTTTGGAGAAGATCCAAGTGCAAGGTCGAGAAGCCATATGAAGCTAATTTTTTTAGCTTTCTCGATCTCATTTGGCTCTATAGAGCGAAATTGGGAAGAAACGGCAAGGAGTAACGATTGAATGTCTTGTTCGGTTGGTAGTGACCTCTAAAAAGACTCTTGGAGCTGCCTCAGAAGCGCTACCAAATGGTGCTTTAACATTTCTTAGATGGGCCACACCATGGGAGGATCTAGCACCAGGGCGGACTGGGATCAAATCTCCGCTACCACTAATCGAAGCATGGAGCCCCCTCTTAGTCCCTTTTACAGATTAGTATCCATTGAAGTTTAATATAGGAAGGACTAGAGATGGGAGATATAGAAGAAGCCCCTCCTATCATATTTTCCTAGATTCACCATTAGTTCACCGCATGATAACAATGTTGTGAGACACAACCAAGTAACTGCAGGGTCCATATGAAGAATAGGACGATGAATAAGAGATTCCATAAGTCAATGCCAAAGGGACTCCGGATTGGTATGGAAGCTTCTAACTAGAGATAAATACAATGTTTCAAGAAGTAGCCGCAAATTCATCCACGACCGGACCACCAAAGCAAGTCAAGTTAGTTGACAAATTGTCTATATAGAAGCACATCATCATCCTCATGAAGTCATGAACATACGTGTGTCCACTGCTGCCACCACGACCAACAAATGAGCCAAGTGAAAACGTCCATGGGATAAGGATCCACGCAACAAAAGGTGTACCTTATGGTTGGACGCGACTGGAGTGTATGGTGTCGCCATGCAATCTATAACTTTCATAAAGCTAAACTCCATCAAATAAATTTCCTCTTCATGTAAGAGCATCCCCAACCGTTTTGCATAATTGGTTTGGCAAATGAGAGAGTTTGCCAAGTTTCAAAAAAATATGGCAAATGTGAAAAGAGGCAATCTCCAATGGTTTGGCATTAATCACTTCGTGCTAATTTCCCAATGCCAAGTGTGAACAGGTTTGGCATATATGCCAATCCTTCCTCTCTTTTTGCCAAGTTAACAAAATTGCAAAGTCTAAATGCCAAACCGTTGGATAAGTGTTTTTAAGACTTTTTTGCAAATACATGAATGCAAAGCTTATTTGCAAAACGGTTGGGGATGCTCTAAGGTATCTATATCATTCCTCACTAAGTGACCCACTAAATATTCTATCTCTTCATGCAAGGTGTTCATATCATTCTCCACTAAGTCCATATCATCCCATATTAATTACAAAAAATGATCACGTCATCTATATCATATGAAATACTTTAAATCTTTAATCTATTAACGTACAAGTCATGTACATATATTATTTGTTTTATCACCAATTAATTCCTCTATAATGTAATCAAATATTAGTTTTTTCTATCAGCTTAGCAATTTTTTACTAGATCCAATACAATAAAATACATACAAGCTAAATTTATATGTATACATACGTAATAGACTGAATACCATATAGTAATATAATGATTTATTTTTAAAAAAATCCGGAGAATTCACCTATTATCCTTTACTAGGAAATATGCCCGTGCGTTGCCACGGGAGAAGGGTCGTATGGTTAAAAATTGCATGATCTTTCTTCCTACTTACCGGCACTACCTTTAATCCTGCTCTCGCTTACGTCCACTGCCTCATGCACCCCTCAGTTGTCGTCCTCTCCATTGGTCTTCTAGCACCCACAGTCGGCACCTCACACAGAATCACTGTCTCACCAACCTCCCACGACGTTCTACTCTAACCATAGGGCTCCTGTCTACCACTCCAACATGACGCACCCGCCGTTGGCCCTACGCAAACCCTTACAATTTTTGTTGAGGATTAAAAAAGAAAAGAAAGGTTTTAATTTATGTTCTTGATTTTCTAGTATTTATATCTAGGTAGATTAAAAAGAGAAAAGCTTTTGTTCTTATTCTCGATTCACGTCGTTCTTCGCGTATATGGAGGTGGTGGCAGAGAGCACATGGCAGAGCCGTGAGGGGGCAAGGACCAACCGCATCCTCCATCGACGAGCTCCCGGAGCTCGACCTGGCTAGATTCTCCCCGCCTCCTCGGGCCAGGCGATGTTAAGGACAAACAGGGACAAAGTCGAGGGCTGCTTCGACCTGGCTAGATTCTCCCCGCCTCCTCGGGCCAGGCGATGTTAAGGACAAACAGGGACCAAGTCGAGGGCAGCAGCACGTCAGAAATGAGCAAAGGCTTGGAGTTCTTGCTCTCGCGCTTCGACGGTCGCCGTACCTAATGTCGCCGGCGATGGCGCTGCGTAGGTTGTAAACACCGTGAATGAACTATTACTGGAGGAGGTTGCTAAGGAAGAGTTGCCTCTAGAGAAATAAATAAAATATACATTATAGAAAAACGCATGGCGCAGTTGCAAGGCCAACAAGGTTTGGTTTGTCAAGTGTTGTGTAGTTTTTTTTCCTAATTTGTTATTTATGGGCGGATAGAAAAAATGAACAAACTGAAATTTTTATGATTAAATATTATGTAAAGATGTATGATCAGAGAATTTGGAGTTATTTTAGAAGAATCAGAGAATTATGAGATGATACATACCTATATGTAATGAACAATGGAGAACGCAGCCGCCAACGAGGCCTCGTTCGTGATCAGCCGGCCTAATGTCCAATTAATGGCTCAGCCCATATAGGTAGGATGTAGCCGAGCACCAGGACAGTTCGGTCCATCTGGTCGACAGGAAGGAGAGCCAAGGGTCCAAAGCCGAGACAAAACAGAAGAAGATCGGCACCAGGCTTTTTTTTGTTGATAGACTCTCGGGCTTCTTGTGGCTGACAGAACGACCGACCGGTATATATGTACATGACGGATAGACGGATAAAACGACCGGTAGACTGAAATTTTCATCTTTAAATATTAGGTATAGATGGAAGACCCTCTTGTTTTGTCTTGCCGAAATTTTCATCACATGTGTAAAAATTATCAAAATTCTTACCAAAATGATATTGGTATTTCTCAGCTTTAACTAGCGTATCATTTTGCATTTGGGGGCAAATCAGAAGAGAAATTAATATAATAAGCAAAGTGAAAGGGTGGTGTTTCTTCCCCGCAATTTCCTCAAAGAAACTTAGGTAAGCATAGGTAGTTATAATAAAATGATCTGTTAATAACATTTACACAAAGAGAAAGAAAAGGAAGGGGAAAAGTAGAAAACGTCCTCTTTTTTCGCAAACCAACTCTCAAAGGGCGAATCGAGTCAATCGTCCGTCCCCAGCACCGCAGCCCCCCGCCACCAGAGCCGCCTTGATCAGCGCGATGGCGGGAGATCCGGCCGCCGGTGGCGGCGGTGACGCCCACCCCGCGTCGGGGAGCAAGAGTTCCCGCTCGTCGACGCGGCACCGGCAGTTCCGCGACCGAGCCAAGGTCCGCGTGGACGACCTACAGGAGATGTTCTGCGGCCTCCAGTCCGCTCGCAAGGAGAGCCGCTCCGCCGACGCCGCCGTCCTCGAGGAGCAGGTCCACCAGATGCTCCGTGAGTGGCGTGCCGAGCTCAGCGTCCCATCCCCGGCTTCCTCTCTCCAGGCAAGTCCCCCGAACCCTAGCCCTCCGGCCGTCCCACCGCCGTTCCCCTTTCGTGTGCGGTAGATTGGTGCTAACGGGTAGTTGTGGTGCGGCGCAGAACTCGCAGGGGAACAACCGGGAGGCTTCGGATCCACCGTCGGATACGCTGCGACTGCTGCAGCTGGTGGTGCCCGAGGAGGAGGACGACGCCACCAGTAAGCTCCTGGTGCCCCAATCGGCGCAGCAGGCGCCGCCTCCTCATCAGAGCCACGACCACGGGCAGGACAGCAGGATGGCCAATACTGATCAGCAGTGTGAAGCTATGGATGGGGGCACTGCTCCTGCACAGCACTCTCTAGGTCAGGGAGTGGAGGCAGGCTGTGGAGAAGTGGCTGCTGTTGCTAATGCAATGTTCAATGATCAGGTAGTGTTTACATTTAAAATTTATCATCTGGAAACTGTACTCTCTCTTTTTTTTTTCGAGATTGATGATGTGGAGGAGCTTGTCTGTTAGACTTAAATTTTTGTCCACGAATTACTAACATTGTGCTGCTATAGTCATTCTAAGAATCCAAGCATGTTAATTTTGTTGGATGGTGTGTAACTCTCGAGTGATTGTGGATTTCTATATGTGTAGGATGGTCTTTTTTAATTACTATGTTGATGATATCATCAAGATAAAAAAATGTCAACTGGATACAGTATCATGTTGCCAAATACAATTTTGCATAAGAACTCTACTAATTTTCTTTCATCTTGTTATGTTGTTTAGTTGCAGATTGTAGACCACAGTATAGATCAGCAGCATAAACTAACTTCATTCACGAGTGATGACTTGTTTCAACTCGCAGTATCGGATACTGGAGTGCTGTACTTGAGCATGCTAGCATAGACAACTATGTTGATGCATGTGAAATAATGTGCTAGTACTATTTGTTAAGCTTCTGAAGAGTACAAGTCATAACAGTATATCTTTGTGTGCTTAGGCTAGTTGTAAATCAAAAATAATGATAGACTCTTGAAAAATCGCAAAGGCCTCAAGAGTTTCAAGTTTTTGGTTCAATTCCATTGTTATGGGCTCTAAACAGTTGAGCATGCTAGCATAGACAACTATGTTGATGCATGTGAAATAATGTGCTAGTACTATTTCTATTTGTTAAGCTTCTGAAGAGTACAAGTCATAACAGTATATCTTTGTGTGGTTAGGCTAGTTGTAAATCAAAAATAATGATAGACTCTTGAAAAATCACAAAGGCCTCATGTCTCAAGAGTTTCGATTTTTTATTCAATTCAATTGTTATGGGCTCTAAACTGTACCTTGTGACAAAGGAGCATATGTGCACTTTATGTTACTTGTAGGATTGAAACATGAATACGAACCTAGACGCAAAACAGAGGACAATAACCAGCAAGGGTTGGGTTAGCCGACAACAAGCCGTTTCATATTCCATTTTTTTTGGGTGCATGTAGTGTATCATGTTTCTTTTACCATCTCTATTGATAGCTTTAATGAGCCTGTCTTACTTTGCTTGCAGATGTACTATATAGACCAGGAACTTAGTATTGATGATTTTCTTTGTGATGATGATTACAAAATAAATATTTCTGGTTCTAATGAAGATCAGTTCAATAACCTGCATGGGATTGGCCAGTTGGAACATCAACAGTTTGATTTGCCATTAGATCTGCCACCTACCCATTCATATGCTGATGCAAATAACTCTGAGCAAAATGCTGGAGATGTCTTTGTTCACATGTCAGACTTGCTTACAACAATATGGCCGTCACCCTCTCAGTATTTGGGGCCAAAATGTGCACTTTGGGACTGTGGTAGGCCAGTTGGAGGGACAGAGGACTCTGGAGATTACTGCAACCCTTATCATGCTGGTTTGGCTTTGAATGATGATGGTCTTCTTGGGACAAGACCTGTGATGCGTCCAAAAGGTATTGATTTGAAAGATGGGCCACTGTTCGCTGCTCTCATTGCAAAAGTCCAAGGAAAGAATGTTGGTATTCCTGTGTGTGGAGGCGCTGCTACTTCTAAATCACCATGGAATGCTCCTGGTAAGTATTGTTATATTAGTGCTAGCATTTCTGGTTAATGTTGATAGTATCAAATTATTTTGCTAACTTTTGTTTTGTGCTGTTGTTGCAGAACTTTTTGATCTTTCTCTTCTGGAGGGTGAATCTCTTAGAGAATGGCTGTTCTTTGACACTCCAAGAAGAGCATTTGAGAGTGGCAACCGGAAGCAAAGGTCATTGCCAGATTACAGTGGTCGTGGGTGGCATGAATCAAGGAAGCAGGTAATGAAAGATTTCGCAGGTCTGAAGAGGTCCTATTACATGGACCCACAACCATCAAGCAGCCATGAGTGGCATCTTTTCGAGTATGAGATCAATGCTTCTGATGCCCTCGCCTTGTACCGCCTTGAGTACAAGTCCTCTGACTCCAAAAAAAGTGCCAAGTCAAAACTGTCTAGTAGTCCACTGAATGAAATCCAGCAGCAAATGGGCAGGCTGACTGCAGACAGTCCTGTGGAAAACAAACGGACTGCTAGGAGCAAGCCAAAGGCTAACCAGAATGATATCAATGCAAATATCCATGCACATGTTAACAGCCCCAGTCAAGTTAATGCTCCAAATGCTTATCAAACAACGCCGCAGGTGAACCAAATGACATTTCTGAATGGGAACGTTGTTTATGGACCTCACCTTCCACATTCTGAAAACGTCGTCCATGGACCTCACCTTCCACAGTCTGAAAATGTTGTCTATGGACCTCATCTTCCACATTCTGAAAATGTTGTTTATGGACCTCATCTTCCACATGGATACAAAGCCGAAGGAAGCAGCTTCTTTTGGAACCCAAGTGACGGGACTTGAAGATGCAGCACAATGTAGCCGCTCATACATAGTATGGCACTTGTCAAGCAAAAACTCTAACATCATCAACCAAGTTATGGGCCTTCACATTTCCAAATTCTAATTGATTGGTTTCTGCAAGGGGGCCTGGCTGGCTGGTGTATTTGGATTTTAAAATATAGAGTATAGTTGCATTAACTTCGGAAAATATAGCCCGGTGTCCAAGCTGCCAATCTGAATGTAAAATAGAGTGCTGTACCAGTTGCTGCTCGGGTATGTTAGGTACTTAGGTTTTTGAGTCCTAAGTTTCTTGAGCCGTTTTTTGTTTTGAATTGAGATGGCTATACTCTTCACAGTTTCTTTTTTATGTGTCTATTTATATGTGAGAAATCTGTGAAGCTGGATTGGGTCTATTAGTCTACACTACACCATTCCCAAGTCCCCAGTCAAAGCAGCACCCAGAGCAGGAAATTGTAACTCGAAGCAAATAAACTCTTGCTTTGACTCGCATCTGTCTACTCCATTTTCTGAAGAATAGTCCCACTCACCTGATCACCTCACCTTTAAAGAATCGTTATCAAGTTTATGACTAAGGGCTGTTTGGATCCCTCCACTTTTTATAAGAACCTGGTTTTTGAAAACTGGATGTGATCCAAGTTTTTGTCTAGTTTCTTGTGTCAATTTTGCTAGTCTTAAAAACAAGAAGCTATTGATACCAAGCTTTTGCCAGTTTCTTGTTACCCTGTGAGCAATAAATGAAGCTAGATTCATAAAAAATGGGGGATCCAAACACCACCAGTTTTTCCTTAAAATCCAGATTTTAAAAACTAGAGACAAAATTTTAAGAATCTGAAACTCATTCATATAGGCCCAAAATAGCGCATCCATCATGATAAATCAAATTAGGGATACAATACGCCATAAATGGGACAATTCCTTCTAGGAATACACAAATAATAGAAAAATACAATTAACCTTCTCTAGGGATACAATAATCACAAATAGAAAATACACTTAGGCCTTGTTTAGTTTCAACTTTTTTTTGCAAAATGAACACTGTAGCACTTTCATTTGTATTTAACAAATATTGTCTAATCATAAACTAACTAGGCTCAAAAGATTCGCCTCGCAAATTACAAGCAAACCATGCAATTAGTTAATTTTTTATGTATATTTAATGTTTTATGCATGTGTCACAAAATTTGATGTGACGGAAAATCAGAAGAAATTTGCAAAATTTATGAGGAACTAAACACAACCTTAGAATTGGAAAGTAAATGTATGTTTGAATGTGGAACTAACATTATTGACCTTGCTCAGCCAGGCGAGCCTAACCTTACCCATTGAGGAGAGCCAATTTGGCTAGCTCACTTCATTAAAGAAAAACTGCTTTGTGCGGAAATCAAGACAACAAAGAAGAAAATTAAAATCATTGCTTTCTTCGGGCACTCACAATGCAAAACTCTATGACAGAATCCAAGACAATTAATTACATATTAATATATTATTTATGGTATTTTGCCGATGTGACAATATATTTATTGAAGAAAAAGATAGAAAAAATAACACTCCAAGTCTTATTTAGACTCTAAGTCTATAATGTTCGAGATAATAAATAACTTTAGACGCTATGATAGAGTGTGCATTGTGAATGCTCTAACCACGCAAGGCAATGTGAGATTTGTAAGGCGCCAAACGTGCTCTAAATCCCCCGCCGATGGAGAAAACTTCCACCAAAAGATAAACTCTTCACTAACCAATCACTGAGTTATTAAGTTCCTAATGAATTGTGAGAAATCCGCAACTTGATCACTTGAAAAATAACAGGTGCACATGTCTCCATGAACTCCGTCGAATGTCGATAAACTTGATCAATTCGTAGATCCAAGTACGTATTCATTAAAAGACCAGTGTAAGGAAGTCAAATTAAATTCTTTTTTTCTAATCATACGAAAAAAATTAAATTATTTTTAAATATCAAGGCCTTGTTTAGTTCCAAAAAATTTTGCAAAATAGGAATAGTATCACTTTCGTTTGTATTTGATAAATATTGTTCAATTATGGACTAACTAGATTCAAAAGATTCGTCTCGTCAATTCCGACCAAACTGTGTAATTAGTTTTTATTTTTATCTATATTTAATACTCCATACATACGTCTAAAGATTCGATGTGACGGAAAATTTGAAAAATTTTGCAAAATTTTTGAGGAAGTAAACAAGGCCCAAATTAAATTCTCAGCAGTCAAAGAGACGTGTCGCGCAAGTACAACGCGAACTCGGATTCGACTAAGCCAGAGTGAATGCGGGATCCGTAGCGGCCAAGGCGGTCGGCCAGGTGGTGGCTTCCGAGTCGTTTCGGTTCCCAACTCCTCGCCATCGCCAGTCGCCAGGCAGAGGCAATAAAAGCGAACCAAAAACCCCCGCGGCGAGAACCCAATAGGCTCTAGGCCACACACCGACGAACAACCCAAGGCAGCTGCCGAAGGAAGGGCTTGGCACCGTCGCGCGCCCGCCGGCAGTCCGCGTCCATGGCGAAAGGCAAGTTCAAGCACAAGCCCACGGGGCAGCGCACCTTCTCCAGCCCCGAGGAGATCGGTACGTACGCTAAGCTACGCAATGCGACCTTCGCCTTCCCCCCCTTCGGTTTGCAATTTAGTTCGGCGGCGCTTTCGACGGACGGCTTAGGGTAGGGTTTACTAGCCCCTTTTCTGGCTCGATTGTCGCCATCGGCGCGGCGGGGTTGGAGTGGAGAGCGGCCTTGGTCAGTTGGTTGGCCCTTGTTGGCTTGTTTGGTCGCGGTACAAGCTGCTTATAGCGTCAGAATGTTGTGTTTATGTAGGGAGGGCGATTGGGGGCGGGAGTTGTTTTCTCCCTTGCACTCTGTTCTACTTGATCAGGCCTTGGCGTTCCCTTGCGGCGTTTTGAATGCTTGTACTACGTCGATCATAGGATGACCTTTTTTTACTTTGTGGGGAGTAGTTGATTGGTTGTGGTAGCAGTGTACTTGAAATTGAGGACAACCATGATCGAGGTTTTACTGCTCGATTTGTTGGTTGTTCACTGTTCCATTCAGATCCATTGTGCAGAGTGGATGTAGATAGATGCTCAGGGGCTGTGGCTAACTATATGACTAATGAACAACTCTTGGCTGAATTTCCTCTTGATTAACCATTTTTACATAATCTGTCTACATGGAATGTTTTCTGATAAGTACATCTTCCTTCTGGAAGATATTTCTGTGTGGTTCAACCAGTAGATGTTTAACACTTCATTGATTCTGATATTGAGGTGGGACTGTTGAACAGTTTGTTGTTGAGCACACCAATCTTAGCTCCTCCTCATTAATAAACAAAGTAACTTGGTGGAACAGATATTAAACAGTTTGTTATGCTTAATTTGACATTTCAGCCTAGCGAGCCTTTTATTTTTTTTACAATCTCTCATATGATTCATGTGGAATTGAATGCAGCGGCTGGTACTTCAGCAGACCGTCCAAGGACCTTTAACAAGGTTTCCACCCTTTTCTTTCAACACAATTTATTTTCTGTTGATGTTCAGTTAACAAGTGTTGCTTCTCTTTGCTCTCCGAATCTGAACTTGAAAATAAAGTCTACTTGTAATTTAACAAATGGCTTGCTTAATTTGCACAAGAAACTTGTGTTCCAAGGTCTGCTCTGTTACTGTAGTTTAATTCTGTCCATATAACTGAGTAAAAGAAATGATCTTAGTCTGCCTTTTATTTAATCAAAACGCATATGTATATGATATCTGATGCTTATTTTGGTGGCTGACTTGTTTCTGTAATCAAAATATAGCATGACGAAAAGGATGTCTACAATAGAAGGGGGGAACCAGAAGAAGAAGAATCTGAAGATTTTGTGAAACCAGTAGGATATTATATTATATCATTTTGAAATATACAAGTTCCATAGTCTTCATTGTTGTTTGATCATATGATAAACTACTTTTGTTGTCGTCCTCAGAAACACAAAGGTACAGAAGGCCTGATCGAGATTGAGAATCCAAACCTGGTGAAATCGAAGAATATAAAGGTCAAGGACATTGATGTAAGTGGGATACTTAGTGCTTGTTCCCTATGCAGTCAAATATAATATAATGTTTTCCCATGGACGATGATGTTGTTAGACATGTATGCATAAGTTTGTTGCTAAGAAAATTTACTCATGAACTATATATATTAAGCAAATGTATGATGCTGTACAAATATGGTGAGTTGGAATAAGGGTTACACACATGGATTTATACAGCAAAACATGCTAAAATCGTTTCACTCCATGTACTTACTGAACCTGCTAGTAGTGGCCTTAAATAAAAAGTTAAACATTTTGCCAGTTAGGATAGTTCTTTCATAACATTTTTCTGTTGCTAACATTTCATCATTTTCGTGTCATAATACTTCTATAAGCTGACTAGTTTTGCAACATCACAGATTGGTAAGACAACTGACATCTCCAGGCGTGAAAGGTGGGCTTATACGCTTGTCTTTCTGTCAATCGATTGTGCATCTTCTACTGCATGCTATGTTTGCTTTGTTTTCATATATAATTTTGTAAATATCATATTTCTAGTGTTCATTTCATGAAAGATATTGTTGTCGAAACTGTTTGCTGATCATTTTATAAACAAAGTAATAATTAATGATGATTGAACTAGAAAGTGATAAATTATTTGCCAATAGCACTGACACCAAAGGTGGACCATGTACACCACATTATCAGACAATCGCAATGTTTTTAGATTCTTTCAGGAGTTGCTCTCATCATATCATTCTCTCTAACCTGTAATATACAGTATTCCTAAAGATACATGGTAGAAAAGATCATCTGTTCTTTAAGTCCCTCATTTTTTATGACCTCATTGTTCTTACAAGTATTCTTACTGCAGAGAGGAGCTTGAAAAACAGCAATCTCATGAGCGTTATATGAAGCGTCAAGAGCAAGGAAAAACAGAACAGGCTAGGAAAGATTTAGGTGATACACTGCTACTTGGATTAGATATCCGACGTTAGGTGACTTCGGTCGTATTTCTGTTATTCGCATAAATGCACCACATAATTTTGTTGCAGATGATCATTGATGCATTTACTGCCAACTGCCATGTTATACTATTTGCTGCACTCTGAAGTCCTAATGATCCTTTCTGTACCCCCAGTAGGGATAGTTCTATATGCATCACATGTGCCTTTCGTTTTTTTTTTTTGATTTTATACAGTTTCTAGCTTATAATATGTAGATATGAGCTACCTTACATTTTAAAAAATGTTCGCTTATCACAAGGCAAACACTGATGATTTTTACCTATTGTTTTGCAAATGTAGAGCGCCTTACTTTAATTCGTCAACAAAGAGCAGAAGCTGCAAAGAAGCGAGAAGAGGAAAAGGCTGGTATGTTGCTTGCTACCTTCACCTGTTAACATTTAATCTTGTTGGTAGATTGCATTGGCAGTTGCAGCTGCCGTTCAAATTTTACACTGACATGCTTTTCCATTGAGCCCACGACTTGTCTGTGTTACTATACATGGTTACTATACGTGTTTTATTCAATTTAAATCAAAATAAATTGGAACAACTTTTGCTTCATGATTATTAATGACCTTACATGAAGTCATCTGCTTATGCTCTTCCACATTAGTGCTGACACTCGTTCCTGTTGGCAGCCAAAGAAGAGAGGAAGGCGGAAGCGCGCAAGTGACCTGCCAAAGTAATGAACACGGTAGTTTTGTGGGAGATGTGTAGCTGAATGCTAGTAGTAATTCCCATGCTTCTGATATCGGTTGGGTTCCCGTTAACTGTACTTAATTACCATTTGAGTAGTATATGAGATGGCTTTTCAATGGTGGTGGTGCTCACCGACGAGCAATGACCAATGTCAGCTTCGTGCACGGTGTAGTAGCTAGAGCAATAGCAACTTCATCGAACGTTACTTTGATGGTATGTTGTTTTTCTTATCCAATCCTAGGTCCTTTGTATCCTGCTGCGGTGTGAATCATCAGTGCAATATAATCAAGGATTTCATTTTCAGCAATATAATCAAGGATTTCATTTTCGTTGTTCATTTGTTGCCATACTCCGAGGGATACTCCCTAGCTGAGTAGCTGTCAAATTTCATGGAAAATGCGCTCGCAGTTTCTCTAATTAATTTTGTCTCATGTTTCTCTTAGTTGCCTTGCCATGGTCAGGGATGCATATATTGTTTGATGAGCTTAACCAAAAGTGTTAAATATCCGATTTCTTGATTTGTCAATAGAATCCAGGACAAAAAAAAAACTAAAAGTACCTCTGATGAGTTCAGGGATCAGGCACCGTGAGTTAGACATGACTCGGGCACTGTCAATTTGACATGGCTAAAAACCGGATATAATATAGGGGAAAAGAAAAAGGAAAGCGACTCTGATGGGACTAGGGATCAAAAAATTTGGGAACCATGAATTTAGGGGGTTTTTTCCCTGGATCTTTGGAGTCCATTTTTTAGGCTGTAGCCTCAAATATAGTGTTACAAGAAGAATTTTAATTTCAAAACTATAAGAGATGATGATAGATACAAGTAAAATGGATTATGCTTATTTTCTAGCATTTAACCAAAAAAAATGAAAAATTTTAGAACATAAATACAAGTCCTCTATTTTGGATCGACGAAAAAAAAACATGAAAGAAATATAGACGTACAACATGAGCATCCTCAACAACACTACCAATCAAGGTCCATACTTTGTTTTTTTTTGGTAGTGGAAGGAAAAAAACAGCTCCAACATGCTATCTATTAGGGCTCCTAAATTTGTTGGTCTCTTATTTTCCCTTCTCACTTAAATTTACTCTCACTAACCCTTTCTATTGAACCAACAACTGACCATAAATTCATGTTTGCATGTTTCACGCCCACGCATGACCTCGCCCGTCATGAGTCGCCCGCAGGAAGACCACTGCCGGCCTTCCTCACAGGCGCCACCATGTTATTCCTCGCCGTTGGAGATCCCCACGGCCCGATTCGGACCCTACCTACTTCCTTCTGCGCTGCCACCTCCTCCATCTGCCTCGGCACCAACACTCCTCACCGTCTCTCCTACATGTCGCTTCCATCTACCGCAAACACCTCTCTTGCACACGTGCGCCACCCACTATGGTGTAGCTTCTCCATCTACTGCAACACCTCCTCTCGCTCGCTCTCCATCTGCATGCTTGTTACACCATAAGATTTGATGTAACATCCCTAGCCATCTATGAGACTTAGACTCGTACGTGCCATGGTGGCTTATGCTTTGTGGCTTGCTTAAAAGTATCTACAATCATTTTAGCATGTCTAGTTGGTCACGTGAACATGTGACATGATCTACGAGTCATGTCACGGTCTCTTGTGTGACTAAAAGTACTAATTATTGAAAAAAAATAGACATTCTCTTTTCTAAATATTAGTTTTTTATAAAATTAAAAAACTAGTTTAACAAGGTGAAAAACAGAACAGTTTAGGGGAAAAAACTAGAAATTTGTGAAGAAGAAGTCCGGTGAAAAAATAAAAAAATTAAATCAGTTTGGCATGGTGAAAAAATGGATATAAGTAAAAGAAAAAAGATAATTCTGTCTGTCATTGTAAAAATCTAGATATAGGTGAAAAAACAAATGAGTTGAATCCGGTGAAAAAAATAAAAAAAAAACTACTTGCCATGGTAAAAAAATAAGTTTTGGCATGGTAAAATACTGGATATATAGATAAAAAAAATCTATTTGACATTGTAAAAATCTAAATATAGGTAAAAAAACAAAAGAGTCGAGTCCGCTGAAAATAGAAAAGAAATTTGGCATGGTGAAAAATAAATCAGTTTGCAGGGTTAACAAAATGAATTGACTCCGGTTAAAATATTGAAAAGAAAAATCAGCTTGGCCTGGTGAAAACAAACAAAATAAAATCGACTCCGCTGGGGATCGAACCCAGAATCTCTGGTTCCGTAGACCAGCGCCTTATCCATTGGGCCACGGAGTCATTGTTGTCTAGTGTAACAATTCTATCACTAAATTGACTACAATTAACTCGAGCAGGTACAGTACAGTGACACGCGAAGCCACGGTTGATCGAGGTCGTGCTGGTATGAGGACCTTAGCCTAAGGGCATCCGAACAACAACTTCCTAGCTTCCTAACCTTTATGAGAGAGAACGTCCAAAAAAAAAAAAAATCGCTAGCGCTTCTCTCCTCGCCTAGCTCACTTGGTTCCTGGAAAATCTACCGTTGCTGTTGTCCGACCCCAACTCCCTCCGTACCATGCGGCTGACAGGTTTTTTTTCTTTTTTTTTTAATTTCAACGGAGCCGGTGATTTGGTCGTTCTCATTGAGGACATCCTAATAAGCATAGAGTCGTTGGTACTGTTTCATTGCTTGGGACACATCCATTCAAAGCGAAATCAACGCTGCACCAAGCTCCAGCAAAGCTCGATCGGTCCCAATCATCTGGCCTGGCTGGCGTTGCCACGGCCTGTCGGCCTGACATTCTTCAGTACTGCTGCTCACGACCAGACATTTACACTGAACACCTACTAGAGACACCCCCAAAAATACGTAAACTGAATGGGGTGCTACAGTGATACTACTGCTGCTACGGATTTAGGCCTTGATGTATGCTGTTCCACATTTACTATACGCTAGTAATGCTGTTGGTAAGCTAGTGTCATCAGTACTGCAGCCGCATGTAGTTCGGTTTCAGATGGCACGGCATCACAACCAGAATTCAGGACGAACCGACCAACCAACCAATGGCTCTTGCTCTTGCCACAAGCAATGCCGTGCCGGAAATGCCAGGTCAAGACGGATATGACCGAACAGGGCGCCAGAGATCCAAAAGGCCGCCCTCGTCTACGCCGGGACCGGCTGTTTTAAATTTTAATTCGCTTTGCAAGCAAAGCAAAGCAAAGCAAGGGATATCTATTGCTTGCCCTGAAGAAATCAGATATGATGGCACTAACGCTACTGACATATCAGATGCAAAGCAAATCCATGGATTAATTCCACACGGTTTAGTTATCGAGCTTGATGCTGACTAGAGACATCACTCTGACAGTGAGGCTTTGCTTTTTCGATCATCTCACTCATGATGCATCCATATCATGGCTATATTGTATTTATTGGTTACTGCTTGATTTTTCCTCAGGTGGTTGATCTGCGCCGCGTTGCTTTTTTGCTCACTTTCCTGTTAAACAATTCCTACCCCCACTCCCATAACCTCATTCCCTTCCCAAGTCCCAACCAAATTAATTCTTGTCTAATCAGTGATGAGTGCTCCACTGCTCCTTTCTAGGACAGTGGGCTGATTAATTTTAATAAAAAAATCGGATCATCAGTTCATCACGATTCACAAGAATTCATGAACACAAGTGAAATCGAGAGCGGGGGTGGGACGCACGATTCACAAGGAGGAGTTCTTCCAAGAACGAACTCTGTTTGAGACATCTCCAATCCTCTGTACATCCAAGAAGCAACGGCATGGTGATGACTGATGAAGCCATCCGTCATCCTCGACACCGGCGTTGCAACCACCGTTTCAAGATGAACAGCTACAACTCAACTAACCAGACAACAAGTGCGGGAAAAGATAAGCAAGAATCTACTAATACAACTAGAAGCTAGCTAGCTCTCTCCGGTCCGGTGGGCTGATGATCAACGGCGCGGCTCGACAGCGGCGACGGCGAGGGGCAACCAGCGGCGGCTGTGGCGCTGCAGGGCCGGTGGTGCCAGCGGCCGTCGTCGAAGTTCTTGGCGTAGCTGTCGGCGTCGTACTTGAAGGTGGCCGCGACGGGCGCCCTGCAGGCGTTGCTGCAGACGATGCTCTTGCTCTCCCGCACTAGCCGCCGGAGCAGCCCTCTCCACGCGCGCCGGCCGCCGCCGCGGCCCGCGGCGTCGTCCCCGCGGGCGAGCAGCTGGAAGCGCGCGGGGCTCCGGCGCACGCCCGGCGGCAGCCACGCTGGGGAGGACATGCAGCCCGAGAAGTAGGAGGACTGGGTCGTCGGCGTGGACGGCTCGCTGTCCATGTCCAGGGCCATGGCACGCTTGACAGGATGGGGGGAGAAAGACCGAGAGAGAGGCGGCTGCTGAGGAAGGTGTGTGCCAGTGTGGGATGGAGAGGTCGAGGTGGTTCACGTTCACTCACTTTATATCGAGCTGCGAGACAGTACCAGCGGCCGTGCATATGCAATACCACCGTACTATACCAGCTAATCACTGTGAGTTCCAAACTTAGGATCCAATGCTACTCTAATAAATTATAGTATTTTCTCTGATCACAATATGAATCCATCTAGACATCTAGTTTTGTCATAAGAGCATGCTCAACATTGCAAATGGTCTCTCTCTATAAGCAGTCGAATTGTCTCAAGATCCTGTTTAGGATGACTAATAACTACACTCTTACTTCTTATTATTATAATACGCGAAAGAGTTGGTGCCGGCAAACCTAGAAATAGTGAATTTATCAGCTCCTAGTTCAATTTTGAGAGAAGACATAAAAATAGCTTCTCAGTAGTAAGAAACGGAGCTACAGCCGGTTAGAGCTCTACTAAATGAGATCTAATTCTACTTTTATAGCTCACCATGTGAGTGTCTCCTTGGCGCTCGCATAGTACGAACACATAATGTTTTCTCTCATTTGCACCATTGCTACATGCAAGTTGTCAACATAGGGGAGCGGGCGTCGGTACGATCGAGTAGGAGCGGGCGTGCTCCTAGCATGGGAGAGGGGTTGTCGACGTAGAGAGGAGGGGCATAGCCGTCGGCTCAGGAGGACTGAAAGAGGCAGAGCAGTCAGCGACTGGGACGAGAAGTTAGGGAGAGAAGCTAGAGAGAGGAGATGACTCGAGAGGAGAGAAGTTTACAGAGATATGAGGACCGAAAAAGAAAGTGAGACTTAAAAACAAACATATGGGGGACACTTGTCTGAAAAGTCATGGCTGAATGTATGGTTCGCTGATTTGTTATGAGAGAAAAAAATTATTGAATGACTAGCACATTTGGCGGATAAGCTCAAGCGAACAGGGACACAAATTTTTGGAATAAGGACAAGTCTATTGTGCATTTTATATCTTTATATCCTTGTATGAACGCTTGTGTCTTCCCCCTTGTATAGGCTTTACGACATCAAACTCATGTATCCGTATAAGGTGCTACAACTTCCTTTCTAAAAACATAATATACTATAGGGTTGAGTACTCAATAAGTCCTAACACAATAGGAGTTTAGCTAGGTAGGATTTTGGGCTGTTTAGGTGGACTTAGGTTTCAGAAGAGAATGCTCAGAGTAATAGGTGGTAACCGGCTAGTTACAAAGATGAATTCGAGAAGAAAGTTATACGAAGAATAAAAAAAATAGGCTTTAAAAAAGGTCTTTCAAATGAAAGGAAGATTTTGAAAGTAAGAGCAAATCGTGATTTTGAAGTAGACATTCCAAATAAGAAACAAGTTTCGAAATAAGAAGGAAATAGGATTTGGGGAGGGATTTCACGATATGGATAAAACAAGATTTTGAAGAGAGGTTTACTAAGACAAAAGGGAAGTAGTTTCAAAAGAAAGGGGTCTACCCACCAAACTCCAAATAGCAAATAAGCCAAAACAAGAAAGTATGCGAAAAATGGTTGTTGGTCCTCGGGGAGAGTGTCTTGAAGGATTTGATTTGTTTTGGTGCCACAAATAAATTTAGGAAAACATACAAACTCTAAAAAAATGCATATGATGAATTTTAATGCAAGCTTTAAAAACATTTTCGAAAATAGTTTTGCATGTAAACAAGACAATATTTTTAAGTGTGTTGTACTTTAAAAGGTTTGATTTTTTTTAGTGGGTTGCAGCAAGGTGCCACAACTTACAAATACCTTGTATTTTAAACAGAGGGGGTACATGTTTTGACAATATACAGTGTAAAGTCTTCTTTTGAGTGGGGTGGGGTTTGAGGAGACCCGAGTAGTAAGAGTGGCAGTAGACACGACACTGAATATGCTAGTACATTAGCAAGCTGTTTATGTGTTCATTGTTGCTACTCCGGCTGATAAACCTTATTTTATTTATTATAAAAAAGAAACGGAGGTGTAGAATATCTACTAGCTTTATCCTGTATCCTTTCTGGAAAGTTGTTGATCGCCCATCATTAGCAGCAATGATCACTAGAGCTTAAATGCATAGTTAGTGAGAGAGGACCACCCCAATTATGTGACGGTGCTTCCTATGAAAAGGATCATTGCTATGCAAGCTAGCTGAAGATAGTGCCAACCCCGCTGTACACTTGCACCTAAAATGTGGACCGTACATGTAATGTCTCAACTCTCAAGTACGTAGACACACCACTACACCAGCTACAATATTCAAAGTTGCACACCCACTCCAATATGCTCCTACACATCCACACCGGACTTCAGCTTCAAAGAAAACGGAGATGAATTACAGAGAAAGAAGTTTCATATATTATATACAATAATAATGTTGTACATAGTGATATTAGTTCTATATGTTTTGTATCAATTGGATCGACCAAAAACTTGCTAAAATAAACTTAAATGACAGGCCACATAATAAAATTTAGTATAGAAATGTAAATTAAGGTCCTGTTTGTTTGAGTTTTATGAGAGCTTATCAGTGTGCCTTGTTCGTTTGGGCTTATCAGCCGAATCTACCAACCATTCAATAGTATTTTTCTCTCACAATAAATCAGCCAACTGTTATAGCTTATCAGCCAAACGAGCTGTATATAATTGGAACCCAACCAGCCTATCATAACACGAGCTGAGTTGACGAGTTAGTTTCATGTAACTCTTGTCTAAGTGTGAAACAAATTGATCAAAATTTGCCAAATTTGTCGCACAACTAAAGTTTCAGCATCGTGTAGTTAGACATTAAGATCCCGTTTGGTGAAACTCCGGCCACTTCCGGCTCCTCTTTACATTTTAGCAAAGGAATCGTTTTTATCTAATAAAATCATTTTTTTGTTTCATTAGCTTCAGCTCCAAGCACTTAGGCTAGTCTCAATGTGTGTTTTATGAGAGTGTCATGCACATTAAATAGGGTGCCACATAAGGAAAATTGCTGACTTGGCAGGGTCATTAAATGAAGGAATTTCATTAGATGAGAGAGGAATTTCATCCCCATGACACTCATGTGGCTTGGTTACCTAGTTTATAGTCTTCGTAATTATGCCATGAAACTATGCATTGAGACTGGCCTTACCACTCTTAGCCATGCCAAGCGGAATTTAGAGTCTTTTTGGCACATGAGCTGTTTTTTTTATTGTCAAACACTCTTTTCCAAAATAGCTTTATGAATGAAGCAATTTTTTCTCTCCTTCCACAAAGATATAAGTTAGAATAAAACTGAAAAAATAGCTTATCTTAACTCTCTCTCTCATTTCTTTCTTTCATCCATGCATAAAGCTATTGATAAAGCAGTTTTGCGAAACAACTTTTTCAAAACAACTTATCTCATAAAGCTCTTTTCTGAAGAAAAAAACTTTACTAATAGTCTGCGTGGAGAGAAACTTATAATTGTCTTTTCTCTTTTGGAAGCTCATCGCCGGAGCTATCAAGAACTGGTCAAGATGACACTACTCCTACGTGGCATTCACAATATAGACTCTATCATAGAGTCTAAAGTTATTTATTATTTCGAACAATGTGGACCTAGAGTCTAAGGCCTTGTTTAGTTCCTACACGAATTTTTTTGGTGCACTGTAGCACTTTCGTTTTAATTTGACAAACTTTATCTAATCATGAAGTAACTAGGCTTAAAAGATTCATCTCGCAATTTACAGATAAATTGTACAATTAATTTTTATTTTTGTCTATATTTAATATTTCATACATGTGTTGCAAGATTCGATGTGACGGAGAATCTTGAAAAGTTTTTGGTTTTTAGTTGAAACTAAACAAGACCTAAATAAGACTTGGAGTTTTTTTTATCTCTTTCGTCAATAAATATGCTGACACATCAGCAAAATATCATAAATAATATGTAATTAATTATCTTGGACTCTGTGATAAAGTTTTGCATTGTGAGTGCCTGATGTAATAAACAACCAAAAAAACATAATCTGGAACGGGCTGCCATCAACGTTTGGGCTGTCAGCGGGCTCGGACTCCGGCACATCGCGCGAGCCAGATCGGTCCAGTAGTCGGGCTGCAGTTGGACCAGTCCTGGCCCTGGGAGAGCCGCATCGCACCGCACGCACGGGCTACGGATTTTTCTCTCAGGTTTCGACGTCCGTCACACGGTCCAGATTACTAGTTCTTCTCGTCGGCCCGTGGAGGCGTGGACGAGCACGCATGGCCGTGCCGCGGCGGTTTGTTGCGAATTTTCCTTTGTTCGTCAAAAATGCCTTTGCAAAAATTTGTTGGGATTTGTTTTCACTTCACCAGTTCACCACACAATCCAATCCAAACAAAACACTAAAAGGTTGTTAAGATTTCCGGAGGTCGGTCCACAGTGGCGCCAAGCTTAAAAGCCAACGGAATCTACGGGATCTCCTCGCTACACGCCCGCCCCTCCCACGGCGACGCGTGACGGGGCGCAGTGGTCGCGCAGGCGCCGCCATGTCGGCCCCGCCGTCAAATACTTCCTCGCCTCCACCATCTGCTACTGCTCCACCAGCAGCCACAGCCGGGTCGCCTCCTTCTCCACCAAGCGCTCCAGAGCCGTCGTCGATAGCCACGTCCGCTGCAGCCGCCCCGTCGCTTCCATCACCCACGGTGCCGGCCGATCCACCACCGCTGCAAGCGCCAGTTGTTCCGCTGCCGCCAACGCCGCTGACCCCGCTTGCTCCGCCGGCTGTTTCTCCTCCAGAGACTCCTCCTGCTCCTATCCCACCGGCACCGGTGTTTCTTCCGCCGCCTGATCCTCCGGCTTCTTCGCCTCCCGCCCCGCCGCTTCCCTCGCCTCCACTACTGCAGCCGCCACCGACGACTCCAACTCCATCTGCTCCGCCGGCACTTTCACCCCCACCGCTGGCGCCAGCGGCACCAACTGATCCGCCGCCGTCTTCCCCTGATCCACCGGCACCACCAGCTGACCCGCCGGCGCCATCTACTCCACCCCCGCAACCCACACCATCTGCTCCGCCGGCTCCTCCCCCGCAATCACCAGTGGCGCCTGCTGCTCCCCCGCCGGCGGCGTCTCCTCCTCCTACGCCGCAGCCACCGGCGACACCAGCTGCACCACCACCGGCGGCGTCTCCTCCTGTATCGCAGCCACCGGAGACACCAGTTGCACCACCACCAGCGGCGTCTCCTCCTATACCGCAGCCACCGGCGACACCAGCTGCACCACCGGCGTCTCCTCCTATACCGCAGCCACCAATACCTTCTCCGCCTGCACCGGTGGCGCCGCCCACGCCGTCAGCACCGCCACCATCTCCACCGGTGATGCCACCACCGTTGCCTGCGCCATCAACACCAACGCCGTCGCCGCCAGTGATCCCTCCTCCGTCGTCGCCAGTGATCCCTGCGACACCACCAACGGCAACGCCGTCCCCTCCGATCATGCCGCCTTCACCATCAACGCCCACTCCGGCGCCTCCAATGCAACCGGCGCCATCGCCACCGGCGCCTGCACCAACGCCCACGCCGTCGCCTCCAGTGACGCCTGCGCCACTAACGCCACTGCCGCCATCCCCTGCGGTGCCAGCACCAGCAACGCCGTCCCCTCCTCCTACCGTGGCGCCAGTACCACCCGCACCGCCAGTACCACCCGCACCCACTCGTCCATCTCCGTCAACACCAGCACCACCATTGCCGTCCCCGCCTTCTCCCCTGACGCCAGGGCCACCACCATTGCCGTCGCCGCCTTCTCCCGTGACGCCAGTGCCACCGCCAGTTCCATCCCCGCCTGCTCCCGTGACGCCAGTGCCACCAGTGCCGTCTCCGCCTTCTCCATTGACGCCATCTCCATCAATACCAGTGCCACCATTGCCTTCGCCACCTCCCCCAGCATCACCGGAGCCGCCAAGGCCGTCACCACCTTCTCCAGTGACTCCATCTCCTCCAGGTGTCCCGGCCCCAAACATACCACCGTCCCCGCGACGAAGGGCGCCGGAGCCACCACCAGCGACGCCATCATCTCCACTCCGACCAGATCCTCCAGCGGCGCCCAGACGGCCGCCGCTCTCGCCGTCTCCTGTTCCGCCATCTCCTCACGCCCGTCCTGGCGTAATTTCGTCGTCCCCACCTCCTCCTGGCGTAATCCCGTCGCCCCCAAGCGATGGCCCTTCCTCCTCGCCGTCATTCACACCTCCGGCACCGCCGTCACCGCCATCCGCTTCAAATGGAACTGTCATCGGCGTCTCCGTGGCCGTCGCAACGGTGGTCGTGCTCGGCCTCATCGCCGGCCTCATCTACTGCTGCTCCAAGAAGCGCCGCCAACGCCGCCGCAGCGCTCCGTCCGGCGGTACGTATGCCAACACTCCCATACCGCCATACATGGCTTGGCCGGTGCAAGCGCACCACCGCAGTAGTAGCTACTAGCAAAGTTTAAGTTTGTGGACATCTACACGCGTGAGTGCGCTCGCGCGTCAAGCAACGTAAGAAATCGCGCGCGTGCCCGCACGCGGGGCCCGCGGCTCGGACGACGCATCACGGCGCGCACTCGCCACTCGTGCGCCGCCGGCGTCGTCACAGCAGCAACCTTTGCCGGTGTTGATGACGATGGCGACACGTACACCATGGACCGGGGAGTTGGTTGTTGTCTTGTTGAAGCTGAACGTCCGGCTGGCCGGTTTTGTGGATAAACCGTGTGCTCTGCTTTGCATAGTGTGGCTTTTGACTCGTGGCAGCTTGCCGCGTAAAAGTGGCTCGTCGATGAATTCGGCGACGGAAACGGCAATGGCTATACAAGTGTGTATACAATCTAGAGTTCTCTGCGTCATTGATCGCTTTACGTGTTTGATACTTGCATATACTGCTTTTCTTGTTGCATTTTTCCTGCTTCTGGTTCGACTAGACTGTTAAAGTGTTTAAGTCGTCGTCACAAATCATGACCCCAGTGACGACTAGTGACCAAAAGAGGTCAAAATTCCACGTATTGGTGTTTCGTGACACACTGCAATCGTCAACGGTCTCAACGATTTTCTCAACTTTCAGGCAATGTCTACGGGCCCCGGCTGCCGGTGACGTCGTCGCAGCAGCAATCGAAGCCGCCGTCGTCAGCGCCATTACAATCCACGCCGCAGTCGTACTCGCAGCAGATGCTCGCGCACCAGTCGTGGCAGACCAGCGGCGGCGGCAGCGGCGCGCTCTCGGGTCCCCTGCGCCCACCGCCGCCTCCTCCTCCGCCGCCGGTCACGGGCGGCACGGTGTCGTACGCGGAGCTGGTCGCGGCGACAGGCGGGTTCTCGGACGCGAACCTGCTCGGGCAGGGCGGGTTCGGGCACGTGTACCGCGGCACACTGGAGGGGGGCGGCGAGGTGGCCATCAAGCGGCTGCGGCCCGGGAGCGGGCAGGGCGACCGCGAGTTCCGCGCCGAGGTGGAGATCATCAGCCGTGTCCACCACCGCCATCTCGTCTCCCTCGTCGGATACTGCATCCACGGCGACCAGCGCCTGCTCGTCTACGAGTACGTGCCCAACAAGACGCTCGAGCTCCACCTGCACGGTACGTGTCCATGTCCATGTCCATGCTACGCTCTCGCTGTCGCCGCCTATTTGTCTAAAAAATCATAGCTAAAAATATTATTCGCTGATTTATTGTATGCATTGTTCTAGGGATTGGTCGGCCGCCTCTGGATTGGCAGCAGAGGTGGAGGATCGCGCTTGGGTCGGCCAAGGGATTGGCCTACTTGCACGAGGACTGTAAGGACCAGCACTCTGCTTGTCTGAATTTTTTTAGACTAGTTTGGTTGTGTTGATGGGACGATAATACCCGGTGTTGGTTTCAGGTGATCCTAAGATTATCCACCGTGACATCAAGGCGGCAAATATACTTCTGGATTACAATTTCGAGCCCAAGGCAAGTGATTTCAGCATATATCACACTGATTTGTTCTTGGCCGGTGTGTGAATCTTGGATGTCATGCTCATGCATGCATTTGTCTGAAAAACGAGCATTTGTTGTGCAGGTTTCAGACTTTGGGTTGGCCAAGATCCAGCCGGCAGATGACACTCACGTCTCCACGCGCGTCATGGGAACCTTCGGGTAAACCGGTTGCTCCACAACATTTATATAGAGTTACTAATTAAAAAGTGATTAAGAAGTTTATGACTGTATCTAGTAGGAACTAGAAAGCATTGTCAGCAGGACTGATTGTCAGTGATAAGCACGTTTTTCAGATACTTGGCGCCGGAGTACGCCACCACCGGCAAAGTAACGGACCGGTCCGACGTCTACTCCTTCGGAGTAGTGCTTCTGGAACTGATAACAGGGATGACGCCTGTCCTGTCGCCCGAGCCAGACAATGACGAGACTCTGGTTTCTTGGGTGGGTTTACTCTGAATTTTGACTCATTGTTCTGAATTTTGACTGAATGTTCATGCAGAGCGAGGTGACTAATTCTGCCATTATTCTTCCGGTGAATGTTTTTGGTGCAGTCAAGGCCTAGGCTGACAAGAGCTCTGGAAGATGACGACCTTGACGAGCTGACCGACCCGAGCCTGGGCACCAACTACGACGCCGTCAACATGCGCCGGCTCATCGCCTGCGCCGCCGCCGCCGTGCGGACCACAGCCCGGTCCCGCCCGCGGATGAGCCAGGTGACCGACCGATCGCGCCCAAGCTGCGAATGATTCCATTCGCTGCATTTTTTTAATTTTTCTTTCTTCCTTTCTTTTTTCAAGAAGCTAACAGCAGTGTACGTGTTGTTTTCGTCTCGTGGACTGCGCAGATCGTGCGGTTCCTGGAGGGGCAGATGTCGGTGGAGGCCCTGAACGCCGGCGTGGCGCCGGGGCAGAGCGAGGTCGTGGACGGCGGCGCGGCCGAGCAGCTGCGGCGGATGAGGCGGATGGCGTTCGTGCCGGGGACCTCCTCCACCGGCGGGGGTTTCCTCACCGAGAAAAGCTACGTCAGCGAGGCGACGAGCGAGTACGGGCTGCACCCGTCGTCGTCCAGCTCCAGCGACGACGACGCCACCGCCACGAGCGAGGCGGCGGCCAGCGCGCACGGCGCCACGAGCCGGACGCAGACCACCGTGTCCACTGCCTCAGTCGCGGCGGCCGGCAGGGATGGACAGAGGTCCGGCGAGATCGGCGCCGCCGAGGGGATTGCCCGCCGCACGCGGTCGGGACAAACCGAGTGACGCAGCGTTTTTTTTATGTCTTATAAAAGTTTTTTCTTGGGCATATCGTTATTTTGGGGTACACAATACAAGCAATCAGGAATTCAGGTTAGTGGTAGGAGTAGAACTTTTCTAGCTTTGCTCATATCATTTTGGTCCAAGGGTTTGCTAGATAAAATTGGTAGCAAATTTTTTGATCAAAGTGCAAACTTTCCCAGTCAGTCAGTTTTGGAGAACACAGGATATTGTAGAGTGAGATGTAGCGGCTTGATTCGTCTCGTGATAGAGATTAGCTGTATGGAACTTTCTTGTAGTCCCATGTGCCTTTTTGCTTCGTTGTGCTGCGCCAGAGATTGCTGAATGACAGGTGGATAGTTAGCATCCACTGGCGTCCACTTAGTTTAAGCTTTCGATTGCTATCATTGCTACACCGCACCGGCCGACCGGTCAAATTATCTATCTCTATCCAGATCCCCAACACAATCAAATGATGACCTGAAGTCACAAGATTGATGGGCCAGATACACTAATCTCCACATGATCCTCATAATACGTGTTCGAGTAAATGATGAGCAACATAAATTTTTGCAAAACCTTCAGTAAATTTTTATCCTTATCGACACCATATCGATAAAATTATATAATAACTATGTTTCTACAGAGTCTAAAATAACATAAAAAAGTTTATATCTAAACTCTACTATCCTCTACGTCACTGATACTCTCAACTAGAGTACCCTAAATCTATATCTAAAATACTCACATGTGTTGTTATAAAAAATAACCTCTTATCGCCATCTAAACTAACTATGTCATGATAAGAAATAATCTAAAGTAACCTCTAAGTTACCCAACTTTGATAGTATCAAAAATGAAATAGAGAAACATCTTGATTTGCATCTAATTCATACATTTCTAAAATTAGTAAAAATAACACATAAATCAGCATCTCAAAAACTACATGTATCACTATAAAAATTATCCCAAATCACTTCAAAAATATGCTTGTACACGGTGTTTGTTAATGTAAACATAGAAAATTCTGATTAAAGTAACAAATGGATAATGTTTTGTACATCTATATATCTTATGATCCCAGACCGCACTAGAATTCTATCTCCACATTCAAGCCATCATCTATATGACTATATCGCAGTCCACAAGTGCATGTGATTATGGCACATATCTATTCATAGCACATATAATTATGGCATATATGTATTCATGCAAGCTATCCATGACAACGAATAATATGATCTACTAACATGTATTTATTTATGTATATTAGCATATCACACCATTCACTAAATTTCATTCGCCAGTCCTGCAGCATTGTACGCAAAGGGGGTTTGCTTTTAGTATAAATGTATTTTAGAACTTGTAACCGATGATGATACCTACTTCCACATTAAACACATAACTTAAGTTAAGGTTACAACTAAATGTGCGACACAAAACAAAAACGTATGGATATATGAATAAAAGAAACATATAAAGTATCTCATTACTATAAGGCCTGGTTTAGTTCCCAAAATTTTTTGGTTTTGATACTGTAGCACTTTTGTTTTTATTTGGCAATTATTATCCAATCATGGACTAACTAGGCTTAAAAGATTCATCTCACGATTTACAAACAAACTATATAATTAATTTTTGTTTTCGACTATATTTAATGCTCCATGAATGTGCCGCAAGATTTTGATGTGATGGAAAATATTAAAAAGTTTTTGGTTTTTGAGGTGAACTAAACAAGATCTAAATATGGACGGAAAATGGTAAGAAAATATTTCTACGGGTAATCCATATGTACAAATTGGAGAGAACAAAGATATCTAATTTTGATTAGCTATGTCTACTAAACCTTTTATGAATTTCTAAGATTTATCTCGTAAAATTATTAGCCATATGCAAGAATACATGTTGACTAACTAGTATCTATAATTTTATAATCTTCCTACATTTTTATATTTCCTGTTATTTTGACCAAGGTGAAATCTTGGAATTTTGACTATGAATTTAATTCTAAAGATTTAGTCTAGACATCATATATAGAATTATAGATTATTAGTCATAAAGCCTACTTTAATAAAACAACAATAATAAGCTATAATCAAAACTATATTTTGGAGACTACAATTGTGGACCGGAGGAGGCAGCATTGTATTTGTATACACTTTTGGGCTGCTTTGTTGTTTCGTTGTTGTTGCAGGCTGACAACAGCCCAAAAAAAACTTAAAGGTACAATCAAACTGATATACTCCATCCGTCTCAAAATAAATATCGTTTTCGCTTCTCGAGAAATAACTTTAACTAAATATATAATAAAAAATATTAGTATTTATAGTACATAATTAGTATCACAAAGATCTTTAAGTCTAATTTTTTAACAAATTTATTTAGAGATATAAATATTGCATATATTTTCTACAAATCAAGTCAAACTTGTGGCACAAAAACCTAAAACGACACTCTTTTTGGATCGGAGGGAGTAAGTTCAAAATATATATATATTTATAAAAAATAAACAATCGTAAATAAAAATGATGCGCTTGCTCTCGCTGTGGCCCACGGTGTGGCCCACACATGCCGTCCCGTTCCCCGGGTCTCCCTTCCTTCCTTTCCTCTTGTGTCGTTCGTTCCAGCGCCCACCACAAAACGCAACGCATCGGCATCGCGACGGCTCCCCAACCCCAACCCCAACTCCCCCTCCCCGACTCTCTGGCCAGGTCTACCTCTCGGGCCGGCCTCTGTCCCTTCGCCCCCCTTCCAGTCCCCCCCGCACGCGAGAGGAGATCGCCACCGCCCCGGGTGGGCCCTAGATCCCGATGGCCTCGCGCCGCCGCACCCTGCTCAAGGTCATCATCCTCGGCGACAGCGGGTGAGCGCTTCGGATCTCCCTCCCTCCCTTCCCCTCTGCGAGGGCTCTTTGCCTTTTGTCTCTCGCTGACCTCTGTTTTCCTGTGATCTAGGGTTGGGAAGACGTCCTTGATGAACCAGTATCCTGCGATTCGGATCGATTCTTGACAAGCTGACTTGATTTCGTTTCGTTGATTTTTTTTTATTATTATTCTTGTTGGTTTGTTGGTTGGTTTTGGGCTGTGTTTTCTTTGAGCTGTGATGTGTAATTCAGATATGTGAACAAGAAGTTCAGTAACCAGTACAAGGCTACGATTGGCGCGGATTTCCTCACCAAGGAGGTGCAGTTCGAGGACAGGCTCTTCACGCTGCAAGTAAGATTGGTTTGGTTCCGCTGGCCATGCTGTGCGAGTAGTTCGGTTTCTTTAGGTCAACTTCAGCCCCGATTAGTACTTTATTAATCAGTCTGCGAACTGATCAGCTCTGATGTTTATAAAAAGCATAGGAGAGGATGTTTGCCGTTCAACACTTGAATGCTTGCTTGTTTAGTTGTTATGCCATCATAACATCGTGCACGTTGCGGCTGATTCATTCTAAACAATATGCTGTTTTGTTTAGGCAGTTTGCTTGCACTTGAAATATCTAGCTCTAGTACTAGCTCCTGTTGACAAAAAGTCAGTTTCATCAATTTTATGTATTCGTTTATTTACTGTATTGGCATCAATGTAGTGAAGTATTCCTGCTAGAAAATGTGCCTCCTGAATATTCCCATGAGAAATACACTACTAGTAAAAGAAGATGCTCTTTAGAACTTCTAGGTGTCTGCATTATTTTTCATTCTTTTTTACTGGTGAATCAGATTTCGCTGCTTATGTTGGCACGATGTTGTTCAGATTAGCGTAGGGGCATTTGGCAGCTATATTAATAACCCTTCTTTATACTTTCCCATAATCTCAGTTCTTTGCTAAATAATTAACAAATGACTGTTCAAATCATTTCAAACCATCTACATATCATAACTGTCTAACTATTTAAAGTAATTTCTTATGTTTTGTCTGCTTCTTAATAAGCACCATCTTCATCGAATCTATTGGGTACATAAGGAATCTATGTAGATTCAGATTAATATCATGCGAAGAGATGGATTTTGTAATCATCCTGTATCCGCTGGTTTATGATGTTTAATATGTCTTTGCAGATATGGGACACTGCTGGTCAGGAAAGGTTTCAGAGTCTTGGCGTTGCGTTCTACCGGGGAGCAGATTGTTGTGTTCTGGTCTATGATGTTAATTCTATGAAATCATTTGATAACCTGAACAACTGGCGTGAAGAGTTTCTAATTCAGGTGAAATATTTCCGATGGTTTATTATTAGTTCAATCTCATAACAATCCTCTTTTTTTTTGTCTAACTTTGGATGTTTCCCTTTGCAGGCTAGCCCATCAGATCCTGATAATTTCCCTTTTGTTCTGTTGGGTAACAAAGTTGATGTAGATGGTGGCAACAGCCGAGTGGTAAATACCACTACACGATTTGCTCTCTGAATAAATTCTTCTCTTGAACTAGATTGTACTGATTAGAAACGTAAACTGCTTTCATTTTAGGTATCGGAGAAAAAGGCAAAGGCATGGTGTGCTTCTAAAGGGAACATCCCCTACTTTGAGACATCTGCTAAGGATGGAACGAACGTGGAAGATGCCTTCCAGTGTATCGTAAAGAACGCTCTGAAGAATGAACCAGAGGAAGAATTGTAAGCACACTGTGATTCTCTTTTCTCTGCATGTTTGAATGACATTTGACAGTACTGGTTTTATGTGACATTAATCATTCCAAGTACTAGAAAATGGAGCACTGAGTAATTACGTTTGAAATACCAATGGGTCCTTCTGTTGGTATTTTGCTCCAGTTAGTCATCAACAAAGTTAGTCATTTTTTCGCTGATCCTCTTTTTTGCGGATGTATTTGCATCGTACCAGGACTAGCATCATTTGCTGCAATAAGACTAGAGTAGTAACATTTTGAAAACAGATAACTTCTGTTGGTCTCTTTTTCAGTATTATCTACAGTATGTTAAATCATCAACCATGTGCTGGTCCTTTTCATGGGGGATATGTTTGCATAGTTTCAGGACTAGCACCATTCGTTTGTTTCTTTGACTTGTATATTTCTTTCCGTGCCTCCTTTTTTGATCTTATCGATTTGTTCTTGAAGGTATGTGCCAGATACCGTGGACGTGGTGGGTGGCAACCGGGCCCAGAGATCATCTGGTTGCTGTTAAGGCATGAGGCATCACGAGGGCGTTGTGATCATCACCGGCTATGCAGTAACCAAACAGTACCTTTGACATTGCTGGGCCTCCATGGTTATCTACGGATCCGTATTCCATTTGTTACCTTTCCAGTCTCCTGCTATGTACCCAAGGGCGCCTGTCCCATGCTGTCAATCCGTGGACTTTGTGCAGTTTCATCAGTAGCGTCATATCTTGTGAATACAATTGGGCAAAATAAGAGGAAGTGTAAACTAAAGTTCATCCTTTATGGTTTTGTGTGGGACGAGTATGAATTTGTTTGGGCAATCGCCGTTTCCTCGCTTTCTGCTTCAATGCGAGTTACTACACACGTTCTCGCTAGAAATAGTAGATGTTATTCATTGTTAAAGAATCTGTCTCCCCCTCACCTAAGTCTGTCGCTCTAAGTCTGTCTCTGCTAAATTTATTAGTTTAATAGTGCTTTTTTATAATAAATTAGTGAATAGTATTTTCAGTCATGCCTTTTTAGGCTCTGTTTAGTTACTCATCCAAAAATTTTTCATCCATCCCATCGAATCTTTGGACACATGCATAGAACAAAAAAATAAACTAATTACACAGCTTGGTTGAAAATCACGAGACGAATTTTTTAAGCCTAGTTACTCCATGATTAGCTTTAAGTGCTACAGTAACTCACATGTGCTAATGATAGATTAATTATACTTAATAGATTTGTCTTGCAATTTCCTGACGAGCTATATAATTTGTTTTTTTATTAGTTTCTAAAAATCCTTCCTGACATTCTTCCGACACATTCGATGTGACGTCCAAAAAATTTTCATCCTCAATCTAAACAGGGTCTTAGTATGTCTACAGAGTCCTGACTTTGGTTTTTTTTTATTCGCATCTTCATCCTCCTGACGTGATGCTAGCTACCATGTCTGGCGACTTTTTTCTTTCCCTCCCCCATTGCCTTCAAGGCCATGGTGGCTCCTGTCCCAATTTGACCGACTGTCTCCTTAATTGCCCGCTCCGATGGCATCACCACCGTCAAAGATGGATGGTTTGCATGTCTTCCTATTCCTAAAAGTTTTTCCTAAGGCCTTGTTTAGTTTTCAAAAGTTTTCAAGATTTCCCGTCACATCGAATCTTGCGGCATATGCATGAAGCATTAAATATAGATAAAAAATAACTAAATGCACAATTTACTTGTAATTTGCGAGATTAATCTTTTGAGTCTAGTTAGTCTATGATTAAACAATAATTGTCAAATAAAAATGAAAGTGCTACAGTAGCGAAATTCAAAAATTTTTGCGAACTAAACAAGACCTTAAACCTGTTAAAGATGGAGAAGAAGAGAGTGAGACGAAGACAAGGATAGAGAAATCGAGTGAACGGTCATGAGGTGTAGCTTTTCTGTTGTTAGAGCATCTCCAGCAGGCTACCTAAATGGACTACCTATCTCCAATCTGAGTAGTGGAGGGCTAAAAATCTACTCCAGCAGACTACCTATTCCACCCAACAGATTTGTTGGCTACCTAAATCCCCCTCTCAATACCCATTCCTGTTGGGTCAAAGACACTACCCAAATCTTCTCTCCCACCTACACGCCTCTCTCTCCCATTAATGCTCTGTTTGTGGGACCTAGAAGTCATCCTCTGCTAAGACAAAAATGGGTAGCTAGTTTTAGGTAGTACTGCTGGAGTTGAAAGCAAAATCTATGTAGTATTAAAATGGGTGGCTACTCAAATAAACATTTAGGTAGTCTGTAGCACTGCTGGAGATGCCCTTAATGCCTCCCCTTCTGGAAAGTGGCACCCAGCTATCACTATATGCAAGACGCGTCTGCAAATTCAGTAGCCATCCTTCGAAAGCCATTTGTAGCAAATAGGCAATCAAAATCCAAAACCCAAGACGTTCTCAAAAAGTCGAAATACTTCACCTCGCCGATGTCGACTCGTTCTCATTTGCCTGTTCGTTTGCGCAGCGCCGATAAAAAGGCACGTTGAAAGCGAGGAAAAGTGAAGATTTTTCGTTTATAAAATCGAAAAAAATGGCGCAGGCCTGTGCACGTCCCGCCCGCCCGGGCGGGCAGAGCACGCATGAGAACACGCCCGACGGGCTAAGGCCTTGTTCCATTTTTTTTTAAAAAAAACGATAATGTAGTATTTTTGTTTTTATTTGATAAATATATTGTTCAATCATGGAGTAACTAGTCTTAAAAGATTTGTCTCGCGATTTATAAACAAACCGTATAAGTAGTTTTTATTTTCATATATATTTAAATGTTTTATACATATAAAGTAAGATTCGATGTGATAGGGAATTTTGAAAAGTTTTGTGTTTTTTGGGTGAAGTAAACAAGGCCTAACCGGCTAAACGAACGTGAAGGACGCGGCCCGCACACGGCTCGGCTGTCGACAGATCCTTTGCCGTGCTGCCTAGCTAACCATTCTCCCCACGTTTTCCCTTCGCCCAATCACGCGCGCAAATCCCGCTACGTTACACCACCCTTTTTCCTCCTGTCCGGCTGTCCCCGGCCCCGGGCATCATCGCCATATATATATGTATATATATATCACGCGCCGCGCACGACGACGGCGGGGGACGTGGCACGGTGGCAGCGCGCATTTGGCACACACTCTCGCACGTCGCGGGTAGCAGCTGCGAAGTGTAGGCGGCGGCGGCGGCGGCAGGTAATGGCGATTGCACCGGCAGCAGCGAGCCGAGCTACTGGTGGCTTAGCCCCTACTCGCTTGATCTCCAAGAGCAGTTTCTTGGTGCCACCTCCCATTCGGCTGCCACATCGCGCCGGCGGCGGGAACAGGGCCGTGCTCCTCGGCGTCGGGCGGCGCGCCGACAACGGCTCGTCCTCCTCTGAGGGCGGCCGGCTGGTGGACGAGGACATGGCGACGCTGCGGCGGCGTATCCGCGAGGCGCGGGCGGAGGACGATGGCATTTTTGACGCTGACGTTGATGCCGGCATCCCGCTGCCGACTGAGTGGACGGAGCTGGAGCGGCGGCACCACGGGAGCTACGTGGCCGGCGTGCGCAGCGCGGTCGCCCTTCTCGAGGTGCTCCTCGTGAACACGCGCCCGGGGCTCGGCGCCGGCTTGCTGGCGGTGCTGCTGCTCGGCGTGCCGGCATCGCTGTTCCTCGTCTGCGCGCAGCTGATCCAGGCCGCTGACTCCGTCTGGTCCGGATGAATGGGCACGCACTGCTGCTGCATCGTCGGTGTATTATAGCCAGAGATGAAGCTGTAGACGAGCTGAGCTATAAGCTGTATTGTAACTTCACTTCATCAATGTAGTTTATGGAGAGGATTCATGTTCTTCTTCTGTTAGTAAGCAGACACAAATTCCTCTGTCGGACAAAAGGATTGGTTGGCAAATTCTTCAGTTAATAAAAATATCGCAGTATAGTAGGCAATGTACTGTGTAATTCTTAAAAAAAAAAGAACACCAAATGAATGAATTTGACAGAAGACAAATTCAGAGCTGATAAATAATAAATAGGAGTAATTTAAACTGATAGACTCATCTCTCAACGGTTTGACTGAACCTCTAACCCTCAGTACCACCACCAGAAAGACAATCGAACAGATTTGTTTTCACGCAAAAGCCGACCGTGCCATACCTACATGAAAAAAAATGAACAAACCGTTTGTATTCGGCTACTCGCCTCAGTTTGAGCAGCACCCAACTCTCTTCATCGCAGACACGTCATCCTTCACGTTTATCTTCTCCCCTTTGCCTGGGCCAGCCGCGCCTTCCTCCAGGGCTTCCACTGTCTTCTTGCTCACGATCTGGTATATCTGGGTCAGCACCTCTGAGAACGCGTTGTCCACATTGGTGGCGTCGAGGGCAGACGTTTCCATGAAGTACATGGACTCGGCCTCAGCATACTCCTTCGCGTCATCGGTTGAGACGGCCACCAAGTGGCGGAGATCGGACTTGTTGCCAATCAGCATCACAACGATGCTCTGATCAGTGTGGTCTCTGAGCTCCCTTAGCCAACGGCCCACGTTGTCGAATGTAGCACGGCGGGTGACATCGTAGACAAGTAATGCCCCTACAGCTCCTCGGTAATAGGCACTTGTAATAGCGCGGTACCTGAAAAAACAGCAGAAAACAATGAGAGAAGATAACGTGAGTGGATACTTATCATTCCTTTCTATCTTCTTGTGATGGATCTGCAAATGAGATCAGACAAGTCAATCTCTCAGGAGAGAGGTAAACCAGCCTGAATTGCAAATCCACCTAAAAACAGATGTGGACAGTTCCAGAGTTTTGCAGCTACTAGTTATAAGTAGTGACCGTTCTAGATTCACTTTCACTTAATTCAGCAATACAGTCAATTGTAGTTTCAAATAGTGTTCCCATAGCTCCATTACCGGTTCTGGAAAACACACACCCTGAATTTAGTATTGCTAACCAACCTCTTACATGGCTGTTGTCAGCTGATTTGACAAACTCCAAACAAAGTTTTGACACAAAAAAGAAGAAACAATTCCTGATTGAACTAGCTGAGTAACATACTATATTTAATCATCTCAAACAGCTTATGAGATGCTAAACTAATGAAACAAGTAAAAACGAAATAGCCACTTATGCTACTTCTAATTTATATTCCGTACAACTAACATTATGATGTGGAGAAGGGATACAGCTTTGTACCTTCCAAAGCCATCACCATCAAACTAAATACATGAAGCTGGTTGGCTTATAACGAACTGTGTAACTGCATGTTTGCTTATTCTATAGAAATGAAATATCACAAAGCAAAAAGTTTGTTTATCAGCATCCCCTGTCTGAAAATCTGATGTTGAGGCAAGATAATTCTGACAAATATACAATTCTGGAGCATTAACCCTCAACTTCTCCCACCTTAAAAAATCAAAACGTAAGTAGTTTTATCCTAAAACAAACATATCTAACTTTGACCAAGTTTGTAGAAAAATGCACCAACATTTAGAGCATAAAAAAATCACTAGAATCACCATGAAATGTCTTAATAGTGCGTTTATTTGGTATCCTAGATGTTGGTACATTTTTCTACAGACTTGGCCAAAGTAAATGTTGGACAAAACTAAAAGTTTAGCATTGCTGATTTCCGTTAGTAGCATCAAACTCATCTAGTTGTCTAAACTTTCCGATTCTTCAACAGTGAGCAGTTGGCATCAAGTTTGCAGTGAGATCTCTTGATAACATAGTTCCAAAATATGACAACCTATATAGCCCCTATTTGGTCTGGGAAGGAAGCAGATCCACAAATAGAATGGATAGACACCAAAGGACAAAGAAATTTACCCGTGCTGCTGTGCAGTTGGCCAGTTGCCAACAAGGTGTATGACAGGAAACGACATCTCAACCACCAAAGATCAAAATGTGCCCACCCTATCTACCTAGTAGAAACAGCTAATAGACATCTGAACCACACAAGTGATTGACCACCCCTAAGATCCCGTCTTTCACAAAATCTTGCCAACGCTGGGGATTCCTCAGCGATTTTACTCGCGGTAAACATCAGCATAGATGGAAATTGCACCAGATCACCAATCGTGGCATTTGCCAAAATAGCGTTACGAAATTTAGCTCCCTAAACAAGCAACCGCAACCAAACAGTAAGGGAGCCTCCCAAGATCAAGCAAAGGAGGCTCCCAAGATCACATTTTTTTGCTCACCACTGGCGGGGCGCACGAGAAAGTAGAGAACAAATCTACTCCAATGCGTCGCGGACGCCAAGCGAAGACGTTCAGAGCAGATCAAAGGGAGGGTACCTCTCCTGGCCGGCGGTGTCCCAAATCTGGGCCTTGATGACCTTGCCGTCGACCTGGAGACTGCGGGTGGCGAACTCGACGCCGATGGTGGACTTGGACTCGAGGCTGAACTCGTTCTTGGTGAAGCGGGAGAGGAGGTTGGACTTGCCGACGCCGGAGTCGCCGATGAGCACCACCTTGAAGAGGTAGTCGTAGTCGTCCTCCGCCCGGTACCCGCCTCCGTTGGCAGCCATTGCTTCCCTTCCCTTCTCTTCCCCTCCCCAGGCAGAGGTTGGCTGGGGTTTTGGGTCTGGATCTCGCTGGAGCCGGGTGGTGCAGTGTCACTGGAATTGGGAGCGGGGTGCCAGTGAGGCGGCAATCAAGTAGTGGAGCAGTACTAGTAGTATTTGCCAGAGGGTTGAAGACGGGAGAGTGGTTGGAGTGTTTACTTTCGGTTCTTAACTAGTTTTTTTTTTATCACGGAAAAGAAGATTTCCATTAAACATTGGTTCTAGGCATATCACCAGAGATCAAATGAGATACAAAGTTTAGTGTACGATCAGTCTTCAGCACCTGCACCGTAGGCAGCTAGACAGCGTGCCAATTGATTGCAGCTTTTGTTACAAACAGAGATTACACAGATTTAAATATAGAAACAGGAAAGCTATGAAGATGGATCTTTTGCTTGTGCACCTAGGCCTTGTTTACTTCCAAATTTTTTTGCAAAATAGAAATAGTAACACTTTCGTTTGTATTTGACAAATATTGTCCAATTATAGACTAACTAGGCTCAAAAGATTCGTCTCGTCAATTTCGACCAAACTGTGCAATTAGTTTTTTTTTATCTATATTTAATACTCTATGCATACGTCTAAAGATTCGATGTGACGGGAAATCTGAAAAATTTTACAAAATTTTTGAAACTAAACAAGGCCCTAATAAGGCTGCACAACTTCTCCGGTTCGAAATAAAAGGGAATGACTCTCTCTTTTACGATTGTATACTATTAGTATATATCGCTATGAAAGGAGAAACAACCAGTAATTATATTTATGTTCACATATTTAAATTAGTTATTTTTTATATTTTTTTTCTATTTCTTTCATTTAAAATTTATGTATGAATCTAGCTGTTCTAACCTTTCAACAAGTTCTAGAGCTACTCTAATTTGACCCAATAAAAAACCTGACTTGACTAGTACATCGAATAGGTTGCCATGATTTCTGACCTTCCACAATAATTAGATTAGACATTTGAATCCAAAATCTGACCCAAACCCCCAAGAAATAGCCTAAACTGACCATTGGGTGGCATGAACCAAGAAAATGAACTCGATGCCATTTTCAAGTCAAGCTCGGTTGTGTGGCCCAGAACCAACTCGATGCTTGAACATGTTTAGGTTAGACACAGAACTAGGGTTAGATTTGGGAACATCAAATTTAGATTGGGAATCTAACAATCTCCAAAGGCTCTCTCTCTCTCTCTCTCTCACACACACACACACATCCTTGAGCTTAAAGAGCAGTATGGATGGACGACTTGGTAGCGGTAGGGAACGTGAGAATGGAAGTATAGTGGTGAGTACGTGAGGACTCTATTAGCCATGGAGTAGAAGGCATTATGCAACACTACAGATGAGCTCAACTAGTGTAGGGGCGGCCAACAATGACGAATGTAGTAACTTGAGCTACAGGTGATAGGATAGGAAGATGGCAGTGAATTGGTTTGCTAGCTCGAAGAAATTACATTAAAGGGAGAAAAGGCGTACAACGATTTTGTTTTGTTTGTCTTATAAAATATTTTTTTTTTACCAGAAGTGTTTTTTCTCTCACAATAAATCAGTGAACAGTATTTTCAGCCATGACTTTTCAGACAAGTGAACATGAGATAAAGAAAACTAATCAAGTATGGTATAGAGAAATTTGGTAAAAAAAAATGGTCTATAGCACTAAGGACTCAAATTTTGGTTTATGTACGAGTTCTAAAATGAATGTAACCAAAAAAAATCATACTTGATACTTTTATTATGTTCACCAAGCTTGTAAAAGTACCAAATAAATTAGATATTTTGTGATGAATTTTTTAAATAGTTTTTGTAATAAAAGTGTTCTCAGCGATCGTACTATCGGTGTATTATAAATCGATACAGCAGCGATAGGCTGTGGCTGCCTAGCTCGAGTTTTGAAGATCGTGTGCCTATTGTCAATGAGCGCATTTCAACATGCTAGGGTTGGATCCGTATCGACAGGGTTTGGATGTGGCAAACTGTCTAGCCGGACTCCGACTGTACTCTATACACGGAAAAGATAAATTGCTGTGCACCGTCTAAGTAACTAGCAATTTAATTTTAAAAAAGAAATACATGATTTTATTATATATATATATAGCTAATTAATTAAAACCAAAAAAGAATCGGCTAGCGGGACGAGGTTTTCGTGAGGTGGATAACACAACCAGGAAATGCTAGCGGGATTTTGTTCGTTTGGTATCAACTTATCCTCGTGATCTGGGCGTTGCACCCGCCTTTGGCTCGTCCATCGGCCACCGCGCACCGACGGGCGACGACGATTCTGGTGGTGGTAGACGGGAGAGGGACTCCCCACCCGAACGTTTCTGACAGCCGCGCGTGCTGATGGCGTTGGGCCATCTGCTGGTGATGCAGCTCCCTTGCTGATGGCTGGACGCTGCTGGCCCATCAACGAATTCGAGCCCACGACTTGTATGAAGGCCCATAGACAGACAGCAAAGCCTTCTCTCTCTCTCTCTCTCTCTCTCTTTTTCTCACGCACACGGCACGCAGAGCTGGGGGCGTCTTGTCGTTTCTTGACTTGTTGTCGATTGGATTGATCTCACCGAACTGATGATGTTGCCGCCCCAAGCAAATCCGTGACTGTGCTAACCCCCGAGCCACCAGCTCCCCGTGCACAACAAAACAGCAAACAACAAAACAAAACAAAACAAAACAAACACAGCGCGGCACTGTGTCTGTGATTCAGATATTTGAATTCTAGAGCCTTGTTTAGTTTCGAAAAGTTTTTGGATTTCGGTACTGTAGCAATTTCGTTTGTTTGTAGTAAATATTATCCAATTATAGACTAACTAGGATCAAAAGATTCGTCTCGCCATTTACAGGTAAACTGTGCAATTAGTTTTTATTTTCGTCTATATTTAATGTTTCATGCATGTGTTGAAAGATTCGATGTGACGGAGAATCTTGAAAACTTTTTGGTTTTCGGGGTGAACTAAACAAGGCCTAGAAACTGGGGAATTTGGAATCTACAGCTGCCACTCCCACTGCCACGCAGCATACACACCAGACGATTTGAGATCGCGCTTGGACTGTACCGCCGTCGGCGCCACGCCTCAATGCACTGCCGCCGCCGCACGCGGACAAGAAAGCACCTCAGGCTCATGGCGCGCCGCACGTGCCGCCGGCGCAACTTGGCGCACGCACGCACGCATACAATACAGCCGGCTACACTACACAACAACCATGGCATGGCATTATGGCAATCGAGGGACGTTCGAACCAGCTCTGCGTGGGACTCTGACTCCGATGCCGACAGGCCGGTGTGGGAGTCAGTGAAGGGACGCGTTGTGTTGCGATGACAGTGTCGTCGTGTCCGGGCGGTGATCAGCAGCGCCGTGCCGTCGGGGGCCGTCGTCTCGGTCTCCCGCCGGATTCCGGGCGGGGCAGCAGGCTGATGTACTCGAACCAGACCTGGCGGAACACCTTGACGATGCAGTCGTGGTGCTCGTCCGCGTTCAGGGACAGGTAGCACGCCAGCAGCCGCTCCAGCTCCTCCGGCCTTGGAGGCACGGCTGCGGGCCCGCCGGTCGCGCTCGCGATCATCTCCACCATGGACTCGCGGAACGCGCGCTGCGGGTCCCGCGTCCGCCGCACCACCGCGAGACCCTCCAGCTCCGCCGGCGCCGCCACGGCGGCGGCGGCGCGCCGGGGCGACCGTACGCGCACCCGAGGGGGCGGCATTCTCCCGGAGAAGGACGGCCGCCGGCTGCCGCCGCTCACGCTGAGGCGCCGGCTGCTCCGGCGGCGCCGCCGGTGCCGCCTCGCTCCGGCGGCGTCCGTGTCCGACGGTGCCGTGGCGGCTCGCGGGCGCGCGGGGGAGCCGGCGAGAGAGAAGGGGATCAGCCGGCCCAGCGGCGGGAGCTCACGGTCCCCGCCGACGGAGCAGTGGCGGCGGCCGCCGTGCCGGTACGACTGCCGCCGCACGGCGACGGAGTCGGCATTGTCGTTGCCGACCGACAGCCGCCGCGGCAGGACGTCCTTATTATCCGTGGAGCGACGCGGCGGGCTGAAGCTAGACCAGCCTGGCGTGACCGTTGCCGCCGCAGGGCTCGGGCTGGTGCGCTTGGCGTTGGGGAGGCACGACGACGGGAACGCGGGAGCCGCCGCGGCGGTGTTGTTGGGCGTGGACGCAGGCGCGCGCTTTGTGGCCGCACCCGCACCCGCACCGGGCTTCTCCTTGGCCGCGAGCTTGGCGAGCCACGAGAGCGGGGAGAATGAGAACGTTCCCCTGCCCTTGCCCTTGCCCTTGCCCTTGCTCCCTCTCTCCCCTCCATCATCTTCCTCGCACCGCGCAGACGGCGCTGCATTCTGCTTCCGAATGCCCCATCTCATGGCTGGCGCAAGAAGCTTGTTGCAGGGGACAGGGAGTGGGGAGTGGGGAGGGAGGCGTGTGCGATTTAAAGCTCGTGAATTTTGGCGGTTAGGTGCAGTGCCGGCGTGCCGGTATTGGGACTTGGGCTCGTTCGAGCTTTCAAACGCTCTCAGCGCATGCTACGGCTACATCAGAAGGCAAGGCAGCATCGGAGAATGGAACGCAGCGTCGAAGAGAGAAGACAGGCGTGATCTGAAGTTCCTGCACTGCACGGCAAAGCATACATGGGTTTTCGAAAGGCCCTGGCGCCTGCCGGCTTCAGGGTTCTCGCCTTCTCGGAGTCAGCCGGCGCCGGCGGCCCCCACATTCAGGCAGACACACACTGATGATGCACAGCAGGGCCCTACTTGAGCCCCTATAGCTAAATGTGCCCAAACAAAAAACAGCACTCCAGCAGGGTCCCTACTAGAGCCCCCAATTTGGCGTGGGCACCCAAATCTTCCTGCAGACCCTATTTCTGTGGTGTGGCAATTACCTCCTCACACCGAACAAACGCAACTTCACCCATCTCCCTCCAGCGCTAATTTTTACTATCGCGCTCCCTCCCTCCACCTCCAACCTCCACCGTTGGGCCTCGCCGCCATCCCTTCCGGTGAAAGTGGCCTCTCCTCGATGAGCGGGAGCAGCCCCAGCCATGGTTATCGCGAGCGTCGAGCCTCCCCTTTGGTCATGCGGTAGTGAAATGTTTGACCCAATGACGAGTAGGGTCCCACATGTCATTATATGCCAGTTTGGATTTGGGAGCCTTCATTTAGGTGGTATTGTTGGAGTGGAAGCAAAAATTTTAGGCACCTAAAAGTAGGGAAAGCACCCAAATGAAAAGTAGGGACCCTGTTTTGAGGGCTACTACTGTCTTAGTCCACAGTCCACCACACCTTTGCGTGCGTCCTTGTACTTTCTGCCGTCCTCTCTGCGTTCACCCCTGTCGTATAGTCAGCATGGCCGTGCTGCAGGGGCAGTCATGGACAGAGGAGAGGCAAAGGAAGGAGACAAAGCAGGGGGGATAAAGTGGTTTGATGGCTGAAAGCTCGGGACCCGGCTCCGACTCCGGCGACTCGATCGGCGACTGGGGCTGTAGAGTGCTCGTAGCCTGGTACCATGGCATGGCTTGCTTGCTTGCTTTTGTGCCAATTGTGCTTGTGCTTGCCTGTCTTCAGCAGTCAGTACCGCTGCCTCCTCCTCTTCCTCCTCCAGTCGTTTGAACAAAGTCCCCGCCACCTAATGGCTTTCGTCCAATGCACGCCGGGATCACCGGTTGCCAGAGACTGACGGCTACCAAGAAACTAAACTGTAGTTGTAAAATTCTGCAGTAATCACTTTTGCATTGGGATGTACAGTACTATTAGCAATTACTAGCGCTGTGTAAAGCATTGTTGACTGTTTTTTTTTTCTTGGCAAAGTAACAGCTTCAGATTTGAACCGAGGTTAGGTCTTTTTCTTCCTTACTTTTGCCACTGCTCCAGGTAAGCGTGCCTGTGCAAGGTGTCTGGGCTGTACGACAGGTGAATTCACTGTCATGCTTGATGCTTTTGCCTCGTAGTAGTAGGACACTAGGGACCTGGCATTGGCCTTGCCCTCCATGCTGCTCTGAATTAACAATCTGAGCGGCACTCTTCCTGAGATGGAGCGTGTCCTGTCCTGCCCGGCCCGATGCCGTCCACGATGCCGCGCTGAGAATTGGTCACTTGGGTGCCTTGCTCTGAACTTGTGATGCCTGCTTGTTGTTGAGTTCCCAAAGGGAAGGCCCTTTCCCTTCATCATGAGCTGTTTCGCCACCAGCGAGTGCGAGAAGAAGAGCCTAGTCTGAATTCTAAGCTGTGTTGGTGGATCATAGATGTGTCTCGTTCTAAAGAGGAAACGGCGCGACCTCTGAATCATTCCTTCACTTCACGGACCATTTTCGCCATCGATCGGCAAGTCGGAAAGAGGGCCTCGTTGTCTGAATCCTAAAGCTGTTGCCCTGGTAGAGGCAGCCTGTATCTATAGTTCTGACGAAGAAACGGCAGTTGGCAGGCGATGTCTGAATCATTTGGAGATCTGAAGGTGATACGCATCTGGTAGTTGAAAGTGAGGGGAAACCATGCCGACTAGTAATCCTTTTCCCCACACACCGGATGATATTTTAGGCCGACAGACAGAATTCTAAGACGGTAACAGTAGGCGGTTGGTAGAGACGCACAAAGGTTGTCTTGTTTCATTCATCATCTGACACACATCTCACCGCGAGCTAGCTAGCCTGGCGAACTTTTTCCTAACTGAAACTCAAACATCAGTGCTTGCGGTCGTGCTGTACTGTCTGCTTCTACTGCAATTTGAGATGCAGGCAGATTTCAGAGACGATTAACCAGGTCGAGACACCCTACCTCGTAGACGTTGACAGGTTCCAGGAACAGAGCGAAGGTCGTTTCATGAAATCACCATGTAGTAGGACAATGTCGTGGAGACACGAACATGTCGTTTCGGCTCGCCATCGATCTGATAGGAAAATCTGTCTGAACCTGGAAGGAATCATGCAGCTCACTGTTCAAATCTGAAAGGGATGGGAACCAATCTGCTGCCCGGCCGGTATCATGGCATGCATCATCAAAGCCTACAAAGAAGACGAGCAAAGGCCAAGAGGGGACAAACGACAAAGGGGCGATACTAGTACGTATTATTATCCCGTGGTCCCTTCCAGATCTGCTTCAGTGTGGTGAGAGTGAGACTCTTTTTTTTTTTTTGACAACAATGAGAGTGAGACTCTGAGAGTGCATGGAACCCTTAAAGATTTGGCCATTCTTATCCACACTGCACTGTGAGTGACTGTCAACTCTTTATCTCTCGCCCGACCAGCACCCCAAGTGCCCAGCTAAAGCCAAACGCACTCGCTCTCGCACGCACCCATCCAGTGCTTTTTAGCCGATTTGGACAGCGGCGTCGGGTCCAACGACAAAGCTCCCCGACCAAGTTGGCCCAAAACACGCATATAAAATATCTCATGTTCTGCGTAATGATTTTCAAATGGGGGGTCTGAACAGTGCAAGTTATGTTGAAACATCTTTGTCTTGCATACATGAACAAGCTCCTCTGTCTAGTTCCATAATTCTGATGCAAAAACAATAAATATATACTTCCTCCATTCAAACAACAATATAATTTTTGTTTCTCGATGAGTTAATCATTTTTCAAGTTGGATCATATACACACACATGTACGAATATTTTCTATTCATCCGGGGAAAGGTTGAGTGCAAGCTTTTGTCATCCATCCAGGCAGTGGCGGACCAGAAACGGACTAAGAGAAGGGCTAAATAACATAGCTAAAAAAAATTTTCTCGTTTAATCCAGTACACTAATAGATATTGCTAAGATTGATAATTCAATTTGATTCAAAGTGCTCAAAAACAAAGATTCATAAAATAAACATAGAAAAATATAGAATACATAGAGTCTTTTGCTAAAAAAAATCTGTTAAAAAAATTTTGAGCCCAAGAGGGGGCCGCAACCACCCCAGCCCCCCGTGAGTCCGCCAATGCATCCAAGAAATAATAATGTTCTATAAGTTTGGCCAGAACCTTGTATAAATTACAATAACTAGGGAGCAAGAGGAAGCATTTGGTAAGCATGTTTAGAGAAAAAAAAAACTTTCAAGACCTTTGGGACTCTAGGGCCAGGGATTCAGCAGAGCAAAAGAAAAAAAGTTCTGATCCTAGTATCTTAATTATATAATAAACCTACTAAAGTTGCACTTGAGTATTAGCAGTTGCTTCTAACAAACACTTTGACACTAGAACACTTGATGAGTGGAGCTAATCACATGGATAACACAACCGCTGCCAATTGGCAGTGGGCCCCACATGTCGACTACTCTACGTCTCTACCTCATGGAACCATGGCACATCAATGGGGAGATTCCAGCCACCAGAAAACCTTGACCCGTTGGCCATGGCCATCGCTCGCCCGGTCGCCCCTATTCGCAGTCAAGTGGCGCTATTGGATAGGATAGGGCAGGACACTGATGGAAAATTATATATTTATTCATTATATATCCGAATAAAATCGGGATATGCCATGCGCCTCCCCATGAGGGTTGGTCGGTGGCCCGTGCACCTCACTCTTAAGAGCATCTCCAAGAGCTTGGCTAAAATTAGTAGCCAAATTCTAATATTTAGCCATTTTGTAAAATAGAAAACTTCTTAAAAAAAGAAGAGGTCCACAACAGTCTTGCTATCAGATAGCTAGTGTCAGTGGTTGGCTATATATGGCCAACGAAAATCAAAGAATAGCAAACTTTCTATTTTACAAAACCAAATAGCACATCTGTTGGAGTCTATTTTTCTGCTATACAAGTTCTAAAAAGCCTTTATAATAAGAATAGCAAAGCTGTTGGAGTTGCTCTAATTGTCTCCTGTTAACCTCGCTTTGCTTGCTCATCATCCCATGCCTTGTTTAGTTCCAAAAATTTTCAATATTTTCCATCACATATTAAATTTTGGACGCATGTATTGATCACTAACTCTAGATAAAAAAATAACTAATTAGATAATTTATCTGTAATTTACGAGACAAGTTTTTTAAATCTAATTAGTTCATAATTAAATAGTAATTATTAAATATAAACGAAAATACTACAATACACAAAAAAAACCAAATTTTTTCGCGAAATAAACAAAGCCTCAAATGACAACCTACTCCTACACTACACTAGAGTGGCTGTTGGCTTTCTGCTTTTCTGCCGTTTGTGTTGCTGTGCAGCTGCAGGAGTGTTTTCGTTTGTTTGTTTGTTTGGAGGTGTTTTTGCTTGTGTTCTTGTGGATAGAAATGGGAGGGGATGATGCTGAGTCAGATCCTGGCCAGCACGAGAGGCTGCCATGGCGTTGGCCGACGCGTCCGTGGAGACAGGCAGGGGGACGGTCCACGTGGCCACAGCTGTACCGGTCAGTGGCGCGGGGCTCCAAGTCCAAACCCCCCGATGGCGATTACTCACTGCCAGCTTGCCCTATCTATCACGGCTAATGGCAGTGGATGCATTTTTCCCTTTTATTTTCAAACTGTACGCGGTGAATGAAATTACCATTCGCTTTCACTTATCAGGACGAAGTATCAGCCACGTTACAGTGTTTTCACTCATAACAAATAAACACCTGCCGGTTCATCAGCCAAATTTCAGGCATAACAAATAGCGCCAATGATTTTTCAGTGTGCTCGAAAACGATTTCTTGCCAGCAATGTCTAATCAAAATGATTATGCACAGTAGTTGCAGTGCCGCGATTGGTCACGTGTGTCGTCGCTCTCACGGCCGCATGGCCCCCACCGCTACGCGACACGTGCTTCACGCCTGCCCGGTGCGCCACCGGCCCCCGGCCTCTCTTTGCTGGTTGCTGCTGGTGCAGTGGTGCGTGGTGGTGCCTTGCATCACGGAGAAAGACGACGACGGCGGCGGCGGCTCGTAAACCCGCCGGGCAAGGAGAACGAGGAGGATTTCTAAAAATCCACACAAGCCGGCGGGGCCCGCTGGCCGATCGGGCGGGCCGTCCCCCCTTGCCTCCCGGTAGGTCCCGCGGCGTCAGGTGGCAGCGCGGCGCCAGCTGGCGCCGGTGGGGGCACGCACTACCTTATCCTCTTTTCCCGATGCGGCAGCACCTCCCCAAACGCGGCCCACTGGACCGGCAGCGTACGACGGGAGCGTGGTCCCACGTGTCGGTTACTCCCCGTCCACGGCGCAGCGCCGTGAGCTGGTTCCGAGCAGCCCGTGGAATATACCGTGGTCGTCTTCCTTCCTCGCCGCTCTCCCTCCCCCCTCCCAAACTCCCCAACACCCCCCGGTTCCGAAATCGAAACGCCGAGCCAGATCAGATCAAGCCGCCGCGCACTCCACCACGGGCCTAGGGTTTGGCTGCTTGCTGCTTTAAACCTCCCATTTCGCGGGCCGAGCGAGCGGGAGCGGGGTAGGGTTTCGACTCGAGCGCGGCTGCGGCAGCGGCAGCTTCAGCCATGATGTCCAGGTCGTACACCAACCTCCTCGACCTCGCCGCAGGAAACTTCGCGGCGCTTGGCCCGTCGGGCGGCGGGAGGCGGCGGCTCGGGTCGTTCGGGGCGAAGCGGATGCCCCGGGTCATGACGGTGCCCGGGACGCTGTCCGACCTCGACGACGACGACGACGAGCAGGCGGCCACCAGCAGCGTCGCCTCCGACGTGCCCTCGTCCGCCGTCGGGGAGCGCCTCATCGTCGTGGCCAACCAGCTCCCCGTCGTCGCGCGCCGCCGCCCCGACGGTGGCCGCGGCTGGGTCTTCTCCTGGGACGAGGACTCGCTCCTCCTCCGGCTCCGCGACGGCGTCCCCGACGAGATGGAGGTCTTCTTCGTCGGCTCGCTCCGCGCCGACGTGCCGCCCGGGGAGCAGGAGGAGGTCTCGCAGTCGCTCATCGACGGCTTCCGGTGCGCCCCCGTGTTCCTGGCGCCCGAACTCAACGAGCGGTTCTACCATCACTTCTGCAAGCGCTACCTCTGGCCACTGTTCCACTACATGCTGCCCTTTGCCTCCCCGCTGCCACCGACGGCGGAGGCGGCCGCATCCGGGGACGGTGGCCGGTTTGACCGCAGCGCCTGGGAGGCCTATGTGCTCGCGAACAAGCACTTCTACGAGAAGGTGGTTGAGGTCATCAACCCTGAGGATGACTACGTCTGGGTCCACGATTACCATCTCATGGCGCTGCCCACCTTCCTCCGCCGACGCTTCAATCGCCTCCGGATCGGCTTCTTCCTCCACAGCCCGTTTCCCTCATCGGAGATCTACCGCACCCTCCCTGTCCGGGAGGAGGTTCTACGGACGTTGCTCAATTGTGATCTCATCGGCTTCCACACCTTTGATTATGCCAGGCACTTCCTCTCTTGCTGCAGTAGGATGCTTGGTCTAGAGTACCAGTCAAAGCGCGGATACATTGGATTGGAGTACTTTGGCCGCACTGTTGGGATCAAGATCATGCCCATGGGAATCCATATGGGCCAACTGCAATCGGTGCTGCGATTACCTGAGAAGGAGGACAAGGTTGCTGAGCTGCGGCAGCGATTCCAGGGGAAAGCTGTGTTGCTGGGGGTAGATGATACAGATATCTTTAAAGGGATCAATTTGAAGCTTCTTGCATTTGAGAATATGCTGAGGATGCATCCCAAGTGGCAGGGGAGAGCTGTGTTGGTGCAGATAGCCAACCCTCCTCGTGGGAAGGGTAAGGAGATGGAGGCCATCCAGGCTGAGATCCGGGAGAGCTGTGACAGGATTAATAGGGAGTTTGGCCAGACTGGGTATAGCCCTGTCGTCTTCATTGACCGCAATGTGTCAAGTGCGGAGAGGCTTGCATATTACACAATAGCCGAGTGTGTGGTAGTGACGGCTGTGAGGGATGGAATGAACTTGACGCCTTACGAGTACATTGTCTGCCGGCAGGGGATACCCGGCTCAGAGTCTGCTCCAGAGGTGAGTGGACCAAAGAAGAGCATGCTGGTTGTGTCGGAGTTCATTGGGTGCTCGCCTTCATTGAGTGGTGCAATTCGTGTTAACCCATGGAATGTTGAAACAACTGCTGAGGCATTGAATGAGGCCATCTCAATGTCGGAACAAGAAAAGCAGCTGAGGCATGGAAAACATTACCGCTATGTCAGCACCCATGATGTTGCATATTGGTCGAAGAGCTTTGTCCAGGATCTGGAGAGGGCCTGCAAGGATCACTTCAGGAAGCCTTGCTGGGGTATAGGACTAGGGTTTGGATTTAGGGTGGTGGCGCTAGACCCACATTTCACAAAGCTTAATTTGGATACAATCATCATGTCTTACGAGAGAGCAAAGAGTAGGGTCATATTACTTGATTATGATGGTACATTGGTACCACAGACTTCAATCGATAAGAAACCAAGTTCAGAAATATTGAGAATCATCAATACCCTATGTTTGGATAACAATAACACTGTTTTCATTGTCAGTGGGAGAAGTAGGGATAGCTTGGGATCACTGTTTGCATTGTGCCCAAAGCTAGGAATCGCAGCAGAACACGGTTACTTCTTAAGGTACAATTTTTACATGTGCATTGTTCTATTTCTTGTTTGGTGCTAGAATGTACTTGATGCAGTAGTACTAGATTTTAATGTTTTTCTAACTTATCGCTTGTTAAGATAATATATTTTTTAGTGTGTTAGTCTTTCTCTTAAGAAATTTCAAGCATGAACGTTTTGTGTATTGCTCAGCAGCTAACTAGATTGACTATTTGCTGCCTTCCCACAGCAATAGTAATGGGTCTAAATGAGTCAGAACTGAAAATATTATGTTCTTTTATTCATGTTAACCTTGGAATATTAAGATTCTGCATTTCCATTAGGTTGTTTTCCTTAATTGTTTAAAATTAAGTGGATGATGAAATGTATGTTTCACTGTAGGTGGACGAGAGATGAAGGGTGGCAATCAAGCAGCCATACCTCAGACTTTGGATGGATGCAAATGGCAGAGCCAGTGATGAATCTTTATACAGAATCAACTGATGGATCCTATATTGAGACCAAAGAAACTGCTTTGGTATGGCATCATCAGGATGCTGACCCAGGCTTTGGGTCTTCCCAGGCGAAGGAGATGCTGGATCACCTGGAAAGTGTACTAGCAAATGAACCAGTCGCAGTTAAGAGTGGTCAGTTCATTGTCGAAGTGAAACCTCAGGTTTGATATTTATCGCTTCCAGTCCTTCCACAAGGGTCCTTGTTATTTTACTGATGAATTACCAGATTTTGCACCTTCAACAGAAAAACAAGCATACATGTTCTTCCTAATGATTCTACCTTCACCTGGTTTTTCATTCTGATTTATGAATTGATGCACAGCTATTAATTTCTAATTATCTTCCTTTGCCGCAGGGAGTTAGCAAAGGGCTTGTAGCTGAGAAGATACTCACATTGATGAAGGAGAAAGGGCGGCAAGCGGATTTTGTATTATGCATCGGTGATGACAGGTCAGATGAGGACATGTTTGAAAATATCGCTGATGTCATGAAGAGAAACAATGTTGCTCCAAAGACACCGCTATTTGCATGTACAGTGGGGCAGAAACCGAGCAAAGCCAGGTTCTACCTTGATGATACATTTGAAGTAGTCAATATGCTGAGCTTGCTAGCAGATGCTTCGGAACCTGACCCTGTAATAGAGTTGGAGGAGGATGACTTGGCTACATCTGTCTCTGCCATAGATATCAGCGATGAACCACCACAGCTTGGTAATAGAAGGGATGAAGGATCTTAGGCTTGAACTTCTAGAAGATACATGCTATGATGATTGACTTGCAAAGTTTTTCTTGTTGATGGATCTGAAGTTGTGGAGCATCAAATGAAAATTGACAGCAGGGCCAAAGATGCTCTGCACGACACATCAGCAAGCTAATTGATTCATTATAGATGATAGTCTGTTTCTCCAGGTGAGCTGGTGATGAAAACCTACCAGCAAAAATCCTAATTCTGCAGATATCACATGAGCAGCTTCAGTGACCTCATTCAGCACTTGGTTCAGGCATCATGATCAGTTGGTGCCAAGGAAATTGATCTGTCCATAGCTGATTCCTTACGTTCTTTTGAATTTCATCGCTCCACTTCTTTCTGCATTAACATCTTCATTGGAATATGAAATGTAATAGACACGTGGTTGATGAAATGTAAGGGAGCCAGGCTAGTGAAATGCACTTATTTTTTTTGAAGATTTAGTGAAATGCATTGGTTAGAGCCTGCAGAAGGACACACGTCGTGGCCACATGTTGTTCAGTGTTTGCTGACTTTGTTAACAGCTAGATTGTCTAGTCAGGAAAAACATGTGATTTGTTCGTTTTGAATTGTAAGTGTGGTAATGTGAAGGATGTTGCTTGATCTCATCATTTGATGGCCTAATATATATGTCATCCTTATTTACCTGGCTATTTCTTTTTTGTTGTTGTCAGGAAACATGATCAGTACGGATCTTATTCCTTGTGTTACGGTTGCTACTGTCAGTGATATTTAAAACTATTTTCTGTAGCTTTGTCATAGGATTTTTTTGGCCAAACAGTACGATTCGGTGCACTGTTTTATCTTGTTTTTGCAATAATGCTCCAGTGCTGAACTGGCTGTTGTGGTCCATGACCTTTTGAGTTTTGACAACGTCGATGATCATTCGACAACATTTTAGTATTTGATGTTTGATGAACCATGTTGGGATCTGTACGTAATTTTATCGCTCTTCTGTTAACATTTTAGTGTAGGATTTAGATATCGTTTTGTACAAGATTTAGGTCAAATATTGGAAATATAAATCATTAATAACTTTTAAATTGTTGAGTTTGCAAATGTGAAAATTATATGAATAGATTTGTCTTGAAAAATACTTTCATAAAAATATACATATATCATTTTTTTCTGAATATTTTTATAAAAATAAGAAATCAAAATTGTGTTTTGGAGATTATGTCGCTGTCATAAACAACATAAATCCTATATTGTGGGAGTATATATGTTGACCTGTTAAGAATGGCTTTCCTTCTCTCTAGCTAAAGTATCCCTTTGAAGCTAAAACTGGTAATCAATCACCAGGGCGGGCAAGGGGCTTGTTGGCATCGGCACTCGCTTTATATGTGCTGTCTAATGGCATATTTATTCATATTCATATTCATATATTATGCGTAAGACGTCTAACATTGGTCCCATTTTTCTAAGTAAGTTTTGTGTTTCTAGGCTTATTAACGAATGAAAGGAAAATAAGGGTGCAGACTTATTTATGCCTTCTTGACGAGGTGCCTTCGGGAAGATCGCAAGAAGACAAACCCCAACATGGCACAAAACCCTGCTCGAACATTAGCGTAGCAGCACCTCTAAATAGCCTGCTCACCACAAGGTTTACAGCAGAGATTCAGCGAAGCTCTACACGAAGATCACCACTAAAAAAGTTTGCCATTGCAAGTGTGAAATCTTTCAGGTTGTTAAAAATCAAGGAACGTGCAGGGTACGTTTTTGTGTTTTCTATACATGTATGTTTTGTTTTCTGTATAATGCCACACGTTTCCTGAAAAACAAGAAAGTCGTTTGAACAAAGATACTAGCTTTATTAGTCTGCATATGACCATTCGACTTAGCTGAAGCAGTTGAAGGAATGAGTTTCAGACACTAACTGGTGTGTGATACTGTGATATGAGAACTCTTAACACTCTGTCAGACAACACAGTTGCCTCTTGCCTGTTGGTTCGAAATTGAAGGCGACACTTATTCAAGTTTGTACCAATTATTAGTAATAATTAGAGAGGCCTCTGCAGAGCCAAATGTACAAATAACAGAAAGGAAAATCTTCACAGTTCCATGTAGGATCAATACACTAACAATACAACAACAATAGCAATGCGATGCTGAGGAATCTGATACCATCTCAAGAGAAGTTATACACCTCGTCAAAAGATTTCCTACAAAGAGTCCATGCACAAATTTAGCTAATATATGGAGGAGGATACAAATGGTAGCAGTTGCAATGTACAGAAAAATAGATGCTCACGAGGTTCCAAATCTGGGGCTGTAGTTGTCAATTAGGTTGTTCAGCACCTTGTCCGCGGGAGCCCTGTTCAGGGACTTGCGAGCTTGGCTGATTAAGTCAGAGCGAAAGGGAAAAGTGAGTTGAGTTAGCCATAATAGGGTGATTAGCAGAAAAATGGATGTGTTCTTTGCTACAGTACTAATTTGTGGTGTGATTTCCATCAGAGAGATAAAATGATCAGCAGATCTACAAATTGCCAGATAATGCAGTGGCTAAAAGGTGAGAACCACAGACCTGACAAAATAATTGGCAAAATGTTGAGTCACTTGTACTGCATCTTCACTGTGTGGATTCATTGGCTCCCCCCACTCAAAAATGGCTTTCTACATTAAGCAAGGGCAAATGTATAAGCTATAAATCCATCATTTTAAACCATTTTTCTGAGGCAGTCTGATGCATCATCCACCCGATTGTGGAACTCCCTATAAAAGTTACACGAGAATTTGCATACCTCAGGATGCCACTGCGTGCAGATGATTGGATAATTCTGTGCTTGTACAGTTGAGACATAGACCTGTCTCGACAAACAAGAATATCAAATTGTGCAGTGGAAGATTTCATGGGCATTTACCCAGATCAATCACTCAAGAAAGAGTTTTCAAGTTCATCAAAACTGTACTACATACACCACTGAACACCTCCTACATGGATTATGTGAAAAATGACAATTAAGACTAAGAGAGATGTGTTACGGTGCTTGAGAGTATAAACATGACTTTTTGTACCTTGCCATTTTCATCAGGTGACGTGGTAAGAATCTTGAAGAAACTTGATAATGCAACATTTTCTTGCAATCTCTTTGGTGATATACCATACTTCAACCATAAAAGGAAAAAAAAACTATGTTAAGGAACTTGTATTTGTAACAATGATCCATTGTTCTGTGTATCCTTTCAGAATTTCTATCCACGTAATAGAACTAGTATTAGTGCATGAAAGTTGGTATGGTGTTGTGTAGAAAAAAAAGGTAAGCAGAACAAAGGTTTGCCATACTCCATGATTTTGCATGACAAGGCAGTCGGTGCTCAGTTTCTTGATGAGTTCAGGGTTGAACCTGTGAATTTCAATCATCTCAGTAGTTAGGCTACAAATATTAGGAATTCATGAAAAGAACACGTAGAACATAAGGATCATGGATAGTGAATCTTTGGATATAAGAGTGATGGCATTTCATCCACTCTGGTCTACTCTGTTTGCGTGTGTTCGATTGTGTCATCATGCATCCCGGGATCTATTCAAGGTATAGTTATGTCGTATTATTCATCCCTGCAACTAGCTAAATGCAAATATACACCAGATGCATATTCTACACGTTGAGTTTTGCCAACATGGCAATAAACACACACAATTATACTATACCAGGAACAAATCATGACTGCAATAAGCACACACAATTCTACACGTTTAGTTAAACTGCACCTTTTCTGTTAAGAAAAAAAAATCACTTGCAACATCTTGTACTATCAGTCGACAAAAAATAACTTCCTAAACATTCGCAACAATCACTAGCAAATTGAAAAAAAATGCTTTGCAGCAGCTACCTTTGAAACACCGACCCTTTGAGAAAGGAATAATTGGGGAACTGCAGAGTAGATGTCTGATTCAAGGCGTGGAAAGACTCCAAAATGTTGTTGTCCTAGTAAGCACCATGGTAAAAGAATATTTAGTGTTCAGTTTGTCCAAACTGAACAAGAACTTGGCCTCTTCAAGGAATAGAAGAATGCAATTACACACTGTTCTCGTTCACTGAGGAGTATAAGGCAACCGACTTTGTAAACAGAATAACTGACAAGGAATAATAATTATGATATTTCAGCAATTAGATTCGACTTTGAGAGATTTGTTTTCTGGTTTAAAAAACTAAAGTAGTAAAATCACCTTGCTGACAATCATGCTTATAAGCTCAAAGCCTAGACATTCGGCATGCAAAGGAAATGGATCTCCTGCATCATTCCTGTCCAAAACATACTGAGGAAGGAAGTCATGAAGAATCTTATGGAGGCTTAAAATAGCTAATTCGAAGTTGTGAAGGTGAAACGTGGTGTCGTATGCAATTAACTACGGATTACACTAGAAGCTAAGATCATTGTGAAGGAAGCAAAGTCAGTTTACAGCATATATGGCTTACATTCCGGTGATCACACGAACACTAAAAGCTGTAAGATAAGTAAAAGTGATGTTCATAATGTACCTGGAAAACTCTTTTTATAGTCTCAAAATACGAACCATTCTTCTGTGATCCACCAGTAAACAGCACACCGTTCACCAAACCCAGTTTCTGCAGGAAAGGGGGCAAAAAGGAATGAAAAAAAGTAAAAAACAGTTGCAGCACTCGCGAAAGCACCACCACCTGGCCAGTTCCATGAGAGACATGGGCAGGCAGGTTCCGAAGCACGCACGCACCTCGAGGAGGCGCTCCTCGGGCTCGTCGTAGAGGAGCGGGATGACGCGGGCGCCGGCGGACTGGACGAACCTGACATAGGAGGCGGCGATGTAGGAGCCGGGGCCGTGGGTGCGCCTCTCGTAAGTGCCGTCGCCCGGGTGCGTCACGATGCCAATGACCGGCCGGTCGTTCACGGCGGGGTCCGCCGGCGCCACGGCGCAGGCCTGTGCGTGCCCTGATGCCGCTCTCGGCAGCTGGATGGCCTCCGGCGTCGGCGAAGAGCGCGCGGCAGCGGCGGCGCAGGCCTGGGCGTGCCCCGCCGTGCTCGGCAGCTGGATGGCCTCCGGCGTCGGCGAAGAGCGCACGGCAGCAGCGGCGCAGGCCTGCTGGGCGTGCCCCGCCGTGGCCTCCGGTGTCGGCGAAGAGCGCACGGCAGCGGCGGCAAGGAGGACGAGGAGGAGGAAAGCGAGCAGCTGGGGGGTCAACTCCATCGGGACCTGGGAGGCGTTGCCAGCAGCCAGCTCGGCTCTTGTCTGGTGAGAGAGTGTAGAGAGATTGCCGTTTATAAGCCTCGATCAGGGTCTTGAGTGTTCACTTCGATCACACTCCGTCAGTCCGTCTCTCGTCACCATCTCATCCGATCCGCCGTGCTTTTGGCGCATGTTTTTTTAGTTCCACTCATCACGCTGTACCCATGAGGCCATGACACTAAAAAAACATCACTTTGAGATTTAAATTGGCTCTTCTTCACGCGCCTGATAAAATACTATATGTACTCGCTTCCTCTTCTTGATAAAATACTCTAGGTGCGTAGCACGTTCATGGGAGGAAACTGGAGGAATTCCGCTGTCCGTTTGTTATCACCGTCACCGTGCAGCTGCTACAATGCAACGGTGCGCGCGACGGCCGCCGTGCTGCTTCGTGCGCCCGGTGCCGACTTGCCTGTGCGTCAGGGGCCAGACGCCCGAGACCGCAAGACGCCGGAACGCAGTTTTTGCATGCATGTTCAACATTTGTTATCCTCACCATCAACACTACATCGAGATATGTGCAATTCAAATCATTAGCATGAAGTAGTGAGGAAGTGTGAAGCGGTAGCTGTCGTCTTTTGGTTATAGATGTCCAACGGGCTGGCACGGCCCGATGGGGTCAGGCCATCACGAGCCGCCGTGTCTCACGGGCATTGCCGAGGTGGGCTTCGTGTCTGACCTATAGCCTAGGCACGACCTGCTGGGCTGCCGGGCCAGCTCGAAAGCACCATGCGTGCGGGGCGGCTTGAGGTGCTGTCGTGACACGCGAGGCCGCGAGGAGGCGTGGAGCCGGCGGCGCTGCGTGAGTGGAGGAGCAGGAGGTGGCGGCAGCCGCCGCGTGCTCGCCCTAGAGATGCTCCGTCGCGTGCTCGCTGGCCTCGCCTTGGAGGTGCTCCGTGCGCTCGCCGGCCTCGCGCTAGGAGGGGTCGCGCCGCCATTGTGTTTGAGGGAGTGAGGGGTGAGAGGCAGAGGGAGTAACTGAGAGGGAGAAAGGGAGTGGCGAGTGCAGCGGCGTGAGAATGGGGGCGCTGCGCGGCATGGGGAAGGGGTTGTGGCGTTGCGCGATGAGGCTATGAGGGAGCTAGGGAAGAGAGGGATCAGGATTTTAGTGGGGTATTTGGGGTTGGACTAAGCCGTGGAGCAGGCCATGAGAATATGAGAATGTTAGCAGGCCGGGCCATCTTCGTGCCGGCCATTGGAGTGGGCCGTGCATGGGCTGTGTCGCGTGCCTAGGTGCGGCCTGCTCCCTTGGGTCGTGCCAGCCCAGGCCCGTTGGCCACCAGGCCGAGCCAACAGACCACAGGCTGCATGGCCATCTATACTTTTGGCAGAGCCAGAAGAGGACAGAGTGCGCTACATGCCAGCACGTGTGAGGTAGGCAGAGTTTTTTTTGAGATCGTGTTTGAAGCACGTTTTTCATTAAGAAGAAAGGAACAAAGTTACAAACTCAAGGCTACTGAAACTGAAAACTGAAAAACTGAAAAACCAAAGGTTGTGCTTACATAGAAACACTTTGCGACGACAAGTAGAGACCCTGCAACATCATCTAGAGGCTAGCGCCAACAAGAAGCTGAGTTGCTTGTGTCCCGCCAAGCACCACTCGTCAATTTCATGTTGTACCAAGTTCTGCAACACAACCGATGATGACGCTATACCGCTGAAGGTCCGCACGTTTCGTTCCTTCCAAAGCAGCCATCCTATTAAGAAGAAGAAGGAATCGAAACCGTGCCGTAAAATCTTAGGAACGAGCTTTCTGTAGCTCAACCACCACTGCATGGTTGGTTCCTGTTGGACGATAATAATACCCTCCAGATGCAGCTTCCTTAGCCAATGGCTCCAGACCTCACGACTGAAACAGCAGCCAATCAGGGTATGATCCATGGATTCAATCTCTTGGTCGCAAAAAAGACAGGACGCCAAATCCTAAAGGCCATGCTGGAACCTCCGCTCTGCTGTCCAACATCGTCCCTGCATCACTAGCCAGAAGAAGAAGCGAACCTTCGGTGGAGCTGATGTTTTCCAGATGTTCTTGGCCCCGAGCGGAACAGAGGACCCTAGGAACATTGCCCCGTAGGCAGATGAAATTGATAAGTCTGCCATTCCCAGCCCACCAAGCAAAGCCGGTGGTTTCTTGGTCACGACCAGCTAAAACGAAAGTTCCATTAAAGAGCGTTTCCACGTGGTAGAACCTCCTCAGGGAATATAAGATTTTCATGAGGCTGATCCTGAGCTACCATCCACGCACGAATACCCTCATTTAAAAGAATATTTTTGGTATAGAAAGTCTCAAATTCAGGATCTTCCGCTGCACGGATTTCCTGGGAAACGAAGTCATAGACACGTAGGTTCAGAGCCAGACCAACTACGCCAATAGCACTCATCCATAAACCGGTGACGGGTCGAGTAAGTCCCATCCGTCGTTAGTTGTCCGGGGAGTCCAAGAGGTGTACGTTCTAAAGACGATCACAGAGACAGTCGAACTCCAGCAGGACCTGCATCGTCAATGGTGCAGCAAAGTGGCGAACCCAGTTTTGGTCATGAAGTGCCTCAGCCGAACTATAGCAAGTAGCAACACATGCATTTGGGAATGGCCATAGAGAGCTTATCCCCGTACATTCAACTTTCAGTTTCGATCGATTTCATGAATCAGGTCCTGGAGCATTCATTCAACCTTCCCCTGGAATTCAGAGTAGTCTCCGCACAAGGTAGTTTCAGTTCAGTACATTATTCTTCCCACTTATTTTTCCAACATACGTACTGCAATACAGGAAATGCAAGGAATCCGTACACTTTCAGGTGGTAGGATGAATACACAATCACAATACTATGCAGTGCTGGCACTCAGGCGTCCATCTTCGTCAGCCTCAGGAGAAGACGTAGACCTCCTCAAACGATTTCCTACCAAGAATACATACAAGCATTAGTCTAACTGATGAATGGATTGCACATACGCTAGTAGGTAGAGATGCAGAGACTCACAATTTTTTTCCGGTCGGGCTGTAGTTGTAAATCAGGTAATCAAGCACCTTGTCGGCCGGAGGTCTGTTTGGAGACTTGCGTGCTTGGCTGTTTCGCGCAGAGACAAGGATGAGCTAATAAAGCATGCTCACCATTTTTCTTTAACCGTTCTTGCATGCAGATTTAATTAAAAAAATCCCTTTTGTACACAGGTAATCACTATGATTAGAATTCCTTAGAAGGAACACTACTAAAAATTGAGTTTATTTATATCTAAAAAACAGAAGTTTCAAAGGTAAGAGACCAGCATTCAACAGTGAAAGCCTGATAGGCAGCATAACGAAAGGTGTGTAGTGTTTGATCAACTTCTGGTATATTTCCACACACACAAAAAAGAATAAAAGATGGTGGGTAGACCCAGAAATAACCAGATGAAGTATTGCCAACTTCAAATGTATAAATAAAAGGTTACAGCCTACAACAACGAACCTGATAAAATGATTGGCAAAATGTTGGGTAACCTGTACTGCATCTTTGCTGTGTGGAATCACTGGGTTCCTCCACTCAAAAATGGCTTTCTGCATTAAGCGAGGGCATTTTTATAGTTATATAAAGCCATTAGTATTTGGTGAGTGGCCACAATTTGATATGCTGTGACTATTAATTCAAGAAAATGCAGTGTGCCGAAGAAAAAGGCAGATACAATAAGAACTAAAATACCTCAGGGTGCCATTGTGTGCAAGTGATTGGGTACTTGTGGGCTTGTACAGTTGAGACATAGACCTGATTTCGTACAAACAAAAGCATGTTAATTTGTGCAGTGGAAGAATTGACGAGCATTAATCCAGATAAGCTACATGGGGAACATTAGAAAAAACTCATCAAAGTTGTTCTGCTTAGGGCACTCACAATGCAGACTCTATCATAGAGTCTAAAGTTATTTATTACCTCGGATAATGTGGATTTAGAGTCTAAATAAGACTCCAAGTCTTATTTAGACTCTAAGTCCAAATTGTTCGAGGTAATAAATAACTTTAGACTGAGTCTGCATTGTGAGTGCACCGCACAATTGTTACATACCTTGCCGTTTTCATCAGGTGATGTAGTCAAGATTTTGAAGAAACTTGACAGTGCATCTTTCTCTTGCAGTCGCCTTGGTGATATACCATACTTCACCCAAATAACAAGCAGACATGTAATGCTATCAGAACCACCAGCCATACAAGTATCGGCAAGGTTTGAGGCATTGAGCCCAGCCCATAAGAAAGTAGGTGCGGTGCTGAAATTAAAAAAAAAACAACAAAGGTAAGCAGCACCAATCCATGAAACTTACTCTATGCTGTTGCATGACAAGACAGCTGGTGCTGACTTTCTTGATGAGGTCAGGGTCAAACCTGTGAGAAATTGCCAGTCAGTAGTTAGAACAAGTGGAAATCACTATATGTACTTGCCACATCTTCTCATAAGCAATTTATTTCTGTTATTCTTCAAATTAACCGAGCTCTATTGTAGTGCATTTATTCATGTAGTGATCCATTGTAGATAAAAGTAAGTTTTGTATGAGTAATTTATGAAGCTATATGAATACATAAATACGTTGGCTTAACCCATTTGCACATTCTACAGTTACAGTTTTGTTAACACGGTAATAAAAAGATGCTGCCCCGTGGAACGAACCAACCTATATAACATTTACCTGCCCCATCTCTCGCACTATATGGTAGCTTGTCTAAATTCTAAATGTTCCCGTCAAGCAGTATTGCAGTAACAAATAGAAGACTTGGTTAGCATGAAACAGGCACCTTTGAAACACTGAGCCCTCGAAATCATAACTGGGAAACTGAAGAGTAGATGCTTGATTCAGGGCGTCAAATTTCTCCAAGATATTATTGTCCTAGCACAACAGCAAAAGGATAATTAGTGCCTACTTGTCATTGTCAAAGCAAACAGGAATCAATCATGGTGCTTTCATGGAATAAAAGGCTGCAGCACTTTGCTCCAGTACCTAACAACAGGCAAGCGAAAGATATTCTTACTTCAAACTAAAAACTAGTCTTCCATCTTGTGTACAATTTTATCGATTTTACAATGGTTAATAAGTTGGCCAATTATCTTTTACTCCCTTTATTTCAAATTGCAAGTTGTTTTAGTTTTGTACCAAGTTGAATTTGTCTAATTTTGACTGAATTTGCAATGCACTATAAAGATATATTTGTAGTGCATCTTCTTTGATGTTGTAGATGTTTATGCATCTTTCTATAAACTTGGTCAAAACTAGAGAAATTTAAATTAGATCAAAGCTAAAATATCTTACAATTTAGAGCAGAAGAAATATATTTTAGTAATGAAACTTGCAATATAGTAAATTTTGTGAAAAGTTAAAGTTACCTTACTGACAATCATGCTTACAAGCTCAAAGCCAAGACATTGAGCAAACAAAGGAAATTGTTCGCCCGCGTCATTCTTGTCCAAAACATACTATAAAATGAACAAAATAATAAAATAGGAACGGTTAGAGTAAGTCATGATTATTTTGTTCAATATCATTCAAGCTGGAGCATTCAAAACATAGATAAATCTGAGGTTGTCATACTGGAGTGAGATGTTCTAATGCTACTAAAAACATCATTAGAAGAAAATAATACATAGCACCGAATTGTGACCCAGATGTTGCGAATACGACGGTGTTCATAATCACACACCGTACCTGAAAGACTTTTTTAATTGTCTCAAAATATAGGCCTTGCTTCGCTGATCCTCCAGTGAACAGTACGCCATTCACCAAACTCAACTTCTGCAGGGAAGAGCAAACAATAGGTAACACGTGTTAGAAAAAAATTTAACGTATGGAAGAGGCAACCACACTAATCGATTAATCCCTTAGTCCCAGAAAAGATGGAATTGTAAAAGAATACTTATTCAAACGATTTAAGGTTTGACAAAATTTGTATAGATAGATATTAATATTTACTATACTAAATAAGTATAGTTAGATTCGTCAGGGAATATTTCCACCGGTTTAGTTTATATAAGGCATTTATGCATGTCAAGGTCAAACTTTACAATATTAGGCCAATAATTTACCTAATAACTTTAATTATTGTTATATGAACTCGATACGGTTAGATGGTAATCATATGGACTATCCAATAATTATAAGTTTATAATTATAAATGATATGAAATAAAATAAATAAATAGTTAAAGTATAATTTGAGAGATTGTGCTATGTAAAATCTCACTTTATAAACTAAGACAGAAAGTTATTTTTATAATACATCTTTTTAAGATCATAATGTTGATAATATTATATGAGCATACTTATTTAAATTTGGTATAGTTTGATTTAATTGTATTTTAAATTACTTTTTCTGACAAAAGTAACTCAATCAGCGAGTGCCATGGGGAAATGACAAGACGTGGTTGAAAACGACAGCAAAATTGTTCAGTTATAGCGCCTTTAGAGCAACCACAATGTATATAGACTAAGCAGTCCATATGAGCAGCTTTTGTGTGAGTAGACAATAGCTATTGCTATCTCTACAATATTTTAGTCAACAACTAGTCCATAAAGTGGGTCCTATATAAGATAAAAAATTATTTTTCTTTCCAATCCTGTGCAAAGCCAAGAAAGAGAGAGTGAGGAGTGAGAAAAAGTAACATTTTTTATTCCTTATGGGTAGTCCATAAGCTTATGGGTACCTTTTGCTATGGACTCCTCTATGAACTGATCTCACAGTGTTCCAGTTACCTGATAGTAAATATTTTAATCCTATGGACTACATTATGGCACACATTGTGGTTGCTCTTAAGACCGGATAACCTAACGCTTGGGATCTGGTCCTGGCGATCCGATCCAGATCTAATAAAATATACGAAGAGCAACTTTAAAAGACACTATTTTTTTTATTAATAGGAATAGAGATTGGTGCGAAAAAAAAGTCTCTAGCAATTTTTCTTCAATTACAACATCTCCAACTCCAAGAATTTGTTTTAAACTCACTTTCTAAATCATCATTTGGAAAGAAATTTAAATAAAAAAAAAACACTCTATCTTTTCTTTAGACTCGCTCTTTAGATGTCCAATTATTATCATCCTTTATTTCTGGTTTCTCTTATCCAGAGCGGAGCTGGCTCTTCAAGTACATACAGAATATAAAAAAAACTGTTGAAATATGAAAAAAATAGAGTGATTTTTATTCCAACGACTCTATATACGAGTTGTGTTAAATTTCCAGTCCAATTAGTAAAACACGGAAGTCGTCCTTGAAGTTGTAATTTTCGTAATTTTTGCAGTGGGCTAAGAGCTTTGATATGCTTGTTAAAAACAGTGTATTTTTACTAAGGTCTTGTTTAGTTCTAAAATATATTGCAAAATGGGCACGGCAGAATTTTCGTTTGTATTTGATAAATATTGTCTAATTATAAATTAATTAGTGTTAAAAGATTTATCTCACAAATTACAGGTAAACTATGTAATTAGTTATTTTTTATTTATATTTAATATTATATATATATATATGTCGTAAGATTCGATGTGATTGGAAATTAAAAAAGTTTGTATTTTTTTTTAACTAAACAAGGCCTAACTGGGCTGGAAATGAGTAAAATTAATGAGAATTGACAAGCACTACTGCAGTGGTCCGGAGAGCCATATGCAGGTATCCCAAGTATGCAAAAACATGAAGTACTATCTGTAGCTCTCTGCGAGAACACGATCGACGTACTGGGGGGGAGAGAGAGAGGAAAAGTTAGAAACCAGAGGAGGAGGAGGCGATGTGCGAAGCGCGCACCTCGAGCAGCTGCTCCTCGGGCTCATTGTAGATGATCGGGATGACGCGCGCGCCGCCGGCCTCGACGAACTTGACGTAGGAGGCGGCGATGTAGGAGGTCGCGGTGGTGTTGCTGATCCTGCCGCCCGCGCCGTCACCCGGGTGCGAGACGATGCCGATGACAGGGCGGTCGTACACGGCGGGGTCCGCCGGCGCCGGCGGCGCGGCGCAGGCTGCAGCCCCCGCTTCCCGCTCGTCCGCAGCCTGATGACCCCTGCCGGTGCCGCTGTTGCCTCCGACGACGGTGGGGCGAGGGCGGCGGCAAGGAAGAGGAGGGGGAGCAGCAGGTTGGGGCAGCGCGAGTCCATTGGCAACAGTGTCCGTGCGTCGCCCGCTTGTGTTGTGCGTGTGTACGTGTGTGAGTGTGACGGACGCGAGGTGGCGGACGGTTAAAAAGGCGACGGGGGCTCCGGGGCATCGGCGTGAACAACATCTATGCTCCAACCCCACTCGGATGCTTCTCCCACTTCAGAAAAATAAATAAAAAAGAAAGAAAGAAAAAGAAAAATCAAAATATAGACGATGTAAAAGGTCATGCAAAATTTAGGGATACAAACTTTTTTTGTACAAAGAGAAATGAAAAAGACAAATCAGCCCAAGATTAGGAGCGATCGTGGATCCACGTAAACACAACATTCGACCCAACAAACATGCCGATTTTCTAATTTTTTGTTTGTTTCTCCTAATAAAAATTTATTCATTTCCAAATTTTATGTGAAGTAGTATGCAATTTTGCATCATCTGCCCATTCCTATTTTCTTTTTCATGCACATTATTTAATGTTTTATTTTTCACATTTCCTACATTCCAACCCGCGATGCGTGCGCATGCATCTCCCTATCTCCCCACACGCTCGCCCCTTCCCACCGGCAACGGGTTCCGGCTCCTTCCCTACGTGCACAAGCACGCGTCTCCCTCTCTCCCCACGTGGTGGCGGCGAGGTAGGCCCTCCTCCTCTTGGATTTACGAGTTAGGATTCTAGCGAGGTTCTCCTCTCTCTCTCTCCCCCTCAGAAAAGGAGGGAGCCCCGAGAGGTAGCGCAGGCCACGTGACAGGGACGGTGGCAAGGCGGTTCAAGGCCCTAGCGGCAATGGAGACGGTCAGACTAGGCCCGACCAGGGGAGTCGCGGCCATTTGCCGGATTTGGAGAAAAAAAGTGGTGGCAAGAAGGGGGAGGGAAGAGGGGAGGTATCGTGAGTATAGTAAGGTCTCGCGGTAGCTCTGACGAGATTCTACTACGCCACAGCGAGGGTGGTGATCAGGGGCGAAGCTAGAGCAAATTAGAGGGGATGTCTTTCTCTTGTAGTCGTGAAAATTTAATCTATAACCATGATGAAAATTTGTTTCTAATAGTGATTTTTCAAATTTTGATAGCTGCCTGGACACCCACAGCCTTCAACATAGCTTCGCCCCTGGTGGTGGGGGTGAGTGCTACAGCCTGAGCGTTGGAAGAAGTGAACCGTTCGAGGAGGAAGAAGAATAGTGACTGTCTGAGATATATCGGATGTTCATCGAACGGTGGAAATTCGTCGCCATTTCAGGCGCATGAGGTATAGCAAATCTTTTTTTAAAAAAAAAACGTCGTCGCTGCCCTTGACAAACACAATCAACCGTATACGACTATCATATCACCGTCTAACTATCGGCCGGCCATCATTCCGCGCGCGTGAGTGGATCCCTGGCCTGAAATCCCACCACCCCACAGCCATGTGCTCACTTGCTGGATCCGGTGCTGCAGTTTTTTTTTCTCCAAGGGAACCGAACGTGTGTGATCAGTACGTAGGAATTAATGTGTGTGCGTAACTCGTGTTCTTTATCTGCTCAGGTAATCCCATCCGTATTTTATTGGAGCACATGGACATGGTTAGCTGTCAGTGCTACTGATTGGTGTTAAAAAAAAATGAAAAAGAAAGCGCACACCTGCCACAGCTGTGCTAGCGTGACCCGTGATGAGCGCTCGCCGCGCGCGCTGCTTTTGCCTGCTTGGATCGGCTTCTTCTAGCGCTGGCAAGTCACACCTTCGACTCGCGTGCGGCGGCGCCACCGTACCGCCGCGTGAAACGCCGGTCCGGTCCGTGCCGTGCCGTGCATTGCTCGCACCTCGCAGTCGCAGGGGAGCAGGATGCTTTATCGACGCGCGAGAACCGAGAAGGGGAAGCAATAGCGATCGGCGTTGCCCTACACTAGTATACACGTGAGGACACGCATGTACCGCGCAAAAAGAATGATACGGAGTAAAGCCTTGTTTAGTTATTTCGGACTTGGATACTGTAGCACTTTCGTTTGTTTGTGACAAATATTATTTAATTATAGACTAACTAGGATCAAAATATTCGTCTCGTGATTTCCAGCTAAACTGTGTAATTAGTTTTTGCTTTCATCTATATTTAATGTTTCATGCATGTGCCGCAAGATTCGATGTGACGAGGAATCTTGAAAACTTTTTGCTTTTTAGGTGAACTAAACAAGGCCTAATAACAAATCTCAGGCTGTCAGCTCCCTCATGAGAGTGCACACATGAGGACAATGCTAAGACGCACACATGAGGACAATGCTAAGGACAATGCTAAGACCTAAAGTCACGTGCACATGCATCATGTATGCATGTGATCTAGATCTTTTTAGACCATAAAGTTAGATTCGCATTAATTCATATGGGTTGCCGTGGATTAAAGGATAACTTGAACTAAATTCTACTCTAATATATCTCAACACATATAGATTGAGGTAAATTCGACAACATCCAGATAAGATCTAAGTCATTTCTTTATTTACTCCAACACATCAGTACGTAGCTTGAAGCTACTCAACCTAACCACTACTCACCCTGTTCTGTAGCAGCAAACTGAAGACACATGTTAGAAAAGCACTCTTGGATCGACATGTTGAGTACCTTCTTGGTTCTATCCAGCTCAAAGATCAAGTGCTTAAGGTAATAAGAGAACCTTGCAGGGTTGGAAGCTTGACAGAGGAGCGATAAAACTTTGAGCTCACTTCAAACGTGGTCTATAGGGGTCACCGGCAGTCATCAATAGCATTGAAAAAGTCTTGTGTCACCATTTGTGGCATCTCTTGTGCTCAAGTCCATTTCAAGCTTTATTTGGTGCTGTTTACTTTATTAGACTTAGATTGCTTGTTTGTGACCCTAGGTTGCAAACCCCACTAGCTAGGAAGTAGGATATTAGTGCTTTTCTGTGTACTAATTAAATACTAATTAAATCTGCCCTAATGTCTTTGTTTTTAATGGTCATCGTATATTTACTCCCCTTACTCTGTTTCTTAGATCCTACAAATTGTTAAATGTCATGCAATGTGTTTTGTTATAAACCGTTCGGTACATGAGACTTGAGAATTTTAGATCTACATGTACCACGAGAGGTTGAGAAGTACTGAAATTGCTTAGATAATTATTTGTCTATTTATTCTATGTCATTTATTGTGGCAATTCCGTTGCTTATCATTGGCATGATGTTAATGATGTGCTATACTGTCTATCATAAATGGCACGGTGAAACCTAGTGAGGGTATGAAATCTTAATTGATAGGTTTTGTGGGAATGTGGGTGCAGATAAAAGTTTTGTATTTTGGGTATTCTTGCGGGTGAGTAATTCTTTGCCCGCATTATCTCTTTGTTTGACACATCTCTTCTTTACTAGTGAAGTTTTTTTTTACTTCAGTTCCACGAGTAGCTCTATTAGTAGAGCCGAAGTCATTTTTGAACCGTTTGACAAAATAACTCTATATGTGAAGCTCATTAAAATATGTTTTCATTGTAGAATCCCATACAGAAGTGAGAAACTACTATTTTTAGCTCCATCTCCCACTCACCCTCTCTAAGAATAAGTTTTAAGGAACTTTTCAGGTGAAGCCATTTCATTTATTCTGTTTGGCACAAAACAACTCCAAATAGTAACTCCTGAGGCAGGCAGAGGACTTGTGCCAAACGGAGACATATGGTTGGCGTCTAAAACTATCCTGAGATATACAAGGTAATGGGGTGCGATTCCTAAAGAATTAAGACCAGACCGTGGTGGATACAAACCCGGGTAAAGTGAACGCTGCCGTAGTGCAAACAATCAGATTACCATCAATAGGTACGATCCAACACAGGGGCCATCTTGTTCGTTTAACTGATAAGCCATAGCAGAAAGTACCGTTCACTGATTTGTTGTAAGAGAAAAACACTGCTGAATGATTGACAGATTCGGATGATAAGCTCAAGCGAGCATGAACCAATCCTATGCCCCGCTACTGCTGCTAATATTCAACTCAGTTTCGATGGATTTCATGAATCTGATCCAAGAACATTCAACCTTCACCTGATTCGAAGACACTTTTAGATTCAGAAAATCTCCATACAAGTATTTTACAGTTCATTACATTATTATTCCTGCTTATATATACATACATATTAATTACAGAGCTACCCGGAAAGGTTACTGCAATACAGGCAGTCAACGAAATCTGTACACTTCCAGGTACCACGCGTAATACACAATCACAATACAATGGACCTCGATACAAATAGCAATGCAGTGCTGATTCCTGAAGACACCCAGACGTCCACTTCAGTCTCAGGCAAAGATGTAGACCTCCTCAAATGATTTCCTACCAAGAATACATGCGTTAGTCTAGATGAATGGATTGTACATCGGTTTGGAGGTAAAGAATAAAGATACAGAGACTCACGATTTTTTTCCACTAAATGTCGGGCTGTAGTTGTAAATTAAGTTATCCAGCACTTTGTCGGCAGGAGGCCTGTTTGGAGACTTGCGTGCTTGGCTGTTTCACGACACAGCGAAGGGTAAGGTAAGGATGATTTTTCTTTCATCGCTCTTGCAAGTTTCATTAAAGCAAGGTCCTTTCTTGCATATGCTTAAACCAAGACATCAAAGCACTACGACCAGAATTCCTGAGAAGGAACACTACTAAAACTTGGGTTTATTTATTTAGAAACGGAAGTTTCAAAGATAAGAGAACAACAGAGTGATTAACAGCCAAAGAAAATGTATGTAGTGTTTGATCAATTTCTGGTACATTTCCACAAAAGAACGATAAAGGTGGTGGCCTGGTGGGTACATCCTGAAATATCCAGATGAAGTATTGCCAACTTGAAATGTATAATAGATGTTACATCCTACAACAACAAACCTGATAAAATGATTGGCAAAATGTTGAGTAACCTGTACTGCATCTTCGCTGTGTGGAATCATTGGTTTCCTCCACTCAAAAATGGCTTTCTGCATTAAGTGAGGACAATTTTATATTTGTATAAAGCCATTGGTATCTGGTGAGTGGCCACAATTTGATATTTTGTGAATATTAATTTTAGAAAAAATGCAGTGCACAAGAAAAAAAAAAGGCAGAGCCAATAATAATATATTAGCATGGAACTCCCAAAACAACAACTAAAATACCTCAGGATGCCATTGCGTGGAAGTGATTGGATAATTATAGGCTTGTACAGTTGAGACATAGACCTGATTTGACAGACAAAAGAATGTTAATTTGTGCAATGGAAGAATTAATGGGCATTAACCTAGATCAGCAACTTTGGAAATTTGCAAATTTCATCGAAGTTGTTCCATTTATACTAATCACATAACACCTTCCGGATAGATTAGTATGTAGGAGCACAATTGTGACATACCTTGCCGTTTTCATCAGGTGATGTAGTCAAGATTTTGAAGAAACTTGATAGTGCATCATTCTCTCGATATCGCCTTGGTGATATACCATACTTCAAACAAATAACAAATCAGACTTGTTAGGGGACTTGAATCTTGTACTAAGTTTGGTTGTTCTGTATAAAGATGTTATCAGAATCACCAGCCAACAGCCATAATAGGATTGAGCCCAGTGCATTAAAGTAGGTGTTGTGTTGAAATAAATAAAAAAAGGACGAAGAAGTAATCAGAACCAATGGTAGCACTTACTCTATGATTTTGCATGACAAGACAGCTGGTGCTGACTTTTTTTATGAGGGCAGGGTCAAACCTGTGAGCAATTGCCAGTCAGTAGTTACAAGTGGAATTCATGAAACCACAAGTAAAACAATAACTTTTAATAGTACTAGCCACATCATCTCATAAGAAATTTATGTCCAGTCATTCTTTTAAATTAACTGCGCTCTGTTGGAGTGTATTTGGTCATGTAGTCCCCTGCCTTTTAGGGACCAATTATAGATAAAATTATGTTTTGGTAGCCATTTATGAAGCTATCTGAATGCATAAATATGCCAGCTTAACCCATTTGCCGATTGCACAATTGGTAACACAGTAATAAAAAGATGTTATTCCATGGGAACCATTCTATAACATTTACTTGCCTCATGTCACACAAGATAACTTATCTAAATTCTAAATGTCCCCATCAAGCACTAGCAAAAATAAAGACTTGCTTAGCATGAAGCAGCCACCTTTGAAACACTGAGCCCTCCAAAGCATAGCTGGGAAACTGAAGAGTGGATGCTTGATTCTGGGCGTCAAACGTCTCCAAGATATTATTGTCCTAGCACAATGGCAAGAGAACAATTAGTGCCCAATTTTGGTAAAGCAAACAGGAATAAATCATGGTCGCTTCATGGAATAGAAGGCTGTAGCACTTTGCTCCAGTACCTAACAACAGGCAAGTAAATGATATTTTAACTTCAAACTAAGCATTACTCTTCCATCATATCGATTTCATAGTTCACAATAATTAATAAGCTATCATATTATTTTTATATTTTAGTAAATAAGTTGGTCATATGGTAAATTTCTAAGAAGTAAAATTACCTTGCTGACAATCATGCTTATTAGCTCAAAGCCAAGACATTGGGCAAACAAAGGAAATGGTTCACCTGCGTCATTCTTGTCCAAAACATACTAAAAATGAAAAAAAAAAAGAGGAACTGTTAGAGTAAATCATGATAATTTGGTTCAATATTGTTCAGGCTGGCAATCATCAACATCATTATATCAATTTCGAACAATGTTCATAATAACATTGTACCTGAAACACTTTTTTTATCGTCTCAAAATATACACCTTGCTTCTCTGATCCACCAGTGAACAGCACTCCATTCAACAAACTCAGTTTCTGCAGGGAAGAGTCAACAAGGTAATATGTTAAACGCAGGGCGCCTCCACAAGCAGTTGTTTGTAAGCCAGTAGCCAGTGCTGTGAGAAGTCGTGATTGAAAATGAATGAAGAATCATCAGTAGCTTGGGGACCTGGGGACCCCATTCAGATCTCAAATATAGAAATACTCCTGGGTAGGTTGCTTAGGCTTGAAACAATTTACTCCAACAACTATCTCGATTTGTGATTGGTGACCCTATTAGTGAAAGTCTCCCGGACATGTTCATCAAGCAATTTTGACACTTGGGAAATTTCCTAAATAATCAGGACTTCACTACCACCATACATTCAGAGCTCAGGGGCATCAACGAAGAGAGAGAGAGAGAGAGATTCTGATTATCCCCCATTTCGAATTCCCTTCCCGAGAATTTATTTGGGAATGTAACTGAACTCTCAAAGACTGCTCTAGCAAAATACTATAGTGAACAATGAGAATTGACCAGCGCTATGGTGGGCAAGAGCTGCATATGGCAGAATTGACCAGTGGTCCGTTTTCATCTGCCCATATCCCAATTCGCGAAATCGTATATGCAAATGGAAGCATGAAACCTGTACGCTGTAGCAAAATACTATAGTGGACAGTGAGTGCACACCGAAGCTACTAACTCGATTCACGACGTGTTGCGTTGCCTATCCAGGACGCGACAGGGGAGAAGAGGGGAAAGGGTAGAAACCGGCGGAGGCGAGCGTGTGAAGCACGCACCTCGAGGAGGCGCTCCTCGGGCTCGTTGTAGACGAGCGGGATGACGCGCGCGCCGGCGGCCTCGACGAACTTGACGTAGGAGGCGCCGATGTAGGAGGTCGCGGTGGTGTTGCTGATCCTGCCGCCCGCGCCGTCCCCCGGGTGCGAGACGATGCCGATGACGGGACGGTCGTACAGGGCGGGGTCCGGCGGCGCGCAGGCCACGGCCCCCGCTCTCCCTCCCGTCGGCAGCCGGATGACCCCCGCCGCCGCCGCCGCCGCCCCCGACGACGGCGGGGGGAGGAGCGCCGCCAGGAGGAGCAGGAGTAGGTGGGGGCAGCGCGAGTCCATTGGCAACACTGGCGTGCGTCGCCCGCCTGTTTCCGTGTGCTGTCTGACGGTCACCGGTTAAAGAAGCTACGGGTGCGGGGGCACCGGAGCTCCAGGCTCCAGCCGTCACCCGTCGTTTTCGTGTCGCTCTCGCCAGTCGCCACTCGGTTCTCACTTCCGCTGACGAAATCGGCTTGAACTGATTTTTATTATTTATTGTGAGTGTCCTTATGTTGTCGTGTGAATTATTTGCATTGCTTTGTGTTTTGCCTTGATCTGCTTGGGTCATGTCAAATTGCGTGTAGGTGCTTTGTGAACCTACTCCAAGCAAGTCTTGTAAACCCTCTATAATATCAAGTGTAAAGTTCTAGTTGAAGAGGAGTTTCATTTTGTGTTGTGCAAACTTGAGGAAGCTAGGTGACCCAGATTTGGTAGTTCCACACATAATCTTCATTTTATGTATTTATATCACTTGTTTCGGATAAAAAAGTTCCTAGACCTCACTCACATCTTTAGAATACTATGTGGATCACAAAGGGGGGGTAAAGTCATTTTGTGTATTTTTATCACTTGTGCTTCCATGAATTTTGGTTGACCTGGTTTTGACTAACTCAACTACAAAGTTTTAAGAGTAGGAAGACAAACCATTCATCCAGCTTAACCCAATAGTTGCATGACTAAAGTATTAATAGTACGAAGAAAAACCATTATTTTGAAAGGATCTCATATTGCCCCATGAACTATCATTCCCAAAATAGTATATCTCTTCCAATAAAATACCCCAAACACCTTGATAATATTATCATTATCGTCATGAGTAAAGATGCAATCATGAGCTTCATCCGAGGAAACCCATAGGAACCATATTAAGGAAGTTTGTGATGTTTTCATGATATGAGACACTGGGTACAATGGGTGTTGATGAACAACTCTTTGGATGATGTTCCTGGATAATTCCATTATCCTTGCTTCAATACATCCAGACACAATGCAAGAAATTCAACACCTATAGGTTCCTTAAGCTTGGAAGCATGTTTCTTAGCAATTGTGTCACCATATCTAAGGACATTTGCCCCCACACTAAGACTTATTCGGCAACAAATGTTGGTCTCTCCAGAAATTGTAGCTAAGTAAGAAGTGTGCATAATTCATCATATTAATAATATAAACATAACCCTTATGTGAATGTTAATCCACAACATGATATGAATTTAGTAGGATTTGTAGGAGCTAGTCACTAGATGATAATGATAAAAAAAGACAACTTGCATTAACAAGCACACTTTACCCCAAAATAGAGCTAAATCTTTGGGCAATTGGTCAAATAATAGAACAATCTTGGTCAAATATATAGTTGCTAGGCACGCAAATACTTCTTGCTAATTGAAAAGTAATTAGAAGCTACACTAACTAGGAATGACAAAACTACAAAAAATGCTTTAAGATTATTGATATGATGTAATGCTTCCAAAACCAACAATAATGAAAACCATGATACAAGCACAAAAAATATGGATATAAAATAACTTAGGTATGAGGCCACTATAAATTTGTAACTTTTCCTACTGATTTCAATGCAACTAGGAAAACAAATGCTCGACAAAAATATATGGAAATACTAGAAAAAAGATTGTCTAGGATGTAAGCGTTGAACATAAATGTTATCATAGTCATCGTTGATCCCTTCATTTTATGTGCTTTAAAACTACCATGTAAGTTGAAATAGAAAATGAACTAAGAATTTAGTAAAATTAAAGTGAAAAATTGTTAAAATAGTCTATGTCATTATTCCAAATTAAACAATAATTGAATAAGAAGTGGCCTACATACTAAACTAAGTAGCATGGATTTAAAAATTTATTCTAGTAATAATGCTAAGGAAATGAAAATTTCTACCCATCTTTAAATAAAATTGTCATTCTAGGTCAATATCAAAAGAAATATACTAAACTATGATGCTTGTGAGGTAAACAAACAACCCTCACTCCATGAGGAAATTAAGAAAATACAGAAATATGGATCCATCTTGTTCTGTTTGTAAATAAAATAAACTAAGAAACAAAACATCTAGAATGGAAATACTATTAGATTTAAAGGTAGACATAGTAGAAATTAATTTGTATTGTCTGAAACCAAGCTTCCTTCTAGTAATACATCTTGATGACGCCACTCTACTTTTGTGTCTCTTCTTTAGTATATCGAGCATATATCATCAGAAGTTTAGATTTCCAACAAATATGTTCATTGATGAATTCCTTGGAACAACATATTTTAGCATGTTGTTTGCACTTTTGAACCTTTGGGTGCTTCTTATGCCACCTTAGGATTTTCCTGTGTCGTAATGCTTGGCCCAATTTTTTCTCTCGTCATATGCATTGACCAAGAAATGATGCTCCACCAAATAATACTTATTAAGCAACTTCCCCCAAGTAGCTTCAAATCCATTAATGATTAACATTTTGCTGGTCACCATGTGGAACTCATCTAACAAGATCTATCCTCCATATAGATTGGTCCCAACTCTATCCTTGCATTATAAAACATGTGCCATTTGCACAAAAGATATAGTGGCCTATGCATCACTTCTTTTATTTCTATCTCCAAAACCATGCAAAGTGATATGAAAAGACAAATCATTAGTTTTATACATCCAACAATCAACCTTTGAAGAAAACTTTTTCAGTGATCTAAAATGTTGTAGAAGACCATGGAAACTAGTTTGTTACTACTATTTACGGTCGCAACACAACCCATTAGTATCAAGAAACCTCTGAGCAACCACTCATATTTCTTAACCTTTTCATCATGCATTAGCACACTTGCAAAAAATCATTGACGAAGAGACCAAATGGCATTTTATATAAGTTCATGTAATATGTGGTGTCAATTGTCATGAGATTGCCAAAAACAACTACAATTTTGTTAGTTCTTTTCACTTGTCCAAATTAGGGATTTATTTTTGGTCCATGCTATCAAGACCAGCCTGAACTGAAGTCTTGCGTCTTTAGGTGTCTTCTTAAAAAAATTGTGTCTTTCTTCTACAATCATATGTCTCACGTAGTGCATAATGGCCTTCTATTGAAAGGTATGCATGAATCTTGCTTAGTGTGATATTATTCTCACATAAGTACTAGATCAATTCTCACGAGCATCCACCTATCTTCATATGAGAAGTCCATTATCTTTATCACCATCTATAGCTCTTATAATTCTTGGTTGTGTGACATGTATTGAAATAAGCTAACCATCATCATTATTGCACTCTAGCCTCGTGGTTAGAACCTTTGTTCTTGCATTTAGTTCATTTTTCAAAATCATGCATGCCAAAAATACATTTTGCAAATTTAGTGATGCAACTAGTCCATTTAATGTTATGCTTGTTTCATCTTGTAACATTAATAGCCAAACAAAATTATCAACCTCTAAAAACAACATACCTCATTGTTTGATAACCATCATTGTTCTTATTAATGTTTCTTTTGTCAATACCAAAACCCACCAGGGACAAGTAAGTTTTTAGAATTTTGAATTACCTCTAAAATAGAATGCTAAATCAAGAGTGGTTAAAAAGTAACCTAAAATTAGATTGCCTACATTTGAATCATAGTACTTTCTCATTGTCCTCTCAAGTCTCGATTATTGCACCCATTCTCATGTTGTCTACATTTTGCATGTTGGGCACCATCATTTTGTCTCCTTCTTAAAGAATAAGGAATTTAGTTGTATTTTACACACTTATAATGATTTACATTATGTGACGTGAATGTGGATATCAAAAGTGTGGACACACTTTAAGGTTCAATTAAGGAAATGTTATATATGGTTGTGTAGTAGGATGAATGTTAATGTAAATAGTTATATTCAACTTAAACCTTTTCTTCCATCCTTATGTGCCCATTGTTGCATCGTTTATTGACATATGCACATTGTCATCAATGCCAAAAAGTTGAAAAACTAGGTTATTATTTGTATGCCATTTACTTCTTGAACTGCGATCATCTCCTACTTGGACCAATTCAATAGTTAATTTAAAACTATATATTCTAGTCGATTTGTGCAATTCTTTTTTGTTAAGGTATCCTAATTTTGTTGGTTAAGCATCATAACCTCTTGAAGTTCTAAAGTGCCATCTTCAAACTCGAGTTTCTAACATCTCTTGTTTAGTTTTCTTGTAATAATTATCCCCATTTTATTTTCAAATTATGCCAAGGCAAGAAATAGAGACAAAGTATGTTTTTCCTATAAACTCATTAGTTGCATAGGAATACTCGAGAGTTTGTACTCGAGAGTTTGTATTCCAAAATAGTGGCATAAAAACTATATGAACAGATTTGTATTCATATAGTATTCCAAAATAGTTGCATAGGAATACTCGAGAGTTTGTCAAATCTATTCATATAGTTTTTATATTTCCAAAATCAACAACCTAAAAGTTATTCATGATTTATATTCTCAATATTTGATTCAAAACTTATTCAAAACACTTTATGGAAGGAGCATATGACTATGACTTGTTCAGTTCAGGAAAAATTTTGGTTTTGGCTACTGTAGCATTTTGTTTGTATTTGACAAATTTTATCCAATCATGGACTAACTAGGCTTAAAAGATTTGTCTCGTAAATTACATGCAAACTATGCAATTAGATTTTGTTTTCATCTATATTTAATGCTTCATGTATGCGTCCAAAGATTCGATGTGATGAAAAATCTTGAAAAATTTTGAAAAATTTTGGGAACTGAACAAGGCCTTTCATGTTAGTCGTGCTTCATTTTTCTTATTTTCTTGTCATTTGTTTATCAAAAACCACATCCTCCAGCCTCCTCCGATTCCACCACCAAGCCTTCCTCAGGCCCATCAAAATTGCCATCCGCCAACAGGCCCACAAGAATCTCTTCTTCACCCAGACTCTCATGACACATTGGTGCCGTGTCGTCAGTCCTCACGCGCTCCTTGTCGTCTCTTCTGAACCGCAATCCCCACGGGAACACTAGGCCGACTGCCAGACACACCTGGAATCCTAAATGGCAATCCATCACTAGCACGGGCAGGGGCGAAGCTATGCGCACTTACGTACCGGGGTCATCCAAGCCCTATAAATTTTAGTAATTTCTATACAGATTCATTGTTTGCAAGTAGATTTTGTGTGTGGATTAGTAAAGTTGGCCCCAATGGCTTTGATGCCTGGCTTCGCCCCTGGTCACTGGGGTCGTAAGAAATTAAACCCACTCTCGAGTCTTTGTTAACTTTCGATGCTGGACTCCGTCTGTCGCAAAATTGAAGTTGTTTGATCGTTGTAACACCAATCGAGAACTCTTAGACTTTGTAATGGAAAACGGAGTCGATCTGCTAAAAAAAAAAAATTAACTTGCACGAATTCGATTCGCTTATGCTATGAAGGGAAATGTTTATCATATTCATATATCCTGGCCAACAAGCCGCCAGTACATCATCACCTGGGTACACAGGACGCAACTGTAGTGTCCTGTCCACCGGTCTTTTATTACAAGGAAGAAAACATGGGGAAAAAAACGATGCGAAACCTAGGAAATACTAAATTTGTAAATCACTCAACTATGTTGCTGTTGACTGCTGTTTGTCTCTCATGACACCGCTGGGAGCGATGGGGTCCCAAACTGTTTATTCTCTTTTATTTATTTATGTATTTATTTATTATAACTATAGTTGAGTGAGATCAGGCGAGCTCAGGCCGGCGGCAGCTACAGCCCGAGGCCGCTGGACCCGGTCTGGTCGCCGGACGGCTGCTGCCTGACGACCGGCACCGGCTCGAAACCGAGCGCGAGCTCCAGCCCCGGCACGACCACCTCTTCTTCCTGATCCGCTACCAGCACCTGGTTGCCGAGTGGCGGCTCGGCCTCGCCTTGGATCACGTGGAAGGCCGCCGCCTCCACGTCGGTGTTCTCCTTCGATCCCTTTCCCTTCAGGTGGTGGTCGTTGCTGCCGGGAAGCTCCTCATCGCGGCCGCCGTCGTGCTCAAGAAGATCCATGACCATCGGCACCGGTTCCAGTTCTTCCGCCTCCGCCTCCGCCTCTTGTTGTTGCCCTTGCCCCAAAGGAGGGCTGGGCCTGGGCGACGCGCGCACGTTCTTGGTGGCCTTGGCCTTGGCCTTGCCCTTGCCCACGAACTCCTCATCGCGGCGGCCGTCGTGCTCAAGCTCCATCTCCATGACCATCGGCATCGGTTCCAGTTCCTTGGCCACCTCTTGTTGTTGCCCCAAAGGAGGGCTACCGCTGGGCGACGCGCGCACGTTCTTGGTGGCCTCGCCATTGCCCTTGAGGAGCTTCGCCTTGGAACCGTAGGAAGGCGAACCCTTACCGCGCTTGAACCCCGTGCGGCCGGCGGCGCGAGCGAAGCGGAGGAGGTCGGCGGCGACGGCGGCGTCGGAGTCCTTGGCGAAGTGGCGGATGTCGTAGGAAGCCGACGACGGGCCTAGCCTGGCGCCGAGCGGCGGCGGCGGGGCGTCGACGTGCACGACGTGGACCGGCACGCCGAGTTCCCCCTTGAACGCGGCCTCGACGGCGTCTTCGCACTTGGGCCACTGGCCCGACCAGAGCAGGCCGACGGCGCCGTACACCGGGTTGACGATGCGGCCGCACGCCTCGTAGAGCAGGGAGCGGAAGACCGCCTGGCAGTCGGCGCCGGCTGGCGCGGCGGCGATCAGGTTGAGCAGCCCCGCCCTGCCGTAGAACTTGGCGAGGAAGTGGGTGGCGTTGCCCTGCGCCTCGGGGCTCTTGATCCACTGCAGGCAGGGGCGGATGGTGCAGCCGTCGCTGCAGCCCTTGCGCAGGGCGCGGCAGCCGTTGCAGCTCGTCACCATCCGATGCGTCTTCGCCGCCCCTCCGCCTCCGGTGCCGGAGGTGGATCCACTTCCACTCATCGGGACCATGCTGCTTCTTGCCGAGTTTGCTTGCTATGCTATCCCTATACGAACCCGGCCGCGCGCGGCCCACGTTGTTGGAGAGGGGGAGCCGGGGAGGGGGAGCGTGCGTGGGCGGTTTTATAAGCGGAGACCGCAGGCCGGAGAGGGGCGCGGCGCAGTGGGCTGCTGCCTGCGCAGGGCGCCAGTGGTTTTGGAGGGGTGGGGACTGGGGAGAGGCGGATTCGGCGTCCGAGGAAATGGATTCCACTGGAGTAATAGCGAGACAACTGGAGGATGTGGCCGAGGAAATTGAAGTCGCCCAACGGCAAAGATGTGCCTCGCGGCAGAAGAATCCAAAAAGGGTGTATCAAAATGGCGGACAAGAAACCAAAGATCGGCTGCACGGGCTATCTTTTATATTTAATGTAACAATGACATTGAGAAGCCAAAGTCAGATTTCATAGGATTGATGGTTAAAGATTGGGTTGCATCGTTTCCTGTTTCACATTCTAAAATGGTCCCTGTAGTATAGTAGGTTTACCTTTTGAGTTTTGTTTCTAATAAGTTAGAACCTTTGTCTCAAAAAGAATACAATTATTCTAGGTGTATTTTTGTTAAAATGTCTAAAATTTGACTAAATATATAAGTAAAAATATTTTTATGACACCATATATTTATATATAAATATATTCCATGACAAATCTAATGATATTTATTTTAGCTAAGTGTTGTGTTAGAATTGTATTCTTTTCTAGACAAAGGGGGTAGTTGGTAATTTTATTTTATCTTCCATTTTACATGGTTGGTCCAAGAAAAATGGTAGGCAGTTTTTGACAAGTCTTTCTATTTAGAGTTAGAGAAAAAATCATTCATTCACGAATAACCATTCATTTCATAAGGTGCAGAATAGTTTGTGGCGAGGCACGTTTTTAGGTTTAGAGAACAAATACACAATAGAGAAACTAAAACAAAAAAGACAAAATATATGCTAGGGAGACTTTTGGAGGAAACCTTAGGTAAGTCATTGGTACAGTAGGTTTTAGGGGTGGTAAGTTAGTGATAGGTTCTAGGGTTGGAAATGTAAATATCTGGATTATACAAGTTTGTATCCGCTAAAAATGTGAATATGGATATCTGTATCTGCACTCATATTTATTAATAGGGATATTAAATAGATATATTCCATTTCACTTGTCATCATTTCATTATTTAAATTCAAATCCGCATCGAAATAAATGTGGATCTAGATGGATACTCCGCCTTTATTCCTACTCATGTAGAACAAAGCACTTAAATAAGTCATATGACATTTTTTTAGTTTTTCTTAAAAATAATATATTTTATACCACTTATTATCAAATATGCTATTTTATTCCTTTGTATTTAAGTTATTAAAACAATATTAATTTAAAATATGTTATGGACTTATGGTTACCTAACAATCTTTTGTGTGCATGCATTATGTACTCATATTTGATTCCTAATTGAGTGTTTATAAAAATTTCATTCTTCTACATAAATCATTTATAAGCAAATGGCAAATAGGTTGCCAAATTCAAACTATATGTTTGTTAGCATTGGCTATCGCTGGAAACACCAGGTAGGTTTGCCTAAGAAAAATGGCAAATAGGTTGCCATGATCCGTCATTGTATTTGAGTTATCATGAGCATCACATGCATAATCATCATCTAGGAAGCTCATAAACACCCATCCTCTCTATCTACCACCCTCATCCTTTTTCTGTTGATGCTAGTTACTTATGTTCATATGGTAACCCTAGTTGCTTGGGTTTCATAAATAGAATATGATTAACTAGAATGTTTGCCTCAGTTTAATCAAGTATAGCTTTTGTGCGTTGCTTAAACTTGTGTTTCTACTTGTTGAGTACACTTGTGCTCACACTTGTTTAAATTCAACAAAATATCACATTGGTACTAGATGGTGGATCTTATAAGTTTTATGAGGAGTTGTTTCACAAGTGCGAGTTGTGTGCTAGGTCTCCCAATTAATCATCCTTGTGGAAGATGGAAGCTGGAAGAGAAGATTAAGAATCATTTTCATTATGTTGTGCTAAAGGCTTGAACCTTACTATAATATGATTATTGTTATATAATAAACTTTGTTCTCTATTTTCCTTGTTTTTGTCGATATATGTGTATTATGGACACTTTAGACACATATCTGGCAACTACTTGGTCTTCTTTGAAAAAATGGGTGCACAGTTTAGCAGCCCAAACATTCATTCTAAGATCTCAGATTTTGAAATTTATTTTTTTTCAAATGATCTCAGATGTAGACAATATATAACAAATTTGTAGCTCTCAACATCATCTATAGATTTGTACTTGATAGTTTTGTTTGTTTGAGATTGTTTAGAGGGCCAAATTTTTTTAACATCCCATATTTTGAATTTTTTTACCTTTTTGAAACAAACTTAGATGGAGAGACACTTATACCAAATTTGTTGCCTCAATGTGTTCTACAACTTTCTAGTTGACTACCCTTTTATTTGAGATTATTTAGAGATGAAAATATTAATTTTAAGTCATCAAATTTTGAAAGTTATTTTTTAAAACCTTTTGAACAATTTTGGATGGCGACACACTTTATACCAGTTTGTATCAATTAATGAGATGATGAGATCTAACACATTCTAGTTTACTTTTTTCATTTGAGATCATTAAGGATCCCAAATATTCAATAATGATGACATGGCTAAAAATTGATGACATTAGTATAAGCTAGTGAACTAGATGATAATCGTAAAAAAGAACAACTGTATTAATGAACACAATTTAATTCCATTGAGAGTCAAATCTTTGGGCAATGGGACAAAGAAATAGAACATTCTAGGTCAAATATATAGTTTTGCTAGGCCACACAAATAATTCTAAGCAGGAAGGAATAAAAGTAACCAATAACAATGAACTATGCTACAGGAATAGAAATATAGATATGAAATATCCTAGGTGCGATGGCAATATAGATTTGCAATGCTTCCTACTAATTTAAATACAACTAGAACTAATGACTGACCAAAAGAAAAAGAATGACTGTAGAAAGTTTATGTATGATGTAAGCATGAACAAAAATAATCACATATTGTTTGTTTACAACTAGGAAATACATTGCAACTAATCGTGAACTTAATTTTCATTCTAGGTCACATATCAAAAGAAACAAACTACATTTTCATGTTTGGTGAGGTAAAAGTAACCCTCGTTCCATGATGAAATTGAGATAACTGCAAAACCATGGACCCATCTTGTTTGTTTACAAACAAAAATAAACTAAAAACCAATAGTTGGAGTGGAAATATTACAAGATTCAAAGAAAGATTTGATACCGTATTCCTTTTATCTTTCAGTAGTGCATCCTGATGATGCCACTCTACTTAGCTAGTTTTTCCTCTCATCTAGTGTATAGAGCATATAGATATTGTTTAGCATGTTGTTTACACTTTCAAACAATTTGGTGCTTGTCATATCACCACAACACTTGCTCGGTTCTAATCATTGGACCACCCATTTATCTCATCATATGCCTTGACTAAGGAATAATGCTCCATCAAATCATACTTCTTAAGCAACTGCTCAAAAGAAGCTTCTAATTCACTAACGATTAATGTTTCATGGTGACTTTATGAAACTCATCACACAAGGTCCATCATTCTTATTGGTTGTTCCTAACTCTATCCTTGCACCAAATATGTAATGATCCCCATATAATTTATTTTATTGCCATCCTCATGTCCATCCATTGATTTGAAAAGACAATTCATTAGTTTAACACATCCAAAATCAACCACTGAACAAATTTGTTTTGGTTATCTAAATTACTGCAAAGGAACATGGAACTTGGCTAGTTACTATGGTTTGTGGATCTACACACCCAACAATACTACAAATTATTTTCTATTCATTTCCATAACATATTACACACTTGCAAAAATCTTTGTTGGAATGATGAAGAATAGGACTAATCGTATTTTGTGTAAGTTTGTGTAGTATGTGGTGTAAAATGTACAACATCCCCAAGCACAATTACAATTGTGTTATTTCTATCTATTTACCCAAATCAATGATTTAATTTGGTTCAGATATCAAGGTTAACTCGAACCATAGTCCTAGATCTTATGCACGTGTCTTCTAGAAAGTTGTAGCATCTTTCTTCTATCAACACTTGTCTTCTCTTGTGGTCCAAATGGCCTTATATGGTGATCTATGCTTCCAAATAGGTATGCCATTATTTGAAATGAATCATGCTTAGTGTGATGTTGTCTTCACACAATTATTTATCTCATGTGCATTGACCCTTCTTTGAGAATTCCATTTTTTGTAATTCCTCAACATATGTTGACATGAACCAACCATTGTTATTAATGTCATGTAGCATGTAGGTTAATTGTTGTCCGACAGTTATAAAGCTTTGGTCTTGCTTTTGGCACATTTATCAAACTCTCCAGGCCAAAAATACATTTCAAAAATTCAATGATGCTATAAACAGGTCATGATTTTGTTGTCTCATCTTGTAACATTGATAGACAAATGTAATTACTTGCTTCAAATAAACAACCTCCTTCGTCGTTCTTTTCGATGTTTTATTTGCTAATACCAAAATCGACTACACCTATTCCTAAGGATTGTCTACATTTTGCACACTAAAGAATGATAAGGAATTTTATTTGTATTTTGCACACACACATACATTGATTTACATTATTCAAATATATCAACATGACACACGCATGTGGACATTAAAAATGTCGACACATGTAAAGGTTCAATGACATATAATACATGTGATCAGTGCAACAACATAAATGTTAATGAAGATATAGTTACATTCATCTCTAAACTTTTCTTCCATCTGTGTGAGACGTTGTCATCTTGCTCGGACCAATTTAGCTATTGTGTAAAACATATTTCAGTCCATATATAATTCATTGTCACGAGTTATACTAAGCCATTAGTTAAGTGCATATCCCTCCTTATCATGGAAAAAACATAGCTACAGGAGAGACTTGACACTAAGCTATTCCTATTTGTGCCGCTATGCCAACTTTGACCACTATTGTGTGCTATAGCGCCGCTAATTTGTATAGCTTTAGCGTTCAAATAGCGGCACTATTTCAGATTTTGCCAATAGACTATAATGACAATTTAGTTATTTTCTACTTATCATTTGCTACTAATTTCAGTATTTTGGATAATTAAACACTGGAGTTTCATGAACCATGTTGTAATATCAAATTGGTAATGTCACTTGGACTTATGGAACCTTAGAAACATATTTGTATTTATTGAATTTCATATTTTTCATGTATTTTGCATCAATTACTGGTGTTTTCTATATTTTTTTATAAAAACACTATCTGTCATAGCGTTGCTATAGCTTCATAGCTATTGAAAAAAGTTGCCACTATTTTTAATAGCTTGCTATTTAAAATCATGCTCCTTGTGTTTTGAAATTGCCATATTGAAACGCTAGTGAGTCATTTTTACAGCTTTATGTCAATGATTTTCTAACATCTTTCCTATTATTTCCATGTAATCATTAACCCTATTGTTGCTTCAGTACCGTGCTAGCATTATAGCAAAATCCAATAAAGATATAAACTTCTAGCTTCGCGGGTTCTCCATCTTGGTAGTGTTTTTTATTATTATTTTTTTTATCAGATCTTTGTAGTGTATTTGAGGAAGAGGGAGAGGGAGAAAAATGGCCCAAAGTAGAGGGATGTAGGCAGGCAGGCTTGAAGTCACAAGGTCATGGTGGCCCACCCCACCAAAGATGGGCCTCTGAGGAGCCCATCAGGGATCAGCTGATCCCTGGCCCAGGGAGAGTTCGTCCGAGCCTTTGGGCTCCAACTGGTCCCAACCGCCTCCGGAAGCAATCTTGGCAGTCCAACCTCTCATGTGGCCCGTTTGGTAAACAAAATAACTGCAGGCGCTGTTCAAAGAATTTCTACAAAAAGAGCTCGAATGTGAGACGGAAACACGGGATTAGCTCTGAGCCTCCAAATATTAACTTTGCAAGAAATTCACTCATGTTAGTTATGTAGAGTAACGAACGCTTCGCATATCCTGGCCAACAAGCGAGTACACATGTACATCACATGGGCACAGCCGTACAGGACGCAAGAAACAAGTCCATCAGCCTTTACAATTACAGCCAGCCAAAAAAAAAATGAAAAAGATAAACGAAACCTAGGAAATCTGATGTCGGCTGCTATTTGTCTCCTGACACCGCGGGGTCCAAAACTTTTTTTTTTTTAAAAAAAGAAAAAACTCCGCAGGATCGCAAAACTGCTCTCTTTGTTCGGTGAGATGAGATGTGGCTCGCTCTCCTCAGGCGGCTGGCAGCTGCAGCCGCAAGCCGATGAGGCTCGATGCCGCGCTCAAGCCGCTGCGGTCGCAGCAGGAAGACCTCGGCTGCTGCCTGACGACCGGCTCGAACCCGAGCGTGAGCTCCAGCCCAACCTCCTCTTCTTCCTCCTGATCCGCCGCTACCAGCACCTGGCTCTGGCTGTGACTGCTGACCGGCGGCTCGGCCTCGGCTTGGCTCACGTGGGAGGCCGCCTCCACATCGGTGTCCTCCTCCGACGACCCCTGCTGCAGCTGCAGGTGGTGGTGGTCATGGCTGCCGGCTGACTCCTCGCCGTGCTCAAGCTCGACGACCATGGGCACCGGTTCCATCTCCTCCGCCTCTTGTTCTTGCCGCTTCAGAGGAGGGCTGGGCGACAGCGACGCGCGCTCGTTGCAGCCGGCCTCGGCCTTGGGCTTGAGGGGCTTGACCTTGCCCTCAGAGGAGGCGTCAGACGACGAGCCCGCGCGCTTGAACCTCTTGCGGCCGCCGCGCGCGACGCGGAGGAGGTCAGCGGCGGCGGCAGCGTCGGGATCCTTGACGACGTGGCGGATGTCGTAGGCAGCGGCCGGCGCGGCGGCAGACCTGGCGCCGGCGCCGCCGCCGCCGAGCAGCGGCGGGGCGGCGGCGGCGGCGGACCCGGCGTCGACCTGCACGACGGGGTGTCCCCGGAGCACGGCGTCGACGGCGTCGACGCACTTGTGCCACTGGCGTGACCAGAGCAGGCCGACGGAGCCGTAGACCGGGTTGACGATGCGGCCGCACGCCTCGTAGAGCAGGGAGCGGAAGACGGCGGGGCGGGCGGCGTCGTCGGGCGCGGCGGCGAGCAGGTTGAGCAGCCCCGCGCGGCCGTAGAACTTGGCGAGGAAGACGGTGGCGTTGGCCTGCGCGTCGGGTGTTTCGATCCACTGCAGGCACGGGCGGATCGTGCACGCGTCGCTGCAGCCCTTGCGCAGCACGCGGCAGCCGTTGCAGCTCATCCGCATCTTCGCTAGCTCCGACGGTGGTGGTGGTCAGGTGGTGGTGGTGGGCGCACAGATCGCGAGCAGAGAGCTTGGTGTGATGCGATTGTATTGCTATCGTATAGGAAGGAACCCCGGCCGGGCGCGCCCAAGTTGTTGGAGATGGAGAGAGAGGGAGTGGGTGGGGGCGGTTTTTATAAGCGGAGACCGGACAGAGCAGTGGGCTGGGTGGCTGCTCTGGGTTGGGCGGGGCGCCTGTGGTTTTGGAGAGGTGGGGGGAAGGCGGATTCGGCGCCGCGGGGCCGGCCGGACTTGGATGGAGTGCGACCGCGAGACTGGCTGTCTGCCTGCCTGTGGCGCCCGCCGGCCCCGCTCTGCAAGAAGCCGCGTCCGAGGAAAGGATTCGAGGAGCGAAGAAACTGGAGGCGGCAGAAGGATCCAAAAGTGGGGGGAGGAGGCGGGCGCCCGCAGGGCCGTGGCGCGGCGCGGCGCGGCGCGCGGCCACCACGTTCCGTCCCGTGGGCAGGCAGGCAGGCAGCGAGCGGAGAGAGCAATCGCCGGATACCGGGGACGTGGAAAAAGGCTGGAAGAAACGTGGGGGGGCGAGAGGAGAGGAGGCGGAAAGGCAGAAAGGAAACCAGGCTGGAGTGGAGGGGGGGGCTCCCGGTTTTGTGGAAATCGTACAGCGACGGCCCCTGTTTCCGCTGCTTCTGTGGGCGGGAGCCAATACCGGGGGCGGGTTCTGGATTTGGTCCCGCTCCCACCGTCTCTCTCCACCCCCCACGTTGACGTTGACGTTGTCCAACTCTAGCCGGAGGGAAGAGTCACGAACCCTCAACGGACCTTTGCTAATATTTTGCTATGATTATGAATGACTTGGTATCCGTGCTTTCCCAAGGCATACTGTATGTGGTAGATTTGGTATAAAGTCAAACTATTTGAAATTTAATGAAGTTTATAAAAAAATTATTTCTAATTTTGACTCCAGAGATATATGGTATGGCATTCTATTCCGTGATTAATCTAATACTAATATTTTATATTGTAGTAGATATTTATCTTTATTTTAGGATTGATAAAGTTTTGATTTTTTTTTTATTTTTCATTAAAGATTTTTATTTCAAATTTTTCCACTCTAAAATGTTCTATAGTAGGTTCTCCATGTTTTTTACGCCTTTTGACGGATTATTTCATATGTAGGCAACGGAATAACCGTGTCAGTTTCTGTTTTAATCACTTGTAAAACAAGGCGCTTTAGAGAACACATAGTACACAAAAAACAGGGATGAATCTGCTCAAGGTAAACTTTACAGGAAACTTTTTTTTTTGTTAACGATCTTTTGTGTGCACAAGGGTGATCCCTAGTTGAGTGTCTTCTCATAATTTCATCCTTCTAAATCATCAATAAAAATGATTGGATAAACTGTCAGTAAATTCTATCACACAAATTGAGTTCATGTCTAACTGCGTATATGTTTTGCATCTGAATTCGGATTCTAATTTAAATAGTACAGTAAATAGTGCTATCCGATCCTCTGTTCCCGTTGTCTTTATCAGTATGTACCTATGTACATAGTGGGGGGTTTGCAATCAAATTCATGGATACCAAAAGGACAGAAAAATAGCAGGAGAGGGAGCTCCATAAGGTTTCAGAGTATGACAGCATGATTTGGGAATTTCCCTAATAATAAAAACGCTACAATCTGCTGCCAATCTCCTGGCAGAATCTACTAATCCAAAAGTGATTAGGGGCGTATTTGGTTAATCTACTCCGCTCATCCTGCAGAGCCGTATGCGAGCTATAATGCCTGAGTCAGTGGATACAACAAGGCTTTGTTTAGTTCGCGAAAATTTTTAGGTTTGGTTATTGTAGCACTTTCGTTTGTATTTAATAATTATTGTCAAACCAAAGACTAACTAGACTCAAAAAATTCGTCTCGCAAATTACAAACAAATTATGTAATTAATTAAGTATTTTTTATCTATATTTAATATTTCATACATGCATCTAAAAAAATCGATGTGATGAGAAATCTTAAAATTTTTTTGGAAAAACTAAGCCAAACGAATTCACCTATAGGGGCTGACGGGATACGCTTGAATCGAGCTTCTCTCCCAAGTCTATCTCGGTGGATAGATTCAAAGAACCAAGGTTCTCCCCTGCATTTGGCTTAGGCCTTGTTTAGATGCGAAAAGATTTTGGATTTTGCTATTGTAGCACTTTCGTTTGTTTATGGTAAATATTGTCCAATTATGGACTAACTAGGATCAAAAGATTCGTCTCGCAATTTATAGGTAAACTGTGTAATTAGTTTTTATTTTCGTCTATATTTAATGCTTTATGTATGTGCCGAAAGATTCGATGTGACGGAGAATCTTGAAAACTTTTTGGTTTTGAGGGTGAACTAAACAAGGCCAGTGGATGCAAGATCGACACATCAAACAAATTACATGTACTCACACAAATAACCAAACAATGAAACAAACACTCTTTTTTTTCAAATTTGATTCCATCATGGCTGTTTGGCATGGCTCTGGCAGAAGAGCAACAGGGGCTGCACAAAATACCCCAAGAGGAGTTATTTTTTGGTGTGTGTATAAAGAGTGATAAGCTTTTTTTTAACAAAAAAGAGCTACAATTTATGGTTCTCCCCTATTGCTCCTCCAAAGGAGGACTCGGAGGAGCCATGCCAAATAGTCTCTTAATATACTTTTCCTCGATGAAAGCCCTATCCAGTAGAGATGAAACCAAACGGAAAGAAAACTTGGGCCTTGGTTAGATCCGAATTTTTTTTGGATTTCGACACTGTAGCACTTTCGTTTTTATTTGACAAACATTGTCCAATCATAGAGTAATTAGGCTTAAAAGATTCATCTCACGATTTACAGACAAACTGTGTAATTAGTTTTTGTTTTCATCTATATTTATCGCTCCATACATGTGCCGCAAGATTCAATGTGACGGAGAATCCTGAAAAGTTTTTGGTTTTCGGGGTGAACTAAACAAGGCCTTGTTACTTTTATCCCGCTTGTTTCAGTATTTGCAAAAATACGACAGGGTTTCCTAGCTGTTTTTGCGGGATCCTGTTTTTCAGTCTATGCGTGACATGTCCAGCAATTACGTATCATTTTGTTATGTTATCACACTTACGAATCATCAGTTATGTATGTTAACGTGTTAACACATAGCATGTGATTGAATATTAAACCGATCTTCATATGTGTATATTTTTATGTGGCTAACATAATCCTTCGTCCTAAAATAAGAATCGTTATGATAATTGTAAAGTTTTCTTTTAACTTTAACTAGAATTGTAAAAAACATTAGCAACATTTGTTTCTTTAAATAAGTTTATTACCCAAAAAAATAGATTCAATGGTCTACCTAATGATATTAATTATGTAATACAAATATTAATATTTTTCTATATATTTAGTCAAAGATAAATTCGCTTGACACATGAAGCAAGAAAGATATTTATTTTTTACGAAGGGAGTACATGCTTATATTAGATCATGTGATCCTCTTTTTTTTTTTTGACATATCTTGATCTTGTTTCCAATCCACTTTTCTGAGCCCCATCCCGTTTCAAAAAAAAAAAATATGAAAGGAAAATACCAAGACATTTCCGATCATCGGAAGCACACAATAAAATTCAGGTCCATCAGTCAACAACAATTTAGCAGATGGCTGTTTTAGTTCGACCTTCTCCGGCGCCTGATAAAAGCATGTTGTCCATATGTTTAAACTCTTCTACTTATTAATACAATGATACGTAAATCTTTTGCGTATAATTTAGCAGACATGAACCCACAAAACTAATATTGTGTCCGGAAAAGGTGCTCTTATAAAAATGGAAATATTGAACATGCTGAAATTCTCAGTTGAGCAAAAGGGTACTACGTAATGGAAGCATCTCTTACTCGCAAGCATCTTTACTGGAACAAGTTGCACTGTTTAAGAAGCAACATCTGCAGGAGAACTGGAGAAGCAACTGCGTGGTCAGTGGTCACTACAAGTGCACCTCCAGGTCGACTGCAGTAGTGGAACCACTGGTGTAGACTGGGTGTAGATCATGACCAGCCACAGGGTCAACATGAACCCATTTCCTGCCAGACAGCTTGTTGCGCTCGAACCGTACATGGCCTTCCTTAAGGCAGAAGAGAGTGTGATCCTTGCCCATGCCGACATAGTTCCCAGGGTGGAAGCGAGTCCCCCTTTGGCGGACAATGAAGTTTCCCGGTTCCACTTTCTGGAGAAGTAACACAGTTGTAAGGCATTCAGTTAACAGACCAACACTATCATTTCAATTCCATTGTTCTATGTCTGACACATGAAAATGAGCACCACCATGCTACTATCGAATCACATGAATGCCATGGAGTAAAAGAACCAGATGTAATATGTATTTGAAGGGTGTACCTCTCCACCAAACTTCTTTACACCCAAATACTTGGGATTGGAGTCACGGCCATTTTTAGTTGATCCAGCAGTCTTCTTAGTAGCCCAGCGTCTAAACACTAAGCTCATTCCTCCAGAAGATTCTGTAACCAAGCTTACCTCAGGCAGGTAAAATAATTGTTCAGAATAGCAGAAAAGTGCAAGTTGAGGTTACACCAACTGCGCAGGTTATCACCTGTTGCGCTAGCATAGACCGAAGCATTTGAGATCAGTTCTTTGACATTCACTCTCCGGAACACTGACGATGAAGCCATTTTTATTGCAGCAGATCACCTGCAGCCATGAAGGATTCTGTGAACGATATCTGTCTATACAGTACACACTAATAGAACAATTTGATAAAAAAATCTACATACAGCCAGTGATTTTCAGAATTTCAGTTTCATTCACTACAAAAATTCAGTGCTTTTTAGTTTTGCCTTTTACCAATCCCAAGTGAAAAACTAGGGAACCCACTAAACCATGATAGGCAACTTAGTAATTCTCCTTTATAATGTTCTTATACTGATCCTTAGTGCTCCTGTTAGAAAAAAAAATTGGATACAGCAAGCAAGTACTCAAAATAGAAGAGGATATAGACAAACTGCAAACATGCATGTTTATAATCAGTTTGACCAAGAAAGGAACAATGAATTACTCACTCATAAGCACTTGAATAGATATATTATTAATCATTTCTAAAAAAATGGAAACAGATAATACAAGGTTCAAAGGAAAAGGTCCAAATTACTCTATCCAAGTAAGGTGCCATGTTCAGAAAACCCCCTAAACTAATTGTTCGTTCGATTTACTGCCCCAACTATTTCGGTAGGTCCAATCTATGCCTTAATAAGATTTTTATTTGTTTCATCACATACCAATTGAATTTTAAAGTTGAAACTGTGAGGTGACAACGGACATCATAATCCCTGTTAAAAATACATTATAATTTTTTCTTATTGTTTTTAATTTTTTATAGGTTAGGACATCTAATAAATAATTAACCTTAGAGATACAAAATTGTAAGAAAAATAATGTAGAAGAATTCAAGATGTATTTTTTTCAAACAGGTTATGATGTCAACTATGACAGTATGACTCCACAAAATTTAACTTAACACTCAAATACAACGTACAACATATATCGAAGAATGACACAAACACAGAAAGTACTAACATGTCATAGTACTCTCTTGCCAGGCAAAACCACAATCATGACAGGATTTCAATAGTAGTGAATAACAATACAGTATAGAGCTAGATGCAAAATCAGGAATTGATCGTTGGCTGCAGGATATAGCCATGTAGCGATGCATTTCGTACTGAGAGTTATCAGCTAGTAGTAACTCAGCAAAGAACTATTTGCTTATACTTTCACTGGAATACATCCACAAGTTTTCTTGTGTAAATTGTAACCAATGAATACTTTCACATTCTAGATCTTCCCGAATAATATGAAATCTAATGTTGGTGAAAAAGGTATATTAAATACACAAAACAAAAGGACTAATGTTGCACAATGACATTTGACATCACTGGCCAGGTCCACGGTAGCTTGTAGTCTTGTACCCACGGCCCTACGCCTCAACTCGGACCTAAAGGTTCCTCGATCGAACCCTATGACTACAACCGGTGCGCACCCAAGACATACCCGCCATGGGGAGAGGCCTTCGGCTGAACCGAAGCGGAATCCCGCAAAGGATTTGCATTTCAGACGCAATAACTATCCCACAGGCCGCAACACGGTGAGCGAATCCGCAACGAACCTGGCGAATTAGGGCGCCCGTCAGTAGAGTTCTGTTCGCATTCGCGGGATCACGTCACCGGAAACACCCCACAGGAGCGAGATCGAACGAGGCGCACGAGCAAGCAAAGGCTACTAGGCTAGGGTTTACTTACCCGACGGTGCGTGGAGGTGGACTGGTGGAGGGGCGAGGGCCGCCGCGAGATGCACGCTCCCGGCGGTAGAGTTCTCGTGCCACCGGTTGAAAAGGGCTGGGGCGTGGGGCGCCGTCGGCGGCGGGACTCAGGCTCGCTACGGAGCGAGGGTCCGCCGCTCCGTGAGTCGCCGGTTCGTCGGGTGTGGCCCCTCCGCCAGCGGGAAAGCGGGAGGGGAATGGACTTTTTTTTGCTGGGCCTTGAGAAGTTAGGGGCTGATTGGTTTGGCCCGTCTGGCCCAACATGGCCTGAGCAACTGCAGCATTTTGCTAAAAAAAAAGAGAGGAAAAATCTACTGTACCTCCCCTATCACCAAAGTTAGAGGGTGTAAAGTTAGTATAGCATTTTCGTTTTATTTGATAATTAGTATTTAATTATAAACTAATTATATTTAAAATATCCGTCTCGCAAATTATTTTTTAGTTTTTAGTTTTATAAATAGTCTATATTTAATATGTTTAAATAGTCTCCCTTAATATGTAATATGTGTCTAAATATTCAATGTTACGGGAGTTAAATTTTACTAGCGTCAACCAAACAAGGCCTTAGCTAGTTTTTCCTCTTAACTCCCTCGTCTCTTAAAACCGGCCACTTAGTTTTTTGGGCTCTCTTGCAACTAATTAATCAGCCACCCATGGTGTCCGAGATTGTCCTAGCTAGCTTGGCATTACACGTCGCCACCTCCATTGCTTGTACAACGCGAGATGTCTTTCGGTCTTAAATTCGCACGGTTTTCAGGATTTTAAGATAAAAAAAACAGTCAAATTCCACTCTTTTTTTTGAACGTTTTATCCATCATCGCAATGACGTGGTTAACAAACAAAAAATGCAACAGTAGTAGTAGCAGTCCAAAAGCACCCATCATTATCAACGCGCGTTTAGTCACGCAGCGGTGCGTGTGCGTACGTGCCACGGTAGCTAGCGACGAGCATTGGAACATTTAGGAACCATCACGCCACGGCGGCGTCTTTCGCCTCCTCCGTGGTGTTGGCGGCGGCGTCCTTCGCCTCCTCCGTGGTGCTGGCGGCGGCGTTCTTCATCTCCTCCTTGATGGCGGCGGCGAGCTGGTCGTAGGCCTCCTCCCACGCCGCCTTCATCTCCGACGTCCACATTTCCGGGACCGCGTCCCTGATGGTGTCCAGCAGCGCCGTCTTGACGACCTGCACGTTTGAGAGACAAGCAAGATCGGTCGTCGGTCTCTGTCAATTACTGACTGCAACTGACGACACTTATATAGGAGCGCCGGAATCTGTGCGATTGGCGAGCTTGCAGAGGTTAATTGCTCGTCGTCGTCGGCGACCATGTTGAGTTACCTCGAAGTGCGCGTCAGCGACGCCCGCCTTGACGTGCGTCGCGCCCAGCCGCTTCAGGGTGGCCTCCCTCACCTTCACGTCGCCGGTGCTCCTCAGCTGCGTCGCGGACTCGCAAGCCTGGAAGCCAAAGCAAAAAGCGGCAGCAGGAGATCATGAGAGAGGATAGCTAGAAACATGCGTACAGGCCGGCAGTGACGAAGACGGCGGCGAGATCGAGATGGCTGACCATGATAAAGACGGTGACGGCGTGGGCCTTGAGCTTGGGGTGGTTCTCCAGGGGCGCGTCGCCGCCGGCGTCGTCGCGCAGGAAGGAGAACATCTGCTTGGCGCCCGGCGCGATCTCAAAGATCCTTTTTTTGTTGTTGTTGTTGACATGCCACAAAACAAAATGATGGTTTAAACAGCACGTGTGATTAGCCAAGGAAACAAATTGCACGCAAATGTACTGTCATCACTCGTCACACCTGAGGAAGAACTTAAGAGCGATTGACTCGGAGTCGTTCTTCATGGCTTTCCATGAACGGAGGACAAGCTCTTCCTGTGCCTCACTGAAACCCATTCTTATCTACTGTCTGTGTGTTACTACTTGCTATACTGGTGCGAGATCTGATCGTTGTTTATATAGGCACCAGGGTGAGTGACCCTCTGGTCGAGGGAGAAACTAGCTACAGGAGACCCTGCTTTGATTTTCCGGAGAGGTGAGTGGCTCTTGAATGTGCGAGCGGGGCAGGGCATCTTCTGGTTCCAAAAACTAAGATATCGTGCTGATTCGCAGGAGACTTTGAGGGCGAATGGTGATATCGTCCGTCCATGATTCCATGTGCTGGCAACGTCGTGGAAGATTTTACATCGTTTCCACTACCTTTTTTTAAAAAAACTTTTATAACAATATAATATGCATCGTTTCCACCTTTTTTTTGGCAATGTATAGAACTTCTAGAATTGCATTCTTGACGGAGGTCCTTCTCTGTCTAAGAACTAAAATACTATTTTTACACAAAGTGGGGGGGGGGGAGTCTCGGCAAATTTATCAAAAAAGGGCATCAAAATTACAGCAAAGTTAGCCAGAGCTGACAACCGAACACACCCAGAAGAGGGGGTGTAAGTGTGTAACAGAGAAGGTACATGAAGGAACTGTTGCAGAGCAACAAGAAAGCCTATAGAAGGCTAAAGGAGAGAAGAGACGACAGATGAAACTTAAGACAATTTAACTTAGTACTGTGCTAGAATTATATTTTTTTCTGGTTAAGGGAGTAACAATATTCTAAATGTGACGGAAGCCTAGCTAGGTTGGAATTATATGCCGAATTATATATTCCTAGCATTTTGGATTTGTTTACAAAATACAGGGAAAATGATCAATCATGATTCAAGTACCAAGCAACAATAATAAAACTGTTCCTCAAGTCATCCATCATGGACACGGGGAGCTTGTTAAAATTCGCCACGAGAAACACCAAGACAGCTGAAACATGCTAATGTATTCTTTACTATATTTTTCTAAAAAAGAAATAAGTAGGCTAATATTTCTTAGCTCCAATGATAAGCTCGCTGGCATTATGTCACGGCAACAACAGCGACCTGAGAGGTGCTCAACAGCGTAATAGCGGTAAAGACGCGACCCTGAACAGCAGCAGTACCTGAGGAAGAACTTGAGTGCAAACGATGCCGACTCGCCCTTCATGGCGTTCCACGCGTTCAGCACGAGCGCCTCTTGCTCCTCGCCAAAGCCGCAGCCGCCGCCGCCGGCGGCGGTCACCTCCGATGATGGCCCGCTTGGGTTGGCATCCTTCGCCGTCATGCTCGCTGCCTGCTGCTCTTGCCCTGCCCGGTCTGAGCAGCGAGCCCCAGGAATAGCACGCTGTGCTTGCAGGTGCCTGTGGGCTGTGGCTGCGTCGCGTCCTGTGATCGGTACGGATCGGAAGCAGCCAACGAGCAGCAGTTGAGAACTTGAGATTGGCATGGCAGGAGCTGACGAGCGACGAGCGGATGAGAACGAGAGCCCATGGGCATGGATAGCGCACTGCCACAGCGCGGCCGAAACAGAGTGCAGGTGGATGGGCCTGAAAGGTAAACGAGCCGAGCACGTGGGCTGGAGGCCCGTGCCGTGCGGATCATTTGATCAGCCGGCGGCCCACGGGCTAGCTAGCTTCTCTTCCGGTCGACTGGTGGCCGGCCTGGCCGCTTCTCCGGCTCTCCTCCGCTCTAGGGTTTTCTGGTCCTGGGAGGAGAGCAGCGTAGGTGCGTGGCGATGGCGCTCACGAACTTCATCCTGACGGTGGTGGGGGTGGGCGCGGCGGTGATGCTGCTGCGGAAAGACGTCAAGCAGTCGGCCACCATGTTCCGCCGCAACGTGCGCCACATCCGCAACTGGCTCGAGGAGGAGTCCGCCGCCGCCGCCAAGTACGCTCCTTTGTCTCCATGTCTTCTGTACTTTTCGCGTCTATCTATCTAGTAGTCTCCGCGACCCGTTCGTCAGCCGTTGCGGTTGATTTGGTGATTGGACCCGCTCGGATTGGATCTCAGTGTTTTTTTTTTATTTTGGTGTAGTTTTAATAATTTAATAATCGGGTTCGTACCTGCAATTGAGCCAAGTGGACTGAAATTTAGGTGGCGTTTGGTTCACCGATGAAATTTGAAGGCCAAGTGATCCAAGAGTAGGATGGGACAAACCTTGATCTATTTGATTTGTTTTGGTAGTGATATAGAGAGTTAGAGACTCATTTGCAATACTTGGTGTGATGGCGATGTATACTGTGTAATGGGCTAATGGCATAGCAGTGCGATGCGCAAATCAAAACAAGAGCTGAAGGATAATCTTCTGAGCATAAGAGATTGAATGAATGGGAGGGAGGATAAGAAAATTTCAGAGAAGAGATACATGCGTTGATGCATATAAGAATAGAATATGATATGCAATTAAAAAAATGGTACACTATCAAATTTCACGTCAGCTGAGCAAAAATAAAAAAGAGAGGAATATAATTTCTTGAGTTTAAGAGTATGGGCAAAAAAGTGGATGGAAATGAAAAGCCGAAAACAATTTTGATGGATGCAACAGGTCTAGATGTCGTGCTTGCTGAGGCTGGGTAGAGTGCTCATTGTAAGACAGGATTGACTCTTGAACAATTGGATTGATTAGAGATGGTGCAAGGTACACATATATGTAGGCAAGGATTCGTAGGACTGGTTTATAGAAATAGCACCCATCGAGGATATCCTTGCCTATCTCTAATCATATTGCCAAATATACAAGAGGGGCCAGGTTATAGCCATTGGCCCAAAGGGCCCAATTGAGACAGCATATCATACATAACACTCAGCAATGGGAGGGTGGCCAGATCTGGATGTCTCGTGTTCCCTCCATTCTTTATCAGGTGGCTGAATCTCATTTAAGAAATGATATTGCTAGAGAGAGGTGTGCTGTTTGCTGGGTTCATAACTCAACATTCATAAAATCAACCAAGATGAGGCGGGGTGCAGAACACTCCACAATTAGATGAGAAGATTCCTTGAATGGCTTCAAAACTTATAACAATTCTTTGTGTGCCATTGGATTATAGTGTTTTCTTCAGTTCCACTATTTTCAAACTTTCCCTCCCTTCTATGCCATCTAAGCAGTTTTCATTAGTTACTTTATATATTAATAAAGCTAGTTAGCATGCCATCCAAGCTGTATGGATGCCGGATGATGGCTCAGGAACATGTCCCTGGGGCATTTGGCCATACAGCTTTGGTTTTGTTTGTGTCCATGAGCGGCACTATGGCAGGACTGATGTAATTAGCCGAAGACGACTAGTACAAATTGTAATTAGCCAGTGCGTCGTGCTCATGGCATAGGGCCACACACCAACCCCAATGAGGACACAAGCATCACCCTTTGGTCATTTTACCATAAATTATTCGATGGCCTTATTTGCTCTGGAATTGAAATTTTTTACTGGTATGGACCATTGCTATATGGATTTAGAATAAGCAATCTAGTATCACAATTTCGAATGAATTAATGATTATGTGCATATACATCAAAGTTTACAGTAGTCACATTGGTGCTTCAGTGTTACCATTTTTTTTTTCTGTTCATGCACCTTTTGTTGTAGCCACTATAATGTTGTGTGTGTCTTCTCTCCTCCTCTGAAGCTCTGTTGAAACCACTATAAGCATTTGAGCATCACATTTGATCCATAGTTCCATAAGGTCTCATGTGTTTTCGTGTTTCAAAATAGATCTGAACAATCTTCAGTGAAGGAGTTGGAGTCCCAAGCTGCCAAGAAAGATGCTGTGCCCAAGGAGGACAAGCATTAGACGATCTTACACACTGTTACGTATAATGCATTGGCAGTGTGATATCCAGGATTTTGAATTAGTCCTTGTAAAAAATGTTTAGTAGTTTGTAGGACCTTTAATCCCGATGGAAATTTTACTGAATAATGGAACATATCTTTGGTGCGAGGTTCTGAAATAGTTTTGCAAAATGGGATATTTGATCTCAGTGAGATTTGTACTCAATGATGGTGGATATTTGGACATTCTGTATACAGTACTATCTTTGTCGAGACTTCCTGTACTTCAGATGAATTCGTACATGGAAAAAGGTGTACTATCCTCACTCTTCCAAATCATCAGGCCATCACTTCGTTCTGTTCAGCTTGGCGTGCAAGCAGTTGCAGTCGCCCTTCAGCAAAAATACAAAATGCACAACAGCACAAGAGATTTAGAACACTTCAACAGTTGATTTTGGAAATTTCCTTTCATTCCCTATTTTGTTTCTGATGTTCCACGAACCCCATAGCACAATTGTGAGTGCAAAGATTTTGATATTGTAATGATCACATTTACAGTTTGTTTGGATGCACTTCAATCCATCCAAATCTACATGTATTGGGGGTGGATTAGCCCAATACAACCAAATACATATGGATTGAGGTTGGTTGAAGTGTGGCCAAACAAGACCTAAGGGGATCCATGTTTCAAAAATGCCTCTTAAACTATTTGGAATCTGCTCCTACCCCAACGCTTCTTTAAAACACGTCCAATAACCCTTGCCAATTCGCCCTGGAAGAAAATGTGGCCCCCTATTTATGGAATACTCCCTTTATCCCACGAGTGTTATCTTAGCTCTTGGCCAACCTAGAACTAGTAGGTTCTTGTCCAAAAAAACCTAGAATTAGTAGGTTTAGCTACGTTCTTAGTTTTCAAAGTGTAATTATTTATTATTGCATATTAAAAACACCTTTTGTAGGGACACATGCATCATTTTGCTATAACACTCATTTCTCCAAAGAATCCTAGGATGACAGTTATCTTGGGATGGATGGAGTAAAACGGTGAATACAATGTTTTTATCCCTTTTCTATTTGTTCTTTTTTAGATTAGATTTACACTCGCAATGCCCTTGGTGTGAAAGAATTCACAAAGTTTGGTTTGTTTCTTGCATAAACTACCTGATTTTATCATATGTTATTATATTGAGGTGTCTAAATTTGACTGACCTAATTGAAAGTAACCATTCACATCTCATCTCTATTCTATTTGGTATACATTCAAATGTGGGAATATTTGAATTTGAATTTGTATTCACATCCATATTTTAATGTATGAAGTATGTGGCATGGACATTGCTTGTTTTGTACAGTATTTGATCCATTTGCAAGACAGGATTTTGTTATTCCTAAAGTCAATGCAAGTAGTCGCGATTTATGGTGCTTGTGTTTTGCACACTAGATCTAGATCCAGACTTGATTAGTCATTGTTAACAGGGTTGATTCTACGCTAACACGTGTAATCAGAGTACGGTAAACGCATTCCACTGACTGTGGGGCCCGCCAGCTTGTGTTCCCGTCTCGGACCCACCAGCCAGTGTCTCATCCGTAAGCCACCGTACCGACTTCGCTTCATCTTCCGCCTCCCGCGAACCGCGATGCTTCTCGGCTGCACAGCATATTCCTTTCCCCCCACCACCGCCCGCTCCCCACTCCGCCACTCGCCGCCTCTGACGCCGCTTCCCCGTCTCGTGCTCCGACCTCACCGCCAGTCAGTCGCAGTCCGCATGGACCCCACCGACCAGTCGCCGGAGGAGGTGTACTCCGTGTGGGCCCTCCCGCCGGAGCCCGTCCGCGACCGTTTCCGCCGCATCATGGAGGGCCTCCGCGCCGCGTACGGCGGCCCCGCCTTCCAGCCGCACGCTACCGTTGTCGGTGACTTCCGCGGCCGCCGCTCGGAAGCCATCAAGGTGCTCCGCGCCGCCGCCGCCTGCGTCCAACCCTACACTGCCCGTGTCACGGGGGTTGCCCGTGGCAGCTTCTTCTACCAGTGCGTCTACCTCCTGCTCGAGCCCACCCCCGAGGTTAAGCATCTCTTCTCTTCGTACAGGTTCCCTTAGTTAAGTTTTTTTTTTTTTTTTTTGCTCCGAGTTTAAAACTTCCAGTTGGGTTTGAAATCCAGAGGAAATGCTGAGGCAGCATTGCAGTAATGCAGTGTGCATTGGAATCATTTGGCTGTCTTATATCGAATTCTCTGAATTTTGTTAGGTGGTGGGAGCGAGCGATCACTGCTGTGCCCGCTTCGGTTACAAGAGAAAAACTCGTGAGTGTACTAGCTGAATCCTGTTCCTGAATGAAAAATCACATGTTAGTGACTATTGACACTTAACACTTGTTGTGGAATTTGCAGCATACATGCCACACGTCAGCCTCTTATACGGAGACCTTACAGATGAGGAGAAGGAGGAGGCAAGGAAGAAGGCAGAGGAGCTGGACAAGGATATCTGCGGATTAGAGTTTGAGATCTCTGAGCTTGCGCTCTATAGAACGGATACCGCAGATAAAAGCTTGGAGTCATGGGAATTGGTGGAGGTGTGCCATCTTGAGAAGAAGTGATTAGTTTAAGCTTGGAGTCATGGGAATTGGTGGAGGTGTGCCATCTTGAGAAGAAGTGATTAGTTTCCTCTCCATGGTGACTCTACTGTAAGTTAACTCTGGAATTTGTAATGCTTTGTAGTGTCTTGTTGACTACTTTCTAAGCAACTGGTATGGCATAATACTTTCAATGGGAATAAGGAATAATGTGCTGTGCTATTCTGATACAGTAAGGAATAATGTACAATCTGTGATGCTCTGTTAGTTTCCCATGAGATATACTTTGGATTATTCAGATTGTGCTGAGTTTGTTTAATACCTGTTGAAACAAGCAGGTACTCTAGTAAGATCCTGAAACTGTACCGGTTTCTTCCTGGAGAATATTTTGTAATATCTGATTAATCATGGAATATACTAGTAATATTGGTCTATATTCTGTTAAGAGACTAAGCTCTCAACCCTTCAAGTCATTACAATCATAGTTTGAGATACATAACATTCAGCATATAGAGGTAGTGCATTGACATTCAATATAGTGCACATTATTGATGATATTTCATAGTGTGACCATGCAGTAGTCTATGGTCTCTACTCTTCCCGAAACCTTCTTCCGCCCGATCCACCTTCCCTTTGACAGTTGAAATATGTAGCAGTGGCAACACTGAGGTGATATTGCCGTGCAAAGCTTCTGCAGTTGAAGTTGTGGCGCATTTCTGGTGCAAAAACTGTCCCCCTGCCAAGTTGACGGAACAGCACAAATACCAGCCTGTGGATGCCAGATCTTGGGTCCGGTCGCTCATAAAATACTAGCTCTTGGCCTGCAAGGGCATCCTGACATTATCTACTGAAGAGTTTAAGGAGCACTAAGTGTGTGGAAACATTGTCATTTGTTCTTTTTAACTCTTTCAATTTAGACGGATAGAGGCCTTTTAGAGATAGCTCCTCTTGTTTGAGACAATTAATGGCTGCTTTGTTTCCAATATCTGTTTCTCTCAGGTAAAATTGAGTATGAAAAACTTTATTTACTAAAAAATGTACTAGAATATAACTTTAATATGACAACTGTAAATGGACCTAGTTCTGCTGTAATTGTCCTCAAGGTTACCAACCAATTAAAGGGCAAACAGGGGCCTTGTGAACCATACTATACCAGTTTATTTATGCTATTAAATACTTGTTTGTGTTTAATATTGATATTTCCAGACTCTGGTACTGGGTTAGATCAGTTCTACCTGATTGCTTCATTAGTTATGCTACTAAGTTAGTGTCTTTCATGATATTACTACGCATGTAAGCGCTAAGCTGGCATATTGCATTCACCTAAGAAGCTGGTCTAGGAATCAGTCTATGGTTGCTGATTTCATGTATATCCTTATCTGCATCAGTTCAGTGGTAGTCGGAGAAGCAAGAAGAGACTACAACTTAAGCTCCACAAATACTGTATTAAGCAGAAATACAATGGAATGACAGATAACTATATGCATTCATACCAAAGTTGACACTAGTTGTTTCAGGAATATCTGTCACCATCCTACAGAATAGTGAACCAATATCATAATAAGGCAAACTAAAAAGAACCAAATCTAGGAAGAGTGAAATGTATTGCACTTTATTTACCAGTGCAAGTACTCCCTTAGTGATGGATGGCTTGGACTTGGAGCATCCGGGTCAATCAGTACCTTCTCAAGTCAAAGACAAACAAGTTAGCATATAGACATGTTGATATACTGCTAGATTTAAGGCATTTTGTTCTTATTGAATTTTTTCAAACTAATACTGATAAATCCTCTACAAAGTGCACAATACTTTTATGTGTTACATAACAAAAGGATTGACATACATTCTCCCAATCGGTGGCATTATCTGTAAATTGCTTGACTCACCAGGGTGTAGAAAGCCCTCATGTCATTGCCACCGACATCGACTCGTGGTTTACTTACAACCGCAGATGGCTTTAGCTCAGCACTTGCCAGAAGTAGCTTATTGTTGTATGCTATTCTTAGTGGAATGGTTGGTGTAAAGGGATCCAACACATCCTGTATGACATGAGCCGTGACCAAAGGATTGGTTGCTGACATGTTGCAGAAAAATAACTTGTGAATGATATTGGCTGCTGCTCTTATTAGAACTCTGAACTTCCTCCCTGTGGGACTGAGGAAGCTGCAGTCTGAGCATGAACTATTTATACTGGAGTTGAGGAAGGCTGTCTTATTCAACTTCTAGCATTTGAGATACCATTGTCATGTCATACGTCCACCCAGATAGCTGAGGTGTGCTTCTTTGCCAAAGCATGATCTCTGTGGTGTAGTCAGGTTGCAATGTTGCATAGTCTTTTCAGTTATATGCTTTAGCAACTTAGTTATTAACATTGCTGGGGTTTGCTGGAGTAAAGCATATAAACTACTGGCAGCTTTGCAGTCAGCTGTAGTAGTGTGAACATTGAGGTGCATTTAGTATGTTTTGTTTTCCTTGCAAGAGCATATTAGGTTAGACATCTAATTAGTGTTGTTTTGTTTCTCTTTTCGTCTAATCTGAAATTTGTGCTGCATACCTTAGTGTTTGTTCTTCCACATAAAGACCATACACTAGCATTGAGTTGTATTTCCACTTGTTGAGAATCCACATTCTGTACAGAAATCTATACCATGTAAACCTAGGGATCACAGATAAATTACAGTAGGAATAACAAAACAGGCCCCCCTTTGCAAAGGCTGACTGTGAGGTTTGGTGCATTAATACCATGTATAATGTATAACTGGAATTTCTTCAACTGATGCTGACGAGGTAGTTCTCATCATGGAAGGGACATGACTCTTCTGTTATTACCAAAGGAATTACTGAAGCCTTTTCTTTTGTTCTGTGGAAGTTCTGCAGATCTGAGGTAGTTTGATACTAGCTACTGCCTTTTTTGTGCTCTCTTTGTTGCATGAGTGTTTTTTCTTCGTTTGAATCCAGAAATTGCAGATGTTGTAAAAATAAGAACAGGAAAAAAAAAACCTTGCAGCTGAAGTACTTTTGTTTAGTCCAGGAATGCTTGGGTGGCTGGGTACTGGGTAGCAAGGCGGTGAGCCATGGTGCCTTAACATCATTTACAAGGGGACTTGCTTCTGACAGGGTTAGTATCTTGTACTCTTGTTGAAGCAGGGAAAGACAATTTTAGAGGGCACCTTCGAAGCAAGCTCCCATCGAATTTTTGAAACCCTTTGTTTTGTTCTACACAAAGTTTCGCCAAATGTCTAAGGTAGTTGGTGTCGTACTGAATTTGATCCTTGTTCTTTGTTGGGTTTCTTCTGTCGCATATGATTTTTTTTTCCAGTGTGTTTTTTAACATGTATTGTGGCATAGTATTATGGAATTGTTATAACATTTGTTCCCTGGTTTGCTTGATTTCTGTTTTTGTGTATTGTTATATAATCCAGGAGGCAAACATGCCGACATAGTAGTAATTTTGAGGTCTGGTATCTGTCGTTACTTATTCATGATGCATTAGGTTCACCTAGTGAGCTACATTTGTAGGAGATGTCTTAGCTGTGTGCCAGATTCAGATTTGGTATATGCAAGGTTTTCTGGGCATAAATTGGAAGATGACCAACTTTTCTCCATTCTATGATAACTCGATAAGGATTCTAGTTTGTCCCTCTTGCTAACAAAGTAGAATCCAGCACATGGGGGGCGGGTAAATGTGCATATATACCTTAGAAGCTTTTACTATCTGTTGTCCTATGACACTTTAGTCTTTACTGTGGCTATGGTTGAGTGACTGGGGACAATATCTGATTTACTCGTCAGATGCTGAAACTGAAGCAGTGATGTGCCCCGTAGTACTCGGTGAATATTAAACATGAGAAAGGAGAAGCATATCTTCCTTGGAGATAACAAAAATGTTCCCAAAAGGCACGCGATCAAATACGAGAACATTTTGAACGCTCCTTTTATATATCTTTACTGAGTGGACAATATTCGCCTGCCCTTGTGATTCTCTCTTTTTGCTTGCAATGTTGATTAGCCTGTGATTTTGTCTTGGGCTCGAAGGCTTTAGGTTTTCTTGAACATGTTGCTGGTACATCTCATATACCTAGCCTGGCCGTCTAGATAGCCATTGTCAGGATCATGTGGCCGTCTAGATCATAGCCATTGTCAGGATCATGTGTCGCCGGACTTGTAACCGGTCTAGGCTCCAACGATTGATTTTACTGGAGTAATGCCTCCTCTCGTATTGAAATCATCTGATCTGCTGTGTTGTTTTCAGCATTCTTGGGCCTGTGGCTGTCAGGCGTGTGCGATGCTTGTTCGTTATTGGTGGACAAAAAAGCCATGGCGGCATCTATCTGCTGCATCTACCAAAGGCCCCGCCACCTGATTCTTTCTCGGACGTAGGCATCGCGCCTAGTTCATCTCCACTCGGTCGTGAAAGGCTGAAAGCACGTTAGCTTGCGCTCACGGCCGGTGGCAAAGGCGCCGCCGTGCGTGCTGCATGACGTCGATGCGAGATTCGATGTTACTTTCCGTCCGGGTCCATGCTGCAGGCAAATGTCATTGCTGCACCTCCGTAACAATGCCGGCGCCCGTCAAGCAGCTGCTGTTCGTCGCGGCTTCGGCCTTCGGTCTAGGGCTATAGGCTGACCCCCTTTTTTTTCTAAGAATGGCTATGGGCTGACTATTTTGTTGCTAATATTTTCTATAAATAAATCTAGTCAAAATAAAAAAAAACATTTGGCTGGCACGTATCGATAGAGGGAGTACGACGCGTGCTTCGGTAAGAGCATCGTTCTTTTGTTAGATGGAGCACTTGGTGCCTTTGCAAGCCAATCTAACCGTTTGCGAAACCACTAAACTGTGTGACATGGAGGTCAAGTGCATACGTGGAGGTTGAGGCTAATGGACAAGCTTGTTAGAATATGAGTTGTATACGAGTAGATGTTGGAGTTGTATACGAGTAGATTTAGATGTTGGAGTTATATACGAGTAGATTTTGTTACAATAGGAGACCTAGGAGACCTCCATGTTTACAAAATCTACTCGTATACAACTCCAACATCTAAATCTACTCGTATACAACTCCAACATCTACTCGTATACAACTCATATTCTAACAAAGCTAGAGCCTTAGGGAAGTGCTTAGAAGTTGATCTTGGCTTAGGCTTGATAACCTAGTCCTAAGGGCACCCGTTCGTGATAATAGCCCTAATATGTTAATTTTTATGTGGCTATTAGGGTGTGTGTGAGAGAGAGAGAAGGAGGAGGAGCCTGGGCGTAGCTAGGCGATAGAGAAAGGAGAGAGAGGCTAGCCTAGACTAAATTCGGCCCAAAAGAATGGATAGAGAGGAAAAAGAGTAATTTTCTTTAGATACTTTTTCTCTCAAATAAGCAAGCATATCATTTTCATTAAGGAGAAGAGCAGTTTATGGTACAAGAATTACCAGCCGAGCAATAGAGGCTACATTATGAAAAATAACATCCTAGAGTCGCTAGACCTAGAGGCATAGCTATCTTGCTACGAGCATTTCAAGCACGACTGCCCCGGCTTCGATCTAGCGATCCGCCTCCATTTTGATGATCTAGAGCAGTTCAACGATCGAAGCGGATGAGTTGCGTAAATACCTCGCATTTTGTTCCTTCCATACTTGCCAAGAGATAAACACAAACGAGTCTAACCCCTTCTGTTGTTGAACATTGGATAGCCCAATCGTCGCCACCAGATCAGAGTTGAATCCGTTCCGGGCAATAGATGAAGGCTAAGTGCTTGTAGCGCGTAGCGCCAAATTTCCGTTGTGAATGGGCACGCTGTGATGATATGGTTATTATTTCTTGAGCTTGTTCATAGAAGTAGCATTGTTCTATTGCTTCCGGAGCCTATGTCTCATACGTCTATACCAATGTCTGTACCGAATGTTTTTTTTGGCAAACAAATGCATGTGATCATGCGAACATGTGAACTGTGATTACGTGACTTTACAGTATTTTTGAAAATAAAATAATTACTACCTAAGCGATATCTACTAGATAACCTTTTTCATTTGGCTTTTAGAAGTCAACAAGGGCCTTGTTTAGTTCCTTGCCGAAATTTTTCGAAACACTGTAGCACTTTCGTTTGTTTGTGGTAATTATTGTCCAATCATGGATTAACTAGGCTCAAAAGATTCGTCTCGTAAATTTCGACCAAACTGTGCAATTAGTTTTTAATTTCGTTTATATTTAATACTCCATGCATGTGTCTAAACATTCGATGTGACGAAGAATCTTGAAAAGTTTTTGGATTTTGGGCGGAAGTAAAGTAAAAAATCATCCGTTTTTGAAAAGCTTAGGCCCTGTTTAGTTCCCCACCAAAAAATTTTTCATCCATCCCATCGAATCTTTAGACACATGCATGGAACATTAAATGTAGATAAAAAATAAACTAATTACACAGTTTGGTTGAAAATCGCGGAGACGAATCTTTTAAGTCTAGTTACACCATGATTAGCCTTAAGTGCTACAGTAACCCACATGTACTAATGACGGATTAATTATGCTTAGTAGATTTGTCTTGTAGTTTTCTGATGAGCTATATAATTTGTTTTTTTATTCCGACATCCTTCCGACACCGATGTGCCAAAAAAATTTCATTCCCAAGCAGGGGCGCTTGCCTGGCGCTCTCGGCCCGGCAGGCAGCGGCAGGTCCGGCGGTCCGCTGTCCGCCAGGTGCCTGCCCCACTCCCACTCCCACTCCCGCGCCCACGCCTCCTCTGACGTCTCAGCCGGTCAGCCGCCGCACGGCAGACGGCGGGCCAGCCGGCCCGGCGCGCTGCCACTGTGCTGTCTCTGTAGCACTAATCGAGCGCGGAACGTGACGCTTCCGCACCCGAACAGTGAGAAAGGACCACTGCGAGAACCTGCAGGTCCACACGACGCACTCCGCGCGCCTCCGTCAGGCGTCAGTCCGCCTCGCGTGTCGCGTCGCTTTCCCCTCCCTCTCGCTCCATCGGCGCAGCGACGCGGGAAACCGAGGCGGGGGAAAGCGAAGAGGCTAGCTCCTCCTCGCCCCTCGCCCCGCGCGCCGCCGGGGATGGCGGCTGCCGGCGCGGCGTTCTCCATCCGGTACGGCATTGCGCTGGTCGCCCGGCCAGGCCTCTCTCCTACTGTACCACATTGTTTGCGCCAATGCTGCTGCTGCTGTTCATCTCGTGCCACTGTGTTCATTTTTGTCGCTGCGACGCAGGGAGTACGCGGCGCGGGCGCGGGCGCGGGCGGGGCCGGAGGGCGGCGGGAGCTGGCCCTTCGGCGGGGACGCGGGGCCGCTGCCGCCGGTGGAGATACGGCGGTTCCTGTGGTGGCAGGACGAGGCGGCGGCGGTGGAGGAGGAGGAGGTCGAGGTGGAGAGGAGGATGGCGGCCAAGCGCCGCAAGCGCTCCGTCGCCGAGCTCTTTGCCGCCGTGCCGCGGGTTCCCCGAGGCGGCGGCCATCAAGGGTCTGGGAAGGGGAAGAAGGCTGCCAAGAGGAGGAAGGCGGAGAAGGACAAGGGAAAGCTAGTGCTCGCTGTCACTGTTAAGACCAAGAAGAAGAAGAAGGTTCCGGCCGGGGTCGATGTGAGAGAAAAGGTAGCGCATTGCATTTCATTGCATCGACTATTGACTTGCTTTTCCATTTCTGGTATTGCGATTTTGTCGGGCACAATAGAATGTTTGTATTCTCAAGCAAGTACAGGTCTGCCGGAGCTTTGTATAAAACGCTACAAGTGGATCTTATTGTTCAGCTGACCATACGCACAGATCGCTAACTCCTTGGGAGTTCATGATGTGCTACTGGGGTAGCTCTATATGACTAGGGATAATACGGTAGCCATGAGAATAGTCATTGAGCAACAAACAGTAGAAAATAGATCCACGAATAATCACTTGATGGGAAGCTCTTACTGAGCCTCGAGGATTCAAACTTACTTTTCTGTGGATTTTCCCCTAATATCATGTTCATCCATTCCTGCTTCTGGTTAAATTGCTAACCAGACAAAAGTTTTAGGTGTGCTTCGCCTTGCCCTTGATCATTAGATAGGTGTATCAGATGACATAAGTATTGCCAGTGTATAGTCTGGATGCATACCAATCAGTTGTAACTAAAACTTGCAACTTATTGACTGTTTCCACTATATTTGTTGTGAGTGACTAAGGTGTTAGAAAAATTTCTCACCACCTTCTAGCTGTTGTTGGAATGTCTGGTTACTTGTCACGTTTTCCCTTTAGTTTTCATCTGTGGTGTCTACTGGCCTCATGTGTCGAATGCCCCTTATCATTCTTGATTTTCATGTTGTTTGAGTTAGATGCTTAGATTGTTTTTATTCAAAGGTACTTTCTTAGTAGTTTCTATTCCTATGCGATAATCCTGCCTGCTGAATTGTTATAGATACACTTACTTTTGCATAAGGTTTTGCAAAGTGCTGAAGTGTTTTCTGTTTGTTTGTTATAGAGTTATGCCATAGTTTGGTTGACTGACTGCGGATGCTTACTGTTGAAAAAAATACTTATAAAGTTTCCAAGTAATGTAGGCATGTAGTATATACACTATAGAATGGTGAAAGTAATAGAATCCTCTCACCTCCCACTTTTTTGATAGGTTCAAATAATACCTTGAAATACAATATATAACAGAAAATGTCTACAGATGTTTGTTATATAGCTCAGGAGATGATACATTTGCTTTTTTATCATTTCAGGAGAAAAACAGTGGGGTAAAGGTGACCTCAATTAGAATTTCTAAGTCGTTTCAGCATTCCATAAAAAATAGGGAGCCCAAGAATTCTTCTTTCAAGAAAAAGGAAAAGCAAGAGGTCTCAGTCTTACTGGATAAGAAAAGTAAGAAGGGAAACAGAAAGTCAGTTTTGGAAAGACACAAAAAGGATATGACAAACAGTGTCCAAGCTCAAAGCATTTGTAAGAACCTGTCAAAAGCAGGTTTTAGCACAGTACTGAATACCACAGATATGAGGTGTAAATCTTCTTCCTGCAAATCAAAGCATGTTACCTTTTCTGATGGCACTGTCAAATTTGGAAGGACTACACATCTACCTGAAGAGAATACAAAGCAACCACAATCTGTACAGACATTCGAGCAACCCACTCAGGAAGGTCGTGATCACCACAATACAGATGAGCAACAGTTGGTTTATCAACAAGCCGAAGCTATATCAGGGTCTGTTGAGACTACCAGTTCTTTATCTGAAAATTTAGTACCAGCTGCTGTTTGCCGTACAATCCCACTTACCAAACCAAAAGATATCACTATACTGGGCAATTCAGTGGATCTGAACCACTGCATAGAAGCTTCTCATGGCAGTACCTGTTTGAACTCTGCAAGTTTGGCATGCTTATCTAGTAAGGTGCCTTGTCAAAGCTTCAAAGGTGTGGACTCTCATCTGAATGGTGACAATAGCTTAAGTGTTGATGTCGAGTGCCTTGGAGAACAAAACCATATGGTATCACAAGCATCATTTAATCCTGTTAGTTTGGCAGCCAAGGCAGTATCAGGTGATAGGAGCCCATTGTCACAGCCTTCCGGTTCTTGTTTATATGATAGGAGCAGAAGCACATTCCAGGAGAGGGCAGTTGCCTTCAGCAAAGTTAGTTCTGAGCTTGTTAGATCTGGTAACATGGTGAGAAGCATAAGCTCCTCAACAGGATCAAATAAACCAGCACAAGCCGCTGATTGTATATCTGCATGCAGGAACAATCACAACCGTGATGATTATGTCGGCCTTCCTATTAATTCACGAGGTGAATTCGTCAAGATTCATCCTGGCAGCACCCCTAATTCTGTTGACATTTTTAGGAGGCAGTGTTTGGGGGAGAAATCCTCATGTCCCTCAGCTTCTCCAACCATTTTCAGTCCTATTACCTGCATGGATCATGTCAACTTGAGACCCAGCTATCATGCTCGACAAATTTGTGCAATAGATCAGTCTGTTTTTCATGCAGATCCTCATTTTACTGCAACAGCCCCAATGGCATATAGGACAGATGTCAGGCAGTTGCCAAATTCTGAAAGAACAAAAATTCATTATTATACAACTCCGAGCAACAAGTATCCATGCACCAAACAGCAAGAGCTTTCGATGGAGTGTTTTTGCTCTGAATGTTTGGGGCATCATAATCCAGAGCAGAAACTACTTGGGATGCGAAATAGCTGTCTAAGCCAGAACTTTGGGCAGGACACCCAACACAATGCCGAAACAACAATGCGCCTTATGGGAAAAACAGTTACACTTGGGACCAGCAGCATTCATTGTAGACGTCTGAATATTGAAACTCCATGTTCCAGTAAACAAAGTCAAGCTGAAAATCAGTTCTTCCAGGGAACACGTACAAAAGTTTTTCCACAATTGTTTCATGGAGGACTGGTCTATCCCCCGTCTACATTTTCAGATGGAGAGAGACAACCATCTGGAAACCTATCCCATTTTTCTTTTGTTCCAGCAGCTGTACGGGCTTTTGTGCCTGGTACCAGTAGTTTCAGAACAAATGGTCGCAATCAGCAACCTGAACTAGCAACAGCCAATAATCCTTATGTTCAGCCAGTGGACTGGCGCAATGAAAATGAGCTAGGGAATCAGCAGCCAGTTATGGCAAATCAAGTTCAGAGTAACGCTGAAGACATGCTGTTGGGTTCTATATACTGCAGAAACACTCAAACTGTTGCACCAGAGTCATCTTTCAATACAAGGAGCAGTGCCAGAAACTTCATGGAAAAAGGACCAGCATCGTACCAGTCCAGTTATCTTACTCAACAACAGTTCAGCAACATGGCACCAAGAACCACGGCATCCTCTTTTGCGTCAGGCTATGCTGTTCAGAAAGCCCCAGGTCTAACAACTCAAACAAAATTCACGTCGCTCCGACCATTGCCCCCTTCGGTCTTCCCTTCCCAGGTTTTCAGCGCTGACTATGCTCCGTCTCATGGAGCCGTCACTACCTTTCACCCATCAGTTCCCACACCATATCCAGTGAGCAATTCTAATGCTCCTGGCAACGCAGTATTCGGAATTGAGAGCATGAGGTGGACTATGATGGGATCAAGGCCTGAGGGCTTGGAACATTTGAGGAACTGCAAAAGACCAGCAGAAACGGACGATTTTCCCATGACATTACCAAAGAAACCTTGCACCGCCGCACAGAAGGGGCTACATGTGTTACCATTTGCAGAAACAGGTTTGGAGCTCCGTGGATCCAGACCAGATGTGCAGCCACAGTCACAGCCTATCTGTCTGGACGACGAAGATGAAGCTGATCTTCGACTTGGAAACACAGAATCGCATCCCGCATGGTCGAAAGCTGTCAGCACTCTGAGACCTGTGAAGCTGAATCCTGGAGCCAAGCATGTACAGCATCCAAGTGCCAACCAAGAAAATCCCTGGCCTGTGCATTCGATTACACCGCCACTAGCCCCGGGAGAATGAGGCTTCCATGACGCCAGACGCGGAGATCCAGTACAAGTTGTAAGTGGTCTTTGTTGTAAGTGAAGCACCTGTATAAACTGAAATTGGGGTGCCAAGTCATGACGTCAAAACTTGAAACATTCAGTGATTATATATATTATGTTATCGCGTGCAACTCCTGCATCTCTGTTTGGCCTCACATCGATCGGTGAATCGGTGATCAGCACAGCATCACTTGTTGACCCGTGCGGTCGCGTCCCTGATCTGCTGCATGGGCCGCTGCCGCCCGTGAACTCCTCGCACGAACTTCTTGCCGGTACAAAGCAGCCGCGTCCAGGGCACGTCGGGATTGTAATGTGCTGTATGCTGTCGTTTTCTTGTATCACGAGCTAGTCTCGAATTTCCCCCAAGTGAATGCTGCCATGCTGGTGAGAAGCCTGCGTGTGTTCCCAATGCTGCAAAATATTCAAGCCAAACCGCATACATGGTTTCCAAAACGGCAAAATGCCAAACTATTTGTTTTGGGAGTAATGCGTGCCAAACTAATTACACACTTGGAATAACCGTTCGTTGTTTTTTATATATATGTAACTGACTGAAGATCACGCTCACACAATGCTAGACATATCTGTCACAAATTCACAAATCAGACTGAAGACGAAGAACCGCGAAATTAAACTAGCTAGAGGCGTGCGAGCGTCCGGAGGTCGACCGGGTGCACGTCGGAGGCGAGCTTGGCGCTGTAGGTCCTCTGGGCGACGAGGACGTTGGCCGCCTCCGTCGGGTGGAAGGCGTCCCAGAAGAGGTACTCGTGCCTGTTGGCGCAGGGCATCTGGAACGGCAGGCACGTCACCTGCCCGTTGTTCCTGCCCACGCCGCAGCACCCCGCGTTGGTCACCTTCAGCCCGTGGGCGCCGGGTGACCTGAGGATGTCGTCGAAGATGCCGTAGATGTTGATGTAGGTGAAGTGCGCGCCGGGGAGCTTGTTGAACCTGTCCACAAGTCCGACGAGCCGCCGGTTGAACATCCGGACGGCGGCGTTGATCTGCTCGACGCAGGTGACGCCGTTGGCGCTGCGCTGCGCCAGCTCGTTGGGGCTGCACCCGACCTGCCCGACGCCGATCAGCGCCACCTTCCGGGCGCCGTACCGGTACATCACCTGCAGGAGACGGGAGTAGTCGTCGGCCAGGGACTCCGCGTACTGCTCCGGCGTGTACTGGCTGCCCGTGCTGTAGAAGGCCGGCATGAAGTAGTTGTTGAGGTAGTCGTTGCTGCCCATCCCCACCGTGAAGATGCACCGGCTCAGGTGCGTCGCCGCCGAGCCCTCGTCGCCCAGGATGCTGATCACCTCCTGCACCGCCGACTGGTAGTTCTGCACCTGCCCGCTGAAGCTGATCCGCCCACCCTGCATTTGATTATTTGGTTTCTCGCTCATCAGTTTACGTTTAAGTTGAAACGAGAGCTAGAACGCCATGCATGCATGCGCGGTAAAATTTTGAATTTTGACCATGCGTACGTACCAGCTGCTGGCCCGTCTCCTCCCGGATCCCGGCGGCGGCGGAGGCGAAGTTGGCGCCGCGGAGGAGCTGCTGGCTGCTTGCGCCGGAGAACGGGGGCACGAAGTCGTCGAAGCCCAGGAGCTTAGCTACATGCATGCACACGGACGGACATGAAGCAAACAATGGCACACGCATGTAAGTAGCTAGTGGATCTGCAGTGACCGACACAGCACGCCATGCATGAATGCTCTGCTCGGGCATATCGTACGAGACCCAGCTAGACTTTGCATAATTTGCATCCATCAGCAGTGTCTAGCTTGCTCACTGCTTACCGATGGCATCGACGGTGGTGAGGCCGTTGCTGAAGCGGCCGGTAGGGCCGCCGGCGAAGTCGATCCCGTAGGGCGGGTAGTTGGCCCTTGCCATGGACACGATGAAGTTGTTGTTGCCGTTGTCCACGAGCGAGTCCCCGAAGATGAAGTAGCACGGCACCTGCGGCGCCGCCCGCGCCGTCGTCGCCGCCGCGACGAGCACGGCCAAGGCACCCACGACGACCATTTGCCACGCGCACGCGCACCGCCCCATTTCTGATCTAGTCTAGTACTGAGTAGTAATCAAGCGGGCGGAGCCAGAGCCGATCGACTGCGAGAGCGAGACGCATCACAACCTGCAAAGGGATGCTGGTCTTATATCATCACCCCTATGCATGGCATTGACACCAATTCCAATTATTAAAGTAGATAGAGGAAAAGCAATCTTTTATTTCCTTTATTTTTTCAGCGGTCATGCATGGATTCGATTTGAGACAGTGGAGATTAGTTGGGCCTTCTCAGAGCAAGTATTATAATACAGCCAGCTGCTGGTTGTAAGATTTCTTTACAGTCTTCTTGCAGCCCACTCATATAATGGTTAGCTTATCACTATTAATACATGGCCCATATGTTTGTCTCACAGACTTTCTTGGTTTTTGTGTTTGAGCCGGCTGTAAGCTTACAGCCTGCTTTTACTCTCTCTCCTCTTCTCTCTCCTCCACCTCAGCATTTAGCTGGCTTACAGCCTGCTATAATACTTGCTCTCAAGACCCTCGTTAGGTCCGGGCTGTGGGCCCTCATTTAATTCCGCGCGGCTGGGGGGTAGTAGGGCGCAGCACACCACGGGCAACTGGAGCATTGGGCCGGCCGGGTCCAGCTTTAGGCCTTGTTTAGTTCCCAGAAAATTTTGCAAAATTTTTCACATTCCTCGTCACATCGAATCTTTAAACGCATGTATGAAGTATTAAATATAGACGAAAATAAAAACTAATTGCACAGTTTGGTCGAAATCGACGAAATGAATCTTTTGAGCCTAGTTAGTCCATGATTGGACAATATTTGTCAAATACAAACGAAAGTGCTACAGTGTCGATTTTGTAAAATTTTTCGGAACTAAACAAGGCCTTACACGGAAACATGAGCCGGCAAGCTCTTAGCTGAATTCACACTTCAATCACAGCGGCGCCAGCTCGACCCCTTCAGAAAAACGTTGCAGCAGTTTTGGTGATTATACTGCACAAGTTACACTGAGATTTTGATACCGTACCGTAAACCCTACTGGCAAATTATTGGGGCGTAGCGTACGCCGATGGCTAGAGATGATGGCACGGTGGTACCGCGCGGTACGAAGCGTAGCTGCACCAACAGCTGTCAGTGAAATCTATCACTGATAGGAGATCGGACAGAGGGAATGGGGGCAGGACGTCCGGTACTGCAGTTATTTTGCATACGCAAGTCTTTTTTTTCTTAGCGAAGCATAGCGCACTTTATTGATTATCAAATAAGATTACATAGGCTTTTCAAGAATAAAATCTAGGAGTTCATTGACTCAAATACAATTTTCTTTTGCCTATAAAAGCTACTCTATTGCTACAACCGTGCAGGTGCGCGGCAGATGCAGCCCTTTTTTCCCGTTGAACTGAACTGCCTGCCGGCCCTTTACCACAATTAAGTAACGCAGGACCGGTGCTCCTGAAACCTGAAAGATTATTGCTCGATCCAGACTCAGCCAGGTTTCACCGGCAATAACTCGCCGACGACATTTCGTCCATGTGATCTACCCCCCTAGGATCCTCACATTGTTTCTTTCCACACTCGCGCGTCCGTCCATGTCCGATCGGCCGGGCACAGTTATTATTGTGGCGCGGCCTCAATCATCGGCGCGCGAGACAGACTGTGAATGCGGCGCGCTTGGTTTGGAAAAACGAGAGGCCGTCGAAGCGTACCATATGCCACCCTGCCATGCCAATGGCCCGATATGCCATGGCCGGGGACGCCGCCGCCAGGACACTGCACATGCGGCCGGAGCGGGCAGTTAGGCCTTGTTTAGATAGACCCAAAAACCCAAAATTTTACAAGGTTCCCTGTCACATCAAATCTTGTGGCATATATATGGAGTATTAAATATATATAAAAATAAAAACTAATTACACAGTTTGTCTGTAAATCGCGAAACGAATCTTTTAAGCCTAGTTACTCCATAATTGAACAATGTTTGTCAAACAAAAACGAAAGTGCTACGGTGTCAAAATCCAAAAAAATTTTGCATCTAAACAAGCCCTTAGTTGCATGCGCGCCCTTGCCCTTGCCGAGAATCTGACCCTCGCTGGTCGCTGCCGCCGCGTCCGCGTGGACAGTACACGACGCTGAATGCTCCTAGTCACTCGCCCCACACATACCCGTACCCATAGTGGAATGGATAGTGCCAAGCGCGACACAGCAGAGCAGGTGGATTCAATGCGCCGCCGTGGTAGGAAATTTTGCCTTCTTGGCTCTTTTGTTTCCAAAATGCACCGGCCATGAGCTGGGAGGAGTAATGCTCGACAGGGGTGAATATGGCTGGTGGTGTCCGAGTAACCGACGGCAACGGCTCGATCGATCCGGGTTGTCAGCCAATATAGGCCGTGTGGCTTCCAAACTCAGCAGTAGGCACTAGTACTGCTGCTGGGTCCTGAAGTTGTGCTGCCAGACAGATCGAGTGGTGAACTGCTGATTAGATGACCAGAGCTGCAGCTGCGCCGGTAACGTCGTTCGTCGCAGCAGCTCATTGATGAGGATGCACCGTGTGATTTGAACCAGTGGGCAGCGGCAGCTCCTTTGGTTTTTACCCTTGGAGGAAGAGTAGTTGTTGGCTCGCTAGTAGTGCCGTGTGCTGTGCACACAACTAGTACAGCTGCAATTCTGCAAATGCCAAACGGAGGAGTTTGTTCCAACAATGGGCAATCCGGCCCACTTGACTGAGCCTATCTCGAGAAGCCCAATAACACGCAGCTCTATTCATGGGTCGTGCTGCTTCCTCCACCCAATTTTTATCTGCTGGGCCTCCGCACCTCTAATCCATTACGCACGTTTCCTTGCTCGAAAAACCAAAAAAAAACGCACGTTTCCTGTGCCGCCTCCTATATCCGCTTACGTACGCGCGCTCTGACTCTGCTGCATGCCCCGGTAAACAACGCAGGTTGCGCGAAATGTCAAAAAAATCGGTTGTCTGAGTCCCCAGCCCTACAATGTGGCCAGGCCAATCCACCGTACATTATATGCCCACCACCGCCACCGGCCACTCTTGCCCGTTTCCTTTTCCTTTTTCTTCGACGGACAGGCCCACGCGCGCGCGATCGACTTCCTCCCGTCTCCTTGGGCACCGCCCCGGCACGGCGTACGTAAAAAAAATCCGCGCGGCGCGGCCAGACACGCACGTCACGTGTGCCACCACCATTTTTGCACGCGCGAGAGATTTTCTCTGCTGCCGTATCCCAGCGCACTACACGTATGTACTAGCTAGGTAGTAGTACTCGTCGTCGTTGTCTCGTTGACCCTGCATGCTGCCCCTGGCAAACAAATCTGCCCGGGCGCGATGATACGGTAGCCGCGCTAGCACCGGAGACCACACACGACAGGGAGCAAATTAAAAGCAGCACGAATTTTCGTGGCGCGCCGCCGAGCGGACGAGTGACGCCCGCCGCGCGCGCGTGTGTGCGCGCGGGTATGCATGCATCCATATGCACACACGCGTCGATCGTCGTCGGCCGTCGTTGTCGAATCCTCCAATGTTGATCGATTATTCTACGTCTCGTCGATCGTCTCGCGCGAGAGGAGGCCGGCCGACGACCGGAGACCGCGCCACATTCCTCGATCGGGACGCATGAGCTAGCTAGCTAGCTAGCTAGCCACTCACACACTTTGGTGTCACGCCCGGTCGGACGCTTTATTTTCCACCGCGCGAGCCAGACGTACGCCGGAGCAAAGGACGAGAAACCTTAGAAATTCCCGACAGAACGATATCATTCATTCTCGTCTGGGCCAATGCAATTATTCCGCGCGCGATCTAGCAACGGACAGCGGATCCGAGCATCCGGCCGGCACTTCTTCGATCTCTTTAGCTAGCTATAGGCAGCTAGCTAGCTAGCTAGCCATAGCCAGCATGACAGGCGGCGCATCGATGGATCGTGCTGCTGGGAGATAGTATATATCTGCTGCAACGCACGTCGTCCCTGCAGATGCATGCATGTAAGCGTACGTCGCCGCACCATATATTGGCCCCTGCTCCGAAGAACTTGCATGGCTGGCGGGCTGACACCGTACCATGCACCACTACACTGCTACATACTAGTACACACAACGTACACCACTGTTGCATGCCGCCTGTGCGCTGTCGTCCAAGATCGCGAAGAAAAACACGAAGCCTCCTCAATCGCGCGCGGGAAAAGATGGCTAGCGCAGACAAGAGGAAGACGTGATCTAAAGGGTTCTAGTACGTGCGGCGCGTGCGGGCCGGGAAACAGGCCACACGACTGAGGAGGTACTGCCAGTGCCAGCAACGACACCCCCTTTTGCAAGTTGCACCGAGCCCAGAAAAAGGCCCGGGGTGCCTGCAAAGTCCTCTAGATTCGATCGCGATCTCGCCGCTGTGACAACCGGCTCACTCGCTGCTGGGGCATGGCCGCCGGCTTGGATGCATGCTAGGCTGCTAGCGTACGTGCGCGCGCGCGCGCGGGGCAGCAGGGAAAAAAAAAAAAGCCGTGCGGCCTGCCTGCGGCTGCGGTGCGCGCGCGGCCGGGCCGGCCGGGGAAGATCTCGCGCGAGATCGGAGTCGGACGGGGAAAGCGCGCAGCGGGCAGCGGCGGCAGCTCGGTGCATGCCAGTGGTGTAGGGCCCGGCCCAATTAGCGGGTTTCCCGAGGAAGATTTGGTGCCTCCGTAGATTGCAGGGCACATGTGCGTGCTGCTCTTTTCCCCTTGCACGCTCGTGTGGCGCCGCGCGTGACGTCACCCACAGCGGGGAGAAGATGAGAAGAGAGCAGCGTGGGCCCGCTGTGGTCGGTCACAGCTCAGTGCCCCGGGAGAAACCGCGGGCTTTTGCTGTGCGCTAAACTTAAAAAAAATGCCAATGCTAGTGTACTCCCACAGTAAAAAAGGGTATATATCTTTTTTTAGAAGTCAACTAATATCGAGTTTAATCAAATATATATAGTATTAATGATATGGAATGAGTATTATTAGATAAGTTGTGCAATATATTTTTATAATAAATCTATTTAAAGATAATAAACACTGATAATATTTCAATACTGATGTAGTCAAACTTAAAATTAATTGACTTTTAAAAAATGAGATGTGCATTATTTTGGAGATAGATATAGTGTGCTCCTGCCCATTTATAGCCAAGAATGGTTGCCCTAAAGCAGAATGGAAGTTTCAAATGCTTTGAGAGGGGAAAACATGATTTTTTGGTTGGTGATAATATGTGTTCTATCTATCATTTTCAATGGTGGCAATATTCGATGTAGTAAGCATTCGATGAGATACGAAAGACCTGATCCAATTGATATGGACGGTGCAATTGCGATATTCCACTATAGTGGTGAGGCTCTCCCCTTTTGCTTTAGATTGTTATTTTCATGATCCTCTCTCAGGGCTTTCCTATGTTGCCTTTATTATAAGATTTGGAAACCAATACACATGTAACATAAAAAATATATATTGTTGTAAAAATATTTAATATTTTTTACAATATTTTTTCTTTTTTTTGGTATGGCACCTATTTGCAATTTTGACCATATATACAAAAAAAAAAGATAAATTACTCTATCGGTAGGCTTGACTTCTTGACTACCATAGGTGCCTATGTGCATCAAGCAATTTTTGTGAAGCAATGTGTGTGAAGCATTTTGTGCTTGAAGATTGTAACCCTATGCTTCGACTATTGATTAACGAAAGGTCTCTCGTTCTCGTCAAGTGGGAAAATAATTGGATGTTTATATATGTAGCTGAAGTCTCTGATGATAAATTTCAACGTGGAAATGAGTAGCCAAGTAGTTCTCACTATCACCAACAGACAGTTATTATTTTTCACTAACTGCTTCTAGTACTACTCTCTAGGGTTGGTGCGTTTGGGAGGGCTTCTCCTAAGGATCCGGAGTCGTTTTGTGTGAGCCAGCTTATGACAATTATTGTGTTGTTTTCCAATATCTATCAACTATATCCTTATAAATATTCTAGTGTGAATTTGCAAGAGCTACGTCAATTTGTCATCTTTTTCGTGACCGGGTGTGTGCCTGTTTTTCATTGAGAGGAAAGCAAAGACAAGTACACAACCAAGCACGAAGACGGCTTCAAGGCAAGGGGTCTCGAAAACCGCAGCAAAGAAACCTGCCACCACTGAGTAGAAAACTTGAAATTACATAGCAAGAGCATTTTGTAACCAAGGCAAGCTTAAAGCAACGAGCGGGGTGTAACCCGCCAAGGCCCACTGCTCCCCTTCTTCAATGGTGCCTGCTACCATCTCCGGTGCCGTCCTCATTGCTCCTCCGAAGACCGTCGTGTTCCGTTGGTTCCAAAGCAACCAAGTCACCAAGAGCATCAGAGAGTCGAAAGGGGCCTGATGTTGTGTTGACCCGCCAGTGCCACTTAGTCCAGTATTCAGCGAGGTCACGATCACCGTGGGTGAGCAATGCGCTTGGGCATAGAACGCACATGCATCATCATCCTGCAGTCCAGATCGCTTCCTGCGATTTGCAATCCAGATCAAGTATGTAATTATACTTAGAGTATATGGTTATACTTGTTTTATATGCTACTATCATAGTATTAAATAATATATTAAAAATATGGGCTCTTTTAAAAAAAGTTTCCACGTAGTAAAAATCTAGAGTATCTTAATATGAGTATGTACACATACCCAGCATGATTTATTGATCATGAGAGTAACTACTCCCGGGAGTATATAAAATGCACCCAGCTACTATGTAGTAAAAGAAATAATAGCAGACACTGACATTTTTGGCAGTTATTCTCCTCATCTTTTGATTGGCTAAGCCGCACTTAGCTTTGGAATCGTTAGTCTTTTCTGGTAGAGTCGTTAGGCAATATTCTCAATAGTTGGATCCCAGCAACACAAAAGTAAAGCAGCTGGACGTACTGAACACGCATCCACTGATTATCTATTATGGGTAACAATTATTTTGTTTTCGGATAAGCCTATATACTGCATATTGCGCCTTATAGGCTTATACTGTTTCAGACACGGAATACCCTACAATCCTACATCCAGTGTAGATGATCTTTATTGCTTATGTATCGTGTGCTCAGGACGGTTCCGAGTAGGGGATTGCATCATTGTGTCTATGGGTACGGTAGAGCATGAGCTCAGTCTATGCGGGATGTGCCGATATGATCTTGGGATGATCCATCAGGGCTCCCAACCCTTCTTATATTGTGTGCACCCTGCTGTGAGTGTAAAAAGGTGAAAGATAAGCCACACATCTGCATGCTTGTCGCGGTACAGGCGGGTTTAATAAGTGGCTAGACCATGTTATATATGAGTGGTGGAACAACAAAGTAGGTTGTAAATTCGGTTGTTGTTATATATTTCAGCCAATTCGTTTGACATCTTTTAATTATATGTGTAAAACTCCTCTAAAACACCGTACCCTAACTTTTTCTTATATCGTGCTTACACAATTTATTAGGTGTAGGAGAGACGAAGCTTTTCACCCGGGCACAATATAGTAAAACGTTTAATATTTTGACCTATACTAGTTTTCAAGGTTCTCATCGCCAGTAAAACGAATGGCCTGTTATGAATGTCCTTGCTTGTAGCTAGAATCAGTTATGTTTCCCACTAACAAAGTGTTATGAGACTGGTGTGGTTAATGATCATGCATGGGTATTGTTCGAATAAAAAAAGATTAATGCATGATCATGGGTTCGAATATCTCCACTGATCTTTCACCGTCAGTTCCACGCTGACAGTGTCTTGTTGACGACAAGATTAAACTAGCATCAGTTGGAGATGCAGACCGATCGAGACTACTACAAGAGATCGATGGCATGCATGCACAAGTGGATCAGGCGCTGCAGATCTTTGGGGTCGAGTCGAGCTAGCGCGCCAGCAGGCAGGCATTATTTTTTTCAAGTCATTGCAGCCGCATTTTTTCTCCCGTGAGGTACTGTAAAAAATTAAAGATAAAAAGGCGCTGCAAATCTGGGGACAGATACATATGTCGGGTTGAAACCCCAGAAAGGGCAGACCCAACAACCGATCCATCACCTCACTGAGATGCCAATGTGGGTGCAAAGGATCATGTAAATAAAGCCTGCTGGCCGCCTGCAGTTTTGTAGCCTTGCAAGCATATATATTTTTACCCTAAGGCATGGCGATGCGTGGTGGATGGAAAAAGAGCCGGTGAAGAAATCTTGCTCCTTTTCGGTGAAGATTTTTCAACAGTGCATGCAGCACTTTGATTTGTAAAGTGCAATTTCATCTAGATGTTTGCCTAGATGCGTGCTGCATGGTTTCCTTCGGCGGCTTACGACGTAGGGCTGACACCTGTTAAATTGTACAGAACTCAAATTGTATGCAGACAGTTAGACACCACACGGTGCGCTTATCGTGCAGCTATATTTATGTTCGCGTGTAGTCGATCGTAAATAATGCATTTGTAGTGCGATCATCAGGTTAGAATAGAACTGCATGGTGATATTAATTTATCTAGCGTTTCAGAGAAACTGTACGTACGCGTACGTGGAAAGCAAGGTGGATTGCATCCATCTGACTAGATGGTTTTGTCCAAGTTCATGAAGCAGTACGATTTACTAAGCCCCCGGTATATAATTTATAGGCTCCACTCAACTTTCATGTACTAGCAGTTGTACAAGAGATTGCTGTGTTCAGATGCCGATTGCCCACTACAATTCTCTAACACATATATATCGTCACGCAGATGCTTCAACTAGCAAAGCTACCTGCAGTACAGCTATATATTCATCAAAGATATTTTTAAACATTCCTAAGAAAAAGAAGAAGATATCTTTAAACATCAGGAAAAGCCTGCCAAGCTAGCTACCACTACGTCTGATGCCCCAGTACTATTTGACCCCTGATCGAGCCTTGAATTAACAAATCGATGATAATGTAATATATATGCAGACATGCAGTCATCATGCATGAATTTGTTGCTTGCATTCATGGTGCAATTTGTTTAGTAAAACTAGTCCAGTGGTCGTGCATGTTACGTTGACAATGCCACTGCTTATGCATGCTTAGAGAGGTGGCGAGTGATCGAGGTGCCTTTATTAGCTTACTAGGGCAAAAACAATTGCTTTTAAAAACATGCCTCTGAATGTGACTAAAGCCTACTAGGGCATCCAATCGCGTAGCGTCGTCGTCTCAATCTTTTGATGCCCGGCCGCGGCCGGTCTGTGGATGCTTCCAAAGCTGGCTGCTCCTTTAATTAGCTAGCTAGTGTGCAATTCCTCTCCTCGCGCGCCTTTCCCTGTAATCCTATCTAAATTATCGAAAGCAGGGCAACACATTTGGAAAAGACGATCGTTGTCATGCACCTCTAATTCCTTGGGAGCTAAGGTTTTGCTGGATCGATGCCTGCATGATACATCGATGTGCTTCGTGACTTCAGCATCCCTTGTCTAGTAGCTAGACGACGACATGCATGCATGCACATGTAAGAAACAAAAATGAACTCTAGACACAACCTTATACATGCATACAGTACATTACACATGCCATGAGCAATAGGTTATGGCCAGTTTATACTCATTCGAGTCCAAATATGCATGGTTGCTTCTCAGGGCATGTTTAGGGATGACAGCAGGTTATTAAGTAAAATATGGGTTGAGTAAGTATAAATTCACCTACATGCACTTGCGGGTGTGCCCATAAAATTTTGTATCCAATATTTGTAGGTACTCTCAGTTATAGTCTTTTTTGCCCTTTAAGGGCATAAGTCTTACACATCCAAAGAAAATATGTATGAGACACATGTGCCTTTAAGAGTAAATTTAATTTTACCATGGTTAATTAGCCACAACTCGTGGGTAGGATTGCTATCCATAGGTATATTTAGATGCCGATAATTCAAAATGACTACAAGTCAAACTATAACTTGACCTGTTTAGATAAGCTATAGCCTGTTTTAATGAGTCTAGATAACAACAAACTATTTAAAGAGTAACGATCACTCATTTTTCAACCTTTTAGATCTAAAATAGTGGACCCTAGATCATATCTTCTTTCTTCGCCCACACTCCTGCATGTACCCAGTTTTGACACACACACACACACACCGCTTGCCCCAGCGCCTCCGCCTCCCCGTCCGGCTATGATGGCTTCCTCCACGGTAGGAACTACTACCCCGCCCCCAAGTGCCTTTGCCTCCGCTTCCTGCCTTGATATACGACGGCTCCACCACCGCTAGATCTACTGCCCTGCACCACGGCTCGGTCCTAAAATCTATCGGATGTGCCTCCTTCCCAATATCTTCTTCATCCTCGATCCGAGCTCTCCTGCCACTACCTCCTCCCACTTGGCTCGACGGCGCCATGCCGCCTTCGTTGCCACCACACCGTGTTCGCCGCCACCATGCTAATAACCTAGCGAATGTCGCTAGGCTATCATTGTTATGCTTCCTCCTTTTCCAGCCAGTGGCACCACCTCCACCTCTCGCCCATACACTAACCACCATCGTTGTTGGTTCTTCTCCCCCAGTAATCCTTATAAGCCCATTGAATTTAGGTAAGCCTCTGAAATTTGAACACCGAATATCCCTAACATAATCGTGTCAGAGTTTTTTTTACGGATGTGCTTTGCATGTATTTCATTAAGTACAAAGGACAGTTTTACGGTTAGCGGCTGACCAAGGGCAAGGTGCCTTGAGGCAGATGTACAAAACAGCCAAACGAAACGAAATAAAAAACAAGCACAAGCACAAGCACGTGACACTCTTGGATTGGGCAGAAAAATTAGGAAGCCTTGAATCACTTGGAGTGAAGTTTACCTTTATTCTTTCTTTTTTTTTTAACTAAGTTGCTAGGAGTTTATTTTAGCCCACCCAACACGTACAGGGCGTAGCCGGAAGCTGCTATAGCTAAAATAAGGAGTATGCAAAAGCCGGTCATCATTGTTGCTTTCCCCTGCTGACCTTTCCACAAAGCCATTTTGATTCGCGGCGGGGGCGGAGGGGCAGCTAGCAGCACCGCAGCAGCCAGTCGCCCGCCTAGCTTTGCAAAATTTTGTTGTCCACTTCACCGCCCGCTTTTGCCCAAAAGCCCCTGCCCCTGGTGTGGTCTCGCCCGGATCCTGAATATCTTATGCGCGCGGGCTTTGTTGGGAGGAGGGGCCGGCGCCGGCGGCTGAGGCGGCGCCTTTAGCGAGCCCTACCCCTGGCCTGCCGCCGTTTGCCTCGCGCCGGCTGGCTGGCTCGCGCGGGCGACGGGCATGGCGTTGCATGCCGCTGCTTGGCAAGGTCAGCAGCGGCTCCTTCACACGCTCAGTGGAGTACTGCGATACTCGCACAGTTTAGACACCGTTTGTTTACAGCAACTAATGCATGCACGTTCCACGTACTTTATTGGGCCAAAGATCCGCGACGCTGACGAATGCATATATATGCTGCCATCTCGATCGATTGGAGCGTTGTGCGTGTGTGCGCTGGATTGTTAGAGGACCAAAGGATGGTTGCTGGGTTGGCGTTTAATTATCCCCTACCTCCTCACCTCGCAACACAAAAGCAAAGCTAGTCCGGCCTGACCTCTTCGAGCACTAGATCGACTGATCCATCAATAGCAGAGCTTAACTACTCTTGGATTAGGAGTTGTTTAGTGCACTTATTTAGAAGAGCAGCTAATACTACATACTACTAGTACTCCATTAAGCTAGCTAGCAGAATGAGCAATGAACGATCGAGTGCGTGCTCCACGTTGGAGCGGTGACTGAATGAGTGACAGATCGAGGCCGATCGTGAGCGACGATTCTGTCTGTGATCCAAATCCGCGAGTCATGGAGATGTGCGCCCCGGCTGACAAGGCCCTGAAGCATGGTGGTTAGAGCACTACCGGCCGGCCGGAGGATGCATGCATATGCATATGCCGGGTTGATGGTTTTGACTTAAGACGACGACTGGCCTACACAGGGGACGCTTACGATGCTCAGGACGAATTGGTGTGATTTTTCGTTGGGAGCAACTGCAGAGGCATGCCTCGACATGTCCCCTTACGATGCAGTCATTAGCAGACCTCAGGTGCCGATTTGTCGCTCGTCTCTCTCCTCGCTAATAACAACCACCGCCCAGCCCAAATGGGCAAACGGTCGTCTCTGATGTACTCTATCAGTTGAATCTTTGGATATATATTGTACACTGCTCCTTCTAGGACGAAGGATCTATACCACATCTGAAAATGACCGCTTCAATAACGACAGCAACAACGACTTTACGTGCATGTTTTATTCTGTATATATAGGGAGAAAGAAGCATTTGATGTCCATATGTAAGTCACTTGATCTTTTCTGAAATCTATGACACTACTAACTCCGTCCTCAAATATACTATATCTGCCACACAGTGACCGGTCCTAGCAGACTTTACAACTACCACAACGAGCATGCTGATGCGTTCTATCATTAAAATTGGTAGAGATGCAAATTCAGTGGCTCCCAAAGAAAGCAAGGCAAACTGCAATTGCTCACATTCTACAAATTGTACTACCCAGATGGCTCTGAAAAAGTTTCAATAGGACATTTTTTTTGCCCCATCTCTGTATTTTGTATTTAAGCTTTGAATGAAATTTACCGTTTTAGAAAACTTGATGCTTTTAGATTTAAAATTTGTCCCATATAAGTAGTTGTTCACGGGCAGTTCCAGGGTGACCTCTTTTGTACTCTTGTATCTTTTTTTGTTTATTTTTTCGCCTAATATATTGATCGGTAAAGATCTTATCGTCCTTTCTAAAAAAAAAAATGTCCCATAAAACAGTTATTTTAGCTCTCGACACTAGACTAATACCATATCAGCTTATACAAAGACAAAAACAGATTTGTTTCAATGTCTAATCAGACTTAAATTGACGAGCCCCAAAATTTTCCTATAAAACTTAATGCTTTTAATTTGCTATTGACACTAGATAGCTCATACCAGATTAAGATTGAGGCTTGTGCATGTCTCCATAAATTCCTTCTAATTAGTGGCACTTTCAATAAACAGGGACAGTACACATTGGTATTTTCCAATGACCACTAACATGTCCTAAAAATACTAAAACATCATGTATTTTTTGATAGAGGGAGTATAAGAGATTGTAAGTTTTTTCTGAGAGCAAACTATATATCGTAATTGACAGCATAATAATATTTGCGATATCAAATACATTATATCTATAAAAAACAATATCAATCAAACTCTTTAAGGAGTAAGATAGTACGTACTTGTAAGTTTGAAAGTGTTTAACTGCCTGGTTGTATTTTTAAATATCAATATGCCTTTCAGAAGCTGAATAGAGCTCCTTGCCCTCCTTAATACCATGCTCATCGACACACGCTTTTGGGCCCATGATCAGTATTTTATTTCGTTGGTTATAAGAGAATGTGCCAATTCGGTTGAGCAGGATTAATTGGATCATCCGAGCAAACTGTCAACTGCATTTGAAAATCTTCTGTTAGTTGCATCTGATTATGTTCTTCGCCTTTTTGCGTTGATGGAAACACTATATGTAAAGGCAACACATGAGGAAAGCTAAGGAACCCGGTGCACTCACCTTTTCTGTTTCAATCAATTAACTAGAATTCCTGCCATATAAAAATTGGTACGGGCACTGCGCACCCACTGCACGAAGATGAAAACACCCATGGTTGGACTTAAAAACTTGTAATTTGCCACTTACATTTTTATTTATTTTTATTGTTTTTCAACTTGTAGGTGTACATTTCTGTAGAATCTCGCGGAAGAAAGATCAGGCGACGAGCTAACTCTGCACATGCGTAACTATCGGTACTCTCCAGTGTGCTCAGTCGTACAACTAGCTGCAGCGGCGGCACGGCAAGACGACAGCAACGAGACGGAATATTTGGCGATAGCGAAATGGATTATTTCGGGGTATAAACCTGTATGCAAACCTCATCCGAAAAGGGACACAAGAAAGCAGGGGGCCGAGGCACATATTCCTCCATCCATCCATCCATCTTCTTAAGCAGTATAGAGCCTGAGGAGCAAGTGAGATGTAACATAACATCAACGATTCGTTTGGCAGGGTTACAACATTCGAGCAGGGTTCTAACTCCTTTAAAATGTTTTTGGCTTCTTATGTGGAGTAGCTTTTCGATAGAGCTTAAGTCATTTTAGAGAATATTTGACAAAAACAACTTCAATGATAGTTTTGTAATAATTTATATTTAATTTGTGAGGAGAAATTCGAAAAAGCCACACTACATTTTTACGGGTCCAGCTCCTCTATAAAAAAAAATTGGCTCTAGCTCCACCGTGCTTCTTTTAAGTAGCGGTTTTTATTACCCATTTAGTAGAGCTCATTGCAAAGAGTGGTGAGAAGCCAGAGGCCGAGCCATGTAACCTAACACATAATATAGAGCATAGTATATGAAATTAAAATGAGATAACCAATTATTAAGCTAATCCATATACCACTAACTACCGTCTACAAAAGCACTACTGAGAAAAAGATAGTTTGTACTAAAAGAATTATATGACAAGCTGTAAATCTTCTTGGGACCGCTCTCTTGATTTTATAGTCAGTATATACAGGCTATATAATAATGTTTGTGATAAAGCACGTTCTAGAAACTAAACACGACAGATTTGGAATCCGCCATATTACATATGAGACTAACATACTAACCACCTTCTAGCATGTACATAGTGTGTGTCTATGCCTCTATAGAGCTCCTCCGGCTATGTTGTGCATAACGTGTTCACTCGTGAGCTCAGACACTAGCCGAGGGTGGCGAGCCTTGGCTTCGCCAGTGCTCTTAGAGCAACTCCAACCCACCTCATAAACAAGTCTCTATTCTAAATCTAGAGACTTGATCCAAAAAATTAACTCTAACTCACCTCCTACTTGGGCTTCTATTTTCCATGCCCTCGCAAATTATAGTTTCAGCCCCTCACAGAACCCCCTATCCAATGGATCCCACCCACTTTTCTCTCCCCACCCATAAATCAAGACAAGAATATGTGAGATAAGGACTTGGTCTGTTTTTTCATTGGAGTTGGATGTTAATTTGAGCCCCAACTTTTGTTTATCATAGCTTGTAAATAAAAGTTTAAGAGCTTAATTTAGGGACTTGGGCTGGACTTGCTCTTAAGCCTTATCGCACGGTAAGAACCTAACGCATGCACACACACCTTACTATAGGCAGTATGGCCGGCACAGCAACAGCTACTACCTCCCCCCTCCCCGGCGATCACCAAAATAGCGAAATCCCTTCCATATATGCTTCGAAAAAATAGCTAGCCACTCGACTAATCGAGACGACCAATACTATATGTCGAGCAAATGTTTTGCTCTCAAACTTACACGTAACTGGTTGGAATCAGGCAGTGCAAGTTGAGCTAGGACCGAGAGGCAAGGCATAACGCGGCGTGCATCCACATCCCCCAGCCATCCCAAACGCCTGTGCGCCGCACCGCACCGTTAGCTAGCAGGGGAATGGAACCCGATTCCTCGCGCGCGTGCGCGCATCCTGACCGTCCCTTTCCTCCTGTTGCGCCCCTGATACGAATCGCCCCCCGTGATGATCAGATAAGGAGGAGGACGCGTACGCGCGAGCCTACTCGTTCGCTCCCCTCCCGTGAAATGAAATCCGCACGCCCTTTTTTTTTCCGTTCCATTCGGGCGGAAAAGCGCCGCACCGCGATCGGACAATATATATACTACACGAATACGCTCACGGTGGCGGTGCGGACACGGGGAATATACCGGGCGGGGGCCGGGGCCTTGGCGCGAGCGCGAACGCTCGCTCGCTCGGTTTGCGCGCGGGCGCGGACGTGTGATTTGATCGATCGCGTGCAGCAGGTGGATCAGGGAGGGGAGGGAGGGATCGGAACCCGGCAGCTTTTGTTGTGCGGGGGTGGTGTGGTGTGGGCATGGGCGCGGGCGCGGGCGAACCGGGTGAGGGCGACGGCCGACGGGCGCGGTGGGGTGGGACGGGGGAATCAGGATCTTTTTGCATTGGTGGCTGGGGGCGGGGCGCCGGCGCAGGCTCGCGGCCTCCACGTCCGCCGCGATGGATCGCTGGTGCTCTCTGGATAAAAGAGAAACAGGGCGAGGATCCATTGGACTAACTGCAAATATTCCTCCGGGCAACTTGTTACGCGGATAAGAAGTGCTGTCGAACAAAAGCAGATCTCTCGGCGCCGGTGCGTGCGACCTGAGGTCGGCAAGGAATTTTTTAGCTATCCGTGCTGCGGTCCAAACTCCAAAGCGAGGTGCCTATGCCTCGCGACTCTTCCAGACTGTTGAGGAGACTCGTCCTTGACCTTGAGGTTTTGTTGTTTGGACCAGCCGACCAGGACGTTTTGGCTCATTTCCTGTGTCTTATAAATCATATTTTTTTTCTGCTAATCAATACTAAGTACTCCCTCCGTATCTTAATTACTAGATGACATTTAGGACATGAGTACGATTACCAAGAGATAATTAATTATGAGTTAATTTTTCTGTCTTGCCCTTATTAAATACATTACGCGGTGCTACTTGTACAACAATCAGTTGTAGCTCCGCTGGCCAAGACTGCACAGCCCGAGGCTAGAGGTCGACAGTTCAATGCGGACAGAGCGATTAATGACGAGCATGCGAACAAGCTCGCTGCCGCTTGCGATTAATAACTGACGAGAGCATGCAAGGGGTATCAGCGTCCAAACAAATGTTAAAACGGGTGAACGTCTTTCTTTCATACAGTTGGCTTCAAATGCAGAACGTCCTTTAATTAGGATACGAAGGGAGTATTTTTTATATATATATAATAAATTAATAAATAATATTTTCAGTTATAATTTTTCAGACCAACAAATAAGTTGTTTTAGCTGCTTATTAAACCCACACATTAGGTACGTACGAGCGCTGGTGCAGGGAACTTTGTCAGGCCTAGTAGCCGCATGCAATCCAAATAAATAAGGCCCTGTTTTAGTTTTCTACCCAAAATTTTTTCGTCCATCCCATCGAATCTTTGGACACATGCATGGAACATTAAATGTATATAAAAAATAAGCTAATTACACAGTTTGATTGAAAAACGTGAGACGAATCTTTTAAGCCTAGTTACTCTACGATTAGACTTAAGTGCTACAGTAACTCACATGTGCTAATGATAGATTAATTATACTTAATAGATTTGTCTTGTAGTTTCCCGATGAGCTATGTAATTTGTTTTTTTATTAGTTTCTAAAAACCTCTCCCGACATCCTTCCGACACATCCGATGTGATACCTAAAAAAATTTCATCTCCAATCTAAATAGGGCCTAAGATTGACTCTGGCTGTGTCTTGCGAGAAGCAAAGCCAGCTCCAGGTAATTCTTGCATTAGTGGTGTCAGATCGATTTTTGGAGGGGTTAGCATCTTGCATCCGCGTGCGTGCAGCGCACGCACCTATCTGATCTCTCTTTGTTTCTTCGTGTTCTTTCTTGTTTTTTGGTTCCTCTGTATAAACTAAGGGTTATCATACATATTTGTAACGACAACCATATATGTGTAGAGATCTTCAGAAAAAGACGGATAGATCTCCGCGCAATACTGTCGAATATCATGAAAGGATTAGAGAGCGATATGCAATCGTCTTCTGGTAGATATGAGCTGCTTGGACAAAAGAGGAGGTGGGGGGTAAAGGTTGATTAGGCCTGCTTTTAGAGACAGCTCAACTCTCTGATGTGAGATGCTGGTTCGTGTAATACACATTAATCACCTTCTGTGAGTGCATAACACGTACTTTGTTTCAACGATAATAGCAAGAGCATCTCCAAGAGTTTGCTATTTCTAGCTTGCCAAATTGTGATGTTTGGCAACTCCGTAAAATAAATGACAGGTGAAATATTAGAGCATTTCCAAGAGTTTGCCAATTTAGACTTAGGCCTTGTTTAGTTCCAAAAAAATTTTGCAAAATTTTTCAGATTCCCCGTCACATCGAATCTTTAGACACATGCATGAAGTATTAAATATAGACAAAAATAAAAACTAATTGCACAGTTTGGTCGAAATTGACGAGACGAATCTTTTGAGCCTAGTTAGTCTATGATTGGACAATATTTGTCAAATACAAACGAAAAAGCTACAGTGTCGATTTTGCAAAATATTTTGGAACTAAACAAGGCCTTATCAAACCACAAAAAATGGGCCCAGCAGTAACCGTCGGGAGGCTTTCCAACCCCTTCGTGATCTGTCGCGGGCAGACTGCGTCGCGGCGTGGAGACAGGGTACTCACGGCGCCTCCTCCAGAGCAGCAGACCGTCGTACTCGCGGCGCCCCGGCGTCCCCCTCGAGCAACCCGGGCAGCGGCGGCAGCGGCGGCGGCGGCGGTCACCACCACCACCACCACCACGCGCAGCAGGCCACCGGCGCGAGCGCAGCAGACCACCACGCGCAGCACACCACTACCGCCGCTGCCAGCAAGGGGCCGAAGAAGAAGGCGCTGAAGGCGCTGCCGAAGCTGGTGTACGCGGCCGCGGCGGCGCGCGGCGCGGCGCCGGCCGCGGAGGGCGAGGAGGAGGCGAAGGCGGAGGAGCTGCTGGCGGAGTGCGCCATCTGTCTGGCGGAGTTCGGCGAGCAGGAGGAGGTCGCGCGTGATGCCGCAGTGCGGGCGACGTCGGCTTCCTAGGAACGCGCGAAGGAAAACAGAATGCCTCACGCGTGATTTGGCGAAGGAATCCGCCGCGCGGAGGAAGGTTTTGGCAAGTGAAAGATTTTGGCAAGTGTGAATAGCAAATTGTTGGAGAACGTTTTTTTGCAACTTTTGCCAAATTTTGTAGTATACCAAATGGAATAGCAAACTCTTGGAGATGCTTAGTTTCTCACCTCATTGTTCTGCCTGAATATATCAATCTAGATATTGATATGACAATGACCAAGAAACATATTCCTGTGTATAATACTTATTTGCTGGCAACAACAGTGGTTTTGCTGAAAAGAAAAACATTGCTGATATTCATTACCACCGAAAAATCTAGATAAGCATTTTCGAAAAAAAACAAAGCCGAATCTGACACTTTTTGTCTTTTTTCAACTCGCCTTGTTTAGTTCTTAAAAAAATTTGCAAAATTTTTCAGATTCTTCATCAAATCGAATCTTGCGGCACATGCATGAAGCATTAAATATAGATAAAAGAAATAATTAATTGCACGGTTTATCTATAATTTGCGAGACGAATCTTTTGAGTCTAGTTAGTCCATGATTGAACAATATTTGTTAATTATAAACGAAAATGTTACGGTGTCTATTTTGCAAAAAAAAGAACTAAACAAGGCCTAAGGAAATTCTTCTTCCAAAATATTTATCACGCGCATCCGAAAATAGAAAGTTTAGTAACCTCGTGCTGTTTTTTATGCTATATATATGCTAACTACTACCAAGATGAACATATATTTGCTAAATTGGTAATTTATTTAATAGTGTTTGTAAAATTCTTATGACACTTCAATCACGGCTTAAAACCGCCATGCACCTCTTTCTTTCTTGTGGAGACCGGAATGTCATGTATGAATGGCTAGCATCTGGTACCTACTATGGTGAAAGAATATTCCCTCTCCATCCACGAAAGAATCAATTCTTAGAATCCGTGTCAGTCAATTTTTTTTTTAAATTTGACTAACTTTATAAAAAAGAGTAACAACATCTATAACATAAAACATGCATAATATGAAAATATATTCTATAATGAATCTAATGATACTAATTTGATACCATAAATTTTAGCATTTTCTTCTAAAAATTTGACTAAAGTTTAAAAATTTTAACTTATGACAACTCTACAAATTGATTCTTTTATGGACGGAGGGAGTAGTTGAGTGAGGTAGCTCTAGGCTCTAGCCATAGGTATAGTTGGCCATGCAGCCCGTGGTCCGTTGGCCCGGCCCGCGGCCCGACAACTACCGGGCACGGCACGGCACCGGGCCGTGCCTGGGCCGCCACCGTGGCCCGTGGCACGGCTCAGGCACGGTCCGATGGCCCGGTGCTTAATGACCCAGTAAAAAATATAGCTTTTTAATTCTAAAAAAAAAGAAAATGTAGGTCTGTTGGTCCATCCATCCATCCTAATTTGCATGTTAATAAATGTAGCCTGCTAATTCTAAACAAAAAAAGAAAAATATAGGCCTGCTACTGGCCTGGCACGACCTTGGCTCGGTGGCCCGCCGTGCCTTGGGCCATACCCCCGGCACGAGGTACGGTGATGGCACGGCCCGGCCGGCACGACGGCACGGCGCGGCCCGGGGCAGGCACGGCACGGCACGGCACGCCGGGCCAGGCCGGCACGGCCCGATGGCCATCTATAGCCATAGGCTACCCTTGCAAAGCACTACAGTCGGTTTTGATCTTGGTATGTTATGATATCTCCCTTTGTCTATATTTTTATTTGTTCTAAGTTAACCTATATTAAGGTTGACTATATTTATAAAAAATAATATATTTAACATTATATAAGCTTCATTAGAAATATGATTGAATGTTTTTTATAGCTTAATATCTCTTTGATGTGGTAGAAGTTAAGATATTTTTAATATTTTTAGTTAAATACATATGAGGTGGGTTAGTTAGGACAAGTAAAAATACGTTGTGGTCCAAATAAATTAATCTAGTCCATCTTGGGGTTGGGGGTTCACTCAACAGCATTGGTAGAAGAGACATTGAGGAACGGTGATTGTATCGTGTCGTTCCTGTTGCCAACCCTGTCCAACCGTTGTCGATCTCCTACTACTCTTTGGCGGACAGCGCATCCACCATAGCCGTGTTAGAATCACCGCCCCCCCAAAGTCCCTTCTACGGCAACCAGTGAATGGACTCTCCCCCCTCCCCCCCCCCCAACCCCAACACGTACAAAGTCTTCTTCCTTCAGGCTTCGTTTGGGAAACCTTGGATCGACAGGTATTAGCGGTGGATCCCGGCCTCCCATGGAAGGCAACCCACGTCGGGGTTTCACACATGTGGATGTACGAAACTGCATTTGGATGACGCAAAGTTGGAGAAAAACCCGCTTGATCCACGCCGATCCAAGGGAGAAAAAATTATCCTCACCCGACGCTGGAAAATCGCATCGCTTCGTTCTGGCGACTTGCGAGTCGTGAGCCTCGCGACCTACAACTCCGCCGCCGCTCCCGATTCGCCGCCAGGTCTGCCGACGAGGGCACCGCCACCGCTCACGCTTGAGGGTGGGATTGGGTGGAAGGAGGGGATCAACCCAATCCCCTCTTGGACGGTAACTCACGTGGAGTACGCCCCCTTTGTGCCAAACGAAGCCTCATAGTGACCTGCATATAATTCATGCGAGTGTGCGAACACACGCCACCCATCACGTGTTTGAGTTTGTGTAAATAAATTGTGATGTTACTTTTGAAATATCCTTCAGCTGCAAATCCACGTACGTCCTCTATTCTATGATAAATCTAATGATACTAAAAGGTACTATAAATCTTAGTATTTTTTTCTAGAAATTTGGTTAAAGATTAAAAATTTTGACTTAGAACAACTCTAAAAATTGATTCTTTTATGGACGGAGGAAGTAGTTGAGTGAGGTAGCTCTAGGCTCTAGCCATACGCTACCCTTGCAAAGCACTTCAGTCGGTTTTGATCTTGGTATGTTATGATATGCCCCTTTGTCTGTATTTTTATTTGTTCTAAGTTAATCTATATTAAGTTTGACTATATTTATAAAAAATAATATTTTTAACATTATATAAGCTTCATTAGAAATATGATTGAATGTTTTTATAGCTTAATTATCTTTTTTGATGTTGTAGAAGTTAATATATTTTTTATATTTTTAGTTAAATACATATGAGACCGGGTTAATTAGGACAAGTAAAAATACGTTGTGGTCCAAATAAATTAATATAATCCATCTTGGGGTTGGGGGTTCACTCAACAGCATTTGTAGAAGAGACACATTGAGGGACGGTAGTCGCATTGTGCCGTTCCTGTTGCCAACCCCGTCACGCGCCACCCATCATCACGCGTTTGAGTTTGTGTACATAAATTGTGATGTTACTTCTAAATATCCTTCAGCTGCAAATCCACGTACGTCCTCTATTTTTTGTCTCAATGTGGTCCAAATTTTGGAAGTTCGACTACATACAGCGCTTACGTTCAACAGTCACCAGCAAAACTGAACTTCAACAGTCAGTGTTGAGTGGAGGAAGTGTCTATTCTTATACATATCCTGTAATAAAGCAGCGAAGAAAGGCTAGACTAGATCGAGGTTTAAAAGTACTTTACTTTGCCTGAGGCTCTCTCTGTGCTAACAAAAGCACGAGCTACTATACATAGTGCACAGCTTCTACAAGCGTGACGAGAAGCTAGAGTGCCGAAACGTCTTTTCCCTCGGCGGCCGGCAGCAGCTGGAACTGGAAGAGGTGTTGGCTTCTCTCACGGGAACTGCATGCCGCCGTGGACCATCCCAGCCCGACGACCCGCCACCTCACTGTGTTGAGAAGCGTCAAGTCCATCACGAGAGGACAAGGACATGCGGCGTCGCACGGCGATATCTTGGCCCTTTTTAAAGTGCCGATCGTCGATCGACCAATAATGCCTCGCACCCCAGCTGTCCAAAGAGAGAGGATACGAGCTTGTGTCCCAGCGTACGTGAGCATCATATCGTGTGACAGATTATGTGTACTCCCTGAAGCTCCTTTCTTTCTTTCTTTCTTTCTTTCTTTCTTTCTTTCTTTCGTTCGATTCCCTATTCCCTAGGCTGCTTCTGAGTGGCAGCAGGACCTCTACTGTGTTGTACTTGAGTGCCTGCGGCACTGTGCAAACGTGAGCAGCTTGAATAGTTAGATGCCATATGCACTCTCACGTAACTTTGAGTCCTTTGACATGATCATTGTTTCAACATATACACTAGAAGTGCCTTGGAGCATGCCTACTTGTCTAAGAGACGTCAATAGAGAATTCTTATTGAGATTGATTGGGTTATCCTCGTTCCTGCAAAGAAGAATTTTCTTCGTCCCTGTCCCCACAGATATCGTGAAGGATTTTCGGGGGAGAGTGATTTCAGGTTTTTTTATCTTGTTTTGGTGTTTCTTTCGATCCTGGTTGAAGTGTTTAGACGAGTTGCTATTTTTTGTACTATAAAGCATTTTTTTATATTTTCCCTATCTAATAAAATTAACGGTAAAGTGGCTATAAAATAAGTTATTATAACTTATCGTAATGTTATAGTAAACCACTTAGTAAGAAGTTACTATAATTTTGTAAATTAATATAATAATTATCGTAACTCAAAGTGGCTACAAAATAAGTTATTTTTAGCCCGCTACAAAGTAATATATATATATATATATATATATACACACGCGTGTACATGTATATCCAGGCATTGCATTCTCATGGTTGTTAGCTGGGTACAGATCCACACACACACACACCGATACTGCATGGGCCGCGCGGTGGCATGCCGTGTGCTTTCTCGATGACTTCTGATCGATAAAAAAAACGGAGCCGTTTCATTCGCAAATGAGTGCACACCAGAATGCTTAAGCACATAAAGCTTCGGGTTGAAGTTCGTATAGCTTTCTTCTCCGGCTTTCTGGATCCGTTATACCTCTCTCCGGCGTGCCGGAAACCTCGTCCGTTTAATAACGTTTACGTTATATTACCGGCCTTTGACTTTTAGTGTCTTCCCCGGACGCAAATGCTGAAAAGCGGCCGCCGGCCGGGCAGACGACGAAATGCTCCCCCGTCTTCTCCGGGAAGAAGAACAGAGAGATAAGGACTGTGACGCTGGCGACCGGGGTTACGTTGCACGCGTGCTGGTCGCACGTCAAAGATGCCACTGCACTGCACGCCGGTGACACGGCGCCGTTCCCTTGCGGAGCACGTACTTTGGCACCCTTTCCCTGGTCCCTGCTGTGGGCTGCGTCCGCGCGAGCTCTGCTGTGGGCGCGCGCGCAGCCAGGCTCGATCGATCTGTGTTGGGTTCCCACTCCAGCGGCTGGCTGGCGCTTCCGAATCCCTGTCATGCCCTTTTTCCGTCGCCATCGGCGACACGCTGATATTTTTAATCTGGCAGCCGTGATTCGGCCGCGTACGCGCGCCGCCCGTTCATCAACACAAGTCGTCGTGTCGAACCTGACTCCCGCAGCTGCACGTGCACCTCCATCTGTTCCTTTTATACTACTTCGGGCCTGTTTGGTACAGCTCTTGTTGTGAGCTGTTTTTTTTTTTGCCAAACACTTATTTCTAAAACAGTTTTATGGATGAAGCTGTTTTTCTCCTCCTCTCACAAAAACATAAGTTGGATGAAGCTGAAAAAAGTAGCTTATTGCAGCTTTTCCTTCATTTCTCTCTCTCAACTATGCATGAAGTAGTTGGTGAAGCTATTTTGCCAAACACTTTTTCCAAAACAGTTTAGCTTCATCTAGAAAGTCACTCATGAAGCTATTTTCTAAAAAAACAGCTTTACTAATAAAGTTGAGCTGTGCCAAACAAGCCCTTCCTTCTTCATTCACGAATTATTTTCCATTTTGTCCCAAGAGGATAGATAGCTTTTTCACGCTCTCTTTCTAATCTTCGTACCAGAGTTTCTAGAGTCGATTCTCTACTGAATTCAGTAGAAGCTCGATCAAACAGTTTCTCAGAGAAGAGTGATTCTCTTAAATGAGCTAAGAGGCTAAAAGGTGAAAAAAGTATTTTCCCTAGTTCTATAAAGTGGTTCACAATCGTGATTCAGAGAATCAACTTTTATAGAGAATCAGAATCAGATAGAGCTCTACCAAACAGCTCCTAATCAATTCAATCATGGCAGGCTCTAGTCGGTGGTGGGTGTAACATTTTTCTAATTGGACGGGCACAGGATTGTACCTATGTCATTGACATAATTGATATAGAAGAAAGTGTATACACCCAAGGGAATGAAAGAGAAGCTATATTCTTGTGCTAAAAAAATTGCTAGATGTTTCTCCCCTGCTACAGATTAGCCCCGCTTCACTTTAACGATATTTAATTTATAATGGATGTCATTGAAGCTTCTTGATACCTAGAGACTCTGTCGTTTATTTTTCTTCCAAATTTACCAAGAGATAAGAAGAGTAAAACTTTTGATCGCTTTTCAAGGTGTGTCTTGCTCCGTTGTGATATTCTTCCATCATTCTTGCATTGTGGTGCCCAGATCCTCCTATTGTATTTGCAGTCCACAAGCATGTGGTATGTTTTCTCAGCAATTTGTCTACACATCGGGCAAGCTGGGCAATACGTCCAACCTCATCATACCAATTTATCCGAAGTCCAAACTCTATTTTGAATGAAGAGCGGGTAAAAAAACGTTTTGATGGCGTCTAGGTTTTTCAGATGGAGTAAATATGTTCATTTCCATGGTGGGATTTCTTGAAAAACAAAGGTGTATGAGCAATATGGCATAACAATCAAGACGCCCAAATTGGTAACATATGTTAAAAAATTGTCCATAAACTAGAATATGTCAAAACTAAATGCTCTATTTTACCAAACCAATCAGTCTGGTTTTGTCATAAAAGCATAGCCAAAAAAGAAACTAATCTCTACTGAGCTCTAGCTTAGACCAAATTTAGAGATATGTCTCTTGATGCATTAGATTTATATTTCACCTACATTTACAAACATGTACAAGTGTACAACCATATAATTGAATGAAAATCATTAAACAAAGTGAATTAAAACAAAGAAAGACATGCAATGCATTGATTCAGGAAAGTCAAATTCATCGCGGTATACCGTACATCTAGTTTGAAGTGCTCTAAGGAGTCAAATTTTTTTAACCACTTCTCCCAATTGACTAGTTTGATCTTTTTTCCTTCCAATGACAGGACGGTTCCCTCACAATTCCTATGGCTCATCACATGTTTGGGAGCCGGGGGTGATACCTAAGCGTCTAGAAGGCTTCACCTCTAAGAGTACAAATATTTCAGAAGTTGTTTGATGCGCCCAAAAGTGCTCAAGGTTTAGATCACTCTCTAGTGCTCTCTAACTTCAAACCTCAACCTGAATCGAGGTATGAAATGTTTGAAAAGTTATACATAAGTCCATAATCATGTTTCTATTATTGTGACATTGCTTATATAGGTATTGGTTTCTAGGAAAAGAAGGGGAGAGAGGAGAGGGGAGAGAGAGAGAGGAATAATGTTGGCCCTATTTGGTGTGGGTCCGTCATAACAAGTCATAACTTGAAGTTGGCGTATTACACTTTTGTGACATGTCTTTTTTGCGGACATCTCTAAGCATCTATTTGATTGGAAGGAAGAGAAAAATACAACCTATGATATGGTCCTAGAAAGTCTAGGCTTACCAAGAATGCATATCGAGAGGTGCAACCTACAACCCTTTGGAAATGAGTCTGCAAAGACCACTAACATTAGTGTTAATGTTATTACAAACAAACAATTTATGATCAGATGTAGCTGAGCACATAGAAACAAGTAGAACAAAGCAATGAAGTAAGAAACAAATTGGTGAACAAGCTCGCTTATGGAGAACACCACACAACCCATTGTCCACAAAGAGGCTGAGAAGTATAGTTACCTCTTCATGACATGATGCCTGATGGCTTGTTGAACATCATGATTTAAACTTGATCGTTGCTAGCCCATCATCTTGCAATCCTTCTTGATAGCAAAAGCTTAGGGCCTTGTGATGGTATCATCCCAACCAAATATGGAAGCCTTACACCAACTAGAGCGATAAAAGCCAAAGGGAAGACCGCTACATCAAAGATTATCTCATCACACAAAAGCAAGAACTAGGGAGCCAAACCGAAGCATAAGATCAATTGTGAAAAACTCAAGGGAGAAACAAAACTAACCAATGAAAGCACTCCCTCGTGGACAATCTCGATTACACCCTATTTTGATGGGGAAGCACAGTGAGTGGACACCACAAGCACAACATGTAGTTGACCATTAGAAGGGCCTCCTTGTTTGGGCATAGAAATATGGCAACAAACAACCTACTAGTTGTGTCAACGAATGGAAGCATCGACAATAAATCTACATAGAGCACAAGCTCATTGACAAATAGAGTTCTCACCTTTCACACACCAGAACAAGGCGTAGAAGCACCACAATTGCAATTGCTAGTTGGATCTTGGGTGTAGGAGACTCATTTGGTAAAGAAACCATAGCGAAAGAGGGAGTGGGGGACCATCAGGTGCAACGATGAGGCAATCCCCACCATCAGCCTCCCCAATAATGTCCAACGGTGAAACAAGAACCAACAACTAGAGGATAACATTTACATAGGCTGAAGGAGTGCTAGGATGGTTGTGGCATCCCATGTTTTGCATGCCAGCACACACTAGCGTCAACATGGTGTCTCACACTAGATGCGTTGGCGACACCAACATCTATATGAGACAAGGTCCTCTCAGATCTGGATCTGAGCCCACCAATAAAGACATGGCTATCCCACCTAGCAGCGATAAAATCAATGGCCGGAGTTGTGATGGCAACCAAGTTAAATAGAACTTGTGCTAGATCTGATAACAATAGAAGGGAGCTCCACACTAAAACTGACATCAATGATAGGGACCAGGGGCAAGGGCGGGGGTGTTGGGAAGGTTGGCAGCCAATGTTCTACATGCCAGCACAAACTGGCCTCAACATGTTGTCCCACACTAGATGCGTTGGCGACGACAACAACACTGTGCGACAAGCTGTTCTCAGATCTGGATCTGAGCCCAGCAATAAAGACATGGCTATCCCACCCCAGCAACAGTAAAATCAGTGACTTGAGTTGTGATGGAGACCCAAGTTAGACAGAACTTGTGCCAGATCTGATAGCAATAGAAGGGAGATCCACACCAAAAATGACATCAATGGTAGGGACCAGGGATAGAGGCCAGGGTCCTAGGAAGGTTTGTGGCATCCAATTCTGCATGTCAGCACACACCGGCCTCAACACGTTGTCCCACACTAGTGAGTTGGCGACGCAAACCGCACTGTGCGACAAGCTGCTCTCAAATCTAGATATGATCCTACCAATAAAGACATAGCTATCCCACCTAGCAGTGAGAAAATCAGAGATCAAAATTGTGATGGGGACCAAGTTAGATAAAACCTGTGCCAGATCTGGCAACAATAGAAGGAAGCTCCACACCAAAACCGACATCAATGGTAGGGACCAGGAACAGGGGTAGGGGCGTGGGGGAGGGAGGGAGGAGGAGGAGGAGGAGGAGGAAGAAGAAGAAGAAGAAGAAGAAGAAGAAGAAGAAGAAGAAGAAGAAGAAGAAGAAGAAGAAGAAGAAGAGGAGGAGGAGGAGGAGGGGGAGGAGGAGGAGGGGGAGGGGATCGAGCAAAGGAGGTGGTCGACAACGCTTGGGGAGAACCCTAGCCAGGTCACCCTAAGCATCAAAGGCCTCATCTACTCGCCATTGCCTATTTTTATAGGCTGCAAGTTAAGCCAAAGCATACGTCATTGTTGTGTCATGTCTCACGCCTAAACTTGCGTTCGGAGGTTGGCATGTGTAATGGAATTATCGCAAGTTAAGAAAGCATTTATAAAAATTAAAATAGGTCCATTTTGCATGAATATTCTTGATGCGTGGAAATTTAGAAAGCATATATTCAAATTAGACACCATATGAAAGCATTCAAGCAAAAAAATGTGAGAAATTGCTTCTTTTATGTTAAAAATGAAGAGGTAAATAAGATTAAATATTTTGTATCTTTGATAGTGGACCCTGAGTCACGTGAAAAAATTCATGACTCAAACTTTTCAAACTTTGATCATTAATAAATGCTAAAAATATTACTTTAGAAATTAAATGAAAACCATAGAAACAGAATTGCCTTGGAAAGTACCTTCACGATCATGTAAACTTATCTCTATGATCTGTCAATGGTAAAACTGACTCGTCACTACTCACTAGTGCTCCAAGATCGATCGAGTGCCTCCTTTCCAACCCAAAATCGAGTGGACACACATAATTAGAAGCATGAAGCGGCAGGGCACACACATAGGCAGAGGTGGACGGGGATTGGTAGCAAGCATTGCACAAACAGAAGCCACGCTAGCTCCTCGTCGTAGTGGTCTGTAGCTCTCCGTGCATCCTAGCCTAGCCGCGCTCACGCCCACAAAGATTCCCACCTCCAGCTCCATCGTGTAGCTCCTCCGATCCGTTGCCGAGATTTTCCATTTTCAAAATTAAAATTCCGTACATGTGGGTCCCACAAGAGAGTACCCTAAATGAAGGTGTAGAAAATCTACGCTCGTCTGGCTTTTGGTATAAGCAGCTTCTTCAATAACTAATCAACCTTTACGAGCAGTGTTAATAGCTGTCTAGAAAATGTTTTAAGCCGGAAGCAAAGGAGAGCCATGGCCATAACTCAAGCCAACAAGGCCATGGGTATCGTATAGCCAGCCTATATAGCTGTACCGCAAAAACTTTGCGAGTGCCTCCCTCCCTCCCTCCGGCTCCCTCCGATAAAAGCCCCAATCCCTCCATCCCACCTGCATATCACTCGCGTGCTCGCAAACAAGCGTCCGAGTTCGAGGCGTGGCGGCCCGTTTTTGCATGTTGCGTTTGCATGCCGTAGCGGCTCTGCTGCCGGTGTTCCTCCCCTTCCGAACCCTTGGCCACCACCTCTCGGCCGTCTCGTGATTCGAATCACTGCTCCCATTGCGAACGAGCCGCCACAGCTGTTGCCAGGCTCAAGGAGGGCTCGGGCTCCCACACGCGCCGGGGGCGATCGATCGATCGGAGAGGCGGCGACTCGGGATCGGGTGAGTCGTTGTTTCATCTTCCGCTTCGTCCGAAACCAACCCGCCGCCTCCCTGCGTGGCGTGATGGGCGGCCTGCCTGTTGTGTCCGCCTGTTGCCGCCTCGTCGTCGTCGCTCACCAAGCGCGTCCGCCTATGAATGCTGCAGGCCGGGGCACGGCGGGGAGTCGCGGCGGCGCATGAGCTCTGACGCCGCGGGGGGACAGCGCAGCATCAGCAACTCCACGAGGGGCGACGCGGCGGCGGCGATGCCAACCTCATCGCCCTTTGTCGTCGGCGACAGCAGCGGCGGCGCGGGCTCCCCGATCCGCGTCGACCGAATGGTCCGGGAGCACGGCCGCCGCTACGACATCTTCGCGTCGGACGCGATGGATACCGACGGCGCCGAGCCGGCGTCGGCTTCCGCGGGGCCCTTCGCCGTGGATGGGGTCCAGTCGCCTGGCCGTGTGTCACCCGCCAACATGGAGGATGCCGGCGGCGCGGCCGCTGGGCACGCCGCGCGACCGCCGCTCGCCGGCTCCCGCAGCGGTTTCCGCCGCCTCGGCCTCCGTGGCATGAAGCAGCGCCTCCTCGTCGTGGCCAACCGCCTCCCTGTTTCCGCCAACCGCCGCGGCGAGGACCACTGGTCGCTTGAGATCAGCGCCGGCGGCCTCGTGAGCGCCCTGCTTGGTAATTCCGAAATTTAATCTCCTCCCAAATGCGATGTGGCCTGGACCTGTAGATGCATGCAACGGAATTCTGCGCTGACAGCTAGTACCTTAGTTCATATGATTTTTTTTTTCTGATTCTGAAGGGGTGAAGGACGTCGACGCGAAATGGATTGGCTGGGCGGGCGTCAACGTTCCAGACGAGGTTGGCCAGCGAGCCCTCACCAAAGCTCTTGCCGAGAAGGTTTGGTTGCAGTTCCATGTCGTCTGGGTCAATAGAACAGTGACCTTTTGTTATCACTCTGATAATCTAGACATTTTTTTTGGGTGGATTGCTTGAACTTGGCAGAGATGCATACCAGTGTTCCTGGATGAGGAGATTGTGCACCAGTACTACAATGGGTATTGCAACAACATCCTGTGGCCGCTGTTCCACTACCTAGGACTACCACAGGAGGACAGGCTGGCAACAACGAGGAACTTTGAGTCACAGTTCGACGCGTACAAGCGTGCTAACCAGATGTTTGCTGATGTCGTGTACCAGCACTACCAGGAGGGGGATGTAATCTGGTGCCATGACTACCACCTCATGTTCCTGCCCAAGTGCCTCAAGGACCATGACATCAATATGAAAGTCGGTTGGTTCCTGCACACGCCATTCCCATCATCAGAGATTTACCGAACACTGCCATCCCGCTTGGAGCTGCTTCGCTCGGTGCTGTGTGCTGATTTAGTCGGGTAAGCATACCTATGGATTTTCTGTCGGCTGTCCTGTTGAATTTGATTGTCAAAGAAGTTTAACTGGGTATCCTTTTTATTCTTGATTTACTTAAAGTACCTTTATGACTTTGATTCTGCTTTTTGTGCATGCAAATCTCAGCTCCCAACGTCCGAAAAAAACAGTGTAATTGGGTCTTTTCCTTGTCCACTATAAAGTTACTCTCTGATCAGTGTATAGTTAATTGATTTTTTGAGGGGTTCAGACAGCCAAAGTGCTAGTATATTTATAACCTCCCAACAAAGTTTTAGAATATGAAATCTGGTGAAAATGAAGGTTCTAATTTGACAGCATGAAAAGCTTGACAGTTTACTCACTGTATAACAGAGGAAGCGGTACTATAGTTTGTGATGATTTTGTTTTGTTTCTGTGACATATTGCTATCACGGTAGGAATGTATTGGATCCACAATTTTGGTGATGTTTTTTTAAAAAATTTTGAACTGATTCTGACCTATGCATGAAGTTTGGTTTAGATTCAAAATCCTAAATGTATTTAGTAACTTTTAGTTTTCTGTAAATTTCCAAGAAATTTATTCAAGAAGGACCAAGATAAAAAAAATACAGGCCAATGTGTCATATGATATGAAATTATCAGTTTTATGTCTGTGAGTTATTTGATGGTGCTCTTATTATTTTTCTTCAGATTTCATACTTACGACTATGCGAGGCATTTTGTGAGTGCTTGCACTAGAATACTTGGACTTGAGGGTACCCCTGAGGGTGTGGAAGATCAAGGAAGACTAACCAGGGTTGCAGCGGTAAAAATCAAAACTGATGTTTTTGTGAGCCATATGTTGTACACGTACTTAAAGTGTATTGTAACCTTATTTCCATTCCCTTGATAATTCCTTATGCACATTTCTTTGTCATGTTGATTATTTATGAGTTATCCAAAATGTATGTGCGAAATGAGTGAATGATTCTTTTCATTCACTTGGCTGAAATCTTCAGTTTCCTATTGGGATAGACTCTGATCGTTTCAAGCGAGCATTGGAGCTTCCAGCAGTAAAAAGGCACATCAGTGAATTGACACAACGTTTTGCTGGTCGAAAGGTATGAAAACACTCGCCTTTTACTTACTCTAGGACAAACTTAAAATCATTTTTATAAGAAATCAGATATGAAAACAAGATCATCTATTGGCATATCTGATTTTCTTATCAGTTGCTACCTTTTCTTAAACCTTCCATCACTATTTTTTTACCTCCCCCCCCCCCCCCCCCCCCCTCCCCTCTTCATGTACGTTGTTGTTACCTCTGTAACTCCTTTAACTTTGATTTTTTTTGCTGGCACTGAATATATTGTTGTTCCTTAATATAGTTTTGTGTTCTTTGCTAATGTGGTAGGTAATGCTTGGTGTTGATCGACTTGACATGATTAAGGGAATTCCACAAAAGATTTTGGCCTTTGAAAAGTTTCTTGAGGAAAACCCAGACTGGAACGACAAAGTTGTTCTACTGCAGATTGCTGTGCCAACAAGAACTGACGTCCCTGAGTGTATGAGCGCTTTCTGTGTTCTCCCCTTCATTTGCTAATACTTAATGCAAGTCTGCAAGCATGTGTGCAGCATAGAAGGTTCAGAAATATGATTTGCTTGCTTGCATGAGTTCTTAATTTACAGCTTGACATCTTCTATATGAATTCCCTTTTCAAGTCAGCTGCACTGAAATTATATTATTATTATCATTATCATAGGAGGCTTTATTTGGGTATTTATTACATTTTGTTTCGGCTGCACATCCATGTTTACACCTGAATAATGAGACAGATAATCCTACTGCACGCTTTATTTTGTAAAGAGCTTACTCAACTTTCACATACTGAATCGTAAGCTCTAATGATTCAGTTATGCAGACATTAGAGTTCTGAAAGATTCTATATGCTTAAAATGTTTGACTCTTGGGGATGCTGTGTTGTCCTCAGCAAGGGGGGTTTCAGCGACTTACATAGGGCTATTGCGCTAGATTAGTGGTCAAATTACATTGTGTTACATGCACAATGATATATTTCCTTTATTAGATGAAAGGTGAGTTTGGTCCTAGAGTATCTGCAATTTCTACTATATTTGTCTCAAAAAAACACGTCCACAATATTACATTTTTATTAGCTTCCACAGAAACCTTTGTGGAAATCCAAGACAAATGTGACCAGAGGGAGCACTTTGTATGATAAGCGCCAAAAAAAAACATATTAGATTTATGTTAATGAATGTTTCTATAATTGTGTTTCATGCATACCTGGTCAAATTTTTAGGTGCTCTACAACTTAACGAACCCACATATTTGTTTGTGGTTGAAATAAGTCTTATTAGTAATCAGTAATCACTTTTGCTAGGTTTGCCATGTATCCCATAGCACCACTTCTTTTTAAAATGGGTTTAATGCTCTTATGAGAACCTTTGCTTTGGGAGAAATTTAAACATATTGTTTTACGATTGATTTTTGCTGGTTTTGTACCATACTGCCATTTATCTGTTCTGCAAGTTCAACATGATTGTTTTTTATCACTGAATAACTAGTCACTATGATCTGCAGATCAAAAGCTAACAAGCCAAGTGCATGAAATTGTTGGGCGCATAAACGGTCGATTCGGAACGTTGACTGCTGTCCCTATTCATCATCTGGTAGTTTTCACACTTTAAATTGCTACCTCCATATCTGTCTTAGGACCTAATTTTTCTTAAGCATTATACCACATCTGCTTCTGAGAAGGCAGTACCCGTTTTTAAGGTTCTAATTTTGAAGAACTGATATTATCTGATTTGCTGTTCTATGTATTACAAATAAGTATCAATGTTTTAACTCCTTGCATAAAAACTTCAATGCATTTTCTTTACAAGAATCTGAAACAATGTTTTCCTTGCAGGACCGATCTCTTGATTTCCATGCTTTGTGTGCTCTTTATGCAGTCACTGGTAATCATTAAAATTCTATTTATATTTTTTTTTTAAATAAAAAATCTATTTATACTGACATTTGGGCAGATGCTTTTTCTTCAACTTCAGTATACCCGATTTACACCAGGTTTTAATGGATTTTGTTTATGCCTACGTTAATTTTCACTGTTTTTGTTCAGATGTTGCTCTTGTAACATCACTGAGAGATGGGATGAACCTTGTGAGCTATGAGTATGTTGCATGCCAAGGGTCTAAGAAAGGAGTTTTGATACTTAGTGAGGTACCTGACCGATTGTGCATGCATTTTTTTTGGGTGGGTGGGGTGGGGGTTAGTTTTATTTATTTATTTATTCTATTCTATTCTATTCTATTCCTGCAATTTCAGTTTGCTGGGGCAGCACAATCACTTGGAGCTGGCGCCATTCTAGTAAACCCTTGGAATATTACAGAAGTTGCAGACTCAATACGGCACGCTTTGACGATGCCATCCGATGAGAGAGAGAAACGGCACAGGCACAACTATGCTCATGTCACAACTCACACGGCTCAAGATTGGGCTGAAACTTTTGTATTGTGAGTTTCTCATTTCCAGTTGCCAAGTTTGTCATTCGGTGGACCAAGTCCCTTCCGTTATAAATTTGTTACCACTCAATTTTTCGGATGATTATCCTTTTCTTTTTCATGTAGTGAGCTAAATGACACGGTTGCTGAAGCACTACTGAGGACAAGACAAGTTCCTCCTGGACTTCCTAGTCAAACGGCAATCCAGCAATATTTGCGCTCTAAAAATCGTCTGCTCATATTGGTAATACTATATTTCTTATTTCATACTTGATAGTTGTGGATTTTTTTTTCACCATGTTAACTGTCGTTCTATTTGAAAATGGCTCAGTTGTATCTGGTAGCAACTTTATTCTCTGTAGAGTCACTTTGAACAATTACATCTTTTGCTCTTATGCAGCTACTGTCTTCACTCTGGTTGTTGCCTTACATTTTCTGGTAGACTAGATCATCATGACACATTTGTGTTACATTCAAGTCTCCAGTGATTTTTTACATTGATATAGGAATCCAGTAAAATTTTCACTTTCGAATTTCCATAAGAAGGCTTTCAGGACCCTTGCACTTTCAACTACTTTATGAGTCACATTCGCTGTTATTTGACAGTAACAACTTCAACAATTCCTGTTATTTGTACATGACTGGATGTAGGGTTTCAATTCAACATTGACTGAACCAGTCGAATCCTCTGGGAGAAGGGGTGGTGACCAAATCAAGGAAATGGAACTCAAGTTGCATCCTGACTTAAAGGGTCCTCTGAGAGCCCTCTGTGAAGATGAGCGCACTACAGTTATTGTTCTTAGTGGCAGTGACAGGAGTGTTCTTGATGAAGTAATACTCAGAGCAGACCTGTCTGTTATTTTGATTTGATCGATTGACCTTTATATTTTCCATTAGAACTAACATATCTCTCCATGTGTACAGAATTTCGGAGAATTTAAAATGTGGTTGGCAGCAGAGCATGGGATGTTTTTACGCCCGACTTATGGAGAATGGATGACAACAATGCCTGAGCATCTGAACATGGATTGGGTTGACAGCGTAAAGGTGCGTCTGTATCATGAATAATAATGTTATGTTGCATCAAATTAATATGAAGCTTCTGATATCATTCTTTTTTCTCCAGCATGTTTTTGAATACTTTACAGAAAGAACCCCAAGATCCCATTTCGAACATCGTGAAACATCATTTGTGTGGAACTACAAGTATGCTGGTAAGTGTTGATCTTCCAAGCATTCTTTTTAAAGAAGGTCTGTGCAGTAACATTTTATTTCCACTTTCTATTTCAAAGATGTTGAATTTGGAAGGCTACAAGCAAGAGATATGCTGCAGCACTTGTGGACAGGTCCGATCTCAAATGCAGCTGTTGATGTTGTTCAAGGGAGTCGGTCAGTTGAAGTTCGGTCTGTTGGAGTTACAAAGGTCAGTGGTGCTGTAAGATGGTTCATGATGATATATGGTTTTCTCCATGTTAGCCTTGTTGAGGTTTTACAGATCATTTGTCTCCTTTCTATAGGGTGCTGCAATTGATCGCATTTTAGGGGAGATAGTTCACAGCGAAAACATGGTTACTCCAATTGACTATGTCCTGTGTATAGGGCATTTCCTTGGGAAGGTAATTTTCCAATGCTTCACGCTGTTGCTCTGATCTGGTTTTATTTAGGATAAAGAAACTGAATGAAGAAATGAAAGGGTTTTCAAAATGCATTTGTTTTTAATGCTAGGCAGAAGGATGTGGACTTATTAGAAAATTCAGTATTCGTGGTTTACCTTTTATGTGAAAATCTTGTATATAAAACTCTTTCCCTTATTTGAAAGGTAGAGCTCTTGACATTTACAATCAAATAAAAACTTTTTATATGAAAATTGAAATATGCATGGATCAAAGTCAAACTGTCAAAGTGAAGGTGGGAACTGTGTCTTTCCTCTCGTTTACTTGCTCAACTATGGTAAAATTGTAAGTACCCTGTTACCCTCATTTACAAATCATTGTTAGGATAGTTACGTCTTAAGAAGAACCATCAATTGTTCATATAAAACATTAAGTTTGATACTGTTACGCTAATGAAAATACTGTCACTAATGCAAGCATCCTCGTCAATCTTCTAATCCAACAATACAAGATGAGTCTAGTAGTCAGAATTAATGAATAGACTGAGTCTCTATGGAATATCCTTCCAAGCAAAGTTGCTGACAGTTTGGATATGCATGCAGATGGCAGTTCTGCAAAATTGAGCTTTCTCTATGGATTCCACATATTTCCATCTTTTTAAGTTCATACTCTAGAAATTCTTATTTAAGTTTGATACTGATGATTCTTGATTTATGATTTCTGTGCCTATTCTTTTCGACTTTGGTTCGTTTGCTAACATCTGCTTCCTCGTGTTTCAGGATGAGGATATCTATGTCTTTTTTGATCCCGAGTACCCTTCTGAATCCAAAATAAAACCAGAGGGTGGCTCAGCTTCACTTGACCGGAGGCCCAACGGAAGGCCACCATCGAACGGCAGGAGCAACTCCAGGAACCCACAGTCCAGGACACAGAAGGCGCAGCAGGCTCAGGCTGCATCCGAGAGGTCATCCTCTTCAAGCCACAGCAGCGCAAGCAGCAACCATGACTGGCGCGAAGGGTCCTCGGTCCTTGATCTCAAGGGCGAGAACTACTTCTCCTGCGCCGTTGGAAGGAAACGGTCCAACGCCCGCTACCTGCTGAGTTCGTCAGAGGAGGTTGTCTCCTTCCTCAAGGAGCTGGCAACAGCAACAGCTGGCTTCCAATCCAGCTGTGCTGATTACATGTTCCTGGATAGGCAGTAAGTAGATTGGTGGAGAGCCTCCGGGCTTTACCAGAGAAGCACCTTGGCAAGAAAAAAAAATATATTCATTCCTCATTTGCGCGACAGAGTTACACCCGTAGCTAGCCAGCGTGCTGTACAATCCTGTACAAAATTTATGCTCCTGATGATAAAACTGCGAGAGGGGAGCAAATGGGAAAAGGATAAAGGAGTTTAGAGAGTTCGGTTGCTTCTGGTATGATATACAATCGTTCTCCGGCTTTTGATTTCTCATTGCGAATTTTTTAGATCACGAATTTGAGCTGGTTTGCTACAGTTCTTCTGAAATACGCCAGCGCCTGCCACGTCTCTTTTTCTTTTGTCTTACCAACTTATTATAGTTATTAGAGATTGAAATCTTGTCTGGATGCATGCTTAGAGGAGGTGAGGTTGAAAGGAGGTTTGGAGCAACGTGAGGCTGGACAGGGATTGCAGGCCCTGACGGAATCAACTTGTACAGGATCGGAGAAAGCAACCAATATACTAATGCAGCTCGTGCAAGCAATGTGCCATCTCAATCATGGGAGCTCCTGCTTGGATTGGGGTGGCTTGATCCGTGGGGCTCCTCTCCAATCCCAACCGCATTCCTGCATTACTTGGTCAGACAAGCCACGGGCCTTCATGATTACATATTCATTTCAGCAATGCAGTTTTGGCATTTCTTATGCGCTCGCTTGCGTCACTTGATCATCTCACCCAACTCCTCCAGTCGAGCTCATCCCCTTGAAACTGGGTATTATTTTTTTATAAGTATTACATTACAATAAAACGATTCTTGCAAACAAAGAACTCTCCAGGTCCAAATTCCCAGTGGTACGGTACCTCAACGAATCCCTCGAAAAATCGCCTGAATTTTTTCAGTGACGCCAGCTGACATTTCTGAATCAGCATAAACTGCACATATACTTAAGTCGAAAACTCACGTTAACAACCATCGTCACATGATTTGCCAGTTTGCAAGCGCGGATATTAAACTGGGCAGAAATAATGAAATGGAGCGAAGAGTGTCCCGTACGTCACGTCAGGCCCGGGCGGGCAGCCACAGGCCCAGAGCAGCCTCACCGTCCGACGCGGGTTCTCTTGCAGACATAAAATGCTCCGGCTACTCGCGTAGCAAGATTCCCCAGCTGCTGCCGAGGCGGATGGAGGAGGAGGAGTTCCAAGAAGCCGACGTCCTGTGGCCGTCGCCATGGCCTGACACGCCACCGCCGTCGCCGGAGGAGGAAGAAGAGGGGAGCTACGACTACGACCTGCCGGCGGCGGCTCCCGAGCTGCTGTACGAGTACGATGCCGCCGTCGTCGCCTTCTCGTGCGAACCGTTCAGCGAACCAGACGCCTCGTGGAGCTCGAGCTCCACGTCGTTGAGCGCCCAGCTGCTGTCGTCTGACTGGTCCGACGGCGGCGGCTTCTTCCTCTCTGGCGCTTCCACCGTTTCTGCCGCCGGGCTCGAGCTCGACGCGACGGAAGAGTTCCTGGAGGCGGACGTGCTGTGGCCGGACACCGCCGACGACGCGGCGGGGTTTTTGTGGCGTCCTCGTCGTCGTTCCCGTCGTATAGAGGAGGCCGCCGCGTCGGCTGCGGCCGCTGTTTTCTGCGGTAAACGTGAAGGGTGCACTGGGCCTTTGGTGGCGTCGTCTCCGATCGATATCCCCATGGCCACCAGAGGTGCCGCCGCCGCGCGTCGCCGTCGGCCGTGACGGCGCATCGTCGTCGTTGGTAGCACGCGTTGAGAGCGCGTCGATCAGTGCGCTCGTTCTCCGCCGCGATGATTTTGCTTGCGGGTAATAGTAGCTTTCGCTCGTTTTTCGATGTCGCTGTGTATAGGAAATGTTTGGAGAGGTGCCGGGATCGGGATCGGAGTGCAGCAAGAATTCCTCTTCTTTTTTGGGCGTGGCGACCAAGATTTTATTGTCCTAGTAGTTCTTTTTTTTAGAAGGTGTCTGAGCACACGTACGTGTTTCGTTAAGAACGGAGTACTATACTACTATTAGTTCCTTCTGCATTTTATTTTGGAATAAAATACAGACTAGTAGGGTATTGAAGTTTTGAGTGAATAGCGATCTTGAGCGAAATGTAACTCAGATCTCTTAGAAGAACCGAAGAACCTACATATATATACAAGAAAAAAAAATGTATGATGTTTCTTGTGTTCCGTCCTTTGGTGATCTGGATGCAGGCAAGAACATGCATGATGCAATGGGCGGTTGGCGCATGCATCCGCTTGCAGTATACTGTATATCAATATAATGCATTATCCAAGAGAATCTTAGAGAGTCAAAGTATCTCAAGTTTGACTAAAATTATATGATAAGATAATAACATTTATTATACCAACTAAGTATCATTAGAATATTTATTTATTATATCTATTTGACATCATAAATCTTTGTAATTCTCTCTATTGTTTTGATCAAACATGAGATACTTTGACTCTCTAAGGCCAGTCTCAGTGGAGAGTTTCATGGCGTTGTTTTCAAAACTGCCATGTCATATGAAATAAAATGAAACTTGGATAAAACACTCACTCTCAATGGAGAGTTTCATTTCATAGTTTCATAGACATTTAATTCCAAGACTCATAGAGAGTTGGTAATCGTGTCAAGAGAGTTTCATCATTTCTTCTCTCTTCTTAAATACACTATCATGTCATCAAAACAGCCTATGTGGCAACCTATTTAATGCAAATGAAACTCACATGAAACTCTCATTGAGAGTGGCCTAAGATTTTCGGAATGTCTTATAGTTTGGAATATAGGGAGTACAATTGAGCTTTGCTCATTTATATTCAATTATACCAATACATATCCAAAAACTATAATAAATGCTCTCAATTTTAACTAAATACTTCCTCCATCCCAAATTATAAGGTGTTTGACTTATTTTACCCTAAGTTTGACCGCTCGTCTTATTCAAAAAAAATTGTGCAAATGTAGTCAAATTTAAGTCATTCTTGAAAAAATTTTATTAATAAACCAAGCCACGATAAAAAGAAGTGGTATTTTGCACAATTTTTTTGAATAAGACGAATGGTTAAACTTGGTGTCAAAAAAGTTAAACGTCTTATAACTTAAGATGGATTGAGTATATACTAGAGATTGCTAATATGTGTGATGATTAATAAGTACCGTTAGGATAGTTATTAAATATATATTTTTTATAATATATTTATTTAGAGATACAAATATTACTTATATTTTTCTATAAATTTAGTGAAAGTTTGACTAGCATAAAAATCTAGACGGCAATTATAGAGAAAGTAAGTACGACTATCTTTGTCAATAAAAGAATACAATTAGGATATTTGTGTTTATTAAAATAGTTTAAGTTTGACCAAATTTAGAATAATGTATTCACATTTATGTCTCCAAATCAGTTTACTACGAAACTATATTCAATAACTAATATAGTGTATTTATTTTGTATCATAAATATTAATATATTTTTTTTGTAAAACTTTGATTAAACTAGAAATTATATTATTTATCGAAACACGAGATTGTATCTTTTTATGGACTGAGGGGGTATCTAATAGTGATTACTCCCTTTGGTAGGGATTCAAGTGCTCCTGCTCCCATACTATTGCGACACTGTAGCAGGAGCACTCGAAGCCACAAAAACTAGTTTCACCAGCTCTATGAGAGGGAGAGAAAGGAGAGAGAAAAATAGATTCCATAAACAGTAGTGGTGCTACAATAGAATTATTAATTAAAACCAGAGCACTTGAATCCCTACCAAAGCGCCCAAGTCCTCCAAATTGTACGATGTTACAGTACGTGCTGGGTAGAGAATTGAGAAACGACAGATGGACAGAGAAATCCGTTCTTCTAATTCCGTAGAGCAAAATCTTTAGTCGTATGAAGATTTTCTCTCGCGGTGCCGACAAAGTTAAACTTGCATTATGCGTTCAAAAAAAACACGAGAATTTATATCGTCGAAGTTAAACTCTTAACAAGGAGAGAGAGAAAAAAAACGGAGACCAAAGGAAGAGAAGAACCACGTGCGTACGTACATGTCGTGGTCAAGTAGGAAACCGAGTAGAGTTTGGACATGCTTAGATATTGACCTCCTCACGGGTATAGTCTCTCTATTTTTGGTTATCTAAAGTCAACCTTCCAAAATGCTTTACGTGTTTCATTCAATGTTTGTTATAATAAGTGATACTAGAAAATTAGTTCATTGAAAACATAATTTGTATACATTTTAAATAGATATATAAAAGTGTTACCATATTAAGCCATTTCCAAACATTTTCAGTTGATTTCGCTAAAAGTCTTGAAGTGTGAACACAGGATTTTTAATTTGAATTAGGCTTTGTGTATATATATATATATATATATATAGTCACATAATCTACCTAAAGTAGGAGCTATCGTATTAAATCATCTCTGTAATGTTTCAATCGATTTCACTCAGGTTCTAAAGTGTGAATGAGATCTTCTTAGTTTTAGGATTCGGCTTTCAACTTATGCTAAAAAAATTAAAGTATGAAAATTTAAATATTTTTTAAATATCGTTAAGCACTAAAACTTTAATACAGAGCATATCTATGTCCGATTTCATCTAAAATATTGAAGCTTCAAATGTGTATTTTGCCTCCCCCAAGACAATCTCGAGTAAAAACACCATCTACTATAAAAATTTAGATCTCATAAAGCTCTAGAATTTTATACCAATTTTGTCTGCATCCAACTTTGTTTGAAAAATGTTATAAAATTATTTGTTTGGCAACTAGTTGCAAGGGTGGTTGACCAGTCAATCAGACCAACTTGAAAGTCAATTTCTAATGGCTTAGTCAACTACTCTTAGAAATTACTATTTTTTAGAGATGGTTGCTTTATGTCAACATCCTCTAAATTAGGAAGATTTTTAGAGGTCTTTACAATACATTAAACATTTTAAACATTTATAGAGCAAAAATCTCTTAAGAAATAGAAGATGATGGTTAAAGTCTTAAAAAATAGAAGGCGATTGTTAAAACTATTTGTGTAGTAGTACTCGTCAATGCCATGTCACCTAAAACAACCTAAGTTGTTCCTTAAAAGACCATCTAAATAAATTAATTAGGCGAAGGTTGGAACTTAGATTTTGTAACTGAAAATTTTTGAACATCTTTTATAACCCTCAACCAATATATTTAAGGTTTATTTGGATCTATTAATTAGTGCTTATCGTTAGCAGCTAAAATTAGTAGTACTTGTGGACCAAACAAATATGCTAATAATAGACCAACTAACTACTCCATATCAGTTAGAGCAACTCTAAGAGCCTCTTTGTATCATTCATAATCAATAGCAACAAAGTTTTTTTTTAAAAAATATAGTCCAACAACTTTTTTTTAATTAGATCCCCAAATATATAGTCATACTGTATTCCAAATTTCTCACTAGCAAAAATGGAAAAGAGGGCTGATTCTCTATAGTATGCACAAGATATAGAGAAATTGCTATTGGAGGGTGGAAATATATAGTGCAATTATTATTCAATTGACTCTCTAGATGATGGTTTATTAGAGAGCGAGTTTAAAAGAAACTCTTAGGTATGCTCTTCACTATTAGTTTTAATTACTGGCAATTTTGGAGCGATGATAGGTGGCCTATTAGCAACATATTATTCTGAGATAAATTCAAACAATTCCTACTAATAATATGCTTTTTAAGCTAGCTAAATATTAGCACTAATGGATCCGAACAGGACAATTACTCCATCAGCCTTGCCATAGCCTACTCCAGCAGGTCAGTCACGGCTAAACCTCAGCTACGTACATATTTTCAAAACGGATCAGCCACACAAGCATTTGGTATCACCGTATCTGAATGCAAAGCGAATAATCCAAAGTGCACCGTGCCCGTGGTAGTAAATTTGTGTGCTCGGCCATTTTCAATGGATCCCCGGCCGTGAACTTGTGTACTGGGGTCTGGGTTCTGGGTTCTGTGTGCAAGTCAAGTGTGCTCTTCCCTCAAGTACCCCGCATGCACAGGCACACACAGCGGCACATGTTGACACGGCATCTCCTCCAGCTCTCCGCTACGTGCACCCGGAAACCCGGGAAATCGAAAAGGTTCGGCTACTAGCTAGCTAACATCGCGGCCGTCAAAAAGTCGAAACAGCCAGCGTTGCAGCGGTTGCCGGCCGGCGTGCCGGCGTAAAGCCCCAAAATCCTTACACCGTTACACGAGCTACGACGCCGACGACACCGCGTGAAATGAAATAAAACCGCAGGGCAGGCGCACGACGGCACGAGGCGGAAGCGAGCACGTACCGGCGCGCCGCCAACCGGCCCGGCCATGCAGGCACGCACGCACGCACGGGTGTCGCCATTGTTACTCCCCGGTGTGCTCACTGTCACGTCATGTCATTAAGCGGTTATTATCCTTCACCTTCCTTCCATTTCCTTGCTTGGCCTACATATACGCGCACGTCGCTGCGTGCAGTTTGATCGATTGATCTATATATATTTCGTCAGCAAGACAGCAACCATCCTCGGTCAGCAGAGATGTGCTTAGCTCCGGCGGCGGCGACTATGGCGGAGGCAGCAGCCGACGTGCTATGTCCGCCGGGCCACCACCACAGCAGCCCGGGCGACGACCAGCGGCAGCAGCCGCACGGCTGGCCTGGCAGGAAGCCCTGCCGCCCCCGCGTGGACGACGACGACGCTGCTGCGTTCGGAGGCAGCAGTAAAGTCCGTCGACCGGCGGGCTCCTCCTCCTCGTCGTCGTCGGCGCCGGTGGCCATCGTCATCCCCGTAGCCGCAGTGAAGAGGCGGCCATCCTCCTCCTCATGGGCGGCGGAGGAGGACTACTACGGCGACGACGGTGAGGCGGCGGCGTTTGTGCCGCCGCACGTAGCTCTGGCGGCGAGGTGGCGGCTGTCGGAGGGGAGGGCGGCCTCGTCCATGTGCGAGGGGCGCGGCCGCACGCTCAAGGGCCGCGACCTCCAGTCCGTGCGCAACGCCGTGCTCCGCATGACCGGGTTCATCGAGACCGCCTGATGCATCCTCTCCTGCTGCGTGCAATGCAATCAGGACGACGATGATCCGTAGCTAATAAGCTTTTGATTTTTAGCCGAGCCGAGCAGTTTTGCATTTCAGTTAATTTTCAAATCGACTGTGTAATATAGGAGTAGTTTCCAAATTCGCAGAATGAGGGTTAGTTTGCATTTTTTTTTTAAAAGATGGAGTTTATTTGTAAATTTCCAATTAAATATGCTGCTGCGTCAGCGTGAGTTCGTGTGGGCATGATGGATCTAGAACGATGGACATTCAGTTCAGCGAATTGGACGGGGTTGGATGTAGACGTTCTTGTCGCGTTTGGACGTTTGGGACGTACGGGTTCGCGTCGATCGACCCGCAAGTGTGCCCGTTTTTACTACTCTGCGACAGCGACGGCACCGAACAGTCCAAGCTAGGAGCGTCCGCATCCGACTGAAGGAAAAGTTACGCGTTTCGAATGGCGGGCAAAACAACAAACTACTCCAGTGACAGTGATGATGAGCATTTGTATTTGGCCGGTAGGAGTATTTCGTTCCCTTGAGTAGTACTAGTGCAAAACTCCCTGCAGGATGCCAAGAAGTCGTGCTCGTATGCGCAGGTTCTGTATTATACGAGCGACATAGCACAAGTTCCGTGTTCCCGCGGAGATCGTATTACATACCTAATAATTAATGTGTATAGGTCGCCGTAGCTTTCGAAGACGGCCGGCGAGAGTATTTCTTGTCAAGCCTTGTTAGTTGAGGAGGTGAAAAATTTTAATGTATTATAATATTTTTTTATTTGGTAATTATTGTCTAACTATGGATTAATAAGGCTAAAAAGATTCTCTTATAAATTATAAGCAAACTATACAATTAATTATTTTTTATCTATAATGTTTCATATATATATACCAAAAGATTTGATGTGACGAAAAATCTTAAATTTCACATAAGATAATTTCTAGATGTTAGAGAGACGTGCAAAAGTAGAAAGCTGGATGACGCACGTACGCCCTGGATCAGCATTTCATTTCGCTTTCAGCGCTAGGTAGAGCATGTGTTCAGCTAGTCTGAATTTCTTATGGTGAAATCTATTCATCTGGATTTAAATTCTTTTTTTTTTGAGAGATCTGGAGGGGTCGAGACCCCTACAGCAAATTTATTGAAAGCAAAAGAAGTTTAAGTACAGAGAGAGTAAAGGAAAGAAATGAAAAACTCGGGGAACAGAGAAAGAAACGAAAAAAAGTAAACTGAAACAAGCTATGTTAAAATTTGAATCCATGCTTGGAAGTTTTCGTGAAGCCTGTCCTTTACTCTGTGCAGCAGCAAGAGCATTTCTTTCTGAAAACTGAGTTTGACTGCAGGTATAGAAGGTTGAACTCCTTCAAAAATCAATTTGTTTCTTGCAGTCCATATTGACCAACACATCAAGATTGTTGTGGCCATGAAGAATTGTGACTGCATCTGATCCTTGATCTGAGTAGATGCTTCAGGAAACATTGTGCTTATTGGAGCCTCAATCTGAATGATCGGCCAACATTGGCTTGCAAAGGGGCATTGGAGGAAAAGATGCTGACAGGTTTCCTCCACACTATTGACACAAAACACACAGTCAAAGGAATCCAGCTCCATTCTTTTCCTCCTTAGTATGTTTCTAGTGCCTAGCCTGTCACTGCATAGTAGCCAAAAAAAATACCTTGTGCTTGGGTTGACATTGTGACTTCCACAACCATTTGTATGCTTCATGTACCTGTTGGTGTCCCATCATAACCTTGTAAGCTTTGGCTGATCTGAATTGGTCACCCCAGCTGTACTTCCATATATCATGGTCTTGTGTTTGAGTCCTATCTTGTAACATTGGTGTTAGTTGTTGTAGCTGATTAAAAGCTTGTGCTGACAGAGGTAGATGAAATAGTTGAGTATAATCAGTACTGCTTATCACTTTTTTTGCTGAAATTTGCTGATCCTTTGCATAGGAGAATAGTTCTGGCATTGCCAGGTTTAATTCTTGGCCATTCCACTTATCTTTCCAAAACAGTATTGTCTCCCCATTCTTCAGATTAGGAGCTGTTATCTCCTTAAACTGCTGTAGGAGTTTCAAATTATCTCTCCACCAAAATGATCCTTTCCTGGTATGGTTTGGCAGTTTCCCATTCTTGTAGTATTTTTCCCAAATCATTTGTACCCATGGCACATCACTTTTGTTGAAGAATTTGTCTAAGTTTTTTAACAGGAGGGCTTTGTTCTGTTCCTCTATGTTTATTATTCCTAGTCCACCCTCTGCCTTAGATTTGCAGGTCAGCTTCCATGCTGCCTTTGGTGGCTTCCTTGCATTTGCCTCATTCCCTCTCCATAGGCAGTTCCTTCTTAAAGTATCAATCCTCTTTATCACTGTTTTTGGGATTTCTAGTGTACACATGTAGAATGTTGGCAATGCAGATAGAACTGCATTTGTTACTTCCAATCTGCCTGCCTGTGTCAAGAAAGTTGAAATGGACCCCAATCTCGCCTCACACTTGTTGAGCAATGGCATGTAATCATGAATTAGTGGCTTGGTTAATCCCAATGGCAGACCCAGGTAAGTAAAAGGGAATGTTCCCTTTGAGCATCCAAAAGTATTTGCTAGAAAGTCTAGCTTTTGATCAGAGACATTGATGGGCAACATCATTGATTTCTTTAGATTGACCTTTAAACCTGTTGCTTCAGAGAAGGTGTTGATCACTGATTTTAGAAACATCAATTGTCTAGTGTCCCCTTCTAGAACTATCAAAGTGTCATCAGCATACTGGATAATTGGGAAGTCAGTATTTGTTTGCATTGGGATTGGTAGGTTAAGGAGGCCCATATCTTTGCCCTTATTGAGTAGTGATTGCAGAAAATCAGCAGCTAGGACAAAGAGAAGTGGGGATAAGGGATCCCCTGCCTGACCCCTCTCAGACAATGAACTGTCTTTCCGGGAGTGCCATTTAGTAAGACCTGTGAGGTAGCTGAACTGAAGAGGGCCTGAATCCAACTAATCCATCTTTCCCCAAATCCCTTGCTCTTCATTATGGTCAGGATGGCTTGATGTTCCATCTTGTCAAATGCCTTTTCGAAATCTAGTTTTAGGATGACTATTTCCTTTTTTGAGTGGTGACACATGTGTAAGTATTCAAAGGCCCATGCTAGGCAATCCTGTATTGTCCTTTTTCTTATGAACCCATATTGGTTTCTGTGGATCAGCTTTGTCATGACCAATTGCAATCTGTTTGCCATCATCTTGGTTATCAGCTTAAGTGGTGAGTTCAACAAGGATATTGGCCTGAAATCATTCACTGCCCTTGGTGAGTCTACCTTGGGGATTAGGGTGATGAACGAGGTGTTGATGCTTCTTAGGCACACATTATTCTCAAAGAAGGAGCTACAGAGCCTAAAAATGTCCTCCTTAATGACTCCCCATGAGGCCTTTAAGAACTCATTAGTGAAGCCATCCGGACCTGGGGACTTGTCAGTTGGAAGCTGTTTAATTGTTTCTTGTATTTCTGCTGTAGTGAAAGGTTGCTCCAAAAATTCTAGATCATCCCTTCTTTGTAAAATTTCAGAGGGGTCCACTCCAAACTTGATGAACTCTGTTGTGCCCAATCTCTCCTTATATTCTTCCCAAAGCAATTCCTCCTTGTCAGAATGGGTTGAAAGGTAAGTGCCATCTCCATTTTCAATCTGTCTAATCAGATTTCCTCTCATCCTAACTGTAGCATTAGCATGAAAAAATTTAGTGGTTGCATCTCCTAACTTAACCCACTTAATGCTACCTCTTTGCCTCCAATATGTTTTCTGCTGCTCCAGAAGAGAATGCAACTTAGCCTTCAATAAGGTTCTGAAGTTCCATTCTGGCAGGCTTAGATCTCTATGCTCCTCTAGGATGTCCACGAACTGAATAAGGCTCTTCACATTTTGGATGGAAATGTTGAGGTTTGATGTGGATGCCTGTTTCTCCTTTAGGATTCTCCTCAGTCTTTTATATTTTGCAGTGAGGGTCATTGCACTATCCATCTGTGGGAGAGGGCTATTCCAGCTATCCTCCAATATTGCCTGAAACTCCTGCATTTGTAACCAATAGTTCTCAAACCTAAAGGCCTTAGGTCTTGGGATTTGGGTTGAGATTTGGACCAGACAAGGACAATGGTCTGAAGGTGTTCTGTTCATTGCTTTTGCCGATGTGTCAGGATACTTGAGACTCCAAGCACTTGAGGTAAACACCCAGTCAATCTTTTCTAGCAGCGGACTTGGTTGCATGTTGGACCAAGTGTACTTCCTTCCTTGTAACACAATCTCATTTAGGCCTAGAGTACTAATGGCATCATTAAACATAAACATTTCTGTCAAATCACCCCCCTCCTTGTTCCTGTCCTGTGGTTTCCTCATTAAGTTAAAGTCACCCAGCACCAACCATTCTATGTCATCCGGCATTTGAATTTGTTTTAACCACTCAGTAAAATTTTTCTTCCCCTCTGTCGTGCATGGCCCATAGACATTAGTCACAATCCAGCACTCATTATTTATTAAGGACGTGAACTCTACTAAAACTGCAAATTCATTGCTAAAAATCATCTCCCCCTGGATCGTCTGCCTTTCCGGGTCGTGAGAATTCCCCCTCATGCTCCAACAGAAGGGAGAAATGCAAACTTATCAAAATCAGCAGGACAGAAATTCCTCATGAAAGAGTGGTCAAGAACCTCCTTCTTAGTCTCCTGGAAGCAAACTATATCACACTCTGAGTCCACTATTTTCTCTCTGATGCTACTCCATTTTTCCTTGGCATTTATGCCCCTCACATTCCAACTCAAGACTCTCCAGGTTCTACTAGGTTGGCTATTCATTTCTGGCTACAAGGTTTGTTAATATAATTGTAGGAGCAAATTAATTGCCCCCTCCCTTATCTGCAACTCTAATGGACCAACCACAACAGCCAGCTGTCCACTCTCCCCGAGCGTACTTGTGACAGTATTATAAGCAAAACAACACTTTCGACTCATGATCAAGCAAAGACAAACATCCATTGACAAACTAGGTAGTAACCAAAGCCACTGCATAACTAGTGTCAAATTGAAGCATTCTTTAGAGTTCTTACGATCTAAGACCAAAGCCATAACTGTGACAGTACATGCTCTGAACATTACTACATCCTTACACAACAGGACATAGCTATTACTCAGACAAAATAAAAGGGCCACTCTAGGCCCACAGACTTCAGTTATTGTTGTCCTCATTGTTTTTCTTGTTCTTCTTTGGGCCTCCTTCCCCCTTGTTCTTATTCTTCTCCAATCTAATCTTCTTCTTTTCTTTCTTAGTCAATAGGGCCTCATCTGTCAGTTGATCATCTTCCAACTGCCCTAGTTCCTTTCCAATCTTCCTGATGGCCTGTTTGGGCAGGATGGGAGGATTAGGTAAACAAAAAAGACAGCGTCTATCAGAACAACTGTCCTTTCTGAACCCAACACTCACCTGTTTCCCCCTGCTACTCCTTCTAAGTTCAGTGTCCACCAGTGGACATGTTCTCTTTACAGATCTCTTCTCAGGTGTAGACCTCTGTTCCTGCCCAACTTCCTCTTTTTTCTCAGCAAGTCCATAGTCCTCTTCAGTTGCTGCAGCACATGATATTTCACTAGGGCATTGTTTTGGCACATAATAGTCGATGACTCCAGCTTCTAAGCCTAGACAAGAGACAGCTTTTGAAGATAGAAATTCTCTAGCCCAATCAAACAATCCCGGGGACAGCAACATAGCAGTAAAGAAGTTGGCCCATTGGGTAGGGATTGGGACATGAAGACATTCATCATTACCTTTTGCAAAAAATTTGGCCCACGGCCTAGTAGCATCTGCATTCCTGCTCCTTTCCACCCAGACAGGATTAACTTGTGGGCGAAACATGAGAGCCATGCCCACATTTAGATTATGGGCCTGAAACTCTAGCCCCTCCTGCATCTGCTGGACCTCTTGCACCTCTTGTATCTCATGATGCTCATTTTGTTCAAGTTGTTCATTAAGATCCACAATAATATCCTGCAAGATTCCCTCTTGACCCTGTACACATGGGCCATCTAGATTTTCCAAATTCAAGTTGTCAGCTTGGTTATTCATAGCCTGAGCTTCCAACATCTCTTCTTCATTCATCAAGTCTTCAGGTTGGATTTCCTCATGCAAAAAATTTTCCTGAGGAACTTGGATGTGTTGCAAGTCCAAGTCAGCTACCTGCGTCAGATTTTCCTCTTGAGCTAAGAGGTTCCAGTCCTCCTGCAAGTCTTGCTGCTGTATCACCACCTCCTCATTATTATTGTCATTGACCAGTTCATTTAATTCTAAGTATTCTGCATGTGCAAGCTGATTTGCTGGGTTGACTATTACTTCCATGGGGTCCTCCACATCGCCTGGTTGGTTTAGATCAATTGCCACCTCCTCTTCATTTGGAAGGGCCTCATTGAGATTGAACCTCCCCTATTCCTGCTGCTGCTGTGGCTGAGGCCATAGAGCCCAACCCTCGTTGTCCTCAGGCTGCACAAGAGGCCCATCTTGCTGCTGATTGTGGTTCTGTTGACCTTGACCCTGATTCTCTTCTTGTTCTACCTCCTGATTCTGTACTGGCCCGTTACCAGGTTGGCCAAGACCAAAAAAATCAAAAGGAGCTCCCATCCGGAGTGGGTTAACTGGCATTGGGTCTTCATCTTGTGGCCCAGCACCTAACAGCTTGCTCTAAAGAATCTCACATTGGACAGTCCAAGAGTCACTCTCCAAGGCCAATGTATCAGTCAAGACTATGAACTGAGGAACTGACTGGAGATCAAGCACTCTGGCCTTTAGGATCAATCTAACTAGTCGGCTCTTGTCATTCCTCCAATGAAGCAGCTTCCCAAAAGAGGACAGGGCATTCTGGATGTGGTTATGCTCCTAGTAGTCAGTAGGAAATTCCATGAGCATTAGCCATACTTCAGTGTTAAAATAAGCCTTTCTCCAGTTTCTCCCTTTGTTATGCTCTGTGAAGGTAAGATGCACATCTAGGTACGGGATCAGCCCAAGACTAACCAAGTTATCTCTATCAATCCGATGTGCAAACCTTACTAAAGCCTGACCCAATGTTGATGGCTGAATTTCAGTGACATGGATTCTTCTTACATGAAAGAACTCCCTTAGCACCTCATCTACTGCAGCAAACTGAATAGCATTACCCGGCAAATTGTCGATGTTGACGATTGCAAGGTCCTCGTTCTGCAGCGGTGGCCTTGACGAGACGACAGCTCTAGCCACCGGAATCCTGTTCTCCACCTCCACCCACTGCAGATTCTCTGGGACGAAGGGACGCGGATCAAAACGCTGAAATGCCATGGTCGATGACGACGGCGTGCCAGACGTAGGGGGTGGTGATCCTGTTGCTTGGTGGTCTTGTTGCGCTTGAGAAGACAGCAGTGGAGCTGTACTAGAGGAAGAGCAAACGTGCACTGGGTGGGAGAAAGAAGAGTTAAGATTCAGCTGCCAATGCTCAGGGTTGGGATCGATTGACGTTTCGACTTCTCGGGCCGCCTCACCAGATTGGCTGGGCAGAACCCAGGGGACAGTAATTGCCGGTGGCAACTCCCTAGGAGCCCATCTCGGAATCCATACCTTGACCAAATCTAAGAAAGATTTGGGATGCTGACTAGAACCAGAGATCGGCCCATCTAGAGCACGGAACCAGCCCAAGGTATCCACTGCATCCTGCTTGCCCTTACTATGCCAGCCCACACCGTTAGTAGCTGTCTTAACTCCATTAGGCCAGGAATCTTTTTTCTGAGCAAAATCCTTGTGCTGCAGATTGTGTAGATTGTGTCCCCTGGGGTAATCAATTGACTCCACGCACGATGCAGCAATGTGTCCCCAGCCCATGCATGCGCGGCACCTGATAGGCCGATCACAGCGGCTCCTCAGGTGGTGCCTGGACAAGCATCTTGAACAGGAAATCAAATTCAAATCTGATATTGAAAATGAATCCCGATGGTCTTGAATGTTATTGATCCTTTCTAACTCCGGCAACCAAGGCCTCGACCTCCGTGACTCCGGTTGTCGGATTCTAGCGTGAACTGAACGCCGACCAATCGGAACCACATTGGCTCCTGTCAACGGAGGATTGATCACAGCTTCTGCATAAGATTTTCTTGATTTTGAGCTACTATGAGCCAGCTCCCAAGAGCTTTTCTCCTCTTTCAAGAACAGACTGTATTCACGGCGCCAATTAGGACCACCGTTTCCCCATAAATGGAAGAAGACCTTGAAAAGCTTGCACTCAAAGCAAAGAAGATTAGTGATGAAAAAACCCACTGACTTAGCCGCAACCACGAAGCGGAAAACCCTGTCACTGAGCTGAAGAACTCTGAAATCGGTAGCTAGTCCACCAATGGTGGCCTGAAGAAGAACCCCAACTGAATCGCAGGAAAGCTGAAACTTGCATCTACCAAAGGCTGCCACCAAAAAGAAAGAATCCCTGCCCAATGCTGGATTGGAAACCGGCAAGCAAAGCTCTTTCCTGATTCTTTCCTGAATTTTCAGTCCCACATTGAAGGACGGGCCAGGGAGCTCCATGAACACAGAGCCAAAGGAGACGAAGAGGGGAGAGGGGAACCCTGGACACGGAGCCAAGGAAGACTGGGAGAGGAAGGAGGGAACCCACCGATGGAGCTGCTTCACCGAGAGCGCCTCACGCCGCCGGCGTCAAGCGTGTCGGCCGGCCGCCACGCCGCTGCCAAGCTTCACAGGGTGCCCCCATGCGACCCGCCCTGCAGGCTTCTCTTGTCTTCCACTCACTCTCCTTCCTCCCCCACCGTTGGGCAGATTTGCCCCCACCGAGACATGCGGGCGCGGGGTCGCCGGCGCCGCTCGGGCACGAGGTCGCCGCCGCCGCGAGGAAGCAAGGCCGCGGATGTAACCAGCAGTCTAGCCTCCTATGTTGCACATTGGATTTAAATTCTCAATATGATATGTGTGTTCATGTTTTTTTTAGAATTTTAATGGTGTTATTCTGTTTGATTAGGCATCTATGTTAGACTGTCCATAGCGTAGCTGTTGTCTAAAAAAATTCCGTTCTGCGTTCCACGATTTTCATCTATTTACACAACATGAGCACCGATGCCTGAGCATGTGTCAGACCATGCACGTAACGAGGTCGGTTGGGAGCTCTTGTTTACTTCGTAAAAATTTTCAAGATTTCCCGTCACATCGAATCTTTGGTTGCATGTATGGAGCATTAAATATAGACGAAAATAAAAAATAATTGCACAGTTTACCTGTAATTTGTGAGATGAATCTTTTGAGTCTAGTTACTCCGTGAATAGACAATGTTTGTCAAAAAAAAACGAAATGCTACAGTAGCCAAAAACAAAAAATTTTGCGAACTAAACAAGTCCGGTTGGATTGATTTTTTTATTCTTCAGGCATCGGGGAACCTAAGGCCTTGTTTAGTTCAAAAAATTTTTGGATTTTGGTACTGTAGCATTTTCGTTTGTTTATGGTAAATATTGTCCAATCATAAACTAACTAGGTTCAAAAGATTCGTCTCATAAATTACAGACAAATTGTGCAATTAGTTTTTGTTTTCTTCTAAATTTAGTGCTTCATGCATGTGCTATAAAATTTGATGTGACGGGAAATTTTGAATTTTTTTGAATTTCGGGGTGAACTAAACAAGGCCTAAATGATATGAGTAGACTTTTTTCAACGGCTTCGCTTCTTGCAATGTTGCTACCCGATGTCCGAATGCTCTCTCTCCGATTTCAGCATTGCTCAAAATTAACGTTGTGGGCAGTCTTAATCTTAACATAAGATCTTAAAATCTGCTAGTTCACATCCCGGCGGAGGCCTTCTCAGGGCCGGTTCTATAATTATAATTTTAAGTGCTCTTAGACAAGTAAGAAGATAAGGGCTCGTTCAACTAACTTTTATATCAAAATTAATGTATATATAGTACGGATAATAAAAAGTACTTTGCAATATATGTATAATTCATAAAATATAACAATACTTTGTTCTTGTTTTTCTTTTCTTTTTTAAGTATCCGACAAATGCTTCTTAGGCAACCTCTAATATATTCAGATAACCACATTGAATTCTAAATTTATAATGCTAGTCTCTAGCACTATACGAGCAAGAAAAAATTGAAAATACTAATCCATCATGGCAGTTGATGTGTTACTTACTGTGATGGCATGTATACTATCTGATGTTTCTCTACCGTTACGTAGAATAGGACCGGAAGGAAGCGTAATCTACGATTTTGACTGGTTTGTCTTGGATATTCAAATACTTATTATACCAAATAGAAAATTATATGTACCAATTACCTATATTGTCTTGGGCCCCCAAGCTTCATGGCCCCCCGGCGGTCGCACTGCATGCCCCTCCCTTAGAGCCGACCTTGGGCCTTGTTTAGATCAAAAGGTTTTGAATTTTGACACTGTAGCACTTTCGTTTTTATTTGACAAACATTATCCAATTATGGAGTAACTAGGCTTAAAGTTTCACGATTTACAAACAAACTATGCAATTAGTTTTTATTTTTATTTATATTTAATGCTCCATATATGTGTTGCAAGATTTGATATGACATGGAATATTAAAAAGTTTTTGATTTTTAGGGGAACTAAACAAGTTCTGAAATGAGAGATGGGGCGATTCTGATTCTTTGGGACCCCTCGAGACCTGTGCCAATACTCGGAAGACCTAAGCCTTGTTTTGTTGTGAATTGTTTTTGGTTTTAGCTACCATAGTACTTTCGTTTGTATTTGGTAATTATTGTCTAATTATGGATTAACTAGACTTAAAAAATTTATTTTGTAAATTACAGATAAATTATATATATATATATATATATATATATATATATATATATATATATATATATATATATACACACACTCCATGCACGTGTCATGGATTCAATATAACGAGAAATGCCCTAAAGTTGTGTGGGGCGACAAACAAAACGATACAAGTGTCTTTCTATAATACCATGATTAGAAAAAATAAAAATGATGATGTGAGTGTCTTACACTGTACTGTGTTTATTAAGAAAAAAATGCCGTCCGTCAGACTGACAGACTCTGCTGACGGCTGAATTCTGATTAGCTCTCTCTAAACCTGCGTCCTGACTTTTTCTTTTTTTGAGGACAAATGGGAGGAAGGCGCTACTCATTTAGCATTTTCGGCCCAACTACGGCAACCTTAGCGTAACAAATTGTGAGCCCATCTTGGCACATCCGGCCCACCCATGCGCCGATCCCGTGCACACGCCGTTTCGGCTCCTGGAACCGTGCCCATACGCCTTTTTATTCCGCCCGCCGCTTCGCTCACGGCTCACGCCGTTCCCCCCCTCTCCCTCTCCCTCCCCCGCCCCCTGCGCCCCACGCGGGAGAGGAGAGCCGCCGGGCCTGGAAGCCTTTCCGCGGCGCTGCGTCGCGAGCTCGCAGCGGTGAGTACCCTCTCCCCGGCTACCCCGTCCGTCGTCCCTCTCGCCTCTCCGTTTCCCCGCTGCGCGCGCGCCCGCGCGCGTCCCTCGCGTCCCTCCTTTGGCTGCAGTCAAACGCCGTGCTCGGAGCTCTGGATTCGCTAGCTGCGTCTCGCGATTTAGTTCCGCCAGGGGCAGCTTTCGCGGCGGTCTGTTCTGCTGAGGGAGCTCGGGGTCATGGTGTGGCACGATATGTGATTTCTGTCGGCGTTTGACGGTTTGAGCTCTGCTTCTGCAGCAATTCGTGGGGATAGGGGATTTCGGAGGGTGTGATATGGTTCGGTGCTGTGGCGTTCAGGATGTCGCATTGAAGAAGGGTATGGTCTCTAGGGTTCCGACGGGTTGTTTGGTCTGGGGAGCCGGACATATGGTGGGTTGGCTGCTCGCGAAACACGAAAGTCGCTCTCAGCCCACGGCCGGTTGCAATTTGCAACCCCTTTTTACTTAGCATAGGGGGAGAAACGAGCTTCCAGCTTGAATTTTGTGGATCCAGGGGTCCTCGTGGATATAGCTCTGCACGCTGTGGAAGTAGATGACCACCGGAGGGAAATCCTGGGAATTTGTGGCAGCCGCTGTGGAAGAAGTAGATGGCCACTGGATGGAAATCCTGGGAATTTATAGCAGCCGAACAATGCAGGTAGATTTGGGGCCAGATGTTTGGTGTGAAAGCAGTTCGTGTTTAGAACAACTGACCTATCTTGGCAGTAGGAAATAAAATCCAGCGCCATTATGAAAGGCAAATCATTACATGACTTCATTCACCCTATTATTCAAGATAATTCAGGATGCATAGAGATGGGACTAGTGTGTACAATGGATATACAGTAGTCGGCTCTGATTTTCTCTTTCAAATTAGATGCACTTTGGAAATGCTATGCCAAGGTCACCCCCCTCTACCAATAGAAATGGGGAGGGGTGGAGGGGCACCCAGCCTTGCATGGCACGCTGGGGAGTTGGAGCTCTGGACGTGCATGGTCGTGACATGTGGAAGCAGGAGATGAGCTGTAAGCTGCCTGTTTCTTGGCCAAGGTCATCGAGGCTTCAGACATCTTTTTCTGTGTTGTCGTCAAGCGAGATGTGCAATTGACTTGAGCTTACCCTGTTTTTTCATGCCTTTGTTTTCTTTCCTGATCTATCTTTTATGTTATAGAAGTTGCGAATACGTTATTGTTTTTGAAATGTCCGATTATAATATGCACCTCGTGTTAATTGTGGCTTGCTTGATTTTTTTTTCTATATGTAAGTTTTCTAGTAATACCTTTTTAATTACTATCTTTGTCCAGAACCCCATTTTTTTTAGTCCTTGCTGACATTACAAATTACAATGGTGCTTATGAAAATTCTATGGAACTCCTATTTAGATCCTAAGAAGTTATTGGTTCCAATGAGAAACGCACAGCTGTCTTTTTGTTTGTCATTTAAGTTGTGAAAAGTGTTATTCTTTTTTTTTTGTACGTACAGGATTTCAGGAAAGAGGCATAGCTACATGCACCTAACTCATTTAATGTTTGCTACATTTTTTACTGTAGTTCCTTTGTTTTTCTATACTATATACGTGATTCCTTTGTTATTTGTTCTTTGGCCACCATCTCTAAATTGTCATGCACAAGTCTAAAATTACAAACAAAAAAGAATGAGTATATAGTATGCTTTTGATATATAGTAAAAAATTATGATCTTCTACTAGCTGAATGCTTTACACATCCAGTAAAATGTTTTTCATATACAGTACAACATTGAGGTGACTAGAAATCAGAATGCGTGCCTAGAAAAAAGCAAAGCAAAAACAAAAATGGGAAAAAGGTGATGCAACCGCTTTCTGTTTTGATGGGAAGAAATGACATCTCAGCTGAAGGCTGAAGCTGAATGCGTGAAGGAAACGTTGGCAATGGGACGGGACATATGTTGCCTTAAGAATAGCCGAGCGTGTTCTCTAAGGGCTCTTTTTGCAGCTAATCACTTAACAGTGATGGATGTTCTTGCTCATTTTCAACTAAAAAGATCATCAGCTAGTCTAATAATTTTGAATAATGGAACAAACCAGACCTAGTTCAAATCAGGGGTGTGTAAGACTTTAATAGGTACTTGACTGTTGAGTCCATGTAACCATTATTCACTCATCTTTATTTCTTTGCTGTAGATTGCAGGGTGCTGGTGAATCTGGCTTGGCCACATAGAGCTTCTTTTTTCATCGTGGTCCTCAGGAAGACGTTTTTCTAGGACTGTTTTTTGTCTACTGTAAATTGATGAAATTTTGCTGAACATATACTATGGAAAAAAATACAGTTCACTGTCCAGTTGAGGGCAATGGTGAGATTGAAAATGGTGCGAGCTCTAGTCAGAATCCTGAGACTGTCTGTCCAGTTGAGGGCAATGGTGAGATTGAAAATGGTGCAAGCTCTGGTCAGAATCCTGAGACCCTTGAGCATCCAGTTTTGCTGTCTACATCTCAAACAGTGCCAAATAACTTGGGGATAAGGAAAAACTATAAAAGAACAGCAAACAGAGGTAAAAAAGGTTCCCAAGGACTAACACGTCAAGCATATACTTTGAGGTCATCTGATAATGATGTCAGGGTGCTTCGCTCCACATCAAGTTCAAAGACGACACCTACTGAGCATGTACAGACTCCAGTACAACCGGCTGCCAAGAGAAGAAAAAGGAGCAGAGCCTCAAACAAAAGTTCCACAGATGAGTTTTCACAAATTCGTAAACGGATTAGATACATTTTGAACCGAATGAATTATGAGCAAAGCCTAATTGAAGCTTATGCTAGCGAAGGCTGGAAAAATCAAAGGTTTGTCACTCTATATTATTATTTGAAATTTTGAGTTGCTAGCATCTTCTGAATTTAAATTCTTTTTCTCTTATATTATTAGTAACTAGTGTTACATGTGTTTAGAAGTCTGGTTCTTCATTACCTATGTGTTGCCAGGTTTACTGAATAGTGCTGCAAGGCCGTGTGTTATGTGCTAGCCAAAATCCTTAAGTTTCTTTGTTAACCAACCACAATAGTGTTGTGCTATAAAACTGACTAAATAGGTTTGGACTATTTTAGCTTAAATATGCTTGTCAAGTGTATGACATCCTTTAGCCCCCATCATTTTGCACCTGATTTCCCCTTCCATGTATTCATTTGCCTTATCAAATGATGATGGGGCTTTTGTATCACAATTCACACATGTTTTGCTGTCAGTGAAACCTTTTTGTTTCACCCTTTCTGATTCTGATATCATCCTGCCGTCACTGGTTACGTTCTCTCTATATACAACTAGTATCTCTGCATCTTCTCGCTGCCAGCCATGATGTGTGCTTGGTTCGGTTAAATTTATATTGGCTATTAGGCTCAGTTGCTGATCTGATGCACATGTGTTGTAAAAAAAAACTTCCTTCAACTTTGCATTAACAGACAGCGTCTTGGGATTTTGCTACTGCTGTGATATTTCTTTAGCTGTTGAGTTCATCACAAATTCTGTTGCAACTTAAAATAACTGACGTCCATGTACAAACGTGCAGTTTGGATAAGCTAAGACCTGAGAAGGAGCTTGAACGAGCAAAATCAGAAATCTTACGATGCAAATTGAGAATACGGGAAGTCTTCCAGAATATTGATTCTCTTCTCTCAAAGGGGAAAATTGACGAATCTTTATTTGATTCTGAAGGAGAAATATCTTGTGAAGATGTAAGTTAGCATGTAATTTTGATTCCATCAATGTTTCTGTATTTCCTAGTAATTGTGTTCTGTTATGTTCAGCATTTTCATCAATGACAATGTTTCATAAATCACAGATATTTTGTGCCACTTGTGGTTCGAATGATGCTACATTGGGTAATGATATCATTCTCTGTGATGGAGCTTGTGACAGAGGGTTCCACCAGAACTGTTTAAATCCTCCTCTGCGTACTGAAGATAGTAATATTCAACTTCCTCTTTCATAGTATCAGTAATTCTTGTTTTGACATTCATTCATGAGCACCATTCATTTGTAGTCCCCATGGGAGATGAAGGATGGCTCTGCCCAGCATGTGATTGCAAGATAGACTGTATAGATCTACTAAATGATCTCCAGGGAAGTGACCTCTCCATTGAGGACTCTTGGGAGGTATAAATATAAATTCCTTTTATTAGAATAGTAGCAATTTAAATTGAATTACATTCAACTCAGTAGTACATTTATTTTGCAGAAAGTTTTTCCAGAGGCAGCTGCTATGGCAAATGGCTCAAAGCAAGATGACACATTTGATCTTCCATCAGATGACTCGGATGACAATGACTTTGACCCCAATATGCCTGAAGAGCATGTGGTCAGTAAGGAAGAAGGATCGTCTGAAGACGAAGAGGATGAGGATGGAGGATCAGACTCTGATGACTCAGACTTTTTGACCTGTTCTGATGATTCGGAACCTTTGATGGACAAGAAGAAGGTTGATGACCTCGGGTTACCTTCTGAAGATTCAGAGGATGATGACTATGATCCAGCAGGTCCTGATTCGGATAAAGATGACGAAAAGAAGTTAAGTTCTGATGAGTCTGACTTCTCATCTGACTCAGATGATTTCTGTAAGGAGATTGCAAAATCTGGTGGACATGAAGAAGTTTCATCTCCTCCATTACCTGATGCCAAGGTGGGTGATATGGAAAAGAGCACTGCTCAGGCTAACGCAGCAAGTTCTGCTGATGACCCTATGGAGACTGAAATAGACCAGAGTGTGGTTTTACCAGTTTCAAGGAGACGGCAGGCTGAACGGTTGGACTACAAAAAGCTGTATGATGTATGCCCTCAACCTACATCTGTGCATATTTAAAACCTTTTTTTTGGTGTTTTAGTCTTGAATAACTCCTATTGTGTGTTTGTTTTTCATCCGGTCGATTGCTTCAGTTTCATAGAGGATCTAGGCAAATTCAAAAGTACAATTATGAGCTTAATCATGGAATGTGATCTTAGACATGTGCATAATCTAGTAGTCAATAAACTAGCATAATCGAGGCAAATTCAAAAGTTGTTGAAAAGACACATGCGCGATGACCTGTGCCTTGAATTTAGGTATTTTCAGAGGTTTCTTAGCTTATACCTATGTGCTGCTGCATTCAATCTTGATACTGATTTGCACAACTAAACACACTAGCCTTTTTTATCAACTCAACTGTATGTACTATGTCAATATTGCATGAGGTTATGAACTGTATATGCTCTTCAGTGCATGCTTGCATGCGAGAAGTTTGGTTTCTGATCATGACATATTCCTATTCTTGCTGGACTCTAGGAAGCATATGGTGAAGCATCATCTGATTCTAGTGATGATGAAGAATGGTCTGGGAAGAATACACCAATAAAAAGCAATGAAGAGGGTGAAGCTGATTCTCCTGCAGGAAAAGGCTCCAGAGTTGTGCACCATGATAATGAACTGACTACACAAAGCACTAAAAGAAGCTTGCATTCTCTTCGTGGTTCAGTAGATGAGAAACATGGAGACCTTACCTCTAATGGCAGCAACAGCGCAGCTAGGAAAGGACAATTTGGTCCAGTAGTTAGTCAGGTATCATTTATGATTCACAACAATTGGTTGCAGAATTAACCATTTTGGACTACTTTAATTGATCAAATAAGTTGATGTGCATCATTTTCCTTGCAGAAGCTATATGAACATTTTAAGACACAACAATACCCTAGTCGTTCTGTTAAAGAAAGCCTGGCAGAAGAACTAGGGTTAACATTTCGTCAGGTGGATTCCTATCATTTTCTAATTGCATGGTTCTCATGGTTATATTGGCATTGGATTTGACCATCTGTGCATTATGGTGACAGGTTAGCAAATGGTTTGAAAGTAGGCGTCATTTCGCAAAGGTAGCTTCTTCCAGGAAAGGCATCACTCCAGATAAGCATAGCCCCGAAAATACTAATAGCCCGGTGACACCCAGTATGCAACCTAAAGAACCTGAGGGGACTGTGATGGAAGAATCTAATGTATGCATAAATAGGGATGCCACCATCTCTAAAAAAGCGGCCTCTTCAAAAGTTGGATCAAGAAAGAACCTTGGCAAGAATTCCCCTGGAAGTGATGTGGGAGGGTCAAAAGTTGATTCTGCTGAGGATCAGAATCCGGGGCCTGACCTTGCAGCAGAGAAGGCAAGGCAAAAAGCAGTACAGCAGGAGTTGAAGAAGAAGAAAATGGGACGATGATGTTTGTAGACAAAGACATGAACCAGATTTTGGACTGCTCCTGAAATTTCCAGGTCGGGTCTGAATTCGCTGCAGCGCTATGGGCCTTGAAACTTTGTGTTGTATGGCTCTACATTGATAGCCAAAAAAAACATAGATATACCATTGCAAGTCAGCTAGCTCTCATTAGATCATGCCAGTCAACTAACAAGCACATCATTAAGTTTTTTTTTTCTGTGGAGGTTATTGCTTCCCGTTCTTAGCCAACTGAGAGAGCTTCCTCTGATTTCTGGGGCGCTCTATAGGAATTAGTTATCCTTCAGATTTATTTGTAGCGATTACTGTCATTGCAGGAAGGGCTCTATTGCAAAAGCCTAAAAGCTCCGTAACGACAGCAGGTTGCTGCTATGACAAGATGCAGAAGATGCGCTGTTTTCATCGATGTTGGTTTTCTTGTAAGATGGGATGTTGTACCAAACCTTGCGTAATGTGAGCAGAAGACTTTGTTCTGATTCAGGGATGTTTCAGTGTGCTTTGACTCTGATAGAACAAGATCGTTGCGCTTCTTTTTCGGTGACGCCAGTGTCCATGAGCTCCTGAGTCCTGTCCCTCCTATCACTTCGTACATGTTCTTGGGTAGTGCAGTATGTTACCCTTTCTCTGTCGTGCATTCCACTTGGCCTTTATTATTGGCGTCGATTTTCACTTGCACTGTAAGCTATGTTAGCTACGACGTCGTCTCTCATCCATGACGTGTTCGCTGAACGAGGAGTGTTTGGACTGTCGAGTTTTACAGAGCTGTGCGGCACAAACTTTGTGACAGTGTTAGCCTAGTTATCTTTACTTTGCTGTAATTGTTTTAATTACCTAATAGGTTCCTTGGCAGCCAAGTTGAATATGGTGCCTTGGCAACCAAGTTGCTGGTGGACAGCATCTCTAGTCTGTTAGAAGCTGTCAGGGTATGTTGGGGTGTTGTCTGCCCTCTAGGCTATATATGCAGCAGCCCCCTCACCTTTGTATTGTGTGGTTCTGGTTTTGCAATTCAATACAATCCAAGCGGCCTCTCTTGGCCAAGCTGCCCTCTGGCAGTTCAATCCTATGTTTGCAATTCAGTTCATGCCAACAATTGGTATCAAGAGCGAGGTTTAGAGATCCTAGAGGCCATGTCTACCTCAAGCCAGAGAGCCAGAGCAGCACAAGCTGCAGCCGCCGCCGCCGCAGGCGCCTACCCAGAGGCTGGCGCCGTGGTGAACCCAGGAGGCGATCGCGCCAGGCGCTTGGCAGCGGCAGAGGCCGCAGCCGCGCAGGCAGCACAGGCGGCGCGAGAGGCAGCAGCAGCAGCTCAGGAGGCGGCCGCCACGGCCGCGGCTCTCCGTGCGGAGGTGGACCGGGAGCCGCGCGTGTACGGGCGGAGGAGCCCTGATCCGCGCCGCGGGAGCCCGTCGCGGAGCCCTGAGCGGCATCGCCGGGCTCAATCTCCGTCGCCCGCTCGCCATCGAGGACGCGGAGGCCGTCGCGGATCTCCGGTGGTCCAGACGGTGTACAAGGACGGCGGCGCGGGGACTCCATGGCCGATGCTGACGAAGTCGAACTACCATGAGTGGAGCACGCTCATGCGACTCAAGATGCAGGCCCGCCAGCTCTGGGACGCCGTCGAGTATGGCGATCTCCCGTACCACGACGATCGGCGCGCGCTGGAGGCCATCATCTCGGGAGTTCCGCAGGAGATGCAGGTGTCGCTCGCGGACAAGCTCACCGCCAAGGACGCCTGGGACTCCATCGCCGCAGCGCGCATCGGCGTCGACCGCGTCCGCCGCGCCACGCTACAACGACTTCGCAAGGAGTGGGAGAACCTCTCCTTCCACCCAGGGGAGCACATCGAGGACTTCGCTCTCCGCCTCGCCACGCTGAAGCAGCAGATGATCCTCCACGGCGAGAGGAACATGGACGAGGAGCGAGCGGTGGAGAAGCTTCTTCGTGCTACGCCCAGGAAGTACATGTAGCTCAAGATCGCCATCGAGACCCTGCTCGACTTCCAGGACCTCACCATCGAGGAAGTCATCGAGAGGTTGAAGACGGTGGACGACCTCGACGACGATCCTGTGCACGAGCCCGCGTCCGTCGGCGGCAAGCTTATGCTCACAGAGGAGCAGTGGCTGGCGCGCCAGAAGAAGAAGAAGGACACGGGTGGCGCGGGCTCCTCCAGTGGCGAAGCACGTCGACGGCCGCGTGGCGGAAGGAAGCAGAAGGGCAAGACCGCCAAGGGAGGAGAACGTGATGGTGGCGGGCAAGGTGCGAAGGCAGGAGGCGTCGGCGGCGACCACAAGGCCAACCGCGACGACCTCTGCCTCAACTGCCGTCGCCCTGGTCACTGGGCAAAGGACTGCCCCGAGCCTCAGCGCGAGCGCCCCGAGCCTCGGCGCGAGCGTGGCGGAGCAGCCCACGTCGCGCAGGGCGATGACGGCGACGCGGTCCTCTTCCTCGCCCACGGCTTCATCGAGCTGGACGCGGACCGCGGTTTCTGCTCCAAGGCCGACATCGACATCAGCGAGCCCAGAGCACGCGCGTTCCTCAACAACGGCGGCGAAGATATGCTCAACGGCTCGTACCTCGACAGCAGTGCCACCCACCACATGACCGGACGTCGCGAGCTGTTCTCCGACCTCGACACATCGGTGCGCGGGACGGTGCGGTTTGGCGACGCGTCAAGGGTGGAGATTCAAAGCGTCGGCTCCATTGTGTTCCATGCGAAGAATGGTGAGCATCGCGTGCTGCAGGGCGTCTACTTCATCCCGGCGCTGCGCAACTCCATCATGAGCCTGGGCCAGCTGGATGAAGGAGGATCCAAGGTGGAGATCAACCATGGCGTGCTGCGCATCTGGGATCCACGCGGGCGTCTTCTGGTCAAGGTGAACCGCGGACCCAGCCGCCTCTACGTCCTCCACCTCGACGCCGCGCAGCCGGTCTGCCTCGCCGCAAGGAAGGACGACACCGACTGGCTTTGGCACGAGCGGTTCGGCCACCTCAACTTCGAGGCTCTGCACCAGCTCGGCCAGCACTCCATGGCGCGCGGGCTCCCTCTCATCAAGCATGCAGAGCAGGTCTGCGACACGTGCATCGTCGCCAAGCAACGCCGGCGGCCGTTCCCACAGAAGGCCCAGTACCGCGCCGAGGACCCACTGGAGCTCGTCCACGCCTATCTGTGCGGCCCGGTGACGCCAGCAACTCCTCGCGGGCGCTGGTACTTCCTCCTGATGGTTGATGATGCTTCGCGCTTCATGTGGGTCGCCCTCCACTCCACCAAGGATGCTGCAGCAGATGCTGTGAAGATGATCAAGGCGGAAGCAGAGAAGGAGAGCGGACACGCGCTGAAGGCTCTGCGCACCGACAACGGCGGGGAGTTCACCGTCGCCGAGTTCGCGGACTACTGCGCCGGCGAAGGTGTTCGACGCCACTTCAGCGCACCTCACTCGCCGCAGCAGAACGGAGTGGTTGAGCGCCGCAATCAGATTGTGGTTGCCACCGCCCGTGCGCTGCTGAAGCAGAGGAGGCTGCCGGCCAAGTACTGGGGAGAAGCGGTCGTGACGGCGGTACATCTGCTCAACCGATCGCCGACCAAGAGCTTGCTGGGCAAGACCCCGTACGAGGCCTGGTACGGGCGCGCGCCGTCGGTGAGCCATCTCAAGGTCTTCGGCTGCGTCGCCTACGTCAAGGACTTGGGTCAGTTGCGCAAGCTCGACGACCGCGGGAAGCCGGGCGTCTTCATCGGCTACGCAGAAGGGGCAAAAGCTTACCGGATCCTTGATCCGGCCACGCAGCGGGTCAAGGTAAGCCGTGACGTGGTCTTTGATGAAGGTCGCGGCTGGGATTGGTCCACTCCGGGCGCAGGATGCTCAGCAGCGGCAGGGAGCGAGTTCACCGTCGAGCTCTGGACGCCGGGGGATCAAGGAGGGGCTCCTGAAGATTCCTCGTCGGCAAGTCAAGCTCCGGGGGAGTTCGAGCAGAGAGAGCCAACTCCAATTGGGCCCTCTGCTCGGACATCGTCGCCATCACCAACGGCGCCACCACGCCCTGCTTCCCCTGCGCCACCATCGTCGGGCTCTGCTTCGTCTTCGACACCAGCGGCTTCATCAGGTCCAGCTGAGGACGGTGGCCGCGTCGAGTTCGTCACTCCGCTTGAAGAAGATGAAGACTGCCTCGACGCCTTCCACGACGATGATGAGCCACTGCGATATCGCACGGTGGGCAACATCTTGGGCGACTCGCCTACACCAGAGCCTCCCCCGCGCCTCTTCGCCGAGCTCCACCTGACGCACGCCGGAGAACCGGCCAGCTACGCCGAGGCCAAGGAAGACCCTGCCTGGCGAGCGGCAATGGAGCAGGAGCTTGCGTCGGTGGAACAGAACTCCACCTGGGAGCTGGTCAATCTCCCTGCGGGTCATCGCCCCATTTCTCTGAAGTGGGTGTTCAAGCTCAAGAAGAACGAGCTGGGCGCGGTGATCAAGCACAAGGCCAGGCTCGTGGCGCGCGGCTTCGTCCAGCAAGAAGGGATCGACTTCGACGATGCGTTTGCTCCAGTGGCACGCATGGAGTCTGTTCGGGTCCTCCTCGCGCTGGCGGCTCAAGAAGGGTGGCGTGTCCACCACATGGACGTCAAGTCCGCCTTCCTCAATGGCGACCTCAAGGAGGAGGTGTATGTGAAGCAGCCGCCAGGCTACACCGTCGCCGGAGAACAAGGAAAGGTCTACAGGCTGCACAAGGCTCTCTACGGCCTGCGGCAAGCTCCGCGCGCGTGGAACGCAAAGCTGGACGGCACCTTGAAGGCCATGGGCTTCCAGCAGAGCGCCCACGAAGCGGCGATGTACAGGCGGGGCAGTGGGCGCACTGTCCTGCTTGTCGGCGTCTACGTCGACGATCTGATCATCACTAGCGCCGAAGAAGGTGAAGTAGAGGCGTTCAAGGCTCAGATGAAGAAGACCTTCGACATGAGCGACCTCGGCGCACTCAGCTTCTACCTTGGCGTCGAGGTGCACCAGGATGCCACCGGGATCACTCTAAGGCAAACTCACTATGCCAAGAGGATTCTTGAGTTGGGAGGCATGGATGGCTGCAATCCTGCCAACACTCCGATGGAGGAGCGCCTTCGACTGAGCAAGAACAGCACAACTGCTTAGGTCGACCCCACTCACTACCGGTGCCTCATTGGAAGCCTGCGCTACCTGGTGCACACTCGCCCTGATCTGGCCTACGCCGTCGGCTATGTGAGTCGGTTCATGGAGCGGCCGACAGTTGAGCATCAAGGGGCAGTCAAGCGAATCCTGCGCTATCTCGCTGGTACACTTGATTTCGGCCTCCACTACACCAAGGCTCCAGGCGGCACTCGCTTCATCGGCTACACCGACAGTGATCTTGCCGGCGACGTTGATACGAGCAAAAGTACGAGTGGATCACTCTTCTTCCTCGGCCGCTGCCTGGTCAGCTGACATTCCATCAAGCAGAAGGTGGTGGCTCTCTCAAGCTGTGAAGCTGAATACATTGCTGCTTCCACTGCTGCTACTCAAGCACTGTGGCTGTCACGGCTGCTGGCTGAGCTCCTTGGCAGAGGTGTCGAGGTGGTGGAACTGAAGATGGACAACAAATCAGCACTTGCTCTGGCCAAGAATCCAGTCTTCCATAAGAAGAGCAAGCATATCAGGATCAAGTATCATTTCCTTAGAAGCTGCCTGGAAGATGGAACCATCAAAGCTGAGCATGTGTCTACTACTGATCAGCTCGCTGACATTCTGACCAAGTCTCTGGGCAAGGCAAAATTCCAGAAGATGAGGAGAAGAATTGGCTTGAGGCAGATCATCCCCAAGGCACACAAGGCTAAGGGGGAGAATTGACAGGGTTAGCCTAGTGTTAGCCTAGTTATCTTTACTTTGCTGTAATTTACTTTGCTGTAATTGTTTTAATTACCTAATAGGTTCCTTGGCAGCCAAGTTGAATATGGTGCCTTGGCAACCAAGTTGCTGGTGGACAGCATCTCTAGTCTGTTAGAAGCTGTCAGGTTATGTTGGGGTGCTGTCTGCCCTCTAGGCTATATATGCAGCAGCCCCCTCACCCTTGTATTGTGTGGTTCTGGTTTTGCAATTCAATACAATCCAAGCGGCCTCTCTTGGCCAAGCTGCCCTCTGGCAGTTCAATCCTATGTTTGCAATCCAGTTCACGCCAACACTTTGTAGGATTGCAAGTTCTGAAGTCTGCAGGCAGCTCTGGCTACAGGACTTCATAGGATCGCAAGTTCTGAAGAATCTAATAGCTAAGCGGCATTTGGAATCCATGCTGCTGCTGTAATCGAGTCGTCTGCTCGTCGAATGCTTTGTTTCGGCCAAAATCCACCCATTATTCAGCCAGTGTATAACGTGATGCCTTTCTCTGGTCCCATGTCCTAACGATGTGTCTTTTTTTTTCAACAGATAGTGGTGAGTCCTATCCGAAATTGCACGATCCCAGCATGGCAGCATCCCATGACCATGACGGTAAACCATGGGCTGGGAATCTGGGATTACTAATCACAATTCACAGGTGCAGCTAGCGGTCATTTTTCGAACGGAAAGAACACCGCGTCTCAACGAGTCCGTCTTCCTCGACACTGGAATCGCGGCTACGTACATCTTTAACGCCGGTCGGGCAGGGCAGCCCTCACGCGTACCAGCACGCCGTCATCAATGTCCCGAGGTTTCTTCAAGGACGCGAGCCGTGTGCCGGCCGGCTGTACGTTACTCTGGCTGCTGCACGGATGAAAAACGATCGGTGGGGCAGGCAAGCAACGAGCATCCCGTGTGGGTGTTGTGATCTCATGTAGCACATCGCTTTTAACTGCCGGTCTGTTTGCTCTGCTGAATCTGTCTTATATATATAATATAAGTGTTTTTCTCTCGTAACAAATTAGCGAATAGTATTTCCAATTATGATCTTTTAGATAAGCGAACATGATGATCTCTTGTTACGTATAGTACTAGCGCATCGGATTCTTTCACGCGATGGGTCGACGAGTCTACGAGAGTCGAGAGGCAGTGAAGTCACGGTCACGGTCCATGAGCAGCTAGCACGTAGCAGTTGTTGTTGGGCGAGCGATCAGAGGTCGCAGCTAGGAGACGAGCCCGGCGCTGAATTTCTCCGCGGGCCCGCGGTAGCCATCGCCGAAAGCTCGAATCGCACATCGTCTGGTCCTCCACCTCCTCCGAGGCTGCTGGCTGCATGGTCCAGCTCCAGCCCGAGCATGACATGAGGGACGTAGAAGCCAAACGAGTCAACAGATTCCATGGCCGCGTCCTGCGAGCGTGACACAATTGACACTTGTCGGTCTGCATGAGAAGTAGACTCGAGAAAGTGTGGCAATGCAACGTGCCAGGAGGAGGAGCTAGCTACCAGCGGGTCATCAGATGAGTGAGTGAGGAGCAGCTCGAGCTAGGAGAGGTAACAAAAGCTGGCCTGCTGGTCTGGTAGGCTATCTATCGAACCGATAGACAGTGCACAGCTGCTGTCTGGTCTGACAGTCTGAGCGAGGAGCGGGGATTTGAGGTAAGGTTGGACAGCAGGAATGGTCCATCTGAGAGAGCCCGGAGCACCATATTATGGTGAAGGTTAGATGTGGAAACAGCTTAGATTTGGTTGCACGATTGCCTTTACGCTGGTCAAAAAGAGAGGCTTACTGTATTAGGCAATGGCCCCAATACCCACAAAGGCTACTAGGGTAACGCTGATTATTCTCGCCTCCAGTTCACCTCAACTTTTCTTCTAGAAATTAAAGTAGAACTGCCTAGACAAATGGAGCTGGCCGGCCGGGGCCCCGCCACGCAAGAAAGCAGCAACAAAATCCGGTCCGCTCCGTATATATGTGTTGAAACTTCAAAGAGCACGTAATGCTTTTGACCTTATAAAAGAGGGTTAGTTGGGTGCAAGTAATTAACAAGAAAAAAAAATAGCAGTAGCGGTGTACTATAGTTGAAGCGATTAGTGAACGATACGAGGCTGGTTGAAGCGACTCTCCCGGACCGCGCGCACCGTGACCACGTACGAGCAGCAGAGACCGGCCGGAGCGAGTGGTTCCAGCGGCCTGCACTGCACGGTCGGTCGGCTCCATTCGAAGGCTCCGTCCGTCCACAGCCACAGACCACATCGCGCACGGCACGGTGGAGGGGAGGGGAGGACGCCGGACCCGCGCCGGCACCACCGCACGCATCAAACGACAGGAACGCGGTGCGAGTCGGCAGCCAGCCGCTTTGCGTTGGTTGGCTCGTTTGACCCGGGGACTGGACTGGACTCGTTTCGCCGGCCGCGGCAAATGATTAGCCCCGCGAAAGCGAGGCCCTCCGTCGTCGTCGTCCTCCTCCTCCCGGTGGCGACCGCACCGCACCGCACCGCACGCTGGAAGGAAACGGATGGATGGAACGCACGGGGCCCCGCCCCGGATTCGGCGATCTCCCCCACACCCTCTGGTGCCCCGTGATGTGGCCGCACGAAGACGCACGGCGTCCGGAGGACGCCTCGGCTGCCGCTGCCGCTGCCGCTGCCGGCCGCGGATTCCCACCTCCCGTATGTGCCAGCCCGTCCGTCACCAACGTACCACCACCACCGGTTGGATCGGAGCGTGCAAGACCCGGTGCCCGGTGAGACCAGAACAACCACGCTACCCACTCACCGCGTGATTCACAGGTCGATCGCCGTGCGTGTGTTCCATGGAAGTTCGTTCGTTCATGCGCAGGCTACAAACACAAAAGGCGAGTATAAAAGGTTGACCCGTCCGGTCCGGTCCGATAGTATCGAGGCCTTGTTTACTTCTAATTTTTTTTGCAAAATATGAATAGTGATGTTTTCGTTTGTATTTGATAAATATTGTCCAATTATAAACTAACTAGAGTCAAAAGATTCGTCTCGTCAATTTCGACCAAACTGTGCAATTAGTTTTTATTTTTCGTCTATATTTAATACTTCATACATGCGTTTAAAGATTCGATGTGACGAGAAATCTGAAAAATTTTACAAAATGCCCGAGTGGCGTAAGCAAACAAACATTGACCCAAACCCGATGACGGGCCCGGACGGACGGCGGTTGGAGTCGACACGACCACCGCAGCCGCAGCCAGCCACACACGCCGCTCGTGCCTCTCAACCGGACACGCCACGGAACGTTTTGTTTTTTGTTTTACATATATATCCGGCCGGGGACGGTCGTCGTGGCCAGCAGCATCATTTTCGTTCCCCCGCTTTCTTTCCTTCTTTTGGGGCCGCACGCAATTGGCGTGCGTGCGCCTTTTCCCGTCCCGCGGATCGGCCGGTGCACGGGCAGTTCGGGCGCCGGTGGTGGTCAGCCGGTCAGGTGCGCCGAACAGGCCGCCGGCCAGAAGATCCGGCTGAGGAGCAGGCGCCCATTTTTGCCAGTCGCCGCTGCTGGAGCGTGGAACAGGATGCTCGCTTTCTGCGTCCGTCTTTCCATCGTGCGCCGGGGATTCGAAGCAACGCCGTTCAGTTCTTTCAAAGGTCACGGATCTTTTTTGTGTGTGTGTGTGTGTGCGCGCGCGTGTGTGCTGGTCGTGAACGCGTCGAGATTTGTTCAGTATTGTATTTGCAGCAAAGCGAGCACTGCTTTTTTTTTCGTTCAGGAGGAGATCAGGACTGACTGACACTGACTGGTTAGCATATATCCGTTGTAGTATACTCTCAGCATGAACAGCGCACTGTCACAGCACGAACGTTTGCAGTGCTAGCTCTCTATTACACTAGTAGGAGTACTTGCATTTACGCCGCTGTTACGGAATACCGGTACGGGCTGTCCTCACTAGCGCACTAATACTAGAATTAAGACGGACATAATTCGGGGAAGGGATGTCCTGGGAAGGCCATCAATACGACCGTTACCAACATCGCATTCTCCAATCTCCAGTGACGAGAGTGAGCAGACAGAGAGTGTGTCCGCAGACCACAGTCGTCCTCGATCTACCCTGTGATTGCTACTACGGCGCAGTAAAATTTACCGTGAATTCACCTGATCGTTCCACTTGAATACATTCTTATTTTTCCCTTTTTTTTTTTGATGATGAAACGGATTCAGCTAGGGTAAATTCGGCATTATTCAGAGGTGGTAATGAATGCCCGTGTGAAACCGTTACAGAGCTTTGTCCGATCTACCGGGGGCCGCTTGTCGATTCATCCGGCCTTACCTTACCCCTGCCTTCAAAATGTGACAGCCACAGCCAGCAGAAAACCGCCAGTTCCATGGGGGTAATCAGTTCAACACCTTCAGCAGAGTCCAAACCCCCCAAGAGGTTAGGACAACAAAGCTTGGTCGCAACCACACGTAAAACAGGAGGTGCGGTTCAAGTTTCTACTAGTAGTACCAACTAACAGCGATACCTTTCTGTCCTCCGTTTCATTATTACAGTAATTTATTATTTACAAATGCGAAAGGCATTGACTCGGCAGACGGCAGCGACCGGCAGGCACAGCACAGGCTTCTCCGCCCGCCTTCAGCAAAAGTCTCGTGACGACGCCGGCGGAAAAGCACGAGCGCACCACCACCGCGCCCCGCCGGCTTTCTCTTTCTCACTGCTTCCACTTTCTGAATTCCCAACCTTCGTTCATGCACCTTCCAGTACCAGGGCATGCTGCTAGTGCTAACGACATTTTTGATATTTTGACGGCTAGTTCTATAGTGTTTTTATTTATATTTGATAAATATTGTTCAATTAGGATGAATTAGGCTTAAAAATTCGTCTAGTAAATTATAAACAAACTGTGTAATTAGTTTTTATTTATTTATACTTAATGTTTTATGTATTTGTGTCATAAAATTTGATGAGACTAGAAATCTAAAAAAAAATGTATTTTTTTTGGAACTAGGCCCTTATAGTATTTTTACTGTTGTTTTTTTAAAAAATATCCCTATAGTGGGAGTGCTAGGCTGGTACGGCGAATAGCCTTGACAACGAGGCAGCCTGTGCAGTGCCGACTGCCGCCGAGAGCTGCGACTCTGCGAGTGCACTGCTGCGCAGTCACGGCTCACGCGCCTCGCGGCACAGGCGACGGAGGGATGTTTGGTTGTTAGGGCATTAGTCTACCATAACTAACTTTAGGTAAGTGTGGTAAGCCATAAAAAGTGTAGCTAGTAAATTGGTTACCACATTTTGTCATATCTAAAGGAATCTTGCCACACTTTTTAACTCTATGACCTGTAGAGTCTAAAAAAATCATGCTTAAGCTTAGTTGTCAACCAAACATGAAACGATCTAGATTTTCACGAAGGGAAATCCCCAGATTCGAATTGTAAAACGAATTAACGCGCGAAGGAGTCAATTCGAAATACCCGAATTTCAGCTGTTATACAAGTCATACACGAACAAAAGAGAGTATAAGAGGGGTTTACTCATTATTACATCGCCACTTGGCGGAATCACACTCACACACACAACATACGGAACAGCATCGGGTAGATAGCGAAGGCGCGAACTCCGGATCCTCCAAACTTGAGCGCAGGATGAGACACCTACTCCTCCCAATCGTCGCCCGCGTAGTCGTACTCAGGCTCGGAACCTGCTGCCAAAGTATCAGTACGATTTGTACTGGCCACTGGCTCCCACCCTATGCTTTTTGCGAAGCTTTGTGGTAGGTGGAATGCAAGGGTTTGAATCAAAAGACCTAATATATGGCTGTAGTTTCCTATGCGAATACGTCAAGTTTTATAATAATAAGTCAACTTTTATTCCAACACCTTTCACACACATTCTCCCATCCCAGCACACACATCTCACCACACTCTCACTCACTAGGCGGCAAGGACGACTCCCGCTCGTGCCTTGCCTCAGCGGCCAACGCCGGATCCAACACAAACCCAGGGGAAGGTAGAAAGGACTCCTCTCTCTAGTCAAGTGAAGCGGAAACATAGGAAAGGTCCATAGCCGCGAACGGCATATATATCGATCGATCAACCAGAAACTCTGCAGAGGTTTACACCACCCACAAGATCACCATCATCGACGTTGTACATCGTCTAGGCTGATACCGGGCTGCCTTCCAACTAAACACGATGCCACCCTACCACTCAGAACTGGGGCCATGCCGGAGTACCACCGGCATGCTGAGACTGTGAGACGTAGTACCGGGCCCCCAAGGTCACTACGCTGTCTTAGGAGGGTGTGGGTCTCATGCCCGTACCTCCCTACACTGTCCGCTAACAACCTAGTAGTAGTGGCACCGCCCTAGCTGGTCGTACATCCGTCCCCCTCCCATGAAGGCGAGTGAGGGTGTAAGGATTCCTACGAACCGGTTCCCAGAACTCATGAGTCCTTAGGAGGACCGAACAGGACAACTTCACGTGGGGTCGGCTGATGCCCCGCTCATCGGAACACCCAGTCACCCCGTGCTAAACAGCACCTCCCATCCCGGCGCTTCGTCCCACGAAGACACTCCACTCCGGGACCTCTCCCTGTCACGTGTGCCCGCCACAGGCATCTCTCTTGGGAAACGCCCAGGTAGCATTTCCCGGCAAGACTCGTCCCCAAGACTCGTCGTACATTCCTGCTCGGTCGACTCAACCCTCACCACACACCCAAAACACACGCCAAGATCTCCCCAAAATCCGATATCGGCATTCCATGCCTTAACCAACCCAACAACTGTCCACCAAGCATCACATCACAGATATAATGCAGAGTAGAGTACCAGTAGTAAAATGCGAACTTCTAACCTAACTGCGGGTAAGCAAGGGTAGTAGGTTACGACAAGGTAACGGCTCACAAGCATTTTCTACCATGCATCCTATCTCAGATTATTGCATAAAAGTAAAGCGCTAGCTTCTACATTCATGGCATGACTAATAGGATTCTACGAGGTTGGGTGGGACGTGGCACCTGGCAAGTCGTCCTCGAGCTCCTCAGTGTAGTCGGGGTCGTACTCCTCAGTCGTCGGCTCCTCCGGGTCTGTCAAACGAGACATATGGTCGCAATAAGCGACTCCTATAGATATCACAAAAATCCAATAGAAGAATCGAAAGAACCAAATGCACTCATAAATAAGCCTAAGACGTAGAGCTTCTTTTTATAAGAATTTAGATACTTGGTTTGTATTTTTCGGAATCCATTTGGGGTTTTAAAAGATTTATGCAAGCTATAAACTTGGAAAAAGAAAAGAAAAAGGGGCAGGGAGACAGATCCGCGGTTTGGGCCTCAAACCAGCCCGCGCGGCGGCGAGGGGGGGTGGAAAGCCGCGGCGGCTTGGTGGCTCGGCCCAGAACAGCCTGGCGCGGCGGCCTGCTTGCTGGGCTAACACTGCTGGGCCTTGGCCTTGTGCTGGGCCGGCCCAGCGACCAGGTAGCAGGGGTGCGGGAGCGGTGCTGGGCCAGGCTCGCGGTGCGTGGACGGCCCGAATCTTTCCCCCTTTCGGTCCAAGACGCACCGAGAGCAGTCGGGGGCTCTCCCCCTCCTTCTCCACGGCATCCAGGGGCAGCGCGGCGGTCTGGCGACGCTCCGGCGACCACCTCGCCCGGCCGACGCCTCCCCTTCCCAAACCCAGCAGCGCACCCACTCATCCTTCCACTGCGCGAGTCAAGGACGTTCTTCTCCCTCTCCATGCGTTCTTCTGTGTCTTTGAACGCGCCGTGCCGTGACAGAGACCCGCCATGGCAGGCACGCGGCTGCGTCTCGTGACCAGGTGCCCTCCGTGCTCTCCTCTTGGCTTTAGCATGCGCATGGTGTGCCCTAGGTCGGTGCGAATCCCCCTGCGGCATTCGGGGCTCTCTAGCGCTGCTCCTAGGCCAGAACGGGGTGAGTGTAGTGGGGTGTCCGCGTTCACGGCGATCGCGGCGCGGACGTGCCGGTCTGGACGTGCGCAGCGCGTCGAGTCGAGCGCACGGGCGGTGTTTGCGCGAGGCAGGCGTGAAGGCGGGTGCGAGGGACGCGCAAAGGTTGTGCCTTGGTCCTTCTTCGGCTTGTTCGCCGTGGCGGCTTCGGTGGGTGTTCGGGCCGTGACGCCGGTGTTCTCGCGCCCTCGCGGCTTAGCGGGGCCGCCCTTGCTTGCATCGGTGTGGGTGCGTTCGTGTGCGAGTGAAGGGGGAAAAGGCTTCACCTTGGCTAACTCCCCGGTCCGGGTGCCTTGGTGGTCGCCGTGGTGCGCTTCATGGCGTCGGGCATCATTCCAGAGAGGACGAACTCACCGTGGTGGCGGTGCAGGCCGGATGGTGGTGCGGTGGCGGGGCGGTGCAGTGTCGATCGAGAGGCCGTGCCGGTGTTCGCAGTGCCGAGCCGGAATTCCGTCGCGGGGAAGAGGAAGAAGTCGGCGCGGCGATCTCCTCTGCTCCGGCGGCTTGGGCGGCTCGACGGCGCGGACGCTCTTCCTCCTTGCTCCTCCCTCTGGTGTGGCGCTTGGCGAGCGGTGTCTAGACCGCAGCGCGGCGGCGGAGTGGATGCGAGGCGCGCTAGGGCTCGAGGAATCGGATTTTATAGCCGACCTCGATCATGGTTCGCGGCGGACGGCGGGGACGACATCTGGACACGTGTAGGGCTTCGGCGTCCCCTAGGCTAGGGTTCGGGGGCGCGGGGGTGGTTGCAAGCGTCCGGGTGCCTCCCACTTCGAACGCGTCCGGTCAAAAGGCGAGCGCAGTGTCGTCACCGTGTGCAGGGGCGCTGGGGAAGAAAAACAGAGGAGAGGGGGAAAAAGGTAGGAGATGACAGGCGGGGGCCACCTGTCATCTGCGCGGGGTGGTTTCTGGGCGCGGCCGGCTGCTCGGCTTGCGGGCGTCCGTGCGCGGTGTGGAGCGCGTGCTGGGCCGCGCGCGCGGTGCTTGCTGGCGCGGTGCTGGGCTGGCGCTGGGCCGCGGCAGAGTGCCCTGCTGGGCCGCGACGGCGCCTGGGCTGCTGGTGACGCGAGCGCGGGCGGGGTGCTGCGTGCGGGCCGCGCGCTGGTGCTGGGCCGCTGTCGGGCCGCGGGTGGGGCAGCGAGCTGGGCTGCGAGCTGCTCTCGGGCCAGATTTGCTTTTCATTTTTCCAGCCCTAGCTTCATCCGTTTTCTAATTTCTGCTAAGTCTATTCTCCAACCCCTTGATTCCCTAATTGCCTAACTTAGTTTCCAACTTGAGCACTAGCCAAGGGTCGGCTTTTGAAGAGAAAACACTAGTTAAATAAAGGTTATTGATTTTATTACTCATCACATAAAATCAATAAAAGCCAAATCATACGTTGAATTAAATATGCATATGCTCAAATTTTAAATAGGCCCTACTTGTGCATCTACAGGGTGTTTTTCCTAGTATGAATTCATCAAACAAGGGTTATTTTTAGAAAAAAATTTCAGGTGGTATTTTTTTTGTATTTTTAGGAAAATTTCTGGATCGTTACAAAACACTTATCAATTTAGTCAACCTTGCCTAAGTTAAAGTGTGGCAACACCCACAGTTACGGCCGAAGCCAGCGATCGTAGCAAGTACGACGAGGCCCGCCGTGGGCGACGTCGCCGGACGCCGACGCGGACGCGACAGAACAGAGCATAGAGAATCTGCGGCCCACCGGCAGGGATGGGACAGCCGCTGCACCGGGTCAAGGCTAGGTTATCTAATGTTTAGTTTGCAAAAATTTTTAAGATTTCCCGTCACATCGAATCTTGGTCGTATGCATGGAGCATTAAATATAGACGAAAATAAAAACTAACTGCACAGTTTACCTGTAATTTGTGAGATGAATCTTTTAAATCTAGTTACTCTATGATTAGACAATGTTTATCAAATAAAAACGAAATGCTACAGTATCCAAAAACAAAAAATTTTGCGAACTAAACAAGGCCAAGTCAATGACTGCCGCATTTTCTTCGCTTTTCCTTTTTCTCGGCACAAGGATCTTTTTTCTTTCCTTTGGGCCTTGTGTAGTTTAAAAAATTTTGAGAAATCGATATTATAACACTTTCGTTTATATTTGACAAATATTTTTTTAATCATAAATTAACTAGACTTAAAAGATTCGTCTCGTCAATTCCGATCAAACTGTGCAATTAGTTTTTATTTTCATCTATATTTAGTACTTCATGTATGTGTCTAAAGATTTTGATGTGATGAAGAATCTAAAAAATTTTGCAAGGTTTGTTGGGAAAACAAGGCTTTGGACACCACTGTTCCGATTCCCAAGCCATGCTCGTGACAGAACGAATTCACTGTACGCATCTCTCTCCTTCCCGGTTTTTTACTACCAGGGCCTTGTTTTTCCAAAAATTTTGTATTTTTTTCAAAATTTTCGGTTCCATCTTAAATATTTATAAATAAAAAATAACTAATTATATAGTTTACATATTATTTGCGAGATAAATATTTTAAGCCTACAAACAAAAATGTAACAATGTAAATTTTGCATTTGCAGCTAAACAAGGTCCAGTTGTTCCACATGGAGCAAGATTTGACACGTTCGAATGTTACAAGACGATTAGACTTACGTACGTGAAATCCCAGGCGTAAAATTTGACTTGGCACGGTCACTTTTGGTTTGGCCAATTATGGTATTTCAAATGTTAACATATTTAATATTTATTATGTCTCTATATAAATAGATTTATTATATAAAAAAATCTACTGTATAATTAGCCTATCTACTCAGTATTAAATGTTAGTATCTTTTTAGATTTGGTCAAAATAAGAAGTAGCTTTTTTCAGAGTGGGTTCATGGTATAAAGATATACCAAAAAACAGAGGAAACCGCACATAGAAATAGGAGTAGAATAGTGCACGAAAAAAAGGCAGTGAGTCATGACTCATGAGACAAAAACTGAAACAGAAAACCAGCAAGAAATTTTTAAAAAGCAACAAAATCTGTGATGAGAGAGAAGAGGAGAGAGGACTGACTGCATCAGGCAATCAGGCAGGCTATTCTAGAGAGAGAAAGAGAGAGAGGAAGAAAAGAAAGCATCCCACACCCAGGCCCACGCCACCTATACATCACCTCTAACCTCCCCTTCCTCTTCTTATTCCCCACTCACCTCTCGTCTCCCCACTGACCCTCTCCGTGAAACCAACGCCCCCCCAGCGCCCGCCCGCGAGCGCGCGCGCGCACGAGAGAGACGAGACCCACCGCGAATGGAAGTTGCTGCGGCGAAGCAACTCCTCCCCATGGCGCGGGGGGTCCCCAACTCCCCGTCCTCCTCCACCTCCTCCTCCTCGCCCTCGTCCGCCGCCTGCGCCTCCCCGTCGCCGCGCCAGCAGTCCCAGGCGCCCGTGCCGCCGTCGCCCAAGCCCGTGCCGCGCATCATCGACACCACGCCGTTCCCCACCACCTTCGTGCAGGCCGACACCGCCAACTTCAAGCAAGTCGTCCAGAGGCTCACCGGCTCCGACACGCCGCCGACGCCGGCGGCGGCCCAGCAGAAGCCCGCCAAGAGCAGCCACGGCCATCACCACCACCACCACCACCACCACCACGGCGGTGGCAGCGGCCTCGCTAGCGGTCCCAAGAAGCCGGCCTTCAAGCTCTACGAGCGCCGGATCGGCAAGAACAACCTCAAGATGATCGCGCCGCTGGCGATGGCAGCGGCCGCGGCCGCGGGCGCGTCGCCGAGGAAGGCGGCGCCGGAGGTGCTGTCGCCCAGCGTGCTCGACTTCCCGTCCCTGGCGCTAGGGAGCCCCGTCACGCCGCTGCTGTCCGACCCCTTCAACCGGTCGCCGCCGTCGGCGGGCGAGGAGGACGAGGCCGCCGAGCGCGCCGCCATCGCGCGGAAGGGCTTCTTCCTGCACCCATCGCCGAGGGCCGCCGCCGAGCCGCCGCGGCTACTGCCGCTGTTCCCCGTCACGTCCCCCAGGGTGGCGCCCTCACCCGCCGCCGCGCCGTCGCCGTTGCAGTGATCGGGCGGGCACCCCGCGCCGCCGGAGAATTCCTAGTACCGCGTGAGAATACTTGTTGTTTAATTTTAACTCCTTGGTGCGCTGCGTGATGTAATTTTTGCTCATGGTATTGGACTCTTGAGCGATCGCCAAGAAACGGAAACAAAGATCACACTCTTGAGCTTCTTCTCCTGGTGACCTCTGCTGTTTCTACTTTCTGCATAATCTGCCATTGACGCTCTCCATTTCCATCAGTTACTCCACCAGAAACAACACCAAAAAAGCTTCCTTTTTGTCAAGGGCGAAACGACGCATGCATGATCTCGTCGAATTCTTGCAGTTTTTAGACGTCTTCCTGATCTAGCAGTCTGACAGGGACGTAGTTCCCGTCGAGCAACTGTAATTCTTAGAGTCACTGATCAGCTCGAAACGAAGCTGAAATAACACACAAAGGGAGATGATCTATAGAATTTTGTTTATGTTTCAGTAGTAGAACAATTTCCATTTTTTTTAAAGAGACAAAGGCTGATAAGAATTAGTCAGTCAACAAAGCATTAATCTGCGGCGGGCAACAATGGCATTTCCACCTAGCAGCATCAATCAGGCAACAGTGGTTGGCCGGTCCAGTTGACCATCTCGCCTTGGGAGTTGTGGTGCGCCGGCCGCTCGCGACCGATGCCCGCCACTCCAACCATCTGGAACGCTTTACTGCAGCACCCGTGGTCTCACACTAGTAGCTCTCAATTTCCTTTTAATTTTTTGAGACGCAGAGCTCTGGATTTCTGATACACCAGGAGGAGTATATTGTAGCTGCACAATAATGCCAACGAAAGAATGATGGAGCCCATGGGAGGGCGCAAAGAGGGGGAAAAACAGAAAAAGAGATGGAGACCATTCCTCCAAGGGACAGACCAACACGGAGAGCCGTGGGACCCAGACGGTGGACCGTTCAGACCAGCTGTCCGGAGTAGAATGGACGCCACGGAGAGTGGCAGGGATACGTCCATGCAGTCCGTCCACCACGCTCGCTCTCGCTCCCAGTCAGAGTCACGCCTCGTTTCCGCTCGCCGTCCCGTCTCCTTCCAACGACCCGTGAAGGCCGTGACCGCGAGCGGAGCCCCCCCGTCCCTGCGCTGTAGGGGTAGGGCCCAACCCAAACTCGCATGCAGCACGGTTCGCGACCTCTAGACGTGGACCGGCCGGCGGCAGCTGGTAGTGGTAGACCGGCCGCCGCCGGCGTGCAGCGTGCTTCGTCGTCGTCTCACCGTCGCGCGCCACGTACGTCTCTCGATCGGTTTCTGAACTTCCGGCTCCGGTCGTTCCGTTGGGCCGGCGTCGTTTTCACAGCGAAGTGACGGGAAACTTGGCCGTTTTCGCGTCCCGGCCGGTTTAGTCAATGCGGTAAACCGCAAGCGGTGGAAGCTTCTGCAGTAGTCTCTGGGAGATGCTACAACTACCCCTGTTGACCTGCGTGCACACTGATGAGACTGTGTAGCTTGTAATTTCGTTGCTGTGCTGTACTGAACAGTATAGTCTGAGACGTCTAGTGAATGGAAGGACTAGCAGGCAGCACCTTTACATGATGCATTCAGACCAAGAAGGACGCCTGACCTGAGGGACTCGAACACGGCCACGCTGATGACACGGCTGATCGATGGATCGGACTGTTAATTAGAAACGTCTTTGTAGGAGTGTTCCTTTCGTGAGCCGGTCATTCAGGAAGCTGCCAGTAAGCTGAGTTTAAAGGCTAAGCTAGGTGCGATGTCTTGCCATCACCTCAATCAAAAACCACGTTTGATTTCGTAGGACTGAAGAAAGTTACACACACTTGCATCCATCCATCCGACTTTTTTTGTAAGCCATCACCTTCCTGTTCAATTGTTCTACTACAACCTTTCCTTGTCAGGAACGAACTTCGCGCGGAAAAAGTAGATGGACGCGAGAGCCAGTAAATACGCTAGTTTGTGTTTGTCCTGTCGCTAGCTCCTCTGAGCTAGTCCGAGAGCGAATGTAGGAAATGGCTCGCAGCTCGTCTGGCTTCTTCGTTCTCCGATGACAGCGACAGCGGCGATCGGCCATAATCTGGGTCAAGTTGAGCACAAGTGAATCCAATCCATGGAGCGTTTTGGTTGGTTAACCGATGGATTGATAGATGGGAGCTCTGAACGTTCTTGCAATGGTCAGCTAAGGCTGCACACGCGCAGGCCAATAGGGCAACGTCAGGACCGAAGATAAGGAAGGAATCGTCGTTACAATTATTGATCTGATCGTGACATGTACAATGTGGGGAACTTGGACACTGGCGACGCCGAGGCAGTGATCTTGAACGCTGCCTTGGTGCCATTGACTTGAGCTAGCTAGCCGCTAGCTGAAGCTGCCAAGATCAGCAACCTGCACTGGCATATCCGAACACATGCATACCAAAAGAAACGCATCGCCTAATTTCTTTCTCTCTCATATGCGTGTTTAATTTCATCACGTACTGCTGCAAGGTCAAGCTAAAGGTATATATACTGGAATGATTCTGCCCACCTATGAAATTAATTTGAATATGTGGGTTTGATTTGATGCGGTCTTAGTACTGAAGAGTTCAGTGATGAATCCGTCAGGTCCAATGTACGTATGGCGTGTACTATTGAATTGGTGTAGTATGCAATTCAGGGTCAACTGAACACAGCGGAGATTATTTCAAACTCATCAGACGTACGGTGCTATATATGCGTCAGTATTATTGAATTGATGTGATTGATGATCAGAGTCAACTGAGCATGGCAAAGATTACATCAAACTTCGAATTTTAAATATGGATATATCTGTTCTTCTTGTTTCGACAGCGGCGTGTCCGAAGAACGTTCGCATTATCTTTGGTTTTTGTCGCGCCATTTTTTTCCCTGGCAGGAAATTACTATGTCAACTGTCCAATGACCTCTCTAACAGTACAATTTCTTTAAGGGTAACTAGTAATATCTCGAACTGGTCAGGTCTACGTCTACCTCCGGGAAAATTGATGGAAACAAGTGCAAGTTTGCTATCGGAGCAACTAGCGATGAAGAAAAACCGTAAACGTTGTCTGCTGCTATGCCTTTCAAGTTGGGCAGCGTGTATTGCAAGATCACTTTACCTTTATTTAGTCAATACGTTCACAACGATTCTCGTCGTATCAAACTGGCAAGCAGCACGCACGTCTCGATCAGAAAACAGCTTGCATTCTCAAGTCATGTCTGAACACACCAAGAAATTTTTCATATACAAATCGGTGGCTAATCTCTCAGCTTCCCCTCCTATCCTATGGAAAAATGATATTTGCATGGACGGATATGTATTTGGTACTAGTAGTATATTTTTTTTTCGAAAGATCCGTTACCGGCTTTAATTGATTAGAGGAGAGCAATTTACAAGGTTTTTGAGGCGCAAGTCGCGCCCACTAGTAGTATATTTTGAAGCAGTGATGTTGTAATTTGTCGAGTGGCACTTCGGTTGCAAACTACCTGCGGGCAGTACGTTCCTCATCAGTTTATTACCTATACAGTCATACCGACTGTACTGTCCAAATGATTTCTAAATCGCAGCTAAGATTATACTAAACCTGCTTAATATAACTTTAGTAAGTTGCAAGGAAGGTAGAGAGGGATGGAGCTACCCTATGCGGAACGAAACTGCAGGGAAGGTAACAACTGCTCTAGGGGTCCCAAGTTGCAAGCTGTCGGGTCGCAGTGCAGCACTGAAAGTCCAAAATGTCGGTTAGCTAGCATGGGCGCGCTTGGATTACGCGCCTCTTTAAGCAGGGAATCATGCCCTAGATGGAGTGATTAATTTGTTGATTTGTTGTGTTTGTGTGCTGTCTCAGCCTCTCAGGGAATTGACGCGCGACACCTGTCGAGCCACAGCTTCAGCTGAAGCTTCCTTGTTTTGGATGCGCACTGGGATACGGATTAGTTCCTGCAAAGATCAAATCCACACGGATTCTGGCCACGTGATTATACGTAGCTGAAAAGACTGATGAATCAGTTCGTCGGTGTACGTTCAGACTTCAGAGCCAGGATCAATCAAATCAAATACTGAAAAGACTGATGAATAACTTGATTTGACATACACATGCAAATTCAGAGACCCGTGCTAGCCCAACGTGCGGTCCTACGAGGCCTGCTACGGCAGCACCATTCTCGTGCAGTGGGATGTACTGTATCCCTATAGTTATTATTTTTAATGTATAAAAGTTGTTGATGATTCTTGAAGGGCAGTTTTAAGAAGCCTTGCTACAATGCGTCTATGATCCATGGTAGCACGAAACTATAACGATGTATACAGACATATAGGCGCAAAATAGCTAAGCTTTGGGGTCATATACTAGTGCACCGTGGTAGGCTATTTAGCTCTCTCATCGCATCTGTTGAACTAATCACTGTCCAATGGCTGTCAATCAAATCAAATAATGGAAAAGTCTGAATAACTTGATTTGAAACACGCATGCAAATTCAAAAGACCCATGCTGAACAAAACCAGCCTAATCTCCATGCGGAAATGGGCGCAACAAATGGTCTCAATTTGGCCCAACCATGCGGTCGTACGAGGCCTGCTACGAACATCACCTTACTTCGTGCACTGGGCCTGCTACGGCAGCACTTTACTTCGTGCACTTGGCACGGCCCAGCTCACACCATCACAGTTCACAGGTCCCGCTCTGCGTCGGCCGCCCACAACACCCCCCACCCCAGTTCCAATTGGCGGCCTGCCACGATCCCGCAGTTCGAACCAAACGGGCCCAACTGGGAACCGCCTAACTCCATGCGCCACAAACCGCCGAGCGAACGCAGGTGCGCGAGACCACTCGCAGCGTCCTCGGCACCGACGGTGCGCGCGGTCGCGCGGCAAGCGAGCCGGTGCCGGTGTGCTCCGGCGCGTAGCGTTGGAGCCAAGCGCGTGAGGTCACCTGGCCCCGGCCGGCCGGCCGCCGGCCGGCCGGCCTCTGGGCCCCGCTGTGCCAACTCGACTCGCCACTCTTGGGCCTTGTTTAGTTCACTCCGAAATCCAAAAAATTTTCAAGATTCTCCGTCACATCGAATCTTGCGGCACATGCATGAAGCATTAAATATAAATAAAAACTAAAACTAATTACACAGTTTGTCTGTAAATCACGTGACGAATCTTTTAATCTTAGTTAGTTCATAATTAGACAATATTTATCAAATAAAAACGAAAGTGCTACATTAGCGAAATCCGAAATTTTTCGGAACTAAACAAGGCCTTGCTGCCCACCGCGAGGCCCCACGACGGACACGTCCCAACAACAGGAACGCAAATTGAATTGAATTGAACTAATAAAAAATATCGGCAGCGCGTCCCGGTCGCACACCGACCCCGGACTTGGATCTGAGACACCGCCGGAGCCGGAGCCACCTCGATACCTGACCGGAAGTCGCCGCGCATAATTGACGAATATACAAAGCGGCGGCGGGGCCTCGGTGGGCGTCCTCCCACCGTACAACTTGCACGCATACGGCCGTACTTTTTTTTACGAAATTAATACATACGTACGGCCGTACTTGTTTGTTGCTTCCACGGACCGGCGAAGTTTCAGGGCAGGCGCTGTTGCGCGTGCCGGCGTGCGTCAGTCTCCGCGACGGCCCGTGATCTGCCGAGGATGCGCAACTGCGCCGCCCGCGCGCGCGCGGTGACGACGACTGGCGAGTGACGAGGCGTGCGTGCTGTGCGCGTGAGGTGAGGAGAAAAGTCTTCTCCATCTGGCAACCGGGGTTGGCAGCAGCGATCAACTCATCCGCGACTCCGGCTTCCCTCACGCGGCGTCGCCTCGCCGGTCCTCGCCGTGGGTGCGTGCGTGAGTGCATCCCTCTCTCTCCCGTTCCCGTCTCTCTCATCTGTTCGCACGGTTCGGGCTTCCTGTTTCGTAGTAGCCGTGATGATTGCCATTTTGACTGGGAGCAGTTGCGATTTGCCTTCGGATCTGCTCCGGTCCGATTTGACGTGGATATGCATATGGGTTGGTTGCTGCTGCGTCAGAGAGAGCGGCTTGTCGCGGCGCGGAAGGCGGCACGAGCTTCCAGTCCCGGGGCAGGGCGGGTAGCCGGTAGCCGCCAGCAGAGCTCGCGTCTGCCTGGGAGCGACACGACGTCTCTCTCGCTCGCTTTTTTCCCCCTGTGTGCTGCTGTGAGGAATGACGGTCTCCGCACTCATTCCTCACCGGTCGCCGTCCCCGATTGCTCACCTTTGTACGGCGGAACACTTTGGTTGGTCCACACTTTTTCTCCGCCCGCAAACCACACCGATTATTGCGTCGAGCGATTAGACTCTTTGTTTTCGTGGTGGGCGAGCCATGGTGAGCAGCTCGCGGTGGGAAATCGCCGGGAATTCTTTTTATGCTCCTCTCGTGTTCGGGCGGCGGCCCCGTCGATTGATTCGCTGTTCTTGCTTATTGTCTGATGCCACAGGAGGAAGAGGCGGAGGCGGCTGAGGGGCTCTGATCGGCGGATGGCGCGTCGGATTGGAGCAGTCGAGGTTGGGGGATTTCCTGTCCCTCTGGAAGGGATCAAATGCGGCGCCTGCCTGGTGGACTGGGTGGAGCTCTAGTGGCGGCCGGTGTTCCTCCTGCTGGCGCCTGCCTCATCTAGGTGCCCTTTGTTCAGTTCTTGTTGCGAGTTGTTAATCTACCGTATCCGGGGTCTGGGGATCCGTTTGGCCGGAGGTTTTGAGTAGATGGATGACGAGGACTACTCGTGGGTGCGGCGCACCAGGTTCTCGCAGTCCATCGTCAGGTCCAGCTCCGGCAGGGAGCAGTATGGCGCGTTCATCGAGCAGTTCAGTCGTGGCGCCGAGCTGAGGCAGAACGGGTTGGGCACAGGGGGCTACAGGCTCCCTCGCCAGAGTCTACAGCCGCCCTTGGCGAAGGGACCCGGGGTCTCCAACTCGGCAAGGCTGCCGATTCCCAAGGCGAAATCGGCAGTTGCCCAGTCGGAACGGAAGCTGAAACATGTGTCTTCAGATGGACAGCTCAACAGAGACAGGAGCGCTGATTGCTCGTCGCAAGAGTCATCGGTGAAGCAGAACCGGAAGGGGCTCGTCGGCCTGAACTTGGACATTCCACAGCTGCATGTGGTTCGGCCATCCAAGGACAGTCCAGACCCGCTGGATTTCTCTTTTCACTCGGAAGAGCACAGCCAGACGCTTCAGAGAGTGTGTTCTAGCCCGGCTCCTTTCTTTATGAAGGATGCAACGGCACGAGCTGATGATTCCAGAGTGCGTAGTGCATCTATGAAGGTCACCGGAGAAGTGTCCAAGCCGATGGCGAAGCCGAAACGAAGAGCCAAGTCCCCTATCCCCAAGCGCGCCATCTCGGATGTGTTCAAGGAGGCGAAAGCTGCCACCAAGAGGTTCTCCAGCCCGCAACGGCAGAGGAAGCCCACATCCCCACGGTCACCAGATGACAGCCCTCCATTCGGCTTTGCTTCACTGAGAACACCAAGCAAACTGAAGATTAATAGCAGAACCTCCTCATGGCCGAGAAGGAACCTTGACAGTGGACTGGCAAAAGTTGCTGCACTGGAGATCCTTGAGAGGTGGACAGTGGATCGCTCTGAGTTGCTCATCGGCCATAGATTTGCATCCGGGGCGTATAGCCGATTGTTCCATGGGATCTACAAGGAGCTACCTGTTGCTGTGAAGTTCATCAGGCAGCCTGACGATGGCGAGGATGACGAATTGTCTGCTAAGCTTGAGAAGCAGTTCACTTCAGAGGTTACCATTCTGGCAAGGCTCCAACATCGTAATGTCATTAAGGTAACCATGTGATCTTTCATGTAACATTTTGTTGATGTGCTCTGCATAGAATTGGCGGTGAACTTGTGCATGTTTCTTTGTAAATGTGACAACTGCTACATATTTTTTGTGTAGTTATGCTTTTCTACCTATTCATATAACAATCCAATATGCATATGCTCTCTCGTTTATTTACTTGTTGCATTAGTTTTTTCATAAGTCAAACATTCTATCTTTAATCACCATTTTTTTAAAAAAATTGTATAGGTTAACAACATATTAATCAGGTGCCTGAAATTTGGCCTCTTCTCAGGCGACAAACGTGAAACGTTTGATGGAAAATTGACGGCAAATAAATACTCTCTCCCTTCATTTGTCTGTTGTTCTAACGCGAATCACACAACCAACACTAGCTAGAGCAAATCTCTCACACTCCCGCTCTCCATTTGTACTAGAATGGAGAGAGCATCGGCAATTACACGGCCAACACGCTTCAGGCTTCGGCAATAACACTACCATCACTATCGCCTGAAATCTCAGCAATTTTCAGGCACCTGAGATGCAGGAATGTTTTTATATTCACTATGGAAAATGTATACTTTCATTATATACAGTTCACATGCTGTGAAACAACATTTTTATATAAAAAAATTGATGTTCAAAGTTAGGAATGTGTGTGCCCTTTCTCAATGAAAGATAGGACTGGTCTATTGTATGGTTGTTGAGTCAGTACAATGCACATTTGAACATTCATCAGCTAATCAGCATTACATTGCAGAGTGTTGGCACATGTTTAGGACAGATATTATGTGAGCCATCTCTATTCTCTGTTTTTATTCTACAAACATGAATTTCTATTTGTACCACAATATTTTAATTGTTATTCGCTGAATAATAAGGAGTACAACACAAGCATCTTCCCATAGAGACAAAAAGTATGTATAAGAATATTCTTGTTTGGGGAATGACTTCAACTCGTTTGGCTTATTTCAGTTTAATCAAGGTTATCATATTTTTCAATCATATGGCATATGGGATTGTTGATTTGCACGTACCGTCGAAATATTTCAGACAAATGATGCTAAAGTATTTTAATTTGCTACTAACTTATCAACATTACGCGAGAAAAGGCTATATGGCAAATTCAATATTTCAGAGGATAGATTCTGTAGTATATTACTATAAAACCAGTTTTTCTAACTCATTCTTTTCTAACTCATTCCCATTTTTTTCTTTAGCTTGTTGGGGCCTGTAATTGCCCGCCAGTCTTCTGTGTCATCACTGAGTTTTTGTCTGGGGGTTCTTTGAGGGCTTTCTTGCGAAAGCTGGAGCGTAAAACTCTTCCTTTGGAGAAGGTCGTTTCCATCGCTTTGGATATCGCACGTGGCCTGGAATATATTCACCTCAAAGGAATTGTGCACCGTGACATCAAACCCGAGAACATCTTATTTGATGGAGAATTTTGCGCTAAGGTCGTCGATTTTGGAGTGGCATGTGAAGAAATATACTGCAATTTGTTAGGGGATGATCCAGGTACTTATAGATGGATGGCACCAGAGATGTACAAGCACAAGCCATATGGCCGGAAGGTTGATGTTTATAGCTTTGGACTTGTCTTGTGGGAATTGGTCACTGGTTCACTCCCTTACGAAGATATGACTCCGCTTCAGGCAGCTTTTGCGGTTGTTAATAAGGTGTGTGCTCTTCTAACTATTTATCTTCACTATGCTGACTACTTCAATTTATTGTGTTCGTACTTCATGTTCATCGTCATCCTGTTCATGTATAGTTTGGACTTTGGAGGGTCCTCCCATTCGTAAGAACTGAGAAAAATATATTTGTATCCAGTGTTTTCGAGAACAAGAAACTCCAAGTCACCGAGTTTACTATTTTTGTTAGTTTAGTTTTTAGTTTGGAATAGTTACTTACAACCATGGGTTCTCGTTTCAGAATTTGAGACCGGTTATTCCATTGAGCTGCCCAGCAGCGCTGAAGCTATTGATCGAGCAATGTTGGTCCTGGAACCCAGAAAAGAGGCCCGAGTTTCAGCAAATAGTTTCAATCCTTGAAAACTTCAAGAGAGCTCTTGAAAGAGATGGAACACTCGACAAGGTCCCAATCTCGATCTGCCAGGCCCTGGAATGCATTGATCAAAACAAGAAGAAGGCTGCCAACTGGATCCAAAGGCTGTCATACGCTCAACCTGATTTCTCCGGACGTCCACCCCCAAAGTTACTGTAGTTACGCGTCTTCTTGTTCTTAGTAGCTTGTTATCTGGTAGGTAGCTACTGTGTAAATTGAATTTTTCATGTTTTTGTTGAGAGACCAGAGATCTCTTCATGGTATATACTCGGACACAGTACATACATCAAATTTTTTGGGGGAGCACAGTAAATACTTGTTTGGCTATCTTAACAAATTCTATCTTGGTGATACTTGAGAGCGATATGATAGAAATCTTAGCATGTCGGTGGTCGAAGATAATTGAGACTAAAAACCTTAAGAGAAATAGAGCTTGGCTATGTAAGGACGTTAACATATTTTGGTTGACCCGGGATCCGGGGGAAATCCAGCCTTTACAGGCCCAACACTGATAACCAGGATCAACTCTGCAAGGGCTGCCCAAAACTCTCTGATTTGTGATTTTGGACAAAGATTTAGAAATATATGAATGCTTTGATTCTGATTTTGACCAAAGGTTTAGATTTATGGTTAGACAGTCATTAACTCGGTATATAGGTTAAATTGCAAACAAGCTGCTATAATTCTGAATTCTGACCACATCTCTCAAGCAGCTTCTACAGTGCTGGTAGTACACGGAGTGCCATGGCATCCAGCCTCAAACAGCCTGATGCCCTGATGGATGGTACACCGAAAGGTCACAAATATTAAGCCTTCAAACTGAATCAGAAAAACTATCATCAGGGGCAGATCTATATAGTACAAGCATGGCGTGCTGTCTCTCTAAATTTTTTTTGGAAAACACCTTGTATATACAACTGCTAGTCCGCTCAGTCCATACAATAGCTTCAACACTCTACACTTACAATTATTTTATCATCGTTTAGTAATCTAATTATATTATGTCCATATTAATGAATTATATCATCTTTGTCCATACCACCATGATTGAAATCCTAGATGCACCGCTGACTATCATCGTATCTTTTCTTTGGTCGCCTATCCCACGGCCGCACTATCTGTATCTACATCATCGTATCAGGTCCTCCCGCTGTGACACCTCCTTAAACCGGGAGAAGTTACACTCATCCCACACATCCATCCATCGTCGTTAGAAACTGGGAAAAATAATACTTGTTCTCTCATCATTGTATTGCATGGATTCATCATCATCGGTGATGATGAGTACTGATCACACGACCTCCACCGCGGTCCGGCCGCCGAAGTCGAGCGTGAGCATGGACGCCCTGACCCTGGACCTGGTCTGCTTCTCGGGCGAGCCGACCCTGATGGCCACCGCCGCCCCTCCAGCTCCGGTGCCGGTGCCGCCCGGCGCGACGACGCGCTCCGGCGTGCCGAGCCACTTGGCCTCCATGTACCGGTGCTTCCTCCAGGGCGCCATGTGCATGCCGCTCTCGCGCGCGCACTGCCTGGCCGCGTCGCACATGACCCTGACGACGGCCCGCAGCTTCTCCGAGCGGCCCACGAACAGGTCCGGCAGCGCGGCCACCAGCGCCCTGTACTCCGCGCCGCCCCGCGCCATCTCGAACTCGGCGCGGAAGCTGGGCTCGATCACCACGCGCACCGCCTTGCCGCTCCTCCTCGTCGGCACCACCACGTCCACGTAGCTGTGCTCCCCTGCGCACACGAACGCGTGTAGAAATTCAGAAAACCGTGTGCACTCACCAGACGTGGTGTGGTTGGCGATGGCCAGGCCATGTGCGATATACATGCGAGTTTAATTATGAACAGTCGTGCCATTACACATCACGCACGACTTTTTTTTCTTTTTTTTTGTAACCGGACAAAAAAGAACAGATGGACCATTCCACTTGCAGCCTATATAGCTGAAAAATTAAGGCGCAGCAAGAATACGATCTGGCCAAAAAGTTGGCCACATGCACGTTCGGTTTCACGATTTGGACTCCAGACATTTTTTGCGTTCGTTCTGCCACCGTGCACAGAAAATTTTCAGAGCGACTAGTTTTACCTGAGGGGATTTCGGGAGTGCGGGACCACTTGGACCTGCAGACGGCGCTGTTGTACCCGGCGTCGCGCAGCCGGTCGGCGAGGAAGCGGAGCGCGCAGCCCCGGCAGCCTCCCGCGGCTGCGGCCGCGCGGGTCGCGCAGGAGCAGACGCCGCCGGGCGTGGCGCGCATCTGCCTGACGGCCTCCTCCGTGTCCGCTTGGATCCGGCTCTCCGCGGAGCTCGTCTTGGCCAGCGCTGCCTACACGTACGCACGCATCTGTCACGTCACGGCTACGGAGACACTAACGCGACCGCTGCTCCCGCCAGAACGCCGCGCTCTGGGCGCGCCCGCCGCTGGGGCTTGATCCTTCGTCATCGTCGTCGTCGCTGCCGCCATCGCCGGCGGTAGTAGCGGCAGCGGTGGCGTCCTCCGGCGGCCACCTCTCCTTCTCGGCCTCCTCGTAGAAGCCCAGCACCATGTTGGACAGGCTCATCTCGTTGCCGGCGGCGGCGGCCGCCTCACCAACAACCATCCTCGCCGAAGCTCTCGCTCTCTGCGCGGGATCGAGGCTTGGCTCTGTGCTGGGCTGTGGGCTCCTTGATCGCCACAAAGTTTTATCGCGCTGGTTCTGTGGCTTCAGCTGATGAGTGGGTTTTGCTTTCAGCCGGTTTATATATCCGGGGATGTGGGGGACGTGGCGAGCCGGCTATGGTTGATTGGGACGTAGTTGTGGGACCCGCGTAAGAACGGATTGGAATGGGTCGAACAGCACGGACGGGACAACCTGACAATGGTTCGAGTTAAACCCGTTTTTTTAATTTGATTTTAATTTTAGACTGTATCAGTTTGGATTGAAATAGGGTATTGTTTAGTTCCCAAAAAATTTTGCAAAATTTTTTAGATTCCCCGTCACATCAAATCTTTAAATGTATGCATAGAGTATTAAATATAGGCGAAAATAAAAACTAATTACACAGTTTGGTCGGAATTGACGAGACGAATCTTTTGAACCTAATTGGTTCATGATTGGATAATATTTGTCAAATACAAACGAAAGTGCTACTATTTATAGTTTGCAAAATTTTTTGGAACTAAACATGGCCTAGGTTGAGAAGGCTGTTGGGCTAGTTTAGTTTGGACCCTATTAAAGTGGGCTGATCTGTTTTGGCTGTAAATAATAAAGTTTACAATGATTTTTTATTCTATCTATTTATTTTTGCTTTTGTTTATGGCTAAATATGAACAATAGCATGAAGTGTCGGTGAAATGGTGGGTTGGAAATGTACTTTAATGAGTTAAGCGCATAAACGATATGGTTTAGTGCTAATGACTGAAGTCATAATCTAATTTAGTTTAGATTTAACTTACATATATATATGTTTTGATTGATGTTTTGGATCTCGGCCCGCTGTCAAGTTCCACGAGTTCATTTTCCTGGACCAAGCAGCAGCTTGTGCGACAGAATCCGGCGGCGGAGCGAATCCGTCGCCCACGTCAATCCCCCGCGTCCCACACCCTGCCTCAATCATGCATTCCACCGGCAGGCCCCGCGGCTCCACGCTGTCCGTGCTTATTAGGCCTGCTTTATATTCAAAAACTTTTTGTATTTTGATACCGTAATATTTTCGTTTTTATTTGACAAACATTATCTAATCACAGCGTAACTAAACTTAAAAGATTTGTATCGTGATTTACAGGTAATGTAGTTAGGCCTTGTTTAGTTCCTAAGAAGTTTTGCAAAATTTTTCAGATTCTCTATCGCATCGAATCTTTAGATGCATGTATGGAGTATTAAATATAGACGAAAATAAAAACTAATTGCACAGTTTGATCGAAATTGACGAGACGAATCTTTTGAGTCTAGTTAGTCCATTATTGGACAATATTTGTCAAATACAAACGAAAGTGCTACAGTGTAAATTTTGCAAAAAATTTTGGAATTAAACAAGGCCTTAGTTATTTTTTAATCTATATTTAATATTCTATACATGTGCCGTAAGATTCAACATGATGAGAAATTTTATAAAGTTTTGAGTTTTTTGTGCTGCCTTAGCCTCTCCGCTCTCCTCCTACCGCGGCCGCATATAGATCTCCGGCACGCCACCACACGCGTCCATGCAATGCCGTGCCGAGCGGCGAGCGCTCCAGAAGGCACCGTCACCGACGTGCACGCCGACGCGACGCCGCTACGCCTACGGGAGCCGCGCAGGAAGAAACCAGACGCTTCCACGGGGTTCCACCACTTCCACCGGCTGATGGCTGATGCAGCCGCATGTTTGATAGGCGGGTGAATGGATGAAAGCACAGTAGTGCAGGCTGACGACGCACATATGCGCCCCGGCACCCGGTTACTTGATTCTCGTCAGACTAAAAATACTGCTCATCGATTTAGTGTGAGAAAAAATATTATTTATTAGTAGAAAAGATATAGTTATAAGATAAGTGAATAGAGTCAATTATTAGTTTGACAAGCTATAGCCAGATAGATACAAATTAATTAGAGGTAGAAGTTGGCACAGGGGACTCATTGCGAGTTGGGGATGTACATTATTTCACTCCAAGACTTTTTTGTTTGGCTTGCCAAGGAAATAAAGCAAAGTTATAAGAGAACTATCCAATATATCCATTCCATTCTTTTTTTAAGAGCCATTCACATGAGTACGCCGGACATATATTAGTAGAGAACACATCCATTCCATTCTAAATTATAAGAGGTTTTAATTTTCTAGCAAGAAAATAAATAGGCGGCTACAACTATTTTTGGCACTACACCGTTATTTGTACTCTAAGGCCCCATTTGGCATAGTCAACTTCAATAGTGAAGCCATTTTTTATTTTAACTTTACGAGTAGCTTTTTCGGTAAAATTGAGCTGTTTTTTAATTCCATTTAGTAAAATAGCTTCACATGGAATAAAATGACTACACTATCCTCTCTTTTTCTTTTCCTCCTATACCTTTTTTTTCATGTTCCTTTCCAAGGCCAAAGCGCTATCGATCTTCAAGCCCTCCAGTGTGGGAGAGCCTCCAAGGCCACGTCCTGTCGCCTGCGCCCCACCAGCGGCTGCAAGCCCCAGCACGTCTCTCCTCTTGCCATGCATATTGAGACTGACATGTGGAAGATAAAATTAGGATAAACTATTTTTTTTCAAATTTCACCTCTCCCTATTCTTCTGTGAGAGTATAAAAAAGAAGCTTCACTCATGAAGCTATTTCAAAAAATAATGTTTTGATAAAAAAAACTCACATCTAAGTCTTACTTTCACTCTAATTTCACCTAGCTAAGTTGTCATTATATTAGTTAGGAGAAATCCAACATCACATATTCTTTCAAACTTAACAAGCCTTTTTCTTATTGAGAATGTAGCATTTACCACCAAAATCTAAAAAAAAAATAGATGATACTGGGCTTCCTCCGAATAAGAAGTCCATATTATATCTTTTCTAGTAGTAGATGAAAATAGACACCATTGGAGGCATGGCGCGACATGTTGATTGCTTCCACATAAAACATTTGTAGTGTCTCATAGTCATCTAGAATAGCTCATGTTAGTGTGATTAGGATGTTGTTCTTTCGTTCAATAACTCGATTTTGTTGATTGGTGTGTAGCGGTGGAGAATTCATGCGTGATGTGTAGTGTTCATCACACCACGTACTTTCAACAAGAGTATATTGTGGAATTATGTGTGTCGTTGCTCCTTAAACCTACGTAAGAAGCATCACAAACTTTTCTAAGCACTCTTGATAAGGCAAACACTTTAATGGGGTGTATCCATGTTACCTATGTCACGACTCCATGATTTCTTGCCATTATTAATTCCCTCGTCTCGTACTCTCGTACTAGTAGTAGGGCGCGCGCCATCCGCACACGGTCATGTAAATATCCTGAGGATTATATGGGTGATTTAGCTATGGATTTACATGGATGTGGCATGTTTGTTTCGGCATTTCATAGTTAAAGTACAGAGAAGCATAAATACAAGAAACAATTACAACACATTCAGTTTGATACGTATTATTATACATGTCTATTTTAAGTGTCTGGATAAACAGGAATATAAGTGTACAATAGCGTCAAACCGCTTTACCTAACTAATGGTAGACGAAATTGCAATGGCCTGGCTATCATACAATCAACATGCTTAGAAATTGGCTTCATGCTTCTTTGTACAGTATGAGCTTTTGCTAGTGTGGTCTGGAACATTTTGGAGTTATATTTGTTCGACATGCGTGGGAAATATGACCCATCTTGTACGTGTCAATTATGATCTTGCGCATGTTGCAAAAGGGTGAAGCTTCTACCTTTTTTTGTGACCTGTTTTGAGGAGGAGAGGGGGGGGGGGGGGGGGGGGGGGGGGAACTGTTAACTGAAATAAAAAATGCATTGGAATAGAATGGCTGTATAGCAAAGAAGCTATTTAGTTGTACATTTACCATAGTACTGCTTCGGTGTTATCTCAATTAAATGGCTTAAGAATCAAGGCAGGACACACAGTTTGGCTTGGCAAAGGAATCTAATGAACCTTTAAAGAAATTTAGCCGATCTAGCAGAATCAATCATCAAACATGAGATCTAATCGTGATATAGCCGAGAGACGATCAAATAAATGATATGATACCGATCTATCTCTATTTTAACCGGATTAATTATGATATTATTATAATTAAGAACATTAATTATAATAAGATCAATAAGTAGGTGTTGCCTCGTTGGCACGATTTCGAAAGACCAGCTTTCTTCAGAATGGAAAAGCCCACACGTTGGTCGCGCGCGTTCCGACTTTCACGATACAACCCAAACATCGAAATGTACAGCAAGTTTGCAACGGAAGAGACGACAACGCATGCGAAATTTATGCGTCCAAACTAAACTAGAGAAAACGGGCCTACAAATTTATGAATTTCCACAAAACACAAGAGTTTCTCGGATTCATTTTTTATTTACCGCACTGTGCCGCTGCGCATGCCCGGGCCGAGGCAGTGTTCACGAGGACACGAGCCCGATTCACTCGCGTGAGTTACAGCGAGGGGTATATGCGGAAGCTGAAAAAACTCGGGGTGCGCCCGTGCATCCCAGCACCGGAAGCTGGATCCGCCCCTGCGGTGGCGGCATGAGCGGCGGGGCGTCGCTGGGGGTCAGGTCGTCGGGGAGCTACGGATCGCTGCCGCAGCAGCAGCAGCTAGGCGGCTGCCAGTCGTCGCCGTCGCCGTCGCCGCCGCTCGCCGCGCGGAAGCCCGCGAAGATGTCCCTCGGCGGGGCCGGCGCCGGCGCCGGCGGCCCGCGCGTCTTCGCCCGGATCTGCAAGCTCGCCGGACGCCGCCAGCGGATGCTCCTCCTCCTCCTCGTCGCCGTCGCCGTCGCCTTCTGCTTCCTCTTCTCATCACTTGTCAGTAAAGGTGGTGGTTGCCTTGCCTCGTGTTTCCAGTTCGAATCCATGATGCTGTTTCAGTCACTAGACTAGATTAGATAATACTCCTATTGCCAACAGTCATTGCTGTTTTATTTTCCTGTCGTGCAATTGTGTAGCAAGTAAAGTTCAGGGAAATGACGCAGTGCAACTTGGAAGTGATATTATTCTATAACCACGTCAATGTTTCTCTGCACCTTATGCACATTCTATGTTTATTTAGACATGTGTTTTCGGATCTTAGCGCGTGTTAATGCGCATTCTTTATCCGGACATCAACTTTGACTTTAGCTGACTGATAAGATGCAAAGGGGATTGGTATATTATACTCTATTACTCTTGCAGTCCAGGCCACTGATCAGTCTCAATGTCTGGGCGATTTGCATTGCGGGATTAAACAATAATATTGGGAGTGCGATCTGAAGTTTTGAGTTCTATGGTTCTGACTGTGGATCAGCCAGTTTTCTGGAACTGAAATACATACTGTTGAGAGATATAGTGTTTGATCTAGCTAATGTGGCTTAGGCATTTCTGCAAGTATGGTAATATTATGCTGTTAAGATTTGTGCCTTTGTGGTGCCAGCTTTAGATTGGCTTGTGTTGCAAGAACTGTTTGTTTTAAATCATTATAGGTAAATTGCATTTTGTGTTTGTGCTTGATCCTTTCTTTTCAGTATGCACCTCATTTGGCTTCTGCTGACCATTTTAATTTGACATTTAACAGCTCACTAGAATATCTGGCCCATTTTGTTAAGAAGCCAATTTCCATGCCTTTTCATCGTTACAAACTTACAACTTACAAATTACAATGACAAAAAGTTGCTTTGTATCTTCTGAGTCTAATTTAATACTTGAGATCTTATTCTCCTCCTGGAGCAGTGGGGAACTAAAGGTTTCCAAACCTTTTATCGTCAAGGTCCTAACAGTTTTTCACACTATCTTCTTGCCTCCAGTTTTTCATTAGGTTTCAAATCTATTGAGAAAATAAGAAAAGGTTTCACTATCATTTGTGTAATTCAATGTTTTTCTAGCAATATGCCAAACAAGAAATCTATCTCCTATGCTAGTTAATGCCATTAACATATTACTGAGCTTGCAGCTGCAGTTAAAGCACATCTTTTACATGCATCTGTCCATGTTAGTGATTCAACTGGGTTTCTGTTTGCGAAACCCAATGTTATGTGCTCAACATTTTTATTTTGAATAATAACCGGACTGAAAAATCTGTTGTAAAAATTCCTTACTGAAGTATATGTAATGTTCAGTTGTAAGTATATGTTTTCTTGTCCTTTTTTTCACCTTAGTATGCATGTTCCAAAACTGACCTACTAAATACTCTCTTTTTTTTTTTCTGTTTTAGACGAAGATGCATCACCTGGCGTTGAGACCATGCTTGTGTTTTCTGATCATGTCCGGAGCTTTGTGAACCCTGGTTGGACATCGTCGGGCAGACCAGTAGCTCAGAGAGGTTCGCTGACTGTGAATGGTTTGAATACAGCATCGCACATGGAAAAACAATCAGATAGCAAACAACAAGTTCAGGAACTCATGCAGAGTTTTCCACCAGCTGTTATGGATCATCATCCTTGTGAAAATTTCTCATTGTCTCCTCCACCTATTGATAGAAAACGCACTGGACCACGACGTAAGTGTACATTCCTGACTATTCCAATTCAGTGCTACTTTAGTTCTGAATCTAAACTAATGTATTTTAGGCTTGTATAGCCTGTCCAGTTTGTTATTTGCCAGTTGAGCAAGCGCTGGCACTGAGACCAGCTAAACCATCATTGTCACCAGTCCTTCAAAGCTTAAATTATATGTTTGAAGAGAATTTGATTCCCAAAGAGTCAAAGAGTGGTTCTTTGTTTGGAGGTTTTCCATCCCTGGAGGAACGAGAAAAGTCTTATGACATAAAAGACTCAATGACTGTACATTGTGGGTATGCCCATACATTTCACGTGCTTTATCTTGAGATCATGTGATGGCTGTTTACAATGATCAGTCTCTCTTTTGCTGTAGCTAACCTACTGTTTGTCTCCAGATTTATAAGAGGGAAGACACCTGGTCTTAGTACTGGGTTTGACATAGATGAAGCTGATCGTTCTGAGATGCAGCTGTGCCAGAGCACTGTTGTTGCCTCCGCTATTTTTGGTAACTACTACTTTGGATTTCAGCCCTCATTTCAAATTGCTTGTACACTTGCTTACAAATACTGTGTACACTTGCTTACAAATTTCTCAGGTAATTATGATGTAATGCAACAACCAGAAAATATCAGCAAATTTTCAAAAGATACAGTTTGCTTCTTTATGTTTCTGGATGAAGAAACAGAAGCCGCAATAAAGAACTCCACTACTATTGGTCATACTAAAAGAATCGGGCTGTGGCGGGTAGTTGTTGTCCGCAACCTACCATTTACAGATGCTAGGCGCAATGGAAAGGTACCTGTGCAGTTGGCGATTTTGATTTTTCTCAGTCAAACCTGTGTTGTTTGCAATCTACCATGTTTTTTGTTTTTCTCCATGAAGTGAATAGGGAATACTGGACTCCATATTATCCTTGTTATCCCATTCTGAATGTTTGATTGACTTGACATTTGTTAATGCAAATCAGAATCAATAAGTTTATGGATTTGGTTTTATCATTTATGGCCCCTGTGATCTTTTCCTCCTACAGGTTCCAAAGCTCTTACTTCATCGGCTTTTTCCTAATGTGCGATATTCAATTTGGATTGATGGGAAACTTAAGCTAGTGAGGGATCCTTATCAGGTATTAGAAAGGTAAACAGTCACTTGTTTTGCACTATGTACTCTTCACATAGCTCAGGGAACATTTATATATGCTGTTAGAAATCAATTTCTCTAGTTTCCAGTGTGACTAATGCTCCATTTGCTCTATCCATTTTGTCCCAGTTTATTTTGATTTGTCCAACTACACTTATGTTACAGGTTCTTGTGGAGGAAGAATGTTAGCTTTGCTATTTCCAGGCATTACAGACGCTTCGATGTTTTTGAGGAAGCTGAGGCCAACAAGGCTGGTGGAAAATATGATAACACATCAATTGACTACCAGATAGAGTTCTACAAAAGAGAGGGTCTAACCCATTATTCGTCAGCTAAGCTTCCTATAACGAGCGGTAGTTACTTCTCCCTCCTGATCTGTGACCTTTTAATATTTCAAACTATATACCTGTCTGATATCAGTATACTCTGATTAACAGATGTCCCGGAGGGCTGTGTGATAATTAGGGAACATGTCCCCATAACAAACTTGTTTACATGCCTTTGGTTCAATGAAGTTGACCGCTTCACGTCCAGAGATCAGCTAAGCTTCAGCACAGTTAGGGATAAAATAAGGTCACGAGTTAATTGGACTGCAGACATGTTCCTGGATTGTGAAAGGCGTGATTTTGTTGTTCAGGTATTTTCAGTTTTTTTGTATAATTTATTGCCACTGATTTCCTGTGCACTGTTTTGCTGTGATATACATTGCCTGATAGATCATAGAACTAGGATTTTGCTTTAGGTAAAACAGCACATTCTTTGTGATGGCGCTTTAATTCCAGAAGGACTAACCTTCTGTTCTTTTTTGTCTATTGTTGACTACTTTTTTTCTTGCACCATTCTTGCTTTACAGTCATACCACCGAGAACTGTTGGAACAGAGGCAGGCTACCTTACGAAGTTGGCCTCCCCAGCGGCCACCCATTGTGCGCGTCCACCCTAGAAAGATGCTTCCAGACAATGCAGCAAAGGAACCATGGAGGGCTTCTGCGACCAAGAAGTTATCAGGGAAGCGAACACGGGATAAGAGATCAAGCTCAAGACGAACTCATCGAACTAACATGAAGGAAGCAATTCAACTGTAAATCCTGGCAATTTTGCTCCTATACAACTGCAAATCTAACGGACAACATTCCAACATTGTTTTACTTTAACTTCCTTTGATGCCCCCCCCCCCCTCCCCAAAGGAGCCAAAATTTTGTCAGGGATTGTTGATAGAGAGCTGAAATTCTTTGTTGTAAATAAACATTTTTAGATCAGAGATGGATTCAACTAGCAGCTGATTCAATTCAATCATTTTGGAGGTAGTCTTTGCCAGGGTTTCAAATACACTCAATGTTGTCAGATAATGCCATGGATGCCTGAGGGAGTGAAGGTGGGTAGTGATGAACCGCAGCTTAATTCAGGAGAGGAGAAGAGGCGGCTGCACGAGCTCGAGCTGTGCATGGCAATGGCCGATTTATGGCAAAGAGTTGGAGTGGCCGGAGGTAGGGGAAGAGATGGTGGGCCCCTGCTGGAAGTGCGAGAGGGAAGGAAGTGCTGGCGTGGGCTGGCTGTTGTCAATTGTCATTTGCAGTTTTGCGTTATCATTGATCACAAACGTATTGTAGCATGCTTCTTAAAACTGGACTTCAGGAATCCTCGACAACTTTTATACACTAAAAATGATAATCATATTGGGATACAATACATCGCAGATTGAATAATTCTTTCCATAACAATACGTCAACACTTGTGTAGTTTGCACACAAGGGAAAAAAAATCAACATAACTATCAAGAGCAGCCTTAATGATCCTCGCGCATCAACTCTGGCTCACGGTGCTTCGCTCGCATGTCCTGGCAAAGCCTAGGCGCTCTTGATCCTTCATTGTTCATTCTGCCACCCTTGCGTACGTCCTCGTTCTTGACCCGGATCGTGTCGTCTCACTCTCCATTCTCCAAAAGGTTCTTGCACACAGGGCTTCTTTCGTCGATCACCGGGCCACCACAGCTTGTTTCGTCGATCATTGGACGACCACAGCTTCTCTCGTCGATCACCGAACCACCACAGCACGCTCGTGCAACACGCCACGTCGATCTTCTTCGGCCTTGTCAAACACGACCGACGGCACGATCCCTGCCCACACTCCGGGGCAATGGTAGGCCTGGCGGCAGAGGGTGTGCGCCACCTGGTTCCCCTCTCGATACACGTGCCTCACGTCGCACCCGGAGAAGCAGCGAAGCAGCCCTCGGATCTCCTCCTGCAACGCCACAGGGATCCGTGTCTGCGTCTCCTCGCCACGGAGCAGCTGCACGAGCACGAGATCGTCTCCCTCGACCACGAGCCGCTGCAGGCGGAGCCCAAGCGCAAGGCGGAGACCGCGGATCATGGCGCGCGCCTCGACGATGCCGACGGTGGAGTGCTCCGTGGGCTCGGCGAACGCGAGCACGACACGGCCGGCGCTGTCGCGGATGGCGCCGCCGACGCTCGCTCGCGCCGAGCCGTCGTGGTAGACGGATCCGTCGAAGTTTAGCTTGAACCAACCACGAGGCGGCGGTGACCACTGCACCAGGATGACGCGGCCCGACTGGTACGGCCGCGCCGACGGAGACAGCTGATGTGGCGCACGGCAGCAGAGACTCGGGATTGGCGGCGTCGTCGCTGTAACCAAAGCAGAGCACGCCATTTTTTTTCTTTTAGGGGGGGATGTCACTGATTCGAGATGGCTCTGGGCTCTCTTGCTTGCTCGCAACTCGCAAGTCGCAACCTGTTGTGACTCGGTGAGATGGTGAGAGATTTATAGATCTCCTAAACAGCTTGTTCCGGTCGGTCTTCCCATCCGACCAGGATACGATGATGTCTTGTACTCATGTCCCGAGTTCGAGTCGAATTCGACTTGGGGTCGTGGCGGGGGGCGTGCGGCGAGCGCGGAGCGGGACGTGGGATGGTGTGGGCTGGCCTGTGCGTGGAGGACGTGCCAACCCGCCGCGCTTTCCCCAAGTCGGCGGGAAGCCAGTAAGCCCACCACATGTATACGCATGATGAGAAACCGACCCAGCGCAGGAGAATGGCGCTACCGTAGCAGGCCTCGTAGGACCGCACGTTGGGCCGATTGAGACAGTTGATATGCCCATGCCCATTTCCTCGTGGATTAAGAGTCTGCTCGCTGATATAAAAAACCATAACTAAAAATATTATTCGCTGATCTATTGTGAAAGAAAAAACTCCTAATTAGCCGAAAAAGTATAGATGTGGAGCGGGCTACTGAGCGTGTGCGGTGGGGTGTGCGAATTCGCAAGCTCGAGGGGCCGTGGCGGCGTGGACATGTGGGCGACCGAGCGCGCGAGCAGCCAACGTGGTCGACCCGAATTACTTTCCTTCCCTTCATTTCAAATTCCTACAATTTTCCTTTGAATTCCCTTCAATTCAAACAGGCCCTCAGTGGCTAACCAAACACCTCTAGTTTGCATGTCCATGGTGAAATTAAATTATATTGGCACTAAATAACTAGCTTCACCAACAATAGTAGAATTATAAATAATGGTACTATGATAACTTGCTTCATCAATATAGAATTATAAACAATGGTAGTGTGATGATCTAGCTAATCCCTATTTGTGTCCTGCGGTGCTCTCCTGATTGCATTAGCGCCAACGGCCTTTCCGATTAGAATTCCGTCTCCGAATCTGCCCAGAACGGACAAGACTTCCCGTGTCCTTGTTCAGAGCGGAGCGCGATATTATTACTATATAAGAGCAACTCCAACCATTATGCAAATGGACTTGGCATTTACCAAAATGCATAAAACTCCAAAAAAAACCCCTCCAATCGTTATGCATTTGGACTATGCATTTTACATAGCTATGCATTTGGAGGGGGAAACTTGGCATATATGCCAAAGGAGTCCCGCTATGCAAATAGAGATCACGGGATTCTCGGTTCCACCTCGCGGGCTTTTTTCTTCCCTTCGCGCGGTTTCCCTTCACGCCGCCACCACTTCACGCGATAGGAGAAGCATCGCGCGTCCTCCTTCGCCAGCTTCACGCGTGCGTTTCTGGACCTGATGGAGATCGTTACTGGAGCCAAGGGGCGAACCTATACGACGACGAACTGATGACCAACAAACGACGAACTGGTACGGTGAACGACTGAACGGGAGATCGGTACGACGAACAGCGCAGCTCACTATCGGTACTACGCGGCTGTTTGGCGCGGGAATTGGTGAACGGGAGACGACGGCGGGCTGTTTGGCGCGGGATCGATTGGCCGCGCGGGAAGGAGTGCCGCGAAACAAAATTTCCAGGAAAAAAAAAGATGATGGACTTGGCATTTTACATAACGGTTGGAGATCACCCGATTTTAGTCTTGCCATTTTTATTTGGGGGTTTGCAATTTGCCTAAAATGCATAACTTCAAATGCATAATGGTTGGAGATGCTCTAAATGAAGTAAAATTAAAAGTTGTTCTCAGATGTTCGTGTTCCTGTGCGGCCTCCGATAGTTACGATGTCCGTGCTCCCGTGCGGCCGTGGCGCCGCGTGCTTCCTGTTGCTGCTACTAGGCGTCCTCTCGTGCCTCCACACAGCCGCCTCGCGGCCCGTGCCGGGTGCAGGGCACCACCACCGGCCTCCGGACGCCGTCTCGTGGCGCTCGTTCGAGCACCTGCATGGCGCGCGGCGGGGCAGCCGCGTCGCCGGCCTCGCCGACCTGAAGAGGTACCTGGCGAGGTTCGGGTACATGCAGGCGCCCCGGCCGGCGCACGAGCACGACGACGTGTTCGACGACCACATGGAGGCCGCCGTGAGGCGGTACCAGTCCAGCCTCAGCCTGCCCGTCACCGGCCGGCTCGACTCCTCGACGCTCGGCCGGATCATGACCAAGCGCTGCGGCGTGGCCGACGGCGCCGGCATGTCCGTGACCGCGTCCCTCTCGGCGGAGGTGGCGGCTGGCACTGGCAGCCGGTTCACGTTCCTCGCCGACCAGGACCAGCCGTGGTGGACGCGGCCGCACCCGCTGGTCCTGACGTACGCAGTCTCGCCGACGGCCACCGTCGGCTACCTGCCGGCCGAAGCCGTGCGCGCCGCGTTCCGGAGCGCGTTCGCGCGGTGGGCGAGGGTGATCCCCGTGGATTTCGTCGAGACCGACTACTACGACGGCGGCGAGCCCGACATCATGGTGGGGTTCTACGAGGGCGACCACGGGGACGGCTCGCCGTTCGACGGGCGGTACGGCCAGGTAGCCCACGCGTACACCTCGGACGACGACGGGCACATCCACTTCGACGCGGCGGAGCACTGGTCAGTGGACGTGGGCAGTGACACCGACACGCGGGGGGACTCGGCCATGGACCTGGAGTCCGTGGCGACGCACGAGATCGGGCACATCCTCGGGCTAGGCCACTCGTCGTCGCCGGAGGCGATCATGTACCCCTACATCGCCGCCATGCAAAGGAAGGTGGAGCTCAGCGCGGACGACATCGACGGCGTCCTGCGGCTGTACGGGTCGAACCCACGGTTTAGGCACGAGCAAGAGCACCCTGCGCCGCCGCGGAGCGTGCCCTCTGTGTCGCCAGGAAGGAGCAGCTGGCATGCTGGTTCAGTTAGCTTAGTTTGTACAGTCTTGGTCATGCTAGTGACACTTGTAAAATAGACATTTTTCTATGATGCGATTACGATTGCTACCTAATCCGCTATTTAGCTGTATTGCTTCAAGTAAGCATTAGCGTTTTCAATTTTTTTAGCCACGCGGTCATTATTGCGAACTGTATTGCAGCCTAGCTTTGTTCAAGCGTGGCTGGATAAACTTGGAGACTGTAATCATGGTGGTCTTCGCAAAGTTTTCCGTTGATAATCCATGACTGAAAGTACTGCTCGCTTGTTTGTTGTGAGAGAAGAATATTGTTGAATGACTGATAAATTTAGTAGATAAAATGCTATATCGTGTAATTCGCCTCTGATCCAATCAAACAGCTCTAGTAGGCGCATCAAACCACATCATTGTGAGCAAAGCCAACGTGAAATCATCAGAGGGGGAGGAGAGAGAGAGAGGGGGGGGGGGGGGGGGGGGGGTTTTGCAGAAAAAAAGATCTTTGCAAACAGTTAGGAAACACAACCTTGAAGATCCAAGCTGCTAACACATCATAGAGATATTCATTTCAGTGGTCAGCTAAACACTTAAACTTCCAAGCTGCTAACAGTAACAGAATCCCTAACTGAAACTTTTGCCTGCCGACTCGGAATAGCATTCAAGGCAATGCGTCCACTTGCGACAGTTAAAATGCCAACCTGCTAACAGTAACAGAATCCCCAGCTGAAACCTTTGCCTGCCGACTCTGAATAGCATTCAAGGGAATGCGTTCACTTGCAACAGCATTATTGGTCAGTGGATATTCGTTAAGGATATAACATGAGAAGAGAAACATAAAAAAAACACTTAGGAAGGACAACACATGATATTATCAGATCTGGATAGGATTCAGCTGCTCTCAAAATTGAAGCAATGTTTATGTTATTAAATAACTAGATTTCTAGGCCACAATACCCAAAAGGTCACACTGGTGAACCGAGTACAAAGCCCTACGCCTGAACACAACATTAGACCGATCAATAGCAGTATAAAATAAGAGTGCAAATAAAACAGATCATTAGTGTCAATGAACGACTCATTTCGAAGTTGATTCATCATCCAAGGCTTATCCAGTGCAACTAAATGGCACAAAACAGATCAAACAGTTCCAGTAACAATTACCAAGGCTATAAATGTGCGAAGCCTGCTGAGACAAATTCCACAAGGACCAAAATTTCAGTGCAATCGAATTTGCGGGTCATCACCACGAGAGCCTGTTTGTTAGACTGAAAAGTCACGGTTGTAAATACTGTTTGCTGATAGAAAAAATACAACTTATAAGACAAGCGAATGGAATTCCGTAGACCCAGGATTCAAACTGAGGTTACCAGACCAGATCAAAGCTCCAGGCAGACTGGTGCAAGAGATCTCAGAATAAACTGAGCAGACGATAGACTACGAGACCATCTACAAAAGGATACGTAGGGTGAAGACCCAGGCGTCGGCGACGAGGGCGAGCCTGTTGGGGAAGCAGCAGAGGTCCGCGGGGGACTACCTATGCGCAGTTGGTGAGGGCCAGCTCCGCGGCGTCGCTGCAGTGGTGAGATCATGGGCCAAATGCGGCGCACGCGGCAGGCTTCGAGGGCTCCCTAATTCAGCACTGAGGCCCCATAACCCATCCACGTATCGCAGACAAACTCCAGAACATTGCAGCAGAAATAAATAACAGCAGTGAATATAACATAGATCTTCGATTTGATTCATGACAAATATATCAATTTCCAGTTCTGATTCAAACATTTAATAACAAGTTACATAACTTTCATCGCTCCCAAAAAATTTCCCCTCGTTTCTAACAAACTGGCTAACAATCCTCCTCTGATTAGGTACACATACGAACACAGATCCGAGGAAAAATACAAAATTGCCAACTATCAATGGTCACTGACAACCAGACTCAGCTCGAGTTTCTCCTGAGAATCGATCATGTTGCATTGCTGCTTCAGTTCAGCGTGCTGAACACAAGTCCACAACAGCCAGTGCCCACAGGATTAAGCACATATGCCAAATCCAGCGCTAGAGGTCCCAAGTAGAACTGCTGAAGTGGTCAGAGCTCGCATGAGTGTCTGGGTTTGCAAACACATCAACCTCCTATAGAAATCGCAGTCGCGGAGATCGGTAAAGATGTTGCCCACCGACCTAATTCTTTGTACCAGCAGTGCACAGATATTTCAACAAGTACTCATTAGAAGAGCAAGTGTCTGCCAAATCCTGATGTAGTCTTGTTATAGACTTCTGCAATGATTTCAGAGAAGGAAGCAAAGTTCTGGAGTTCTGTTGAATATAGTGGCCATGAACCTTACATAGCTCCTATACGATAAAAAGAAAACATTGAGATTAATATATGGTACACTAACCAAAACAACAGGTATATTCATGGGAAGAAAATGAGGATGATACCTGAGACCACAGGAGGATAAATTCCAGATGCGGACAACTTTCCAAAAGACCAGCGAAAGCATCAATCAATCTTTGGAGATACTTGTAAGGAATTGCCGAACAAATTGCTCTTACATCAGATGGATCAACTGCGAATATGCACTTCTTAATCAAGGAGTCCTCATTCAACCGAAGGCTAAGTATAAGGGCTCTCTGCTGTTGGTTTTCTGCAAGAGCTTCCTCTACTTTCTACAAATACCAAACACAGAAATTTGCAAATTAAAAAGAGTAATTTCAATAGGTAATACACAACAAGAAAGGGCATGAAGTAAATACCTCAGGCGTAACATCAATGTCAAGGTCTGTCGGATCAAAAATAAATGATTCATCAACTGAGTACAATAAAACACCATCAGTGGTTGCTGCAGCAAATGATCTTCCAGTTGGAGCAAACTTAACACATTTTGTCCGAGCTATGGGTCTTCCACGATTTGCCATTGATCCAGGTAAACCAAGCCCTAAGTTTCCTCTAGCCTGTCGATCAATTCCTTCTTCAACATCACTGTCTTCATCGTCAATGAGATCTAGTGCGCCAGCATCTGTCATCTTCTTTGAGTTCAGAAAATCAAGAACTCCATCCAATGAGAGATTGCGAGTGATCTGGAATCTACGCAACAGCACCTGCTCAAAGAAACACATTAAAACAAGGGTGATTACTTATCTTCCATCGCATACTCCTATATGCTCACCACTCAAAGATGCCAACCCACAATGAATGGCATTTTATGAATCATGTTGTTTCAGTGGTACATAGTGGAATTTCACTAGATAAAATGAAAGATTTCTAGCATTATTCCAGACCAAGATATGTGTACAAGAAAAAATAACATTAAGATCACTTGGTTATGCATTTTAGCCTAAAGTATGTTCACCATAGCAAATGGAGAGAAGTCAGACTACTACAGCTTCAGATTTGGGTTTCTAACTAGCTGTTGATGTCATACAGTTCATGGCATGATGATAACATGAAAATATTTCGAAAATTAAGCAGAAAGATAGAACATTGGTTAGATAATATCCAGAAAGTATTCAAAATGCAGGACCATAACTGAAGACACACTCATAGTTGCTGATATAAAACTATGCTTCAAGGTATAAATACAATCATGCCAAGAAAGATTTGCTGACCTGTTCTCCAACATCATACATGCAAATATATTTGGTGTTTCCTCCAGCTAAAATAGAACTTCCATCAGCAGAATAGCACAACGTTGTGAAGTACTTCCCTATACTTGTATTAGCTGCAGATCTCCTGTCAGTCATAAGGCGACCCCCAGCAATATCCCTGCGGCCCTCAATGGTATACATCAACAAACCATCAGATGGATCCCAGAAATTGATTAGGCCATCTAAAGTACTGCATGCTATCTGCCTTCCATCAGGTCGATAAGCTAAAGTAAGAACATCATGTGAGTGCTGAAAAGTTTCCACTGCACCCTTGCTCTCAAAGACATCCCAAAGGCGAACAGTTTTGTCCCATGATGATGAAGCCAGAATAGCCTACCAAACAAAGCCGGTTATTGGTTTGATGAACTTACATAACATACAGAACAGAAAATACTGAAATGGAACAAAATGCTCTTGCAGAATCATAAAGTAGTGACTTTTGTAACTAATTGTAGTTATGAAAATAAAGTCAAAGAAAATATATCAAAGCATTCTCTTACATTGATTGGCGAAAACATTAGACCATGCACTGGTCCTTCATGGCCACTGAGTACATCCAACAATCGACCAGTTTTCATTGACCAAACAAATATCTACATGGAAATGTTTTGGTTGTCAAGGGAGCTTGATGTGAAGCATAAGACATAAAAATTTTGGGGGATAAAAGGTTGCTGCATACACACACCTCAAATGAATCAAGTGTTCCAGCACATATTACTTCTCCACTCTGGTCTGCAGTTAAAGAAACAAACTGCCTAGGTGAAGGGGTGGTAAATGTTCTGAAGTTGCGATAGCGGAACAAATCCCATGCTCGAATAGTCCCGTCAAGGGAGGCACTTAGAAGAGAATGGTTATTGGCCATAAAATGAACTGCAGTAACAGCATTTGTATGCTCCGAAAATGTTATGAAACAGAACCCAGATGAAACTGTCCAGACCTGCAACACATCAGTTACATTATCAAACTTGCTGTGCAGGACATTAACACTAACTAAATGGATTTCTTAAATATTTTTGCAAAATTAATGTTACCGCCAAATACCAATAGTAGGCACTACTCTTTCATTTGAATAAATAAGCATGGTACGAGTAAGCAGCTCAATGAGTCAGGGACAGAGTTAACTTTTAATTGCATGAAGTTGGAGGACCAGTTTAGTGATTTGTATAAAATTATGAAGCAAAGTTTCTCTGGCTATCTCACGAAGCACTAGATAGTATGATCAGGAAAAGATCGTCATAATTAACATTCAGTTTTCAATTGATTGAGCAAAAATGAGTGCATATTAACAGTTCATGTGTGATGAGATTGTGTGTTCACACAAACAATGGAGATCATGCATAACAAAAAAGAGAGCAGGGCATGATTGAGATCATAAATGCTATCGCTTAGCACACACCTTGACTTTGTTATCATCAGCACCAGTGGCCAATAACTGAGAGTCTGGTGAGTATGCGATGCAATTCACATCAAAGTAGTGTCCCTGCTGTTTCAAAATGTAGCTCTCCGACCGCCACTCCCACACCAGAAGCTGTCCAAGTTTGGCGCATCCAAAGACAAGCCAATTCCCCAAACTGTTGAAAATAGCAGTGGTGATCTTCTCTCTTGATACTGACAGCAAGTGGAGGCACACAAAGTCTGGCATCTGGTACAGCCCAAATACTCCACTAGAGAATCCAACCACCACCATGTCGAGCTCCCGGTGGTAATCACATGCTGTTAACTTAGCCGGTGACTGCATGAAGAAATGCTTTTCCTGCAGCTCCCACTTTGCCAAATGCAGCTTAGTGACTGGTTCCTCCAATTCTCCCGAAACCTTCCTTTTCCTGCTCCCACCATCCAGTTCCATGACATCATTCTGTTCTGACCCCTGCTCTGGCGTCCCTGGTGATGGCGGAGGTGAGGTATCATTTTCCTCATTTCCTTCCACCAAATTCCATGTAAAGATAGCTCCATCCTTGGAGACTGTATAAACCCCCTTGACTCTCCCTGTCTTCTTATCTGTGGCAAAGAAGGCACCCACGACAGCCGCGCGATGGCCAAGGAAGAGAAAGGGTTTGCTTCCTAGTCCCTTCTTGACGGGCAAGAGCCGAGCTGTCAGGTCCTTGCAGGACGCGAGGAGGAACGCTGAGTCCGGGGACCAATCGAATGCTGTCACGCCAGCGGCGAAGCCCGGGAAGGTGCGGAGGAGGTGGAAGGGGAAGAACTCCCTGCGAAACCCCGGCGAGCGCCAGATCTGCACGACCTTCCCGACGGCCACGGCGATGAGCTGACCGTCGGGGCTGAAGCGGATAGCTGACGGTGCGCCCTTGAAGGAGACGCGGTGGAGGACGGCGCGGCGGCGGAGGTTGGCATAGAGCGCGCGGCCGTTGTCATCGGCCGCGAGGAGGAAGTCGCCCGAGGGGGAAGTGGCGAGGCGGGTGACGCTGGATGAGGACTCGAACGGGAGGGTGAGGGACGAGGAGGCGCCGAGGTCGGTGGAGGCCACGCGGTTGCCGACGGCGGAGAGGAGAACGGGCGAGTCGCCCGCGAAGACGGCGTCGCCGCCGCGGTACGGCGCGCCGAGGAGGTTCTGGAAGCGGTAATTCATGGCGGGAGACGAGGGAGGGGGAAGGCGGTCGGGTGGGCGGCCGCCTAGGGTTTTGGGGGAGGAGGGGAACCGGCTCGACGACGACGTGGGGGTTTTAGTTGATTTTGAGTTTTGAGTGGGCTGTGGGCTTGTGGCTTCTTCTGATGGACCCAACTATTTAGTCGGCCTGGGACAATTTGGCCCAAGTTGGTAATTGACAGGTAGGCCTTTTGTTTTGGACTTTTGGACACCCAATCTTCTATCTTTATATCTCCTACAACTATCTCCTACTATATACATACATATACATACTTACTACAACTTTACTATTACTTACTATACAATACAACTATATAAAGACTAAAGTGTGGATATTTTTTGGTGCGACAAAAAATTCGTCCGTCTGCCTCCCCGTGCGATTCCGCAGCACCGACAAGTGGGGCCTCCTCCACGCGTGCGAGCTCCCACTTCCTGCAATCACGGTCACGAGATCACCTCCACCAATCACGCTCGACCTTTCCTTCCCCGCGCTCGTGTCCATGGAGCAGCCGCCCACCAAGACACCCAACTCCCGTCTCCCTCCTCTCGATCTGCGCCCCGCGCCCCCCGCATCTCGATCCGATGGCCGAGCCGCGCAGCTGCCCCCGCTCCTCTCGATCTCCGATCACCGCCGCGAGCCCGCTGGCCGCGCCGCATCTCGATCTCCGGTCAGCGAGCCATGCAGCTGCCCCCGCTCCTCTCGATCGCCAGTGGCCGAGCCCCGCCGCGACGCCGGTGGCCGCGCGCACGCCGGTGGCCGCACCCCCCCGCCGAGAGCTGTCGCGAGCCCGCTGGCCGAGCGCACGGACGAGAGCCGCGCCCCCCCCGCCGCGAGCCGCCGCGAGCCCGCTGGCCGCGCGCACGGACAAGAGCCGCGTCCCCCGCCGCGAGCCCGGTGCCCGAGAGCTGCGCCAGTGCCGCCGCGAGCCCGCTGGGCGCGCGCACGCCGGTGGCCGCGCCTCGCGCCCCCGCCCGCTGCCCTAGCGGCCACGCCGGTGCCCGCTCCTCTCGATCTCCGGTGGCCGAGCGCCCGCGCCGCGCCCGCGCCGATCTTGGGTGCCCCAGCGACCGCGCGAACTCTGGTGGCCGCATTGCAGGAAAAGGTGAGCCACAAGCCTCTACTGCTCCCTGTTCCGAACAGGAACCACATATAACATCTTGGCTCTTTACAAATGCTTAATCCTCATGGTCAAATAGAAATAGGTGCATAGATATTCATAGGGTGTGATAACTCTGCTGTAGATCTAAGGAACCACTAAACATATCATCAGGTTTTGCTGTTTGACCATGTGATATTCAGAGAGAATATGGGAGAACGTGGATAGGATAACTCTGCCGTGATTTGCAACAACAGTAAGACTCAATATGATCCTTAATATACATAACTGGATATGTATATGACCCAATATAATATCTTTTATCATTGTCTGTCTAAACAACCTGGCGGAGGACTGTCATTGAGATGTATCAGTCAATATCCTCTCCTTCCATTGTCAACAATTCACATTTCTTTAAATAGTAAATAAGCTTATACACATCCTCAGTATTTAAGAATACAGAACTTGTCTCCTGCCTAAATTTACTGCTAGCCTACCCAAGATACCAAAACTTGTCTCCTGCAAGAAATCTAGATTCAGAAATTTGAATCGATGCCTTGCACATTCAGATAAAGGCAAGGAACATTAAATAAAGGCAAGGAACATTAAATCAATGCCTTGCACATTCAGCATTAGGTCAAAATTAACATGCTGTAGGTAAGGATTATCTTTTTTTATTTTTTGTATTTATTTTGATCCTCAAGGCTTTAATGTTAATTTTGCTAACACCAATTATTTGTTCATGCAATCTTGTGAAATTTGTATGTCAGGGCTTGGAAGCTTCTGCATAATGATCTGAGCTATTTTAAGTACTTGGTTTTTCTCGAATACATTTGGAGGCTGTGATATAAAAAGTTATCTTAGCTGCATCATGGTAAGGTCTATATAGTAAAGTTTATGAGACTGTGGTGCTGTGCTCTCTGTGACCGTGTTAATTTCACGAACTTTTCCTTTAGGTTAAATATCATTTAATGTTGGTATTTAATTTCACAGAATTGTTATCTTATCGTGTGATCCGTGTATTTTAGTATAAAATTTAACCGACAGGGATCCATTATTTTTGCTCTGCTCGCTTTTATGTCAGGCTTCTGCATTGTTGTCATATAGATAATCTTTTGGTCATTTTGTACATTATTTTATGGGTAAAGAACACAATTTCATCCCTGTTGCATTGATGCCTAATCTAATTTTCTGTGAGGGTTATGGTTAGATTGATGTCACCTATTGAGAATTTATCGTACTGTCTGTATGTCTGTGATTAGCACGTTTGCCTATTTGCGGAACATATATAACTACATGGGCATTATTGACGATTTGTTCAGTTCATGTCCACATATTGAGATTTCTATTCTTACGCTTGTTATTTGTATTGTTGCAGGGGTCTCTATCTAATCGGATACCAGAAAATACCGCTGCCACAATTAAAATCCTCTACAAGGTTTGCCACTAGATTATTATTGCCATCAGACCGGTATTCCTAAAAAATTGGATTTGCTTCATGCTAGCAGCATATTCAAATATATTTCTGGTTATGTTTTTTCCTTACTATGAAGATCACACTGCACTTATGTTGGCCATGTTGCTCAAGCATTTCAAACTCAAGCTATTTGTTTGGCATTTTGAATGTTATAGAACAAAACATTTCACTATTTTACAGTCTTAAGCTAAAATAGTTTGGTAGAGATGATTTTTAAATATGAAACCTTGAATTGGCATGTTCACCTAATGAGAGTTTATGGTTAGGCACAACATTTACCTGTTCAAAAGAGACCATTTATTAAAGATGAACTCGATAGACTTATTGTTGATGGCATATGGAGGTGGTAAAAAGGCAGAAGAAATATAATAGGATGGTTGGATGCTTGATCTTTGCTTTGATTCTCCATAATCAGGCATTTGTTCCAAAATACTTGGGGTCATCTTTTATTGGTTTGAAATACCAGGGGTCATCTTTTATTCTAAAATGACTTTAACTTCATCTATCCCTTCTTATATGTGGCCTTATCTTGAGGAATGAAAACCTCTTTCCTTTTTTATGATCGGTGAATATTGGGATAGCCTTTTCCAACCGGTGGATAGTTTACTGCACATTTGATATCTTCACATGCTTGTATGATAAAATGCTTGTTGAATTCCTGTTAGTCCCATGATGCTAAAATGCTCAGTAGCCAAGGATTTGCTGATCACTATTGGTTACGCCTGTTTTCAAGCAGATGTGTTTTGATGAGAAAGGTGACACAAAGGCGCAAAGCTTCACAAAAAATCAGAATTGTCTTCGTTGTAAGGTAATTTTTTGTTGTGAGATTTTTCATTCACCTAGATATGTGCACAAAATTTGATATCCTTAGTTTTTGTGTATCAAGCATTTTGATCGAAGGTTTGCAATGGCTGGAAAGAATTTTTGTCTCCATTGACTTTGATATGGATGGAATAGATATTTTCATATCAATAATTATCCTATGCACAAATGGACATGGCCGCTGCTAAGATATCTCATGAATCAGGGTATGTTTTGATGTTGTTTCTTTGTTGGATAATCACAACTATTTCCTGTGATCTTGATGGCGATGAGTTTTATCTTATTAGTACTTGCACTTCCTTTCTAGAGAAACTTTTACTTTTTTAATCCCTGGCAGCTAATATACATTATGCATAACTTTGATGCTTTCAGAGTCTGAATCATTAGTTGATATATGAGATTACCGTTTGTTGTGATGGTCTTATTCTTTGAGACATATTTTCATTTTTTTCATAATGTTGTTATCAATCCTAGCGAGATGCTTGCTCTTGCAAAAGACAATGTAATGAAAAGTTGACACTTAAGATCGTTTATCTCTATAATATAGAGCAGATTGATGCCTTTTCTAGCAAAATATTTTCGGTTCATGAGTTGGCCAAAGTGCCATGTCTGAAGTGTTGTTGATGCCTCCTATTATCTGACTAATTAAAGATTTAAATTTTGATTGAGATAGAAATAAAAGGATTGCCCATCCACAAATTGTTGCTAGCACCTTATTTGCTACTACAGTATCAGGCCACAGATTAGCATGGAAATATCTTGGCAAACAATTTGTTTTTGCAACCTTACAGATGCTTGTTGCAACCCTATGCTTGGAACCCACAACCCAGCCCTCCAAAAAGTTAACACTAAGATCATTTATCTCTCTAATATAGACCAGATTGTTGCCTTTCCACCAGAGTATTTTCCACTCGTGAGTTGGCTGGGGTTCAGAGTATTGCGTCTGAGGTGATGGAAGTGTTCGCCGAAATGCCCTCAAGGTAATATGTTTTAGTTTCTCGATGACTTTTTAGTGAATTTGAGGCGGATTCCATTATTTTCTTTCGTTTGGGTTTGAACTAGAGTGGCAGCTATGTGCTCTCAACTTTTCTTCATGAGTGATCAATCATGTGCTATTGTCATTTAAATGAAAGAAAATGCAGATATGTTGTTTAAGCTCTTGTAGATCAACTTGCTATAGAGCTGTTGAAACTTGAGAGGCACTTGCAGACATTTTCTTCCATGATATAAAAGAGGTCGTGATATGTTACTTGGAGAAATGGATGAATTTGTGTTGCTTTCTGTTTCGAGTTTTGAACTTTCAACTTGCAGATGCCGCATGCTAAACTGTGGCGGTACATTGCCTGCTGACAATGGAGGAAGTTGGTGATGACGATTGGCTCAAGAGGGCGCTATAGATGCATGGTTAGGACTCATGAGGCTGTGGGGGTCCTCATGTTTACAAAGGCCAAACTGAGCAACAATGCTTGCAAGGAGCTCATCGAGGCAGCATGGGACATTGCTGACCAAAGGTATAGACATGCAGTATAATAGTGTTATCTGCACTCTACGAACCATCTTTCTTGTTCCTGGTTATATATGTTCTTCTTTTCTATTGCAGTTTAAATCCTGAAGGTGGAATCACACTACAAAAATTCAAAGAAATCCTATCTCAAGTATTTGTTGGCCAAACTTGCGTCCTATAAGGCTTCCGTCACCTTGTCGAAGCAGGTGATCCCTACCAGGATGACCACCATTCTTTACAGGAATCACTCTCTTTCATGGATAAAGTGAAGGTACACATCTGCTCCTTGTTTGAGGCATTATGGCTTGGTGTTCATGGCTGTTTTTACTTGATGTGCGTTTCCTTTGTGTTTGTAGGCGTCATCTAAATCCGATGAAGATTATGAAGATTTTTTTGGTCATCATATCTGAGTCAATGGCAAAAAAGATCACTGATCAAGAGACATACCTAAAGGTGTTTGTCTTTCTTAGTGGTTTGTCGAGAACAATTAGATAGTTATTTTACAACCATTTGCCTTTGTAAGTAAAGAGAGCTCCCCACCAGATGAAAATCATAGTGCAAGTCATAGCTTGGATGGTAACGAAGAAACATGTACTTCGTGCATCTCCGACTTCTTGCAAACATCTACAAGAGATGTGTCAGTTTCTCGAGAAGTTTGTTTATATGTTTTTTTAAGGTGGGTGTGAGCTCGACCACAGCCTCGTCCTCTCCTTCCCGGTCGCCGGCAAGCCACAGGCAAGAGGAAGAGCTGTTATGAGAGGATATTAGTTCCCTCCAAATGAGAGCACCTTAGTTTTATCATAGCATTAGCACAAACATACTTCTTAGCAATCAACATGTTCGATTCTTTTGATATTAGTTCCTCCAAATGATAAGAGCCCTGCAATACTTGTTTGTTTTACATAAACCATAGAGATTAGTATGTATATCTATGAATTAATTTTTGTTATCCTAAACAACGAGCAGGATGAGCAAGGGTTATCTACTAGCAGCAACATATGGACGACGTGGTAATATAATCGAACTTATGTACAGGATAATACCTTTGGCGTAACTTATTCATGAATTTATTGGTGCACGAAAGAAATAAATATTAGAGATTTCTTCTTGTTGACATTTTATCTTAATTAGTTGTATCACGGAAAGGTCTATCGATGCCATGCTCTTCGTGACTTTGTTAATTTCACGAACTTTGTTTTTTTATTATATGTCACTTTAGCGTCGGTATTTAATTCACAGTATTATTATTTTATCGTGTGCGATCCGTGTGTTAAGTATAAAATGTTAGTTATCCCGTAGCAACGCACGGACATACTACCTTGTACATATAAAAAAATAAAAAAGGTTCATTTATACTCAATCCATCTCAAATTGTAAGTCGTTTGACTTTTTTAATATCAAGTTTGACCACTCGTCTTATTCAAAGTTTTGTACAAAATATCACTTTTTTTGTTGTGTATTGGTTTATTAATAAAAGTTCTTCAAGAATGACTTAAATTTGACTATATTTGCACAAATTTTTTGAATAAGACGAGTGGTCAAACTTGGAGTAAAAAAAGTCAAACGACTTACAATTTGGGATGGAGGGAGTACCATTCTAAATAAACTATTGTCGTAATCTGATTCTTGTTATCAATCTTTAAAACTAAATATTTTGCTCTTAAACTCTCAAAACCATTCAAATTAGATCACTGCCATAGTTTAACAGGAACGACCCCTATATTTTGCTGTAAACATGATTTCTTCATCGATGCTGCATAGCATGCACACACTGTGTACGGTCACCATAATCCACTGCCCACTGGCATCCAATTTCTTGCTCCAAATCTTAACACCATGTTTAATTGGGAAAGCTAATCGAGTAGACAGGCTCCTTGTTGGGGTAGAAGAGCCCAAAGTTCCTCTCCGTCGGATCCCCGGGCTTCTGGTTCTCGTTGAACATGGCAAACACATACGTCTCCAGCGCTCCGGGTCTCTTGGGCGTGCCGCGGTAGGCATGGTCGATCAGACCCTGGTTGTACCTCCGCGCATTCTCCACGGTCGCCGCGAACCCGCCGGCCGACGGCCACCCGCTCTCCGACACGACGATCCTGACGCCCGGCGCCCCGGCCTTCTCAAGCGCGGCGTGGATGGCGTCCACCATGGCGGCGAAGATGTTCGTGTAGGTGAGCCCGCTGCCGTCGTCCGTCACGGCCGTGCCCGGCTGGAACGTCGCGTAGCCGAGTGTGATGTCGCGCGGGTTGTCCCTGTAGGCGAAGTAAGGGTAGACGTTGGCGAGCAGGGGCGACCCGGCGTCGGCCAGGAACCGCGCGACGGGCACCATGTGCCGCTGCACGCTGGGGCTGAAGACGCCGCGCGACGGCGGGAAGGAGTCGGTGACCACGTCCATCCGGACCGCCGTGGACACCTTGATGGCGCCCGCGAGCCCCGCAGACGCGACGGCGGCGCGCACGTTCCGCATGGCCGGGAGGAGGATGAGCCCCGCGTCGCCGGCGGGGACCTCGTTGCCGACGGCGATGTACCGGATGAGGACGTCCGGGTAGTGCGCCACGACGTTGGCGTGGACCCAGGCGGCCGCGGCGGAGGCGCTGCTGGCGAGGCCGCGGACGTCGTCCACGCCGCCCACGTCGAGGATGAGGCCGATGCCGCTGCCGCGCAGCGCCGCGAGGGCCTCCGGGTCCGGGTAGTAGATGCGCATGGCGTGGATGTTGCTGGACTTGTAGAGCTGCACCACGTCCGCCCGCGACGGCAGGTTGTCGCCGACGACGCCGTAGCAGACGCCGTGCACGCCCGCGGCAGCACAGGCCGGCGGGTCGAATGAGCACAAAATCAAAATGGCAGCAAACAGCATGGCTAGACCACCAACACGTCCCATTTGATCAAAGATATTAGCTCTGATGCTTATCTGTTATCTCTTGGCGCTTCTACTGTTTTACACTACGTACGCTCTACAGCTGACCTCCTTATATAGTGCTACTGATGACGTACGGCTGAGAGATGAGCGATCAGTCGGCTACACACATGCTTGCAAGTTGCAACTGAGCACTTCGTCTCCCCACACACAACAACTTATGAATTTGACAACCAATTAGTGGCACTTGGGTTGGTAATATAAGCTAGTGTCAACGGAGTAAGTATTAGCTACAAGCATGATTAACATGTTAGACTTTTTGTCGTTAACTACTTGAAGGGTTCTTAATCATAAGAAGCAGTATATATTATTCTCTCCATCCCAGATTAGAAGACATTTGACTTTTTTATCCCAAGTTTGATCATTCGTCTTATTTAAAAAATTGTACAAATATAGTCAAATTTAAGTTATTTCTGAAGAATTTTTTATTTTATACAATTTTTTGAATAAGACAAGTGTTCAAACTTGATGTCAAAAAAGTTAAACGTCTTATAATTTAGGATGGATTGGGTACTATTGTGGCCCTACCTTGGCCATTGAATACATACATTCGTGTCAAAATACAGTATTTGCATTGCCGGTCAGTATGGTGAGATCAAATTAAAGACGCCTATGATGGTGATCTCCTAATTAATCCACTTTAAGTTATGCTGTATTTGGTAGGAACAGACGTGGTGTACTAATAGGAAGCACAAGTGTGTGCACTAAAGCTGTTTTGCCCTATGTGGTAGAGTTTTTCATGTTTCTTTATTGTCTATGGAAAATGATTCTTCGGGATAAACTCTAGATAAAAGTTTTTTTTTGAATACGGCAAAACTTTATTCACTCAAAATAGAAATATCGTCAAGCATATGCGCTGAAAGAGGGATTGATGCTTGCACAACAAATTGGGTGCAACAGGTTAATAGTCCAATCGGATTGTATGGAAGTGGTTCAAATTATGAGTGATAGTGGATTTATGGCAAATTCTGCTGCACCCATTTATGATGAATGCAATCTGGTGTGGACCGGTTTTCAGAAAATTAGTATTGAGCATTGCCACCGGGAGGCAAATCATGCTGCTCATCTGCTTGCCAGTAGAGCTATGCAGACAAAGCAAAAATGTGTTTTTGACTCTATACAAGAAGTGAATCAGGAGACGTTAATTTTGTTAGCACCCTACCTCTTGTTACATCGCATATGCAATCAACCAATCACATGCAACGACTCCATCCTGGAATCCTGGACGATTATTAACTTGAATACTAGATGTTCGATACTCATGTGACTTTTTTTTAAAAAAAAACAACAATTATTTGTGTACACAGAACTTATATGAATAAACTTTATTTTTCACACAGTTTACATGTAATGGAAGATTATATGAACAGAACACTTCGAAAAGTATAACAAAAAAACGACTTTCACAAGTGAGCCCACTGTCCTTTTTTTTTCTTTTGAAATTGAGTCAGCCACAGTCTCTTGAGTCATCATCTCACGCTTCCTCCGCTAAACTTCACATGAGCACATGAGCTCCATTCCATTGGCTCCCCCGCGCGCGTGGACACCCGTTGAGCAACCGAAATCCCGAGCTGGGAAACAGTTTGGTAATTGACGTGTGATGTGGGTCTTTAGGTCAGTCTCAATGCATGTTAATGAGAGTTTCATACACATTAAATATGATGTTATATAAGTAAAATTGCTGACTTGGCAGAGTCATTAAAAGAAAGAGTTTCATCAGAGATAGGAGTTTTATCCTCATGCAACTTACGTGTTATCTAGTTTATAGTCTTGATAACTGTGTCGGAAAACTATGCATTGAGACTGGCCTTAAAAAACAAAAGAAGAGAAGGAAAAAAAAGAAAACTGAGATTATTGATGGACTGATGAAAACAAGCCCTCTTCAAAACATCTAGTCGACACTTGGTTGTTTTATCCCAACTTCACATATGATTTTTTCTAGCACTGTTCATCTTCTACCTCCAGCCAGCCGCTGCGCACTGTTCATCTTCTACCTTCGGTCGCCAAACCTCGCCGCTCGCGGTACTGTTCATCTTCTTTGTTGGCACAGACCACATATTATAGATCACAAAAAATAATTTTTTTTCTATGGAAGGACAGTGACAAATCGCGGCTACGTCGGCATAGATCACAAGCAATAAATCGCAGTGGAGCGGGCACAACCGTGCCGCGGGGGCGGCGGCGGAGGTCCTAGCAGAGGCGGCGGCGGAGGTCCGGCTGCGTGGCGGGGATGGTGGTCCGGTCTGGCCGGGGGCTGCACGCGGCGCTGTCGCCTAGGCGCGAGGAGGCGTGGGCACCGAGAGAAGCTCGTCGGTCCCATCGCCGGTGAGAGAGAGCGCACGCGGATGGGAGGACAGGAGCGTCGGAGCAGAAAAAAAAAACGTGTGTTCACAAGTGCTAAAACACCCGTGTGGTGTTTAGCATTTCCGTTCTTTCATCCATTCCATCGCAGATGCTTGACAAACAGTCGCGTTACAAGAACGTCATTAAATTAAAACTCAGAAAACAACATCGTCTTCACTCTTCACACGTTCACGACTTATCTACACGCTTATTCAGATTTCAGAAGACACTGGACGATGACGCCACCGAACCAGGGCCGGGTCGCATGTCCGCGTCCTCCGGCCGGCGACCTGCACGCTGCTCTCGCTCACTCCTCGTCCATGCCGTCCTCGTCCTCCTCCTCCATGATCCTCATCTTCTTGACGGCCTGCGCGGCGTCGCTCCTGACGGCGTCGTTGGGGACCTGGATCAGGATGTCCGACTTCAACCCCGTCTCCGCGTTCACCAGCCCGCCGCTCCGGTCCACCCTGTAGGCCAGCTCGTCCTTGGCCGGCGCGGCGTCGATGTACACCGTGCAGTTCTCGTCGATCTCCTCCTGGATCAGCATCTTCGACAGCTGCGTCACCACCCTCTTCTCGATCCACCTCCTGATCGGCCGCGCGCCGTACACCGGATCGTAAGAGAGAGACAAGATGATGTCCAGTGCGGCGTCGGTGACGGCCAGAGCGATGCCCCTCTCGGCAAGGCGGACGGCCACGTCCTTCATCTGAAGGCGAGCCACCTTCCTCAGCTGCTCGTGGGACAGAGGGTCGAAGATCACGATCTCGTCGAGCCGGTTCAGCAGCTCAGGGCGGAAGTGCCTCCTCACCTGCACACACACACCAAACACCACTCGAGTTTCAGCATCACATTGCAGATGAGAAGAGGAACAATGTCGAGCACACAATGGAGAGTTTCTGGTGGATGCATCGCACTGCGTACCTCCTGCATGACCAGATCGCGAGCGACCTTCATGGAGTTCTTGCCCACCATCCCGGCGAGGAGGTGCTCGGCGCCGAGGTTGGATGTCATGATGATCACGGTGTTCCTGAAGTCCACCGTCCTGCCTTGCCCGTCCGTCAGCCTGCCGTCGTCGAGGACCTGAAGCAGGGTGTTGAACACGGCGACATGGGCCTTCTCCACCTCGTCGAAGAGGATCACGCTGTACGGCCTCCTCCTCACCTGTTCAGTCAGCTGTCCACCCTCCTCATGGCCGACGTAGCTTCAGTCACAGATAAAAAAAATACAGTTCATGTCAGAACGAGTTCGTCCGATCACTCCAAAGCTAAAAGCGAATTGGAAACACGACAGATGCATGCATTTTCTGCTACTTACCCAGGTGGTGCTCCGATGAGGCGAGCAACCGAGTGCTGCTCCATGTACTCGGACATGTCGATGCGGACAAGCAGGTTCTCGTCGTCGAACAGCTGCTCGGCAAGAGCCTTGGCCAGCTCGGTCTTGCCTACACCGGTCGGACCCAGGAAGAGGAAGGAGCCGGTGGGTTGCTGTGGCCTGCCAAGACCGGCCCTTGACCTCAGCACCGCCTCCGCGACGGCGTTCACGGCCTCCGTCTGGCCGACCACCCTCTGGTGAAGCCTGTCAGCCAGGCCGACCAGCCTCTCCTTGTCGTTCTGGCCAAGCCGGGTCACCGGAATACCCGTCCACCGGCTCACCACCTGCCGATAGGGAAAAAAACCATTTCAGCACGCTGCACGACTACACTACCAAGAGACGATCGGCAATTCGGCATTGCTCTGGAAATTTCTGTAGTGGTGAACATGAACATGGACATACCTCTGCAATTTGTTCAGGGCCGACGGTTTCAGTGAGCATCAGGTTCTCCCCAGTTTCGCTCTCCAGCTTGGAGATCGCGGCGTCGATCTCCTGAAGGGCGCCGTACTTGAGGTCGGCCACACGAGCCAGGTCCATCCGGCGCTCGGCCTCCTGCAGGCTGAACTGCAGCTCCTCGCGGCGCTGCTTCAGCTTCCTGATCTCATCGATCCTCTCCTTCTCCTTCCTGTACTTCATGGTCAGGGGCTGCAGCTTGTCTCTCAGATCGTCCAATTCCTTCTTGACCTGAACAATGGCCACAGTTAACCAAACGTCGGCATCAAAACAGAACATCAGACAGAGGATTTGTTTGCCTTATTAATCTGAGATACTCACCTCAACCAGGCGGGCTTTGCTGGCCTTGTCCTTCTCCTTCTCGAGCGCGTGGAGCTCGACTTCAAGCTGAATTCTCTTCCTCTCCAGGTTATCAATCTCCTCCGGCTGGCTGTCGAGCTGCACCCTCACATTGGCGCAGGCCTCGTCCACCAAGTCAATGGCTTTATCAGGCAGGTGCCGACCCATGATGTACCTCGCGGAGAGCTGCGCGGCGACGACGAGGGCGCGGTCCTGGATCCTGACACCATGGTGGCCCTCGTACTTCTCCTTGAGCCCCCTGAGAATGCTGATGGTGTCGGGCACGCTCGGCTCTGCGACGAACACCTGCTGGAACCGCCGCTCGAACGCCGCGTCCTTCTCCACGTACTTGCGGTACTCCTCCAGCGTGGTGGCGCCGATGCACCGGAGCTGTCCCCTCGCAAGCATCGGCTTGAACAGGTTGGCCGCGTCCATGGAACCCTCCGTCCTGCCCGCGCCCAGGACGAGGTGTATCTCGTCGATGAAGAGAATGACCTTCCCCTCGGCCTCCTCCACCTCCTTGAGCACGGACTTGAGCCGCTCCTCGAACTCGCCGCGGTACTTGGCGCCCGCGACGAGCGCGCCCATGTCGAGCGCGATGAGGCGCACGTCGAGGAGGTTGCTGGGCACGTCGCCGCGAACGATGCGCTGCGCGAGCCCCTCCACGACGGCCGTCTTGCCGACGCCGGGCTCACCGATGAGGACGGGGTTGTTCTTGGTGCGGCGCGAGAGGATGCGCACCACGCGGCGGATCTCCTCGTCGCGGCCGATGACGGGGTCCAGCTTCCCGGCCTGCTCGACGAGGTCGCGGCCGTACGTCTTGAGCGCCTGGAAGTTGGTGTCGCCGGACGCGGACTCCACGCGGCGCCCCTCGCCGCCGCGGAGCTTCTCGAGCTCGGCGCGCACCCGCGCCGCGGACACGCCGGCCTCCTTGAGGCAGTCGGAGATCTGCGAGTCCTCGACCAGGCCGAGCAGCAGCTGGTCGACGGCGAGGTGCGAGTCCCCGCGCTTCTTCTGCGCGGACTGCGCGCGGCGGATGACCTTGATCAGCGCCGTGGACGCCGGGACGGAGTCCGGCGGCGGGGACTGCGACGGCAGCTTCTTGAGCGCGTTGCTCAGCACGCGCTCGAACGACTCCCCGGCCGCTCCGTCGCCCCCCGACGCCCCCGTGATGGCCTGCCGCAGGATGCCGCCCTTGTCCGCCGCCAGCGCCGCGGCCAGATGCAGCGGCGTGAGCTGCGCGTGGCCGGCCTCCGACGCCATCTCGTGCGCCGCCACCAGCGCCTCGTTCGTCTTGTGGGTGAAGTTGTCCGGATTCATGGCTGCTGCGCTTTGCTACTCCTCACAATCTACTACAACGGGCACGAAATCTCTCTCTTGGTTTCTGATGATGAGATGATATCACCAGGTGCTTGTGGAATGGCTTATGCTTCGGCTAGTGTTTGTTTGTGCTTGAACTGCGTGCCTCGGCGGCGGAGGGCGGTGAGCATAAGAAGGCGGAGTGGAGTGTTCATCGGTAGTCTAGAAGATAGTGGAAGCGATCCGAAGGAAGAAGAAGTTGCGAGAGGGTACTATGACATGTGGGCCTTCGTAATCCTGGACCGTTGGATTGTTGAAGAGAGTGCTCCCAATGCGTGACGCCTGGCGTGGTTGTTGACAGTAGTATCTGGCATGTGGGGTAGGGATCTCTGTTGGCCGTATGTGTGGTGGGCCACGAGTCATCCACAAACCAGGATTTTTTTCTTTTGGAGACTAGGGCCTTGTTTCGTTTCTAAAAAAAATTTTCACATTTTTTGTCACATCAAATCTTGCGGCATATGCACGAAATATTAAATATAAATAAAATAAATAATTAATTATATAGTTTATCTATAATTTATGAGATGAATCTTTCGAACATAGTTAATCTATGATTGGACAATACTCTCTCCGTCCCTTTTAAATTGTCGCTTGCGTTTTTCGAAAAACAACCGTCGACAATTATATATTAAAAAATATTAATATTTATAATACATAATTGGTATCATTAGAAAGATATTTGAATCTTGTTTTTTAACAAATTTATTTGGAGATGCAAATATTATACGTGTTTTTTCTACAAATTGAGTCAAATTTGTGGTACGCACATCAACGACGATTACAGTTATCTTGCCACGTGACAACTGATGACAACTCTGAACTACGCAACGATGACGTGTCTTGGTCACCTAGTCCAGGTGTCAAAGCTCCAGACTGGCAGCGCACGGTGGATCAACGGTTCAGACTTGGCGGCGTTCAGTAGAAGCATCAAATCTGAGCCGTTCCCCTCGCATCCGCATCACATCCGACCCGGAAGCGCACGTGGGGCTCGCAACATCGCGGCCGGCCGCCCACAGCACCACCCGGGCGCAGCAATTCGTCGAGCAGCTGCCGCGCGCGCTTACTCTCCTGCGGCTGCGGGCACCGGGCCACCAGGGCACCATGGCGTCCACCGCGCGTGCTCTGGGGGCGCTCCTCCACAGGGCCTCGTTCCTGTCCTCCTCCGCTTCCGCTCTCCGGGGAGCGTCGCTCCTCCGCGGTAACCCGCTCGTGCTCGCGCGCTTTCCTCACCGCCGATCTGGTCCTATTGGACTGTTGGAATGTCTAGTGTTTTGATTGATTTCCTGGTGCTGTCAGGGGATCGACCTATTGGCCTGTTCCGGAGGCATGCGGCGAGGCGGCGGATTTCGTCATTCCAGCCGCTCTGCATGGGACGACGCTCCTGCAAAATCGCTGGAAGGAAGGTGATGTGCTATTGCCATGATCTTCTGGACTACTGGCTGTGCATATTTTGGCTGGGGAAGCCTCTGCTTGGAATAGAGTAAATGGATGCAGCAACAAATATCAATGTGTTCCGAATTTTCGTTTGACTCTAAGGATCCGAGCTAGCTTTTGCTGCTAAGTAGTCTAGTTTTAATTTACTTTCCATTAGGATAATTGTGTAGGAAAAAAAACTAAAAACAGGAAGCAGCTTTCGTTTCTTGTTTAATTTAATGTAGTTAGCTTTAACGTCTCAATATGTATCCTCACGCCAGTTGTTGCTTTGATTCAGGATGCCCAGAATTTGAAGAAGATGAAGCGCAACAGCAAAATTGGAAAAGAAATTGTTGCAGCGTAGGTGTTGCTGGACGCTGTGATCTTGCATTATCATTCTAACAGATTGGTATTTCATCGATTTCTTAATTTGGATTGTTTTGAGCATAAGGTTAGTTAATCCAACATGCTATCATCTGCTAGTATCTGTTGGCGTGTCCTCTTTAAAAAGCATAGGATGTTTTACCTTTTTGGTAGTTTAAACTTAAATATTTGGACGTTTGTAGCATAGGATGTTATTGTCTTGTGAAGGTATTGTGGTTGTATTCTGTAATTAGACATTGCCTGCTTAATATCACTGAAGTGAGTGTCACTATATCTTACCAAGTGGTAGGCCTTGTTAAAATGGAAAGGCAACGGACAAGACCAAGCATCATAGTTCAAGTGCCATTCATTTAAATTAATCTGGTTCATTTATGTATATCACACAGCATCAAGAAGGGTGGCCCAAATCCTTCATCCAACACAACTTTAGCAGCTATACTGGAGAAAGCAAGGGAACTTGATGTCCCTAATGAAATTTTGGAGCGCAACATCAAAAGGGCATCAGAAAAAGGACAAGATACTTACACTGAAAAGGTTTATGAGGTAAACTTCTCTGCCACTAGTTTGATATTATACTTTATTAATAGATTCTTATTTTATGATATACAATAACTCATCTCAAAGGCAAATATCTATATTTGCATGCACAAAATAAATGGTTTGTTCATATATGAGTAGGCTTGTATGCTACTCCCTCTGTTCCAATAGTTCACTTAAATCTCTCTAATATTTACCAAGTTTATAGAAAAATGCATCAACATTTCCAACATCAAATTAGTATCATTAAATTCTCCGTGAAATATATTCATAGTGCATTTACTTGAACTTGTAGATTTTAATAGTTTTTTTTTTCTAAAAACTTGGTGAAAGTTAGAGAAGTTTGACTTGGACAAAGCTAAAGTGAAATATAATTTGGAACTAGTGCGCATTACTTGAGTACATATCACTTTTTATGTGGTTTACATAGGTTTTAAGTGCATGAAGAATTTTCACAGGTCTATGGTTTTGGTGGAGTAGGTATGGTCGTTGAAGTTCTAACTGACAAAATTACAAGATCAGTTGCTGACATTAGAAATGTGGTAAAAGACTGCGGAGCAAAATTGGCTGATCCTGGATCTGTTACTTTTAGATTCAGACAAGCTCGAGTGGTGAACATAAAAGTTACTGATGCAGATAAGGACCAACTGCTCACCATTGCGTTAGATGCTGGTGCTGATGACGTCCTTGAACCAAATTTTGATGATGACGACTCTGAAGAAGAAGCAGAAAGGTACATGCTCGTATAATGCTGAATGCATTTTTGTTTGATAACACTGATTACTAGAACACCAATGAAGGTGTTAGCCGGCATCAGGTGCAGATCCTCAGCCTCATACACACACTTGAGAGCTGGATTAGTTGAGAAGAGAGAACAGAGAGCACGGACACACACACACACAGGGGCGGATCTGCACCCCGGGCTAGGGGGGCTGCAGCCCGGGGTGTGGCCCAAAATCGCTAAGAACACCTCTTCATCTTCAGTCCAAAATAGTTTAAAGTCTAGGCACACACACACACACACACACACCGCACAGTGCTGCTGCTCCTGAACTAAGGATGCAGCTGGTCGTTGAACTTGATTATATACAAATTCTACTCTAGTACCAGCATGACAAGAACTGTGGCCGTACCAGCCATACTTCCTACTATTACAAGGCCATACCTGCCCACATCAGCTTTTGCTGCTGTCCTATCTACTATTAGCCTCATGTCTGATGCGGTGCTGGTGATGTGGAGAGCATAGAGGCGAACAGAGTAGATGAGATTGAGAGCTAGAACACAGACGATAGCGAGGCAATGGTGCGATGGGTTCGTCCCTGGCGGCCACGGCTGAATCACCAGCAGCCACCGTCGAAGGGGAAAACCCGCTCGCCTTACCTTCTTCGATAATCCTTATGTCTAAGGTCACTCCCTGAAAACCACTCAGCCCCTAGACGACCTGGTGGCCGTGCATGCCCCTGAGCCTGATGGCCGTGCATGCCCTTGAAGGCCTCTTCATAAACTGACTCAGCCCCAAGAGGCGGTCTCAGTCTGGTGGCCGTGCATGCCGTCGCCTGTACTGCCGCCCAACAAATGAGTCAACAACATGTCATAGGACTGTTGGACAGGATGAAATGAGCAGTGCAGAAGCTGGGAAGCACGACAAGAACTGTGGCCATACCAGCCATACTACCTACCAACATCAGGTTCGCTATCGAGCCTCATGTCACAGGAGACAGGATGACATGAGCAGCACAAAAGATGGGAGTAAAGAGCAAGAGCTGACCGAATTACTAACAGAAGTTTCAAGTTGCAGTATTCTCGAATACGCAGGAGGACTGCATATCATTGTATTAATAGAAGGAAAAAGGAGCCGTACAAAGACTCAACACACACAACACACAAACTCTCTCTCACACACAGACACACAACACACAAACACACAAGGACACACACTAAACCCCACTCACAAACTGACAGAAAAGAAACGCATGAGACAAGGAAAGGACCTGACCAGGCCCCCCAAAAGCCCCTCCCTAACCGACACCCCGAGCTGGGTTCAGGGACAGCCCCTTGGCCCCAGACAACGACCAAAGCAGAGCTTCCTCCCGAGCAAGAGTCAGAGCTGTGGACAGATTTGGGGTGGCTGCATTGAAGACGCAGTCATTTCGATGCTTCCAGATGGTCCAGGCGCCTAAGATGATAAGAGAATTCAAACCTTTTCGCCCATCTCCGCTGGTTGCCAACATTTCAAGTTGCAGTACACTAGATTACTTGTCCACATATGATATAAGTACCATTTAACACATATTAGGTTATGAGTAACTTTCCAAAGGCACAGGAAAGCTGTGTTCTGAGTCATAGAACATAATGAAGTCACCAGTTTTGTACTTAGTAATGGTTATTAAGGTTGTCATATGCTGGTGCTTTCCTTTCTTGTTTCTGCATTTTAATAAAAGCAAACTTCCTTTGGATTCTCCTTGTGTCTGAAAGCTGCCCCTTTCTATCCTAAGGTTCTACAAGATAGTTACTACATCAGAAAACTATCCAGTTGTGCTATCTAAGCTACAAGAAGAAGGATTGAAGTTTGAAACTGATAATGGCTACGAACTTCTTCCTCTGAACCCAATTGAGGTACACTGTCTTCCCTTTTTATTGTCAAATCTGCTGTTTGCACAAATTGCAAGTTTGGGTTTAGGGTGCAGCTGTACTTGAACATGGTTGAATTGACGCCAATCCTTAGAAATTACAGTTTGGCAGATTATTTTATTGCCTATAGTAGAGGACAGCCAAGATAATTGCGTAAACAAATGACAAATGAAGTCGCAAAGGCAGGATGATTCTTTTAAATATGCAAATTCTTCATAATGTAGTCCATTAGCCGTCACCATATTATCCATTTGGATTCTATTCTTGCAAAATGTCCATTCTTTTAGTTCCTAGGAGTGTCATATTATGTGACACTTTCCATATTATTGTTGCAGGTCGACGACGAGGCCATGGAACTAAACAAGGAACTTGTTTCAAAATTGCTAGAGCTTGATGACGTTGACGCCGTCTACGCAGACCAAAAATGAGTGAACTCATGAGCTACAGCTCTCAATTCAAGACACGCTTAGCCCATGGGTCTTTGTTGGAGTATATTTACTTTACATTGATAGGAAAAAAAATTGATAGGTCTGCTTATGATGCCTGGTTACATTGGTTCTAAGTTCCCAAAAACTTGAGTTAGTGATCTAGCATTTTTTTAAGACAGATCAGTTTATACCTTGGGTTTTTGCCCAGCCCATCCTGTTGGGAAACTTATCAGCGTCTGCTATATTCTCAGAAAGCAGATCTGAGATGTGAGAAGCCATTATAAAATAATACGATGATGCCTATCAATTTGTTGGTATTTGGTAAAGCGTTGAAATGAAAATGCTTTGGCTCTCTGAAATGAATAAATGTGCTCTTCGCTCTGTAAAAGCAGCTGATGCTGATTTGTTGTTAGAAAAAAAACATTGATGACTGGCTATAAAATTCTGGATAATAAGTTCATGCTGGCTGTAAAATTCTTGCTGATAAGTTAAAGCGAATAGGGCCATGTCATCTTGCTGTAAAGAAGTTCAAGCGAATAGGGCCATGTCAATCTTTCTGCTCGTTTCAATATCCACCGGATGCAATGGCAGATCTCATCAGATTGGAAATTATCCGCACCACTTTCACCTAGCTGCCACAGACACAAGTTCCTTGACAGCATTCTGTGTATACTTAAGATGCCGGAACTCACTATCATCCGAGCACCTTGTAAAAAAATTTGTAGGTTACAACTATCATCCGAGCACCTTGTAAGAAAATTTGTAGGTTGCATAAAACAGCAAGTACACTGGGAGTTTAAGCAACCCTTTCGCCAAGAAATTCAGCATCCAATCTCTACCCATGGGATAGATAAACTTCCTCTGGTCTATCAAAAATTTCATCGGCACTCTGGCCGGTTGCAAGAACATATAACGAGAGTCAAATACAACAGTGCACATCTCTAATCTAGTTCTGTGGTTTTCTGGTTCACGAACCTAGTGCAGTTGACCTAGAACCAAGTATCAAGTAAATGGTACTATTGTTAACTTCATCTATTGCCACGGGTTCTTCTTTTGCCCTGCCGCAAGTGTGGAACTAGTTTTGGCACTCTGCAGGTACAAAACCAAGCATATAATGTGTTAGAATGAGCTAAAAAGAATGAGGTATATAACTACAGTAGGTCTGTCAGACTTACAGCCTTCAACTTCTTCAACTTGCCTCGAACCCTGTTCTTCTGGGGTTTCAGTTTATATATACGGACCATCCAATGGTGGGTTGTGAATACCTTTATTCAGCATCAAGATGGGTAACCATAAAGCAAAGATTCAAGTTAGTATAATAGATGAAAAATCAACTGTTGCCAATTGGAACAGAGAGTAACATCATAATACCTCCTCAAAATGTGTTAGCTTGAAATGCTTCTTTCCTATTTCATATCCTCTTACTCTATCAAAACCTTTTCCATCGGTCTCCACAAACCTAGAGGACACAGAGGACATAAATGTCAAAAGGACATGTGTGATGATGGACGTTCCAATTAAAATCAGTCTTGTTGATTCAGTTTACCAGACCTGTAATAACAAAGCTTGTACATGAGGCAATTCAGCATAGTTGGGGTGGCTTGAGCATCAACACGGTATTGACCATCCCTCTGCCAATAACATTAATTCAAAAATCGGAATAAAGAAAGAACTATGCAGATGCATGTATATTTCATCTTTCCGCCTTATTATGCTACCAAAATGACGTGTATAGGGTGTTGTTGAAGGAGTTAACAACTCACAAGATAATCTGGTTCCTTGATGTGAGGGAACACACCACCTCCTATGCGTACCATCCAAAGGAACTTATTGATATCATCGCTAGGGTATCCAACAAGTCCTGTCAAAGAAACATTTGTGTCAGGATTTGAGACCAATGGTTCAAGTTACATTGGTTTTTTTTCCTCCTATGCGCTATAAAGCACCAACCTCCAAAGACAACAAGCACATATTTGACATCTAAAGAATTGAAGATTTCCCAAGCTGCTTTTTCTGGGGACGACATTGCTGTACCAACTGTTGCTATATGAGTGTTGTTCCAGGTGTTATTGTCTACAATCACAGTTCTGTTGGCCATTGCAGTTGTTTGGTAACCATAGTCCCACCAGGAAGCAACCTGCAGCACAACACTTTAATGTGTAAGTATAAAGGTCAGTCCACAAACAATAGAAATCAAAGGGGTGAGTATACCTTGTCATCAACATCTGTGTTATGGCTCAGCCATGCATAAGCTTCACGGAAATCATCAAAAACATGCAATCCATCCCGTGAACGAGATGTCAACACAATTGAAGGCGCCGAGTACGCTTCAGCTGCCGCCCATACACAATGGACCTACAAAAATGGAATCATTAACTAGATTGCCTCTCTTTCAATGAAGACATTCATTCTGGTAAGACTAACAACAGAGGACTTACCACATAGAAACCACCTAACACGATCAGCAGCAAAATACCCATAACAGATAATTCAAAAGGCAGAACCAAAAGCCTCTTTTCCTTTTTAGGCTTCACAGAAACACTCTCTGCTACTTCTTTCTCCTTCTTCCGGTTCTTCTTTGACGGTTTTTCCTTTGGAGCCGTTTCAGATTTTTCATTTCTATTTTCATTTTTTGTTGAATTTGTAGAACTCTCAGGGCTACTATCACCTGACTTTAGTTTCAGAAGAAAACAGGTTGTCAACAAGTGATTGGATGGGTACTTCGATTCTAATATAAAGGGAAAATTGTAAGAAGGAACCATACAGAAGTAGGGCTGTCATCAAAAAATTTTGACAGCTGAAATTTAATGGATCGTGTGAGGACACTGAAAACTTCAGATAGAGCAATCCCAGATAAAATACACGCAGCAGGAGCAAGGACAAGCATAAGCCGTACCTAGCAAAGCAGATGCCACAGAAAGTTATAACAAGTAAATAATTAAAAAAAAAAAGGTGCATGAGATTCTTCCGTCTGCAAGGATTCTTACCATAACTCCAGAAAAATACACTGCAGTGACTAAATACAAGACCATGAAGGAGCTTGCGTCAGACAGAGGCAAGAAGCATGACTGTAGATCATGTAAATACCGATTAATCAGAACTAAGCCTGTTGCTGGTACAGTCTTAATTAACAAAGTATAGTTCTTACAATAATCCCAGCAGGAATCAGGAAGGCCAACACATTAATGTCCATAAAATAAGAGGGCCAGGTAGGAGGTTGGTGTTCACTGACACTAGCAATGATGGGGATGTACTTGCTTGCATAAGTTCTGTCAGAAAAGAAGAGTAAAATTGCAGCAACTAATATGAGAAGAGAAGCAGAACACACACGCTGCAACAGGACGCTACATACAAAAAGCATCACCAGAAAGGAAAATAAGGCGTTGCATTAGCGATGCCGATATACACTTTTATTTGTCTAAGAGCCTAAGCATTAAATGTCAACAACATTTCGTCAGCTACACTAAAACCTAATAATAGCTGAGTCGTCATTAAGTGTCATATCATGTTTATTAGTTACCAAGTCAGGTCAGTCATAGTCTGATCGGCAAAATAAATGAGTTTTTATTCTAGAGGAACTTACGGATCAAGTAGACTCAAACTGCGGCCGCTCCAGCCTTTTGTTGGACTAGATGCCACCAAGGCGACAAGTATGGCTACTACTGCGAAACAAACAGCTCTGCAGGAAGGATCTTGCAATCAGCATTTGGACATTGAGACAATAAATATTGAAATATTCAGAGGGCAAGTTTCTTGCTGGTTTCAACTTTCAAGGTCCAAAGATATTAATCCTGTGTATTATAAAAGATTAGTAACTTCAGAGACTTACAAGCCAACAGATATGACAAGAGTCATAGCAACTTTGAACAGCCTAGGAGTCAAAAGCCCTTTGATATAATACACAAGAGCAACCACGTGAAGAATTATGAACACCTGCAATACAGGTATCCTGTCATTTTGCATTTCTTTAATGCAATAGCAATGATAAGGCCCAGTTACTTATATAGAGATTATTGGTCTGTGCGCACTGTACAGTGTAGTTGGACAAATATTGTAAAATGAGGAAAGTATATTTATTGTACATATGTTACATATGAACAGTAATGAATAATGTCAATGCATGGTTGTATTTAGCCTCAACATCTAGGAAATGCATTTTATGTTAATCCAACACCTTTTGAACTTGAGAAAACCATGAGTTTTCAAATTTGGGAGACCAGCCTCAAGAAGCAAAACATTTACAAGAGTTGGCAACAATATTGTACTGCAGAATGGAGAAAAAACAAGAAAGGAGAAGGCATGTAGATACCAGAAATGATGCAAAGTGCTCAGAGGTCATTACTGCATTAAAACCAACCACAGGTACTAATGCTGCCAGAAGCGTTCCAAGTATAACCTGCAAAATGATCCATGGATCTGGTAAGTTACAGTTCTGGACAACCACTCTGGAAAGAAGAGTGTGCCAACCAAAGGAAGCTTTATGCACTCACAAGGGGAGCATATGCAATGTAGAGCCGCGAAGAATAACGACCAGTTACAATGCACAAGAGGACATGCATTGGGATAAGATTGATAATGAATGTGTAGCCTCCCCAAGAGCAGACCTAGAAAAGCCTAGTTTATGATTACAAAGTACATTTGAAAAACATGGATCAAAATTCAACAAGTTTACCATGTAGAAATATGAGAGAGCATTGAGTGTTGCATAAAAGAGTGATCCCGTGTTCAGCGTCTGTGTATATGCATAACAAGTCAGAGCATTGCGTATGTCAAAAGAAGCAAAATGGAAAACATATCTTGAGCACCAGTACCTTTACATATAGATAAAATGTAAATATCAAGGCAAATATTGCTACAGCTTCATTATCATAGCTGCCTGCAACAGATCTTGAGATGTATGAGGGGACCTGGGATGATGTCGAGAACATCTGATTAATCATATGGTACTAGGAGAGTACAGAAGACTACATACATAGACAATACAATGTTCTAAGTGAGCAATTAGCTAGAAATTAAAATCTTGGTGTTATCTAAATGAAGCATTAAAATTGGGCGACATTAACAAAATCCTGTAATAAAAAAAAAATATATTGCAAACACGAGTAACTGAAGAAACCGATTGTCAAGTACCCAGGTTCAACAAAACACAGATTCAGTCATTCAATAATATTTCTCATTTACTTTAGAAATATATGTTTAGGATATAGAAATCAGCAATCATAACTAGTATTGCAAATTGCAACACTTCTTTGCTACACCGTACATGGACGGTATAAAGCTGAAATGAACTGACAATAAATTTGGTTTGATTAAAGAGAATTTTTATTTCCATTTCCATCATGACATGAAAATGGCTAAATACTACAAACCAAGGAAACAAGTTTTGTACCAATTTAGCTTTTCCTTAATTGTGGTCAAAATTGGTAGGGGAGTTGTTAGCGCAATTTACCATTGCTAAAATGGCTGCTGCCATTAATCCAGCTCCAGTACCCTTCGCTTCCTATAGAAGAAGTTAAAGTAAGCATAGAATTTGCAAATGGGTAAGAATAATGTGATAATTCACACTTCCTTGAAAAACCAACCTTTGTTAACAGGTAAGTAGCCCATGATGCATTTGCTGAGAAAATTGGAGCTGTGAACACACAAACTGTCTCCACAGACAATGGGATGTTAAGAGAATTCAGCAACCTAGTGGACCATTCAAATACTTTAGGCACATTTAATCAGAAGAATATAAATGTAAGATTGTAAATTGTGTCCCTTGATGATATACCACCAAATAGTTCCAGCAGTCAATGTCAAACCAGGATACACAGTGCCACCAATCACACGGCCAAGGGGGTACCTAAAACAGCAGAAGCAGCAACGAAATCAGCCTACTAAATGATTCCTTTTACACAGAAATCGCGCAGTACTAAATGACTGAGAGATTGGAGCTGCTCTTACCATGTCCTATCATCAAACCAGTTCCAGAACTCGTAAATTCCATTCTTCGACAGATACTGTAACAAGGAGAAGTTTAGACCAGATGTAACAGACAACTGTTTCAGCCAACAAGTTACGCCTCTACGTGAGCGTCACTTGCTCTATCTTTCCACTAATTATCTCATAGCAAACTAAATCTAGCAGACAGGGCACAAGAGTAAATTCCCAAAACCCAAAACCCTCCCAACTCCGAAACTCAGCATCAATATAGCGCCGTAGTCATACGGAAGTGAGCTCAATTCCACATACTGCAGAACTTCAGAACAGAAGGAAAAAAGTTAAACCAATGGAACCAGCAACCAAACCTGAGTGACGCGGAAGTTGAAGTAGGGGTCGAACTCATGGATCACGCTCTCGTACTTGATTACCTGCGCACCAGCAGCCGTAACGCATGAGCACACACAATTCGGGGATGAGCGTTTTGCGAGCACCGAACTGGATCTGGAGGCTCGCGGGGGCAAAGCGGATCTTACGGAGAAGAGGCGGATCGAGAACGCGACGACGCCGATGAGGAGGAGCGTGAAGGCGCAGAGCACACCCCCGAACGCGTTGCGGAGCCGCCCACCGCCGCCGGCCGCCGCGGGGGAGGCCTCGGGCTCCGCCATTGCGGCCTCTGCGTGCGTCGTTGTGTGTGTGTGGGTGGAAGGCGCGGAAATCCCAGTGCTGGACCCAGGCGGAGACGAAGACCTCGCGACGCGATCGTGAACTGGGTGTTCCAGTCCCGTGCTACGACTCGGGATTTATTGCGGTTTTTGCGAGTAAGCCCCTGGTAACGCTGTTTTTTGTCGGAACGGGGTTATGCACGGGGCACGCCAGCCGCCCTCCTGCAAAGTTGTGTTGTGTGATTGTGTCCCGCTTCAGCCTACCGGCCCTACCGTATATACGTACACAGGTTGTACTTGTACAGTACTAATAATAAATACTGTGATTTTTTAGTTTGGATATTTGTTTAATTTATTCTGTTCGTAAAACCCATTTTTATTGAGTAAATCAGGTCACAAAAATTTCAGCCCGTTTTTGCTGCTGCAGCTGCTGGTAGTACAGCCCAGCTGCGCGTCAAGGTAGCTAAGAGCTGCAGCAACTTCAGCTGTAAGCAGAAGGGAATAAACCTGTGTCCGTCGAACTGTCGAAGAGATGAAAATAGGTGAATTGAGAATGCAAAATTTAGAAAACGAGCCATGATAATAAAATCCTACGGCTAATGTGCAAAGTCGAGGGAAACGACGATCAAGACGGTTCGTATTTTCATCCATGGGCTAGGAAATTTCTCTTTAAAGTAAAGAAGGCTAAGCTCATTGGTTCGATGACATGTTTTCCAGCACACTAGCCAATCAGAAACCCGCAAACAGCTAGGGACCACAAGAAACACCTTTGGTGTAGAAAACGGTAAAACAAAAAATGCAATCCAGTAGCGAGATTGCATGAGCGAAAAAAAACATGAGCAGATAAACCTGAGTAATTTTTATATATGATGAGAAACTAAAGGAACGTCCATCCAGGTGAAGCCACGAATACTGTTTTTAAGACTTTGAAACCTTATAAAACCAACATTAGAGGCTTCGGAGTTTTGACCTTGAAACCTTAGATTTTCATCCCCACATATAGGATTGAATACAGCGTGGAAAATATTTAGCACCAAAGCCATCTAATTGTCGGGACCCCATATCGAATAAAATATCTCTCTGTGTCTTCTCCCACATATAAGATTGACCGATTGAGCACCAACGCCCAACGAGCTACAACATAGAAAATATTTGGTACCGAAGCCATATGATATTAATATCTCTTGATGCATTCTCTGTTTGGTTCATTCGCACGAGAAAAAAAAATCCCCTTTCTCTTCCTTCTTCGGTCCTCCCTACTCTAACAAATTCTGCCATGGATCTCTCTCATCCAACTTTGCTCTTTCCATTGTCTATCTCTAGTGCAAAAGGCCTCTTTTTCTTGGCGGCTCCTTTGTAGTCAGCACGAGCTCTTTCCATAACTTGATCATCGGATTCACCACTACCATGCTCTATTTTTGCTTTTTCATAGCATGCATTGAATTTGGTAATTAAAGATATAGTCTTGCTCCAATGGTTTTTCAATTCAGTAGCTATTCTTCTTCAAGGGCGTGTTCAAGCTGTACTCTGCAATATCCTTTCAGTGCCTATTTTCCCTTCTATCAACTCCAATAATTGGATCTGTGTAATTTTTCAGCCAAGCGCTAACTAACTGAAGTTTTCTCACTCTAAAACATTCGACCTTCTTTCTTTTGACTTTCTTGTGGACTGTTGTCATTGTCACTCCAAACCAATGTGTTTAAAGGATCCACACCAATCTGTTGTTGCTCTTGGGACACCAGAGAAGCTAAATCGATAGGGCTGATGTCATCAACTCGCGAATCAGTCCCTTGGCTACCTTGGAAGAAACCCATGGATCTAAGTAGTGACACATCATCGACTCCTTGTGGGTATTGTACCATCCCCACGTAAAAAGTACCTTGATGGCTTCCTTGTGATGATAATGGGAATTGTGGGTAATTTGGTTGAGATCTAAAGGGATTGAACATGTGTGAATACTGGAGGTGGAAATTGGCAGGGAATTATGGTTGATAGTTCATAGGTATTAGGGTGAAGGGAAATGATGTTATTGCCTAATTGGACTTTGTGGCTCACCACTTGTCATTGCAGAGTTCACCATATTTGTCAAAGATGAAGATGTGTTCTCCATAGCTACAAAAGAAAGAGAGATAGAGAGATTTGTGTGTTCGATGACCTTTGCCAACGATCATGTGTAGTTTAAAGACATGTGTGCCCAATGGTTATGCCTGTATAAAATTGGATTAAATGTAACCATTCTGACTAGCTTTTACCTTTTTGCTACAATAAATTAATATATTTTATAATATTTACATGCATTGCTCTATTTTTTTTGGCTCGGGTGCAAATTGGACATACATAACCCACACACGCATGCACGGGAAACACGCATCTGTGCTTATACCCTGAAATTTCTGGTAAGTTTCTAGAAAAAGGTGCAATCACCGCGGATTGAACCTCGGTAGGTAGTGTCTTACTGAACTGTCCTACCATTGAACCACAAGCCCACCTTTTTCTAGATTAACTATAAGGCCATTCACAATGCATGGTTTTATGGCACAGTTACCAATACTAGTTTAAACTAGATAACCGAGCGGCATGAATTTCATGGGGATGAAACTCCTCTCTCATCTGATGAAACTCCTTCATTTAATAACCCTGCCAAGTCAGCAGTTTTACTTATGTGGCACCATATTTAATGTGCATGACACTCTCATGAAACATGCATTGAGACTGACCTAAATAAGCATCACCACACGAAATATTAGGGCCTTGTTTAGTTCCGAAAAGTAAAAAGTTTTCGGTACTGTAGCACTTTCGTTTGTTTGTCCAATCATGGACTAACTAGGATCAAAAGATTCGTCTCGTGATTTACAGCTAAACTATGTAATTAGTTTTTGTTTTCGTCTATATTTAATGTTTTATGCATGTGCCACAAGATTCGATGTGACGAAGAATCTTGAAAACTTTTTTGTTTTCAGGGTGAAGTAAAACAAGGCCTAGGAGTGTTGTCCAACTCTCTACTTTTAGTCTCACTCTGAGAACACATTGCGGAAGGTGGGCCTTCGGCAGGCGTTTCTGCAAGCCACTAAGGCCCTGTTTAGATTGTAGATGAAAATTTTTTGGATGTCACATCAGATGTGTCGGAAAGATGTCGGGAGGGGTTTTTAGAAACTAATAAAAAAACAAATTACATAGCTCGTCAGGAAACTGCAAGACAAATCTATTAAGCATAATTAATCTATCATTAGCACATGTGGATTACTGTAGCACTTAAGGCTAATCATGAAGTAACTAGGCTTAAAAGATTCGTCTCACGATTTTTAACTAAACTGTGTAATTAGTTTATTTTTTATCTACATTTAATGTTCCATGCACGTGTTCAAAGATTTGATGGGATGGATGGAAATTTTTTGAGTGAGAAACTAAACAGGGCCTAACCCGGTTGCTGGCTGTTGCCTCCCTCACAAGGCACTGTACAATCACCGTAGAATTCACCTGGAGGCTGCAGCCAACAACAGCCCCTGCTTCAGAGTTTCGTTTCAGCCGAAAGAATCCAATTACCAACCTATGAAACAACAAAGTGTCGTTTGGATATTGGTATAGGAAAAGATAAATGAATGAATAGCTACGATTAAATGAGGTGTGAAAAAAAATGGCTAGGATTCAATGTTTGTTCGCTTAAGTTTATCTACTGAATCTGTGTTTTATCTTAACCATTCAGCAGTATTTTTTTCTTATCATAAATCAGCGAACAATACTTACTCACCCACCCCCCACCCACCCACCAAAAAAACCCTACAACAAACACTATTTATTTGAGACGTGTTTCCATACAACAAAGTAACTCTAGATGATACGCCACTCTTAGATTAAAGATGAATTGAAACCTTTCATTTGTATTGGCCTGAGAGCAACACATGATTTCTCGAAAATTACACCAGCACCTCTTCAGAGGGAGAGGCAGAAGCAAGGTAACACTTAAACGACAGAAGAAGAAAAAAAATACACGAACAAGTTGAAAATATGAAAAATCGCCCCACTACAAGACCTATAGCATGTCCATTAACATACAATGGCCCTCATATGGACATACCATGAGACAACATATAAGTACAATAAACATGAAAAATTGCATAATTTTAATGTTACATCACCGAAAGAAAGTTCACTCTATAAGCTCTCAAACTTCAGCAAAATTTGCTGCTGAATCTTTGGAATGCTGGCATTCTCGAACAAGTAAACAGAAGAAACAGAGAAGGTCCCAGATGCATTGGTCCTCATTGTCATATCAAATGCCAAATATCAAATCCATCACATTGGTTACAATTGATTTTGCTGGTGCAGCAACGCTGCCAGTTGCACGACGGCCTGCATCTCGGCTAACATTTGTGCTAGCTTTTGGGTCATATGGGCGGGGCAAGGCTCCTAACTGGTGCGATGCACCTGTGCTCTTCAAGCCAAGTGACTTTGAAGGCAAGGAAACCATAAATCCACCTTGACTGTTTCGCACGAAACTCTCATCCAGCTGCTGCCGGTGCACTGCATCAATAGGCTTTACGCCAACTATCAGACCGCTGCTTAGTTGGATACCATTTTTCTGAAGGGCCTTTTGAGCATCATAAGAGCGCTTCAGGACCACATACATGATGGTGAAATTTATCAGTATTAGGACTATCACATAGTAATGTAGAAACATTTACTATGAGTGTATGATGCATGTAAAGATCAGAACTGACAATATTGTCAAATAAACTGAGATGCTAACATCTCAAAATTAAGAGAATCAGAAATAACAATAGGAACAATACATCTAGAAAGGTAGAGTTGATAGTGACCACCATACACGTTTTTAATTTGAAAAATACATAAAGTAAACTGACACTACCAACAAAATAACTACCTGAAGATCTGGTGACAACAAGAGCTCAGAAGAGTTGCTATTTGGATAAGCCTCATAACTTGACTGTGCCAAGGGAATTCAGAAAGCACATGACATTTCTATAATTTTTCCAGCATCTTTCAAGGATATTTATAAACCCATCGTGAGCAGACACATAACAATGCATCATTTTATGAATTTAGAGAATTCATAAGTTGTGACCTTGAACATGTTACACTAAAAACCTATCCAGGACAATGTTACCTATATGCTTCAGGTTCAAGGGATAACCAAAACCATATACCGCGTCATTTACACACGGGGATAAAACTTGGTGTTGATATTGTGCAGCTAAAAATTGACACTATATTAATTTAAACCGGTACAAGAACATTATTCAACCTAATGGGGGAGCCCAAATGAGTTTATATAGTTGTTTCAGTTCACTGGCAACTAAACTCGTTGGTAAGCTACACAGCAGCCTGAGCTAATATGACTATTCTGTGAAACCTGGGTACATGAAATTTAATTAAATGGTGCGGAGTAGAACAAAAAATGGGAGCACAACAGTAGTCAAATGTATCATTACCTGGTACAATATGTGGATCCAATTCCCATCTCTTGGACCAGAGTGATGTCTCAATATTACTCCACATTTCTCGAATTCCCGAAGAACAAGGTTGGTATCTCCAATAGAAAATCTGTAGAAAAAGCACCAACAGAAGTGAATCAATTTATCATAAAAGTCGCATGAGATTTGATGCAAGGAGCGTGTCAACTCATGATAAACATTTACCATAGCACTGAAGTTACTCCTAGCCAAATCTACCGTGTTCATACGCGTCTGCCAACACATCTATAAGCTAATAATCCAGTACAAAACAAAGCATAAGCATTGTTTTCTCACCCGAATACAGTGACCCACTCCTCCCGTTCGACCTCCCCTCCGTTCGCCACCGGCTCCATCCTAGCCGGTGCCTGCGCGGGGGACACCGGTGACTGCGCCTCCGCTGTCGTAGCAGGAGGTGGGGCGCCAGGGCTCCCGGGCGGCGGCAAAGCGAGCACCTCTTTCCGGGCCGGCTCGACGACCCCAACCATGGGGGATCCTGGTGGCGAGAGTGACACCTTGCCCCGGGACAGGTCCCATGGCGGCGAGCGGCTGGCGGCGGCGCGCGGTGAGGGGGACGACGCGACGGGGAGGAGGTCAGAGGCGGTGGGGTCCGGGGAGAAGTCCGCGGCGGCGTAGCGGTCGTCGAGGGTGAAGATGGGCGGCGGCGGCGGCGTAGCGGAGGGGGCAGCCGAGGGGGAAGCCCCCGAGGCGAAGCGGGACACGCCGCGGTGGGACGGGATCGGGGTGGCGAGGTCGCGGAAGAAGGGCGCCTGCCGCGCGCTGCGTCCGCGCCGCGAGGCGGCGAGGGAGTGGGAGGAGGCGGCCATGTGCGGGCGGGGCGGGGCGGCGCGGCTCGGCTGGGGGTTGACAGGGTTTGGGCTTCGGAGTTGCCCTTTCCCTCCTGCTGGGTGCTGGCCCTGCTGCAGTGGAGGGCGAGGCGTGGCCTGCGGGGGGAGCGTGGGTAGGTGGCCGACGGGCGCGGATTGCCTTTCCCTGGCTGCAGCTGGTCGCCTTTATTGGGCCGTTCCGTGCCTTGCGAGGCTGGAAATCGGCACGGGCCAGCCCGAATTCACATTGACTTGCAGAACTTTCAGTGTAGCTGTTGTAACTTCTGCATATTGTCAAAGTTTGCATTGATTTGAAAGGCATATTTCCCAAGCTCTGAACTTGTACCGGAGCGTGTACAAACTTAATGCGAATCTTCGTGTCGCAGTGTATGATCCACGTAAGTTCTTTGCTTCTCAACATGCAAACTTGAGAAGGTACATAGAGTCCCGTTTGGGGAAGGTCGCACGTTCGAGGAAAGAATCAGCAGGAACACTTCATGATAGTTCAGGAAACCTGCGTGCCCTGCCTGCCGTTTCGCAGGAGCTAGGAAGGCGCGCACAACATCCAACAGAAATGCAACTGATTATGTCACGAATGTTTGACGACAAAGGCTACCATGCCCGCTACATGAGAGTTAAGACATTCTTGAAGTTTCCTCTTGGCACAAGGTCCAGGTATCCCTTACTTAGGGTGGAATGATACCAAATCCGAAACTACAAATACTTCTCAGATAAAAATGCAACAAGATGAATACAAGGTTACATACAAACAATGGCCTTTCAAATGGGCCACCTAAAACTTAAACCTTCACGGATAATCGTCAGGTTAACCTTCAAACGGCTACAACCAACCCAAGCACGCAACTGTTTCTGATGCTAAACGGGAAGCAGGGCCCTTCAGGTGCAAAGACAATGCTCTGGAGAGAGAGAAAACATAAAGGCCATCTTAGCAGTAATTATCCACATTAAGTGATTGCAAAACATACACTGATTGCTGTATTAAGATGGGATTTGCATAATCAAGTACTTTTGCTACTATACTTCCAAAAAAAGTACTTTTGCTACTATGATTTATGAAAGGGCTCTCAAATTAGTGGCTATCATGAATCCTGTGAGGTCCAGTTAATAATCAGATATGTTGGCAAGACAGCAAAACAATATAAAGAAATCAGAAGAACAGAGAATTGACCATCTCCAAGATGAGATCACAGTAAACGCAGTTTCCCTGTAACTGAATCAATGTCAGCTTTCCTCCCTGCACAAGATAATTGCAAGGAAAATCCTCAGGTCATGAAAAACTCGTCGCGTTGACAAACAAAGGGAAATATATGGGATTCATGAATTCCAACATACAATTCAAACTTGCAAATTCAAGTATAGCTGCAGAGATTAAAAACATTAAAGTTCAGAACTTTTGATTGAGAATCTAACCTGGTCCTATTGCAAGAACAGTTTTGGATCCAGCCAACACCTATACAAGGAAAAAAATGATGAGGGTAAACACTAAATAATACTAGGAATGTTTGATAATATTGTGCTGCCCATGCCAGCCCATTTCTCGTGCATAGAATATAGAAATGACACACCATAAACTCATCACATGGCACATAGGCACAAAAATAGTTAAGTATCTGGAACAGAAAAATGTGCATGGAACTAATGGTTGAAGTATATCATTTTAGTAAATTTACCCAAGCCACAATAAATCAATTACTAACATTCAAATTAAGAATCACTTAGATATGTTAAACCATCCAAAATTTAGAAGGATATTGTTTTCTTGATTTTTGTGAAGGCTGCCAGGAGGGCTAGTTTTACGTATCAAAGTAGGTAGATCTACAGAAGCATGAAACTAACCTGTGTGCGGCCTGCATCAGCAACAATAAATGTAGGAATACCTCGATGTTGTGCAGTTTCCTTTAGCCTGTTCCTGATAATAGACCACAGGGAACAAGCGTTCTTATAAATTAAGATACAAATTTACACATCCCCACCAAGCAAATATGTTCTATGGAAATTTAGTTATTATAAGAGCAATGACTAACATTTCCTGTTGGTTCTTGCATGTCAAAACAATCTTAGCTTGTCCAAGTTGCTCCCATTGTTTCAGTAAACCCCGATTGCTGCAGAAGATATGTCAAATGAGTTTGGGGGAGCTCGGTTTCACAAAATACTGATAACACAAGGTAGATAAATAGCTCTCTGGCACAGGCTTCACAGGAAAAGTCAAGGGTGGGAAAATAAGATTACTGAAACCTGCGGTTTCCATCCATTTAATTTCAATTCAGTCCACCACATCACTAGTTTTTTGAAAAGTTACCTTTTTGTATGGAGGACAACATAATGAACAGAAAAGGAGTCAATACTGTATTCAAGATCACATATGGATGGTGTAATAGTTAAGGCCTTAGCTCTGGAGATGGGTGACAGAATAGTTAAGGCCATAGCTCTGGGAGTCCAAGGACTCCACAGATTGGTGATGAGATAGTTAAGGGCTTAAGGCATACAGACAACACAATGGTGCGATGCTCAGTGATTAAAACTCAGGAGCTACTCAGACAAGAGATAAAATGGTTTGTGAGCCTCCGATCTAATAAAGAAAGGTCCCAGTACCCATGCAGAAATATACTCGATATTATTTTGATGAGTAGAACAGAATTTATTCAATCAAAGCTTTTCAAAATCAATCAATGAGTACCAGCATCTGTATCTACGCAAATTCAAGCCTACAAAGTGTACAGTAACACTATAAAGGAATATTCATGCCTATGAAGAGAAAAATATACATCATACATCCTTCAACTAAAACTACCTAATGAAGAAACAGTGCAAACCGCATTAACACCTTGACAATAATTCTGAGTACAAGCCAGTCGCTGCATCTGCAAGGGATTAGCAATGAATGAGGTGTAAGTTGACTCAAAAGTTCAGTAGATAACTACATATCGAAAAGGTTCAGTGCTGCTCTGGCTAAGATTTGGTGGTTGCAGATTAGACACTCACACCAGGTTACACATTTTTTAGCAAAGTACAAAAAACTATGGATAATAATTCAAAGAGAAAGAGCTGCACCAAATAAACAGCATGCGTCCACTTGGAGATGAACTTACGGGCACATTGAGAAGCTATTTTCCCAGCCCCCATCTTGAGGTCCTGGCGTACCACTAAAACCTGCAGATGGCATTAACATCAATGAGAGCGAGCTCAACTCTAGAGTTGTGAAGTTCGAACAAAGCAGCAATAATTAAACAAAAATCAGACGGCCAACGTCCTAAATCCTTATAATAGAATTGTATCGAAAGCGATAAAGCGCAGGTAAATGGTGGTATTTCAGGTTTCGGAGTGAAATCAATCAGACGTAGGCGACAGCCGACACATAGCGCGCCGCGCACCGAACTAGCTGCAACGAAGAACTCTCATCATGTATACTCACGCAGTACACTGGCAAAGCAACCTACCATCTTAAGCTCCTCGCCGCCTGAGGCAAACGAGCTCCCCGACGCCCGCTTGGAGCTGGAGCCTCGCGCGGATGCGGCGGCCGGAGCCGGCGCGGGGCTGGACTTGGGTCTCCACGACGAGGAAAGGTCGAGGAGGACGCCAAGGAGGAACCCGATGGCGAGGCCCGGGAGGAAGTTCGCCGGGCGCAGGCTCGCGGCGAGCCATGGTTCCTCGCCCTGCGACAACAGGGAGTAGACGAGAGAGTTAGGGTGTTTCCGGAATTGATGGCGAGGACAGGGGCACCGTTGGGTGGTGCGTGCGCGTACGCGTACCTTCCTCCGGGTGGGGTTTTGCTGCGGGTTTCGCCGCGGCGGAGGAGCCATGGAGGATGGAGCAGTCGGTCGGTTCCGGAGAAGAAGAGAGATGCGCTTGTCGATAACGGGTTGCTGCTGTGTGGGCCGGATGTCTCTCAGTTTTGTTGGGTCGAATGGATGATGGGATGTGCTGCTTGTGCACTTGGGCCGTATGGGCCGGAATTAACAGCACATCCATCTCCAAATGATTCCTTCCCCCGAAGGCCCAAACAAAAAAAAAAAGGTGTAGGTCGATGGTTTAAGAAAAAGCGAATATCACTCACGTTATGTCTGCGGCATCATGCATGTTTTCATGACTTGGAATTGCAGCTCCCAAGTCCCAACCGCATGCACTACACGTAGCTTGACAGATGGACTGTCTTAGGCCTTGTTTAGACCCGAAAAAAATTCAGATTTCGACACTGTAGCACTTTCGTTTTTATTTGACAAACATTGTCCAATTATAGATTAACTAGGCTTAAAAGTTTCATCTCACGGTTTAAGACAAACTGTGCAATTAGTTTTTGTTTTTATCTATATTTAATGCTCCATGCATGTGCCGCAAGATTCGATGTGACGGGAAAACTTGAAAAGTTTTTGGTTTTTTGAGTGAACTAAACAAGGCCTTGTTAGCATGGGCACGGTTACCTACACGTAGCTTGACAAAGAGATGGACTGGTCTTAGCATGGGCCGGGCATGGATACCTACACGATCGATCAATTGCGTATTTGCGTTGTATACACGAGCGCGTGCCACGGGGATCTGAAATAGCTTGGACGTGCGTATACTAAGCGTGCATCCCGTCGTTGCACGCGAGTACTGCTCTGATTTTGGGCAGGCATTCCAGTCCGGTGGAAAGCAAGTTTGGCGCATAGCACGTATACCGCCTAATTAATTTGCTCGAACTCTCTGCGGTGCGGTGCGGTGCGCCCCCGTTCGTTTTCAGACCGATCGCGTCGTGATAAAAAGCTAGCAGAGACCGGAGAGCCAGAGCTTCGTGTCGGATCGAGATCGTGAAGAGAGCGAAGTTCGGTGCACGGTGACCAAACCCAGCCCTCCCCTTTTTTGTCAACAAAAATATGTTGTGCTGTGTCACGTGTCGGTGTCACCCTCCGCGAGGAAACAGGGCACTTACTCGGCGAAGGATATCGAAGTGCATTACCCGTTGTGTACCGATCTCACCGAAAACTCGAACAAAAATAGAAGGAAATCGGCACGACGGCTCTTTTCCAAGACGGCTTATGAACGAAGCTATTTTTTTTCTCGTACAAAAAGATAGCTTATCTTAGCTTTCTCTCTTATTTCTTTCTTTCATTTATGTATAAAGTTGTTGATAAAGTTATTTTGCTAAATAATTTTTTAAAATAACTCAATATATAATGTTTTTTTTAAAAAATAATTTTACCAGTGAAATTGAGTCGTATCAAATAAAACCTAATTATTACGTATCCAAAGCATCCGTTTTCTCGAGCATTCGTCATCCCCTGCGCGCTGCTACTGCTACTCGACATGCACATGACATAGTCCGTTCGGTTCGTTCTCACAATCATTGTAGTAGTACTAGTAGGCTAGTAGCTAGGGTGATTCGGACGCGAAAGGCGTCGCGCTTGCACACGCTACCGAGCTAGCTCGACGCGGCGTGGCAGACGGGGTGGAGCCAGGTAGCACGTAGCGCAGGCGCCGCGCGATGAATCGCGGCATGGGCTCGCCCCCCGCACGTACACGTGCAGGCGTGGAGCCGGAGACGAAGCCGGGCGGGCGGGCGCCACGCTCTGCGTTGCGTTGCGTTGCGTTGCATTGACCTCCAGGCTCTCCGATGCAGTGCAGCCCACGACTCCACCGCCACCCCCGTACCGCGCGCGGACGGACGGGCGGGGGGAGTCGTCACGTCCGCGGCGACCCCGCCTGCACATGACGCCTGACACGGCCGCGCGGGCCGCCAGCTCGCACTCACGTGGCCGGTGGGATCCCTCGTCCGTCGTCGCCTCGCTTTATAGGCCGGGTCGTGGTGAACGTGGGTGCAGGTGCGGTGGAAAATTGGAATATATTGGCACCGTGTGTGGCTGTTATGTTACCGGAGAATTGAGGTCTAAGCAAAGGTCGACTGCAGGTTTTGGATTTTGTGACGTTTTATTGTTTGTCGCTGCCATGTTAACCTTTTTTTCAGTCAGCGTTAAATTAACATATATATGATTTTATATACTTTTTAATACATATAGAGCCACCGACGTCTCCTCCTATTGCACGCTGAAGTCTTAGAGCACTCACAATGCAAGACTCTATCACAGAGTCCAAGACAATTAATTATATATTATGTATTGTATTTTGCTGATATGGCAGCATATTTATTGAAAAAGAGGTAGAAAAAATAAGACTCCAAGTCTTATTTAGACTCTAAGTCTACATTGTTCGAGGTAATAAATAACTTTAGACTCTATGATAGAGTCTGCATTGTGAGTGCCCTTAGGCTCCTCTGCACCATCAGTGCCGGTCCCCTTCTCCTCATGTGGCCAGCCTCGTCGGTGGTGAAGAGGAGCGGGGACTCTCATTCATGCAGTTTAATCTCCACAACTATATAATCCACCAGTTGTGAACTTTACTAAATACACCCCATAAACTACTACTACAGTCACAAACTACACTAAGTACACACAAAAAATTACACCTAAGAAGATCTTTTCTTTCAAAATTAAGGGACAAGATTAACTCTAATCACACATTTCCCTAATAACTCAATCATATCCAACGGTCTCCAACGCTTGGATCAAACTCATCACTCACTTCTCACGCGCGACCGTGTCTCTTCCCTCTCACACACGACCGTCACAATAGAAGACAACGGGACGCATAGGAAGACATCGGGGCTCGCGCCAGGGCTCGTGCGACCAGGGGTCGTCGGGGCGGGCGCGCGGCCGGTGCTAGCCGGCCAGGGCGAGCGCAACCAGGGCGAGCGCGGCCAGGGGAGGCCAAGGGTCGCCGGGGCGGGCGCGCGGCCGGTGCTCGCCGGCCAGGGCGAGTGCGGCCAAGGGTCGCGCGACGCGGGCGTGCGGCCGGTGCTCGCCGGCCAGGGCGAGCGCGGCGGGTGCGCGGCCGGGGCTCACTTGCCGGGACGCACAGGGCTCGCTGGGGCGGGCGCGCGGCCGGTGCGCGCGGCGGACAGGGCTCGCGCGACCAGGACGACCGCCGCGAGCGCGCGGCCAGATCTCCCGCGGCGCACAAGGAAGACAGCCGGGGCGAGCGCGGCCAAGGCTGGCCAGGGCAGGCACGCGGCCAGGGCTCCCCAGGGCGGGCGCGCGGCCAGAGCTCGCTGCGGCGCGCAGCCGGGGCTCACCGAGGCGGCCGGGGCGTGCGGCCGAGGCTTGCCGCGGCGGCCGGGGCTAGCGATCAGGGGCTCGCGGGGGCGACCGGGGCGCACGGCCGGGACGCGACGCCGGAGCGCGGCCAGGGCACGACGCCGGAACGCGGATAGGGGCGCCACGAAGGGCGAACCGCTAACGCACCAGGCCAAACGACAAACGTCATGACAAACTCAGTAAGTAATACTTGCTTAGCATTTTCTAATGCAGATTAACATGAACACCATCATCGATAGGTCCCTTGTACTACCATTCTGAAATGTGGATCGATGCTGATTTACCCCCTTTATTATTTGTGATTGTCATTCATTTGTCAATGCGTTGGTTATCCATGCTGATATGTCATTGTTTCAGTTCACCTGAGTTTACTTGGCTACGGCCAGCATGTGCAGTAGAGAATCCTTTGGTTATTTATGAGTCCTGCTAACTTCTGTTTGCTGCTTTATTTCTTTGTTATATATGACATGTTCCTTCAAAGTGTTTCCTCACATTCGGGCAATATACTATATATGCATGTAACTATTCTAAGATATGTTTATTTTTCACTCTTTTCTTTGCCTGCAGGGGATTTACATTTGCAGTTGCAAACAAATAAAGGGTCAGTTTGTTTTTCACCTAATTTACCTATGTATATTGTAGTGAAATTTCAATAGCTCTACTCTTTAGCAGAAGGCCTCAATTGCTAATTGTAGTTCATACTAGAGAGTTTACATATGTAATACATTATTAAAAAATATTGTGTTTATGCTTTCGATTTTCTAATACTTCAAATATGTTGTGTAATAGTTGACTTGAGATGGTTCAATAAATTTAATAGAACTAACTATGAACTTAATGTGGTGTGTATCGTTAGCATGGGGCAATAATAGTAGTGAACGGGTTGAATTTTAGATTAAGTGAAGAATTAAGAAACAAATTTACTGATTTTTTATTTATGCATCTATGAACTGGCACTAAATTCAAAAGTCTCTAACTATGAATTCATAGTGACTAAATCATCATCTTTTCTCTTCCGAATTCAGCTGCTGGCACTAAATCCAAAATGACTTTGACCATGCTGGTAGTGGTACCGTGCTGGTGTCAAGTGCTCTGTGCAGGTGTCAATGGTTTGACTAACAGGAAGAAGAAGCAAGCTGTAATTTCCCTTTATTATCAAGAAGGGTATTTGCAAGTTCTATAAAGAGACTTGATGTATTTTGAACAACACATACCTTACTTTTGTATATATATTTAATAAACATTCCACTTGTTGACACTTCCCTGAATAACCTTTTTTTACTTATCTTTAGCTTCCATATGTATTGGTCAGGCTGATGTGGCCTTTCTAAAAATCTGTTGGTAGTGCAGCAGGTTATGTATTGTTTTCCACAAGAAGGCCCTTCAACTGTATGATTTTGATTTCAAGGGTTGTAACTTGTCAATACTTTAGCCTGTTTTGATTTTGGTTGTGAAAAAAGGCCGATGATATGTGCACACCAAGCCTGCTTCCTCTTCTTGTAGCAGATGTGAGGTGAGAAATTTCTTTCAGCATCGTAAAGATCCACTTGGTTTGCCTTTTTCTTTCCAAAATTCCACATGCTAATTTGTTCCTGCAGTAAACGAATCTCGTAAAAAGTTAAAGGCATATATAAGAGGACAAGTAATATTGCTTTTCTTTTGTTCATGTCACCAGGCTTAGTGAGTTAATGTTATCTCTATAAAATTTATATGCTTGTCAAACATCAAATATCATCTACTCACTACATACTGCTTTCCCTTGGTTTGTGTTTGTTTGCAAAGGAACCGGCTTACTGAAGGTAGTAGCAGAAATGTTAGTATATATTTCCTAGCACGAGAGAATGATAGCTCCACGACATAAATGTTAGTAGATTTCAGCCATGGTGAGGCACCAGCGCTTGCGAGCTCCATGTCCGAGTGGTTTAATGCAAGAGGCTCTGGTTTCATGTCAGAGTTCCTCCATGTTCTCTCTGGCTGTGAGATCAACTCTCTACCTCCCTCGCTAGAACTGTGTTGGGTCTAGCATTTCACCTAATTTGAGCAGGTAGCAATTGCAGGCAGTCATGTTTAAATTAATCGTGTTTTCCTTTTGCGTGCAACATAGGTGTTCAATGATACTGCGCTGAGAAGAGGAGTTCCAATACTATCTACATCTTGGAGGTATGTGATTTAGAATTGGGTCAGATGCTTGCCTGTAGTTGATTTTTGTGTAGGTAAGTAGAAATTTAGACCCGAATGTTTCTGCCTTGCTATATGTGGTGAACTGTTATGTCAACTAATTGTGCATCTTACTGCATCTTTGCCATAAATCAAAAACAGTAATATTCGGCAGTTTGCTTCCACAGGCAAGAGCACCAACAATATCGTTTATAAACATGTTCTGCTACGATGAATCCTTAAATGAGTAAGTCCATAAATTACAATTACCTACTATGTATGTTTCGAGCTTATATAATCCCCTATATGGTTAAGGTGCAAAAGAATTTGAAAAAAATGTATGATTCTCTATAACTTTACAGGATGTTGGACCTATTTCAGAAGGATTAACTGTTCTCTATAAATAGATTAACTGTTCCTTGGAAAATATGTTTTTGATTCAATCCAATGAAGTACTTCAGATTTGGTAGAATTAACTTTGGACTTGAATGTGATCCGTAGCGTTAGATACTCAGGATAAATAAATGATTGGTCTTCCTTTGATTGTTTTCATGTGTATTTTTTAAATAAAACCGTAGCGTTAGCACGGGCACTATACTATCATAGTAATTACTTACATTGAATAAATTTGTCTCATGGGCTACTCGATGGCATTGGCTTCGTTGATCCCTTGTTGGACATTTTTTTTGTTATAGATAATTTCCATGCAAACCAGATATCGTCGTTGAGTTTTGACATATATCAGAACTAGACAGTTATCAAGGATATAGATTGGAGGAGAAGAATGTCATTATGCAACTCTGGATTTACCCATGTGTCTCTCCCTTATTGTCCACGGAGTTAGATATAAACAAAGATGTACTTGTTCTCCTGATTGTTTATAGAATCATTTCCCATATGTAAAAAAAAATGCTAATATGAGTATTGTGTCAAAAAAATGATAGTACATTCTGTGTTTCAAACTAGATATCAATACAATTTTAGTGAAATTGTATGGCATGTTTCTGACATTTGGAGCCATCCACACAAACACTACTACTAAACGATTTTTAAAGGCATCTCATTTCTTTATACATGGTTGTAATTTTAGTCGTCCTCGTTTTACTTCTCTATACATATAACTTTTGCTATGCACTTTATATATATATATATATATATATAATTTGTCTTGATATATAGTAAAAATAATATATCTAAAATAGTTAGAGAACGCCTTACAATTTAAAATAGAGAGAGTAATATATAGATATAAATATAGATATAGATACCCGCTGTCTTTACTCAAACTTTCTTAAGTTTGACTAAGTTTGGAGAAAAATACCAGTAATATTTATATCTTCGAATAAATTTGTTATAAAAATAGATTCAATGATCTAACTAACGATATTAATTATATAGTATAAATAAATAAATCTAAATACTTTTATTTTATAAATTTAGTTAAAGTCAAGTACATTTGACTTCTTGTAAAGTAAGAACGACAGGTGACAGGGGTACATGTTAAATGGGCCTTGCCGTACCCACGTCCTCATGAGCGAACTTATTTTTCACGGACACATCGTATTTACCGATATTTGATTTAGACGTTATTAGGCATTGCTAGCCACCAGCGCCCATTATGTGAGGTTCAACTTATACAGCCGTGGGTTACTCAAGTGGTGCCTCAAAATCTCGAGGCAGAGATGAAAATAAATAAACCCAGCAAAAAAAACAAAACAAAAGCGGACCCAACACAGTCACGCCTTTCGAGGCCAATCCACCTAGGGATCGGAGACCCTGCAGGGCCGGACCTTATCTGACGCAAGTCACACAGCCCACCAACAGCCCGTCAATATTTTATCGTTAGCCGCACTCCGATGGCTCACACGTGTCCAACCTTGCGTCATCCAACGGCCCGAGAGCGAACAGCGGCGCGCTCGCCCACGTGGTGGTTACGTGGGAGCACGAGGCGGGCCCGTGCGTGACAGCGTGAGCACCTTCCGGTGAGGTGACCCCGGCGCGCTCGACGTGGCACAATCACAGGCGTCTGCTTAATCTCCGGTGGACCTCTGACGGTGACGGTGGTGCTAATAGCGTGGGTGAAAACGCTTTTTTAAGTTTTAATAACGCTGTGCTAGAGTTAAAAAAAGTTGCTATGCTCTATACAACTCAAGTACCGATGTGCTCATGATTCACTGAGATGGATTTTAAGGGAGATATTTTTTCTTTTTCTTTTTTAAACATTTTTACCCTAAAAAATTGATGGGTCAATGTAGCATAGCACAGTAGCACACGATGGTAGGTTTGATTAACCTTGATAGGTGCAATTTTATGTAGACAAAATCCATGATAATGTGACATGATGTACCACGCTATGATGACCCAGCATGTGATGCTACTTTTATATGATGGTGCTCCCCTCTCGAGTGCGCAGCCACAATAGCTCAGCTCTGCTCAAATTTCCGTACCAGCCCCACATATGTCAATCGAAATCCAAATTCATGGTCCAACATCAGGAAATCGAGCGTACCTCATGCTGAATATGCATAGAACTTGCACACGAAAAAAGTTTCACAAAAAGAAGAACCAACTTGTGTATACACTAATTTGTTCAACTTTGACATATCTGGCACACAATTGAGAGATGTGAAACTATATGAGACGGTCGCGTTTAGGAAAAAAAATGAGATACTTCCATCAACATAGGCTTATTTTTTCTAGCTTTATTTGATAAACTAGGTGTATGAGCTAAAAAATATCTAGTGGATCATTATGGTTTTAGTTTAGACAAGAAAAAAAAGATATTATCATTTTGTTTTCCAAAATGCTTCAAATTTTACATGGAGCCATAATTTAGAGGTCCATCAGATGGAGCCTATTACTTTTGTCTTTGAAATATTGGTCAAGAATCTATATTGTAGTGTAACGATATCTCACTTCCGTATTGATACAATTGCAGAGCACATATGTCTGAACATAGTTTTGAAGTTTTTTTAAAAGCAAACTAGACAGGAGAGCCGCTGATTGAATCTATTTTGATGTCATCCATTGCGCCCCCTCTCATAATTATAAATCCCATTTAGACTCCTAACTCAAAAACTTTTTAATTTTGACCATTGACCTAACAAAATTTAGATAATTTGTCAACACAAAATTGGAAATACTAGGTTCATTATAAAAGGTTCTTCTATTTATAATATAACCTTTTCATTAAAGATATCATATTTTTTATAGATTGCTTGTTAAAGTGTCAATTTAAATTAAAAAAATGTCATACACACAAACCATGCATGTTGATAGTACTTCCCAATAGCCCACATTGCAACAATTACCCACGTGGTAAACACAACAAATCGAGGAAACTCATTACTTCCATCTGCCATCAATTTCTCCTTGTTTTTCTCTTCTGTTGAGCAGCACCACCACAGTTGTCACTGCCCGACTTTGACTGTGAAGCCTCCAAATATGCCTTGATTTTTCTCCTGCCCTATTTTTTACTACTCATTAATATCTGGATTTTTCTTATACTGCTATAAAAAGAGATATATCTCATTTTTTAACAGGCCATTAAAGCTGCCTATACTAGTTTGGTTTCCAGCCAGGGGAGGGAGTGGCTGTGGGCGGCTGTGGCTTTGGCCTTTATTTACTCCTTAAGAACCGTTCATCTCTGCTGACCTCCCTCCCTCGTCGTCCTCCTCCGCTCCGCTCTCCAACGCCACGGACGCGTCCCAATTAAACCCTACTCTCTCTCTCTCTCTCTCTCTCTCTCTCTCTCCTCTTGTTATTTCCGCCAGCCTCTCCACGCACGCAGAAAAAATCAGGGACAGAAATAAGCGGAGGGGAGGGAGAGGAGGAAGGGAACAAAAGACAAATTCTGTGCGGTGGAATGGAGGTTTCGGCCGAGTGCGCGGGCGGCGGGAGGGTCAGGAAGGAGGCCGACCTCTTCCTCGTCGACGACCTCCTCGACCTGCCGTGCGACGACGAGGAGGAGGCGCAGGAGGCCGTGGTGGTGGGCGATGGGGAAGGGGACGGGGACGGGAGTAAGCAGCAGCAGGCTGCTGCGTTGTTGGGCGGCCGGGCTTGTGGTGCCGGCGGGGAGGACGGTGCCGGCGCCGGTAACGCGTCGAACGACTCGTCGGCGGTGACGACTGCGCTGGACAGCTGCAGCAATTCCCTCTCCGTTTCCGGACTCGCCGACGGGGACTTCTCCGGCGGGCTGTGCGAGCCGGTAAATTCCTCTCGTCGTGGTTTTCGTCTTTTTCTTCCATGAATTCCGGCGAACTGCTCGATTTCTTTACGCGTTTCTTCGGTGAATTAACGGTTCCGATAACCCGTCCGACTTCCATTCCACCACCGGCACCCATTAAAGTTCTCCTTGAATGGCGGGAGCAAACGTCCCGTGAATAGTAAGTAAACTGATGCGACCTGCAGCAGCCCAAAAATAGCGGCGTCCTAAACGCTCGCCACTGCACTCTGCTGGCACCCGAAAATAGTCCGTTCGGTGCTGCTCGACTGATTCATTGACTTTTAACGGCGCCATTGCTGACTGATTTTTTCTTGGTGTGATGAACCCCTGCGCAGTACGACCAACTGGCGGAGCTGGAATGGCTGTCCAACTACATGGGCGAGGACAACTTCCCCACGGAGGACCTCAAGAAGCTGCAGCTCATCACCGGCATTCCGCCGGCCGGCACTGCCACCGCCACGGCGCCAGCTCCCGCTCCTGCGGTCGTCGCCGCACAGCAGGCACAGGCACAGCCAGCCGGCGGCGTGTTGCCACCGGAGGCGCCCGTCCCAGGAAAGGCGCGCAGCAAGCGGTCGCGCATCGCGCCATGCAGCTGGGCCTCCCGCCTGCTCGTGCTCCCGCCACCTCCGGCGTCGCCACCGTCCCCGGCGTCCGCGGCCATCTCGCCGTCCGAGTCCGGTACCGCGGCGCCTGCGTTCCCGGCCAAGAAGCCGTCGAAGCCTGCGAAGAAGAAGGAGGCGTCGACGCCGTCGCTGCCAAACAACAACGCCGCCGCCGCTGCGGCTGCTGCTGCGTCGGCGGCGGCCGCGGGGGAAGGGAGGCGGTGCCTGCACTGCGAGACCGACAAGACGCCTCAGTGGAGGACGGGGCCGCTGGGCCCCAAGACGCTGTGCAACGCGTGCGGTGTGCGGTACAAGTCGGGGCGCCTCGTGCCGGAGTACCGTCCGGCGGCGAGCCCGACGTTCGTGGTGTCCAAGCACTCCAACTCCCACCGGAAGGTGCTGGAGCTGCGCCGCCAGAAGGAGGCGCACCTGCACCCGCACCCGCACCACCAGTACCAGCCACAGCCGCCGCAGGGGCCGCTCGCCCACATCGGCGGCGCCGGTGGCGGGGCGGCCTTGATGCACGCGCCGAACCCGCTGATGTTCGACGGGCCGGCGGGGCCGCTCATCGGCGACGACTTCTTGATCCACAACCACCACATAGGGCCGGACTTCCGTCAGCTCATCTAGGAACGTCGTCGTCTGGTCTCTTTGCTCGCTCTAGAGTTGATCCAATAGCCCAGCAGCCCAGGAATAATTCAGCAAAACCAAAAACTGATCTTTTTTAGGAGTTTTTTGTCCAGTTTTTTTTTCTTAAATTTTCATTAGACAGTCCTTTCTGGAATCTTTATTTTTGTTTTCTCTCTTGATTTCTCATCTCCTTTTTTGAGCCTTTTTTTCTTAGACTCTTCTCGGATTTTTGAGTTTCTGACACCGCCTTAGAAAATAATTCTAGGGAGTTGTTTTATTTTCGTAGCCTCTTTTTAATTTCCTCTCTTTCTTAGCATCTACCTTTTGATTTGTATAATGCAGAGCTCCTAGAGGAAGAGTAAACAAGCAGTTTTAAGTTCAAACTTCAAAGCTAGTGTGAGACTTCCTTACTTGTTTATGTGAATCCCAATCTTGTCTGCATTTCGGCGAGCAAGATGATTCGCTCCCAGTGTGCTGAATCGATCGCTGTTATGATAAGGAGGCAGAGGTGCGCACAAACTGTCACAGTTCACAGCTCACAAAAAGTCACAACTCACGATCACAAGCGTGAGCGGGTGAGTGTGGTGTGTGTAACCAAACCAAAGTACGGAGCACTAGCAGTAGGGTGAAAAAAGGTGCACGTGATCGTCGGAATCTCGCAATGCAAAAACAAACCACACCTCTCATGCTCCAACAACCTGAATGGTCAAGTTTCTCCCCTTTGCTTTGCTCAGCACACAAATGGCTCGGCCTTCTTTTACCCCCCAAGAAGATGAAGAAAAGCATCATGTACACAGTGACTGTTGGGATATATTGCGAGGGCCCACATGGCAGGCAGTTGAACATGAACAGGGAAAGTAATATATACTGACAATCCTGTACATGTAGCAGTGTGGTATGCATGCCATGTGGGGTTTGGATATGGTTGCAGGCCGGCCAAGAGAGCATTGGATCCACAATTCCAACCACTTCGCTCGCTGTAAAAAAGGGTTTTGGTCCGGCGCTGTTGGATTGATCCTCCTTGTTTGGGCCCATTTTTGGGACGGATCGACCGGTGCGTACCTGACCACCGAAAGCTTCGAATTACCTATTGGATGCATGCTATGCTAGCTACCGGTACCTGTCCTTGCTACCGCCACGACGCCACCCGGCCCCTCGATGTGATGACGATGTGCTCTAGTGTTTAGTGACCTGCTTTGCCAAAGCCCTGACGCCTGTGCACTGCCACTGCAGCGGCCACCGGTAAATGTAATGTCACATGACAGTGCAAGGGCCACCTGCAGCAGGCCAGGACATGCATGTCCTGACGCCGAGGCATCGACGTCTGATAGATTTCGCCTGAAGCAAAGGCACTCCACTCCAGTGCTTTTGTGCAAGGAGAGAAACAACGGGCTCCTGCTTGCATAGACCAGAGAGTTACTGAGGTCTTGTTTAGTTCACCCAAAAAGCAAAAAGTTTTCAAGATTCTCCATCACATCGAATCTTGCGGCACATGCATGAAGTATTAAATATAGACGAAAGCAAAAACTAATTACACAGTTTAGCTGGAAATCGCGAGACGAATCTTTTGATCCCAGTTAGTCCATAATTGGATAATATTTATCACAAACAAACGAAAGTGCTACAGTACCGAAATCCAAAATCTTTTCAGAAAAGCCTGAGCTATCTTGAGAAACACTTGTGAATCGCGTACCGCTAGCTGCTAGGTGCTAGATGTTCGTGTCACTACGTTCATTAGTAGTTCGTGAAGAACTAATAAAGATGGTCTGACACGGTATGTTTGTACACACGGTACATGTTAGGAAAAAACCCGCTTGCTCCTTATCGTACAAGCGAAGATAACCTAGTGACTAGTGAGTGTCCTGGATACCTTCATACCAGCTTACACGTACCGTACCGGCCGACTTCACTCTCAGGACAGTTGTGAGTATGCACCATATATATGTAGATGTAGGGCACAGGAGTAGCAGTGTATCGGTTTCTCCAGAAGTTTTATGGTGGTGTGGGTACCATACCACTGTCTAACTCTATGACCAAAGCGCATGCAGGGAGAGCTTTCAGCAGTTTGATGCATGCCACCATTATTTCTTCTACGATCGAGTATAATCATATTATCTGATAGTATCTGTATGACTGTATATTTTCGGATGCACATCTCCATCATTGCCGTGCAGGTAGGATAGTTGTATGAAGCGAACAAGTCATGGAGATCGATAGCTACGTGCAGGGGAAATTAAATTTCAGTCAGCGCTGGGGAACACCTTGGCCGGATTTCTCGTTCCACCAACGGAAGACAGTTGATGCACAACCAAAAAAAATGGCAATGGGTTTACAGGTATGTATCATCTGTCATCCACCAATACCCTGCATCTGTTAGTATATATAGGACGAGTTTTAGTTACGGGCCAAAACTCATCTCACCTGTTCACATTACTCACCCTGGTCATTCGGTACTTTGGTTCGGTTCGATTCGGTATTTTGTTTTTTATAGAAATTCGGTTCCTCGGAAAATAGGTACCGATCGGTTGCTTCCAAAAATCGGTATCGAAGAAATTTCGGTACTTTCGGTTCGGTTTCGATATTTACCGAAAAATACCGAACTAGTCACATGAACATATAATAGCAAGTTCAAAAACTAATTTTAACATAATTTGCAAATAATTTCATAAAGAATAATAGTGTGAAATACATACATATACAAGTCCACAAGATTATTCTATGAGTAGAGTACCAAATGTACAAAATATAATAGACTAAAATAGTGCTATTAATAATATAACTACACTCGAACTCAGCACATTTCAGTAAATTCGGTTCCCCAAGATAAAGTACCGAATTTAGCTTGGTTCCTGAAAATTAGGAACCAAACAAGTTACTGAAAAATTCGGTTCGGTTTCGGTACTTTCGATTCGGTTCTCGATATTTTTAGTTCAATTCTCAGTTTTTGGTATTCTATGCCCAGGCTGACATTTCACAACATAATCATAGGAATTCATAACTTGTAAGAGACGTCACATGAATAGCTTTATTTACATCCAGCGACGAAGCCAGCGGTGGGGCTAGGGGGGCTCCAGCCCCCCTACCGCTGCTGGCCCAGTAGAATCTCTAGTCCTCTTCTTCTAATTTTAGACACAAATTTATAAGGCAGAGTGGGCTAAAAACTTTATTTTTTAGATATATTTTATAAATTTCATCATTGATTTATATTTTTAATATAAGACTGCTTCAAACTAATGTATTTTTTTCTATTACAAGAGGTAATAGTAGAGCTAAGTCGATGTGGAACATTTATTCAGCCCCTCCTATTTTTTTTTCCGACTTTGTCCTTGTTTACATCAACTAGTCCCATAAACCACGCTTGCATAGGCTTTCAATTTTAGGAGACATTATTAAAGTATTAGAAGTTTTAAATATGCTTAGTACATGCGGAGCACTATCAATCAACATCACCTATTTTTGCTATTTGATTCATTTTCTATGATGATCATATAGTTACTCCGTGCCTTGATGGTTTCTGCTCGGGCCGGCCCAAGCCAACCGTCTGGCCATCCAACTATCCAAGGGCTGGCGCCCGTTTCACGTGTTACCAACTTGCCACCCGCGGACGTGCCGCGGCGACCTTGGTTTAATTTCGGTGGGATCTAGTCGGCAAGTCGGCAGCGGAGCGGCAAGCACGCAAAGCGGTCGCGTTCCGCTGTTTTCGCCTCGAGGCCACGGTCTGGACGCCTGGTCGTGGTCGCTCGCTAGTCGCGGCACGTTGCTCGCGAACGCGCCCTGCTGCGAACACCGGGCAGCGGCCGCGGCCTGCGAAGCGTAGCGGCGGCGGCGGCGGCGTTCGTGTGACTCTGCTTCTGAGCACCTGAGCACACGTGACGACGTGCACGGCCCCGATCGGCGTTGGCGGGGACCAGCCGAAGCGCCCTGCCGGAGCCGCACCGCACCCGCGTACACTTGAGCGCTGCCCAGGCGGCCAGGCGAGTACCCCATGAGCTACGCACGCGACCAGCGCCGCCTAGCAGCTAGCTGCAGGTATCGCTACAGCATGCAGCAGGGCGAGGGAGTTGTGCAGAGCCAGGGTTCCTTGGCGTCGCGGCAGCTTTCCCGTGCCGCGCGTCCGTGACTGACGCCTTTAACCGCCCCGTGCCTGCGTGTCCAGTACTGCAATACACCGTACCAGGCGTCGACGGTGTGCGTGTTCACTGAACCCAGCAGGGCGCTGCGTAGGCACCTTACGTGATCTGCCTCTGAATCTTTCGATCGATTACTATACTTACACTTCAGTCCCAATCATCTTCAGTGGCACCACGAAACTGAGCCCAACGCCAGAAATGTCTCACTCTACCTGAAATGCTCTCGAAAATTCGTCAGCCGTTCGTGATCGAGCTGGGAATCGGTTCCCATGGTTTTCGTGGAGAAAGGGAGAACAAAATAAGGCGTTTCTATCGGAAAATTTGAGAACATGCGAAAAATTGGCAAATGAAATCTTATTAGGAAGACACTAAAAGCCCACATAAAGATGCTAACTGTTCGTACGGCTGGTCGCTACTTTCGGCCCAGCAGCAAAAGGCCTTCTAGTGAATTGGGAGTATCTTGGTGGTTTTATGTGATTTCATCTCTGCGCCGGCAGAGCACGCCATTTTCTAATATCGTTTTTTTTTCTTTTCTTTTGTTTCCGTGGAGTGGTAGCGTCATTGTAGGTGGGAGGAACATAACATATCTCATGACCACTTCAAATAAAGTGAAGAAAGTGAGTGTAAAGAGGCATATATTTGGTACCAGATATATCTCGTGAGCCTTCTCTGGCCCTACATTTTTATTATGAATTGTACGCCTAGACAAGAACATGTTGTATGTATGCATGTATTACGTTGTTACTTATTTATGACATAGGTACCTATAAATTTACACCTATCACAAGTATACACATCCTATGTACAATAAATACACCACACAATCTAGACTGTCGTGCCTGTACTTTAAATGAAAGGTTTTTACAAACTGCATTGTTTCTTATCCTGTGGAATCTAAAGCCGCCCACTTTTGTCTAGACCATGGACTGCACACAATCTTGACTACCTTTGTGATGTCTCTTTATAACCACTAGGAGTCTAGGACAACTACTTTTAGGACTACCAAGATTCGACACAATCTTGGTTGTTGTTATCACACTCTTATAGTACTAGGAGTTTAAATCACCCACATATGGGACTACCTCACTACCATGATACCATGGGCGATATGTGAGAAGGATTGCAAACTTTATTAGATGTGGTTTTGCTTTTCACATGTACTGTTTTATGTTTATGCAACTTGTGTTATGTTCACACTCTTTTCAGTTTCTTGGCTTGCACATAAGTCTAGATCAATGGTCAATGAACATGGTATTAGATAATAAATATGGATCTAAACAAATGTCTGAAGGTATATCTGAATATTATTTAGATAGGCGCGCACACACAATCACTAGAAGTTGTATTACAATAACATCTGCATTTTAAGTACAATTTCCTACTACCACTAAAAGATTTAAGCCACTGTAGTCATAAATAATCAGTCTAATGGAAATGACACATTCCTTTACAAGTAGCCATCTGAATTCTAAAATTAAACCATGGTAGTGTTTCGGCTTTTGCCATCTTGACTTCTAGGAGAGTTTGGTTTTTGTACATAATTTTCTCTTCATGCACAAGAAGTATATCTTTATTTCTAGCATTGGTTGCCAAATAGAGCACCCAAACTAAAGTGGTGTGTAACATTACCACAGCTCCAATGTGAGACAACCCTAGAATCGTATTCTGACAACCACCAGCACCCCTTAGCACCCAACGCTGCAGCTGCTCTTACAATGTTACAAAATGGAAGTGTTATATTAAAAATTTGAGTGGATAAATTGATATTAGCAAGATTATGGCGTTATAGATGTAAAATCTAGTTGTTGGGTGCAGGCGGGGTTTGGAGTGATAGAATGACCTATTGTGATCTGATTATATGTTTACTACTACAAATTTCATTTTCTCAACATTGTTTTTCACCGTTAGTTTGGCCAGAACCGATGATGGCGATAACATGTTTCACTGTCAGTACAAAAGTCGGCGGACCGCAATGACAAGAAAAATTGGCGGTTACAATAGTTTTCACTGCGGGGTCATTGGATGATCCGAGAGTGAAAATCATAGTGGTTATCACCGCCGAATCGTACGACGAACCGGTGGTGGAAACAATTTTTACCGGCCAGCAAACCGCCGATGAAAGTTGCTTTGACCACCTGCTCGTCGGATATGATCCGGCGGTGGAAACCGTGGTAGGGATGCAAGCGGAGAAAAAAACTAATTAGGTCATCCATGTAAAAGTTGTTTCGAGAACGATAATCTCGTCTGCACAGTACACAAACTAAGAAACTGTAGTATACGGTTGTTGTTTCTGCAATCGTACGCATGTATATAGTAGCCCAGTTATTAGTTTCCATGTTCCACGTGTGTTTTTCCTATTTTGCATGCCTTGCCATGTGATTCTGAAGGATGGGATGTTGTTTGTGCCGGTTACATGTATCATACATGTATATGCTTTCCCTATTGCTCTTTGCTGGATGGCGTGATGATCTGCATAAAACGTCGATAGTATTACATATGCACCACAAAGCAGCAAAGAAACATTGCTCTGCTACTGTTTGTATAGCGTCCAATTGCAGGAGCTCCACGCATATATGAGACGACCTCCATGCCACTTGCATTGGGACACTGATCTGATATGATTCTGATCACACTCTCTTCTCCGGTCGATCCTTATGCTGCTAGTGGTGGTTCTTGGTGGCATCGTACGCCAGTCATCATCCGAGGCGAAAGCTTCGTTTCGCCGAGGCAGACAGCGCGCGTACAGTAGGACAGATGAACGAGGACGACCGACGGTGTGGTCTGAAAAGGAAAAGAAAAGAGATGAACAGGGAAAAGGCACTCACCGTCCTGCAGGAGATGAGGTTAGGCCCTGAAGCTCTGTCATGGCAAGGCCCCGCGCGCCGGCGATGCGCATCCCGTGAGCCGATCACAGGCGCGCGATTTCGACAACCCGCGCTGCTCGACCGATCCATGCATGCATCCGAGCCACACACCCATCCTCGTCTGCACGTATGCAAATGGCAGCAGATCAGAGCTGATGATCGAAGCTAGCTGCAGGTTGCAAGTGTGTACATAGTACGTCAGTGTGTTCATGTGCAACGATAATAGATAGATAGCAGGTTTCGGGGAAGCCTACTGATGATGGATCGATCGATCGCAGATAAAGATCTACATCGTGGCGTTGCACTTTAGTTACCGGCAAATAAAGGAGCAAAGATCTGTGTAGAGCAAAGCGAGCAGGGATATTTTCATCCCGTGGGGGAAGAGATGCACTTTTGGGGTAACAATCTCCTGGCCCTAGTTGCTCGAGCGTCAGGAGGTTCTTCCTCATCCCCTTTTTCCGCCGCACGCGCACACAGGATTGATTTGCAGGAGAGATAGATGAGCCGATTTTCCTGTGATACTACTCTGATCCTGTGGGCGGGACCAACCCTCTAGCCTGCCGCCGGCGCCGCGCCTATAAATAGGCCCCCGGCCTCGGAGGCGTCGCCACCCATAGCCGGCCAGCCCGTGCGCACGACAGCTAGTACACAAGTAGGTGTGGGTGATAGCCTCCTGTACTAAGCTACCCGTGCGCAGAAGTGACTGACTGATCGGTCAGGCTAACTACCTGCTTCTTCTTGCGCGGTTAGCTATAGATCACACGACAGTGTTTAACAGTAGGTTAAAAGAAGCTTCGAGAGAGGCCGTTCCGTCGATCGTTGCTCAACAATGCCGTGGCGTCTAGCTAGCAGACAGACGGAGTCCGGCCCCACGGTAATGATCGCCACTCATCATCTGCTAACTGCTAGCAGCTGCCTGATCGATCGATCGATCGACCTTTGCACGGACTGCTAGCTTTATGTATGCATGCCTATGTATGATCATAGATTCATATAATCGTACCGTACTAAGCAAACTAAGCAAGTGGTTTGTTGTACTGACCTGGACGAGGTTTTTTTTCCTTTATTGCAGCGTTGGGGCTCGTCGGAGGGCGGGGACCTGGCGGTGGACGGCGGCGTGGGCGTGGAGGCGCGGAGCGTGCGGTGCGAGTGCTGCGGGATGGCGGAGGAGTGCACGCCCACGTACATCGGGCGCGTCCGGGAGCGGTTCCAGGGGAAGTGGGTGTGCGGGCTGTGCGCCGAGGCCGTCAAGGAGCGGCAGGCGCGTGAGCCCGCGCTCACCGTGGGCGGCGCCGTGGCGGCGCACGCCGCCATGTGCGAGCGCTTCAACTCCACCGTCCGCCTCAACCCCAAGCTGTCCCTCGCCAGCTCCATGCGCGACATCGCGCGCAAGAGCAGCATGCACCGGAGCCGCAGGAACAGCGTCGACGGCGGCGGCGGCGCCACCGCCACACCGCCGTCCGCCTGCGGCGGCGACAAGCTCGGCCGCGCCAGCAGCTGCGCGCTCCCCTACGTCTGACACTGGAGAGCACGAGCGCGCGCGTTCGCGAGCTCGACCTCGACGCGGTGGCATGCGTGCATGCGCTGCTACTACCTGCTACTTTGCGGGGCCTTTATTTATACATGCATGGCGCATGCAGATATATAGCCGGACGTAGTACTCCTATATATGTATAAGTACGTGCAGTACTACCACTATCACGCGGCCTGCATGCTGCCAGCAGGACGCATCATCATCATCATCATCATCATCATCATCATCATATATTCAGGTCAGCCAGTACTATAGTAGGTAGCATGCACACATCCATGCATGCATGCATGCTACCAGAAGCATCATCAGAGATCAGATACTCAGGTGGGTTGTAAGCTAGCTAGTACGTATACTTAGCTACGTTGTATACTGTACGTAGTAGGTAGCATGCATACATCCATCCATACTGTTAGATTGTACTCTAGGTACAGTGTTGTAAGTATATATACGTATATACATGATCAATCTCTGTCTCTGTCAGACTGTCTGTGTCTTTCAGCACAGACGACCCATGTCCCAGGTTGTGTTGACTCCTCCTGTATTGTCTTGTGGAATTAACTCTATCTTTTTTCTTTTCTCGGCGGAGGCTGTATGTTTAGGACAAGTGGGCTCGAAAAGTGTAACTGGGTCGGGCTCGTATTGGGCCAAGAAAGTGAAGAGGAGCAGTGGCGGAGCCAGAATTTCTGGTTATGATGGTCTATTGTCTAATTTTTTTAACCGCTATAAATTTAATATGTGAGTAGTACACAAGTATGTAAATTACAAAAATGCAATTAGAGAAAAAAAGGACATTCACAGTTCATAAATCTCTTGGCTGTTCTATCTATTTATTCTCTCGAGCCGTCCAATAAGGCGCTCAAGTCCGGCCTCGCCCCCGCGTCGGCACCGAGACGTCCGGTGGGCTCCGGGGCGGACGCCGTCGGCAAGATTTTCCAGGGCCTGAGCTATGGACCAAGGTCGCCGTGGATCCCACCACTCGTGTCTACCTTGAGCAGCCGGACTTCGTTCAGATGCTGCGGGAGGTGCAGCGGAACCCCAGCAGCCTGAACAACTACCTTTCTGACCAACGAATGGTTCAGGTGCTCACCCTCATGTTGAGCATCAAGCTCCAGAACCAGAGCAACGGGGCGCCTGAGCCGGCCGCAGCGCAATCAAACCTGCCGCCACCAAAGCAGCAGCCAGAGGCGAAGGCAAGGGAGCCGGAGCCGGAGCCGGAGCCTATGGAGGTGACAGAGGAGGAGAAGGAACAAAAAGAGAGGAAAGTGTCGGCGCAGAAGGAGAAGGAAGCGGGCAACGCCGCTTACAAAGTGAAGGATTTTGAATTTTTGATACCGCGATCCAGCACTACACAAAGGCCATGGAGCTCGATGATGAGGACATCTCCTACATGGCTACATTACCAATCGTGCTGCTGTTTATCTTGACATGGGAAAGTATGATGAATGCATTAAGGACTGTGATAAGGCTGTTGAGAGAGGAAGGGAACTACATGCTGATTTCAAGATGATCTCGAGGGCACTCACCAGAAAAGGAACTGCTCTTGCCAAACTTGCTAAATCATCGCAAGACTATGATGCTGCCATTGAGACTTTCCAGAAGGCGTTAACTGAGCACCGGAACCCAGATATCCTGAAAAAAAACTAAATGATGCAGAACGAGCAATAAATGCGTAGTAATTTATAGAAAAATCTAAAAATTATAAAATAAATTTTGTTCAGCTCCACATATATAGATCCATGCAGTAAACAAAAAATATCACAAATTTAGTATATTTTTTTTGCTGGGATGCTTGCCTATGTTTTTTAGTGTAAAATTGAAATTGTAGTTATCTTACTCCAATTATTATAAAATTTTTATGGTAGCCTATTTAATGTGATGCTTGATTTGTGGTAAAAGTTTTAGCATCATTCTTGCATATCTCACCGATTTACTAATTTAGCTAGATTTATGTTTGAGGAAGCTTCCACTACCTTTGCACGATGTGTTGTTATGTCATATGAACACTTCATATATCATAGTATTTCATAGGAATCCTAATCTAAATAAAAAAATAAAACTTGCAACAAACTTCCCAGGTTTTAATATAATACTAAGGTATATTAAGAGGTAATATTAGAGTAAGATAAGGTTTGACTAATTTCCTATTTTTATTATTAAATAAATATGCCTTTAAGCTACATATTATTGTAAATATTAACTAATTAATACCATAGATGTCATGGTTATCAATAAAATAAATTATGGACTTTAAATTTTATAAAAAGGATAAATATAAATAGATATGTAACATTATGTTATCACTTTCTATGACTATTTGATGTTTTTTTTCCGTTACAATGCACGGATATATTTGCTAGTAAGTTACAAAATGCATTCAGAGAAAAAAAAGGACATTCACAGTTCATAAATCTCTTGACTGTTCTATCTATTTGTTCTTCAAATTGCTCTTCTGTAATGATACTATTTCAATTTACCATTCCAATAATAGTAATGATATAGAAAAAAGTCTACCTACAATTAAAAATAAATAGTGCAATGCGACCATATGCATGCCAATAATATAATATTATATTCTAATGATGCAGAATAAAATAAGGTTTTGCCCTGATGGCGTTAGTCTCTAGCACTAGGAGAGATTAGGAGAAAAAAATAGAAACATAACTAGACAAACAAGCTAATGGACCAAAGATCTTGAGACGTATTGCAGAGGACTCTTGACTCACGTGTGCTGCTACAGTGCTGCTCGTCGTCCGTCGCCGGCGGCGGTGCCGGCCTGCCGCCGCCACTATGTTCAAGCACAACACTGCAGGGATACAGACGCAGGGAGAAATACGTAAGCGTCCCACTCGCACACGTATTCGCTAAAAGCAAAACGCCGCAGCCAAAGGATGCTCTAGTCTCTAGACGTATTGGCTTGATAAGGATCCAATTTTCCTATGTTTATGGACCTTGATCGGCCAAGCGTATGGTGGTTTATGGATCACTCGGACCACCATGTAGCTCAGACTGAAGAGGAGGCTGCACTGTGGTGGGCCAAAACACGGTCATGAGAGTATGGGACGCTGCGATGTACAGTAAGGGCTACTTTGGAAGTTAGTGGAACCTATCCCAGGGAGCAAAACCTCTGACGCGGATTTTTTTTGACATTCATTTCCTTGTGCCCACTTTCCTCCGAGGGTCTTTGTTCCCTGCTGTTGTTTGGGCAGTCTCACACTCTCACTCAAGGCAGAGTCAGCGAGGGACAGATACGTGACGCAACGGAGAGGGGATGCGCTCCTGGCCACATGACTAGTGGCTTCCTGCCCCGTGAAAAACGACGGGATATGGGCTGCAATCCCGCGTCAAGTGGGCTTCCAAAGGGCGTGGTGGATTAGATCAGGGAAGCTTGCCTCGAGGTTTTCTCTCTCTGGGAATTTACAGGGAACCCGGAGGGATCATGTGCTCCCAAACGAGGCCTAAGTGGTACTTTTCTTTTTCCTTGCTAAAGTAAAGTAATTTTCTTTTTCCAGAACTACGGCACATGCAAACATTAGCCGTCGAGGGCGAGAAGATTATTTACATGGGTGTTACATAAGCAGCAGAGTTACAATATGACCAACAGTAACTTGCTATTACTAATTTACTAGTACATACAAGGACGAATTGAGCTTTATTTTTTTTTTCTCTCACAGCTTATGGCCGCGGTATGCCCCGTCCGGCACGCCCTCAATTAAACGTAAGCGCAGAAGCAGAGCTTTCTTTCAACAGGAAATGGCACATCATTAAAGTTCAGAGGGAACATGACTCTAAGCAATGAAAGAAAGAAAGGAGATATAAAGCGAAAGAATACACTAAACTCGATCTTTTTGGTGAAAGTGATATGGGCAATGCTAAGGTACACCCTTTATTTGTAAGGAGGTAATATTTCCAATAAATCTGAGCCGTTAACTTTTAGATTTTTAAAATCAATTATAATTGATCTAAGAAAAGAAAAAAGAAAAACAAAATATCTTCAAATCCCCTCATGCATGGGACGTATAGAACCGGCGGTCGGCCGCGCGGCCCTTCCGTTGATTGCGTGTCCTTCTTTTAGTATGTTATATATAAATAAAATATTAACATGTATACAATAGCTATTCAGTTATTAAAAATTACGTTACATATATAAAAAAATATCATTAATTAACACATTAATTGAGGCCTTGTTTAGTTCCCAAAATATTTTACAAAATTTTTCAAATTCTCAATCACATTGAATTTTGCGGCACATGTATGGAGCACTAAATATAGATAAAATAAATAACTAATTACACAGTTTATCTGTAATTTGCGAGACGAATCTTTTGAGCCTAATTAATTCATGATTGGACAATATTTGTCAAATACAAACAAAAGTACTACTGTTCATATTTTGCAAAAAGTTTTGAAAGTAAACAAGGCCTGAGATGACGTGAACTTTGTAGCGACCTAAAACATGTCACCTATATTGAGCATGCAAGATGGCATGTAAATTTTTGTGCACGTTGGGCACATATACACATCATTTTCACGTCACTTTGAATAAAAAAATATGTAGTTTATGTTAATTAAGTTCTGCTATATCTAAAGTTGAAAAAAATAAAAAGATTTACCACATTCAATAGATCATGAATGCATCAATTAGATCTAAAACGATCTTCATCTCTAAAGCTTTTCCTGATTTGTCATACTTCCCAAAATTAAAAATGAAATAAATATATGTTCCATATATTACCTATTAGGAGGTAATAGTTGACCGTGACCGTCCGATCGAAATAAATAAACGGCTCATATTCATTTGGGTGTACCATAGCAAAGCCCAAGTGATATAAATTAAGTTCGAGCTCACGTTTAAACAATCCTCAAAATAAGATTGAACAAACAGTAGTTTTGCTTGAACAGTCTCATTTATTTGGGGCTACGCGAACCAGTCCAACAGTAACCCAAGGCTCTCGGCAGATTAAGGCTTTTTTTATCGGCAGGGCTTGGGCTTCTCTAAGTCAGATGATGGTAGGTGGTACGAAATCGTCAATGAACATGGTGGAGAAAGACCTCCGAGGAGCCTGACGATGAATACATAAGATATGATTGAAAGTAATGTTTGCTAACTTGTTGTGAAAGAAAATTATTATTAAATTGCTGGTGTTTTGACAAATAATCTCAAACAAACAAGCTAATACCAGATTGTGTAGGACTGGCCTATACAAACAGTTTGTCGGCTAGCGCCAAAAGACTTTTGATTAAATTGGTAGAGATAAGCGTAGCTCAGCTGGTAGTAAAAGTCAAGTGACAAATTGAAGTGGCTAACAAAATTCGTTGCCCAACAAACAGATCCAGATTAGGCGGGCACATATAGCCGGTTAGCTTAGGATCAGCCAAACTTGGGCTATTTTTGGTACTACTGAATGAAACGGTACATGAATAGTGATCATTATGGGTCACTTAGTCAGCACCCGGGCACCTGTCACCATTATGGGTCTAGATCGAGGTAGACTTCAATGAACCAAGCAAATATCTGGCTGATGAAGCTTATATTCTCCAGAGAAACAGTATGTATCCAAGTTTTCGAGTCATACATGCATGTTTTACATGCCTGGAGTTGGAGTATATTTGTAGAGTTAGTTACATACAACTTTCAGCATGAATCCGAGTCGTTACTGCCTGAACCTCTAACAAACTGTATGAGTACGACAGAAACTTCGAACTGTACTGTACATGAATCATATACTTCGGGAAGCAAAGAGTAATCCAATTAGATTGCGTTCGGTTAACCTGGATTTGAACCCGGAACTATTCTAGCTTTTCAAAACTATACAAATTAGTGAACCAATTCCATCTGGAATCTTTCGATGGACTCAATCCAGAGCACAAGGAAAGTGATTTAGTTATTAGTATGGGCTCTACCGCTGAAATAGGTGGATGCTGTTCGTCATAGTCATCGATTTGAGCTGCCCATTGGTTGTGTATTATTGGTCGGCTGTTACTGTTATTAATTTTGGACAGTGATGTCGAGCTTATGGGTCATTCCTACTACAAATCGTCTGAAAAATAGAAGGTAATAATGAACAATGACCTGAATAGTACGTCTCTCATCCATGCCTATATGCCTGCCTCCAAGAGCAACTCCTGGAATTTGGTAAAATGAACTCCCTATTTGATTTCCAGCAGCTTGGTAAAGCAGCTCACTAGAAACAAGAAGTTGACAAAGCTCGTCGAAGAGGCTAACGCTGCCTGGATTGCGGCCGCTTTAGATTATTGCTGTCTGTGTTATTTGCAGTGAACGGCACCTTTCTCTTGTAATCTTTTTTTTCTTTGTGTAACCCGCACACTAGGAGGCATCTCGCCAAGTGCTGTCAAGGGTGTTTTTTTCTCTCTCTAAACTCCTCTTAGAGCAAGTATTATAATACAGCCAACTGCTGGCTGTAAGATTTCTTTATAGCTTTCTTACAGCCTACTCATATAATGATTAGCTCATCACTATTAATAGATGGTCCACTTGTCTGTCTCACAGATTTTTTTGGTTTTTGTGTCTGAGCCGGGCTGTAAGCTTACAACCCGCTTTTACTCTCTCTCCTCCACCTCAGCATTTAGCTGGCTTACAGCCTGCTATAATACTTGCTCTTAAAGAAACACGTGTCACGCATGTCCCAAAAAAAAACAAAGCTCCTCGAACTCTGTAACTTTTGGCGAAGAAGCGCGTATCCGTCCTGTCACGCCGGTTTTTAGTTTCCCCCAGACCCCACGTTCTTCTTTTCTCTGTTTTGGCGCCGCCCGAGCGGCAAACACGGCGGATCAGGCCATCAGCGTGATTTGCGTTAAAAAAAAAAAAGGCCATCAGGGTGATGGCGACCATCTGGACGCCGCCAGGCCTGGCCACCCCGCGATGGCGCGTTCGGCGTTTGTGACTAGTGGGAGCTTATGGTTTATCGCTAGGGGATCTCATTGTTCTTATCTGTTTCTTTCTAATTTTGGTTCTAGGTTATTTTATTTTTTTTTGAACATGGAAAGGTTCTCCATTACTCATAAAACTGCGCCAAATCATTGGCGACCAGAACTCGAGTACAAGTTGGGATGCTGTCCACAATCGGACCTTCACCCGGATTCAAACTCGCCCCTAGGGCAGCAAGGCTATCAGCAGCCGAATTACAAGAACGGGATGTGTGAACTACAGTATAAGAGGTAAAAATTCTTTGAAGAAGGGTTTTAAGCTCCCACAAGAGTCCTCCAGCAGAACAGCGATCAACGTCTTGAAACCTCAACGCTTGCACGATCGAGCTTGCATCTGTTTCTAGGATGATTTTTTGTATTCCGAGATCAGCTGCCCTTTGCAAAGCTTGGAGACAGGCCACTATCTCAGCATGGAAAGCCTCACTGACCCTTTCAATTTTGCCATAACCCGATGTGATTACTCCTCCATCCCATTCCCGTATCAGGAAACTCCATCCACCTGATCTATTGCTTGCAGAAAAAGCTCCGTCACAGTTGATCTTCAACACATCTTCAGGCAGTGGCGACCATCTCTTCCTTGTTACCGTCTCTTTTGCCTGAATGGCGTGTTTCAGAGATGACCATTCTGTTGCATAGGAGCCAATCAACAGGGCCAGCCGACAACTTTCTCTAGGTGTTTCTCCTTCCCTGACTCCACAACGCTCAGACCACCACAGGTACAACAAGGTTATCACTTGTCTTTGCATTTCTGGTTTCATCTTCAGAATCAGGTCCAAGGCTTCTCTGGCTGATATACATACTGCTAACTCCTCCCGTACTGTCTCGAGTTGCAGACATGTCCAAACACGACGCACCTCCTTGCATTTGAAAAACAGATGTGCTCCATCCTCATCAAAACGCCCACACATGACGCAGCTTGGATTAATCCCCATCCCCCTCCTTCTCAGGTTTGTCCGGAGAGCCAAGCTGTTGTGTCCCAGGCGCCATAAGAAGTGGGTCATCTTCTTTGGACAGTTCAGGTTCCAGATATTTCTCCAGAAAGGATCACTCGCCGTCGCAGCAGTACCCGACGTCGAGCCTCCTCCCCTGCTGGCCGCATCCAATTTTTTATTTGCCACAAAAACCTTGTACGCCGATCTAACAGTGAAATGCCCATTGTTATTGAAATGCCAAGCCACCAGATCATCCATACCTTCATGAACTGGTATACATAAGATGCATTCAGCGTCTTCCTCCCAAAAGGTGTCCCTGACTAAAACTTCATCCCAGCCTCCCGTGCCTGGGTCGATTAGTTCATGGACGTGTGAAATCAGGTTGGAACCTCTTGGTGGTGGTGTTGACATGTAATTTTGGGCAGAAGTAAAATGTGCTCATCAATTTACATTTGTTGTACCTTTCGCAGAATCATTTGTTATTTATTATATCATGTTTTTAGAATCATACGTCAATTTGTGCAGCGGTAGGTCAATAAAATTATAAGCCATTACGAAAAAGAGCCAGTTCTTTGGATCATTGCTTATAATAATACAATATGCACCATTTGTTATTATTTGCTCCCCTGTCCTAAAATAAATGCAACTCTAGAGTTTGACACTTGTTCAAAAAGAATGCTACTGACACTAGCTTGTCAAAAGACAATGTAGCATTGTTAATGTAACTTATTCCCCATTCACAATTCCTTTTGTTAGGCTTGCTAATGTTTCTTTTCTCTTCTATGAAAGTACACCCCTATAGTTTAGTTTGAAAATTTTGGCGAGGCCTGGTGTCGCTCTGGCATTGATATTCACATTTCTCAAACTATCAAGGTGGTGTTTGGTTCATTTTAGGGAGTGGTAATGTTAATGTAAGTGGATCACCCTGCTATGAGTTTCAGTCCAACGGAAATTGAGTTTTGTTTGGTTAGCTGTACGAGAGTGATGTGCGGGCTATAGTCATTAGTGTTCAGGGGCAGGCGGTGTCGTATCCGATGCTGCGTCAACCGATTACGTGCCAACCAAACCAAACGATATGTGCCGTAACCCAATCCCACTATAGAGCTGATAGCATTAGCAGGGCAAAAGGCTCGAAACAAACGCGTTCTAAGATCATTGCAGAAATGCCTATTGCCACGTTGTCTTGAGTGTTCATGAGTGGCCATGAATATCTATGATGATGATCCCGACATATGGACTAATCACACTAGTCAATGAAAAGTTCATCAGCCCTTCTCATCATATTCCTATCAACGTGCCCAAACAAGCTAAAATGATTGATGATTTTCTCGTCACCATATACAGATAGCAGATCATGCCATCTACGCTCCAACGCTAGCTTGCTTGATGAGAAATATACCCATTGTCTTCACCCAAGGATTATGATGGTGAAATCATGCATGGAAGGGCGCAGCTAGCTCATATATAGACACATACAGTTCTCTGATTCTTTCGATCAACCTCTAGAACTAGTTAGAACATGATTTTCGATGATTTGCCGTCAGAAAATCAATAGGACACTAGCTCCTCTCCCGTCATGCAATGATGTTTAAGATGTGGACATTGTCTCACAACAATGCCTTTTACTGCTATTTTTTCCTGGCAATACATTCATATATAAATTACAAAAAATAATCATTAAAACACTTAGTACCAGCATCATTTTTTTTTGCAAATTGTTTGCTTGGTTTCTGTTAGTGTTCAAAGTTTTTAAAGTAGTATTAGTATATTTAATATTTGGCCACTAATAGAATTCACTAGCACATGTGAAAAAGTTATATAACATTATAAATGATCTTTTATCTTTTTTATTGAAAATGTTGCTTAAATATTTCATCATATTAGTATAGTTTGGTTGCATTAGTTTAGCTCAAAATATGTTGCTTGGGCTTACAAGTCGAAATGAATGCCGATTAAGAACCTAATCACTCCTAGCTATCTCCAATTGAATGAGTATGCAAGCATAGCAGGAAGCAATCTCAGTCATGAATCAAACAGATTAAACACAAAAAAGGAACAATATAAATACGTTCTATATATTCGAACGGTTCTAAAGTACAAGGCAGAAAGTACTGTTGGCAGAAAGTACTGTTTGTCTGATAAGTCATGGTAGAAAGTACTGTTGGCTGATTTGTTGTGAGAGAAAAATACTGCTGAATGGCTGACAGATTCGGCTGATAAGCTCAAGCGAACAATGTGGACCAGATGGATGCGCATAACTAATACAAATAGTTGTTCGATATTTATTCATATCTTAAATAGAAGGTATTGAGTTTCTTTTGTAGTATTGATGATATTCTAAATCTAGTACACAGTGCTTTTCAAATTGTGTTTATGTATTCATAAAAAAGAGTCATGTGTGGAGAATATGCTGCAAAATATAAAGTATTTTTATTCCATATGACATTAAAGAACAACTAATATATACTAATAATATTCTTCTTTGTGCGAGACACTAATGATAATACTGAAAATAATGTTTGCATTTACATTTTTATAACATACTTAGCAATTCAAATTTCAAATAACATTTGGGTTATGGGTACAATGCAGCAATAAACTATAAAGATATGTTGAGCAAGCGAACGCTAGACTAGTTGGTCTGGCTGTGCAATTTGCACCCTGCCTGGCTAGAGTTTGAATCCCCTATGGAACAAATTTGTTGGACGGAGGAGACGTAGTTTATTTGCGTGTTGAAAAAAAATCTCTTCATCTGCTCCATGCCAAAACACACGTCTAACGTCAGCCCAATCTCATGAGAGCTGCAATGCCGCTACGTATGAGTGAGGTAGAGATTCGGGGGTTTTTCTCGACGTGTGTGAGAAGGTCTTCTTTTTAAGCACAATGCTCGCTTGTGGGTTGAGTTTTTTTTAAGAAATGTTGAAACATGTTTATAATGGGTATAGAGACAATTAAGTTAGTGGACTATATACAATAGTTATGCGTCACCAAATATACTCCTTAATATATGGAGTATGTTGAGAAAAAAATGACACCATATATATGACTTGGCATTTTATCTAAAAAAATTAAAGTCTTTATATTTTTAGCTCAGCTGTAATACACATTAATATAGAGAAAAAAAGTAAAACAATTAAGAGAACGCCAACTAGGAATGGATTTCACATCTGCGATAATATAAAACTAGAAAAAATAATGAACTAGCACATACCGAAGTACGTGTTGGTTACTCATGTCCGTACTGCCGAATTCTGTTGCTTGTCTATTGTATGCAACATGCTTGGCTCGTTGGAATCAATTTTGCAATGCACACAATACCCCTCGTTTACTGTGTTCGCGTACTGTCGTAACTTTTTGGCCTCTTTAATTACACTGTTAGCTTTGAATTTGAACAAGCAGGTTATACTTGAGTGCGGAAATTTTTTAAGATTCTCCGTCACATCGAATCTTTATCTTTAGACGTATGCATAGAATATTAAATATAGACAAAAATAAAAATTAATTATATAGTTTGGTCGAAAATGACGAGACAAATTTTTTAAGTCTAGTTAGTCCATAGTTAGACAATAATTACCAGTAGTTCCTAGAAACTGCTACTATGTCCTTCGGAAACTAAACAAGACCTTATAAGAAAAACTAATTTTAATGAAAAACCGAAGAGAGAGACAGTAGTTCCTAGAAACTGCTACTATGTCCTTCGGAGGAGCCCGGATAAGTTCTGCCGAACATCCCGTAAATGTGCTTGGCTGCTTCTTTGAGCATTCGGATCTAATATTCCCAAAAAAGAAAGAAATAAAGAAAAAAAATGGAGACAGGCCCAACGGCCACCGCTAATGCCGCCTCCTGCCTTTAAATACGTCTCTCACCTCCCATCCTCCTCTCCTCTCCTTGCACAGCAGTCCATTCCATCCCGTCATTCCCAGAAAGACAAGGCCAAGATCGCCAGCGCGCGGTTTCCAAAACGAGAAAAGGAACAGGGGCGAGATCGATGAGGAGTGGCCAGTCGTCGCCGGTGGAGTCAAGCGATGGAGCATGTCTACATGGCGACGATGCCACGGGCGCGAGCTCCAATTCCAAGAAGCTGTGGCGCGGGATGCAAGCCGTCTACCTCGTCCTTGTCAAGAAGCACCAGCCGAAGCTCGCCGCGCTCGGCGTCCACCTGCACAGCCTCCTCTCCAGCAGCAAACGCCGCGGTCACCGCCGCAGCAGACTCGCCGCGCTGGAGCGGGAGCAGAACCCCGCGCTGATGTACCTTTCGTGCCGGTCCATGGACCCCGCCGCCGCGGTGGTCCACCCGTACCCGCGCGGCCACGGCCACGGCCACCGCCGTGCGTCGTCGAGGCACGCGGCCCCGTCCTCGCTGTCGTGCCGGTCCATGGACCCCGCCGCCGCCGTGTGCAGGTACCAGTACCGTCCCCGCGAGGTGGAGTTCAGCTGCAAGAGCACGCCAATGCACAAGCGCCGGCGCGAGGATAAGCGCCGCCGACGCCTGCAGCAGAGCCGCGCTGCCCTCGCCGACCAGGGACAAGACCATGATCACCCGTCGTCGGCCGCGGCGGTGACGAGGCTGTTCGCGCTCATGGACGTCGAGGAGGTGGCCGAGGGCGAGGAGGCGGACGTCGTCGTCGGCTACGATGACGGCGATCTGGACCCGGACCTGGATGCCGCGGCGACGTGGCCAGCGCTGGCGGCGGTGGGGTACGCTCCGCGGCCGGTGCGGATCACGGACTCGCCGTACCTGGCGAGGGAGGAGGACAACGAGGGGCTGAAAAGCGCGGTGGACAGGCGCGCCGACGAGTTCATCATGTGGTTCCACGAGCAGCTGCGCACGCAGCAGCAGCAGCGCAGCACGCGCAACTGGATCAGATAAGGTAGTGACGCAGATCGAAGCAGACCATCGCCTCTACTAGCAGTATTATGATCTTGTGAATAGTTCATGCATGCATCAATGGCATGGATTACGTATTTAGATAAGGAAGGGTACACATTTCTTGGAGATGCGCACTCATGAAACATTTTCATACGGTAGTAGTACTTTTAATTTTTTTTTGACAGTTTTTGATGTATACGAATTGCAGTGCTTGATTTTTGTTACCTTGAAGGCTTGAACATGACACTCCCTGGACTGCTAGACTTGCTACTTCAGTTTTACTTTTACATGTCCCTAGGTGAGGGCTAAGATTGATCAGTGAGCTAGGGCTAGGGTAGCTTGCTGGTTTTTGACTTGTGCTACATAATAACTGAAACCGAAAGGTTTGCACCTGTGTTTCCTTCCGGTGTTGTGGAAGAAAATCGCACTTTGCAGTCAATTTTGGCCTATAAATGTTGATGCTACAGCAGTGACATCAGGCCTAAGGAAGTTGTGCATGCTTTTCTGAATGAAAGCGTGCTTCGGAATTCTGGATTAACTGCGTCGATAGGATTGATGCTGCTGCATTCACCGAGTTGCCGTCCAAAATTTGCACTGAACTTGTGTGGACTTCAGGGTAATCAATCACGTATGTTGATGCGACACCACATATTATAACAGAAGTAACGATGATACTCCTGCTCATAGTATACCAAGCTACTCCCTCCTCTGATCCCAAAAAGAAAACATGCATGTCACCCGGTCTAAGATTCAAAATCTGTCCATATCTGCACATATCTTCCCTGATCTGGAGACAGTGATGTACATGATCTGTTATCACCTACTCCTACTCCTAGTACTAAAATCTGAATGTATACTTTAATTTGTCAGGTAAATGGTACCACGCATGAACGAGGATAGCATGTACTGTATCTTTTTCTCATGGCAAACATCAGTAGGATGAAATGATGGCCAATCATGATCTGGTATTTACACTTCTACAGCAAGCGACAGCATGTGTTTCTGCTGAAAGGAAGTCACTGTCTCTGTAGATTATTTTCCGATCTGCGATTCCTAACCAGTGCAGTGCAGTTCATATATACACTAACATTTCCGTGGCAATTTCGTAAGAAGTTTATCTCCGTTGCCTTCCCTGATTCATGACGAGTTGAAAGTTGACGGCATAATGGCCGTGCTTCATTTGTTTGCTCCTTCATGAAGAAATGAAGGAGCTGCTAGCTGCCTTTTTTTTTTGGTTGAAATAAGTGTTGGGGATGAGATGAACGTCTCAATTCCGTACCTCTAAACATGAACTGATAGCAATTGCGTTAAACTAAAAAAAATGCACTCACTATTGCGCTGAATCTCTAGCACATATCTCTGCTTGTAACATTTCTGCTTGTATGCTGTTGTCCAGCACCTGTTTGTTTATAGGATTTGTCCACTGCCTGATGACTAAACAGCAATTTCAACAGGGAAATTGCTTCGCGAACAGATGGAGGTTTCCGTGACCGGCTTCCCCACTCTTCACACTGGGAAATTGCTTGCCCAGGTTCCGAGTCTGCTGCGTAGTCTAGCAGTTAGTTTCTGACGTTGAAGCTGATGGCGAGTCCTCGCTCCTCTCTTTGAGAGCCTATCAGAATTCATTCCGAGCTTATCACGAAGGAGACGAGATTTAACTCTGATGGTTCTGCCGGACCTACGGTATCACCTGCAGAAGCAAACTGCAAAGCGATCGTTTCAATCCCGTCCATCGCAAGGACCACAGCCCACATGGAGGAAGGGAGGGAGACATCGAGTAGACTATCACCAGCACTTGGCTATGCCCTCTCAACTAGCTGGAGCAAAGCACTGGCCACCTGGCGATAAGAATGAAATTTCAGAAACTTTGAAAATGTCGAGTGAAATTCAATTATTTTTCTTAAAAAAACAGTATCATTTTACTAGAACACACTGCAATACTCTGTCACAGAAGTAGAGCAGCGCAAGATGGCGGACTGAAAGCGAGCGAGTTACCTATATATAGTGGTTGCGTCGGGCGTAGGAGTAAAGAAATTGAACAAACTTGGAGAAATTTAGGAGTTGGAGAGTGTTATGGACACCCATTTTAAGGCAGTTGGGTGTTCGGACTCAAAGTCCGATCGAGAAAAAAGGCAGTTGGGTGTTATTTTAGGGTGGAAGATGAATTCAATCAAAAAATTTCGACCAATAAAAAAAATGTAGACATCAGCGAAAAATGCGATATTTCGAGAATTTCAACGATATTTTGCTGAAATTGTGAACCCTGCTGGCCATTGGCCACAAGTCGCGTCAACCATCGCCGCCGGGTGAATTGCCGCGAAATCATTGTCGTTATAGCTATCGCCCGCTAGGCCGCTACCATTTATTTCGTTTCAGAGACGCAACACGAAAGTTCAGGCATCGTTCAACCTTGGCTCCTGAGCGCGCGGCCACCGGCCAGCAGCAGCAAGGTCGTCCTCGTCCCGGCGGAAACCGCGACAGGCCGGCTTGCGCGGACGCGAACGGCCGGCGCGGGCGTCCACCCGGCCGGGCCCCGCCTCCCTTCGATCGCTTGCAGGAGTTGGACGGGAATTGATGAGCGGAAAGGGATCGGCACGACTGGCGGTTTTACCCGCGCAAAGCGGCAGCGCAACGATCTAGCCAGCGGGCAGCGGGCGGCGCGGCGGGGTGGCCGGCGGCCTCGGGAATTCTTCCCGTCCGAACGCTCGGACGGGAACCGCTATTTCCCGCGCCGGGAGCCGAGGCGGAACGAGTGCAGGAATCGGCAGCCAGGTACGTTGCGTTAGTTTTTTTTCTTATTCCTTTTATTCTTTCCTTTTCCTTTCTTTTTCTTTCCATTTTGATTTCTCTTTTTCCTTTTCGTGATTTATTTTATTTTTATTTCTTTTATGTTTTATATAGTTATTTTTATTATTATTTTCACTTTTTATATTTTATATGTTTTTTTATTTCTTTTTATTTTTTCCTTTCTTTTCTTTCTTTTTCTTATTATTTTTATTTCCTTTTTTCACTTTATCTTTCACTTCTCATTTCTTGTTATTTTCATGCTTCTTTTTTATTTTTTATTATTTTGTGTTTTACATATTTTTTATTATTCTTTTCACTTTCTTTTATATTTTGTATGTTTCTTTTATTTCTTTTTCTTTTCATTCCTTTTTTCTTATTACTTTTATTTTTCTCTTCACTTTATCTTCTACTATTTGTTTCATGTTGTTTTTCATTACTTTATTTTATTTTTCTACGTCTCCAACACATGCGCGGTATGAATTTTTATACAACCATTGGGTTCAGTATTTTTAGATGAACTTTTATCGTAACTAGTAAGTTGTTCATTACTTTCCTTTTTTATTTCTTTTTTATTTTTCTTTTTCTTTTCTTATTTTTTATTCTGTGTTATTTTATAGTAATTAATTATTATATTTTTCATATACATATTTATTTCATATTTTCCAATATAATAATCATTTATTATTCATGTTTTATGTTTTTTCTCTTCTTTGCTATTTTTTCATTTTTATATTATTATTGTTATTACTATAATTGATTACTTTTAATTTATATTCTGCTTTTTATTTTCTATATTTCATGAGATGTTTATATGGTATAGATTTATGTTCTACGATGTTTCATGTGGTATATAATGTTATGTCCTGTGATGTTTTTATGATGTTTCTGTAATATAAATTTGATGTTTTAGATACTTTTTGTGATGTTCACATATTATAAATGTGATGTTCTATGATGTTTGTATGTCCACATGGTATAGATGTAATGTTTTATGGCGATGTCCGTACAGTATACATGTGATGTTCACGTCGTATGTAATGGTGTTCTATGATGTATTTCATGATGTTCATGTAGAATACATGTGGTGTTCTATTACGTTTTTTTGTGATGTTCTATGGTGTATCTAGTGGTGTTTACTTACTATATACGTGATGTTCTAGGTATATTTAGTGATGTTCACTTACTTTATATGTGATGTTCTATTATGTATTTAGTTGTGTTTATGGTTTATTTAATGTTGTTCCTGTAGTATATATGTGATGTTCTATTATGTTTTCTATGTTTGCACAATATACATGTGATGTTTTATGATGTATATAATGATGTTCACATAATATATATGCGATGTTCTATAATATATTTAGTGATATTTTATGGTGTATTTAATGTTGTTCACTTAGTATATGTGATATTCTAGTCTATTTAGGACGTTTAAAAAATATACGTGTTATATTCTTTTTATCTTTTCTTTATTATGTTTTCTCTTATGCTTTACTTTAAAATTTATTGTCATTTGTTTATGTTATCTGTCTATATTTATTTTTATATCATATTATCATAAATCTAAACTAGAATATTATTGTTCTAAACTGAGAACATTTTTTTATTGAAACTTAGAACACCATCTCTGCCCAATAATGTTCTATCTTTGTAAGATAAATATTCGTTAATAAAATATTATCTAAATATATCCATGTGAGATCTTATTTTGAAGAATTTATTGTAACAAAACCGTTGGTGTAATCGGAATTTAATTTTAATGATTAGTATAAAAGTTATGACTTTTTTAAATATGTTGAAGACTATTTAATGCGTCAGCCTAGTTGACGTGGAATGAGATGAGCATCGGTCAGCCTAGAAATATCTACCCACGCGCTGAGCCAAAACCTGTCACTTTCTACTATTGGCCTATACTTACTAGGCGTGAAAATCTATCCGCAAGAAAATTCGGCGGGAATTGCCGGACGCCGGACTCGGTCGGAACGGCCGGACCGCAAGAGGGCCCGGCGGCCTCGCCCTCGATCGCCCTCGAGGTGGGCAAGGGCCCGTTGCTCTCGGGCGCGTCGCGGTCGCGGTCACGGGCCAGGCCGGGCGCCGGCTCGTCTCGGGTGGGCACGCGCCGGAGCGCGGGTTCGGATGCAAAAGCGAATCGCTGGACTGACGACGGTTTGGTGCGACGTACGGTGCATGTGTGGGTGGTTAGGACATAGGAGTGTGATTAGGAAACGTGATGCTGGTTGCTGGAGCCCAAACACAAATCTTTCATTCAATAGAAATAGACGCATCTGTTGATCAGGTGACTGATGTTGATGACGCCTATCAATTCGACAGGCGGCAATCAGAAACTGCAGAGGATTAGTTTTTTTTTTATGTCACACAATGATAACTAAGTACGCCTACTTAAATGTGTTCCAGTGTTACAGTAACTAGTCTTCTTTGATCAACAGCGGATCCCGTGTTCCTGAGTGAGATGGTGATAATTGCGGAGCTAGGATAGACGGTATATATATGAGTTAAGTGTAGCTTATTTATTTAGGTTTTGTGGTGGTAACTGTCTACCTGAGTTATTAGTTGACAGCAAGACACACATTTTGTAACTCTTAATCTTGAAATCTACCGGTATAATATTTTTGAGGTTCTCATACGGAGTAGTAGGTGTGTTTACGTGAGGGTGCATATACGTGAGCACCGTGTTTATATTGTGAGTTAGCGCAAGTACGACAATGGCCTTATAGCTAAGTTAGTCAGCATTTTTGCTGACATGAAGGAGAGAAGAGAAGAAAGCTTAGCTCTTATTCTAGCATCAAGTTAAGCACGGAAGCATAGGCATATGTGGGTCCAAACAAGAGTATATGTTGAGAAGGAGTGGAAAAAGAAAATAAAATATATAGGATACAACATAATAATAAAAGACTTTCTTATAGATAAATAGGAAATAACTATTGTATGACTTGAGGGTGTACCAAATCGTCCCTTAGTCATTCTAAGGTGATGCTGGTTGCTGGAGCCCAAACACAAATCTTCCAATAGAAATTGACGCATCTGTTGAGGTGACTGATGTTGGTGACGCCTATCAATTCGACAGGCGGCAATCAGAAACTGCAGAAGATTAGATTTTTTTTTTATGTCACACAATAATAACCAAGTACGCCTACTTATTAATGTGTTCCAGTAACTAGTCTTCTTTGATCAACAGCAGATCCCGTGTTCATGAGTGAGATGGTGATAATTGCGGGGGAGCGTATGCTATGTAAACCGGCTAGCTATGCAAACTATACAAACTCTAATCAAGTCCATAGAATTCTAATTTGATGGCTTTAGATGAAACTGAGTCAATTTAGCACTTAAATCCTCCCACTAATCTCATCCTAATCATTTTTTGTAAAACAATCCCAGTAGTCGCCGTCTCCGTTACGTCCATCGCGAGTCTCCCGTCGCTCCCGTTTCGTGATACGTCGCGCCGCCTCCTACTCGCGTCGCCCCTCCCGATCGGCGCGATCCTTGCGATCTCCCTAGGGTCGCGCGGGGGGGTGGGGGGGGGGGGCAGGGATCCTTGCGGAGGGTCGTTGAAACGTGGAACAGCGATCCTTGCGAGGGCCGGTGAAACATGGAGCAACGATCCTTGCGAGGGTCGGTGAAACATGGAGCGGCAGAGATCGATCGGACACCTGCCAAGACGTCGTTGGAGTCTACCATGTGGAGTCTAGCAAGCTCGTGTATGCAATTGTTGGACGTGCATGACCCTGTAGTTCGGTTGGGCATAAATGCATTGTTCTGTTCATTGCCTGGGACATGCGGACAAATTGCGGCATGTCCCTGTTGCGAACAAACTGTGGCCTGGGGTCTGCGGACGAACTGGGTGCGGACAAATCATCATAGTGGCAGCGGTGATCATCACAGTCAGCGGGCGATCATCTGCTGGGCGGATGGGCGATCGTGTGCTGGGCGGCAGTCATTTGGACTCTGGATGGGGCGAGCGGCGGCAGTCCATCTGTCGGGGCCTGGCGGCGATCGGGAGGAGTAGGAGACGGCGCGACGTATCACGAAACGGGAGCAACGGGAAACTCGCGACGGACGTAACAGAGACGGCGGCTGCTGGGGTTGTGTTGCGAAAAAATGATTAGAATAGGATTGGTGGGAGGATTTAAGTGCTAAATTGACCTACCTTCATCTAAAGCCATCAGATTAGAATTGTGTGGACTTGATTAGAGTTTGTGTAGTTTGCATAGCTAGCCGGTTTGCATAGCATACGCTCCCTAATTGCGGAGCTAGAAATTATAAATAGACGGAGGCAGAGAAATTCGATATATGTGTGCATCGTGTTTGTATTGTGATTTAGCGTAAATACAACAATGGACTTATAGCTAAGTTAGTTAACATTTTTGCTGATGTTGAAGGAGAGAAGAGAAGAAAGAGAAGAGAGCTTGGCTCTTATTCTAGCACCAAGTTGAGCACAAAAGCATAGGCATATGTGGGTCCAAACAAAGAGTGTATGTTGAGAAGCAGTGGCGAAGCCAGAAGCTTTTGGGAGCCCGGATAATTCCTTTCCTTTTAAATTTTGGGGAGAAGCCCAGCCGGCCGCCCGGGGTAGCCGGGCGGTGGCTCTGCCAGTGTTGAGGAGTAGGAAAAATGAAAACAAAATAGGATACCACATAATAATTAAAAACTTTCATATAAATAAATAGGAGATAACTATTGTATGAATTTCTTATATGATATACCAGATCGTCGCTTAGTCATTCTCTCTCCTTACTCAACCAAATCCGACGGTTAATGTTGATACATCCGTTTTGATGGTGTTGCATTTTTAGGTGCATTTGTGGGTGTGGGTAACATAGGTCATGATTGTGGAGAAGACATTTGCTGTGTAGCTATAGATTAATTCTAGCAGGTGTATTATAGGGGTAAAGGTAAAGATGTCTCTAGACCGACATGTTTTTCTAAAATGTGTAGAATCTTCAAGGCTTATAGATTAAAATTTATTTTAAATAGATTGTGGATTCACATTTATTTAAAATTCAAACATTTTTTTCTTATGTCAGTTGATGGATATTTTTTTTGAAAATACGTATCTGTATTACTGATTAAGAAAAATATATAGTCGAGCATACGAATACAGACACATACATACTAGATATAGAGATTGTTGTGCCGTCAAAACTACACAAAAAACCCCGAAGAAAGAAAAATTTACATTGATACCTCTGGAGTCTTCGTGACTCGTGAGCCATCCGCCTTCGACTGCCTCGCCGCCGTCGCCGGAGAAGAAGTCGAACGCCACCCTGAGCTAAAGACGTCCCATCGCACGCATGCTTTGAATGGAGCCGGAATAGACACCCGTAACGAAGAACCAGTTGATGGATCATTGACACATAACATCGCTCTTTGAGAGGAAGTAGACTTTTATTAATTCATAATGTTTTGAGGTACATGTAGAATTTCTGAACACCCAAAAAACCATAAGTATCTCCCTGGTGCCAATTTACAAACACTTTTAGCAAGAGCATGAGCCTCACAATTTAAATGACATCGCTCTCTTTGTTCGTTTGGTTTGGCAATCGAGCCTTGAGCGGATGAGCTGGCGCGGCCCAACTTTGTTTCGAACAACTCTTCGTATCAGCTTCCTGGCCCAATAACACAACCCCCTCAACCCTCGTCCCCTGCCTCATTCCGCTCACGCCCCCGAGCCCCGCACGCCCCGTCGCCTGTCTTCTCCCACGACCCCAACCTAAGCCATGGAGTATGTGTTTTGATCAATTTGGTACGTGATTTTGTTTTGAACTCGATCTGCAATCTGGATCGTCGTTTACTGGGTACCAGGTCGTGTTGTGTTGCCGTTTCGGAGTCGGGCACGTCGCACGTCCTGCAGGTGTCGGACAAGTGATTTTAGTTTGAACTCGAACTGGAATCTGGATTGTCGTTTGCTGGATCCCAGATCGTGTTGTGTTGCCGTTTCGGAGTCGGGCAAGTCTGCAGGTGCTCTTGCTCGGACTTCGGGCTATATATCAGCCGGCAGGGCAAAGGTTCAAACAGTTTGCAGCAATCAACATCAACAAACATGGCGCTGACGAAGAGTTTCACGAGCCGCGCGCTCCGCATCCATCGCCTCGTGAAGCGCAACCTCGCCGCGGGCCTCCGCCACTGCTCCCGTGGCGCGGCGACCACCGCCGTACCGGCAGCAGCATCGCCGTCGTCGCCTCCGGCATTGCGCCAGCTCGGCGAGAACGCGTTCGCGGTCGACGCGGACGCCCTGCTCCTGAACCCGTCGCCGGGCGCCGCGTTCCCGCCCTACTTCCTCGCCGCCGTCGAGGCGGGCGGCTACGCCCGGGGCCTCGTCCTGCTCGCGCTCTACCCGGTCCTGCGCGCGCTGCCCCGCGGCGCGCGCACGAGGGCCATGGCCATGGTCTCCTTCTGCGGGCTCCGCCGCGACGAGGCGGCCAGGGTCGGCAGGGCCGTGCTCCCCAAGCTCTTCTCCCGGGAGGCGCCGGGCGTGCACGCCGTCGAGCCGGCGCTGCGCGCGTTGCCCAAGGAAGCGAAGGTGGTGGCCGTCAGCCAGACGTTCCCGACGGTGATGGTGGAGGCGTTCTTGAAGGAGTACGTGGGGTTCGACGCGGTGGCCGGGAGGGAGCTCAAGGGAGGCGCACGTTACCTCACCGGGGCCATGGACGAGCTTGACACGGAGAGTGTCGTTTCGCGTGTCCTGGAGCAAACCGAGAAGACGACCTCGTGCGGTTATGGCCCGAAGCCCGTTGTGTTCCACGACGGCCGGCTGGCGTTCACGCCGACGGCGGCGGCCGCGCTCGCAATGTACATCTACTTCCCATTCGGCATCGTCCTTGCCGTCATCCGCATCGCCATCTACGTCCTCCTCCCGTGGCGCGTGTCGGCCGTCGCTGCCGCGCTCACCGGCGTGAGGGTGCGCGTCATCGGGGCCACCACCACCACTTCGGCAGCGGACGACGACAGCGGCAAGCCTCGCGGCGGGCGGCTCTACGCCTGCAACCACCGCACGCTCCTCGACGCGGTTGGCATCGCCAGTGCGCTCGGGAGGCCCGTCGCCTCGGTGTCGTACAGCCTTGGCCGCCTATCGGAGGTGCTCTCCCCGATCCCGCTGCGGCGGCTGACCCGCGACCGCGAGGAGGACCGACGCCGCATGTCGTCGATGCTGGCGCGGAGCGACGTGGTCGTGTGCCCCGAGGGGACGACGTGCCGGGAGCCGTACCTACTCCGGTTCAGCCCGCTGTTCGCCGAGCTCGCCGCCGAGGTGACCCCCGTGGCGGTCGACGCGCGGACGAGCGTATTCTACGCGACGTCCACGTCGCCTCTGGCCAAGAGCTTGGACTCCGTCTACTTCCTCATGAACCCTCGACCGGAGTACAGCGTCCAGTTCTTGAAGCCGGTGAGCACCGAGGGCGGTAAGAGCAGCATAGAGGTGGCAAACGAGGTGCAGCGTGACCTCGCCTCCGCGCTCGGGTTCCAAGGGACAACTCTCACGAGGAAGGACAAGTACCTCCTCCTCGCCGGGAACGAAGGAGTAGTCAAGACCAAGTAGTACATTGATGTTCGTGCATTGCTACGGCCTGCTAGTTGTACGTTTCGATTTGAATCTATTTACTTTTTTGCGAATTTTTTTTATCCTATTTATTGGTAATAAGTGATGTACATTATATTATTATATGCGATCTTCCAATGCGTTGCTACGTTGAAGGTTAAATTGTATCTTGTTTTCTTTAATATAGGAACTCAAATCCATTTTTATATATCTATCAAATGTTTTCAATTAACTTTCAAACGCAATAGGTCACCTAAATAATGTTTTGCAATTATCAAAAGAACTGATCAACCCGTTTAGGTGACCATTTTGCTGCAATAATAACAATATAATATACTCTACAAAACCAGTTGCCCCATTTACAACAAGGAAGCACAATAGCTGTAATTATGAGTTGCAGTTTTCAACATTGGTAATTTGGAATGTAAGTATCCAGGTTATTTGTGAATTGGAATCTTCATCCAGCTCATTTTTACGATGAATAACTACGATCCTCTATCTATTTCTGATAAATAGTATCATCATAGAAGCACGTTGTCTTGCTCTTTCTAATACTAAATCCAATCTTATCGACAAAGATGTTGCACATGTCATAAAATTTGTCCTCTCTAGTTGAAATGTCATTCCAACTCTAGGAACAAATCAATAATTGAAAATTAAAGTTGTACTACATATACAGAAAATTCTCTCAAATTTGCTATTTATATATTTTGTTACCTCACCTCGTCTCATATTTGAACTGCTACGTATTTACTATATTTGCTATTCTTTTCCTTATTAATTATTATTATTATTATCATCTAAATAGAGGTAGTGTTGCCTAAATTTACTTCAGAACCTACATATTTTTTTTATTGCCTAACATCTGCTAAAGAAAAGTTAGGTTAGTTCGGTTAGAACTAAAACCAAACCAAAATAATTGTAAACCGAAACGGTTCACGTCTTTTAAGAGCCAAATTTCTTTGAGAACCGAGAAACCAAACAAAAAAACTAGGTGACCACCCCTAGGCACAAGCTCCGGGCCACAAGCAACGAGGGACCCATAATAACAAAAAATGGACACAAAGTCTACTTAGCCTCCAAACTATCGTTGGTTGTCTACTATACCCCGCTCACTTATAAAACTGGATATTTTGCCTCTTAAATTACTAAAACCCATCTAAATGAGGAAGAAAATTGATCATCTGCCACGCGTCAGCAGTTGAGTCTAGGGGCGCATAGGATGTCGAATGGACCTTGAGAAGGTTTTAAAGGTGGTTTCATTGAGGTGGCATATTATATGAGTGCTAACATGGAGGTAGTCAACAAACAATAGTAAAAAGTATAACCCCCTAGGCCCTAGTATATCAACGGTTGAGTACATCCCCCCCCCCCAACACCCATAACTATTGTAATATTGTGCTAGCCCTTAAACTCTTAAAACATTTAATAATGTTCAAATAACCCTAGATGGTTTTATAGGGTCATTTAGATATTGTATACTCTCTCCATACCTATATATAAAGAAAATCGTTTTGGACATATTTTTGGTCAAACATTGGAAATATAAATCATGAATGAATTTTAAGTTATTGAGTTTAAAAATATAAAAATCATATGAATAATAGATTTATTTTAAAAATACTTTTATAAATATATATATACCACTTTTTAATAAAAATTTTTATAAAAAAGTTAGATTTTGAAAACTATATAGTTGTCCTAAACGATTTTCTTTATAAGTATGGAGGATCCTACCACGCTAGCCAAAATATCCATACTTGCACGTATGTCCATATTTGGCCTGGTTTAGTTCGCGAAATTTTTTTGGATTTGACTATTGTAGTATTTTCGTTTTGTATTTGTCAACTATTATCCAATCATATACTAACTAAGCTTAAAAGATTCATCTCGTAAATTACAGGTAAACTGTGCAATTAATTATCTTTTTTAATCTATATTTAATACTTCATGTATGTGCCACAGGATTTAATGTGACGAAGAATCTTAAAAAATTTTAGAAACTAAACAAGACCTTTATCCTTTTCTCACAATTCTTTCTAGGTTGACTCACCACTTGATGAGCAACATCTGACATCTCTTCTCCTGCTCCACCTCCTAACACTGCGTTCAGGCACAGCGCCTGCGTCGTCATCCAGCGCATCCCACGTTCTCCCTCTGGTACGTAAAAAAGCCTCTACCTGACACGCTTGATAGGGGTCTTTTAAGGCCTTGTTTAGTTCCGAAAAGATTTCAGATTTCGGTACCGTAGCACTTTCGTTTGTTTGTGACAAATATTATCCAATTATGGACTAACTAGATCAAAAGATTCGTCTCGCGATTTACAGCTAAACTGTGTAATTAGTTTTTGCTTTCGTCTATATTTAATGCTTCATTCATGTGTCTCGATGTGACGGGAAATCTTGAAAACTTTTTGCTTTTTGGGGTGAAGTAAACAAGGCCTAAGTGTGCCATTATGAAAGCGTACTGCCTACCTGACGCGAAAACAAACTCTACCTGTCGTGCACAGGAAAAATGGTTTGCTGGTTAGAATTTTTCTTCTTTTTTATTTGACACCAGACGGCGACTGGCCGAAACAGCAACACGCAGATTATGTTTAAAGTTTTCATGTCAGGCACTAACTAAGTACACGCCCCATCACTTGTACATGTTCCACAATCAACAGTCCGGTCCCATTCTCACTATTTCATTTTCTGAAATCAGAACTGTGGTTTGTCTACGAGAAATTTCTCATGCAAAAACATGCATGGCGCCATGCCTCCGTCTTCCTGACGATGTAGTAGTCATCATCCATATATAGGGGGAGTATTCCCTCGCTTTTGCTCCTGTCGGTCATGATCAGTATCTCGGAACCGTAGGTTACCTGCTAGTCTGCTACCTTGGTGCACGCGCCATGCCTGAGACCGGTAGCTACGTACGCGGCTACTATGCCCCATCACAGGCTAACACCCATCCATCTCCATGCGCCCGTGTTCAGTTCGTCCATCACGACGTCACACGCAGTCCCCTGGTCACATGACGTCCACCGCCGCCAGCGCGCGCGGCTCGATGGGGGCAACGGCGTCCCGCTTCGTCTCGCTCCTCGCCTTCTCCCTCCTCGGTCGCCCTCGATCTACCACACTCGCCCAACGTCGTGTTTTAATTTCTTGATGGTGACCTGGCGTACGTACGTGTGCAGCGTCCATGGCGTTGATGCTGGGCTACTACAGCCCCGTGGAGCTGGCCGTCGCCCCGGGGTGCTCGCGGCTCGTGCAGGCCAGTTCAGTCTTCGTGCAAGGCATCGAGGTGAGCAGCGGCCGCACACTGCGCCGGCTCGCTCATGCTCTGACTCTGAGAGGCACTACACTGAATTTTCTTGCTCTCTGAACAAGCCTGGAGGCAACAAGTGTGTGTGCTTCGTGCGTTTTCAGGTCAGCGTGGACGCAGGGTCACAAGGGAGCGGCGGCGGTCTGGTGCTCTACGGGCTGCCTGTGGCTTCGCCGCCCGACGCGCCGACCGAGTGGCCGGAGTCCCGTCGCGTCGTCGTGCCGGCCAACTCTCACAGGGTAACGCCGCGTTGTGTCGTCGTCGTCGTTCGTCTCTGGATCTGATTGTCGCGCTCCGGTTACTGTCACGCAATGTCTCTCTGTCAGAATTCAGACTGTCTGTTGTTGTTAGGCTGGACTTCAGGTTGTTCTGCGCGTTCACAGTACCTGCTGGCTTCCGGCAAAAGCTTTCATCAGAACGTCTGCAACCAAACTAAGCGCGCGTTACTGCAACCGGCTCTATGAATCTATCTCGCCTCTGAATAGTGTTGTTTTGTTTGTATCGTGCAGCAATGGACGTATTTCCTCAACAAGGGAGCTCGACTTCAAGCCGATTACAGTGTCATGTCTGAAGATGACGTGCATCTTCCACTCTGCATCATCATTGCACAAGGTAAGGTACCGTCAGATATAAACTCAAGGCGTGGTTGGTCCCTAACGAAAAGGAGGGAAGAAGATGTGCCGAAGGGTTTGCATCGTATCACGAAATTTATCATAACTGCAAGATACCATCATCTTCCTTTTACTTTGGAAAATTCTGGTTGTGTGATCTTTGGCTCTGGCTCCACAGGCAAGGAAAGCTTCATTCGGTGGACTGAGATGCCATCAGTCCATAACAGTAACAGCACATTATTTTGGGGCTTGGTGCAGGGTTAGTACTATAATATATCAACTAAAAGAACCAGTTCAGTGAAATTCTGAATGCTAATGCTGTCAGACTGTCTGACCACAGGAAATGGAACAGTTGAGCAGACCGTCAATCTCTCCTCTGAGTACTACATTGCCGTGCGCAACCTAAACAATCATCACGACACGACGGTAAATTAAGTAGCCATCTTGAAAGCCTGGTGGAGTTCCTGAAGGTTTCATCCGGCATTTGTTCTGAAAGTTTCATCCGGCAGGTGCAGCTGGAATTCAGAATCAGGGCCTTGCTCTACAACACCAGCGGAGCAGATTACAGATGCTCACCGGGACCGGGTCACGCTATCTGCACCTACAGATTGCCATTTCTAGGACGGAATGTCGCAGTCCTGTTGTCCGGCCACACAGAGGTAAACTCCACATTCTTGTGATCGTCAGGTAAATTCCTTGTCTGCGTTAATTGCACTCACTGATGTAACAATTCTTCAGAGACTGAATTCTGATGCACAGCACGTGAAGCTGTCATACGAACCTCGCTGGACGGTGTACGTGGTTGGATCAGGTACGCTGTAAAAATGTTCACACGCCCTCTGATTACAAGCAAAGCAAACAACACAGTTCGTCGCATCTGCCTTTGCAGTCGTCTTGGCTCTTGTGCTGCTGCTCTTGTACGAGATACTGGACCAGCTGTTCGGTCCCTGCACCGGAGGCGGTGGCGGCGCGGACCTGAGAAGGCCACTGCTGGCGGGCAAAGAGGACGACGGCGCGAGCCTGGGCTCGTCGTACGACTCCGTCTCGCACGATGGCAGCGACGACCGGGAGCCGGAGGAGAGGGGCGAGGGCGGCGGCGGATGCGTGCTCTGCTGCGACGCCCCGAAGGACTGCTTCTTCCTCCCGTGCGGGCATTCTGCCACCTGCTACGCGTGCGGTGCCAGGTAAAGCCTCGGGCTTGCCATGAACCATGATGGTCAAAGAAATGATGAAGTGGGTAAATCTTAAACGGGCGCAAAACGATGGTGTTTTTGGTGGTGCAGAGTCGTGGAGGAAAATGGTGGCTGCCCATTCTGCAGAAGGAAGCTCAAGAAAGTGAGGAGGATCTTCACTGTATGACCAAACTGACTGATCACCAGTGTTGCTACTGCCAAAAACAAAAGAAAAAAAAAAAAAGACCAAACTGACTGATCACTAGTGTGTTGCACTGCTGCACTGTCAAAAACAAAAACAACGCCCACCGTGGGGCTCGAACCCACGACCACAAGGTTAAGAGCCTTGCGCTCTACCGACTGAGCTAGACGGGCTTTGTGAGTGTGCGAGCAGAATGTAATAAATATTTTAATACTATTATTAGCAAAAATGATTAATGTGAGGCTAGGTTTGGCCAGCCTAAAACCACCTGTTTTCCTAATTCCTGAGATAAAATATGTGCGTGAGTATGATACCTACAAAGTATAGCATTTATATAGGTTGAACGATGTGTCTAAAAACATGTTCGAAAGAAACCAAAACAAGTTAAACTTCTAAAAGTTTAATCACATTTATAAAAATAAATAAATCGATCAAAATATATTTTATAGTGCATCTAATAAATCTTGTTTATGTTGTACATTTCCGCATTTCTCTAAAAACTCAGAAGGTCTATCAAAATATGTTTCATGCTATACAATAAATGATTTTTTAAAAATATGTTTCATCCTATACAATAAATGATATACTTTTTAATACCAATACAGATGTAAAAAAAAATACAAGCACTCACCACACCTTATCCATATGAGCACACCTGAACAACTCCGATCAACTAAGATGACTAACAAAGGACGTTGCGTGGGTATTCTTGAGAATAACCAATATTTTTGCTAAAACATTGTGTATATATATCAAGTAGGCACATGTGTATATGTTAGTTGCATTTTATTTTCGTCATTTTCTTTTTCATCTTTTTATCAAAAAAATGTAACTTACCGGCCTCTCCTCCAACCACACTCCATCCAAATTGTCATCCAACGGTTACCTAATCTTTCTCAGCTCCCAATCGCACATGAGTACATATCACTCCTAATCCTAAACCCCATCCTTCTAGAACAAGAGGATGGGGTTTTGTTATAAGGAATGCAAATGGAGAAGTGCTTGCATCTAGAGCTGGAAATATCTCCTTTTGCAGCATCAGTGATTCATACTGAAGCTATCGCCGCTTACAAGGGCCTCCATCATGCATCGCAAATTGGGTATGGCGAAAATCATTTTGGATACCGACGCAATTGTTCTTGCTGATGCTATGAACTCTATGCTGATTGATCAAAGCTCTATTTGTTGTTTATTAGACAGATGTGAGACTTCATGCAATTCGAGTTCTCTTCTTGTACTGTCTCTGTTTGTAATAGAAATAGTAATAAAGTAGCACAGTCTAGCAACTTATGGAGCACCCTGGCTCTTCTGCTAATGAGCCAAACCCCTGAGTTTGTATCTGTACTGGTATGTGGCGAGTTGCCAGGATGTAATGCGTAAATTTTCAAAGTTTTTTTAAAAAAATCCTCTCGTGTTTCTCAAATAGTCAAACCACAAATTCACAATCCCTATATTTGTACCAGTGACAGCTCTGAACAAAATCGTTTCCAGAAACAAAATCGTGTTTCAACAAAATTGAAAACCACAATGCACTCTTATGTGTATGTAGCAGAATATATGAGATTCCTGACAAATTATTTGTACCAGTGGCAGCACTGAACAAATTCGTTGCCAGAAACAGAACGTGTTTCTATGTAATGGAGTTTTCCATGCTTATAAAAGTAAACAGAAACATGTTTCAAGAAAATTGAAAACCGGAATGTTTCTTATGTGTTATATGAAATTAGATTGAGAAAAGCTCAATACTTTCAGGATGCATCAAACTGGAAATTTTCAGGCAACAATTTGGTGGCATATATACAACTCTGGAGGCACACCAACCTCTTCAAATGGTCACAGGTCAGAATGTTTCACATACAATCGAGCATTGTTTGGTTTTGCTCGGCAAATGATCAAACGAAAGTCTCAAGTCTTCTGTCAGCGGAATGTCTCACATTTTCTAAGACAATCATAGAATGGTCCTACAACTACCCAGCAAATTCACATTTCAACTACAAGCACATCACAACGAGCAACATGACCATGCTTTACTATTGCCATCTTTTAGATCCCTTGACTGAAGAACCTCCTGTCAGCTGGCTCGATGGAGCTTTTGTATTACCTATTCAATTAGTATAACTTTTGTTAGAACGGTAACTGTAGCTTAACATGCTCAAGTAATTGTATGGCTGATTGGCCTAGAATACATACTTGGAGTCTTAGCGTCCTTTGATTTTGATCTAGACATAGATGCCTGCCCATTTTTTGTGAGAGTGAATCTGCTTATTCTTGACGGAAACCTATGCCTGCAATTTTAACATTACCAAATAAGTTATCATTCTTGCTATTGTTGAATATAATGAATAAAGAAAGAGAGAATTTACAAGTAAATGATTTACAAGAAGTGAACGAAAGTCTAGATGACTTACAGCCGTTCCACTGTCATCTCAGCAGCTGAATTCAAATTGTCGGTTTCACCTGATAAACCATCATCGGATGCATTGTCCTCATATTCTGGTTCATCTAAGCTCACTGGTGCAGTACCCGTCAAATTATGGTTAGAATCTCCATTCATCTCACCATAACTCAGAGGATCTGATAGAACTCTGTCACTAGACTTAAGCATTCGTTCGCCTGATGATAAATTTGGAGATTTAACTTTGTCTTTGGTGACTTGGAGCTGCTCTATTTCCATATCTTTGCGTGAAATTGTGTCTTTCAAAGACGCAACCTGGATAAAATATGTAAAATGCTACTCTTTCAAAACTGCTGCTGTTTCAAAACCGAGATAATCACAGCAAAAAAAACAGGAATCACATGCAAAATGTAGTACATCATTATCAGCGTCTCTACTACTAGTCCTGGTTTTCCATATATCTAAAACTATACAAACTTTGGACATTGTAAATGGTGTGAAGAAGGTTCAGACTTGAAATTTCCCCTTTTAGTTTCCATTTTATGATTGATCCAAGAGTATGGTTTCATCACAAAGAAAAAGGATGAGCTACTAACTTAGTATATATGTAGCATTAGGGATGTTCTGTGACTGGTGACTGGTTTATCGTCATGAAACAAATACAAAAAAAAATAAACTATAGAAAACTCAGCTAGCAAGAGCCTGGAAAGATTCTAAAAAAAAATAAAATCACTTAAGCTTTAAACTTTGATTCAGGAGCTAGGACAAGAAGTGATTGTAGTATGCAAACCATGCTTTGACAGTTGAACCTTGATAAATACTAACGTAGCATTCATACAAAAGCTTGCCCTTTTTTCAGTATACTATTTCTTTTAAACTAAAATTGCTTAGACAGTCAAACAGAATGAGAAAAAGTCAAAAATAAGAAATACAAGAACCTGTTCCAATAGCTCTTTTATATCCTTTCCCTCCTTGTTACTTCTCGCAGCACCTAACTCTACTCCAGATACCCTTTCAGCAAACTTTAAAGTGCTTATAGTTTCTGAATATGACTCAACATCAGGATTTATTTGAACAAACATTAGAGTTTTTGCTTGTCCACCTGGAAGAAAACAAAAGCTAACATAAATATTTTCAAGATTCGCATAAATCTATTTAATATTTATAATTTACCGGTAGTAAATAGATAATTGATTACCTAAAGAACTTTGAAGAACTTGTGTTAGCTTGCTGTTTCTATAAGGCACATGGGCACTTTTCTGTGACAAAGCAAAAATCACATCACCTAATGCAGAGAGTGATTTGTTAATGTATTGAGCTTCTTTTAATCTATCCCCGGTTGCTTCAGACTTCTCAACCCTTTCACTACCAGCAAGATCAATAAGATGCAGACAACCCCTAGAGGTGGATCCATTCTTCAAATCCAACCCTCGAACATGTACAGTTAGGATACTGCAAATAAAATATTCAGAATAAGATGCCATGCTCAAGTACATGTAGAGGAAACTAGTTATTGGCATGACTAACCTGTGCGACCGACTACTTCTTTCATTTAGGGCTGTTGAACCAACTGCTCTATTTGCTTGCCCAATTTCCATCAAGTCTAATACATCAGATGTTGACTTAACTGAGTGCAAGCTTGCGTCTGGAACAACAAGCCCATTGGGTTGAGAAGTGCTCCAAATCCCAAGTGTTTCTTTATGTTAAGGAAAAAATATTTTTCTAGATGCAAGAATATCATCAATATATGAATATTTTGAAAATAAAAACTATAATGAAAAAGGCTAAAATGATAGTTCAAAAAGGATATCTTCTCTGTGCAATATCATTTGATAGCAGATCACGGACTTGTTCATTATATATCTCAACCATTTGTACCCCAACTTCATAAGAGAAGGCATTTCTCCTACTTAGTGAAATATCAAACAAATCATTTAAAGCTCGATAATTGACACCCCAATCTTGCTTTGATGTGCTAGGCCCACTCTAGAGAATAAATAATAACGAAACAGGTATCATAATTAGTAACATTACTATGTAGTGATAACAATATTTTTATTGTGATTGATCCTACAATACCATTGTGTAAGTTTTGCCAGAACCAGTCTGGCCATATGCGAAAATACAAACGTTGAATCCATCCAGAACTGATCGGATTAGTGGTTGTATGTCAGAAAAAACCTCAGCTGTGAAATTACAGAGAATAACAGATTATAAAACTATTAACATGTAATAACTAATCAGATAGTTTTAAATTATAAAAAACATATATACCTTGAGAAGCAAATGGACTGAACACTTTATTAAACTTGAACATTCTATGTCCGTCCTTCCCTTGCTTAAATGGATTTGATATAAGCAGCTCACCATTTTCCCCCATGTAGTCAATTGTGGTAGACTTTTTGTCTTGACCGGAAAGAAATGGCCTAACACGACAATATACTCTTATATTACCTGGAAAAAAAAGACAAGATTGAAACATGACTATCGCATCTATACTTAGATTCTAAGGTAAAGAAAACATTTCAAAACAAAAATACCTTTTAGTTCTTGCACTTCATTAAATAACTTTTGGTTCTCCGCCAGGACTTTATGATAATTTTCAGCAGCATCAACCAAACATTTTAACCCAGATCCTACACAGATTTTTAGCAAAAAAATGTCGAACATATTAAATAAATATACTTTACTATGAACTTTTGTATAGCATATCACAAAAAAAAACGTACCTAAATTAGATATCTCATTTCTCCACTGCATTTGAAGTGCATACATATCGTTTTTATATGATTGCGACAATATTCTTATGTCCTGCATTTTTTAAGTAGCGGAATGTAAAGAAAATAAATGACATAAAAAATGGATTAATAAATAAAATAAAAGGAGTCACTAATGGTAAACAAACCTTGATAATTAATTGTTGATTATCCGTGTAGCTCTGAAAATTGTTTTCTTTCTTATCCCATAACTGTGATTTTATCCTGGAGGCAGTCTCAACTTCTTCAACTTTCTTATTTGATTGTAGCAAGAGATACTCTACTTCTTTAACTTTGGTGGTCAGTTGTTCCTCCATTTCCTTTGCCTTTCTTTCCGTTTGTTCAAGTTGCTGCTCATGCAACCTATTCATGGCTTCCATATCTTTCTTTAAGTTTGCTATAATATTTTCAGAATGTTCTTTCTCTTTCATTAATCGATGAACATCTTGCTCACTGAGTTTTCTTCTCTCTTCGATTTTTGACTTCTCATTCTAAAAGAAGAAAAAGATATAATAACATTAATCATATTCATAGACCACTACAACTTTTACTAATTACCAACTTAAGTGGTAATGCTGAGATGTTTACTTGTGTCATCATTTTTATAACATCATATACATAATAGCTGACAATTTGAGGATACATCATATCTGCTACCGTAAGTTCTACTAACAGTATAAGTGGTCAAAGTAAAACATCATTGTTTATTGACTCATCATTTTTATCACATCGGATATTATGTATCTGACAGTTCAGAGATCTTTATGTTATTATTGAAGCATACATAATGCATGGAATAAAGAAAGAAGTTTTGAAAACATAGGAAAAGTTTCAAACCTTGACTATCTGAAGTCTGTTTATTGCCATCTGAAGAGAGAAACTACATGTCAATATTAAACGAGGTAAAAACTTTTACACACGCATAGTTTGTCTAACTAATCAACCAAATGAATTATTACCTGGTTTTCTTCATTTGTGCCATTTACCAATATTTCAAGTGCTTTAATTTTTGAACAATACTTCTGTTCTCTTGTCTTGATGATAACATTTTGCTGCAGCATAGGGTATTCGATTCATTGTAAATATGAGTGCCCAAAAGGAAAATTCATGTTTTAAGAAGATTCTCTTACACTTCTTATGTGTTCTGCTTGAATACAAAGACGGCGCTCAATCTCTTGAACGACTTTCCTCAGTAAGTAAACTACACGCTGAGATGAGGCAGTCAAAGTTAAGCACTGTTATAAACAATCATCAATGGAAAGATACTGATGTAGTACAAAATGAACACATACATGTGGTATTTCTCCCTTTTTCCTTTCTATGCTTTCATCCAAAATGCCATTAACAACACTAATAAGTGACTGTGTGGATGCATTCTGCAAGAAGATTACTAATGTTACGACAGGGACACCAGATAGCAGGGTAGCATAACTCAACAACTTTGGGCAGTATCCTTGAAGAACTTACATCTAAGCTATTAGAGTGCATCATCTCTGAAATCTTGGCAGCAGGAAGATCGGAGTATGATCCGCGTTTTAATTGGAAAACTTCACGAAACTTTTGTCCTGCAGGATACATAACAATCCCCCATAAATTAAACAGATATGAAATCTGCACTCCAATGCAATGAATGGCGCTATACAAAATGGAAAATGTTATAATATTGCGGCTGTGCAGCTTGGAAACGATATTAAAATAATAGTGATTATTGAAAGTTTGTGTGTGAAATAAATCTACCAGAAAAGACAGGAGTTTTCTGATGGGCTTTGAGATCTGCAACACCGTTTCTCTTGTCCTCTACAGGGGATCTTTTCTCTAGTGCTGCACCAGGAACTTGAGGCTTGTCCATTTCCAAAACTCCCCATTGTTTTCTCGATGGAGTTCTGGTAACATCTGGTGGAATATTACCACCTAATTTAGGATCCACACTGTCCCTCAAAACCAAGAGACACTCCACTACAGAAGACATTAATCCCTGTAATCATCCAGCCTAGAAGTTAACAGAATGTGACAACCAGGAGTGCAGTAACTAGGGCAATAGTATGCCACATCTAAGTACTCCCTATCTTATAGTGCACAAATAGAAAAACTGTGGAATTTTAATCCATGTTCCCGTGCTCATGAGCCTCAGCAACATAAAAACATTCAAATAGAATGACATGTTACAGGATTGTATAGCTATGTTCTGACATAAGGTTTAAAGCAACAACCCATCACATTTGTAGTTGAAGGCCACCTTCGTGAAAGCAATCAGCATAGTACAAAAAAAGGAACTAACAAAATCAAGTATATTTACCGTGGAACAAGATCTTTGTTATTGCTGCAGTTCAATCATAGCTACACACTGTCATGGTATCAAGAACGCATTTATCACCAAAAACAAAGGAAAGGAATAGCATATAGAAGTACATTCCAAACTTCTACTTGTCTGTATATAGATGAATGGAAAATGTCAAAAGTTCAAAAACATGACCGATAATGCTATGAAATACTACATAAAAAACAGCATCCATGCAATAAAAATTGTTCTTCAAAAGTATGGCAATTCAGAGTTCTGGCGTGCATACCAACTTTTGTGTGTGTGACAACTGATAATGGAACCCTCACCTCATCAAGATCTTTCACACTGAAACCTGGCAGCCCCATATCCGCAACCACAGAGAGGAATTTCTTCACATTGCCTAACCTCTGATCTGACGGTGCGTAACCCTCCCAGGATCCCTGAACAAAAAATGACCACACTCAAAGCACAAACATCAACATCTACACAGCACAACAAAAGCAAAAGCAAAACATATTATCAAACGAAAAAAAAAAAGACTTGCCTCGAGAACCCCCGGGATGAGTGTGTTCACAACACGGCACAGGACCACACCGTCACTGAGCAGCTCTCGTAGCTCTTCATCCGATGAATCCGGAGGCAAACTGAATTCCGGGAGTAAGGCATTCATCCATTCAATCAACTGCGCACGCCGATTAGCTGCAAGGATTTTACAGCACCGTGTGATATAAATATGACCAAAAAAAGGGGGGAGAAAAAAGAGGAAATGACAACTCCGAGCTCGACTGCTCGACAGCTCCAAACCAAAATCTCAGAAAGGCACGACAGCTAAGTTCAGCCATACACACTGATGCTACTTCAATAAATAGAGCTAAACAATCAAACACTGAGATCCAACCAATGAGACCGTCAAGCTAAAATTCAGCTCAATAAACACAAAACAAGAGCTGCCCATTGGTGGGTGACCAAAATCATGAGAAGACTCTCCCTGACCCCAACCCAAACATTCGAGCTGCCTGGCTCGAATTCCACACCCCAAAGTGCACCCAGATCAGCACACGGCTCACCTTCGTGGATCCCCTGGACCCCGCCGTCCACGCTCCCCATTCCTCTGCCGGCGCGCGGCGGCCCCGGCTCAGATCGAGCCCGCCGGCGTCGAGATTGCGCGGATACGAGCTCGGCCCGGGCCGAATCGGAGGGTTCCGGCGCAATGCGGCGCGGGGTTTTTGCCTTCCGCCACGGGTCGCCGGGCTGCGCGCTCGCCTCTCGCTCTTCGTGAGCGGCTGAGCGCTTTGTTTCGTTTCGGGATGGTTTGTTGTTTTCTGTTTTCTCCTCGCGTTGGTCGGGGGGTTTCGATTTTCGAATTGTTTTTTTTTGGACTCGCGTGTTGAATTGCGGCAGGCGGAAGCGGAATTGGCTCTCCTGAGTCCTGACTCGCTCTTCCTAAACTCTCGCGCGCCCCGTCACTGTTACCGTTAGCTAGTAGGGGCCACAGGAGTGATGCCGTTTTTATTTTTCTCCATACTTTTTTTTTGCCCGAAAATTCGGATCGGATTTTAAATTTAATTCTCTTGGTTTTTGCAAGAGAAAAATAGCAGTATAGTGTCTGAAACTCATTCGCACCCACCACCACAATTCGCGAATTATGCTTCAGCGCGGTAGTAGGTTTGAATTTCGTAATTATGGGGTGTTTAGTTCCTCTTTTTTCTAAAAAAAATTAGGTTTTGGTCTAGGAGTATCATTTCGCAAAATAGAACTAAACTTCATGCAATTTTTTTTGTCAAAAAGGTGATTATTCTTCATTTTGGATTTTGATTGACGCCAAAACAACCTAAAAAGATGACAATAAATTCTACATTTTAGATGGAAGTAAACATGACCTTAAAAATTTTAGTATTTTACATTTCACGTTCCAAAATAGTTGGCATTTTGCTTTTTTTAAACTAAACACCCCTCCGTATATGTCGTTAAGTAGAGTCGTTAACATCATGACGTGTCGACATGAACGCCTTGAGATGGTTCCAGCAACTGCAAGATGCGGCATCATACTCCTATTGGGAATGAATGAACAGAATGGGTAGATGCTTGAGTATACTCCCTCCATATAGAAATTATTAGAAGTTATTTAGGATATGATTATATTTACTAAGATGTCATTAATTAGGTGATATTTTTTATGTTTACCCTTGCAGAAATCATTACTAGTTCAACTGTGGGTGGCTTTGCCGAAGAGACGCGAGCAAAGCCGTGTGGACCGGCAGCGCGCATGCCAGGGATAATCGCATCCGAAGGAGGCCTCGATAGTGTGAACGATATCTTTTGCCAAATCTGGCCTCGAGTCCAGTATGACTTCTAAAACCGATATGAAGGGAACAACTTCTAAAATCGATGTAGAGAGTACATTCATATGCAATGAGCAATGCAGCAAGGTTAATCGTGTTCATATGATCAGTTGGTTTGTTGGCTTGTTGGCTTTAGCATAGTTGGGAGAGGCATATACATTTATTCAGAATCACATTTCCTTGCATCACAAAGTGGAGTGGTAAATTACATGAACTATTTTAAATTTTAAAATGCACCTCGCTTTATTTTTGTTTTAAATGAATTTTTAACTTTAACTAAGTTTATATAATCTAGAACTCTCTAGCTAAGTACAACCTCATAAGTCATAACCCATCAATAGATGTAATATAAAAACATTTAATGTCATATAAATATAAAAAATATCAACTTATTTATTTGAGCTTATCAGCCGAATCAGTCAGCCATTCAACAGTATTTTTCTCTCATAAGTCACCTTGCTTTATTTTTGTTTTAAATGAATTTTTAACTTTAACTAAGTTTATATAATCTAGAACTCTTTGGCTAAGTACAACCTCATAAGTCATAACCCCTCAATGGATGTAATATAAAAACATTTGATGTCATATAATATAAAAAATATCAACTTATTTATTTGAGTTTATCAGCCGAATCAGTCGGCCATTTAACAATATTTTTTCTCATAAGTCAACCATACTTTCTGCCATGACTTATCAGCCAAACAAATAAAGCGATGTTTTTAAACGGATGTAGTACTCGTATGGAAAAAAAAAGTTGCGTGAACCGATTTAGCAACAAGTACCGACCGATTCAAATGTTACACGCTTCATTCCCTGATTCAACACATTTCATTCGCTGATTCAACACAGTTCATTCACGGTCTCATTCACTGTCAACACATTACATTCAACGGTATTAGCGATAACTTATTATTAAAAAAACGGTATTAGCGATCATACATATTTTTTAGCAACAAGTTGGACTGTTGGATTGTTGAAACTGACGACGTCAGATTGCTCCGGCTCCGGCCGTCCGGCGAACCCGCCGAACGTACGTACTCGACGGCACCAACATCCATACAACGTGCGCGCGTGACGCTTTTGAAGCTTCGGGGAGCACAAACCTGAGAAAGCCCTCGGTTCCTCAAAGAATCACGGGAATGCCCTTTCGCAGCTCTGTCAACGAGTCACCGTAGCACTAGTCCGGAATGGCACTCTGGTTAATCTATCCAGTCGGCGGGCTAATATATTTTATCCATGGGTAAACCGAGACTTTTCCTCGATGACAGAGACGTGGGGCCCAGTGGGTGGCCGGCACGTTCGGCAGCGTCGACAACGTCAAACAATTCTAATCGTGCTCCCGCCTCGCCTACTCGTGGCTGCTTGTCAACCATTTTTCTCTTAAGATTCAAATGAAGCCGGCCGTGCTGAGCCAAAGGCCTTGTTCAGTTTCAAAAAAAATTAAGACTCTTTGTCATATCAAAATTTTAAACTCATACATAAAACATTAAATATAGATAAAAATAACTAATTGTATAATTTATTTATAATTTATGAGACAAATTTTTTGAGCCTAATTAGTCTATGATTACACAATATTTATTAAATATAAATAAAAGTGCTACAGTAGCTAAAGCCAAAAATTTTCCTCAACTGAACAAAGCCCAAATCGCTCCCCACACGTTTTTTGTTAAGGCCTTGTTCCATTACATTAAATCTTGCGACATATATACGGAGCATTAAATATAAATAAAAAATTCTAATTGTATAGTTTATATGTAAATCGTGAGACAAATCTTTTAAACCTAATAACTTTATAATTGAACAATGTTTATTAAATAAAAACGAAAATACTATAATATCAAAATCTAAAAACTTCTTAAACCTAAAAGGCCTGCAGGCTTCGACTAATCTGTGTGATACAGAGTAGCATTTTTTAAATGGTTGCAACATTAGAAAATAGAACTACCGACCAACCGTAATACCGTAGGCTGTGGCCCACGAAATCTATTGCAGAGATTCGAAGTGGAGGGAGTAGAATATTGTTTTTTTTGTCTGATCTCTCTCTTTTTCTCCTAAATCACATCCCACGATGAGGAATATGATAAACTTGACGAACTTCTCTCGTTTCTTAAATAAATAGATTCCTAAAATTATCTTAAGCTAAAATTTGTAAACTTTGGCTAATTTTTCTAAAAGAAATTAAGATTTAGGATATCAAACTAGTATCATTAGATGTATCATCATAGAATATATTTTCATAATATACTTATTTTATGTCATAAATATTGTTACTCTTTTTTATAAGTTAATTAATTTAAAATTTTTTAACTGACATGGATCTTAGAAATTGATTTATTCGGGGAGAGAGGAAGTATAAGAATTAGAGAGAGAAATGGTTTCATTCGATCCAAAGGTGAGAGAGGACCAAGTAACATAATTGGCAGTACCACAACTGATCATGGATATCCAAGACATAGCTAACTTTTTATTACTAGAATATAACTTGTACTTGTATTTACCCAACATCCAATGATCCTAGGTTAGAGCATCTTTTTTTCTGGTTGAACACGCAAAATGTTTTACGCGACATTGTATTAATAAAGGAGAAGTTTGGGTACAAAGCGCTTTGCTCGCCCTGCACGGGGGTGTGGCGCTGGAAAAGATTACAATGAAGCTCATGGCCACCCTAAGCCCATGCTAACTAAACTATTATGTTATAAATTAGACAAGAGAAAGGTTAGAACATCTCTAAAAACTTCTTAAAATTCATCAGGTAAATCAATGATCACGCCTGTTCGCTTGAATTTGTGCTGATGCTGCAAAATACTGTTCGTAATTTGTTATAAGAGAAAACAATATACAATGGCTGATAAGCCATGCTGATAAATTCATGTGAGAGTAAGCGTGGAAGGTGCAGACATATCTTGGAGTTGAGGAGATTTACCAATTGCTTACCTTTACACATTAAGGTTATTCTACCAAACTCTTGGATGTTTTTTATCCCTTTTCTAAACAAAATTCGAATTAGTTCAACTTTCTATCCATGTGTTTTGGAATCTTGTAGTTTTCACCTTCTCTTTCACCTCATTCAATAATTTTCAGGCTCCTCCGTTCCAAAGTCTCTTATATTTTTTTTTTACAAATAAAGTCTTATCATGTTTCAAGAGAATATATTTATATGTTCTAATTATAAGCTTAGTCATGCTCGTCAGTCGTCAAAAAGATCTTGATCGCATCTATCGAGTTACCGACACGGATGGTCATGTCGCGTCTTGATTTTAGTTCAGTAATGTCCATCAGGTGTTTGATTGCACCCATCGCAACATCGAGTCCTCAATGGTTACCGACAGTTCTGAGCAGCTGCACATCACACAAGTACACAACATCGAGACATCGCATTCTGTATGACAGAATGGACAAAATCAGGGCGAAAAGCAGAGATCTCATGATGCAAACATGCAAACTCCATCGAGTTTATTTGACCAACATATAGAGGCAGGCATGGACAACACGCCTACCAAACCACATCACTCTAGTCTGCTCTTATATGCCGGCCTAGTACTAGTAGTCGGCAGCACCAGCTTAAGGGCCGAGATTAGCGCATGTTACACTTAAAAACCTGTAGAGAACTTCCCAATAGCAAACGGGGAAATTTCTTATTCATGGCCCGTCGTTACCGCTAGCCCCAACAACAGCCTAGTGGAGCAACCCTGCACGTCACCACGCCAACAGCCGTTCTTTACATGCCTCTAGGCCTGGTTGCAGTCACACTCACAGCATGACCGGCTTGTCGCAGCAGCTGCACGCAGGCGAGAAAAGCAAGCAAGGTGATGAATGGTATGGTTCCGAGAGATGAAGCTCGGCGTGCTGGTTGGTCGAGAAAGATCACCTGGAAGTAGGATTCCAGCTTCTGCCTGAGGACTCCATGCTCCCTCTTCAAGTTCTGGAAGGACCTCATACAACTGCGAAAACAAAAGGTAGGTGTATCATTAACAGTAATGGATGATTAACAAGTCTCGCTCAGAGAGAAAAGTTAGTGCCCATCACAGACAAAAGGACAACCAGCCCGTGTAATTGTCAATAGCCAAGAAGGGCTGAACCGCCGAAGCTAATCCAATTGGTTCTAACTGTTAGAAGAAAGAGGAGCAGTAGAGCATGTGTAGCTAGTACGGTTCCACATGACACGGCCAAAGCTATGGGCATTGGCTGTATTGGTGCTTTCTGCAAAGTGCCCATGGGTTGGGTGCTCAAATATCATATTAATGGGAACTAGAGTACTTTTACATGCCCTTTTTTTTTCAAGGGACTGGGGAATTTGGTTTTAGCAATCATCTTAAGATTGACGACCCAAAGTTACCAGTTCAAAGGCCAAAAAGAAAATCATCATGCAGATTACAGACAGAGTGAGAGGGAGATACCCTTCAGCATTCTCGTCTCCACAGCTATTCCTGAATGAGGTGCACTCGTTCTTCATCCTAGAAGCACCAATACTGTCACCGGTAGTGTTATGTTAGGCATGAATAGATCATACAAAGACATAAAGTCGTTACGATGTAAACACATTATCAAAATGTCTATGTATCACTGTATAATTGTATCACATATTCACATATATAAAACTGTGACAGTAATATCACAATATCTTCTATACAACATTGTTACCTTGATATATGCATGAACACAACTTTTAGTTTGTAACGTACATTTTTACGATGAGACTGATCAAACTAAAATTTGCCTTTGCATTAGCAGATCTCATCAAAACAAAATATGCTACACATTTCTGAGCATTGTTACCTACCATTTTGCCAGGCTATGCATTTCAAATCAACCAAAAATATTTAAGCATCCAGGCAAATGTAAGAAGTAACAGATGGGGATGAAGACTTGTTCAGGTTCTTCGCCTATCCAGGCTATATAAAGGGTAGAAAAAAATAAGCTATTTTTTATTCCATTTTAGTTTTGTCTTCCGTGTTGGTTTCTTGGCAAAATAAATTAGGTCTGATGATAGATTAGTTGAACACTTGTTAATATTTGAGAGTTAACAGTATAGGTAACACATGAACAAGAACAACAGTTAAAACCTAAACATTATCATTTTCATTTCCAACCCATGAAAACGACCTGGGTATATTTGGCTCTCCTCCACCTGGCAGTGGTTTTCAAATCTAAGTTGGATCAGTTGTTAGAGAAAGTGGGATTTCTCTCCCCCACCAAAGAGGTGACCAACATTTATAATACATTTGCCTAAAGGCCAAACAAGTCCAACTCAACCTCTAAAGTCCATTGTCAATAGTTCTATCACATAGCCATGCATGATATATGCAGTCAAACAAAGACAAGCAACTATATGGATGGACCAACCTACAACAGCTTCCTTTTAATTGCTGCATGTTTACATCCCATCTACTGAAATCTCTAGGGTTCTTCTCCCTGCACGGTGTTGTTAGATTACCAACAAAACTTGATGTCAGTGAACATGAAAACAGAACAAAGTGTTGTCCTAGTTTATGACATCGCAGCTCTCCTGCGCATTCAAGAAAAAAGACATCGCCAACACTTACATAGCTTGCTCAATAATTGCCATTAGCCTCGTTGAGTTCTTGAAGAACAAGGAAACAACTTCTTCTGTAAAATTAGGGCTTGCTTCATCCTGCAAGTCCTCAATCTGACAAAATTGCTCATCCAAGTATCCCTGTTATTATAATATGGAAAATCAGCAAACATTTTAACAGCACATATTAAAGTAAGGTAGATAGCAGAATTTGGTAATAAAACCAATGTGGCCATGAAGACCTTCGCATCAGTTTGCCTAGTAAAGGTCCACACTAACATTTAGTGGAATTCTAAATTCTATATAAATAATGTTGTCACACTTAATTCAACATTTTTTGTTTCAGGTTCTTAGCTATCTGTCAATTAATATGAAACGATGCAAATGATTTCCCCAAAAACACTCTATTGTACTCCCTGCTCAATGCTGAGCAGAAGATATCACAGAGTAACTATAGATAGAAAGGAATGAGAAGTAGAGTTGCATAGCCTCCAAAGTGAGTTGTTCTTGTGGTACATAGTATATTGGTAGGTATACTGTGCAACACTTAACAAAATGGAAGCACACCATTGACTGGACCAAAATGCGAGCATAAACCTGATCAAAGAGGCTCTTTTTCAAGGATGATGCCTGCTGTTGCAAATTAGAATACTCCATTTATAAATGAATGGCTTCAAGGTAGAGTAGGCACAAAATGCATATGCAACTGGTTGGTCACCTTGCTTGTAAAATAGTTGGCTACGAGATCCATTTATATAGCCGAGGAGGCTATTGCTATCGTCCAACATGAGTAAAAGTGCAGATATTTCAAAGTATGAACAACAAATATTAGCATGCCACGTACAGAAGGGATTTTATTGCCAAGGTGTGCAACATCTATCCACATTTTGGACAATGACTTAAACTGCTGTGTATCTGATGCTCCTTTGAGGTGCATGTTGTGCACATTAGGCCTGAAGAAACAATAACGGCTCTTCTTTCAACTAAGCAGACTGATTAGTACAAGATCCAAGAAGATTGCCATTTCATTGGTTATCGATAAGCAATCCTCCTGAACAATGTTTATTATTACTTGTGATGAAATATTCCTAACATTTCACATGGTCAATAATACATTAGCATCTCAGGTAGACTTTCTGCCTTTCACAAACTCTGATGTTTCATCAGCAGAGTTTTTTCCCCAGATATTATTTTAGTTTCTACTTGTTCTGTCCTTTTTGTACTGGGCAGGTTTTCAATCGCTGAAGAACAAGGAGATGATGGAACTTGAAGCAGAGGTACCAAAAGGGTTGGCACTGCAATTTCACCAGCAGGAAGCAGAACATGACCAAGAAGTGGATGGTGTTGGAGCTTAGAAGATGCAGTCTATCTTGTGAAGCTGGTTCTGCAATCTGTCGGCGGAGTTTAAGTAGCTGCTATTTCGTTGTTTGTTTGAGTAATGAAATTAGGGGATGCCCGTTTGTGGAGAAAAAAACTCTGAGCTGTTGTTCACAGAGAAAAATTTAATGGAATAGAGGAATCCTATATTGTAACTACCAAAAGATGTTAATATTCCTCAACTTGAGAAGAAGAATAGATGAACCCCTTTCAAAACAAATTAGTTGGGCATGGTTAGCTGAATTGAAAATTGGAAAGCCCCCACCCCCGACTTGAGGGCTTTGACTAGCGTCTAGACTCTAGACAATCTAGATGCATGCCTGGGTAAAACTTCTGTCCAAATCGTTCAAGAACTGAAACCATTAAAGTCAAATTAGAAAAGCAGAAGTAAATCAAGAATCAACCATCGTGGGATGGAGAAGGAAAACAGCGGCATTTGGTCTTGTGCCACTCTTGTGAAGTATCAACTTACCTCTCTAACTGTCCTATGGGTCCATTTGAGTTACCGACAGTGGATGAGGGTGCCAACTTGTATGCTACTCACCCTCTCATGATCTCATCTAGGTTCAATTTACAGTGGTCAGTGGACCACGTTTTACACAAAGTCATGTTGCTAGGTCAAGTGTTTACTACAGATGTGTAAAAGCAAAACAATTATCACAAAAAGTGGTCATACATTATCATGTTTCACATGATGATGTCCTTTTAGATTCAAATGATTTATGTATCTAAGTTTATGAAATATTCTAGCATCTGTAGGGCGACACATTGCTGCAATGAATATGTTGTTTGAACGACACGAGGAGGCTTGAGTTTTTGCCTCCTCAAAGTCCAAGAATAATATTGCAGTAAAATTCAAGACAACGGTGGAGAATTAGAATAGTACCAAGAGATGCCTACTTTTTGCACTGATAAAAAAAGTTGGACAAAGAAAATGACTTCAATAGTTTCTTTCAGCAGTTACGAACCATAAATCTCTCAGATCACTAGAGACTGGACCACATAGCAAAAGGGGTAAAACAGATTCACTAAATGATTGGTTTGGCGAGTGCCCTTCACACCTCCAATCATCTTCACATCTTGATAAGAGAATCTGATGTGGAGTGAAACAACCAGAAAGCCTACTGATGGAACAGATGAAAAAAGCAAATTCTAGTATATCAAATTCATGACTATGAAGGTTGAAATGAACGGACAAAATTGTCTGAATGCAAGTTAAGCAGTTGCAACCATCTCTGAATGATAAATCTGTTCATAAATGATCCTATAAGATGTTCACTATAGAACCCGACAGTGATATCACTTTCCCTTTATCAATGGAACATTCTCATGACAACATTCTTACAATAGTGTACCAACCTCAACATACAATAGGTAATGAAATATCTCGGTGGAAATTGCATGAGGAAACAATAGTAGTTTAGTATTCATTCCAAATTGTAAGTCGTTCTGGTTTTCTAGTTACATAGCTTTTGCTATGCACCTAGATATACACTATGCCTAGATACTTCGTAAAAGCTATGTATCTAAAAAGGCTAGAACAACTTACTAATTGGAATGGACAGAGTTATATTTTTTACATCACACTAAAGATTTGAAAAGTGCAACATCCATCTGTGGTGTTTATAAAAAAAAACAGCAGCAGCAAAACCACTATGATACATGCTTACACTAATGCTTCATATCTATACCTAGAAATAGATGAAATATAGTGGCTTTATTTAGAGTATGTAACATGTTATTTGTGGTGTGATCTGATATGAAACAAATGATTTTTCATAATAAATGTGATAATAGTATCATGGTCATCATACTGAAATATTGACACATGTGGTAAACTGGTAATTTCTTGCTACCTATTGTACGTTAAAATAATAATCAGTCCACTATCCACCCTTTGAGATAGTGCTCAGTTTTTCTTTTGTTCATTTCAGTTTTCTGAAAATTGCAAGAGAATGGTTTTCCTGGACGTTGGGGCTTTTCTTGAACTGTTAAGTGTTACATGCTTCATAGTTCATATAAGAGTTTACTTGATGTATCCAATGAGGAGGATAACATAGATGGTGGACCACTGTCATATGATGAGAATATGGGATTCTCTGATCATGGCCAGCAGCACCATATACATGGCACACATGGCATACATATCCTCTTGCGTACGTGTAACGAGTCTATCCTCTATTCCTCTGTCTATAGCAAATTAGCAATGGCTTCTACCAGCTGAAGATTATAGGTATTTAGCATGCCCTTCATAGGACTATAGCAGGTTAGCAGCCACGAATGCAACTTCCTGTAACTTAAACAGCATCACTTAGTGCGAATGTATGACATAAGCTTTTTACAGTCGAGGATTGGCACCACCCTCCAAAATGGCAAAAATCTCTAGTCTGTTTTGCCTTTGGGAGATCCTTGGTTTTTTTCGTATATATGTTCAATTGCCTTTTGAAACTAAGATTTCAATCCGACAGCCAAATTGAATCTGCAGGCACACTAACAAATGGTGTATGTTCCACAAGTAGTGCTGTATCATGCAATTGTATCGCTTAGTAAGAACTCGGAACCATCCACGTCCAAGCATCACCAAAAGGAGCTACATAGCACACAAGTTGAGAAATTATTCAGCGATGCACACAGCGTGCTCCTAGTGGCATTGCAACGCTAGACCGATGTTCTATTTAACTGAAAACACACAAACGAATACCCAAGTTGGGCAATCCTAGTCGAATTTGGTATTGGCAATGTGAGTCGAGTGAATACACTACCTCTTCTTAGATATCTTGATTCCTTGGTTGATGTGAAGGCACACAGCAACACATTCTCTCCAGTGACATCCATATTGGGGGGCAAAGCGGCAGCGATGGCTACACAAGGCGACACATGATTCTTGGACCGGGCCCTCCAGTAAACTCCATAAGACCATAAACAGCTGGTCCCCGATTCGCCGAGCAATCCAGCCGTCACCTGCTCACTTCATTACGGATCAGCGTGGAGCCGTGGACACAACCTAGCACCGGAATCTCTCAAAAAAAAAATCACACAAATGCTTTCGGAAAGAAATCAAAACATGGTTGAAGTTGACATAACACAAACCCGAACAGGAGCACGGGTGAGACTGAGAGTGCACGTCCCCCTTCCAGGAGAGAGGAGGAGATGGGAGGGCGAAGCGCGCGGAGGAGTGGCTACCAGCTTGAGGCCTTATGCCGCCGGCTTGACGGCGGCGAGTAGACGCCCGCTTGGGACGGCAAGGACTTTATGCGTAGCAGCGGATGGGCTCCGCGCTGCATTTTCTGAGAGGCGGCGGTCCACAGAATCGGGCTGCTGGGATAGGACGACTGGACGAGTGATGGTTGGGCCATATAGACATGGGCCCAATGTTAGAGGGAAAAGAGCAGTGGGGCCGCGACCGCCATACAGCCCAACAGAAAGGAGAGGAAACGAACCAAAGAATCGACCAAATCTCGCCTGCGTTTCTAGCGTGGTGTCTCTGTCTCCGACTCTCCGTCCCTGGCACCGGCGGCGTGATGGCGGACTGGGAGGGGATCCCGGCGCGGGAGCGGCGGCAGATGGAGGAGATCCTGCAGCTCGACATGGAGGAGCTCAACGTGGAGGTCGTCGACGACAACGACGAGGAAGAGGAGGAAGACGAGGGTGACGGCAACGAGGAGGACGACGTCGTCGATGCCTTCCTCAGGTGACTCCAAGGCCACACGGCCACCGCACAGTCCTTCCTTCAACTCCATGCGTGTATTTTACCCTTATCTTCCTTCTCCGACATTGGGGCCCCACTGTGCTGGCGTGCTGCTCCGTGTATTTGTCGTACGGATGCTGCTTACCCATTTCTTGTGGAGTTGAGGCCGAGTTGAGGCCTAGCCAGTGCAGTTAATGTTCCGCAACATTTCAAGGTAGTAATTTGGACGCTGTGGTGATCGTTAGCTTATGAAGATCCTAAGAGCCCCGAATTCAGTCTTGAAGATCTAGTGTATTTGCCTAGGATGGGGAATTTGGGGATTTCAGCTTAAAGGAACAACTCTGGAAAGCCGGGGCAGTGTTAACTTTGCATCCTTCACCGACATTTCAGATCCAATGTCATGAACTCTTGATCATTTGTGATTATTGATTCATTCTTGCAGTGCCTTGTGTTTTGATTTAAATGGAATTCATGATCAGGTGTGGTGACTGCTGAAAATTGCAGTGTAGCTTAGCATTGCTCAGCCTTACAATTTGTGTGCTTATTCACTTCATTCCTATATACAGATATTGGTGCCTTTATAGACCACCTACAAACTTATTCATAGTATTTTCGAGATGTTTGTCCAGATTTGTTTAACCATTTGAATGTTTCTATTTATCAGAGATAACAATGGAGATGGAGTGGCTAGCACCTCTGGACCTTTCACATTCAATAGGTCTCTAGCCTCATTGCACACATACCTTGGCGGTAAATGTCGTACCTAGTCTTAACATATTTATCATGCCGATTGCAAACTGTGAAGTTCTCTTTTTATATCACTCAGAGGTTGATGATACTCGGGGTAGAGTTACTCTCTTAGATGGTGGCACAGTCCTCAACTTACCAATGTTTTATCTTCAAGGTAATGACTGATTGTAGTATTCTCTCTCCTACATTCTTTCTTTTGATCATCTTGTCAATATTTATTTTATTTTATTTATTTATTTGATAATGGTCAATCTCTATATTGAGGTAAGTACACTTGCTCCAATTCCACCATACTTTCATTTATTATATTTTTTATCTGCTCTTCTAAGTTGCAGTTTGCATTTGTTTTTACATTATTTTCATCCAAGCTGGCTGGATACAATGTTTCCATATAGTTGCTAGTACTGTCTGTGGGTATGTGGAAATTTGTCTTGTAGTAGTATTATCGTGTCACAAACGTATTCATAAAGCAAATATAAGACTTGCAAAATTCAACATGCCCATGCATGGTGCCCAATAGGAACGTCCAGAAGGATTAGGGTTTCTCTTGATAATCAAGAATGTTTTGCGATTTATACTAGTTCTGCGTGATCCTTGAATGGATATGGATATCGATATGTGTAAAAACTTTGCCTTAGCTGCAAAGCCTGTGCATTAGAGATGAGACACACATGAACCAATCTTTCACTTGACTATGCAGAACTATGCATTAACAGATTGCAGCCATAATTTAAAACTGTCAGCTCTCATAAACAGTGTATCAAAAATAATGGTCCTATGCATTTTGGTTCTGCAGGTGTTGTTCTATTTCCTGGAGCTACCCTGCCTCTCAGAGTAATTGAGGATAGATTAGTAGTAACTATCGACAAAGCTTTGAGGCTGGTCGATGCTCCATGCACAATTGGTGTGGTGCGTGCCAATCATGTTAAATTCAGCTGCTAGCTTGCAACTTTTTCTTGTGGATTTTATTTGTATTGATTATGATCCAATTGTCCAGGTTCTCATGCGCCGACTCCCAAATCGTCGACATTATGCTACTGCTTCTGTTGGAACAACCGCAGAGGTCTTGCACACCTGTTTCTATTGTGATTTTTGTTTCATTTTGCAGACCAGTTAGCAATTGTTCACCAATCTTTCATGTGGTTGGATGAATTTTAGAGAACAACTGAATCATATGTATGCAAGTCCATGTGTCAATCATGTGCCCCGTGGCTAAATATTGTTGATCTTTCGTGCATAAAGCTTCAAGATTATCTCATGCGTAGTATGACTATGAGCATTAACATGTTAATAGGCATCTCGCGGGCTTCGTTCCCTTTTAGTTACTTAGTCAACATCATAAGTTGCAACAATTTCTTCTTTAAATACCCTGTTCAGCTCAGCTCATATTATTTTTGGTCACTTTATAGATACGTCAACTTGGAAGGTTGGAGGATGGTTCATTAAATGTTGTTGCCCGTGGGCAGCAACGATTTCGTCTTAGGAGGCATTGGATTGATGTTGATCGGGTGGTAAGTCTAAGCGTGTTCTTATTCTATTGAAATAGGAACATTTTAAGAATATAGCTAACTTCATTTTTGTCTTCTCAATAGGTGTGGGGTGAGGTACAAATTATTGAAGAAGATACTCCCTTGAGAACTCCTAGAGATGCATTTGCTCAGCTAGCTGCATGTAATAGCTTCAATCTGCACGCTTCGTCATCAGTCATCAGTTTGGATATGTCTCATATGAAACAAGGCCATATAGATTCAGAACTAGAGTGCGATACTCCATCACCAAACAGTAATATAAGCAACCCTTCATCAATGGATACAAGGCTGTGCCATCTAGGTTCACAGTCAAGTGACTCGATGAAATCATCCTCAGATGAAGACGGAGATTTGATGCACACACAGTTTTGGAGGCGGAAGCAACATTCTGTGAGGGAAAGTGGTGCATCAAGTCATTCAGACAACAAGACCAACATGAGCAATGAGAACAATCTTTGCTTGACGCCTCTCCAATCATTGCCGATAGCAAAAACAAGAGATGCTAAGCGGCGGCGACACTATCATGCTTACTCTAAGCAGGCTTCTCAGGCACCATTATCATTTTGGCCTCGGTGGGTATATGAAATGTATGATTCATATAAACTTGCTCGCAGCGCTGCAGGTATAGAAATCCAGTCTCATCAGCCTATTTTCTATGTCTGCAGTTTTGTAAAACTCTTTTCCTCCTGCTAAGTGCAAGCTGCCTTAGGTGTCCTTGGAATGTTTTGTCAATTGTTTTAATTACACTGTTGCCTTCGTTGCAGAGTTATGGAGACAGATAATTGCAAACCCAAGCATGGACGATCACATAAGAAAGCCAGATATTTTGTCATTTCACATCGGAAGCAAACTTCCAGTCTCAGAATCTGTGAGACAAAAACTTCTGGAGATTGATGGAATTTCATATCGCCTACAGAAAGAAATTCAGCTTCTCAAGGCCTTTAATCATATTAAATGCAGAAATTGCCAGGTAATGGTCTACTGTATCTGGAAGTGCTATTTAACGAAGTATCCTAACTAATGAACCTTTTAATTGGATTTGCTCTGTAGTTTCCATAACAAAAGGTTTTTCTGTAGTCAAATGGTATTACAGCTATGATCTTTGTTGACTAGATTTTTTGACCTTTTGGCTGCCCCTTGTCTAGTTTGAAGTTGTAGGCAGAGGCAATAGGTCTTATTGGTTAGCTGTAGCATCCTCCATGATGATTTAGTGAAAATTACATATAGATCAAGCTGGTTGATACTTCTTATGGCAAATGTTGGCCATCGCCGTACTACAAAATAAAACATACATAATTGAATCTAAGAATTTTTTAGATTATTTTTACCACCCCATTTTACTGACTTGTTTGTTTCTTCTACAGTCTCGTATAGCAAAACGTAGTGACATGGTGGTGATGTCTACTGATGGGGTTCTTGGTGCTTATGTCAACCCTCATGGTTGTGTCCATGAGACGATTACAGTCAGCAATGCAACTGGGCTAGCACTCATTGGCAATCCTTCTACAGTTCACAGCTGGTTTCCTGGGTATGATCTTGTCTCCGTTGTTCATTTTAGTGTCTGCCTTTCTCTGTAACACAACTTAAACTATGAAATTAAGTCGAAACAGTGCTACTTGCAACTCTAGTAAGTGCTTTTTCTTTGCCGTGCAGATACTCATGGACGATTGCAGCATGCATGGCCTGCGAGTCCCACATAGGCTGGCGATTCAAAGCCACCAAGAAGAATCTGCGACCCAGGTCATTTTGGGGGATCCGCAGCTCACAAATTGCAGATGACACAGTAGATCAGAGCGACTGATTCTCCAAACATCCATCCATATAAGGCCATAGTAGCAGTGAACTACTAAGCCATGTATGACCTGTTGTTCCCAATCCATCTCTTCCTGTTATCTCTTGGCATAGTAGTGACAGTAAAGTTCCTTGTAAAATAATCACTTTCTCAGGGGTGTTGTACTGTTGTAGTGCCCTGCACTGAAGGGTTTTACTGAATCCTTTCTTTTGTTGTCTAAATAAGATATCTGTTTCCATAGTACATGCATGATTTTCAATTGCAGATGTCCCATGGTGTGGCATGGGTGAAAGCCAATATCTTTTCTGTTTGGAGCCAGATAACCCTATCACTTGTAAGAAAATGCTGCCCGGATCACTCTAAGGGCCGGTGAGAAGATAGGCCCGACCCAATTTCCATAGGCCTGCAAGGTGAGAAGCTGACTAGCTCGATCTGCACTGTTGCCATTGTTGGCAGAAAGGATGATGATGGCACCATTGAGCCAGGAAGCAGCTGAGGAGGTGCCTCCAGGGCTTATGATGACTTGTTCTTGAGCCGTGCACCATCACCAATTCTGAGTTAGCCGAAAAGCTTCGTGATGTTCCCGTCAACTAACAGTTACCTGGGTCTGGGGATGGACCGGCTTATTTATTGTGGCAAACGAAATCTTTTGGTACCTGGCAAACCTGGTTTGATCAAACAAGGTGTCTACCATGGTAGGCTTTTCTCTCTCTCTCTCTTGTCTGACCACTTCCTGTTGGTCTTTGTAAAACCCTTTGTAAGACTTCTTGTTCGTCTTTTTTATTTATGTGTGCTGTAGGGGCTCAAGCCCCTCTAGTTTTACTAAAAAAAAAATGGTAGGCTTGTCTTCTTCAGTTCGCTGCTCAGTATTCAGGTGTACATATTTGAGTATGCAGAAACTGTAAGGGTGTTTGGTGCAGCAGGTGCTGTTTTTATGCAGTGAACAGCAGATGTGCTTGTACGCTTTACACTTATCCTGCTAACAATGGTGGTCCAAAAACTTTTTAAATTACCCGTCACATCATATCTTATGACACATATATGGAGCATTAAATATAGATAAAAAAATAATTAATTGTATAGTTTATTTATAATTTGCGAGACGAATCTTTTAAGTCTAATTAATTTATTTTTGGATAATAACTTGAGTGGAACTAAACAAGGCCTGAGGGCCAATGCCAACAATATCAGCCTGACAGCCTAGCTACTCAGGTCGCAAGTGTTAACAACAGTCAATGCGTATGGCATGGGCGCATGGCATCTGGCGATTCTAGGTAGTGTCCTGCCTTTTCTTTCTTTTGAGCCAGAACAGAATCTATGGAGCCACTAGCGGCTGCGCAGAGGCAGCTGACGCGCACGGGTGGCGGCACAAAAGCACGAACGAAGGAGCCAGCGAGCACTGCTTTCACCGGAGGGGAAAGCAGGAATGCACTTCCCCGCGTTGTACCCGACCTTCACGATTCGCTGGACGTGCTCAAAGGTGCAGCAGAGATGTGATGATGATTGATGAGCCACCGGACTAAATCACTGACATGTGACATCTGACGGGTGTTTTCTGTTCACTGCATAATTAGCTGATGCTACTGCTCCATGCTAACATTTTTTTTCTCGAATATGCACTGAGTGTGCATATCATTGTATTAGAAGGTAGAGAATTTTATGATACAGAGAGTGCCGTTTCCGGCCATTAGTACATGCAGGTGCTACATTTTAAAGAGAATGCAACCCAGGGTAGAAGCCGGCTACACGCGCACTAAGCGGCCGCCATAGATCCCAGATCACCGGCGCCCGCCTGAATCCAGCAGTCTGCTTCGGCTTTGATTAGTTGTAACAGGTCGCTGAAGTTTGCGCTTTGCCCTCTGAAACATCTAGCATTGCGTTCTTTCCAGACTTGCCAGGAGACAAGCGCGAACAGAGAATCAAATCCAGACCGCTGCTCACCATCAAAGAGGCAGATCGCGCCACCAGCGAACCGTAGTTGCAATGGTTGGTGGTAGCTGTCGCCTGAAAGTTCGCAGGATATGAAACCATAGCTCTCTGGAGAAGGGGCAGCTTGCAAGGATATGGTCGATGGTCTCTGTGGCTTGATCGCAAAGGTAGCAAAGCTCTCTAGCTTCTAAGCCATGCCTCGCCCTTCGCCCGTCCAGTGCCTACGCTCGAGTGCTAGCCAGAGGAAAATCTTCACTCTTAGTGGCGCCTAGGTTTTCCAGATCAGTTTGTGGCCAAACATCGGGGTGGAACCTTGATGCAACATGATGTATGCTGATTTGGCTGAGTATTTTCCGTCGGCTGTCCATCGCCAAAGGACCCGGTCTGGCTGATCGTTGAGCTGCACCGCGGCCACCGCGTTCCAGAGTTAGAGATAGTCCAGGATCGCCTGCAGCGACATACCCCCGCTGATGTTGCGCGCCCAGTTTCTGTTTTGCAGTCCGTCTTGGATAGATTGCCTCCGTCAGACTCTTCTTGGCACTAGGTGGTAGATGCATGGTGCGAGCTGGGAGACTGACTTGCCATTGTCCATGCTAACATAAATTCTTCATTTTATTCTGTTTTACGGCGGTATGGTAAGGCCGTGTTTAGTTTCTAAAGGAAAAAAATTTGCGTAGCACTTTCGTTTGTTTGTGGTAATTATTGTCTAATCATAGACTAACTAAAATCAAAAGATTTGTCTCGTAAATTTCGACCAAACTGTGTAATTAGTTTTTATTTTTGTCTATATTTAATGCTCCATGTATGTATTTAAAGATTCGATGTGACGAGAAATTTTGAAAAATTTTGAGTTTTGGGTTGGAAGTAAACAAGGCCAAAGAAGAAGAAAAAAACTAATTATGGGGAGTTTTTTTTATCTATCTTCATTGGAATTTGGAAGTTTTGTATATGTGCTGCTAAGCATGTCTTGCTGATCCGGCGAACAACCACTGATGACACATCCCCGCTTTGCATGCAGGCATTACCGCGGGTTTTGTGTAATTTGACCATCGTTTGAGTCAGTGAGTGAACAATTATGAGGTGCTTGTTCTAGGCAAGGCAAAGGTTGCGCTCGCTTCGCTGTTCATACAATCATCCTTGTTTATTCCAGGTTTATACAAGGAAATTGTTCCATGTTAAAAAAAATGTAGTTAGAAAAGGCGCTTTATTTTCAGAAACAATATTATACCTGCACAAAAAATACTCCAGGTTCATGAGAACGATTGATCCGGATTTTGGACCAAAATGTTCTAGGGTTATGCGAAAAATTTTCCATATTCAAAATAAAAATGTTCTTTTTTTGAACCCATTACCAAGATAACGGAAATACAACGAGTGTTATCCCAGATACATGAGAGGAGCAAAAGCTAGAAAACCAAGAACTAAGAACGAACCGTAGCCAGCTTACCAAGCACTCACACATCTCAGCAAACACCACCTTAACCCTACAGAAAAGCATAGAGCTCGACTGCAGAACATCCAAGCCACAGTACCAACAAACCAAAGATAGATCCTAAGATAGCAATAGCATAGAGAGGCCTATTACAAAAGATCAGGCAAAACAAACGCCACTTAACATCCTTCAGCCACGTCTTCAAGTCTTCCTTTAGTATGTGACTGTCACTCTTCATTCTGACGATCCTTCTCTGTGTCCTGCAACAACAAACAGCTTTCCTTCCGAGGTCTTTTGTTCAACAGATCAGTTGCAATCCTCAGCATAGTGGTAGCTCCTTCTTCCAGCGCCTCCTTATCCATACCTTCATATAAACCTGCCCAGTAACTCATAAGGGCACATGCATGGCATATAATTGAGATAGGGTTAAGAATCATTTTGTTCTCAAAACCAGTGTTTTCAAGACGTCCGATTAATCGCGACTAATCGTCCTGGACGGTTGGAGGTACTCGACCAGGGCCTCCGACTTGGCCAGAACGACCAGGAAACTGGTCGTCCGATTAGTCGTCGTCCAGTCGCGATTAATCGTCCGTCCAGGTTGTCTGGCGTCCAGTCAGGAGATGGTCCAGTCAGTAGATGGGCTGCATCTTAGAGTTTGGGCCTAGCTAGCTGCCTTATATTTTGGCCCAAGCCCATTAGAGTTTATGTTGTCTACCCCTCACTCATTTTAGCACAACACATTCATACCTCTCCTCTCCTCCCGTCCAGCAACAGCAGCCACCCCCATTGCTGCCCTCCTCTCCTCTCCACTCCTCTCCTCCCTTCTGTCTCCCAGCTGCTCCTCCTCTCCTCTCCTCCCTTCCGTCTCCCAGCTTCTCCTCCCTCCCTTCCAGCTGCCCTCCCTCTCTTCCCTGCAAGCGTGCAGCTGCTGCTGCAAGCCTGCAGCTGTGCAAGGGAGGAAAGGGCTCTGCAGCTTTATTTTTCTATAATTTCAGTTTGGCAGCAGCAGCCAGCAAGACAAGAAAGGGCTCTGCAGCAGCCAGGTAAGTGGCCAGCTTATGTAGACTCTAGAGCCTAGAACACGTATATATATATGGTATAATGTGTATTGTATATAGCTACATAATATATGTGGTATATATCAGTCCCCATATGTGTAGGGACGACCAGGACGTCCAGGGGACTCGTCCAGGGTCGATTAATCGTCCTGGACGACGACTAATCGTCCTGGACGACCTGGACTGTCCCCCGGTGTCCAGACACGACCAGCCGTCTTGAAAACATTGCTCAAAACAGATTTTATTTCTTGCTTTCCATATCGCCCAACAAATGGACGCTATCCCAATAGTATGAAATTTTTTCCCAGCTGGTAACCATCTCTCACACCAGACTCAGCATTGATCCAAAGTCTTAGATACATTAGTAGCCCCAAAACAAACAGCTACGGTTGCCCAAATCACTTTTAGCAGTGCTACATTGAAATAACAGATGATTAACAGTTTCAGGTTGAGAACAAAAATAGCAAGTGGGTTCTCCTTTCCACTTTCGTTTTATCATGTTATCTTTTGTTAAAATTGCGTTATTAAGAGCCAACCACAAGAAGATTTTTAATTTCTCAGGGATTTTCCCTTTCCAGATTTGTTTATAGTAACGACCAGACTCATTAACAGTTAAAGCATTGTAAAGTGATTTAACAGAAAAAATTTCTTTTTTCCCAAATTTCCATCTCTCATACTAAAACAAAACACCGAGACATCATGTAAAATCTTTGACCAATCTATCCGCCATTTATCAATCAGCCATCTACTGAAACTTACAGAGTTATAATTTTGTTTTACCTTGTCAATAGAAATATTTTTTTGAAGGCACATAAAAATGTTCTAGATTCACGAGAACAATTGATCCATAATTAGAAAAAAAATGTTTTAGGTTTACCAATTTACAGAAACAATCGATCTCTATTAAGAAAAAAATCTTCTAGATTCACAGGAAAATGTCTGTTAAAAAAAAAGTTCTAGGTTGAAGAAAAGTGTTCTAGATTCGTTAGAATAGTTTCGTGAAAATTGTTTCATGTTCAAAGAGAAGTTTTGTAACATCACGAGGAAACAAGTGCCACCTTGATAAAATATTTCCCCCCTTTTCTCATTTACAGTGTTCCTATAAATTATTATTATGGTTTCTCTATTTTAAAAACAAATTGCAATTTACAAACCAGGAAGAATATAAAAACAAAAAAGTAAAAAAAAAGGGGGGGGTGGGGGGGGGGGGGGGCAAGGAACGGCCCATGTCGCAGAAGGCCCGTGCGGGTGCGCTTGCTCCACGCCTCCACCTCGGCCGCCATTCTCCCTCCTCGCGTGCTCTCTCTCACGTCGGCTACCGCCGCCGCCCTCCGCCAGCTTCCCAGCATCCCAGGTCTTCGTCAGGCCCTTCTCCGGCGAGAGCACTCAGGTATGCCCGCCCCTTCTCTTCCCTCCCTGTCGTGCGAAACCGAGCACCCAAAGCCTAACCTAAGCTATTCTGATTATTTGTAAACGGATCTGATCTAATTGCAACTTGCAAGTGTATACATGTACTGTTATGCCTGCTAATTTCGATTATCTTGCAAAAGATTTTTTTGGGTGTATTGTGTGCATCCATTTCTTTTAGGCTGTTCGGTTGACAAGTTTTGAATCCATTCATGGATTTAAGACAGGGTGATAAATCCTTTGATCCTCCCTAATCCCTCATTTCAAACCTTGTGCTCGGAAATGACAGGGATTGAGACTCTGTCAACCATATTACAACAGCTTCACTTCAACGATTTAAATATGCAAGTCTTTTTGCGGCCAAACTTGAAGAGGTCACAAAATAGTATATTGCATTAGCTTTACTCCGATAAGCAATAAGTAGAAATGTAAAAGCTGAAACGCTTATATTAGAATGGTGCCTATGTTCTCTACTTATTGCAGCTACAGGACATGCAAAGATTCTGAACAACCTCGGCATATGATCCACCTTTGTTTGAGTAAGGCATGGATTTGTTGGTGATAGGTAGGAGACAAAGTAGAAAAGTCACCACTGTTACCAGTGCTGCTCCGTCTGTCTACAGTGTCAAAGATTAACAGTCAACCATTTGTGTGCTCAAGGGGAAATAATAAACACTGAAACTGAAATTATGTTTTGTGAATGTTTGGTGATAGTAGTAACAGATTCAATCTTCTATTATCCGTAGTATTGTAATAACAACTATATGTCTTCTTTCAATAAGTTATAAACAAACTTAATGGATCACTGGCACATTCTAGAAAAAAATAAAAAATAGCATTTAGATTAAGTCATATGCTAGAAAACACAATACATAGTGAATGCAGCTGTATCTCGGCCTAAAGCTCCAAGCTAACTAATGCCCATTTCATTTCTTAACCATATCAGGGCAGATTCTTTGATCCCCATGATAAGCACTCAAATAAATTTCCCTGTTTTCTGGATTCTTGAAGACCCCATATGCTTTGGCCTTCTCCAATCATTTCCAATGTGTTGAGAACAGATATGTGTCATTTGACTGAGAAATCATCGCCTTGAGAAGATCTCCTTTTCTTTTTGCTAATTGTGCAGCCTCGTCCTCATGTCAAGATATCTGTCCATCAGTCCTTCTATGTCACCACTCTTTCTCTGTCGTTTTGGTTCTTTTTCGTGGCTGTTTCTTGATGCAACTTCAACACTTCTTGGTAGACTTGCAGCTTCTTCCTGTTCAGTTGGCTGCACACTTGCATCAGCTTCTTCCCATATTATACATACACTGTCATTTGCTTTGATGGTATTGTCAATTAATGTGAAACTCTTTAGCTGCTAGTGGATCATAGTCTGTTCAACAAGCACCTCCATTCAATATTATTTGACATTTCAGACACCCAAATTGGCTTGCGATTAGTTGTATTTTTCTGTAAGAATGTGAGGTGATAATGACTGGAGGGAATACTGTCATACTATCAGTTGTATTTTGCTGTAAGAAATGTCAAAGTGATGATGACTGGAGTGAATACTGTCATACTGCCTATCTAGTCACCTTTCATCTCCAATTCATCAACATTTATCATGTACTCGTACATCTTGCTGATTTTGACCACATAATAATAATAACAATGTTGTTTGCCTTCATGCCCTGCTGCACAGATCGTGAACCTCTACAGCCTAAAGATGGCGGGATTCAGAAGCCTTGCACCCAAGACCAGGAACCTGGTGGTGGCTGGGGGACTGTCTGCCTTCGTGCTCGGGGTCTACTACTACACCATGAGAGCAGTGGGAGGCACGGACGAGCTGCAGGTGGCGATTGACAAGTTTGAGGAGATGAAGAAGAAGGACGCTGCCAGAAACTCCAACCCAGGAGGATCATAAACACGCCCTTCCCTTCTCTGTACTAAACTTGGATCTGCAGGCTGACATGAATGATGCGATAGTCAAGTCGCTCAATAGACCAAAACCATGCATGCTTCTGCTACTGTGTAATAAGTAATGGGTGGTGCTCGTTATCAGAAGATAGAGCTTGACAGCTTGTGCTTTGAGGAGAGATGTACACTCGAATGTTTTGATCCTAATATAAAGTGGCCGCAATGTCTGAATTTTCCTGATATAACTCCTTCCCAGAATTATACTCCTTTGCCAAAAGACCATCCATCTCCTGCAATAGAGTGTTTGCTGTGAACCCTCCTTCTGGCCTCTTCAGTTTACCCCTTTCAGTCCAAGCTTTTGCCCAATTTCAAGCGCTGCAGCAAATCCTACGGAATCGAGATCTCAACAGCAATTTTGATATCTGGACTTATATTTGGGGAAATAGTTCTTTCACATCCAAACAGGCCTATAATCATTTAAGGGGAACCATTGCGGCAGTCCCAATCTTCAACTGGATTTGGAGATCTTCTTGCCGGCCAAAGCACAAGGTGTTTTTCTGGCTCCTTGTACAAGACAGGGTCAGCACCAGAAACTTGCTGAGAAGAAACATAACTTGCTGAGAAGAAAACATATGTTTCGAAAACATATGTTTCTCCCATCCTACAACTGCATCTTGTGCAATGAAAACTGTGAAGAAAGTGTGGATCACTTATTCTTGGATTGTAACTTCTCCAGAGATTGCTGGGCTCTGATTGGCCTAGCAGTGATTAGCTCTCCTGACCTGATTCAAAAATTTGAAAGTCTCAAATCACATATTGCGAGAAACTTCTTCATGGAGATTATTATCATCATGTGCTGGACCATTTGGACTGTTAGAAATGATGTCATTTTCAGAGGCATTCCACCCAGCAGCCTTCGTGGTTTAGAAATCTTCAGGAACATCTTCAAACAACTCCTTTGGAGGACGAAGAAAAAATATTTCCCAGCTATTGAGCTATGGCTAGAGCAAAATATGTAATTTTCTTTATTTTCTTTGTTTCTTTCTTTGTATCCTGAATTTTTTTTCCTTTTCTCCCTTTTCCTTTTGAATCTGTAAGATGACATGTGGTAGACTTTGGTTTCCAGACGGAAATTTTGTCGAATAATACGTATTTGCTTGTGTGATTCCCTTTCTCCAGCTCTGTGGTCAGGAATGAACAACCACTTAATTTCATAACTGGTGGTTCATTTGCAGTTGTGCACTCGGACTCTCGGACACGTGGTGGATAACACTTACTGACCCATGAGTCCATCCGTGAAACCAAAGTGTACCCTGTTAGTTTACCGCGGGCTTTCTGTGATTTGACCAGCGAGCAATTATACCATGACTAATTCCTCTCTTCGCGTGAGGAAAGATTGAACGCAGCAAAAATACAAGAGGAACAGTGCTCCGAACAAAATCGATCACGGGGTGAGAACAATACAGCGTGTCAGTGAATTAGACTTCACTTGCCGGCACAGTCTCCGAGACAAATCCAGCACGAGAAAAGGCAAGGCAGGCAGTGCGGCGCAACTGTACCGTGCGTGTGTATCTGTCCGGATGCCATCGTCGCTAATGCGACACGGCGAGCTGAGCCCGGACGCGACCACCTGCATGTGCCACGCGCCCGCGCCCACCGGCTAGCTAGATTAGATGCGCGCGCATGCGGTGCAACAAAACCAACCAACATAACAGCTTCTCTCCCGCCCCCGGCGCGGCTCGTGCTCGTCGTCACTCGTGAGCCGCGTCATTCCGTCCGCCGTCCGTGGCGCGCACGCCCGTGATTCTCCTTAAATTCGCCCCCGACGCTACGCCCTCCGGAATTATAACCCCGGCCCGCTTGCTAGTTATTGCAGGCAGCTAGCGGCTAGCGCAGCGGTGACCACAGCCACCGCGCGACGACGACGACCAGACCATGGGCGTGCCGTCGCGGGCGCGGGCGCGGCTCCTCCTCTGCTGCGTCGTCGCCGCGGCGCTGCTCGTCGTCGCGCCGGGGGAGGTGGCCGCAGCCGCCGCGGGGCACGGGAAGCAGCGGCACACGCACACGAGGCGGCTGCGGCCCGGGAAGAGCGCGGCGGCGGCGGCTGCTGCGAAGCCGTTGCCGTACTACCCGGTGAACGCGACGCGGGTGGATGCCATCGAGCGGCAGTTCACGCGGTGGGTGCGCTTCATGGGCGGCGTCGGCCACAGCAGCTACAACCGGGCGCTGAACCGCGCGTTCCTGCCCACGCGCACGCTCGTCGTCGACAAGAACCCCGCCGCCGGGAACTTCACGTCCATCCAGGCCGCCGTCGACTCGCTCCCGCTCATCAACCTCGCCCGCGTCGTCATCAGGGTCAATGCCGGCACGTACACGTACGTACATTTCTGCATTGCATCGCGCGCCCCTTGTTCCTTGCCCTGCCTGCTGCCTGCTGCCTCGAAGATGGTTTAACCGTGCCGCGCGGCGCGCTGTGCAGGGAGAAGGTGAACATCTCGCCGATGCGCGCGTTCGTGACCGTGGAGGGCGCCGGCGCCGACAAGACGGTGGTGCAGTGGGGCGACACGGCGGACACGGCCGGGTCCTTCGGCAGGCCCATGGGCACGTTCGGCTCCGCCACGTTCGCCGTCAACTCCATGTTCTTCGTCGCCAAGAACATCACCTTCAAGGTTCCTCGAGACCTGTCATCATGTCATGTGGGATGCATCAATCTTCACTGTTGCCTGACACTGCCATCTATTTCCGGTGCCCAGAACACGGCCCCCGTGCCGAGGCCCGGCGCGCTGGGCAAGCAGGGGGTGGCGCTGCGGATATCGGCGGACAACGCGGCGTTCGTGGGGTGCAACTTCCTGGGCGCGCAGGACACGCTGTACGACCACCTCGGCCGCCATTACTACCGCGACTGCTACATCGAGGGCTCCGTCGACTTCATCTTCGGCAACGCGCTCTCCCTCTACGAGGTCAGTCAGAGTCAGTACGCAGCTTTGTTATGCACAACAATGTCCAGTGAATCTCGATCTGCACGTTCCTTCCGTTAAGCAAAGCAATGCAGCTCCAGGCTCCACCAGCTTAACCAAAGGGCATGCCAGTAGCCACAGCTTCGCGCACTGAGCATCTCGTTCGGCGGCCTAATATGTGGCAGTATCCACATCCGTACCGTATCCCAGCAGTCGCAGAGGCCGTCATTGCAGTATCGCACTGCTATAGGGCACTTGTAGGACACAGACACTGTTAAACCCGGGAGTTCCTCGTTCCTAGGCAGGGGGACTGTGAATCTGTGATGCTGTCCTCCCAGCACCCATCCATTCTGGGAGAACATGCCATTCCGCAAGCTGCGCGGCGGCATGCCCACGCACTCAGCGCCACCGATCGATCTGCTGCTGTTGTTCACTGCATCTAGGACCCCCTAACTGCATCACATCCTCTCGTGCTCTGTCCTCGTTTGGCCTCATCTACAACATGTCCAGGTCCGGCCATGGACAAGGGGATGCAGGTATAGTACGAGCACATTTTGCCAGGAGTACACCCATCAGCCTATCGTAGTGTGTAGCTGTGTGTGCTCCTACCACGGTTACTGCCAAGGAGTCACTGAAAAGCATTGTGCAAATGGAATGTTGATGCACATTAACTAATCGACCCCCCTTTCAGTTTTTAATGGGGTACAGTAGAATGAGATGAACCTTTGATGTCGCGCCCACTTGTCGTTGGCGGCGGCACGGTTTGTGGAATGCGGTTTTCTGAGACCTGCAGGTTCCCTGGCCCCATGCGTGGTGCCGGCCGCGGGCCGCGCCCGTGACGCCTGCCATGCCATCGCTCGCAGGACGCCTAGCTCCTCGTCGTCTTCTCGTGCCTGCCTGGCGGCTTTGCCTTTTACACACACACAGTACCACTTTCTTGTGTTCCCGTGGCTGTATAAACATGAAACATCGCAGAAAGAGCGTAAAACGGATTGTATGAAAAAAAATTTGCAGGGGTGCCATGTGCACGCGATCGCGCGGAACTACGGGGCGCTGACGGCGCAGAACAGGCAGAGCCTGCTGGAGGACACGGGGTTCTCGTTCGTGAACTGCCGGGTGACGGGGTCCGGCGCGCTCTACCTGGGCAGGGCCTGGGGCACCTTCTCCCGCGTCGTCTTCGCCTACACCTACATGGACAACATCATCATCCCGCGCGGATGGTACAACTGGGGAGACCCAACACGGGAGATGTACGTCGTCACTGCTGCTCCTCCGATCCTCCTTTTTTTCCGGCGCCGATGCATGGAATCCATGGCATCCGCCGTGCCGTGCGGTGCGTGACCACCGCCGCTGGCGCTGACGCCGGTTGATTCGCGTGCGTGCGTGCATGCAGGACGGTGTTCTACGGGCAGTACAAGTGCACGGGGCCGGGAGCGAACTACGCCGGCAGGGTGCAGTGGTCGCGGGAGCTCACCGACGAGGAGGCCAAGCCATTCATCTCGCTCGACTTCATCGACGGCTTCGAGTGGCTCAAGTTGTAGCACTAGCACGGGATCCAGTCCAGGAACTCATTGTTGACACACCATGACCTTAATTTAATTTCTGTGAAGAGAAAACAAAAAAAAACAAAAAAACGGAACGCAAATACTAATTCAATTGTTGAAATTGCGTAAGATGAGATTGGTCATTGGTGAGTGATGGCTGGCTTGATGAGGACTGCAGACCTGCAGTAGTGCAGTGCAGTCTCTTTTCCGGTGCATCGAATCGCTGCAAGTAGTCACTACTCCCCACGGGCTGTTGTGGGCTAAAAAGGCCCATAGACTCTCATTTAAAGAGGCTTATGTACCTGGCCTGGCTTGTTCCAGGCCTTGCGTCAGGTTTGGTGGAGTTGCTGACGTGCAAGTGCATTCGAATTTCAAGCCCAGTTCCGAGCATTCATATTTACAGTCAAGCCCAGTACTGTTTACTGGCACGCGTAAGAGCATCTCCAGTGGTTTGCTAAACACACTTGTTATCTTGTATAATTTGGCAAAACTAGACAAATGACCCCTCCAATGGTTTGCTAATCAACTTACCAAAAAAATGACAACTTGCCATTCTGCAGCCATCGACGCGCAAATTTGCGCGGCTCGTTCCGCTTGCCATCGCGAGATCCGGACGCCGTGGCCTCCTCTCCCGCGCGAGTGAATTTTCATCGTCGGTTCCCGCTGTCGTTCCGGGGGAAGTTCTTGCCCGGTAATAACAACAAGCAGGGAGGCAACGAGAAGAAACCGTCGGCGGCGTCCTCAAAGAAGCGGGGGATGGACGCAGCAGACGACGTCGTCTACGGCGTGTCCAGGGCGTCGTCGGCGCTGCTGAGCTCCGCGTCGTCGCTGGACTCGAACACATCATTGGCGTCGTCGTCGTCGTCGGCGTCGTCTCGCTCATCCACGGCCTCGTCCTCGCCGTCGGTCTCGGGGGTGCTTTACCCGCCGGCGGTCAAGCGGCAGGCGAGTAATAATAAGAGGCCCGCGTCGTCGTCCCCGGCGGCGGGCGCGGCTGCCGTGGTGCTGTGCCTCCTCATGGTGGTGTTCTGCGGCCGCGTCGGGGCCACGCTGCTCACGTCCACGGCGCTCTACCTCTTCCCGCGGCGGTGGCGGCCCGCGACGACGACGCGTAAGGAGAAGAAGGGCGCCGTCGACTCGCGTCGTTGTCAAGCGTCGCCGAGGAAGAGGAGACGGCGGAGAGGAAGGTGGTTATGGAGAGGTCCTCGGTGAGGAACCGTAACAAGTGAAGCGATGATACCCGTCGTTTCGTCCCCACCCCCTGCTAATCCTTTTTTTCTTTTTGAGGAATCACTGATTCTTTTTGTTTGGATGAGAAGGAATAGTTTTTGCAGTACTCAATTTGCGCGGCCGGGGTTGCTGCTGCCGGCTCCTCTGCTGCGCGGTGGTCACCGCGGTCGTGCTGGCGGTGCTCGCCGCGGCGGCCGTCGGCGCGCTGTACCTAGCGCTCGACCCCAAGGCGCCGCGGTACTCGGTGGACCGCCTCTCTGTGTCTGCGTTCCAGGTCGACCCGTCGATGGTGACGGCGCGGGCGAGGTTCGACGTGACGGTGACGGCGGCGAACCCGAACTCCCGGATCGGCATCCAGTACGAGCCCGGGTCCAGCCTCGGGGTGTGGTACCAGTCGTACCGCCTGGAGCGCGGCGCGCTGCCGGCGTTCTACCAGGGCCACCGCAACACGACGGTGCTGCCGCCGGCGCTGGCCGGGGAGGTGCAGCTGGCCACCGCCGTCGTGTCCGGTTTGCAGGACGCGCAGCGGACGGCGCCGTGCCGCTCGTGTTCCGCGCCGACGTCCCCGTGCGCGTCGAGGTCGGCAGCTTCAAGGGCAGGGAGAAGTCCAGTCAAAGTTAGTTGATGAAGTGGACCTACTTTTCTTAATTTACCAAGCCAAAATAGCAAACCACTGGAGATACTAAGAATTTACACTTGCTATATGTTTTAGTCACTTGCCAAATCATAAGATTTGGTAAATGATTTTTAACAAACCACTGGAGATGCTCTAATGTGTGGAGCCGAGTATAAACGGGAGTACTACCGATCCAAGCATTGATATTTTACAGTCAAACTCAACTACCCTCGTTGTCCTCCCTTCCAAGTTCCAACTCGTTCCGTCTTTTCAAACACAAAAAGACTCCACGATTTCACTGAACCTGGCGGTGCATTTGATTCTGAAAAGGGGCGACGAAGTACTAGCATTTACTTCGCTTGGTTCAGTTCTCTTAAATTACACTTTACTTATTTATTTATTCTATATCATATGAAAATATTCTATATCATATTATGGCTTTGTTTACTTTCTAAAAAATTTACAATATTTTTCAAGATTTTTCGTCACATCAAATCTTGCATAGAGCATTAAATATAGATAAAAAAATACTCCCTCCATCTCATTATAAGACATTAGCAGAATTTTGGAGAGTCAAAACATCTCAAGTTTGACCAAATTTATATGATAACATAATAACATTTATGATACCAACTAAGTATCATGAGGTTCTTCATTAGTTATGTTTTCATAGTAATATCTATTCGATGTTATAACTTTTTTTTTCTATAGTGTTGGTCAAACTTGAACTTGAGATGTTTTGACTCTCCAAGATTCTTGAAATAACTTATAAATTGGGATGTTGTGAGTAACTAATTACACAGTTTGCCTACAACTTAGTCCATGATTGGATAATATTTGTCAAATACAAACAAAAATACTACGGTGTCTATTTTGACAAAAAAAAATTGCAACTAAACAAGGCTTTTGCTTGTTATTGTAGCTTATAGTTCTTGTGATTACATAATCTTATAGTGTCAGATTTATACACATAGGAGACTTTTGCTATGAAAATCTTCGCTAAACACGGGTGATCATGTTTTTAAAGGTACTTAGGCGCTTCCTCGCTTAGTGAACTTTACAACAACAACAACCGATGGTTGAAACTAAGGATTGATTGTGTGCAAACCCCTTGCAACGATCAGAATAATTTTTTTGTTTGTAAAAAAATATTATAAAATTAACTTTTTTTTTAGATAAAGGGAGTTTCTTTCATCAAGCAAATGAAAAAAAATCTCAATCTCTACATCAGATGATGTATATGACTGATAGTTAGTATTAGATAATTGTACTATGGGATAGACTTCGCCGTCCGCACAGTAAACACACACAGCAAAACAAAAACGGCTGACTTAAGCAAATAGTTTATCACAAAATTAACCTATTACGAAACCTCCAACTATACTTGCGAATAATTCCATTGTCAAGGATTCCAAAAGACATCATGCATTTCACAGGGAGCTCCGATACTCCTTTTGGAACAACGACCACATTCTGGTCCAATGTGTGCCCTGCATTAGAGAACAAACAGGAGCATGTTTAGATTCATTTTTTTAATTTGGACACTGTAGCACTTTCGATTATATTTGACAATTATTGTTTAATCATGGACTAACTATGTTTTAAAGATTCGTCTCACAAATTACAGGAAGATTGTCAAATTAGTTCTTTTTATTTATATTTAATGTTTTTTTGTATGCGTTCAAAGATTCGATGTGACGAGAAATCTTATAAACTTTTGGAATTTTGAAGGTGTCTAAACATGAGTGTTTTGTCAAATACAACACCATTCCGGCTTAAACATATGACTCAACACATGGCACCTGTTTGCACAATAACTTCATCAATATTGTGTGTCATTACATTTTGTAACCAGATACTAAACAACACTTAGAGGTAGTTTTAGACTAAAAGTTATCTTCATCAAACGCCATACAAAATTAGTAAGCACACAATCGAAGAAAAGGTGTTCTATATTTTAAAAAAACAACACTTCTCATTTCCATGCCAATTTCTTGTAACGAAATTGTCTTTGGTGAGCGTTACTCCTCTACACAGAAACCTTTTGAGGAATTTTAAGTTTCCATAGGAATCTCTTATGAGGCATAAAGTTTAACATTTGACATATATGAAATGCCTAAACTGGATTGAATTACCCTACAAATACTCTTAGTCCCGCTGTCTATTAATAGATGATGATGTTTGTAGCTCTAGGTAAGAAATTTTAAAAGGAGTTAAAAGGATATATGCATAAAATAAAAGGAGAAATATAGATAAAGATATATTGGTAAAAAGAGAAAGATACATTAGAAAGTAAAAGTAATATTCATTTTTTTTGAACTGTCAAGGAGGGATTAATCCCCACGTAAATAAGTATTGATATATCATGGCATAACTACATAAACAACCTCGTTTTGGGGAAAATGAGAAAAATAAAACTTTTTTTAAGCGGTTAATTTTCAAAAAAAAAAAACTAGACTAAAATCAATATAGCAGTCATTGCACATTCTCCGTGGACGAGATTAATATTAATTTAGGATAATGTAGAAAACTAGAAGGTCAAATATTGTGGAACTGAGATGTGTACAGTCTACTAACAGGTCAGCACTGTATTTGACTCCGAGGCCGCTCACTGACAGTCGTCAAGAGCTTGCGTACACGATTGTATAGCGCCAGCGCGGCAGAGCTTTGCCCCAGGCCGGCCAGCACGTACGTACGCCTGCACAGGCGCAGGCAGATCGGGCCACGCCGGGCTGTCGAGGGCGGGTGCTGCAGGATCGATCCAGATCGAGAGCACGAGCAGCATGCAGACGCAAACAAATCTCAACTCCGACGCCTCCGAGTCACGCCGTCGTCTCAAACAAAAATCGACAGCTGCAGGTCATGTGGTGTCGTCTGCGTCTGCTGCGACGGGCGACGACGGCGAAGTCTTTTGGCCGGGTCATGTGCCTGTGCCCCGGCCGGAGTCCCCGGCCCCGGCGTCGAATCCATCCACGCGTCATACCAAAATGGCCTCAGAAGCACGGGCGACAGCTTGGCGAATTGCGAGGCGGCAGAAGCACAGATATAATACTACTTTGCTCGATAGTGCTCGGTAATGTGACGCTGTCGTTTCGGGTGTCTGGATGCTGTAATCGACTAATCGCGCAGCTTAGCTTTGAGTAGCGTTCTTCTCTGATCTCCAGTGCAGCGCCTATTCGGGTACTGAAACTGGACAAATCCAAACGTGCAGCGGCATTGAATTGCTTGCGAACTCTTGCAGCCAAAACAAGCTAACAGACGACGCTCAACAGATTTCCCGGTACACGCGCGCAGGCCAAGCTCAAAGTACGAGTCCAAGTGGTAGTGATCCTTTCACGATCCTTGCCTCACACTTCACATCGTCAGAGCACGGCACGGCACGGCAACATTAAACGATCTGCGATCCATAGCTCAATGAAGGACGACGGTACGTACCAGACAACCACAACATTTGTTTGTCTTTAGTTCAAAGGATCTCCATTGCCATTGCCAATGCCGAACTCGTACCAATCTCCATGCCATTTATACTAGTACGGTCAGATTCCACGTCGTACTCCGTACTACTAGCCACAAGTGACGTCGATATCAGATTCTACGTATCAGCAGTATTGAAGCTGCACCTATACGGTGTAGTAGCAAGCAATCACTAGCAGTGGAAATAAAAAAATCAATTCTTATGCGTGCGCGGATTTGCGCACAACCGAGTAATTTGCCGTCGCGCCCGCATGTAGCTGTTCGGGCTGCTTTTCTCGCACGCTTGTTGATTATAGGCCTTTTTTTTAAGTTTACCAAACTCGTTGGCAAATTGTTAGACATAGAAAAAAATCTCACTTGTTATATATTTTAGAAACTTGCCAAATCATAAAATTTGGCAAGTGAAGTTTACAAAACTGTTGGAGATGCTCTTTATAGAAAAGAGTAAGGATATCTCCAAAAACACAAACCCAAAATAGAGACCCATTCTATCATATAGGTCATGCACAGTGAAAAGATAACCCACCCAAAATCTTCTTCCTCCAACAGCTACCGCAAAACAGACCACGCAAAAACCGCTCAAGCCGCTCGCCCGAGCCACTCCGACCGCTCGCATGGGCACATCGCGGACCTCGCCTCGCCCCGCCGGCCGCGCCCTGCTCCCCGCCGCGGACCTGTCCTAGCCCCTACCGGAGTTCCTCTTCCCCCTGCACCCACCCCAGCCTTCTCCTCCTGGCCACCATGGCTGCCGCAGCAAGCTTCTTCTCCTTGGTCTCCAGGCCCAGCTTGGACCCCACGCCATTCACCACCACAGTTGTCACTGTCCTCCGCGTACGCCGCCTCGACCCGCACTAGATCCGCGGCCCTGCGACCATCCTCACCTCTGAGCTGAAGGTCGTCGCCTCGTCTGTGCCAAGGACATCCGCGTCTTCATCTCCGACCTCCACTTGCGCCTCCGGCTACGAGGACGACGTCTACGACGACGACGAGGATTAGCGGGCGAGTGGGCTCCGGTCATGGTGGTAGGCCTACTCCAACCGTGGAGATGCAAAGGAACGAGAGAAGACACATATTTGCCTTCCACGTCGAAGGCAACGCAAAATGGGTGACTCGGTGTTGGAGAGTGTTTTTCCCCTCTAAAAACACTGTGCACCACGTATTTTAGCTATGGGTCATCTTATGCCTATCCTGCTGGAGATAGTTTAACATCTATGACATAAAATGCGCATCATATGAAAATATATTCTATGATAAATCCAATATATTAATTTAATACTATAAATTTAGCATTTTTTTAAAAAAAAATTGTCAAAGTTTAAAAAGTTTAACTTAAGCCAACTCTACGAATTGACTCTTTTGTGGACGGAAGGGAGTAGTACAGTAGCTCACAGCTGCACTCACGCCTTGTTTAGATGCAAAATCTTTTTGAATTTTGATGTTGTAGCACTTTCGTTTGTATTTTAGAAACATTGTTTAATCATAAAGTAACTAGGTTTAAAAGATTCGTCTTGCAATTTATAGATAAACTGTACAATTAATTATTTTTTATCTATATCTAATATTTTATGTATATGCCGTAAGATTCGATGTTATGGAAAATCTTGTAAACTTTTAGTTCGTTAAATGCATGCTCTCGCCAGGTGAGGCGCTTTCGTCGTTGTTTTCTTTTCCATTTTTTTTCAAATGGTCACATGTTGTAGTGGAAATGTAGTGCTAGAACACAATTTATTGACTTCTCTATGACACCATACATACTATGATACTCGAGCTCCATGGCAGTAGAGATTGGTAGTAGTCGAACTAGCACATCATGGTATTATATTTCACCATGATCTACACCTTGTTTGATCCTAATAATAATACTAATACTATGTACCGAATTGTTAACCTTCCTTCTCCTAGACCAGTCGGGTGACTCGGTGTAAAGGCAGAATCACCAGAGCCGGTCCAGGTAGTAGTCTCTGGTGACCTCGTCGCTCACCTCCGATCCCTCCACGCGGCTGCGGCTGGTCTCCGAGCTCTTGAAGCTGAAGCTGTCCATCGCCTGCAGCTGCGACCGCGCCTGCTTCCTCGACCCGCAGCGGCCGACGCTGGGCCTCGCCTCGGCCGCCTGCTCCTGTTGCCCCGCGTGCTCGCCCTGCTGCCGCTGTTTGGGCGCGCTCTGGCACCGGGTGCGCGCCACGGACGACGCCGTGTCCGCCATGTACCGCGGGCTGCTCCCGGCGGCGTCCCGGTTTCGCCCCGGTTTCGCCGGCGACCCGAGGTAGTAGCCCGGGAACGCGCTGAGGCGCGGCGTGTTGTGCGTTGTCTTGGGGTGCGGAGGCTCCAGCTCTTGCTCATGGAGGCGGCGCCACGCCGACGGCTTGTGCAAGAGGAGGAGCGGCGAGGCGCCCGGCTGCTGGTATTCGCCGGCGTACCGGCTCGTGATCCGGGACGACCGGCACCGGAGCTGGCACGTGTCCATCTCCACGATCCTCGGGCTGCGATCGAACCCGGTGTCCCCGCCGTCGGAAAGCCGCCGCCGGTGCACCGCAGGCACGGCCAGTGGCTTCACGCCGCGCGCAACGATCCGCTCCTTTTGCAAACAAAAAAAAACGAAGAAAATTTAGAATCTGATCTCATTTTTTGAAATGCGTTTGGTATTATTTGTTGCTTATCAAAGTCCTCACTTGCTCAACGGATTTCCGGGACGACGCCGTCTTGGCCTGGAGCCTCATGAGCGCCTGCAGCCTGCGCAGCGTCATGGCGGTCTGCTTCCTCACGAGGTAGCCACGCACCAGAGCTTGCAGCTTCACGAGCGACCTGAGAGCACGGAGTGCCTTCCGAGCCTGCGGACGTTGGTCGCAAAAAAATTCAAAATTTTTACAGTCACATCGGAACGCTGCAGGTCGCATAGGAAACCGAAAAAAGAATTGAGCATTAAACAGCTGGGGTGACGACTAGGTGCGTCACGCTGCGCGGTTCACGAAGCACTCTAGCAAATAAACAAGAATATCGGGAGGGTTTGGAAATAATCTAATCTGAAGGCGATGATTAAACAAATGAGCAGTAGCTAACGACTCAACGGAAAGGAACAGCAGCAGCAAAGCGGCCATGGATTTGCAGCGGTTAGTGAAGTCAAATCTCTCGTCCAATGCAAACGCAAAAGAATCTGCGAAATTCATGCATGCCCACTTGTTCATCCGTTCATTTCTTGGTACTGAAAAACTGGACCGACGACAGAAACCAAACGAATGGCTAAAACCACCTAAATCTTGAGTTGAACAGCGCATAATCATAAGCACAAAGAAAGAATGGATTTGTTTTAGGGCAATATACTAACAACTTACCAAGTAGCCTCTGAAGGCCTTCTGGATGACGACGGCGGCCTCGACCTCGCGCTCCTGGCCGCAGTTGCAGGGGCGCACCTGCGACAGCAGCTCCCCGGCGGCGACGGCGGTCACGGAGGAGGGCCTCCGGCCGGAGTCAGCCACGCTGTTCCTCGGCTTCGCGAAGCTCCACCGCCTCTTCTCCGCCTGCGGCGGCGGGCCCAGCCCGACACCGCCGCCGCCGCCGCCGCCGGCGCACGCGGCGGCATTGTGTGCCTTGCGATCCCTGCAGTCCGCTTCCTTCTTGCTGCTGCCGGTGAGCACCTTCTTGAGCCATCTCATCGCGCGGCCCATGGTCCTCGTAGCTGCTGCAGGAACTGATGCGTCAGAGAGAGAAGCAAGCGTTGAATGGATGGATGCAGGAAAAGCAACGAGACTACAGAAACAGAACTACTCCTACAGCGTGGGAACTCGCGAAGATCAACTCGGGACTGATGTGCGGATGCAGAGGACCAAAACCTAGCTGGGAGTTTTCAATCCTTGGTCGAAACAAAAGGTTGCATCTTTTGAAAACAAGGATTTCGAAACAAAAGGTTTTGCAATCTGAAACTTGAGATGAGAAACAAAAAGGTTTTGCAATCTTTTGGCAGGAAATAAAAACAGGGCGATGAGAAACTTGAACAAGGCAAGAAAAGAAGCTTCACTTCACCGGGAGAAAAAGGGCAGAGAGGAGGCCTGCTGCAGCTGCAGCCAAGAAACATGGGGAGCGAACAGAGAGGCCAAAAGCGTAGGGAAGGTCCCTCGCAGAGCCCGGCAGAGTTAAATGCAGAAGTGTAGTAGCGCCAAGGGAGAAGAACGAGTGGGGCCTTGTTTAGTTCCTAAAAAATTTTGCAAATTTTTCAGATTCTCTGTCACACCGAATCTTTAGACGCATGCATGTAGTATTAAATATAGACAAAAATAAAAACTAATTGCACAGTTTGGTCGGAATTGACGAGACGAATCTTTTGATCCTAGTTAGTCTATGATTGGACAATATTTGTCAAATACAAACGAAAGTGCTACAATGTCGTTTTCCCAAAAAAATTTTGGAACTAAACAAGGCCCCAGGGGTGGCAGCAGGGGAGCCACAGTGCATAGAGGGGCACAGCCTTTACTTCCAAAATTTTTTGCAAAATATGAATAGTAGCGCTTTCGTTTGTATTTGATAAATATTGTCCAATTATGGACTAACTAGGCTCAAAAGATTCGTCTCGTCAATTCCGACCAAACTGTGCAATTAGTTTTTATTTTTATCTATATTTAATACTTCATGCATACGTCTAAAGATTCGATGTGACGGGGAATCTGAAAAATTTTGCAAAATTTTTGAGAAAGTAAACAAGGCCCCAGTGGCCAGTGCAGCAGGGGGAGGCCAGGAGGGGAAGGGAAGGGCCGAAGTGGAAGTGGGAAGCAAAAGGGTGGTGACTGGTGAGGCCTACAACGTGATGCCCCCGAAGAGGAAGCCTTTTTCTCGAGAACTTTTGAGCCAACCACCACCGACCGACCGAGACGAGCAGAGGAAACCCACTGTAGCAGGCAGCACTCCAAGCAGGAGGGCAAAGCGGATACTCGGCGGCGGCGAAACGCGTGTTCTCAGTTCTCACGACGCAACGCAAGCCGGGGAGCGGAGGGGAGGGGAAGATTCTGCCTAGTTGCCTAGGAGGAGCCCTGGAGCGCAAGGCAACAAGGCGAGAGAGGCCAGCCGCCGGCTCCCGGCTCTCGTGCCACCGGGCCCGGAACGCGGCTCAAAACACGCGCGGCACGAGCGGCACGAGGCGGCAGGACGAACGCGAACCCGCAATCATTCGCACCTCAAAAGGGTCGGGCTGCGACTGCGATCACCGCGAGCGACCGAGGGCCGGCGCGGCGCCCACCCCGGGCGCGGCTTTTGCGGCTGGCTGGCTGGCGCGGCCGCGTCCGGCCAAGAGCCCGCGCCAAGATCCGATCCGGCAAATGGTTTTTCTTTCTGGGAGGCCACGACGCCGATCGACCTTTCTTTTCCGGTGGGTGTTGGCTCGCTGGGTGGGGTTAGTTTAGTTTCTAACCTTGAGCTAAAAGCCTCGCCCCTTTCCACACTACCCAGCCCTTCAGCGTGTACTCTAGTAGCACGGCTTGCAGCGAGGCTGGTGCCTGGTGGAGTACTCGGTAGCACTCGCTGATCCGGTCAAATAAATGTGCTCGTGTGCGAATTTGTATATCGCCGTCGACGGATGCGGAAGCTAGGCGGCAGCGGAGCGCGCGCTATTCTGTTGTGTGGGCGATCATGGACCACCACCACGCTGCGAGAGCTTGTAGAGCCTAGGAGGTGGTTACGCAACTGCAGCACAGTGGTACGAGAACCTCTCGCGTTACCATAAATGCCTCGTAGTACATGAACATTGTTGGGAAAGCCTACGCGTGATGCGCTATAATGGCTGGCTGTCCAGCCCATCATCGGATGCGAAGACGATCGATGCCTCTCCGGGGCGGATGTGTTGGCTTATCGCGTAAATGTGCAGTACTACTACTACATGATGATGATGATGCTTGCCGTTTAACGGTAGTAGGGTACTGTACTCCATGGCTCCATGATGATGCTTGCTTAAATACTGCAGAGAAATTCAAAACAAATACGGAGAGTACACGAGGGCTCCTCCCTCGCCGGTCGCCGCAGCGCGAGCGCAACGGACGGCTGCTCCCCGCCGCTAACGAACGCGCGACGCAAAGGCGAACGCGCGGCGGAGCGGGAAACTTTTGACCGAGGGCCTACGGCGTCTCCTACGGCTGGACGCAGCAAAAGAATGGCACGACGCGGTTGCCGAGGCGGACGTCCGGTGATGTGTCATTCCGACGAGGAATCAGGTCCATTGAGGTCGTCGTAGGACTACAAGCAGTACCTGCGATCCGGTGAGCACAAGGAACAAAGAGCAGAATCTGGGGGCACTGTACGGCGGGGCCCGCAGGCAGCCTGGCAAGTCCGCACGTGACGTAGAGTAGTTATTATGCCTTGTTTAGTTCCAAAAATTTTCAAAATTTCTTATCACATCGAATTTTTGGTCGCATGCATAGAGTATTAAATATAGACAAAAATAAAAACTAACTGCACAGTTTACCTGTAATTTGTGAGATGAATCTTTTAAGCCTAGTTACTCCGTGATTGAACAATGTTTGTCAAATAAAAACGAAATGCTATAGTACCCAAAAACAAAAAAAATTTGTGAACTAAACAAGGCCTTAGGCCATCCTCAATGGGAGTTTCATGACACAGTTTCCAACACATTTATATTTTGGAAACAGTGCATATGAGTTTCATGGAGATAAAACTCTCTCTACTCCCATGAAACTTTTATCATCTCTATCTTCATTAATATAGCGCCACATCAGCATATTTAATGTGCATGAAACTCCAATAAAACCCCATTGAGACTGGCCTTAGTACTAGGAGTACGTACGGGTATCGAAGTGCAGATCTACAGACAGCTCCCTATGGTATACCGTCGTATCGTATTCGTATCAGTATCCCCGCGTGTCGTGAGTCGTGACTGTCGTCCCCGGTCCCCGGAGCTGGAAGGCACCGTCTGATCCCGTGATCCGCGTCGGCGTCACGGTGGTTTTCTCCTCGTGGACCTGCCGGTTTCGGTGTCCCTTTTCACTTCTCACCGTGTGCCGCCGGGGACCAGAACAGGGGTATTTCACTTGGGATTCATGGCAGCAGAAGCAGTTCGCCATGAATACAAACACACACACGCCGGTTCCGGGGCCGCTTTATCGTCGTGCTGCCGGGCACGTATGACCGGCCGACCGGGCCATCTCACTTGGGACTCATGGCAGCAGAGAGCGTCGCGGCTTGCGAATTGCACTGCATGTGCATGCATGGTGCCCCAAAGCAGTGCACTGCACGATGGAGGGCATACCGCATACGCGGCTGCGAATTGATCGATCCTATGGCTAGCCAAGAGCCAAGAGCAGCATCACGGTCACGGTGGAGTAATGTCGATTTGAGGACTGGGAATTGATTCGGCTACGAGATCTCTGCCCCTTCCGTGCCGTGCGGGCCGGCCATAAACGCCGCGCAACACGGTCCGGTCCTGCTGCTGCTGCTGCTGCTGCCTGGTCCCGCTTCGATTTCGATTCCATCGGTTCTGCACTTCCGCTGACCGCTGCCGCTCGCACTCCTGCTCCGGCCCCGGCGCCCCGGCCCCGCCCCCGGCCGTTGCATGCATGCTTGCCCTGCGACTGCGAGGCATTTTCGGCTCGGCTCAAGTACAAATGTAGAACTAGACCTGCCACGACGGTTGGGCAATTTGCCGGAAGCGGAGTGCGCCGCGTTCAATTCCGTTCAGTCAAAACCCGAGAGGGGGCCCTGCCGAGTGCAGCGCCCGGAGCACCCCACTGCACCGGACAGGCTATCCATTTCCGTTAAGAAAGCGCAGTGCAGACGTGCAGTGTTGCAGGCTTGCAGCGGGCGGTTCAGTCGTGAAGACCGGCCATGCGCGTCGCATGAACGAACGAACGAACGAGAACGAACCAGTGGTGTGTGGGTGTGGGGCGTGTGGCCCTGCACAGCATTGAGCCGCATTCAAGAGGTTTACGGCCTATGGTTGTTTAAAAAAAGTAGCAACACATATAATCAAGCCACCTTAAATATCTGTAGTTGGCCATTCAAAAAATAAACAAAGAACAATATGGCTGCCGTTTTTTTTTCTGTCTCGACAAATTTAGGAGAAGCAATGCTTGATTTCATCATACCAACTGTGTCCATTACATGCATAATAGCTTGATTTAGTCGTCTAGAGCTTCCTAACATGCGAGCAGCATACCGGATTCACATCCCTCTAAGCTCTAACAATGGTTATCTTCATTCATAGCTGCATATTGGGCTGACTTTGACACTGAAGTGAGTTTGCAGTTTATTGAAAATAATTGTGATGAAAATCTTCGCCAGGCAGATGTCTTCTAATAGGTCCCCCCCCCCCCCCCAACCCAAAAAAAAAGATGTCTGCTAATTTTTTTTGAGCAAAAAAGATGCCTTCTAATAGATTTTATTCTTTTTTTTCAAGAGAAAAAGTTCAGCAGTAAGTTTGTTTTTTCAGTCGAGTACATACAGGACGTCAGGACCAGTACGAGAGTAGGCCTCGGTATTGACCACCTGGGCAAGTCACGACTTGGGCCAACACAGACCAGCCCACATATCAGCAGTTGGGCCTCTAGTTCACAAGTTTAGGCAGCCCAAAGAATAAACAGCAGATCGGCCTCGTTTTCATCCTCCGTTCCCGTTGGCAGCACGACGCGACGCTCCTTCAGATCGACGTAGGATCGGTCGATCAGGCCATGGCTGCAACATGAGCACTAGCGTGTAGCGACGACCGACGAGGCGACGAGGTAGTAGCGCCGGCGGCTACACGGAGACTAGTACATTCTACTAATCAGTCTTGTGAGGGGTTTCAACAAGGGGTTGTTTAGTTCACCTTCTGTCCAAAAATTTTTGAGTTTTAGTTTATCATTTCTTTAAATGAACCTAAGCATTATATAAATTTTTTTAGCAAAAAATGATTATTTTTTATTTTGGATTTTGGCCTCATGTGAACCCCCCCCCCCCACAAAAAAAAAGAGCCTATATGTTTTAGTTGAAGAAAAGAGATGATTGCACCAAATATAAGACCACTAGTCATATTTGCTAGTTGAATCAAATGCAGGCCCGGTCTTGTCAATTTGGTGACCTGGAGCGGAGCTATAAAGATAGGCCCTCTAATATACTAACTGTAATATAAAAATAACAATTTTTCTAATCCATAAAAAGAATATTCTTACCAAACAAATCATAAATGTTACCTTTTGCCGTCTCTACCATTGTGTATCAACTCTTCTGTCCATTTCTTCTTTTTTCTTCTCTCATTGGCAAATGTTTGCTTTCTAGGAACATGAGACCACTGAAATTTAAGAACAATTAATAAGTAATTTACCCAAATTATGCCATGCTAGATTCAACATTAAAATCAACAGAGTTAGTACATTACCTAGTTGAGAAATTGAGATAACAATTATTCACTAAATAGTGTAAGGTCGGACACTGCCCTAGCTGCAGCGTGTGCACAAGCCTCTCAAATCTGGTGTTGTAAAGAATAGAAATGGAAGAAAAAGGCAAATTAAACATTGATTAAATATATGAAACTGGCACAAATCAACAAAAGGAAGAGCGATTGGACAAACATACGTACCTGAATGGAAAGTCTGAAACACCTCACGTATGGACTTGTCACTCGCGTCGTCCGTAATCACATGGCTACGGCCGGCTGTCAGCGAGGTCGCGAGTCGCGATGAGGCCGCAATGGAGCGGCGAGGTTGCTGCGACGGCGAGGGTGCAATGATGCGGTTTCACGGACACTGGATGTAGCGGACGGCTTCAGACTTCCCTTGTCAAGCAGGCTTTCCTTCTCATGCACGGAGTTGGGCCCCTTGGGTTCGAGGGCCCAGTGCAGGGGCACAGCTCGAACCGGGACTGATCAAATGCCTAACATAGCTGCTCCAAAGGGTTCGATTTTATTGAAAAGTTTCAACCAACAAGGACATGTGTGGAAAAAATAGATCAAGGCCTTGTTTACTTGGAAAATATTTTGGAAAATGTGAATAATACCAATTTCGTTTGTATTTGACAAATATTATCCAATCATGGACTAACTAGGCTCAAAAGATTAGTCTCGTCAATTCCGACCAAACTATGTAATTAGTTTTTATTTTCATCTATATTTAATAATTCATGCACACGTCTAAAGATTCGATATGACGGGGTTTGCAAAAATTTTTTTGAGAACTAAACAAGGCCCAAGTGCATATCCCTTTCGTTCGCGTTGTGTAAATAGATTTATCTATTACTGGCAAATAAGAGCAACTCAAGAAACATTTGGCTCCACACACATTTCGATCTCCGTGTAGACATCATCCCAAAAGACGAGGCACGTTTTGCCATCTTAAAAGATCACTGAAGCTAAACCCCCTGTATTTGTGCAACAACCGTAAAAGAAATCATTCCAACAAAAAGGCGCCTTTCTTTATTTGATTAGGAAGCTTGCCATTTTTGCTCAGAGTATACAGTATATGTATCCATGTTCATCTCTCTTTATCTCCTTTTCGACACAGGAACAGGCACAACATGTGGTGCCACTGCAATCTTTTTTTTTTTTGGGGGGGGAGATATCACCAAAATGTATTCACCGTATCTAGGGTTTGCACGGCCCATGTGTCGGTGGTGTTTGCCGTGGCCCGTGAGCGATGGTTGAAGAAGAGCTGTTCGTCCACCGGGGACAGTCGCTGCGCCGTTGACCTTGGAACCGCCGCGTGGATGGCTGCACCGTACACGAATCTCCAACAGGCCCGCGAGACATCCCGTCCTCACGTCCGGAATCTCCGCCGGGCCCGGCCGTCCACGTGGGCATGAGACCCCCGCTTTCAATGCGGTATCCCTCATCTAATTGCCTTCTGATTTGGGCTCATAGCCACGACCGCAGTCTCTGATATGTAGGCCCCGTGATTGTGGGAACCACCCGTCAGTGTCTACTGGCTACCACGACGCGCCACCGATTTTGTTTGGTGAGACATTTCTTGCCGAGCGCAATCGCTTATCTATTTCCATCCTCCAACTAATCTCATACCAATCCAGTAATTAACACATATATCCAAATATCCTCTCGTCCGCGTAGCCTATATTACTAGACAACCACCCCAGATCCGTTCACCTCACGCTCCGATCTGGACCGTCCAGTTTGACGCGAAGCGGATTGTGGCCGTCCAAATCCGAGGGTGGACCCGTGAATTCCGGAAAGACGAGGGGTGGTTGTCTACCGGTTAAAAACGCCCGTGCCAGTGGCTCCCGTCTTCCTCTTCTCCTACGCGGACGGACGGGGAAGGAGGAGGAGGAGGAGGAAGTGGTTCGCTGGAGTTGGCCTGGCCTCGGATCCAGAGCGCGGAAACTCGTGCGGCGGCGTTCGGATCGACCCGCTCGAAGGCCGCGGGAGCGCGAGGTAGGTAGGGATCAGGACCGGCGAGGCGATGGGGAAGGCCGTGGTGGTTGGCACGGCGGTGGTGGCGTGCGCGGCGGTCGGGGTGGCCTTGGCGCTGGCGCACCGCAGGCGGAAGCGGGATGCCGAGCTCCTGGGATCCGCGGAGGCCGAGAGGAAGAGGCGCGCGGCCGCCGTGATCGAGGACGTGGAGAGCAGCCTCGCCACGCCCACGGCGCTGCTGCGGAGCATCGCGGACGCCATGGTCACCGAGATGGAGCGCGGCCTGCGCGGGGACATCCACTCGCAGCTCAAGATGCTCATTAGCTACGTCGACAACCTCCCCACTGGGTAAAGGGCTCTCCCCCGCTCCCTGTCTGATCTCGCATCTCCTTTTCCTTGCCTTTCTTTTTCCTTCGGGTTGTGATCTGGGCCGTGAGCTTTGTGATCCGAGACATGCCGGCTTCTGGTGGGAAAAGGGCACATACGGACGTGATCTGGACTCAAAAGCGCGTCCTTGATCGCGTAAGCCTAGCGAAACTTTTTGAATCGTCAATGGAATGGCTTTTGCCCAACTGATAGAGATCTGCTGATTCCTTGTGATTTTTACGGGAAGGCTGCGCTTGTCATGAATCATGATTAAGCGATTTAGGAATACCACCTCAAATATGATGTTCCTCGCTTCTCGCATGACGTTTCGATATTTGTAGGACTGTAGGAATCAATGAGGATGGTACCCGTTTTGGTACATTAAGCATTCTGATGACAATTGACAAGCTGGGTACTGTGTTTGCATTGCAATTCTGAGGCCTTCATGCGTAACTGCCAGTTTATGGCACAGATATGCTTATGGGAGTGTTTGCTTGGAGCCTCGCATAGGCAGAAGGCAGCTCCAGAGTCTGAGCACCCTCCAATCCAAGCAGGCTCTAGATATTAGATTTAGTCCCACTCTATCTATATTGCTTCTGTAGAAATATGTATGTGTTGTTCCAGGACTTGTGGTTTATTTTAGCAGTTTGTGCATTTATTATATATACTAATTGAGCTTATCTGGTGCAATAAATTGGTAAAATGATTATGATCCCAAGAAGCATTGTAGTTAAAAATTGTTAGTCAACTCCAGAAAATTAAGTGTTATTAAATATAAGAGCATCTCCAAGAGCCTTCTTAATTTCATTCTCTAAATCCGCATTTGGAGAGCCGTTTGAATAAAAACCCCCTCTCTATATTCTTCCACCTTCTAACCATTTCTCTATATTTTGTACGCACCTTGGAGAACCATCGCTGCTCTCCATCTTTGGCTAGTGAGAAACTGAGAATAGATGATGACAATATTTGGAGATCTAATTGAAGGGCTGTTGGAGTTTTCTTTTTCTTTCACCAAAGTATATATTGCTATCAATACGGAAGGATATAAAGAGGCTCTTGGAGTTGCTCTAATGATTCTACCACCACCACTTTGTTAAGGCAATGCACTCCTGAGTGCGGAATGTTAACTCTAGCACTTGGGCTACACTTCATTCAGCAATCATATCGGTTTTGCTTCTGCAGAGATGAACATGGGCTGTTTTATGCACTGGATCTTGGAGGCACCAACTTCCGTGTGCTGCGAGTCCAACTAGGAGGAAGGGAGAAACGTGTTGTCAAACAACAGTATGAGGAGGTTTCCATTCCACCGCATTTGATGGTTGGGACTTCCATGGTGAGTACTCGCTGTTCTATTTTTAGTTTCTTGAAGTTGTGTGTTTTCAACATTGTTTGTCTTATGTATCTTGAATTATTGATACAGGAACTATTTGATTTCATTGCTGCTGCATTGGCTAAATTTGTTGATACTGAAGGTGAAGATTTCCACCTCCCAGAGGGTAGACTGAGAGAACTTGGTTTCACCTTTTCCTTCCCGGTGAACCAAACATCAATATCATCAGGAACACTCATCAAGTGGACAAAGGGCTTTTCCATCAACGGCACGGTAAAAATTCGAAACATTTTTACCTAACCCCATCTATTAAATGCCTTCCTGTAGTTCAGTAAGGTGGGATCAAATTAGAATTTCTTATTGCCTAAAAAAGTGAAATTTCTTAATAGTACATGAATTTCTTCCATATTTCCTTCATAAACCTGATTAGGGGTACCTATGTAGCATTATGCATAGCACCAGGTTGTACTGCTTTATATCCTGACCACATTTGCCTTATGCAAAGAAATGATATGTAGTTTCTCCTACATTTTTTCTAGTATAGAGTTTGGTTTAGTATAGAGTAGTGACTCTGTGTTAGTTGTCAAGTGTCATAAGAATAATAATTATTTGATTTGGGTATTTGATTGTCCCTGACTCAGGTTGGTGAAGATGTTGTTTCTGAGTTGAGCAGAGCCATGGAGAGACAGGGGCTAGATATGAAAGTTACGGCGTTGGTAAGTAGCTGCCAGTTAAACTATTGAACTTTTTGCATAATATCTTTGTAAAATTCCTGATGGTATGTTTTTTGAACTTTTTCTCTGTTGATAGAATGGCAAAAATGTTAAATGATGCAAAACATTTCTTTCAGAGGCTTTTTCTTTAAACCTCCAATGTTTAGACTGAGTATTGATATTTTGTAGGTCAATGATACAGTTGGCACATTGGCTGGTGGGAGATATATGGATAACGATGTAGTTGCAGCCGTAATATTGGGTACTGGTACAAATGCAGCATATGTGGAGCATGCAAATGCAATTCCTAAATGGACTGGGTTACTGCCTAAATCTGGAAACATGGTTAGTACTTGAATTCCTTGTACTAGGAATATCATAGTTTTATGAAACCATCATATGGTATTACACCATTAGAAATGCACTGTATATTCGCTGTTATGGAATTCACCCACATGAGAAATGAGAAGCATGTAACCTTGAAATTACTCTTGGTGCTCTAGGTAATTAATACAGAATGGGGGAGCTTCAAATCCGACAAGCTTCCTCTTTCAGAATACGACAAAGCCATGGACTTTGAAAGTTTGAACCCTGGAGAGCAGGTATTGTTGCCCAGGCTGTTGACATTCCCATTTTTGTCTTCTATTAGATAACTGCATGAATATATGTGGATAACTTACTATGGCTTCCAACAGATATACGAAAAAATGATTTCTGGCATGTATCTGGGAGAGATTGTGCGAAGAATTTTACTGAAGTTGGCACATGACGCTTCTCTATTTGGGGATGTTGTTCCATCTAAGCTGGAGCAGCCATTTATATTGAGGTATGCTTTCTTGTCCTATGCCTGTTTGCTACGTTGCTGGCGTGGAAAAGTTGTTTGTATTCTTTACTTAGCTAACCAGCTTGAGCTGGTGAAGAGTTTTCTCAGCTTCCATGATCATGGGCATTGAATTGTAACGTATATGACATCTAGAGTTTTGATTTTTCCCTTGATAATATTTAGTCTGTGGCAATAAAGTCGTACTTGAACAGACAGGGGGTTGCGTATCTTATCAAGTTGCATGTCAAATCAGTAAATAATCGAAAGGTGACATGATAGTCTTATCAAGTTGCATGTCACATCGGTATATCCAAAGGTGACATGATAAAATATTTTTGGTCGACTCTGTTTTGTTTCAATTGGTTGCAATAAACATGGTCTCTTATATGCTGCAAATTTTGGATACCTAGAAATTGTGTGCCTACAAACAGCTTGCTTCAGGGAGAAATAATGTATTTACCAGGTACATGTATTAGGTTCTATAGCATATTTGAGGCATGTTGAACCCCCCATGCCATTAGTAACATCATCTTTGTGTGACGCTTAACATTTTCTGACACCAGCTCTTCTGTGCTCTTTTATGCTTAGTAAGTTGAAACTTCTTATGTATGACATGTTTTATGAATACATTCATTATGGTATCACAGGACACCAGATATGTCAGCCATGCATCATGACTCCTCGCATGACCTCAAAACTCTTGGAGCTAAACTGAAGGATATAGTTGGGGTATGACTTGTTTGTGCCAAATTGGTTATCATAAATCGTCAATGCCTATTGGTCACTTATGAAATATTTGCTTTCATGTTCAGGTCGCAGATACTTCCCTGGAAGTAAGATACATTACTCGCCACATCTGTGACCTTGTTGCAGAGCGGGGAGCACGCTTGGCAGCTGCAGGTATATATAGCATCCTGAAGAAGATAGGCCGGGACAAAGTACCAAGTAGTGGCGGTAAAATGCCAAGGACTGTAGTTGCCTTGGATGGTGGGCTCTATGAACATTACAAGAAGTTCAGCAGTTGCGTAGAAGCAACTCTTACAGACTTGCTCGGCGAAGAGGCCTCTTCCTCCGTGGTTGCCAAGCTGGCCAATGATGGCTCTGGCATTGGAGCTGCTCTTCTTGCAGCCTCACACTCCCAGTATGGGGAGAGTCACTAGTCTTGAAAACGGGCGTGGATCGAACTTTGAGTGTAGCTCTCACTTTCTTTTTTTTGCCCCCTTCAAACATTCCTAATATTCCAGCTCTCCTCGGGGAATTTTTTGGCTTCCTTTCTTGGCTATTCTGTGGATGCACATAAGTGTCTGCAGCGGGATATAGCTAGTATAGAACCAATGAGTTTGGAGGTTATCTAATGGCATAAGGTTTGGACGGCGGGAGCATGGAAATGGAAGCTGAACAATGCCATTCATGTTCTGCCCATTTTTCTCCTTGTATGGTGTTGTAAACCAATCGAAAATTTTAACCCTTTTTTTGTTTTGGTAATAAAGAGGAGGACACAATCCAATTTGACCATTTGTTCTCTTCATTGCTTTGTCAAATATAATTCTTGATTTAGGTTCATAGTTTCAAAATTATATAGTTTTGCCGTTACAGTTACAGTACATACACACCTATAGGATTGGCACTGTCCATCAGTGTTGTTGTAATGAGCTGTGATGACTATCCTTATCTCTGCTGTCAGGCTAAGACCGTGGACGGTGCACAAGCTCAAGGTAGCTGGTGTAACGGCTATGCCTATATCCTAGATTCCTAGGTTCAGGCCTCAGGTGGTCTGGATTCCTATAGTCAGCCTGTTCGGAAACTTATTTGTCGAATCTGCTAGCCATTTAACAGTGTTTTTCTCTAACAACAAATCAGCGAACAGTACTTTGAGCCATGACTTATCAGCGAACATGCTCTGCTCGTTCTGATTTTCATCAGATGTTGCAGTCGTCGAAACCGCCCTTCCCATCGTCGTCAGTCACTTTGGCATCGGAGAGTTGTTTCCGGCGGCTGCCTCCTCGCGCCTGCAGGAGCGGTGCGTTGTCGTAGTCGGCGACCTTCTCGTCGAAAGTTTTCTGGTGCGCCTGCTCACACCGCTGCAGTATCTGAAGGACACCCTTCATCGTCGGCCGTGAGGACGGCTGACGACCGGTGCATATAATGCCGAGCTTGAAGACGGCCTCGACCTCGTCACCATAGCCGGCGTCCGCGATGTGCTTGTCTGCGGCATCGTCTATGCTTTTACCGGACTGCAGGTGCCGCCACGCCCAGTCGGCCAGGGAGCCGTGCTCGCCGCCGTCGTTGGCCTCCCTGCCGGTGGTGAGCTCCAAGAGAACGACCCCGAAGCTGTACACGTCGACCTTCTCGTTCACCTTCCTCGTGTACGCGCACTCTGCACAAAGGAACGTGATAGATAAGTTGGCGTGTCACTGGAACTGGCGTTCGTTCATCAGGATCACTGATCAGCAAGACGAGACACGTACCGGGAGCCATGTAGCCGAATGATCCGGCGACGGCGGACACCGTGTCGGCCGTGCCGGCCTGGACCAACATCCGCGCTAGCCCGAAGTCGGCGACCTTGGCGTTGAGCTCCGAGTCGAGCAAGATGTTGCTGGACTTGACGTCGCGGTGCACGATGGGCGGCGAGCACTCGTGGTGCATGTAGTACAGCCCGCGCGCTGCGCCGACGGCCACCTTGACCCGCGTCGGCCAGTCCAGCGGCTCCCGCCGGACCGACGGAGCCCTCGCCATGGCGCTCCCGGCTGTCCCGGCCAACCTTTTGTGGCCGTGCAGCCACTGGTCCAGGCTGCCGTTGCCCATGAACTCGTAGACGAGGAGCTTGGTCTCCGCGCGGGAGAGGCAGCACAGCAGCTTCACGATGTTGCTGTGCCGGATGTGGCCGAGGATGTCCACCTCCGACGCGAACTCGCGCTCCAGCTTCTTGTCCAGACTCCCGCCGGCCCAGATGCGCTTCACGGCCACGGTGCCCCCCGCTTCGCCGCTGCTCCGGCTGGTGTACGTGACGCGGTACACGCGCCCCGAGCCGCCCTTGCCGATGAGGTTCTCGTCGGCGAGCCCGCGCAGCACGGAGGACTCGCCGAAGTCCAGGGGCTGGAAAGCGGTGAGCTTCCAGGGCTCCTCGGCCCGCGCGAGCCGCCGCTTCCGCCTCCTGATGTCGCGGACGACGAAGACGGCGAGCGCCGCGATGAGGACGACGAGCGCGGCGCCCGCGCCGAGGAGGCCCGCGCGGAGACGCGGCGAGACATGGTCGCCTGGCTGGGCCGCGCACGAGCGCATGCCCGACAGCGGCGCGGCGGTGCAGAGGCCTGGGTTGCCCAAGAAGCTTTGGTCGTAGGTGCGGGCGAGCACGTCCGGGACCTCGCCGGTGAGCTGGTTGGACGACAAGTTGAGCTGGTTTAACCTCAGCGATCCCAGCCCCGGCGGTATGACGCCGGAAAGCTGGTTCGACGAAAGGTCCAGCAGGTTGAGCACCGGCATGGAGCCTAACCCCGCCGGAATCCCGCCGGTGAGCTGGTTATGGCTGAGGTTCATCTGCGACACGCCTCTCAGCGACGAGATGCTCTCAGGAATTGCCCCAGACAGCTGGTTCGCCGACAGGTCTAGCTCTTGCAGCAGTGGCATCCCAGCGGTGAACCCCGCTGGTATGTCGCCGGAGAACAAGTTATTGCTGGCGTGGAACTTCTGGAGCTGAGTGGCCGATGCCGGAATCGGTCCGGTGAACTGGTTGTTGTCGACGGAAAGCCTCGACAGGTTCCAATACAGCTTCTCCGGCAGGCTTCCGCCCAGCCGTCCATTGTTCTCCATTGACACGGTCAAAAGCTTCGGTACCGTCCATAGAGCGGCCGGCACCTCGCCGGACAACTCGTTATCTCCGACGAACAACCATATGAGACTCGTGCAGTTGGCAAGACTGAACGGGATTGAGCCGTTCAAGCGGTTGCCGGAGGCGGTGAGCACCCACAGCTGGTTGTGGTCGCAGATTCCCGCCGGTATTGGGCCGGAAAAGTTGTTGTCGTCGATCTGAATATCCCTCAGCACCGGCGTCTGTTTTCCGAGCCCCGCCGGAAGCTCTCCACTGAGGCTGTTGTTCCACAGCCACAGGAATACCAAGGATGGTAGCTGGGCAATGCTTGCCGGTATCTCGCCGGTGAGCTTGTTCTGGTGCAAATTCAATAGCCTGAGGTTCATCAAGCCTCCAAAGCTCTCTGAGATGGTTCCACTCAGCTGGTTCTCGGACAGGTCGACCTCTACCAGACCTGTCGCTCCGATTGGGCCATTGATGCCGACGTCGCCATAGAGATTGTTCATGTACAGATACAAATTCGTCAACTTCTGGAGGTTCCATATCCCGGGTGGTATGGTTCCGGTGAATCCATTCATCGACAGGTCGAGCCACTCCATCTCCGGCATTTCTGTGACATAGCTCGGGATCTCGCCGGTGAGGTTGCAGTCGGACAGCCAGACGGTCGTTAGCTTCGTCAAGTTCTTGTACGACTCCGGCAGCCCGCCGGCACTGAAGGGAGTACTCTCGATCTTGAGCGTCCGAAGGCTAACCAGCTCACCGAGCTCCGGCGGGATGGTGCCGGTGAACTTGTTCCCGCCGAGAGAAAGGTACGTCAGGTTCGTGAGCTTGGATACCGCCACCGGTATCGCGCCGGTGAAGTTGTTGTAGTCCAAGGCTAGGTAAGTCAGGTTGCCGCCACTGCCAAGCCGGTCGATGTCGGCCGGGAGCTCCCCGACGAGCTGGTTGTAGGAAAGGTCGACACGCGCGAGTCCGGTGCAGTTGTAGAGGAACGCGGGGAAGCCGCCGCCGACGCTGGTGTTGGAGAGGTCGAGCACCGTGAGGGCGGTGAGCCCGCCGATGGCGTCGGGGATGGTGCCGGTGCCGGCCAGCGTCACGTTGGTGAGGTTGAGCGACGTGACCCGACCGCCTTCGCAGGCCACGTGTGCCCAGTTGCAGTGCGCGAGCGGCGCCGCGGCCGTCGCGTTGGTCCACGACGCGAGCGGCGCCGGGTCGCCCCATGCGCTCTTGATCTGGAGCAGCAGCCGCGCCTCGGCGTCCTGCTGCGCCGCGGCGTGGCGCGTGAGGCACAACGCCAACGAGGCGACGAAGACGCAGGCGCACAGCAGGGGCAGGGGCAGGAGCAGGACGCGTGCCATGGTATTTGGCGTGCGTGGCTTTTGGGGTGGCTCTTGCTCCGCCGCGTGATTTTCTTTTCCCGACGACCGCCGGCGCGTGGGCGCGCGCGTTCAGTTTGCTCGGCGGGCGCGGTGGTGACCTGCCATCGCGGACCGTGGGACGCGACGCGGTGTGAACTGTGAAGGCTGGAGCGTGCGCGGGCACACATTATGTACTGGTCACTGGGAATCGGACGGGGATGGTGACGCCTGGCCTTTTGCATTGTCCCGTTAATTATTGGCCTTTTTTGGGTGGTCTGTTGGGTGATGGTTGCTTGGAAGCTTCAGAGTCGCTGGTGTCACTGGATAGTGCCGGTTGCACGTTGTTTTCTTGGGTTTAGACGGGTCAAATTTTAGCTTTTAGTTGAAAGGAATATACTTAGCTTGCTTATATATAGTAAAAAGAAGAGAGGATATGTTCAGGTACGTGGCTCAGTGGCAAGGATTGAATATTTGCGTATTGTTAGATAAACTTCGTTGATTTTGTGGCCATCTCGAAGAAAATAGCACAATCTGCTCTGGTTCTTTGGACTGGAATGGTGCCGCGGCGGCTCTTTTCTAGGCTGGACAAAAAAAAAACCAAACTTTTCCACTGCAGCGATCAGCAGGGATGAGATCGACCGCTTGCGACAAAAAAATAATGGTCTGAAAAATCAAATGATCAGGTAGCTGTCAGTGCAAACAGATTTGGCATTCACCATTTTGTTAACGGGCAAACACGTGAATGTGCCTTTTTAAAGTAAAATTCTATTTCACAACTGTGTGTTTCTTGGGTATGTTTGTCGGACGCCACTATTCGTTCAGTGAAAATAAAAGTAACGGTCAATTTCCGACAGCCACTTTTTTCTTTTTTTGGCAGTGCATATGTTACTTTCTATTTTCGAACAGAACAGAAAATCGTTTCTCTTTCTATTTTAAAGCATTTGAGTATCTTTTCACTTTTTTTTTTCTGGATCACCCGTCCTTAAACTTAACAGTACTAAGGCCTTGTTTAGTTTGAGAAAAATTTTGTATTTCGCTACTGTAGCATTTTCGTTTGTTTGTGGCAAATATTATCCAATCATAGACTAACTAGGATCAAAAGATTCGTCTCGCGATTTACAGGTAAACTGCGGAATTAGTTTTTGTTTTTGTCTATATTTAATGCTTCATGCATGTGCCGCAAGATTCGATGTGACGGGGAATTTTGAAAAAATTTTGGGAACTAAACAAGGCTTAACTTAGAAGTGCTTCTAGACAATATAAATTCGAGGAATAACTCAACATTGCTAACTTAGTCGTTCTCGTGTATTCTCTTTTAGGTTTGAAGAGTCATTTTTTTTCTCTCTTTTTGAAAAACTAAACATTTGGAAAATGGGAAGAGGATTTATAAAAATATGGGGGATGAAATAAAAGTAACTTTTACAACTTATAGTACATAATACATTCCATAGAATGATGATGCACCCTTGGACAACCAAGATAAAATAATTGATTTTTAAACTTGTGTAGCGATAATCTCAGCATCTGTTTCTTCAATTCGTAGATCTGTAAAATAATTAAATTATAAAATTTAAAATAACAAATACAAAACACAAGTTAGATGCATTACTGTTAATAGTAACTTAGACAAATAAGTTAGCTAGCATACAGCACATGAAAAACACAAGTTACTTATATAACTTTGCACACTAACTTAATCTCATAAGTTAGTAGCCTATACATAAAAAGAGGAATTAGATAAATACAATAAACTTAATATAACTCAATACAATAAACTTAATGAACTAAGTTACGCTGCATAGCCATAAAAAATGTAATTGACTTTTCTAAATTGAATTTACTATATATCTAGACACAACTGTATATCTATACACATAGCAAAATCAATATTTGTAGAAAAATCAAAACATTTTATAATTTGGAATAGAGGGAGGCATAAATTACACAATACAACTTATGTATATAAGTTACACAACTAATAGACTAGTGTATATAGAAAGTTATGCAGTTATTATACACAAACAGAAGTTATACAATACAACTTAGCAGAATAGGTTAGCAGCATAACTTAGCAAAATAAGTTAGCAATATAACTTATATGTTATAAGTTAATATACATAATTTGTTACTAGAAAAATAAAAATCTTCAAAACATATAGAAGTGGGGTCTAGTTTTGTTCGTCTCGTCACGTTGAACACATCGGTATAGACGGAATTAAAAATAGATACATCATTCAAAAGTTATAGTAGTTTAAAAAAATATTTTGCTTTTTTCATGATGACGTCAAGAGCAGAGAGAAAGGGAAGTGAGGGAGGAGGGTGGGCGACCAGCATGCATTAGCTATCGGATCGTTCGCTAGATTAAAAATGACTGAACGACCGTAAGAATGGAATTGGGATGTTCGTCTTATCTGTTCTCCAACTCTAATGAGAAATTAGCGTCCAAGGCTAGGGTGAGGAGATAATAGAAGCTAGACTCTGTGAGGAACTGCATATAATTGATTTGATTATAGTCATTGTACCATAGGTATTTTTTATTCTCAATTGACACTGTTCGCTGGTCTGAAAAGTTATGGCTGAAATTTCTATTGGCTGATTTATTGTGAGAAAAAAATACTGCTGGCTGGCAGAAAAAGTATGGCTGATAAGACAAGCGAACGGGCACGCGTACCAGCCCACTACGTAAATATGCCTATACGTCTCTCTCCATGCTACTCAAATCTTCGGCATCTCCCTTGTGGCCTACTACCTATGCCGCGCCCGCTTGCGAGCCGGGAGGCGGCACCCTCCCGTAGCCTAGGAGAGAGAAAACGGAGAGGAGGAAGAAGCCTCTGCTATCCCCAGCCCACACTCCGCCGCCGCCGCTTCTCGCCTGGTTCGCCTCGAGCCTAGCCCCCTCCCACGAGCCTTCCACCTCGCCTAGAGGCTGGGACGCGGTCTGGGTGCTTGACGACCAGCAGCACCGCCGCCTCCACCAGATCTGGGAGCACGGCGTCGTGTGGTTGTGGGGGCAGGTGGTGTGTGGCGGGCCGGCTCGGGCGAGGATCCTAACAGTGGACACATGCAGGGGACGCCGTGCTCAACTAGGGAGGAAAGAGAGGGAGGAGGCGACACTGGGTCGAGATGGAGAGAGGGACGGGCGGTGCCGGCTAGAGAGAGAGAGACGGGCTTTTGGCTCTGAGTACCGGCTGTTGGAAAATGACACTTTTGGGTTCATGATGCATTTGCTGTGCATGACACAAAGTGTAAAATGAGTCTTCGGTTTAGGTCTTCACTGTTAGAGTTAGTGTTAGAGCTTGTTTAGATGCCGTCTTGGATGAAATTTGCCTGGCCTAAAGCCTTCATGGAATCTTCCTCAATGACGTTGGGTTGGACCGTTGGAGTCCTGACAAGTTGCCTGGCACAGACAAGGGTCTCGAACCCCAGGTGATGAAAATTGTTTGATTGGCTCCCGTTGCTTTCTTTGCCTGGCATAACTTCGTTTGATGCATTATTTATTGTTTATCGTTTATTGGTACACTTTATGAAATAAGAGACATGTTTTTTCTTTTAGTTTTTCTCGAGACTAATCTACCTAAAAATATTTATACAAATATATATTTTTAGTAAAACTGCAAAAGCAATATGCTAATTATATACTGTGGGGGTATAAACCCCTATACCTTTACGGCCAGACTTGGGCCAGGAGGCTTGGCCCAGGAGGCTTGGCCCATTACGAGACAAGTTCGAGGCTTGATCTGACAGCTCGGAGTTTCACGTAAGGGAACAAGACGTGGAGATTAAGCAAGATTCTAGTCGGTTAGAATAGGAATTGATACCGAACTAGATGGAATTCTCATGACACTAATGGTGAGAAACGAAAGCGCGGCGAAAAACAGTATTCGACGCCAATTAATATCTCTGCTTCTAGAAAGTTTAGCAAATGATTAACTGCATTGCGTTGGCCGCTGGCCCATTGACTGGTCGCTCGTCCCGCGATTACAGATTGCAGAAGGTGAGCTGGTGCAGGGAAGGAAACGAGCGTCGCCGTGCAAGTGCAACGTCAGGTACCCAAGGAAGTTTCCATGGCTGGCTCGCCTTTGCTGACCATGACGACCATGGTGGAGTCGCCGTGCGTCGACCGGCTTCTCAAAGCTGCACTAGCTGCTGTGCTGTCCAAGGGAACACAAAGTCGCACTAGTGCCCACTGCTCTTGGCACACCCACCAACTAATGTCTCTGTATCCTGTTATCAATCACAACTCAACTTGAAAATGTCTTACGTGCCTCTTAGCCGTCTCTGATATACTATCATATGTTCTGATCGAGTGAAAAAGGATTCAGTCGTTCAAACATGTCACTGTCTATGATGCAGCACTTTAAATTTGGTGCGTTTTCAGTGCGAATTCAACATTCCTCCTCATTCTTTTAATTTTTGCAAAATGGTGTGGACGTCAGAAGAGATAAGGTACTAGATCACTGGATCGACATGTGTCTTAATTACCCATAGACTGAAAAATTGGCTTCGAAAGAAGAAGGCTAGGCCTTGTTTAGTTTTTCAAAAAATTTTGTAAAATTTTTCAGATTCTCTGTGACATCTTGTTGAGTGTTTACTAATGACTACACGCTACACAACAGACAGCAAAGCTGCACGAGGCTAGGAATAGCATCTTGGACACCTTCTAATAGAATGGGAACTCTTGTACGTATGTCTAAGTGTTAGCATCACGAGATTCATAGAACTGAACTGTAGCATACAGTGTCTTTGAATTTGAGTCCAATACGTCTGGGAAACAAACATGCCTACCATCTAGAAGCATACTAGCAGGATAGCACACTGACTGCAGAAGGAGAAAAGCAGCAGGAGCACTAAAGAGAGACATCACATTTTGATCTCTGTATCATGGCCTGTGTTTTCATCATTCGAGATGCCGACACCACCGCAGCAACCGATGACTTTTCGCATCGAATTTCACTTGCACACTCTCAGCAAAAGGACAGTAAGTAAATAGCAACAGACGAGCGGCCAATGGGAGTCTACCGGACGACTGAATAATCTGCTCTTCCGGAGAGAAGAAACTTCCTCTTCTGGACTGAACGTCGCTACCTGCACCTGCACGGAGGGCCGAAGGCAGACTACTATACAACCGTGCGTGGATGATGGATGGGAATGCTCAGCTCCACCGGCGGCGTCCGCCGTCCGTCTCTCTGTTCTTCGGTCTTCGGAGCTGTGAGGTGTCTGGTGAGAAAGGGAGCGATGGACAACGAGAAGTGGTCACTGATGGTGACTGAGGTGAGCCACTCATCAGATCGCGATCTGCGACCCAGGGTATCAAATTTCAAAAGGCAGAGTGGCACGCTCGTTTTGTTGTACTCTGAGTGCAAAATCTTGTGCGAAAGCTGCAGACACGATCGGGACTGATGACTCGGAGATTGGCATAGCATCAGACTGCGATGTCCGAGTCAGTGCCCATCGTGTCTCCAAGCCTGCAGCTGCAGCTGAAGCCAGTGCCCAGTGGGAAGCACAAAGACACAAGGCCTCACAGACAGACTCGTCCAACGGGCCTCCCGTGGCCCGCGTAACGCCGATGTATGGGCCGGACATCGCAGCCCACGACTCCACGTAGTATTAGCGGTTCCCCTAAAAAAAACGTAGTGTTTTTTTTCTACCGCTTCAAAATTATTAGCAAAACTAATCGGGCGATTCAGATCAAATTTTGTTAAAACCGTCGCCATCTTCTTGTTTGACGAGACAAATAGATTGCCGGTCGGCTATGCATTGCACGTCACAAAAAGTCATAACTTATAGAGATATTAAAGATCATATATACTTGTACAACTCGACTAGTACTTTTTGTTTAAATTCATATTAATTCCGGCACAATCAGTACTACTACTTTCCCCGTTTTAAATTACAAACAAGTTCTTTTGTTTTTTTCTCTAAATAGAAAAATGCATTGGGCCCGTTCCACTAATGAATTAGGCACGGCCCACAATTGCGAATAACTCCGCCGAGCCGATTTGTGCGCCGCCACCGGCCTGCCGGCCAGCCGGCCGCGCCGGCCTGGGTCCAGTCAGCAGTTCAGCACGGTGGAGTGCGGCCGGTTGCGCACCCTCACACCGTCGGCCGCCAGCACTCGCTGATCAATTTGACATGGTATGGGCCAGGCCAGCTAGATTCCCGTTAGCTGCGAGAAATTTCAATATTTAGGATTCAATTTGCATGCCTCTCAAAATTTAGGACTTAGTTCGTCCGCCTTTTAAAAAATAAGACTGAACATGTGAATTGCTTCAAGATTTAGGATTTCAGGCATTTTCATTCATTTATATTTTTTCTGAAACGTTTTCACCTCTCCCTGGTACCTAAAATGACCAAAGTGCCCTTGCATCTAAAACATCTCCCTGGGTCCTTCATACGCTACTTTTCTCTTCGATCCGTCGCGGCCGCGACTCCCAGTCGCGCGAGCGCGACGCTTGCCGTCCGTGCGGACCTTCGCTGGTGCTCCATCGCCGGCCAGCGGCCTCCGGCCCTGCACCGCCCTCTCTCTCCGCCGCCCTCCCCCTCTTCCCTTGCCCTCCAGTCCGCCGCCATCCCCATCCGCCAGCCTTCACTGCGCTCAAGCTGCAGCATGCTAGGGTTTCGGCTGAAGAGGAGGCTCGGCAGTTGGGCCGGGCAAAGTGCGTGCGCACATGGGTCTCGGACACCACGTCGACACGGCTCTTGGCGTGGTGCAGCGCCTGCGCCATCACCAGCAGCGCCAACCGCTCTTGTAGCTGAACCCATAGGGCTTGCTCATGTGAATGGCGATGTCCAGGGTACAGGGCAAGTGGGCAACCTTCACGATTAGATGCAAGGGGCACTCTGGTCATTTTAAGTGTCAGGGAGAGGTGAAAACATTTCAGAAAAAATAAAAATAACTAAAAATGTCTGAAATCCTAAATCTTGAAGCAATTCGTATGTTCAGTCTTATTTTTTGAAAGGTAGACGAACTGAGTCCTAAAATTTTGAGAGGCATGCGAATTGAGTCTAAATATTGAAATTTCTTGTTAGCTGCAGCCTGCAGGTCTCGCCAATCCGGTCATCATTTTCTGCGGAAGCCAGAGCGGAACCGTGCGCCACCGAGAGTTCCCCCTCCGACGACGACGGCGACCCGACTCCGATCCTCGATCCACCGCCGCCCGTCGGCTACTCACTCCAGGTTGGTTTTCCTGCTCGGGTAGGCGGGCGGGCGCTGCTTCTATTTGTGTGGCGGGTTTCGCGGTGTCTGGTGGGTCGGAGCCTCGGGAGGCCAGCCGGCCACACCGATCGGTCGTCGGCAGTGTGAACTGTGAAGGGAACCAGAACCACCATGGCATGGCGGCCAGCATTCTGGGCGTCGTGGAGACTGCTGCAGCACACCTGCACATGAGGGTGGACGACTCGATTGAATTGAACGGCAGAGCATTGGGTTACATTTTGGCACCGAGAGGTATAGGAACAGTGGGTGCCTTCCCTTGCGCGGTCAGTAAATGACGTCAAAATAGTGAATGGCCTGGAAACCTTGGGCATTTCTGTCAATCAAAGTATGTTTCTGTTTGCTCTCACTGAATACACTGATTGAAGTGAGACTGAACCATCTTAATACTTAGCTGTGCCGCCCTGTACATCAATACCCCTGACTCCTTCTGTAGTTCTGTTTGCTGTGTAGGAAGATACATATCAGTCAATCCAAGGCTGAACCACAAGCTTATCTTCTCCTTGATGTGATGGCACTGAACACTCGCATGTCAGATCCAAAACGCTATCCAATGTCAGATTAGCATTTGTCTTTTCTGGTTAGTGCTACTCTTCCTCCAGATGCTCACCTAGAATTTTACAGGTGTTCTCCTACAGCTACCCGATGCTTTCATGTGTGGAAAATTGTACTAGTGGATAATTTGAAGATATAATGTTAGAACAAAGTATCCAGGGGGTGTTTAGTTCCCATTTTTTCCCAAAAAATTTTGGGTTTTGGTCCATCATTTTGCAAAATGGAACTAAACACCATGTAATTTTTTTGGCAAAAAGGTAGTTATTCTCCATTTTAGATTTTGGCCTCAAGAGGCCAAAAAACCCCAAAATTAGCCTCAAGAGGCTTCATGACAACAATAAATTCTGCATTTTGGATGTAACTAAACATGATCCTAGAAAATTTTGGCATTTTGCATCTCATCACTCCAAAGTAGTTGGCATTTTGCATTTTGAATTCTAGGGGGAACTAAACACCCCCTAAATGAGGATATTCTACATTTTGGTTGGTGCATGTGTGAATCTCTTCAGCTCTTTATGCCTGATGTCGGAGTTGGACATAATTCCTTAACTGTCGTGTAGTGTGCTCTGTGTCTTATTTTAACTGGGCCACCTTTGAAATGGGGGCAGAATCTGGACCTACCAAAAGCTGTTCTTTGATGCAATGTCTAACTTATCAGGTTTGTCTAGGTTGCATGTTTCTAGCATTTCTGCCTCTCAGATAACTAAGCTTGTTAGCACCACAAGTTTGCATGTCGTGTCTTAAAGTTTTTTCATTGGTTACAATTACTTGAACTTTCTTCTTTGGTTTTATCTTTTCACAATGCGCCAACTTGATGACTTTCATTGAACAGTTACTTTCAGTGAGTTCAATTGCTATCTAGTATCTTTCTGGAAAAGAGATGCCTTCTATTTTCACCATTCGTAGTTATCTATCTGGCCTGTTAAATATTCCTGGTTGGAATTTTTTAAAGGGGATTTTAAACCATACTCTCATCATCATTTCAACTGATGGACTAAAGATCGTAAAATAATGTCACACGATCATTTGCAGTCTGCAGCTTGCTTGTGACCATGTATCTTATCAGGTGACATATGCAGATGGCTCTTAATTTTTTTCTCATGTTCATGTACAACCTATATATGTCAAAATTGTGACTGTTAGACATGATATCTTCATCCAGAGTCTTTCAAGGGCTGCCAAAAAGAAAAACAGAACCAGCTATGTCTTTTGAGGTACTAGCTACTTAACATTACTAGGACACTTTTACTGAATAATAATGTATGCTGGTATGGATCTGAATCCTGTGATTGGACAGTGATGATGAATAACTATGCATGCCGGTATGGCACATATGATTAGACTAAGGGCTGCTCAGCTGTTTTTAGAGAAAACAAATAACTGTTTAACCTAAGTGCTGTTGTGGTCTGTAATTGTTTGGCTGCATGCACTTATTCGTAAGTGTAGAGGCCGGAACACTTTTTTCCTTTATCTAAAAAACGGATGAATTGTTCATTAGATCTCAATTAAGTGCTCATCTCTACCATTTATCGCATCATTTAAAACACCTTTTCTTTTCGTTGCGCCATTTCTGTCACCAAAGACCAAACATCTCAATCCACCACAGTGAACAGGTATTTATCTGACAAGCTGTATTCATGAGCACAATACTGGAACATACAGGCAGGAGCCAACTGATACTTAATTTTATGAAAAAAGCCATGGGTTGGGCAATTGGTAATTTGGCATGCTTAATTTTGTAAGTACTCATGTTGCTTTCACCTGCTCCAATGCAATGTTCGTGCAAAGGCAATATTGCTTTCAGGCTTGCAACTAAAATACGCACTAGCGACATATGAGCTCACAACACGGGGGATACAGATGTTTGGGAAGGACACAACAAAAGTAGCTAAAGATTCTTTCGTAATCCACCCCGTCTCTTCCTCTTTTCCGCCGTTCGGTATTCAGGGGTGGTCCAATGACAAGGACCTTTCCTCTGTCCCCAATTCCAAGGCTGGAAGTATGGCAGTGAATATTTCCATCTGTTTGCAGAAAAAAAGGGTAGTTTTTTTTTGGTCTGTTGTCCTATTCCTGATGTTTAACTTACATGTTTTCATTATCTGCAGATGGAGCTATTGGTTATAAACCAGCCGTTTGGCTGTTCACGAATACCTGTTGCAATAGTGAAATCGAGTGCCTGAGCTGCAGCAAGCAAAGCATATAAGGGCTTTCTCCTTTTCCCCATGGTACAAATTACAGGTATCTCTCAGACTTCTCGTGGTATCTAAAGTTGAATCAGGTCAAAGTATTCACTGTGCTTGTGACAGATCCTCAATTATTGATGACCTATCTGAATCCCATCCTTTGTTTACTTGTTCCTTGGGTTGGCAGAAGGAAACGCTTTATCATGGTAATCTAAACATTATGTATTTACGTATGCCTTTTGCGTCTCAGTGTAGTTAGCTGAAAATTACCACATCACACTAAAAGCACATTCTTTAACTTTAGTAAACCTACTAGACCTAGACCATGTCGAAAAGAACTGACCAGCGCTATATCTGAAATAGAGCAAGGAAAATTACAAAACATGCAGTGCATTCAGGGCATCTGCAATATGCTAACATTATCTTATTAGATTTATCTCTACAAGCCAAAAAGGGGTCATCCGAAGAAGCCAATGATTGACACAGCTTGCATGATTCAAAGGCTGGGCGACTGGCCCCCGTATCAGTTATCAGCCCTCTCAGAGGCAGTTTTAATCTGTAAAATAACAGTTAAAAAACATAAATGAATGGAAACTAAGAATTGAGGAACTGAAACAAAATCAGGGATTTATGTCAAGATAAAATAATTAATTTTATATAAACTTAGCAGTGATAAAATTTTGAATTTCCATAACATGAAACTAAAGACAGCTTGAATCTGCACTGTACTTACCAGGACATGAGGAAGTTCAGAGCTTTTCATAACCCTCAGCCTCTTAGCAGTAGAAACAAATACACTGCAGAATTAAAGAATTTAATTTAGATAGGACAGCCATTTTTTAGTTGCTATTCTAAATTTTGATAAAATGAGAAAAATAATTACATTTGTTAAGAACACACCATAATCAAGAAAAATGATTGTACCTAAAGGATATAGCTTAAGAAACATGAAATCTACTAGGTTTGTGAATTCTCATAGACATAGACAGAGAGAGGAGCAGGGAAGGCTTACTTCCATGGTAGGTCCCCAACTAGTGTCCTGCCTCCTTCACTGTCTTCAAAAATTAAAGTGTATTCACCAGTTCCATCCAACAACCCTGAAAATATTTTCTCTTCTGCTCCTTGCTCTCCAATTTCAGAACAGGCTAAATCCTTTTGGGCAGCTGAACAACCAAATTCATAATCTTTAGAAAAAATTGTCCCATTAGGGCTATACATATGCACACAGTATTTGATTATATAAAAATGACCAAGTACTTCTTTTCTATTTTACTTGTACCTTCAAGAAAGCCACAAAACAAATCTTCGACGGCAGATGACAGCTTCTGATAGTTGTTGTATGCTGAGAGGTTTATTTTCCTTCCAATGGGGATGCCGTCCATGTTTATTTTGATAAGTGGGCTTCTCTTGCAAGTTTGTTTCGCCTTGTCACAAGCTTCATCGTTTTGTTGGTCAGGGGATTGCTTAGATGAGCTGACATTTGTGAGGTTTCTCCTGAAGGACCGTACTGGAGGCCAACCAACCACTGGAAGAACAGAGCCTCTACATTGAATTTGAGCGAGTTGAGTAAGTTTGCAGTCCTTTTTTAGGTTAATCAAATCACAGTCGTGTTAACAAACTAAAATATCTGAAATATGTATACGCATCTCATGTGATGTGACTTAAATTTGAGAAGCTGTTAAATATCCCACAGTTTTTTTGTTTTGGCAGTAGGATGTATACTATAGCTGATTTGAATGTGAATCAGTTCACTGGCCGGAAAGGATAGTCAGAACTAACAAGAAAAAGTTTAGGACAAAAACTAACCTGTGTCATAGAAAATAACCATACGGTTGATTGATAGGCAATTTTCTATTATAGCAGACTAGGGAATTTGCGTGACCAAGGTTACTCCTTGAAACTGGAAACTTCATAACTATTTTCTTATCTAAGCTCGCTTGCCTATCACTTATCAGATTTGATTCTGAGAGCCAGGATCAAAAGGTCAAAATGAAGTGGACTGGAACATTAGACTATGTAATCCTTTCCCAAGATCACGCATATGCGATGACAAAAAACAAACAAGCATAGCTCCCCCAGCTGGGGGCACAAAAAGACGGGAAAGCAAGTAAAACAAGCCTGTCCTCAGTGCTCACCTCGTCAGGTGGGGGTTGCTGCTGTGCACAGCAGGCCCAGCAGCCGAGTCATGCGACGACGACGGGGGACAGCACCCTTTCTTCCTCTCACCTGCCATGTTTTCACCTCCCAATGTTAATAACTCATTCCCACACCCTTCCCTGTCCTCCTGCCTCTGCTTACAACCTTACAAAATCACACAGAAAAATATGTCAGAAATTAGTAAACGGCCGGGATTCCAGCTCACTATGAACTTACTAATGAACGGCTGCATATTTTACCTTCTGCTTTGGCACCAACGGTTGCCAAGAACCCTCTCTTTGCCCCGGTGGTAGTAGCACCAGTGCTGGTGGCGAGCTTGGAATGCGATGGGAAGCAACCAGAACCAAGGGAGAGTACCGTGCAGCTCTCCTGCTGTTGCTCCATCTTCTCTCCTTGCCGCGCCATTCTCTCATCATCTTGGGCGCCAGGGAGGCCGAGCTTCAGCTCAAGCTTGGAATCGTCCTCGACATCAGGGCTTCTGGTGGTTGATGAGCCCCCTCCATCTTCCGCCTCTCTGATCACCTTCCATTCTCTCTCGTCTCGGATGAGGTTCAGCAGCTGCGGAGTGGAAGGAGCTCTCTCTCCGGAGCTTTCCTCCATGGGACTTGATCTAGGAGAGGCAGGAGAAGACAAAGGTTCAGTTTGCATATATATATATATATATATATATATATATATATATATATATATATATATATATATATATATATACGTGGATGGTGCTAGTTCAGCAAGGACTCAGAAGGTAACCAGCAATTTTCAAGGCTTCAACAGCACTGAAAACCCTACGGCACTGATAACGTTCGACGAATAGTTGGGAGGAATAGAAGTAAGGTACTACTGCTGAGAAACTAAAGTTAGTTTCACACTCAGCTTTGGACGGAGAAAGCTGTGAAACTAAACGTGGGATACAATATATGCAAGGTCAAAGCGAACGAAAGCCGGGATGGAAAAAAAAAACAAAAACAAAAAGCCGGAAAAGACATGACTCCGGCCGGGTCGCCAAATCAGCTCACGTCAAAGGCATTTTGGGCAAGGGAAATGGAGCCGGCAACTCATCCTATTCGGCGACGAGATGACTAAACCCTCTCGAGACTCGAGAGTTGTTGTGTTGTGTTCCACAACGCAACTATATCCTTGGAGCGAGATAAGAGAGAATCGACTCTTAGTAGGCTATATAGTTGCTCAATTAGTAGAGGAAACGATCAGAACAAAGTCACTTATCGAGACTGATCTTTCAGCACAGTCATTCCGACAAGGGTAGCCTCTCTAGTTCATAGGGCCCTGAAACTCTCAAACTGAATCGTACAGCAAGAGAATTCAGCAGAGCGAGTAGCCAAGAAACTCACCTGAGAAGAACGGCTAGCTAGCTCGCTGAAGTAAGCAAGCGTGGAGCAAGGGAGGTGCAGCTATCTGTGGCAGAAGAAGTGCCGCCTGGCCTTTCTTTTGTACCAGTCCAGCTCCAGCATGATGCCTTGCCTGCCCCGAGTGCGAGTTGGCGCCGTTCTTTTTTCCCTGGCCCTAGCTATATCTATATCCCTGTAGCGTAGGTGAAGTAGCTAGGGTGTATCCTCCCTCAATCCTGCACTTTTCCGCCTATAATATCTGTGTTTCTCGGCAACGGCAAGCACTCGGCACTGCTGGCGCATCGCAAGTTCAGAGGCAACGGCAACAGCAACGGCGTCGTCGCGTTGCGTTGCGTGTGGGCGGCGTGCGCGCGTGGGATGGATGATTGGGGAGGGGGGGCCGGGCAGGGGAGGAGCCCGGAGGAAACGACGCGAGTGCGGTGAGGTGATGCGATGTGATGGGATGGATGCGGGTTTGGTGATGTGATGCGATGGTTCTTGTTGCCTGCCGTGCCTGGATTCAGCAGAGCTAAAGCCCAGTGGCCGGGACCACTGTCGGCGTTGTTGTTGCCTTGTGCAATTTGTACCTGACCCATGCTGTTGAAGAATATGTTCGTGTTGGGCTACATACCGCATCCTTCAATTATCAGGAAAGGTCCATGCGCGCAGCTACCTCAGGCCCTTTTACTTTTTCAACGCAAAATGTTCTTCTTTTTTTTTGTTGGGCAAAAATGACTCATCGTTGGACGAAAGAAACCTTTTGCTACTCCGTCCATTTCAAATTATATATTGTTGTATTACATTTCTAGTCAGGTTGTCTCTAAAATGCAATTATACTTGTGATGTCTGATGAGCAAGGTCCTTGCTTGCTGCTCCATGCATGGGCTCCCAAAGCATCCTTCTCTGACCATGCTGCAGACCTGGTGTGTGCATATAAGGTAGCGCCGGTCTACATGTAGCCGCAACTGGAGGACGCACTTTCCGTGCGGCCGTGCCCATGCACACGACCAAACTAAAAAAAGGTACCAGAAAGAGCAACCACCTCTCACCTCGAATTGGTACTTGCCGAAACGAAACGATGGCCTGGTTTAGTTTTCATTTTTTTTAAAGATTCTTCGTCACATTAAATATAGATGAAAAACAAAATCTAATTACACTGTTTGCCTGTAATTTATAAGACGAATATTTTGAGTCTAGTTAATTCGTAATTGGATAATAATTGTCAAATACAAATAAAAGTGCTAAGGTAGCAAAGCTAAAAACATTCGTGAACTAAAACAAGATCGAAACCAAGCCTGCTGAAAACTGGAGTAAAAAAACGTGCATGGAACTCAGGCAACGCTCGCAGGGAGCCCAGAGCCACACACGAATTAGGCACGGTATGAATGCGATACGACGGGCACGCGCAGCTAGCTAGCTCCGCAAGGAAGAGTGAGTTGTGGGGGTGGACCTCTCGATCGGCCGGCCGGCAGGCAGCTATTCTGCGCCGCCGCGTGGAACAGGAGAGTGGACTTATCGGTGTTAGCCGCACACACAAGTGGCTGGCTGGCTGTGCGTGGTCACCACACCGGCGGCCGGAGGCGCGGGCATATGCCTGCAGTGCCGGCGCACGCGCAGCACCAGTGTAGATGGACACGGTACGGCCCGGCGCTGCGTCTACGGCGCCCGAGTGGGTGGTCCAGCGCTACACTACCGCTACACCTCTCGGTCTCGGCTCTCGCGAAGCTGGAGTACAAGCTCGTGCCATGTGCCGTGCGCAGGCGCGCGTGGCCGGAGACGTACGTCGGCGCGCGCGCGACGCCGGCCGCCGGCCGGGCGAGAAGCTGGCATGCAGCTGTGCGGCACGTGGTCGGTTACGTGCGGTGCGGCGCGATCCTGCTGCTGCGGCCGGCACCGGCCCGGAGCGCGCGGGGCGGCGGTGTAGAGAGAGCCCGTGCCGTGCGCATCTCGTGGAGTCGTGGGGGATGGATGGGTGGGAGTGGGAGGAAAGCTGCTGCGGGAAATGCCCCGGGTGCGATCTGCGGATCTGGCCTCGATTTTGGGCTTGCAGACGGCGCCGGCCGCCGCGCGCGGCTGTGGGCAAACTGCGCCTTTTTGCTGCCTGGGACGGAGCGGCCGGCACACCGCCGGCTTTGCTGCTCACGTCACTGGGTGGTGCTGCTGCCGTGAGCCCGTGACTGGTTAGCGTAGCGCCGTAGCAATTTCTGGGAGTAAACTTTTTTTTTTAATGAAACTGGAGGGGCCGGAGCCCCTACATGTGAATTTATTCACACGGGTGCCAACGGAGTAAACTTTCCTGTGTCGCGAGTGGGTCCCTATTTCTCCGTGGCACCGTTACTCTAGCACATGAACTCTATGTATTCACATGTCAATACACATACTTTGGTTAGGAATGCAGACGACTAACGGGGGGAACATGAACTCTATGTATTCACATGTCAATACACATACTTTGGTTAGGAATGCAGACGACTAACGGGGGGAAGTGCAAGATCGCTTGGCTGCAGGCCTACAGACTTGGACGGTCTTGGTGTCCTCGACTTGAAATTGTTTGGTTTCACGCTGCGTTTGAGATGGGAGTGGCTTGCTCGTACTAATGTGGAGTATTGCTGGGCTAAGCTGTCATCTAAAAAAGAAAAAGCCGTCGACGCAATGGCCGCGGTGAGTATGAAGGTCAACGTGGGAGATGGCGGCTCCGCTTCTGGACCGACAATTGATCTCTAATTGGGTTGCTGTGCCGGTTTGCTCTGAACCTGTTTGCTGCAGTATCTAGAATGGGCAGAAGGACTCTCAAGGATGCAGTTCATCAGAACCGCTGGGCAAGAGACATAGTCGAAGCACTGACAACCTAGGTTCTTTGCCAATTTCTGCAGGTATGGAACATCGCTCGGGACACCAAGTGGACCGCCGATGGGAGCTACTCAACCTCCTCAGCATACAGAGCTTTCTACATGGGATCGGCCTCTCTGCCTGGGGCTAAGGAGCTTTGGCGGACGAAAGCGCCACCAAAGGTCAAGTTCTTCTTCTGGCTAGCTCTTCACCATCGGCATTAGAGCGCAGAGCGGCGGTGGAGGCATAGACTGCAAGATGATAGTTCTTGTGTCCTCTGTGCACAAGAACCGAAGCTTGATGACCACCTGTTCGCTGGATGTGTCATCACAAGGCAGCTTTGGCATATGCTGCTGAAACCACTCGAACTGTCTCGACTGCTGCCGCTATCAATAGATTGCCTGATCAATTAGTGGCTAAGCTAGTGGTGCTATGTTGTTGTAGACAGTCGGTCGTGGTTTGACACTCTAGTTTTGCTCACCACGTGGATCATTTGGAAGGAACAAAACAACTGAACCTTTGATCGGAAGTCGGCTGAGGTACAAGAACTCTATCTCAGAATGACGACTGAAGCAGCCAATTGGGTCCAGGCCAGGTTCAGGACTTTAGCGCTTGCTTTTACCTTTGTGGTCATAAAATTCTGTGGTATTGTAATACATCGGAAGTCTGTATCCAGTAGATAGGTGTGTGCTCTTAGCCATACTTGATTGCTTCTCACTATTGAGCTTGGCCAAGCTTGTGTTTGTTGTTTAACTGCCTCTTAATGAAAAATGGGTGAATGGCTCGATCGTGAAAAAATACACATACTCTGTATATGAATGAATGATTTTGTAAACTCTGTCAGCCATTCAACTTATGACAAACTCTTGTATAAATACTACTACAAAATACACATTATCGACAACATTTGTTTTCATCAAACACCAAAACCCCAAATTAGGGTCTAGATGTGTGCTGATGGTATCATACATAGGTGTTGCACTCGGAGCAGAGACATGTGCAATTGGATGAGATTATAGTATAAATTTCAGTTTTTAACTGATCTTTTCTCTAAAACTATGGATTTATTTAAAGAGCTTGTGTAATGAACAAATAGTTATTTCTCTCTGTTTCAGTAACCAGTTGTTTCAGAGGGGACAAACAACCAAAAACACACAAAAGGAAGAACCAGTTGTTTTGTTGGTTTCAAATAACCGGTTATTTTAAAGACAAGAAACAACCAAATTTGAGGCTTTTAGGCACAACAGTTATTTCACAGACAACAAACAACCAAACTTCAAGCTTCAAGCATAATGGTCAACCCAAATAATTCTATAGACATATATATTTAGTTGTTTTGACTGTTATCATAGAAAAAGAATTTCAGGATTCAAACATAATCTTACCTGGATATATATAAAGATGTTCTTGAGTCACAAAGCTGCACAAGTATTCACACAAAAATAAAATTGCTAGCTAGATATTTAGGGCACACCTCAAGCAGAGAAGGAATATGGAAAACAGTAGAAAAACTTAAATCATGACATACACACAAACAGAAACATAGTTAATATAGAAATACCAACTTTTTATTACATAAGCCAACTAGATCACGATATATAACTTGACCAACAATTTTTAAAAAAACACACAAAAGATTTAAACTCCTAGGCATAAGACATGGATAATCTTCTCCCAAAACAAACACAAAAGCCATATCTTAGAAAGAAACAAAGATCCTTCAATAAAAAAGTCTTCATCATCCATAAGCAACAGCCCCAGACAAAAATTAGTCAAAATGACATTCTCTCAGAGGCCAAGTCTGAGAGCAATAAGCAGACTGGTAGAAGTCATCATTCTTAGCTCGCTACTCCATCTCAAGAACACGGCAGAATAAAACATTTTTGCCATCCACTTTGAAAGAGTGTCCGCTCATAAAATTAGCATCTTCAACATTCTTGGCTAACATATAAACAACTTGATTGACCGGATCCAAAGCATACTTGTACTTGGGAACAAAGGAAGGGTCGTGACCGTGACAATAACTAACAAGCCTAGCAACTAGCTGCACCTTGTCTCTGTTTTGACAGCAATAACACTTGACTGCTGTCCAGGGACTAAGTCTAGATTCTCAAAAACAAACAAGGAGAGAACTTCATTTTGAAGAGTAACACCATCACAATTTTTCTTTGCAAAAAACATAAAATGAAAGGAATTAAGAAATGAATAAATACTTAAAGAGAATGCTAGGAAGAACAAACTAGATGGAATTCGGATAGGACAAATTTCACCATTATAAAAGATCTAAAAATTATCATTTCATTCTTTTTATAAAATAATAAGTAGACAAAGAAAGGCAGCCCTACATAGGCTATACTGCTACTGACTGCAAAGTGAACAAACTAACTCTAAAGTACACTGTGTTCTAGAGATTGAACTAACCTAAAGTACAACTGAAAATAATTCTACTACAGTAGAGCTGAACTTCAAATGAAACAATTAACCAGGAAATATCAGTAGAACAAACGCATCCAGCAGCCCCCAGGGTGTGCAGCAAACAAAAAAAATAGGAATTCTAAAAAAACAACAACAAAGCAGGAAGAAAAATTTACCTTAACTGTAATATCAACACCAAGATATGCACTGACTGAATCCATCCTCAAAGAGCTCCAGCTTCTTACTGGAAATCTAAAAGAAGTTAGTAAAACAAATCCAAATGATAACAAATATATATAGAGAGAGAAACTAAGACAGACACACAAACACACAAAGCACAAACATGCTCACTAGTACAAGGCCTAATTTTCATACATACAAAACAACTAATGCTAAAAGCTGATACAAAAACTGAAAACAAATAACTCAATACTAATGACAAAAATGATTCCAAAAAAGTTATTGAAACAATTGCAAATGCTCATAAACAGATAAACAGAGAGAGAGAGAGAGAGTTAACTAAGACAACAGAATGAACTGAAACTAACACAAACATACAAAAGCACAAACATGATCACTAGTACAAGACCTGATTTTCATAGATATAAGATAATTAAAAAATGTCAAAAATCTTGGATGGATGCGAAACCGCAAATAGTAGACTTGGTAGTCTTTGGATGAGAGCTAAAGTTGGTTCTTTTAGCATGAGAAAATTGAACCATATTTATGTGAAAGCCTTGAAGATAATCATGTAACATCTCATTTATGTAATATTAATATTTTAATTCTAAAATATATCATTGAACATCACATGTATACTATAAGAACATCATAAAAATACATCAAACAACATCACATGTATATCAAGTGAGCATCACAAATTACATCATGTATTGACACATGTATATCACGTGAATATTACAAAATACATCATGGAACATCAGAAGTATACTATATGAATATCACAAAATATATTATAGAATATTACATTTATACTACATCAAGCATAAAAAAAATAATAGAACATCATATATATATATACTATGTTAACATCACAACTCATATTATACAACACAAACATCGTAGAATATATCCTAGAGTATCACATGTATACTACGTAAACATCTCATGTATCTCATATAATATAGAAAATAAAAAAGTAAAATTTATAAAGTAATTAATTAGAGCAAAATAGGAAACAAGAAAATGCACATAAAACTAAATAACAAATGATAAATATAAATGAATATATTAAATAAGAAAGGAAAAAATAAAATAAAATAAAATAAAATCACGTGAATACTATGGAATATGACATGTATCTCATATAACATATGAAATAAAAAACTTGAAAAATGGAATAGTTCATATAGAAAATTAAAGAAAGAAACAAAAGTAAGAAAACCACACACACGTGTGAAAATTTAAAAATATTTTTTTAGTAAGCTAAAAAGAAAACAATAAAAAAATATAGAAATATAAAACATAAAAGAAAATGGAAAGGGAAAATAAAACAGTCGCTTGTGGGCCTATCAATTGCAGCTCACAGGCGAAACCCAACCCACGCTCCCGCCGCCGTCAAAGCGCAGGGTACGTAGTCCTTCCGGAGCCCCTACGCAACCCACCCCTACAAATACTAGGGCAAATCCTCGCTGTATTACGCCATCCATCCACCAACAGAAGGCCGCCGCCAACACCGCCATGGGTCGTGTTATTCGAGCGCAGCGCAAGGGTGCGGCGGGGTCGGTGTTCAAGTCCCACACCCACCACCGCAAGGGCCCCGCCCGCTTCCGCGCGCTCGACGTCGGCGAGCGCAGCGGGTACCTCAAGGGCGTGGTCACCGACATCGTGCACGACCCCGGGCGCGGCGCCCCGCTCGCACGCGTCACCTTCCGCCACCCGTTCCGCTACAGGCAGCAGAAGGAGCTGTTCCTCGCCGCCGAGGGCATGTACACCGGCCAGCTCATCTACTGCGGCCGCCGCGCCAACCTCTCCATCGGCAACGTCCTCCCCGTCGGCACCCTGCCCGAGGGAACCGTCATCTGCAACGTCGAGAGCCGCGTCGGCGACCGCGGCGCCCTCGCGCGTTGCTCCGGCGACTACGCCATCGTCATCAGCCACAACACGGACAACGGGACGACCAGGTATTCAGAGTTTCAGATTCATATGGGTGAATAGTAGTAGATCATTATCCTAGCTCTGTCGCCGTTCATGCATGCTCTCGAACAATTAACTTATATGTCATGGATGCCATGCAGGGTGAAGCTCCCGTCTGGCGCCAAGAAGTTGCTGCAGAGCAACTGCCGAGCGATGGTCGGGCAGGTCGCCGGCGGCGGCAGGACGGAGAAGCCGTTGCTCAAGGCCGGCAACGCCTACCACAAGTTCCGCGTGAAGAGGAACTGCTGGCCCAGGGTGCGCGGCGTGGCCATGAACCCCGTGGACCATCCGCACGGAGGAGGCAACCACCAGCACATAGGCCACGCATCCACCGTCCGTCGGGACGCTCCTCCTGGAGCAAAGTCGGGCCACATCGCGGCACGGAGGACTGGAAGACGCAGAGGGCAAGCTGCTGTGGCAGCCGGCAAATCAATGTTATGAGATCTTTAATCTGTGGCAGTCTGCCAGATATCTATCAGCTATGTTCGTTAGTCAGTTATTTCGAGATAGAGTTACGTAGGGTAGGCTAGGGTTTTGTTGGATCGATCGGATTGTCTGGGTCCCGTTGTCGGGTTTGTTGGGTCAGACTCTTCGAGTGTAGGTAGACCCATAGTAAAAGAAAATTAAGAAGACTCACGTTTGAGATTATATTCTTATATAGATAATAAGTTTTGCTATGCATTATCTCTACATGTTTTTTTTTTTTGGAAAGCTCTGAAACCAATTATCACTTCATTGATCGGACACCGTATAACCTATTATACTTCCATCGACGACCGGACACCGCCAATCATTGCTAATCCTCCTGTGTAAAATATACAAGAAACCATCGGCTTGGTTCGTTCCAATGATCCTTAACACTATTGACAATGATGACCTTGTTCACTGATTTATTATGAGAGAAAAATAATATTAATTACTGATAAATTCGACAGATAAGCTAAAATAAACATGATTATGTCATTGATACGGTACCTGCTTTATATAGTTGGGTCACTTGGGGGCTTTGTATAGTTAGGTCACTTGATCCCAAAGCAACCTAGGATCTTGATAGTTGGGCCACTTGGGGGCTTTGTAGTCAGGTCACTTGGATCCCAAAGCATCCAGCATCCTAGGATCTTGATAATGAAGCCAGATCGCTAATGCACATCTGGCATTAGGGCCTGTTTGGATTTTCCCCTAAACTTTATAGCTCTAAAAAACTTTAGAAGACTTTAACTCACTTTTAATGTCCAAAGCTCTAATGTCACTTGACCACATGTTTGGAGCTTTAGTTCTCATAAAGTTTAGAAGTTTGGATGGGATGATCCAAACAGGCCATTAATGTGCTAGCACATATTCTGTAGCAATGGATCTATTACCAGGCCGTATAGGACTATGCGACATGACACATACTGAGATCTTTACCCTACTTGTTTGAAATTGTAAGTAATTTGTGTATCCCTCAAGTATCTCAATTGAGAAAGAGTTAAAAACATCTCCAAAAAGATTAGTCAAAGCGTCTTCTAAAGGTAAATTTGGCTATTGTTAGAGGAAAACACATCACACACGCACATTCAGGCATATCACAGACGCGTTCGCGCGTGTCAAAAATAACACGTTCTTAATAAGGCTTATTACGGACATGCATAATATGCATATATAGTAAGCGCGTATCTACATGCGACTGTGACTGAAACGGACACGTGTCTGTAAATACGATATTACTGCACACGTGTACCTACATGTTTGATAGTTCGGCTACTTGCTATATATAATCTCATTCCAGAGCCAAGCTGTTTTTCTCTCATCTTAAAAAGAACTAACTAAGAGCCAGATGAATCCAGTATTTTTAGCTTCGAGGGCTCTCTAAACCAATGGAATCCATAGCCGTTTGGAGAGGCCTGTATCGATCTACTGTGAGCGAACGGACAAGAAGTATTTGTTATTACTGAAGAAGCCATCATATATCAAGGAAGGATACTACAGGCCGAATTCCATCAGGGGTAGATGCCCAGCCTTTCCACCAACATGTTGCACTGCCTGGCAGTCATCGGTTGGTCGTAGATGCCAATGATGAATCCCAGCCCTGTCTTCATCACGGTGATGCCTCCTGATCCCTGAAAAAAAAACAAAAAAAAGTGTTTAATTTGTTTAGGGAACGAAAGGAAGATCTTTACATGTTAATTAATTATAACTAGTAAAGCGTGTAACGGCCACCTAAAATACAAGAGAGAAGTGGATCCAAAAATATTTGACCACATTTCGTTTGGAAACAACAAAGATATGTTTCACAATTGAGTAAATTCGAATCATGAGGATATTGGAGAAAGATTAGGCCTTGTTTAACAATTGAGTAAATTCGAATCATGAGGATATTGGAGAAAGATTAGGCCTTGTTTAGATCCAAATTTTATTTTGGATTTTGACACTGTAACACTTTCGTTTTTATTTGACAAATATTATCTAATCATGGAGCAACTAGTCTTAAAAGATTCAATTTACAGACAAACTGTATAATTAATTTTTATTTTCATCTATATTTAATGCACTATGCATATGCCGCAAGATTTGATGTGACGGAAAATCTTGAAAAGATTTTGGTTTTTGGGTGAACTAAACAAGGCCTTAGTAGATTTCAAAGAACATTACCTCTAGAATCGCTATTGTTTCTTTAACGAGAATCTTGCTCCATAAGCAAAATCCATGCCACAGGGGCATGTAATGGTCATATAGGTTGAACGAAAGAAAGCAATTTATGACAAACCACAACCGATGAAGAAGATCCGGGACCTGAAAGTTTAGTCTAAATGAGTTTGTATGAAATCTGTTATAAACGTTGACCCACGTTATGGTTCATTGATCTATGTAATAAAAAATAGTATGAATCTATTGCGTTTAACATCTTAACACAAATGAAATAATTGAATAAATAAAGAACACATTGTATAGGGAGTATGGAAACCATTCCAACTAGGGGGGGGGGATATGCCTATCTACTTTTCTTTGCTATATTCTTCGGTGGCAAATCTAATTTTGCAGTATAAACTCTAACAAGGAGCAATTCAGAATATTTAGCGGCCAAAGGCTTGTGGAACAATATTAAGGATGTGATGACCCTCCAAATGGATACCCGCGGTTTACTAAATGAACCAAATGAACTCATTCAAAAAAATATATTGTTGTACTCAAGAAATTGTTGTTATCCCTTCTCTGTATTAATAATACAATATTTTTTGTTGTTATACAATGTAACTAAATGAACCATGAACAACATTTTGTTGTACTCAAGGATGGAGATGACCCTCCAAATGGATACCCGCGGTTTTTCTCAAGTATAACAACACTTGAGTACAACAACAATATTTTTTTGCTGTCACTCAAGTATTTATTGAAAATTGAGTTATCATGAGTTCATATTTTGTTGTTATACTCTTCTCTGTATTAATAATAAAATAGGCACCCTCTGTTCGTTCAAAAATATTGTAAGGGACGATATATCATGCACGAGCGACGAGATTCAAATATCTGCAGAAAAAAAAAATATATATATATATATATATGAGTACTTGCTTAGTGATTAGGGCATTCCTCCATGCGATTCACGCTACAGCCAAATGATCGAAGCAACCCAAGAATGTAAACTACAGCGAGTGAGCCAGAACTGAAAACTTCCAGCGGAGCAGCTACTATCTTCATCTTGTGGCGGTGGAGAAGAAGAGCCAATGCAAGCAAACAGGGAAACATGCAAAGGTCTTGTTGGCTTTGTTATTGAAAGAAATCTGAACTGAGCCAAGCCATATATCGACATCCAGGAAGGCTACATGCCCTGTTCAACCAGGTAGTCGCCCAGCCTTTCCACCACCATGTTGCACTGCCCGGGAGTCATCGGCTCGTCGTAGATGCCAATGATGAGTGCCTGCCCTGTCTTCTTCACAGTGATGCCTCCTGATCCCTGGGGGAAAAGAACAAGAAACAATTCTAAAGATTTGTGTAACACCACCACAGAAAAACGAACAGGAGCAGCAACGATGGGCAATCAATCACCTTCTTGCCACGAATGACAGCGCCGGGTTCACCTTGGATGACCATGTACTTCGTGGCTCCAAGAAACAGGCCTGTCGGCGCGAGGTGCCCCGGCTCATCGAAATCCTTCATGATGTTGGTCATTTTTTTTAAAGATTCTTCGTCACATTAAATATAGATGAAAAACAAAATCTAATTACACTGTTTGCCTGTAATTTATAAGACGAATATTTTGAGTCTAGTTAATCCGTAATTGGATAATAATTGTCAAATACAAATAAAAGTGCTAAGGTAGCAAAGCTAAAAACATTCGTGAACTAAAACAAGATCGAAACCAAGCCTGCTGAAAACTGGAGTAAAAAAACGTGCATGGAACTCAGGCAACGCTCGCAGGGAGCCCAGAGCCACACACGAATTAGGCACGGTATGAATGCGATACGACGGGCACGCGCAGCTAGCTAGCTCCGCAAGGAAGAGTGAGTTGTGGGGGTGGACCTCTCGATCGGCCGGCCGGCAGGCAGCTATTCTGCGCCGCCGCGTGGAACAGGAGAGTGGACTTATCGGTGTTAGCCGCACACACAAGTGGCTGGCTGGCTGTGCGTGGTCACCACACCGGCGGCCGGAGGCGCGGGCATATGCCTGCAGTGCCGGCGCACGCGCAGCACCAGTGTAGATGGACACGGTACGGCCCGGCGCTGCGTCTACGGCGCCCGAGTGGGTGGTCCAGCGCTACACTACCGCTACACCTCTCGGTCTCGGCTCTCGCGAAGCTGGAGTACAAGCTCGTGCCATGTGCCGTGCGCAGGCGCGCGTGGCCGGAGACGTACGTCGGCGCGCGCGCGACGCCGGCCGCCGGCCGGGCGAGAAGCTGGCATGCAGCTGTGCGGCACGTGGTCGGTTACGTGCGGTGCGGCGCGATCCTGCTGCTGCGGCCGGCACCGGCCCGGAGCGCGCGGGGCGGCGGTGTAGAGAGAGCCCGTGCCGTGCGCATCTCGTGGAGTCGTGGGGGATGGATGGGTGGGAGTGGGAGGAAAGCTGCTGCGGGAAATGCCCCGGGTGCGATCTGCGGATCTGGCCTCGATTTTGGGCTTGCAGACGGCGCCGGCCGCCGCGCGCGGCTGTGGGCAAACTGCGCCTTTTTGCTGCCTGGGACGGAGCGGCCGGCACACCGCCGGCTTTGCTGCTCACGTCACTGGGTGGTGCTGCTGCCGTGAGCCCGTGACTGGTTAGCGTAGCGCCGTAGCAATTTCTGGGAGTAAACTTTTTTTTTTTAATGAAACTGGAGGGGCCGGAGCCCCTACATGTGAATTTATTCACACGGGTGCCAACGGAGTAAACTTTCCTGTGTCGCGAGTGGGTCCCTATTTCTCCGTGGCACCGTTACTCTAGCACATGAACTCTATGTATTCACATGTCAATACACATACTTTGGTTAGGAATGCAGACGACTAACGGGGGGAACATGAACTCTATGTATTCACATGTCAATACACATACTTTGGTTAGGAATGCAGACGACTAACGGGGGGAAGTGCAAGATCGCTTGGCTGCAGGCCTACAGACTTGGACGGTCTTGGTGTCCTCGACTTGAAATTGTTTGGTTTCACGCTGCGTTTGAGATGGGAGTGGCTTGCTCGTACTAATGTGGAGTATTGCTGGGCTAAGCTGTCATCTAAAAAAGAAAAAGCCGTCGACGCAATGGCCGCGGTGAGTATGAAGGTCAACGTGGGAGATGGCGGCTCCGCTTCTGGACCGACAATTGATCTCTAATTGGGTTGCTGTGCCGGTTTGCTCTGAACCTGTTTGCTGCAGTATCTAGAATGGGCAGAAGGACTCTCAAGGATGCAGTTCATCAGAACCGCTGGGCAAGAGACATAGTCGAAGCACTGACAACCTAGGTTCTTTGCCAATTTCTGCAGGTATGGAACATCGCTCGGGACACCAAGTGGACCGCCGATGGGAGCTACTCAACCTCCTCAGCATACAGAGCTTTCTACATGGGATCGGCCTCTCTGCCTGGGGCTAAGGAGCTTTGGCGGACGAAAGTGCCACCAAAGGTCAAGTTCTTCTTCTGGCTAGCTCTTCACCATCGGCATTAGAGCGCAGAGCGGCGGTGGAGGCATAGACTGCAAGATGATAGTTCTTGTGTCCTCTGTGCACAAGAACCGAAGCTTGATGACCACCTGTTCGCTGGATGTGTCATCACAAGGCAGCTTTGGCATATGCTGCTGAAACCACTCGAACTGTCTCGACTGCTGCCGCTATCAATAGATTGCCTGATCAATTAGTGGCTAAGCTAGTGGTGCTATGTTGTTGTAGACAGTCGGTCGTGGTTTGACACTCTAGTTTTGCTCACCACGTGGATCATTTGGAAGGAACAAAACAACTGAACCTTTGATCGGAAGTCGGCTGAGGTACAAGAACTCTATCTCAGAATGACGACTGAAGCAGCCAATTGGGTCCAGGCCAGGTTCAGGACTTTAGCGCTTGCTTTTACCTTTGTGGTCATAAAATTCTGTGGTATTGTAATACATCGGAAGTCTGTATCCAGTAGATAGGTGTGTGCTCTTAGCCATACTTGATTGCTTCTCACTATTGAGCTTGGCCAAGCTTGTGTTTGTTGTTTAACTGCCTCTTAATGAAAAATGGGTGAATGGCTCGATCGTGAAAAAATACACATACTCTGTATATGAATGAATGATTTTGTAAACTCTGTCAGCCATTCAACTTATGACAAACTCTTGTATAAATACTACTACAAAATACACATTATCGACAACATTTGTTTTCATCAAACACCAAAACCCCAAATTAGGGTCTAGATGTGTGCTGATGGTATCATACATAGGTGTTGCACTCGGAGCAGAGACATGTGCAATTGGATGAGATTATAGTATAAATTTCAGTTTTTAACTGATCTTTTCTCTAAAACTATGGATTTATTTAAAGAGCTTGTGTAATGAACAAATAGTTATTTCTCTCTGTTTCAGTAACCAGTTGTTTCAGAGGGGACAAACAACCAAAAACACACAAAAGGAAGAACCAGTTGTTTTGTTGGTTTCAAATAACCGGTTATTTTAAAGACAAGAAACAACCAAATTTGAGGCTTTTAGGCACAACAGTTATTTCACAGACAACAAACAACCAAACTTCAAGCTTCAAGCATAATGGTCAACCCAAATAATTCTATAGACATATATATTTAGTTGTTTTGACTGTTATCATAGAAAAAGAATTTCAGGATTCAAACATAATCTTACCTGGATATATATAAAGATGTTCTTGAGTCACAAAGCTGCACAAGTATTCACACAAAAATAAAATTGCTAGCTAGATATTTAGGGCACACCTCAAGCAGAGAAGGAATATGGAAAACAGTAGAAAAACTTAAATCATGACATACACACAAACAGAAACATAGTTAATATAGAAATACCAACTTTTTATTACATAAGCCAACTAGATCACGATATATAACTTGACCAACAATTTTTAAAAAAACACACAAAAGATTTAAACTCCTAGGCATAAGACATGGATAATCTTCTCCCAAAACAAACACAAAAGCCATATCTTAGAAAGAAACAAAGATCCTTCAATAAAAAAGTCTTCATCATCCATAAGCAACAGCCCCAGACAAAAATTAGTCAAAATGACATTCTCTCAGAGGCCAAGTCTGAGAGCAATAAGCAGACTGGTAGAAGTCATCATTCTTAGCTCGCTACTCCATCTCAAGAACACGGCAGAATAAAACATTTTTGCCATCCACTTTGAAAGAGTGTCCGCTCATAAAATTAGCATCTTCAACATTCTTGGCTAACATATAAACAACTTGATTGACCGGATCCAAAGCATACTTGTACTTGGGAACAAAGGAAGGGTCGTGACCGTGACAATAACTAACAAGCCTAGCAACTAGCTGCACCTTGTCTCTGTTTTGACAGCAATAACACTTGACTGCTGTCCAGGGACTAAGTCTAGATTCTCAAAAACAAACAAGGAGAGAACTTCATTTTGAAGAGTAACACCATCACAATTTTTCTTTGCAAAAAACATAAAATGAAAGGAATTAAGAAATGAATAAATACTTAAAGAGAATGCTAGGAAGAACAAACTAGATGGAATTCGGATAGGACAAATTTCACCATTATAAAAGATCTAAAAATTATCATTTCATTCTTTTTATAAAATAATAAGTAGACAAAGAAAGGCAGCCCTACATAGGCTATACTGCTACTGACTGCAAAGTGAACAAACTAACTCTAAAGTACACTGTGTTCTAGAGATTGAACTAACCTAAAGTACAACTGAAAATAATTCTACTACAGTAGAGCTGAACTTCAAATGAAACAATTAACCAGGAAATATCAGTAGAACAAACGCATCCAGCAGCCCCCAGGGTGTGCAGCAAACAAAAAAAATAGGAATTCTAAAAAAACAACAACAAAGCAGGAAGAAAAATTTACCTTAACTGTAATATCAACACCAAGATATGCACTGACTGAATCCATCCTCAAAGAGCTCCAGCTTCTTACTGGAAATCTAAAAGAAGTTAGTAAAACAAATCCAAATGATAACAAATATATATAGAGAGAGAAACTAAGACAGACACACAAACACACAAAGCACAAACATGCTCACTAGTACAAGGCCTAATTTTCATACATACAAAACAACTAATGCTAAAAGCTGATACAAAAACTGAAAACAAATAACTCAATACTAATGACAAAAATGATTCCAAAAAAGTTATTGAAACAATTGCAAATGCTCATAAACAGATAAACAGAGAGAGAGAGAGAGAGTTAACTAAGACAACAGAATGAACTGAAACTAACACAAACATACAAAAGCACAAACATGATCACTAGTACAAGACCTGATTTTCATAGATATAAGATAATTAAAAAATGTCAAAAATCTTGGATGGATGCGAAACCGCAAATAGTAGACTTGGTAGTCTTTGGATGAGAGCTAAAGTTGGTTCTTTTAGCATGAGAAAATTGAACCATATTTATGTGAAAGCCTTGAAGATAATCATGTAACATCTCATTTATGTAATATTAATATTTTAATTCTAAAATATATCATTGAACATCACATGTATACTATAAGAACATCATAAAAATACATCAAACAACATCACATGTATATCAAGTGAGCATCACAAATTACATCATGTATTGACACATGTATATCACGTGAATATTACAAAATACATCATGGAACATCAGAAGTATACTATATGAATATCACAAAATATATTATAGAATATTACATTTATACTACATCAAGCATAAAAAAAATAATAGAACATCATATATATATATACTATGTTAACATCACAACTCATATTATACAACACAAACATCATAGAATATATCCTAGAGTATCACATGTATACTACGTAAACATCTCATGTATCTCATATAATATAGAAAATAAAAAAGTAAAATTTATAAAGTAATTAATTAGAGCAAAATAGGAAACAAGAAAATGCACATAAAACTAAATAACAAATGATAAATATAAATGAATATATTAAATAAGAAAGGAAAAAATAAAATAAAATAAAATAAAATCACGTGAATACTACGGAATATGACATGTATCTCATATAACATATGAAATAAAAAACTTGAAAAATGGAATAGTTCATATAGAAAATTAAAGAAAGAAACAAAAGTAAGAAAACCACACACACGTGTGAAAATTTAAAAATATTTTTTTAGTAAGCTAAAAAGAAAACAATAAAAAAATATAGAAATATAAAACATAAAAGAAAATGGAAAGGGAAAATAAAACAGTCGCTTGTGGGCCTATCAATTGCAGCTCACAGGCGAAACCCAACCCACGCTCCCGCCGCCGTCAAAGCGCAGGGTACGTAGTCCTTCCGGAGCCCCTACGCAACCCACCCCTACAAATACTAGGGCAAATCCTCGCTGTATTACGCCATCCATCCACCAACAGAAGGCCGCCGCCAACACCGCCATGGGTCGTGTTATTCGAGCGCAGCGCAAGGGTGCGGCGGGGTCGGTGTTCAAGTCCCACACCCACCACCGCAAGGGCCCCGCCCGCTTCCGCGCGCTCGACGTCGGCGAGCGCAGCGGGTACCTCAAGGGCGTGGTCACCGACATCGTGCACGACCCCGGGCGCGGCGCCCCGCTCGCACGCGTCACCTTCCGCCACCCGTTCCGCTACAGGCAGCAGAAGGAGCTGTTCCTCGCCGCCGAGGGCATGTACACCGGCCAGCTCATCTACTGCGGCCGCCGCGCCAACCTCTCCATCGGCAACGTCCTCCCCGTCGGCACCCTGCCCGAGGGAACCGTCATCTGCAACGTCGAGAGCCGCGTCGGCGACCGCGGCGCCCTCGCGCGTTGCTCCGGCGACTACGCCATCGTCATCAGCCACAACACGGACAACGGGACGACCAGGTATTCAGAGTTTCAGATTCATATGGGTGAATAGTAGTAGATCATTATCCTAGCTCTGTCGCCGTTCATGCATGCTCTCGAACAATTAACTTATATGTCATGGATGCCATGCAGGGTGAAGCTCCCGTCTGGCGCCAAGAAGTTGCTGCAGAGCAACTGCCGAGCGATGGTCGGGCAGGTCGCCGGCGGCGGCAGGACGGAGAAGCCGTTGCTCAAGGCCGGCAACGCCTACCACAAGTTCCGCGTGAAGAGGAACTGCTGGCCCAGGGTGCGCGGCGTGGCCATGAACCCCGTGGACCATCCGCACGGAGGAGGCAACCACCAGCACATAGGCCACGCATCCACCGTCCGTCGGGACGCTCCTCCTGGAGCAAAGTCGGGCCACATCGCGGCACGGAGGACTGGAAGACGCAGAGGGCAAGCTGCTGTGGCAGCCGGCAAATCAATGTTATGAGATCTTTAATCTGTGGCAGTCTGCCAGATATCTATCAGCTATGTTCGTTAGTCAGTTATTTCGAGATAGAGTTACGTAGGGTAGGCTAGGGTTTTGTTGGATCGATCGGATTGTCTGGGTCCCGTTGTCGGGTTTGTTGGGTCAGACTCTTCGAGTGTAGGTAGACCCATAGTAAAAGAAAATTAAGAAGACTCACGTTTGAGATTATATTCTTATATAGATAATAAGTTTTGCTATGCATTATCTCTACATGTTTTTTTTTTTTGGAAAGCTCTGAAACCAATTATCACTTCATTGATCGGACACCGTATAACCTATTATACTTCCATCGACGACCGGACACCGCCAATCATTGCTAATCCTCCTGTGTAAAATATACAAGAAACCATCGGCTTGGTTCGTTCCAATGGTCCTTAACACTATTGACAATGATGACCTTGTTCACTGATTTATTATGAGAGAAAAATAATATTAATTACTGATAAATTCGACAGATAAGCTAAAATAAACATGATTATGTCATTGATACGGTACCTGCTTTATATAGTTGGGTCACTTGGGGGCTTTGTATAGTTAGGTCACTTGATCCCAAAGCAACCTAGGATCTTGATAGTTGGGCCACTTGGGGGCTTTGTAGTCAGGTCACTTGGATCCCAAAGCATCCAGCATCCTAGGATCTTGATAATGAAGCCAGATCGCTAATGCACATCTGGCATTAGGGCCTGTTTGGATTTTCCCCTAAACTTTATAGCTCTAAAAAACTTTAGAAGACTTTAACTCACTTTTAATGTCCAAAGCTCTAATGTCACTTGACCACATGTTTGGAGCTTTAGTTCTCATAAAGTTTAGAAGTTTGGATGGGATGATCCAAACAGGCCATTAATGTGCTAGCACATATTCTGTAGCAATGGATCTATTACCAGGCCGTATAGGACTATGCGACATGACACATACTGAGATCTTTACCCTACTTGTTTGAAATTGTAAGTAATTTGTGTATCCCTCAAGTATCTCAATTGAGAAAGAGTTAAAAACATCTCCAAAAAGATTAGTCAAAGCGTCTTCTAAAGGTAAATTTGGCTATTGTTAGAGGAAAACACATCACACACGCACATTCAGGCATATCACAGACGCGTTCGCGCGTGTCAAAAATAACACGTTCTTAATAAGGCTTATTACGGACATGCATAATATGCATATATAGTAAGCGCGTATCTACATGCGACTGTGACTGAAACGGACACGTGTCTGTAAATACGATATTACTGCACACGTGTACCTACATGTTTGATAGTTCGGCTACTTGCTATATATAATCTCATTCCAGAGCCAAGCTGTTTTTCTCTCATCTTAAAAAGAACTAACTAAGAGCCAGATGAATCCAGTATTTTTAGCTTCGAGGGCTCTCTAAACCAATGGAATCCATAGCCGTTTGGAGAGGCCTGTATCGATCTACTGTGAGCGAACGGACAAGAAGTATTTGTTATTACTGAAGAAGCCATCATATATCAAGGAAGGATACTACAGGCCGAATTCCATCAGGGGTAGATGCCCAGCCTTTCCACCAACATGTTGCACTGCCTGGCAGTCATCGGTTGGTCGTAGATGCCAATGATGAATCCCAGCCCTGTCTTCATCACGGTGATGCCTCCTGATCCCTGAAAAAAAAACAAAAAAAGTGTTTAATTTGTTTAGGGAACGAAAGGAAGATCTTTACATGTTAATTAATTATAACTAGTAAAGCGTGTAACGGCCACCTAAAATACAAGAGAGAAGTGGATCCAAAAATATTTGACCACATTTCGTTTGGAAACAACAAAGATATGTTTCACAATTGAGTAAATTCGAATCATGAGGATATTGGAGAAAGATTAGGCCTTGTTTAACAATTGAGTAAATTCGAATCATGAGGATATTGGAGAAAGATTAGGCCTTGTTTAGATCCAAATTTTATTTTGGATTTTGACACTGTAACACTTTCGTTTTTATTTGACAAATATTATCTAATCATGGAGCAACTAGTCTTAAAAGATTCAATTTACAGACAAACTGTATAATTAATTTTTATTTTCATCTATATTTAATGCACTATGCATATGCCGCAAGATTTGATGTGACGGGAAATCTTGAAAAGATTTTGGTTTTTGGGTGAACTAAACAAGGCCTTAGTAGATTTCAAAGAACATTACCTCTAGAATCGCTATTGTTTCTTTAACGAGAATCTTGCTCCATAAGCAAAATCCATGCCACAGGGGCATGTAATGGTCATATAGGTTGAACGAAAGAAAGCAATTTATGACAAACCACAACCGATGAAGAAGATCCGGGACCTGAAAGTTTAGTCTAAATGAGTTTGTATGAAATCTGTTATAAACGTTGACCCACGTTATGGTTCATTGATCTATGTAATAAAAAATAGTATGAATCTATTGCGTTTAACATCTTAACACAAATGAAATAATTGAATAAATAAAGAACACATTGTATAGGGAGTATGGAAACCATTCCAACTAGGGGGGGGGGATATGCCTATCTACTTTTCTTTGCTATATTCTTCGGTGGCAAATCTAATTTTGCAGTATAAACTCTAACAAGGAGCAATTCAGAATATTTAGCGGCCAAAGGCTTGTGGAACAATATTAAGGATGTGATGACCCTCCAAATGGATACCCGCGGTTTACTAAATGAACCAAATGAACTCATTCAAAAAAAATATATTGTTGTACTCAAGAAATTGTTGTTATCCCTTCTCTGTATTAATAATACAATATTTTTTGTTGTTATACAATGTAACTAAATGAACCATGAACAACATTTTGTTGTACTCAAGGATGGAGATGACCCTCCAAATGGATACCCGCGGTTTTTCTCAAGTATAACAACACTTGAGTACAACAACAATATTTTTTTGCTGTCACTCAAGTATTTATTGAAAATTGAGTTATCATGAGTTCATATTTTGTTGTTATACTCTTCTCTGTATTAATAATAAAATAGGCACCCTCTGTTCGTTCAAAAATATTGTAAGGGACGATATATCATGCACGAGCGACGAGATTCAAATATCTGCAGAAAAAAATATATATATATATATATATATGAGTACTTGCTTAGTGATTAGGGCATTCCTCCATGCGATTCACGCTACAGCCAAATGATCGAAGCAACCCAAGAATGTAAACTACAGCGAGTGAGCCAGAACTGAAAACTTCCAGCGGAGCAGCTACTATCTTCATCTTGTGGCGGTGGAGAAGAAGAGCCAATGCAAGCAAACAGGGAAACATGCAAAGGTCTTGTTGGCTTTGTTATTGAAAGAAATCTGAACTGAGCCAAGCCATATATCGACATCCAGGAAGGCTACATGCCCTGTTCAACCAGGTAGTCGCCCAGCCTTTCCACCACCATGTTGCACTGCCCGGGAGTCATCGGCTCGTCGTAGATGCCAATGATGAGTGCCTGCCCTGTCTTCTTCACAGTGATGCCTCCTGATCCCTGGGGGAAAAGAACAAGAAACAATTCTAAAGATTTGTGTAACACCACCACAGAAAAACGAACAGGAGCAGCAACGATGGGCAATCAATCACCTTCTTGCCACGAATGACAGCGCCGGGTTCACCTTGGATGACCATGTACTTCGTGGCTCCAAGAAACAGGCCTGTCGGCGCGAGGTGCCCCGGCTCATCGAAATCCTTCATGATGTTGGTCATGTCCTCGGGCTTGAACTGGACGCCACAACAACAAAAATTCCCCTGACATGTCAGCGGGATCTATCACACGCAAACAATAACCATAACATAATGCTAACAGGGGATTGTAATGTGATGGTGTGGTGACCTCGGGGAATGTGGCGCTCTGAGCCCAGACGGCGCCGTCGTGGCCGGCGATGGCCGCCGACGTGAGGTGGTGGCCCTCGATCTCGCACATCAGGTGCTCGTCCACGTACGTCTGCCAAGACATCTTGGATCGCCCGGGCCGCTGATCTCACGCGCACTGGTCGGTCGCGCGCTAAAGGACGGAGAGGGAGGTCGTCTCGCCGGAGGGCTCTCGATCGTGCTCCTCCTCCCAACTGTTTGTGAGGTGACTGACGAAGAGCTTCTACTTCTAGCAGCATGCACGGGACCGGTGGCTAAATAGAGAAGGGGACGGGGGACCGGATCCCCGCCTCGCTGCGGCGAGCCACACGTTCGTCTCCTCGCTCCGCCTTGGACTTCGCCATGTTTCGGGGGCTGCTTGCTGACTGCTCTCTGGCGATGGCGGGATAAAACTGTGATCAGCGCCCGACGATATGGTGGGTATGCATGGCCGGAGTGTCGGAGTCCTGCATGCCACTGCAAAACAAACACTGACTAGTACCGGAACTCTTTTACAGACTAGCAAATTCAACTATTTGAGGCATCCGAGCGTCCTTGACTCCTTGTAAATCTCTTATGACCACCTATGATGCTATTAAGACATGTTGATTGAACTTTTCTTCTATCTTAATATAAATACATACAAACTTTTGCACGAAAAATAGAGAAAAAAATTCAACTCTTTACACACTATAGAGCAAATTGTAGAGTGGTATACTTTTCTTGTGAATGCATAGATTTACCGTGAAGATGCGAATATGATGAACCTTTTATCATAATCACTTTTTTTTTTGTCTTTGCATGGTGCGTCCACATCCACTATTCTCCATATATGTAGATCCACCCCTACGAGAAACCGATTGATGCAACCATGAACAAACAATTTATTTAAATATTACTAAACATCAGTGTTGCAACATAAAGAATGTGATTTTTTTTAATGCCAAAATAAGGGTATGTCTGGAACAAAGGATCACAGGATTAGAGTGTAGATATTATGGTTAAACAGGGGAATGCAAAAGCATAAAAAAATATAGACAAGGATGTTTAAAACGTAGGAAATATAACGTAGGATTCCAAAACATGAGATGTGATTAAAGAGATGAACATAGACACACAACCATAAAGCGCCTACTCCCTCTGTCCCTATTTAATTGTCGTTGTTGGTGTGCGTGCAACATGTTTAATTCGATTTATAAAAAATATGTGCAACATTTATATATTTAAATAAATTTATTTAAAAACTAGATTCAAATATCTTTCTAATGATATTAATTATGTACCATAAATATTAATATTTTTAATATATATGTAATTAAAGTTTTTCCTCGACGGCTATTTAAGCACAGAGGGAGTATATTCTATTAGCTTCTACTCCTTGTGTTATGTAATACAATGTATTCTAGAAATTTTAAAACAAATTTAAAAAGAACATAAAAGATGCATGCATCTTCATTTTATTTTAGAGCTATTGCGTTCTTACCCTTATTTTGACATCTAATTGTAATTTTACCCTTGTTTTGTTCACCGTTGTGATTTTACCCTTGCTTTATGAAAACAAAGCTTCAGTTTACTCCTATTCCGTGAACGACGGGTAATGGTGTTAAATGGGCTCATTAAGGACAACTTTGCCCTTGTGAAAATGTCTCTACTTTTCTGAGTATATTGTGATTTTTAAAATGTCGAGAATGGAGCGTTTGGTTCCTGCAAAATCGTGTTGTTGTTACAGTACTCCAAAGGAAATGGATAACTTGCTTCCTTTCTTCCAAACGTTGTATTCTACTTCCTTTCCTTCATTTCGTTTGGAAATCCTTAGTTCCAAACGGGCCCTAAAAGGAAGAAATCCACGTATGTACAGCGAAGAAACATGCAGACCTGAGAAGTTAATTTGGTAGCTTCAAATGTCAAAATCTTATACACAAAAACTTGCTCTTTTACAAGTGGATGATGATCACATAATATTTTACGGAACAAAACTTATGCCATAATTTTTATTGTACTTTGACATAATTTTGTAGAAAAAGTTGTCGTGACTATAAATTTACTGCATTGCAAAAGTTTGTCGAGCACCTTTTTGTGTATAAGATTTTCTATACAAGTGGATGGTCAGATTGGTTGTTCGTATGTAATTTGCTATTGTTTGTTTGTCAAGATAGAAAGTTATACAGTGTTATGCGTGTGATGGATTTCCTACGCAAGTGACCAGAGATTATGTCTTGGGATGTAGGAGAATGGGTATATAACTAGATACAGTTAGAATTTTGCCAAAAAAAAATATGAGATGCAGGTTTGGTTGCTTTGAGAACAAGTCTGCATATGACTAAGTGAATTTGTATAGGTAACCAACCAAATAGACCATAGCGCTTGGGATGACAATAGTCAAGGATCACTATTTTGCATTTGGGTATGGTCTACCTCTGTCACCCTTGGAATGAGGGAGAGAGACCAAAAACGAAAGAAGAGTGGTCATCAGAACGAGAGATGGACGAACAAGAGAGTGATGGATGGATGAAAAAACACAGATGAAAAACTGATGGAGGTGGGCACCCAGTGACTTTTACATAAACTCTCGACAGTTATCATAAGACTTTGGTGTGGCCCACAACTAGATTGTTGTACACCTTTGGATATAGAGATAACAAATTATTTAAGGGTCCTAGTATAGAGTGAGTGTAAATTGTTTAGGTGAGAGTTATTTGGATTCTTCAACTCTTTTATGTATAGAGTAGATATAGATATGTACATGTGTGAAGCTAGATAGTTGTTAGGGGTGCAAATGCTCCCCCAAAATTCATAAAAAAAATAATGGTTTTGTCTAGATTTTCACCATGTATGCACAACCATAGCAAAAGTCTATGCACCCACAAAGTAAGTGCATCATCCTCTAATTTGCTCTAGCTTGACCATTAGATATAGATATAGATAATATTATATTAGATTTTGCAAGTGAATTAGATATCAATTTAAGTTGAAGTGAACTAGTAGTTGGGTTTGAATGATAGTGATGGGCCTGAATTTACGGACACGAAACAAAGCACAATCCTGACCTCGAAGTTATGGGCCCTGCTGTGCCTTCTCTAAAACTTCAGTAAGATGCAGCCACAATACTCCCGCAAGGCCCATGGAAGCCCAGCAAATCGCCCGACAAAATGACGCGAAGCAAAAGCTTGTGCCGACGCACCCAAATGACCCCTGTTGACCTGTGAAGTCATCACGCTTCGCAGCTCGAACAAAGCGAGCAAGCTGCACGGCCCCCACGGCCACGCCACCACGAAGAGCGCTCAGCATCCGACGTCACGATCATGGACCAAACCTAACACGCGGGTGCCCGCCGGGGTCGCCCTTGGTCGATCGACCTCACACCACACTTGACATTCTGCACTCCATCTAAAATCCTGGGAAGAAAGAAGAGACTAGATACCGAGGAACATGCATGCTCCGTCGGTCATATGCATGCATGGAAACCGCATGGTTTCGTGGTGGAAAACGCCGAACCTGCCTGCATTTCCAACCGCTGGCGTCGTGTCGAACGAAGAAGATGGCGTGGCGTGACCCAAGCACGCATCTGATCTGATCTGGACTCTGAAACCTCCTCCTCTTTCGCTCCTGACGTTTCCCTTCCTCGTTCGTTCTCATCCTCCGCGCTTTATTCCCGCCGGAGGAGGAGACGGATCGGAAGAGAGCAGCAAAAGTCATGGAGACACAAAGGCATTATCGCTGGGATTGAAGTGAATCACATCCCATCCCATCCCATCCCATCATCCCATCCCATCCCATCCCATCCCATCCCGCGATGGGGACGTGCGCGGCAGAAGCGTCGGGAGAGGGCCGCACGGGGCTTTTCGAACCGGCCATTTGTTCGATGGCTACAGCAGCACAAGTAGCACTGTAGCAGCAGCACCTGTCACGTTGCACCAGCTGTGCTGTACTGCTTGGTTGGTAAAAGGCCCCGTAGCAGTGTGCTAGTGCCTTGCCAAAAGCGGTATATACCCGGCTCCTTTTTTCCCCCCCCCATTCTTCGTTCGCTCGGTGCACCGTGACGTCGTCGATCGTCCGTCGCGCGCTTGTTGGATCGGATCAGATGGTCCAACGCCACGTGCTGCTCACTATCTCTTCGTCCGTATCTTCGCTAACGTGCTATGACGACTCACGACGAGTCGTTGCAGAATCGTGAGGCGTAGAATGTGTCACGTAGGTAGAACAAACCCTACGAATTAACAAAAAGTACTTCTTTATTTAGGAGTGATATACACATATACTGTGCACGCCATCCCGTTTCGGGATATAGACGGATTACGGGATAAGGAGACATCCAGATCCGCGGGCACGTAAAGAGATCGCGGCGCGAGCGCCAAACCGATCCACGCGCGACACGCCAGCTGCTTTCCGTACGCCACATGGTGATGCGTTCCGCCGCCATCCATCCACGGATCCACCTACCCATGCCGCCGCGTCGCGTGCTCGGGCGCTGGCGAAGCCTGAGCCGAGGCCAGCCACCCAGGGCCAAGCAAGGCCGCCGGAGCCGGACGCGGGGAGCCTGGCACGGCGTGGCCGCGGTCGTCACCGCACCGCCGCGCGCGATTAGTTTGGTCGTTTTCCAGCCAAGGTTTCAGGGAACCCTCGTCGTCCGCTTCGTTTTCTGTTCGGCGTAAACCACGCGGTCAGCAGCTGGCAACCGTGTGTTTGGTCGATCGTCGGTCTTTAACTATGGCTCACTCGCCAGTGGTTGCAAACCGGTCGCAGGTCGTCCGGCCGTGCGTCCCCGCGCTTGGGCGACGCGTCTGCCGCACCGACTCAAAACACAGCGGGACCCAGGTGAAGAACCGGCCGGGTGGCCGGCTGGACGGGCGCGACGGGCGCAGGTCCAAATCCTACACGTCCATCGCCGCTTTGAATTTTGAAACCCTGTAGTACGACAGGAGTTTGCTCCAAACCCCGCGGGTCACGTCACGCCGGCCGTAGTAGTACAGAACTGTACCTGGCTTTCGTGCCGATCCGCAACGCTTGGCTCGGAACAGCCGCGACTTGGATAGGCTCAAACACATGATTAGCCGCTGTAACGCCTGACACGATATCGATTAGGCACGCCAAGCCAAGCGCAGGGGCTAGTAATGCTGAGGATCAGGACGGACACTGGATCATGGTCTCGAGGAAGGCCAACCCAAAAAAAAAAAGGCGAGAAAAGGGCCAGCAAAGTGATCATCATGCAGCCAGTCGACAGGCGCATTTGGGCACAGCGCGGACGACACGCATCGTGCTCGGCGTCGGCGACGACCTCATGCGTGCAGGGGCACGAGAAAGCCTGTCCCTGGTCTCGCTGGCCGGACCCGTGGCCGTGTCCCCGGAAACGGCGCCGGCGCAGGAAGCGCGGCCGGGGTGTCGAAAAGATTATTCGTCCACCCCCGTCCCGGGCGCCCTGCTGGCTGGCCTACGTGTCGTCTCGACCCGCGGCGTGTCAGGCTCGCCGGGCTCCGCGCGGGACACGCTCCTGGCGCGTAGCTGTGGCACGGTGACGCGTGTCCGCTCTTCCAGAATGGAACTCGGCACGTCGCCCGCCATGCCTGACGTTCTCTGCCTTTTGTCAACTGGGAAACTGGCATCTGTTGTCGACCGGGAATGATGTTGCACAGTTGCAGTACATACACGTGAGGGCACTGTTGTTCGAGTAAGACTGGTGCTGTTTCTCACGGAAAGGAAACCGATAAATTCATTCATTCATGCGGTCCGTGTTGTGAGACCACAGCAAATCATGCTTTTCCAGGCGTGTTTTATCGCTTGACTTGACTGATGTGGTTAGGAGAAAGAAACATGTTTGTTGTTGGACTTTATGTATATGTATTACTTCCGCGTGCACGTTTCTGTAAACCTGATATGATGAATATATCAGGAGCTGAATTGGTCCGTGAACTGTGTGATGCTTACTTCATCCATCCACTTGAAAGGCTCGATCTAGGTGCTTTTCAGAAGAAAAAAAAAGGGTCTTTAGCTATAGATCGTGCGAAAATGACACCGTGCCTAAAACGCTCATGAACTCTCGTCGATAGATCATGGGAAAATGACGTCGTGCCTAAACACCGAACAACTCTCATGAATCCCAACTCGACCCGAGTTTCATCAGCACAGTACTACTTCTGGTCCCCGTCCCGTCAACCTATACTACTAAGCTTTGTTTAGATCCAAAAACTTTTTGAATTTTGACACTATAGCACTTTCATTTTTATTTGACAAACATTATCTAATCATAGAGCAACTAGGCTTAAAAGATTTGTCTCGTGATTTACGGATATTTATAAAAGGAGAAAATTTCAGTCTGCCTACCTCCTATCCGTCATCCGTCATGTCCGCTTCGTTTGAATCAATCGACGCTGGTAGCTGTAGGAGGAAAAAAAGAATAGAAGTTTTTCTAGGGTTCCTAATACAAAATCTCCTATACACATTAAAGTATATTAAAAATAAAAAAAAGTACAAGGTCCTAAATGCAAATTTGTCAGCACCGACCGCATCAATCGGCCCGTACATATACTACTCGAAGAGGAAAAAGCAAAATCTCCTATAAAAATTAATATCTATACCTATTTATAAAAGGAGAAAATTTCAGTTTGCCTACCTAATTCATAGAAAAATCTAAAAATTATAAAACAAATTTTGTTCAGCTCCACATATTTAGATCCATATAGTAAACAAAAATATGAAAAATTTTAGTATTTTTTTTTGCTGGTAGATGCTTGCCTATGCTTTTTAGTGTAAAACTAAAATTGTAGTTATCTTGCTCCAATTATTATAAAAATTTTATAATAGCCTATTTAATGTGATGCTTGATTTGTGGTAAAAGTTTTAACACAATTCCTGTATATCTCACTGATTTACTAATTTAACTAAATTTATGCTTAAGGATGCTTGCACTACCTTTGCATGGTATGTCGTTATGTCATACCTACCTAATTCATAGAAAAATCTAAAAATTATAAAACAAATTCTGTTCAGCTCCACATATTTAGATCCATATAGTAAACAAAAAATATGAAAAATTTTAGTATTTTTTTTTACTGGTAGATGCTTGCCTATGCGTTTTAGTGTAAAACTAAAATTGTAGTTATCTTGCTCCAATTATTATAAAAATTTTATAATAGCCTATTTAATGTGATGCTTGATTTGTGGTAAAAGTTTTAACACAATTCCTGTATATCTCACTGATTTACTAATCTAACTAAATTTATGCTTAAGGATGCTTGCACTACCTTTGCATGGTATGTCGTTATGTCATACCTACCTAATTCATAGAAAAATCTAAAAATTATAAAACAAATTCTGTTCAGCTCCACATATTTAGATCCATATAGTAAACAAAAAATATGAAAAATTTTAGTATTTTTTTTTGCTGGTAGATGCTTGCCTATGCTTTTTAGTGTAAAACTAAAATTGTAGTTATCTTGCTCCAATTATTATAAAAATTTTATAATAGCCTATTTAATGTGATGCTTGATTTGTGGTAAAAGTTTTAACACAATTCCTGTATATCTCACTGATTTACTAATTTAACTAAATTTATGCTTAAGGATGCTTGCACTACCTTTGCATGGCATGTTGTTATGTCATATGAACATTTTATAAGTCCATAAGTTTATAATCTACATACATTTAACCCATGTGTTTATAATCTACATACATTTAACTGATATATCTTATTTCATAGAAATCCTAATCTAAATTAAAAATAAAGCTATCAACAAACTTCTCGTGTTTTAATATAATACTATGGTATATTAAGAGGTAATATTAAAGTAAGAGAAGGTTTGACTAATTTCTATTTTTATTATTAAATAAATATCTCTCCACACTACATATTATTTTAAGTATTAACTATCTAATACTATAGATGTCATGGTTATCAATAAAATAAATTATGAACTTTAAATTTTATAAAAAACATAACTATAAATAGAATGTAATATTATGTTATAACTTTCTATGGTCATTTGATGTTTTTCTCCTGTTGCAACGCACAATAAAAATCAATCTCAATATTTACATAGACTTCGGCTTACCAATAAAAAGTGTATTGTTAGCTTCTTATCTTTTCACGAACAATGCACAAATTGACAGAAACTTATACAATCTATATAAAATCAAAATCAAACTAGAAATTATAATTCAATAGTAGGTTCCTTTCAACTAGAAAGTATAAGGTGCCATTGCGCGTGAAATACAAATCCTAAAAAGCCTAAGAGCATGTATATAAACTATATATGGACAGTCTCCTTCAAAGTCAGTTTTAAAAGCTTAAAAATTATCAAATTTAATAAAAAAGATAAAACACAAAATATAACAGAGTGCTCATTTTCTACAAACATCTATTTGCTCCCGTAGCAACGCACGGGCATATTTTGCTAGTTACGGATAAACTGTGCAATTAGTTATCTTTTTTTATCTATATTTAATATTTCATACATGTGCCGCAAGATTCGATGTGATATAGAATTTTATAAAGTTTGGGTTCTTTTCCTAATTTCCTATTGCCATTCTCTGCCACACCGTAGGAGCACATATTTTTTTTCCTCCCCTGAAACGGAAACGTATCTTACCGGATCCAGCTATCTTCTAATCGCAACAACCCTACGATCAGACGGCACGTGGTACCCGTAAAGCACACATTCCCCTGCGAGCTCGGACGCGACGTGGCCACCACACCGTCACCGCGTCGGACCCACGCGTGGAGGGCTCCCCCTGTCTCTCACTCTCCACGTCTTCAGCAGCGGCAGCCCCGGCCAGGGTGCACTGCGAACCAAACCGGGCCCCATGCGCGTGACGCGAACTCAGGATAAGATCAGAGCCGTGGAGCGGAACAGATTCCGGGGCGGAAACCCATGTGTGGCCGCGCCGTAGTGGCCAGCCCCGACCCAACCCTCCTTTATTAACGCAGACAAACATGGTCCGGCGCCGGCGGGTCACCCTCTCGTGTCAGCGTTGGTCGCAGGCACCAGGCAGGACGACCCGATTCGTGCCATGTAGGAGTAGCCGCGACGCGACGGGCACCAGCCGGGAAACACGAACCGCTGCAAAACGCGCGCGTTTCTTTTGTGGTTTCCGCACCGAATTGCGCACGTTAGTACTCGCAAACTGGCAGCGTTGGTCAAACAAACCACGAACGGACGACGTACCGCGTCTGAATCCTGAAAGCGAGAGGCGCAGGGCGCGTTATCCCGCCGGTGCGGGGCGCGATGCGGCGCGGCTCGGGGGGTGTTGCCTCCGCGCCGGGGCCTCTGTATATAAACGCGCTCCGCACCAGCGCCGCGGAGGCCGACACGCAGTCTCTCCGCAAGGAAGCGGAGCGAAACGCAAGCGACTGAAACGAGAGCAGCGTGCGTTTCTCTTTGGACTTTGGGTCGGGTGAGCTGCCAGCGAGAGCGCGGCGGGGTGAGGCTTTGCCGAGCGACATGAGCTACCGGCTCGGGGAAGCGGCGGGCCGCGAGGAGGGCGACGAGGAGCCGTTCGAGACGGCGTCGTCCGTGTCCAGCGGCGACTCCGACTCCGACGACGAGGAGGAGGGGGACCAGTTCCCCGGCGGCGGCGGCGGCAGCGTGGCCGGGGGCGAGGCCTCGTGCGACCACCAGGACCGCCGCGCGTTCGTGCCGCAGCCGCTGCGGAGGATGAACTCGGACAGCATCTACGACATGACGTCCATGATGTCGCAGCTCCCGGCCAAGTAAGTGCGCGCGCCTTCACTACACCTCCCGGGATACCCGGCCCCGGACGGCGAAATCACATCAGGCTCTGAAGCTTGCTTTTCATCAACCCATGGTCGTTTTGCTCACGAATCGAGGACTTCTGGTTTGCAGGAAAGGGCTGTCGCGGTACTACGAGGGCAAGTCGCAGTCGTTCGCGTGCATGTCGGAGGTGCGCTGCCTGGAGGACCTGCGCAAGAAGGACAACCCCTACAAGCAGAAGATCAAGTCGTGCAAGAGCTACGTCGCGCTGGGAGGGATGATGGCCAAGAAGCAGCCCGCCTCCACCTCCTGCGTCAACCTCGACCTCGTCGCCGCCAACGGCTTCAGGACGCCGCCCATTCGGAACGGGTACCACCAGTAGGCGGCGCTGGACGGGTCGCCGCTTGCGAGAGAGCGCTGCAATGCGACTGCAGGAACGCCGTTATTGTTCCTCGAGGGTCACTGAACTGTTTTTCTTTTCTCTGTTTCTTTCTACTTGTTCTGCGGGTGATTTTCTTCACGGGCGCATTTAGTCTGTGAGAATTTTACGAGGTGGCGTGAACTGTTACTTGTTCTGCTGTTGGTAGAGTACTAGAGGAACTTACCGTTGACCGTTCTGCACTGTTGCTGCTCGGCAAAAAAGAAACTGTTCTTTGGGTACTGTATGTAAATACGAAGCGCGGCAGTCCAGGGCTCCAGGCAGAAAATCATCGACCGTTTCCTTCTTTTGTGCATGTCAATCTTTCAATCTTCTTTTGTAGGTGACCACTCACCAGTCACTAGGATAGCATGGATAGGCTTTACGCTCTGCTGCGCTCTAACAAGTTGGCAGCCTAGAGGCGAAGAGGAGGCCAACATTTACACACACACACACACAGTACGATGTGCTCCGTCATCCCAAACACATTCTCAATCTTTCGGATTCATAATAATGAGAATTGATAATTGGAATTGTATGGAGTATCCTCTCCGCCGTAATAACCCAAAAAAAAAAAACGTAAAAGGGCCCTTTTAGTTTGGGACTAAGACAGAATTTCTTAGATTTAGTTATACCTATAAAAATAGTTTCAGTATTCATGTCTCTAAATTAATTTACTATAACTACTCTTCATTCAAAATATAAGTCATTCAGTTTTTTTTTTGTAATGGAAGTCAGATATACATTACATATAAAACACATTATATTAAGGTGCATAGTAAAAGACATATATGTATCTTGAAAAGGCTAGAACAGCTTACAATTTAGAATGAAGAGAGTATATTTTATGGTTAATCTAATAACACGTATCCAGTATATAAATGGTAGTATTACTCATTTACTTGTATATCTTGAGTTTTGAAAAATAAAAAACAAGAAGCACACTTTTTTAATGGAGAGCACATCTTTTTATTACAAGGAAAACACTGATATCAGATATGCACACAGACCTCTCGCTCTCTCTACAACAATACACAGGTCTCCTGATAGCCAAATCTCTCTCGCCACCCACAGGCAACACCATACAGTTCGGTCTTCTGTCCCGGGGGAATTCCGCTGGCTGTGCAAACTCAGGTCGGTAATTACACTCTGCCGATGTACAACGAGCGAAAAACAGATGCGGAAACCGTAGCAGATCCACCTAGCAGGTTCGAACCTCAGTCAAAAGGCCAGGTGGTGGCTCGCAGTTGCCGGTAAAGCTTCAAGGACTCAAGGAAGCAGGAGAGTTTCCTCATGATGGACACCATAGCAGATCCACCTAGGCTCGAACCTCAGTCAAACGGCCAGGTTGTGGCTCCCAGTTGCCGGTAAGCTTCAAGGACCCAAGGAAACAGGACAGTTTCCTCATGATGGAAACCATAGCAGATCCACCTAGCAGGCTCGAACCTCAGTCAAACGGCCAGGTGGTGGCTCGCAGTTGCCGGTAAGCTTCAAGGACCCAAGGAAGCAGGAAAGTTTGCTCATGATGGGCTTGCGGCGAACCACTACTTGCACTTCAACAACGTCCTTCCCGTCATCGGCGTAGGTCTCATAGCCCTCTAGATCTTCTTCGGTTACGAAGACTGCATCGCTACAGCCAGTGGGGCTTGTTGGTCTGGACAGCATACTTCGACAACGAGGTAAAATAAAATGCTCGCTGTCAAACTCAGTGGCGGCGTAGCCATCAACTTCAGGGTCTACAAAGGATGCTTCACTGGATTCTTCATCAGATGCTATTGAGTCTTCAGTCGAGCTCTGAATCGAAAGGCATCTGCTGCTCTGCGTGCTCAACAGTTCACTGGATTCCTCATAAGATAGTACTGAGCAGGTTGGGTTCGAGCTCTGTATGGAAAGGCATCTCCCGTTGAGCTTGCTGAACATTTTAACAGCCTGCAGCAAGAAGTACCATATTTCAGCAGCGGGATCACAAAATTGGAGACCAACTGTCTGAGTTACGTTCACAGAATATATGTAGTCATCATGTAATAGAAAATTGCCAAGGAAGTCAGGTAGCATGCCTGCCACTGAGCTGGCGCTAAAAGCACTCTAGGCCTCACAGACCTCGCATGATCCAAAGCTGCTTCTGGTGTCATATTTCTGTACTTGATCTGCATTAAATATGTTTGTTAAGTTTATATTAGAATGCACAGTTACGAGACAGCTAAACCAGAAGCAAAACATTTTCTTACCAAAAAACACAAAACTATAGTGGTGCTTCGTCCCCTTCCAGCCTTACAGTGGACATAGGTGCTACCACCTTGCACTTCATTACCTGGAAAAGAAAGCAATTGATACTTAGCCTTGGCCACCTGACTTCCACACAAACCACACAGAAGCAGGACATAACGACACTGTTTTACTACATATACTACTATAATTGTTACTAAGAGACTGTTTGGTTCTAGGCCATCATTTGCCAGGCCTCAGCGGCGGCAAGCTGTGGCGGCGAAATCGAGCGCCACACTCTGGCAGAAAATGAGTGAGCTGGTGCTGTGGCTGCCTAACCTGCGTATAGGAACCAAATGGTAGCCTCGTGAATGGTGGCGGGCCACAACTGTGGCAAGGCGACATGCCCTAAAGCCATGGAGCATTAGTCTTCTGGTACAATGTTTCAAACTGTCTACTGATCTGCCCTACCATACCGAACGAGGCAACGGCCAAAAAAGAAACTGACAGGCCGTTACTATTTCCTATTGTGAATAAGCACTGTGTTTTTAACATCTTGTTATTTGATCCAACCAAGTGCATTCGCTTCTAGGGATTATCACCAGATAATATCACTGGGGTAGCACTAATGTAAAAAAGAAATGCATAGTACAAATATTAAAAACTAATATCAGTGAGGCAATGGCAACAATGGTTGGCAGAATTTATAAGCTATCTTTCCTGCCCCTTGACTGATTAAAGAACTACCACTTCTAACCATACCATACAGATTAGTTCACAGCACTGTCACATCTGATATGCATCATCATAACTGACTCACTCTGTTCAAAATTACAGGCCACTTTAGGTTTGTCCTAAGTCAATTTTCTCTAACTTTGACCAAGTTTATAGAAAAACAAATTAATGTGTGCAACACCCAGTGAGTGAATTATCAAGAAATATTGAATGGTGGATTTAATGAAACGGCGTTGGTGAATTTTTCTACAAATTTAAGAGAAATTTGACATAGGAAACAGTCAAAGTGACCTATAAATTGGAAAGGAGGGAATACAACTTTATACGAGCAGTCATAATTAAATTGAAGAATGGCCCTTTGCATTCAAGTTGACAAAATGCCCAACGACAGCCAAAGATAATATTCAAGTAACACAGATGATGCATCAAACTGACGACTACCACTACTTCCCTGATCTGAACTGGCACCTAAATTAGCACCATAAAGCTGAGATGGCATCACCAAGACAGGTTGCCTGATGATGGATTGGTGAAGCACATATAAAATTCTAAAAACCCTAAGAAGCAAAAGGAAATGAAATCATGGTTCGTAACATACTTACAATGGATAAAATCCACTGCACGACAAATATGCTCCAGGGATGGGGCAAACAGGTAGTCTCTTGTGGGAATTTCGAGATGATTGATTCCATGAGCCTGAAAAATGGAATTATATAATTATTCAGATCATAAGTTGTAAAACCTGCCAAATATGGTATGGTGCCATAACAATATCTTGCTTGATACCTCCCTAATCTCATGTGCACCAGTACCAACCTAACCAAGTGATTTGCTGATTGCGCAATTCATAAGGCAACGAAATGATGTACATCATCAGAATGCATAGAAGAGGATAAAATGATTCTGCCTACTCCTACAATGACTTAAAAAACTAAGTGCCTCCTGAAGCGATCTACAGCTTACCAACTTAAGTGTCATTAAGTTTACTATGTAGATACTTGTTACTGTTAGGTTAGAATCCTATAGTTCTCTTGGTCATGTAATAACATTATACGTTTAGAGAGAAATAAAAGTAATTCCAGCAGCTACAAGAGGTAAAGGGACATCTACCTGATATAGGGATGTTGGAACCAGAGTTTCATAGGGTTCATTGAGTGTAACAACTCCTCTTACTCCAAGTTGCTTCAGGCGCGGAACATCGCTAGAGAACGGAACAGCACCTAGCAAAACATACTGATGATAGAGGTGGTAAGAATATCAGGCTACAATATCTATTGCACATTAAGAAGGAATGACTTATCGTTATTCCATCACCAATTTTACTGACTTGACTAAATGGTACATTTACACCTCCATAACAATAAGATTGCACGTACATTTGATGAAACTTAATCGGGCAGCAACTAAATTGCCGAACCACACAGCGCTAGCTGTCCCGAAAAGCATATCCCCAAATCGCATCCCGAAACACAAACAACCAGGACATAAACATGGAAGAGAGGCAAAAGATCAGCACCTTGTCGACGCGATCCCACCAGCGGAACTCGCCGTCGAACATGTTGCGGAGCACGTTGTAGAGAAGCGTCGGATAGAACAGGACCCTCGCGCCGGCGCCGACGAGCGCGCGCTTCGCCCGCAGTCGCACAACCGCGACCACCTCCCCGTCGCCGCCGCCACCCCACGATCCCTCCTGCTCCCGCTCGTCGTCCTCCACCTCCAGCCCATCCCGGAGCTCCCGAATCCTCATACCCGCACGACCGGATCGGAGCCCCAACCCGACCGGCAAACCCTAGGAGCCAACGCGCTCTGCGGCGTCTCCTCCAGCGCTCCTCGATTTCAGGGAGCGAGATGGAGAGAGGGGAGCGATTTGTGGATCGAGAGATGATTAATCTACTGGCTTCGAGACGCCAAAATGGGAAGGAAAGGGGGCGGCTGCGGCTCAGCGAACAACCCAGGTGGACGACGGCGACGGGAATACGTCATAGGTGGCGTATTAGGCTGCGAGTTTTGCGACAAATCTGCTTTCCCATCTGTTTACCTCTGATTAGCGGATGAGTAATGACTGAGTGTGCTTTTGCGAATCAGTCCTTGAATGGTTGCATAATTATCTACGCCTTGTTTAGTTCAAAAAAATTTCAAGATTTCTCATCACATCGAATCTTTGGCACGCATGCATGGAGCACTAAATATAAATAACAAATAACTAATTCAATAGTTATCTGTAATTTTCGAGACGAATCTTTTGAAACTAGTTAGTTCATGATTGGATAATAGTTACCAAATACAAACGAAATTGGTACATAGCCGAACCCAAAAAATTTCACGAACTAAACAAAGTCCAAGTCTAGGCTAAAGAATTTTGTAACTATGGCCTTGTTTAGTTCACCCTGAAAACCAAAAAGTTTTCAAGATTCCCCGTCACATCGAATCTTGTGGCACATGCATGAAACATTAAATATAGACGAAAACAAAAACTAATTACAGTTTAGCTGTAAATCACGAGAAGAATCTTTTGATTCTAGTTAGTCCATGATTAGATAATATTTGTCACAAACAAACGAAAGTGCTTCAGTACCGAAAACTTTTCACTTTTCGGAACTAAACAAGGCCTATGTATAGGTTCACACGTTGCAAAACAAAACAACAAAACACCCTTCCTCCTCCTTTTGAATTTCTATCACAAAAATGGAATGATGCTTGTTGTGGCGTATATTGAAATCAAGAGCACCACATGTAAAAAAATGGATTATGGCCATGCTATATTATGATTCTACGTATGAACTCCAAATGCTCACAAACGTGAAGCCCCAAGAAAATAGTAGATGTGGTTTTCGACTGCGTTCGACTCAACTTTTTTGAAAATGTTTCTTCTAACAAAAAATAACATCAATCAAACAGGTGAATTTCATAACAGATTTTTTTTAGAAATACCTGCTTTCGCATATTATAGTTTTCAAAGCAACTTAAACCCTACTTTGACTTTTTAGCTTTGTGCTTTTCTAAATGAATGGATACAGAGATATGTTTACCATATATGTTCCGAGAAATATAATAAGATATGATATGTTTCATAGTTATTTCAACCAAACAATTTATTACTGAGTTTCCACGGTGCATTAAAAAGAGGAAAACATGGTGGTAAGAGCATCTCCAACAACTCCTCAAATGAACTTGCTATCTTTATAAATTTGGCAAAACCACAAAAATCTTTATCCAACAATTCCTCAAGTACACTTGCTATATTTTCCAACTTGCTATTCAGGGGTCTCGCACGCGTATAAATCCGCGCGCGGCTTCGACTGCGAATCGCGATCCGCGGCGCCGTCTCCCCTGTCGTATTCTCTTTTGTCCGCGAAATCCCTCTCCCTCGCCAATAAAACTGTCTCCCGCGTCGTGCAGTCTTCCTTCGACGTCTCGTCTCCTCTTCCCCTCGACGTCGTCTCCTCTGATCTCTCCCTCGCCGTCCCCGTCTTCTCTGGGCGCGAGGAAGGTGCCGGGACGTCCATCTCTCCCTCGCCGTCGTCTTCTCAGGTACGTTCTCGCCATCTGGCTGCTAGGTCTTGCTAGGGCGTCGGGCAGATCTCTGTCGTAATTCCTCGTCAGCCGTAGAGAGAGGGAGGAGGAAAGGGCAAACAGACAAGCAGGAGATGCGATACCTGAGCAGATATGGAGTGATTGTTTATTTACTAGTAGCACTAAGCAGATGGAGTAATTAATTAGGCCCGAGTGGACAGCAACATCCGCTGATGTCCATCTCTCCCTCTGATCTGATAGGGCGTACAGCATGGCACAAGGGCTTGGTGACAATTTTCATAAAAAAACATAGGGATTGGTGGCGGATCAGAGGGCCTACGCGCCGTACCGGAGTAGCTTGACGAGGAGAGATGGCCGTGCCGCGCCAGAGTAGCTTGACGAGGAGCGACGTTGAAGATGCCTGGCCGGAGTACCGAACAGCGGCGGCGGCGGCCACGCACGCAACACGCAAGAGTCACGGCCACGCACGAAGGAGATATGACACACTCACGTACGAAAGGGGATACGGTAGACTCACGTACGAACGAGATACGGCGGACTCACGGCCCAATCTGAGTTGTGGAGAAAGATGGGCCAACTTTTTCAATTTTACCAAGTGAAAATAGCAACTTGTTGGAGATATATCTTTTTTTCACTTGCCAAACTAATTTGCAGCTTGCTATAACCCAAGATTTACCGAGTGAATTTTACCAAGTTGTTGGAGAGGAACCTTGACGCTCCTATTATTACACATTGACTCTTCTCTCTAAACTAAAACCATTGCGGTGCCATGACACGCCACATTCCCTATAGAACCATAAACTTATTTTGTGCGTTCATGGTCCACTTTTTTCATTTGACGGAGTAGTATAGAAGCTAAACCATTTCTTCTCCTTTTGACTAGATCAGAACAACACGTAGGAGTTTGGTATGAATGGGGTTAATTTCTTTAGTTTAATTTAGTCTTTGATAAGTTATTATATAAACATGACTAAGCTATGGTTAGCTTGTTGCCGAAAAGAAAAGACACCGTACCTTATACTGTATTATAAGAAAGTAAGATCATGACAGCTTCCAACAATTTAATAAAAGGCGTTTATAAGGTCCTATAGCTTGATGATCGTGCGATACGGCGGCCTGGAAAATGAGGCACAGAGAACGACACTAACCTCATGGAGGCTGCTGGAAATGCAAAATCGCGTAACGGGCCAGGCCAACAATGCATGGACATCTGATTTTTTTTCCCCCTTTTGTATAAGCCGACGTCACCTCGTGACCTCAATGGCAACCGGCCTAATCACCGAGCGCGGGGTCGCTTTCCGCGCGCAGCTTCCACAGATCGTACCCAGACTCCAACCCCCGTCGCATCTTCGGTGCCGTGCGACGACGGACGTACAGCTGCACTCGAGCGGGCGGGGGCCTACGGGCTACCGGCTACGGCTACGGCTTCGCCGCTCCGCACGGACCGCACCCACGCGTCGAGACAGCCTGTGGCTTTCAGAAACCGCGGCTCCGGGACCGCGCCCGCATGGGCGACCGCGGCGGCGTGGCGTCGTGTCGCCCCCGCTAGCCCGCTTCCCCTCCGGCTTCCGTCTCGCCGTCTCGGCCTCGCGGACGCGAGTTCGTGTGTAGGCCGCTCGACGCGTGCCCCAAAAAAGTAACTAATGTGGAAATGATTGTCAAAAAATGTGGAAATTTGATTTTCACTTTTGTTATCTTGTTTAGGCCTTGTTTACTTCCACCCAAAATCCAAAATTTTTCAAGATTTTCCATCACGTCGAATCTTTATACGCATGCATGAAGTATTAAATATATACGAAAATAAAAACAAATTGCACAGTTTGATTGGAATTTACGAGATGAATCTTTTGAGTCTAGTTAGTCTATTGTTGGATAATAATTACCACAAACAAATGAAAGTGCTACAGTATCACGAAATTTTTCGCTTCACGAACTAAACACGGCGTCCGTGTTATGAGTTGATGGAGTAGAAGGAAATATTGCAAAAATTGAGAGCTAAGGTCAGATTTCATATCCCCTATTTGTTTGTGGGGTTTTTAGTGAGAAATTATATGGCAAGTTATGATAAAGTAATTATATACTCCCTCCATTCACAAAAGAATATAATTATGAGAACCGTGACGGTCAAACTAGTCTAAGTTTGACAAGCTTATAGTAAATAATATTAATATTTATGTCTTTAAATACATTTATTATGAAAACATATTCTATAACTAATCTAATAGTACTTATTTTGTATTATAAATATTAGTACCTTTTTATATAAATTTAGTCAAAGTTCAAATTAGTTGACTTCTTGAAATACGAGAATTGCATTTTTTCTTGGACGGATTGAGTATTTATCTTTTATTAAGATCATAATTCTCATCCAATTACCATTCCTCTCGTAAGGGAATTGATTGATGGAAGTTAACCCTCTAGACTCATGTTCCACTTCCCATCCAAACTATCACAGAACAAATACAAGATTTTTAAACTCCTACTTTCAAACTGTCATTCTCTCCTTTCAATTACTCCAACAAAACATGGCATACGCCTTACACATACATTCCATGAACCAATTTTGGGCAGGATTTGTTTCCTTGACTTTATGCATCATGCTTCATGAAACCAAAAGCAACTAACTAGTTGTATTTCTGTAAAAAAAAAACTAACTAGTGGTACATGTTATTAGGTTATTAGAACTGGCTAGTTGGTTTAAACCAACAAATCAGCTCGGTTTGTTTGGTTTTTAAGAAATTCGGTTTCCAAAATCAATAGTAGTAATTATTTATAGAATAAAAAATGACGAGTTGGTTTCTTCTGCTTGTTTTTTATTCCACTGCACGTGCCTGTCCTACGGCCACGCCGTGCATCCCACACTGACTCGTTTGCTGCCCCGCCATTGCCGTGTAGAGAGCTGCAGAGTAGACTCGTCCGGGAGCCTGCAATGCCCCACCATGACTCTGCTCGCGTGAGGGTCCTGTTGTGCCGCCTCTTCGCCACATCGTGTCTGCGTGTCGGGCCCTTTGCTGCGTAGTGCATGCGTGCCACTCTAACATGCATTCTCCCACACTAGGGTTAGGGATAAGGTTGGGTTTAGATGGTTTGGACTTGAGGAGATGAGTGGAGGAATGTTTGGGCCCTGACTGGGCTATTGGGCACTTGTGCTGCAGGCTAATGTTATGATCCATGCACAACTTCATTGTATAGGAGTTGATTTTCTCGGTTCTTTTGTTTAATTGGACCCTAAAACCAAAGCTGAAGCCAAGACTGAACTTCTCAATTGTTAAAACCGAAACTGAAGAAAAAAAAGACACTTTAGAACAGAGGGCATTCTAGTGTTTGAAAAATTGTACCATAAATAAAGACGTTTTAGCTTTTGTCGCTCCTATAGCAGACTACGGTTTAGCTTCTGCAGCCCCTACAACACTTGTCATGGATCAGCTCCTGTCGTCCACTACAAATAAAAGATAAAAGGAAACACATAGTGTGGGAGAAGAGGCTGATAATCTATGGCTGAAAGTACTGCTCGCTAATTTATTATAAGAGAAAAATATTGTTGAATGACTGATAAATTCGATAGATAAGCTCAAGCGAACAGGCTCAGACGATGCTGCTCTCAAGACGCATGTTGCTACTGCTGCAGACGTCTCTTCGAGCTCAGATACAAGATTCTTATAGGGATGTAGGGAGTCATTTTTTCATCTATGTTGAGTTTTGTGATAACTTACAAAACATCTAATCCGGGGACAGAGGTAGTATGGTGTAAACTTGCCCAGCCCTATATGCTACAAACATGCTTCAAAATCGAGGATGGTGAAAATGGAACAATCAAATAGCCATGATTATCATTGCAACATTAAAAAACAAGTGTGCAAATTTCAAATAGTTGAAACTATGATGTTTTTTTAGAGAAAATTATGATACGGAGGAACCTTGGTCAACATACACTTACTTTTAAAAATGAATGATGGATTAAACCTCCCTCCTTTTTATAAAATAGACGATCTCTGGCATGCAATTTCCAGAGCAGACAAGAAGTCAAAAGTCAACTATTTGTGGGCCACTGCTATCCAATCAGCTACTAATCGCTAGTAATACAAAGCTATTAACGTCATGCTGGTCCCATGAAGAACTGGTTTGTGTACTACTATGTTTTAGCCGGGGGCATCGACGACCTACGCTATGGCTATGGGCAAGCTTTGAAAGTGGATAGGAGTGTGCTGATATGAATATGATGGGCATGCTGATGCAAATCAATGTGCTCATCAACTTTTCTTTCGTAATAACAAAAGTCCTGAGGGAATTGTTCGTCCATAATACATACGATCATTGCTTATGCGACGAAGCATTCGATCATTCAGGTGCTGGCAGCAACGTCATCGTTGCTTCTTATCTTCCTCTCGTCATTGCCGCCACCAGGGTTTTCAATCTCGTGCACAATCTAACAAAATCGATATACTTAACATTGATGGTTTAATTTACAACATTAAGAATCTTCTGCATCTGAATTCTCTCAGAGCAAATATAATAACAGGCTGACTAAATGCTAAGGTGAAGGAGAGAGAAGAAACGGACCATAAGCTTATAATCAACTTAGGTATAAAAACCAAAAAAATATATATGAAAGAGACAGGTGGGTTAAGTATTAATAGTGAAGAACTGAATACTGTATAAGTAGACTAAGAGAAAGCCGTAAAAAAGCTTACAGACTTTGGTTGTATTAGCCTTGCTCTTACATGCATCATGCATGCTGGTATATTTTTTAGATAAAAAAATTTGTCTCTGCAACAGTTTTCCCTTCAACCGACCATTATTATAAAATTTCAGACTTTGATAAATGAAGAGAAACTCCCAAAAAGCAACAAAGCACGAGAGATCATATGAAACTAGCAGCAAACTAAGCTCTAAGCCTGTAAGAAAGTCACTCGTGACTTGTCCATTCATTAGGCGAAAATCTCTATTAAGTCTCCATTGCATGGCATGCTCGCTTCAAAATTTGGTTAGTCGGTCTCTTTAAAGTATGAACCAGAATCTATGGCAATTTCAAGTGTCATAGGTCAGAAGGCAAATAAATGACTATAAAAGCATCTATCGTATGGTACACTAGGATTTAGATAAAAAAGAAAGGAAAAGAGAAGAGAGAAAAAAATTCACTCTTAATCTAGATTTTTTGAGTGCATATATAATTAAGTGCATAGCAAAAGTTAAAGCATCTCCAACAGTATTCAAAATTCACTCTCAATCTAGATTTTTTTTTATAAGATTGAGAAAACTGCTCTTCAACAACTCCCTATCTCAACTTCTATTCTTTCCGCACTTGAGAAAACATCAATCGGTCAATTTGAAGGTGGAAGCACATGGGAAAAAAAGAAGTAGGGCAGAGATCTCAATGTAAATTTGTCTTATATATTTTAGAAGCGAGCTTTTAGAAACTGCTAGAGGAACCCAGAAACATGCTCCCAACATTTTTTTAACTACTTAGAGAAGTGATTGATCTACCAATTATGGTTTTTGGCAACTTTTAATAAAATTTTCAGTAGAGGCCTGTTTCTTCAAAAAAAAAAACTATTGGAGATGCTCTAGCATATCTAGAGAAGTCAAAAACATCTTGTAATTTGAAAATAGAATGAGTAGCGGATAAAAAAATGCTAATCTACCTAGAGCACGTAATAAGAGCATAAATAGCTATTTGGCTGCTTGCCTACACGAGTGAGGAACCACAATGGCGAGAAGAATGGTGGCAACATCGTCGTGGTTGCTGCTGCTTATCGGCCTCGCCTTGGCTGCCGGGGTCCTTCAGGCTCGTGCACAGCCAGACAGCATTGGTATGGTCATCATCTCGTTGGCTGCACTCTTACAATGTTCCATATCCTCCTGCACGATGCACAGAGGAGGACAAAACACCGCCGCTCCAGCTCCATGTCCATGTGCGGCCATGCACCGATTGAAGAACAACGAAATTTAAAGGTCCTGCGCGGTTGCAGGTTTCATCAGCATAGACTGCGGCCTGCCGGGGACGGCGAACTCCGTGGACGACGCCACCAAGCTGTCGTACGCCCCGGACGCCGCCTTCACCGACGCCGGCTCGAACCACAACATCTCGGTGGAGTTCATCAATCCGACGCTCGCGACGCGCCACCTCACCGCGCGTAGCTTCCCCGACGGCGGCGGCGCGCGCAGCTGCTACACGCTCCGGCTCCCCGTGGCAGGCGGGCTCAAGTACCTCCTCCGAGCCGAGTTCTTGTACGGCAACTACGACGGCCTCAACAGACCCCCCATCTTCGACCTCTACGCCGGCGTCAACTTCTGGTCCAGGGTGAACGTCTCGAGCCCGGACGAGTTGGTGAGGCGGGAGGCCATCCTCGTCGCCCCCGACGACTTCGTGCAGGTTTGCCTGGTGAACACCGGCTCAGGAACGCCGTTCATCTCCGCGCTGGAGCTGAGGCCACTCAAGAACTCGCTCTACCCGCAAGCCAACGCGACGCAGGGCCTGGTCCTCCTTGGCAGGGTCAACTTCGGGGCCGATGAGATTGTCAGGTGAGCAAAAAAATCCAACTCCATCGTCACCTATCTCTAGTCATCACCACGTAGACTATCAATAATGTTCGTTTAAGCTTATCAGATGAATATACCAGCTATTCAATAATATTTTTTCTTATAAAAACTCAGCTAATAATATTTCTGCTATGATTTATCAGTCAAACGAATAAGACAGTCACCCTGGTTTTGACTAGGTACCCTGATGATCCACGGGACAGAGTATGGCCCCCTCGGGTGAACAGCGCCGCCTGGGACGTGATATCGACGACGAGGAAGGTGCAAAACTTAAAAGACGACAAATTCGAGGTGCCGTCCATGGTGATGCAGACAGCGATCGTTCCGCGTAACGGATCCAACACCAACAGCATCTGGTTCTTCTGGGACTCTGTGCCGCAGCCCAACGATCGGACGCCGGGGTACATGGCCATCATGCACTTCTCCGAGCTGCAGCTCCTGTCCAGCAACGCCGCCCTGCGCGAGTTCATCGTCAGCATCAACGACGACGTGTGGTCGTCGCCGCGCGGCTTCAGGCCAGACTACCTATTCTCTGACGCCATCTACAGCACTGCTCCCTTGCAGCGCTCCCCTCGGTACAACGTCTCCATTGACAGCACGGCCAACTCGACGCTGCCGCCTTTCATCAACGCCGCCGAGGTTTTCTCCGTAATCTCCACCACCAGCGCCGTTACGGATTCCTCCGACGGTATATTTGTACTTGTAGTTGTGGACGTACTACTTGAGCAAGTGTCGATTAACACTTAACAGTAGATGCACGCTAACTATTGCTAACTGAGAGCAATCAACGTACTTACAGTATCTGCCATCATGGACATCAAGGCGAATTATCGGCTCAAGAAGAACTGGGCCGGTGACCCGTGTAGTCCTAAGACTTACGCGTGGGACGGGTTGACTTGCAGTGATGCCGTACCACCTGATCGTCCGAGAATCACCAGCGTGTAAGTAGTATATTCACTCAGGCCTTGTTTAGTTCGCAAATATTTTCAAGATTCCTCGTCACATCGAATCTTTGGTCGCATGCATGGAGCATTAAATATAGACAAAAATAAAAACTAACTGCACAGTTTACCTGTAATTTGTGAGATGAATCTTTTGAGCCTGGTTACTCCGTGATTGGATAATGTTTGTCAAATAAAAACGAAATGTTACAGTAACCAAAAACAAAAAAATTTGCGTACTAAACAAGGCCTCAGTCATAGGAAAGCACATGTTCCGATCATAATTAACCTGCTCAGTTGTCAGTCAGATGATGGTGGGAACATCTGACGATGTTCTGTAGCCATCGAAACACAATTTTTATGGGGACTTTTTTCTGTAATATACATACTGAAAACACCACAAATATATATGATTTTCACTGAAAAAGGCTTATTTTATTGCTTAGTTGATTTGTTGGGAGAGAAAAACATAAGGCATACTATTACTTTTCAAAATTAAATCTACCAATATCTATACCTATATCTAATAGGTTTCTATAGATAATATTAAAAGTGGTATTTTTCCCTTCCGTATCTCACTCTCTCTATCATCCATTCATCTTTGTATTAAGTAGAGAAAAATTCTTACAGACGCGCTGAGGCGCCGGAGGGGGAGGGCGGCCTAAAGGTATTACAAGCAGCGCAGCCTCTCCAGCACTCTACACATGACCTATTACTCACGGATGAGACAATCTAGGTTTCGTGCCCCAGCATCGATCCACAGATCGACGATATGCTTGATGGTGGACAACAGCTAGTTGATGGTGGAAGGAGCGCTTCGGAAGCATCATGCGTTTCGCTCTTTCCAAATCTTCCAAGCCACCAGCGCGAATAGGGTGTCGGCTCCTCTTTGCTTATCCCCGTGCCATCTCTGCTGCCACTTGTCCCACCAGGCTACCAGGGTCCCATCGCCTACCTGGGACGCGTCGGCTCCGAGTACCGCTAGAATGGTCCACCAGATCTGACGCGAGAACGAGCAAGAGGCAACGATGATCATCCATTCATCTCACTTTTTTTCTGTCTCTTAATCTATCATTCCTCTCTTTTATCATTCTCCCTTTGAATTTAGAGCTGCCAAATCCTTTTGTGCCTCACTCCCAATCTGTCCCTTAGTTTCACCCTTACCATTTTGAGTTTGAAGCTACAAAGCTTTGGCTGGTATCACACCAACCATGTCATGGCCCAACCATCTAAGACCATACACGTGGCAGTGCACGTGCGACTTGCCTTCCACTTTTTAAAACTCATAACAACCTAAGTACACATAATAACTATCTAGTTAAGTTGAGTCAATCTCATATAACTTTACTATATGAGATTAATCTTTTATTGTATTAACATTTATTATGGATATTGAAATTTATTTGATTTAAGGTTGGGCCAAACCCAATTAAATCCAACAAAAATAAATAACTCATTATTATTAACACAAGCACCATTCAATCCAACAAATGTACTTTAACGCACAAACCTATCCCTTGTTCTCACCCTTCTTCCACTCTTCTCACTTTCACGGGTTTCCCTCTTTCGTCACTTCCACTCTCACGAGTGTCATACGTAGATCCATATTAAGAGCCACATAATCTTTGCGTCAATGCATCATCCACTCATATCATGGCCTAGCCGCTTGAGTCCAAGCCTGTACTTTAAAACACATGCAGGCATTTGCTGCGCATAGTAGATACCCATTTAAGTTGAGTCAAATTTTCATATATAAGATTAATCTTTTATTGCATCTAACATTTATTATAGATCTTAAGATTTATGTGATTTACTTGTCGATGTTACATTGACACAGGCAAATTAACAGACACTCTCTAATATCCAAAACCAATAATTAATAGAAGCTAATTTGTAAAATTTTAAAAAGTTGACCGCATGCAACCTAAAATAGATTTGTTAGCAGAGTGAGTTTTAAACAGAAAAATAACTTGGGCTCATCGCTAATGACAATTGACATGACATGATCACAAGCAATGGCTTGTTTATGACCTTTGTTCTATTCAAAAGTCAAAAGAAAAAAGAAAATCATCAGGCGTTGATCTTACAAAAAAAAACATGTAGCCATTAGTTTAGGAGCATTGTTACCGTGCTTGCGAAGAACCACCGGTTCCTCCCTAAAGAAAAATCATCAGGCGTTGATCTTAAAAAAAAGTTTAATTAATTATTCTAGGGGTAGTTTAGTATTTCTTACAGTTAGGGTATCCATCCTCAAAGGCGGATTTCTCATTACTTCTAAACGCTGTAGAATCTCTTAGTTTAATAGACTCTAATTATGGCTGATTGTTTTCTGAATCTACATCTCAATTACTCATCTATGCCATAAAACAACCCCTTAAATCTGTATGTAAATTACCACATTTGTCTTTATAAAAGATAATCTAAAAAATAGCATCGAAATTTGCATCTAACCAACCTTTGTCATTGTGAAAAAAACTAAACCAGTCCTGAATATGTTTCAAAATTACCCACCCCTACTATTAGTAGTATCTAAAAGTTAATTATCCAAAGAAGTTTGAAAGCTGACATGATCTTGTCCAAGACGTCATGTATTTGGGACAAGGGGTTGTTAGTATCCTCAAAAACTGGAATAGGAGAAAAGCTATGGTTAAACTGAAATGTCGTATGTTTTGCAGCAATATATCCTACAGTGGCCTGGACGGCGATATATCGTCTTCTTTTGCAAATCTCAAGGCCGTCAAAAATTTGTAAGTGTTTTTTTTATCCATTATATTTCAACCCTGTAAATTGTAATGGGTCAATGCAAAAGAACTTGACCGGCTCATATGTATATGTTTACAGGGATCTATCACATAACAACTTGACCGGCTCAATTCCTGATTCCCTTTCACAATTACCTTCACTAACAGTTCTGTAAGTTACTAGATTCAAATATTTCGAGCCTGATCCGCCCCCCCACGTTGATTCACATGACTAGCATTCGTTTCTTTTCAGAGATTTGACAGGCAACCAGCTGAGTGGGTCGATCCCCCCCGGACTTATCAAAAGAATTCAAGATGGATCCCTAACTCTAAGGTCGATTTATCTGATTCTATTTTATAATTCCATATAGAATCAAATATAGGACCCGTTGAATTAAAACAGTTTCACTTAATTCTAAACTGTTCGTTCTTTTTTAATTTTATTCGTTTGTAGACATGACAACAATCCAAACCTTTGCACTAACGACACCAGTTCATGTCAACCGGCAAAGGCAGGGAAGAGCAAGCTTGCCGTCTACATTGCCGTCCCTGTAGTTCTGGTTGTGGTGATAGTATCAGTGGTAGCACTACTATACTATCTCGTGCCGAGACGCAAAGAACAAGGTGACATGCATCAACTGTCTCCTCTAGCATTTCCCCAACTTGACCACAAAACTGAAGTCTGTTGTATACTTGTATGTGCCACTCAGGACCGACGACCAACACTGTGATGCCTCAAAACGAGACGCCGATGGGCCATGCACCAGCGCCACTGCCACCAGGCGACGACGCGTACGCGCAGGCGCAGAGCTCGCTGCGGCTTGAGAACCGCCGGTTCACGTACAAGGAGCTGGAGATGATCACGAACAACTTCCAGCGCGTGCTTGGCCAAGGAGGCTTTGGCAAAGTCTACAATGGCTTCTTGGAGGATGGCACTCAAGTGGCAGTCAAGCTGCGTTCTGAGTCTTCCAACCAGGGTGCCAGGGAGTTCCTCTTAGAGGTAGAGAGAATTTCTTCAGAATTTGCATCAAGAATTCCTTTTGAGGAACGTTACTGCAATACTGCAGGAATTTGAATAGTTTTGATCCCTTGTTCAGGCCGAGATCTTAACACGGATCCATCATAGGAATCTCGTTTCCATGATTGGTTACTGCAAGGATGGGCAGTACATGGCACTTGTCTATGAGTACATGTCAGAAGGCACCCTACACGAGCAGATTGCAGGTTCTTCCTCCGATCAAATAGTATTAAGTCATTAGGGCAATGGGATATGGTCTCCAGTATATATATATAATCTTTATAATAAAAGAATAGACGTTATAGTTAGAGAGAGATGAGTTTGATTTGAGAAACACTTCAATCCAGGCAGTTCAGAGTATTGCACGACACATGATAATATTCTGAACTGCCTAGATTGAAGTGTTTTTTATAACAAGATTTAAGTGTTATTCATCTATAAGATTTCGGATCATTTACAAAGTGCCTCTGTTGATACGAATTTCTCATCTGTCGGTTCATTCATATAGGAAATGGTCGAAATGGAAGATGCATAACCTGGTGGCAGAGGCTCCGAATTGCACTGGACTCAGCTCAAGGTACTTTTTTTTAGCATCTCAGCTCAAGGTACTTTTTTTTAGCATCTCAGCTCAAGGTACTTGTTTGTGATGAATATACTAATGCTTACTAAACGTAGATGTTACTTATGTCTTTGAACTATTAATCTGCATTTTCTTGTTCTCAAACTTGTAAGTGGTTCATCCGAGATCCAAACCTTTTGGTCTCCGTTACTACTTATAGTTTATATTAGGCCTTTTGGATAGTCTACTCTTGTATTCATCTTAATCCACGTGTGATTAGGTAGATTGAAATATAATTTAGTTTAAGTTTCACTAGATATGAGGGTATCCAAACAAACCCTTAAGTGGGGGTGTGAATGTCCGTTGCCGCCTCATCACGCGTACAACTGTCATGCTTCACATTTCATTCAATATTCAATACATAAAAAAATAGGGGATCATATCACCTTATTCCTTAATTTGTATATCCAATTCAAACATTACGGAGGTGCACACCAGAATAGCATATCTACATCCACATCAAAGTTAAGGGGCATTGGAGTTATCAAGGTCCTTGAACTATTACTTTGTAAGCTAATGATATTGGAGTCATATGGTTTTGCTGGAAGAGTGAACACTAATGTAATTGCAGGGTTGGAATATCTGCATAAGGGTTGCAACCCACCTCTCATTCATAGGGATGTGAAGGCGACTAACATTCTATTGAACACGAAATTGGAGGCCAAGATTGCTGATTTCGGCTTCTCCAAGGCTTTCAATCTTGGCAACGAAGCTCAGATAGCCACAAATACTCTCGTCGGTACACCCGGATACGTCGATCCAGAGTATGTGAATGTGAATCCAGTACCTTCATGCTATCCAATCTCTCAAAGTTTTCATTGTTGGAGCAACTATGCAACCTAAACTCCCATTCTTATTATAGGTATCAGGCAACTATGCAGCCGACAACCAAGAGCGATGTTTACAGCTTTGGTGTCGTTGTGCTAGAGCTGGTCACAGGGAGGCAGGCCATCCTATCTGACCCAGAGCCCACTAGCATCATCCAATGGGTGCGGCGCCGCTTGGCACGGGGCAACGTTGAGGACGTCGTCGATGTACGAATGCACGGCGAGTTCGACGTCAACAGCGTGTGGAAGGCCGCGGACATCGCGCTCAAGTGCACTGTGCAGGTGTCGGCGCAACGACCTACAATGGCCGACGTGGTGGCGCAGTTGCAGGAATGCCTCGAGCTTGAAGAGAGGCGCCGCACCGGAGGTGGCGGTACAAGGGGCGGCAATTTCTACGGCGGCGGCAGCAGCGACCCTAGCTTTGGTTACGACGCGTACGTGGCTGATAGCCAGTCGACTGACGTGAGCCAGATCAGCGTTGCATTTGAGATGGAGCATAATTTTGGAAAGGTGCCAAGAATGGGCGGAGGCCCCATTGCACGATAAGGCTGTTGTTCCTTACGATGACGTCATGTCATCGAAGAAGGTTTGGATCAGATGTTATAAGCGTAGGTTAAGATATTGTAATCGTTGGTGAAAAAAGAGTGCATGGAGTTATGTTTTTTCTGTGAGACTTTGGAATCATGATTGTAGCTAAGTGCGTCCCCTAAGCCTTATATTTAGAACATTTAGTTTCTTCTAACGCGACAAACAAAAAATAGCTATTCTATGGATTTTTTTCTGTTAAATCTGCCTACAAAGTCTACATTGAGGACAGGGATCGAAATAGAGCCACCGGGCAACCAGGTCATTCCTCTGCTAATTCTGATGGTGGCGATCAGGTTCGGAAACGACTATGGAATGCAGACTGTCCCAAGAAGATGCTTCACTTCATGTGAAGGTTATGCCATAATAGTTTAGCTTTGCATGTGAATTTGAAATGCAGGGGTGTAAAGATGGATGATCTGGACTGTGTTCTATGTGGTCGGCTTGAAGAAGATGGCGCCCACCTTTTTTTCAAATGTAAACGTGTGAAGGGGGTGTGGGCGGCCCTGCAATTGGAAGCTGCGAGATTAAAATTGGAATAGTGCGCGAAAGGGCCTCTAGCCTAGTGGTTAGAGCACCTGAGTAGCACCAGCAGACCTGGGATCGACTCCTGTAGGAGCGAATTTAAACAGGTCTGTATTATAAAAAAAATGAAAAAAATAGGCTAGGGTTTCCTTGCTGACTTCAGTCAAAAAAAAAATGGAATAGTGCCTCTCTGCTATGGCGCTGGTCTGGGAGGCACTGAAACTGAAGGATAACGTCCAATGCCAAGTCATCACCTTCATGTATCTCTGGTGGTCTGAAAGATGTAGGGTCCGAGAAGGGAAGTCACCACGGAGGCACGGACACACGAACAGTTGGCACAAGTGGTGAATTGCTATGCTAAAGAATGGGCAACACTGAAGATGGCGTCTCCTGAACCTGTCCCAAACCGGCGAAAGACAGATTGGACCAGACCCCTACAAGATTTTGTTAAGATCAACTGTGATGGCGCTTTCACTAAGGAATCATTGACAGGTGGCTGGGGCTATGCGATGAGGGGTTGCTGCTGTGGAAATTAAAAGAAAGCTTGTTCTGTAATTTTAATAGCAGTTCCATAGTCTACAATCCCCGCTCTTGAAATCTCGTTGCATACAAGCTAGCTGCCTTTGGGGCAGATTTATGTCTGGGTATCCTGTTCGCTTGGGATTATTTGTCGAATTTGTCAGCTATTCAATAATATTTTTCTATTACAATAAATTAGTGAACAATATTTTCAGCCATAACTTTTCAGCTGTTGGGCATTTGACATTAAGTTCTGAGTAATGGTGATCGTTCCCATGTTTTAAGAAAATGTTGAGTATCTTGCCATTTACTTTCTTTGGATTTTTAAAGCATTTTTATTGAAATAACAAATTATGAGATTATTATGGAATTACTTATGAGAAAAATGTGCTCATATAATTCCATGATTCAGACTAAGTATTTAAAAATTACTGATAATAATAAACATATTTCATAGTGATATTCAATTTAATTACCCAGAAAAATGAAAAGAAAGGTAAATAGGTAATTCATGTTTTGTATTGTCCCTAAACCCAAAACCTCCCCTGTGCTCTCAAAAAAAAAAAAAAAAACCCTCCCCTGCGGCCTTGCGTGTTTTTAGCCCACAAGTGAAGGCCCATAAAAAAAACAACTAGGGAAGTGGAATGCTTTCGCTCCCGTACTACATCCCCGTTGCCTTGTGCGCGCCGCCGCCCATCACGGACGTCGGACGGGAGAAGAGAAGCGGGGAGCACCGGAGCAAGCACCACCGCCGGGGCGTCGAGGTCGCGGCGTTCACCGTTCGCTGAGGTAGCTACGCTCCGGCCTCCGCGGCTGCCGGCTCCGCCAACACCCACCGGCCACCGCCAGGCCCAGGCCCCAGGCGGCCAGCCACTGCGACTCCAGCTCGTCAGTTCCCAGCCGCCCTTCCCTCGATTCCTCTCCCTCCCCGGCTCCCTCAGTTCTGATATGAGGATCAACAGTCTCCAGATTTTATTTTTCTTTAGCAAAAATTTAAATAAGTTTAGCTGAGAACAGTTAGTTCCCTAGTCGAAGATATTGGTGTCTGCTACCTGATTGTTGCAGCCCTTGCTTTGGACTGTCTGAGGCTTATGATATTTTTTCGTACATGGATCCAAGTATTTGTATAACACTCCTCGATATGGCTTGTTATTTGACTTGCTCACTTGCACAAAGTTTTCTATATCGCATTTGATTGTTGAGTAGTAGTTTTCAAAAAAAAAAAAAAGATTGTTGAGTAAACATGTATGTTTTTGTAGGGTGTGAACTGATTCTCTAGCAATGCTCTTTTACTTCTTCAAATATGTGAAACATAGGCAGGCCTAACTTATAAAAGTTGGGTATTACTTAAAAACTGAATAGAACTTTGCACCAGGACTCATATCTACTAGAAATTTTAGTTCAACCATTGCATCTATTAGATAGAAATTTTATCTTCAATTTAGTTATTTCTATATGTAACATTAATGGGTTGCCATTGGGTAGGGGTATAATGGTTAGTTTTCACTGCTAGTCAGAGGCCCTAGGCTTGAGCAAATTCTGGGTCTGCCACTGCCTGCAGTGCGGCACTTAGTTATCCACCATTAGCCACGGTTGCTTCCTGGACATTGTCCAGGGGGTGAGCTAGGCACGCTGCAAGATTTGGGCCATCTCAATGCAGAGGCGGCAGCTGGCAGCAGCAAGGTGTGGTTTGTGCCATTTTTTGTGATATAAGATGGATTAGAGAGAGTTTCAGTGAATTCCTGCCATTTTTTTTAATTTGAATTATTTAAATTTAGTCCGAAATTTGATGCTCCACTCTGATATTCATTGTTTGATTTTGTTCTTTGGTATGTAGTAAGTACGGGTCGCCAGCTGTTCCCCTCACCGTGTGATAGTGTGATGGTGATGGACTTGGACGAGCCGCTTGATGCGGCGGCCGCCGAGAAGGGCGAGGCGGCGCTGCGGCGACTGACCGAGGCCGACCCGGCGCTCTTCCTCTCCCCCTCAGTGGACCTCGCCGCCGCCGCCCGAGCGGCCTCACAGTACATCTATTCCTCTCTGGCGCCACTCTCCCTTGCTCAGCCGCCGCCGCTCCCTACCCTCCTCGCGGACCCCGCCTTCGACGCCGAGCAGATTTGGTCCCAGATAGAGCTGCTCGCCCGCCCGCTCCTTCCTCACCTGCGCCGCCAGCTCCGCCGTCTCGAGCAGCAACCTCCCTCGCAACAGCCTCCTGTGGAGACGCTTGCTGTTGCCGAGGGTGAGCAGTTGGAGGAGGATGGAGAAAGTAGCGAATCAGAGGAGTTGAAGAATGAGGAGGAGGAGTTGGAGGGGACAGAGGACGAGGAGGAGTTGGAGGGGACAGAGGATGAGGAGGAAATGGGCGACGACGAGGAGGAAGAAGCGGAGCTGGATGGTAGAGGAGGGAATGGGGTGGAGGATAAGTTCCTGAAGATAGATGAGTTGACGGAGTTCCTGGAGAAGGGTGAGGAAGAGGAGTATGGTAGTGGTGCCAAGCGGAGAGAGAAGAAGGCGGCGAAAAACTGGATGGTTGAGAGTGATGGTGAGGATGACGATGAGGATGAAGACGAGGACCAATTGGATGTAAGGATTTCATGGTCATTCTCTCTTTTTATTTCCCAATTGTAGCAAGATCATCTTTAGTGTTTTTTTATAGATTATAGGAAACAATTAAATAGAACCAGAAGTAGGTAGTATTTCAAGAAGTGAAGCTAGAATTTCTGTTAGCTGTGAAAGGGGAAGTAACTCAGCATCTAAAGATACTTCAGAAAATTAAGGAAGTTCTTAGATGTGATAAGGCTTTTGTGGTCAATCTCTCTTTGTTGCTCTGTCTCAGTTATAGCAAATTAATATTTAGTTATTGTATAGAAAATAATGGTGAACAATCTGAAGTAGAATTGCAGCCAAAATTTCTGTTAGATGGCCAGATGGGAAAGGGAAAGTAACTCAGCATGTAGAGCTCAGAAAACAATACTGTTATATGAGTTTTGAAGCAAGTTTCCTGCCTGAATTAATGATCTTGTTTTGGTAGTTACAGTGTCCAATACTGTAAGTTTTATGAAACCATATGTTAGTCAAGATATTATTCTTGTTTAGCTTCAACACTGATGCTGTTATCTGCAGTTAGAAGATTTTGAGGATGATGAGGAGGAGGATGAAGCAGGCGGTGGAGATATTCGGTAAGCCTTTCATGCTAGTTTTCAAATATGATATTGTGAGTGCAAATCACTTTGGATTGGATACTTCTCACTTCTCAGAAACGAAGCATTTGTATACTGGACTTTAGCTGTATGCTAACTTTATTTTCACTATCGTGGCATCATTTTTGTGAAGATTGTTGGTAAGAGGTTTATATATAGATGGTGCTGGCAGGTGGCAATCATTCACATTGAATACTAGATAACTGGCTCTCGTTAGGAAAGTGCAGAAGTAGCTAATATCTTTGTTCTTAATGCACAGACTGGACAAAGTGTAGCCACTGTGGTACTTGGAATGCATCTGCAGATAGAATACCATCTGGCACTGTTATCTGAACTGCAAAGGGTTTTTCCAGGTATAAAGATTTTTTTGAGAAGGGACATAACAAGCAAGTTAAGAACAGAGATGGTTCCACAAAGAAAGTTCAATTCAAGGATGATGATGCACATGAATCTGAACTTGATGACAGTGAGAATGATGATGGAAATGTTGGTTCCACCCTAGATAAATTCATTTCAGTTGGAGTATGCACATATGCTAGCTTGTCAACGGTTTGCCTTTGTACAGGTTCAACAAGAGCAAGGTCTCTCAACTCACGAAAAGGAGCGTCTGAAGATGCGTGCTAAAATAGAGCAAATGGAGAAAGCTAGCCTTGAACCCAGCACATGGACCATGCAGGGAGAGGTTCTAAAAATAATGCATTTTATTCTACTTTCAGCTATGCATTATTATGATTTGATGATGTTATTACATTTAATTATAAATAAACGAAATTGTTATTTGTAGGTTACTGCTTCTAAGAGGCCCAAAAACAGCGCCCTAGAAGTGGACCTTGATTTTGAGCACAATGTAAGACCTGCCCCTGTAATCACCGAGGAAGTGACAGCTTCCCTTGAAGAAATGATAAAGAAAAGAATCACAGAGGTACATGTTCTGTTTTTTCCCTTTTGCTCATGTATATGGTGTTCAACTTCAGCTATGGTAGTATAGTGCATTTTTTGCAATGACTAAATCAGACAGTCACTTTCTATGTTTCTGTTATTAATATTTAGATTTGATCTCCTGATTCCTTACAGAGTCTTTTTGATGATGTCGAGAAACCTACTATGTTGCCATCTAAAGCTCCAAAGGAGCACAAGGAACTGGTATGCCAACTAAATATCTTACATGGGAGCCATAAGACGACTCTGCTATTGGTATCTTATTATTGTGATTTTTGTTCCATCAGGATGAAACTAAGAGCAAGAAGGGTCTTGCTGAACTCTATGAGGTTCGCACTATACCAATATTTTTTATTTTCTATCCATACTGATTGACATTAGTATGTAAATCAATTTACTGTTGATTTTATTCTTCCAGGATGATTATGCACAAAAGGCAGGCATTGCACCTGCCCCTCTTTCTATTTCAGATGAACTAAAGAAAGAGGTGAGTAATTATTGGCTCCTTGCTAGAATGGGTGAAATTAGTTTTAGTGTACTCTTTACATCAATTGTTGTCAACAATCTAATACTATATTTGTGTTGATTTGAAAGCAAGCATATTTTTTACAGAATACTTTTTTCAGTGTCTTTCTCGAGAACCATGGCAGATGTTACTATTCTCATATATATATATCTGAGGTTCTCATATATATATATATATATATATCTGAACAAGTTCTTGTACTCTTCTGTTTATTTTGATCACTGCAATATAACTGCTTGTATTTGTAGTTTGGCTTTGTTGTGGTTTGCAATATAATTTTTGCACTATAAAGAAATAAGCTATTGACAATGGTGTTTGACCATGGTTTATTTGCCATATGCCATGAAATTGCCTATCAATTATAGTTGGTCTATTGGACCAGTTGCATTAGATTCCAAAATAACTTGTTAGACAAACATGAAGAACTGGATTCTTCATGTTATTTGAGGCGTCACCTAGGCATCCAGGCATGCCCCCTAAGGCCCGAATGACACACACAAGGCACCACAAGGCCCGCTATGGGCTTACACTGTCACTTAGGCAGTGCCTACGCCTCCTGGCATGCTCCCAATGCCATAGGTGCCACAACACGTAAAAACCATGTGTTTCTTTTGTTCAGTTACTAAGGCTGTTTTGATAACATATATACTTATATACTTATAGATAAAACTTGGTGGGGTAGAATTACTATATTGGTCTTGTTCGCTCACTCTGTTGATGCTATTTTTTTTTTCTGTTGATGTTTTATGTTAGCTATAAGTGTGTACTAATGACTAACTGTTCCTACCTAGGCAAATACTTTATTTAAGCGGATATGTTTGAAATTGGATGCGCTATCACATTTCCACTTTGCTCCAAAGCCAGTAAGGATAACTTCAAAATTCATATCTGCGATCTCTTTTGCTAAGTACTTTCTATGTATGAAGTCAAATATTGTGTTTTCAGGTCATTGAGGATATGTCTATACAAGCAAATGTTCCTGCTTTAGCCATGGAAGAGGTACACAAATTGTTCACTTTTCCCTGTGATGTTGCTCTATCAGAGTGATTTGTGTAGTGATGATCTCTGTCTTTCAGATTGCACCTGTAGCTGTTTCTGATGCGGCAATGCTTGCCCCTGAAGAGATCTTTGAAGGAAAAGGTGATGTTAAGGAAGAGGGGGAACTTACACAGGCTGAGCGCAAGAGAAGAAGAGCTAACAAGAAAAGGAGATATGCAGGTAATTTTTACCTTGGCCCTTGAGAGTAAACGAGGATGCCTTTCCGCTCTCAATCTCATGCAGAGCTTTTTGCAAGGACATCCAAAATCAGATAAATGCACTTTACTTCAGTTGTGTTCAAGATGAACATTCAATGATTTTTTGTTTCCCTTTCCTTGAAATGCAGCATCCCATAAGGAGAGGCCAGCCAAGTTGCAGAAAGATTGAACTCAATGTTAGTAAACCATATAAATTTCTCATTAGCTTCAAATGGTACAAGAGTGATAATACAAATTTTCCAAATTTTGTATTGTACCCTGTACTATTAGCCTTTACGTGAACAGTAAAATGTGAGCATTTATATCTCTACAGAAGTACACTAGAAGATCGAGAGTTTTGATTTGCTGAGATACAATTTTGAGAGTGAAAAAAAAAGAATTGTGTCTGTCGAACACTCGAACACGGTAGAATGCTCATCCTTCGCCCCAACCAATGGATTTGGTTACAGGTTGCGATTCACTACATGTATAATTTTCTTTGCAGCTATTGCAAATGAAAGATAAAGATGACTAATCATTATATTCAAGTTAATTTATTCATAAACATGTTTATCTTTTTTTTGGCAATGTATCCACTTTCCTTTAGATTTAAGTCCACGAGCAGGTAGCAAATACCGTTTGATCTCATCTTCTTGTATCTCTGAACGCGCTCAGACTTCGATTCTTCTTCGGAACAGGAAAGCTCCATACCTAGTTTGCACTCATGGCAAAGGACGATTCTGGTCAGGGAGTTGCTGAAAAACTGAGGCATGACGAGCGTCATACCTTGCTTGCTATACTGCAAACTCCGCCGTTGCTTTTGGCTTGATGCTCAAATACTCAAATAAATAGGGTCGATTTACGAGTTTAGGGATTTGGATGATACGGCAATATAAATCTAAAGATTGGTGGTGAACTTTACTCTTAATACTATATATGTTGCCTCACCAGGTAATTGTGCAAAGCAAGACACTGCAAATGAGATCTCAGATCTCCTTGCTATACAAACCGAAATGGCTCGCTCATCCTGGCAATTAAAAGCTTGCCCAAGCGAGCGAGGCGAGGCGACGCATGTCGGGCGGAAACAAATGGGCCGCAGTCCAGAAATGAAGAAGCCTTATAAGCACGGGATCAACTTCTTGTAAAAAAAAAAACTTCCAATCAACTTTCACTTAAGCCCACGGATCCAGCGGCCCAGCGTGAGAGGCGGAACTCTCTGGCCTTTTTTCTCTCGGTCCCAAGCAGCTGCACGCGCGCACCGCCCCTCGCCGCCGGCCACGCTCCTCTCCCTCTCCGCCGCCGCCGCAGCTGCAGGAACTCGCCTCGCCGGAGACCATGTACCGCGCCGCCGGGAGCCACCTCCGCTCCCTCAAGGTTCGGTCCTCCTATTCACCCCTGCCTTCCCCGTTGCATGCACGTCTCGATCCACTCGCGTATGGAGCGCACTTAGGTTAGATCCGAACGGGTCGCCGGAGTCGATTTGCTCATGTGGCGATGAATCAGAAGCTGGGTTCTTTAGTCCTACTTCCGGGTAGGGACACAAATGAATCGAACTCGGAGTTATAATTTTTTTTCTTAGTTATTTCGAATCACATGGGGATGGAATTCGGCAGGCAGCTTTGATTGCTGTCGATTCTCATATTTGTCTCGCAGTGTTAGATTTCAGATGCCCTTTGAGTTGTGTTTCGTTGACGCATTGTGTAAGCCTGAAGACATATTCCATTCTTGTATTGTCTTCAATTTTTCAGCATCATGGTGCTTCTAGGTTTGCCAGCACAAATGTTGTGAAGCAGTCCTCAGGTGGTCTGTTCAGCTGGCTTCTTGGTGGAAAATCAAGCCAACTCCCTCCCCTTGATGTTCCGCTCCCAGGCATTGCCATTCCCTCACCTCTACCAGATTTTGTAGAGCCATCTAAGACAAAAGTCACCACACTTCCCAATGGCGTCAAGATTGCCTCGGAGACATCATCGGTATTGCTCTGCTCTCACATATGTTCAAGTTCTGGTTTTGTTTTGTTTTCCATGACATCAATGTTTTCTTGTGGACTTAATTTCAGAGCCCTGCAGCATCTGTGGGTCTGTACATTGACTGTGGTTCCATCTACGAAACACCTGCTTCATCTGGAGTATCACATCTGTTGGAGAGAATGGCTTTCAAGAGCACAGTGAATCGGACTCACTTGCGGTTAGTTCGCGAGGTAGAAGCCATTGGAGGAAATGTCTCCGCATCAGCTTCTCGTGAACAAATGAGCTATACCTATGATGCATTGAAGTGCTATACACCAGAAATGGTTGAAGTTCTCATTGACAGTGTGAGGAATCCAGCATTCCTCGATTGGGAGGTCAAAGAGCAGGTACTTGATCACTGAAAGTAAATTTAAGTTCTTTTTTTTCTTCCTTTTTATGTACTAATGGTGTTATTCGTTTCTACAGCTCCAGAACATAAAATCTGAAATAGCTGATGTGTCTGCTAATCCTCAAGGTCTACTTCTAGAGGCCCTTCATTCGGCTGGATATTCCGGGGCATTAGCAAAACCTTTGATGGCTTCAGAATCCGCTGTAAACCAATTGGATGTTAGCATCTTGGAGGAATTTGTTGCTGTAAGATTCAGTGATTTATTTCCCAAGTTAATGCTCAGTCATGAAGGCGTCTTTGTGACTTTTTTGCGTGCTGTGATAAATGTAGGAACATTACACTGCTCCCAGGATGGTTCTTGCAGCATCAGGAGTTGAGCATGATGCGTTGGTTTCAGTTGTAGAACCACTTCTGTCTGACCTTCCGTGTGTGAAACGTCCTGAAGAGCCAAAATCTGTGTACGTGGGAGGGGACTATCGCTGCCAAGCAGATTCTCCAGTGAGTTGTTGGCATTGCATTAATATTCTTGAGGCGTTATGAATGTTTTACTTCAATTGTGCTTAAAGTTGGATTCCTTGGGAACAGAGCACACACATTGCACTTGCTTTTGAGGTGCCAGGAGGCTGGAATCAAGAGAAAACTGCAATGGTTGTGACGGTGCTCCAGGTATGCCTTACAACTGTTGAAATGATCTAACTAATGGATACTAGATGCCATTTATTCTATATAATAATTGTTGCTGCTTTCTTATGTTTTTTGGATTTTATTTTTATATGTTATCACATTTGCTTGATGCATTTTCGAATCTAATAATGCTTCAAAGATATGTTCATCACGTTATTGTTCTGTAGATGCTCATGGGAGGAGGAGGGTCCTTCTCTGCTGGTGGACCTGGAAAGGGAATGCATTCTCGATTGTGTATGGCTCTTTACAAATCAATACTGTCATATAGTTATGCAAGCAAACTTAAGTGATGTGTCCTAACGTGACCTTTGATCCTTTATCTACAGATCTCCGTGTCTTGACCAACTTCCAACAGATTGATTCATTCTCTGCTTTCAACAGTGTCTATAACAATTCAGGCCTTTTTGGAATTTATGCAGTCACTGTAAGCTTCTCTCCTGGAGCATAGTCTAAATTGTATATGCCCCTGTGTTCAAACAATTAATGCAGCTGACTGTTTTTTTTTAAAAAAAACAACATTATCATTCAACAGAGCCCAGACTTTTCATCGAAGGCTGTGGATTTGGCAGCAGGGGAACTCCTGGAGATTGCAACTCCTGGAAAAGGTTTTCTTCTTGTCAATCATCCTGTTTCCACTCTGGGTTGACCATTATCATTCATATTCCTTTGTCCTCCATTTTTTTTTACCTCCTGTAGTTACACAAGAACAGCTTGATCGTGCTAAAGAGGCAACCAAATCTGCAGTTCTGATGAACTTGGAATCAAGGGTACGCTGTTCTTGGTCCTGATCAATCCTAACTGTATGACTTGTTTCCCTAGAGTGTCCTTTACACTACATATTTTTGCTCTTCTGCAGTCTATAGCATCCGAAGATATTGGAAGACAGGTTCTGACTTATGGGGAAAGGTATGAGAGTTTTGGTATGCTAGTACATAAATTAAGTCTATTTTCTGCTATATTTTTGTACCGTGTCCTTGCAAAAATATCAATACAGTCATGCTAGACAATTTTCTATAATATAGTACTTCAAATATGTTTGGGTCCCCAACAAGTCCAAACATATCTAAGAAGCTGAGCCTTGCCCAGTTCGTTGAGGGTGTGGATGTATGCTTAGACCACCCATATTCAAGTCCTCTTTTGAGATGAGTTGGGTGCCTATTTTTCTTCTTAATGTAAAGCCACCTAGTTACTCAAAAGTTGGTATAGTTTTTTTAGTCCAAGCAGATCGAAGACATAGCTGTAGTTTCTTACCCATGCAGTTGTGTCCATTTCCGTGTAAGCTAACATTTCCTTGGAGCCCAGACATTGTGCAGGGCATTATTTTATAATGTGACCATTACTCATATCTGCCAGTAGATCTGTTGTCATCTTTAACTGATTCTATGTTTCTGAAATTTCAGGAAGCCCATTGAATATTTCCTGAAAACAGTTGAGGAGATCACTTTGAATGACATTTTGTCAACTGCAAAGAAGATGATGTCTTCACCGCTCACAATGGCGTCATGGGGCGATGGTATGTTCACTAGTTTCGAGTTAAGTCACAGTGCCCAACAAGGTAGGGATACTAACCAAATTGCTCTTATTGCAGTTATTCATGTTCCTAGCTACGAGTCTGTCAGCCGCAAGTTTCACTCGAAGTGAGGATTCAGCATTGGACTTGCATGACCTGTTCCAACAACTGAAGGTGAAGCCTGCAACGGCCCCTCAGCTGGAATAGTTACTCACAGAATAAAAATCATGTGATTTCTAGTGCCCCTTCCCTGCGTGTATACGCTAAACATGTTTTTGATAAGAATCAGGCAACTTATTTTTCAGTATCGCAGCGGCACTAGATTTTGTGGATAAATGAGCTTTCTGGGTAAGCTCGTGCAGAAATATTTTCCCAACATATTTTGCAGTTTAGACGAGAAAGACACATGTACCATTTTGCATGTTTGTGTTGGATGCATGGCGTACATCTTTCGCAATTTTGGCTGTTACTGTTTCCATCGATTCTGGCATGTGTGCGCTTGCGCGCGTGTGACTGTATTGTTGCGATAAGATTAGCTATTCTGTGTATGTATTTTCTGTACGGGAATCAGTGGCTGTCACAGATAAAATGAAACCGTTAGAGTGTAGGTTTGATTTTTTGTGGAATTTAATTGACTTCCCACGGCATCCCATTCAAAGCCAGTTGGATGTTGAGCTGGAGCATTAAAGTGCAAACAGAAGAAAAACATTGGCGCCCCCATTCCCTCCACTAACTAATCCCTACGCTCCGTCACTGCAATGGATAACCTTCGTATTGAAACCATATTGCTCAGTGCTTTCAAGTTAAGGCATATTATTAAGAAACGATGTGTGCGGACATCATGCAAAAAGGGCATCGTGCATCATGTCCTCTCATTCTTTTAGGAAAAAAATTAAGGCGTCATGCATCAAGAATGTTGCTCGAAGATTTCTAATAAAAGCTCTTTATGAGGAGCTACAGCTCTGCACCCATTAAATCCAAAAAGGGTTTGACGCGCCTGCAAATATTATTTAGAAGGGAACTAACGTTTGGCATATTGTGCATGTATTGTGAGTGTATGTGTTAACTGTGAAGCTAAAAGGAGTCTCTAAAAAAATCATATGCTAGAAAGAATATAATAATTTATCAATTTGTGTTGTTTGAATTGTCCGAGGAATATTCATCGGATTATGATTATGTTGTTGTGTTCATTAGTAAAACAATATGCTGGTGAATTTACAAGAGATACACAATGGTCAGTGGATAATAATGTATACTCTCTCTGCCCCTAAATATATGTCGCTTTTACTTCTTAGGAAACAATTTTGATTAAATATATATTAAAAAATATTTATTTATTATATGTAATTAGCATTATTAAAAAGATATTTGAATCTAGTTTTTTAACAAATTTATTTAGAGATATAAATATTACATGTATTTTCTATAAATCAAATTAAATTTACAGGAAAGGGGCACAACAATATTGTGGGAAGTCAAGAAAGAAGAATGGAAGAATTATGTCTCCTCTTTTAAAGTGTATATATATAGATATAGATAGATTACATATACAGATATACTAGTAGATTATGAAAAAGTAAAGAAGTTTCCAAATTCCAATTCCCGTCCTACGGTCCTAGCACGCCGTTTTCGCCAAAGCCACGCGTACGAGGCACCAGCGCTTCCGATGATTCCGCTGCGCCATTTCCTGCGGCACAAGGAACTTTCGATAGCGACACCATCACACGACGCAGGGAATTGACCGGACCCGCTTGCCGTCTTGTACGCACTACACAGCGTGGCGGCGGCGCGGCATACGGTTTGCCTGGTCCCATGTGTGGCTCGGTGGGTATCGGGCACTAAACTTTTAAGACATAGTTTCTATAACTGTTACTCTATCTATATCAAAATATAAGTCATTCCAAGAATCTTAGAGAGTCAAAGTTTTTCAAATTTGATCAAATTTATATAGCAAAATAATAATATAACCAAGTATCATCAGATTCTTTGTTAGTTATATTTTTATAGTATACTTATTTTATGACATAAATCTTTATATTTCTCTCTATATTTTTGGTCAAACTTAAAAATATTTTGACTCTCCAAGATTCTTGAAATGACTTATAATTTGGAACAGAGGGAGTAATTTCTATAAACATTATGTATAGAAACTATGATCCTAATGGATAGCTTTTATACAATAATTTTTTATCCAATCATATTCGTTCTCTCTCCATTCTAAATCAATCATATTACTTTATGTCTTAGATCTCGTATAGATATGGTTTCTAACTTAGACCTAGTTTCTATAATTTTTACTCTCTATCTTAAATAACTATCTTATCATATCAGTAAAATATTTAGATATTATCATAGTTAATGTCTATAAAAACTATAATAATTTCGGCACTGAGAGTGCCCTTCCAGACTACATCCCTGACCCTAAAACCAGCGACCCCGCACGGCTATGGGCGGAGGCCACTGGAATCTGATTCCGTGATTCCAACGAGTTTACCACCAATCCGTCATCACATCACCACCGCATCAGGATTGCAGCCTGCTGCCTGCACCCTAAACCCTAAACCAAGCGCCCAAACTCGGTCGCAGATTGCAGCCTGCTGCCTGCAGGAGGACACACAAATCGTTGCGAGCCTGCGAACACAAACAGGCAAACGCGCAGCGGCGCGCACCGTCTGGCTGCAGGTCTGCTAATGTCCAGCATCCTGCTCCAGTAGCGAGGAATTCCCGAACCCGACGGGGAACGGCGGACGCCGACCGACCGCTTGGCCGGTGGAGGCCATCGGACACCGACGTTCGCCGCATGGCCGTGACTGTCGCCAAAACCGCGACGCAACTCACACCGCGGGCGGCAGCGCCAAACTGGTTGCGAAGCCGCAAAACCACGCACGCGCACCTCCTCCGCGCACCAAAACCGCCTGCGGACGCTGACTGACGACGACCCCTCTGCAGCACTCCATTATTAAACACACCGGAGGCGGCGCGACCGCCTCGTACGCTTCTGCTTCAGTGCTTCCGGCAGCAAAGCGAAACTAGCGCTGCTAAACCTCGGGCCATCCCCCCGCGAGCGCGACACACCCAAAGGCCAGCAGGCTCCGTCCCGTTCCCGTTCCGTGTCCCGATCGCTCCGCTGCGCTCCCCACGATGGCGTCGCACATCATCCTGCCGCCGGACGACGCCGACGAGAACCACAACCACCAGGCCGAGGAGGAGGAGCGGGAGGAGCTGGGGCGCGACGAAGACGCCGACGACGAGGAGCACGGGCACGGGCACCCCCCGGCGCTGCCACCCAAGGCGGCGCTGCCGTTCTCGGCCACGTGCGTGCGGATCTCCCGCGACTCGTACCCGAACCTCCGCGCGCTCCGCAACGCCTCCTCTGTCAGCCTCGCCGACGCCGCCTACGTCAAGATCTCCGAGGGCGACTACGGGTACGTCCTCGACGACGTCCCGCACTTCACCGACTACCTCCCCGACATCCCGGTGAGCGCCGGAAACCGATCCCCGCCCGCCTCCCGCCGCCCTGTCTCTGTAGAGGCGAATTTTTGGGTTGGGGTGCTGCGCGCCTGCGCGTTAGTACGGAGGTCGCGTCCCGGTCTGTCGATAGTCTTTGTGCAGCACGCTTCTGTAGCTTAACGATTTTTTTGTGTCGAGTAGGAGTAACTGATTTTGGGGTTATTGCTTGCCATGTTTTGGCATTTGGTCAATTGGAATTTCTGTTACGGAGATCCATTTTGGAGACTAGGATGGTGCAGCAATTGAGCGTGATTGGAGCCGTTTAACAATCAGTTGAGATTGAGGCGGGCCAAATTTAGCAAATGAATCCTTATACTACTTTCTATAAGATGTGGGTATCATGTGAATCATTGCCCGATTCGTTAGCTGGAGATATCATTTGTGTATAGTATATGTTTTTGTGCGGGAAGCAAAGGTATCACTGTTTTCTGGTTCGTGCTTCCTGCCAAAACTGTTACCACTCAACCAAAATGGAAGTTTGTAGCAAAAGGTGGAGTACTCTATTGGTGGCATTTGTCTACTTTTGTTGACGTATGCTGAATATTAATGGAAACTATGATGGTCGATTTGATGATTTGCTGTTTCTTCTTGTTGGCAGACTTACCCTAATCCACTACAAGATCATCCAGCCTATTCAACTGTCAAGTATGGCTTATCTTGCTTATACATTTCTTGGCTTCTTTCAGTTTGTTTGATCGATTTCTATTCATGTGTTGCTGTGCAATATGTTAAGCTGGAATTTTCTTCTTATCATACCAGGCAGTATTTTGTCAATGAAGATGACACTGTACCTCAAAAGGTAAAAAGATAGTTTAATCAGCACTTTGCACTGAGATATTGTTACAATAAATTTACAAGCGGTTATATCTACTGTTGTTATTACGTTCAAACAAAATATCTGCTGTTTTTACAGGTTGTTGTTCAGAAGAACAGTCGGCGTGGTGTTCACTTCCGTCGTGCTGGGCCTCGTCAGAGGGTAGGGTACCCCTAGCCACCCCCTTTACTTGTGGGAACTCATCACTCATTTCTAGGCTGACAGAAACCTTTGGACTTGAACCTTTTTAGATTTATTTTGGCACCGATGAAGTGAAGGCCTGCATTGTAACTTGTGGAGGCCTGTGCCCTGGGCTTAACACTGTTATCAGGGAACTGGTGTGTGGCTTGTCACACATGTACAATGTCAGCAGCATTTTTGGAATACAGGTGCACCCTCTTGTTAATGGTCATATATCACTCCAATATATTTTTGAATAAATTTTGCATCTCATACAAGATTTAATCCATCTCCCTATAGTTTGCTGCTGTTCAGTAAAGGTCAGCTTACTTTAGATTCTTATCACATCTTATTATGTATATCATCATGTTTTAGTGTGTCATGTACAAAATTTCAGATCATGTTTGAATGAAACAATTTAATTGCCAAAATTATAATGTACTCCGCAGATCCTTTATAATATTGAGTTAGTTACAATGTGTACCTCACATTTATACTATAATATCTTTAGAGAGAGGAACTAGTTGATTGCCAATATGGAAATGAAGCCATCCATAAATTCCTGTTCCAGGACAAAATTGGCTGCAGTGTATACCTAGGGTGATTGGTCAATTTTTGGGCCCTGTCTGGTTGGATAGCCGCGCATTACATGTGATAAGCTTTTGGTCCGGGTCGGCATCAGGGGGCTGATGTATCAATTAAGGGAGCAAAAAAAGATTTGTTCCCATTTCTTAAATGAAGAAAGAAGGGTTGATACTTAGACCAAATTTTGTTGTTTTTAGTCAAATGTACTAGGTATTTAATGACAAGAATCAGTATTATGCTGACCAGTAGGGTAATCATTTTTTATGATCCTGTAGTTTAATTATCTGAACATGTTATTACAGAATGGATACAAGGGTTTCTATTCTAGCAACTACCTTCCCCTGACACCAAAGAGCGTCAATGACATCCACAAAAGGGGTGGTACAGTTCTAGGAACATCACGAGGTGGCCATGATACAAAAAAGATTGTTGATAACATTCAAGATCGTGGAATCAATCAGGTAAACATGATTGCACCTATTGACATGACTCTTCTGATTGGAAAAGTTGACTAATATACTAGAACACCTTATCCAGGTGTATATCATCGGAGGAGATGGAACTCAGAAGGGAGCATATGAGATCTTCAAGGTAGTTATCACTGGGCATGTGGTCCTCATGACATTTGTGTTCCAGCATAAATTTAGAAGAATAGGGACCCCCTGTAAAATTGCATTGTAGTAATAAGAATATAGTAACTTCGATTTCTTTGACATGTGCTACTCTAGAAACATGGTTTACCTATATTGTTCAGTACAAGCAGGAATAGCTTTACTGAAGATATTATTTACCCTAGTTGTCTATTCATCACATACAAACTATTGGCAGGAAATCCGGAAACGTGGCCTCAAAGTTTCTGTCGCTGGAGTTCCAAAGACAATAGATAATGACATTGCGGTAATATTCTGCAAGATATGTTTACTTTCTATGCAAAAGCCTTCTCTATATACCCTATTAATATGGCCACTCATATGTGAATGTGACATGCAAAATCTCTTGATTTTTAGATCATCGACAAGTCCTTTGGTTTTGATACGGCTGTGGAAGAGGCCCAGCGCGCCATTGATTCAGCTCACGTGGAAGCTTGCAGTGCTGAGAATGGAATAGGTTTAGTAAAACTGATGGGTCGTTATAGTGGTTAGTATTCAACAGATCCCATAGAGATGCCTGCAATATTTTTGCATAGTAATTTTAATGATATCTAGGTGCCCTGAGTTGCTGAAAGTGCCTATTACTTGCAATGAAAAGAAGAAAAAACATATTTATCATAAATACTAACCAGGCACTCTTAGTTCACATAGCACATTTCTATTCTAAATTGAGAGCGAAGAACCTTTTTTTTTTTTGCTTCAGGCATCTTGACTTTACCAGCTTATCTTTTTTCACTTTCTGCTCCTTTCTTATGTTGTCTTACTGTTGCAGGGTTCATTGCGATGTACGCTACTCTTGCTAGTCGAGATGTGGTAAGTTGATGGCATCTTTATGTGCATATGTTATGTTTTGCTGTAGTCTATTCTTTTTTATTCTTGCTCGCTTTTTGGAGTATTTTTGTTTCAAATTCAAACATCAGTGTTAGAATTATGATTTCCATTTTCGACAGGACTGCTGTTTGATTCCAGAGTCTCCATTTTATCTGGACGGAGAGGGTGGATTGCTTCAATATGTAGAAAAGAGGCTGAAAGAGAACAAGCACATGGTTATTGTTGTTGCTGAGGGAGCAGGGCAGGATCTTATTGCGAAAAGCATAGCCACATCAGATCAACAAGATGCATCTGGAAATAAGCTGCTTCTTGATATTGGTCTGTGGCTGACTCACAAGATAAAGGTATATAACTAAAATATTTCTTGCTGCTGGATTTGAGCCAATTCCCTTATCTTGTAATTTTGGTATTCACTGTTCCCGGTATTGCAAAGGAACTAAATGACTCCACTATACTATATGTGGTTCTTGAAAGTTTTGGTTAATAGACCTTGTGCTAATTCCTCGTAGGACTACTTCAAAAGCAAAAAGATGGAGATGACGATTAAATACATAGGTAGCCATTTGTAACTCCTATTTCCGCTATTGATATAGTTGTAACACATTTCTAGATTGGTTTGTGACAATATTCAGTCTGAATTCGCAGATCCTACATACATGATCCGTGCTATTCCAAGCAATGCATCAGACAATGTCTACTGCACACTTCTAGCTCACAGTGCTATCCATGGCGCAATGGCGGGGTATAGCTTCACTGTTGGAATGGTCAACGGAAGACATACCTATATACCTTTCTATGTGAGTAATAACCCCTCACAGACACTATGACATTTTTTTTGCTAGTTGACTGAATGTTAGTTGTGACATCTGATCTAATGTATAGTTTTGTTACATCCTGCCTAAATTCAGCAGGAGAACATACTTACTTAGGTCAATTTAATAAAAGTTGCATTACTGATTCTGCACACCAATGATGAACACCAAACTTTTGTTTTGATGGCAGCGGGTGACATCCACAAGGAACAAGGTTAAAGTCACTGACAGGATGTGGGCAAGGCTTCTGTCGTCCACCAACCAGCCAAGTTTCCTGAGTCAGAAGGATATCGATGAAGCGAGTGAGGCGGATAGGCTGGCAAACAGGCCACCACTGCCAACGGGTGCCAGCTCTCGCGTGGCGAGGTCTTTCGATCAATCTTCGTCGTGTTCTTCAAATGGAGAGATCTAGTGATTGCTGGTGCACCACAACTGTGTACAGAAACTACTACAATGGTTCTGAGCTCAGGTGCCTGGGCAGCTTGGCGACGCAATGAGTTTTGCTCTTGTTAGTTGTTATGCATATGCCTTGCGTATAGGGGCCACACGGATATGACCCTGTTAGCACGTGTAATAAAGAAACGCCATTGATGAAGCTACTTCCTGGAGGCTCCATCTATCATGTATTTGCTGCAGAATATGAGTTATTATGCAATCGGCAGATGATCTATATGATCTTCACCTATCTGTAATACCGTGCCTTCTCTTCACCTGTGTGCTTTCACGTCGTGTGACACAAACAACATTATTCTAACTTGAAAAATTATCAGAAATATATTCAAACAAGACGGAAACGAAGGGACCCGTTGTTGCTGCTGGTAAATTTATATGCTCCATCACGGACGCAGTGATACTATATGGCGTCTCTTCCGCCGCCGCCATCCTCGAGCATGAGGCACTCTTGCAGCTGAGTCACCACGTCGGTCATGGTGGGCCGTTGTTCGGGAGCACGCTCAGTACACTTGAGGGCGATGTCAGCGGCCTTCCATGCAACATTGACATCATAATCATCTTGTATGCGTGGATCAACCACATCCTCGATGTTTTGTTGATTGAGGCGCTGCAGCACCCACATGGTGATGTTAGTGGCCTCTGGGCACTCTAGGATTGCCGGCTTCCCTGTGATCACCTCCAGCAGCACGACGCCGAAGCTGTACACGTCACACTTCTCGGTGAGACGCTGAGCTTCCACATACCTGTTCATACAAGCCATGGAAATTGTCTGAGTTACATCACGAAGATCCTTGGAAATGTGTGCTGACAAAGAAAATACTGGTGCTATTTACTCCTAAATCCTTTTCTTTAACATATTCCAAAGCATATTACTACATGGTACTCCCTCCATCACAAATTATAAGTCATTCCAAGAATCTTGGAGAGTCAAAGCATTTTAAATTTGACCAAAACTATAGAAAGAATTACAAAAAATTATAAAATCAGATAGATATACTATAAAAATATAATTAATAAAGAATTTAATGGTACTTTATTGATATCATAAATATTATTATTTTATTAAATAAATTTGGTTAAACTTGAGATGCTTTGACTCTCTAAGAATCTTGGAATGACTTATAATTTGGGATGGAGGGAGTAGGAAACAACTCATTAGAGGGAACAGGTGGAGTAAAGCATGTGTACTCAGGAGCAAAGTAGCCGAGCGTGCCAACCACCCTTGTCCTGGATACATGGGTGTCCTCATCGCGATGGAAAGCCTTTAGCAGGCCAAAATCGGCGATCTTAGCCTCAAGGTTGTCATTCAGTAGGATGTTTGACGTCTTCACGTCCCTATGGATGAGTCGCTTGGTGCACGATTTGTGAAGATACTCAAGCCCTGCAAGTACATGGGGATCAATCGTCAGGCAACGACCACAGCTGCAGCTTGCAATATTACATGATCTATATCTACTATGCACAAGACATCTATGACCTTGCGCGGAATCCAGTGCAATGCGCAGCCTCTGCTTCCAGGTTAATGATCCAGTGCTGCCATCGTCGCTCCCTGAAGAAGTTCATCAGAAGAATAGCTTCAGAGGGAAATTTAAGATGCTGCTACAGATGGAATAGCTCCTTTTTTTCTTAAAAAAAAGATGGAGTAGCGCACCTCTAAGTTTGTGTTCCAGGGTTCCTCCTGACATGTACTCGTAGACAAGCGCCATGTGCCCACCATCCTTGCAGTAACCGATCAAGGAGACAATATTCTTGTGGTGAATCTTTGTTAAGGTCTCAGCCTGAGCAACAAGAAGTAATTTACTAGGACCTCCCGATTTCTCTTCAAACTTCCTTCACATTGGTGTATCGAATAGACTTGGTAAAGCAGGTACTTTTTACCTCTGCCAGGAACTCTCCAACACCTTGCCTGGAACATTCAGATAGCAGCTTCACTGCCACACGAGTACCATCTTTCAAGGAGCCATTGTAGACTTTTCCGAAGCTTCCCTTGCCGAGCTCCAGTTGGAAGTTTTTCGTCATGGCCTTCACTTCGTTGTACGTGAACCTACGGTTCTTGATATTCAGGTTGTTGCCCGGCTCCACACTGCCTTTTACTGACAGTTCAAGTAGCAAGAACAGAGTCGAACCAGTACCGTTCGATGACATTATTGCTTACACTTGTCACAGATGCACAGAGTAGTACAACGATTTACGTGTGTTAATGCCAGTATCAAGTTTCTTACCTCGCATGAAGAAGAACAGTAGTGCTAGTGTTCCTACTACCACAAACACAACTACTGGAACAGCAATGTAGACAGCTAGCATTGAGTTGCTTTTCTTCTTTGCGGACTGACAAGAATCGCTGTTGCTGCAGAGATTTGGGTTATTACCATACCTATTAAAGGGAACAATGAGCAATCAATTAGCAACTTCAATACTTCTTTTTTTTTGGAGTGTACAAGGCCAGAAGCAGGCAGGAACTCACATACCACACCCGTACTCACGCCCACACACACCCCTATTTTGGGTTAACAATAAAGAGTTAGAAAAAATAGATAATAGCTTGATGCACATTAACCTCAGTGATAGCGAGCCATCTTGAATTCTTTTGAGAAGCCCAGGCGGGATGGATCCATTGAGCTGGTTGCCTGTCAAATCACTGAAAATGTATTGATGTCGTTTGTCAATTTTGGGAGAGCACAGACGAAAGTCACCATGGATGTTGAAAGTCATCATGGATCAGAATAACTCACATAACCATGAGAGATGGCAGCTGTGAAAGGACATCAGGAATTGAGCCCGCCAACTTATTGTGTGACAAATCTCTGAAAATATATCAGAAGCACAAAAATTATCTTCACTCACTAAAATTCACTGCAAAAATAATGTGACTGGAAACTTGTACTTACAAATACTTGAGTGATTTGAGTTTGGCAAAGTAAAATGATACATCTCCACTCAAGCCGCTGAACGAAAGGTTTCTGTGTAAACATCCAAAGGTTCAGAGGTCAGACTGTGGTGTTACTGCCTACACAATTGGACTCTTTTCTCTTGTAAAATGAAACTTACAGTGATTCGATTCTTGGAGGACTGAAGATGGCAAAGCTGCAGCTCAATCCATCCCACGAAAGTGCCTTGGGAACGCAGGGGTCACCCATCCAGTCCTTCTTCACCTGATAATTGGCCTTGATTGCCATAATGGCAGCAACTATATGTCGTTTTGATCAGTAAAACAATACAAGATAGACAGACCGACAGAGAGACAGTAGCAATTATCAGGCCATATGTTCTACAGCTGCTACTCATCAGAGTTCACTATCAATAGACTACACGAAACTTTACTTACCATCCTGAACATCTGTGGCCACGTTGGCTATGGAGATGACGTTGAAAATCTCGACGGCGTTGACAATTGGTGGCAGCGTCGAGTTCGCCGTGGCTTTTAATGAGATGTTGTAGCTGTTGGAACCATGGTGTAGCCTATTGCTGTACAGTGTATCGGATGTAAGGTACATGGGCGTGTATGCGTGATACCAAGCAATGCCATTGACTATCACGTCGAACTGACGAGTGGCGTTGCTGTCCAGGCGTTGAAGCTCCGCGAAGTGCAACATACAAATGTAGCTGTAGAAGAAATGGGAAGAACTCGATCAGCAAAAAAATAAATAAATATACGTAGTCAGTCCTGAATATATATTTAGAAGGCATTATTTACTGGTCCATTACCCTTACCCGGGGTCGGGATACACGTGGCTAGGCTCGGCGTCCCACGAGAAGTCGATGCTCTTGGCGGAGGCGTTGAGCAGGGGCACGATGGCAGTCTGCATCACGGCGGACGGCACCTCGAATCGGCTGCCAACTACGACCGGCCTCATGCCCTCCGCCGTCGAGATCTCCGACCACTCCTCCGGGTCGCTCCACGGAAACCACGTGCGGTCGTATGGGTCGTCGGGGTACCTGATCACGGCGAACCCGCTCGGCCCGTAGTCGCGCCTGGCGAGCAGGACCAGCGCCTGCGTCGCGTTCACTTGCGAGTAGAGCGTGCTCTTCACCGGCCTCACGTCCAGCCCGGAGATGAACGGCGTCCCGGTGCCAGTGTTGACGAGGCAAACCTGCACCGAGTCCGCTGGGACGACGGCGATGACCTCGGCGATCAACGGAACGTCGGGGCCGGTGATGTTCACCGTCTGCCAGAAGTTGACGCCGAGGTGGAGGTCGAACACCGGGGGCTTGCTGAGCCCGTCGTAGTTGCCGTACATGAACGTGGCTCGGAAGATGTACTTGGACCCCGGTGCCATGGACCCGATGGTGTAGCAGCTGCGCGCGGCGTCCGGGAAGCTGCGCACATTGAGGTAGCGCTTCGTGAAGGACGGGTTGATGTACTCGGCGGAGATGTTGCGGTTGGAGCCGGCGTCGGTGAAGCCAACGTCGGAGACGTACGGCAGCTTGGTGGCGCTGTCCACGTAGCTGCTCTTTCCTGGGAGGCCGCAGTCTATGCTTATGAATCCTGAGCGCGGACTCAATCATCCATGCACAAACACCATCAGTATAGTATCAATCAACGGAATAGCTCGAATTATTCTTACTTTTTGATGAATGTTAGAGCGAACGAGATCAGAGCTCATCACCTGTGCTAGACGGCGACTCCTCGCCATGAACTCCAAGTACTACCACAGTGGCGGCGGTAAGGACAAGCAGGAGTAAACAAGGCCGTGCCACCATTGCTCTCCGCATTGAGCTCCCCGTTGCACTGGGCGAGGACATGCCACTCTTCCCTATCATCAATGCAATCAAAGTCAAGTCCACTACTCCAATCCTTGCCATAGCAAACAATGTGAACCGGAATCGCAACATAAGTTGTGGCCATGTGAGCTCGGTTTAAGAACTCGTAGAAGTGGGCTTTACAAACCCCCAAGTTGTAGGTGATACGGCTTTATCAATTTTTTCTCTGGTTTATGTTTCAAAATTGACACATGTATGATAGACTATTGATAGTGTGCATAGTGTTGACCTCTTGTTCCCAAGGTAAGGAAGCTCGCGAAAAATGCTGAGACAGATATTTATTACGTACTCGCTTTTGTGTAATCTCCTTCGAGATAAAGCATTAGGAATTTTGTGAAAAACCATATGCAAGTTAGGCGGATTTATGTATTTCATATGCCCCCTTTTCCCATCAACAGACATAATTTTAGCCTCCAAACTTATTTAAGCCTTGCCAACAGAGAGTGCTCGATCACCTCTCTTGAAACTCAAGCATAAGGGTTCACAAGTCACAACACAGATGTTCTGGTTCACCTAGAGGATCCGACAGGGCAAGTTGACTTCTATACAGATCTGGTTAACGACCATCCTATGACAACGATGTAATTTGGTAATTACCACAAGTGGACTTTCTGGTTCTATGATAAGGACCATGGACTCCCTACAAGTGGGAGAAAAAACATTCAATAGGGGCTGTTTTTGGTAGGATAGCGTGGGCAACTATCATGGATTCATGACAAATGTTCATGTGTATGCAATTAACGTATGTATGGACCATTGCATAAATTTAGGATGAGTAGTAGAGCCATCTAGATTCTTCTCCCACTTATCGTTTATCATCCTCCCCCATTGCACACATATGCGTCCGAAGTGTGCACACATGATTTACAAACACTCCCCTTTGGAAAAATCTCTCGCCTTGTGCATGTCTCATTAAAAACTTCCCGTCTTAAAAAATTTATTGAAAAGATAAAAGAAAAGAGTAGATTGTGCAAGCTGTGTTACACCCGTTATCTCGTTAAAAAACCTTGCGTGAGAAAGCTTAATAAAAAAACACTAAGAAAGAAATAGTATATAACAGTTGATCTTTAGGGTCACGTCTTCAGAACCAACTCGTAATTTAGGTTTTATGATTAGTTTTATGGGCCAGCTTGTGATCTTCATGATCACAACCATGGGTATGCGGCTTCAAAGGTTCTCTCCCCCATGAACCTTGTAACGCTTTTAAGCCATCTCATTCCAATTCCATGTTTACATTTGTGGCTAAAGGTGTACAAAGACTTTCTGAACAAATATGCGATGTTTCACATGACTTAGTTTGCATGATATTTATCTCACTCTTCTAGAGCTTGCGGGATAAAAAGAACTTTGGAGAAGTATGCTCTATGACATTGCTCTTCATGTGGCCCATATATGTTATGTAGCACAAACAACATTATCTTCATAGATAATGGTTGAGGAAGTGTTATGTAGCACAAACAACATTATCTTCATAGATAATGGTTGAGGAAGTGTTAAGACCCAGGTCACATGATTTCTAGATGTGTCTGATCATCTATTTGGGTCAAACACATTCTAGTGTGGCCTATAAGCGCGATTATCTCAAGTAGTTGGTTAAAGTAACAACCAAAGTTTGTTTCATAGACCATCATAAAATGGTTGTACCAACAAAGAGAAAACACAAACTAGTCTAGGATCTAACATATTATGTGGGCTAGATGTATAAACAACATCCACATACCCTAATATTATTTGGTCTTGGTTCTTCAGGAATCATAACCCAAGGGTCTGGTGTACCTTGTAATAAGTACTTCAGGACAGTCTTGATACCAACCCAATGTCTTTAGATTAGGATAATATTGTACCTTGCTAACAAGTTCAATGCAAACTCAATATCTAGTCTTAAGCCTAAATATATTTGTGCTCCAATGGTGCTCAAGTAGGGAAATTTAGGTCCCAATACTTCTTCATCATCACCCTTGCACCTAAACTGGTCCTTATCCACTTACTTGGATTGGACCACCATGGGCGGTTTTAGAGGGTGACACTTGCCTATATTGAGTTTCTCAAGTACCCTCCTATTTGTATGGGTAGACTAGTGCACAAACATTCTTTCAGGCAGATGCTTGAGTTGTAAACCCAAGCAAAACTCAGCTTTTACCTAAGTGTTTCATCTCTAATTCTTTACTGAACTAGTTGCATCATCGAGTATGACATAGGCTGTAGAATCATCACCTCAAGACCTTGAATTCCTCTTTGCAACCATCGACAATGAGATCGATGACCCAGAGTCGTTGTCCTCGTAGGGGCTCCCAGAAGCACCCCTCCCCTTGTAGATAAAGACCACAAACTGGCCGCCTGCCAATGAAATCGATGCCTGCAATGGCAATCTTATCGTGGCAATCGCCGAAGTCATCGTAGAAAACATGATCCCAATTAAAAATCATCTTATTTTGTTAGAAGATTTATTGGACTAAACCCTAATCAATAGATAGAAAAACTGTAAAAAAGGATGGGTGCCCTCCTCTTCTTGTCTCCGGAAGATGCACCGGAGAGGGAGAAGGAGAGGTGCCCTAGGTGCGACGACAGCGGAGCGAGGAGCGGTGGCGGTAGCGATTTAGATATGCTTTGGACTGGGTTATGAAGCGTTGGATCTTGCAGCATGTCTAATATTATGGGATTGGTCATTGGATTCGGCATAAGGACTACATTTTGGCTCTGGCGTTTAAGAGAAGTCATTGGGGAAGAAGAGAATGAAAGATTCTGGATAGAATATTATGTATTTTTATTTTATATTTTCTCATGTGTAACTTGAGGGTGTACTATGCTGAGATTTAATATAAGTCATCCTTCCATTTACAAAAAATATCACTTCCTCAATGTCCTCTATATATACTGCCAATGATATTCAAATCATAACATAGATCAAGATGATGCAGAAACCTGTCGACGAAAGCTAGTCGGCAGTCTACCCTGGGGTATACCGACGGTAGTAGTTTATCGGTAGACGGTGCGTAAACTACGAACTCGATGGTGACGCAAGACACAGACAAGCTTTTTATCCAGGTTCGGCCGCCGCGTGGGCGTAATACCTACGTCCTGCGTCTGATTGTATTGGATTGTGTTGAGAAAATAATGTGTATGATCTGTCCTCTAGGAGACCCCTGCCCCTCCTTATATATCCTGAAGGGACAGAGTTACAAGCAAAGTATCCTATTTGGTACAATATCTTGTAGCCTTGCGGTGCACGCCGACCAGTCGTGCGCCGCACGTCTTCATCCTGTGGGCCGAGCCACCTCTGACGGTGCGGCCCATATAGGCCCATGAGGGTATAGGGGTCTATACCCCCACAGCTAGTCCCCGAGCACCATGTATTGTGATGTAACACGCCGTCTTGAGCTTCTTCGATCAGTGAGACTTGACGTCTTCAATAAGCAAGAAAGTCGTCCAAACAGTTGCAACGGTATTTTGACCAACTCAAAAGACAGTTGATCAACATTGACATCGAAGAAGCAGGTTGTTCGAAGAACGCATGGTGCTCTAAATTAAAAAAGATTTCTTTCCTGGTGAAGTGTCACTACAAGAATTCTGAGTTTCTGTGACAATTAGATTATGACGATAACAGCCTGTTTCCTGTCACAGTTTGCCTGCAGTGACGAAGTGTATGTCGTCACAGAAGGTGGGTCACTAAACAGCTTCTATGACCACCAAATAGCTTTGTCATTGATACAGTGACGATAGTCCTCCTGTCATTGATGCAATGACGAGACTAAATCGTCATAACAAATTAAACAGAATAATACATGTATGATGACATGGCAAGTGATGTGGCAAATGTTATGACATGGTAATTCATATTCAGCCTGTGATTTTTTATTTTTTAATTTGGCGGACAATTTTTTCTGGCCTAGCCAATTTCTTCGGCCTACATATTGCAACCCATAAATTTTTCTCAGCCCACACAATTTAGCCCATATATTTTGTTTCAACACAATTCAGCTCATACATTTTTTTAACATCTCATTTACAGCCAGATTGTGAAACAAGAATTCATCAATTACAACTCATTTATGTTCATCAATCACAATCAAATAGGAAACTAGAATTCATGCATTACAACCTATTTACATGCATTGGCTGATGATACTGAAGCTATATTACTATAACTAAAAATGAATGTTGCTTCTGTTGTTGTTGCTATTGACCTGCAGAAAACACAAACAAATTAAAGGGTAAGTTTGAGACCTTATAGTGTAATATGGGGGGTGTTCTTGCCCCCAAAATAGCTTCAGATTCATTAAATTTGATAAAATATAGGAGGCACTTTCATTAGTTGAGCAATATAGCAGTAATAACCAACTTTAGATAATCCAGCAAGAGATAGCATGCAATTTACTTCAGTACAAGAATATAGGCAAACGGTGGTACTACTGAACAGCAATATTAAGAAAAAGAAATGAAGAACATGCAAGCTACTAATTTCTAGCTCACTTTTAGCTAACTCTGAATCAGTTCGGTGAGACAGACACGTTAGTTCAATGACTTCTGAAAAATCAACAGAGTACTATCAACTATCTCTAGAAGGCTAGCAGTAGCACACAGCACACAAGATTTAGACTTGCATTTGCAGAGAAAGACACGACCAGCTGTATATCTCTAGAAATAAAAGCATTGAAATATGCATAACTGCATATAGTGTCAGCTGCATCAACCGGCAGCAACAGCCCAGAAACAGTGACTTTCACTCATGTTTTCAAAACAAATATCAGCCTATGTGCAGCACAGTCATAGCACAAGCAGTTGCCTGCTTACTCTAGTTTGTTAGCTCAGAGCATAGGCACAATTAATTTGGTTATGTACGCTTACACTAGTAGCAAGGAAATGCCAAAACGCATGTATAGGTATAGAAGCTTTTGCCTTTTTCACTCTTACTTTTCAAATGAAGAAATTAGTCATTGTAGAGCTTTGATTCTCTCCCCAATCCTCTCCCTCCTCACCTAAAAAAGAAGATTTTGAATAAATAAACTGATTAACTAGCAGAACAGAACAATTCATTAATTCTCTAAACTAAGGAGAAAAGGTTTTGGTATAGTACTAATCAGAGTGCTAGATTGGCCCATAGTTGATTATCACACCTTACTAGTACTCAAGCATACAGAAGTAAGCACTAGCCCCAGGCCTCTTGTTTATAGCATCATGTAAAGCAAATAAGAAAGGGCATGATTCAGTGAGGAAACTGGTAAAAACTTCTACCCAAGGAATCCCACAATTTCATTCAGAACAAGTAGCCACTAACTGGTATAAATTTCTCCCCAACGAATCTCACAATTTCATTTAGAAAAAAGAAAGGTCATGATTCATGCACAAGTAGTATTACAAAATTACTCAGAAAAAAAGAAAGTCCATGATCCATGCCACAATTCACCACCGCTACCTATACGGAAGCAACCCTGCCGGGATCTATCTGTGAGGGTGAGAGGGAGTTAATTAGGAAGAGGGAGAAAGTGTTTGCTGACCACTTACTAGGAGATGAAGCTCCACCTTCAGAGCTGTAGCTATGAGCGGATCTGGGCCATCGTCGAGTAGGGGGAGGAGATCCAGAGTGCCGTTGTTGCGGACGAAGGAGGAGCTGCGGATCCGGTCACGGAGACCACTGCCTACCTCTCTAGGCACACGTTCGGCAGAGATCTTGGGGAAGAGTGGAGTAGCCTCCTCGCCCCATGGTCAGCAGGCGAACTGCACGACGCTCCCTCATGCCGCAGTTGCTCGGGCATGGCCTCACCGCGCATGCACCTCGTGCTACGGCCTCGCCAACGCCTGCCTGAGAGAGGGAGGGAGGGGAGAGGAGGAAGAGGCGCATGGGGAGTGAGGGAGGGAGATGATAGAGGGAGGTTCATCACGGGGTGGGTGAGGAGGAAGCACTCGTGACTTCGTGACTCCCAGAAAGGAGTGCGCTGGGTGCGGCTGGGGAGGGGTGGGAGGGAGTGAGTGCTAGGGTTTGTCATATATTTATACAGCATGAGAGTATTGCTTGCCATCCGATCGCAAATCAACGGCCATAAGATCATGGGCCAAACACAATTGGGCCGACCTCTCATTATGTTGTTGGGTTGTTTGTTTTTTTAATTTTTTTTGTAGAAATAGATTTAATTAGTTCTAAAATACAAAAAATAATATATGATCCTTATACAAATCACAGTTTTTACATGAATTTACCCCTTTTGTTAAAATCATTTGAATTTTTTATGGGATTATTATACACTAAAATCACGTTGACATGCAAGTATGTAGATTTTTCTAAACAATTTTAGATATTATCACATTTATTCTATGGTAATTCAACAGATAATTATAATAATAACTAAATTTAGTTAGAAAATTCTTGAAATCAACATAACAATATATTTTGAGTCTTTTATTTTTCATTTGAGGTCTTTTTTTGGCTAGTTTGACCTAGTTTGACCAAGTCAAACATTGGATTTTTTAGAAAAAAACACTTTGACCGGACCCTATATGGTCCCAGCTACAAAAGTCATGAATACAAAGTTTATCCAGATCATCAAGATACACATTTGGTGTAATGGTTAACTTTTCATCTGAGAGGATTTGGACCACTCAAATTTTGAAATTTTAATTTTTCACGGCTATACTCACGTTTTCGGGACCCTAGACGGCCCCAACTCGAAAAGTCATGAATAGCAAGTTTGTTCCACTCATCAATATCTACATTTGATACGTAGGACATTTTTGCATTTGACAAAGCATTATGAAAGTGCAATTCTAAATCCACAGGTTCTGCATATAGTTTCATTAAGTCTATGTGTGATTCAAGACTGTGGCTAGAGTTTACAAACAATTTCTCAAATGCAAAAATGTCCTATGTATGAAATGTGTATCTTCATGAGCTCTAGCTACCTTGTATTCAAAAGATTTTCATTTGAGGTCATTTAGTGCCTTGTTTGACCAGGTTTGACCAAGTCACGCCTTGGGTTTTCAAAAAATGTGACTAGAGTTTACTGGAACTTTTCCAAATGCAAAATTGTACTATGTATCAAAGGTAGACCTTGGTGAGGTCTAACTCTTTTGTATTCAAAAATTTTTCATTTGAGGTCTTTTATTGGCTAGTTTGACCAAGTCAAACATTGGATTTTCAGAAAAAAAACACTTTGACCGGACCCTAGATGGTCCCATCTACAAAAGTCATGAATACAAAGTTTGTCCAGATCATCAAGACACACATTTGGTGTAATGGTCAACTTTTCATCTGAGAGGATTTGGACCACTCAAATTTTTAAATTTCAAATTTTCACGGCTATACTCACGTTTTCGGGACCCTAGAAGGCCCCAACTCGAAAAGTCATGAATAGCAAGTTTGTTCCACTCATCAAGACCTACATTTGATACATAGGACATTTTTGCATTTGACAAAGGCCTTGTTTAGTTTTCAAAATTTTTCAAGATTCCCCGTCACATCGAATCTTGCGACACATGCACGAAGCATTAAATATAGACGAAAATAAAAACTAATTACGCAGTTTATCTGTAAATCGCGAGATGAATCTTTTGATCCTAGTTAGTCTATGATTGGATAATATTTGCCACAAACAAACGAAACTGCTACAGTAGCGAAATCCAAAATTTTTCTCAAACTAAACAAGGCCAAAGCGTTATGAAAGTGCAGTTCTAAATCCACAAGTCCCGCATATGGTTTCATAAAGTCTATGTGTGATTCAAGACTGTGGCTAGAGTTTACAAATACTTTCTCAAATGCAAAAATGTCCTATGTATGGAATGTGTATCTTGATGAGCTCTAACTACCTTGTATTCAAAAGATTTTCATTTGAGGTCATTTAGTGCCTTGTTTGACCAGGTTTGACCAAGTCACGCCTTGGATTTTTGAAAAATGTGACTAGAGTTTACTAGAACTTTTCTAAATGCAAAATTGTACTATGTATCAAAGGTAGACCTTGGTGAGGTCTAACTTCTTTGTATTCAAAAGTTTTTTATTTGAGGTATTTTATTGGCTAGTTTGACCAAGTCAAACATTGGATTTTTCAGAAAAAAATACTTTGACCGGACCCTAGATGGTCCCAGCTACAAAAGTCATGAATAAACAAAAAATACATATTGAAAAACCTACATGGGGCTCTAACTGATGCCTGCGAATGTGGTCAGGAGACTGAGATGCCAAGTTTTGGATCTCTTTTTGCCAGCATCCAAACTCCAGAATACAAAAAGTGTCGAACACTCCCCTCTAGCAGAAAAGGGATTGGTCTTCAGTGGCTAGCGCGAGATGAAATGGTCGCAGGTCCCAGGTTCAAACCCTGTGGCTGCCGACATTTTTGTGTTTTTTTTTTGATTTTTTTATCCAATCCTATATGGGGCTATAACTATGGTGTTTTTTTTTGAATTTTTTTCATCCAATCCTACATGGGGCTCTAACTAGGGCATACGGTAGTGTGCACCAACGACTAAAGAGGATAACATAATATTTTAAAAATAACTATAATAGATTTATATTTATAATGATCAATAATTGTTACAATCTATCATCACAAATACTAATATTTTGGTGTTTTCTTTTGAAATTTTCTTCCTCCAATCCTACGTGGGACTAGGAGTTAACTAGGACGGAGATAATTTACCTAGGACATATGATAGTGTGCACCAATGACCATGTGGGATAACAAGATATTTTAAAAATAATTGTAATAGATTTATATTTTATGACAACTAACTATTGTCACAATCTATCGTCATAAATCCCATGCAGCTAGATGCTATGACGTTGTTTATGACGAAGACATAGTTTGGTCATAAACTTTTGTCATCCACTAAACAGTCGTCATAAACAGCCTGCATTTATGACAGATAGGTGTTCTGTCATCTGGTAATCGTCATAGAAGCCCAGATTTCTTATAGTGTGTGCCCACTTTACTTTTCTGAAAAGTATAGACCTCAAAAAAGCAAGCATATTCACCGCAAGGTGAAGTGTGACCACTTAGTCCCCGAGCCTGGTAGTAGGTGACGTAGGCACATGGTGCCAGGGTCAAAAAAGTTTTCATAGAAATTTCAAAATTGTGATGCATCGCCAGATGCATCGTACTGATGTAGTCCCCGAGCTTGCTGGAAGGCGAAGTATGAGCCTTGTAGCAAGGTCTAAAAATTGAATTACCTAGTCCAATTCATATGTAACTAAGAAAAGCAGTCCCCAAGCTACGGTCGGAGAGTGATCGAAGCAAGTCCCGAGCACAGCGCATGGAGTGATTGATGAGTCTTCGAGCACGATCGGTAGTCAGCACAGTCCCCGAGCACGACATAGAGACTGATCGGCCAGTCCCCGAGCGTGGTTGGGAACGTAAACGTGCTCGGTGGTCGGCACAGTCCCCGAGCACGGCGTAGAGACTGGTAGACAAGTCCCTGAGCGTGGTTGGGAACGTAAACGTGCTCGGTGGTCGGCACAGTCTTCAAGCACAGCGTAGAGAGTAGTCGACAAGTCACCGAGCGTGGTTGGGAACGTAAATGTGCTCGGTGGTCGGAGCAGTCCCCGGGCACAGCGTAGGTAATAGTCGATGAGTCCCCGAGCGTAGCTTGTCGACTAGACCAAACTCCTGAAAAATAAATATAGAGAATAGGTAGTACATGATGTATAAATAATAAAAAATCAGTACTGAGATAAGTTTTAGATTTTTTGTTATAAAATTAGCACAAGTAGTTAATTCATCCTAGAGCTTGTACCAGCTCTGGTCTAGCCAACAATCAGCATGAGGTGCGGAACCTAGACACGCGTGGGATTGCCAGCCTCGCCAGAGAGCTACTGCCGACCACCCGGAACGCAGAGGACGGATCTCATGCACGTGTAGGGAGGAGTCGGGGACAGTACCGGCTCTGGAAAACTCGTGTAGAAGAAAAAACTAGTCGGCTAACCAAAAAGTTATTTTGAAGGATAAAAAATATTATGCCAAAAATAAATAAAATATTAGAAGTGTACTTATCTTTGGACGAAAGTTTGGTCGGTGACGACAATTGTGTGGCCCTCGAGCTTTTTGACTTGTTGTCATGACGGTGGTCGCGGTTGTCGTAGCACCGTTCTTCGCGGCGATTATTATTGCGACTAACGGTCAGAGCAAGTAGGCTAAAAAACTTGGTCAATAGCCCGAGCAGGTCGGTGTCGTCGACCTGCCTTCCTTTGTAGCACGGAAGCAGGTGACACGTTGTCGGCGTGGTCGGAGACGTTGCTGGAGTAGTCAGAGTCGTTGCCAGCATGGTTGAAGCCACGACCGACGTCGATGAAAAACTGATTGGCGCAGATCGGATCTACGCCTCCTCCGTGGTCGTGGCGGTGAAGCTGTTGAAGCTGACGGTGAACGTGAAGCTGTCCGCCATGCGCAAAGTCGGGGATGATGGCCATCTTGTTCGTCTAGGAAGCTGTACGCACACCCCCTACCTGGCGCGCCACTGTCGACGAAAGCTAGTCGGCAGTCTACCCTGGGGTATACCCACGGTAGTAGTTTATCGGTAGACGGTGCGCAAACTACGAACTCGATGGTGACGCAAGACACAGACAAGCTTTTTATCCAGGTTCGGCCGCCGCGTGGGCGTAATACCTACGTCCTGCGTCTGATTGTATTGGATTGTGTTGAGAAAATAATGTGTATGATCTGTCCTCTAGGGGACCCCTGCCCCTCCTTATATATCCTGAAGGGACAGAGTTACAAGCAAAGTATCCTATTTGGTACAATATCTTGTAGCCTTGCGGTGCACGCCGACCAGTCGTGCGCCGCACGTCTTCATCCTGTGGACCGAGCCACCTCTGACGGTGCGGCCCATATAGGCCCATGAGGGTATAGGGGTCTATACCCCACAAAACCCTTTTAGAGATTTCTTGATAAACACGTAGGATGATCACCATTGTTTTTGTAACCTCTCTTCATGAGAAAATTACTCGGATGGTTGAACCATATCCTTTTGGATTATTGCAACCCATACAACGATCACTGTAAGCGGATGCTATACATGCTATGGTTATGATTCAGACAAAGGGATCTTGAATCCTTTAGGACTCTCACATAGATTTTCAAATGTATTGATCCATATAAGTACATAGTCACAACACTATTCAACTGTGTTTTCCTTCTTCAAGGTAGTTGCCATAGAGATTAAGTTGAAGGGATTGTGATGCCTAAGAGAGGTGAATTAACTCACTCATAAACTAAGACCAAGAACCACTTATAAAAAACTACAGAAGATTTATTTAGGTGTTTTTTAAAGTATTGGTATCTCTAACGCCAAAGAATTTGCACCATAGGTTTCAAACCTATCAACTAACCTAGGAAGCTAGACTAAAAGCATAGAACCAAGGAAGCGAGAATGTAATTGTGGAATAAAAAGATCGAGAATACAAACTTCTGCACGATTATGTTTTTACTGTGGTATTAGAAAGATCACACTTTTCATTAGTCCTCGTGAAACCCCTCCCAAGGACCAAGCTTTTGGTCGGGTTACTCCATGGATAGCTCATGGGGCCTTTCTCACGCGCTGTATTTTTTCCCAGGTGTTATAGAATGTGTTAGTATTATCTTTTTTGTTGGATGTGTGATGCTAGAAGTGTTTTTTAACATATTGTATCATCTCAATGTAACATATGTGTGCTAATTTGGATACCAAGACTAATTGTTAGTCATCTAAAGTTCAATTTCATAAGTCATCGCTAACGGATGGAGTAATTTTTATTCGATAACTAGTCCACTAGGTAGTATAAAGAGAAGTTATAATGGCCCAAACGTCATAAATCTTTTTAGCTAATTCCATGCACTTAGAGCATCTCCAAGAGATTAGCCAAAACACTAGCAAAAATTTACTGATTTAGCTACTCTCTAAAATAGATTTAATAAAAAAATATTAGAGTACTCTAACAGACTCTGTAAAAAGATGGCTAGTAAGGTAGGCTATCCAAAAGTAGAGAGCAAATAAGGTGAGATGAGGAGCTACTAAATTGAAAGAGTCGTTTACAGAGTCTATTGGAAACGTTTTTCTTTCAATAATAGCTAAATTTACCTTTAAAATAATTTAGCTAATTTCTTGGAGATGCTCTTACACTGTCTTCTAACTATATTTACACCACCTTACTTTTATATTTACAATGATTTCTTTAGTGTAATTTGTTAGACGGAATGATGCAATTTGGATATAACCCAACTTTTATTTCTGTGGATTGCAGATCTCATGCCAATTTTTCAGAGAAATTCACAAATTATTTCTATAATGAATTACCAGTATCAGAGAATAAATGTCAAATTATTCACAAATTTTAAAGTAAAATAATAAATTATCCACAAATGGCACTGAGATCCATCAGTTGCTGCGTGCGCTCGTGAGGCCTACGGCCAGCGGGGACCGCCTGCACGCGCTTCTGCAGCCGGGTGCCTGCGCTGGGCGAGGACGCGAGGTGCAGTTGACCGCATGAGAGAGAGAGAGAGGTAGGGCCGCTCGCGTCCCACTCCCGCGGTCCCGCCCGCCTGAACCAAGGCCCGAAAACCGGTTATCTTTCAGGCCCTGTTTAGTTTGCTACCCAAAAATTTTTCATCCATCCCATCAAATCTTTGAACACATGCATAAAACATTAAATGTACATAAAAAAATAAACTAATTACACAGTTTGGTTGAAAATCGCGAGATTAATCTTTTAAACCTAGTTACTTCATGATTAGCCTTAAGTGCTACAGTAACCCACATGTGCTAATGACAAATTAATTATGCTTAATAGATTTGTCTTGCAGTTTCCTGTCGAGCTATGTAATTTGTTTTTTTATTAGGCCTTGTTTAGTTTCCAAAAAATTTTGCAAAATTTTTCAGATTCCCCGTCACATAGAATCTTTAGACACATGCATGAAGTACTAAATATAGACAAAAATAAAAACTAATTGCACAGTTTGGTCGGAATTGACGAGACAAATCTTTTGAGCCTAGTTAGTCCATGATTGGACAATATTTGTCAAATACAAACGAAAGAGCTACAGTGTCCATTTTGTAAAATATTTTGGAACTAAACAAAGCCTTAGTTTCTAAAAACCTCTCCCGACATCCTTCCGACATATCCGATGTGACATCCAAAAAATTTTTATCTCCAATCTAAACATGGCCTACCCAGAACATGGACGGGGCTATTGACTTTGGATATAGTGGACCGTTTGGATCACCGAAGATGAGTTGTTAGACCTAAATTTCAGTTCACTATAGGCCTTGTTTAGGTTCATTTTTTTATCGTACTATTACTTTTGTTTGTATTTAACCATTATTGTCTAAATATAGATTAACTAGACTCAAAAGATTTGTCTTTTAAATTATAGACAAATTATGTAATTAGTTATTTTTATATATATTTAATGTTTTATATATGTGTCACAAAATTTGATGTGACGAGAAATCTTGTAATTTTTTTTAGTTTTTAGGTGAATTAAACAAGGCGACGTAAAATTGTTACAGTGGGTAAAGAGCTGGCCTGCGCCAAGCAGCCACTTGCAAGTTGCATCCGTACCCCGAGGACGAGACAGAGACAGGTATACTGTAGATCCAAGTCCGTTATTTTGTTGTCACTTGCCACTTTGATACACAGCAGGCCGAGAGGGAGAGAGAGAGAGAGATTCAAGTAATCAAGTCAATACCCTGGCACCCTGCCCATATTCTCGGTTTGAAATCTCGGTTACTTAATTAGTTGTCACTTGCCATTTTGATACAGGTAGCTTTGGCACACCGTCCGGCAAAGAGGTGTGTGGTGGCGTTGGCAAGGAGGCGCATAGTCAAACTGTTATGGGTCTGGTATTCTGGTGAATAATACTCATAGGCGGACGTTTGCAGATGCAGCAGCTAGCGTTCGGAACCACCATCGCCAGTAGCAATGGCCGCAAGGTCGTGGTTGCTGCTTCTTTGCCTCGCTGCTGCCGCCGGTTGCGTCGTGCTCAAAGCTCGTGCCCAGCCTGACAGCATCGGTAAACGCTCGCGCGCCCGTCGTCGCCCCCTATTCAGAATGGTACGTACCCTACACTGCCTGCACGGCAAAAGGAGTGAAAAATCCAGTTCGTCTTGCAGGTTTCATCAACATAGACTGCGGCATGCCCGGGACGGCGAGCAGAGTGGACGACACCACCAAGCTGTCATACGCGCCGGACGCCGCCTTCACCGTCGACGCCGGCTCGAACCACAACATCTCGGCCGAGTACGTGACGCCGCAGCTCCCAAGGGGCTTCCACGACCTGCGCAGCTTCCCCGACGGGGCGGCGCGCAGCTGCTACACGCTCCGGTCCCTGGAGGCCGGGCTCAAGTACCTCGTCCGCGCCTTCTTCATGTACGGCGACTACGACGGCCTCCGCCGGCCGCCCGTCTTCGAGGTCTACGTCGGCGTCAACTTCCTGAGCACGGTGAACGTGTCGGAACCGGGCGTCCCGGAGATGCTAGAGGCGATCGTCGTCGTCCCCGACAGCTTCCTTCAGCTCTGCCTGGTGAACATCGGCTCCGGGACGCCGTTCGTCTCTACGCTGGAGCTGAGGCCTCTCAAGACAAGGTTCTACCCGCAGGCCAACGCCACGCACGGGCTGGCACTGGTGGGCAGGGCCAATTTCGGACCGACCAATGACTCGTACGCCGCCATCGTCAGGTACCCTGATGATCCCCATGACAGGCTATGGATCCCTTCCGTGGACGCCGCCAACTGGACCGTGATATCGACGACGAGCTGGGTGCAGAACATACACAAGGATCTGTTCGGGGCGCCGTCCAAGGTGATGCAGACGGCGATCACGCCGCGCAACGCCTCCAAGAACATCGAGCTGTTCTGGGAGCCCAAGCCGGTGCCCAAGGACCCGTCCCTGGGCTACATTACCGTCATGCATTTCTCCGAGCTGCAGGAACTGCCGCACGGCGCCGTGCGCCATATCTACATCAGTTTTAATGGCCGGTACGTGGAGGATTTCACGCCCGATTTGCTGTACGCCGAGACCGCCTACAACGTCATCCCCGTAGGGGGCTACGCACGGTACAACGTTTCTCTGAACGCCACCGCCAACTCCACGCTGCCGCCGATCATCAACGCCATGGAGGTTTTCTCGCTCTTCCCCACCACCAACGTCGGCACCGACTCCATTGACGGTAGTAAATATATATACAGACTGCGCCCCTAGCACTTATTAGCTCATGACTATTCAATATACATAGAGTAGGGGAATACTACACAGACTGAACTCTTGCGTGCAATGAACAGTGGCTGCCATCACGGCGATCAAGGACAAGTATAGTGTGCGGAAGAACTGGATGGGTGACCCGTGCTTTCCCAAGGCTCTTGCTTGGGACCGGTTGGCTTGCAGCTATGCCGTTTCCAGCCCTCCAAGAATCACAAGTTTGTAAGTGATTCAAATTGAAATTTTACCGATCGAGAACTAACTTATCTACAGGTTATTGTGGTAAAATAAAGCAGATTTTAGTACAAAATATGAGCACTACTTTGCTGTGGTAAACAGACATTAAAAATTGCTTTAGGTTTATTGTCAAAGTAAAGACTAAACCACCAGATATTTTGCAGAAATTTGTCCTTCAGTGGTCTGAATGGTGATATATCATCTTCTTTCGCAAGTCTCAAGGCTGTCCAATATCTGTACGTGTGGAGATGTAAATAAATATTTAATAACCTCTGTGCTGTGCTTTCTTGGGCCAAAGAAACAGCAAAATGTAAATCATGTACGTCTTGCAGGGATCTGTCAAACAATAACTTGACGGGGTCAATTCCTGACGCCCTTTCAAAGTTACCTTCATTAGTACTACTGTAAGTCTGGGAACCTTTTTCTCAAACTTAATCGATTTGATAATTCACATTATTAACAGCATTTCCCATTTCTAGAGATTTGACAGGGAACCAACTCAGTGGATCAATCCCCTCTGGGCTTCTCAGAAGAATTCAAGACGGCTCCCTGAATTTGAAGTGATTACCCATATTTTTTTATTACAAAATTTCCAACTTATAGTCTTATACATGTGTATGAAATTTGAGTAATTATCTTTATTATGTCATAGGTACGGAAATAATCCACACCTTTGCACCGATGGCAATTCATGCCAAGATGTGAAGGGGAAGAGCAAGCTAACGGCTGTCTACATTGCTGTCCCTGTTGCTCTAGCTGTGGTTGCAGTGGTAGTACTGCTCCTTTGCTTCATCATAAGACGAGAAAAGCACGGTGTGGGGCTTGGCATGAACCTACTCCGCAGAAAATATACTTCCTCCGTTCTAAATTACAAGATGCATGTTTTGATATTTCTATATTCATAGTTTTTAACTATATATCTAAACATAAATATAGTATGATTTGGCCTACTTGCCCGTTCCTAGTATTATGTTTAGATATATAGTATTATGTTCAGATATATAGTAAAAGCTAGAAAGTATAATTTATAATTTGGAATGAAGGAAGTATAATATGTTATGAATCTAGAAAGATCAAAATATCTTATAATTTGGAATGGGGGGAGTATGGTCTGGCCTACTTGCCCGTTCCTGAATGCGTCTAATACTAACTCTGCCGTTGTTCGCTCATGAAGGATCGGTGAGCAGCAGGTCTGCGAAGCCACGGATTGAGCCGACAGACAATGCCCATGATGATCACAGCTCACTGCAACAGAGGAACCGTCAGTTCACCTACAAGGAGCTGCAGATTATAACGAAGAACTTCCAGACTGTGCTCGGCAAGGGAGGCTTCGGCGTCGTCTACGAGGGCTTCTTGGAGGATCGCACCCAGGTTGCGGTGAAGCTGCGGTCTCAGACGACATCCGACAAATCAGACCATGGTGTGAAGCAGTTCCTCGCCGAGGTAAATTTCTTCTCCAGATTGAAGTCGATCTTTGTTGCCATGATCGGAACTTGTGTCAAAAACGAAAAATGTTGCAATGAAGCAGTTTGATTATGTTGGTCATTGACCACTTCTGCAGGTTGAGATCTTAACAAGGATTCATCACAGAAATCTCGTCTCCATGATTGGTTACTGCAAGGACGGGGACCACCTGGGACTTGTCTACGAGTACATGCCACTTGGAACCTTGCAGCAACACATTGCAGGTGTAACATTAGTGACATATAATTTGAACCGGATGGGAAACAACACATAACCTACCAAAATGCCATTTGAAGTGTTTATATATTGATCTGAAATGGTGGTTATTTTTTTGCGCTGACGCATTTGCAGGAAATGATGGAAGATACTTAACCTGGAGACAAAGGCTTCAGATCGCCCTAGAATCAGCATTAGGTACCCTCGCATATGAAGTTATACATACGGTGTATTTGGTTTTGAAGAACAATTGTATTCTACCGTAGATGAAGATGAAGTCACTCACAGTAGGATGATATCATGATTCTGGTGGCAGTATTCTTTCCGTCTGTGTGCAGTAGAGTATAAAGTTACGCATAATGGTGTGCTGGTGGACTATTGCATCATTCCATTGCTTAAACCAACTGCTCAAACAACTCATGAATTTGCATGTCAATCTATCAGAGGTTTTTAGTTTTGCTAGATGCTTTGACATTGATGATTTGTTTAGTTTTGCTTGCTAGAGGCTGTGACATTGTTGATTAAGTTGGTGTCGTCCAGGGTTGGAATATCTACACAAGGGTTGCAGCCCGCCTCTCATTCACAGAGATGTGAAATTGGCCAACATCTTACTGAGTGCGAGGCTGGAGGCCAAGATTGCTGATTTTGGCTTGTCCAAGGCTTTCAACCATGACGACACTCACGTAGCCACTGCTACGATTGCTGGTACTCCCGGATATTTGGATCCAGAGTATGTCAATTCGATGTCCTCCAAATTCTCTCGTTCTATCATTAATTTTGTTCCTCTCTTTTGCTTTTGGACAAACTCATTCATAAACCGAACATCGATCTAGGTACCGTGTAACAGGTAAACCGACATCAAAGAGTGACGTATATAGCTTTGGCGTCGTGCTGCTAGAGCTGGTCGCCGGGAGGCCAGCCAACCTGCGTGACCCAGAGAACACCAGCATCATTCATTGGGCGCGGCAGCGGCTAGCCCAGGGCAACATCGAGGCCGTGGTGGACCCTCGCATGGGTGGCAACCATGACATCAACAGCGTGTGGAAGGTCGCGAATATCGCGCTCAGCTGCACCGCGGAAGCGTCGGCGGAGAGGCCCACCATGACCGACGTGGTGGCCGAGCTTCAGGAGTGCCTCGAGCTGGAGAAGGGCCACGCCAGCGGGGACGACACGAGTGGCCACTTCTATTCCGCCAACGGCAGCGACCGGCCGCAGGACAATGATCACTCCACTGATGTAAGCCGGAGTAGCACTACTTTCGAGGTGGAGGTGGAGCGTAATTTCGGGAGGGTGCCAACAATGCCCACAGGTCCAGCAGTACGATGAAGAGCTTTGCTGCCTAGGGCTCGTAGCGTGAGAGTAGCTAGTCTCTTACATTTATTGGATCGTTTTGCTTTAAAACATCAAATGGTGGTAATTTGTGCCTAGGGCCTTGTTTAGTTTCAAATTTTTTTGGAAAATTAACACTGTAGCACTTTTGTTTGTATTTGACAAATATTGTTCAATCATGTACTAACTAGGCTCAAAAGATTCGTCTCGTCAATTCTGACTAAACTGTGCAATTAGTTTTTATTTTCGTCTATATTTAATACTTCATACATGTGTCTAAAGATTTGATGTGACGGAGAATCTGAAAAATTTTGCAAATTTTTCTGGAACTAAACAAGGCCTAGGAAGATTTCACCGTGCGTCCTGTGTAGAGAGGCCTGTAGAGACTGAGGTTACACGTACGGATAGCAGCACACGTAACAAAGAAACACCATTGATGAATCTAGCGAATCGTTGATGTAAGGGTACAAAGAAGATGCATTCGTTTCCTGCAGAACATGCATCCTGCTATCAGGTGACGATATATATTCCTGTGCTATGTCTGGAATGCATTGCATTACACCACCATGCCCGGCCTTCTGTAATGAACTCATTTCGTTACGCTGGGGTCCATTTCAGTTAACTCCTCCAGCTTAGAGCAAGTATTATAATACAGCCAGCTGTTGGCTGTAAGATATCTTTACAGCCTTCTTGCAGCCCACCTATATAATAGTTAGCTCATCACTATTAATACATGGTCTACTTATCTGTGTCACAGATTTTTTTGGTTTTTATGTCTGAGCCGGCTGTAAGCTTGCAGCCCGCTTTTACTCTCTTTCCTCTTCTCTCTCCTCCACATCAGCATTTAGCTGGCTTACAGCCTGCTATAATACTTGCTCTTAGAGACATGGCGGCATATTTGTTAGTCTACTGTGGTGGGAATGTTGGTACCAGCAGAATACGTTCAGTTATGCAACTTCAATAATTTGCCACATGAATGGCTATACAGAGTCAAGAGGAATGCAATTTCTACACAATCTTAAGTCTTGTCCGTAGTATGCTGCATCATCCTTCTCATTGTCAATGGATTCTTTCCGGCGCGAGCTGGCACAACCACATCAGTACCTCTCTGTACCAAGCACGATCCAACTCCCCTACAAAATTTAGATCGCAGTTTCCGGCGCTGCGGCGAAAAAGTCAGAAGTCCACGGGCCTCAGCCACCGAAGTCGTGCTCGCAGCAAGCCCGGCCATTGACCGGCCCCTAAGGCAAGTCAACCCTCCGCTCATGTGATCCACTGCCACTACAATAAACAGCCACTGACATGCCGGCCCACAAATGACGTGGCAAGCGACTGTGAACATGCATGGCCCACTTGCCAATGACTCGTCCAGGTATGTTTTCTCGTACAGGCCAGTCGACGTCGTCGACGTCTTGCAAGTTGCCATGCAAGTTGCAACGGCAACGTACGGAGTTGGGCCGGATAGCTGTGCTGAGTTGCTGTGACACGGTTAACCATAGTGGTGTTGATGTAGTATAAGTGTCCTTAGCTAAACCGTGTTGCATGTGCGATGCAGCAATCCACGCCGCGAACAATGGCACCGGCAGTACTGTCGTCGTCGGGGCTGCTGCTTCTCTACCTTGCCGCCGTCGCGTCCGTCGCCGGCGTCCTCCAAGCTCGCGCACAGCCTGACAGCATTGGTTTCATCAGCATAGACTGTGGCCTGTCCGGGACGGCGAGCTACGTGGACGACACCACCAAGCTGTCGTACGTCCCGGATGCCGGGTTCATCGACGGCGACGCCGGGTCCAACCACAACATCTCGGCCGAGTACATGTCGCCGATGCTCTCGAAGCGCTACCACAACGTGCGCAGCTTCGCCGCCGGCGGCAGCGCGCGCAACTGCTACACGCTCCGCTCCATCGTGGCGGGGCTCAAGTACCTCCTCCGCGCCACCTTCAAGTACGGCAACTACGACGGGCTGCGCCGGCTGCCCGTCTTCGACCTCCACGTCGGCGTCAACTACTGGACGACGGTGAACATCACGGACGCCGACGCGGCCGTGATCGTCGAGGCCATCGTCCTCGTGCCGGACACCTCCGTGCAGGTGTGCCTCGTCGACACCGGCTCCGGGGCGCCCTTCATCTCCGGGCTCGACCTGCGGCCGCTCAAGAGCACGCTCTACCCGCAGGCGAACGCGACGCAGGGCCTGGTCCTCCTCGGCCGGCTCAACTTCGGGCCGACCGACGACACGGAGCTCGTCAGGTACCCCGACGACCCGCACGACAGGTTGTGGATACCCTGGGTGGACACGGCCACCTGGAACTCCGTGTCGACGGCGCAGAGGGTGCAGAACATCGACAACGACATGTTCGAGGCGCCGTCCAAGGTGATGCAGACGGCGGTGGCGCCGCGCAACGGGTCGAAGAGCATCGAGTTCAACTGGGACTCGGAGCCGACGCCCAAGGACCCGACGCCAGGGTACGTCGGCATCTTCCACTTCTCCGAGCTGCAGCTCCTGCCCGCCGGCGCCGTGCGGCAGTTCTACATCAACCTCAACGGCAAGCCGTGGTACCCCAAGGCTTTCACGCCGGAGTACCTCTACAGCGACGCCGTCTTCAACACCAACCCCTACAGGGGGATCGCCCGCTACAACATCTCCATCAACGCCACCGCCAACTCCACGCTGCCGCCGATCATCAACGCCGTCGAGGTGTTCTCCGTCATCTCCACCACCAACGTCCCCACGGACTCCCAGGACGGTACGTACGTACGTACGAGTGGACAGACATGTAGATAAGGACAGCAGATTAGTACTGTGATGGCAGTGTTGGGCGTGTTGCTGAAAGCTTATTTTCGTGGAATTTGTGACAGTATCTGCCATCACGGCGATCAAGGCCAAGTATCATGTGCAGAAGAATTGGATGGGTGACCCGTGCGTTCCCAAGACTCTTGCGTGGGATGGGTTGACGTGCAGCTATGCCATTTCAAGCCCTCCAAGAATCACTGGCTTGTAAGCACTGACGACTACTCACTACTCAGATTTGTACAGAGCACTAGCTGTGTTTAAACTGAGCCATACCGTCTGTTCTGCAGGAACCTATCCTTCAGTGGTCTTAGCGGCGACATATCATCTTCTTTTGCAAACCTGAAAGCCGTCCAAAACTTGTAAGTATAGAGCTTTCTGATCTTTTTTTTTTAATCTCGCATTGGATATTTGAAAGAAAATAATGATGAGCAGGTGACATATCTTGTTCCACGTTCTTGCAGGGATCTGTCGCACAACAACTTGACAGGCTCAATTCCTGAATCCCTTTCGCAACTATCTTCACTGACAGTTCTGTAAGTCTGCGAACTTGTGCATTCTTCACCGATCCTTGGTAAGTTGGTATGTTTCAGAGATTTGACTCGCATGAATATTTTCTTTGGTATATATTTCAGAGATTTGACCAGCAACCAGCTCAATGGAACAATTCCCTCTGGACTTCTCCAAAGGATTCAAGATGGCTCCCTAAACCTAAAGTCGCTTCCTTACCCTCCAATACATATGGTTTTAACATCCATGAAATTTACTGCTTGACATTTCCTGTTTTTGTTTTTTAATCAAATCCTTTTGCCATCTGTTTATAGATATGGAAACAATCCAAGCCTTTGCTCCAATGGCAACTCGTGTCAGACAACGAAGCGGAAGAGCAAGCTAGCCATCTACATTGCCATCGCTGTAGTTCTGGTGGTTGTGGTATTAGTATCAGTGGTACTGCTGCTTTGCTTCATCCAGAAACAAAAAAAGCAAGGTGACACATCAGAACGCTCTAGCAATTTTCCCCATCCTGAACACGAAACCGATGCTTGCCGTGTCACTGCCACTCGATCAGGACCAGCGAAGAACGCCGTGAAGCCTCAGAACGAGACGCCACTGAGCCCTGCGCCAGCAGGCGACGCGTATTCGCAGAGCTCGCTGCAGCTCGAGAACCGACGGTTCACGTACAAGGAGCTGGAGATGATCACGAGCAACTTCCAGCGCGTGCTCGGCCGGGGAGGCTTCGGCTCCGTCTACGATGGCTTCTTGGAGGATGGCACGCAGGTGGCTGTCAAGCTGCGGTCTGATTCTTCCAATCAGGGCGTCAAGGAGTTCCTTGCAGAGGTAAAGTTTTCGTCTTCAGATGGGACTTCATGTTTTTGCACGAAAGTTGACTTGCTATGTATGATCACTACCTTATTCAGGCTCAGACCTTGACACGGATTCATCACAAGAATCTCGTGTCTATGATCGGTTACTGCAAGGATGGGGACTACATGGCACTTGTCTACGAGTACATGCCAGAAGGCACTCTACAAGAGCACATTGCAGGAAATGGTCGCAGCAGAGGATTCTTGAGCTGGAGACAGAGGCTCAGAATCGCTGTGGAGTCAGCCCAAGGTACGACCCATTTGTGAATTTCATTTTTTGCTGTCAATTTTCTATCAAAGTTTTGATTATGCTAGGGTAATAAAGAACACCGATGTGCACTCAGGGCTGGAGTATCTACACAAAGGGTGCAACCCGTCCCTCATTCACAGGGATGTGAAGGCTGCCAACATCCTACTCAACGCCAAACTGGAAGCCAAGATCGCCGATTTTGGCCTCACCAAGGCTTTCAATCTTGACAACAACACTCATGTATCTACGAATACACTTGTTGGTACACCCGGATACGTTGATCCAGAGTATGTCATATTTTGAGTCCTACCGTCCTACGTGGGCCTTTTACTGAAATCTCTTGAGTTTTTTCTTTCTTGGTTTCTGACGATGTTAATTCATGCAATACAAACATGCAGGTATCAGGCTACGATGCAGCCAACGACAAAGAGCGACGTCTACAGCTTCGGCGTCGTGCTGCTGGAGCTCATCACGGGGCGGCCGGCCGTCCTGCGCGACCCGGAGCCGACGAGCGTCATCCAGTGGGCGCGGCAGCGCCTGGCGCGGGGCAACATCGAGGGCGTCGTCGACCCGCGCATGCGCGGCGACCACGACGTCAACGGCGTGTGGAAGGCCGCGGACGTCGCGCTCAAGTGCACCGCGCAGGCCTCGGCGCACCGCCCCACCATGACCGACGTCGTGGCGCAGCTCCAGGAGTGCCTCCAGCTCGAGGAGGCTCGCGCCGCCGCCGCCGCCGGCGACGTGAACGGCGGCGGCTACTACACCGGCGGCAGCAGCAGCAGCGCCGGCGGCCCATACTCCGGTTACAATGCGTACGGCGCCGGTGAGGGTGGCCTGTCCACTGACGTGAGCCAGAGCAGCACCGGGTTTGAGGTGGAGCACAATTTTGGGAGGGTGCCGACGATGCCCACGGGTCCTGCCGCGCGGTAGAGGCTTCGTTGCCCGTCTGCTCGTCCAAGCCGCTGTCTTGTACGTACGTATTTTGTTTTTTTGCTTCACGAAATCATCGCGAGCTTTTTAAGGACTTCGTCAAGTATCGTAAACGCGTGTGTACAAATGTTCAGACATTTGAAGTTTGTTCAGTTGCCTTTTTTTTTCTTCGGCATCGATGTACTACTACTACTACAATGTAATACTGTATGTATTGGATCTTTCCGCTGTAATTAGGACACTCCGACGCTATTCTTCGGTCAGTGCATGTGTATACGTTCCATTGTTTGCGGATATTTGCAACTTTGAATGTAATGGACCAATAACAATCGATCTAGACTTCTTTTTTTTTGAAACCACAATCGATCAAACTTGATAGCACTGCCCAACTTTGATTGGTCGATATCGTAGCTTTATCCATGAACTTTTAATTTTAAATAATAGCCATACATGTTGACGGACTAGTTTGATGACAACTTATTAGATGGATAGGTAGTTAGAATTCTTTGAGGTCTTTGTGTAAATGTTGTTAGATTCACCTCAATCCATATGTGTTGGAGTGAAATTTGTTCATGTGTAGGTATTCAAAAGACCATGCCAAGCAGTCCTTCTATTTTTGATGAAACTATACTGATTCTTGTGTACTAGCTTCGTGATGATCAACTATAATCTGTTGGCTAGCAATTTTGTAAGAAGTTTTGAAATTGGTCTTTGTGCTGGGCAATCTGGACGTCGACGAATGACCTGATCTTCAAAGGAATACAACCTTCTATTGACGGCAACAAAGTAATTTTTAGTACAGAGCTGCTCTTGCTTAAGCATAGAGTGAAGACGGGGCTTAGTGTTCAGGGCTTAGTGTTCAGTTTGATCAATGGACTCATTCTATCCAGTAGTTTTTTCCTTCTCCTTTTCCTTTACTTGCTTCCTGCTTTTTTTTGTTTCTTTCTTTGTTTCTTGATGTAATTCTTCAAAGACTTCTGGTTTCTCTTAATAAATTTCATCTGTAGGGGCCCTGGCCCCTCCAGTTCCTTCAAAAAATTTTGTTCATGTTGCACTTGAATGTATCCCAACACATGTATATTAATGTAAATTCAACTACATCTAAAAGATGTCTAATATTTAAAATATACTCTCATAATATTGTTGTTTGATTCTTATTTTTAGCTTATTATTGTAACCCATGGAAGATCTAAACTGACCCTTTGTTATTGCAGAGAGCTCTTCTAATTCGGAAACGGTAATGCTCTGTATAGGCCGTCCGTCCGTCCGGACGGACTCGGACCTTACCAAAGTGATAAAACAAAACAACGTGACGCGCCCACCTTGTTTCTTATCTGTTTGCCTTCTCATTCACTTTCTTCTCCACTCGTCTCCTCTTCCTCTCTCCTCCCCCACATTTGCTGTTGTTCACGATATGCTCGCTGCTGGTCTCTAGGATAGAGCACGCCACTGTCTCGCCTCTTCACGCTCCCTCCCTCACTAACCTCTATGGCACCGGAGAGGAGGGTGACGGCGGCAGCTTCCGGCGAGCCGCACCATCCCTCCGTCTCTCTCCGCCTCTCTCTTCTTCTTCGTGACATTCATGCCACTAAAGATGATGGCTATGGCACAGCTTTCAACGAGATAGGTGAGTCCTTTTATGGATCTGACCCTTCCTCTTTCTTCCCCTTCTCTAGATCTGAGCTCCCCTTCTCCTCCTCCTCCTCTTCCTCCTCCTCCTCCTCCTCCTCCCCCTCCTCTGGATCCGAGCTCTCGTCCTCTGGATCTGAGGGATGCAGTGGTGACCAGGATTTCGACGAGCTCTGTTGCAGTAGCGTTGTTTCATTGTTGCAAAAGTATTTTTTCTTTGTTACATTAGTTTTTTTTTCTGATGTTGAATTTTTATTCCTCCTCTAGATCTAGATCTGATGGACACAATGGTTGTTATGGTTTCAGCGAGCTCTATTGTAGTAGGCTTTGTTTCTACTGTTGTAGTTGCGTTGTTTTGTTGTTTCACAAGTATTTTTCTTTGTTGCATTAGTTTCCTTTCTGACGTTGCATTCTTACTTCTCATCTGGATCTAAGATTTTAGAGTTGTTTCTATTTTTGTAGTAGCTTTTGGATGTTGTAATGGTTCTCTCTAGATTTCTCTGTGTTGCAATGGTTCTCTCTGGATGTTGTCGTAAGTTTCAATTATTGTTGCAGCAGTTCTACTTTTTGAGATGCACGTAGTATGTGTTTAGTTGCTTCAATCTGTATATTACAGTAATTGTTGTATGTTGGTGTAGCAGTTGTTCAGTGTTGTTTCAATAATATATTCATGATGTTTCAGCTGCTTCAGCATAATGTTTCAGCTGTTTTTTTGTTGTTGCAATAATATGTGTCAAGGTGTTTCACCTTCGTCATCCTAATGTTGCATTTGTTGTCTCTTTTGTTTGTTGCAATATATGTGTTCATGGTGTTTCAACTGCTTCGATCTATTGATGTAACAGTTTGTGTAGCGATGTTGCAATAATGTATTCATGGTGTTCAAAGTTGCAGCAGCAAGAGGGGTGGGCTGTGGGGGCGAGCTGGCGATGGGGAGAGGTGATAGGGTTCCAGCAAGGTTGGGGGCGGGTACATCCTGTGTGTGAGAGATGGGGCGAGTTCCTTGCACAGAGAGCGGAGGAAGAGACGATTTCCTTTCTTCTCTGTATGGGGTGGGCGGGGTACGTTCGTACCTCTAGTTTTTTTTCTCCGTGCGAGGGCGGATGGGGTCGAGTTCACATCTTACTTTTCTTTTTCTTTTCCGTGTGGGGGATAATGAAGATGCATAGTAGAGCCACCGTCCGGACGCTAGCACCGGATCGGACGTCCGGGCGCTAGCAGTACCGATTCGGAAACTGCCATACCAAGCAGCAGGGGCGGATCGCGGGGCACGGCCCAAATTCTTTTAACAGTTCTTTTATCTGGCTTAAGATAACTCATAAAAATATATATTTTAGTCCTACCTGCTCTAAAAATACCTTGCCCTGTTTTTAGCCTCCCTTTGAGTGTTTTCGGATCCGCCACTGTTAAGCAGCTTCCTAAGATATTGGGCCGGCTGGTCCGATTTATTGATCCTGTGTGCTGTGGGATTAAGCTAGGGAGCGGCCGAAGCACCCATGGGCCATGACCACCCCAGCCCAGAATGCGTGGACGCCGCATGCCCACCCACCTCCCAATCTGCTGCTGGTAGCCTGGTACCCGCGCGGGTTCCTTCCTCCGGTCCTCCCCGAGAGTGGGCGGCGGCCGCAACCGCATATGGCCATTGCCCGCCATAGCCATAGTGGTCCTGACTCCTGAGTGAGTTTTCAGTGGACCTTGGAAGCGTTTGAGGCCCGGCGGCGGCGTATCCGCCGGCCATTGCTTTATTCAATTATTCCCCGCGACGCGCCACTCCTATGGTGTTTCTGATCAAATGGAGCAAGCCTCCAATGGCGCACTGCCGGCGCCTCCACCGCTACCTCTCGTCTGCCTCCGCCAGAGCCGCAGCGCCGATCCCTGCCCGGCACGTGCCCCGGTCGCCCGGCACCACGTCCGCGCAAAGCGCCCGCATACGGGAGCTCGGCCGCCTCGGCCGCTTGCGCGAGGCCAGGGAGGTGTTCGACGCGATGCCCTTCCGCGACATCATCGCCTGGAACTCCATGATCTTCGCCTACTGCAGCAACGGGATGCCCGACGCCGCGAGGTCGCTCGCCGACGCGATCTCCGGCGGGAACCTGCGCACGGGCACCATCCTGCTGTCGGGCTACGCGCGCGCCGGGCGCGTGCGTGACGCTCGGAGGGTGTTCGACGGAATGGGCGTGCGGAACACCGTGGCGTGGAATGCCATGGTTACCTGCTACGTCAAGAACGGGGACATCACCCTCGCGCGCAGGCTGTTCGATGCAATGCCGAGCAGGGATGTCTCGTCATGGAACACGATGCTTACTGGGTACTGCCATAGCCAACTGATGGAGGAGGCAAGGAATCTGTTTGAACGAATGGCAGAACGCAACTTGGTTTCTTGGACAGTGATGATTTCTGGGTATGTTCTGATTGAGCAGCATGGCAGGGCTTGGGACATGTTTCGCACAATGCTATGTGAAGGAATGACACCAGAGCAACCAAACCTTGTTTCTGTGCTTTCAGCTGTACGCCATCTTGGTAAACCTGGCATTCTAGAGAGTATCCACGGTCTTGTGCATAAGACTGGCTTTGAGAGGGATGTTGTCGTCAGCACTGCCATACTTAATGTTTACACTAAGGATGTGAATATGCTTGACACTGCAGTAAAATTCTTTGAAGGCATGGTAGTTAGGAATGAGTACACATGGTCGACCATGATCGCTGCACTATCTCAGGCTGGACGAATAGATGATGCTTTTGCTGTTTACCAGAGAGATCCTCTAAAGTCTGTTCCTAGTCGGACTGCCATGCTGACAGGCCTTGCACGATATGGAAGGATTAATGATGCAAAGGTTTTATTTGACCAGATTCCTGAGCCCAATGTTGTATCCTGGAATGCCATGATTACTGGGTACATGCAGAATGAAATGGTTGATGAAGCTGAAGAACTTTTTAACAGGATGCCTTTTAGAAACACAATATCTTGGGCTGGGATGATTGCAGGGTATGCGCATAATGGGAGGAGTGAGCAAGCTTTGGTTTCACTCCAAGCTCTCCATAGGAACGGAATGTTACCTAGCCTGTCTTGTTTGACTAGTAGCTTCTTTGCTTGTTCAAACATTGAAGCTCTTGAGACAGGAAAGCAAGTTCATTCACTTGCAGTAAAGGTCGGCTGTCAGTTTAATACCTATGTATGTAATGCACTGATTACTCTGTACGCTAAGTGCAGAAACATAGGGTTTGTGAGACAAATCTTTGATCGAATGGCAGTTAAAGATACAGTGTCTTATAACTCTTTTATGACCGCACTTGTACAGAATAATCTGTTTGATGAAGCAAGAGATGTATTTGACAATATGTCAAGTCGAGATGTTGTCTCTTGGACTACGATAATATCTGCATATGCACAAGCTGATCAGGGGAATGAGGCAGTAGAGGTTTTCAGAAGTATGATGCATGAGCGTGAGTTACCAAATCCACCTATATTAACGATACTTCTTGGTATCAGTGGAAGTCTTGGTGCTCCCAAACTTGGACAGCAAATTCACACAGTCGCTATTAAACTTGGAATGGATTCAGGAATTGTAGTGGCAAATGCTCTTGTCTCGATGTATTTCAAGTGTGGTTCTGCAGATTCCCTTAAGGTTTTTGATTCAATGGAGGAACGGGACATTTTTACATGGAATACCGTCATTACAGGCTATGCTCAACATGGCCTTGGAAGAGAAGCTATCAGCATGTATCAACTAATGGTATCTGCAGGAGTGTTGCCTAACGAAGTAACTTTTGTGGGGCTTTTACATGCATGTAGCCATTCTGGTTTGGTTGATGAAGGGCGCCAGTTCTTCGAGTCTATGAGCAGTGATTATGGACTAACTCCTCTACTGGAGCACTATGCTTGCATGGTCGACCTACTTGGGCGAGCTGGTGATGTGCAAGGAGCTGAACAGTTTATTTATGATATCCCTATTGAGCCAGATTCAGTGATCTGGAGTGCGCTTCTTGGGGCATGCAAGATTCACAAGAATGTAGAAGTTGGTAGGAGAGCAGCTGAGAAACTTTTCTCTATTGAGCCATCAAATGCTGGGAATTATGTCATGTTGTCAAATATATACTCCTCCCAAGGGATGTGGGACGAAGTTGCGAAGGTACGAAAACTTATGAAAGAACAAGGTGTGAACAAGGATCCTGGTTGTAGCTGGATGCAAATAAAGAACAAAATGCACTCATTTGTCACTGGAGATGAGGAACATGAGCAAACTCAAGATATATATGCTACCCTTCGGGAGTTATACACTTTGCTAAAGGCCGCAGGGTATGTACCTGACACGGACTTTGTTCTCCATGACATAGATGAAGAGCAGAAGGAGAGCTCGCTTCTGTACCACAGCGAGAAGCTTGCTATTGCTTATGGCCTTCTTGTTACACCCAAGGGCATGCCCATACAGATAATGAAGAATCTTAGAATATGTGGTGACTGTCACACTTTCATCAAATTTGTGTCCTCTGTCACCAAGAGAGAAATTGATGTTAGAGATGGGAATCGATTCCATCATTTCAGGAATGGAAGTTGTTCATGTGGTGATTTTTGGTGATAAATTATCGGAGCACCAGCAGGTCCTCTTCATGCTATCCCCTCAAACACAGGTTGCGGGTTGCCTAATTTCTTCACCCATGTTTTCATTTCCTTTTAGTTTCGATCTGTATCTAAATCTTTTTTCATGTTGTCCCAATTGATCAAAGAGGATTTTGCTATGTGATATTATCAATGGGTTACACAAAAGTTGGCATAAAGATGGGTTTGTACACTAGAAAATTAACACCCACTGGCGGACGCAGTATATGGACATGGGTGTACAGATGTACACCCAATAATTTTGAGAAAAAAATTACAGGCACTATACATTTGTATGTATTGTACATATAAGTAGACCAAATTATGTATATTTGATCCAAGTAAAAGGAGTGTTTGATTGGAGGGACTAAAGCTCAATAAGTATTGTAGCATATTTTTAACTATAACAATTAATGTCTAATTATAGACTAATTAGGCTTAAAAAATTATCCCGCAAATTATTCTCTAGCTGTGTTTTTAGTTTCGTAAATAGTCTATATTTAATACTTCGTGCATATGTCCAAACATTCGATGTGATAGAGACTAAAGTTTAATATGGGTAATCAAACAGGGCCTAAGAGTAAAAAGGCCACGTTTCTTGCCTCCTCGCCTCCACCATCTAGTTGGGTCTGACTGCTAGCTCAAGAAGCAAACTCACGGAGGGAACAGCCAACCAGGAGTGATGCCCTCTGCTCGTCCGTGACGGTGCCTCAAGCACTTGCCCTGCCTACTTAAACTCACCTTTCCCAATTGACCAAAAAATTTTGTTCCCCACCTGCGCCGCTCGGCCACCTAGGGTTTGATTTCAATGGCATTGGCACAAAGTCGACACCAGTAGGCTGCACGACAGCCGCACAGAGAACACACCATGACACAAATAAATTTGTAATGTTCCTTTATCAGTTGAGACTTCACAAATACTATGTATTAACTAATTAATTATACTAATGTACTTTATATTCAAGTACTGTTTGCTTTAAATTGATGGATATTTAGTATATAGTATGCTATAATGGTTTAGTTTTTATGTGTATCTATATACACCATGTACACCCAATCTTCAATTCCTGCGTCCGCCACTGTAATGTCCACATGAAGTTTGAATTGAGTGCAGAGCAAAGCGAGATTCCTTATATGATGTGTTTCTTATCAATGTTGATGTTCCCCCTGGATTGCATTTTGATATACTGATAGTGTAGTTAATCCTGTATTCTTGTTATCATATGACTGGTGTTTTGTACATTTCAGATCAAGGCTGACGGCTGAGTGTAGGGAGAGGCAATACCTTGCCTCTTGGATGTTCATCTCTATATTAAGGAGGTTGTCCATAGGTTAGTCATTTCATCATCACCAAATCATTATAAAAATAATTGATTTATTATGATATTGTTGTGTTCTCTCTACTGAATGTTTATGCTTTGGTGTTCTATGTACTGCTGTAATGTGCACAGATATGCTATGCGGTTCTGGACAATTGATGTTAAGTCTTGCCTCACCAGCATCTGCTTCTGATGATGTGGCTACCTCAGGAGCATCTACCGATTCTGATTTAGCGTGACAGTTAAAGCCGGCCACCAGGATAGAGCTGAAAACTTGAAATGTAAGACCACAACCCTGAAGTTGAAGTGTTGGTAAGAAACTCAGATTGGTGGATAAATGTTTAGCCACCTAGCTAAGAGTTTAAGGACAGATGGTAGGTGTTGGAAATGGAAGACCACGCAGCTCCCTTGTTATGAAACCCAATCAGGAATTGTGGAAAGCTCAAGGACCACTTTCCAAAATGGAAGGAACAGAACAAATCTCAGTTAAAGGAGATATGAGGTAAATTCTTACAAGGTTAGCAATCGTGATTAGAAATTCCAGAAAAGAGGAAGAAGATTGTGGAGGAAAAAAGTGCTCAAAGTAGATGGTGCAAGATGAGTCGTGAGCTTTCCCCCTACATTATTCTGATGTCGCATCAAGGATAAATACCAAGAATGGCCTCTACCATGAGACAACCGTCGGTGATAGTGCTGTTATTCTTCAGCTCAGTCTAGGCAACGTTTCAGAAGATTTCAGTGTATGAACCTGAAACACAGAAGGGTACTTACTTAGATGCGGATAATCATGCATAAGCGCATACAATGACGTGTGCAGTCAAAAAATGGTTGGTGCAAAGCATGCATTGTGGCTCCATTCACCTTTGATCTGATGTCTACCTCCATTGCAAAATGATATGTTTCTCCGACTCACAGTTAGGAGTTAGGACTGACTTTGCATGCAGTGTTCAATACTGTACTCTGAACTGAGGGCTGAGTTTTAGTACCGATCTGAACTCGCATCCAGTTTTCCATAGTGTACTCTGACCTGAGGACTGAGTTTTAGTACCGATCTGAATTCTACACTGTGTTCAGGCAGCTCTTGGTTGTCGAAGCATCAACCACAGCCAGTCCACCAGTCCTTGTTTTATATATTGAATTCAAAGCAAGATGTGAAACATCGCACCCACAGATCCTCGCATCTTTTTTTTTAACACAAGTTTCATATACTCTTTTTTTTTGGTTGGGAACAACCAGGGCCTTGTTTAGTTCCGAAAAGTGAGTTTTCGGTACAGTAGCATTTTCGTTTGTTTGTGACAAATATTATCCAATCATGGACTAACTAGGATCAAAAGATTCGTCTCGTCATTTACAGTTAAACTGTGTAATTAGTTTTTGTTTTTGTCTATATTTAATGTTTCATGTATGTGTCATAAGATTCGATGTGACAGGGAATCTTGAAAATTTTTTGGTTTTTAGGGTGAACTAAACTAGGCCCAGGTAACCTTTGTCCTACCGACCACCAAATACTGCCGAGCCGCGCCGAGACGGGAGAAAGCGAAAGCGAAACCGAGAAACCACTCTGCTTCGCAGCGAGAAATTATAAAAACCGCAGCTCGAGAGCCCAACTTGGCAGCCCGAACAACGGGAGCTCGCCACCTGCGCGTCAGCGTACCCGCGGCCGCACGTAAAGCCACGGCGCCCTCGTCCTCTGCCCGTGCCGAGCTGGTGTGCCGAGACCGAGAGGCCCCCGAACCCGTGGTCGCGTACTCGTGTGGCGTGGGGGCGAGGAACCCAGCGAAAAAGCCTGGGCAACTTGTGCAGCCACGCACGCACGGCGCACACCAACGTTGTTTGTGCTGTGCCCCCGCCCTCTGGGCTCCGCCGCTCCGGGCTCCGGACGGCCGCGGCAAGTTGGAGTGCTAACGACCTGTGCGGAGCCAAAGTGCACCCGTTGTTTTGCTGCAATCCGACGGCGCTTCGCTTTCGTGGCGCCGTGGTCCGCCTCAAAGGATAGCTTCCGATTTGTCCTCCGTGTCCGTGGTCCTCGAGCAAAGCGTTGCCAAACTGCCGATGAATCGTGCGGGGAACTAGAAAGATTTATACACAGATCCAATGAACAGAAGGTACGGAACAAATAATTTCGTGGCTCGACGCATTGGACAGTCAATTGCCACTTGCGAGATGACATTTCAAAGTCGTGTTTTCTGTCGTTTTATTAGAGAAGAAAAGTAGAGGCATCAGGGGGCCGGGAGACGAGACGGGAGAGTACACGGCTTCACGCAGCTTTGGCTGACGGCATCGCGCTCGCGCCGGCCTATGTTGTGTGCCGCCGCTTACTGCCAGAGCTCGCTTGCTCGGTCGGTCTAGAGTCTGGACCAGGGGCTCTAGTTCTCTATCCTCCTTTTTACTCAACCCGGGGGGGATGTTTCTCGTACTCTCTCGTCTGCCTCGCTGATGGCGACAATGGCGAATCCGTGTCAACACCGGCCACGTCACCGGGGTGAAACTTTACCCCATGCTATCATCCAAGATCAATCCCTGCAGTGATCGAATGGAACACACACTTCGATGACTGCACTAGAGCACGAAACCATGTTTGGTATAGTAGATATATATATGTGCCTCACTTTTGAGTCCAGAAGGCAGTAGTACACTGTGATACATCACGAAACAACGAAGGCTCATTCATGGCCAACTACACTTCTTTATGTACATATACACTGGTAGTAATGATCGAACCGAAACCATGGACAGCAGCATGTTGAGGCCATGATCTCCGGGAAAAAGGGGGGAAACACACACGCGCCACGCTTACAGATTGCAGTATTAATAGTTGCTTGCATCATGTTTGGTTTATCCACAGAAGAATGATGCAATTCATTCATGAAAATGCTAGAATTAATATTGCTTAATGAAGCTGTTCCGAATGGCGATCGAGAGGCGCCTCTTGACGGAGATGGCATCCACATCTTGGGCTCGGCCGCCGGCACTGGGGAACTGGGCAGGTGCTGGCATGCCTACATCACCAGCTCCGACACCCACCCCAAGTCCGGCCCGTCCTCCTCCGTGACCGCAGGCAGGACCGGCGCCGACGACGCTGCCTGGGCCTTCCTGAAGCTGAGCTCCCGCATTGCGAGCATCAGCTCCTCCATCTCCGCGTCGGCGGCGTCCAACGACGGCTCGTCGATGGCGTCGACCCACCTCCGGCCCGCCTCCACTGGAGACACCGGCGGCGACTCCCAGAGCGGCGCAAGGGTGGACTTGGGCGAGAGCGAGAGCGAGAGCGGCGAGCACTCGTCCTTGGCCCCGGCGCGGAGCTCGGCCGCGGTGTGCGCGAAGAAGCAGACGCGGCGCCGGCATGCGACGCCCGCGCGGCAGGGGCGGGTGCGGTAGCGGGACGGGTGGAGCCACAGCTCGAAGGTGCCGTGCGCGAACGGGCACGCGGGGCCGCGCGGGCACGCGGCGCCCGGGCGGCGCCGGAAGTCCGGGCACGGCTCCCCCGTGTAGGCGACGCGGCGCGGGTCCCGGCGCCGCGCGGCCTCGCCCGGGTGCGCGTACGGGCACGCCGTCCAGTCGTGGCTCCGCGCGCGCGCGCACCGCCGCACCTTGAACTCGTACATCATGAACTCGTCGTCCGCCTCCGCGTCCTCCTCGCCACCGCCGCCGCGGGCGGCGGAGAGGTACTCCCCCAGCGCCGCGAGGAGCTGCGGCGGGATCTCGACGGCGGCCGGGTCGGCCCACGACACGCCCAGAGGGAGGGACGCCGGGTCCAGCACCAGGTGCTCGTAGCTGTGGGTGTGCTGCTCACGGCTCACCATGCCGGCGCTCACTGCCTCAGACCCTCCACTCGTAGCTGCGGGTACGGTGGTGCTGGGGAAGAAAAGAGAGGAGTGTGGTGGTGGTGACCGTGCCTTTGCTGAGGTTAACAGCCGTGGGGTGGGTGAAGCGGGTTTTATAGGTGGCGCGCTCGCACGAGATGGACGGGGTCGACGTCGACGCGCGCCCGCAGTTGGGTCGGGCGGGGGCGGCATCGAGGGCATGGGCGGTATTGAGGGCTCTGTTGGTTGCCGAGCTATCGGAGGCTGGCGTGGCTGCGTGGGGAGAGGTGGTTTTGGCGCGGGGCGGGGTACGTGGGGGCGCGGGGCGGGTACGTGGAGCGGCGTGGAGGCCCGTGCTGCATGTTGCTCGCCACGTCGCGGGCCTCTCGGCGAAGGAAGTGGGCGGCCTGCCGCAGTGCCGCCTCTCTCTCGATGGAGGGAGGTAGTTTCTTTAAGCTTTTGCGGCTGATCCGTGGAGGTTTCGCTACGTCAATTTTCCATTTCTGGGAGCCTACTAGGAGTCAGGAGAGCTGCGCTGCGCAGCTTGGACACGCACACGTAGACAGATGCATCACTGCTCTTGTCGGTTCAGCCATGCCCCTCCCAGGCCTTGTTTAGTTCACCCTGAAAACCAAAAAGTTTTCAAGATTCTCCGTCACATCGAATCTTGTGGCACATGTATGAAACATTAAATATAGACGAAAACAAAAATTAATTACACAGTTTAGCTGGAAATCACGAGACGAATCTTTTGATCCTAGTTAGTCTATGATTGGATAATATTTGTCACAAACAAATGAAAGTGCTACAGTTCCAAAAAGTTTTCACTTTTCGGAACTAAACAAGGCCTGAGAAGAGGCACTTGGACATGGACATTTGTTTTTTTATTATTCTACAGGTAGTAGTACTATAGAAAGTATATACTTCCGTGCACCTTAAATACTCTTATCGCCGAGCGATTCGCGTCAGCTGACTCGGGAGGTTACGAGCTTTCCCTACGGACATTTCCGCCCGCGGTAAATAACGCGCGCTGAACCTTTTTTCCATCTTTGCTTTGCTTGGCATTCGAATGAAGCGTGAAATGGTTGGATGATTTTCCTTTTTTGACGAGATTCACGAGAAAATGGTTGGATGATTGAACCAGTGGCGTCTGCAACTCTGCATGCAGCGATCCCATTCCCAGGTGACGAAATCCTCCGTAATACACTAATATGTTCGTCACTGCCGCACCGGAACAGCAGTACAGCACTCCATCTCCAGCCACTCCGCGTGCTCAAAGAGTCACAGGCGTCCTTGGTAATAATGCCGGACGAGACGGGGCGGGTCTGCCGAGTCCGCGCGTGGCTGATCATCCCTCGCGCCGTCGCGCGGGTACGCCTCGTGTTCGTGAAGGCCGAGGTGTGAATCGGTGGTGATGATGATGCGGTGCGCTGCAAAGCACTGGCCACTGCAGACTGCCGCCGGCTCGGCCGAACCTGGGGAACGAACGAAACAGCGGCAGGCCGGCGTCCACCGACTGACGACACATGATATGGATAATTACAAAATTTTTTAGATTTCTCGTCACATCGAATCTTTAGACGCATGTATAGAGTATTAAATATAAATAAAAATAAAAACGAATTGCACAATTTGGTCGGAATTTACGAGACGAATCTTTTGAGCCTAGTTAGTCTATAATTGGACAATATTTGTCAAATACCAACGAAAATGCTACAGTGTCGATTTTTTTAAAAAAATTGAAACTAAACAAGCCCTAAGAACTAGCGCTAACGCTGCCAAGTGCCAACAAGTAGTCTAGGCAACACATTCGGTGGTGGATGCTGGATAGGCTCGCGCGGGATTTCACGTGCGGATCGAAGGAGCAGCAGGGACGCACCCACGGCTACGGGCGCACGGCACGCATGTTTCGCTGCGTGGATCAAGCCGCCGCCGCCACACCACATGCATGCCCACGATGCTCGCGTGCTTTCTTAGCCATTAAAAAATTCGCTAGACAAATTATATAATTAACTATTTTTTATTTATATTTAGTAATTTATGTATATGTTATAAAATTTAATATGACGATAAATATTAAAAAAAATTATTTTAGATGTAACTAAACAAGGTTGAATGTGTAATCTTCGATCCGGTACTCGGCAATCCTCTTTGTTTAGTCTTTCTTCTTTATAGGCTTTGCTGGACTGTCCTGGATTTCCAAATCGTAAACTTGGGCTTTATTTAGTTCACTCCAAAAGTCAAAAAATTTTTAAGATTTTTCGTTACATTAAATCTTATGGCACATACATAGAGTATTAAATATAGACGGAAACAAAAATTAATTGTATAGTTTGCCTGTAAATTACTAGATTAATCTTTTAAGTCTACTAGTTAGTCCATGATTGAATAATATTTATCAAATAAAAATAAAAATATTACAGTACCAAAATTCAAAATATTTTTGGAACTAAACAAGTGCATGAGAAGAAATTGCCGTGCTCACATGGTAGTCACAAATGCGCAGTGGATTACACGCAAGATCCGTTAGACGGGTTTTCTCATTATTTCGTCGTGTTGTTTTCAGGATAGCATTTTTTTTTATTTAGGCCTTATTTAAATCTAAAAAGTTTTTAGATTTTGAGACCGTAACATTTTTATTTTTATTTAATAAATATTGTTCAATCATGAAGTAACTAGATATATAGAGTTTTTTTAGAGGGTACAACATATTGCATATAACCTACACACTCACACCATGCACACACAAACACGTGCGTTTTGGAAAAAGAAAAATTGCAAGACCAAAGGTTGAACCATGGTGAATAGCATCCCATCCGACAGCACCATGGTGAATAGCATGCCATCCGACAGCTCTATCCTGGACCAAAGCCTTTAGGCCTTGTTTAGTTCCCAAAAACTACCAAAAATTTTCAAGATTTCCCGTCACATCGAATTTTAGGACACATGCATGAAGCATTAAATATGGATAAAAATAAAAACTAATTACACAGGTTACCTGTAAATCGCGAGAAGAATCTTTTGACCCTAGTTAGTCTATGATTGGAGAATATTTGCCACAAACAAACGAAAGTGCTACAGTAGCCGAAGCCAAAATTTTTTGCAAACTGAACAAGGCCTTAGATTTGGTCACTGCGGCGAGCTTGCAGATCAAGCTCAAGCTGGGCCAGATCAAGCTGGGCCAACAGCCCAACACAGACCACTTAACGGACTGTTCGACAACACAGACCATTCAGCCCACAGTTCACTTTACAATCGATCCATCGTCGTGGACGCCAACTCTTGTCATCTCGTGGTCGTGATTCGTGGGAACAGGCGTAGGCGCGCAGCCCAGTCCGAGGCGCTCGACGGCTCAAGGCTGTGGCTTTTGACCGGTGAGAGGTGGGACACGACGACGGTGACGGTGAGGCGGTGACCGCCTGACTGGCGGATCGTGGCCCCGATCCACAAGGGACGGCTCCGCACCTCGCGATTCTGCCTCTGCTCAGCAGCCATGCCGTTGAGGCGGCGACAGCCGCGGCGGCCGGAGACGGGTGCGGCGGAGAGGTACAGGGAGATGCGGATCGGGGCTGCGCTGTCGCGGCCCTGGGACTATCCCACGGCCTGCGGCGAGCTTGCAGCGCTCCTGCGCCTCGGATACGCGGACCTCCCTAAGGCAGCCCAGGCGCTCGTTGCCTCCGATGTGCTGCTAGCGTTTCGCCTCCTTCCCGAGTAAGCCTCCTCCTCCAATCATCCATGCATCCAGCATCCCTGATGTGCGGGATTGCCGAATTCGTTTGATTATAGCCCGTTGATAATAGTTTGCTGCCCGGAAAATTTAGCCGCCAGCCCCGTGGATATGTGTTGATGATGATTGATCTTTTTTACTTGCGTGCGCTTGTCTTAGATGCTTATTATTGCTAGCATGTTCTATCTGCAGTGTCCATGTAATATTTTTCTTAGAGCAACAGAGATTGTAGGTATGCAAATCCATATCTCTTCTTCAGGCTGATACAGCATTCATGTAGCTCTCTCATCAATGTTGCCGATGGTTTGAGTATACATTGTACTAGGTTGTCTGTTCTTACCTTAGTATCTTATAAGCACTTTTTATGCCGACATTAGAGTAGCTCTGTTGTTGAAACATCGCTCGAAATATTTCTGCCAGTAGCTGGTGTAAGGTGCCACTTTGACATGCTTGTTCTGGGATGATTAATTGATCACCAATGATATGTAAAAATAACAAAGGTAATATTGATGACTACTACATTGTAGAGAAAATTTGTGTTATATTCCCTCATCTGCAAAACCGAACTTAAAATCTTATGTATAGTTTGCACAAGGAAATATACTGTTATGTAATGAGATTACTGATATATGGATGTGCTTGATCTGTTCACAATTAATACAAGAAGAATCAAAATCAATATCCAGTCCATTATAAGAAGCAAAAAGAAGGCTCCATCGTAGACAGGCTTACAAATATAAATAGGATGAGATTACCTTATCAGTTTATGCTTTACAAAACAATTGTCGTAGCTTGTGCACAAGTTCTCTCTCTGTTTTTCTTATTTCTTTTAAGAAAAACATAAAGCAGGAGCACTGCTATTACATATAAGAAGGATGCAAGCAGGGTTCAACAAAGTCTTTACTACAGAATAGCTGAAAGAACTTGAAAAGATACAGCAAGGCATTCAGCTACGGCAAGTTCTCAACAAGCCTGCCTGCACAAGTGAACCTCCTTTTTGATAAGCTGCAACACCTGCACTGGTTGTTGAAATCTGCCATCAGAGACTCTGCGATTTCTTTCCCTTCCATAATCCAAGTGGTATAGATCATCAGTGCCGCCTTTCTTCGTTGCTTCTGTCTGGGCAGGTTGCTGAGAAAGGCATGCCACCAGTCTCCTACTGAAGCATTGTCAGCCAGTACCTGGACTGTAATCCCTTTCCAACTTCTGGCAAAGAACCAGGCCTCTTTACTGAATGTGCATTGCAAACACAGATGTGTCGCCAATGCTTGCTCCTGATCACACAGCAAGCACTTAGATCACAGTTACATTACTAGCCGCAAGTTTGTCTGCTGGTCTGAACCAAAAGCCAAGCAAAGAATTTTTGCTTTCCTTCAGCATGTGCCTTCCAAATTGAGTTTCCATCAAATCTGCTGAAGGAGACACTGCACTGAATGCTGAAAGCTGACTTCATGCTGTAAATTCCACCAGTCGTCCGACACCACACAATCTCATCGGGCTGGTTGTAAAATGTCGCCTGCTCAACCTGCCCCACAGTTTGATGAATTCTACCAGCTCTTCTATTATGGGCATTCTCCAAAGCCCTCTTGTCCTTCGAGTTCTCTAGATCCTCACGACCTGTTCTATTCTTTCTCCATACTATTTGCTAGTTTGTACATATTTAGTGCGATGCCCATTGGCACTTGGCCATCCACCCAAGAAGACTGCCATAATCTGGCCCTGCAGCTATCTCCACTTTCCACAAAGGCGCTTGCTCTGAACAGCTGCCTTTCAACCGCGTTGCACGGTGGCACCGTGCCTACCCAAGGATGGTGTGGTTCTGTCCATTCATACTAGAGCCAGTGCAGCTGTAGTGCTCTACTGAACATGCTGAGGTCCAGGATCCTCAGATCCTCGGACTTATTTGGACAACTCGCTTTTGGGCACTTTTTTAGTAAATACAGTCTCCACTTATGACTGTTGGTGGGTACTCATACCCACTCCCCAAATCCACATCCACATCAAATGGGTAAGGATATGAATAGAAAATTATTTAGCCATTTGAAATGGGTAATACCTACTAGAGTACTAGTACCCAATGATGATCAAGTAGCACTCCAACTCCAAGCACCTCTCTTCTAATAGCTTGATCATTACCCACTGGGCTCGGGCAAATGGATATGGATGATACTGGGGAGGGTGACGAATGGACAATGATGATCTGGGTTTGGGTGTCGGCAAGCATGGGTGTGCTCAAACCCTCCCCAGTGACAGGTATATGTCCGCCATTAGCTTCCGTGGGTCCTTTCCACAGAAAACTCCTGATCTCGTCAATCTTCCTCAAAAAATACCCAGGCAGGTAGGTTGGCAGCTACCTTATCAACGAGCATCTGAATGTCAACTCTCCAGAGCTTCCTCTCCTGATCTCGTCAATCTTCCTCAATACCCACTTTTTGAGATCAAACAGTAGGACACTGAGGTGAGCATTGAGTTCAAATAGTTAATCACCCTGCAAGATTCAGGAGACGTCTAGGCAGGTAAGTTGGCAGCTACTTATCAACGAGCATCTGAATGTCAACTCTCCAGAGCTTCCTGAGATGCAATGGCAAACCGAGATGTTTGCAGGGAAAAATATTGATTGAACAGGGAAAAGATTCCATGATTTCCTCCAGATCAAGTCCATCACAACCAATAGGGATGTTGCTAAATCACACCCTTTTTTGTGGATTGGTTCTCATCCCCGATGCCTGGTCAAAAGCCTCAAGTAGCTGATGGAGAACCTGTACCTCCTCTTTGACAGGATGAACGAAAATGGCTGCATCGTTTGCATAAATACTTGCATGAATCTTTATTGCCCTATTATGCAGATGAGAGAGCAGGCTTTCCTCAGTAGGTCTGATCAGCAAGTGTAGGTAAGAATGGACAGCATGGACGACCATGAGTCACCCTGGCAAAAACTTATTGCAGAAGTTCTCTAGTTCATTTCCTCAGGCTTTAATAGTATCCCCTTGTTAATGTGTCTTGTTTCTGTCAATGCTTTGCTCTGGTTTTGATGCCTCTGACGTTACACTGATTTTGTGCTTCATGTTTGCTGGAATATCTGGAGATATCTGTGCTTCCAAAGATCATTTTCTCATGTTGTGATTTGCAGTTAGTTTTCAGATGGTTATAATCTATGGTGTGTAGTTTCATGTTAAACTATGTTATTCACTTAACTTCAATCCTCAATGATATTGCTACAGAATACATTGTATTAACTGATTCTTTTCCCACAGTGTGCAGACAGGATATGCAGTAAGCACTGCTAATGTTCTTCTCCAAGCGGTAGAAGTTGCCCTACCAAAGCAAAAGAAGGCGCAGGCTGTTTCAGAGTTCAAGCACTCTATTATTGCACATAAAAGGCGTTCAAGAGTCCAACAAAATTCAGGTACGTGATAGGTTCCTTTTCCATGGTGTAACTGCATCAATGTAACCCTGTTTAGTGTGAACTTGATATCTTGAGCCCATTCAGTTCTTGAACATATTTGGTGACTGGGAAATTGCTGCACCAGCTGTGTCTTTTATTCTGTGCTGTGCTACCATAAATGTACACACAGGCCATTTTGTTAATTTAGTCTTCCAAGTTTTATGAGCTGATTTCAGAAATTTCTCTTGATGGTCTGTTAGGATAGTAAACATGATAAAATCATAAAGTTTGGCTTTAAGTAAAAGCTTATAAATGTTACTATGTTATCTTGTATAGACATGTATCTTCAGACGTCCTGGTGTTCTTGATTCATTTTACCAAAAGGATCAGAGCTTGAACATTTTCAAAGTAACTAACTAGTTGGCTTAAGATTCAGCCTCCTTTGAAGACTTAGGAGTATTACAAGCCTTTTTGACATAAGAGGACTACAAGCCTTAGCACTTACTAATACAAGGTATTGTGATGTGTTATTTTCAATCCATTTGACAGGTTCACCAGACATACCACAAGATATACTTGTTCATATCTTCAGTTTCCTGGACATGCATTCTTTGGTAGCAGCAGGTCTTGTCTGCTGGTATTTTTCTTTTCTTCCCTGTAAAGATTTTCAAAATAATATGGTGCTTTCTTGTTGATCACACCTTTTGTCTTCCTTAGAAGGTCTTGGAATTCAGCGGCAAATGACAACAAACTGTGGAAGATGAATTACTCGATTTTCTTTGGCCTCAGCCATTTGAGTTGCAACAACATCCCTGTATCTGGTGTGCACTACAGCATGAATTCAGTGTCAGATTATCCAAGCTTTAGCTGGAAGGAGTCCTTCCACAGTAAGTATGAAGGTAGGGGTGGCTTTCCTCCTTTTGCATATAATTTGAGTTAAAATGCACAATTTCCATGGTTATCCTCTAAAACAAGGATGTAATATTTTACTGCAGAATGTGCGTCGTGGAAATTTGCATCAAATAGAGCATTTTGTGCACATTGCAGATCAGTTATTTGGCTGAGCAACCTCACATGTGCTTCTCCACACCATTGCCCTAAGAATAGACAAGATGAAGTAAAATTACGGCCTCTGTTACCTGATACAGTAAGTTGTTTAACCCTATGGTGGTTTGGACCTAGCACATCGTACCTTTTATCTAATTTGCAGATTGTTATATACAACACCGTTAAACTATATATTCTGTCTGATCAGCTGTACAAATTTATCCATATAATAATCTCAATCTGTTTTCCTTTTCACCGAGGGTGTATGCACTGAACCTTCTACTTAACCGTATCCTGGACCAGGTTGCTAAATACATATTGCACGTTGAAGATCTAGCAGCTTCATCATCTGAAAGTGATGACACGGATGACTCCGATTACGAGAATTGGCACCCAAGATTTTGGGTGTTATAGTAGGACAATAATATTCGGATTATCAGATTGTGACAGTTTTTCAATTTTCTGGTAATCAGCTGTTGTATGTCCCCTGTTGTATGTAGCAACTGCAAACATGACTCGTCAAAGTGAATGAAACACATTGCATTGCAAATTGTAGTCTTGGTACAACTATATTTTTGTAGCAGCAAAAGGAGGGTGACCAAAAAAATCTATAGTAGCACCTGCACGCTTTGATAGAAGCAGCTCCTGCTAAGAGCCAGTTTGGCTGCTCCAGATTCTAGATTCTTTGTGGAAATTTATTGTCTTTAAGAAGTAATTCTGACTAGAGCTAATTCTTTACGACTCTCTAGGATAAACTCAATTTCTCCGACTAAGGTCTTGTTTAGATACACCCAAAACTTTACAAGATTTCCCATCACATCGAATCTTGCGGCACATGCATGGAACATTAAATGTAGATAAAAAAGATAACTAATTGTACAGTTTAATCATGAGACGAATCTTTTAAGCCTAGTTGCTCTATGATTGGATAATGTTTGTCAAATAAAAACGAAAGTGCTACAGTGTCAAAATCCAAAAAAATTTTGGATCTAAACAAGGCCTAAAGTTGATTCACTGTGATTCTATGCGTGAAGTGAATCAGTCGTCCTTGTAGTTCTCATAATTATTTTTTTCAGCTCCCTCATCTTTATAGTTCTTTTAGTTCATTTTAGAGAATCACTTTGCTGAAAATCAGCTTTAGTATCCCTCTCATTAAAATACTGTTCGAAGAGCTTCTCCTGGATTTTTTCGCAAAAAAAAAAAAACTTCTCCTGGATTTACAAAGTAAAGAATCACTCATTAAAAAAAACAGCGAAGGATCCCTCACTAAAAAATAAAAGATTGTTTGGCAGAGCTTCTCTTGGATTCACAAAAACAGCAAATAATCACTCATAATTAAAAAAATTCTTTGGGTGAGCTTCTGTTTGATTCAGCCAAACTGGAACTAAAAGTTATTGAAAACTACCAGAAGGTATCAACGGAAGCATCAAATATATCAATAACCAGCGAGAACAATTCATCGTAGCCCTAGGTCCGGTTATGAAATAGCACTAGATATATATTACAAACACCGAGGGAACCACCACTTCCAAGGAGGGTAATGTTAAACTGGGAATTCATAACACAATTCTGCGTAACCTTAGATAATTTAGCACATTGCTACTGACCACACTAATACACTAGAACACGTCCAGGTATTTACCATCACATGGAGACATGGAATCACATTCATCCTTCAAAACCGACAAGTAATGATCAAAAGACATGATAAATCACCGCAGACCCTTGTCTGATTGTGCTCTTCTAATGTTGCTTCTTGTCTTTTAATGGGCCCTTCGGAATCTTTGATAGGCATTTCTCGTCGAAGATGGCATAGTACTTCTTCAGCTCGACCATGGCCTTCTCACCAAAAGCATCAACCTTATCCTCATGCTTCTCATACAGGACCGGCACAGTGTACAATACCATAAAAACTGCATAAAAGAAAACCATAATTGAATACTGTTTCTTAACACATCAAAGAACGTTAACAACAAATAATTACCTATGTAGGACAAGGTGAGGAAATTGCAGCAGCTCCCAAGAACAGAAAGGATCCATAGTCCTGCAATCACCTGACAATAGAGATAAGCACATTAGATACATTCTGAAAGAATTGCCTTAATTAACATATATATACAGAACAAAATCCTGCCAGTCAACATACAATCAGAAATTTCTTCAGGTCATGGCCTTGGCCGATCTCCCTCAAGGTAGCAAATCCCCTGTTGATCTCATATCTCAGGGAACGTGCAACATTCACAGCCAGGTCCTCTGGGATCTTCACCTCAGGGATGTTAGGAGGAGACCTAAATAGCCATGGCAAATATGTCACAATCCAAAAGATATGCTAATCAACAACAGGTCAATAGGTGATATATGCTCTTAATAAAATGCAAGGTGAAAATAATAGGGGGTGCAGCCATGCAGAACAATCATGCTGATGCTGCATAAACATGTAAGCTTTGTTAAACTAGCACGATCAGCATAAATAAAACCTTACTAAGGCAAAGGACAGCAGCAGTTTAAGGGATCCCACTAACTCACTTGTTGATGAAAGTCGTGGCATTGGACCAGAGGAACAGGATGGCCAGGGTGAGGATGAGGCAGTGGCATAGCAGGGTGAGGAGGTGGTAATCCATGACCTCAAACAGCAGCCAGATGGCAGTTGCGCCTGCGAGCACCCCACCAGAGATTCTCTTGTTCCTCCATAGAAACAGATCCGCCGCTGCAAGCATGATCACAAGCACATCAGAACAAAGCCCCCAAAAAACAATTGGGGACAATGCTCGCTAGCAAACAAACAGAATCTCTGGGTTTAAGGGTAACCCATGCTACAAATTACCACACAAGCACAAAACAAAACCCCAAATAAACAATTGGGAACAATGTTCACTAGCAAACAAACAAAGAATCGGAGGTTTAAGGGTACTGTAACGCATGGCGGCATGCTACAAATTAACCAGCGAGCTACTGTAACGCATGCTACAAATTACCCAGGAGTAGAAAGCTACTGTTACTCGCTCATAGAATCACCCTGTTACTAGCTTATAGAATCACACGCAGTTACTGTTACTAGCTTATAGAATCACCCGATCACTTAGTCCTGGCGACAGACAGTAATCTGATCACGTCATACTCGCATCGTGGAGACAATGCCGCATAAAGTTGACCCGGACCGCACCGGATCGGAAGTCGAGCGGTTTTCCACACGCTAAGATCTCTCCCCCGGGAATTTGCTTGTGTCCACACGAGGAACAAATGCGGTGCGGCTACAGATTAACAGTTCACCAACACTAAACAGTGAAGCAAAGCCAGACGCTGTTGGATCTATGTATATATAAACCAAACAAGACAAAGCCCCCACAGGTGGAGATCGGAGAAGAGGCTTGAGGTCCGGGGCTTACGCTTGCCGCCGCCGAGGACGGAGTGGACGGGCTTCTCCCGGCCGAAGAGGCGGTAGATCTTGGCCTTCACGGCGGCCGTCGCCGACGAGTGCTCGTCGTCCGAGTCCGACGACGACGACGACGAGCCGCTCCCGCGGCCGTGGAGCTTGTCCGAGATCTTGTCCAGCACTGACCCGCCCGACTCCTCCCTGTGCTGCTCTGCCATGGCTGCCACCGCTAGCCCGCTTGCTCTCTCTCTCTCTCTCTCTCTCTCTCTCTCTCTCCCTCTCCCCTCTCCCTCCTTGCTCCGCACGCGGCTTCTGTAGCAAGCCAACCAGCAACAAGCTTTTCCCCTCTCCCTTCTCTTTTTCTTCCCCCGACGTGTTCGGGCCGCGCGCTTTATGCGCGGCGCGGCGCGATCTTGGCCGTCGGTCCGGTCGCGCCGGGCCGTGTGATCCGTCCGTCGTGCCTGCGTTAATCTAGCCTTTTAATTATTCAATTCGCGCAGTTATGTGTCGACGTAACGCTGCGTGCGTGTCCCGTCCCCCACGGGCCACGCGGCCACGGGTGGTGTGCGGCCCCACTCTGCTGGGCCCGCCTGTAAGCTACGTAGGGTGGATCGTTCGGTGGGGGAGAAAGAATCGCGGGTCGCTTCGTCATGTCCCCTCTGTGTGGGGCCGTGGCGAGGGCGGAAATCGCGAGGAGGACACCGGACCTGGCGACGCGTGTCGTGCCAGGACTTTCGCCGGCATCCGGGTCCGTCCGGCCGGGCGCAGCGGAGCCGAGGCGTGGGGCCAACAGGATGAGTGCTTGACCGCTCGAGTCGAACTCGGCCCTACGTCAGAAGCTTCAGGGCTGTCGAAGCATCTTCTTGCGGGCCAAGGCCTTGTTTATTTCCCAAAATTTTTCAAGATTTCCCGTCACATCGAATCTTACGGTACATGCATAAAGCATTAAATATAGACGAAAACAAAAACTAATTACACAGTTTACCTATAAATCGTGAGACGAATCTTTTGATCCTAGTTAGTCTATGATTGGATAATATTTGCCACAAACAAACGAAAGTGCTACAGTAGCGAAATCCAAAAATTTTCTCAAACTAAACAAGGCTCAAGTCCATCTTATCTACTGGGGGCCTTGTTTAGTTCTAATTTTTTTTTACAAAATAGGAATAATATCACTTTTGTTTGTATTTGACAAATATTATCCAATCTTAGACTAACTAGACTTAGAAGATTCGTCTCGTCAATTTCGACCAAACTGTGCAATTAGTTTTTATTTTCATCTATATTTAATACTTCATGCATGCGTCTAAAGATTTGATGTGACAGATAATCTGAAAAATTTTACAAAATTTTTTGGGAACTAAACATGGCCTAGCTTTGTAGTTAAGCAAATGGAATTTTCGCTCTCTTGTCGGCTAAGGAAACGATAATTTCCTCCTGTTAACCTACACGTTGCAAAACAAAGTCTGCATCACAGATTTTTTAACTTTTATTATACGTCGGAAGAAATAGTTCGGAAACACTCTAACGATCGAAAAAACTTGCAAAAAGAGGTAAATAAACGTCTAATGCTCTACCAAATAAACGTCATTACATACCAACACGTCATCAAGATTAAAATGAAATCATCTATAAAATAACCCCAGCAATAGAGCATTTCACTTTGTTGTTTCCAAGGCTAAGCAAAGCATTTAATTGCTGCAAAATAATTAGATCACATGCAAGATGGTGAAATGATTTGGCCCTCAGTGGGGATTTCATCCTGTTTCACCGCGTGGGAAACAACGCCCGCGGGGTTTCACCATGGTGAAACTACTTCCTTCTCTCTCCTCTTTGTTTAATGCAAAAAGTGCAATTTTTCTGACATGGCGCTCACATTCATAAATGTGCATGATATCGTGATGAAACCCCCACTTTGATTGGTCTAATAGGTCTTGTTTAGTTAAAAAAAAAATTTGCAAAATGGATACTATAGTACTTTTATTTGTATTTAATAAATATTATCCAATTATAGATTAACTAGGCTCAAAAGATTCGTCTCGTAAATTACAGACAAATAATATAACTAATTATTATCTGTATTTATATTTAATGTTGAATGCATGCGCCATAAAATTCGTTGTGACGCTGATTTTTTTGTAAAATTTTTTGGCAAAACCTAACGAGATGAGATTCTTTCTATTCTCCGGGCAGCTTATCAATGGCTCCACCAGCGCGATTCCGATGGCCGGCTAGCTGCCGACGCGAAGGTTCAAGGGTCACATTCCACCCTGCCATAGAGCATCTCCAGCATGCTACCTAAACCCACTATCTATCCTATTTTTGAGTAGTGGATGTCAAAAAACGCACTCCAGCAGACTACCTATGTGGCTACCTACTTTTGTTGGCCCAACAAATTTCTCTTCCCACTATCTACTTCTGTTGGGCCAACAAATCATCCTACCTATTTTCTTCTACACCGTTTCCTTCCCATGCCCGATGATTTCTTCCTTGCGACTTCCGTCTGCCACCACCAAAAAGCCGATGTGGCCCTCCCCAGCATCCCATCCCTCCCAGACAGACCTCCCCGGCAACGCCCCACACCGGATTTGGCTTCCCCCGCGCGCGGCGAGCCTCACGACAGCTCTTCTAAGTGCGAGCATGAGCACTCTTCCCAGTGCGGGCGTTCCTGTCCCCAGTGGCGACCTCCTCCGCCCCCTCGTGACCTCCCCACGGTGGCCTTCCCTGACACAGGCGCATGATGAGGACGAGGGTGCCTCCTCAGCACGGGCGCATCTTCTCACCGGTGTAGAGAACAAGAGGGAGAAGATGACAGCATGGCCCCACATGTCATTTACTCCGCAAATGAATTTAGGTAGTATGTTTTAGGTAGTGCTGCTGGAGTTTGAGGCAAAATATAAGTAGTAGAAAAATAGCTAGCTACCCAAATAAACATTTTGGTAGTCTGATTTAGGTAGCACTGCTGGAGATGCTCAAGCGCCCATGAGGCTATGAGCCCATGACCTACCTGGTAACAGAATTGTGACCGAGATGAAGGACACTAAACAACAAGGTCGTTGTAGTATAGTGGTGAGTATTTCCGCCTGTCACGCGGACGACCCGGGTTCGATCCCCGGCAACGGCGTTTTTTTTGTCGTTTCGTACTTTCGTTCTGTAATCTGTGCAGCCTTGGCAACTGCAACGCTTGTTTTCCCCAGCAACCATGCAAAAGCAAATTCATTTTTGTATAACCTTTACGTCAATTTAATAACTAGTATTTGTTTCTGCAGAATGTGCGTGCTGCACATCGATGCACCACAATCTTGGTAGTTTTAATTTATTGGCATAACCTTATGGTTTAATAGGATTTGTTCCCGTGTTTTTTTTTTCACTGACTTTGATAATTTTTTTCTTTTGCAGGAAGAAAACGATTTGAAAATATGTGTTTGAAATGTGGTAGGTATTTTTACGGGAAGATAACGAGTATATGATGATATTTTAGAGAGTCATGATTTTATTAGAGAGTATATATCGTCATCAGCAATTCACCGATTACTACTATCACATCATCGCAACAATTACGAGTCTGTTCGCTTATCCGAAAAGCTATGGCTGAAAGTACTGAGAGAAAAATATTATTGAATGACTGGCAAATTGGACAGATAAGTTTAAGCGAATAGGCTCTACATTGAAATGTAGTACGTATTTTTATTACAAAGTGAGATACGATATTGGTTGAATATAGAGATGTTGCTAGATAAGATTCAACAACACAATATATGCTTCTAGGGTTTCCTTAGATGCATACCTAGAAATTTTGCTCGACCCTGACATCAATCCCAAGCTTCCACTTTTATTGCTTAGGTAACAACTCCAAGGTAAGGCTCCATCCAACCAAGCCTTATTACTTGATATAAAGTAAAAACATTAGTAGACGGATTTGGCGTTGTACAATTTATTAATAGGTCCATTCGATACTTTCAATACTATGAATGGACGATGGGTTAGACACAGAAAAGAAAAGTTATGTAAAATCAACATAATGAATTTCTCCAATATAGCTAGACACAAGGCTTTATCCATCTGTCCCTACAACTAAGTTTAAACTAACACCTAAGAAGGTCATTTTGAGTCTTGGTACCCTTAGCATCTGATAGCCATATACCGAGTGCTTTGTACGTGAGCGCTTGTTTGTGAAGTATTTGCATTACTCATACCGTTTTCGTAGCTTGTTTTGTCACGTGGCGCCATCATTGGACGGACAAATGCTGCATTGAGAAGGACCCTCCCCCACCCTTGCCTACCCTTTAGATCTGCTTATAGGTTTGCGAGTGGTTTCATTGCTGTATGGCAAAGCACCGTGCTAGGAACTGCCTCCCTCCCTGAAGATCTAATGGTTGTACTGGAGAAATGAGATGATGAGTTCAAACCTAGGGAAAAAGGAAGGCACATATAGGGAAGCACCAAGGGTGACTGGTGAGTGTCTCATCTCTTCCTAATTTTCAATTTTTCCTTTTCCTAGCAAAACTTCTGATTCTTTTGGGTGCACTTTTCTTGATGTTGTTTAAAATTCCCCCAAAGATCTTTATTATGTGGATCTATAAATCAAAAGTTAGAACTTTTGAAGTTTTGTTTTTCAAGAGAGATGTTTTTCATGAACTCTTAAGGAAAAATGCATGGAAAAAACTTTGTTTAGAAATATCCCAAAACATGTTTTTTTTTCTCTTGAGCTTCTTCTAAAGAAACTATTTTTTGGTAGTGGTGATGTGTGTGAATGTATCAGAGTCGAGGAGGAAAAAGGAAGGCCTGAAACATTAGTATTACTGTTTTCTAAAAATAAATAGAGTATACGGGAGAATGTAAGGCTCTGTTTGGTTGGCGTCGTTAAACTTTAACTCCCATCAAATTGAATGTTTGGAATAATTTGCAAGACGAATTTTTGAGCCTAATTAATTTATAATTGGACACTAATTACTAAATAAAACAAAAATACTATAATATATCTATTAAACTTTAACATCTCCAACAAACACCTCTAAACGTACTTGAACGCCTAGCTACCATGATGGTTTCCTACAGTATCTCTATCTGAGCCAATGGCCATCCCATGAGCAAATACACCAGCTCATCAAATCTTTATGCTATCCCCGTACAGCTCCTTGGTCGGCCCAGGCACCACCAAAAGTCAACGAGGCCGCAGCCCACCACCAGCCGCACGGCCCGCAGCAGACGAGCAGTCACCCACTGCCAGTCCGTGTGCTGGCCGGAGTCGCATTGTCAGCGACGGCCCAACGCGCATTTGCTCCGAAACCTCACGCGTTCCCCGCCGAGCCCTCTCCCACCCATCCACTCCACTCTCCACTCTCCAGTCTCCCGGTTCCCACCGGCCACCACACCAGCCGGCTCCCGCAAACCAGAGCACGGCAGCGCGCTGGCTGCTGCACCCGCCCAAGTCCTCCGCCATTACTCCGATTCCCCTCCTCGGCTTCTCCTCCTTCCCCGGCAATTAATGCCGCCAACAACCCGATCCATCCTCCGCCCCCTCGGAAACCTAAGCCCCCGCAAACAAATACCCTCTTCCCATTCTGCCCCTCCCCCGCGCATCATGCCATTCCGCCCCACGATCACACCCCCGCCGCCGCCGCCGCCGCCGCCGACCACCACCACGTGGGAGGGAGCGAGGGAGCCATGTCCCTCCTTGACTCGCTCGCCTCGCTCGGTCTCGGGTACGCAATCGCCATCGCGCTCGGCTTCCTCGTCCTCCTCGCCTCGGTGCTCCTCGCCTCCTACTTCTGCCTCCGCCGCGGCGGCGCCGGCGACTTGTTCGGCCCCGGAGTCGGCGTTGGCGTCGGCTCCGCCCGCCACGCCGCCTCCTCCGCGTCCAGCTCCGGCCACATCTCCATCACCGTGCCCCGCGTCGTGTTCGTGGCGGAGGACTACGACTCGCCGGGCTCCTCCTCCCGCGGCGCCGCCGCCGCGGCGTCCCCCGTCGGGCTCGACCCCTCCGTCATCGCGTCGTACCCGAGGGTGCCCTTCTCCAAGGCCGGGGCGGGCGCGGGCGCGGACGCCGAGGTCGCCTGCTCCATCTGCCTCTGCGAGTACAGGGAGGGCGAGATGCTGCGGGTGATGCCCGAGTGCAGGCACAGGTTCCACCTCACGTGCCTCGACGCGTGGCTGCGCCGGAGCGCGTCCTGCCCCGTCTGCCGTTCCTCGCCCATCCCCACCCCCGTCGCCACCCCGCTCTCCACACCACTCTCGGAGCTTGTTCCGCTGTCGCAGTATGCTGCCGACCGTCGCCGGAGCAGGTGACGGAGGTTGTCATCTCTCATTTCCCATTCTTTGCCTCCTTACTATTACCCTGTTTTATGCCGCTTTTGTTGACTCTGGGACGCCAATCTGATTGTTCCATTTGTTTGGACAGGTTTGGGTGGTTAATCGGTGATGCTTAGTGCATTTGGACTGTTCGGTTAGAGCTACCATAACTAGGAGAAAAGTTTTGCTTGATAGCAGTACATTATTGGACCGAGGAAGACATGCAGTGTACATACATTGTTCTTCTGTTCTAAGATAGCGTCTATCAAGTGAGATTACCTGTGGTCTTATAGTTGTATGCGCAAGATCGTTCTCTGAATCAATCATCTTATTCCATTCATGACTTATATTGCAGTGTACATCCTTGTTTGTTGGCTATCTTATTTTGGTAGCAAGAATGTGAAAGAAGAACCTGCTAGTTCTCCTGAAATGTAGAAGTATTACCGTGCTAGCATCTAAATGGAAAATCTATATTGTAAGGGAAGGAAGAACATTCTTAAGATAATTCTTACTAGTTATTAAGATATTTTTGGGTCTTTAAGAGACCTCTGACTCTTGCGTGTCAGATAATTTTATGAACTGGATTTTCAGTCACAATTGATTTAATATTCAACAAAGATCAGTTATTTAGTTTATGAGGAAGGTAATTGCACTTGATATAATTTTATGTGCAGATTACTGCTTAAAATTCTGGATGTAATTATGTCTTTGAAGTATAAGTACTATGTTGTTCATTATGAGAAATTCTTTCTATTTTAAATTGCTAAATATACTTTGTGCTCTTGATTAGTCTAACTTTTCAAATCCTGTCCTGGTTGGTTGAATTAATCATATTCTCATATCTCTGGCCAAACATTTCAGTTTTGTGTATGAATTTTGTTCCCTTCGATTGTCGGTTCCCAGGATATAACTAAACCAATTGAGACTAGCTGATATCATGACATTTCTGATTTTCTTCTATCTATAATGTGTGTGGGTTGGACATGTAACTTATTTTTATGGCTTTTCAAGTTAATTTTCGTGCGATGTTGTCATCTTGGATCAAACACCAATGAATCATGTTGAATGGATTTTGATGCTTTTTCTCTGTATCTACTGTGTCTAGCAAGTTTTATGTGCTTCCTTGCACTTTAATGACGGTGACAGGTTCAAAGCATATCTGTAAGAATTTTGTTCTGAGGTATTGATAATTTGCTATTCTTTTGGTATCTGATGTTAATTCCCTGTATCTACTCTGTCTAGCAAGTTTTATGTGCTTCCTTGCACTTTTATGACGGTGAAAGATTCAAACATAATGGTAAGAATTATGTTCTGAGGTTTTGATTTTTTTTTGGCATCTGTGATTTATGTGTAACAGTTGTTTTCAAATTATTGTACTGAAGTATGCTTTTCCCATGCTCGTTTCGCTGAAATTTGGCTTATGCCAATACTATTCACTGATTTATAGTGAGAGAAAAATACTATACAATGGCTAATGCTGATACTATTCGCTGATTTATTGTGAAAAAAGTTTGACTTATGCTGATACTGTTCGTCTAATTTGTAGTTTAAGTCATGAATTCAACTTGTCTGTCACATTAACTTTAGTTCATGCCCTTACTTTTTTTTTGGATTGTAATTATTTAAATATTTGTTTGAAACATCACCATTTGTTCTTTTTATGTGGACAGTCCACTATTTTCAAGTATTTAGCTCATCATTGAAGTGATCAGTTTGTTTAGGGAAGCATTTGTATCTATTTTATGCTAGCTTGTTTTGTATTTCTACAGATTTAATGATGCACAGTTACTGTTACTCTTAACATTCTTTGAAACCTGCCACGGCAGCTGAGTTCAACTTTCAGCTACAGTGAAGACTCCTGTGGCATTGTCAGAGCTATGCTAGACACAGCATTGCACTGAAACCAGCAACTTCAATAACAAGCTAAATAATAACGGATAGCCTTCTTAGCTCAAAAAAAAATATTTTTTGCATTTTTCTTAAGATTTCCGTTACATCAAATTTTACGGCATATGCTTGTAGCATTAGATATAGATAAAAAAAATAACTAATTATATAGTATACATTACGAATCTTTTAAAGCTAGTTAGTCTATGATTAAACAATATTTGTTAAATACAAACGAAAGTTCTACAACGTTTATTTTGCAAAAAAAATTGTAACTAAACAAGACCTAAGATAAGTGACCTTTTTCTGAAATGAAGATCCGTGTATAGTATACCATAGGGTCCATCCAACCCTCCACTAACGCTCTCCTGCTATACTATTTAAGGACAATAAAGAATATCGAGGAATACTGCAATATCTACCTTGGCAGTCTCCACTGATTTTCTTATCTTTATTTATCCATTTATTTATGTCTTTTGAGTTCTTCGGCAATGATCGTGTTTTTTTATTCTGTAGTATGACCCTGCTGATTCTTTAATGAAGTGAGACTTCCTTCATCATTAACTTTCCTCTCTGTTAGTTGTAATCTTCTAGATGGTGCAAGCACTATAATGTATTAAAGGATACAAATATCCAACTAGTCTTGGGTATCTACTCAATCATATACAAATAAAAACAAATAATTCGATTGCAGATTTGAGTCTTAAGGACTACGTTATCGTAAAGAATATCGAGGAATGTATTTGCTGCAACAGTAATACTGCAATATTTATTATTCAATATGCTTAGATATCTACTTGGCGTGGTGGTCTCGAGCAAAAAGCAAGAGAGATGCATCTGTCACAGGCTCACCGCTATTGCTTTTTTATTTTATGTCTCCATTTATTTATGTCTTTTGAGTTCTGAAGGCAATGATCGTGTTTAACTGTATGATCCTGTAGGTTTTTTAATTTATATTTTCAGAAGTGTATAGCATACTCCCTCCGTCCACGAAAGAATCAATTCCTAGGATCCGTGCCAGTCAAACTTTTTAAAGTTTGACTAACTTTATAGAAAAGAGTAACAACATCTATAATATAAAATACACATTATATGAAAATATATTCTATGATGAATCTAATAATACTAATTTGATACTATAAATCTTAGCATTTTTTCTAGAAATTTGGTCAAAGTTTAAAAAGTTTGACTTAGGACAACTCTAGAAATTGACTCTTTCGTGGACGGATGGAGTATTAATTAGTATTTTACATTTGTATTGTAATTTCACATTTAATCACGCAACAACACGGGGTCTCATCTACTAGTTTTTATAAACGCACTGTCAGTAACAACCATGTGCCTTGCGTAGTAATAATAGTTTAAAATCCACAAAGCTTGCGTAGTAGTAATAGTTTTAAATTCAGGAAGCTAAGACTGATTTTTCTTTTTTTACTTAAAGATTGTATTATTTTGGAGTTTTGATAGATGAGATTGTAAGGTGCTAAAATATTTGCTTAATCTGCATTATCGTAACATGTATGGTATTCCGGACAGCCTAAATACAGGTCAAGAACTGTCCTGAACAGATGAAAAGGAAGGAAATAGAAAATTAAGGAAGGTAAGCCTATTCATATGTACTATACGACATCATTTTTTTTATTTAAACATGTGGAAACGTAAAAATAAAAGTTAGAGATCGGCCACCCACAAACGATATGGGGAAATGGCTCGCTACTCTGTGAACCGACTCACATGGTGACATCTGCTAAACAATTGATGCTCTTGCTCTGCACGGTGGACGCAACGCCATACTCCAGCGCGGCAGCCGCTCCCCCAACCTGGACGACGACGGTGCAGTTGAGCTTGATCTCGATGTCCTTCTTGATGATCCCGAGCACATTGACCGTCCCGTTGATCTCCGTGTAGGTGTCGAAGTCGTACTCCTGGCCGAACACCAGGCCGGTGCCGTTCATCACGCGGGCGAGCCTGTCGGCGAGGAGGTCGACCGTGACGTTCATCCGGTCGGTCCCGTGGGCGCCGACGCGGCCGGCGGGCGCGAACACCACGCTCACCGTCTGCCCCTTGTAGTAGACGTCCGTCTCCGTCTCCGAGAACTTGAACGCCGCCGCGTTGGGGTTCTCGATGGAGACGTCGGCGGTGAGCGTCGCGTTGGTGGCCACCGGCGCGGGGATCGTCCCGGTGCCGGGCGCGGGGATGGACCCGGGCGCGGCGCTGATGGCCGTGAGCCAGACGTTGTTCACGGTCAGGCGCGGCTCCTTGACCTTGAACACGGTGAGCGCGAGCACCAGGATGACGACGCCGATGACCACGACGGTGGTCAAGCAGCAGCCGCCGCAGCAGAGCGCGCGCTTGCGGAGGTACGGCGTGGACCGCGACCCGGCGGCGGCGTCCGCCTCCGCCGCCTCGGCGTCGTCGTGGACCGACGCCGACGCCGGGTAGACCGTCGGGGAAGGCACCGCCAGGGGCCTCGCCGGCTCGTTCTTGTACTCCCACGCCCCGGCGGCCGCCATGGATGGAGGACTGGACTTGAGAGGCCACGCAGTATGATATGGCACCAGGAGAGCAACGGCTGCTTTGTCTGGTACACGGTGGTCGGCCTTATGAAGTGCTGGCTCACGCGGTCACGCCACTGCCGGTCTTGGTCATAGTCATACTGTCTTACACTTGGTGCTACTGAATTCGAAGACGCCAGTGTATATATTCTATGCCGGGAGACTTGGCCCTGAACTTCGTATCGGTGTCGCGCTACGTATTGGTATCAGCCTATCCTTGATTTTGAAAAATAAAATACCAGTATCGCCATATCCGTATCGGCGTGTCGGTGCGTCCTGATCATAGGCTTTGTTTAGTTTCTCAAGTATTTTAGAAAAAAAACCCAAAACCCAAAATTTTGAGCAGCCCACTCTGTCACATCAAATTTTACGGCATATATATAGAATATTAAATATAGATAAAAAATAACTAATTGTATAGTTTATATGTGATTTGCAAGACGAATCTTTTAAGCCTAATTATTCTATTATTAGATAATATTTGTCAAATACAAACGAAAATATTATAGTGTATATTTTGCAAAAAAATTTAGAACTAAACAAAGCCATAGACGCTGCCCCCTGAAAAAATGTGCTGTGGACTGAAGCTCACATGTTTGGAACCAAGTATCAAATCATCTGTGGTCTGCGTATAAGGAAACCCATGCTGGACAAGGTTTCTTCTGATCTAGATGCTTGGAGAGTTTTATTTCGTCTCTCTGGTTGCGACTTAGACTTGTGAGTGAGTTGTGCGACTGCATCTCCTAGATTCTGATGGTTTTTGAGCCTGTGAGATCTCAAAAACAGGAGGGATTGCCGAGTGACGGCCTTTTTGAAATAGACGTGCCGAGCGAGAGACTGTGGGATTACTAGGCAAAAAGCGGAGCGATTAGCCGTGGAAAGGCGAGGGATTGGTCGCAATCACGCTGTCCGTTTCGATGGGGGATTAGTCAATTCCGTTGAGTAAGAGTTTCACGTTCAGCGATTCAGCGTTCCAAAATGCAGTGCATCTCGTGGTGCTTTTGGTAGACAAAGTCCCTCAATAACAACAGTGTCTCATCATTTTCAACGGCCTCCTTTGGGCTTTTGGGTAGCCATAATTATAATTACAACCATGACTGACCATGACGGGACTCGCTTGAGAGAGCAGCAGACTTTAACGCTTCATCCGTGTGACGGCTAGCTGGATGCGGATGAGCAAGTCTTAGTGCAACTCCAGCAACACCTTGCTAGGCCCTTTTATCTCTAAATTAAATAGCAGAGGTAAAAGAACCACCTCCAGCTCCAATAGCCTCTTATTAGATTCTCTAGATTTGTTGGTCTTCTATTTTTTTCCGTTCCCACTACCTATTCCTGTTAGCTCCATTTTGGTCTATCTAATTTTTTTCTCCCTAGTCCCTAGCGACTGCTCGCCCGCAACTTCTATCGACACCTTCCTCCACCCGTTGCCTCCCCTTCCCCGATGAGGTGGCCCTAGCCCTGGTGTGGTAGCCTCCACTGGCGTGGCGGACGCTGCTTGCCCGCCGCGGCAACTTTCCGTCAGCGCGACAGGCGTGGCTTGCCTAGTGCGATGACCTAGCCCTGGCATGGTGCATCTTCTTGGCATGGCGGATGCGGCCTGCCACGCATCACCTTCCCAACGTCTACGGCGAGAAGAACACTTGAGAGGATGACATTTGAGTTTAGGTGGCATGCTGTAAATAGTATTGATGGAGAAACAACGAAAAATACACAGTATTTAAATAGACAACAACTTGGTAAAATTCACTTGTCAAATCTTGAGTTATAGCAAGTTGCTAATTTGTTTAGCAAAAGAAAAAAGGATGTGTCTCCAATAAATTGCTATTCTCACTTGGTAAAAATAGAGGATGACAGATGGGACCCGCTCACTTGGTAAAAGAATATGTGTCTCCAACAAGTTGCGCTCGGGATAGCAACTTGGGATAGCAACTTGACAAATCTCGGCAGTATAAACCTCTGGATAGCAACTTGGGAAATTTAGCAAGTTGAGATAAGGAGTTGTTGGAGGAGGATTTTTATGCTTTTAGCAAATTTGGTAGGATAACATGTTGAAATACCAAGTTGTTGGAGATGCTCTAAGAGGTCTGATTTTAGTATAGATTTTCTTCGGACTCCCCTTGGCACTATGCATCTTCTCATCCTACGCCCAAAAGGGGAAACCACACATTATTGGAGGTGTTATATTCTAAAAAATTTTGTGTTTTAGTTCATCATTTTATGAAATGGAACTAAATACTATGTAAAATTTTTAGCAAAAATATGGTTATTCTTTATTTTAGATTTTAGCATCAAGAGGCAAAAAAAAAAAACAACCTCATGAGGGCAATAAATTCTGCAATTTTTATGTAACAAAACATTACCCTAAAAATTTTGATATTTTGCATTAAAGTAGTTAGCATTTTGTATTTTGCATTTTTTTAACTAAACATCCCATTATTTAGATGCATTGCATACGCGCCGATCTGCTCATGCGTCTTTTTCGTATTAAAAGAAACAGTGGTTTTGCATCGGATATTGGCAACACACACACAGATGTCATTTTGGCTATCAATTAAGCACACCGCCTCATTACTTGTTGGAGTATAAAATGTAAAATTATAGGAAAAATACAAACCATATATTCTCATGTTTGGATGACATTGGCACCGACAACTCAATCTTCCCTGATTTTAAAATGCAAGCTTTTAGAGTCTAGACACCTATCACACGTTAACATTGCCATAATTTTCTATTAGATCACGCGAGATCACGGTATATCAGAAAAGGTGGTTTGTTTATGGGAGGACGCTGTTGTTTACTTCGCTGACCGTATCTCCAATGAGCATATCTCCTCACGCCTTCTAGAGCATATCTTCAAAGGGTGCACATCTTTTTTTTTTTGCCCTCATAGCGACAGCAACAAGACCCCTTGTTAAATACGGAGTACATGTGTGTTCAGGTCAAAAAATATAACTCCAATCAATGATAGTTCTACACGTGCAACCACAGTGTAGAGAGAGAATCACCCAGTATAATCAAGCAAAGAAACAAAACTGCTTATCAAAGATGCTTTGCACATATATAGATCTATTTACCGTGCAGTTTTTTTTTTGTTTGACAAGTACCATGCAGATTGGATGGCGTGGGAATACATGGTCGCATGGCTCGAGGCCCATGAGCATGGCCCATGGCCCGTTGTTTTGGTTTGGCCCAGTCATGACACAGGCCTATATAACCATGGTGCCTTATGCCAGCCTGGCTTGATGAGATGGCTATGCCTAGTCCGCTTTCTTAGCCGGATCTTAGCCTGACGTACTGGCACAACAAGACTCGATTAGCATACTCGTGGTGGGTCAGCACCGCCCGGCAACGAAGGGCTAAGCCGCTAAGCGGGCCGTGCCTTCAACGGCCCCGGACCGTATCGGCCGAGCGGGCCGTCCATTTAGCTATCTCATGGGCTCGACTGGTGGTGTGCTTCTCGGCCCGTCCTAGTTACACATCCCGGCTGAAGAGTGAAGACTGTGAAAAGTCCACTCTCAAGTCTCTGCCGCTACTCGACCGCCAGTCGATAAGGGGGAGAATTCACCTCGGCGGCTCGTCCTCGACGCCGATGGCGGAGCCCAGTCCTAACCCGACCGTGGTGCTGCACGCCTGCCTCGGCGTGGGCCACCTGATCCCCATGGTGGAGCTCGCCAAGCAGCTCCTCCGCCGCGGCCTCGCTGTCATCATCGCCGTGCCCACCCCACCAGCCTCCACCGCCGACTTCTTCGCCTCCTCCGCATCCGCCGTCGCCGCGCTTGCGGCCGCCAACCCTGCCGTCTCCTTCCACCACCTCCCGCCCCCAGACTACCCTGTCCCGGACTCAGACCCCTTCCTCCAGATGCTCGACGCGCTCCGCCTCACAGTCCCGTCCCTCACCGCCTTCCTCCGCTCCCTTCCCTCCGTCGCCGGGCTCGTGCTCGACCTCTTCTGCGGCGACGCGCTCGACGCGGCCGCAGCCACCGGCATCCCGGCCTACTTCTACTACACCTCCTGCGCTGGCGACCTCGCCGCGTTCCTCTACCTTCCCCACTACTTCGCCACGACGGAGGGCGGCCCCAGCTTCAAAGACATGGGCAAGGCGCTCCTCCACTTCCCCGGCATCCCGCCGATCCCGGCTTCGGACATGCCTCACACTGTCGTCGACCGCACGAGTCGGACCTGCGCCTCGCGGATCGTGCACTACGGCCGCGTCCCAGAGGCGCGGGGCGTGCTGATCAACACCTACGAGTGGCTGGAGGCGCGGGCCGTCAGGGCACTCAGGGACGGCGTCTGCGTCCCCGGCCGCCCCACGCCGCCGGTGTACCCCATCGGCCCGCTCATCGTCAAGGGCGAGGAGGCGGCGGAGGAAGTGGAGCGGCACGCGTGCCTGTCGTGGCTGGACGCACAGCCGGAGCGGAGCGTGGTGTTCCTCTGCTTCGGCAGCCTGGGCGCCGTCTCCGCGGCGCAGATTAAGGAGATCGCTCGCGGGCTGGAGAGTTCCGGGCATCGGTTCCTGTGGGTCGTGCGGAGCCCGCCGGAGGACCCGGCCAAGTTCTTCCTCGCGCGTCCCGAGCCGGACCTGGACTCGCTGCTCCCGGAGGGGTTCCTGGAGCGGACGAGCGGCAGGGGGATGGTGGTGAAGATGTGGGCGCCGCAGGTGGAGGTGCTGCGGCACGCGGCGACGGGCGCGTTCATGACCCACTGCGGGTGGAACTCGGTGCTGGAGGCGGCGTCCGCCGGCGTCCCCATGCTGTGCTGGCCGATGTACGCAGAGCAGAGGCTGAACAAGGTGTTTGTAGTGGACGAGATCAAGGCCGGGGTGGTGATGGACGGCTACGACGAGGAGCTGGTGAGGGCGGAGGAGGTGGAGAAGAAGGTGAGGCTGGTGATGGAGTCTGAGGAAGGGGAGAAGCTCAGGGGGAGGCTGGCAATGGCGAAGGAGAAGGCGGCAGAGGCGCTGGCTGATGGCGGGCCGTCGTGGGTGGCGTTTGAAGAGTTCTTGAAGGATTTGAAGCTCGCCAAATGATCATGCACAGAAGTGAGCATCATGGTTGATCCTGTTATCTGATAGTATGTTCTAATGTTAGCTTGGACTATGAATCTATGATCTCTGTGAGCTCTTTCCGGGATTGTTCCGTTAATCTCTCCCAAAGAGGTTTGAGGGAGCGAGGGGATTTTCTTACTTGCAGGGACAATCCTCTTCAGTTTCTTTCTAATTCTAATCTCACATTCTCACCAAACTGAACAAGGCCTCGATGAGATAGCGGAGCATGACTTGTGAGAGTATGACAAATAATATACGTATTGCTGAGAAATGCATGTTGTAGCTTCCAATCGGCGGCTAAATGAGAGCCTGCGAGCTTTCCTCCAACAGCATATAATAGTTGATCTTTCTTGGATTGCTTTGATTTGGACATGTATTTAGATCCATTACCATGTCTTTTAGCTTAAAATCAGAATATGCTATACTAGATACAATAATCACCGAATTGATTCAGAAAAATGAAGTAAGCTGAGAATCACATTTTAACACATAAGTGGCACTCTGCTTGACGAATTTGATGTTTTGCAAGTACGTGATCCAATTTTACTGCCAGACTACAGATGCAATATTTTTTTATTACTACCAAATACTAGTATGTGATATTGAATCCTCAAGTAATAGCTAACTTAGGGCTTGTTTTTTTTTAGAAAATAGCTTCATGAGTGACTTTCTAGATGAAGTTGAGCTGTTTTGGAAAAAATGTTTGGCAAAATAGCTTCACAAACTACGTCATGCATAGTTGAGAGAGAGAAATGAGAGAGAGAGCTACAATAAGCTACTTGTTTCAGCTTCATCTCAACTTATATCTTTGTGGAAGGAGGGGAAAAACAGCTTCATCCATAAAGCTGTTTTAGAAATAAGGGCTTGTTTGGTACAGCTCATAACAGCTTCGTGAGCTGTTATGAGCTATTTTTTTTTACCAAACACTTCTTTCCAAAACAGCTTCATGGGTGAAGTTGTTTTTTCCCTCCTCTCACAAAGATATAAGTTAGATGAAGCTAGAAAAAAATAGCTTATTGTAGCTTCTCTCTCATTTCTCTCTCTCAACTATGTATGAAGTAGTTGGTGAAGCTATTTTGTCAAACACTTTCTCCAAAACAGCTCAGCTTCATCTAGAAAATCACTCATAAAGTTATTTTCTAAAAAAACAGTTTTACTTGTGAATTTGAGTTGTGCCAAACAAGCCCTAAGTGTTTGGTAAAAAAAAACAGCTCACAACAGCTCATGAAGCTGTTGTGAGCTGTAGCAAACAGCCACTTATTACAGTACGTATTTCGCAGTCCCATCTGCCACACTAGCAGTAGCACACTTCAATTTATCAGATACTTCAAATTGTACTCCTTGATCAATTGCATTCTCCGTTTACGGAGCTGCTCTTGTCCAAATCTCTCAAGAACTCCGCGAATGCCACTTGAGAAGACCCGCACTCCCTAGTAGCCTCCAACGCCTTCTCCCTCGCCACCGCGAGCCTCTCCCGGAGAATCCTCCCTTCCTCCGCCTCCATCACCAGCCTCACCTTCGCTTCCACCTCCTCCGCCCTAACGAACTCTTCGTACCTCCCCAGCGCCACCGCGATCTTCATCTCCTCCACCATGAACACCTTGTTCAGCGCCTGCTCCGCGTACAGCGGCCAGCAAATCATGGGCAGCCCCGACACGATGGCCTCGAGCGCCGAGTTCCACCCGCAGTGCGTGACGAACGCGCCGACCGCCTCGTGCCGCACCACCTGCGCCTGCGGCACCCAGTTCTTCACCACCATGCCTCTGCCCCTGTTCCTGTCCAAGAACCCTGCGGGGAGCAGCCGCCCCAAGTCCAGTTCGGGAGACTGGCCCTCTTCTTCCGGCGGGCTCCTCACCACCCACAGGAACCGGTGGCCGGAGCTCTCCAATCCGCGGGCGATCTCCTGCAACTGCGCGGCGGGGAAGGCGCCCTTGCTGCCGAAGCAGAGGAACACGACGCTCCGCTTCGGCTGCGCGTCCAGCCACGCCAGGCACTCGTGCCTCTCGCCGCTCTGACCTGTGCTGCCGTCGTTGACGAGTGGGCCGATGCAGAAGACTCTCGGCGTCGGCCGGCCGGGCACGCAGACGCCGTCGCCGAGCGCTGTCAGGGCTCGGGGCTCCAGCCAGTCGAAGCTGTTGACCAGCACGCCCCTCGCCTCCGCGATGCGCTTCCACTGGTACATCCGGACCTTGGTCCCGTCGCTCTCCCTGTCCAGCACCGTCCACGGCATGTCCAGCGCCTGGATCGGTGTCGGCATGCCGGGGCAGCGCACAAGCGTCTCGCCCATTTCCCTGAACGACGACGGCAGGGTCGGGTAGAGGTACGGCAGGTTGAGGAACACGGCGAGGTCCCCCGCCGCGGAGGCGAAGAAGAAGTATGCCGGGACGCCGACCTCCGCCGCGACGTCGAGCGCGTCGACGCAGAACATGTCGAGGAGGAGCGCGTCGACGGCGCCGGGCAGGGAGTCCCGCAGGAGGTCACGAAGCGCGGGGTTGGCGAGCTGGAGCGTGTCCTTGTCGCGCTTCGCCGGGTGCACGCCGACGACGTCCGGGCTGGCCGGCGCCGGCAGGAGGCGGAACGCGATGGCCGGGTTGGCCGCCGCCAGGCGCGCCACCGCGGCGGCCGACACGGCGTCGGTGTCGGGTGGGTCGACCACGGCGATGAGCGCGCCGTGGCCGTGGCGCAGCAGGTGCTTGGCTAGCTCCACCATCGGGATCAGGTGGCCCACGCCCAGCGAAGGGTAGAGCACGAACGTCCTCTTCTTCCCCGTCATGGTGTTGGATGGATTGGTGGCGTAGCTCGAGCTTCGTCGATTCGTTCGCCGGACTGGGGAGCCCGTGGTTATGGCTGGAAATGGAATAGATGTAGAAGTAGAACCAATATAGCGGTATAAACGGGATATGAGCACAGTAGCAATCGATGTCGGAGAGTGACACCATTTCTCGGTAGTGGACGGCCCAGCATACGTATTTCGTATCTATGTGGTCGTCGTTGGAAGCTGCAACTCTCCCGGTTCCAAGTCCCGACAGGCGGTCGTAGAAAAATCTTTCAAGTAACCCCGGTCCGCATGGCTGTTTCGTGTGCGATGACGACCAACACCCACGATCAGTTTCGCCGGAGACCCGGAGGTCTTGGCCGCGTTTCTAAAAAAATTTATAAAATTTTTCAGATTTCTCGTCACATCGAATCCTTAGACGTATGCATGGAGTATTAAATAGAGATAAAAATATAAACTAATTGCACAGTTTGATCGAAATTGACGAGACAAATCTTTTGAGCCTAGTTAATACATAATTGGATAATATTTATCAAATACAAACAAAAATGTTATTATTCATATTTTGCAAAATTCTCGCCTTCTAAGCTGTAGAGGCATGAAGTCGCGTACAGCTTCCACTCGTGGCCATGGACGCTGAGGGCCCGCTTAGAAGGCGATAATTCGCTCCTAAAACATTATTCACTGATTTGGTGTGAGATAAAAATCATTATTAAATAATTATTAAATTCAGCAAGTGAAACTGAGCTGATTTCTTGCTATTTCTATACGCCTCTTGTGAAATTCTGTATTTCTATTTCCGCTGGGGAACAAAAGACTCGATTTGAGTGAATGCCATCACATTGACACATTCCTTGGCTCAGCTTTGTCCGCATGCGTCATGTGTGTTGCATCCCTCCATGATCGTTCTTTAGCATATCAGATGTGTCGGAAGAATATTGGAAGGTATTTTTATAAACTAATAAAAAACAAATTACATAGCTCGTCTAAAAACTGCAAGACAAATCTACTAAGCATAATTAATCTGTCATTAGCACATGTGGGTTACTGTAGTAATTAAGGCTAATCATGGACTAACTAGGCTTAAAAGATTCGTCTCGCGATTTTCAATAAAACTATGTAATTAGTTTATTTTTTTTATCTACATTTAATATTTCATGCATGTGTCTAAAGATTTGATGGGATAGATGAAAAAAATTTTAGGTGGGAAACTAAACATGGCCTTAGGAAACAATAAAGGGACTCTGTCCAAAAGAATAAATTAACAATAGATGATTGAAGAGGTGACATTATAATTAATGTCTATAAAAATTACCATAGTTTCTATATTGAAAGTGTTTTAAGGCACTTACAATACAAGACTCTATTATAGAGTCCAAGACAAGTAATTACATATTATTTATGGTATTTTGCTGATGTGGTAGCATATTTATTGAAGAAAGATGTAGAAAAAAAGACTTTAAGTCTTATTTAGACTCTAAGTCTACATTATTTGAAGTAATAAATAACTTTAGATTCTATGATAAAGTTTGCATTGTGAGTGCTCTTAGAGAGAAACTAAAGAGGATTCTCCCTGTAAGTAAAAATCCCCTCGCTTCCTTAAATCTCTTTGGGAGAGATTAAGAGCAAGGTTAATAATACAGTCAACTGTTGATTGTAGGATTTCTTTACAACCTTCTTGTAGCTCATTTATCATTATTAATATATGGCTTACTTATCTCTCTCACAAACTATCTTGATTCGTATGTCTGAACCGGCTATAAGCTTATAACCCGTTTTTACTCTCTCTCCTCCACTTTAGTATTTAGCAGGCTTACACACTTACTCTAACCGAACAATCCCGGAAAGAGCTCACATAGATCATAGATTCATAGATTCATAGTCCAAGCTAACATTAGAACATACTATTACTCATCTGAACACGTCAACAGTGGTAATGACCGTTCGCTCTCTGTCTCACACAATAGATATAAAAATAGAAAAACATAAAGCATGCTTCCACACTTTACTCAGTTTTTTAGTTTCTGGTGGCCTCTCTGTTTGGATTGGAGGATTTCCACGGGAATTTCAAAGGAAGACCGTTTGGAAATTGGAACGGAGAAAAACAGCCAGCCGTTCTAGAGGAAAGGAATCACTTGCTTCACAAAACACGGGAAAAATAAGAATCCACTCCGAGCCGTGGTTTCACGGAAGTCCGAGGCGAGTGAGGAGAAAATAAGCATTATGCTCGCCAAAAAAAAAACTGAAGACGACAAACTTGAAGAAGAAAGAGAACTGGCGCAACGGGCCAAGAAGAACAAGCAAACCATGGCGCAACTGCTGCTGCCCCATGCCTGCCTAGTTGAGTCGTCGTCTGCCCTCCTTGCGTTTGCGTGCATCCGCACTCGCCGCTCTCAATCAGCTGGAACTCATGACCAGCTGACAGAGGAATAAAAAACAAGGCCTAAGAACGAATGAACGATGTCACATGAAGCTTCTAGATACTTGGGCTTGTTTAGCTAGGAAGTGAAAAAAAAATTAGATGTCACATCAGATATTTCGTAGGATGTTAGAAGATATGTTTATATACTAATAAAAAACTAATTACATAATTCACCTGGAAATAGCAAGATAAATTTATTAAACCTAATTAATCCATCATTAGCACTGTAGGTTATTGTAGCACATAAGGCTAATCATGGACTAACTAGACTTAAAAGATTTGTCTCGTGATTTTTAACCAAACTGTGTAATTAGTTTATTTTTTTACCTATATTTAATACTCTACGCATGTATCTAAACTTTCGATGAGGAACTAAACAAGTTTGAAGCCTATACACTCATCTTATAAGGAAAAAAAGCCTATACACTCATAGGACCCACATTGATCTATACTCGCTTGAGCTTATCTGCCGAATCTGTTAGCCATTCAATAATATTTTTTTATAATAAATCAGCGAATAATACTTTTAGCCATGGTACTTTCAGCCATGACTTATCAGCTAAGCAAACATACTGCTAAGATTCCTGTGTTCCAAATACATTTTGGTAAATTTTTCTTTGTCGTTACTCTGTTTTGCTCTTACACACACATCTATCCTATTCCTCTTTTTTTTCCCTCTATTTTGTATTCTTATATGTTCCAGACAGGTCTTCAGTTTTAGGGCCTGTTTAGATTGGGGATGAAAATTTTTTGGGTGTCACATCGGATGTGTCGGAAGGATGTCGGGAGAGGTTTTTAGAAACTAATAAAAAAACAAATTACATAGCTCGTCAGTAAACTGCAAGACAAATTTATTAAGCATAATTAATCTGTCATTAGCATATGTGGGTTACTGTAGCACTTAAGGATAATCATGGAGTAACTAGGCTTAAAAGATTCGTCTCGCGATTCTCAACTAAACTGTGTAATTAGTTTATTTTTTTTATCTACATTTAATGTTCCATGCATGTGTCCAAAGATTCGATGTGATGGATGAAAAATTTTTAGGTGGGAAACTAAACAGGGCCTTATACTCTAGCATGTCGACAAAAACGTTAACGACATCTCGAGTTTATGGTATATTCGGACGGTGGTGGTTCAATTCCTATTGGACATTTTAATCACAAAGATGGAAATTTGCCGCTGAAACATTGCTGCCTCGTATGTTTAGTGCGGCACCGACTCCCATTCAGGTCTTGTTTAGTTCCCGATGAGAAATATTTCGCGACACTGTAGCACTTTCGTTTGTTTATAGTAATTATTGTCCAATCATGGACTAACTAGGCTCAAAAGATTTGTTTTGTCAATTTCGACGAAACTGTGTAATTAGTTTTTATTTTCGTCTATATTTAATACTCCATGCATACGTTTAAGATTCGATGTGACGGGGAATCTTAAAAAATTTTGGAGTTTTGGGTGGAAGTAAACAAGGCCTGAAACATTGCCACCATGTTTCGTATGTTACATGTAGTGGTGGTGGCTCCGGTGTGCGAGTGGCGTGCTGAACCCTGCCTTGTTCTTTGGTGTTTTTTTTTTGCCTGGCTGAACCCTACGTGCAGGGGCGGGCCTAGGCCTAAGGTTAGTAGGGCCATTGCCTTAGTCGTGGCTCAGAAATTGTAGAAACAACTTTTCAATTTTGGCCCCAAAAAATAAGCCCATTAAGAAGAAAACTAGGGCAAACTCTCAGCCACACTGGCCACTGAGCCACGCACGGACGCGCCCACGCCGCCACACGCCTCGCCTCCGCTCTGCTCCAGCCTTTCGGGTCCGCGTCCGGCGGCCCACCTCCCTTCTCTTGCTCAGCGTCGGCGCAACGGGCCGACGGCGCCTCCTGCTCCGGCGTCCCTCGCGGTCGCGGCCAGTGGCCTACTCCGGCGTCCCTCGTAGTCGCTTGCTGGCAAGCAGGGCACCAGCCGCTAGGGCCGACCGCCCAGACCAGGGGGCAGGGCCCAGACACGCTCGCCCCTCGCCCTTCGGTTGCTGCTGCCGGAGCGATAGAGCTGGAAGGCCAGACCAGCGGCCTAGTCGCCCAGATGTGGCTGCCCCTGTCTGACTACCTCTGTCTAGAAACAGGAATGTTCAGAAGCCTGAATCCGTGAACGCAGGAAGTGAAGGTATTCATAGCTATTGCATCGTACTATTATATCATACTATTAATTGGTATTTATAGCTATTATATTATACTATTAATTATATAGTTCAAAAATTTCTCTAGACCTACAAACTTTGCTTCAAAATTTTTGTTTTCTGTGATATATGCATATATATAGTCCTATAATGTAGGTTGTAGCTTTTGGATTTTGGACACCAGAATTTGGCCTAGTCTTGTCCGCCACTGCCTACGTGTTCTTTGCAATTTTGCAGTTCGTTAGATCGGTGGAGTTCATCACTATGGTTGGTTAAAACTCTTGTAATTTTGTTACTTTTGAGTAATGGAATTTGGTTCGTGCGTGGTAAAAAAACATAGATTGCCCATATGAAACTATGTGTAGTTTATACAAATTTGTTTTTTCAAAAAAAAAATGTGTGTACAAATTTGTATACATATAAATTTGTGTTTGATGCAAAATTTTGGACATGAATTTGTTTTATCTATCTCCTGTCCTTGATTAGGCCTTCGCAAAAATTTTCAAGATTCCCCGTCACATCGAATCTTTGGTCGCATGTATGGAGCATTAAATATAAACAAAAAAAACTAATTGCACAGTTACCTGTAATTTGTGAGATGAATCTTTTGAGCCTAGTTACTACATGATTGAACAATGTTTGTCAAATAAAAACAAAAATGTTACAGTAGTAAAAAAAACCAAAAATTTTATGAACTAAACAAGGCCTAAGAAAAGAAAAGGGAGGGGCGCACGTTAATGGATCGAGACTTGGGAATGTGGTTCCAATAGCATTTCAGGTATTGTGAGATTGATCATTTGACACAACACAATATCTTTTAGAACAACACAATATTTCTAGGGAGCACATATTTTGACTCACAATCCAAAGCATCAACCATCAACCAAGTGTCAGACGATCCTGTCCAACCTTGGCCGCGTCTGACAAGAACTGGCCAAACGCCATGCGCGACGATCCACCATCCTTCCAGGCCATGCCTGCGGCCTCTTTGTGCGCTGTCACACGAGCTCTAAGCTGCTCCCCTTCCTCAGACTCCATCATCACTAGCCTCACCTTGGCCTCCAGCTCGTCGGCCTTGACCAGCCCATGCTGCCACCCGGCAAGTTCCACACCGATCCCGATCTCCTCCACCATGAGCACCTTATTCATCTTTTGCTCCGCGTACAATGGCCAGCAGAGCATCGGCACGCCGCCGGCCATGATCGCCTCCAGTACAGAGTTCCACCCGCAGTGCGTCACGAAGGCGCCTGTCGCCTTGTGACGGAGGACCTCCACCTGCGGCGCCCATAGCTTGACGACGAGGCCACGCCCTCTGGTCCTCTCCAAGAATCCTTCCGGCAGGAGCGTGTGGAGATCCGGGTTGGCCTGGTCGCCGAATGTCTTCTCCGGGTTGTCGCCGAGAGGAGCTCGCACGACCCAGAGGAAACGGTGGCCAGATCTCTCGAGGCCGGCGGCGATCTCCTTCAGCTGCGTCTCCGAGTGGTTGCCTAGGCTTCCAAAGCACAGGAACACGACACTGCGCTCTGGTTGCTCATCGAGCCATGTGAGACACTCGTGCTTTTGTTTCGTCTCAGCAGCAGCCTCCTCGACAAGTGGCCCGACGCAGTACACCGGAGGCACTGTAAGCCCACTTTCAGTGGTGAGAAAGTGCGGGTCCTTGAGGGCTGCCACTGCCCGAGGCTCTAGCGATGCGAACGTGTTCACCAGTATGCCAGCGGCCTCCAGATTCTTGCCCAGCGAGTTCATCACCGCCCTGTATATCTCAGTGTTGGGGTCCTCGAGCACCTCGCGAATGAGGTGAGAAGCCGGTATCGGTGGGACGCCATGGAAGTTGACAGTGGCGTCTCCTGCTAGCTCCTTGAAGCTCGGCTGGCCCTCCGCACGACGTCGGGCCCAATAAGGGAGTTGGAGGCATACAGCGAGGGCGGAGGCGTTGGAGGCGAAGAAGCTGTAGGCTGGGATGCCGAGATGGCCGGTGACGTCGAGCGCCGCGTCGGACCACGAGTCCACGATCACCGCGTGGATGCTTGGCGGCGGGATGGAGCAGAGGAACTCGCGGAGGTGCTCGTTGTAGCGCCGTATGATCTCCAAGTATCCGAGGAGGAGGTTCACGTCGTTGGTGACGGTGGGAGGATCGTGGATTCGAGGGAGCGTGTGGAAGGTGACCGCCGGCTTGGAGGATGCGATGACGCGGTCGACGGCGGCGGCCAAGGCGATGTTGTGTTCCATGGTGATGTCGATGAGCGCGACCACGACGTCGTAGCCTTCCTCCAGGAGGACGTCAGCGAGCTGCATCATGGGGATGAAGTGGCTGACGGCGAGGCCGGGGTAGAGAACTACGATCTTCTTCATGGAGGCCACCGCCAAAGGTTTTCTGGCTCGCCGGCCGGCCGGGGGAAAGAGGTCTAGCAGCCAAAGATAAATTGCTTGCTAGGTAACCAGGTTGAAGATATATAGGCGACGCCAGGCTCTGACCTCTGAGCAATGGAATATTGTATTGACGTCTACTTCTCTGTCCACAGTGCATTTTATGAATTTTAGGACAAATTAAGAGAGAATATAAAAGACACATATATCATGGGAACTGCTTCGGTACTCTCCTTTTTAATTTTTACCTCAAATCTTAAAGCAGTCCAGCAGTCCATCATTTTAATTAATTAATTTTATAATTATTTCTCGTCTGGTTTCGAGTTAACCCAGCCTAGCTTGTGTTCAGCTCAAACCTGCTCTCGTGATCCATCCCATTCCTTCTCCCTCCTCCGCGATCGTCTTCGGCGTCGCATGAGCTTCGACGCAGCACAGAGCTGAGAGCGGCAACGACCACTCAACGGTGGCGGTGATGTCGGAGCCATGGAGCTGACCTAGGACGGCGAGGAATGCCCATGTCAGGAGCTCCGCCGAGATGAGAGCAGTGGCACTCAAAGACTGCTCACTGAGGCCACGATATTTCTTAGGACCATTGCTATTCTTCTTAGGTGCACCTTTGGTGACAGCAATAGCTGGATCACATACAAAAACAATTGTACTATGACGTGTCTGATCATTTTGATCAACCAGGCTCAGGCCATCACTGACAGTGAAATTAAACTAGTACGCAAATGTTGACTTTGATCTTCACTAGGAGTATCCAAGGCTTATGTTCAGTAGAATTAAGTGGTGTGTATGTTGCTAGCCAGGCCATTTGAGATTGATCAGTACAAGTCTCACTCTCGGCACTGAACAAAGAGAAGATACAACAGAACAGATCCAATGGGAGTGCAAAATTTTTATAAGCCACTACAATGTCTAGGTCATGTGGCTGGTAATCACTACCTATTCGTGATTAGATACAATATAAAAATTCTGCCTCAATGGGAGTAGTAGAGCTCCCCTCGTCGACCTCCATGCTTGGTGGCGTCGTCGGTGAAGGTGATCGAGTGCCACCGGTTGACGCTCGGTGGAATCCTCACACGGCACTGGATATAGACAAGACGAAGGAAGAGGATCGAATCGGGGGAACGTTGCGAATGAAGCAGATCGGGGCAAAGAGCGTAGCAAATGTGGATCAAATGGATCATGGAGACGGATTTGGGCTGGACATATGGGAAGGGCTGAGCCAACTCGAAACCCAGACGACAAACAATTACAAAAAATAATTAATTAAATAGTGGGATGCTTTAAGATTCGTGCCAGAAATTAAAAGAGGAGTACCAGAGCAATTCTCTTATTTTATTTCCTAGTCAGACGTTATCATCAATTTAATTAATGGTGATTGGTTGATAAATGAAAAATATTCAATATAAAATTGGGATTTGTTATCCGAATGCATTATATTTGAGGACAAATTGCAAATGCTAGAATGCACTTTATCAAATTTCAAATTCTAGAATGCACTATATTACAGGACAAAGGGAGTAGACCACTGTACTAAGGCCTTGTTTAGTTCCAAAAAATTTACAAAAATTTATGTCACATCAAATCTTACGACACATGCATGAAGTATTAAATATAGATAAAAAATAACGAATTACACAATTTGCCTATAATTTGCGAGACGAATCTTTTAAGCCTAGTTAGCTCGTACAAACAAAATGCTACATAGTTAAAACCAAAATAATTTCGCGAAGTAAATAAGGCCTAATCACTATGGATTTAAGTGCTACAGTAGCTAAAAAAATCGCGAACTAAATAAGTCCTAACCACCATGGATTTATTGCGTCCTTTCTGTGTAACCACTATACTAACCACCGTGGATTTATTGCGTAGACCAATATGCTCATGACGTCTAGACGTCTAGTAGGTCAGCTGTCCGCTTCTGTCTTCCCAAAGAAGATTGCAATGTCTTCCCAGAACTTGTTTACTTCACTTTAAAATTAAAATTTTTCAAGATTTTTTATCACATCAAATTTTGTGACACATACATAAAATATTAAATATAGATCGACGCTCTGGCTCACGAACCCCCCCCCCCCCCCCCCCCCCCCCCCCCGCGCGCAAGTGACGATGAAGGTCAAAGATCAATGTACGTGTGTGGATGGAGCTGCTCGACACGGTGGGACACGATGCATGTGGAAGGTAGGTCGGGTGGCTCGCTCACCGTCCAGCGTGGGGTGGCTAGTGTAGTTAGATTGCAGTGTAGTAGTTGACAAGGTGCTGTGTCGGTTTGGAGCAGTGCGGCCGGTGCACATCGAGTGCCATGCGGTCCCGTTGGGATTGACAACAGCTATTGCTAGATATATAATGCATTCTGGAGGACAAATCCAATTTTGCATTAAATATTTTTCATCTATCAACCAATCATTGTTAATCACACGTTAATATAGTGTCTGATTAGAAAATAAAATGAGAGTACATGCGTCTTTCATGTTCTCTCTTAATTTGTCTTAAAATTCTTACAATGCACTGTATTAAGAATTCAGTCTCTATTGGGATAAATATCGCGCTAAGTTTAAGAAAGACATGACTACATCCATTCAAGAAAAGCCGCAGTAAAGATAACAGAGTTTCTCATATCATCATCCTAATATTCACACTATGAGTGCTATTTCGATAGCGCGGATGATGATTCTAGTGATGCTTTTGTTGTTGAATTTGTTTGGGTGTCGAAAGCCATATCATTAACTTGTCCCTCTCTTAACCTAATTCATAAAAATCGATAAGAAGAGATTAAACTTTAATTTTGATATGTCCAAATATGATAAGATGTTTGATGAGATACGTAAGAATGGACACATCAAGTCGCCACATCCTTTTACAACCGCTTAATGAATTGAAGTAATGACCTTATTGTGAACATAATTTGTCTTCTCATGACTAATGATGCAATATTTTTTGTCAACACATCCGATCAGATCTTAATGAGGGACAATTGACTTTATAAAAAAATGATGATTGATAAGAATAAGGTATCTCACTATTAGAAAAATAATTAATTTTAGAAGATAGACTCGTTGATTAACGAATGTGGGCACACGTAGCGACTGGCTCCTAAATGTCCAAGGGGCCCCAAGAAAATGCCTGTCTCCAAAAATCATAGATTAACAGAGATAGATATCTCTATAAATCTATTTTCAGTTTGAAAATCACTATTAGTAGGGGTGACCGTTCTAAGTGGACATCTCTAAAAGTTGATTTTCAAAGGCGAATGTCTTAAGACGTCATTCTCTATAAATACTTACATCCAAAATTTATAACTTTTCCATGTGAACTTGGATGAAGATAAACTTTATATTATAATTTTAGCACTTAACGTGATCTACAACTTTATAGTTGAAAAGTTTTTTTTAGTATAAAACTACTTTGAGTCCCAAATATATTCTAAGATATTTTTGCAATTTGCAATTTAAAATTTTCAAACAACCTCAAATGTTGACATGGTCTATATCAAAGTTGTAGTTCTTACTACAACATACAACTTTGTAGTTGAAAAGTTTCAAAATTTAGAATTCCTAAATGGCATTGAATATTCATATAGTTAATACCAAAGTTGTAGTGGCCAACTTGGTCTACATGTTTGTTGTTAATTTTTTTTATCTAAAGTTTTGAGTGTCTCAAATATTTGTTTTAAATCATATATTTTGAGATTGAAATTTTTGAATTTTTTAAAAAACCTTGGATGGAGACGTATTCTACACCAAAGTTATAGTGTTTGACAAGATTTATAACTTTTTAGTTAACTTTCTTTATTTGAGTTTATTTAGTAGCAAAAATATTTTTATATAAAATTATAAAACATTTATATAAAAAGATAAAGTCCTATATATACTCACAAGTGATTGCATGGTGCATTGTTAGTGCTAAATCGAAGGTGATGAGTTTGAGTTTTGAGTAACACCAATTTTTTTTTGGTTCGCCGGTCTTCGGAAAGCTTGATTAACAGTGACGCTTTGTTGGAGGTGGGCACAACCTCTGCCTCTATTAATCCAAAATGTCCACCTCCAAAACTATTTTATCGTGTATCTCCATTAACAAAAACGATCGTCTCTAGAAATATTCTCTACTAGTGTACCCATCAACAATCTAGATCTCCAAAATCCTAAGATTGTATAAAAGATTTTCTTGTTAAGCTCATATTTCTCCATTAACTTTTAACACTTAGGGTGTCTCCAATGATCTAGCTTAAAGCTAGATGATAATTTTTTTAATTATTGAATAATGTAAAAAGCAAGAGACTAGTGTGTGCTGAAGATATAGTCTCTTTCTATTTCATGATGCATCTCTTTCTCAACACAAGATATTCAGAACTACTTGCTAAAGTTTCTCTTCTTTATATTAGTTACTTTATTAAAGCTAGTGCTATAGCTCATGTTTTTTTTTCTCGAATACATACGCAGGAGATCTGTGTATCATTATATTAAAACGAAAGAGTTTATAATACAATCAATGCACAACAAGCGCTAGATGGTCAACAGCCGAACTGACCTAGCAAAGAGTTCTAATAACCAATATTACATAAATGGATCAACCAAATGTGCTCGACGTCGCGTCTTACGAGTCCTCCTGGAAGAGCTCGCATGCGCGCCCATTGAACACTGGGAACAACGCATCCAGGCCCTCCACCTTGCTCGACGACAAGGTCCCAGAACGCAGGGCGTCGAGTATCCCTCTCGACGCGAGCGAAACAGGTGCAATCAGTGGAGCGATCCCTAGTTGCTTGTTTAGGAGAACCTCAGCCCGCTTAGAGACCACAATGTGCGCCAACGGCTGTGCGGCAATTTGACTACTTCTGGGCCAGATAAGCGTAGGGGGGAGGGGGTCCTGACAGGCTGCCGAGGTGGGGAGGCGATAATGAGCGGCTCCCGCTTGACTTACACCTTGTCAAGAAACCTTGCAAGGCGTCGAGTGGCGTCGGCGTCTCATCCCCACAGGAGACGCCCTTATATATTTAGTATTTTTTTATATAAAATAGCTTGTACAGGGCACAAACACAGGTCAAACTACTATGATATATTATCTTGAGGTGGAACAAACAACAACAAGCTCGATCAACTTAGACCTTGTCAGGCCTTGTTTATATGTGAATTTTTTTTGAATTTCGCTACTGTAGCACTTTTCGTTTGTTTGTGACAAATATTATCCAATCATAGACTAACTAGAGTCAAAAGATTCGTCTCGCGATTTACACACAAACTATGTAATTAGTTTTTGTTTTCATCTATATTTAATACTTCATGCATGTGCCGCAAAATTCGATATGATAAAGAATTTTGAAAATGTTTTAGTTTTTGGGGTGAACTAAACAAGGCCTTAGTTTACTAAAAAACCAAAAAAACTCTTCAAGATTTCCTGTCACATCAAATCTTGCGGCATATGCATGGAGCATTAAATATAGACAAAAACAAAAACTAATTGCACAGTTTGCCTGTAAATCGCGAGATGAATCTTTAAGCCTAATTAGTTTATGATTGGACAATATTTGTCAAATAAAAACAAAAATACTACAGAAGTCCAAGGCAAAAAAATTTTGAGAACTAAACAAGGCCTTAAGTAAATAAACTACTCCAAAGTCCAAACCGTACGAGCAACCACAATGTATATGAATCAAGTAGTCCATATACATGGGATCCACATAATTAGTCCATAGTTATTGTTTTCTTCTGACAATGTATATGGACTAAGAGCAACCACAATGTGTGCCATAAGGTAATCTATAGGATTAAAATACTTGCTATCAGGTAACTGGAACACTGTGAGACTAGTCTATAGAGGAGTCCATAGCAAAAGGTACCCATAAGCTTATAGACTACCCATAGGGAATAAAAAATGTTACTTTTTCTCACTCCTTACTCTCTCTTTCTTGGCTTTGCATAGGATTGTAAAGAGAAATAATTTTTTATCTTATATCGGACCCACTTTATGGACTACTTGTTGACTGAAACATTGTGGAGACAACAATAACTATTGTCTACTGACACAAAAGCTGCTCATATAGACTACTTAGTCTATACATTATGGTTGCCCTAAGTAGTCTATAAGATGGGACCCAAAGAGGATAAAAAATTATTTATCTTCATTCCACCAGCCACTACAAGGAGAGAGAGATGGAAAAAAGTAAAAAAAATAATTTTTTTATTCTTTATGAGTAGTCCATAAGCTTATGGATACCTTTTAATATGAACTACTCTATGGACTGGTCTCACATGTACTACTCTATGGACTGTCTCACAATATTTTAGCTAGTTGATACAGATTATTATAATACCTATGGACTACTTTTGAGCAACATTGTGGCTGCTCTAAGATGCGAACAAAGCAATTCTACCACCAAATTATTATTGCTGACCCACTGCATCAAGGGCGTGTCAGGCTCTGCCCGAAACGCTGCCTGCGTGCGACAGGAACTGAGCAAACGCAGCGCGCGACGAGCCGCCATCCTTCCATGCCATTGCCGCACCTTCCTTGTGCTCGGACACCTGTGCCCTCAGTAGCTTGCCTTCCTCCGACTCCATCACCAACCTCACCTTGGCCTCCACCTCCTCGGCCTTCACCAATCCCTGCTGCCAGCCGACCATCTCCACGGCGACTCCATATTCCTCCACCATGAACACCTTGTTCATCTTCTGCTCCGCGTACAGAGGCCAGCAGAGCATCGGCACGCCGGCAACAATCCCCTCGAGCACCGAGTTCCACCCACAGTGTGTCACGAACGCCCCTGTCGCCGCGTGATGGAGCACGTCCACCTGCGGCGCCCACAGCTTGACGACGCGGCCGCGACCCCCAGTTCTCTCCAAGAAACCGGCGGGCAGAAGCGCGTCGAGGTCCGGGTCCGCGCGGGGATCGAATGGCTTCTCCGGGTCGTCGTGGGGAGGCGCCCGCACCACCCACAGGAACCGGTGGCCGGCCCTCTCCAGGCCATTGGCTATCTCCTTTAGCTGCTGCTCTGAGTGGTTGCTGGCGCCTGTGCTTCCAAAACAGAGGAACACTACGCTCTGCTCCGGTTGCTCGTCGAGCCATGCCAGGCACTCGTGCTTGTCTGTTGCCTGGCCGCCGTTCCCGGCGACCAACGGCCCGACGCAGTACACCGGAGGCATTTTTGGCAAGCGCCGTGGATCGCCGAGGGCTGACACCGCACGAGGCTCAATCGATGCGGACGTGTTCACAAGTATTCCATTGGCTTTTTGTATCCTGCTCTTCATGTTCATCGTTGTCTTGAATGTCTCACTCCCTGGACCCTCGAGCATTTCAGCAGTGAGATGAGAAGCTGGCATAGTTGGGACGCCATGGAAGTTTAGAGGCGCGTCTCCTAGCTCCCGGAAACTTGGCTGCCCTTCTGAACGAACTGATGAAGCCTGGACGAACACGGCAAGTGCGGAGGCATTCGAGGGGAAGAAAGCGTAAGCTGGGATGCCGAGCTTGCTGGTGACGCCGAGCACCTCGGTGGACATCACGTCCACAAGCACGGCGTGGACGCTGCCGGGAGGCATGGAGAAGAGGAAGTCGTGGAAGTGCTGGCAGTAGCGGCCCACGAATTCCAAGTACCTGACCACGAACTTGGAGTCATGGACAAAGGTGGGAGCGTCCTCGACTCGTGGGAGCTTGTGGAAAACCACGGACGGCTTGGAGGCGGCGACGCTGTCGATGACGGCGGCCAAGGCGATGTCTCCTTTCAGGGTGGGGTCGATGAACGCGACCACGACGTCGTAGCCCTCCTCCAGGAGCACGTCGGCGACCTGAACCATGGGGACGAAGTGGCTGACGGCGAGGCCCGGGTACAGGACGACGGTCTTCTTCATGGCTTAGATTTTGCTCTTGTGGCTACCTGTAGTACAAGGATGCACCTGCTGGGGAATTGGGATCTGGGAGTAGCCCGAGTTCTTGATTTGGGGGGAGAATGGTGTTGTGGTCTTGGGAGGCAAGGAGCAAGGAAGCCGTACATATTGTCGATTGCGGACTTGCAATGCAATCGTCAGAGGCACTCACTAGTCACAACCACAATAACTGCCTTTGTTTCTGCGCGTGCCGAAGGGATGAATTTTAGTTTTCTTTTAGGGGAACGGTTATTTGTTTAGATTTTGAATTAAATTTGGAGCTCTACTACATTGCGCTTTCTTTAAACATAATCTGTAATTTGTTGTCCCAAGAGTAAAAAAAACTTTAGACAAATCTGGCAAAATCTGATCTATGTTAATATAAAGACAATTAAAGATATATAATTATTTCTATAATCAGACAAGGACAGAAATTTGACTTCTTATTACACAAAAATTACAATTCACAAAGTAACAATTTACTTGTAATCTTTAGATGTACAAGAATTTTGTCTAAAATCATCTTAAAAATAAGGCACCTAAAATATAGAAGTGTTAGAACATCTCCAAGGGACTTTGCAAATGAATTTTGCATTTGGTGTCTAAAAATAGTCCAACTCCAAGGGACTTTGCATTTAGATTTGGCAAACCCAAAGTGTGGACCCCACCCTCGAATTTTATTTTCATCGATCGCGCCCGCGCGTTTTTTTTCCCTTCGCGCCATTTTGACGTACGCCGTGCGTGTCAGTCGCCGCCCAGCCCAGGCCGCGTTCGTCGTTCGTCGCCGTAGGGCGCGCGCGGTAGGGAGGGCGGGCGCGCGCGGCAGGGAGGGCGGACGGGCGTAGAGAAATCGCGCGGGGTGGGGGGCCGGGGGGACGGAGTCCGACGTGAAAGGCCGAAATTGTGGATACAAAGTGGTGGGAAGGTTTGCATATATGCAAAGCCTCCACCTCTATTTGCAAAGTTAACCAAATTGCAAACCTTATTTGCAAAACCATTGGAGGGGTATTTTCTACTCTTTTTTGCAAATAGGGCAATGCAAAGTTTGTTTGCAAAGCCCTTGGAGATGCTCTTATAATAGTTGTTATAGACAATTTGTTTGCTCACCTGTTGCTGTCGTGACTCTCGGAAAAAGGTGTTTCTAGTGGTACCAATGGTACTAAAGCTTTGTTGACCAATGCATAGCTACCGTTGTTGGTACAATGGTCCACATAACGTTTCACAATCAAGCATCTCTAGTAATGACACTCGGTCAATATCTCTACTTTTCAACTTCTGACACTCTTTTTTCTAGGCTTAACTCCAACAACAACCTCAAATCTATTTCAATAGACATTGACATATGGGACCCACTCATCATTCTCTATTCCTTCATCTTTCTCTTCCTCGCTCTGCTGTCTAAGCTATGCAGCGGCGGCCAGGGATGTCAGAAGGATCCACTAGGGCAGCAGTCCTGATGGATGGGATCCGCTGTTGGGGTAGCGATCCGCATAGACATGATTCACTGTCAGGGCTATGGACCTAATAGAGCCTAGGAAAACTATGAAGAGAGGTTGATCCACCGGGGAGGTTGATCAAGGACGGTTGAGAAAGGCATCAGGCTATGGGGGCATTGATGGAGGCAGGCAGGATAGGCAATGGATGGTGGCACGTTTTGCAAGGGCGAGTAGGTTCTAGATGGGACTAGGAGATAAACGTCAAGAGCTAAAAAGTAGGGGCTCCTCAAATTTGAGGGCTCTAGTAGAGGCTCTATTGGACCTTTTTTTTTGCCTCAAGCCTCAAATTTAGTTTTGAATGCTCAAGTAGGGGACCTGGAAGAGCTGCTCTTTGGGCATCTGCAGTGGTGCATAGATTCATTCAGTTTTGAAGAAGCCACATCACACAACTTCACAAACCTTTTACACAAACAACCATTCTACAACCCGACGTCAAGATGTTGCCTACCATGGACCCTCTTGAGTGGATCTCACTAGAAACATTATATTGATATCTAACACCTATCGGATCTCGCCACACCTGCTGCGACACTCGCTGCTACTTGGGTTTCATCGGGCCGTCTTGGTACGTGCTTCTCGAAGCCAGACACCTCTTGCTAGCTACCATAGTATGGTTGCATGGGTAGATGACATCTTGGGTTTGAGAGAGAGAGATCGGCACTTCCATGGAAAGAAAGGGAGACCAAGAGAGTGGTTGAGATATTTAGGGTTTTGTAGAGGTTTATTAGAATTTGTTGGGTTGGTTGCATTATAAGAGGTGGGGCTCTTAAGAGGTCTCACTTTGAAAATAAGGTCCATTAGATGTGAGCTTCTTAATTGGCATTCCTCTCAAAATCAATTTAGAGATATGTTTTTTCTAATTGTTCCAATAGATAGGTTAAGCGTCTTAGAAATTGGATAGACATTTTAGGAGAGGTAGATATTTTTTGATTGCGGGTGGGCCAAAGCGAAATACCAGCCAATGGCTAAACTTTACCATATTTAGATATAACGTAAACAAGAAATATAGTTAACTATTGAGCTTCTATATGTAATTAAATGCTTGCTTATTAGGATAGATATTCTAAAAAAATCACTGGCCTTCTCTGTTGCCCAAATCGAGACCATGTTGGTGGTTTAATTAGTTTGGGAAACAAAAAATATTTGTAGTGTGCTAGTGCTAAACTACGAGACCAAACGTTCTACTGAAAAAGTGATGAAAATAAAAGAACCATGCACCACTAAAACACATGTTTAATGATCAATGAGTCAAGCAGTGATTTATTGTCATGGTTGTGCCCCGCGATATACATGATTTATCGAGTACTGCAACTTCATTTAGATATGTAGCCGGACGAGCCTGTATATGTTGATGCACAGGAGGCGGGGGACCTATAATTTTGAGGGACCTGTGCGAGTCCTCACCTCATACACCCTCATCGACGATCCTATGGAACACATATCATGGGCTCCATAGAATAATAAGAGAATAGACACATGACGATATTTGTAGAGATGGTTGGGAAGTCTCTATAGAGGCAGCTACTACTCTACATAAGTTGCCTCTACAAATCAGATTTCTAGAGGTGACTAATAGTCCAACAAATCCCACGAATCATTTTCTATAAATTGCATATTGGTCAAATAACAAAATAATTGTTTTCCCAAATTAGTAATGTCCCACTAGCCAGCCTCAAATGGTCGCGGGTCATAAGTCACACGACTTTTCTAGAGATGGTTGGAAACATGATCCACCTAGCCAACCTCACATGGTCGCTATTTAAAAATGTCAATGGGGGCCCGCGATCCGCGACCCGATGGATATTTACTCTATTAAGGTATCAATATAGAGTGAAACCAGTACCCATGGGTACACAAACGGAGCAAACCCTTCACCCATTGGGTACGCGGGTATGGGGACGTTCTAGTAGTCCCCATATCCATTTACCCATGGGTGAAAAATACTCGGCTCAAAACTCCCACCAGTCCACCGGCAGCCCATACACTGAAACCCTATGTAGTGCTAGCAAAGTACTACTCTCTACTACGTGATTTGTATGGATCATGAACTATTATGGTGCTGTGACTAGTGGTTGCAGCATAAATTATTATGTTGCTATTTGCCAGGTATATGGTGAGGTGGCTATGTGACGATGCTTGTGAATTGCTACTACGTGACTGGTGCTTATGAATTGTTGATGTTTGGTGGGTACGGGTGACCCGCCGGGTCTAATTTACCCACCCGGGTATGGGTCTAGGGAAATTCCTCCACCCGTGACCGTATATGGGGATACCCGTGGTGTCATATTGTTATCACGGAGATGGGTCTAGGAAGTCCATACCCGATGGAGATTTACACATTACCAACGCTATCGCTATTGTTATAGTGGGGGATCGAACTCATGACCACTAGCCCTGCACGTAGCTCAATTGATCACTCCACACTCAAAAATCATTTTTGACTAAAGGGCATAAACATTCCCTCATATTTGCTTATCTGTTTTTAAAGTAAGTATTTGGGACCCTAAACGAACTCATATATTTATCAAGTACCACATTTTTTGTTTTGGTGTTTTTTTCATCTAACATTATTTAAAAATTTTGAATTTCAAATATATATGAGAAACACAACCTAAGTTTCCTTGCATAAATGATTTAAATAAAAAATTGTCAACAAGTTAAGAAGCTCTACAAAATCTACAACTCTCGTTGTTGTCGTTTCTCCATGTGATGTTCTTTGAAAATTTTAAATTTCAATATATGAGGACTTCAAACTAAATTTAAGACCATAGTTATTTTAAATAAAAAAAATTCTGAACTGCAATGTTTTATGTGTTTTGAAATCTAGAAATTTATTTTTTGACATTTCTAAGGTCATTTAATAAACTAAAAGAATTATACTTTAAAATATAAGAACTTCAAATAAAATTTGCAGGATTTAAATGATTTTAAATAAAAAGATTGTCAACAATAAAGTCATAGATCTCTTTGAGCTATATAATTTTAGTGTGCTCTATCTATTTTTAGAGACGGTCATAGATCTAGCTATCTCTAGAAATCAATTTTCAGAGACAGTTCTATATCTAGTCGTCTCTAAACACAGATCGGGGCTGTGGAGGCAGAGGGCGAGCAGCCACGCGAGGCCGTCATTCACTAACGGCTGCCGATGGGTAGAGTCGAGCTTGAGGCTAAAGATGAGCAACGGGCTGGCCCGGCACGGCCCGGCACGGGCCCGTATGGCCCGCGTGCAGTCGGGCCGTGCCTCCACAGCTCATCGTGCCTGCCTGACGGCCTAGGCACGGCCCGTGGGCCGATTTTCATGCCGGGCCGGCCCGAAAGGCACGAAGCCCAATAGTGCTTCGAGCCGGCCCATGGCCCAATATATGAAAAACACCAAATTTAATACAAAATTTAACAAAGCATAAATACATTATATTCAAGTCACATACATTAATACTTCACAATTCACATAACACAATATACTCTCAGATTATATTTTACTTGCCAAAAGTCACAAGTTTCAAAAGTCATAGAACCTGATACTTCAAGTTTCACAAATTTCCTGATACCGTGCCGACACCGTGCCTGCTGTTAAAAGCGTGTCGTGCCGTGCCGCCCGCGGGCCGAGGGGTCGGCCCAAGCACGACCCGCAACGTGCTTCGGGCCGGCCCGGGCCCAGTTAGGATCGGACCGTGCCGTGCTCGGGCCGGGTCAAATGACCGTGCTTTGGGCCGTGCCTTTGGCCCGCGGGCTGCATGCTCAACTTTACTTAAGGCCAGTGAAATAAATAAATCAATACATTATAACTTCACAAATAGTTTATACACAAGCATAAGAATCATGTGAGCTAACTACCGTATGTGTGAGCTAATAGGTGGATTCGTTCACACAACCAGTAGCGAGCTATATTATTTGTCTTGGTCCAAGATACAAAGATGAAAGATAGGAAAGCTACCACCAATTTGGTGCTGACCTCCGGCATCAAGGGCGTGTCAGGCTCAGCCCCTGCCCGTGGCGTTGCCTGCGTGCGACAGGAACTGGGCAAACGCAGCGCGCGACGAACCGCCATCCTTCCATGCCATTGCCGCACCTTCCTTGTGCTTGGACACCCGTGCCCTGAGCAGCTTGCCTTCTTCCGACTCCATCACCAACGTCACCTTGGCCTCCACCTCCTCGGCCTTCACCAGTCCCTGCTGCCAACCGACCAGCTCCACCCCGACTCCATATTCCTCCACCATGAACACCTTGTTCATCTTCTGCTCCGCGTACAGAGGCCAGCAGAGCATCGGCACCCCCGCGATGATCCCCTCCAGCACCGAGTTCCACCCACAATGCGTCACGAACGCCCCTGTCGCCGCGTGGTGGAGCACCTCCACCTGCGGCGCCCACAGCTTGACGACGCGGCCGCGACCGCCGGTCCTCTCCAAGAAACCCGCGGGCAGAAGCGCGTCGAGGTCCGGGTCCGCGCGGGAGTCGAACGGCTTCTCCGGGTCGTCGTGGGGAGGCGCGCGCACCACCCACAGGAACCGGTGGCCGGACCTCTCCAGGCCAGTGGCTATCTCCTTTAGCTGCTCCTCTGAATGGTTGCCGGCGCCTGTGCTTCCAAAACAGAGAAACACTACGCTCTGCTCCGGCTGCTCGTCGAGCCATGCCAGGCACTCGTGCTTCTTCTCTGTTCCCTGGCTGCCCTTACCGGTGACCAACGGCCCGATGCAGTACACCGGAGGCATTTTCGGGAAACTCCGTGGATCGCTGAGGGCTGACACCGCACGAGGCTCGATGGATGCAAACGTGTTCACTAGTATTCCATTGGCTTCTTGTATTCTGCGAAACATGTTCACCGTTGCCTTGAGAGTGGCACTCCCTGGATCGTCGAGCATTTCAGCATTGAGATGGGAAGCTGGCATAGGTGGCACGCCATGGATGTTTAGAGGCGCGTCTCCTAGCTCCCCGAAACTTGGCTGCTGCCCTTCTGAATGAAGTGATGCAGCCTGGACGGACACGGCAAGGGCGGAGGCATTCGGGGGGAAGAAGGCGTAAGCCGGGATGCCGAGCTTGGTGGTGACGTCGAGCACCTCGATAGACAGCATGTCGACGATCAGGGCGTGGACGCTGCCAGGAGGCATGGAGAGGAGGAAGTCGTGGAGGTGCTGGCTGTAGCGGCCCACGATTTCCAAGTACCTGACGATGAACTCCGAGTCGTGGACAAAGGTGCATGGAGAGTCCTCGGTCCTTGGCAACACGTGGAAGACCACGGACGGCTTGGAGGCGGCGACACGGTCGATGACGGCGGCCAAGGCGATATCTCCTTTCTCAGTGGGGTCGATGAACGGGACCACGACGGCGTAGCCCTCCTCCAGAAGGACGTCGGCGAGCTGCAGCATGGGGACGAAGTGGCTGACGGCGAGGCCGGGGTACAGGACGACGGTCTTCTTCATCGCAGCTTAGTTTTTGGTCTCTCGTGGCTACCTGTGCAGAAGTACATGCAGTTGCTTCTGATGCTGGGGAATTGGATCTGGGGGGTAGCCCGAGTTCTTGATATATGGGGGATATGGAATGGAGAACGGTGTTGTGGAGGGCTAGAGGCAAGGAGCAAGGAAACAGTAGCCTCCATTATTGTTGATTGCTAGAGCAAGGAAACAGTAGCCTCTGTTATTGTTGATTGCTAGGGATGAAAACGGATCATATCCGCTGATATCATCAATATCATATTTGTTTTCATATTTTTGATCGGATTCAGATTTGGATAATTTCAACCATGTCGGATAAGATACGATTGAATGTTGACATCATAAATATATGATTTAAGTGTTTAGATACGGATACAGTGTTGGATGTTGAATATTCAAACTCAGATACGGACAGAGCTAAATTCCTCTAAACGAATTCGGTATCGCATACGGTCAAAAAATATCCGTATCATTTTGATTCACCTTGATTGCACACTGCTAGGGCGGCATTGCAGTGGCCATTGTCAGCGCTCACTATCACAATGACTTCCTTGTTTCTGTCATAAATTGGTGGCGGTGCAAGCCATAATTTGCATGTTCATCACGTGTCTGTGTTTGTGGTCACGGTTGCAACTACGACATTGCAGTTACTCGAGTCCACGTTACATTCACGATTTAGTTGATCGGTCATTCTCTTAAATAGTGGAGGAGCTTCAGGGACGCGGTTTTTTACCTTAAGGGTATATGCTCTCACTCTCTCATCTATTGGATTCGCTTTGAGAAGTGTGCAAACACACATCTCAAAGCAGTTTTGCATTGAGATGTGTGTTTGCACACTTCTCAAAGCGAATCCAATGGTTGAGAGAGTGATGGCATATGCCCTCAAGGGCAAAATAAACTTACCCGGAGCTTCAGCCTAAATCAAACATATATGAATCGGGTCATATATATTGTCACCAATCCGTCGGGATTCAGAAAAGTTCTGTCAGTACACATATGCTGAACATTTGTTATCTAAACTGTTCACATAGCGTATTGAGATATATGACATCCAAAACAGTATGGTTTTACATTGAGTAGTGTGTGTAGCACGAATCTCAAAGCAGTTTTGAACGGTACAGATAGCACATACTGAGCATGTACATGCTATGTGACATTATTGAAAGAGTAGAGTATTCGGAATAGAGAGATTAGAACACACAGAATAGGGTTGGGTTCATAGTTTTGTTCATTTATATACTTAGATGTCCAATTAATGAAAATTTGTTATCTTAAAAAAATCCGATTAGAGCATCTCCAAGAGATTAGCTAAAAATATTAGCCAAATTTACTGATTTAGCTACTCTTTAAAATAAATTTGATAAAAATATATTAGAGTACTCCAAGAGACTCTGTAAAGGATGGTTAGTGAGGTAGGCTATCCAAAAATAGAGAGCGAATAATGTGGGATGGAGGGCTATAAAATTTAAAGAGTCATTTACAGAGTCTATTAGATACGTTTTTCCGTCAACAATAACTAAATTTACCTTTAGAAAATGATTAAGCTAATCCCTTGAAGATGCTCTTACAAGGGCCTAACCGCCTACAACAGATGTCTTCCAACTGATGTCAACCCAACAGACTCAAACGTGCCTCCATCAGCCACATCGGTATTCTGTTGTCGGACACGCAACAGTGCAACACAGCTTCACTGAATAACATATAACTTCTTGTTTTACGCGTATCTTTTTTTGTTTTTCAAATATCTATACCAAACATATAGGATCATGTGGAGAGTTTCTTTAAACGATATCTAGAGAGTTTTTGTTTTTGATGTTTCTAAGAGTACTATCGGATCATCTGGAGTCATTTGTGATGATCATTGCGGGATTCATCTAGTAGTGTGATGAATGAAATAATGTCCATCAATACATAATTTTATTTTTATTGTTTCATATATAGGATACTCAAAGCATTTAATATATGTGATGCATGATTGATTATTAAACGATTAATTATCAGGTGAGACGAAACTTTTGGGCCGCCTAGCCCGGCCAGGCACAAGCTCGAATAAGCACAACCCAGTCCTATAGGATTATAGGTACGACACATCGCCGCTTGCCCTGACGAGGTCCGTTCTAGACTTTAGGCAAGTGAGTTTTTATGGCCTTGTTTACTTCCAAAAACTTTTGCAAAATATGAATAGTAGCACTTTCGTTTGTATTTGATAAATATTATTCAATTATAAACTAACTAGGCTCAAAAGATTCGTCTCGTCAATTCCGACCAAACTGTGTAATTAGTTTTTATTTTCATCTATATTTAATACTCCATGCATACGTCTAAAGATTCGATGTGACAGGGAATCTGAAAAAAATTTATAAAATTTTTGGGAACTAAACAAAGAAAACTATCGGTGCTTCTTGGTATCATTGCTCCCAATAAAGGCTCATATGGTGACGTGTCTTACGTATCACTCATTGATAGAGGGCACTAGGGCCTTGTTTAGTTCCCTGAAAATTTTGCAAAATTTTTCAGATTTTCCGTCACATCAAATCTTTAGACGCATGTATGAAGTATTAAATATAGACAAAAATAAAAACTAATTGCATAGTTTGGTTGAAATTGACGAGACGAATCTTTTGAGTCTAGTTAGTACATGATTGGATAATATTTGTCAAATACAAACGAAAGTGATACTATTTCTATTTTGCAAAAATTTTTATAACTAAACAAGGCCTAGGTAAATTTTGTATGTTTGCCACCACACTTTTAGGTGCCAGCAGCCACACCGATCTTGGACAACCTTTATTGAGCAGTGTAGCTTCTTACCGGTAAGCTGACCATAGCATGTTGTAAGTACTCTAGAAGAGAAATTTAAATATGCTGAATTGATATAATTGCCAGTATACATATTATTTATTGATAATATTATTATAAAGGAAAAAAATCTGATCTATAGATGAGCTTGTTCCTAGTTATTAATTGTTTCTTTTTGGATAATGATAATAGATTGCTACGAGAGAGGTATACAATTAAAGAATACTAAAAGAATTCTCTGTGTTTTGCTACGAAAATTAGCGATGTCCTCTCATATTGTTATTGTGGAGCATGAAGTATTTGAAACAATTACTATCTCCAACAATCATCACCCAAAATACAAGACCCATTTGTCCTTTGGTAGCGCTACAGGTAAAATGTTCTATACCTATTTTTAGTCTTCTCAAACAACAAGACCTAAAAGATAACACTCTTTGCAAATGGGTCTCGAGGAGAGAGGATACCCAAATTTGGGTTATGTCTCTTCTGATACCCAAAATGGGTCTTATGTATGGATACTCTGTGGAGGCTATAGGTATTGTGTTGGAAACTCATTTTAGGTTTGGTTCCCAAACGAGTCTCCTGTTCGAGACAGCCTTAGGTATGGTTTAGAAAAGTAAGCAACAATGTATTGAACAACTTGGAAATTACTATAAGCGCTCTTCAGTCTCATGCAAAAAAGACCAGAAATATTAAAATGTAAGACATACATTTTCTAAGATTATGAAGATATATTCTTGAAGTAACTGATAAACATGGGGAAAGAGATAGGAAAGTGTAAATCAAACTAAAGCAATACATCATCCAGTAGACTCCATGAATAATAATAAAGACATATATATAATGATGATATTACGTGAATTCGAATGAACCTTCATCCGCCGGTGATTGAACATGGAAAGAAAAATTGGACGCGTGCCCATGGCAACTATACGGTCGATTGCCATTCACACGGTAACTCAAGCTCAGCCACGACATCTAGGTGGACGATGGTGAGCGGCCATCGGAGGTCGTGGCCACAGGCTTCATGGCGGGGTTCTCATGCCGGCCATTGCATAGCGCCGAGACCACGCCGGCGGCCAGCTTGCACGGGATCTTGCAGCAAAACGGTAGCTGATGCGGCGGCTTGCTGCTATCTCGATCCCGATGGACAGAACCCTACACGACGATGACGTATGACCTTGCATGGTACGGTGCACGGACACTGCTATTTGTGACTTTATTAATTTATATTTGTGGTTTGCGACACAGCAGCTGACAAACAAAGAAAATTGCAGCAGCCAAGTAGCAACTACTGCCTCTGTTTTAAATAGGAGACCTACTAGGAAATCCAAATTTAAAATAGGTCTCCAACACGATAACTATAGTCTTCAACAGAGTACATATACGCAACACCTTATTTTAAGTATCAGGAGAGGCATAACCCAGTATCCTCTCTCTTTGAGAGTGTTGATCTTCTTATTGGAAAAGACTAAAAATAAATATTTAACCGTTTACCAATAACACTATACAAATGGGCACGTGCCGAGAGTGAGAGCGCGAGAGGGGCAATTTTGTTGCCTAAGGGCGGGCATGTGCTCTTAGCACATAGACAACTAAATTTACATTAAAAAATATACATGTCCACATCAGATTCACATTGGGAAGTGTGGATTATGTGGTCCATATGCTAAGGACACGTGCCTTAACGGCACATTTTACTTTCTCCTGTTTGCCATCGCAACCACGCGGACACTACCACGGCCCACTAAAAGACTATTGTGCAGTGGCGTGTAGTGGGATGCACGCACTGCCATCTACTATCCTCCAAATCAAGGACGACAATAACCATTCGTGTCTTCAGCAGATGCATATGCTCGCTATCTTTCATAACGCATCGCTATTCACCCTCTCCCTAGCGAAAATCATGGTTACTGTACCAAACCGTCTGAGGGTTATTTGAACGGTTTTAAAAAGTTTAGGAGATAAAACATGCTCCAATTTTAAAGTTGAGGAGTTAAGTAATCTATCCCCATAGTTGGAGGGTTGATATAGACTTTTTCCCTCTCTTTTATCTTTCTTAAACAATTGTAAAAAGGCTCTCTATTTCTACCTATTTAGGGCCTGTTTAGATTGGGGATGAAAATTTTTTGGGTGTCACATCGAATGTGTCGGAAGGATGTCGGGAGGGTTTTTTAGAAACTAATAAAAAAACAAATTACATAGCTCGTCAGGAAACTGCAAGACAAATTTATTAAGCATAATTAATCTGTCATTAGCATATGTGGGTTACTGTAGCACTTAAGGTTAATCATAGAGTAACTAGGCTTAAAAGATTCGTCTCGCGATTCTCAACTAAACTGTGTAATTAGTTTATTTTTTTATCTACATTTAATGTTCTATGCATGTGTCCAAAGATTTGATAGGATGGATGAAAAATTTTTGGGTGGGGAACTAAACAGGGCCTTACAACGGTAGAAAGAAAGTCAAAAGCATCATTCAAGGTGCTACGAAAACTGTTGTACATGAAAGTATCTGCTTTAAGAAAAACAGCTTCTAGCTCTACTTATTTAGTTTGTGTTTTTTTTTTCATCAGTAGAAGCTAAGAAACTGAACCGAAGCAGATTCAGTGAAGCCTTTTTTCTAAGCTGAAGCTCTCCCAGAGCAGATTCGAATCAGGCCTAGTTCGAGAACATGGAACGGGCCGAGGCCCAACCGTTTTTTAGTGTGACCCCAACTTATAATAATTTTTTTCATTTGTCCAGGAAGGAGGATTGTGGAGGACCGAGGAGCCATCCAATTCCAAACAAACCGGACCTAGGATTCCAATTTGTTGCTAAAAGAAAAAGAAAAAGAAAATATAAGAAAAGAAGCGATTCCAATTTGCGTTCCCCACCCTCCCACTAGTACTCGTCCGCCGCCTCTTTCTCGGGTCTTCTTCCCCTCTAGATCGACTGACGATAGCCGTTCGCCGAGCGGTGAAAGCCATGGAGTCGCACATGGGGCTCCCCAAGGATCGATCGCAGTTCGTTGGCCAGGCTGTGAAAGCCGTGGAATCAAGGTTGGGCCCCTCAGCCTCAAGTCGATCGCGCCTTCTTCCTCGCCGGCCGAAAGCCGCTTCGCCCGAGGCGCGCTCGTTTCCTAAATGGGTGATGTTCGACACTGAAATCTACGTCGAGGATCCCCAGTCCTTCTGCGAGGACGACCCGGAGACACCGTCAGCTAGATCCCGTGACTCCAACGGCGACGACGTTCTCGTATCCTTGCGCCTCGTCGCGCCACCAGGGGCGTCTCATCTCCGCCTTCATTACTCGAGGGAAGAGGAAGCCAAGATGTTGAACGGGACCGCGCTCGTGGCGGCTCACCTCGACTCTGTCCTCTTCCGCGTCGTGCCCCCCTCCAGCCCCATCAACCCATTCAACTCCTGGTGCTGCTACACGGACTACTTTGTCTGCAAGGCAGGTCCCTCTGGTATGTCGATCTATGGCCCTCTCCCGCCGTGCTACAAAGACGCGCAGCGGATGGCAGCGCAGGGCCATGCTCAGCGTTCGCACATGCTGGATGTAAGAGACATAGGTCTCCTGCGCCGTGGCGAGGATTTCGCTGTCGCAGACCTCAAGGTGCTCATGCCTAGAGACAGTAGTTCTGAGCCGAAGGAAGCCGAGCTCTTCAGGTATCGTTCCAATGCCCTAACCCCGCAGTGGGAGGTCAAGCGAATCCTGATCTGTCAAAGTGACGATAAGGACCATGGGCTGCGTTGGTGGACAACTGACAAGGTCGTCTCCTTTGAAGGCAACCTGTGCTGGATTGACTACCACAGGGGCATCTTGTTTTGTGACGTCTTTGATGATGATCCCCAGCTACAGTATGCTGAATTGCCTGTGGAGCCTCCCAAAGGCGATCCCACTCACCCTGAGTTTGGCAGGGCTCACCCATATGTGACACGGAGCTTATGTGTCATAGAGGGTGGCACCTTGATGTTCGTCAATGTCACACGTGCTGATGGAGAGATTGCAAGCAAACGCAAACTTGGTTCTGGTTTCACCATTACCTGCTGGTCTTTAGGGACGCCGTTGAGCTCCAAAAGTATAGGCTGGGTGAAGGAAGGTGCCATGGAAGCAGGAGAAATCTGGAGTCAGTATCCAATTTTTGATCCTCATATTCCCTGCCTTTCTCCGGAGTTCCCATTTGTAAGCCTGAATGAACACAGCATCATTTACGCATTATTGTGTGAGAGGGAATATGCTGCTGGACGAACATGGGTGCTTGTGATTGACATTAAAAGAAAGAAACTGGAATTGGTCATTCCCTATAATGATGTGAATTCCTCTTGTGAAGATACTCTGGTGTTGGAGGACATCCTCATTAATTGGCCCCTTCTGCCTAGTATGTTCTCCATGTACTTGAATTCACATGCTTCCTGGTAAGTGTTAACTATGTCATATTTATATATTATATGCATTACTGCATACTCAACTTGTGATCAGGCCCACTTGAGACATCAATGGTGTTTTCCAACTCCCGCATGCTATGGTACTGAGATCTTTATTCTCATCTCACATTTTGGTTTTAGCTTTGACCATAAAACACACAGGCAAAAACCATATCACTAATATATGGACAGATTGTGTGGGGATTATAGAAGCAGAAAAACAAATGAATCTATTGTTAACTACTGAACTTGTCTCCTGTTATGTAAATTAGGCTAATGTACTGTTACGTCATGCTCTGTTTTTTTGTCTTTCCTTTCCTGGAGCAGAAACATTCTATGCTTCCAGATGATAGATCCTGCCATTTGCATCCGTGGAGAGTTGGTTTCATATTTATCTTGATTGGGGTTTGCATTCATTGAGCATGTTGCCATGGGACTTCTTTGAATGATCATATGGGAACTTTGGAGGGGCATAATAAACCAGACTTAAGAAATAATTTTAGAGCCATCACCACCTAGGCTCCACACAGTAAAAAAAAATTAAAGGTGTTCAAAATAAAATGTTTGACAATTTTTCATAACAACCTGTATAGTTTTCTTAAGAGTTTGGAGCAAGGAAGCACGGGAGCGCAGGAGTGCTATGTGTTTCCCTGTGATGAGTTATTATAGAAATATTTAAAAGCGGATGTCATGTAGTAGTACACCCTCGAAAAGGAACCCATGAGGTTTTTACATTCAGGATTTTTTATGTTTTGACTAACAGTTAGTTCAATGATATACTGGTTTGAAATGGTACTATTAGAATTGTGTTTCGAACTATGTTTCAAATGACCATAACAGTTCTGGATAGAAGGCTGCAGATGCCAAGTCGAACCTGCTTAATAAAATAAACAGTAGGGGTACAAAACTATCAGTTTACCATTGAATCTTTGTATCTATAATGTCGTTTCTGGTTAAGCATGTTAGATATCAATCTTCTGTTTGCATGGTGATCATTGGCCACCAACTTCATGACCTTGTTAGATGTGATTATGTGTAGGGTATGTACTCATTTTGATGTGATTCGGGCCTCGTTTAGTTACACCCAAAAACCAAAAACTTTTCAAAATTCCCCGTCACATTGAATCTTGTGGCACATGCATGCATTAAATATAGATAAAAAATAACTAATTGCATAGTTTGCTTGTAATTTGCGAGACGAATCTTTTGAGCCTAGTTAGTCCATAATTGGATAATAATTGCCAAATACAAACAAAAGTGCTACAATAGCCAATGCCAAAAAGTTTTTGGATCTAAACAAGGCCTCAATATGGGGTTGGTGATTAGTGCACAAATAAATTTTGATATGGAATCTCATTGTAAGCTTGCATTGCAGGAAGACTCATGTGCTGAATATGGCGCATCTGGCGTATAATGCATCTTCTCGCCATCAACTATGATGCTCAGGGCGGTCTAGGATTGGAATGAAGGCCTGGAAATATTTCTATTTTCGCAACTATGTTTCAGTTAACAGGTTGAACGACTAAGAGTGGAACTACCGTTTGATGCTCACTGGTGATACGGGATACAGGGGTCAATAAAGGATTTAAAATATTCCCTTTCTTTTAAATAGTGCAATTTGGTTAATGGATTGGACAGCTGACATTCGATTGCCCGCTGCCTAGTTTGTTGGACATGGGCTTTAATAGCCCCATCATGAGTATGATGGTGACTTGGACTTTAGTCAAATCTCGCTTGTCATTCTTATCGGGTTAGGTAAAATGTTCACATAATCCGGTGAGTCTTTTGGTGCATCGTATGCAATTCTGTGTAATGGTGCAGGCATGTTCATTGTGTATCATTCTTCCAAGCCTATATCTGCTAGGAAATATGGAAGACATGCGAGGCCGTAAACATGCTAGCGGGCTGAAATTCACACCTTGTAACCACACTAATCAATACTAACATTCAACGAAAAATCAACAAATCAACCTGCTCCAATCCAATCTGTCGTCTACAGAAACCAACTCATCCTGACCTTAATGTCAGCCCATACGGTACCAAACTTAATTGTGATCCATGGCTTATGTTCAGCGCCAACTTGTGTGAACGATCCTTCAGCTATCCACATGTCAGCAGAAACGATCCGTCAGCTGTAAACTTGGGGTACTAAAAGTGAGCTACAACTTGTGACTGCAGATGCCACTGTACATCATGCTCATGTTCAGCGCCAAACGCAGAAGAAACAAAACAAAGATAGCTCCCAGGAATCAGTCCCCCAGCTAAGCAACTCCCACAGGTCACACATGAGCTCCTACTATTCACACATGCGAATCTCAGCCTAAACCGTACCCTAAACTCAGAACCAGTAATTTTCCTCAAGAACTTTTTCCATATTTTCCTACAAGAAGAATCGGGCTGAAGTACCGCAAAATGTGCCGAGCAAAATTAACAGAACCTTAGATGGGGAGTGGATGCTACGATGGTGCCGATGTGGCTCCCTTCAGCTTCACCTCTAGATCCGCCGTAGCTCTTCAACAGGACGATGCCGCTGTAGCTCTTCTTGGGCTGCAGAAGCTTCTCATGGCACCTAGTTCAACGGCAGCCTGCAGGTGAGGACGACGAGGTGGATGATGCAGTGTACTGAAGGGGCTGGCGTTGACTACGCCTGGAGCTGCAGGACAACCTCGCCGGAAGTCATGGAGGGCGGCGGCGTGGGGGTGGAGGCAGAGTCTAGAGCAGTAAGCCAGTAACCATCCCGCCTGAGGGCTCGGTCCGATTGTGTTCATTACATGAACAATGTATATGGCCTTGTTTAGTTCCAAAAAAATTTGATTTCTCTGCAGCACATGCATAGAGTATTAAATATTGACGAATAAAAACTAAGACGAAAGTATTATAGTACTCAAAATTCAAAATTTTTGCTAACTGAACAAGGCCTATGTCAGAAAGTAACATGGGCTAAACGTCGATTTCGCATGCCCTCGTTACAGTGGATTCAACTTTGATTTCACGTGCCCTCTTTATATAAACTATGTACAATTTGTTATCGCAGAGAAACAAAAGTATTCTGTCTTGATCTACCACGACCTCTGCCAGACCATATTCGATCCACAGACAATTAGTCAGAAATTTCTGATCCAAGTGATATAACCCCAGAAATCAGTACGAGCGTAACCCAGCCACCAGTGTTTGCCTTGCGTCAGAAGTGCATGCAATGTATAAAAACATCGGTCCAGATCATCAGGTATTCACGGCAAGAGAGTATTAACCGGTGGTGACTGACAACTACCAAAATTGAACAGCCTCATAAAGCTATCATGCAAGATCCACACAACTTCGTATTTCAAACATCAAACATGTATCAGTAATGCCATGCACTCCTTTCGCCTTCAAATGCAATCCAGCTCCATAATTGGAAGATCCTGATGCCAGACAAATAAAGAAATATGAGAACTCTTTATTGACCAAAACAGCCCAACGTTCAAACAACAATATATTGAGCACCTGCCCAGACTCTGAAAATCACAAGGAAAGTACAAAAGCTGGATCTCAGAAGCACAAGAAAAACTGGAAAGTACAACAATATATTTACCAGAAAATGGGGACTGGGGACTGGTGACCTAGCGCAGCTGGCAGCACTTTGCTCTGCCAGGAATACCAAACAAAAATGTCAGCTTTATAAGCACAAAAAGAACTACAAAATAAAACCTCGAAAAGTTTAGGACATACTCCCTCTTGATATCTGCATTATATGTAATCAGTTTGAAGACCACGTCTGCAGCAAAGTCACCCAAATACTTCCAGGCTGTAAGGTCAAGTACACAGTTGTTTTTCAGCATCTCCATGCCTGTTTCCTAATATAAGAAAAAAGTATTTTTATCATGTTCTTTTCTCAAACAGAAGTGTGAAAAACAAGGTCTGCGAATGATACCCTAGAATGATCTGGCGCGTGTGTAAAATAATGACGGAGCAACTTGAATGCAGCATATCCATCCTCCTTAACATACATACTCATATTCTTCTCCTCACCACCTTTAATTATCTTCTGAAAAATTGGAATTTGCCACAATTTTGCCAACCACTTTCGGTCAAAGCTGCACTTGCCCAATATCTCAATGAATTTTTGCTTTTCCTCCTTGATTAGACCATCCATCTTGAGTTTAATTAGGTATGTCAAAGCAATTCTGCTTTCAGAAGGTAGCAAGGAGAAATGGGTCTCATAACCCAATTTCATGGACTCGGTCAATGGACCCCTTGGTGTATTCTCCAATACTTGAAGCAAGTGGCTAAGATAGGCTGGTTTCTCTCCATCCAGAACTAAAATCTTACCCAACCAAAAGGAGAGCCGGCGAGAATCATTCCTTCTAGCGCTGGAGGTGGCTTGGGATCGAGGAACGTCAATAATATAAACTCTGTTCTTATCAAATCCAAAGCTATCCAAAGTAAATCTTCCATCCCAACTTCGGTTAGCAATATGTTGTGCATTCACTAACTCAATCCAATTAGTCACGGTTCGACAACAATCATCTTTCATCTTCACGGCAAACATACTGCTCAAAATCGCTACTTTCTCAAGAAGTTGATTTTCATTTCTATTGATCTTAACCATAGCTTTATCGAAGTGGTCCTTCAATGTTACACTGCAATTTAAAATATTAAAATATATCTCGATTTTAATGCAGAGATTAGTGCATGCTAAAATATATTCCAATTGTTATGCTATAGGATGTTATACTACTTCGACATCAAAAAAATAACTAATTATATACATGACTATTACAAGAATATGAGGGAGAAATGTGTTTTAACTTTTAAGGGTAAGCGGATGAGAGTTATAATGACAAACTATTGAAAACATTCAAAGAATAATATACTGAAGTTTTTACCTAATAAATGACATCAACATAGAGCCTAGACAAGATGGAATACTACTGTTCTATTTAAAGGATGTTCTTAGGGGTTGATGAAAGAGATGTTGATGTCTATATTAGAATATTTACATGTGGTTCAACTGAATCTAAGACACTTGAACTGCATCATGTTAACTTTTCTGAAAATGAAATGAACTACAAACAATCAAACAGTACAATGCACAAGCTAACTGACTTTTGAACACAATATTGAAGCATTTTACAAAGACATTGGCCAAGATATTAACATTGGTAGAACAAAGTGACTAGCAAAGTTAAACCACATTTAAACCTGGGAGATTCAACGTGCTAGGAGTGTTAAAGGTGCATAATATCTTACATGAACTCAGGCTGAAGAAATCAGTAAAATGAACTCAGTTTTGCTGACTGGTGGTGCAAGACGATGAGCAGAGTTAACAAGGAGCACAGGAAAGGAGTGAACTCATTAATTATTCTTGGGGCCTGGATTATTTGGAAACATAGGAATGCATGTGTTTTTGAGGGGGCTTCTCCGTTGGTTAGCATGATTTGGAGTGAGCTAAAGAACGAGCACAGCCTCTGGTGCATGGCTGGGGCAAAGAAGCTTCAAGGGCTAGGGCTGGTGCTTGCAGACTAGGTCCTTTAGCTAAGGTCGAATCGTATTTGTTCGCTGTGTGTTTAAACCATGACTCTGTGTACTAGCCTCACTCATACCTGGTCCCCGTACGAGTGAGGATTCTGTTGGGGAGCCAACCTATTTTTCATCTCTATAATACGATGAAACGCAGCTCTCCTGCGTTTTTTTAAAAGAAATAGAAAAGAAAGCTTACAGTAATAATCAAATGGGAGCTTTTCAAGAGGGCACTACAGAAATAACGATTCCATCATAGGTACATAAAGTTTGAATTTCAATGTGGAATGCAATCAACGAAGTGTAAACATTGTTATGCAGGCTTCAGGAATAAACTTTATATAGCACAATTTGTATGGAGCTGTCATGAGGGAAATTCAACACACAGGATTTGCATTATCAGATTTTTGAGATTTGGTGTCAAATCACACATACATTGTGAAGGGATTACATTTTCTAAAGCCACTGTGTTAGACCATTTTCTCCTTTTGTTCCAGAGGAACACATGTGTGCATAATGGGGTTGGGAGTGTGTACTGTGTTGGGTGACTGGTGTTGTACATTTGGGTTCTCTTTCTTCTTAATGAACTGACGCACAGCAGCAACTCTCCTGTGTGTTTGAAGAAAAAAAGGATTACCTGACCTTTTGCTGGAGTTATTTGTTGGTCACTTTGGTTTATCAGATATAGGATGATGATGTGCTAAAAAGTAGGTTTCTCACCCCCACTGATGCCACCTATATTGTTATCTTAGTGCAGAAATGTAGTGCTCTGTTAAAAACACTTTAGCATTTCAGGGATTGCACCATTTTACAGCACGTTGCATTAGGGATAGCACAGAACATGTTCAGGGGTTTACATCACCCAGACAGACTGGAAGAATTCCACATGCCACATTACAAAAAGGTTCATAGAATTCCAATGACAGTCGCTACCTAACAGTATCAGATTTAAACATGACACCAAACAAAAAGTGAGTAACAGCACAGTTGTTTATTCTATGTGCAGGAGGGCCTCAAACAGTTCTAGCGCTTTGTTAAAATTGGAGGACCAAACAAAGGTGGACTGGTTGGTGAACACACTCAAAAATAAAACGTGGGAGCTGAATAAGCAAGCATAACCTGTTTCTCTAGTGATGCCGTTATCCAATGCTGCCAGAGCCCAGGGTCAGCAACCAAGTAAAGAAATGACTTTAGGAGCTTGGCCCAAATTCTAAAACCTTTTGCAGGAAATTTGAACAACCATTGCCACATAAAAGTAATGTGGAAGTTCTAGCAGGCAAGAAAATGGCAATACAAATGATATTTGCCAAGTGAATGATAGCAACAGTGTCCTATACATTTTAGTTAAGAGGTAACAAGGACTATATCTGATAGTACAATTGACATTGACACAGAAGTTAGCTAGGAAAGGTATGCTATAGAGGAATCTATCTAGACTTAGACCCTGCATGGATGGAATCCCAAATTGTGCAGACCCTAAGTCTCTATCAAACATGGAATTTTGTACAGTCTAAATCAACTAAGAGCTAGGATGGTTTATCCGTAACCAAACCAAAACTATTGTGTTCCCTTTCGGCTCAGTGATTTGTCCAAATGCAAAACATCGATGTGCACAATCTTGACCAAAGACAGAGAACGAAAAAAGATTGTAGATTTGTATGCAACTTACACGGATGGTTCAGTGACTTGTCCCAATGCAAAACATCGATGTGCACAATCTTGACCAAGGACATAGAACAAAAAAATTTATAGATTTGTATGCAACTTACATGGATGGTTCCTTCAGTTGACGATTGAACTGCTTCATCCAATCAATAAATTCGTTTTCTGTTCCAGTTGGATTGACAATTTGCCACATATCAAGCCTTTCTTGCTGCAAGAAGGGACCGATTAGATAAGCATTAGTCTATATAAACAGTAGAATAGTAAACAGGAAAAGGATATGTTGTCAATAGACATTACCCATTCATTAATCATCGGATCATTAGGTTGCACATCCAGATGGTGCGCGAATGATTTTTTATCAAGGAGCGGACCAATTTTCCATATGTTCTCAACTCCTGTAGTAACTTAAAGTAAGATTCAGGCATACTTTAAAAGTAGGATGGGTTGAATAAAGGAAATCACCTAGGTCAACTATGGCCTTTTCTGTTCTTATATAGATATCCCTTTTCCCTTGGGATATATCTTGATAGCTCACAGGTTTGGCATAAAGGATTATAGAAAGTAACAAGCAAATCCGCCAAAATTCTTTAACTTCTTTGAGTAGTAGTCCTGCATAGTAATTTTTTATGACACAAATTTACTTAATTGTTCTGCTTCTGAATATGTTTGAAGATTAAAAAAATGGAATTAGAGGTAAGATCATCTAACCAGCAAAAATTCTTTTGACTAAGCTGCCTGATATCTCTCCGAAATTGTCTTGCAGTTTGGCTTTAATCATATCCATGCCATCATTTGACTCAACCAAAGTGAATAGCTGAGCGAAGGGTTCGCAACTTTTATGTATCAAAGCAACCTAACATAACATCATAAGATAAATGTCCCAGTATAGCTTTAAAACTGAAAATAGTTACTAATATAGATGAAGAAAGCAATAAATATACCGATTTCGAAACAGTATAGGTCAAAGGTTTTAAAGGGCCAGAATTCAATGTCTCCAGATATAAGCTGAGTACCACTTAGGATGAAACAAGCCACTGAAGCCTGCATATTAGAAATAACTCATTGTCCAAAAATGATGCGAAATTGATTCACTGCATAGTCGATATACTCAAAAAATCCCTAAAACATAAAACCATCTAGAACTGTTAGATGCATGATTGCTTTCCATCACAGTTTGCTCATGCAGCTAGCTAAAACATGTAAATAATACCTTTTCATCATTTTGATCCATATATACCGCCTCACTTAGTATCAGGAACAAGGCAGCATACATGCATATGAGTCGGTGATCAGCCTGAAAGAGATTACAGCTAAATGTTATCAAAGATAACCGAACATAATTTAAAGTCAAATATTTATCATCAGACAATATAATATTTTCACCCGCACCCTTTGATCAATATTTCCGCTGAAAACTGAATTTTCAATGGAATCCAGAAGCATACAAAATTCCTCTAGCGTTGCAATACAGGACCTGAGAAAGTTTATCAAACATCAACTTTAGTGACTACAAACTACAGAACTTTTAGATACAAGACAGATAGCCACAAACCGAGCACAGTGGTCATCAATTGGATGGTCACTATTGCCTGGAAATGTGAATACAACTCTAAAAAGTCCCATCTCTTCAATATACTTCATCGCCATCACAGGATGTTTGCTAACAAGCATCAGGCTAACCTGCATACAATACAAATCAAAACTATTATGACGATGAGTTTTCTTTGGATAAACAAAAATACATAATGATAATGACTACATCAAAATGCAAAAACAATAAGAAACCCTGATAAGGACTAGAAAAGAATCAAACCTCACGATTAATTCGTTCTCTAGAGACTCTAGAGCAAAGTTCACGTCTCAACCTGGTATCGCCTCCTGCTCTCATCAAATCCTCATCCAATGTGAAGTTTAGCTGAGATGCTGTACGTAAGTATAACATAATGGAATTGTTATTAGTTTTCAAGAATTTTTCATATTTCTCGGAGGTGACTTTCCTACAACAAATAGTATAGCAAGATGTAGAACATACCAAAATGTATTGATCGAAGAATTATAAGAGGATCTTTTAAGATGGATGACAAAGGTGGCAATGACGTTGTAATAATCAGGCGATTTTTTATGTCGTCAAAACCTTCAGGAGAAAAATGACATTGAAGAGGAAATTTCTTAAAAGAATACCATATTATAGGAACCAGTAAGTTGTGATATAAAGGTGTTGCCAACTTACCTCTGCCAGTAATATCTTGTACTACAGAATCGTTTATATTGTACACTAAGCTGTAAATAAGTTAAATGTTACTGTGGTTGGATTCAAATCAGTATTAACGACAAGCAAATTGATGTAACAATAGTACCTGTTTATCGTAAGGTCTGCATGGTATAGGTCTTCACTGTCATATGGTCTCTCCTGCATCAAAACAAGATTTATTACATTACAGCTAAATGGTGATAAGTTCACAAACTACAGTACATATTTTTTCAATTCAGAAGCTATAATGTTAAAGCACGAAACATATAATATAACAATTCATGCATACCATTACACAACTCTGTGCAGAACCTGTATACGTTCCAGCTTTAATGCCCAAAAAGTATACAGATTTCCCTGATAAGATAATGCACGGGGCACCAACCTGCTTGAGGTTCCTGCCAGAAATTGAAGAACTTAGCTTTATGGCAGACCTAATGCAGTAATACTTAAACAAGACATAATATACAAGAGTTTTTTTCCCCAGAAGTGCTGTTCCATAGTTTCATAAGTTCTTTGCTGTAGTAAAGAGCAGGTGACGCCATTAGTTAAGAATAAGCTCGCCCACAACAACATAACACTAAAGTGGAAGGGACAAGCAAAAGGGTAGCTGAGTTGGTTAGGTGGCTTGAGTAGCATTCCTCAGGTCCTCTTTTCAATGCAATGCCCAGGGCTGTCTTTTTTTTAAATGGAGGGATAAAATGGGTTAAGATGGCTCAGAACAACACGATTATAAATACCAGGGAGTTAAACTCAATATTTTGCCGAATAAAGCCTTTGGCTTTTCCTTCTCATTATATAGTGTTGAAACAAAATGAGTTATAGAATTAAATCATGAGTAATGATAGTGATGGCACTACATATTCCATCTTCTAACACTAGGCTCTATCATTGTCACAAGTAATGGTAGTGGTGATTCTATAGCTTCCATCTTCTTAGCACTAGGCTGTCATTAACATGCACATGAACACAGGGATACAGTTAGTTACTAGGTATGTATCTTTACATAAAGGGCAAGACAAACTCTCAATATTTTGGCCCTACTTACATATGCATGTCAACACCTGTAAGAAATTATGATATTCTTCAGCAGACAGAGATTCCCAGACCCAATAATTGGCTAAAAGAACATGCATGAGAAATTTCTAACATAACTTAATGATGATGATAGAGTAATCTTCTTTGGACTAGCATGGTAGATATGCATACCTCACAACAGTAATTCCAGTGGACAATAGATCAGATTCCACAAGGTACTCCATCAATTTGTCAGTGAAAATTCGAGCGGACATACCAAGAACTCCAATATAAATTCTTGTCTGGTCTTGCCCCTGAATCTGGGGAAAAACAATAAAAAGTACTAGCCAGTAAATAAAGGAACTAAATATCCCAAGCTTGCAATTAATAGAAGAAAACAGTTTTCTAATAAGGGTGCATTAATCATCTTATATATCTTACTACTGCCGTTTGGCTGGAATAAAAATAGTATCCCACATCATCGAAGTTTCATTGGGTTTTGGGATTCTAAAATTTTGTGAGTAGATAATGCTCAAAACTGATATATTTTTTTATCCAAATTATCATAATCCAAATGGATTAAAACGGGCCCATATATGCACTAAAAGGAAAGACTTCAATAGCAGTAGAGAACAACCATATGCCTGAAAAGGAAATTTTGTCTATATCTAAAATTATCCAACCGATATAGTTTCCAATATATGCCAAAACTGGTGCCCCGTTACTGAAACATAACGTTCAAATTTGGTCGCTCATGGGTCAAGAAATACCAACGCAAAACAATCTTTAGGAAAGCGTCATGTCAAAACCCGATCGAAAGTAAACCAAACCCAGACCCATCAACCATGCGCGGTGCGAACAAAAATCCTATCATCTAAGAGCAACTCCTACAGGCTGGCCAAATGCATCTGTGAAGCTATTATAGCTATTGTGGCCCAAAAAATGCTTTCCAACAGCCTTTCCATCCGGTCTTCTATTTTTCCCCACTGGCTATTCCGCAATCGTCGCTGGCCAATTTTCGCGAGCCAGAGCTGCTTGCTATCCGCGGCGCCAATCGATTCCCGCGCGCGGGCTTCGCCTCTCCCGCGCTTGCCGCGCGCCGGCCTGTCCCTTTCCCGCGTGTGCCCCTTCTCGTGCTCATCTTCTGCTTCAGATCAGGGTGTTCTGTTTTCATCTCATCTCTCCACGATGCGGATCCTCGAGGTCCTCGAAATCGTGCAGAGGCACCATGTCGCAAGCACAATCAGAAGCGGATCTGATATGTGCGAGCCATGGCCATGGGGAGCCCAATTCGTCTGAGCTCCAGTCGTTCCCCATATTCTCGGCGGCCACCTGTTGGGAGCAACAGCAGTTTCCTTCGCTGCCTTGGTTGCAAAATTCAGGGATACCTAGGCTGCGGCATGGAGTTCTTCCTCCCAATGCTTCATCTGCTGCATCAGCCCCCTTGTCTGACATGTATTCCGGTAAGATCCAAATAGCTAGATCTATTTTTTTTTTCAATGATCAGGCCAACCGAAATATATGCCTGTATGTAGGATTATCTGAAAAATAGTCTTGATAAAGTCTCTCATGCCCAGCCTGTCTATCACGATTTAATACACGGTGTCCCTCAACTGAACCACGATGATGTGGTTCATTGCCAATATCTGTTGATACTATATGGGCAGCAACAATATATAACTCATCATCATCATCCGAAGATGATGAATCCACCAATTCATTTAGTAGATTAAACTCAGCTTCAGAATCCATTACACACCTACGGCTCTAGGGCAAAGCTGTGATCAGAAACAATGACCTGATAAATTCTAAAGATGAAGCGCTCGCCAGTCGCCACCGTCGGCTGCTGCTCGGCTCTGCCACGAGCGCCCAGGCAACGAACAGCCGTAGTGCGCCGCCAAGGGTTGCTAGTCGTGCATTGGGAGCAGACCTGGCGGCGGACGTATATTGCGACTTGCGAGCCAACGTCCGGACTTGTTGCGGCCAAAGACCCCAACCGTCTTGATGAGGTGGCCCGTTTAAATATAGAAAAGGATCATATTTAGCTAGACTGCTGTGGCACGCTTCTTTTTAAGAGACTTTTCTATTTTACAAGATGGCTAAATCAAGAAATTTAGCATTTACTTTTAGCTAATCTGTAGAAGTTGCTCTAAGCGGAAATTTGGCTTCTCACCTTTGCTAGAACCCACTCGCCCAGGACCCGGAGCGTAACTTGAGGGTTACAGCGCAAGGCAACGGATCGCAACAAGTCGAAAATGGAGGCCTCCGTTGCTGTGACCCTCAAGCTGCCCGCCACGTGGCGCTCCCCATCGCTCATCCCCGTCGAAGCCGGGGGCGTGTCCGTACATCCCGCGGCGGCCATGGCGGAGACGGCCCCCAATGGTCGGAGGCCTAGGGTTTTAGCTTTTGGGCAGCTGGCGCGCTTGCGTTCGCGTGAGTGGGTGTTATATGCCGCGCCCCGCGGCGGAGAGCCTTTGCGGCTTTGCACTTTCCAATCTACTACTTGGGCAAGAGCAAATGGGTATGAGATGGGTTCAAGATGAAAATTGTTCGTGGAAATAGATTTTGAAGGACAGATGACTTAAAGAAACTAGCCCTAGAAACATTGTTGATGCGGTTGTCCTAAGCAATCAACCCGTTTTCAAGGGCTCATGGTGAACAGAACAGCTACTGGAAGAAGGTTTTCAGGGGCTATTGTCTTAATACAACCGCTACTGGAAATCCCTTTCTAAAGCTAGAATGTATTAAAATTGAACCGTCCCTAAAACTGGCTTTCAATTTCTTATATTTCCCATCATTTGAAATGTCATTTGCTCACCAAATTTCATGTATCGTGATCCAATATTTCAGCATTACCAAGTCAAATTATACATACATCAAAGTAAAGTTAATAAAGTAAACACAATTTACAAACTATTAACAATATAAATATGATGATAACAATAATAAGAAAGTCCTACTGCCCACGACGCCAAGTCTATTAAAATCAAAGTCATTGAACTTGATGCATCTCCAAGGGCTTTGCAAACAAACTTTGCATTGCCCTATTTGCAAAAAAGAGTAGAAAATACCTCTCCAATGGTTTTGCAAATAAGGTTTGCAATTTGGTTAACTTTGCAAATAGAGGTTGAGGCTTTGCATATATGCAAACCTTACTACCACTTTGCATCTACAATTTCGGCCTTCCATGTCGGACTTCGTCCCTCCCCCCCTCCCCCCGCGCGATTTCTCTACGCCCGTCCGCCCTCCCTGCCGCGCGCGCCCGCCCTCCAGCTGCCGCGCGTGCCCGCCCTCCCTACCTTTGCGATGCGCCGTGCAACGAGGATGTTCTCTGGTAACCTGGATGCCATCTGTGCCGTCCCTGTGTCTTCACGACGACGCACCGAACTGGCGGGCGGCGCGACCACGGAGACTCGCGCGCGTCCATGAACGACGACGTACGCGGCCACGGCGCGGCAACTGGCGGCGACCTGACCTGGGTGGCGACTGGCACGCACGACGTACGTCAAAATGGTGCGAAGGGAAAAAACGCGCGAGCGCGATCGGTGAAAAAAAAATCGGAGGTGAGGTCCACACTTTGGGTTTGCCAAGTTTAAATGCAAAGTCCCTTGGAGTTGGACTATTTTTAGACTTTGCAAATGAGTTTGGAACTTTGCAAACAACACCAAATGCAAAATTTATTTGCAAAATCCCTTGGAGATGCTTACATCTTCTGCGTGCATAATTTATTCTTTTCCAACGATGCCTGAATGCCAGCTTCACTCGCTAATGTGTTTTTTTTAACTAAACTGGAGGGGCTTTCACCCCTACAGCATTTATTTAAAAGGGAGTTTAGAAAATTTACAAGAAAGAAAGAAAGAAACAAAACAGGAATCGAAACCTTCCAAATCCCCCCAACAACTCGAGCAAAGCGTTGTGTGACGTGCCACCTTGCTGCACAGCCTCCAGGGCCTCTCATTCGCCGCCATTGCTCGCCCACGGAGTCGACGTCCGTCCTCCGAGTCTGCGGCGACCACCTCCCTGTCATACCCTGCCATCTCCACCCCAACTCTCGCCTCCTCCACCATGAACACCTTGTTCAGCCTCTGCTCCGCGTACAGCGGCCAGCACAGCAGCGGCACGCCTGCCGTTATCCCCTCCCGCACCGAGTTCCACCCGCAGTGGGTGACGAACGCGCCCGTCGCCCTGTGTGCCGGAGCACGTCCACCTGCGGCGCCCATGACTTGGCCACCAGCCCCCAGGCTTTGGTCCTCTCCAAGAACCCCTCTGGCAGGAGCTCGCGGAGGTCAGGTTCAGGTGGCTGATGACCATCGTCGGCATACAAGCTCGCGCCATCGCGCCGCGGGCTCCGTACCACCCAGAGGAACCTCTGCCCGGACATCTCGAGCCCAGTGGCGATCGCCTCGAGCTGCCTCTTGGAGAACGAGCCCATGCTCCCGAAGCAGAAGAACACGACGCTCTTCTCCGGCTGCGCGTCCAGCCACGAGAGGCACTCGTGCTTCTTGGCTTCTCCGCCGCCTGAGACAAGTGGCCCGACGCAGTAGACCGGCGGCGTGGCACGACCCGGGACGCACGCGCCTTCCCTGATCGCGGCCACCGCCTTGGCCTCCAGCCACTCGAACGTGTTGACGAGGATGCCGTGGCACGCCGGGACCCGCTCGAACGTGTACAGGATCTTCCTGTACACCTTGTTGTCGCGGTCGAGGGCGTTCTCGGGGAGGTCCGTGGGTATGAACGGGGGAACGCCCGGAAAGCAGAGCGGCGCGTCGCCGATGTCCCCGAAGCTGGCGCTCACCTCAGCCTGCTTGTGCGGCAAGTGCAGGCTGACGGCGAGGCTGCAGGCGCCCGACGTGTAGAAGAGGTACGCCGGCACGCCGAGTTCCGCGGCGACGTCGAGCGCGTCGATGCAGAAGAAGTCGAATACGAGCGCGCGCATGGAGGCGGCGGAGGGGGACACCGAGCGGAGGTAGTCGCGGAGCGGCGCGTTGGCGAGGCGGAAGAGAGCGAAAGGATCACGCGGCAGCTCCGGGGAAACGGTGGTGTCGGGCGGCGGCAGCGGCAGCACGTGGAAGTGGATGGACGGGTTGGCCTCAGCAGCGCGCGCGACCCTGGACGAGGCGTCCGTCGACGCGGCTGGCGGCTCGACGACGACGACGGTTACGGCGAGGCCGCGCCGCAGGAAGAGCCCGCTCAGCTCCACCATCGGCAGGAGATGGCTGACGCCGAGGCCTGGGTACAGAACCACCGTGTCTCTCATCACGCTAAACTCCGGCTGGCCGGCGGGGTAGTGTCTGCCGGGCGCGCGCGACTATATATATGTGCCGGCTCCGGCTGCATCTGTCGCATATATATGGCGGCTCTTGTGCGACGTGTGTGAAAATGACAAAATGAGAGCCCGCATGCAACAAGGAGATTTTTGGCTATTTGACGAGTCAAAGAGTGTATTTCGTGTTTTTCGAAACAATGACCTTGTTTGGTCTTATTTCTTTTATTTTTTCTTGATATCAGGTATGCGAAAGGATAGAATTACCCTTCTGCCAATTGCCAAAAAGAAAGCACGTCCACATCCTGTGCAGCTGTGCTTGTACTGAAATCAAGGCTGGCCGGCTTCGTGGGCTTCGTGGGTGGCAAATGGCCGGCCTGCATCTCACGCAGCAGTGCAGTTGGCTAGCCAGCTCCTGGCTGCAGGAGCAGCTAGTGTACACGGTGTTGCTAAAAATTTTTTAAAAAAATAGTGTACACGGCAATTTGACTAAATTTGGGCCAAAAAAAACATATGTATAATAGAAACAAAATCGAAGAAGCCAAAAATAGTGGTTTCTCTTGGCTTCACCTCATCCTACGTGGCGTTCTGTGAGGGCACATTTTAAGGAAATAGCTGTTTTGCTAAACGGTTTACCAAAATGGCTCTAGCTCCACTGATAAAGTTGTTCATGAAGCTGAAGCCCCAAAAAATAACTTCACTGGTGAAGTAGAGCCGTTGGAAGGTCCAAATGGCTAGAGAGGGGGTGAATAGCCTATTTAAATTTTCTACAAACTTTACTAATCAAGTGTGTTAGTAAACAGATGGTGAAGCAATTCTAACACTAGCTCAACTACGCTATGCAAGCCACCTATACAAACTAGTACAAGGCTAAAAATACTAAACCACAACAACAAGAGAGGGCTACACAACAACTCAACTCTAAACAAGAACTAAGCTATACAAGCTAAACAACTAGCAAGATAAGCAAGTATGTAAAGGAGTGGATAGTGATTGTTATACCAACGTTGTAGGGTAGAGATATATATCCAACCAATCACTCACAATTGCAATTACAATAGATAATCCTCGGCAAGAGATGACACAAGATTTTTTATCGAGGTTCACTTGCTTCCCGACAAGCTAGTCCTCGTTGTGGCGATACACCCACTTGATGGATCATGAGCTAATTGGCAATCCAAAGCCAAACCCTCAGCGGGTGCCGCATATCCACTCACAAGATGGGGATCATCCAAGCCACGAGCAATCCACTAGAGTAGCCAATTGCGATCTCCCGCGGGGAAGGCTCAAGAACCTCTCACAAATTATTTGGTGAGGCTCGAAACAATCTTCAATCATGAGCTCATCACCACCGCTGCTCCAAACCGTCTAGGGTGTCGGGAAACACCCAAGAGTAATAAGAAATCCACAACAAACTCAAGGATCAAGTGTCACTAGATGCAACTCTCAATGCAATGCACTTAAATCTCACTCAATCTCACTAAGATTAGCAATCAAGCAAGGAGATAAGTGGAGGGAGTATTCTATAGCTCAATGTATGCCTCAAGTAATCAAATGTGCAAGAGAGAACCCCCAAAGCCGGCCACCTTCTATTTATAAGCCCCTCAAAGAGATAGAGCCGTTGGCTCTGCCACTGGGCAAATTTCGGGGGCACCGAACGCGTACTAGGGAACCACCGGACGCTCGACCTTCTACGTCCGGTGCTCTTAAGTTAGCCACGTGACCACCTTTGAATCTCGCGCGTCAAACTCTAACGGTCACCTGCGGACCACCAGACACGACTAAGTGAGCACCGGACGCGTCCGGTACTCATTGGTCACGTGCACAGAGAGTTCTGCAAACTCACGACCTCACCGGACTCGGAACACCGGACGCGTTCGGTGCTCACCGGACTCTTGCGCAGAGAGGTCAGCAAACCACACTAACACCAGACTCACACCACCGGACGCACTCAGAGCGTCTGGTGCTCACAGTCAGAAAAGTTAGGCCACACCGGACGCATGAACAGGGAACATCCTACGTCCGGTGCAGTGCGTCCGGTGCTCAACCCTAACAGAGCCAAGCACTAACAGCACACCGGACGCTAAAGCCAGCGTCCGGTGCCTCTGCGCACTACGTCTAGTCACTCCCGCGACTTCTCCAAATTTCTCACCGGCGCAGTAGAAAATATACACTTAATTTTCTCAAAAGCGCTGAATCCTAAGAACTCCACCTCCTTTGTAAATGTGCTAACACCAACAAGTATCCACCACCAAATTGCATACGTGTTAGCTTTTCACAAACATTTTTATCAAAGGAGTTAAGTTAGCACTTTACTAGATCCTAATGCATATGCTCAAGATATGGACCTAGTAGCACTTGATTCGAGAGATGACCGTGATTTCCCCTCTTGATAGTCGACTATCTATCCTAAATTCGGTCAATCGCTTCTCTACTCAACTTAGACCGGCAAAAATAAAACTCAATATTTATACATTTGCCTTGATCACTTTACTCCTCGTCTATCACCATGATCTCCACTTCATGCTTCATCCCTTTGTGATCATGTGGCCATCTTTCCATGCCACAATGCACCTTTATCACATGTGTTATTATACCTAACTCAAATCACTTAAACACAAGGCATTAGCAACTTGTTGTCATTAATTACCAAAATCAAACTTGGCCTTTCAGCCGTGCCAAACCGGGCCCAGTTCACCTCCAAAAACCAAAAACTTTTCAAGATTTCCGTCATATCGAGTCTTGCGGCACATGCATGGAACATTAAATATAGATAAAAATAAAAACTAATTACACAGTTTGCCTGTAAATCGTGTGATGAATCTTTTAAGCCTAATTACTCCATAATTGGACAATGTTTGTCAAATAAAAATAAAAATGCTACAATATCAAAATTTAAAAACTTTTTAGATCTAAATAAGGCCAAAGTGCAGCTATGCAGTAGGCATCCTCTGAGGAGTATTGGCCACAGTTTGTGAAGGACTGTCCTCTGCCATAAAAAAAGCAAGACAACTACATATATGTTACTACAATTAGGTAAAATTGTTTCTATATCTTTTCGCCCTCTGACACTTTTATATATCTTGTGAGCACTCTAGAAGCAACACCACTCTATCTTTGGCTAGCGAAAATTAGAAATAGAGATGGAGAGATTTGGAGGTTTAATTAAAGAAATTGTTTGAGAGTATTTTTTTTCACTAAAATCACTATTCTTATTATTATAGATGGGTATAAAAGATTCTTGGAGTTGCTCTTATGACCTCCGGATCGAAGTTCAATGACCTCTGGATTAGATTGACAATTTGACATGAAATCGGCTATCGGTTATCTAGTGTTATTCTCATTTTTTGAAAAGCTAAACATTTTTTACTTTCACTAAATATTAATATATAAGAAAATATTAATATTTATGATATGTAATTAATATAAATACATAGACCATTGAAAATATTTTCACAATAAATTATTTAGAGATATAAATTACTAATATTTTACATAAAGCTAGTTAAATTTAAAAAATAAGTTTGATTGGCATGAGGCATAATTTTTTATATGGACGGAAGGAGTACATGACAAGTTCAGCGATCTTGGATTGACATTACATAAAATAGGACAACACGTGCATCAGGCATTCATTGACCTTGCAATTGTGATATTACATCTTCTCGTGCATAATTTATCCTTTTCCAACGATGCCTGGAGCCTGACAACTTCACTCGCTAGTGTGTTCCACATTCATCAAAACCCAAATCCGCCAAGAGCTCGACCAAAGCGTTGTGCGATGTACCACCTTGCTGCACAGCCTCCACGGCCTTTTCCTTCGCCACCATTACTCGCGCACGGAGTGCACGTCCGTCCTCTGAGTCCATCACCCACCTGACCTTCGCCTCCACCTCCTCTGCGGTGACCACCTCCCTGTCATACCCTGCCATCTCCACCCCAACCCTCGCCTCCTCCACCATGAACACCTTGTTCAGCCTCTGCTCCGCGTACAGCGGCCAGCACAGCAGCGGCACGCCTGCCGTTATCCCCTCCAGCACCGAGTTCCACCCGCAGTGGGTGACGAACGCGCCCGTCGCCCTGTGCCGGAGCACGTCCGCCTGCGGCGCCCATGACTTGGCCACCAGCCCCCGGGCTTTGGTCCTCTCCAAGAACCCCTCCGGCAGGAGCTCGCCGAGGTCAGGTTCAGGTGGCTGATGACCATCGTCGGCATACAAGCTCGCGCCATCGCGCCGCGGGCTCCGTACCACCCAGAGGAACCTCTGCCCGGACATCTCGAGCCCAGTGGCGATCGCCTCGAGCTGCCTCTTGGAGAACGAGCCCATGCTCCCGAAGCAGAAGAACACGACGCTCTTCTCCGGCTGCGCGTCCAGCCACGAGAGGCACTCGTGCTTCTTGGCTTCTCCGCCGCCCGAGACAAGTGGCCCGACGCAGTAGACCGGCGGCGTGGCACGACCCGGGACGCACGCGCCTTCCCTGATCGCGGCCACCGCCTTGGCCTCCAGCCACTCGAACGTGTTGACGAGGATGCCGTGGCACGCCGGGACCCGCTCGAACGTGTACAGGATCTTCCTGTACACCTTGTTGTCGCGGTCGAGGGCGTTCTCGGGGAGGTCCGTGGGTATGAACGGGGGAACGCCCGGAAAGCAGAGCGGCGCGTCGCCGATGTCCCCGAAGCTGGCGCTCACCTCAGCCTGCTTGTGCGGCAAGTGCAGGCTGACGGCGAGGCTGCAGGCGCCCGACGTGTAGAAGAGGTACGCCGGCACGCCGAGTTCCGCGGCGACGTCGAGCGCGTCGATGCAGAAGAAGTCGAATACGAGCGCGCGCATGGAGGCGGCGGAGGGGGACACCGAGCGGAGGTAGTCGCGGAGCGGCGCGTTGGCGAGGCGGAAGAGAGCGAAAGGATCACGCGGCAGCTCCGGGGAAACGGTGGTGTCGGGCGGCGGCAGCGGCAGCACGTGGAAGTGGATGGACGGGTTGGCCTCAGCAGCGCGCGCGACCCTGTACGAGGCGTCCGTCGACGCGGCTGGCGGCTCGACGACGACGAAGGTTACGGCGAGGCCGCGCCGCAGGAAGAGCCCGCTCAGCTCCACCATCGGCAGGAGATGGCTGACGCCGAGGCTTGGGTACAGAACCACCGTGTCTCTCATCACGCTAAACTCGGGCTGGCCGGCGGGGTGTCTGGCCTGCTGCAGTCGCGTATGGAGGCGTGCAGGAACAAGTCCAGCTATAATAATGGCTCTTGTGCAACGCGTGTGAAAATGACAAAACGGGGGAGCGTCCATGAAACAAGGAACGTACATCAGCGACCGTGGCTGGTTCGATCTTCGATGTGTGCAAGGACTTCCCATCCCATCTCATTCCGCTAGCCAGCAGTGTTTTTCTCTTACAATTAATTAGTCAATAGTAATTTCAGTTATAACTTTTCAGAACAGCGAACAGGCTTATTCCCTAAATTTGTACTACAACGGTAATCAGTCGTCTAACTTTTTGATCTTTGATATTTGAACCTCCAATCTTGTAGTATGACGGTATCATTTGAGTTACCAACTCTTGACTTTTGATATTTGAATTCCTAGACCTGTATTGTGTGGTGGTATCACTGGACTTGCCCTAAATGGCTAAATGCCAACATTGGTCCAAATAGGTTTTGTCTTGGCATGTTGACCAAAATATAGTACAAGAAAATATTAATAATATTTATGGTACTAATTGGTATCATTAGACAGGTTGTTGAAATTATTTTTATAATAAACTTATTCAAAGATACAAATGTTGCTAATATTTTCTCTAAACCTTGTCAAATTTAAGAAAGTTTAACTGTTATAAATACCATTGCGACACTTAAATAGTGCGGTAGTAGGTCAATTTGTACCAATGTGTCAGACAAGTCAATGGATCCAAATGACACCACAATAGACATTTAGGGACTCAAATACTTACTCTCCCTGTCCCTAAATAAATAGATTCATAGTGTTATCTTAAGTTATTTTTTTTAAACTTTGACCAAATTTCTAGAAAAATCCATCAAGATTTATAACATTCAATTAGTATTATTAAATATACCATAGAATATATTTTCATAATATGCATATTTTTTAATTGTAGATGTTATTACTCTTTTGTATAAAGTTAATCAAACTTAGATAGTTTGACTTACCGATTTAGGAATTGAATTTATTAAGGGATAGGAAGAGGAAAAAGATAGACCCAAATATATATATATAAAAAAATAAGAGTTGAAAATCTGAATGACACCGCCTACAAGTTCAAAGATTCAAATATCAAAATTAGAGAGTTGTGACTTGTGACCCACGTGACAGCGTCGCTCTTTCTAGTTAATCACTGACACATTCGCGTGGCTCGGATTTTGACACGAAGGCCAGCCCATCCAAATCTGCCGCCAAATTAGCACAGGAATACATATCATTTTCCACACTTAATCCTTTCCATATCAACATCTCGACAACAGCATCAATTTTTAAAAACATGGGCTTTCACTAAAGATATGTTACATCAATACAATTAATCAGCCATATCCTCAAAAAATTGCAACCTCTCAGTCGATAAGGCAACGAAACAAGATTGAAAAAACTTGAGCCCCCCCAATCTGGGCCTAGTCACTACCAACCTACAATACTTACAAAAACCAACTATACTTTTTTCCTGTTTTTCATCCTTGTGTATAAGTACAAAGTTAGATCAAACTTGTGGCCTCAGTCAGCCACTCAGCTGCATGCAAATATACAGTTAGATAGCCTTGTGACATCCTGGCCTTCATTCTACATGTCCTACATCACACTGCTTATAATCACAATTTATGGTTGTGGACTCCATGGGAGAGATTCCCTTGCTACTCCACCTGGGTTATGTGTCCTTTTCATTCTTCAACCTTTGATGGAAGCCTTGTGTATTGTGCCAGCAGACCCCCATTTCCCTTTCTATGCGATCTTATTGTATTTTAGTATCTCAAGTGATAGATAACGCTGCTGTAACTGGGGGTAGTATCACAAGTGTGGAGTAAGCTGTGGCGATACAACCATGTGCAGAATCCCTTGCTCTTTCCAACTCATTGCGAAGAAAGCAAAATGTTAAAGCAGAAGTGACTTACATACAACACATCTTCTTCCCCTTGTTCCCCTATTTTGTATTCACCTTGTTATATGTCAGAAATGTTCCTTGTGGAATTCGAATTTTGTTGTAGACTTGCCATTGAATTCATAACAGAGTTTGCTTAGTTCCTGTGCCAGAACTGGAGCCCCACAATAGAACACTCCTGTACACAATAACAACAATTACCTTCTTACAGTGATCATATCATAGAAGATGGGACCAAGATTACTACTTCGGCCAGAAGTGGCCGTTATTTACCCCCTAAATATTTCTTTTTGGGATATATGGACATGCTTTGTTGCCCTGGCCAGGTTGCTGCCTGGGCCAGGCAGCTTTCCCATGGTCTGAACTATACAGGCCCAAAATTAGGCCTTGTTTAGTTCCAAAATTTTTGGCAAAATGAGCACTGTAGCAATTTCGTTTGTATTTGACAAATATTGTTCAATCATGGACTAACTAGGCTCAAAAGATTCGTCTCGTCAATTCCGACTAAACTGTGCAATTAGTTTTTATTTTTATCTATATTTAATACTCCATGCATACGTCTAAAGATTCGATGTGACGGGAAATCTGAAAAATTTTGCAAAATTTTTGGGGAACTAAACAAGGCCGCCAAAAACAAAAGTATAGAGTTCCAACAGTCCTTGTTTCTGCAAGGAGGCTTTCAAGTCCTTACCCATGTCTGCTCATTAATGGTGTGTTTGGTTTGAGAAATGAGTTAGTCCATCATCTACTCATTCCTCACTTTTTTGTTTGGTTTGTGGAATGGAATAGGCTGATGCATCATCGCCTCATTCCTCACAAGCTAATAATTAGTACTAGTATGAGGAATGGATTCATAACCACCTAATCTAGAATGGAGTGATTCCTCCAACCAAACACACCCTAAGTTCATAGTAACCACCTACTTTTACTGAGATCTAGGAAGTTTCTTGCTTTAGTTATATGCATGAGCTAGTTCAGGTTTTATAAAGGAGTTAACAAAACTATCCTGAAGGATATTCACAGCTAAAAATGATTTATAAAGGAGTTAACAAAACTATCCTGAAGGATATTCACAGCTAAAAGGATAAAAGGTAGCTTTCAACTATATCAGGAATATGAAACGTATCTGACCTATCTTAGCATATGGATGTTTGGTAGCTATCTTAGATAGGACCTTCTTAAAATTTGGTCTTGCAAAATGTGTCCGCACCTGCAAAAACAGCTTATCAGAACAACAAAAACAAAGATTTTTCTTCCAAGCGAGTTGGGGTAGGAAAAAAAAGAACAACATATCATTTGGTACCAAATGACAAGTTATTCCACATGTTTTCTTATCCTATACTACAATGACGTTTTTATGCTTTAGAGTGTGATGCATATTGGAGTGCTGGAACTTACTTTAGTTCCAGAAACTATATCAACACCATTCTTGGCATGGTTGAGAGCTTGTAGCATTGTAATGAGTGCTGACCGGGCATCCCCTTCCTCGTAAACACTTGTGAGATAGTTGTGCATCTCAATGATATTCTAGTATTGAACAAGAGCATCTGTAAGAACAAATTTGCAAAGGCAAAACCAAATATCATGATTTCTAAAAGATAACGGCTTGATGATACATACCCTCTGATCTAGTTCAGCAATTTCATTCATGACCCCTTTAAACCAATCAAAAGACCCTTGTTCACGTGTCACCCAATAAAAGTAAGCATTTGTTGTCTTCAGTACCCTCTTTGGTTTTGAGGTAATCCTCATAAGGGTGTCAAGATCAACATGTGCCTTGCTGCGACCAATTGGTGGGTAAAGATCACTTGAAGCTTCCTGCAAATTTTATCGTGAATAAATTAATTACTGGTCCAAGTCTGGTATTAATGAGGAAGAATGTTTGAATAGATGACTAACTAAATAGAAAGAAAACAAGAATTACAATGATTGTTAATTCCTAGATCACAAAACAGAAAATAAGAGGCCAGTTTTTGTCTTTTTAATATAATAATATAAGAGGCCAGTTGGGGATATGAGAAAGATCGCTTACTTCCTCTTCTTCCATTTTGATGATGTTATTGAGCAGGTCTTTCAGTATGCTAATAAAAGGTGTGGCACCAATTCCTAATCCGACAAGTAGTAGAACATCATACTTGCTGTAGTCTTGTGCAGGAGAACCATATGGTCCATCAATCAAAAGTTTTGGTAACCTGCATTTCCCAAAAAACCATGAAGCCCCAAATAGAAAAAAAAACATATTATTAAGTGTTGAGATGCATATGGGGAAGAAGAAAACACACGCTTTCTTAGTTGTCTCGTCTGCTCGAAGAAGGCCACTTTTCCCACCCACCGGTGGCTCACAAGCTGCTGAGAATACCCGCTTGAGCTCCCGTGTCCAGTCACCAAGTTGTCGAACATGAATGCTTAAATAGTCATCCCCAGGTGCTGAAGTAATTGAGAAAGGATGCCTGAAAGAAGAACGAGTGTTTAAGCATATATTCTAGTGTCCAGACTCCAGAAACATGACTTTGTGAGCTAGCTCGAGTTTAGTTACAAAGAAGATCTACACACCATTCAAAAGGTGAAACTGCAGGGCATTGAACAAACATATACTGTCCGCTCTTGTAACGGAATGCAGGAGGTTTAGACATCTGCAATGTCAAAACATTACCAGGATATATAGCCACCTGCAAAGGAACCATGGGTCAGAGGACTGTAAACATATTAATACTCAGATTTCTAAATATGTGAAGGTTACCTTCAATAACCGAACAGAATAACTGCCTGATCTGAAAAACCTCAGAGTCCTTTCCCCTACATACAGACCAACAGGAACAGCAAGGTACATCCATGTCTGTACAAAATAAAAGGATATTAGATACTTAAAATGTTACTGAGGTCCAAGGAGTACACAGAATAAAAAATGAAGATGAGATTAGCTCACCGTCTTTTTGTACCAGTCATGGATAAGGTATAGACACTCTCCATGAATAACAAGTGCTATGTACACAATGATGAACAGATGATGGGAGTACCAGAATGCATTGAAGCCAGTTAGTTTGTCAAATGGCCTTGGAAGCTTCACCAGGCTACGGCGGAACCACCTTGTTGCTAGAGTAAAAGCGATAAGCATGCACACAACCATGATTACCCCTGTTATGCCCTCCACTCCTTTTACCAGAGCTAGATATGTTGGTTTATTTTCCCCAAAGTATTTGCGCAGCGGAGCATACTTCATCTCTGATGAACCAATGAGCCGTGGAAAATCACATACAAGGTGGTTCCCTGCATGAAGAACAACACCAACCACAATTGCTGCTGCAATAGTCTGCCATTACAAAACAAGCAAAAGAAAAATTGTTGTTTTAGTTACATTCTTGGTCTGGCTAAATCACATGTCACATGTATGTCCTTATTATGAAAAAAAAACTTATCAGGCACCACTAATGTCCCCATTATACTTATGATTATTTTTTTGTTACATTCACAGCCAATAAGAAAAGGTCAGCCATGAGTTGCCTTGACATGGCATTGCCCGACTTCTACTTTTAGCTAAATTGCTATGATAAAATCATGGCGCATGTACTGACTTTTAAACAAAGTAAAGATGATGAAAATGTGTAACATATCTCATAAACACACAACAATTTGTAAACCCTAAAGCTGTACCACGAGTCCACGACCCTCCAGCCCCATTTTGAAGGGGCATAAAGAACTAATTGGAGTCTAGGGCTAACCTTATGGAAGTTTATGTTGTCATCGAACGGCAATGCTCGTGCAGCTTTAGTATTCCGCAGCCAGGTGATAGTGTTGCGGCATACAGGCAAGAGAATAAGCGCCATGTTCAGTTTGAGAGTCTCTGCAGCACCTTTCGCAGTTGTGACACAGTAGCCCATCACATCAAAGACATAACGGTTACGGTACTGAATGAACTTCCAAATGAACAACCCAGCCATTATTCCAATCCACACTGCAAGCACCCAGAGACGTTTCCAGTTGTCCTCCAGATAGTAGTTCACCGTGCTGCTAATTTTTCGGATTGGACTTCTTTTCCTCAGACCAGCAAGGTTCTGGCTTAGTGCCTGGCTTGTGTAACTCAAGGCCTGGCTGTAGTTCACATAGGTATCCTTTTGCAGTAGCAGTGTCTCCAATTGCCAAAGCTGCAATGACAACAAAAAGAAAAAAAAATCAATATGTCACACAATTGCACTCTACATCCCTCCCTAACACCAGGCCAATTTGGGAAAAAAATAACTATAGAGCATTTTTTCCAAAGATGTTTGTTTTGCAGGTTTCAACCAACAGGTCATTGATCAGGCACACATATAAAAATAATAATAGTATGTACAGACGTACATGTAAACATAGTGCATTTAAAATGCGGTGCATATGATAAATTCGTGCTGAAATTAAAGAGCAAAACTACAAAAACCTTTTAGAATATTGTGCAGTGAGGATCTCCCTAGACAAAAGGAAAAGCAAAAATATCCTTGTTGACTTCAGAGAAGTATAACTGCTCAATTGCACAGGTATAGCTTCAGATTCAGCATAACGATTAGATATTTGATAGCTAACTTCATGAATGATTCTATGCTTACAGTAATTTCATTTATTAGCACATAAAATATGGTCGCATCTAAGTGAATTAACAATAATAGTTCAGAGCGTCATCTCCTGAGAATCCATAATTACACTTCTCAGGAGAAAAAGAAGCAGGTTAACCATACATGTCAATCTAAGGGACAAAAGTCAAACACTCCACCAGACTGCAGGTGGTCCCTTCAAGACTATAATTGCATCTGGTGGCGCACATGGCTCCCCATATGAGCCCATCATACATGCCACAATCTTGTAGAACATGCACGCAATAATTCCATTGTGAAAAGGTGGGACATGAACTTGATTCTCAGACTCTCAGTTGTACTCACATCTGAGGACTGAAATTACACAAGTACAAAAATAGCAATACTGCATAGGATTATCTGAAAATAAAGATGTGTTACTTTGTTCAACAAAATATAGTTAGTACTAGACACCTAATAATACTATTGAAAGCAATTGTTATGATTGTTGTCCTTCAAGGAATGACATCTAGAGTTCTAGACACCTAATCTTGCATTTGACAAATGCAGCCATTTGGGACTAAATGGAGAAGCAGATGCCCTGCGAGGGTTGAAAGCGGTACAGGAAAATCCCGTACCGACCAATACATTCTCTGTATTATGATACTGTTTACACTTTTATCAAAACAAGTCATCATTTCGTGAATTTAGTACATCTGTTTTTTACCCTTTTTTCATTACTTATTTTGATAAAAATGGAAAAATCCCATACTGGCCGCTTTCGTTTCCATATTATAGTACCGCTTCTTACTGTTTTCACCCCTACCATAATGCTTCATTTACACACAAAAAAAACTAAGAGCACGTTAAGTCTAGGATTCAGTATGGATGGTAATTTGTATCTTTTTTTATAGGATTCATTTTTTCACTAAAAATTTTGTATCAGATATGAAACATGATCTTATATCAACAGATTTCTTTAAAAAAAATCTTATATTAACTGAAAACAGTCATCATACTGTGTGCTCTGCCTTGCTGAAGAGTAAAAGTAGAGGATGGATGCAAGTTTCTCCAAACAGCTGGTTATTTAAATATAGAGATTTTTATCAAGAAATCAGATTATTTAAATATCATGTTGATGAGAGCGACCTGTAGATTTTTGGTCCCCGCAGCTGGAGCTTGGTGTCCTCATCAGATTTTACAGTAGCTAGGAAACAATTTAAGCTGCCATGGCTAGGCTCCCTTGTGTAATATGAGTGCTCACAACATAGATGTTTAAGTTACAATATACTCCTACAATGTGCTCGCTAGAGCTAAAATACTTTTGCGGTTTTGCTACTAGATGCAACCACAAGTGAACCCATGTATAACGTCTTCAGATATAAAGATCAAAGAGTCTCCTTAGATGAAGTCAGGTGGTTACATTTTAAAGAATAGAAAGAAACTCAACTGCACAGTTAAAAAAATGGAGATAGAACTCCAAAAGGTACATGAGGAGCAAGCACTAGGAGAAATAGTAAAATAAGAGACTTTTTTCCAGACCAAACATGAGCTAGATGGTTATGGCCACAGACCACTGCATTCTGGTATGTTAAGTAGATGTACAGAAGGGAAGCAGGGATGACCAAGATTAGGGTGTGTTTGGTTGGGCTGTGACTTTTGGAAAAGCTACTGTGAGCTTTGAGCTTTTGAAAAGCTGCTGTGGGATGTGGGCTTTGAGAAACCCAAAAGTCATTTGGTTGGTCACTTGTGCCTTTTGGAAAAAAAACTGAACGGATCCCAAAAGTCAGTGAAAGCAGGGGGTGAGGTGTTTTTGGATTTGTACTACGAGAAAAGCTGCTTTTGGGCAAAAGCACTTGTGGCTTTTGGGCCCTTTGGTTGGCTTTTGGCTTTTACAAAAGCAAAAGCAGGTTCAAAAGCCCAACCAAAGGGACCCTTAGACTGGCATGCAGGAAAGTTGGAGGAGATCAATGGAAGGGTTTGATTAGGCAGGAGCAAGAAAACAAAATCTTCCTTCAGATACTGACCCAGGAATGGGACTCTTTCAATAAAAAAGCTGGTTAACTTTCGCTTTCAATTTTCACCAAATAAGAAATAGTAGCTGGTGAACTGACCAACCCTGTGATGTTGTTTGGTTAAAACAAGTTAATGCAGCCCTGCAGTTTTATCAATTTATTACTGGACAGGCCCAAATATGTGCAGTCAAAACTCTTTTTTTGTCAACTAACTCAATAATTCAACAATTTCTACGCAGGTTATTTCTCCTGAACACCTTCAAAATCGGTGGATACTAATGGGGTCATGCAATATAAGAGTATCATGGAATCAGTTATTTGTCTCAGATCATACACAGTATGGGATACAACGACATGCTATATTTACCTCAATGTAGCCAAGCCCTTCAGGATCAAGTTCCTCCATGATCAAGGCTGCATACTCCTCAGCTTGCTCCTTAAGCCTCGACAATTTATTAGCAGAAGCACTCAGCATAATGATCTGGAAACAAAACAACGGCATTTTTCGATCAACTGATCACGAACCATATTTTTCAGTTTTCAAACATCGGGAAAAAAAAAGTAACCCAAATAAACAACCTAGCCTGGCCCTTTCCACGATGACCTCAGTTAAATAAACAAATTAAGCTCTAATCCAAAAGCTTCCCCCTTTCCACACATCGTTTGAGTAGATTAGAGTACTAATTAGGAAGCATGACAGAAATGCCCCCACCAACTATTGCTTTCTGGCCTCCAGCTTCCTGTAGGTCAGTTCCATCTCCATCAATAGTAAATTTACTAAACACCCCTCCCACGTTCTAGAACCAACAATATCGATTGCTAAAAAATAATGATGTGGGGGAGACCGGCGGGTGGTGGGGATGCTTTCTCCGCCAGTTTCGCCGGGACGATACATCGATTAGTCGGCAATGTTTCTCCAAGCTACCAATTCCGTAATCCTTATGCGTAAATCCAGGAACACAAACTTGTAAGGCAACAAAAAAACAAGTACATAACTACAGAGGCATGGAAATGGACAGCCCAGTTATCAAAAGACCCCCAAATAATTGTACGAAAATATCCCCAAACGGGAGAGCAAAAACAAAACAAAAAAAAATCGTAAGTGAAACACCAAGCACAGCGACGAGGAATTGTTTACCTCTTTCACCTCGGCCTCCGTGATATGGCCATCTGCGTTCTTATCCACCCTGATTAAAATGATAACATATATAACAAAAATAAAAATCGAAGACACATTAATTGAACTGAACAACTGATGTGTTCATAGCGTTAATTTGATAGCAGTTCTCAGATTGCAGGGATTACATGTCGAAGAAGATCTGGAGGCGCGAGTCGAAGCTGTTGTCGGTGATCTGCTGCCAGATCTCGCGCAGCTCATCCTTGTTGATCTTATCCACCTGCATCTGCCGGCGGCGGCTCAGCGTGTCGAAGAGCTCCATCGCGAACTCCTGCGACTCCGTCATCCCTGCATCCAAAAACTCCAATGCGGTTAGCAACTAATCGCTCGAACAAGCCTGTGGTTTCTGGAAGGGAAAGGGGGAGGGGACTGAAGTGAACCTATGCATTTGGGAAAGTCGGCGCGGGAGAGGTAGCCGTCGCGCGCGAGGCGGTCGAAGTTAGCCTGGACCTCGATCCAGGCGTTGCTAGCCTTGTTGCCGCCGCTGATGAATCGGAGTCCGCGGATCGCGCGCTGCGCGCCGGACTTGGTGCGGTCGAGCTGCGCGCGGCGGCGGCGCTGTGCGCGGGCCTCGAGCGCGGCGTCGATGCCCGAGGACGGCGCCGCGGCGGTGGCGGTGGCCGGCGGCGGGTCCGCGAGGTTGGCGCGGCTCTGTGTGCGCGTGAAGCGCTTGGTGAGGTCCTGCGAGAACTGCTTGGCGCGGTTGGCGGTAGCCTTGAGCTCCTGCGAGAACTGCAGCAGGCGGTGCGAGGAGGTCCGGCGCATCGCGGGCGAGCGCGACCGCGACGGCGCCCCGGACGACGACGGGGTCGGGTCCGGGTGGCGGCGCGGCGGAGCCGCCACCGCGGCGGAGCCCGCCGCTGCCGGCTCGACGCTCCGCAGCACAATGTTGTCGTCCTCGAGGAGGTCCAGCGTGACCTCGACCAGCTCCTCCCCGTCGTCGGAGCTCCGGTCGGAGCCGCGCGGCGAGGAGCCCGTGCTCAGCGACCGCGGCGTCGTGGCGCCGGACCCCCATCGCGGGCGCCCCGGCGTGCCGACGCCCGGCCCTCCTCCTCCTCCTCCTCGCATCGGACCACTCTCCCCTGTCCGGCTGTCCTCCTCACCTCCCGGCCGCTGCTGCTTGAAGCAATGAAGCCACCACCACCAAACTCCCTTTGACGATTTGGGAGAGAGAGAGAGAGAGAGAGAGAGAGAGAGCGAGCGAGAAAAAGATATAGCTCACGCAACAGTCCAAGCCGGCGCGACCTAAAACGCGGTAGCTCGTAGTCACCCTTCACCACCCTCCTTTTCTCTCCCACTCCCCGACTGCGCGCGCGTGTGTGCGTAAGAAAGAAAGGCACCCTCGTGCTCGTGCTCAAGCGGAGCGGAATCCAAGCTAGCCGGGGGGGCCGAGGCCGAGCGGAGCGGAGGACGACAGGGGAGACAGGGCTAGCAATTTATCCGGGACAGGCACAGGCTAGCCGACGCGACGCCGCCCCCCGAAAAACTATCGTAAAAAAGTTGGTGGTGCCGCGGCGCCGCGGCCGGTGCGTGCTCTCGCGGCCACCGCCAGCTCAGAAAATATTTACTGCCCGGAGTAGTGTGATGATTATGTACGCGTTCACACTTGCCAGTGAAGATTTTCTTGGGTTTTTTTAAACTCTTTGTTATAATTACTACTGCTACTACAGTCGTCGTTGCCAGAGTCAAAATGGGCACATTTGCCCGTTTGCGTTGACGTTGCGTGATGGCGTGACGAACCCAGGCCCAGAGCAGAGCTGAGAAACGAAAAACGGAGCCATGCATATGCATGCAGTAGCTGGATGGCCGGGAGAAGAGAAGAGAAGAGCGCCGACCGACCATGGATGGGACGATCCGGTTGGGAAGAATGGAATTGACCTGTAACCACCGCAAGCCAGTTGCTGTGCTTGTTCTACAATGACTGGCACGGCAGAATCTCCTCTAGCGCGTGGGCATGCGTGCGCCAAGCCAGACCAGACACTCTACCTGGCCGAGGCCTCCGGCTGCTGCGCTCGCCGCCAGGATGTGCGTTACGATTACGACAGTGCTCACGTCTTTCCTTTCCTTTTTTTCCCACCCCCTGGCATTCCCCCCCCCCCAAACCACCTCCTCGCTCGCCTTTTCGCCGTCAACTCTCAACCCGCGCGTGGCCGCGTACGTGCACGGTGAGGAGTTGCCTCGTGCTCTCGTCTCGTTCCCTGTCCCAGGCTCCCCTGACACGCCTGTGCCCGGCCGAGCGCCCATACGAAAGCCGCCACCCACCCGGACCCTGCCGTTGGCTTTGGTTGGTTCGTTCGGGCGCCACCGTACGTGCGCGCCAGGGGACGTGTCCGTTCGGGTGGGCGCACCTAACGTGACCGCGGGGGTGGATGGTGCCGGTGCCGGCAGCCGGCCCTGCGCAGCAGCCGCATCTTGGTGCCCTGCCCTGACCAGCTTGGTATCGCCATCATGAGCCCGGCGGCCGCATGTGCTTTGTGGCCGCGCACGGCAGGCACTTTCGCGTTCGCTGCCCACGACGCCAGGTTTTCTGAGAGGGGACGAGCAGGCGATCATTGCTCGGCACGGCAGCTCGTCGTCGAGGCGTACTCGACCTCTTTTGGTGAGTGTGGTGACAGCAGCATCATTGGTTGTTGAGTTGAGGGGGGCGGCTCCGTCTGAAGCTCCGGCATGGCATTGCCGCATAGCCATTAGCCCATTAAGCACATAGCAGCATCTAACTCTACTACTCTAGCATGTTCGTTTGAGCAGCAATTCAGAGCAAACAGTACTTTCAATTATAGTTTATCAGCCAAACGATAGCACTACTCCTTCAACTACAACTGATGAACTGGACTATAGCAAAGGGCAAAGAAACAGCTTTGGAGCGAGGACAGCAGGACAGGGGAATGCGTGTCCTGCAAGCGCTGGACATTGCGGATAATCCGCAACTGCTGCCGTGGATCATCATTTATATATAATAAGTACTGCTATGTCAACCGCACTTGTTTCGCTCCACATTATTTTGTTTGTTGTTGCCGGACGACACAGTGGCATTTGGCAAGCAACATTTTCAATGAACAGTTTTTCTTTTTTTTTTTGGTTCCAACTGGAAATAAAACAGTAAAAAAACATGCTTAAAATGAGATTACCAAGATCATCAGGGGGGAAACAGCATATTGACGAGATGAGTTGAGTTGTGATGCACCCAATAATGATCTGCCCTGCCCATTTGATTAGCAACACGCAACGAACGCCCCCAATGATTAACCAGCTCATCAGCAAAAGGATTTGATACGTGCCTCGAATAAAAGATCTCGTTCGTACACCGTGTCACGAACATTTCTTAACGTGCCTGAAGAACTCGGCAATGAGCTGCTAGGCTAGGCGAGCTTGGTCAATGGATTTCTACGTCAATGCCAGTGCTTCAGAAGATGAGAAGGCACGGAATTGCCTTCAGCTGGGTATAACGAACTCACGCCTCTTTTAATTTTCGTGCGATTTGCTCTGATTTGATTATTGGGTTCCACCTGCTTCTGATATGATACAGAAACGGAGGGGATGTTCTTTGCTCTCAGTGGCATGCATGAGCGCGATTAATGGAAATCATTGGCCGCCTAGTAGTAATCATATAAGAACAAAATTGGATGGTGGAATAAATTAAAATTTGTAGTTGACCTAGGCACCACAATCATGTTCCACATCTGACTTCCCTCTGGGTAAAGTCATTTGGTGTCCGCTTGAAAATTCCACCAATAGCTCGCCCATGATCTGCATGCGTGCATATGTTCACGATAGAATCTTGTAGTATTCGCTTATCTTGTCATATTTCTTTTCTCAGCTAATAATATTTTTCTCATAATAAATTAGCAAACAGTATTTTTAGTCATAGTTTTTCAGCAAACAAGCTTGCAGTTGTCCATGATTAAAAATATGTTACAAGCTCGAACCACCAAAAAGTACGAAGTTGGAATTAGTTTGGTTAATGATGAGAGCTTTACAAAGAAGTCACCTAGCTCATGTGTTTGAGTTGGTACGGTGCAAGTATGCTCCAGCGCATGTACTACCTCTGTTTTGGTTAAAGTGCCCAAAATTTGGCCAAATATACAAGTAAAATATTAGTGCTTATGACACAAAAGAAGTATATATTATAAAAATATATATCTCTCACTATAAATCTAATGATATTTATTTGATATTATAATTATTTGTATTTTTATATAGTTAGCTTGAGATATACTTTAATTAGAACTATGCTAAAATTGTAATCTTCGTAAACGAGGGAGTAATAAGCTAAGATAGTTTACCATCACTAATTGGAGGCTTCTTTTGAACAATCTTCGTAAATCATTGTGAGATGCATTAGAATTATCATAAAAATAAAAAATTTGGTCATTGATTCGATAAAACTCCACCATCAATTTGGTAAAATCTAACTATCAACAAGAACCCTATTTTTCCTTTTGAAAACAATACTCACCTCTATCATTGCAAAAATACCAATTCCTCCATTCCAAATTATAAGATGCTCTGGATTTTCTAGATACATTGTTTTTGCCATATATATAGCAAAAGCAAGTATCTAGAAAAACCCAAAGTCTTACAGTTTGGATGGAGAAAGTATAAAGTAAGCCATAATCTACATCTAAATTATTCAACTCTCCATTGCGTAAAATAGAAAACTTTCACCTAAACTTTATATAAATTGATCGGTTATACTATTATGAAAAGAATCTAAAATAACTCCATTTATTTGTATTTCCAATATCCATATTCGCCATACTAAAAATAATCAAGAATGACATCACTTGTGCCCTTGTGAAAAATCATCCAAAGCAACATCTTCAATTTACATCTAATTACCCATCTTCACCATTGTTAAAAATAACAAGAAATAACCACTAAGTCTACATCTAAATTATCTACAACTTTCATTATAGATAATTGTAGCCTTAAGTGCCTTCAAATATACGCTTCTAAATTATCCACTTTTTCTATTGTCAATTGTAGAAAACTAACTCATGACCATGCATGAAATGTATCACCATTCACATGGCATATACATATACATATATGCATAAACGACAGTAACTAATATATAGTACTTTCATATCAAATACATAGCTCAGGATAGGTTTTTATTTAAACACATGTTATACAAACACACTGAGCTGTGATGCAAAGGACTATGAATAGAGGAATGGAAAAGTGTAAATATTAATCGGTAACTAAGTTTATTCATTTGGGCAAAGATAAAAAAGTATCTACAAGAATGTCGTGTTGAATACAAATAAATTAAAGAGAGCAAAAATAAACACATCTAGTTGTGATGGTTCTAAATTTATTTTTGAATTTCTAACACATAGCTCTCTTGATATTAATCAATAGCCGTGTAGGAGCACACAACTTCATGGACTAATAACTAAAATAAAGTAAAACCACAAAACGTGCAACCATTAAGTCAATTGTACCGTCCATTTTACCAACTACTGCATTCCGCTCCAAAATAAGCATCGTTCTCACTTCTCGAGAAGTCAAACACTTTTAACTTTAATCAAATATATACAAAAACCATTAATATTTATAGTACACAATAAGTATCATTAGATTTATTGTTTACTATATTTTTTATAATAAATTATTTGGATATATATATATATATGTTAAGAATATTTTCTATAAATCTAGTCAAATTTAAAAAGTTTACAAAATCCAAAACGACACTTATTTGAGACGGAGGAACGAAGTAAGTTTAAGGTCCTTCAAATCATTTGAGGGACGTATCTTCGTTCCCATCGCATTCTGTTTTACTAGTAAATTGGTTTTTCCTTTTAACCTTTTGTAGAACTTCCATGTTCCAATTGTAATTTGGTTTTTCCTTTAAACCCTTTGTAGAACTTCCATGTTCCAATTGTAATTTGGTTTTTTCTTTTTAACCTTTTGTAGAACTTCCATGTTCCAATTGAGTGCAAATGGTCTCTGCCTCTTTGGTCAGTTTTGGTACCACATTATATATTTATGTCAGGCCTTGTTTAGTTTGCAAAAATTTTCAAGATTTCCAGTTACATCGAATCTTTGATCGTATGTATGGAGCATTAAATATAAATGAAAATAAAAACTAATTGCACAGTTTACCTGTAGTTTGTAAGATGAATCTTTTGAGTCTAGTTACTCCGTGATTGGATAATATTTGTTAAATAAAAATAAAAGTGCTACAGTAGTCAAAAACTAATTTTTTTGCAAACTAAAAGGCCTCAGTCTTCCTCCTTTTCTAAAAAAAAAGTTATGTCAGTCTTCTGAATTTGTGATGCACCGCCGAGTAGGCACGTAGCACGTAGCAGTCCTCACGTCTGCTTTTCCGGGTCCAGATTAGCGTGTAGCGGGGGTGGTACCCCGAAAACATCTCGAGTCTGTCCTAGGCTGCAGTTAAGCTGCTTGGACCCATGCATGCTATGCTACGCTACGGTATCGCCGGCCAGGCCTACCATTGCCCCGTCTCCACTCGTTCAAATCGTGACCAGCTTCAGGCAGCCTGTCAATATGGCAGATTTCTTGCATGCAGCTCACGTACAACGGGGTACGATAGAAGCCGGTCGAACGACGAACCATCCACGCCCCCCATAGACAAAGACAACGAGGATTATCGAGAGGATGACTTCTCTTTGTTTCATTTGGGGCCATCTGAGATGGTCATCGACCTACCCAACACCAGTGACGACCAGACTGATTGGTCTCACACGCGAAGCTCACTCAGAGCTTCCCGGTCCCATGTGATGTACTCAATCCATCCCGTCGTTTGACTTTTTTAATATCAAGTTTGACCACTCGTTTTATTCAAAATTTTATACAAAATATCACTTTTTTTTTGTTGTGTATTGGTTTATTAATAAAAGTTCTTCAAGAATGACTTAAATTTGACTATATTTGTACAATTTTTTTGAATAAGACGAGTAGTCAAACTTGGGGTAAAAAAAGTCAAACGACTTACAATTTGGGATGGAGGGAGTACCAGATAGACCAGACCGCAAGGGATGACGGTGCGATCATTCCTTCACTGGAACTCCTCCGTTAGCATTTAGCAATCAATTCAGACTGTCAGGTGATCGAACCCATGCAATGACCTGGGGTGCTGCCTGATAGGCAAACGGTGTCTGGCGACACAACCAAACATGCCCTAAATAGGACATATTTAATTGTGATGTGCTTAAAAGACAAACATGAAACCATGGTGATTTCTTTCAAAACATTGCAAATTTAGAGATGACGATATATGCGGCCAAAAAAGGAAAAACTTTGTATCAATAAGAGCTAACTGTAGTGACCCAAGAGAAAGTGTGTAAATCAGAAGAAATGTGAAGGAAGGAGCGGTAGAGAGATAGCTTAAAATGATACAAGAGATGTGATGATTTTTCTAGAAGACGATGATGCAGCCCACGCACCGGATTTTTAAGAGATGTGATGACGCCACGATTTTCAGAAGGAGCATACCTACTCCACGGCTGCGGTCTCCAGTATCAGGCCAGATACTTTTTCCATGAGCTTGAAAATGAGTGGTTACTTGCTCTGGCCTCTTCACAGAAGCTAATCCCATCAACAACGAAGCACAAAACGTAATCTACAGCTGATTCTGCTAAAAGCTTTTTCAAGAGCGAATGGAGCACATGCTTCAGGAAACTAAAAAGTAAAGGGCATGAGGTACAAAACATGTAATTAGATAGATGGACTGTCCCAACCGCTCACCAAACAGGAAAAAAAACAGGGGAATAACACGTGCAATGCCCGTGATAACCTCCTCGTGACGTTACAAGCAGAAAGGCTACTTTGAGATGTGGATGTAACCATCAGGTTTAATTATTGGGAAAGAAACGTTTACAGAATGCTTGCTAGCCCCTCCTTAGCAGGAACAGGCCTGTTGCCGGGAAATGCATTGCGAGATACGTCGACGAGAGCCTTGAAGCTGTATGGCTCGTGCATTGACAGCTCTGAGAGTACCTTCCTGTTGAGCTGGATATTCTCCTTCATTAATCCATGCATGAAATTGCCATAGTTCACCTGGACAAACAATTAAGAAACCATAATAAGCATGGGCACTGCAGTGTTTAAATTTGGAACGATTCAAAGCTCTGGCAGCTTATTCTACTTGTATGAGATGAACAAAGCTGGTGTTTTGTGAGAATTGTTTGTTTTAGAGTGACCGTGAAAGAAACATGACTACAAAATGAGCCTCGAAAGTAAATGATACATACCCCATGGAGGCGTGTACCAGCATTGATGCGCTCAATCCAAAGAGATCGCATGTCTCTCTTCTTGTTGCGTCGATCCCTGTATGAATATTGCAGTGCCTTTTCCACCCTCTCCCTTGCTATCCTTATGCAATTTTTCGCCCTTCCTCTGAATCCCTTAGCTAGCTTAAAAATCTTTCCCTTGTTCATTTTCAAGTTTTGGTAGTCTCACACAAAACACTCTGCTCTATATCTGCAACATCAAGGAAAAGGCGGGGAAAACATTTGAATTCAGTAAGAACTAATAATCCAATGTGAGTTCAGACTATGCACAGAATCTGGCTGACATTTATTCATAACTAAGGATTGCACACAGGTTAACCATATCAGAAGATTGTTTCTACAATGTTTTAATTGCTACACAGTAACACAAGTTCAATTGGATTTGGAAGTATATGTCAACAGCAATAATTCAAGGGCGTATAGACATCCTTTTAAAATACCCTTGAGCGAAATGCAAGCTCTTTGTTCAAATTTCAGCCCAAAAATAAACAGAAACAATACTACCTAACTAATTTAAAGTTGTCCAAAGAAAGAAATTAAATTATACATAAATATCTTTATTTTAACGGGAAGGCTGTACTGTGAATTCAAATCTGGAAAACCAAATACATATGACCAAATGAAGCATAATCTGATACCAGAGGCAAGACAAGTGCTGGCCACTGCATACAACTTGCACTCGCATATCAAATTAATCTGACCATGAACATCAACATATTTTGCACACTTGTTCAGATAGATGATTCACAGACCCAATTTTTTACAATTTGGCCCTTTTTTTTAAAAAAATTCTTTTTTGGACCTTTGAAAAACTTAAACTCATTTTTGGACCTAGAGGGTCGACGCCATGCTTCATGGCGTCGAGGTTACACGTCTCGACGCCATGGATCACGACGTCGAGCTCCCTGGCCGAGCCCAGCGTGGCGTCCGACGTGGCAGAGAGGTCGACGCCGTAGATCACGGCGTCGAGCCTTCAACTACGAATCAGCAAACCAGGGACACCTCCTGATGGCGGCAGACCTGGCGGCCGCGAGCGGGGCCTCGGCGCGCGACGCCGCGGCGGGGATGGCCCGGCGCCGCGACGGCGAGGGCGACACGGACGCGCGAGGCCGAATGTTTCACTACGCACATGCGTTCGCACCCTTGTATCAGCCGTTCATTACCATTTCAAGATTCGTGCGTCATAATGACAAGAGTGTGCGTGGATGTGTTAGGAGCTTGCGTGGGTGCCAACCTGTCATACTATTATGGTCTGCTTTTATACACTGGGGCCTTGTTTAGTTCGTGAAGAAAAAAATTTCACAACACTGTAGCATTTTCGTTTGTTTGTGGTAATTATTGTCTAACCATGGACTAACTAGGCGCAAAAGATTCATCTCGTCAATTTCAACTAAACTGTGCAATTAGTTTTTATTTTTGTCTATATTTAATACTCTATGCATGCATATAAAGATTCGATGTGACGGGGAATCTTGAAAAATTTTGGGTTTTTGGGTGGAAGTAAACAGTACCAACCGAGAAGTCATTTTCAACTAAACAGTTCAGGTTCACGTGCTGCCACTAAGGATGAAAACGGTCGGAAACGGTCGTAAAACTCCTAAATTGTTTTCTACTTTTATATTTGAAATACGAAAACGAAAACGAAAACGGTAAAGTCGGACACGAAAACGAACGCGAACTTACAAAATATCGAGAATTTCGAAAACGAACGAACTCGAGCGGATTTATGTCGAACACGGTCGATATACGAAAACTCAATACGAAATACCGATATGTAGTAATACACGATCATGTTTAAGTGCATATAATAATTAAAAAGTGCATGATCCTTGGTCTTAGGTATTTAATACAATAGCCCACACATAAATAAGAACAAGCAATTAATCGCTAGCAGGAACACAGCTAGCCACCAGTAGAAAGAACGCAGATGCATGGTGAGTAGACTGTAATTGGGCTGTGTGACTCTGCAGTTGACTAAATTCGGTTTAAACCAAATTTTGAATTCGAAATATTTCAAATTAAAAGTAGAAAAGTAGAAAACGGTCGAAAAATGTCTAAACCGTTTTCTACTTTTACATTTGGAATACGAAACATCTAAAATACGAAAGCGAAAACGGTAAAATCGGACAAGAAAATACGAATTCGATCGGATCCAATATAGAAAGCGGTTCGGTTCGGTTCGAGATATTTCCGTTCCGGCTTAGCTGCCACAGCGTTTCTTCACATGCAGACAGGCTCGTTGCGTGATGGCGCTGCCCTCATCAATGCAGATGGTGCTGGCGGCGCACAGACGGCCGATCCCACGAGCAGTGACCGGGCTATGACGCCGTGGTACTTCCACATCGCCAGCCAGGCCTTCTCTACGACGCGGCTGCCAAGCCTCCCTGTCGCGCGGTCACAAGCTTGGGCACGGAGGCCCTTTTGTCTCCTGGTTGAAGGCTCGACGCCGTGACCTACGGCGTCGACCTCTCTGCCACATCGGACGCTACGTTGGGCTCGGCTAGGGAGCTCGACGCCGTGATTCATGGCGTCGAGACGTGTAACCTCGACGCTATGAAGCATGGCGTCGACTCCCTAGGTCCAAAATTGAGTTTAAATTTTCCAGAGATCTAAAAGAGATTTTTTTTCGAAAAAAAGGTTAAATTGTAAAAAAATAGGATTCACAGATCACAGAGGCAGTTCTAATAAAATGTTTCAGCTCTTGCAGTCACATACTACTTCCACACCAGCATTAGATCTAGCAGGAAGGCTTGATTACTAGGGTAGAGATACATAAGCCAAAAGTGACGTATCTCCTATCTAAAAGTTTACACAGTTAAACATCCAGCAGGAAATATTGGCCTCACATCAGTCCTATGATCAGGACTAGCATCAGGTGAGGAATGATTTTTGGGCAAGTCGCAATTCTAAGTTTAGAAACAACACCGGCGGAGCCAAGGCCGGCCACCCTGGGCAGCTGGCCGGGCTCCCACGGGAACAGCAGAGGCGGGAGGGGAGAGAGGAGGTGCGTACGCAGGGTCGTCGGCCGGTGCGCGGAGGACGCAGGCGAGGGCGCGAGGCGACTGGCGAGAGAAGGTGGGGGGAGCCGCCGACGACGCCGCCGAGCCTGGGACTGCCCCTCCGTCGCTGGACGCCGCCGAGAGGGAGCCGCCGACGCGCGGAAGATCAGATCCTTGCGATGAGCGTCGGCGCTGCGCTGCAAGGAGCAGGTGCGTGGGTTTGATGGGCCACTAAATAAAAGCCCATACAAATTTTTTTCTCTTTTCTTTTTTATTTTTTGAGCAACTTCTTTCTTTTTCTAACATCTTTTGACAAATTAGCACCTATATAATTTATATATATATTAATATATGTTAGGGATCATACTAATGTTTCCAGGGCCTAATCACATAACATTATGACATAATGATTTCTCTAAAAATATTTTTTTTAAAATACAAACCCTATTAGAGGAAATTATGAAAATTTTCCTCACATATTTCCTATAAAAAGGAAAGAGGGGAGATAAACAAAAACTTATGTATTCATTTGCTCTTTCTCAATTGCTCTCCACTCTCTTCTTTATTTATTTAATTTAAGATCAAAATTGTAATGTCTACTACATCACAAAACTCTTAAGAGATTAGGAACGCTTGAGCATGCTTAAACTTAGTCAGCGAGTCACTGCTCTTTTAGCACTAACCCCTCTTATAATCTTTCATCATGTTTTTCTTGTTAGTATTACTATGACATTACGCCCAGGCTTCGTAAAACTTTTGGCTCCGCCACTAGAAACAAGTGCACTTAAGTAAAGCATCCTCTGTTTGTACTACTGGGACAGAGAAGAACAGTAGCAGGTAGCAAAACTGATGGTATTTCAATGTCTAGAGCCGTACAGCAAGAATAAATCATAGCAAAAAGTATGGTTTTCACACGGCCCTAGGTCGCAGGCGATAAAAGATGACTATGATCCAACTGGTTTCGGGAAGAACCTCACAGGGCTGGCGGGAGAAGGAACAACCAAGACCCTCCTCACCACTGATTCACACCAGCTGGTGGCGGAGCTCATAACGCGCGTACAAGCGGCGGCAAACACAACTCCACCAGACGTCGCGTGCGTGGGCTGCCAACGGGTGCTGGCTCACATCCATGGGAAAGGCACAGCGGCGGAGGTGAGATTTCGACCTCGAGTACAATAGCTGGAACCCGTGCCTAAACCCTAAGGCCGAGGCTAAACCCATGCTGTGTGTGAGAGAGGAACAGAGAGAAGAAACAGCGGTGGAAGGATTACCTTCCTGCCAGGCTGCGACGGCGGTGGCGTCAATCGATATCAGCGAGCCCTTGCCGGCGAGGAGGGCGGCGACGGGTGACGAACAGACGATTAGGCAATGGCCGAGTGGCGTCGCTGCGCAAGTGGACCTCCCACTCTTCCTCTGCTTCATCAGTTCTTCTATAGCCATCGACTGGGCCTTAATTTAACACATATCACACAATTTTATTTGGTCCTGTTTGTTTATGTTTATCATTTATGTTTATCTATTGAGTCAGCCAGCCATTCAACAGTAACAAAACAGCGAAGACCAGAACAGTGCAAGCCAGCCATTCAACGGTAACAAATCAGCGAAGACCAGAACAATACAAAATTAACCTTGTGTTTATCTCTCACAACTAATGACCTACATTATCGATTACTACACACCATTGTTCCTCGATTTACACACCATTGTTCCTCGATTTGACTGACCAGAACAATGCAAAATTAACCTTGTGCTTAATGTCTCACAACTAATAACCTATATTATCTATTACTACACACCATTGATCCTTGATTTGCCTGATCTGGTGGACAATATGCGGCTGTCGCTAGAACCCGTCTTGGGTATGAGTTCGGTAAAGGAAGGCAGTGCTGCTGCACTGCAGCTGCTCAAGTGCATGTCAAATGGACTCCATTTCCGGCAGAGAAAGCGATATATAAGATTGATACCGAGATAAGTCAAGGCAACGACTGCAGGTTTAATGTGTTCCATTTGTGCCCCAAAAAATAAAACCATGCTCTAGAGAACAAGCGTTTTGGCAACCATGTGTACCCACATAAAACATACAGAAATTTGGTCGCTTTCATGGGCTCGTAAGGGCAAGGAAACCAGGAAAAAAGAAGTTGTCGTCAAAGTTCAAACTGGACAAATATTAAATTCGGTGTTGATTGAAACATAACACTGAACAGATGCAAGCTACCAGTTTTCATATTTCACCATATATGGTCTATTGACCGAAGTAACTGGACTGAGGTGAACGTGCAGCAGAACTACATTCACTGCCTCAATTGAAGCTAGGGCAGATAGGTCCCTTGGACAAACCAAGGCGAACCTCCATTCCGTGGTGCATGTCAGGTTGACGGAAACTGTCAGAATCTTGAGGCACTGCAAGGCAACAGAAAAAAGGAAATTAGCACAACTCAAAGACAATTGTGGCAATAGGAAAAAATGCCCAGATACTACAAAGGGGGGAAAAGTTCAGTGCTGCACTTTAATTGCAAATGTCTGACCAACATATATACATAGATAAAATACTATGCAGTAAGCACCAATGACCACTGACAAATGAAACACACGATTTTATTATCACTTAACAAAGATGCCGATCCTAACTCCAAAGAAAGTTATTGTAGGCTTGCTGTAGCTATGAGAGACAAGCTCAGGTCAAACTGTGTCACAAAGCATGTAACACTTTTTCTAGTACATCATACATTAAAATCAAGTAAAACAATAGCCAACAATCATGTAAATCTGAATGCTCTTGAACTGATGACCTCTCCAACTTAAATTACGGATAACCTCTCCAAGACTCAAAAGTTCATCCAACAACTATATAATTGATTTGGTAAATTTACTACTCCTGATTTTACTGGAACGACTAACTTTCAGTTAAGCCGGATAAATTAGTCTTACACTTTTACTTCAAATGGTCTTCCTGAGTACAACAAAATTAGTGCAGATTATAGAAGGTTAAGATGATTAAAAACAGCAGCACTCTCTGGCTAAGAATATTAAGGTGGTCATAAACTATTGCTAAAATGCTTATATATGTGATAGAGAAGGAAAAATGACTTATATCAATAACAAATGACAAAAGTCTTACTGTTAAGATAATCTTCAAATCCAAAATCATCCAGGGAACCTGTCAGCGCCTCATATCCAAGCAGAGATGATGGCAAAGCACCAGGGGGCCTTTGGAACCTGGCATCACAGAATATCCATCAGCAAGGCATCAAGAGAGCTAAATGGCTAATCACCAAGAAAACAATTTAAGCTAAATGTACTAAGTTGTCGAAGGATGAAGGTAAATGAAATAAAAGGCGCACTCCTATTTCCTTAGTTGCCTCCCTCTTTTGTCCATTCACAGTTGGCGTGACAACTTAGAAGGACTAGATGAACACAAACAATTGCTGAATTGCAACATATGATTGCACATTGAAGCAGAGAAAGGTCTAGACATTCAGAAACCCATTTTATATTGAAGCTATCAACCAAATGTTGTCGCAGCAATGTGCGTATTTTATCTGTGAGAAAGTGGCGTACTAAGACTTAACAGAAAACCTCACACACAAAATGAAGCTGTTCAAAAGTACCGTTATACTTACTGCTATATTGTGATCTGTATGAATCTAGTTACTGCTATACTAATACCAAAGTACTAAATATACAATTAACATCAGAACAGCTCTACACAATACATGCATTAACACAATTTTATTCTCAAGCTACCCAGCCTACAACGCAAGTAATCAGATCAATTTTCTTTCGATGCCAACAAACATGGATGCAGCGACGTGCGCTGACCTAAGTGACCTTCCTAGTATGTGACTATGTATATCATGAGGAAGGTAACAAAGCTTCAGCAATTGACCTAAACTTCCCTCGGGACTGTCAATTCCAGCAGCCAGATGGTCATTTTTTTAGTGCTCCCATCAACCACTAACTACTTCCAGTTCCTAAATTGAATTGATGGATTCTATTTTCCGGTAAGAACAGCCGCAAAGGGGAAAATGAAGAACCTGGAGAGGATTTGGGCATCGAGATCCTTGCGGATGTTGAGGGCGGATCCGTATATGGCATCTGTCCCGAACTTCTTCTTGTCCGCCCAGAACTTGGTCTCCTGTGAGGGGCGCGCGCGTCACCCCCAAACATGGGTCCCACGCTCAGCGTTAGGGTTCGAGGGCACGGACAAAGGCAACAAACGGAGGAGAGCGACGGGTCCTTACCGATTGGATGGTGGACTGGAGCGGGTGCGGCGTCGCGAGGTCGGCCTTGACGCCTGCGTTGATGCCGAAGCGGAGGGTGTCGTGGGTCTCGCTGATGTCCCTCTTCATGCTGCTGCTCTGCATCGTCGTCGATGGATCGATGCTTTCCGCGACTCCGCCTGCGCTTCTCTCTCTGTCGCTAGAACTACTAGCCTTCTTCTGTTCTTTCTTTGCGGGGAAGAAAGGAAGCTGAAAGTCTGAGACGGCTTTGGGCCCTGCCCTCACTTGTGTATAGGATAGGACTCTTCTTCATTTTGTTGGGCCGGCCCAACTGCGATCGGCGCGTTCCGAGTCCAATAGACTACGCGGCAGCCGGCACCTGCCCTGCTACCGGAGGCCGGACCACCGCTGGCGGGTGCCGTGGACGATGAGCGACGCCGCCACTGATTGCCGGGGCGACTGGTAGACGGAGGGTGGCACCGGCGAGCTGGAGCATGGTCCTGACGCCCGATGCTACAATCGAAGCAGTAGTTTTTTTTTTGTTTTTTTTTGCCAACGAAGCAGTAAATATTTAGTTCCATATATATCCATTTTTTTTTGCTAATATGAACGTTATAATTATATTTTTATTCATGGATTAATGGCATGTTTGCAATTTGGCAAGGAATTTTTAGAATTCAAATTTGCTTAGCCTGGTTTCAGATACAAATTGAAAAAAGATATAGACCAAACCAAACTGCAGTTCATATATGACAGTGTCTGCTCTTATTCATCTAACATTGGTTCCATACTTTTTGACCCATGCTACAGTCTGCTCATGTACTATTTAATTCGTTGTGATGGAACTCCACCCTGATTTGTATTCTGACATTATCCATAAGTAGGATTCCAAAGTAGTATGCTCCTTTTCATGTCTGTTTTTACAGGAGCTTTATATATTGGATGTTTGCAACATGTTCAGCTTTGAACTGTCTCCTATTTATGAAAGTTTGAGTCGATAACTAGCATGGATCTAGGAAGGCTTTGGGGGAAAGTATTTAAGCTGTACTTTTAAACGGACAAGATTTTTTTTTTTGAAAAAAACTGTACTCTTACTGTCCTTTTATCACATTGCACATTAGTATCAAAACTGTATAACTACAAGGTGCTCTCTCATTTCTCATTTATATTCATGAGATTGGGAACTAAAAAAATTGATGTAAATACTAGATTTTTTTTTGTGAACAGATGTAAATACTAGATTCTAAAAGAGGTCTTTCTCTATGTCATGTTTTTTCACTATCATGTCTCACAATCATCCCACTAGAACTAGATCCACGAGAATCAATTTATTGTTTCTTTCTAATGCAGTGCATCTTGACATCATCGATCCTAGAACTTCCAATAAGGCTCTATCAATATATAGCCGGAGAGATTAAATTGAACAAGTAAATTAAAGCTTGATTACAGAAGACGCTGATCCGCGCGCATACATTTCTGTTGTATCATTAGTACCTACGACACACATTTGTATCTGCATGAATCACGTACACATCTGCATTGCATCTATATAAGATCAGCTACACATATGTACTCACTGTGTAATTTAGGGAGGCAGTTGTTCCTTCTGTTACCACTGCCGATCGATCGATTAATAGTTCATTTTGTACACTTAGCAGTAAATTTGCATTAGTTCACGCTGATGATAGCCAGGCTAGATCAGATGAATATATATTCAGAGGAGTTGATTAGTGCAAGACTGGAGTTGCGAGAGGAGCTGGAGCTGCTTGAGGATGGGGCTGAGTGCCTCCATGAGCTTCTCGCACGGGTGGTTGTGCACGCCCTCGTACGTGGTCACCACGATGCTCGTGTCCTTGGCCAGCCGTTGCACCTGCTTCTTCACGTCGCACGTGTGGTGCGTGCACCGGTAGTAGCTCCTGCATGCATATGAAACACATTGCACTAATTATTTCCAAGTTTTCTTATTAAGCAGCGCCAATGCAGTTGCAAACTTGCAATCATGCATGCAAGCATGATCAATGGAGACGATCGAACAAAACAAAGACACCTTGGAAATGCGCTGTTCTTGACGGCCTTCTGCCCGTACTTCCTCCACCGGTAGCCGTCGTCGAGGACGTCGTTGTCGCTCCGCGTCTGGAACGCGAACCGTGGCCGGCTCGCCTTCTTCTTCCCCCTCCCGCCGCCGCCGGCCTTCCCAGCTTTTCCGGCCTTATAATTATTATCTCCCTCTCCCGCCGCCGTCGCACTAGCACTGCTCCCGGCCACCGTCACAGCGCTACTACCGCCGCTCTCGACTTCGCTCGCGACCGGCGGCGGCGTCGTCCCGACGTGCAGCGTCCCCGGCGCGCGCGGGAGAAGCAGCGACGCCCAGTCCACGGCCGCCGGCGGGCAACTCATCATCGTGGCCGCGCCCGGGACGAGGGACGTCGTCGTCGCATCGCTGCTGCACGCATGCTGCTCCGGCGGCTGTGGCGCGGCTACGGCCGGCGGCAGCGGGGCAAGGCACGTACCCGTAGCCAGCGGCGGAGTGTTTGGTTGCCGGATGACTCCATGGAGCGGCGAGTTTTCCATCGACAGACAGACAGACCGGCCGCCGGCGGCGAGGTCACGTGATAAGTGAGCCGGCGGCGCCGCGGGATATATATATAGGTCACACAGGTGGGTGCACCGTGCAGCTGCGTGGTAGCTGTGACTGGCGGGTGGGTGCGTGTGAGAGGGGAAGGCGCCGGAAGGTGAGAAGCGTTGGGGCAGAGCGACCAGATCGACCGGAGGAACAGCAGAAGGGCAGTGAGAGAGAGCGAGCAGCGCAGCCACAGCTCAACCACTGGCGCGGGTGCAGCTCAACTGCCCGTCCACCGGAATATTTTACCACTTCCGACGAGACTGCTAGTCTACGTTTGCGAATTGGAGACGTCGTCAAGTGTAAAAATATACGCACTGTCGAGAAAAAGAAATTAAGCCGTAACCGAAATATGGGCTCTGGGTAAATGGAACCGAGTAAATAAAACACAAATATTACTATTGTCCTCTGTTCATTTGGGCTATACATGACTTTGAATGGGCCTGATGGCAACTGATTCAACAAACTCACCAGGCCCATATATCCATAAAAAGATAAGGAAAGAGACCTTTAAGCTTTAAAGCCAATAAACCTTTGTGATACAACCATTTTCCTCCTCAATTATAAAAAAAGAATTTTAATCCTGACCCCTAAACGTCACGATAGTCTGATTTTTTCTTTTTCATTTAAAACAGTTTTTCCAACCTTACACACAACTTTTATTTTAAAACAGATTATTTTCACACCCTAAGCAGTAAGCAGTCATGGACAGCGGTTTTCTATGACATAGCTTCGCGTCAATTGAAAGAGTAAATCTAACTTCTATGATAATTTAGGAGGTAAATCGAACTACAAACATATTTTTGAAAAATTATTACATATTTTTTTCCTAGATTTATTTTTTGAAAAACCATAGAAAAATTATTTTAGCTAAAAATAACCTCTATCTTATGGGCAGATTGCAATATTTATTCGAATATCTATGGACTTATTTACACGTAGATGCTCCTATCATCAATTATAATTAAAACATTGACTAAGGCCTTGTTTAGTTCCAAAAACTGAAAAGTTTTCGAAACTGTAGCCATTTTGTTTTTATTTAACAAATATTATCCAATCATAGAGTAACTAGGCTTAAAAGATTCATCTCGTGATTTACACATAAACTGTATAATTAGTTTTTATTTTCGTCTATATTTACTACTCCATGCATGTGGCGTAAGATTCGATGTGACGAAATCTTGAAAAGATTTTGATTTTTGGAGTGAACTAAACAAGACCTAATCAAACTACGTAGAAAGCTAGGTGACACAGACTACTCTCACTAGATAGGAGTACTCTTATTATCTCGTATTACTTTTTTTTCTTAACTTTGTTTTAGTATTGCTAATGTTCATGGAGTGATGCCTGTGAGTCATCTTAACTGTACCTATGCATGAAAACGATAGTTTCGTTGAGAGATTCAGATCTGTCCGCATTGAGTCCAAATATTTAACAACCAGTACCGTATTCTTATCAAATATTTAAATAATATATTTATAATGTGGACATCCAATCGTATCATATCCAACATGATAGATATTTTTCGTATTCAAATCCAAATCCGACCACGATGATGTCCATCCGTTTTAATACCTAACTATAAAAAATGATAACAGCCTATGGTATGGTACCATTAAATATAGACAAAAACAAATAATTAGACAGTCAAATTTTGAGACATGATAGCACTTCTATTTGTATATAATAATTATTTTTCTAACCATGAACTAACTAGATTCAAAAATTGTCTCATAAATTACAGAAGAAAAAATGAGTTAAAAAGATGCGATCGACCTTATAGAGAAGATTAGGCTTTTCACCAGATGGATTCGGGCATATGCTTGTCTATTTTTTTAATTTAATCATTGGTCAGAAAACATAATAACAAATCAACAAACCAAAAATACAAAAGAAAAGAAAATGAAAACCTCAACAAGGGCTGATGATTGTTGGCAGCGGACTCAGAATATGGGTGGTGATATATCAGGATGGTCGGCAAGGCAAACAGATGCCAGTTACGACGAACGAGACCTTTGACACAATCTTCACCGTCCTCTACCAAAGCTGCTCTCAAATCCCCAGTGAAAAAAGCAACACAAATGGCCAATCGGAAAATTTGACAAAATCTGCAAGTTTTTATTGCAATACTCCATCTGTCCTACAATTTCTAAAGTTGTCTTCAAACTTTTAAAACTTTGACCAAATTTATAAAAAAAATACTAAAATTTATAGTTCTAAATTAATACGATTAAATTTATCATAAAATATATTTTCATAAGATACTCATTTTGTATCTCTTTTCTATAACGTTAGTCAAAGCTAAAAGAAATTAACTGACGTGTGCTACAAATTCAAAAATTTGTCCAAAGGATTGATTTCTCAATTTCTAAAATTTAACAAACCTTGTCGATAACAACTTAGAGGATGTTTAGATTCTATAGAATCCAAAATGCAAAAATGCCAACTCTGTTTGTACCTTACTGTATCAACATCAGAATAAATATGTTTATCCAAAGGTTTCATTCTCCCTTACTGTATCAATATCAGAATAAAACTCTGCTTGTCCAAAGGTTTCATTCTCCAAAATTACAAAACTGATGATTCAACTTTCCTCAAATTTTAAAATAAATTGTTGAATTGTTTTGCTATCACTAGCATTGTGCAGCCATAGTCCTCTGTAAACCATCACCTGTATTATTGCAAAATGGTTTCAAAGTGAAACTCCAGTGAGACACTCGTAATGTAACCGTGAGATGCAGCTTTTCCATCACTCTATACCAATCGAACATTTCTTTTCATTCGAACATTTCTTTTCATTCCCTCTATACCAATTGAAGATTTCTTTTTCCTTCCCTGTACTCCGAAGTGATTCGATATCATGTAACATTCCTTTTGATTGGCATCGAGAGTAGAAAATTCAGTACATTCCAAGATGTTGAAATGATTGTAGGTTGATAAATTCACAAAAGAACCGCATTGGTAACTCAGGTACAGGAAACACGTAAGAGGGAAATTTGGCAAAGATGTGCGGCAAATCACAGGTAGAGCACGAAGGGAAAGCATCTGCGCTCTCATAAGCGTGAATCACCTGATGTAAACTCTCGCACACCAAGGTTAGGAGCCCGAGTATTCAGGATCAAAACTCGGGGCCTCTTTACATGTGCGTATAAATCAAACAAGAAAAAAAACATCTAGCTTGACATCAGTAAACGTAACAAAGAACAAAAAAAACAAGTGATTGTGCATTGATAAGGTCGTCAGATAGGAGCGAAAGACTAATTATTCAGGTAATCAAAACCACGAGGGTTAATCATCTGAACTATGCACTTATACTCATCACCCGACCTTATTAAAAAAAAGGCACCAAATCACTCAGATCGTCAAAAAAAAGTCAAGAAAGAGATCCAAATGATCAGAGGCCTCAGAAGGAAGGCAGTAATGGTTTTGTAATCAGACGTCATACAAATAGTACATCCACAGATTTCATCTTTGGCCCCAGAGAAATCAAAATCGAGAAGAAATCAGTTAAAAATAGAAAAATTACAAAATAAAATAGAAGTTGTCGACCTCATAGAGAAGATTAGGCTTATCCACACACATGGATTCGGACATATGCTTGTCTATTTTTTTGATTTAATCATTGGCCAGAAAACATAGTAACAAATTCAACCACAAAAAGGTACAATTCTGTCAAACAAAAGAACAAACGAAAGATAGAAGCACACGAAAAACTTGGTAGGGGCTGATGATTGTTGGCAGCGGACTCGGAATATGGGTGGTGATATATCAGAATGGTCGGCAAGGCAAACAGATGCCAGTTACGACGAACGAGACCTTGATACAATCTTCACCGTCCTCAACCAAATATATGCTCTCAAATCCCCAGTCAAAAAAAAAGCAACTCAAATCGCCACTCAGAAAATCAAAAACCCATTGAAGAGAAATCAAAAACCTTTTAAATCCAGCGAGAAGCAAAACGCGAACGCCAATTCAAATCCAAGATCTGGAATGAAAGGGCGTGGTAGAGAATAGAGATGAAGGAAATGCTCCTGTTGAGAGGCGGCGGCGGCGGCGTGGGAGATGGAGGTCGCGGGGGCGTTTCTTATATAGAGGCTCCTTGCGCACTAGGGTTTTACGGGGGCGGCGGGGCTTCTGGTTTATTGGATTCTCTGGGTCCAGCGAATCCCAGCCGTCCGTCAAAGTCTGTCGTCGATGTCAAGTAGGCCCAACGTTCACTCGAGAAACGACGCGTTTCCGCAATTTCAGCCCAGGCCCAAGATATCGAGAAACCTACGCTCACGCTTGAAATGGCGATGGAAGGAAGGTTGAGCCGTAGAGACTAGAGAGGCAATATCATGTGAAGAAACGTCTTGCTCTTGTTAGCGATTTGCTACTTTAAGGACTTTAGAGTGGCTTGTGATAATGCTGGAGTTTTTGCATGAGTATGTGAATGTGTTTGGGCTCTTATGGGTACATTACAAAAAACTTTTCACGATTCTCCGTTACATCGAATCTTGCAGTATATGCATAAATCATTATATATAAATTTTAAAAATAACTAACTGTACAGTTTAACTGTAATTTGCAAAATAAACTTTTTAAGTCTAATTAGTCTATAATTAGATAATATTTGTCAAATATAAACGAAAGTGTTACAATGTCCATGTTGCAAAATAAAAATTGCAACTAATCAAGGCCTCCGAAGGATCGGAGTTTAAAAAAATTCAAGATTCTCCGTCACATGCATAGAGTATTAAATATACACGAAAATAAAAACTAATTACACAGTTTATCTGTAATTTGCGAGATGAATCTTTTGAGCCTAGTTTGTCTAGAATTAGATAATAATTACCAAATACAAACAAAAGTACTACAGTACCCAAAATCTAAAATTTTTGCTAACTGAACAAGGTTGTAATCTGGCAGTAGCAGCTCTAACTTGTCTAGAACGATAGTAGCAAGGTTAGGCCACAGAGCTAATGGACTAAGAGCAACTCCAATAAATATGATATCCATGTTATCTAGGCTATTTTTATATTTTTAAAGCAAAAATTAGCCCACCGTTTTTAGCCTACATGTTTCAATCTTTACAGCAACCCCATGAGCTTCTTTATATCCTTTCGATTGATAAAAACAAACATTTTGGTAAAAAAAAATATCCTTCAACCACTTATTTAATTCGATCTTCAAATACTGCCATCCTCTGCTAGGCCTTGTTTAGTTCTCCATAAATTTTGTAAAATTTTTCAGATTCCTCATCACATCGAATCTTTAGACGTATGCATGGAGCATTAAATATAGATGAAAATAAAAACTAATTACACAGTTTGGTCGGAATTGACGAGACGAATATTTTGAGTCTAGTTAGTCCATAATTGGACAATGTTTGTCAAATACAAACGAAACTACTACTATTTCTATTTTGCAAAAAGTTTTGGAAGTAAACAAGGCCATAGTCAAAGATTAAGAATGTCATTGTAAAAAAAAGATTAAGAATGGGTTTGGTTTTCCTGGGTGGACACAAGTTATAGAGAGTCTATTGGAGGGCTAAAAGTATAGATAGTAATTTTGTTCAAATAATAATTTACATAGTGAGTTTAGAGCGTCTCCAACAATTAGTTTGAACATTTCTAAACATTATTGAATATATAAAAAATCCATTCTACCAATAGTTCTCTATTATTTGTTTCTAGAAATATATATGGAGTCTGTTCGCTTGTCTTATCATCCATACTTTTTTTTGCCAGTCAACAGTATTTTTCTCTCATAATAAATTAGCGAACAATATTTTAAACCGTAACTTTTCAAACCAATAAACAATAAACAGACTTATGATATCGCCACCCATACATCAAGAGCGGCTGACCAAATAACAAATAACTCGTCACCATGGCCGGCCATCTCAGCATGCTAGCTTCACCTAGAACCTTTAATATGAAAGTTTATTCTTCAACACTGCCTTTTCAACGAACAAACAATGTTTTTTTCTTCTAACAATAAATTAACATAAAGAGTATAAGTTAAAATTCAGTGAAACGAACTTGAGGTTTTTTACCCAATCAACATTCTCTGTTCGTTTGGTTGATAAGCAATAACAGAAAGTATTGTTCGTTGATTTGCTATGAGAGAAAAATACTGGTGAATGGCTGACAAATTCGGCTGATAAGCTCAGACGAACAGGATCGCAACATGAATCCCAATCGCAGAAAAAAAATAGAAGTTAGACAAGGAAAGAATGAGATTTGTTACCCAAAAAGCAAGATTGAGAGTGGGTTTTTCAAATTGTTAAAATGCTCTTAGCTGCACAGTACCAGTTTAAATTTGTACTATTTTGGATAAAAAACACACTTATATTTACCTCAACCCACTTGTATTGGACTAAATCGGGTTAAACTTAATTTAATTTCTATCTCAATCCACTTTAACATAGATACATTGAGATGTATACAAATGCATCCTAACAAGTGTAACATAATTAGGGTCCTCTTGAAAACAGCCAATGCACAAACATCCTCTAAAAATTAGCTGATGCATGAAAATGAGCTAACGCAAAGGAGTATGAAATTTCACATAGATGGCAGCGAGAGGATATTGCTACTGCCACGTGCCACCCGAAGAAATTGGCCACATATATAAGAGCATCGCAATTTCGCGAGAAATTTTACGCATGAGTGTGGCTCCAACGACCAACGATACATAATAATAAGTTGGTTCCGCATAGATTTGAAGAGAATGCAACCATCGACCTCCACAAGTCGAGAGTGAGATTTTTTACCCAAAAAGCAAGATCGAGAGTGGGGTTTTCAAACTGTTAAAATGCTCTTAGGTGCACAGTATCAGTTTAAATCTGCACTGTTTTGCACAAAAAACACACTCATATTTACCTCAACCCACTTGTATTGGACTAAGTCGGGGTGAAACTTAGTTCATTTTCTATCTCAATCCACTTTAACATACATGCATTGAGATGTATACAAATACATCCTAACAAGCCTAACATAATTAGCGTCCTCTTGAAAAATAGCCGATGCACAAACATCCTCTAAAGAATAGCCAATGCATGAAAATCAGCTAACGCAAAGGAGACTGAAATTTCACACAGATGGCAGCGAGAAGATATTGCTCCTGCCACGTGCCACCCGAAGAAATTGGCCACATATATAAGAGCATAAAAAATTTACGCATAAGGTTTTGTTTGGATGTTGTTAAATTCACTTCAATACATGTGTGTTGGTATAGATTGAGATAGAATTTAGTTTAAATTCCACTCCAATCCACCTCAATACATGTGGATTCTCAATATATGTGGATTGATGTGAATCCGACTACATCCAAACAAGGCCTAAGTGTGGCTCCAACAACCGCCACAACGATACACAATAAGTCATTCCACATAGATAGATCGAAGGAAAGAACGCAAACATTGACCTCAAAGGTCCAGGCAAAGCGGCACTTCATGAGAGTCGAGGACACACAGGGGATAGGAATCTCACAACAGGTGGATTGGATATGAGATGCTTCTTTCTTGCATAGGGTGAAGTACAAAGTACAAACCATGGTACAGAGTCCAGCAAACAGTCAAACCATGCGAGTCACCTACATCTACTTTAATATACAGATACTTGTGCTCGGAGTCTAGTTTGCCGTACTCGTGGTAGCCTGTATGAAAATGTTACTAGCAACCAGTAGAAAGGTTACACAAAGGGCTCGTAGCAGCTTCAACTTCTGCTTGGTCCGGTTCTGTCCCCAAGGATCATCTGCGGGTCGAGGGTTGACAGAATTTGGGGCATTGACATACCACCAGATACAACAATTTCTGCAGGCCATGCGAGCAAATATGTTAAAGTCTCTCTCTGCAGGAGTAGCCATCCTTATTTCTTGAAGCAAAAGAATATCAAACGGTGCTGAAATGGCAGAGTAAGAATTTACCGATGCCTTCACGCACAGAAAGATTTGGCCTTATGACATCCTTTGAATTCACCATGAAGATATCACCAATGTAAAGATGGTTCGTTGGCACATAGACACAGTAAAGATCTTCTTGACCAGAATAACTCTGCAAAATAATAACAGGATTGATGCACAGAGACAAAACCATGTGCTAACATCAGAAATGACATTAGTACAGCCAAAAAGTGCATGTCATCAATATAATTCTTAGTACAGCCAAAAAATGCATGTCATCATTATAGTTCTTGGTACAGCCAAAAAATTCAATATAATTCTTCTCATGCAGCAACTGAAACAGTGAGATTATCTCACTTTACCCACATCCACATGTCATGACAGTAAAGTCTCAACCATACAAGAAATCAAGCTTAGTTTGAATTGCTCAGTAGCATAACAAAAGCAAAAGCATAAAACAAACAGCATTAGAATGAAAAGCTAAAGGAGCCTCATTTGGAGCAAACCTGGAGGGATACTGACGATGTAATGAAACCAAACGCATATTCTCCAACACGAGGATGCCTTATGATGACCACTTCCTTGAATGCCTGTTTGTTCTGATCTGTAAAAAGCAACCAGAATTTATTCAGCACCTCAGCAAATTCGACTGACCAGTTTGATGATTGATATTACCTGGTGATATTGCAGCACTAATTTGCTTCGATGCATTGTAGATATGACGAACAAGAGGCATGCGCTTAATAATCCACTCGCCAAGGCTAAGGACAGATGCTCCAACCCAAGATGACATAAAGACTCCAATCAAAAATATGAAAGTAACAGATGTGATGAAGCCAAGACCTGCAGAATCATCAGAGTGCAAACTGAAAACTTGACCTGGATAAGCAATACAATGTTCTTCTCACTGATCACAAGCTATCAGTATCATATAACAATAATTTTGCCTAAATGGCCTGCATGCTAACTTTTCCAGATTTCTGAAAGAACTGATAATCTAATCCCATGGTGCATACTGAACAAAATGAAGAATTAAAGTGGTCCCTTTTTCAGAATGAAAGGAATTCATTACAATATTACATAATTCTCCCTCTGCTCCAAGTTATAGTTCACTTTACTTTTGTCCTAAGTCAAACTTTTCTAATTTTGACCAAGTTTGTAGGAAAAACATAGTAACATCTACGAGTTCAACGTATGCATTATCAAAACATATTTCATGGAGAATTCAATATCGTAGATGTTGGTAGTTTTTTTGTATGAACTTGTCAAAGTTGAAGAAGTTTGACTTAGGACAAAGCTAAAGTGAACTATAACTTTGAATGAAGGGAGTATCAATTTTTCTAGATTCTGATATTTCAATACAAAAATAAGTTAATTCACATACCGAATATGTTGATTCCCAGTTGAGCATAGATTGGAGAGAAGAATCCATCAACAAAATGGATGAACCACCAGGTGATGTAGAATGTTATTGCTATGGGGAAGAGAATTACACTGGAGAATACCGGCAAATAAAATCATAACAGAAAAAAACATCTTAGTATATGTGGCAGGCACATGGAAAGATAAATTCAAGTAGCATCATTGCAAATTGCATAGAAATGATGCATGTAAAGTCACAGTTATCTCTTATCATGGTTCATATACATCCCAGAGTATCACTTCAGGAATGAGGAGAAACAACAGTATTTTTCTAATGCTTAAACTAGAGGCTCGACATATGGGCGTGAAATTAACTGAATAAAAAGGACTTAAGGAAATTCCTTGTGATTAGAACTTTATGGTAATCCTACTGTTGGAACATTGTGGAGTATTTCTTCTAAAATCCAAATTCGTGTTCCATATGGCTGTATTTGAATGTTTGGGTTATCACAAAGGGGCTATCAGTCAAGTGGCAACATGTAAATCCTCCATTCCAACCATAAGCCCATGAACCTTCTGATATTTCTCAGGATTTATAGAAGGTTATCTTTTTATTATTATTATTATTACTGAAAGGAAAAGCACCAAGAACCAAATAAGCAAGCATCCTACTGTTCCTAGTAACTACAGTTAGATAACCCTGTTGATAGCATTGCATCACCTGCCTACATGACTTCCCAATGTGTAAAGGGGAATGGATGTTAGCACAACAACCATAGAGCACTGCACCAAGAAATTTGACTTTTTATTAAGTGGCTACTGGCTACTAAGCTGTGGACCATTGTACACAACGCCGACAACCAGGCTATACATGAAACCCATGGAAATAGAACCTAGAATTAGCTACTAGGAATTCCCCTATTACAGTTCCATTGCTAAATGCTAGACAGTAATCAAGAGGCGAGGAAAGATTAATTTCGCAAGACCCTTTACCATCCAGTCATGAACTTCTTTGAAGCCCAACTACGGACGACCTTATGGAAAGCCTGCATTTCAAGAAAAGAAAAGGGGGTCGGAATTAAAACACGAGCTGTTCTAGCTTGAACTCAGAACATGCTTTCTCAGTTTGAACAAGGCAAGTATCAGACAGGAAAAGCAAGACTGCAAGAGTAGGAGCAAGATAATGTGTTTCAGTTGCTGTCAAGTATTTGTCATTCCAAATTGCAGCTCAAAATGCTAAGCGCTCTAGGCGGTTTAGAGATTCCACTAGAAATTGAAAACCAAATAAATATTTTGAATATCATTTTGTTGAACTGGTAATATGAAGGTGTGCCAACGCAGAAATACAAGTGGGTCACAGTCTTCTCAGTTTTCTATTTTTAAGCAAATCAAATAATGAAATAAGCTACATCGAAGCTATGCACCATCCATTACTAATATCATTTGCCCAAATGGGACATTGAAGCATTTCCTAGTACATAAACTGCTCCTCGGTTCATGCCGTTAACAAACATCAGTGTCAAGAAGATTTAGCTGAATTTAAAACAACGAAAATAACATAAATCGTAAACTAACCGAACAGACCCTTGAATAAAAGGGGGGCAAGAGAAAAAACAAACAACTATGCAATCGAGTAGGGAGGCGGGGTCAGGGCCTCAGGGGGGCGGGAGCGGGGGCGTACCTCGCGGCCAGAGGAGGAGAGCGCGGCGGAGGCGGAGGAGGCCCTGTCGCCGTCCTCGACACCGTCGCCGGGCGCCGAGCCGCCGCCGGAGACCGGGATGAGGAGCTCCCGGTCCCGGTCGCGCCCGCCCATCGGGCTCAGGCTCAGCGGAGACTTGTTGTCTCCCATGGGGCTCGTCTGCCGTGGCGGCTCTCAGCCGCCGGTCACCCTTGCCGGCTCGGGTCGTCGCGATCGCTGCTGGGGGGAACGGAAGGGGATGCCGGCTCGGCACGGCCGCTGGGGCAAGAGACTTTTTCTATTTTTCGTTTTTTTCCTGGAGTCTTTTGAGAGTTTTGCCCCTCTTCTGTCCCGTTGGCACCTGTCGAGTCCCTCTTCGTCGCCCACCGCCCCGTCGTGGGATGGAGACGTGGGGCCCACATGTACGTGACAGTTAATGAGGTTGGTACGATCATGATGATCGCTTGATGATTAATCAGGTGATGAAGCAGAGTTTGATTTGATTGCTAACAAAAACATTTAGCTCCACTAAATTAACAAAAAGTGGCTGCCAGCAAGTTTGAAGACAAAATATTTAGTGCAAACCACATCTTTAATATAATCGTAAAAACTCTTAAGTATGGTTTCAATGTGGTTTTCATGAATTGTACTGAAGATGTGTTATGCACAAAATATTTTGCCAAGTTCGAATTCCCCAAATAGCACCAAGCTGATTTGAACACTGCACAACCAACGCTGTAGGGAGTCTCTATGCATCTCGTTGGAGAGAATCGTCTAGTCCTTGCAAGCAACTTGGATGAAAATGACCTCCCTCAAAATTTATTATTTATGGCAACATTTCTTTACTTTAAAACAATTCTAAATAGTACAGCCAGCATGACACTGACATGGTGGAGGCACCCTCGTCATCTCATGCTAGACATGATGTGGGCTTTTCCGTTGTGGAAATTTTCGGGTCAACCATAGCCGGAAATGAGGTAATCCATGGCAGGCTGCACCAAGGAAGCCACTTGCAACGTGCAAGTTCCAAGCTTCGAAACTCCCAGGACCAAGAAATTACGTGGAACCAGGCACAACATATGAACACACATCAATAATATTATTGGAATAATTATAGAGTCTAGCAGGCACATTGAAATTCTTCAAGCAAGGTGGGGAGAGGAGCTTCAATTTATTTCCCACTACCAGGCAAGTTACAAGGTTTGTACAAGTACACGGTGCGTACTTCATACATAGCGACAGCGTCAATGGTTGGACGACGTAGAAATACAGAATGTGAAGGTTCCTCCATGCTTCCACAGAAACCCTGCAGAAAGAAAACAAGAACAGAATGGGGTTGTAAGTTTGTAGCAATTCCAAACAGCTGCTTATTTCATCACAAAAGAAGGAATATGAACAAAGTAACATCTTAGAAAGCATAGCATACACATATCGAGTTTCCGCAGCACTTGTTGTTCCAACATGACTTATGAATCTATTAAGTGATGATTAAAAGATCATAAAAGCAAGCAAGAAAGAGGATTCTCAATCATACAATTGTGGATCTAAATAAATGATTATTAAAAGGTCATAAAAACATACAAGAAAGTGGATTATCAATCGTAAAATGATGCTATGTAAGATAATCTATGTATTGGCACAAACTGCAAACTAGTTATAGGAGACAATGATCGGGAAGGCATTTTTGAAACCAAATTACCAAATAAACAAGCTAACCACCCGTGATGTGAGTGGTAAACCCATGAAGGTGATTTTGGTGGTACGAATAGAATGATTCTGAAAGTGATGGTATTTGGGCACCATACTGTGCTGAAAATGGAGACCTCTGGGCTCAGTCAGACTGCTTAAAGGCCAGTACGGCACCAGTCTTTCTTATACTGTAGTCTCAAAAAGCATGAGACCTGGCCTAAGACCCGGCCTTACACAATAGAAAATTGCAACAAAGGAAGCTGACACAGTGAGAGAGAGCGTGTTAGGACTGTAATCCTTGATGATGCTATCAGTGCCATGAATTTTTCGAATACCTTGCCAGTGACATGTATGAGAAAGAAAAGTTAGAATTTATGTTTATTTTAACCAATATATATGGTCCTGTCTTATAGTCCATCTAGACCTTATACAGTTACACATAACAATAAATTGATCTTAGACACTTCACCCGTTCTTAAGGTCTATGGTGACCTTATACATTACTGATGCCCTATTGTGTAGGAGCTCTAGGTTGGTGGCATAGATGTGAATTCCCCTAAAAAAAATCGATAAATCAGATAATGCAAGTATGAAAGACTTAGTATCATGTTGGGTCATAATATATTAATTCATATGTTAAACTACTCAATAGACAAACGTTTTGTACTTTTGTGTAAAAATTGAAAATTGTAGCTAAGACCATGATTACAGGGCAAGATCTGTATTTCTTTTAAACTTTTTATTGTCAAAACAGTAGTTAGTACTAGCTATACTCACCTTCAAATGAACTTAATAGCTGTCTATTTGAATTGACATTGGATTAACTTTGTATAAAACCACAAATAGAGTTATCTGATTCACATCAGATGGACTAGCAAGTAGCAACATCTGGCTCCAGATGAATCCCAATGAACTAGCTTCTCTCAAAGACCAGAGCTATACTCAAATTAGATAGATTTTTTATCTGAGGTATGGTGAAACTAAAATACTGAATAGGTTAGGTACATCATAAATGACAATTACATAATTAACCAAAACTAGCAGAAATAAACTGAATTCTTTTCAAGAAATGCAAAAGTGACGAGAACATCTACACAGTGATGCAAATTACAGATTTGCAGGTAACCTTCAAATCAAATTCACAATAGAGAACATGAAGGTCTGATGGACCAATAATTCACAATCGTGACAAAAATATATGATTGAATCATGATTGGCAAGCATGATATTCAAAATACTAATAAGTTAGTTATACACCTATACTACTTGCTCTTTAGGTTATTATATCACAGCAGTAGTTATCCAAACTTGTGGGTCTTTCTTGAGGAATTGTTCTCATAAGAACTACGAGTCCAGAAGCCAAAAAAAATGATAGATGACATGGTAGCTCAAAGCTTTGTTAGACTCATGCTCCCAGCTTGAACTAAATCCTCATAAAATCAGTTGCATATAAAAACAATACAAAGATCTCATGGAATCAAATAGAAAAGCACAAACAATTTGAAAATTGTAGCAAGTACCATGACACGGAGATGGAGAAGGAAAGGCCAAATCCTCATTTTCAGTTATCTACTGTTGTTATTACTAAAACAATAACCCTGAAGGTCTGAACCCTTAGATTGATCTTATTGTTGGGTTTATTCTTCTCGAAGGTTGCATTCAGTTATTAATGTCCTTGCAGTGTAACTATGTAAATGTAACTACTCCTCTATCTCACATTCTCACCCCTAGCTCTGCCACTGTTTATTTCACCCCGAAATCGCCTTGGATAAAGATGAACCTCAACTGAACTTGATCACAATTGCAGCTGAAACTAAGCATATTCTTACTACAAGCCAACAATACCAGCCAAATTATTTGATTCTGATTTGATATGGGATTATGGGTACAGGCTACAGCACAGTCAAACTATCAGTAAAACCAGCACAGATGAAACCTTATGATTTCTCACCAGCAAGAGAGGCACTCCAAGGAGACAGCATCTGCGCGAAGAGAAGACTGACCTCTCTCGAATCACGACATCAGAGCTTGGAAGCGAAGTGCTTCCGCTTCTCCTCATCGCTCTCCTCGACAATTCCAACAGACCTGCAGGCCTCAGGGTACATGGACATCCTTATGGACGCGTAGACGCCCCCATCCCACTTCCTGGCCGCGAGCTGCTCGGCAAACTTGAAGGCCTCGGCCGCCGTCTCGTCCGCAGAAGGGTAGACGGCATCCACGATGCCCATCTCCTTGCCCTCGGCGGCCCTGACCTTCTTGCCCCTCAGCGCGACGTCACGGAGCGCGTTGGCGGAGGTGATCTTGGCGCGGAGCACGGCCACGAAGTAGGGCGGGAGCGGGAGGCCGATGTCGACCTCGCTCATGTAGAGCACCCCGCGGTCGCCGCGCATGATGCGGTAGTCGTGGCAGAGCGCGAGGAGGCACCCGCCCGCGGAGGCGTGGCCCGTGACGGCGGCGACGGTGGGCATGGGCAGCGCGAGGAGGTCGGCGGCGAGCAGGCGGAGCGCGGCGACGAGCTCGCCGAGGCGCGCGCGGGAAGTGCCCGCCCACCCGATGTCGAGGCCGTTGGAGAAGAAGCGGCCCTCGCCGACGGTCACGAGCGCGCACCCGGGCCCCGCCTTGGCCGCGCCCTCCGCGGCGGAGGCGACGGCGGAGCGGAGCGAGGAGATGAGGGCGTGGCCCAGCCGGTGCTCGCCGTCGCCGGTGAGGGTGAGGACGAATACGCGGCCGCGCTGCTCCAGGGTGCACATCGTGCCGGCGGATGGGGATTGGGGGCGGCCCTCGCGGTAGGTGCGGAGCGTGGGAAGGCGTGTGTGGTCTTCGGCTCTTCGCTCCTCAGCAGCAGAGCAGGAGCGCTCGATTTTTTGGCCGGCCCGCGGCCAAACCGATGAACTGCGGATGAAACTTGTAGGAAGGCAACGCCTCACCTCGCCTATGTCACACGGGCAGAAATCCTTTGTCGTAGTGGGCAGCAGACGTACGCTTCAACGACGCTGAGATTATTCAATTTGCTAAACGGATTGGAGCTTCTGACTCGGGATTAAGCTGAAATGGGGTGACGGAAGAGGCAAGAGTTTGCCACGATGGTGCCACAACGTTTTGACACAAACGTTTGGGGCTTTGGAGTTGGTGCGATGGCCGATGGGAACAAGTGATAGCAATTAACCTCGGTCCAGATCACAGCATCCTGCTAGCGGCTGTCAATAGCTAGGTTGATAATTTCAGCAGATAGTCGCGGGTCCAGATTAGGCCCTGTTTAGTTCCCTATCCAAAAAATTTTCATCCATCCCATCGAATTTTTGGACACATGCATTGAACATTAAATGTAGATAAAAAATAAACTAATTACACAGTTTAGTTGAGAATCGCGAGACGAATCTTTTAAGCCTAGTTACTCCATGATTAGCCTTAAGTGCTACAGTAACCCACATATGCTAATGACAGATTAGTTATGCTTAATAAATTTGTCTTGCAGTTTCCTGACGAGCTATGCAATTTGTTTTTTTATTAGTTTCTAAAAACCCTTCCGATATCCTTCCGACACATCCGATGTGACACCCAAAAAATTTTCGTTCCCAATCTAAACAGGCCCTTACTGAACATGTTGATGTCCATAAGTCCATTCCTTCTCATGTGTTACTACGCACTATGCCACTATCTTTATAACATAGCACAGGTAATACTTTTCAGCAGATAAACGTGAGTCCAGATTCCCACACACATGCTGCTGCGTTCCTTCTTGTATGTCTTCCAAGGCCTTGTTTAGTTCCCAGAAAATTTTGCAAAATTTTTCAGATTCTCCGTCACATCGAATCGTTAGACACATGCATGAAGTATTAAATATAGACAAAAATAAAAACTAATTACACAGTTTGGTCGAAATTGACGAGACGGATCTTTTAAGCCTAGTTAGTCCATGATTGGACAATATTTGTCAAATACAAACGAAAAGGCTACAGTATCGATTTTGCAAAATATTTTGGAACTAAACAAGGCCCAAGTTCCAACGAGTGCTAAAATGAACAGGTAGACTGTCTTCCGGCAAGTGATAAATGAGTCTCCATGGCCCATTTTAATGCACTATTTCTATAACAAATCTGCTGACAAAGCATCAATGAAACGAACAATGAAACAACCTCCACAATGCATAAGTTTCATCTTGACGTTTCCTAGGCTGGATAAAGCATTTAATTTCTGCAAAATAATTGCATCACATGCAAAATGGTGAAACCATTTAGTCTTCAGTGGGAATTTCATCCCGTTTCACCGCGTGGAAAACAACGTCCGTGATGTTTCACCACTTCCTTCTCTTTCCTCTTCGTTTTATGTAAAAAAGTGCAGTTTTGCTGACATAACGCTCTAATAAATGTGCATAACATCTTGGTGAAACTCCCACTGAGATTAGCCTTACAGACTTTCTAAGAAACAAGTGCATGAGTCCAGGTTTCCATAAACATGCGTCCAGGTTCCATACACGTGTTCAGCATGGAGCAGTGCTTAACTTACAAGTTAACAGCCATCGAAGTACAATTAATACAACCCGACTGTTCGAGTCATCAGTTGGATAAAAGCCTCCGTATTGAGATGGTTATACAAACACTTTCAATTTGCATAAACTGAATAGTTCAGAACTAGCGAAAGTGCACAAACTGGATGATTACACTAAAGTAGAAGGCATAAAAACTGCATAGTTCAGGTCTTCGACAGTTAAAAGTATACTGATTTTAAAAAGAACTCACAATAACACAGGAAATTAGTATAACATTTTTTGTTCACAACAAGTGAAATAGCATGTTAAACAACAGACCAACTGAACTGTATGTGATTTTCCATATCAAAAATATTGAGGTACAAAAAGGAACTAGTCTACTTCTGTGCAGCAGCATCTGTTAGCTTTGGAATCGTATCGACTTCGCCATGGGAAACACAAATATCAATTTTCGCAGGCAAGATCAAGGGTATGGTATCAACTGCAACTGCTCACATCATTACCAAGTCTCTCCATGCCCATACAATCAACTAATTTCTAGAAAACTTGAGTCACGCAGCATGCACACTTTCTGGCACAGCGAAGCATGCTCATGCAGGCAACTCGAGCTTAACATTGTTCTTCCAACTGCAATGATGGACATGGAAGTGGCAATACTGAGTAACAAAGGAATATGATTGTAGATGTTAATGATATGTGGCATTTCATAATAGCATGCAGTTTACCTTAAGAAATAATAGTAAAAGAAATCTGCATACAGAGCTGTCTGCACCAAACCAGCAAGCCAAGCTGAAATGGATAGACCATTAGTGGACAACAATTCTGATAAAACATGTGAGATAAAACCCTATACCATAAAAAAGTGACAACTTACGGATCCATCTGCTGTGATGACCCTCCGTGAAATAACGGTAAATCCAGTTTAGAATGTAAAATGCACGGTAGGCCCTGACAAAAGAAGTATCGATGTATGGTGTTACTGTAAAGACACAAAGTAGCTAGAGAACTGAAAAGTGAGAAGAGAATTTAATCTTCTAGAGAAATTGTTCTCGTCTCATGATGCAACTTTGATGTCATACTCCTATTTTGTCCACTCTAGAAAAGATATACTCCCTCTGTACCTAAATAAATCAGATCCTAGAGTTTCCTTCTTTTTTATGTTTGACCAAATTTAAATTAAAGACCACAAATATTTATTAAACCAAATAAGCACATTAATAAAAATATCTTATGGTGTATCTAATGATACTAATTTGGAGCTATAAATCTTTGTGTTTTTTCTATAATTTCAGTCAAACTTAGAAAAGTTTGCGGAATTGATTTATTCAGATACGGAGGTAGTACTAAACTGAAAATTAACCAAAAAGGCAATCCAAGTATAATTCAAAAATGATAATCAAATAAAAACATAGTTGCACATAGAGCATGCCTGAAATTAAGCTAGAAACCCAGGATTATAGGTTAAGTTTCTTTGGATTTTTGGACTCCAAGACTATAAGTACAACTTAAGATGCACTGATAATGGCATGGTTGTACAAACCAACACTATCTCTCCCTCTAAAATATAAACTCCAAATAACACGAGATGATCCATTACTATATTCCTATAGCATCAATCAGATATTAACTACACTATATGCAATTGTCAGAAATTCTTATATTGGTTTCTGCCACTTATTGAAGATATGCATATGCATATCTATAAAATGCTGGTATATTTCAAGACTACAGCATCGGACAGAGTTTAATGCCATAATTCTTTCATCTTTACTGGATAGCAGGCTTTGAATACAACAGATGTCTGAAAATTAGCAAATTGCTGACAAGGAGTAAAAACATACCCAAGGAAGAAAACATATTGTCCAGTTAAGTTATCCACATTTCTGCTTCTCTGGAGCAACACTAACTGTGGGAGAATGGCCACTGCCTCGAGATAGATTGAAAATGCCCAGCATATCTGCAAAGTAACAGTATTTTAGCCTTTTATGGGATACTCAGTCTCCATCAATGAATCTTTGGAACAATTAGTAACACTTCAGTGTACATGTAACTTGTAATATTTTGAGGATTCTGATATGTTATCATTTGACTTCTATTTTAGTAGCCAATGATCACAGCAACTATGATAAGGTAAGACAATTCAAACCAAACAGGCAATTACTAATAAAAGAAAGTATGTAAAAGCAATTGAACTGTACTAATAGATTTGCAGAAGTGTGAAAAGGCTCTGATCAAAGTACATGGGTGTGAACTGAGCAAACGTTTGTAAATTTGGGGAAAAAAATATAAGCGAACTTCGTAGAGTAAGATGCAGTTTTAGTTTTGCATCCCTTTTAAAACTGTACATTCTAGGCATTGCAATTGCCCTTCAGTGAACTAATCAAGTTTTCTATTGTAACATAGATACACCTACAACATGAATCTGAAAATTTGACCAATAGAAAATAACATCAACTAGTCATGTACACATACAATCTCCTGCTAATCATTATTCAACTATGAACAGATCACATTTGACCTAATGCAAGTAAGAAATCAAGTATGGCCCTATTTGATGGGTGATCAAACTGTCAATTAACTGGTGATGTGGATCCAATTTCATACTCAGTTAATTTGGCTTACCAAACTATCAGACAATCATACAATACAGCAGTCACATCACTAGTACAGTTTGTCAGACACGGAATACTAGCTTTTCCTCTTTTTTAAGAGACCACAAAATGTGTGTGTGTGGGTGGGTGGGGCAAGATAACAAATTTCCTCTTTTTTTAAGAGACCACAGCTTAAAATTTCATTACAGAACCGTAACACCATTATGATTCAACAATGCAATGAGTAAATCAGGACAGATCCGATAGGGTGAACACATCACCTCGCGGAAGGTGAATCGCTCGTGGAACATCAGCGCGAGCAGGAATGATGCGGCGACGAGCACCGCATGGCGGAAGGTATCCTGCTCCTTGTCGTACGTCCTCCGCACCTGCGGGTGGCGGCGCATGCACCACACGATCGCCGCCGAGCTGGTGATGAACACCACCTTCATCACCGAGTTGTAGAGCGAGACGTAGTCCGTGAAGAGGTCCAGGTACCTCGCGACGAACACCAACATGTACAGCTCCTGCGTCTTCCTCGACACCCCTGCGCGGCGGCGCCCAGATCTGTAAGCGGCAAGCCCCCCGCCCTAACGGGCGGTCGAAACCCTATCGCTACAACGGACGGCTTACCTGAGCAGGACTTGGTGGCGTAGATCTTGAGGAGGAGGACGAGGACCGAGAAGAGGTGGGTCATGTCCCCGAGGAACCGGAAGGCGTTCATGGCTGCGGCTCCGGCGGTGGCGGCGCCGGCGGCGCAGAGGCTAGGCCGTTAGGGTTTGGGGGTTTAGAACAGCAGCTCCAGATGCGCAGGGTAATGGCGGAGAGGATCAGAGGAGAGGTGGGCGGCAGGCCACCAGGACAGGAAGAAACGAGAAGGGAGGGGGCACCCTCGTGGGCCGGTGTGGACAGAGCCTGCACGGTGGGGACCACATGGCAGTGACCCAGGAACCAGTGCAGTTGGTGCACCAAGAGAGGTCCAGAGGGAGGTGCGCGAGCGACGCGTGGGCCTCGGTGCGGACTTGCCATGGGTCCCACGCGTCAGGTTACAGATGGCGAGGTGTGGCCTGTGGGCGCCGTGAAGGTGGGGCTACGTGGGATAGCGAGCAAGGTGACGTGGCCGGGCACCTCACCTGCGCGCTGACGTCACCTCGCCGGCTCTTTTCCCCCTCACATGCCGCTGATGCTTCGCGTCTCCTACTCGCTCCTGCTTCCACCTATTAATCAACCGCACTCTCTTCCCTCCCCGTTCCACCCGCCTCTCCCGCCGCGAGATCCGGCTCCGCTTCCAGAATCTTCTGGAACGGGCGTTCCATGAGCGTCTGATCGGCCGCCGCCATGGGCTGCGCTGGATCCACTCCCAAAGTCGATGGTATCTTCTTGACGCTTGCGTTCTCGATATGTTTGCTTTGGCTGCGAGCTGTTAGGTGCTAAGATCCGATTCGAGCCGTTCCAAGGCACTGTTAGTAGTAGGATTAATCGTCTACTCTTTTACTCTTCTCGGTTGTTGATGCAAGTGACGCTAAATCCCATCCCATAACTTTTGTTTAAGGCATCAATCAATTCACGAGTCAAAGAATTCAGTTGCTCAAGTGGTGATCAAAAGGAAATTTAGCAAGTTGTCTCTGATGGATGGCTGCGATGATTTTCACAAGTTACTGTTTTATCAAAATTGCCGCAAACTATTCATTTTTATTGATTTAATTGTTCAATTTTGGTAAGGCTCTCAGTATAGTGGAGTACTAGAGTGAGTACTAGTACAAACTCTTGCATCACCGAGTTAGTATCTGGTTAGTGGAGGGATAACATTATCATGTCTTAGAAAGGTGCCCAAGCGATGGCTATATTTTCTAGCAGGACAAAAGTTATTTTGTTTGTACCTAATAAAAAGCAAAGGTGAGATTTCAATGGCAGCGAAGTGACGGTTAATGCTCATCATAGAAGAACCTTTTTTATGGATCGAGCAAATTTGCATTTTTAGATAGCTAGTGCCTTATCTAGTTTAAAGCACTTTATTCAGTGATGCATTTCAGGAATGGCTTACAGAATGATACTCTTAACAAGTACTTCTACTCACTATTCGAATCTTGTATATTTTTTTTATTGTGCTTCCTAAACTTCAACAACAGAAATAGTGTGTTCAATTAATGGTAACTTTGATCACAGTCTACTTAAGATAATTTAGGGAACACTAGTTTTGCCTTCCCTTTTTCCTTCTTCGTGTTCTGCAAAGAGTCATCCATCCATAATCTTGCTTGTGAGTTGTGTAGAAAAAATGTGCTGTAAGTTGGTCTTGCCACCAAGAAAATTATTACATCCTTCAGTTACGAACAGTTACTGAATCCAGATTTATTCTGGACTACCTGTATATCCTAGCATGGTAGCACCATGGTATCTTTGATAACTCACTTTTGGAGGTTATTAGCAGTATTGTTTGGTAACTCTGTGCCTTTGGACATCCAATAAATGAACATTAAAAGATATTGTCATGAATACAGAGAACAGCAAGAAGTTGAAAAAGCCTAAGGCTTGGAAGCATACTCAACCAATTACACCAGCACAACTTAAACAGATGCGTGATGAATTCTGGGACACTGCTCCACACTATGGTGGCCAAAAAGGTATGTTTAACTGTTCATGCAAAGTTGAACAGAACTAGTTTTTGTGTTGGTGTGTGCTTCATGGTTTTATCCTCTCTCATTTTTCAATGTTTTCATGATAACTGGCTGGTGTTTGTTTTGACCCGCCCAATTATTATCCTTAAATTTAGGTAGTCTAGTTATTCTATTTAAACTTAAGTTTTCAACAAAAATAATGTTGAGCCCTTGCTTTAAATGGTACTGGCTTAAAATCAAACAAGAACCAGGTCTTACTGGGGAATATGGCTCGACTGCTTGGTTTGAATCTGGTTGCCTTTGTGGGTGAGTTTGGTTGCACACAAAATAGTAGGCTTGGAAAGTAGTCAAATTTTCTAAAGTTGTTGATACTGACCAAATTCACAAATGCAAACTTATTGTGTATTGTCTGCTTATACTCTCTTCATTCCAAAATATTAGTTGTTTTGGCTTTTTCTAGATTCATTGGTTATACTCTCTTCCTTCCAAAATATTTGATGTTACATTGGTTTTACAATGTATCTAGGCATAATGTATATCTAAGTGCATAGCAAAAGCTATGTATCTACAAAAGTCAAAACGTCTTATAATTTATAATAGAGATTAGTTTGGATTTTGGAAGCCATGGTTTCCAGTTTTAACTGTGAGACGTACTCGTACTACTTTAATTAGCATCACTATTGTAATGAGTTACTGTCTCGATGTGCAGAGATTTGGGATGCTCTAAGAGTTGCCGCAGAATCTGATTTAGCCCTTGCGCAAACCATAGTGGACAGTGCTGGAATCATCATTTCCAATCCTGACATGACGCTTTGCTACGACGAGAGAGGCGAGCATGACTTGTTCCCAATCTCATGATTTTTCTTCTCGAGTTGTTCAAGACCAGTATAGAAACTGAAAACTCTGTTGCAGGTGCCAAGTATGAACTGCCGAAGTATGTTTTGAGCGAGCCAACAAACTTGATCCGCGACGGGTGAATCTGGACCCCCACGAGCAGGGCCACGTAAATTATGTGAATGTTGATTTGGTCGCTGATTCTGGGCTGCAACTTTCAGTCTTTCAGAGATAATGAAGCTTCTTTCCGCGCTGTATAGTAATCTTATTGGACATGCTGTAGACCTGCCACTGAACTCGGTTATACAGGAGAGTGCCGACTATGGTGCATATACATATGTAATCATCAGTCCATCCTTTGCACGTGGAGAAAAACTACACATGTGCCTGTCTGCGAAATGTAAGTGTCATTTATGTGCAATTCGCATCGAAGTTGCTGTTGTCTTTTTTTCCCCCTTCCTTCGGGGGTGAAAAACCCTGGCAAGAACAACAGTAACAGGAAGCTGCCAAAGAGGGTAAAGCTGGCAGGATAAGATTAACATGAAGCTGCCAAAGAAACTAACTAATCATAGGGGTTTTTAGAATCAAATCCTGCCTCAAGTATGCTAGTGTCGGATCTGAGATCGGATCGGCCGAAATGACCTGGTAAATCTGAAGAACTGGAGGGCGAGAGACGACAGTGGCTTTGGACATGCTAGCTGCCCATTGCTGTTACGCTTTCTCTGCTTTCTAGAGCGGAGCTCCCGTGTTTTCCCGACGCCTGTGACATGCAGAAAAGGCCGTAGCAATCTCGATGCAGAGGAAATGAAAGTCGTGCGCGTGCCCAGCAAGTTATCACAAACTTGGGCTCTAATTACGTGACCAAATAGAGTAAACTGTACTGTACCGCGCGGTGGAAGCACAGCTGAACTCGTGTCTGAAAGATGCATCTGGTCAGCCCGGTGAAGGGAAATTATAGGGGGTAATCAATTGTTAGTAGTACTAGCAAACAACCGCCTAACAATAGCTCGGGCCGTACTCCGCAATGATCAGCCCATGGTAAGAGACAGTTGGGTGGAGTGAAATCCCTGCCTACACCGTACCTCCTTGCTGATAAGTGGAGTATAGTACGAGTACACGACTGTTACCGTGGTCCGTGCTGTGCACACATTCCAGGGTTGTGAAAGTTTTTTGAGCCAGCTTGAGGGTTGTGAAAGTCATTAGAGACTTTGAGTGAGCATTAAGAAACCAAAGTACTACTACCGTGCCAGTATAGAGTACTCTAGGGTCACAGTAATTAACAACATAGGCCTTGTTTAGTTCCTAAAAAATTTTGCAAAATTTTTCAGATTCTCCGTCACATCGAATCTTTAGACACATAAAGTATTAAATATAGACAAAAATAAAAACTAATTGTACAGTTTGATCGAAATTGACGAGACGAATCTTTTAAGCCTAGTTAGTCTATGATTGGACAATATTTGTCAAATACAAACGAAAAAGCTACAGTGTCGATTTTGCAAAATATTTTGAAACTAAACACCATAGTGGTACTCCGTAGTCTAACAAGGACGAGCAACCGTTAGCCCTCGTACCTGCGGCGCTGGTAGTGTGGCATCTACGCTTGGTGTACTCCCATGTGACAGCTGCAGTGCTGCACTGCATCTGCGTGCAGTGTCTCTGAGGTCGTAAGCCTGCGTGCAGGAGCAATGCATGGGAAGGCTTGCTGGTGATTTCAACAAAAAGTAACGACATGTGCATCAAACAACAAATACAGTAATTCTCCCGACACAGACCGCTTGTACAAGTCAAATTTCATCTTCTAACATTTGCTTTACCTTTTCGGTCCCAAAAGTCTCGTGAACAACAGGTGCTCTCTCTATCCTTTTGTCGGAGCAAGCTATCGCTGCTTCTACGAGTCATTCCTATCGTCTGCAAAATCACTATACGAGCTCATTTGTGGACATCCGAGGGAGACGTGGAAGCTGAGACTTTCATCGAGCGTGTAGTGTTGGGCGTTGCCTGAAGCGTGCTGGTCTGTCGGATAATAATTCGAATTCGAATCTAGATTAATTATAAACAGGGTTCTTTTTTTGCTAAGTATAAGTAGGTTTTTTAACAAAGACCAATCATCCATTAGGCTTTCTTAACTCTTAGGGCCTGTTTGGTATAGCTCACAATAGTTTCATGAGATGTTATGAACTGTTTTTTTTGCTAAACACTTAGTTGAGATGAAGGCCTTGTTTAGTTCACCCTGAAAACCAAAAAGTTTTCAAGATTCTCCGTCACATCGAATCTTGTGGCACATGCATGAAACATTAAATATAGACGAAAACAAAAACTAATTACACAGTTTAGCTGAAAATCACGAGACGAATCTTTTGATCCTAGTTAATCCATGATTGGATTATATTTGTCACAAACAAACGAAAGTGCTACAGTACCGAAAACTTTTCACTCTTCGGAACTAAACAAGGCCGAAGTTGAAAAAATGTAGCTTATTGTAGCTCTCTTCCTCATTTCTCTCTCACATCTATGCATGAAGTTGTTGGTGAATCTATTTTAGCAATTTTTTTTTCAAAACAGCTTAGCTTCACATAGAAAGTTGTTTATGAAACTATTTTTTTTAAAAAATAACTTTACTAGTAAAATTGAGCTGTGTACCAAACAAGCCTTTAGTTTTTGTTTTAACAACTACTAGGCCTTGTTTAGTTCCCAAAAACTTTGCAAAATTTTTCAGATTTCCCGTCACATCGAATCTTTAGACGTATGCATGGAGTATTAAATATAGATGAAAATAAAACTAATTGCACAGTTTGATCGGTATTGACGAGACGGATCTTTTAAGCCTAATTAATCTATAATTGAACAATATTTATTAAATACAAACGAAAATGCTACTATTTCTATTTTATAAAAAATTTTAAAAGTAAACAAGTCCTAGCTCTCCGTGAACTGAAAATTGAAACTTGAGGGAGGGAGTCTGGTAGAGCGTGGGGACGTCCCTCGTTGTCTGCGCCAGATTGACGTGCAGGAGCACCCTTTAGTTCCAAAAAATTTTGCAAAACAGATACTGTAGTAATTTCGTTTGTTTGTGAAAAATATTGTCCAATCATAGATTAACTAGGCTCAAAAGATCCGTCTCATCAATTCCGACCAAACTATGCAATTAGTTTTTATTTTCGTCTATATTTAATACTCCATGCATGCGTCTAAAGATTCGATGTGACGGAGAATCTGAAAAATTTTGCAAATTTTTTTAGAACTAAACAAGGCCGATTCTGTGTTCCTACCGTTTCGCTATCCTCTTGCAGAATTTCTTTTTCTGTGCAATTCCATGTGTGCCGTGCCAGCGGAGTAGGAGTGCTGGACGCAAATCACGCTGGGGCTACTGGCCGCCTGGGCTAGAGACCTACCGCAACCGCAATCGTCGGAGCCACGCCGCGTGGGTCTAGCGTTTCCCCCTCCCAATTCTAGCCGTTCCGCCCCTCGACACGTGGGCTGCGCCCCCTCCTCTCCTCGCTGGCGGCCGTCGCCATCTCTGGATTCAAGATGGCAATGGGGACCCGAAACCCGATTCCCCGCGGGGAATTCCTCCACTGGGGATCGGGGATGTGAGAGTTTTGCTCCCCACGGGAAGACTAATGGGGAAAATTCCATCCCCATCGGGTCTAGAGGGTTCGGGGATGTTCCTCTTATCCCCGTACCCGAAACCCGCATACCCGCCCCGCTAATAGACATAAATATATGTAACATGGATGAGGAGGCCCAAAACACTAGGTCCAACATCCAACCCAACAAGCAGAAAGTATATATTGCAATAGCTAACCCTAACGCCATTTCCTCAGGCAACCACACCACCCAATCGCTAGCTGCTCCCTTCCCACCCAGCCGCCAGCTGCTCTCACCCACCCCACGCTGCTCGCAACTTCACAAGCGATTCTCCAATCCAGCAGAAATAGAAAGCTAGCAACCAGCACCCCACGGCTGCTCCCATCCTTGTTGCCATTTAGATCCCCCATGGCTGCTCCCATCCAGCAAGTAGCACGGGCTGCAGTGCTGCACGGCCAGGCGGCTAGCGGCGAGGCCGCGAGGGAGTGACCATGCGAGGCCGTGACTACCAGAAGTGCCGAGTGTCGTCTGCGAGGCCGCGAGCGCGAGCGTGACGGCGCGAGGCCATGACCCCTGGGGCCCTGCGACTCGCTCGATCTATGTTGTGCGGCCATGGCGCCGTGCGGTTCCGAGGCACCGGCGGTGGTACAGGTCCTCTGCTTTCTCTTCGGGTACGGGGATCAACACCATTGGATTGGGATGTTGGGTGGCGGCTGCGATCGGACGGTTGCTGGGTGGCGACAGTTGCGCCGCCGGACGCGGAGAGCATACGGTGTCCGTCCGATTCCGACCGGTAGTCGGGTACGACGAAAATCTGCGGGCTGCAGGCCCCGCGTGCGAGACATGGAGTCGTCGTGCGGCTCGTACATGATACTGTGCGCGGCTGCTGTCCAAGCACAGTGATGGGGAACAGACAATTAATCATACAGTTAACGCTACTGGTTTTTCTCTCTGGTTGCAGCAATGGCGTGACCGTATATGGCATCGCAAGAGCATAGGACACGGCAGAGGCAAGTCAAGATGACACCGAGCGTAAGAATTAACAAAGTAAATGAAAATGAAGGCAAAAATGGATTGAGGAATTGGTCCCTGGAACTCTAGAAAAGGGACCCGCGATCTTCTTCGTGGAGCTTTGAACGGCGTCTTCTTCGTGATCCGCTGATATAGGCCTTGTTTACTTCAAAAAGTTTTGCAAAATAGGAATAGTGACACTTTCGTTGGTATTTGACAAATATTATTCAATTATGGACTAACTAGGCTCAAAAGATTTGTCTCGTCAATTCCGATCAAACTGTGCAATTAGTTTTAATTTTTATCTATATTTAATACTCCATGCATACGTCTAAAGATTTGATGTGACGGGGAATCTGAAAAATTTTGCAAAATTTTTTAGGAACTAAACAAGGCCATAAAATGCTGGTTTCACCCATACACCTGCCATGTGAGGGGTCAGAGAAAGAGGCAATTAAACAAGTGTTGCACGAGACAAACTTTGGAAACAAAAACAATCATATTCCAGTAGAATCAACCAAAGACATGCTCGCAGGACACCGTTCCTTTTTTGGAGCCGCATAATTCGGTTTTTACTCCTGCTACATGCATGGATCAGGATGGACAAAAGGCAGAGCTAACTGCACCACTCATTTGTTTAGTTCACCCTGAAAACCAAAAAGTTTTCAAGATTTCCCGTCACATCGAATTTTGTGGCACATGCATGAAACATTAAATATAGACGAAAACAAAAACTAATTACACAGTTTACCTGTAAATCACGAGACGAATCTTTTGATCCTAGTTAGTCCATGATTGGATAATATTTGTTCCAAACAAACGAAATTGCTACAGTACCGAAAACTTTTTACTTTTTGGAACTAAACAAGGCCTGGGAAGCATGGAAAACACTCCAGATTTCAGAAGGCAGGAATGCCAGAGTTTCTAACCACCCCGAGTCCCAATCGTGGCGGCGCCCTGCCATCCCCAAAACCCAGCGGCCAAACGGCCAAACGCCCCGGAGCCTGCCTGCAATGCCATCCCCAGGGCCCAGGGGCCAGGTCGGCCGTGTCAGCCGTGCTGTCCCTCGACGCCTACGCCGCGGACGCGACGTCGCCGCCTGGCATGCACAGCCAGTCCCGCACCCGTCCCGAGGGAGGCCGCGCCCACCTCCCCCTTCCCCCACAACTGACCACCACCACCACGGCTCCACTCCAGTACGGAGTACTCCACTGTCCACTCCCCCCATCTCTCCTCTGTCCTCCTCCCCTCGCCTGTCGCGAAACGATTACCCGACACGGGTCGTCGGGTCCCCAACCGGAGATGGCGGTTTAGGCGGAGAGTAAGGGGCGGGCGGAGAGTTTGAACCAGCGCAATGCCGGCGCCAGCGAGCGGCGGCGGTGGCGAGGGCGGGGACCACCTCCGCGGCCACGCGCACCTGACCAACTGCATCCACCTGCGCCACCACCACGGGCCGCACGGCGCGTCCGGGCGGAGGCGCAGCCCGACGGGGTCCACGGCGTCGGCGTCGGCCGCGCTGATGCGGGACCTCCTGGCCCTGCAGCGCTCCCGCTCGCTGCGGGACCCTTCCACCCGCCGCTCCGTCGACTCCGCCCCCTCCAACAACAACAACAACAACAGGGTCGCCGCCGACCCAGACGCCGACGACCCCGACCACCCCCGCGGCGGCGGCGGCGGCGCGCTCAAGACGCTCCTCGACCAGCTCATGGAGAACCCGCAGCCCAAGCCTGGCCGCCGGCCCCGCCGCCGGTTCAAGCGAGGGGCCGCCCGCCGCGCCGCTGCGCAGCCCGCGGCCGCCTTAGATCGCCGCGCCGCCGCGCCCCGCGTCTCCGTCAACTCCAGCTCCCAGGAGGCCGTCTGCGGCAACAGGTACCTCTTCGGCGGCGGCGGAACCGACGACGGCGGTGACGAGCTGATGCAGCAGCAGCAGCAGGTGTCGCAGGAGTCGCGCAACGTGTGCGGCATCCCGTGGAACTGGTCGCGCATCCACCACCGCGGCAAGTCCATCCTCGACATGGCCGGCCGGAGCCTCTCGTGCGGCCTGTCGGACCCCAAGTCGACGTCGGCGGCGCGGAGGTCCGAAGCCGCCACCTCCGCTGCCTCGTGTGGTCACGCCAACGGGTCGCGCTCGCACCCGCATTTCCCGGTCACCGCGAGGCTGACTTCCTCGAGCAGTTCAGACTCCGACTCTCTGCCTCTGCTTGTCGACGGCATACGCAACGCCGTCGACATTTCTAGTAGCTTCTCTGGGGAGCTCGGGATTTTCTCCAAGAGTAGCGAGATGGACTCTGATCTCGCGTCCGAGGCACGGTCGGGGCAGAAGTCACGGGGCTCGCACCGTGTCCGACACCGGAGCTTGACACAGAAGTATGCTCCAAGGACTTTCAAAGACGTCGTCGGGCAGAGCTTGGTGGTGCAGGCGCTGTCCAATGCCATTCTGAAGAAGAAGATTGGGCTGGTGTATGTCTTCTATGGGCCACATGGCACGGGCAAGACCTCGTGTGCCAGGGTATTCGCAAAGGCTTTGAATTGCCATTCTGCTGAGCACCCGAGGCCCTGTGATTCATGTGCCTCTTGTATTGCACACAATCTGGGCAAGAGTAGGAGTTTGTTGGAGATTGGACCGGTTGGTAATATAGACCTTGATAGCATTGTGGATATCCTTGACAATGTGATGCTCTCGCCAGTGCCATCCCAGCACAGGGTGTTTATAATTGATGACTGCAACACATTGCCGCCTGATACATGGAGTGTCATATCCAAGGTCGTCGAACGTGCACCTAGGCGTGTGGTTTTTATTCTCATCAGCCCCAATCTTGATCTCCCTCATATAATCGTGTCGAGGTGCCAAAAGTTCTTTTTCCCCAAACTAAAGGAGTGCGACATTATCAACACTTTGCAGTGGATTTCAACTAGCGAAGGCTTGGATGTTGATAGGGATGCATTGAAACTAATTGCTTCTCGGTCAGATGGGTCACTGAGGGATGCCGAGATGACTCTGGATCAACTCAGTTTGCTTGGACAGAGAATTTCAATGTCACTTGTTCAAGAACTTGTAAGTCATCCAACAACAGTCATAAAAAAGACTTCTTTGTCCCCCCCCCCTCTTTTTTTTGCTTCATTGCTAAACATTTATTACATGGGAGAACTTTAATTTACTAAATGGCCCAATAATCTTTAATTAGGGGTAACTATAACTTGATATATATTTTTAACATACTTGAGGTATTGGCCCACATACTTGCTCGACATGCTTGAGTGCATGACTATTTTGACAAATTCGAATTCCTCCAAAATGAAAGGATCCAAACGGCTCCTATGTGAAAAAAAAACTGTCTTTCTGCAGTTTTCAGAATAACTGCCAGGAATGCATTTGATATTATATAAAGGGTTCTAACTCGTATAGAGGAAACACAGCAGGAAACATTATAATGCATTCTTGAATTCTTCTTTTGAAATTTACCTGACAGCAGCAAGCAATACATTGTTTCCTTCTCCACAGGTTGGCTTGGTTTCTGATGATAAATTGGTTGATTTGCTTGATTTAGCACTATCTGCTGACACAGTGAACACAGTGAAAACCTTGCGAGATATCACAGAAACAGGTGTTGAGCCACTGGCCCTGATGTCTCAACTTGCTACAATAATCACTGACATCCTTGCTGGCACCTATACATTCACACGAGAAAGAGTTCGGAGAAAATTCTTCAAACGTCCAACCTGTAAGCAACATTGGTATTGCTTATTAACAAATTCATACTCCAACCTTTTCTAGTACTACTAATAGATTGTTTAAGAATATATTCCCCCTATTTGCCTGTTATAATCATACTTATGTAGTTATATCTCTTCTTTGCAATAAGAATGAAATACAGTGTTAGTAACACTGCTGCACTAGTTCTGTCTATCAAGTTTCTCTACCTTTCTTACTATCAGTCTTTCCAGTGTAAATATTTGTATCCCCCACATCATTGTGAAAAGAATTATATTCTGATTTCAGTATCAAAGGATGATATGGAAAAGCTACGCCAAGCCTTGAAAACACTCTCTGAAGCTGAAAAACAGTTGAGAGTCTCTAATGACAAGATGACGTGGCTTACAGCTGCTCTTCTTCAGCTTGCACCTGATAAACAATATGTATTGCCGAGTTCATCCCCGAGTACAAGTCTTAATCAGGGTCTGTTTACCCACCCTGAGGGAGACATAGCAAGGAGCTCTGCTATGGATCAAAATGATATATATGCTGGTGCCCATGGCTTGGCAAGAGCATCTGACCTTGGAAATCAGCAGTACACTAATCTGGTGACTGGTTCCAGCAACAACATGGCAAGCAATTACCATGCTGGAAGAAGACCTGGGGAACATACTCCAGACAGTCATGTATTGCCAACGGGTGCTACCAGAGTAAATGAAGGATCTAGGTATGGCAAAACTGATAGTGAAATGATTTGGCAGGCTGTGCTAGGGAATGTTCAGCCAGACTCATTAAGAAGATTGTTAGCTAGAGAGGGTCGACTGATATCCGTCAGCCTAGGCACAGGTAAGACTGACTAAAAAAAGTTAGCCCTCTATGACTGTAACATTTCTAAGATGTCTTCTGACATTTGCTTTCATGTTGTCATGCAGCTCCAACTGTACAATTAATATTCAGCTCTCGAGTAAATAAGTCTAAAGCCGAGAAGTATAGGGGCCAAATTCTGCAGGCATTTGAATCTGTTCTTTCTTCTACCATAATACTTGAAATCCGATATGAATCAAAGGATGATCTGGCAGCAGGCCATGCTCCAGTTATCACTCCCTACCCTGAGGATGGTTCCTCAAATCTGGTATTAAGGAGGTCTTTTACTAAACATAGTTCAGTTTCTTCGGGAGGCGAGAACTTAATTAGGAGGCTTCAGAAAGATAGTGTGGTCCAGGTTGGTAGCTCAAATCAGACACGCTGGATGCAATCTGATCCACATATATTGACCGAAGGCGAAATTATTGAAATTGGATCTCAAATGGATTGGCATGCTGAACCAGATAGTGGAATTGTTGTGGCAAACAAAAGACATGAGACTGTCTCGGGAGAAGGTTTGTCATCACAGAATCAAGAAATTTCTCAAGGAGGAAAAATGGTGAATAATGGAGATGGTCGACAAAAGAACATTGTGAGAGGCAAGGTATCTCTTGCTCATGTTATTAACCAGGCGGAAGCTTGTTCCCAACAAGGTGGCTGGTCTAGACACAAAGCTATATCAATTGCAGAAAAGCTGGAGCAAGATAATTTGTAAGTATCTGTGTTTGTTCAACTCTCTTATGCTATTTGTAGGTATAGATATCCATCCACTACACTGTGGTTTGTATCTAGTACGTGTGCTGCAAGTTTGCAAATGAAAATGGCCACAAACAGTACCACACAGTCAGTCATAAGTATTAGACCAGTGAGGCCTAACTTTGATCCATGCTATGTGGAATAATGTCACAAGAGTCATTAATGCCATGTGGAATACTATCAAAACCTACTATTCTGCACCCAAATTATTTATGTGAAGCATATCATAGTTTCAATCATCAGAAGATGACTTCTGATGAAATTTTTGGATGTTGATCTGTTTGCAGGAGATTGGAGCCTAGATCCAGTTTGCTTTGTTGGAAAGCTTCAAGCACTTCTACTAGACGGAAGGTAATAATGATTTTGTAGCCATCCTAAGGCCAACATATCTTTTCATTCTTTTCCTCTCCTTAAAGAACCAGTGACTAGGTGCCGTTTATCATTTCTTAATCGGGTGCCATGATATAAAATGAAAAAATATGATCACAAGTCACATGGTTACTTGTCTAATACCTATATATGTCCAAAAAAAAATGCGGGGTGGTTTGATACTTGTTGGCTGGTCCCTGCTGCACTAACTGTTCTTGAAGAGTATTATTGTATTAATTGTTCGTGTATATTCTCTATTAACGATCTTCTGATACATATGAAAAACCTGAGCCAAATAGTCAAGATTATTTTTTTTCGTAAGACTGCAGTAACTGTAAGCAGTTGTATCTCTTTTAGTTAGACTGCAGACGTATGCCATGGATTATTTGTAACATTGTCAACATGTTTCTTGTGGAGTGCAGATTTTTAGTGCCCAGGGACGCTGGTGTCCTGTACCATGTTCTAAGGCCTTGTTTAGATGCGAATTTTTTTTGGATTTCGCTACTGTAGCTCTTTCGTTTGTTTGTGACAAATATTATTCAATTATAGACTAACTAGGATCAAAAGATTCGTCTCGTGATTTACACCTAAACTGTGTAATTAGTTTTTGTTTTCGTCTATATTTAATGCTTCATGCAAGTGATACAAGATTCGATGTGACGGAGAATTTTGAAAACTTTTTGGTTTTCGGGGTGAACTAAACAAGGCCTAATGTTTCAAAATATCATAAAAAATGTGTATGTAGTACACATAAAGTTAAATATAGCTGCGACAATTCAGATTCATACTAGATGTCAGAAACAAAATAGACAAGCAGTCAGCCTAGCACTATTCATCGTACGCTGACAGCAACTTTTTTTTTATCTCAACATCAAAGATGAACTTCAAACTGAATAACTTCAGGTGTAGTATATACATGATTTTTGTGATGATTTTTTAAAACATTACAACATGATCTTTTAGCTAAAGAGGGCTTTGGACCACTTGCGAGCTATAATTTTCCTTTCTTGTATTTGTGCTGACATTTTCCACTCTTTCTAACCGGCACAATCGTTTCCCCTGCAGCTGTCTGCACTGAAGATCAGGACACGAAGATCACGAGCTTTATCAAGGCTCGCCTTGTGCGGAAGGTGTATTTCAGTGACATCTCCAAAATGAAACATTAGGGGTCAATCACCGCAGATTTTACGTGTAGCTAACTTAGTTGGGCATCCATAATTTACTCTGTAATTGTAGCAGCGACCTAGAGGTGTCATTCTGTAGTACATAGTGTAACATGTAGGAGACATAAACACCACAGTCCATTCTTTCCAGTGAAACACCAGAAATAATTGCTACATAATTCGCTAATCTGAAACCAAGCCAAGGCCTATTGATCATCCTCTGTTGTCGTTGATAAAAAATAGGGCATGGGAGATTACGATGTTTGCGGCTATTCTGGTTTTATCAGTTTTATTTATTAGTCCATTTCTGGAAGAGAACGAAAAAATGACTCCTTACTATAGTGCATAGCACAATCTCCAACACAACAGTCGCTTGCCAGTACATCGGTTAGATTCCACGAAACCTTCCATTGGCCACTGTCAAACGTGACTACGTGAGGCGCTCAAGGGAGCTGTTTCCAGGGTATACAGCTGCTCTCACCACGGGGCAAGGGTGTCGACGTTTGGTCGAGAGCGAGTGCCTTGCCTATATGGTTGAAAATATGTAACAATGAAGTACCTCTTAAGTCTAGTCCTAGCCCTCAGACTTGCTTGTCTCAAGCATAGGCCTTGATGAAAAACTCTTAACTCGCTAGCTCACTCGACTCATTCATTAGTGACTCTGCTTGAGTTCAGCTTGTTGTATTTTTTTGACATTAAATAGGCGTTTGGGGAGGCGGACTAGTGGTGGTGATTATCGAAAGGATGGTGGGACGGAGCGACGGGACATATCCCTAGGTAGTAGGAGAGCCCGGTTCGACAATGGCGATGGTAGGGACGTTGACTTGAGAGGGAGATAGATGTTGTGATTAACGTTTATTGTTGTGGTGATGTTTCATTGTTGGAACCCCGGAGTTGATAAAGATTGTTAGAATCAGGGTTGGTAGTGGTCCCAATAAGTGCAGTGAGGCGGGCTTCGACGTGCACAAGAGGGAGGATGGCCACAAATAAAAATCTTTCCATGTTTAGGATGTGCACACGACTAGTTTAATGCACGGCTGGCATGTATTAGTCGTGCCTGACATATATATATTTCTAGTTTTTATTCTTTTTCTTCTCAAGAACTTAACATGTCACTCTAAGAAGGATGTTGGAAACACTGTCACAAGTCCTGTGAGCGATACTTAGAAGCTCATTCTTTTCCTTTTGAGTTTCTATATGCATAGTTGTAACACGTCAAGGCACGCCATGGCTTGAAAGTTGAAACTCTTTGGTCCACCACACCAAGTTGTTATAGAGCGTCCTTCATCATGCACACATATTTGTTAATAAACAGCCAAGAGGTTGAATAGACAAATACTTCAAAATCAATTTTTGAGCTGGATTATGGTTCTATATGGACTATTTAACTCAGTTGCAATGGAGCTGCTGAGCTATAGTGACCATAAGCAGCGCAGTCACAATATTTCTCGAATTGGATTGTGAAAGTTGTATATCATTTTTTATCCCAAATACTAACTAAAGAGCGTGCACGCGCTGGCACAACCGCCCCACATATTAGACAAGGCGCCCGCCCGCCTCCTCCCACACTCAGCCGCCGCTTGTGTCTGCACTTAGAAAGAGGCCTCTCTCTCTCTCTCTCTCTCTCTCTCTAGCGAGCACCTCACCGGCGGCCTCCTTCGCGTACCCGCGCCCGTGCGTGGCCGTGACGGATGCGGCGGCGGATCCACCGGATCTAGCGGTTGCGGTGGCGGATCTGCCAGGTAAGCCCCTCCTCCTCGTCCTCCTCCTACTGCTGGTGCTGGATCTGGTTTTTAGGGTTTAGGCGAGCTCTCTCTCCATTCTTCTCTAACTTCGGTGGGGTATAGAATGGCCAGTCGAGGAGAGACGGGTAGGTCCGGCGGTAGGAATGTTCGACGACTTAGGGGAGCTGACGGCGGCAGGGGCGGTCGGACCAAGTCGGGACGGGGAGGCTTGCCAAAGCTGGAGAAGATGGCAGCTGTTGGGGGGCGGAGGGAAAGAGGGCGGCCGCCACAGGCGCGGCGAGGCAGTGGTCGGCGGCGGGGGTGAGGGCATGAGTGATCTGATCTGTTTTTTCTTCTTTTTTGGAAACCAAAATTATTCGTTTGTGCAGTTGGATCATTCAAAACTACACTTGCAGGATGTAGTGAGGAGTAGAGTCCTCCTTTTATTAAACGAACAATTGTATATCATGGACTACAGTTGTTCTCAAAGTCCAAACGTTTGAGGAATATATATCGACACTCGACTTGTTTACTAAAGTTGCTGTTGACGTAATTTTTTCCCCCCTGCAGCACTCTACACTCAAGATCCGTTTGGTCCTCCATCAGCTGTCTCCCGATGCCGTGATCCTCACTCAGCTGCCCTCAAAGGCCACGGAATGGAGGCGAGGTGTACCTCCCGCAAGAACCCGCGCGTGGTGACGCTGCCCGACGAACTGGTCGCCGAGATCCTCGCGCGGGTGCCGTTCCGCTCCCTCTGCCAGTTGAGGTGCGTCTCCCAGTCATGGCGGTCCCTCTGCTCCGATCCCGCCGTCCTCCGCAGGTGCCCCCAGACTCTGGCCGGCTTCTTCTTCCGCACTCGACCCCATCGCCGCTCCCGGTCCGTCCGCCAATTCGTCAACGCGTCGGGGAGAGGCCCACCAATGGTGAACCCTTCCCTGTCGTTCATGCCCCCCGTCTACTCTCGCGCAAGCTTCCTCGACTCCTGCAATGGACTTCTGCTGTGCAGACGCGACGACATCCAATCCCAGGTAAAGAATATTCTAAACAGACCGCTTTTATTTTCTATATTATGATACAGTTTTATATATTACGATATTATTTCTAAATTTTGTTAAACATAAAATTTATCAATTTCAGTTCGTTTCGTATCTATTTTTAATTATTTTTTGTACTTTTTAATTGCTAAAATATAGAAATATTCTGAACCGATTTCGTTTTCTATCATTTTTGACCGTTTTCATCCTTGCTCCCAGGTCGATGCCTACTTTGTCTGCAATCCGGCGACGGAGAACTGGATGGTTTTGCCGGACCTACAAGTGACGAAGAGAAGGTTCTCTTTCCGCGCCTTTCGGTTGGGCTTCGATCCAGCCGTGTCCTCCCACTTCAGAGTGTTCGTGCTTGAGAGTGACCCACGCCCCCCAAAAACCTGGGATCACTTGATGACAGGAGTGGAGATCTTCTCGTCGGAGACTAGAGCGTGGTCGTACAGGCAGAGTGAGTGGGATGGCGGCAATGGGGCCGTGGTAGGATGGGATTCACTCTTCTTCAACGGAATCCTCCATTTGACAAGCCCTGGTTCCTCCTCATTGCTCACGATGGACATGGACGGGAGGGCTTGGGGAAGAATCCTCACTCCGCATGATTTTGACTTCATGGGCGTCTCTCAAGGGCGCTTGCATGCTGTGCACAGAACCAAGAATGGAGGCGACGAGTGTATCAGCATCTGGGTTCTTGAGGATTATGCAGGACAACAGTGGACCCTGAAGCATGCAGTCACTGCAATGCAAATGTTTGGGGCACGCATTAGAAGCTTTGGGAACTCTTGCACCTTCATTGTGCGTGCACTTCATCCGGAACATGGCTTGATCTTCCTGACTGCAGGCAGGCTAAGAAGCCTCCTGGCTTACGACATGGATAAGAAGGAAGTGCGTTTTATCTGGAATCTTGGAGAGAACCATATATTTGCACAAGCTTACGTGCCTTGCTTCTCAGATTGGCTGTCAGATGGACGTTAAAGTTATCGCGCAGATATGCATATGTGAACTGTATGTATGCATGCAAGCCTTCCGAGTTTCAATGTGTACCTGTACTCTGCTGCCTAACTATTGGGTTGAACCTACTTTGGTAATTGGTACTCTATTTGTTTTCTTTGAGCAAAATTTAGTTACTGTATGCATTTGCTTTCATCTACAGAGATTTATTGTTCTGAATGTCTTTAGATGCCTGTATGGAGTAATTTGCAATTTGCCTTGAAGAAGGTAGCTTGTCGCCTTGTGCCTGTGCTCTGCTTGTCTGATTGATTAGCAGTACTTGCTACCTGTGCAGCAGATGCTCGTACTTGTTCTTTGCTGTGCAGAATTGCTCGTTGTACCTCCTTGGATATTTGAGTATATCATGGTTCACGACAAGGACAGAGTTAGTTAGGATTACTAACATGTGCACCAGCTTGATCTAATTAGGTAAACTCTCTCCACATATATATATATACCAGCCACCATGCAACCAATCTAATTCCACGTATTTTATTCCTCGTATGCTACTATAGAGAGTACAATGAAAAATTGTGTCTCGGACCCCAATAGCCAGATTCTTCCGGCTTCTTCTCCCGAGATAATCTGCCAGATTCTTTCCGGCTTCTTCTTCGGCAAACACTCCGCCGCCTACTTCCGCTTCGTCAGCACGTCGGGAAGCAGATTTTCCGCTCATGGAGGGACCTCTCTTCTCTTTCTTGCCACCCAAAAGCGTAGGGTTTGACATTGTCGATAGCTGCAATGGTCTTCTCCTATTCGATTTCGATCGCCACAACCAGTCTCATAATGGACATGGATCATCTCGTTATTTCGTCTGCAACACCCTGCTACAGGAAACTGGATCCATTTGCCGGACAAACAGTGGGGATTCGACCCAGAAGTTATCCGGTTAGGTTTTGTCCCAGCCGAGCCCCCCCACACCCCATTTCAGAGTGTTCTGGATCGTGAAGGTTCGTACATGCCGGACAAGGTCGCCCTAGTGCAGATGTACTCATCGGAAACCAGAGGATGAGTGTACAGGCAGAGCGAGCGGGCACTGTCATCGTGCGTTATTATACAAGAACTGGCTTCTTTAATGGCGCTTTGCACCTGACAACATCTAGTTCTTCAGCTTCGATAGTCACGGACTCACGGTGGACATAGATGGGAAGACATGGAGAATCATCCCTGCTCCGCGGAGTTTCAGTTTCATCGATCGGGCAGTCTCGGGGCTGCTTCTACGCTGTGCGCACGGCTGATTCTATGCATAATGGTTATCGGCTGTCGATCTGGGCTCTTGACTACGGTGGAGTACATGAGGAGTGGATCCTCAAGCATACTGCTGCCACACCATTTGCACCCACAGAGTATTACGTGGTGCATGCAAATCCATCCACAACATCCTCTGATTCTTACTACTAGTACTACTACTTTGGGGACGGGAATAAGAACTAAGAAGAGCTCTTATGTCGTACGATTTCATGAACAACAAAGTGCATACTATAAGACTCTAGACAGCATGATATGCCCCTACCATATCCGTATACACCCTGTTTCTCAAGGTGGTTGTCAGATGGACACTGAACTTAGAGAACAATCTCATGTCCCTGTGCTCAAAGGAAAGCATGTGTGCAGATCCTTTCGATTGGAATTGCGGAGCTATTTCAGCGGACCCACTTAGTCACTCTATTTGATAATGTCTAGTACTTTTTTTTTGTTAACACAGTTCTACTTTCTTATGTTGGAATGAAAAATAAGTAAACCCATCATCTATGTTTTAAATTCTGTGTGCTTTTCATATTTTTCAAGACATGATTAGTAATAATCCATCAGAATTTTGATAGTGGTCGTGATGACTATAGTTTGCACAGGGAAGTTTTAACCTCAGTCTGGAATTTGATTGCATACCTCCTGTCCTCCTCATTGTAGGATGTACTAAGATAATGTTTGAGTTGGTTTTCTAATTATTTGTTCCACATGCATATAGAATGAAGAAAGATTAGGATATTACTAGCTTGGATATCTGCATGGTTCTTCCCCACGGTGTCAAAAAATGTATTAGGCATCAGAAAGATGAAAGATCAAATGTACAGTATGATATCACTCGAGGTAAAATTCACTATGATATGCCCACATTCTGGACCTGCATGTTTTTCTCAAATACGCAAGAGTGTTGTGTATTGTTGTACTAATGTAGAAGAATTAGTTTCATGTCACGCGTCTAGCAAGCCAATAACGCAAGAACAGACGGTAGTTGTAAACGGATTACAATGACAAACAACATAGAATGATTCACTAAAATCACTACTGCAGAAACAATTTCCAGGAATGGTAAAAATGGTTCTTGTCGAAAATATTGAGCTGCTCGTGGAAAATGCTGTGGTGCATTCTTTGTGTTCGTGGCATTGTGGCAAGACAGGTAGAAGCAACAAATGTAACTGTATCCATGCCTCTTGCCATTCTACTGTGCAAGTCAGGAGTATAATACTACTCTTCCCTTCATGCCCATTGCACAATGCCACAATCAAATCAATAACTGGTAGTTGGGTCATTCTAAAAAGGCATTGGACGCGCTGGTAATCCTAGTGAGATTATATAAAATGGTACTGCTTAATTTGCTATCTCTGAAATATATCCTTTTTGAGAGGATTGCTTTGGTGGCAAAATGAGAAAACTCAGATGTCCTTGATGAATTTTCTTGTTATCTTGAGCAGTTGGGGTCAGCAGGATAGCTTGTTTGATCCATTCTGAGCTAGCCTGAATAATTTCAGCCACCACTCAACGGATTCATCATATGTACCAAAACATATACAGCTAATTACAGGTAAAAATGCTATCTAGCGTATCACGGCAATTACCTGAACATATAGTCGCTGTCGCATTGCAAAACCACCTTAAACTGTCACACCATGTATCCGATATTGGCTTTGGCTCTTAATTGAATCTATGCACAGCTCGATCAACTGTCACACGAAAATTGCAGAGCCTAGAATCGCAGGGCAATTCTCCTTTGGCACGCTCGACAGTTTCGCATATGCATATATGCATTCTGCTGCATGCATCTGTGCCAAAGGAGATGTACCCTGTAATTCATGCTCAGCATATGCCAGCTAGCTCTCCCTGTATTTCTCAGAGCTCTGACGCTTGTTGATGAATGTGTTTCGGCCTTGACCTGATTTATATAGCGCGCCATGAGACTGGCATATGCTCCGAGTCCGGGGACTATTCCGGTGGACCTAAACCTTTCTTGCAGGTGGCTTCTCTATCGGATTTTCTATGGAATCCTCTCGTGTAGAAAGCCAACCTGCCTTTTCTGGTGTTCAGACAGTACAGGAATTTTGTTTTAAGTTCGTCCAGTACGTACAGTATTGTAGAAAAGATTGCCTCTCAGCACTAGCACGAAACCAAGCAGTCTTAGCAGAAACTACCAGTAGACACTAGACAGACAGATAGCATATGAACAGATTTTATTCTTGGATAGTTGGATAGACAGCCAGCTTTTAATGGAGAAATCACCTAGGCTCTGTTTCTCAAAGTGGTTGTTATTGAAATCACCTAGGCTCTCCACATGGAACAAAAGAACCCTTGATGTATATATGCTTTTGTTCGTGTGGATTTGGTTGTTGCTGCTACAATGGTACATTCTATTGGATCTTCTCTATTCTCCTGCAGTTGGAGAGCTTTCTGAGCGGAACACCGTACCAGCTGGCACAAAGAGGCGCTGCTGCTACGGCTAGCTGGCCATGAAGGAATATTGTGTTGAGCTGAGCAGCAATTTAGTCAGCAGTGGTGAAAATGAAGTTTCCCGATGGCAATTAAGTGTCGTCGTCTTATGAGTATATGATTTTCGTCCGTTAAATATATTTAAACCTTTGATTTATTCTCACATTAAAATCCTCTCTCTATATATATCAGCTCTGGGAATGAATGCTCGCATTGCGCTCTGAACAAAACTTTGATTTGTTCTTGTAACTACACAACACTTGACAAATACTGCTTCAAAAGGGCAAGGGCGTATGGCCTTGATCGCACCACTGCTAGATGAAGCTATAGGCACACGTTCCTCCACGCTTCCTTCCTGTTGCTTTCTACAGTATTCTGCGTGGTGCGTGCAGCATATGCCGCCGGACAGGCGCGCATGTCCAGATTCTTTTTTTGAGCATTGAGCACGGATCACTGCATGAGTGCATGCATGGCACCATGCAGATTGCAGAGTAATCGTCATCAGTAATGCTAATGCAGATTCATCAAAGCCCAAACCCAGAGTCGACACCAAGAAAAATCATAAAAATGCAAACGGCACCGAAACCATTGGACACGATCGAGTGCAAAAAATCAGGCCTGATGCATCTTCGGAGATGTATAGTTTTGTGCTGAGAATAATGCCGATTCGACCCACCTATTGGGCGGCGCTAGCTGGACGCGACTGCGTGACGCCGCATCGCTATAAATATGCGAAACCTCGGACATGAAAATCTCAGCAGGGTAGATGGAGCCAGCAAGAACAGACGTGTAGAAGATAGGCAAAGCTGCGGTGTGTCTGACATGCGGGGCCATGCATTACCGGGTGGGTCTCCTCTGGCAGTAACTTGGCTGGTCGCCTGGTCCATGATACCTGCGTGCAGACACTGCCAAAGGAGATTTGCCCAGCAATGCAGTTTTGAGTCCCCATAACACTATAAGATCTTATGTGTTTTGCATTGTGTTTGTATATATAGCTGATCCTGCATATCATGGTGTTTTTAGTTGCATCATTTGCCGTGTATTGCATGCATGATGCAGACATTATGGCCAGTGGCGGAGCTAAGGATAAAATGAGGGGGGTAATTGTGAACATGCGTATGAATAAAATAAGTATAGATATCTATATAGAGGAGTGTGGCCATACTCACAAGACACCAAGTATATATATGACCTTATATGCACTGGTGATGACATGACTACATTGATGGTCTTCAGCTCAAAGCAGAACATGCATGTATGTACAAACTCCAAAAAAACTAGCTAATATACGGGTGATGGCAGAGAGCAAGGGGGGGCAACCGCCCAGGTTCGCCTCCACGTAGCTCCGCCCGTAATTATGGCATTATTGGCACGTAAGCATAGTGTTTACCCATGGCCATGTGGTGCTGGCATGCAAATATGGAAACAGGCCTGGCGCTAGTAGTGTCGTGGCGAAGCTAGAGCAAATATGAGAGGGGTGCGCTTGCCTTGTGGGTGCATAAGATTTTACTGTGTAGGTACAAATACGATGAAAATTTAATCATAATCACTGTTTTTTTGGTATTTTTATAGGTGCGCCCGCACCTTGTATCCTGTATGTAGATCCGCCCATGACTGTCGTCACTAATGACCACCACCAGTCAACAAAAGTGTGTGGTGACTGCTGAGTGACAAATGTACTTCCTGTCTTTAACAAGGATGCATGGTTGCCAAACATAGGTGAAAATAGGTAAGTTGCAACCCACTTAGTGGAACACATACTTAGTTAACATTGGAGCGAAAGTCTATTGATATGATAAGTTCACTAATGGAGCCGAATGCGGCAAACAAAAGGCCCTGCCAACAAGTAGCAGACAAATTGTCGTTCGACCATTGGCATACATATCGACCTCTAAGCAAGACGAGGTACTCCTCATAAAAATGGATAGGCACCCTGTCATAGGCAACACCAACTTCATCTGCATCTAAGAGAGCATATGACGCCATCTTCACTGAAAACTTGACGTCGAGCCAAGTTATAGCTTTAGACGAGTTGTTTTTAGTGGCCAACAATAGGGCTAGTAGAAGAGCCGCTTGTACCCTGGCATGCTCTTCTCGAATGATGGAGTAGGAGTACGCAAACCGCAACTCGGTTGTATGCAATTTTTGTAATATTGAAATTTGAATTTGTGTACTAAGAAGGTCAACCTTTAGACCTCTTAGAGTGCTCGTCAGAGTGCGTCGTTTGCATAGTTAAACTTTTATTCTTAATTATAATGATGCATAAATCTTTTATGTATTTGAGGAAAAAAAATAAGTTCATAAATACATCTCCTGATTTATACAACCACCACGAGTTGGGTCAAGACTCAAGAGCATGGCCATCTCCTACATCCACTCCAAAGTAGCACTATGACCTACACAATTGCACTTCCTAGGACTTACGTGATATTTACTCAAACAATATGCATTATGGCATTAGCAAGTAAACAAATTAGGTTTCCTGAAACACATTTTGTGCATAATGGAAAGATTCACCTAACTAACAAGTAGGCATAGCTTAGAGTATACAGTGTCATGAACATAAACATGAGGATAGAGCTTGATCTTCACGAGTCCTTTCATCATAAGTCTATTGGGAGGCTAGAATTAATTACGAACTTACTCATAACCAATAGCATGACATATGGAAATGGTTAAAGGTATCCCTGAAGGGGCGCATAACTTTACCCACAAGAGGACAGGGCCACTGCCCATACGACTCACCGATCTATAAGGTATACCTATGTCTCAATGGTGTTGATGAGATTATCATATCAAGTGTTTATAAAAACATTAGCATTGATAACTATCACTATCGGTTTGCATTACATTGCATCATCGACCAGTGGTGATGATAAAGGATAATAACTATCACTACCGGTTCGCATTACCAACTGATGGTGATAGGCCATCATCATAACCAGTTCGCATCACCAACTAGTGCTAATGATGTGCTCCTCATTACTACCGGCTCGCCGTATGAAGTGGTGGTGAAGACAATTTTCACTGCCAGTTTGTTATATGATATGACAGTGACAATCATGCTGCAGTATAATAAAATTCATAACATTTTTAAATAAAGTTGGATAAAAATAAACTTTATATTGTAGTTAATGTTTTTTCATTTGAATTCATTTACAACCCCAAAATTCTGTTTGAAGCTCTCAAATTTTAAAATTCTATTTTTCGAATTATACAAACAATCTTAGATGGAAAAATAACTGGATGCACTTTGTAGTTGACACTTTTTCATTAGACATCATTTATAGTCTCAAATTTGTATGTGAAATTCTAAAATTTTAAAATTCAAAATTTTCAAATGACCTTGGTGAAAAATCGATCAAAACTAAAGTTATAGATGTCAGTGAGAACTACAACTTTGTAGTTGATGAGTTTTTCATTTAAAATCATTTGATGTCTCAAAAGTGTAGCTGAAGTTGTGACTAGTTTGATATTTAAATTGGTCAAACGAACTCAGATGGATAAATGACCAAAATCAAAGTTGTAGATCTCAATAAGAACAATAACTTTTTAGTTGATGACCTTTTTATTTAAAATCATTTAGGATCCTTAATATTTATTTAGAATTATGAAAAGTAAATACTAGGGAAATAAATGTGTCATATAAACACAAGTGACTTGGGAGTGAAATAGTTAGGAGCTAGGCCTTGTTTAACCCGTGAAACTTTTTAGATTTAGCTAATGTAGCATTTTCATTTGTATTTAGTAATTATTGTCTAATCATGGACTAACTAGACTTAAAAGATTCGTCTCGCAAATTACAGGTGCAATTATTTATTTTTTAATCTATATTTAATGCTTCATGTATGCGCATAAAGATTCAATATGACAGAAAATTTTTACAAACTAAACAGGACCATATTTACAAGAACATAGGTCTCAAGTTTGAATCCCACCACCACACATCTGCCATGGGCCATATCATCTCCAGACAGCTCGTACACATGCATCAATAACATTACTTTTGTTTGTATTTGACAAATATTATCCAATCATAGACTAACTAAGTTTAAAAGATTTATCTCGCAAATTACAGGTATTAGTTATTTCTTTTACCTATATTTAGTGCTTCACGTATGTGCCATAAAATTCGATGTGACTGAGAATGTAAAAAATTTTGCAAAATATTTTGGGAACTGCCCAGTCGAAACTTGCCTATATAGAGCCTGACTATTTGGATACTCAAGTTGGACCGTTCGTCTCCAGAGAACTTGTGTGCTTCAGACTTGAGTGGGCCCATGAGGAACCGTCCAATGCTATCCCTCGGACTATCTGAGTGGACGTGTTTGAGTTATGTTTGGGGTAACTAGCTGAGATGGCATAACTGGTAGGTGAAGCTTTGTTGGACTGTCCCTCTAAACGGGCATACCATCTGCGCCTAAATAGGTTGGGACTACCGTTCGATTTCTAACAGCATACTTTCAGACAAGTATGGTCTGATTCTGAAACGAATAGAAATACTACATACATGATGCGACCGTATGCACAGTGCTATGTTGGAACCCAAGACAAAACAGAGCTGGTTTTTAACCACGCGCCGCGACGAGCCCCATCACCGATCGCACAGCTAGCCGTACGCGCCCCGTGGTGCTTGCACGCGCAGCTAGCTTGCTAGCTAGCAGGGATCCGCCGGTCCGAGGCAGGCAGGAGCCAACGATGGACGACCAGCGGCGGCGAACATGCTTGTGGATATCCGCCTACAGTACTCTCTTTGATTTGCACGCCTTTCCGTGATTCGATCCTCTCGTCTTGCAGTGGTCTCAGGATTCAGGGACCAGGAATAATCTCCAAATTAAAGCACCGGATTTGCTACCTCCTGCCGCTCCACCTACGTTTCGTACCGGCTATAGTGCTTGCCTGCCTCCCAACACACGTAGTATATTGTACCCCGTGAGGCCCATATAATTACCAAATCCTAACAAAAATGTGAAGTCAAAACCAAAATTTTTCTGCAACTAAACAAAGCCTTATTTCAGCAGCCTGCATTCATAGCGTCTGGACTCTAGACGACGGCCGCACCAGGCATTGTCCTAACTCCTAAGGTATATCCCCCATTTGATTCCTCATCGTTCCTAATTTTTGCAGCAGCAGCGCCATGCGTGCCACCTTTCAGGAGCGAGTACAAATACCCTCGCACAGTGATCACTAACCTGTGCGCCTGGACATACATAGTACACAGTAACATACACGACACAGATCATCAGCTCCAAGACCCCAGATGTGCACTTGCATTGCTGGGCAACTTCTCCTTTGGCAGATGCGCAATGTGCTCCGACCCTGGGGCTTCTTCCGCGCCTACTGCCAAAGGAAATTTGCCCCGGAATTCACCTGCACAGCCACACAACATGCGCGTACAAAAGCGAAAGGTTACAATGCACTACATACTCCGATGGTATGGCGAATAATGTGTATATACTTGTTTTATTTTGTAATACGTACATGTTTGACCTATGTTCTACACTTGGTGCTTGACTTCTATACAGGTTGATCAGCACCACTATATCTACTTACCTAGATTTAGGTTTACAAATGGAGCCGAGTGCAATCTGGGAAGGCACTGCAATCCTCCGTACGTATCAAACAACGACACTGTACATTTTAGCCAATATGCCAGATATGGTCAAATTAATGATGCCAGATGTTTCTCTGTTCCACGGACTAATTAATCTTTGCTGCCCACTGACTCCGGGAGCTTGTGTGTCGGAGGCCTGTCTGCGCCTCGTCTGGAGAACTCTCGCCACCGTCTAGCTGCAGCTGCCGCTCTCTTGGCCCTCTCTGATACTTCCTCCTCTGTCGGTACACATTATTAGAAACAGTCAGTAGATGTTGCAGATCAGTAACTAAGGTGCTTCTCTGACAAAATATGTTCTTTCTAGTTTCTAGTAGCATTACCGTTGCTTTGATCTTGTGGTGGGGATCCCCAAATGTCACTCCAAGAGCTTCTCGTGTCTGAATTCTCTTGTTTCACCATCCGTGTTCTGACTTTTCCCTGCAAAATCACACAGATTTAAAGTAAAAAAAAACATTTATATTTGAATTTTGCAAATAATTGTGTAAGGTGAACAAAGGAGTAGTACCAAGACTTTTGCTTGCCTCTTTTCCCAGCGAGCACTTGCCTATCACACATAGAAAAAATATATAAATACAATTTGACACTTAACAGCAACACAAACACAGTGTTATCTTTAGATGTAGAGGTCCAGAAGAAATTATACTAGTGTTAAATTTGTACTTTGATAGCCTTGATATTCAGTCCATGATACAAACATATTACTTTCGATGGTAAAATGCATCCAGGGTCCTTAAACTTTTTTTGGATTTTCACCTAGGTCCATGAACATTCAAAGTGAGGATTTGAGTCCTTGTATAAACTTTTCATTTAAATGGTTTGCTCTAGGTTCACTTGGGGTCCAATTATAGATCCAGATTCTCACTTGGAGTGAGCCACTTCAGATGTTTGAGAACCCAAAAAAGTTTAAGAAACCATAGGTGTATTTTACTCCACTTTTAATTTATGACAGAAAACAAAACTGAATATTCAGAACATGCCATGGAGTGATAAATTAGATAAAGCAGATAAATTTACATGAATAAAGAAATAATTACCATCCGGAAAACATCGACTGAAGCTCCCATACCAGCAAGCATCAAACCAACCTGCTCAGTTATGAAATTTCGATTAGTGTACTGATGGTAGAATATCGGATAATATCACCAGATAATTTTTCAACTAAACTCATTATCACTGTTTGCAGTACACTACTCTTATCTGGAAATGTATACTGACTGAAGAATTTGCTTGAGAGTCAACCAAGACAATAAAGCTACATTGATCACATAAGTTTCAAAGTTCCATCTGATAGAAAATCTACTTACATTCACCCTCTCTACTCTACGCATCTCATTCTCGAGGAGTGACAGTTGTGCAGCAGAAGTCCAGTGAATACAATCAACTGGGCTGGGAATGATAACAGAAAAAAGTTTAGCACAAATATTAGCATCTGCAGAACTTGAAGAACATCAGCAACATATTAACTAATTTCTTCTGAAATCTGAACAATTTGCAAGGCATTTCATAATTGGGTAACTACAAGACCTAACAACTGAATAGACTTTAAGACCATAAAAATTCTCACCAACTATCAATGGCATCCTGAATTAGCTCTGTGCTACCTGACTGGGAGTAGACTCTTGACCTCCCAAAATCTTCCTCAATCTCAAAGACGCCAGGGCAGATATTGGCACAGTTTTTACATCCTACAAAGTTGCATCCACAACAAACAAGATACTTGAATCATGCTCCTTACCCATAAGAAAACTTCTATTCACAAGAGAGGATCAATATACCAATGCAGGTAAACTCATCAACGAACACATGATCCTTGGGTGCACTGTCATCAAAGAAAGGGTTGATTGCTGTTGCTGTGTACCCATGGATCTCATCATACACTGCACGTTGTGCAGGATCACTCAACACCTGCCCTTGCACACCCCATGTTAGCTCGTGCAATAACAAATTTCAACCAATAGTATTTTCAGCCATAATTTTAAAACTTGATTGAAGACTCCTCTTACCGAGTAAACCTCGTTAATGAACATGCAGAAATTAGTCACGTCAGGGTCGTTCCCACTAAGGTCGGGGTGGCACTCTTTCATGCAACCGTAGTATGCCTTCTTAATTTCCTCAGGGGTTGCGTCTGGCATCTAATGGTAGAAGAATCAGGTGTTCCATATTAGCAGCAAACTTATTATCTCAAATATAAATAAGATCAGTAATATTATCTGAACCTAGATTTAAAAAAAAGTAAGCACTGTTTTTTGGAAAACTGGAAATAAAAGTTGCATTTTGATTCTTCCCCAAACCTTATAGAATGTTAACAAAATCACAGGCATGTTACTACCAGGAGCAAAATAGTATAGTAGTGATTACAAAGTGGTTTGGTCCAGAGAACTAATTCTTTCGTCAAATTAAATTAAGGTAAAGTAATTGCTAAACGGCAAACCAATGTTCCAGAGTATACTTCTTACCACACCCAGAACGGAGTAGTAATCGTCGGCGACATCCTCCTCCCTTTCATGATCCGCTTCCGTCGCAGTGGCACAGACCCTGAGATCCCTCCTCCGCGCACTCCAGCTCTGCTGCAGGTCGCTCCGTACGGCTCCGGCGAACCCGACGGTAGGCAGTCGCCGCGTGGGGAGGGAGCAGGGGAAAGACCGTGGCGGCGTCGCTAGTGCGTCGGCGAGCACCGGCGGCGAGAGGAGAGGGGGCGCCATTGCCTAACGGATTTTGGAACGCGGCGACCTCCAGCAATATCGGACTCCAACTAGGAGACGGCGGCGAGGGGTTTGCTTTTCTTCGCGGGACTGTACCATTTTTACACTGTCGGACTGTCCTCAGCAGCCACTAATTCTTCTGGTTCAGGTTTAACGGAGATCTGTTTTTGCATATTAGACCTTGCACGTATACATATTTTTATATTAAGATCTTCAGCCACGAAAAGAGCTCTCATTACTTTTCTTTTCGGCATATTTGATTAATAAAATTATATTACTCTTTTAGAGGATAAATTACCTAACTGACAATATAAGTTATTTAACTAGATATTCTTATGTGTGAGCCTTAGTCCCATGTGTTAGTAAAATGAGGTGATGTGCTTATTGATAGGGAGCACCTGCAGTGACCTTGCAAATCTCGAGACTTGCCAACCTAATCTTCTAGATGTGTTTATGGAGATAAGTCATGACAGAAAGTACTGTTGGATGATTTATTATGAGAGAAAAACACTTCTAAATAGCTGACAAATTCGGCTGATAAGTCTAAGCGAATAAGGTGAAAATATGTGGGTATATAAGTAGAGGTATGCATGCAGGTAGGTAGACATCAATGTCTGTATTTTGAAAAGAAAAAATGACGACCGTGTGGTTTTCTTCCACTTCCATGCTAATCTTTTGAGTTTTGAGCTACACCACATACACTGTACTTGGTTTCGCAAAAAAAAAGCTCCAAACAGATTGTTCATCAAAGATTACTAAAATATTGTGAATCTTAGGTGCTTTAAGAGGAAGAAGTACTACCTTTATTCTAAAATAAGTGGCATTCACATATATAAAAATATATTAATATTTATGGTGCACAATGAGTATTTTTTAGATAAATTAATATTGTTAGATAAATTATTGAATATATTTTCATATAAATTTATTTTGGAGATATAAATGTTGCCAACATTTTATACAAACCTAGTTAAATTTAAGGAAGTTTGACTAGTACATATCCTATAATGACATTTATTTTGGGATAGAGGAAATATGACATTGCCTTCATTATATGCATGCTCTCTTGGAGACTTGGAGTCGTCTCATTCATGGTGCTTCCATGGAATAATGGAAATTATTTCAGAAGGCTACAAGACTAAAAATGCATTGTTGGCTGGTTTGGTGGATGATTTGAGACAATAATGAGCTACAAGAGCGACATTGTCGACAGCTGGTCCCACCTGTAGTAATTTTGTGAATCTCGAAACCTACCAACCTAATTTTCTAGAGGTGTTCATAAAAACCTGTGAGTGCATCAGTAGAGGTAGTGTGTAAGGTAAACGTCAATGTCTGTTTTTTGAAAAAAGAAAAACAACCGTGTGGTTTTCTACCACTCCATGCTAACTTTTGAGCAATTGTCAACACGTAATTGTTTGTCTTTGCCTGTTCCACGGTTCTTTAGCTCCCAAACCCACATGCAGTGCACTTGTTTTCTTTTTTTTTTTGAAAAAAGCTCCAAATAGTAGGATTTATACTTTTATAATTTTTATACAGATTGTGGTTGTTGTTGAAAATCTTGGTTGCGTGAATGAAGAGAAAGAAGTACGGCTTGGCCTTGGTGATCCTGATACGCATGCTCTCTCGGAGACTCGGAAACGTTTCGTCATTAGTGGTGCTTCCATTGAAATGGAAATTATTTCAGAATGCTAGAAGCCTAAAAATGCACAACTGTCTTGGTTTGGGCTTTGTTTAATCTTAAAAAATTTTATAATTTTTTTTAAATTTCTAGTTACATCAAATCTTGCAGCACATACATAAAATATTAAATATAAATAAAAGAAATAATTAATTATAATTTGCGAGACGAATTTTTTGAACCTATATAATATCTATTTTATAAATTTTTTTGAACTAAAGCCTTGTTTACTTCCAAAATTTTTTGCAAAATAGGAATAGTAGCACTTTCGTTTGTATTTGACAAATATTGTCCAATTATAAACTAATTAGGCTCAAAAGATTCGTCTTGTCAATTCCGACCAAACTGTGCAATTAGTTTTTATTTTCATCTATATTTAATACTCCATGCATACGTCTAAAGTTTCGATGTGACGGAGAATCTGCAAAATTTTGCAAAATTTTTGGAACTAAACAAGGCTTAAACAAGGCATTGGTGTATGAATCCGAGCCCCTAGAGCGACATGCCGACGTCTGATCTGGCGATTTTTTGGCCCCCAGGACGTTCCATCACGGCAGAGACGTGAAGCAAGCGCGCCGAATTGCGTGGGGGGCTCTCCATTCTCTCCGGGCCCTCTGGCTCAGTGACAGTCTCAGTCAGTCTTGCTTCACTTTATTTTTCTTTCAAAAAGTCAGTCTTTTTTTTTTTATTATTTTATTGAGATGAGGAAAAAAAAGTCAGTCTTGCTTCAACGGCCGCCCTGTCGTTGTCCGATTTCTTGCACGTAGCTCTACGTCGTCGTCGTGCCTGAGAGGCCGAAGCCGGCCCGGAGCAGGGGGCTGCGGACCCGCACACGCAGCCCAGGAGCAAGCGCAAGCGCGTGCCCTTCGGGCTTCGGCCCACAAGCAGATGCCAAACACCGGCGGGACGGGCGGCGGCATCGCCTGCAAACCCCTGTTTGCTCAAGCTTAGCTATTTAACAGTGTTTTTTTTCAGTTATGATTTTTCGGACAAGCAAATAGGCTTTTGCCCAGGCTATAAATAAACTGCCCTGCCTACATGTTGTTGTCTATGAGCGAGATGATAAGGGTATGTTCGGAACGCAAAAAATTCATAAAAATATTACAGAGAATCAGTTCAATTTTATAGGAAAAATATAAGGATATATAGGAAAAATTTCTTGTGTTTCCAAACAAGTCCTAAGAATCAATTACACAAGACTCAAGATTGGAGTGACTGCTTTGAAAGTCATAGGACCTAGCAGCGGCTTTCAATCAGTATGGATGGTCTGGGTTTTCTTTGTTCCATGACAAGTAGTTAGGGTCTCCAAGGGCCCTGAAAAATGAGCAAAAAAAACATACAGTAGCTTCAGCACGGTATATAGTTTGGTTGAAACAAATGTGCAACACATCACCTGATGAGATGAGATCATGAGTATCGACACGATCGACTTTAATCACCTTGGCTTAATCACGTAGAGGATGACGAAGCCCATGGCGAGGAAGAGGCAGATGCCGCCGATGGCGACGTACGCGACGCCGATGAAGTTGTTCCTGCCGCCGATCCACGACGTGGTGGACAGCACCAGCGCCTTCGTCCCCCCGAAGCTGTACGTGTTGTAGTTGTTCTGGATCACCACAGTGATCTCGTCGCTCGCCATCATGTCCGACTCGATCCTGCCGTACAGCTTCCTGAACGTCGGGAGGGCCGCTGTTCTCATCCAGACAATCAGGTCCTCCTGCTCACTCAGCTGATCCAAACAGATCAAAAAGAGCAAGCCAATCAGATCCAGGAACAAATGAAACTCAGCTCGATCGATCTCTGATGCATGCTTATTGATCAGAAGCTGTTGATGCAGTACTATAGCTAGCTTACTGGTATTTTCTCGTTCAGTTTAGCACCGCCGATCAGTCCCCCTTTCTGGAAGTTGCTGGGGAAAACATCGCTGCCAAACTTTTTGTTCTTGTCGCTGTCCCAGGCAATGTTCTTCTTGTTCACCTCGACGGCCTTCTTGTTGAGAGAGAAGGAGTAGGTGTCGTTGAACAAGCTCCAAGCGATGAGACCGCAGGGCACGATGGGCTTGCCGCCGTCTTCACTGATGGCTTCAGGCTCACAGTTTGTTATCGTGCTCGCAGCATCCTTGTACAGCAACTGCTTGTCGTTGCGACTCTTCACGTACCTAGGGTTAACGTTACATGATGATAGATATACAGAATTCAGGCCGACAATGAATAGCCTGTTTGTGCGCCTGACGCGGGAAATCATTTGACATGACAGAGTTTATATAAGCAATAAGTTCTAGGGTTAACCGTACCGGCGATGATTCTGATAGAAATTTTCAAGCTGGTAATATATGTGTATCGGCCCTTTCATTGGCTTTGGCACCTGAAAAATGATACGCCACCATTGTTACTTACCAACAGAAACTAGACAAACAACTCAGGAGGGCCAAGACTAAGGCAACACGCGGAGACAACATATTCAACCTCTCTTTCACTCGAAAACAATTATTGAGTGATTGCAGCAAAGGTGTTTAAAAATTGAATCTGTCTATTGAAAACATGGGTGATTTAAAGGCTCCTGTCACCTTGGTGACGGAAACAATTAAAATACTCAGTTCTTGCATCAATTACAAAACAGATGACACATGAAAATCAAACACACGAATTTAAAAACCACAAGACCTAAATCTAATGGACCATATAAAAAACAAAGGATCCAAATAAAAAACAAATTAATTTTATGGAGGCAAATTTGAAGAAATTCAAATTGAAAAAAAAACAAAGGATCCAAATAAAAAACAAATTAATTCTATGGAGGCAAATTTGAAGAAATTCAAATTGAAAAAAAACAAAGGATCCAAATAAAAAACAAATTAATTCTATGGAGGCAAATTTTAAAAAATTAAAATTGAAAAAAATAAGAACACAAATTGCAAAGACAAATTAATTCTATGGAAGACAAATTAGAAGAAATTTAAATTGAAAACACATAAAAAACACAAATTACAGAGACAGATTAATTCTATGGCAGGCAAATTGGAAGAAATTCAAATTGAAAACATATCAGAAACACAAATTTCAGAGACAGATAAAAAACCATATTTACACCCATAATAAAAGAAATTTACAGTGACATAATCAATGTAAAAATTACAATATGCGAGTGTAAGAGAAAGACATGAATTAAAATAACACATGAACAAAAAAAAACATGCTGACAACGAGCATGGACACTAATCTGTATTTTACTTGAAATCTAGACAATGAACAAAGTGGATTTCTAACATAGAAGCAAAAGAAGAAAAGAAGTACCATATCAAACGAGAGATGGATGTGATGCCCACAAAAACGGGTGACAAAAAGTAAAAAATTGCCCGGGCAACGTACAGATTTATCGTAAAAATTTGTCAGATGTTAGGTCGGGGGGGGGTGGTTTCATGGCCCCTGCTAGCCCCCGGCCCCTAGTTTTGCCACTGCTTAACAAATGCTTACTTTTCGGAAGCTACATAGTGAGATTGTAGAAAATAAAACGGGAAGGCAGAAGGTCCAAATACTAAGGCTGGTCTATTGATGTTCTCTCCATAATTTTCTCAACTACGGTTACTTCTTTGGTCCTCTCCGTTGCTAGCCACGCATGCATGCATGAAGTGATCCCCTCCTCGACTTTGTGGATGTCATTGTAGCTTGCGATTTGGCTAAGCTTGCGCACTTTAATACAAGGCCATGAGGGCCAAGCTTGAGATAAAATAAACACTTCGTTTTGAGTAGTAGTGGAGCAACAAAGTAATTAATTGCCCCCCTCAATTCTTTATCTTGCCTCCTATTATGGCCTAAACAAAAAACCAGTGTACGCCAGATATACCGGAATGGAGGGAGTAATAGAAAGGGCTAAGTGTTAAAAGATATATTATTAAGTGGGACAAATCGATATTTTTCACTGGATTATATAGCAAAATATCATGTGCACAAGAGAAAATTATCTAGCACATATATAGGGGGTGCTTGGCCCTCCTCAGCCCCTCCCGCCCCTGAGGGGGCCGGGCACAAATTGCCAGTGGGGAAACCCTAGGCGTGACCTTGTGCCCATCCCAATAATTTGGAGCTAGGTAATTTGATTCTATTTTGATTGAATCTTCTCATCTAACCCAATGCCCACCCTCAAAGCTACCTTCTTCTACCGACAGTCATCACCTCTCCACCACCTGCTATCATTGTGGACGACAGGGTCGTTGTATCCCCTTGTGGATATAGATCTAGGGCCAGGCATCCTCCATCTACCACTACAAATGGTGGTTCCCAAGATAGAACCTCATCTTAATTGCCGCTTGTCACATGACATCATCCATGGTCGAGGTTGCCAAGGCAGTAATCCCCCTTTCCACCTTGGTCATCACCCCTTTCTTGTCTAGATTGTGAGATTCAGTTGGAGATCAGGATGGAGGTTGCCTTTCATCTAAACACCGCACAATAAAGCAAGTCATTGTTGGTCATCAAAGTCCAACTTTGCAATAGAGGTGGCTCCATGCCTTCCTAAGGAGGTTCCCATTCATTAATGCACTCATTGACGTGCAATAACCGCTATCTTCAGTGCCATCCTCAACACCCTCAATTCCTTGGCATCACCCAAAAAGATCATCTCTAGTTAGTTAGGATTGGGATGCTATGGTTTGGCGATAGCTCCACCTCCTGGTAGTTGGTTGACCTTCCCACGCCTGATGCTCAATTGCAAATCTCATTGGAGGTGTCCACCCCTGGCTAGGTTGCACTTAGTGAAGATTGTCATTTGGATTCCATTGGGTTAGATGGAATGGCAACTCAATGCCTCACTTCTTTGCATTATTGTTCCCTTGGCTTTCAAAGTCACAACAAGTTACCACCTAGGCCATCTTGGGCGCTTCTTCTAGTAGCTTTTATCCCTTTGTCATGGTCACCGGTCATGGTGTTTAGAACTCAAATTCAGGTCAACATAATTCTTGGCAAGAGAAACAAGTGCCTTGTCATTAAGTCATGTTGAGCATTAATTGGCTCCACTATGTAGGATGTCAAGAAGGGCTTGAAGAAGCTGATTCCCCAAGTGCTCATTTGCCTGCCAAGTGTCGAGGATGCATCATCGACTACAAGTCTACAACATAAATGAAGGATATGCTGCGTAAGCATGTTGTTGACGGGACGTTTTGAGGTCTGGGTTAAAGTTTTAATTTTCTTTGTGAGTGTTTGATCGTGTGTCGTGCTTGATACCATGGGTAGTAGCCCTTTGTGTATGCCATAGGTCAGTTGGTCATTTCTGTAACGTTTTTAATAGCTTTCTAACTTTCTACCTATGCCAAGACAGTAAGCCGGGTCTTATGATCCAGTCATTGTACGTACACTTGTCTTCCTCTTAATGATACACATGCTCAGACACGTTTACCGAAAAGGAAATGGATTCAGGCTATCATAGAAACGTATAAAGCTGCATATATAAACCCACATTCCCATGGCATATGGTTACAGAAAAAGAAGAAAAAGAGAAAGAACATAAGACAAGCTCTCTGTGGAGCTAAAAGGGACTTTTAATTTATCTCCAGTAGGGGTCAAAAAACCCCTCCTGTTCGTTTCAATAAAAAAAAACATTCCCATGGCATACTCACAGTGATCTTTCTTGTGCACGCTTTGTCAGTCTTGGTATCCTGAATGAACCCGACCTTGTCGTTCGCGGATACGCACTCGGCGTCATACCGATCTATCAACTCAACAATCTGTGTGCAAATCAGGTTATTAACAGAGGATCAGACCAAGTGCATCGCATAGTGTAGCAATTATGAACGTGAAAGCCGCATACATTCTGTGATGCAGCCAGTGAAGCGAGGCCGATTGGGACGAAGATGACGCCGATGAGCGAGAAAGCACCAATGACCTAGCCAATGCAAATATATTCAGGTTAGGAGATAGCACTGCACATGGTTAGAGTAAAGAATTTTGGAATCACAGAAGATGGCATGCGTACGATTCCAGGAGTTAACAGTGGCTTGCATGCTGGAAGCTCCTGCTGGGTAAACTTAGAATCTGCTCACATCCAAGATACTTCATTCAATTTCAGAAACAGCATGCATCAGTCCCCTAATAAGACATATTATTGGGCATATGACATTTGAGATGTTAAGTATTAAATTTTGACAGTAATTGCTAATATTAAATGAGAACCTAGCTACCATGGCGCACATGAAACAAAAAGCAGAGAATTTGAAAGTTGACCCCGGCAAAAATTCAAAACGTATGACAGCAACAGATTTTTTTTTGAGACCACGCCGTTGCGCGTTTTTCATTAAGCAGGAGAAAATTCAAACAACCAGCCAAACTAAAGAACAACGTACAAAGTGCACAAGCAAATGGTAACAACCGGTTACCATGACAGCGACAGATCAAATTGAAGAAGAAATAAATACAGAGGAGGAAGGATAGCAACCGCATACACTTGGGTTTCTTGGACCGCCGCGAGGCCAAGGAGTCGCTGTCCGATGCTGGCAAACTCATCTGCACAAGCAATGCAACAACCACATCGGCGGCGATCAACAAAGCATGCACGATCGAATTCCAAGGACGGACACATCGCCTCCTCTGAATCCTGACCAGACACTACAACCTACTACCTGCATTTCCACGAGGCCCAAGAACACGACAGCGCAAATTTTACACAATTATTACCAGGGCGCAGGCAGAGTGATGGTGTCTCGATCGTGAGCGAGGTCGTCGTCGATCTCTCCGGCCGGCCGGATCGGGATTGGACGAGGAGGGTTCGTCGATCTCTCGTTCGTTCGTTCGTTCGTTCGGCCGCTGCGAGGAGGAGAACAGGTTCGTCACGCGGTCCCGTGCCGTCCCTATCCCGAGGGCTTTGGCGCTTGAATGGCGGAGCCGCCACGTCGGGCGTGGATCTCAGCCGTACGCCCAGTGAGCGATCACGCAAGCCGAGCATTGGCAGACAGCAAAATGTGTGGCTCAAAGATATATTTAGGCTTAATTATTAATTAATTAATGCTGATATTGTAAACATATGCATATGGCTTCACGGCGAAAATAGTTGGAGATGCAAGTATCCGTTGACCCTCGGGAGAAGTTGTGCAGAGAAGTCGCACTCTGTCAAGTCTAGCCGTGACACGTTTTTGCTCAAAGGAAAAATAAAATTAGGAGTAGGTTTATCAACAAAAGTCTCTATCTCTGTCCATTCCACTAGCGAAGCGTTTGTTCCTATTCGCTTTTTTATTCCTAAAATATGTAGGTTTGCCAATAAAGTCTCTATCTCAATCTCAATCTCTTCTCTACGGAATATTAAAATGTGTCAGGTAATGGAGTTAGGGACAACAGACTCAATGTGTTGATGTAATATCAGCGGGCAAGGATTTTTTGTTGGATCTCCACCTTCCGTTAAGCTTTGGTAAAATAGCTTCATATGTAGAGTTTTTTGAATATTCTCTCACAGGATCCAACGCAAGACTCATCCAAGATGAGGAGAAGCCGCTTGTTTTTTGCTTCATCCTACCTAAAATCTTTGTGAGAGTACGATTTAAGGGGCTTCCTAGGTGACATTTTGTTTTTCTCCGTTTGGTAGAAAAAAACCCCAAATGAATCTTAAAGTTGGTGGAGAGACTGTGACAAACGGAGCCTAGATCTAAGAAAATCTAGTTGAACCTAGCCTAAGTCTGTCAGGCTTTCCTCGGCCTGCGAGCCTTAGTGAAATGGACCTAGATATAGGTTAAACTGTCCAAAAAATACTTTCAAGCTCGACTTGAATTATTTATTTTAATTACTTTCATTGGAAATGCATAGGCAATCCCAACTCATCCATTGGAATGGGCATGAGCATGATTTTTCGGACCCAAAATAGGCCAACATTTTCGGCCATCCATAGCTTGCAAAATACTCAGATCTAATGAACATGAATTTTTAGTACATATATTGGAAAGATCAGTGAGCCTATATATGAACTAAGGGTGATGGCCAATTAGCTTTTATCATATCTTGTATATCTAGAAAAATTCTTTATTTGACACTAGAAAACATCTCCTACCTATTTGATACCAAAACATAATAAAATATTCCTTATCTATTACCTATTTTATCATTCGTTCTCTAAACACTACCGTCGTTTTTTTGTTGCAACGACATTAAGTCCATCATGAAAAGACCATGTTGCCCCTCCTGTGCGAATGCTCAGCAGCTAAAAATACCATGGAAAAACATCTACAAATAAATAAATGAGACAAAAATATATATAATACCCCCTCTGTCCCAAAATAACTGTCATTTTGGGTTTTTGTGTCGCAAGTTTGACTAGATTTACAGAAAATACATGAAACATTTGTATCTCCAAATAAGTTTGTTAAAAAACTAGATTTAAACATATTTCCGATGATACTAATTATATATCATAAGTATTAATATTTTTTAATATATATTTAGTCAAAGTTGTTTATCGGAAAGTGAGAACAACAATTATTTTAGGACGGAGAGATTATGTAGCAACATGCATCAACTTGAACACACAACAAGCCTAAAAAACGCACAAGAGGGGTAAGATGGTCTTTTTGACTTGGACTTAACGCTGTTACATAAAAAAAAAAGTGATGAGAGTGAATTATGGGAAAAAGATGAACTGACTGAGAGATAGGGAGCCTTTTAAGTTCCAATGTCATTAAACTTTATCGTGGTTTTCATTCTTCGTTGCCTCTTACAATGCCCCAAAGCGATTAGGGCCTTGTTTGATTTAAAAAATTACAAAATAGACACGGCATGCGCCACAAGATTCGATGTGACGGGAAAACTGAATTTTTTACAAAAATTTTTAAACTAAACAAGGCCTAGGTCGACAGTCCATAGCCACTGCCAGGCCCAGGCGTATGTTTGTTTCTAATCTAAAGAGACCTTGATGGCGCGTGTTTTGTGTACACATATATGGCGCTCCAGGCGAGACGAGACTCCGACTCCAACAACGACGTGTCGTCGTTTGACACCAGGGGTGTACAACGAACTTTGACGTATTCTCACCGTATTCGATCGTATGAAGACTTGTTCTCGTCGTGCGCGGAACACCCAGCCAAATTAAACTGAGCCGCGAACGTACCAGAGAGAGCGTGCGCAATGCATGTGCTCCGTTCCACTTCCACCCCGTGCGTCTGCGCATGGCATGCAATTGGCAAGTGTGAAGCGAATGGAGCCGCTAGCTGGAGCTGCAGAGGCCCTGCAAGGCTGGGCTGCAGCTGGAGAGACAGGGACATGTAGTATGTCGTCCGAGGTTCAGCGCCCGACGGTTCAGAGCTGTTGCCGTCGTGATCGTGAATCGACTGATCCTCTGGACTTTTCGAAGGAAGAAGTTACTGGCTGTAGCTGCACCTGCACGGAGGATATTGGGGTCCTTGCCCATTGCTTGGATCATGCTGCGCCATCGCTTAATTCATTTCAACCCTAGCCGTCCGATTGTTGATGCAATGGCAGTCGTTCTCCAACTCTCTCTCTCTCTCTCTTTCTCTGATGAATAACAGAGAGGATATTGACTTCTTGAGCGATAGCAGTTTCGTGAAGTTTTTGTCTTTAAAAAGTCAAAAGCAGAAAGGATCTTGGGCCACGCAATGAGTAGTCTCCGTCCCTTGGCATATTCTGTGCGAAGCTGATTGAGTTATCCTGTGATAAACTAAAGACCTAATCAACGATGCAAATAAACTCGCCATTTGCTGAACTTTGTGAGCCATTGTTTTCTCCCATGCTTCCTTCCCCTTTTGCAAATCTATCGCGGTCGGCCATGATAACCTAAAAAAAACCACGTCTTATAGGCAATTAAAAACAAGGTTTATAATAAGTCAGACGATGCATGAGGCGATCGAGGAAGGGCAAGGAATATGCCATTTCCACGAGGACGCCTGATTGCATTGGCTTGCACGAGGACGCGATCGAGCAGATGGAGACAGATCGAGAAGATCGAAGAACGAACACAGCAATGGCCGGATGCATGTTTAATCCTGGCCGCTCTCTCTCACACTCTACGGCCCTGACAATGCGTTCTCGAGTCAGATTTGGCCTCCCTTTCGCTGGCCGCCGTCCGTTTCTCCCGCGATTCCTTCGGTTTTTCCCTATGGCAACCAGTGGCTAGCACATGCCGACATCTCGATTCGCATAGCTGCTGGCTAGGTTACTTGTTCGTGATCCTCCTCTCCTCATAGGTCAAGAACTCCGTCCCTGACGCACACGTACGTACGCACCCCACACACGAGTGTTTAAACTGTTTATATATATTCATTTTTTTGGACAAGTCGTCGTTGCATACTTAACTGAGGATTATCGCAAGCTTTGCACTGAAGATGCTGCAAGTTTGCCAAATGTAGTTTGGTTAGAACCGTTGACGTAAAAAAAACTAATCAGTCACACGTTCCAACTAACTGCCCATGCTGTTATCTCTAATAACAAAAGAACTCGGTAGTCAGCTGGTTGACATGTTCAGATTGAAAATGGTAGTACACACAGAGATGTCACAGTCACCTCTGAATCAGCCGCCGTCCGTCGTTAAAAAAGAACACCGGGAATTCCACTTCGATCGGCAGCTTTAACAGTAGAGCGGAATTTTATAACTATGTAGCATGGCTACATATATATATATATACAGAATTCTCCTGCTTAATTTGGTAGAGTACTCCAGAAAGACATGAGCGGAAAAGCTGAGAACCCAGCTGCCGTCTATAGAGAAAGATACTAGTTTTGGTGGCCGGCAGTTAGTCGCGAAGAGTTCTCCACCGGAGACGAGGAATCTCCCCGCGCCGCGGGCCTATAAATTCAGCGCGGCGCTCGGCCCCATCGCCACCACCAAAGCCGCAGCCCGCAGGTAGCCCACCATCAAAGCCTGCCTGTCCGAGCAACAACGAAGCAGAAGCAGAAGGTGCCGGCGCCGCCGCCTATAAACAACAGTGCAGGCCGAGCCACTCTTCCAGCTTCCAAGTTCCAACGACCAGAGCAGAGCAGAGCAAGCAACGCCGGCCGGCCGCCCACCACCACCTCGAGGTCTCCAGCAATCCAATGGGTTCACGCGGCGGCGGCAGTATCGGCGGCAAGGCGGCCGCGTCGTCGTCGTCGTCGGCGTCGCTGCGGCGCGTGTGGGCGTGCCTTGCCCTGTGCCTGCTCCTGCTCCTGTCTCGCTGCTCGCCATGCGACGGCCGCAAGCTGCTGCTGGCGGAGGGCAAGGTGATGTACTTGGAGGGTGACCTGGTGCTCAGAGTGCCACCGCCACCGAGCGTCGTCGGCGGCGAGGATCCCGCGGCGTCGGCGGTCCCGGCGGTGCCGAGGGCGTTCGCGGCCACTGGCAGGGCCGCGCGGTTGATGCGGTCGGTGCCCAGCCCTGGCGTCGGGCACTAGCGACTAGCCTCAGTTCACTGCCTGGTACGGTGGTGCTCTCGAAGAACACCAGTGTGCAGCCGTGCCGAGGACTCGATCCGGCGCGATTTCTTTCGTTTCGCTACTGGCTACTGCTACTTGTACGGTTTTTTTTTCTTCCAGTTGTTGAGATAAAACAAAGCACGCCAATGACACATGCATCGAAAATGTTGAAAGAGTCGAATAAGGTGTGTACGTGCTTGTGCATGGACAAGCTGAAAACAGTGTAAAAAGTTCATGCCTGTAACTGTAAAAAAGTGTGACGCCGATGCAATAGATAACGCTGCTGCGACGACGTCGGTGTCAGAGCTCCCCTGTCGTGCCAGTTGCACCGGTCAGGTGTTCGGTAGCGTTATGCTCGGCAAATTGCCATCGACGGCTCGTCGCTTCGCTTTGATGTGTCGACCGCTAGCTCAGCGACGGTGCCCACCTTTTTGGCGTTGTTTTGGCACGGTGTGCTAAAAAAAATTGGTGTCTTGTTCCTGAGGGAATAAATACGTGCTATACTGCAGCACTCCCACTGTACAGGTGGAGACAATACACGATCAGGACAGGCCATATAACGTCGCCGGCCGTGCGCATCACATCCGCTGCATTACGGTGGTGCGATGGCTCGGCTCAGGCGGTGAACACCGTGCTGGCAACAATATAATGACCTAGTGAGACCATAAGGGCAACCACGATGTTAAGAACAAAATAATTCTGTATTTAATATTGCAACAGTAATACACCTCTTGCACCAGCAGCTCAAGGAGCTGTTTGAAGCTGTTTTATGATAAAAAAGGGGTAAAATAATACAAACGAACATGTGGAAAGTGCTATGGATTTTATTCGAAAGTTAGAAGTTTACCTGTAATTGGAGTAATGTTAAGAAAGATGTGGAAAAATTTTATGGATTTTATTCGAAAGTTAGGAGTACTTTCACTAGTGGTTACTATGATAATATGATCTGAAAGGAGGATGCGAAGGACCAACCTAATAATATAGAATCCTTAAAGCAGGAAGGATGCGAAGGACCAACCCAATAATATAGAATCCTTAAAGCAGGGTCTACCTTTTTCTTCGATAACATCCTACACCTACATAGGTACCTCAGACCCACACCTTTCAAGGACTATGCCTTTGAGCTTCCTTCAAGACGAGCAGGCATAGCACAACAAGGTAGGGCCCACTAGCCCGCCACGCTAGTCTTGGCCGCCACGGTGGCCGTCTTTGTGCGGACTAGTACATGTGGCGCAACCAAGTAGTTTTAGTACTAATCTTACTGATGCAACCAAATAGACTAGTTTATCAGCCGAATCTACCAACAATTCAGCAGTGTTTTTCTCTCACAATAAATCAGCCAATATTACTTTCTACCATGTCTTATCAGCCAAACAAACAAGATTTAATATAAAAAAACCTTTTCAAACCAGGTTAATATTAAAATATTGATTAAAAAATCTCATTTAGCTCGTGAACCTTGTTCTGCTACCATCGAGGGTATAAAAGGAGCCACCCCAATTGAACTGGGGCAGGCAGACCCTGACTCTCAATGTCCCATTCGATAGGATCGATGTGATGACCTTCTGTATATCGCATAAATGGTAAAAAAAAATTGACACGTATAAAAAGATTGACATAGGAGTATAGCTGTTATTAAGACAAATAGTTGTAACGCACGACATATGAGCCTTCAAATTTATTCATAGTGGACCAAAACAGTAGGCCATTTTCTGTTTTCTTTGGACTATACACTTCACTCGTTGGGAAGATATCTACTGAAACACAGCTATATGTCTACGGGGATCGTACAATATATACAGTGGTATCATCTTCTCGAAATGAGATACGGTATATACAGTTGTATCCAGAGCTCACGACGGGGGACGTCAGAACTCAAAACCCCCGTTCAATTGAACAGATAAAGAAGGCCTTGCCATGTTGTCAAGGGGTGTCTCCAAGGTGATTACTAGTCCCGAACTGCCGACCTGGCCATTCCATTTGGATCGCCCAAGCTGCCAAAGCACCATTCAATGCCTCGGTTAGCGGTAAGGCGTGCACAGTGCAATTTGATTACATGCAACTTATACATGAGAAGAGCTGGAGTGCTTACAGAGAGAGATGTGAATGCTGAGGGATGTCGTGAGCAAGAGAAACCACACATTACGCTGAGTTCGTCTTTCAAAGAGTGGACAAACTCGGTGCGTATTCCAGGATCACTTCCTCCGAAAGTGGGGCAAACACTGGTGCATGTACTTCGGTTAATAAGCTCGGAAGTGTGCAACTAAAATAAACTTGAAAAGAAGGGATTGATACAATGGCATGAGCATCGAGCACCACCCATATTTGTACTCATTTAAAGAAGGCCAAAAAGTAAAATGACATGAGCAAGATCAATGAACATGCTCTTAGGTTGTATTCTATGGTAGAATGTAGTATATCTGCCAAAGCTTTCCTAACCAACAAAAATATTTACAAGACTGGATCCAACAAAAGATGTCACTGTATTGTGACTAACAGCAGGCCACATTTTTACTAAGCTACTCAGAATAACCTCATTTATCTTGAAAAGCAAAAGCTAAGTATAACACTGAGCAAGTGCTTATATTTATCTACCTGATTTGAATGCTGGGCCTCACCATAAGGCCAGACCTCTTCCATGCTACAGCTTGTGCAACTCCAAGTGAAACGGAATTGTCAGGCCACTGAAACGTTGGAGTGAACCTAGTACCTTGTTTGTTCTTCAAAAGAAATGGAGTAGAAATAAGAAGGGGCAGGTGAAGTAATTAGGAACAGATCTCAAGAGGATTAAGTGATGCTAGTATGCTACAGGTAGCATGCTTACGCATATACTAACCTTGAAAGAGAAGCTCACTCTTGTATCACCAGGACACTTTCCATGTGCTTGGAGTAACCCGCCAAATAAAGGGATTAAACCACTTGCTGTTATCCCCTCACCAGCAACATACGTCAATTGTCCATTTGGAAATTGTACATCCATGAAGGACTGAAACAAATAGCCAAGCAAAGAGCATTAAACAGCAGAAATATGTCATACTGCAGTGGTAAAATGATGCAATCTGTACTTCTACAAAAGGGCATGCCACACAAATTATAGGTCCTGCACAGTAATTCTATAAAACTCTAGTTTGAGGTCCCAATTTTCCTGCAAGCAGCTAATGGGGACAATCCTATAAAAACAATATGATAGGAATCATGTATCCTTTGGTAGCATGATGGCAAAATTAAACATGAAAGCTTGTTAACCAGCCAACTAGGCACCGGCTGCCCAGTTATCCAGCCAATACTCTTATCATATGGAGTGACAATTTGCAAATATCATTCAATCGCATTGTTAATTTGCTAGACACAAAAGACTGAATTTTGATAGCAACCAGAAATTCAGTAAAAAAAATGTGTAGAACCAATAGGATAAAATGGCGCATTGAGAGACAGGTAAAAGGCATATACACTTACACAAGCTACAGGGTTGAGGCACATCATTGACATCAGCATCCATTTTCTATGCTTTGACCAGATAGCTGGGCATAGGGAGTGCATTCCATTCTGCAACACGTGCATGAATTTCAATATGGACATGTAATAAAAGAACAGCGGAAAAACAAAAATAAACAACAAAAGTTTGAATATCAATCTGTATAATGTTCAAAAACAAGATAAAATATTTAGCTGGGAAATGCAAGTCTTCCATAGAGCTACTTGAGCATTGGAGTGCAAAAACATAAATAACTGTGAATCGAAGTGAACGATTCGCCCGAGAGCATTCTCTAATACTTAATTATACGCTATCACTTGTATGTATTAACTATCCTTCGAACCAAGAACAAGTTCCATCTGCGATAGATTTTCTATGACCATAAACTACATGCTAAACTTTAAAACTGCCATGGTGTATAGAAAACAATCAAATAGGTTGCTAGTCTTCACAAATCACAATATAAGTGATGTAACTATATAATTTGAATGGACAAATACATAAGACGAAATAACATCAAGCCTAAAGAAAGAGGGGAGAAGTACCTTGCGATCATAACCATACCAAAGAAGGTGTTGCTTTGATAGATGAACGGGCAAAAGAAGCGTGGAGTCTCGAACGAACAGTAAAGGCCCCAGTTGAACAAGGAAAAGAGGTGAACTATCATTTCCAGAATTTAAATTGCCACGCGATGACTCTAACCTCCAAAGGTCTCCTCGTGCAACTACTGAACTCTCGAAGTCATTGTGCCTGGTGTTGTAAGTTGCTGAGATATTTACAGTGCCCTGTGCCAGCATCAATACAAGAGTTATGAGTTATGCCGTAGATCAGGATTAAAAACTCCATTTAATACCCATACGACTAGCAGAAGATAAGAAAGAAGTTTTTGATACAGCAACAGCATAATTGAACTGCAGGTAGTGCTAATTACAACCAACTATTAACATAAAGGGCCCATAACAGATACATTAGATGAGTGAGAGCTATTTACAGCACCTAAATCAACTATATAGCCAAAGCATCATATTCTTAAGCATAGTTAAGCTCACCAAAATGTTTCAGAACATAACAGTCTAGGTTATCCTGTGACAGAAATGTGCAAGTTCATCGTGAATTCGATTGATCATACAAACCTTAGCCTTCTCAAAGTTCTCCAATGTCCCAATTTCGCAATCAAATCCGTCTTCCTCCTCATCCAGTCCATCGTCGCCCATGGCCCCAACCGCACCCGCACTAGCTGCAGTGGCACTTCCAGTGGCCGCAGCAGCAGCGGCCGCTGCCACTTCGAGGGACCCTATGTCTACAGCCCTTTCCAAAGGGACGTTGGTGGACGCAACCGTCCTCACAGCGAGAGCAACCTCCCCCTCGTCCACTGCCACCACGGTCGGCGGCTGTGCGGCTTCCCATTTCAGGAACGGCACAGGCACAGGCACAGGCACCGGCACCAGGCGCGCGAGCTGCTGAACCGCCGCACCGAGCTCGGACCCGGCCTGCCCGAGCCTGCCGCCGATCTCGACGAGCGACGAGACGGCGACGGCGGGGAGGTCCACGGCCCCGGCCGCGCGGCGCACCCCGCCGACGAAGGGGACAACGGGGAGGTCGATGTCGAAGGGGATGACGATCTTGGGCGGCAACAGCGCCGGCGGCGACCACGGGGGCAGCTGCGGCGGGTGCGCGTGGAGGAGCAGCCCCGAGAAGCCCTGCGCGAGGCGGTCCGCCAGGTCCTGCCCGTGCCGCTGCACGCCCACCCACGACGCCTCCAGCGAGATCTCCATGCTTCCTATCCGATTCCGATTCGATGGGAGGAGCCCCCCGAGCCCGTAGGCTTCGAGGGGAATGGGGGATGTGGAGAGGAGGAAGAAGCGGGTTTAGTGGTGGTGGTGGACTGGTGGTGGTGGGTGATCGGGAGGAGGCGCTGCGACGGCGATAACGTCTTGCTTGTCCCCGACGAGACGACGTGGATGGATGGACGGCTGGATATTATTGGACGTCGGCACGCTGTGGGACCTACATGTTCACTTCTGTGGCGGGACTGCGGGAGCACGTGAGGACATGTCACGCGTGCGATGGGAGATGGTTTGAGCAACTCCGGTTGAAATAGACATCTCTCTTCAATCTTCTTGAGCGTATGTGAGGCAACATGAATAGTTTGACGAGTTTGAACTGCTTCAACTAAGGGCATGTTTGATATAGTAGTTGTTGTGAGCTATATTTTTTTTTGTCAAACATTTATTTCTAAAACAGCTTCATGAGTAAAGTTGTTTTTTCTCTCCTCTCACAAAGACATGAGTTGGAATAAAGCTAAAAAAAAAGTAGCTTATTGCAGCTTTTTCTCTCATTTCTCTCTCTCAACTATGCATGAAGTAGTTGGTGAATCTATTTTACCAAACACTTTTTCCAAAACAGGTCAGCTTCATCTAGAAAGTTGCTCGTAAAACAGGTCAGCTTCATCTAAAAAACAGTTTTACTAAATAAAATTGAGTTGTGCCAAACAAGCCCTAACTCAACACCGAGTGCTATGATAAAAAAAACTTCGGGCGACACTTAGATTTGATAGTATCAAAGCTTGTCTTTTAGTTGGGATGGCTAAAAAAATTAAAGCTGTTCACATAGTCTAAGGTCATCGAAATTAAGGTTAAAAAGTTATTATATTCTCATATCGTGACGTGTGTTATTTTATCTACGTAAGCTATGCAGAAGTTTGTGAAAATTCCTCAACATTTTTAGGTTTTTTAGATTAAGTAGATAGATGTTTACTCTGAAGACTAGTTTCATAAAATTGCAAAAGTTTCACAAACTTTTGCCGAAGTTTTTTTTGTTGCAACAATTTGTTTTCCTGCAAGAGGCATACTCCTCTTTTCACTCCAAAGGGTTGATGGCTTTGTGCATTAACTGGAGACATCAGAGAGGCCTCGTGAGCACTGTCCAAACCACTATTTGTGAAGTTTGTATGATTTATGAGAAATGTAGAGAGTTGGTTTGAAAGGTTTAGGTTGCAACAATCATATTGGAACTTTATAGGAATCAATTCAGTTGAATAGGAAAAACACAGAAAACAGGATAAAATTCTACATCCAAAGGGGAGCCTAGTGGTTGAGAGCAAAAGTGAGCAATCAAATCCTTAAACACTTATGGGCTTCGTGAAGCATACGTTGTTCTTAGAGCAAATCTCGTAAGCGAAAATACTAGAGACAAACTTTAAGTGCACATCTTGATAGTTAGATTGTATATATTTATCTAGTGTCGTCTTGGGCCAAAAGACACTTTAGTGACCTAACTCACCCCTTCCTCTCTTAGATCGTATTGAAGTCTCCTTTTGCTTTCAACCTTCTTGTTTTTGACTGAAGTCAGAAAAGAAACCTCAGCGTTTCAGATTTTAAAATTTATAATTTTCAAACAACTCCAGATTTTGATACATAGATCATAAGTTATGCTAGTTCTTGTGCGTATCAGCTATCCTTTGTCTTTATTTTTTGGACTAACAATCTAAGATCAGCCATGTCCTTTTTGTTCAACTCCATGTTTGCACGTGTTAGTGAAGTTTGAAAATACGGTCCACGTTTTTTTAGTGAACTCGACATTGACTCCAGAAAAAAGTTGCTTCCAGAATCTTGGGTTTCTATATTTTTCCATGACAAAATTTACAAAAAAGAAAATTCTATTGTCCCATCATCCCATGCCCAACTTTATCTAGCTGGAGAGTCATACTACTTGATATATAGTGGAATGTTTGTTCCTCACCCAAATATGCCATGCATTAGTCAAGCAAAAATTTAGCACTAGCTAATATTTAACCAAATTGATGACTATACATGGTACTCCCTTCATACGGGTAAAGAACACGGTCTCTGAAGTCTAACTTTGAGTTCTTGTTTTTATAAAAATATTTATAAAAAATTGATACATATATATTTTTATGAAAGTATTTCTTAAGACAAATCTATTCATATAGTTTTCACATTTCTAAACTCAATAACTTAAAACTTATTCATGATTTATATTTTCAATGTTTGATCTAAATTTTGTTTAAAACAACTTTCTTTACGGGTATGGAGAGAGTACGGTTTCGGCTAACTTTAACCACCAACCAAATGAAGATCAATGTTGATGAAAGTAGCTAAAATTTAGCACGTACGTACGTCATCGTTTAGCACACATGGTTGACCAAACAAACACACCCTGCCCAAGTGCCCAATGATCTTTTACCGTCACATGTTTAGTCATGTGCACCGTAAAAAGGTCTCATGCCTTTTGCATTCAAAAAAAAGGACACCGTACCGTATGTGCGTGATACGTTGATGTGTACTCAAGCCGTATGGATCTACAAAGCCAAAAATTATTACATACTACTACTAGTAGTGTTGTTCTATGTGATGCCTAAAGTTGAGCATGCAGCCCGCGGGCCAAAGGCACGGCCCAAAGCACGGTCATTTGGCCCGGCCCGAGCACGGCACGGCCCGATCCTAACTGGGTCCGGGCCGGCCCGAAGCACGTTGCGGGCCGTGCTTGGGCCGACCCCTCGGCCCGCTGCACGGCACGGCACGGCACGCTTTTAACAGCAGATACGGTGTCGGCACGGTATAATGAAATTTGTGAAACTTGAAGTATCAGGTTCTATGACTTGTGAAACTTGTGACTTTTGGCAAGTAAAATATGATCTGAGAGTATATTGTGTTATGTGAATTGTGAAGTATTAATGTATGTGACTTGAATGTAATGTATTTATGCTTTGTTAAATTCTGTATTAAATTTGGTGTTTTTCATATATTGGGCCATGGGCCGGCCCGAAGCACTATTGGGCCTCGTGCCTTTCGGGCCGGCCCGGCACGAAAATCGGCCCACGGGCCGTGCCTGGGCCGTCAGGCAGGCACGATGGGCTGTGCAGGCACAGCCCGGTGGCACGCGGGCCATACGGGCCCGTGCCCTTTCGGGACGTGCCTAGCACGGGCCCGTGCCGGGCCGTGCCGGGCCGGCCCGTTGCTCATCTCTAGTGATGCCTTTGGGATTATATTACCACAGGCATTTCTTTTCGCTTGTTATTTTGAAACGGATGACAAAATGCAGGTACTATACGGCCGGTTTTATATTTGTTACTACTACTACTGCCCATCACACACGTGTATATATATAGGCCTTGTTTAGATCACTCTAAAATTCGAAAACTTTTCAAGATTTCTCGTCACATCAAATCTTGTGACACATACATAGAGCACTAAATATATACGAAAATAAAAACTAATTGCATAATTTATCTATATTTTACAAGACGAATTTTTTGAGTCTAGTTAGTCTATAGTTAGATAATAACTATCAAGTACAAACGAAAATGCTACGGTGTCAAGATCCAAAAACTTTTCATATCTAAACAAAGACCATAGTGAGAAGTGAGAAACAGACTCTTGCATTGCGTCACGAGTTTAAACCAACCGTTGAGTGTTCATACGACATGCCACCGCGCGCCGCCCTTCTAGATTACCGGTAGTACTTACTACTCCTTCCTATACGTCGCAGGTAGGTAGACACGCGGACGCGGCAGAGTAGGCACAAGTTGCAGAATTAATCTAGAAGACGAACTACTAGGTAATCTCCCGTGCAGATAACATAAAGAAGAAACCCCCTGATAGCCTGATTATGCATGCCATCACAAGTCAAATGCTCATGCATCTAGATTCTAGAAGAAACAATGATAGGAACCCCCAGAAACAACACTCAGCAACAACCTGAACTGAGCCGGAGTCAGCTCCGCTCCTTCCGCGCGGTGAGCCGGTGACACCATTGCTGACGTTTTTCAGCGGCTCGCTCCGATCCATCGCACGCGCGCACAGGGATTACTATTGCCATGCTTTCTCAGTCACAGGTGGTTCATTCTTGGGGACAAAGTTAAGGAAGAAGATTAGAAGAATAAGAAGGCGCCGATATAGGGAGAAGGGAACTGTTGACACGCAAAAATGTCCCGGCATGGAAACTGGTTGCACCATCAAATTCATGGCATACAAGAGACGTGCTAGAGGATATTTGGCACAACACAACTCGAAGCACAAAGGCCTTGTTGCAAAATGAACGTTGTAGCAATTTTTGTTTATATTTGACAAATATTGTCTAATAATGGACTAATAGACTCAAAAAATTCGTCTCGTAAATTATAAACAAACTGTGTAATTAGTTACTTTTTATTTATATTTAATGCTCCATGCATATGTCACAAGATTCAATCTAATGAGAAATTTTGAAAAGTTTTGTAAAATTTTTGAGAGTAAACAAATGTAGAAGAAGATGACGCTGCCTTGCCGAAAGTACTGTTCGTTTGGCTGATAAGCTATAGTAGAAAATATTGTTGGCTGATTTATTGTGAAAAAAAAACACTGTTGAATGGTTGTTAAATTCGGCTAATAAACTCAAACGAACGAGCTCGCCCGATTGCCCTGTTGCTAGGCCAGCCACAATGCCTGGCCCTAGTGAAACCCTCTTTTCTCTAGAGTCCGAACCGATTTGTGTCTAAATTTGTTTTTTATCTATTTTGACGTGAGAAACTTAGAGAACGCGTTTTGGTAACGTTTTTCAGTGGCTCGCTCCATCTCACAGGATTATTGTCATGCTTATCAGTCTCAGTTGGTTCATTCTTGGGGACAAAAAGTGAAGGAAGAATAATAATAAGAAGGGATGGCACCCGCGGCGCAGACACAGGGGACGAAGCGTCCAGGCCGGGCCGTCGCCGTTGTGCGAGTGCGATGGAGCGAGCCGCTGGAAAACGTCAGCTATGGTGTCATCTCCCGTGCGTGCGTGCGCTCGTAGCCATAGCCACTCGCTTGGTGATCCACGATCCTCTTTTTTTCCACGGCGCACGGCCGGCAGTCCGGCACCGGCGCACCGCTGAAAAGTCTCGCTCGCCTGCATGCCGAGACCGAGCTCACATTCACATCCTGCCCGCGATGACCCGACGGGCGACTTGCCCGGAAAAAAAAAGGCGTACGTCTCGCTCGCCTGCCCCTGCCCCTGCCCCTGCCCCTGCCAGTAATTCGGGCATTCGGCTCGCTCTCCGCAGTTCAGCTTCAGCTTCTTGGCAGCTCCGTGTTCCAGCCGACGCGCATGCCGCAGGTGGGGGCGTTGGAAGATTCCAACCGGCTCCTGGCTGGAGCTGACCGACGTCACTGGAGACCGACGGTCTCCGGCGATATCGCGCGACGACGTGGCGCCGTGCCGCCCTGAGTGGAACCTGTCTCTACGTTCTCCAAGTCAGGGAATGGAATGGAAGGGTCGGAGCACATGCGCACACACCACACTGCAGGAGGTCGAGAGAGATCCCGCCGCCCTGTTGCTGCCCGTTCCACTCATGCAGACGACCGACCTGGCGACCGGTCCGGTCCGGTCCGGCCAACAGCTACCGAAAGCTGGCTCGCTGCTGGTGCCTGGTGCTGACCGAGACCGAACCTCATGCTTTGCCCGTGCGCGCGCGCTGGCTGGCTGCCTGGGTGGCGGCGAACTTTGACGACGGCCCGTCCGGCCGCCCGACCGGTTTCCCCCTTCTGGAAGCAACGCATTGGCAAAGGGGGCCCATGGAGCGGCCAACGCATTGGTCAGTCAAATCTCAAGCGCCCCATGCAACGACCAGCCGCCGATGCGCGCGCGCCCGGGATGCGCTGCGCGCGCGGGCGCCACCGAGAGCGAGCTCAGCCCCGTGTCCAGGCGTCCACGTCCGCGTCGTCGTCCGAGTCCCTGGTGGCCGCCGCGCACCCGGACACACAACCCAACCCCCCGTTATAAGACCGCCGCGCGACGGCGCACGCCACCCCGATCCCCCCTCGATTCATCGGCCCCTTGGCTCTGCCGCCGTGCCGCGTGCGTCTGAGCTGATGCGAGCTAGCCGAACCGGGCCAAATCCTAGCAAGTTGCCGCGGTCTCGTGCCCGCGCGCGCCAACCGGGCAGCCTTCCGTGACCTCCCTTTCCCTTCGGTAGCAGCTGCAGCTCTTATCTTCGTCGTCGGCGGCGGCGGCCCGATTCCAGCGAAAGGCGGAGGAGTAACTAAAATAACTACTTAGGTGAGTGTGAGTCGACGCTGCTTCTCTTTTATATTCTTCTTATTTTAAAATGGGAAGAAAAATTCCTCTCTACTCGAAAACTCGTGCTTGATTCTTACTTAGAATCCTGACTGGAGCTGGACCCGAACCAATCGGCCGCTGTGCCTAGTTTCTTTTTTAGTAATTTATTTAAGGCAAACTTTATTGGTTCACATAAATGGTTACATCTGCCTAGTTGGTTGTTAGTAATTTGCATCTCAGATTCCTTCTTCGCTTCTACGGCTGCGGTTGGTTACCTGTTCGCCCGTACTCACCGATCGACGCGTCTGTATCTACGTGTGTTCTTGCAGCACCGGCGGAAAGTCGCCGTCGTCGGGGGCAGCTTGGCGAGAATTTTCCGCTACAGTTTCAGTGCGAACCTGGCGCCGAGGGACCTGACGACGCCCAGTCCATTCTGGTGGGTAAGAGTAAGACGGAGTTGGGAAGCGGCGTTGAGACCCAGTGAATTCCTGCACACGCGCATCATTAGTCGGTGAGCGCGAGGGAGAGAAAGAGGAGTTGGAGGGACGCCGGACGGCATGGAGGGTTGCAACTCGCACGGCGGTGGCGGCGGCGGAGGAGGAGGAGGAGGAGGAGGAGGGTCGAGCTCGCCGCCGCCGTTCCTCATCAAGACCTACGAGATGGTGGAGGACCCGGCGACGAACCACGTGGTGTCGTGGGGACCCGGCGGCGCCAGCTTCGTGGTGTGGAACCCGCCGGACTTCTCGCGGGACCTGCTGCCCAAGTACTTCAAGCACAACAACTTCTCCAGCTTCATCAGGCAGCTCAACACATACGTGAGTCACTCTAGTCTCTAATCCGTGTATGTGTGGCCCATTTCTTCGTCACAAATTTTGCTGTGAAGAGATGTTGCTGTTGCGCGTCTATGTTCACCATTTCCTATATCCGTATCTGCTTTAGACGATGTGTATTTTTTTTTTCCTTCGCAGTTTTTGCATGTTTAGTTGGCACCAAACACGTGCTTCGAATTTCAGTGCTGGAAACAAAATCCGTACTGTGAACGGTCATGATGTGGCATGGCATTCAATTCAAGGTGTTTTCATGTTTTTTTGCACGGAATTCTGTATGCTCTGTTTCTAGTTCTGCAAGAAACCCATGTTTTCCATTTATTTTCTCATCATCCTCTCCTCTTGTTTCCCGGTGCTCGAGCTTGGTTGACGGAATGCTCCATGACTTCGCCGTGGTTCTGGTTCGGAACTGCTATTGCAAGTCAGCATGCAATTTTCCATGCTTCATCCGAACAAAATGTTTTTTTTTAAAAAAGAACTAAAATGCTTTTCTCTTTCCCCTTCCGTCCTTGTACACATGTTCATGTCACTGTCAAGGCAATGCCAAGACTGCCTGGTACCAAGTTAGCAAATTCATCATTTTTACCATGGAATCGTAAGCTCTGAAATGACAAATCTTTTTAAATTTAACAGTTGGTCCCTCATGGTATCTGTCTGTATCTTCACTTTCTGCTTGCTAACTTCATTTTCCCTTTTTCAGGGTTTCCGAAAGATCGATCCAGAGAGATGGGAGTTTGCCAACGACGACTTCATACGGGGACACACGCACCTTCTGAAGAACATCCACCGGCGCAAACCGGTGCACAGCCACTCGCTGCAGACGCAGGTGAACGGGCCATTAGCGGAGTCCGAGAGGCGCGAGCTTGAGGACGAGATCAACAGGCTCAAGTACGAGAAGAGCCTGCTGCTGGCAGATCTCCAGAGGCAGAACCAGCAGCGGTGCGGGATCAGCTGGCAGATGCAGTCGCTGGAGAGCAGGCTGGTGGCGATGGAGGAGCGCCAGAGGCACATCGTGGCGTCCCTGTGTGACATCCTGCAGAGACACGGGGTTGTTCCGGGCTCGACGACGACGACGCTGGAGATGGAGACGCCGGCGGACCACTTCAGCAAGAAGAGGAGGGTGCCGAAGTTCGGTTTCTTCGTCGACGCCGACGAACCCAAGGTGGAAGAACAGCAGGTGCCGTCGTTCCTGCAGACGGTGGGAGGAGTAGTAGCAGAGACACCAGGCATGTCTCCGATCCGCCTTTTGAATGATGAGCCGTTTGAGAAGATGGAGCTGGCCTTGGTGTCGCTGGAGAATTTCTTCCAGAGGGCAACCCATTCGCCTGCTGCCAATGACATTGACATGTACGCTGGTGGTGCTGCTGAACCACCCAGCCCTGCTCTGAGTCTCGGGGAGATGTTCTCAGTCTCAGCACCAATGGATACCAGTATCAATCTGCAGTCATCAGCTCGCCACTGCCAGAATCCCTTTGCTTCCACCTCAGGGCAAGACCAGTCGTCATCTCCATTGGCACAAGCAGAACCTCCGAGCTACGACGCCCGGAGCCCGATCCTGCCATTGGCACAGCTCCATGAATATGCCCCTAGGGCAGCTGAAGTCGATATGAACTCTGACACCACAACTGGCGACACTTCACAAGATGAGACCACCAGTGAAACTGAAGGTTCCCATTTGCCGGCCAAGGCGAACGATATATTCTGGGAGCAGTTTCTCAAAGACGAAGAGGGTAAAATAGAAGCAAAGGAAGATGTGAAGACTGCCGTAGACCGCAGCTGTCGTCGTCTACAGGACAATGTTGATCAGATCACTGAGCAGATGGGGCAGCTCGATTCAGCTGAGAACGGCTCTTATGCACCCCAGACTTACTGATATCACAACATCGGTGCTGACCCATGTAGTCCATTTGTAAAGCTACAGCGCTGTACATTATAGACTAGTTTACGCCACCTTAGTTCCTTAAATGCCCGGATAGTATAGCTAGCTAAGTCTTTTCTAGCATTTCCTACTGTAAAAGGTAAAATTATCTGCTGACCCATGTACATTGTGTCCTTGTTCTGAAGTCGATTATGTAGAGCTAGAGGAGCACAGATTCAGTTATTTGCAGTCCTTAAGCTCTTCCGTTGCTGTGCTTGAGTGTGTACCCCTTTCTGATAAATCCTATCGGATGCATCTTATAATACCTAAGGTCATATTTAGTTGAAGGTGTTAAAATTTAACAGATACTGTAGTATTTTTGTTTTATTTAGAAAGTAGTGTCTAATCATGGACTAATTAGACTCAAAAGATTCGTCTCTTAAATTATTCTCTAACTGTATTTTTAGTTTCGTAAATAATCTATATTTAATACTCCATGTATGTGTCCAAACATTTAATGTGATAGAAGTTAAAGTTTAACTCCCTCAACCAAATAGGGCCTAAAACAGTTATCTGATGAATGTGCACCTCCTGTGACATCTAATTATTGTCTCTCCTGTTATGTCAGAGCTGACACTGGTACGTCAACGGGAAAACTTTCTTTTCAATTTTCAATGGGACATTTCAGTCTGGGTATCATGCTAGCAAGATCACCTTATAAAGGGATAACATGTCCAAGGAGACCAAAAATTTCTCGCATCATCTAATTGAGGAAGTAGCCTGGGGCTCGCCTGTGGCCTCTTGTTTAGGACCTTTGGTGACAACCGTCTAGGCAAACCAGGACCTGCCTCTAATGTTTACATACTCCAGAAAATATAATCTACTGGAGGATAAACATATGTTCATTATGTACATCTCAAATGTAACTTTAAACTCCAGTGGGTGCATCAAGGATTGTGCTTGGGAAGCCAATCATGTCAGGTTCAAAGAACTCTCAGCTGAGTTAGAAAGGCGGAACACAAGTCCAGAAAGAGGAGCTGTGGTCCACTGACCCTTTGCAGGTCAAGAAGGTACTTCTCATCCCTCGTCTTGTAAAGCTGCAGTCAGTGGAAGTATATTAGAATTGAGTGCATTTTTCAAGTAGACTTTATGCAACAAAAAGGGACATCTAGTATGAAATGAAAGAACAATTATGGAATATGTTAATTTGAATCCCAAATATACTTGGTCCTAAGGGATTGTGAATATTGTAGCAATTCATAAAAATAACCTGGCATGCAAATGTAATCCTAACAAAGTTAAGTTCGCTGCATAAACATAGCACATAAAGAAGTCAAGCTCATATGTTAACGAGTTATGCACAGTGTCAATCATAGTCTGCACAGTGAATGTTCTAATCAAGACTATGTTACATGATATATTTATTTAAGTGCGCATGATTAAGATTCCAAATGCTACCTGAATCTCAAACTTCACTATAGGGGTTGATTTCGCCATGAGATCATCAGTTTCAATTATAGCAGACTCCGCACTAAAGCCATCACTGCTATGCATCATACTCTCCAGGCAGCCAGGACTCCATCTGCATTTCATGTTGTAGTGTCCAATCTTCTTCCAGTAAACATTCAGTTCTTGCAGAGCTTTAAGCACTTCACTGATTATTTCTCGTGGATGTGCTCGAGACTGTTAGACAATTACAGATATATGAACCAGAATAATTCAGGAAAGACATAATAAGATTAAGATGTACTTAGCATGAAAATTACCTGAAGACCAAGGGCCCATTTCCTTTCAGCTGCAAAATGCTGCCTCAAGCCAGACCCCGGAGATTCTGTAAACCCATGCTGCCGAAGTTCAGTTGCTGAAGTTGGTGTTTCAGCGATTACTTGAGAGAAAGATGAGTCCTAGAGATCACAAAAGCAAGACAGAATATTAGCAAGAAATTTATAGCATCACAAGTACTGAACAGCTCACAATCAACATCTGGAAATACAAGACAAAAGAAAAAACACACTCACCATAGATTCTTGAAACTCAGATCCAAGATAACCACTGGTTGTACGAAGCCTATTGTCGAAGAGTAAATAATAGGCAACTGTTGCCTGCACAGCCAAACTGTGTCATGATACCATAAAACAACCAAAAGAAACAGAGAGTAAAACAGATACCTCATTCTGCAATCTGTTTTGCACAGATTCAATTAGCTGATTCTTGTCAAAACCCATCTTGATAACATCATTAAGAGTTTCCTCATCGAGCTACAAAATTCAAAACAATGTCAAATCATTTGCTGAAGTAGAAAAGGCAGAATAAGGATTTTACAGAATAGCATCATCCATAAAAGCAGATGATTCTAAAAGTTTGAAGGAAACAAATACACGTCGTCAAGTTGATGCACAGACAATATCATTATACCTTTTTAACTTGTTGAGCAGTATCTGGAGGCGGCACAGCCAAATAGCGTGGAAGTCGAATCTTGAACCACACATGTTCACGGATTTCACGTATTGTAATCCTTTTCATCGGATCAACAACCAGCATTCTGGGAATCAAGTCCCTCGCTGAAGGTGACAAGTGACTAGGAAGGGTATATATTCCACCCTACAATTAGATATAAGAATTTACTGAGCATATTAAAATAAAATATAAAGGAATCCTTTTTTCAGGTAAATCAATGAGGCAATAGCTACCTTTATTTTCTTGAAAAGGTTTGGAATATTCTCATCATCAAAAGGGAGAGTACCACAAAGAAGAGCATAAAGAATAACGCCACAGCTCCAGACATCAACTTCAGGACCAGCATATAGTTTACCAGATATGACCTAAGAAAATAAGGAAGAATCATGTCATAGCAAGTTATATAGGTAAATGGGACCATGAAGAATGCTAATTGTAAATCTTGCTAGATGTATACCTCGGGTGCTGCATAATTCGGGCTACCACAACTCGTCTTAAGAAAGTGACCATCACGCATAACATTACTTAAGCCAAAATCAGCAATCTTAACATTGCATTTTGAATCCAAAAGAAGATTCTCTGGCTTTAAATCACGGTGAACAACCATGTTCCTATGGCAATATTCAACACCAGATATGATCTGCATAAAAAGTCAATAAGAAGAAAATTATCGAACTAAGCTCAATGAACCAAATAAACACAGCTAGTCAATTTATTGATCGCAGATATGACAGAAGCATGATGGTGAACAGATTTCAAATATTTATCTGCTCACAAAACAGCTTATGCCAGCCATACTACAGTTCAAACCAGGGATTACAATGCATTATGCAATCTTTGGAATGAACATAGAAATATGCAAGAAAGACACCTGCTGAAAAAAGCGACGGGCTTCTTCTTCGTGTAGTCTTCCCTTCTCAACGATGTAATCAAACAACTCTCCAGATTTAACATACTCCATGACAACATAAATATCAGCAGGTGTATCTATCACCTCATAAAGGCGTATGATATGAGGATGCATAAATAATCTCAGTATCTTGATTTCTCTCTTCACTGCAGGTACATAATTAGAGAGAATTAAGTTGAGCAGTTGATCATAAGAGAAAAATTGCAAGACATAATAAGGAACTTTGCTGCGTGTCTATACTCTATACATCATGTGCAAAGCTGAACCACAGACCAAAGTTCTGAACAGAAGGAATAAGCACAGACCTTTCTCTTCCATTTCCATGCTTCTGATCTTCCTGCGATTGAGGATCTTGATTGCCACCTTATGGCCAGTCAATATATGTTCCGCGATCTTCACTTTACCGAACGACCCAATTCCCAGGGTTTTGCCAATTCGGTAACCGCTCAATGGGTTGGCATCTCTTCCAGTCCCCTCCATCATGTACCTGAATCACAACCAAAGCATATCATACTAGTTTGAGGGCAAAAGGGGGGAAAAAACGTGAGCTAAAAACCATGCGCACTCGTGAGTATGGAAATCTACTATGCACTAATACCATTCGAAGGTTGGACCTAGACGATCGAAACAAGTAATACCGATTCAGGCTAAGCAGACATACAGCACGCCTCAATTTAACTACGCGGAGAGGCGGGGGAGTCGAACCAGAATCCCGTTGCCAATTCCTCAACCTATTTTCAGAAACTATTCGAACCGATTAGCCTGTAGAAAACGAAGCTGAAGCGCCCCAGCCCCAACCCCAACCCCTGCACTGCTGCACAGGCACACCGCGCGCCCGAACCTCTACCGCGCCATCCCACGACGCGCGAGGTCCCGGATCTGGCGGAGCTAGCCGGCGCCACGAAATCCCTCTCCGCTAGCAACGGGACACGAGTCACAGAGCCCAGCTTCTTCACGGCTCAAACACCCAGCCAGACGCGCATCCCAATTGGCAGGCTCGGAGGACAAAGAGACAGGCAAAGGCAAGCGCGGAGAGTTGAGGCGATGGGGGCGTGCGTACCTCGCTGCCGGGGAGACGCCGCGAGCTGGGTCCCGCCCGCCGGAGCAGGCGGCGGAGGCGCGGCTCGCGGCGGATACGAGGCCGGGGAGGGGGGGCGGGGGGAGCTCGGGAGAGAAGCCCAGCGGAGGAGAGGCGGAATGCGCCTGACACACGAGTGACGCGAGAGAGAGAAAGGTGGGGTGGGGGGGAGAGAAAAGCGAGGCTCACATGGGACCTACCGCGGTGGCGGGCCTCGAGGGCGTCGTGTGATCGTGTCCGCTCGCGGCGCGCGGAGATTCGTGCGTGCGCGGGGGACCCGGGCGAGCGATCCGGCACGTCGACTCCGGGCCCCGGACGGACGGGAGGCCGGGAGAGGGGGACGGTTTGGCGTTTTCGGGCGTTTCGGTGGGCGCGTGGGATTGGCCGTGCCCGCGGCACTAATTTGGCAGGTGGATCTCTCGCGGTGTCCTCTAGTACTATGCCTACGTGACGCGCGCTCAGACCGGGCTCTTCACCTGATGCATCAGCATCACTTCTGCCTCGCGACTGCGCATCACAACGACACGACGCTCTACTCCTCCTGGTCGGTTGGTAGTACAGTATGTATGGGCAAACAACGAGATGGAGGGCCTGTGTTGTGTATTTGATGAACATTGTAAAGATAATCTGGTTTAGCGTTAATATAGTCATAAATATCCATGTTTATACCTGATTTAAATACGGAATGCTAAATGGATATATTTGAATTCGTTTTATATGATAATTAGCTATCCAATTCTAGGTCCGTATTTGAAACAATGTGAATTTTTTCAATATTGCTTGTATCCATGAAAAACAATAGGGGTGTGCGTGACGTTCAATGGCGGAGCTTCTCAAGGCCAATAGGGGCCATGGCCACACCCTAAACTTGTGTAAACTTCAGTATTTGCAGCCATTATGGCTTCATGAAACTAAAGATTAGCCTTGTCTTTAATGATTGGCTCCTGTTGGATTTAGGTCCAAGTTTTGCCACTTTGTGCGTTCATAGAGCGCAAAGTCTAACGCACAGGCGATCACTACGCATCAAGTGTGTCATGCGGGCCAACCTACTAGTCCTTGCCCCGCCGCACTGAAGGGGAAAGAAGAAGAAGAAGAAGAAGATACTGGCGGTAGGGTTCCAGCGTGAGGAAATTCATCTTCGACGGCTTTAGAAGGGATGGGGGGTCGTGACACGGCGGGGGCGAGGCGGTGGGGGCGTTGCACACCGACGTAGAAAGGGACAGTGGTTGGGCGAGGTAAGCGCGGAGCTCACCAGCGCCTTGTGATTACAGGGAGGGCAAGGTCGAGGGTCGAGTGGCGCGGTGAGACGGTGGGCCGCTGGTGGCGGAAGTTGAGGGTGGGGGCAAGGGTGAGGATGCCACGGCCAGTGCACTGCCTTATGTTTAGGGGAGGGTGGGGGCGAGAGGCGGTGAAGCGCCCCTGATAAACCAGGAACTCAAATGTGATACAATACTAGTCCCAGGAGGCTAGTAACACATTTATTACATCAGATAAGTTTCAGCGCAGTAGTCTCGGTAAGCGTGGACAAGGAAGGCACGCTATAATAATAAGACACCAAAATACAATATAGGTCCAAAGGACCCAGAAACAAACGATATCACAATCGAACATCTGATGAGTCCCAATGCCACAGGCTTAGTTGGGTGCAGACACGACCTTACTCGAACGCCACTTCGAGATCGAAGTCCGAATCTTCCTCTGTTTAATAAAGCAAGGGTGAGTACAAAGTACTCAGCAAATCCAACCTTTACCCTACGGAAGGGGATAACAATATATATGCATATGGATAAATCAAGGATGAGGCTTAGTTTTATTTGCATAAAGCTATCTTTTTACACATGCAAGGTTTCATTTCACAAATACTGTTGTAAAAGACCTCTTTTTCCACATATGATAGTATTTCTAAAAAAATGGGGGTTTGATCATAATTTTAAGTGTTGTTGAACCCTTGTTCCCACAACACAATGACAGTCTACCATTTATTTCCAAAATCACACTCTCTCACATGCTTTCACTCATCCCAACCGATCTAGTTGTTGAAACCAAACCATAACCCGTTCGAGACCGCGGACACGGCTATCCAGATAGATTTACACTCTGCAGAGGTTGTACACTTTTCCCACAAGTAGGATACCATAACTTACACCGTCGTGCAAGCACAGATCCATCAAAGTCATTACCCTCCATAGCTAAGTAATGGCGCTCACCACGGGAACACTAAGGCCACATCTCATGATACGACAATAATTCACAAAGCTCTTTTCATACAATTCCACAATTTCACATACATCACTTAGTGTCCCGTTGCACACCTGCCTCCAGGTGATTGCCATACTAACTAGAGGGATTTAGACTAAGCCTTTCCCATGCAAGGCGAGTGGTTGTACGATAAATGAGTTAGGCAAGATGAATCATCAACTCAGTCCTTAATCAAGACAAGGCGGATATCTTCACGCTTAACCTCGCAAGGTATAAGCCACAACACCAAGGCATCCTCAAAAGAGATCCCATCCGCCCCATCTCCATAGTAATCACATCTATAACTTGTTCATTAACCCTTTCATAATACCCACAATTTATTTTCACCACTCACACCTTTTACTTTTAAAATTATTATATTTGAAAAATATAGCGATGAGTATCCAGGATGAGTAACAAGTCCTAAGCATACTAAATAATAATATTTCTGTTATAGCATATTATTTGTTCCTAGGTTCAAACAAGACAGTTACCGGATGATTTCAATTCAAGGATGGCTATTCAACAGGTTTTAACTAAGCAACGAAAATACTTCGTACATATATCGTACATGCAATATTTAAAACGGCTTCTACGGGTTGTGTTTAAAAATAGGATCAATATGCATCAAAGGGGATCGGTTGGACTTGCCTCCGTCGGCGTCCTCGGCAAACTCCTGCTGACAGTCCGGGTCCTCGGCGTCAAACTCGCGGTACTCGTTTCCAACGTTCTCGTTTTCCGGCTCGTTCACTCCGTCAGCTAAAATACGCGACGAACGACACAGACAACAGGCACAGATAAATAATCATATAAATTCAAATGAGCTCCAAAAATCATGAAATTAATATGGGAGGTAGGTCATGATTTTAGATGAATTTAGGAAAAAGAATTATTAAAATCAGAGTTAGCATGTGGCATTTGTGAAATGGCCGGACTTTAATCATGCGAAAAAAGCTAACGATGATTAAGAAATACATGCTTCACGAGATGAATTTTGGCTGGTAGTGCATGTTGCATGCATGCATGTACTATTTGGAGTTAATGCTTATGGCCCACACATGCATGGTTAGAGAGAAATTAGCAGGGGTCCTTAGAGCTCTTCTGTATGTCATGGTTCTATTCGTGGAGTTCTTGACAGTGAATCGGTACAGACAAATACAAGGAAAAATACAGAAAAATACTACAGAAAGACAGAGAAGAGCAAGGAGATGCTCATGAGCTGCTCACCTCGTCTTGCGACGACAGTCGAGCTCGGCTTATGCGTATGGCTGTATACGGTATACGCGAAGTGAGAGCGAGTGAGCGAGTGGGTGAACGTGTTTCTCGGGTGGTGAGAGTGAGCACCCGAGGCTGGCTTTTTATAGGCCAAAGCGCTCAGCTGCGTGCCATTAAAAATGCTACTGTAGCGCATGGTCGGTGACTAATTTCATGCGAAGGACGATGTCCCATTTGCATGCACGTTGCAAGCAAATGGACGGTGCCTAATCACCGTGTCCTTGCATGCAGGTGCATGCAAATGGTCGGTGCATGCTCGTCCTGCATGCATGCATGAGATATATATTCGTGTAGGTGCACTGCTATGTTTTCTTGCATGTAAGCTTGCTGGTACTTGCTGTTATTTGTGCGCGAAAAATAAATATGGATGGATTAGATGGAGATACTATAGAGCTCAAATTATTTTATAGTTTTTAAAATATATTTTAAAAATAATTTTTAATGCGAGTGATTTTTGAATGTGAATTTTTAGGATGTTACAGGCGGGTGGCACGACGAGGCGACAGGAGCCACCAACTGCAGGCGGTGCAAGCCAGAGGCAGGCGGTGCTGGGGCGAGGACACGCCCGACTATGAGAAAGATGGGTCATGTGTTCTCTAAATGTGTGACCCACGACACATTAATGTTAACCTTATATGTATTTTGTTTTGTGAGTGTTGCATGTGATACGCAAAAAGAAAGCATCTTAAATGTATACTTACGACTAATTGATGGTTTCTAAGGTTGTTCGGCTGATTGTTTTTGTGGCTGTTACTAATGCAGATTTGTTACGAGAGAAAAAAAACTATTCCATGGCTAAAAGTAATGTTGATTCTAGCTAATAAACTCAGTTCTCTATGGCTGATATGGTTCATCATAAAGGTTAAGTTTATAATTTAAAACTTCTCGCTTTGCTATTGTGTTCACCCAATTCTGATGGCTCCCTTTGCCATTATCAAATTCATGTCTATTCACTTGAGCTTATCAGCCAAATCTACCAGCAATTCGGTAGTCTTTTTCTCTCACAACAAATCACCAACAATACTTCCTGACATGGTTTATCAGCCAAACAAACAAATACAAGAACAATCATTTTTTCAGACTCCATTAGGATGGGATGGGATGGCCTAGCCCTAGCTTAAGCCACTATACGGCATGGTACACAGCCTAATAAGTCAGGGCGCATTGTGTTACGAAAACCATCCTTCACAGAACCAAAAACAAGACAAATCATTTTTCATGTAGAACCCTCTTTGCTCCAAAATTGCCAATTGGAGTATTTATATATCTGCAGAATATACTAATTGGAGTATTTCTAATTGGAGTATTTTTCATGTAGAATCCTCTTTCCTGTTTCCTGGGAAACAACCCACAACACTTACTGTTTCTACTTCTAATATTCCATCAGCCAATATACATAATGCCTTGCACCAGCAGTAAAAGTTGCACACTCGAACTCACGTACAGTAAAAAAAGGAGTACAACTAGCAGCTTGTAACTTGGGCACTTGACGTCTATAAATCTGCAAAGAAATCCGATGCTGGCCTACTTGAACTCTGTCCTTTACCTGCCTTTTTACTCCTTGACCCTGAACACCCCCCAGTAAGAAGATAAGAAACAGCTTTCAGAGAAGAAATGTGAACCCAAAAAGCAGGACTATCATGCTAATGGCACGCAGCATAGTTCAATAAAATCTCACCTTTCGAAGAGGCTGTGGCCAAGTCTACATCCATCGCATCATCATCGCTATCGTCATCGCTATTATCACTACCAGCTTCGGCAGGTTCGTCACCAATGACTATCTGTGGACCGTTCAAGAGTTCTTCCAAGTCCCAGAGCTGCATATACGACAAACAAGAGATATCTAAGTCAGACCATCGTATGGGCACACCAACAATGAGAATGGGAAAGGGTTGTCACCTTCAGCATTTTATCATGTGAGATGCTGCCGAGATATTTCTTATCGTTTGAGAAAGCTGCATAGCATAAATAAGGCATAAGAACATGCTGTTTTTTTCCACCAAATCTCACAATCAAATGGACGCACATACCAAGGGCCTCAATGGGATATTCTGAATGTTCAGCAAGTGGTTGTATTATCCTATTAGGTAAGATGCCCACTAATCTACACAAAGAACAAGGATTAGAACAGCAATCCATCAGACTAACAGGCGATTGCCTCAGTGAGAAGTTACACAAAGCAACAGTGGCGAATTCCAAACCTGATCACACCATCTGATGAACCAGAAACCAAAGTTTCTTCATCCAGCTAGAACACAAAGCATACTCTTAATAAGAATGAATACACAAATAGGGCAAAAATGACAGTTATGATAACAAGGTTTGGGTCCCACAAACCTTCAGCATTGTATCCACAGACTGCGTGTGTCCGAGAAAGCGATCACTAACCACAAAAAAGACATGTCAGTGAACAACTTTAGACAACATCGACCACATCACTTGCAGAAATAATTTGGTAGGAAGCAGACTGGCAACATCTCATAGTGGCATGTTTAGGAAGATATGAATATTAGATGTCAAGATCCTTCTAAGGAGCTACTGATCACAAGATCTTTGCAAATTGGAATTATCGAAGAAAGTGAATTGCACTTGGTCCAATAAAGCTACTTATCAAATTACCCATAAGATCAAAATTGCTCCCACATATGATAATTCCAATGATGATTAGAGAAAATATTGGTAGGAAACATACAAGCAATGTTTAAGCATCAAGATATCAAGGAATGCTGCATCCAGAGAACTACATTGATGGAATGATGGGGGTCCCTCTGCCCCAATTATAGTTCACTTTGGTTTTGTCCTAAGTTAAACTTCTTTTAACTTTAACCAAGTTTATAGAAAAAACCGCCAACATCTACAACATTAAACTAGTTTCATTAACTTCTTCATGAAATAAGTTTTGATAACGCATTTGTCTTGTAGGTGTCACTATTTTCTAAAAACTTGGTCAAACCTGAAGAAGTTTGACTTAGGACAAAGGCAAAGTGAACTATAATTTAGACTGGAGGGAGTACTGTACAAATAGCATTAGACAAAATAGTTTCGTTAGTTAGGTTTTATCTTTGTGCTATTTTATTTCAGCAGTTAATGTTGTGTGATGAAAACATGGTTACCTGCAATCCTTAAAGTATCCCCATGAATATAATAAGAGTGCTCCACTTGGAGTTCCACAAACAACCTTTTTGCCATTCTAAGAGTCACAAAGAATACGATAAAATTAAATTATCATGACAACAGGACAGAAATGTTGCTAGCAAAAACTGTTTGCCAAAAATAGGTACCTTCATTACCACCAAGGATAGCAACTCATCTTCTGAAAATTCAGATCGTGACCTTACCTGGCATTAATTAAATTAGAATTAGAAGCAGTTAAAAGATTGCAAGTTAACTTATGATTCATAGGTAAATGCACCAGAAGCAAGACTCGACGTACTCCAAAGGCAACTCACTTTATTCCTCCGCAGGCTGTTCACAGACAAAGTTCCATCCCCACTACAAGGAAAACAAAGATTGTTTAACCTTAGGTTACCATATTGTATCATGCACAAAATAGATGTCGATAAATTTGGCATGTAAACGTTCTGCAAATAAAAACATCTTTAACGACTCATAGAATGTCTTTTGTTAACTGGTATAAGTGTATAACAAAATCACATCATCAAATTACTTAGTAACTACTCCGCATGAAGTAGCAGAGCAGTCAAGTGCAAAACTAAAAACAGGAGTATTTATGCCTGCTTCATGACAAAAAATTGGAAATAAAATAAGAGGATTGGTCATCTTTAGTTGTTTGGCATGCAGACAATGTTTCAACTGTGTTTGATACATCTCAACTGCAGGGAATCTAGTTGTACCTTGTGGCCAGTATCTGATTTGAGTCAGCCACATAGGTCATATCTGAAATGTAATCATCATGGACTTCAAAACTGTTGCAGCAAGATCGTTTCCGGGTATCCCATACCTAAAATTAGAAGAATGGGGATAGCTAAGTCAAAAGGTACATTATACATCTGATAGAAGATAATTGCATATAAAATAAAAAAGGAGTCATCTCATAAAACATCACTTAGGTCCAAAAACAGACATAAGTGAACATTTTTGTAAGGAAAAAGTCAACTAACCCCCTCAACTGTTGGTGGCTGTCTACTTCATCCCCTCACATATAAAACCAGGTATTCTATCCCTCAAACTATTGAAAACCGTCTAAATAACCCCCTGAGGTGGTTTTGCTAACGTGGTAAATTAAAAGTCTATATAACCCCCTAACATATCTAGGGTTGACTGCATGACCCCTCAACTATAACATATAATATTGTAGCCCTTAAAGCATCTAGTAATGTTCAAATAATGGTCATATATCCCACCACACTGACATAAGCACATATCCTTGCACACAGGCCCATCGGCTGCCTCCCTCTTTGAACTCTTTTTAGACTTGTGCTACTGCCCAACAACAATGAGCACCACCTTGTTTCCTACACCTCATGCAGTCCTTGACGACATTGAGCACATGCACTACGCTTGCGCCCTTGTCATCCTGCTCCTCGCCCCTCTCGCTTTCTCCTCCTATGGCTACCTAAAAAATTGAAGGATGATCAGATGGAGGTGTGGCAACAAAGGGCCTGCATGCAAGCATGTGTGTTTAGGCTAGTGGCGGGATACTGTGTCCACATGACCCTAAAGATCATCTAGTGAGTCATTTGAACATTATTTGATGCATTACGGGCTATAATATCATGTTTTATAGTTGAGGGGGTCATGCAGTCAACCATTAATATGTTAGGGGGTTATATAGACTTTTAAATATGACACATGAGCAAAACCACCTTCAAAAACCGCCTCAGGGGGTTATTTAGATGGTTTTCGATACCTGGTTTTATAGTTGAGCAGGTGAAGTAGACAACCACTAATAGTTGAGGGGGTTAAGTAGACATTTTCCATTTTTGTAACAGTGATTTCAGTATGCTTGGTACAAGCATTGTTATATATATAAATAAGCTTGTTAATGCTTATTTTTGTATGACCCTGAAATGTCAATGTACTGGAAACAAAATGAAGAAACTGAACTGTATTTCAGCACCTATACATCTTAGGCCAGCAGACTTACTGCTTCATACCTTAATGCAGCCTTCATCATCACCTGTGGCAATCGTAGTCTCAGTAAGACAGACAAGGCGGTTTATGGCATTCCTAAAATCAAGTTACAAATGGGCCAATGTTTAGTTCCGCAAAGAAAATAAATACTAGTACTGAAAACTAACAAAACTCACCCATGCGCATCCTCCAAGCGGGCAATGGCCTTGCCTGATTCTACATCTGAGGCAAGGACTGAGCAATCAGCTGACCCCGACAAAATCACTGAACCAAACCACAACAGCAAAAAAACCATCAGGAAAACGGCTAGGGGACATAAGGTATGCAACAGGATGTATCAAGGTGTGCTCCCCTCCCAACTAGTTCCAGGTTGTCATTGCCAGCTTAAAGCTGCTAATTTTGCAGCATCATTTTTAAGCATAGCAGAATTAGAAACAAAGACCAGAATATAATCCATAAAACGTAGTGCAATTAAGTACACAGGTTGGCAGGTATCCTATACTCTTATAAAGCAAAAGCCCACTAGCATTTTTTCTGAACCCACAGCCCTCCATGTCATCATTTCCTCCTGGCCCACGCATCCACCTCCACCCCGTCCTCCATTGGTGGCTTAATGATCCAGCAATTTACTTCCTTCGTTTGGCACAAAATATTAGTCGAAGCATCCATACAGCTTCTCCACACTTGCTGATTTTAAGTCAGCGCTTCTCCACACTGGCTGTTGGTCAGCAAGGTCTAAGAACGTGATAGTTCCTCTTCCTCCAAAAAATCTAAGAAAGACAAGCACCAAAGGTACGATGGATCATCAACCGGTAGTAGTACTTTCTTATACCCAATTTGTTCTTACTACATGCTCAGAATTTTTCTTATGTACATTAACTTTTAATATTCTTTTACGAAGTTAGCGATCCACATGTATATGCATTTTAGCGATCCACAGTAGTATTTTCTCCTCCTCAAGTTAGCGATCCGTGTTTTCTTTATGAAGTTAAAGATCAAAGATTAGCATGATGCCTTTCCTTTAGTTCATTCACGTTGGACTACTGACGCAACTCCTTTAATGTATCAATTTTTGTAAACATATTTAAATCAATTAGTAATCATGATACAAATATATGCCCACGGTCCAGCATTCAATTGAAGTTCATATAGATTTTTTTTGTCTTCAATTATACCCCTGCCCACAGTTTATTGCAGAAAATTTACAAGCCATTGTATGTAAATCACGTCTGATTCTTCTACATCCTATTTCTTAACTCAATTAAAATTACTTTTATATTCCCGCGGCAACGCATGGAGAATTCACCTAGTATAAGAGAACTCGATAACAAAAGGCAATAAGGCATTACCTTTTCCTGAGTCCACAAAACGAACAGCTCTGCATGATTCCTTGTGAGCTTTTACTGAAAATAACCTTATTATCAAACAAAAACGAAGTGATGTCAATCTCTAAGATATGGAATCAACGTTCGAATTGCCAAAGCAGGAGTGCAGCATAGCCGCAATGACAAACTCCAGAAATACGGAAATGCACTAAACACATGATATTTCTACCATTTCAACTCAACTCAAGTCGACTACAGAGTTACATAATTGTGGACACACCTAAGCAAAAACCAAGGAACACTAATACGATGCCACAAGCAAAGCAACACGGTGCCGACTGCCGAGCACCGAAAGGCGGAATTCCAAGTGTGAAATTAACAGAGCAGGAGCAGCAGGAGAGCTTCCGTGAGTACCTCTCAGGCTGCGACTCCGGGCCGTAGCGGAACCTGTGAAACCAACCAGATTGGAAGGGGTTACTCTGTGGCGGTAAGAACACGCAAACCGGAACCGGAAACTTAGAAAGGGAAAAGGGTTCAGTGTGTGCGGCTCGGAGGGCGTACAGGCAGAGCTCGCCGGTGATGAGGGAGGTGACGACGAGAGGGGAGGACGGGTGGAAGTCGAGGTCGAAGGGCAGCTCCTCGTGGAGCGCCTCCATCGCGGCGGCTGGCAGAGACGGAGGCGGCGCGGCGCGGCGCGGCGCGGCTGGCTGGCACTGGCAGAGAGGGAAACAGCCGAGGATGGGCGCGGGCTGGGCTATAAGGCCTGAGACGCGTACGGCAGTTTTCAGATAGCTGGGCTGGATATGTGTAAACGGGCTGGGCTGGCTGGCTGGATATGTGTAAACAGCCGAGTTTTCAGATAGTTTTCAGATAGCTGGGCCTTGTTTAGATCAAAAACTTTTTAGATTTTGACACTGTAGCACTTTCGTTTTTATTTGACAAACATTATCCAATTATGAAGCAACTAGGCTTAAAAGATTCGTCTCGTGATTTACAGGTAAACTGTGCAATTAGTTATCTTTTTTATCTATATTTAATGTTCCATGCATGTGCCACAAAATTTGATGTGATGAAGAATCTTGTAAAGTTTTGGATTTTTAGGTGTATCTAAACAAGTAGGCCTAAGCTACTACTCCCGCCGAAAAAGAAAAAGAAAACTGCATCATCTGTTGTATTTTTGCTGAGTGGTCAGTGGTACAGTGGTACTGTTCTCTGATAAGAACACGAGTTTTCATTGCTGACTGAGTGACTGACCCATAAAAAAAGACCATTAGCCGGTTCTGTAGAATACTGTATTGTACTCCTACGTACAGTAGTAGGTCTGAGTATTCGTCACGCCAGTCAATGACCGGAAACGAAACGCACTGCTGGTTGTTTGGCTCGGGAGGTACGGCCGGACCCATACAAACAGTGGTAGCGAGCAGGCAAGTGCCGTCAATCTCCCTGCAAAGTTGCCGAACCACCACATGAAGCACAGAGACGGGCAGCGACCGCATCAAAAGACACGCTGAACTGGACGTCGGCGGTCGCCGTCCGTCCACCGCCTCACCTCCTCCCCCTCCTGACTCCTGAGCCGGTGAGCAGTGATCCTCAGAGCCGGCAGCGCCTGACTGCTCGTGCTCGGCAATCACACGCGCCCACACGATCCACCAACAGTAATCTACAACTGCTATTATGCTAATAGCTAGGACCTGTTTAGATAGAAAATAAAAAAATTTTATATGTCACATCGGATATGTCGGAAGGACGTCGAGAGAGGTTTTTAGAAAAATTAATAAAAAAACAAATTACATAGCTCGTCAGAAAACTGCAAGACAAATCTATTAAGCATAATTAATCTGTCATTAGCACATGTAGGTTACTATAGCACTTAAGGCTAATCATGGACTACCTAGGCTTAAAAGATTCGTCTCGTGATTTTCAACCAAACTGTGTAACTAGTTTATTTTTTTTATCTACATTTAATGTTCCATATATTTGTCAAAGATTTGATGGGATTGATGAAAATTTTTTGAGTAGCGAACTAAACAGAGCCAGCAGCATCCACGCCCACGTGAATCGTGAGCACAGGCCTGAAGAAGGGGTGAAGGCCTAGCCAGTAGAACTCCCTCAGTCCCTCGATTTAAAAAAAAGACAATTGTTTAAATATGAATCTGAACGTATAAATTAGGAAACGAAACATACTTTTGTAATACTAGCAAATATGCACATGCCCATGCGTTGCAACGGGAGAAAAACATCAATCTATTTATATTTATCATTTTTATAAAATTTAAATTCCATAATTTATTTTATTGATAACCATGACATCTATGATATTAGATAGTTAATATTTATAATAATATATAGCTTGGAGACATATTTATTTAATAATAAAAATAGAAATTAGGCAAATCTTATCTTACTCTAGTATTATCTCTTAATATACTTCAGTATTATATTAAAACATGAGAAGTTTGTTGCTAGCTTTAGTTTTTTATTTAGATTATGATTCCTATAAAATATGATATATCAGTTAAATGTATGTATATTATGAACACATAGGCTTATGAAGTGTTCATATGACGTAACAACACATCGTGCAAAAGTAGTGGAAACTTCTTTTTTATATTTTTACATACTTAAATTGATTGTAAACTATTTAGCAAGCATAAATTTAGGTAAATTAGTAAATCTGCGAGATATGCAGCAATGGTGCTAAAACTTTTACCACAAACCAAGAATCACATTAAATAGGCTACCATAAAATTTTTATAATAATTGGAGCAAGATAACTACAATTTTAATTTTACACTAAAAAGCATAGGCAAGCATCTCCAACAAAAAATATACTAAAATTTATGATATTTTTTGTTTACTATATGGATCTACATATGTAGAGCTAAACAAAATTTGTTTTGCAATTTTTAGATTTTTCTATGAATTTTTACGCATTTCCCAATTTTCAACCAAATTAAAGAATAAAAGAAAAACAAATTAATAGGACAGACATTTTGCATCTATTTTTTATTTACTACATGGATCTACATATGTGGAGCTGAACAAAATTTGTTTTATAATTTTTAGATTTTTCTATGAATTATTACATATTTATCAATTTTCAGCCGAATTAAACTAATAGGATATAGGAGATTTTGTATTGGGAACCTTGAAAAAAAATCTATTTTCCTTTTCTTTCTACAAGCGCAGAAGGCTAGGGATCCATCCTGCCCAGCGATCCGACAGTAATACAAAACTTTTACCACAAGTCAAGAATCACATTAAATAGGCTACCATAAAATTTTTATAATAATTAGAGCAAGATAATTACAATTTTAATTTTATACGAAAAAGCATAGGCAAACATCTCCAACAAAAAAATATACTAAAATTTGTGATATTTTTTGTTTACTATATGGATTTATATATGTGGAGCTAAACAAAATTCGTTTTGCAATTTTTAGATTTTTCTATGAATTTTTACGCATTTACCAATTTTCAACCGAATTAAAGAATAAAATAAAAACAACTTAATAGGACAGACATTTTGCATCTATTTTTTATTTGCTACATGGATCTACATATGTGGAGCTGAACAAAATTTGTTTCGTTATTTTTAGATTTTTTCTATGAATTATTACGTATTTATTAATTTTCAGCCGAATTAAACTAATAAGATATAGGAGATTTTGTATTGGGAACCTTGAAAAAAATTCTATTTTCTTTTTCTTTCTACAAGCGCAGAAGGCTAGCGATCCTTCCTGGCCAGCGATCAGACATATTTTCCTTTTCTCTCTTTACCAGCGGTTAAACGGAAGGAGGTTTCCTGCAACGAAGAGGGACAGGGCAGGGAACAACGGACAGGGCAGGGAACAGAAGGGCCGGTAGAAAAATATTGGCCACCGGTTTCTCTCTTTACAAGATTTGTTTCTCTCTTTATAGATAGGTATAGATATACTCCTTCCATTCCAAATATAATTTGTTTGATTTGTTTACCATAAATTTAATCACTAGCTTTATTCAAAAAAAAGTTATGCTAACATAGTCAAATTTAAGTCATTTTTAAAAAAAATAAGAATGCCAAAACAAAAAGAATAATATTTTATACAAATTTTGAATAAGACATGTGATCGAATTTGAGATAAAAAATCAAATGAACTATAATTTGGAACTAATTTAGTATAATACATCTGATGTAATAATCATCAGTACTTTTTATCTATCTATATATATATAATCAAATTTTAGATATTTTAATCGAGAATGCATCAAGAGTTATATTCTTTTCCGAACGGAGCTAGCAGCCTACCTTGCCATTATCTATTCAGCTATCCTATCATTTCTCCCATCAATAGTACGGGTCCAGGGAATCCATATGAACTGGGACATCAATGATTGTAAATTGGAAGACGTTTTAATTTCTCCGGATATGTAGCTTTTTCAAAAACGAAAAAGAATTATATTAAATTTTAGCTAAGTATATCATCATGTTACAAACACTTTAGAATACAATATGTATATCTTGAAATTGTTCTTCATCTATATTGTGTGTACGCTTCGTATAGCTCTAAATCTTAATCTCAAAACATGTTTGATGTTTCATATAGGTGACCGCATATGCAAACATTCAATAAAAGACTAAAACACAGGCGCCACATAAACAATGGCCAATATTTGTGGAGGCGGACTTGGCATAATCTTGTTTCTTGTGTCTTCATTTTTCTTCCTTCTGCCGTCAAAGAATAAGGAAAATCGATCTAAATCTTCTCAACTCAATATCAATAATTGGGTTGAGGGGTGACTTATTCTCACTAGTCATTTATCGTGGTTAAATCTAACCACAACAAAACGAAGAAGAGATAAAAGAAAATTATTACACGACGGCAATATCATCTCTGTCTTGATGTTAAAGTTCGGAAACCTAATTCTCCATGTTGTCATATCATGAAAGTTGTTGACATTGTAGTTGTCGCCTTCATCTTTTTCAAAATCACCATGCAAAAACCAAATTTATAATACCTTCTAGTCATCGCCGAAAAGGAAGAGGACGAGAAAATGAATCCCTAGTACCAAAAAAACTTGGCATATAACGACTCAAGATGTCAACGAGGAATTCCCCGTCGAGGAGTGTTTTCCCATCCCTGTCCCCGCCAAATGACACGGGAGAGATTTTCTCCCCATCTCCGTCTCCGTGCGGGGAATAATTCCTATGGGATTCCCACCACTATCCGTGTTAGTTCATATCAGTTTATATGATGTCAACTATTCACATATTTACGAATTCATATTAATGGTATACAAGCAAATCTCTTCTACAAAGATTCACATTTGAGACTGAGAAAATGAAGCCTAAAAGGAACTTAAAACCTATTAGAGAGATGGATCCCGCTCTTTTCAGCCTAAGACGAGCAGCAAGGAATGTAATTGGAAAAAAACAAAATATTTTATAATTTGAAAGGGACGAAGTAAACGATAATGAAAACGGTGTTAATGATGAAAGATGGAGAAGGAGAAGTTTTAACCGCTCACGACGTGTGTCTTATGACAATGCTAACCGCAGACAGAGTGTTCGAAGAGTGACGACAAAGTTACCAATCCGCACCTTGTTATGGTTAGAAAAGTCACGCGCTCGGTGCTTCCGTTGACCGCTGGGACCCATGACCATCTATCTGCACAAGAATGGAAACGAAACGATCCGACAAACCCCACGTGTGTGCCAATCACGCACAAACAACGTCATCTCCGGTCTTCACAGTTTTGAAGGACTTGTTGTCACGAGGCGCAACTACACTCCTCACACAATCAACATCGTCAAGTTACAGCAACACAACTACGTACAGAGAGAGAATCAGAGATCAACCGGTGCAAACATGCAATGCAAGTTCATGCCAAAGAATCGCATGCAAATGCACCCATGCCACGCTGGATGATCAGAGATCAGAGCAATAGGCAGCTGCACAGCGCTACCGCGGCGGCGGGCGTGAGCAGCCCAGCCGGCCAGCGACCCCTCGTCACTACTCCCCTGACCACTCTCCCGACGACCGAGCTCTCCGCGGCGGACGTGTCGCAGGCGACGTCCCCGCCGCAGACTCCGACGCCCACGTCCGGCACGACGGCCCTGTCGGCGACGCACAGCCCCGGGTTGCCGCTCAGGTCCAGGTTCCGGCCGAGCTGCCTGAGGAACGCGCCGTCGAACGGGACGACGCCGTCCAGCCCGTTCTTGCTCAGGTTGAGGTGGTACATGCGCTTCAGCCGGCTGAGCCCCGCCGGGATCCGCCCGGTGAGGTTGTTGTTCTCCAGCGACAGCGTGGTGAGGCTGGACAGGAGGCCGAACGTGTCTGGTATGGAGCCCGAGTAGCCGGAGTTTGCCAGCCGGAGCTCCTGCAGCCGCGCGATGCTGCCCAGCTCGGACGGCAGCGGGACGCCCATCGGGTTGTTCTCCATGATCAGGTACTGCAGGTCGCGGAGGCCGGAGAGTCCCGCGGGGAGGCCGCCGCGCAGCCCGTTGTTGCTGAGCGCCATGAACGTGAGCGCCTTCAGGCGGGTGAGGGCCGCCGGGACGCCGCCGGTGAGGTTGTTGGAGCTGAGGTCCAGCTTCTGCAGCTGGGCGAGGTCGCCGAGACGGCTCGGGATGGTGCCAGAGAAGGAGTTGTAGCTAAGGTCGAGGCCGACGAGGCCGCGCAGGTCGCCGAGCGCGGTCGGGATGGGGCCCGTGAGGGAGTTGTAGCTGAGGTCGAGGTGCACGAGGTCCGCGAGCTCGCCGATGCCCCGCGGGACGGCGCCCCGGACCAGCGCGTTCTGCGACACGGTGAGCACCTGCAGCGACCGGAGGCTGGCCAGCTGCGGCGGCAGCGTGCCGGACAGCGACGGGTTGGCGCGGACGCTGAGCTGCTGCAGGCGCGAGGACGAGAGGTTGGACGCCGGCGGCAGCGCGAACGCGGCCACGGCGTCGGGGTTCTTGAAGCAGCCGACGAGGAACAGAGCCCGGAGCTCCGGCAGCGCGAACGCGGCCACCGGGAACGTCGCCGTGTCCTTGCACGTCGGGTTCGGCGGCACCCCGAAGTCGAGGCGCGCGACGTGCATCCGCGCGGCGCTGCCATTGGCGCCCGGAGCGGGCGCGGTGCCGGGCCTGCACTCGAGCCCCGGCCACGGGGAGGCGCAGGGGTCGTCGCCCGCGGCCTCGCGCCAGTCGCGGTCGGCGGAGACCGACTCCATGACGCGGAGCAGCGTCTCCCGCTCGGCGGGGTCCATGGCCGCGCCGGCCGCAGCGACCTGCAGGGACAAGAGGAGGAGGTACAGGACGGCGGGAGGGAGGGGGAGGGTCCTGGAGGAGGAGGGGGAGGAGGATGGTGCCGGCGCCATGACGGCCGCGCGCGCGCGCGTGTGGCTCTGCACGCTCTGCTGCCGTTGCCGGGCGGTGGCGGTCTCGGGTTTCGCTTTTGGGGGCCGTCGATGGTTTGAGCGGGGCGTCGGATCGAGGGTGGCAGCGTTTATGTCGAAATGCGGGTGGTGGGGTGGCCTACAGGCCACAGTCCACAGGGGCATCTGACGTGACGAGACCGGGGAGGACCTACCTGTCCGTACATGGGGAGAAAGTGTCCGTGTTTGCGTGCGTGCGCCTGTTGGCATGGCGATAATCACTGTTGCAGGAGAGCTGACGAACAACCACATGCTCTGTTCTGCCAACGGAGAATAGTGAAACTCTCGTTGGTATTGAATGATTGACACATGTACTAAGGCCTTGTTTACTTCTAAAAAATTTTACAAAATATAAATAGTAGCACTTTCGTTTGTATTTGACAAATATTATTCAATTATAGATTAAATAGGCTCAAAAGATTCGTGTCGTCAATTTCGACCAAACTGTGCAATTAGTTTTTATTTTTATCTAAATTTAATACTTCATGCATACGTCTAAAGATTCGATATGACGAGGAATCTGGAAAATTTTGCAAAATTTTTGAGGAACTAAACAAGGCCTAAATATAGAAGATCACAAATCTTTTAATATTAATTAGTTTATGATTGATAATAATTATTAAATAAAACAAAAATACTATTGTACCAATTAAACTTTAGCACCCCTAACTAAACACCTTCTGATAGACCATGTTTAGTTCGCAAAATTTTTTTAGATATAGCTAGTGTAGCACTTATATTTGTATTTGATAATTGTTGTGAAACCATGGACATAGCTAGGCTTAAGAGGTTTATCTTATAAATTAGAGACAAATTGTATATAGTAATTAGTTTTTTTTCTATCTATATTTAATGTTAAATGCATAAGTCTAAAGATTCGATGTGACGAGAAAATTTCGAAAATTTTTGGAACTAAATAAGACCTTATTTAGAGTTTTTGTCCGGCTGATCGCAGTAATCCTCACTGAATCCGTCATCTCCAATCCCAAACTCCAAACCAGACTGTCTGCCCGTTCGCGCGCCTCTGGTGGCACCCGTGGCAGACACGCACGCAGTATGACGTTGCGGTCTCGCCACTGCAGCTTGCATACTGTAGTTGGGAGAAGGCCTTGTTTACTTTCGAAAAGATTTCGGATTTCGGTACTGTATCACTTTCGTTTGTTTGTGACAAATATTATTCAATTATAGACTAACTAGAATCAAAAGATTCGTCTCGCGATTTTCAGCTAAACTGTGTAATTAGATTTTACTTTCGTCTATATTTAATGGTTTATGCATGTGTCATAAAATTCGATGTGACGGTGAATTTTGAAAACTGATTGCTTTTTGGGTGAACTAAACAAAGCCTCACCTCCGCGACCTCTGCATGTGTAGGAGTACACGTACTACACTGCTGCTACAATGCGTTGGTACCTTGAGGACTCGTGTGGTCTGCCTTTGACCCTGTGTCGTCTGGCGTCTGGACACCATCAAGGCGGGAGGACGACGAGCAACGCCACTACTCGTACTCCAGCAGCAGCACTACAGCGAGCACTGTGGCACCCCGAGTTGTTCACGGCCCAGACACTGGCGCCGGCCACCGCGCATGCCGCTCGTTGATCGCCCACGCACGCACGCATGCATGCATGCATGTGGGGAGCAAGAAGCTAGGGTTGTAGCCTGCTAGGGTGCCGCTAGAGGTAGCCGGACGACCTGGCTGCCCGGCTGGGACCTCACCCCGGGGTACTTGCTCTCTGAACCTGAATTATTGGTCCCGAGCCGAGAGGGCGCAGGACGAGGGTTCCTTCTTTGTAGGCGATGATCGCCGATCCGTGATCGGCTCCACGCCTTCACGGTAACCTTTTGGAATTGGGATCCCATCCCAGATTATTCCCAGTGCGTGGGTGATCGAGTGACCTTATGCATGCAGTGCTGTACTACTATGCTGTGCTAAGCTTTGCTTTGATTTGCTTGCAGTTGCAGGTGAGTGTTAGTCCTCGATCACTGGAGTTCCAGTTAATGGAGTCCAGTCTATTAACTGTGCTTTGCTTTGCAAGGAGTGATTTGCAGGCTCGGACATCCAGTCCAGGGCTCCAGGCACAACAATGGCGTAGGCCTTGTTTAGTTCCGAAAAGTTTTCGGAACGGTAGCATTTTCGTTTTTATTTGACAAATATTATCCAATTATAGAGTAACTAGGCTTAAAAGATTTATCTCGTGATTTACAGGTAAACTGTGCAATTAGTTTTTATTTTCGTCTATATTTAATACTCTATGCATGTGGCGTAAGATTCGATGCGATGGGAAATCTTGAAAAGATTTTAGTTTTTGAGGTGAACTAAACAAGGCCTAGTTCCGAAAATATTTCGTATTTCGGTACTGTAGCAATTTCGTTTGTTTGTGACAAATATTATCCAATTATAGACTAACTAGGATCAAAAGATTCGTCTCGTAATTTCCAGCTAAACTGTGTAATTACTTTTTGCTTTCGTCTATATTTAATGCTTTACGCATGTGCCGCAAGATTCGATGTGACGAAGAATCTTGAAAACTTTTTGCTTTTTGGATGAACTAAACAAGGCCCTAGCTGTGGCCGGGGTTACTGCATTGCACTGCCGCGAAAAAGGAAGAGTTGATACTGGATAACGTCGGTGTGTACGGGGTATGGACCAACCATGGAGTGGAAGAGATACTCATGTTACTCCGTACACGGAGGAGTAATGTACTGCTTCTCATGTAGAATGACGCAGACAGCAGCGGCAGCGGCATGATCTACAGCACTGCAGGCAGAGTGAAAAGTTTCCAATACCCCAGCTGGAAAAAGAAAAAAAAAAAAGAGGATCAGGGCTCAGAGCCTCTAACAGGCTCAGGAGAGGCAGCGGCCAATGAGGCTTTTGCCGAGACAGGTCAGTGCACATGCGGCTCCCGTCTGCAGCACAGGGACGGCGCACAGTGCTGGCCACAGGACACACCACTGATCGGCACTCGCCAGAGAGGACGAGGACTACAGGAGTGACGACGACGAACACTCGTGTCACCGAGCCGAGGAGCGGAGGCCGGAGGGGGAGGGGGGGGGGGGGCCATCATGGCACCATCATGCATGCATGCATGCGTGCGTGCGTGCATCCGTCCAAGTACGCCATCAGCTCATCAGCTGCAGGTGGTGGCGAGTGGCGACACCACCTCCCAGTCCCAGGTGATGTGACGAAAGATACCTGACGACGGGGCCAGACCCCCTCCGGGCATTGGGCGGCCCGGGCGTGGTGGTGGTGGTACTGGTACCGGAGAATGGACATGGAGCGCGCGGTAAAAGTTGACCGGAAAGCAGCGCTTGCTGAGATGACCCGTCGCCTCACGCGCCCAGCAGCGGCATGGCGTATTGGCGTGGCATGCAGGCTCGTCTCGCCTCGCGTCGCAAAGGCATGCCGCATGCGAGCGCCGTGCATGTGCGCCGGAGGGACAAGGCGCCATGGGCCGCTTGGGTAGCTAGCAGCTAGTAGCTCCTGCAGCTGCCTGCCGGTGGCGGCATTGGCATCGGCATCGCCAGCAGCTAGTGATGAATCGTCTACCCCACTATCTGAACGTTTTTCCTCTTCAGATCAGGGCCTTGTTTAGTTCCCAAAAAATTTTGCAAAATTTTTCAGATTTTCCGTCACATCGAATCTTTAGACGCATGCATAGAGTATTAAATATAGACGAAAATAAAAACTAATTACACAGTTTGATCGAAATTGACGAGACGAATCTTTTAAGCCTAGTTAGTCCATGATTAGACAATATATATCAAATACAAACGAAAATGCTACAGTACTACACATTTTGCTAAAATTTTTTTTAACTAAACAAGGCCCACAAAGCAAAGCAAAACCCTGTGCCCTTGCCCTACCCTTGATTCTTTTTCTTCAGAAAACAAATCCTGACGGACCAGACCCACTACTCTGAGGCATGCACGATCCGGAGTAAGACACGCTGCGACTATAAAAAAGAACCAGGGAGACTCGCTCACAGTGTTGGGGGCTAGTAGATGCCAGCTGCCGCGCGCGGCCGGCGGGGAACAGCTTGGCACCGCTCTTACGACGCTTCTGCCGCGCTCCACGCCGCGTGCCGGCCGTGGCCGTGGGTGGCTCTACCGGCTACCCAAATGGACGTACCTGTACTGCAGCGATCGATCCATCCATGGTCTGTAGCCTGACCTCAAACCCGAGCGAGAATGTTTGCTGCGCGTCTCGCTCCGACGCTCCGCTCGATCCGCTCAACCAGGGACTGTTGGGCTGCGACCGCGAGCAGCGTGTGCATGGCGCGTCATGTGTGTGTGACTCGGACAACTGAGGTGAGCAGGCCAAACCATCACGCCTTTTTACACGAAACCAAAAGGCCGCGCACTGAATGAACAGATACTGCAGTTCTTTCTCGACAGGTAAAACAGAGCTCCGGGGTTATCTCCTGGCTCCTGCACATACAATACACCAGCAATGAGCCAATGATGCAGACAGACAAGAAAGTGAGCATGCTACTGTATGTAATACACAGCGCTTTTATATTTGGCATCTGTGAAGAAAGAACCCCACTGTACGAGATGGAGAGATCTGCTTGGATTGGGGAAATGTAGGCCTCGTTTAGTTCGCAAAAAATTTCAAGATTCCCCGTCACATCGAATCTTTGGTCGCATGTATGGAGCATTAAATGTAAACAAAAATAAAAACTAACTGCACAGTTTACCTGTAATTTGTGAGATGAATCTTTTGAGCCTAGTTACTCCGTGATCGAACAATGTTTGTCAAATAAAAACGAAATGCTACAGTAGCCAAAAAACCAAAATCTAAAAAAGATAGTAAGTTTCAATCAGCCTATCACAGGGAGAAAGGAAGTTTCACCGGAATGGAACGTGAAAGGAGCCGCATCAGTAAAGAAGATAGTAAGGCCTTTAGTTCACCCCAAAACCAATTTTTTTTAAAAAAAATCTCTGCCACATCGAATTTTGCGTCACATGTATGAAACATTAAATATAGATAAAAACAAAAATTAATTGTACAGTTTACCTGTAAATCGCGGAACGAATCTTTTAAGCCTAATTACTTCATAATTAGACAATGTTTGTCAAATAAAACAAAAATAATACAGTGTGAAAATCTAAAAAAAAAATACATCTCAACAAGGCCTAAAAAACAAAGGGCCCGTGACAAGTCGGTAGCTGAAACTGTAGCGGGAACAAAGATGTAGTAGAGTGTGGACTTGGCCTCCATCTGTGCTCCTAGGCATTATTGTCAACATTATTTTCTGTGGACTGTTCGGTGAATAGTCGATGTAAAGGATGATGCATGAGATTAATACGCCAACATAGTGGACTATGGCCTTGTTTAGTTCATCCCAAAAAGCAAAAAGTTTTTAAAATTTCCCGTCACATCGAATCTTGCGGCACATGCATGAAGCATTAAATATAGACGAAAGCAAAAACTAATTACACAGTTTAGCTGAAAATCGCGAGACGAATCTTTTGATCCTAGTTAGTCCATAATTGGATAATATTTGTCACAAACAAACGAAAGTGCTACAGTACCGAAATCCGAAATCTTTTCAGAAGTAAACAAGGCCTATGCGGTATAGTCCATGTTAAGGATGATGCATAAGGTTAACGCCAACATATTTGAAAGACGACAAAACAGTTTCACATGCAGAGGGTGGGACTTAGTCCGTGCTGTAGACTCTCTCGTGCAACCTCTGGCCACCCGAGGCACGTTAAGTCGTGCCGCTATGGCTCAACACGCCTTTGCTTCCGTCCAAGTACGGCTTATGGCACGTCAACACTTCTTACTGCAGTGTGCTAGCTAGTCTAAGCATGATATTTTAAATATCCTTGCTAGATTTTTCATCCGCTTTCAACAAATAAAAAAATATTTTATATGTACCATTTTTAGTGAAAGTTTTAATGCTTTTATAATCTATTCAAGAACCAGATTAAGTATAACAAATGCTTGAAATTTGAATTGTAACGTTGTAGATTTGCTTCCGTGTCATCCTAGCGTGCCAGTCGCGAAGCATAGCCTTCAATACGGACAAAACCATGCAGCTCATTGTATCATATCAGATCCTAAAACAGCGGGCCCTCTCATTTGTACCATCACGGCACAACCTAAAATATTTCGTATTGCACTGTGTTTTAGTACGTGCCAAGAGACTACCACAGCCGTCTCCTCCCAAATGTCAGGGTCCAAACTCCCACAGTCGTCTCCTCCCAAATGGCACGGTCCAAACTCCAAATCCCAACTCAATGTATAGCAGTATATCCCACAGAAGAGCAAATCAAGGCACGGCAGAAAGAAAGTTGCAGGGATGGCACCTAATGGGCAACTGATCTGATCATGCGAAGACTCGCTGAAATTTGGCTTATGCTCTTATTTATGTTGATTTATTGCGAGGAAAAAATATTATTCATTAAAAAGTATTACTGAAGTAATATTGAAGAACAGGATGACAGTTTTGCGTTGGTCTCTACTGTACGCCGAGCCACCAAATGTACAGAACACAGATAATCCTATTCGTATACTTCCTTTCCATGCATGTATAGAACATAGATCATCCTATTCGTAATTTCGTGTACATTGGGAAGATCGAAGCACAAAGATTCTATGGGATTGTAAACCGCTCAACCTCCGAATATGAAATGGTGCAGCTCACTGCCACCAAATATTGTTAATTGATGGTCTCGGAAGTTCGAAAAGAGAACAAACTTTTTAAACAAAAAAAAAGGTGTTCAGGAATGAGGAAGACGTGGCGCGGCATTCATTCGAAGCGCGCAAGCAGAAAAAGGTTGCGCGGGAACGGACGCCAAGCCCACAAAGGCGGACCGGCCCAAGACTCCGCCGCGCCCGACCAGTTGCGTCGCCAAATTGGATCTCACGGTTAAACAAAAGCCCAATTAGTATGGGCCCTTATTCTGAAGCCCAGACTGCAGAAAAGATGCAGAGTCTGGAGTTTTCTTTTTTGCAGAGCTCGGAGATGACAAGAGTTGTCCAAAAGCAAAAAAAAAAAAAAAAAAAAAAACAATGATTTTGAAAGTGACAGGTGCCGAGTAGCGGGAGGTCACTGCCGTCGCGCGTGTCTGGCTCTCGACCTTGTGCAGGCTGCCGCCTCAACAGTAGAGCTAGCTATTTTAGCTTTAAGAGATCCTTTTTCCAATAATATATTACCTTTTATCACTGTCTCATAACATAAATTGGCACCATATTATACGGTTCACATAATGTTAGAATATATGCATAAGACTGCCTTTTGATCAAGAGCTGCATTTTCTCTATTGAAATGTAAAATAATATGCTTAAAGTTGTCTCATAAGTTATTATTAGAGTTGTTTAGAGCCCTGTAAGGCTGTAACTCAAGATATGGCCCCTAGGCCAGGCCATTGAGTTGCCAACCAAAGGGCTTCGGCCGTGTTTGGTTCAAGGACAGATAAAGTTGCCTCACTCAAACATCCATCCAAAGTGTCTGATTTTGTGTAGGGACTTCGGTTCCTCCAGATTTCTCAAAAAAATGTCTGATTTTGTACGTCTGATCAGATCATATGGACCTGCTTGCCGGGAGCACTAAACAAGCCCTTAATGTCTCGCCATACAAAAGCAAACCCCGAGTTTATAGCTTCTAGAAAACAAAAAATGAAACATTTATTCATAACTTGGTTCGAGCGATGCAACATATTAGCAGGAAAATATGATATCAACAAACAAATAGTATGTTTTATGGTACATCAATATATTTTAAAATAGATTAGGACTTAACATGATAAAATTAGTTATAGCATGCACTCGATTCAAACAAAACAAAAATTAACTAGTACTCTTTTTATTTCAATTTAATATGACGTATTCTACTGCAGTCAACCAAATAAAATGATCAGCCCAACCTGCCTCTCTAGATTTGATGAACAAAAACAAGTTGTTACGAGTATGTTTGGTTGTCTGGCTTAGGGCCTAGCCAGGCTTCCATAATGTAAGCTTCAAGCTGTTTGGTTGCCTTGGTAGCCTAGAAAGTTAGGCTTGTGGAAGCCAAAAAGGGGAAGAAAATCTGCATTGCTAGAAATCCTCAATTCCTGCGTTTAGCTAGGCCTCGCTGACACAAGCATGTGGCCCACCTGTCAGTGCTCCTCACCGCCACCAGAATGGACTAGAAAGGGAGAGAAGGCAGCAGCGGCCTCAGCTCCGGCCATCGCCGCCACCTCCGCGTCGTCCAAATCCCTTAGCTCCATCTGTCGCTGTCAATCCTGCCTCGTTCCGGCGACCACGCGCGAGAACATGGAGGGTCCACTGGCCATTTCCTGCAGCTCCAGCCACCAGCGCAAGGAAGGGGACGGTCCACCGGGCACCTCCCTTGGCCACCAAGCTTTGGCCAGCACGATCTCAGTCACGCGCGCATCTCGTGAGACCTCTGTCACGCGCGCATCTCGAGGAGGAGCTCACAGATCTCATCGAGGAGCACGTGAGCAGCCGTGGCCGATCGGATCTCACGGAGGAGATTCCATCGGCCTGATCTCACGAAGGAGCCCACCACTCGCTAAAGAGGAGGCCAGCACTCACCAAGAAGAAGAAGAGGAGGCTCACGGGGGAAGAAGAAGAGGTGGCTTGCTAAGAAGAAGAGGAGGAGGCTCACGGGGGAAGAAGAAGAGGTGGCTTGCTAAGAAGAAGAGGAGGAGGCTCACGGGGGAAGAAGAAGAGGTGGCTTGCTAAGAAGAAGAGGAGGAGGCTCGTCAGGAAGATGGGAAGACATGCTGGCGTGCTCTTGCAGGATGTTGTACAAGCTTACTAGCTAGGCAACCAAACAACAGATTTACTAGTCAGACTTAGCTTAGACAGGTGAACCAAACAACAATAAGTTATGTTGCTAGAGCTAGACTTGAACTAGCGTGTCCTAAAATTTAAGCCCGCCTAGACTAGCCCAAATAACCAAACACATCCTAGATGTCTTGAGCTCGTCCCTCTGCAACTTGGCTAGTATATGCCCCCCAAGTAGCAAACCAAAACATGCTATGTGTGGAGCCAGGTAAAGCCATATTACCACCACTTCCCCACGCAATCAACCATGAGCAGCAATACGCAAATTTCATAGCAAACCCGGTCCAAATTTCGCCTAAAACACCTGGCCTTGTTTAGTTCCGAAAAAATTTCGGATTTTGGCATTGTAACATTTTTGTTTTTATTTGACAAATATTATCCAATCATAGACTAACTAGGCTCAAAAGATTCATCTCGTGATTTATAGACAAACTGTGCAATTAGTTTTTATTTTCGCCTATATCTAATGTTTCATGCATATGCTCCAAAATTTGATGTGACGAAGAATCTTAAAAAGTTTTTGGTGGTGAACTAAACACCCTGATTTAACCGGAAGATATGGTCGCATGTATCTCAGACTTAGCCACGGTGCTTTGCTTACGCAAACTGATGGGTTCCTTTCCGACGCGGCAACACGGCGTGCGCTGTGCGCATCATCAGCACCGTTGCGCGTTGGCGTGTAGCCTGCGTGGCGGGGAAACGCGTGCGTGTTCTCCCGGCGCCGCGTCCGGCTCCGGCGTCCGCGGGGGATATGGCGCCAACGGGGTACGGGATCCACACACACACACCCCGCTCGCCGCCGTCCCTTTCGCAAGACGTGCGGAGTTCCCCCCAGCCAGCGTCGCCGTCGCTCTCGCCGAAATCCATCGCGATTCCGAGCTTCAGACACGAATAACGAATTACTCTCGTCCGTGGGTTTAATTATTTTCTCGGTATAAGTACGGCTCCTCGCGCACTCGCTCGGTGCTCTCCACCTCTGCCCATTCGCCATCTCTGCCGGCATGGCAATGGAGGAGCTGGACGAGTTCGAGGTGCTGTGGCCGGAGCCGGAGACCTGCCACACGCACGAGCCGCCGCCGCCGAGCCCGTCACCTGTGCCGGTGCAGGCGGCGCAGCCATTTGATGACGCGCCCGCAGCGCGCTCTCGGCCCGTGGACGTGCCCGGCCGCCCCAAGGCTGCCCGCTCCTGGCGCTGGAACGGGCACGGGCACGGGCACGGGCACGGGCACGGGCCGAGGGACAGCGGTGACCGGGACGACGATGGCAGCGGCAGCGGCGGCAGCGCAATCGTTCCGCCGCACTTGCTGCTGTCGGCCGGCTGGCGGCGGTCGGAGGAGGCAGAGGCGGCGGCGTGGACGCTGCGGGCGTCCGTCGGCCCGCCGTGCAAGCGGGCGCGCGACCTGCGCCACCTCCGCGACTCCGTGCTCCGGATGACCGGCTTCATTGAAGGATAGACGTCCCCGCGCCGCGCATGCATGGTGGATTGGTGGTGTACCGTGTACTACCTCGATTTGTACTCGCGGTCAAATTAAATGGAAATAAGTACATGGGAGACTACCGGTTTGGGTGTTGGATTATTTGAATTGAAATGAACCAGACGACTCTTTTTACCTTTCTCTTGACGGCTCCGGCACACAATTAATCATCTCTAAATACTAGCAGTAATAAATAGTATAAGTATAGTATATACCTATCTTGCCGTGTGACAATTCTTTGAAGCTGAGTTTTATAGTGTACGTGTGGTGCTGCTAATAATCATCTGCACGGTATTTGATCTCTCTCCTTCACAATTCACATTTTCCTCACGAGCATCAAAACCAAACTGGTAGAGAGGAGTAACCGCAGGTGCCAGGTGGCAGCTCACGAGAGGGGGTGCACCGCACTCCAAATCAACCGGCCAGCCGGCCCCTTCTTTCCTTCCTTGTCGCGTATACCCAACACAGTGCCTGCTAATGCCATGTTGCCATTGCAGTCTTCCCACACAAGGAAAGAGGTGCTTGCTCGCCAAGACACGCCACCGTCTCCTTCCAAAGCACACCGCTATATATTTCAGCCAGCCATGGACGTCCGGCTCTGCCCGTCCCCGACGGCGAGGCCATCGATCGTATCGTATCGTATCGTATCATACCATGGAGGAATTCCAAGAAGCTGAAATCTTATGGCCTGCAGGCGGCTCCGACGACCGTGGCAATAGCCAAGGCGACGTCGTTGACGACGGCGGCGAGACGGAGCCTATACCTTGTTCAGTTCGTCCGAAGGCGGCCGCGCCGCCGCGGTCAGCCGCCACTGCGCCGGTCGAGATCTCTCGCCGGAAGCGGCGGTGCCGCCCCTGGCGGGCGTCGGAGCATTACACCAGCACGACGACGCCCGATCAAGAAACCGACGTCGGCGATGACGATAAAGAAGAAGGACATCGTTCCGGCGAGGCAAAAGGGAGTACTACAGACGGTTTGGTGATCGTGCCGCCGCACGTTCTTGTTGCCCGGAGGAGGCTGGTGGTACGTGGCCGGACGGCGGCGGCGTACTCCATGTGCGCCGGCAAAGGGAGGACGCTCAAAGGGCGGGACCTCCGCGATGTCAGGAACCAAGTGCTCAAGATGACCGGTTTCATCGAGGAATGAACAAGAGACCATATGTGTGTTTCGTCGCGTGGATCGACAAGTTCATTTGCAGCAAGCCAATGCAAGCACCCGTACAAGTTCACTCGGTTTGATTCGTGTGATAATTTGCTAGCTCATGTAATAATTGATGTACATAGCTAGCTAAGAAAATGGTGGTGAAGTTTGAAAAGAATAATTAAAATGCCAGCTGCTATTGTACAGCATCAATGTTGTGTATTGTAGGCCTGTAGCTGTGTTAGCATTTCGGCTACTCATATGACGAAGAGAAAATCAGGGCATGTACAACCCATAGACGTACAGGTACATGTCTGCAACTAAACAGACAGCTTATACAACCCATATATATTTTTTTACTTCTCTGTTGTATAGCCCACAGACAGGTCTCATATGTTTAACTCTCTGCAAATGGTTTAGTGCTTGTATGTAGCCATGATCAGCCATGAACATCATTTTTTAGTATACCATTGTGTTGCTAGTTCTATTTTAACTTACATCGAAGTGATACGAATTAGATTCTCTTTTGACAAGGCATAGGGTTTAGGGCTACTTTTTTTACCTCTAATCCATCCGAACACAAAGTTAATAGATGGATTAATTTTTAGCTGCCGACAAATCCAATAATTTTTAACTCAACTAGTTACTAGATGTCGTAGTTGATCCAACATAGGTCTTAATTTGAGGTGAAGCTACACTAAACTATACCTTTAATTGTCTGGACTCCATAGTATTGTGTTGGTCCTTTTAAATAATAGACCCTAGTCGAATAAAAGAATTTGCCCGAAATATATGTGTATGCACACATACCCAACTTACTTGAACACCTTTGAAAATGCACAAACAAATTTTGTGATTGATAAAGTTATCGGATATCGACCGATCTTGTCATTAACAAAATCACCATAGGCAACACGATATTGAGGGGCATGTCACCTACAACTAATATTTGCAAAATTTGTCAAATGCACACTAATCCAGAACAAACTTAGAGAAACAAGAGTACCCAAATAGACATGTTCCAACATAAAGAATCTGACCAGTTGAGCTACACTCCATTCACACAACTAAGGAACATTGTCTACTCCATTCTATATAATTAGTGACATTTTGGTGTTGTTTTGATTAGGTCAATAGTTCTGAATTTAAGATTACAAGTGTTCTTTTCAAGTGGGTAGTTAAAAATGATATAGATATGTTTGTATGAAACAGTAGTAGTGTGGTACTCTCTCGCTCCATTCCAATTTGACTAATCTAGATACATAATTTTTATTACGTACCTAAACATATTGTGTAAAGCTATGTACTTAGGAAAAGCCAAAATGTGTTCTCCTAGAGTTGTGGACATGTATTTGAGTATTTGTTTTGATAAAGTTTTTTAGATCCGTGTCTTTGTTAATAATTAATTGAGGATTTGTATGATTTGTATAGAAAGATTGTTAAATAGAAGAGATGCCGCTATATCCTGCTATGGTTTATATAGTCTAGTCACCACAAAATAGTTTAACCTACTATTTCGACGTTCCAGAATGATAGGATAAAGTGTACTGAACGAAAAATTATTACACCAGATGATTGTCTGCTTAGGCTTTGTTTAGTTCCGAAAAGTGAAAACTTTTCGGTACTGTAGCACTTCGTTTGTTTGTGACAAATATTATCCAATCATGGACTAACTAGGATCAAAAGATTCGTCTCGTGATTTACAGCTAAACTGTGTAATTAGTTTTTGTTTTTGTCTATATTTAATGTTTCATGTATGTGCCACAAGATTCGATGTGACAGGGAATCTTGAAAACTTTTTGGTTTTCAGGGTGAACTAAACAAGGCCTTAGAGTATCTACAGCACTACCTCTATTCTGAAATACTCCATCCGTCCAAAAAAACATGCAATTTTAGCACAATGTCTTGTTTTAGTGCATCAAGTTTGACCAATTATAAATAAAAAACATAAATAATTATGATATCAAATAAGTATCATTAGATTAATTACGAAATGTAGTTTTATAATAAATTAATTTAGACCCATAATTATAAATATTATTCATTGAAAATTTAGTCAAATGAGAACTACTTTATCTAGCACGCAACCCGTAGCTTTGTTTAGTTTATCTCAAAAACCAAAAACTTTTCAAGATTTCTCTTCACATCGAATCTTGCGACACATGCATGTAGCATTAAATATAGACAAAAACAAAAACTAATTGCACAGTTTATCTGTAAATCGCGAGATGTATCTTTTGAGTTTAGTTTGTCCACGATTAGATAATATTTGCCAAATAAAAACGAAAATGCTACAGTACCCTAAACCCAAAATTTTTGGGAACTAAACAAGGCCTGAGGGAGTATAGACGATTTTTTAGCTGCCCTAAGTCATTCTAAGCCCGACTAAATTTACAGGAACAAAATATATCATCGAATGACTTTCTTTAAATATATTGTGAAACTATTTTTTGTATTTGACCTCTTTAATCTGATAGATGTTGAAACTTTTTTCAGTAAATTTGGTTAATCTTAATTATAATGGTTTGATTGCTGATGACCTAAAATTCGTTGTATTTCATGACGGAAGAGGTAGTCATCTGACGTGCAACAGCAATATATTAAACGTGCAATTCCTTTCCAGCAATCCCTTCTCTCCAATTTGCTTCGGTTGGCTGATAATCTGGTGGTCCTCTCGGTCTTGGGCAGTTTTGGGCAGCCAAGCTAGGCAGCTTGCGTGTACAAGAGGCACTGGTGATGGATGGATTGAAGAAATGCATTTCCGCGAGCCCGGAGGAAAAGGTCAGGGCTCCGATAGCAACCGGTCACGCATGCGCTTCCATATGATTTAGAATATATACATGTCATCACGCCATGAACTCGTACGTACGGCTGCATGAGTTTTTCTTCTTTTTTGAATATAAGTCTTTAAACTTTTTTTAAAACATAACTGTACGAGCTGGTGTCACACTCACACATACGAGCTGCTGTCACACTCACACAGGTCTTCGCGGCCTGCGGCATCGTGGGCTAGGCCCAGGTCGTGGCCCAATGTTAGAGTTACGTGGGCCGCATGGCCTTTTATTGCGAGTGCTGGGCCCGCATAGCCCACTTTTCCAGAAGTGAAGAAAACTGAAACAAAATACCACTTCCCGCGCTCGCGTTGCTCCTCTGCTGCAGTGCAGGTCCGCGAAGAAAACTGAAACAAAAGTGAGATGAGATCCCCCCAGGAAGAGAAGAGAGGAAACAAAATGTCATGGATTGCTTCGCGGAAAAACAATTCCATGGACGGACGCTTCCGAGGCCGGAAATCCAGGGAGAGGCAGGGGCGACGACCGGCTTGCTTGTCGTAGTGGCGACGCCGCACACATACCACTGCAGAAATTAATCCCATGTCGTCTGTCTGGATGAGTAACAACAACCGTCGCCGTTCCGCACAAATCTCCGAGGTCCGAGCCACACTCCCCGATGCGCCCCCAAAACGCAGAGATCCAACCTCAGCTACCGTTCAATTTCAGGGTAAAAAAACACTTGTCAAAACCCAGTGCTACATGTACTAAGGCCTTGTTTACTTCACCCCAAAAACCAAAATTTTTTCAAGATTCCCCGTCACATCGAATTTTACGCCACATGCATGGAATATTAAATATAGACGAAAATAAAAACTAATTATACAGTTTACTTGTAAATCACGAGATGAATCTTTTAAGCCTAGTTACTCTATGATTAGATAATGTTTGTCAAATAAAAACGAAAGTGCTACAGTTCCGAAAACTTTTCAGTTTTCGGAACTAAACAAGGCCTAAGATGGGTACTACAGTACTGTAACAACTGGATGTGCTGAGAGTAATCTTTCAGACTGGTCTGCTACCCTTTTTGTCTCTCATTTAGCAACAGGCCGGGTGCTCGGATGGAGCAGACTTTGGCGACCTGGCGATAGATAGTTCTGGTATGCAGTCATTGTTCCTTCACTGTATGTACTGTATTTTGCAGAAGTCGTCAAAGACATGCTTCTGAAATTAACCTGCAATCCCCTGCCCTACATTTCTTTAAATACAAGCCTAATTAACGCAGTCTGTTGCGAGTATGCATGTCAGACAAAAATTGCATTAACTTCAAACGGAATCTGTCTGAGTGTCTGACCGCTCTAGCTAGCTGGTTCAGTTTGTTTGATGAGAAAGCAAACGGCCAGGAGAGAAACCCTAGCTCTCCCTCTCTATAAATTAGCTGCATCCTTGTTCGTACAACGCCACATCACACTCAGTTACTTTCCAATTTCAACAACGGTAAGGATCGATCGATATGGCCACCTTGAAGGACCATGGTGCCGTGGTGGCAATGGTAGCGGTGATCTTCCTCGCCGCCGCTGCCCTCTCGTCTCATGCGTCGGCGACTGCGGTCGACGAGCCGGCTAAGTATAAGCCCACGGCACCGGCGCCGTCCCCTGCATCGCACTCCTCGCCGCCCCCGCCGCGGGTCGTCCAGCCCGTGATCGTCGTGCAAGGCCTCATCTACTGCAAGTCCTGCAAGCTCAAGGGCTACAACAGCGGCATGGACGCGTCCCCTCTCCCCAGTCAGTCTCGAAAAACCTACATTTCATTTGGTTTCTACTCACTGATGACAGAACTGAAGCCTTGTGAATAAAACACGTGTACATCTGCAGATGCGACGGCGAGCCTGGTGTGCTACGGCGACGAGGACAGCAAGTTCCGGGTGCTGAACCAGACGAGCACGGCCACGGACAAGAACGGCTACTTCCTCGTGATGGTGTACGACGTGGACATGTTCGACCGGCACAGCTGCAGGCTGTACCTGCGCTCGTCGCCGACGCCGCTCTGCGCCGCGCCCTTCGTCCCGTCCAACCCCAAGCTGGGGCTCACCCTCGTGAGGGACCGGAAGGCCACGGCGCCCAGGGGCGCGCGCGGCATCTTCCACCCCAAGACCGCGCTCATGTACGCGCCGGCCACCGCCGGCAAGTGCCCGCCGTATTGATGACCCATGGTTGGACGTGGTTGGGATCGGAGCGGCGCCGTCGTACGTGAGCTATGGACATGGACGCATCGGGCCGGGGTGGTGTTCACTGGTGCACGACTGCACGATCGAGCAGCGTGCATGGGATGCTCGTAAATTAATTTGGTCAAGAGAGGCCGGATGACGTTTGTCAGAGGCAAAAATAAGGAGAAGTGTTGTGTAGTGATTGTTTGTCACGTATCGTGTCATCGTTTTAGTCGATGCTGGATGGAGTATCTGATCTGTTGACTGTTGCTGTTTGTGGAGTCTGAAGTGGTTAGTTTGCTTGTATGTGTAACCGTTTCTTAGACGATCCTGTCTTTTTTTGGACAAAAGAACGAAAAGAGTTTGGGCGTCTTTTTTGTTGTGTGCAAACGGAGAAGTTACAAACAACCGAGAGATTTATTATGTTCTAGGCCTTGTTTAGTTCATCCAAAAAAAACTTTTCAAGCCATCACATCAAATCTTGTGTCACATGCATAGAGCATTAAATAAAACAAAAACTAATTGCACAGTTTGCCTGTAAATCATGAGACGAAACTTCTAAGCATATATAGTTACTCTAGAATTGGATAATGTTTGTTAAATAAAAATGAAAGTGCTAAAGTGTCAAAATCCAAAAACTTTTGGATAAGGCCTAGGATCAGAAAACCAGCAATTTTGTCAAAGAGCCGGTTTACCATTTCATACTCCATTCGGTTTCAAAGGTCCTGCCGTTCTCAATGGTAAAATAGCTTCTCAATGAAGATACTTGAGAGAGAGAGAGAGAGTTGAGAGAAAAAAAACACTTATGACATTAAAAAAACTTGATAAAGTCTAGAGAAAATATCTACCAAATAATTAAGCCATAAACCGTGAACAGCTCGAGAGAACGACGTGACTTCAAAATAAAGCTTCTCTTATAATATACACACAAGTAGACAAAGATCTGGTTTCTAAATTACTTTTAAGATTAATTTATTCTATATCGTTCTAGTGTCTAAAATATTTGACAAAATGGCATAAAATGGAGTAAAAAAGTGAAAGATTCAGATCTCACTTCACGTTGCATTAAAAACATAAATCTGCCTTGAGCTGTGGAGCAGATGAAAATGCGTATTATCCCGGGCTTGCTAAGACCATCCTACACATTGTGGAGCAGATAAAAAATGAACCAAAAAATAAAAAAAAAAAACTACCGCGGTAGCTTTGGTGGAACAGGAGAAGGTTTACCTTTTTTTTATGGAACAGGAGAACGTTTATCTTTTTTTTTTTTAGTGGGGCATGGAGAAGGTTTATCTGCCAAAGAAAACACTGGACCGACTGGTTGTCTGGTTCATGGGCCGTGGCCTACATGCGTCCATCATCTTCGTAAGTGCCTCGACGGCCTTGTCGTGGCCCTTTTAAGGCCCTCGTCCCTCCGTATGAAATCGACACCTCAAATAGACCAGAATATGGTTTGCATGGTACCATTGTTTATGATTTTTTTGAGCGAATACCATTGTTTATGATTGATATAATAGATATATTTTAATAATAAGACTATTTAAAGATATAAATATTGACACTATTTTTCTAAATCTAATTAAACTTAAAAATTATGTACTTCTTGAAAATTAAGATTTATATTTTGCAAAGGAGGGAGTGTACTACCAGTCTACCACTGATGGATCCTTTTGGAGCACCCCCAATTTTAGATTCTTCGTGAGAATTGCTCCTAGACATCCAAAAAGTAAGGGGTCGTTTACTAGTGCTCTTTGGAGCATTTTCTTATGAGAATATTTCTCCTTAGCCAAAAAGAAAAAACGTACAAGTTCTGGTAAGGATCCATTGCTCTTATATATTCAACCCTGACTAAAATCACCCACCACCACAAACCCTTACCAAAATCACTACATCAAAGAACCAAGGAGTTGGAGCTAAGAACCAGAGAGTGAAGGTCTAGCAAACAGATCCTTAAAATGGACTAGATTTCGATCGTGATTAGATAAGAATCACTTCTCCAAGTGGTCTGAGCCAAAAAAAAATCCATTGCCCACACTGCACCTTGTTTAATCCCCTCCAGAATCACTTCTTCAATTCCCACCTGGCCACCTACTCACCCACCAGAATCACTCTATCAAAGAACCGGGGAGCTAGAGCTTAAAATCAGTGGGTGTTATTTCTACCAAATAAGCCATCCTTCCTTGGGATTTACTTGCAGGCTCATGTTGGATCTTCAACCGTTTTGCTCACTGTTTCATTAAAAAAAAAACGTTTTGCTGACTCGATCTTGCCGCGACTTACCATCCAGTTACCACTACGCGAGATCCAAAACCCAAGCGGATTCGCCTTGAACTCAACACCATCGAGACAGTATTCAGTTAAGAAGCAGCAGCAGTTTATATTTCATTCCCCATCGAAATGGATCCGATGCCTTGAACGCATAGTTTTAAATCTCCCGCTATTGCTGCCGCTATAGTCCGCTATAGCCTTTTGAGCCAAGGTACCGCTATTTGTGTTCATGTACAATTTAGCCGTTATATCCCGTTATAGCCCGATTTAGCTCTGTTATTAGCTGTTTTGGACATAAACCGCTAAACATCTTAGCCCACTATTTAAAACTTTGCTTGAACGTTACGTATCCTCAGCTCGATTGCATTATTCTGCTGCATAAGTACGATCAGTCCGCCTCTTATCTTTTTTTTTTCTCGATCGGGTGTTCAACCTGTTTTCCGCCTGTGATCTTATACAGTATTCAGTTATTCACCCCATACGGCGGCCTCGATCTGCAGAGACCGGCGGCCTCAGATCGGTGCTCAACCGAGGATGCATGGTGCTAGCGTGAGCAGGGACGTCGACGCTAGCTAGACGAACATGCATGGCTAATTAAGCTAGGGATCACACACACAATCTAACGCACCTGGAACTCCGTAATTAAGGAAAGCTATCGATCTGCAGGACTGGACTGTGCTGAACTGCTGATCGACTGATGCTGTTAACGAAGCAGTGTTCGCTTGCAGTGCACTCCAAGCCACATGCGAGCTCATCATGTCTGGCCCTCGATTCCCCGGCGAGCCCTCCTGATTTCCGCGCAACTTGAAGGATCTCCGCTAATCCACAAGCCAAAACGGCAATCCCGAGCAATGTAATGTAATGTACTCTCGCCGCGCACCAAGCTATAGGAAATCAGAAGATTTAGCCACTGCTATAAATTGCAGCCATCTCGCTTCCGGTCTTCGCAACCTGCTGCTGCTGTAGCCTAGTCGTAGCTAGCTACTGTGTAGCTAGTGTAGCGTACACTGCAGCTGGGCATTGGTTGGCTATCTTTTGTAGGCAAAGAAAAGCAAGGCTTCCACACACGACGAGACGAGACGACAATGGCTTTGCTCGCCAACAAGTGCGTGCTGCTGTCCCTCTCCGCCGTGCTTCTCTGTTGTCTCGTCGGCGGCGCCTCCGCCATGCTGAGCAGCCTGCCCCCGCCCCCGCCCCCGCCGATGGTGAACTTTACCATCGGCGTGCAGGGCGTGGTGTGGTGCAAGTCGTGCAGGTACCACGGCTACTTCGCGCCCATGGACGCGTCCCCACTCCCAGGTAATACAGTACTACAGTATCGTCCAATATTGTTGTTGTCAGTATATAGTCCCCTGAACTTCGAGGACTTGTTTAGTTCCAAATTTTTTTGCAAAACATAAATAGTATCACTTTCGTTTGTATTTGACAAATATTGTACTAACTAGACTCAAAAGATTCGTCTCGTCAATTTCGACCAAACTGTGTAATTAGTTTTTATTTTCGTCTATATTTAATACTTCATGCATACGTCTAAAGATTCGATGTGACGGGGAATCTGAAAAAATTTGTAAAATTTTTTGGAAACTAAACAATGCCCGAGACGATGAATAATGCAAAATTGCAAACGATATGCATGCATGCTGACCAACATTTTGCCCATATATGCATGCGTGCCTGCATGCATACACATGCATGCCGGCCGGCCTGCAGGCGCGAAGGTGTACCTGCGGTGCAAGCACGGGCGGCGCGCGGTGACGGTGGCGGGGCAGTCGGGCGCTAGCGGCTACTTCCTGATCCAGACGTCGCAGCAGGTGTCGGCGTTCACGAGCCAGCAGTGCCGGGTGTACGTGCCGCGGTCGCCGGTGCGCGCCTGCGGGGTGCCCGCCTACCCGTCCGGCCGCAAGGGGCTGCCGCTCAAGTTCCAGGAGTTCGTCAAGCGCGGCAACGGCCTGCAGGGGATGTACTCCGTCGGCAACCGCTTCTTCCGCCCCAAGTACCGCGGCAAGTGCCACTAATGCATGCAGTGACAAGGTGTCAAGGTCTTAATTAGGGCTTGATGCCAGCAGGGATCGACATCAATAAAAATAAGCTAGGTTAATTATTGTCTCTTTGAGATCGATCGATCAGTTAGACTTTGTTTGGATGTTGTCAGATTCACTTCAATCCATGTGTATTGGTGTGGGTTGGAGTGGAATTTAGTTCAAGTTCTACTCCAATCCACCTCAACATATGTGGATTGATGTGAATACGACTACATCTAAACAAGGTCTTAGTTGGGTAATTTTAATTAGCTAGTGTTGGTTGGTGTGCTTGACCGTTTCTGTTGTTATAGACTGCAAACTAGTTCTTCTTCCTGCTGCTCGGTCGATTGGATAAATTGATGTAGTAATAAGAAGAACGATTGAGCACCTGCCTGTGTTTGCGCTATTAATTACTCTGCATGGTTATGATGCGCAAATCTTTTGCGAGAAAAAAAAACTCTTATCTATTTTTTTAGAAAAAACAACACAAAGGTTCTAGCTTTAAATAAATCTCTTCAAAATCTCAAAAGAAGAGGCATCAGTACACATTTATTATGAATGCAACCCGGATCTACTTTGGTGCAAGCGGGTTCTGTTTTCAGTGTGGAACGCTGTAATTTGTAAGCCCAGAAGAACTGCTTTGAACGTCACTTTGGTCATCGGGCCAGCCCAGCCCTGTAGACACACTTGAAAGAAAAAGCCCACATTACCTCTCTCGACTTTTATGAAAGTATGTTTTTGTCCCTTAGACTCTAAAATTGAGTAAACCACATCTCTTAACTTTTTTAAATTGTTCGTTTTATCTCTTGACCGGTCATAAGCGGTTTTCAAAGGCATTTTTTTAATTTCAACTGAATCTTTAAAAAACATAATAAATCATAGAAAAATTATAAAGTGAAAAATCTAATTTTGTTGTACTCTACATGAATAGGTCTACACATTTAACATATAATATGATATGCTTTATTACAAAATTTTTTCACTATAACTTTAGATCTATGATTTTCTGTAATTAATTCATAGATGTTGTTTCTTTGGTCCAATTGTGATAATTTTTTATAGTGAGTTAATTATTATGTGCTTGAACTATAGTAAAAAAATCATACTCGTAGACTGTTGCGTGCATGTTGGGCGACCGTGCTTCAACAAGGACAACGAGTATGCGCGGGAAGAGAAGTTCGAGAGGATCAGATACCCAACTACGTGTCCCAAATTACGCGTTGCCAGATCTTTTTGGGTTAGGAAAATTAAGGTAGAAGACATGTTAATTAGTTTTATCAAGACATGGATGTAATAACTTTAATGATGTTAGTTTCGTGATGTACGATGATAAGGACAAGATGACACCAATGAATGTGTTATATATAATATGTTTGTGTTTGGTATGCATATTTTCCTACTTTTATATATAACATAGTACATAATTAGTATGGTTGGATAGAAATATACTTTTGAAGATTGCTAATATTTTTTTTCTATAAAGTTAATTAAACTTACAAAAGTTTGACCGATCTAAATACCATAGGGGCAATTATTTTGAGATGAAGGGAGTACATAGTCACTGGCTGAAAAGTGCTGCTGCTGATGCTGATATTGATTTGTTATGAAAGAAAAATATGATTCAATGGCCGAAGAATAGTAAGTTCAAGTGAGCACTGGAGCTAGAGGCGAAGTGAAGTAGTGAAAGAAAGAAAAATTCTTGGGCGCGAGCGGTTTTTGTTTTCAGTGTGGAAAATGCCGTAATTTGTAAGAACAACTCCTTTGAACGTCACTTTGGTCCCAGCCCCGCGGGCGCACCTGAAACGGTAGGAAGGAAAGTGCAAAGCCCCAAAGGTGATGGAGCAGTAGAATAAGCCTGGCTGTAATAATATACTAATAACTGTATTATAACAAACCAAAGCTAAATCTCCTTAAAACTCCGAAAGAAACCCCAAAGCTAAATAAGCCTAGCTACTCAAATCTCCAAAGACGGCCCCGCGCGTCTTGTAAGAGAGAAGAGGAGGGCAATAGTAAGTCATAACCATCAGAGCGGACAAAAAAAAAAAAGGTGGACGACGGTTGCAAGAAACAGAGATAGCCAAGAACATGCAACAAACATGGTGAAGATGAGTACACGTGCCTGCATTTATGCCGGAACAAGATAAGATTGAGCAGCCATAAACGCTTGTTGCTTGGTTCGTATACGACAGATCTGTATGTGTACGTTAGGGACCGTCGCGTGAGGCTCTAGTGGCCGGCTTGTGGTACCGCTGGCGCTTGTGTATGAGGCGATTTCGTCGCACATACACCTTTGCAGCTCTCATCGTCTCACCGACATATAGCCATAGACCCACGCCCCCCACGCTTGGCTGTTTCTGCCCACAAGTGCCAACCAGCGCCTCGTGATAGCTGTAGCCACTTTCAGATCCTACGTGCGTACGTACGTACCAAGACGCATGATCCTCGCTCGCTCAAACGTTGCGATCATCTCAACCAAACGTCGTCCAATGATTGAGTGACCAACACGCGCTACATCTAGCAACAGCTGAAGCTTCGCAAGTACACAAGTCCAGGTGCAGTCGACGCCGAGCCGATGGCGGACCAAAACCAAACGGAGGCAAAACTGGCCGCTGAAACGTCGTTTCAGAGGAAAAAGGCACGCGATGTCCACCGCTGAAAAGCCACAAGAAGTCGACGCCTGCGCGGTGCGGATGCACGGCACCCCCTCTCACTTTCTTTTCTGGCAATAAATTAAAACCGCTTTAGCTCCAGCTCCTGCATCATCAAATCAAACCGTGTATGGAAACGTGCTGTCTCACCTGCCATGCCATGGCATTGGCATGGCAAGCACTCCTCGCCATCGCACCGACGGAACGGACCGGACCCCGCCGTCCTCCCCTCCCTTCTGCCTGCGACGCGATCGCCAAGTGCCAAATGGAAATGGCACCAACCAACCAAGGCCATTTTTTATTGGCAAATCACTGGCAAGCAGCCAAGCACCGCGGCCGACCCACCCTCGCCCGGGCTCGGTCGCTCTCGCTCACGGATCAGGGCTGGGCGGGGCGAGGAGGGGCGGTACGTCGTCGTCGTCTCGCTGACGTCCGGCGTCCGCGTTTATTTATTAACCGTCCGGCGTCCGCCTAGGCGTCTAGCGGGGGTCAGTGTCAGGCGCGGCGCAGTCAGCCCAGTCGCCCGTGGCGGAGGAGAGGAAGCAGACGAGGAGCCGAGGAACCGCCCCCCAAGCGCGAGCGCGGTCGTCCGTCTCGGCCGAGCCTGGCACTGGCCAGCACGCGCAAAATCGCATCGCATCACGAGCTCCCTCGCTCGGCCGGCGCGGCGCACCACCTACCCTCCCGCCCGGCTCCGCTGCCCGCCCGCTCGCTCGCTCTCCGATTCCGAACAGGCAAAACCGCGTCGCCGCCAGCCCCGCCCCGCCCCGCCCCCGCCGCGCCGCGCTTCTAACCCCCACCCAACTCTACTTCTGCCTCCGATCCCACGCGCCCCGCGCGTTAAGTATCCATCCGCCTCGGCTCGCTCCCCTCACCCATCTGAATATCTGATCTGGTTCCCACCCGCGGGCGCCGCGCCGCACCGCATCGCCGCCGCCGAATCTCGTGCGCGCGGCGCGGGATCTCGCGGGCCCGGGGCCCCAGGATCCGGCGATTGGGATGAGAGTGGGGCGCAGGCGGCGATGACCGGCTCGGCGGCCTCGCTGGGCCTGCGGTCCGGGAGCTACGGTTCCCTCGCGGCCGCTGTCGTCGTCGGCAGCGGCGGCGGGAGGAAGGCGGGCGCCGGCGCCGCCTGCCGCCCGCTGCGCGGGGAGAAGGAGCGCCTGCAGCTGCTGCACCGCGCGCTGCGGCTGGTCGGCCGACGCAGGGCCGGCGTGCTCCTGCTGCTCGCCGTCGCGTCCGCGGCTGTCTTCTGCTCCCTCTTCGCCGTCGTCAAAGGTCCGCCCGCCATCCCAGCTACCTTTGCTCGTCTCCTCTCCCCTCCTCTAATGCTGCTGCTTCTGCGCGCGTTTGGCGCTCTGCTTTGCTAGCCTCGTCCTTGTGATGTAGGTTCCTTTTAGTTTAGTAGATACTAGAGCAGTGTGCTGGGGTCATGCAGCTGGCGTTTAAAGAATTTGAGCTGGTTTGTTGTGTTTCATTTACAGTGGGGAACAATCGTGTGTGCGTAGTCCACTCCGTGTTGAGGATGCTGTCAAATGCTTGTACCTGTTACAGGGTCATGCAGCTGGCGTTTACAGAATTTGAACTGGTCCATTATGTTTTAAACAATGGGGAACAATTGTGTGCGCATACTCCACTCCATGTAGAGGATGCTGTCAAATGCAAGGACCTGTTGTATGCTCGCCGTGCTGATAGTGTGATAACCCCCTCCTCACTTCTCACATCGTAGTCCTGTGTCGCCAAGGATAGTTTAATATACTAGCCAATGACCTGGTCTATTGCGAGCTAGTGTGTATTTTGATAAAAGGTGGTGTATAGTTTTTTTTTTGGGTAATTATGTTTCATGCTGAGCTGCTGATTGCTATGGCTAAAATGATTAAGGGAATTCACTCTGAGATGTTTTGGGCATTTGTTTCTTTTTTTCTTAGAAAATTCAAATAGCTGAGTTGAGCTGAGCTCTGTTGTGCTTGTGCCTATCTTGCATGACCTTTAGCAATGGATTTTGTTGCTAATTGAGATGATCAATCCAGGACACTCGATTTATGTTCCAAACCATGAGCCTTTCAGTTTGCTGCTCGTGTTGTACGACTTTTGTTAGAATGTGCAATATTCTCAGGAATTGTCAAACAGTTGTTTTCTATTGGAATGTGACTTGTGGTTACAAAGTAGTATAGCCACTGACTGTTTTCCTCGTAACTTTGTTTCAGATGACAGTAATTCAATTAGTATTGTAAATAATTACGAAGTCCCAAATGCCATACAGAAGTCAGTGTATCCCAGCACAACACGGCCTCTAATGATGTCCGGAAACCAATACTCCACCAGTGTCGTCAACAAAATCGAGCTTCCAAATCGGCTTCATCTTTCATATGCAAACTTTACACATCCTTGTGAAGGTTTCTCAGTTCCTCCTCCCCTGGTTGATAAGAAACGCACTGGACCCCGACGTAAGAGTTATTATTTGCATCTTTCTACTAGCATGGCAAATTAGTTTGTAAATAATCACTGATTGTGTTTTCTGTTTCTCATTTTCTTCTGTAGCATGCCCTGTTTGCTATGTTTCTGTGGATCAGGCATTTGCCTTGATGCCCCTACAAGCTTCACCATCACCTGTCCTAAAGAACTTAAACTATGTATCAGAAGATGGTATTACTGCAAATTTATCAAATCAGGGATCTGGATTTGGAGGGCATCCATCTCTGGAGCAGAGAAACGATTCTTTCAACATTAATGAATCAATGACCGTCCACTGCGGGTAGGTTACATGTATCCCTTGTCCAGAATAAATCTACACTTATTCAAAATAAATGTAGTTTCAATGTGAGTACTGAATTGAATGTTCTGTATTGCTATCAGCTTTGTCAGAGGAAAGAAGCCTGGACAAGGTACTGGATTCGATATCAAGGATGATGATCTGCTAGAGATGGAGCAATGCCGTGAGCTAGTCGTAGCTTCTGCTATTTTTGGTATGCATCACTGTTCGCTAATAGTATTAGCTCTTTGTCCTAAAAAATGTCTTCCTTGTGATTGCAATGAATCTCTCTGCTCACTGTTTGTATACCATTGCTCAGGAAATTATGATATGATTCAACATCCGAGGAACATCAGTGAATTTTCAAAGGCAAATGCATGTTTCTATATGTTTGTCGATGAAGAAACAGAGGCTTATGTCAAGAATTCTAGTTCTATGTACAATAATAATAAAGTTGGACTGTGGAGGCTGGTGGTTGTCCGAAACCTCCCTTATGAAGACCCAAGGCGTACGGGAAAGGTGCCTATCTTACGGATTGCGATAACACATTTTTTGCCCCTGTGTTTTGTGCATCTATTATCAGCATCCATTTTAATAATCAACAAAAAAAACCCTTCAGTTTCTGAATATGAATCTCATATCAACATAGTGCCTAATCTAAAGACAACAAAGCTTCTTTTGGAACAGAAAGAAATCACTAGGCTTTCAATTATTACCATATGTTAGAACATCATAAGAAATTTGGGATAACTTAAGTGCTCAAGTGTACACTATGAAAAAAAATGGATAAAGTGATAGTATGTATGCTTATCAAACTTATTGAGTGAGCTACTATGCAAATTATGCTCTTGTGTTATCCATCATTTCTTTCTCATATATACTCAACATACGCGGGCCTATATAACTGATTTTCATTATTGGCTCTTTTGCCTTGACATAGCTGCTGCAACCTTTATTTGTTTTCAAATAGGTAACTATTATATGATTCAGTAGTCAAGGCCACTCATCATGAGAGAAGGCACAAATTTCACTTTATTATGTGTTTTCTAGGTGTTATTTGAAGTAATTCCTTCCAGGTGTCTAAAAATTCTTTTATATATATAGCTATTAGTTTTGTTGACTTTAGTAGTAGTTTGATTGCAGAAAATGTATTTGTTATTTGCATCAGCATGGTTACCTTCTTATCTGTACGCTGTTTTGATCAAGTTAAATGGACAAATACTTATCTGTGCAGATTCCAAAACTTCTGCTCCATAGGCTTTTTCCAAATGTGAGATTTTCAGTTTGGATAGATGCAAAACTTGAGCTTGTTGCGGATCCCTATCTCCTGCTTGAGAGGTATTCTTGATGTAGAGAGCTTTACTTGTAATGTCCTACATTTTGATGGTTCTATACTTCTATTCTTGAGAAAATCTGGAAAAGATATACAGCCTGTCAAATTGAGGAAAGCTAAATGAATTCGGGGCAACTTCACTTTAATTTGTTATAACCAATACTATCGTGAACTAGTTACAGTAGATTTGAATCTGTGGCTGGTTTTTCTTATATTTGTATCTTATCATTTTAGTACGGCATTTATTTGAGTGTTCCATGTGAATTGGGCTGTTGTAAGTGATAATGGATAACTTACTCTAATATTAGGTTCCTGTGGAGGAAGAATACCACTTTTGCAATCTCTCGGCATTACAAACGCTTTGATGTGTTTGAAGAAGCAGAAGCTAACAAAGCCGCTGGAAAGTATGACAACTCGTCAATTGATTACCAGATAGAGTTTTACAGAAATGAAGGCCTAACACATTATTCTACTGCTAAGCTTCCCATCACAAGTGGTTAGTTATCTCATCAGGGATCAGATTATGGTAATGGCACTTCAGTTTCTTGCTGAAATTCTAATGTTGCCCCTTTTGCTTCACATGCAGATGTCCCTGAAGGCTGTGTGATCATCAGAGAACACATCCCCATCACGAACCTCTTCACATGTCTGTGGTTCAATGAAGTTGACCGCTTCACCTCCAGGGACCAAATAAGTTTCAGCACCGTCCGGGACAAAATCAGGGCTAGAGTTGGCTGGATGCCCGAAATGTTCATGGACTGCGAGAGGCGCAACTTTGTCGTTCAGGTATTGCCGCTGACCCAAACCCATTATGTCATTCGGTCCTCCCCCACCTTTTTCTGTTGCACGGCTGCCTGACAGTTAGTGCACAAATAAACTAGTGTCCCTTTTAATTTGTGTGTACTCCTACCGGCCGCACATGTTAAGCTCACAAGTACATCTGTCGCTGTTGACATTGCACCAGGCGTACCACCGGGAGCTACTGGAGCAGATGATTGCGTCCGGTAGGATGCCCCCTTCGGCGGTGGCGGCGACCGACGCACCACCATCTCGGAAAGTCCGGGCAGGTAGCAGGAAAGCTCCTCCGTCCAAGAAGCCGTCCGTGAAGCGGAAAAAGGAGAAGAAATCGAGCTTGCGACGGCGGCTCCCGAAACCCGTCGCCGGGGGCTTGGGTGCGATGTGACAGTAAGTTTTCCTCTGTAGCAGTCTGGATACTCCCACACAGTCACACTTATACAGCGTGTACCGGAATACAAACATTGTTCCATTAGGGCTGGGGCTTGTAATCGTGCCCCCGCAAAATTTGTTCATAGTTTATTCTTCAACATTGTTGTACATAACAGCGCCAGATCAATATTCAATTTTGTTCATTGATATTATGCTCAGTTCCATTGATGTTATGTTCAGTTATTTCTGCTCGTCAGTACTCATTCAAGGCCTAGTTTCCAAAAAGTTTTGCAAAATTTTGTAGATTTTCCATCACATCGAATATTGCGGCACATACATGAAACATTAAATATAGATAAAAAATTAATTGTACAATTTGCGAGACGAATCTTTTGAAGCTAGTTAGTTTATAATTAGATAATATTTGTTAAATATAAATAAAAATACTACCGTGTTTTTTTAAAAAAAATGAAACTAAACAATGCCCAAAAGGTAGCCCGGCGATTCGGCGTATGTCCGTCCTCACAGTCACGGGTCTGCAGGTCCCGGCCAGCTGGGGGTGTGAAGCCATGGGACCAGCAGCCTGTTTGGTTCTTTCTCATCCCAACCAGGCCAGCTCTAGGGCCTTATTTAGTTCTCAAATTTTTTTAAATTCTTCGTCACATCAAATATTTAGACGCATGCATAGAGTATTAAATATAGACGAAAATAAAAACTAATTGCACAGTTTAGTCGAAATTAACGAGACAAATCTTTTGAGCCTAGTTAGTTCATGATTGGACAATATTTGTCAAATACAAACGAAAGTGCTACTATTCCTATTTTGTAAAATATTTTGGAACTAAACAAGGCCAGGCTGCCTGGCCTGGTCGGATGCATGCAGGAAGCCTAGTTTAGTTGCATGCATAGGTGGAGCCAGATTCTGATTAGATGCTGTTTGGTTGCCTATATGAAGATAAGCTGTATGAGATAAAAATATTATAAGATTATGATTATAATTTTTATTTGTGTACGAATACACTCTTATAGGTCTTATTTTATTTAATTATATCTTAATCAACTTTAAAGCACACTAATATCACTTGATATTTACTAATCACGCACCAATACACAGTTAGTCACGTAAACGGCTGCATCTGCCCAGCCTGGTTGGCCAGGAGCGGCCGATTTGAGCGTTCCTCCTCAGCCTAGCTGAGGGCTCCTTTTTTATGCTCAGAGTCTGTCCCAAAGCTACATACGTTACATTCCAAAATACATATATGGTCTCATACGGACAAGTCCAAAGATTTGCGCTCCTAACATACGTGCAGCCAGACGTGCTGCTGGTTACCAAGATTTGCGCTAAGTAAGAAAGCTTGTACTGGTAAAAAAGCTAAAAAAAGAAATCAGTAAGAAAGCTTGTGCCGGTAAAAAAGTTAAAATAGAAATCAGTAAGAAAGCCTATACTGGTAAAAAGAATATTAGAAAAACGCCCACCGTAAAAAAGCAATCAGTAAGAAAGCTTGTGCTGGTAAAAAAAGTTATTTAAAAATCGCCCACCGTGGGGCTCGAACCCACGACCACAAGGTTAAGAGCCTTGCGCTCTACCGACTGAGCTAGACGGGCAGTTTGTTTCATTGGAGTAATAGGTCCTCTAAGTTTGAATACTGTCCCAAAAAGAAGGGGTCAAGCCATCGCTTAACTAATGGCATGTCTAGGGAATGTTTAGAGCACAGTAATGGTAGCATGTATGAAAATGGAGTAACCCTCCAGTATAAATATACGAATGAACTAGTAATTAGCATGTCCTAGAGTTGTATGTTTAAAAACGAACGAAGTATAAACAATAAGCATATTTGCTTAGTTTATAAGTCATAATTGAAAGTACGGTTGATTAATTTATTGTGAGAGAAAAATACTATTGAATGGCTGGCAGATTCGACATATAAGCTTAAATGAACAGGCTAATGTCCCCATGGGCTATGCTGTAGCTTAGGGATGAAAATGATCGAAACGATAGGAGGCCAAATCATTTTTGTTTTCATATTTTTTTCTCGAAAACGAAATCGGTACGATATTATCGGAAATGAATACGACGTCGATATTTCGGTAATTTTGAAACACGATAGTGGTCGATTGGAAAAATATATCGAGAACAATCGGAATCCATGACAATGATATCCTAAAAACAATAAACACGACAAACTATCGAACATGAAAAGAGTTATATAACTCAACCTATCTCACATAACAATGTTAAATAAAGCCACGATTGACAAGATCACAAGCTGTTCACACAATGTTAGATCTCAAACAGTAGCAAATCACGCGACAATACGCCAATTCTTGACAAAGACACAATATAAATGATCATGTTCCAAGTTGACTCGACATATAATAGTGATCAAAATAGAATTATTAGAGTTCCTCTAGGAGGTTGTAGCCTGTGTAGGCTTCCTAAAGATGAAAGTTAGGCATATCATTAATTAAAGACCTTTGAATGGTAATTATCAACGGTAAATTACCAATTAAATGCGGAATCTTCGAAAACGATCGGAAGAAGGCAAAATCATTTTCGCTTTCGTTTTTTATTATTTTTACCGTTATCGTTTTCATTTTTTCGTTTACCGTTCATTGTCATTTAGCCCTAAAAATCGAAAACAAAAATCAGAGATTATTATTTTCATTTTCATCCCTACTGTAGCTAACCAAAGCTATGGGGAGTTGGAAACAAACAGGTGAAAAGCAACACAGACATCTATCATTTTTTGAGAGAGAGAGAGAGAGAGAGAGGAAGGTAGTTTTTTTATAGGAACGTATAAATAAGATTCTACCATCCTCTCTCTCAAAAAAAAGATAGATGTCAGCAGGGCGTTCGCCGCAAGCGGCAAGGCAACCAACAGCCATGATCACATAGCTGTGGTACCATTGAGGTTTGAGGAGTACAAACTAAGCACGAGACAATGCAGAAATATAACAAGTTTTATCTTCATCTTAGAACAATAAACATTTGCAACACTTTGAGGCCATTCAACAGAAGCTTCGAGAGCTCAACCTGACCATGACAATTGACGAATGCACTCTGCCGCAATAACAACTGGCCACTGATGTTGCATTTGAGCGTTTCAGTTCGGATTTAAGCACTCAGACATCGGCAAAGAGGGTCTGATCGCAGTCTACAGTACTGCTACAACCAAAAAAAGCCTAACCCAAGTGCCTAACTGCCAACCGACCTGCTACTCTACAATCTAGAATCATGATGCCTCTTCTTCAAGCATGTCTAGGAAACATTTTGCATCTGTCTTCTGGAAGCGCGCCTTATCAAAGTGCAGCTCATTGGCTGAAGCCGCCTCAAATCGAGTCCACAGTTCTTTCTTGAGAGTAGTTTCTCCAGCCAACCTTCCCTTCAGGTTCGTGCTTTCCAAGCCTTTCCAGGGGGTACCAAGCAAGGCCTTGCCATGCAAAGAAGGGGTTTGGATGGACTTGTCATCTGGAACATTCAGTTTCCCCTCCATGTTAGTCCAAGCTGGAATTAGAAGTGGATTATTGTCTGATGGATCTGTTAACACCATGGTCTTGAGTGGTGACAGAAACCACTCAAGAGACCACTCAAGAGGATCTTTGGCTTGTCTGGTGGGTCGATTGAGCCCATTAATGTCATACCTTGATGCTAGATCCTTTGAGATTTCATCAGATGATGATCCAGAACGTTTGTCATCCCCAGTTGGAGGATCTTCAGCTTGTCTGGTGGATTGATCGAGCCCATAAATGTCATACCTTGACGCCAGATCCTTCAAGATTTCATCAGATGATCCAGAACGTTTGTCATCCCCAGTTGGACCATTGCTATCAATATCTTCCTTTCTTGAGTCCTCCGGGATTGGAGAGAACAACTGTTGCTTGCTAGATAATGCTGTCTTCAGGCATGATCTAGGTAGTGCTCTGCTCTTCTGATTTGAGGAAGTGCAAGGCGAACAGAGCTTGTCCTCTAGTGAGGCCTTGTTTGCTGGAGCAACATGAGGTGTCATGGTGCCAGTCCATGATTCCTTTGCCTTCACACTTTGCTCTAGATCAGGATGATTATCATCAGAAATGGTTAGCTTTGAAAGTCTGAGAAGATTATTCGACTCGTCAATGCTAGAAGCTGTGTTCATCTGGGTTTTTGATGTTGTGCACCTTGATGAGCATGCTTTTGTTTTTGGCACTGGTGTCAAGTGAAACAGCTGCTTTCCGCTCTCGACCATACACGATCCAGTGTGCCATGAAACAAGTGGTGAAGGTGAGACAATCATGTCGGGCTCAGTGAAGTTGCTGCAAGGTGACGCTACTGGATCTGTATCAGGTAGCTTGCTGCTGATGATGATCAGCTTGCCATTCCCTTTTGCAGCAGTATTTAGGCACATTTCCGGTGTGTTTTTTGAGATAGCTTCAGTTTTCACCGGACCAGTCTCTAGTGCTTGCTTCAGTCTTGAAGACCATTGCTGCTTACAAAGGAAAGGCATGATGGTAAAGAGAACTGCAATACCAGGGGCTCATACATAGAGGATAATGAAAGATTTGATTACAGTACATACCTTGAAGGAAGCCTTAGTGTCTGTTAAGAAGACATTAAAGGATTCTATCTCTTGTGTTGCTCTTTTGGACACAGTTTCGTATTTAAGGGCATCAGAAAGCAATTCGTCAACCTGACAAACAAAAAGAATGTGAAAACGTTAGAAGAGTATGTTTATGTTACACAGACAGAAAAACTGACTTTTCAAAATATTTTTTTAGCATAAACACAAATTGATTTGTGCACTAACTGAATCAGGGTTCAGGGATCAGCCAGCCACTAATTGATTTGTGCACAAACGAATGAGTTACATTCCAGTTTAGGAAAACACAAAGATATTATGTTATTCGCCTTCTTTTATAACTGCAATATTCCAATTGCTGCTCACAAATTGAGTAGAATAAACAGATAAGCTCTACAAAAACATAGCAACAGAATCAGGAATGAGGTTTATTAAGCACTACCTTTCTGAAACTAATAGTATGAAACTAGCAGTACACAAGTATTCAAGCACATCACCACAAACTCGCCAACCGAAATCACGAATAATGCAGGCAAACGCGACTACCAATCTAATTTGACCGGATAGTTCGATCGACAGTTCATTTTGTTAAAGGACGCACAAGTTCCGACATCATGAAATCACCAATTACCAAAGCAGATGAAGATCAGATAGCTAGGGTTCCGAGTGGAGGGGGGTCGACCTGGGTGATGATGCCCGCGAGGTCGGTGCGGGCGAAGAGGAGGCGGTCGAGCGCCGCGTCGACCTCGGCAGCGGTCGCCTGGGCGGCAGGGGTGGCCGGAGGAGTGGGCTTGCCGATCAGGGATTCCAGCGCCGGGCGCACCATGTTGCCGGAGAGGACGGTGAGCGGGCGCCGCCGCGCCGTCGAGTTGGCTCTGAGGCTCTTCTGCATAGTAGAACACAAGTAGCCAAACACATCAGCACGAATTTGTCAATCCACATCGCGAATAGTGCATGCAAGCGCAAATACCAGTCTAATTTGAGCAGATAGTTCGAGCGAGTACCAAAGGAGATGCAGAACAGAGAGATAGGGTTTCGAGTGGAGGGGGGGGGGGTTCGACCTGGGAGACGATGCCCGCGAGGGCGGTGCGGGCGAGCGCCGCGTCGACCTCGGCGTCGGTCGTCCGGGTGGCAGGGGTGGCGGGGTCGGCGGGGGGAGGGGGCTTGCCGATCAGGGACTCCAGCGCCGGGCGCGCCTTGCTGCCGGAGAGGCCGCTGAGATGGCGCCGCCGCGCCGTCGAGTTGCCTCCGAGTCTCTTCTGCATAGTTGGGGGAGAGCGAGGGTGGGCGCAACGGTCGGGAAGGGAAGGCTCTGGACTCTGGTATATCTGGAGACGGGGAATTTTGAATGCTGTTTTGGGCAAGAGCCAAGGCCGAATAGAGAGGCGGAGAGCCCAAGAGACAAGAGCCTAGGCCTAGGCGTCCCGCGTCCGAGGCTCCGAGCCGGCACGGCAGTTTTTTTTGTTTTTGTTTTTCTGTTTCTTTTGTTTTTCGCTAAAGATTCATGCCGTGGGAGTCTGCATCCATCGATTGTGGCATTTCTATGGAAAATCTCGATTTGTCATGGTTTAGATGTATGGACATTCATCCTTTCTTTGTCTACATTTTAAATTCTGCAAAATTCAGGTTTCAGTCTCGTTATTAAAAGAATTTATGACTCAAAATTTGAAGGTGCCACATATTTATGAATATCAAACAACTTTATAACTCAAATTTGAAGATGCCCTACACAACATTTTGCCCTGTGATGTTTTGACACTAAGGCCTTGTTTAGTTTTCAAAAAAATTCAAAATTTTTCATCACATCGAATTTTGCAACACATGCATAAAGTATTAAATATAGATGAAAACAAAAACTAATTACACAGTTTGTCTGTAAATCGCGAGATGAATCTTTTGAGCTTAGTTAGTCCATGATTGAATAATATTTGTCAAATCAAAATGAAAATGCTACAATGCCCAAAAACCCAAAATTTTGGGAACTGAACAAGGCCTAATTAGCAGTATTAGATATAGACTAATTTCAAAAATCGGATGGAGGTCAATTTGCGAGATAAATCTATTAAGCCTAATTAGTCCATGATTTGACAACATGTTGCTACGGTAAGCATATGCTAATAATAGATTAATTAGATTTAATAGATTTGTCTCATTAACTAGTCTATTCTTGTGCAATTAGTTTTATAGTTAGCTTATGTTTACTCATCCTAGTTAGTACTTGGCCGATGCGACACGAACTAAACTTTAGTTCCTGGATCCAAACACAAAGAAACAACATGTAATGTTTGGCAGATTTGATAGACGAACAAGGCATTCCTCTAGAAGCTTTCTACCGGAAGAAACGGACATAGCCAATAGAATTACCATATAAAATAATAGTTTTTTTTTTTTTACATTTGGTTAAGTTTTAAACTTAATGTCACCCAAAAAACAAGAATTATCTTGTTCTTGACATAGCCATATAGTCTGCAAAGCGTCATAAGCATGCCCTTGGCTTCTTCTATGATCAATTTCATGACCTTGATTAATAGTACCTTCTCGATAATCCGATGGGAGTTCTGCTTTCCACCTTACTCCCACTCTCATCTTCCTGGTAGAGTTCATCAGCTAGAATGGGAAACTTACACAAGTAACAGCCCGTGCGTTTCCTCGGATCATCCAACACTACCACTGCTTGAAGCTTTGAATCGATTTCTTCGCAATGCATAATGATGGATCGAACAGCAAGCTTTTATGTGGGCATCAAACAGAAATCAGTTCAAAACAGCAGGAAAGAGGATCTCACACAGGGTGACAGAATGAAACTGTGTTCCTTTCAAAAAACAGAATGAAACTGTGTCCAGAGTACATTATTAGTACTACCAAAACAGTCGAAGCAAGCCAAGGCCCGCGTACAAGGTGTTTGCCAAAATGGCGCAACCAAACCAAACCTTCGCGCGCTCGCGGCCCGCCGCCTCAGTCGCGGAGCACGACGGCCGGGTCCTTGGACGGCGCGAGGTCTCCGTCGGTGCTGCCGGCGGCGGGGTCATCGGTCGCGTCCCTCGCCGCGGTGGTGGTCGGGGTGGGGTCGGGGGCGGAGTCCATGGCCTCCTGGGCCTGGTCGAGGTAGGGCTTGAATCCCACGCGGAAGGAGAGGTAGCCGAAGGCCACGGCGCCAAGCACCACCACCCCCGAGCGCATCGCGTTCTGCCGCGCCCGGCTACCCCCCGCGCCCATCGCCGCCACGGACGCGCGGCGCACCTGGCCGAAGCTGTGGATGCCTGGATGGGCTCCCGACTGTTCGCGATGCCGGTGCCCGGTGGCCGGTGGGCAGCGAAAGGATGACAGCAGAGAGCCTGGATGGCTGGAACGTCGAACGAGATGTGTTATTTTCTTTTGTGATTGATGAAAAAAAAATAAAGGTGCGGGGGAAGAAAGGAGACGAAGTTCAACTGGTAGCGAGAAAAAAATATACATAATGAATTAAAAATTTTATAAAATATAAAAGCATGGGTAGAAATGTTGCTGCCCAGGATCGAACTGGAGACCTTCAGTGTGTAAGACTGACGTGATAACCACTACACCACAGCAACTTTGATGGTTTTGATTTAGTTTGTACTTATTAAGCGTAACTATGTACTAAGCCTCCAGCATTACCAAAGGCACTGGGCTCAGTTATCTCCGGCATTGACGGCATATTATATACTCCATGTCTTAATCTATTCTAAATTATAAGTTATTTTGAAATTTGTATATTATAAATCTATGTGCAAAAAAAGTCAATTTAGGGGGTGTTTAGTTCCTTTTTTTCCTAAAAAATTTTGAGATTTGGTCTATCATTTTGTAAAATGGAACTAAACACCATGCAATTTTTTTATAAAAAGGTGGTTATTCTCGTCCTCAAGTGGCCAAAAACTCAAAATGATCCTCAAGAGGCTCTCATAAGACAATAAATTCTGGATTTTGGATGGAACTAAACATGCCCTAAAAATTTTGGCATTTTGCATTCCACTATTCCAAAATAGTTGACATTTTGCATTTTGCATTTTTTTAAACTAAACACCCCTAACTTATAATTTGGAATGAAGAGAATAGTTAATAGCATCTGGCAATAAAGTTTGATTATTTACAAAATTATATGTACAACAAATCATTCGATCACTGAACATAACTATTGTTGTATATATAAGAAAAGTCAGCAAATCGATAAGATAGAATTGGACGTGAAGTCGTCTCAATGCTTTCATAGTTCTTGCTTAAAAAACGATACAAGTTTTGTCAAAAAGATCTTGATCGCTAACAATGAATGTACACTACATATATACATGTGCCCGACGTTTGATCATTTGAGTTATGCAAATGTTTCTATTTTCACATAACGTATGACACTACATCCATTTAAGTTGAGATAATTTTCTGTATATGATTAAATATTTGTTGCTGTGATATTTAATATGAGCCTTGGATTTAATTTAAATTGGATCAACCCTAATTAAAATAAACAAAAGTTGTTATGTCATTATATTTGGTATGAGCGTCGTACAATAAAATTATATGCCTCGTTGCGATGTGTATATATGTTTGCTAGCATCTCTAAACGTGACGGAGACTGCTTAGAATATTTCGAATAGTTTGTGATAGATATGTAGTTTCATTGCCGTGGGGTTAAGTAATCAGCTTTGAATAAGCTAAGGGGTGGGACAGTTTTAGACATTTTGTCTAATCTAATTCTACAAAGTAAGGTTGATTGGGATATGGACTATCTCAAAGAAAGTAACGGTGTCTATTGTTAAATCATGCCTTTAGACCCTTCGTATGACCTTTTGACCAGGATTATAATTGTCTTTCTCTCGTCGTTGGACTTGGAATTTCATGTGGAAGAAGATTAGAGAATCGATATTTCTGTGCTAAACTGGGTCGCCATTCATCGGTGCTTTGCTTCAGGTAGGAAGCCGCTTCAAACCCCGGACGCACGCACACCACAATGCCGTCATCACGGAGCACGGCCGCGGAGAATCCTTCCACACCGACAGGCGAAGCCCCCGTTCCGGCACGCGGCGAGCAATCTCAGCCGCTCGATCGCAATCTCACGGCCGCGGGCAACAGCCGCCGCTCGCCCACGGTTGCAGAATCAATCCCGCGGACCCACCAAGCACGGAATCCCGAAAGTACCCATCGGGCCACGCAACTCGGCCTGCGAATCCCCGTTCGAACGAGGGTAGGGAGGTCATTTTCTTGCGCCCAGTCGATGGCGATAGGATATGGGCTCGCGCAGTAGGACTGGGGGACTAGAAGCGCGGCTAGGGTTTGTACGTTCCTCACACATTTCTCCCCCTCTCTTCATCTTCTTCGGCTCCACCAGCTGCCTCCGGTCCGCCGCCGCCGAAACCTTAGCCTCCTCCAGCTCCTTGACCTCGGCAGAGCCATGGCGATGCGGGCTTGCAGGAGGTTCTTGTAGCCAGAAGGGTCAGTTCCCCAGTCCCCACCTACAAGTACGCGAGTGTAGTGTGACCTTCGCCGCCGCCGCCGTCTCCATGACGACCATCAATCCCTTTGAACTCCTGGGCGCCGACGACAACGACGACCCCACGCAGCTGCTGGCCGCCGCCGCGGCAGCCAAGCAGAAGGCCGAGGCGAAGAAGCAAGCGGCGGCGGCGACCGCCGGCCCCGCCAAGTTGCCAACCAAGCCTGTCCCCCCTGCTCAGGCCGGTGAGTTCGGGTTCGGTCGCGTGGTTGTTGGATCTGGGGTTTAATATAGGTTTTATCCTCATCCTGAGGCGTGGACCATGGAAATATTGTTTTTTTTCTGAACAATTTTAGGATATCCTGCTGATTAGCATAGACGATACATTGATTCGGATGTCATCTTAAGGAAAACTACATCCAGTATAATTATAGTAGTAGTACATGTGATTTTAGGCCATTTCCGTCACAAAAAAAGCTTTTTTTTCAATATATGGAATGCTTACATGCTCCAAATGTTTCAGTGAAGGAGGCCCGCAGTGGTAGTGCCCCCTCCCGTGGTGGTTATGGGCGTGGCGAACGTGGTCGTGGCAGAGGAGGGCGAGGATATGGTCAGAACCGTGATTATGGCAGCGAAGATGCTAATGGGTTTCAGGGAGGATATGGTACTGGAGGAGGTGCCAGAGCTGGAGGCGAAGAAGGAGCCCAGGACAGAGAGAGGGGCCCTCGTCCACCGTACCGTGGTGGCGGCGGAGGCCGGCGGGGTGGATACCGTGATGGTGAATTTGGTGATGATTCTGAGAGGCCACCTCGGAGGCCCTATGAACGCCATAGCGGTACTGGCCGTGGGTTTGAAATGAAGCGCGAGGGTTCAGGCCGTGGGAACTGGGGAACTACCACTGATGAATTTATCGCCCGGTAAGATAGCTAGGTTTTTGTTGTATTAGCTGTTGAAGTGCACATTTCTGAAGATAGAACTAACATGTTGTGCTGTTTGGATGACCAGGGAAACTGAGGAAGGCCTGAAGCTGGAAGAGAAGGCCCCTGTTCCTGAGAAGCAGGGTGCACTGGAGGATACTCCACAGGCAGAGGAGAACAAGGAGAACAAGGATGCCACAGCTAATGAGGAAGAAGAGAAGGAAGAGGATAAGGTATACTTCTCCCTGCTTTGATCTTCTGTCCTAAAGGCTATGATTTTGTTGTTAACTTGCTTTTTTTGTTTGATATTGAATTGATTTGAAATAAACATGTGGATCTTCTGTGGTTATTTAACATTGCAACAACAACCTGCCACATTCATGGAACTGATGAAAATGTGTGTAACAGACAAGTTTTCTAGAAACTTTTGAGTAAGGTAGACTCAATAGCTGTATGAGTTGCTATAGCAGGTGATTAGCAGCAGCAGCAGTAATGTAATCCAGTGCAGTTATTTGACTTCAAATTTGGAACAGTTCTAATATTTTCTTACCTACATCTTTTATTCTATATGGGCAATTTTAAGCTTGGTGATCATGACACCTGTTTCCCATAAGGAACTTCCCTTATCCATTATTGTACTGATATGTGTTTCCATGTTGATGATCGTCTGACCAAATTTTTTGATGATGTAGGAGATGACTCTTGAGGAGTTTGAGAAAATAAGGGAGGAAAAGCGGAAGTCACTTCTTGCCCTTAAGACTGAAGAGAGGAAGGTTGAAGTTGATAGGGACCTGCAGTCTATGCAGCCGCTTGCAAACAAGAAAGGAAATGATGAAATTTTCGTGAAGCTGGTAAATTTTCATTATGCCTAAATTTTTTCTGCTCTTATAATGTAATGGACATGTCCAAGCCTGATTATTATTTTCTTGGCAGGGTTCTGATAAGGATGCTCTGAAGAAGAAAGAAAATGCTGATCGTGATGAACGCGCTAAGAAGGTCTTGCATCTCTCTAATTGTCCTGATTTCCTCCTATCAAGCTGCTGAAAAATGCTATTTTTTTATTTCCACACTGGTGAAATTGACCATTGCCAGTTAATTATGGCGCGTAGCCCACTGTCTTATTTGAACTCCATGAACACACTAAAATTTACTCTCTTGGTCTTGGATTCATTTGCCATTCCTTTGTCCTGTGGCTATAACTTTGCCATAGTGATTTCTCCTGCTTGTGCTTTCAATCAGATCACCAGGTTCACTCTTTTTTACTGTATATCTACTGCTAATGAGGGAATGATTCACTTATTTCTTTTTTTTCCTCTCTCTCCCAGTCCGTGAGCATCAATGAGTTCTTGAAACCTGCTGAAGGAGAAAGGTACTATGGCGGGCGCGGCCGTGGCAGGGGCCGTGGAGACCGTGGAGGTTTCAGAGGGGGATATGGTGGGGGTTATCATGCCCCACCAGCTGCTCCTGCAATTCAAGACCAATCCCAGTTCCCTTCGCTTGGTGGGAAGTGAAACATCTGGTACCTGAAAATCCATATCGTCTTTGCTGTCAAAGTCGGGTTCTGCTTTGCAGATTACTGTGTCACTGCTAATCAGACATAATGGTGTCGCATGTTGTTTATTCCCTGCTGTGAGTCGACTTTGTATATCAGAGTTGTCTGTCAGAATTTTGTTAGGCTATTTGCCGTTTTACTCGAGAACCAGTCATGAGTTACCAGCTTTGTTTCTGTTTTGTGGCTATATTTGCAGTTTTCTTTTTCTTGCGGAAAGCGCCTTTATCAATTGTCTTAACAGTAATGTAGTGTAGTATGGAAAATCTGCACATGTAGGACACAGGCATGCCATTGGTTATACACGGTAAGATCACCCACCACAGCACACACATATTACACACGTCCAGCATATAAAATGAAACAAAGCACAACCACTTCTGTAGTTACATGTGTTATGGTGCGTGCGTCATTGCGTCGACATATCACGGATTTCACATGTACAAATGTAGCTGAAGTGCGGTGGAATCCGTGACTTTCCAGTACAAGATCTCTCATACGTCCCTTGCGGCGTCTGATGTTCCCGGCCAGGATGCATTTGCCAGGCTCCGGTTTGAGAAGGCTCCAACAAGCTCCAAGCAAACCGGGGTTGAGAAAATGGACTTGACATGATCTGGTTGGTAGAGTATTCACCAACCATGGAGATGTTCTTCTTTAACAACTGTTTTGACCTCGTGAGAACCCTACACCAGCTTGGCAGCTTCCTCTCTCGGCGTGCTGTCCCTCAGAAGGCCTTGAGCTGCTGCAGCATGGCCAAGCTCGGGACGTTCCGCTTCTCGGCGTCCTGCACGATCGCGCCGCTCCTCAGCAGCAGGTGGCGCCGCGCAGCTTCTGCATGTCCTCCTGCATCGTCCCCGCCGTCTCCGATTCCTTATCGAACTTGGAGAACAGGAAGGATATATGGACCGGCTCACGAGCTCGCCGAACACCGACCGCGTTGGTTGGAGAGCATCTCCATTGCGATTGCGAGCAACCCCACTCTTCACTCGGCCGGAGAAATTATGGAGGAGCTCGAACCATCAGGACAGTACTAAACGAATATTTTTTGTTTTAGTTCTGATTATTTCGTTTATTTTTTGCCCAGATCTAGTCTCTACAAATCCATTTCTGGAGATCGGCGGAATTTCTGTCAGCCTCTAGAAATGCCATTTATATAGGTTGTTTAACTGTGCAGCTGCTTTAAGAAATGAGAGGAATTTTTTAATCCACTTCTAGAGGCAGGAGGACTTAAGAGGCCATTTCTAGAGAAAGTTTTTGATAGAACAGGCGGGCAGTTCTACATTAAAATCGAGACGCCTCTAAAAATCATTTTTGTGTAAAAATTGTTATTATAACATTATAATACCATTATTTTCCTTCCGACACCAGGAGTCTGCTCTGCAGTTTGCTGTGACGAGGATCTCCACCTTCAGGACCTAGGGTGCTGACCTGCTGTAAATCTCAGCAGACACCAGACAGTAGCTGTGTAGCACAGATATACAAGGAGTTTGGGCTGGCAAAATAAAACCTCTCAATTGAGGCTTGAAATCACACGTGAGCAAAACCAGATTCTGTAGTTGTTCAACTGGAATACACAAAAGTAGGATCTGAGTGTTCATATTGATCCCAAATGGTAGAAAACACAATGCTTCAGTTCCACTGTAAATCTAAGCAAATATGTAGTACTTTTCATATGTCAGAATAATGCATAATGTCTATGATGCATCAACTTGGCACAACTGGAGTGGTAGAGACACCAGAATGTTCTAGAGCCAGTAATTTATATGCTTATCTTTAAGCAACTAGGCCCATTGGAGCACACAAGATCTAATCCTTTCGAGAAAACAAGATGCGATGTCCAACATCATCGAGCCATGACTGTTGTACCCAAGACAGCGACCTGATTTGAGCATCTATTGAGTGGAGGTTACACACCACTCAGAAATCACAAGTACAGACAGTTACTATGGGCAACCAGTTCCTGTTTTTACTGAGCAGTAAGTACACACTGCTCAGACATCTTTACAAGTACAGGGAGAGTTTTACCATGGGACAACCAAGTTGCTTTTTACCATAACAGAAGAAAAGGACATACACCCTCAACAAGAAAGATGCTGTACGGTTGAACTTCAGATTACGGTTTACTAGAAGATCTCCAAGGAAATTAACTAAGCTAATCCGGTAATCCCTAGAATAGCAGTAAGAACTAGCTTAGTATCGAATAGAGATTATATCCATTGTTAATGATCATTGTAAGATTGAGGGATGAGTTTTAGCTCAAAGAATAACTAGCAGAATGTTTAAGGTTATGATCAGGTTCTAATTCTTCTAACTGTAACTGATTATTTGGCAGTTTGAGGGATGACCTTTGGTTCCAAAAATTATTACTAACAGATAGAAGAATACTCCTATGATCTAATTTGGTTGCCAACTTCACTGCCTTCACAATAATACAGCCTGACACAGTCTGCAGCCCTCAGGCTCAAAGTGCAGAATTGCAGACACAAATCAGATAGGCAGAAAATGCAACTACCTGTGTTGAATACTGTTAGCCAACCAACGATTGGTAGTTACAGTCTTATAGACATGCTGAAAATATGATAAATTTATGTTTGGTGAATTATCCTTACAATGCAAAATCACAGTAAGTCTTGAACATCTACTCCCTCCCATTTAAAATATGTCGTTTTACGATTCCTGCCCGTCACACCTTTCTAACTTTCATTGTCAATCAAGACATAAAAGACTACATAAATTGATAAACTTTTAAGATAGATGTTACTAGACCTGTCATGAGAAGTACTTCCAAAATATTTAGTTGCATTGATTTGAAATGTCAAAATTTTAAAGTTGTTGGTCAATGTGCACCATGCAGACCATGTTGATGTACTAAACAACATGTATTTCAAAACAGATGGAGTACTGCCCAGATGACTAGAGTCCAGGAGAGTGAGGGACGTTCTGAGTAAATATTCCTTAGAGTTTAGGATCAGATTCCCTCTCATTCTCCTTAGACAATCCCTTTGTGTATGAAATAAGCACTACTTAGACCAAACTGTGCAAAAATGAAAAATCTGAACAAATACACACAAAACAGAAGTTAACCAAGAATAAACACTTGCTATCTGTACCCTATTGCATATAATTCTGTTTAATAGCAGATACCAAGGTTTAAGTGATTACCCAAAAGAACAGAATTTGTTACATAAAAAACAATCAGATCTGAGAATTACTTTTCAGATATAGAAGTCCCTAGTTTTGAGATTGAAAAGATCGCATGTGATGTCATGTGATTTCAACCACTGGCTTCCACACTGTCTATACTTGGACATTAATTGTCAAAGCAAATAACTAAAGTTAACACAAACACATCAAAAGAAAAACGTTTAACAAAATGTGAACCGACCAATTTGGTAGCTACTAAATACTCCCTCTGGACAGATAGAATGATGCCAAATCTGTGTGTCCTTCCAGAAATGAATGGATAAGAAAACATGTGAAAATTGATGAGAATGAACTAAAGCCACATCCGTTACTAGCAGAGAAAACTTGCGTATATAATATACAAACATTAGATTTTTTTTTCTCAACAGAGCAGCAGCAATTCTAAGTGTTCCAACCAAACAAAAATGTTGTACGACATGCATCACCTCTAGGCAAATAATTTTTTCAGATAATAGTGACTACCAAAAATACTCCAGGACTACTTTTCATGACAAGTTTGTGGTATTAAAGCATATACTTATTTACACAGTGGACATGCAAAACAAACTCGATGAGAGGTTATTCTAAGATTTAGTCTCTTCTCGATTTTACAAATTACAATGCACCACATTCAATAATTCGATGAACAAAAAGTCACTGTATCAGACTAATTAGCATAATATCGAATAACATAAGCTGCATCAGATAAGATATCGCTTTACACACTTAACTCTGACCTTGGAGTTTGATTCATAAGGAATGTGACAAATTCCAACCAACTCCCCTATGGATATACAGATTTATTCATCAGTGATAATGTACCAGTATCCAAGCATGGCACACTTAGCTAACAAAATGATTGATCATAAACACTAGGCTTCTAAAATACAGTTCATCGCAGACAAACCATAGCACACAACAAAGAAGGGCACGTCACTATTTGGTACATCACCATTACTAGCGATACAGAAGAAGAGTAATCGACCTTGGAAAATTGCTCTCAAATGGTGTAGTCCGACCATTGACGTATGAAGGACGTATGATCCATGGACTCCCCCGGCATGTCCTCATCATTCTCGCCCTCGGCCTTCTTCCCACCAATCAGCCTGGCAGGGTTCCCAACCGCCGTGCTCCTCGCCGGCACATCAATCAGCACCACGGATCCGGCCCCAATCTTAGCCCCGGCACCAATTTTCACGTTCCCAAGGATCGTGGCCCCTGCTCCAATCAGCACGCCATCCCCAATCTTGGGGTGCCGGTCGCCCACCGCCTTCCCAGTCCCACCCAAGGTGACGTGGTGGAGGATGGAGACGTTGTCGCCGACGACGGCCGTCTCACCGATGACGACGCCGGTGGCGTGGTCGAGGAGGATTCCCTTCCCGACGACGGCGGCGGGGTGGATGTCGACAGCGAAGACGTCAGCGACGCGGGACTGGAGCGCGAGCGCAAGGGGCCGGCGGTGCTGCGCCCAGAGCACGTGCGCGACGCGGTGGGCCTGGATGGCGAGGAAGCCCTTGTAGTTGAGGAGGCAGTGGGAGAAGCCGACGCAGGCGGGGTCGCGGGAGCGGGCGGCGAGTAGGTCGGCGACGACGGCGGCGCGGAGGGACGGGTGCGCGGTGAGCGTGGCGAGGAAGAGGTCGTAGAGGAGCGTGGAGAGCAGCGTGGAGGAGCAGAGCTTGTTGGCGAGGTGGAAGGAGAGTGAACGGGGCAGCGACGGGTGGGACAGCACGGTGGCGTAGAGGAAGGAGGCGAGCGCCGGCTCCGCGTCCGCGTCGCGCCGGGCCTCCGCCTTGATCTGGGTCCACACCCAGGTCTCGTCGTCCTCCGACTCCGGGGGCGGGTACGCCGGCACCACCTCCGCGGGGAGCGGCGGTGGCGAGTGGACTGGCAGGTGGTGGTTGGAGTGGTTCGAGGCGCCGCCGCCGCCAGCGGCGGCCTCGTGCGCGTGCGGCTGGCCGGCCGGCATCGCGAGGCGCGCGGAGGGATTAGGTGGCGGGACCGTGACGGATTGGGCGGAGCGAGGCGAGGAACGCGAGCCACTTGCGAGCTGCGGCCCCGGCGCAGGGGCGAGGGGATATATGCCGCCGAGCACGGCTGCACAGGACAGGTGGCGCGTGCGCTGCGGCAGTCTCTGCTAGTAGCTAGTAGTAGGCTAGTAGGCTAGTAGCCTACTACTACCTCGCGGTAAGATCGATGGGCTTTGGATTGGGCCGTACTTAGGCCCGTAGTCTAAGGCCCTGTTCAGTTACCCAAAAATTTTTCATCCATCCCATCAAATCTTTAGACACATGTATGGAATATTAAATATAGATAAAAAATAAACTAATTACACAGTTTGGTTAAAATTCACGAGACGAATCTTTTAAACCTAGTTACTCTATAATTAGCCTTAAATGCTACAGTAACCCACATGTACTAATGATAGATTAATTATACTTAATAAATTTATCTTGCAGTTTTCTGACGAGCTATGTAATTTGTTTTTTTATTAGTTTGTAAAAACTCTTCCCGACGTCCTTTCGACACATCCGATGTGACATCCAAAATTTTTTTATTCTCAATCAAAACAGGGCCTAACAGAGTCAGAAGACCCTTTTTTTTCCTTCAAAAGAAGGGAAGACAAGACCGTGTGCATGTAGCCATGACTACATTGTCAACCATAGTACCTTTGTAGTTTTTCTGCAGTCGCTATGAATCTGGACTGGATGAGGGGAACATACATTTGTTGGTCAACTATGAATCTGCAGTACATATTGTTGTCCAACTCGTAGTTTTTTTTAATGTAAGCCACGGTTTTGTTTAGCTTCAGTTTTGTGGCTCCTATATATGATCATACATGTGTTTACATAGCTGGATTTTTTTTTTGAAAAGTAAAGTCAAAGTTGGTTTTCTTTTACATGCAAGTGATAAGCTCATATAATCCCCACATTTTCGGAAAGTGACCATACGTGTAAAGATTTTCGGAAAAGGGCTACAAGATGCCCAGAAGGCCACAACACATGTACATATTGCTCATACTCCTCTCCCTAAAACCGCATGCCCAGCGGCAAACAACTTGCATTCGTTAAACAAAACTATAGTAGCTAAGTGAAACTTTGCAATGGTAGCAACTTATGAAGATGGCACTAAACTTTACTTGCATAAACAATAAACAAAAAGGCAAAGAAAATTGTCAATGTTGATGAGTCATCAATGACGACGTTATCCGATTGAGGCTTTCACGTCTAGGCCATGCCCAACACTCCATCCTGAGTACTGCCCCAACTTCCATCCATGCACATCTAGTCTCTAAATCATCAAGAATATTCCCCACCGGGTGTCATGTTCTCTTGAGGACTTGAGGAAGTGTTAGCTTTCACTGACAAAAAGTTTGAAGCAACCATGGGTGTGTTTGGTTGACCTCTAAACCTAACATTTTGCTTGGATGGGCCAGGTTTGGCCTATTTGGTTGTCTGGCCAGCCTCTGGAGCCAGGGCTCCATCTGGCCTTCCGTACAGCCTTAGCCAGGCCCAACTAGAAACATCATGTTGGTGTTTCTTCTAGAGCCAGGCTCTGACTAGCTCAACTAAGTTTCTCTCACCGTCCGGTGTTCCTCCTTCTCCCCCGCCAGTGCTCCCCTACCAGCGGTGATGCTCCTCCTTCTCCCCCGCCGGCGCTCCTCCTCATTCTCTCCCACCGGCGTTCCTCCTCCTCCCCAGCTAACGCTCCTCCTCCTTCTCCCACCACCGCAATCATCGCGAAGGCGCGCGTGGCATGGTCGACCAGGGCAAAGACAAAGATGCGCTCTATGCCACCCTCGTCCTATTTTGTGATGTGGTCCTTCTCCGACTCCTCCTGGACCTGACATGTTGCCACCGGCGAAGTGGTGCACGATGGTGCCACTAGCCAAGTCACCCGACATGAAGACCCGACCGAGATCCATGGCCTCGGCGACCCATGGGTCCCCACTGGCCTACTTCGCTTGCGAGACCAACCACAGGACTGATGTCGCGGCATCGTTGACGGTGGTAGGGAGGACTGCAACGTCGTCGAGGCCCACGAGCAACGACATGACAAACTGTGGCATCGCCCATGGCTTGTTCCCTCTGCTCTCCTTGCCCGGCTTAAAGGTGTTCGATGAATTGCTTTAAAGGGGTGAAGTTACTTACACAAAGAAGAGGTGGCTCTATCCAAGCCAAATTGCCAACCAACCAAACAAACTATTAGCCAGGCTTAAGTAGTGTAGACAACCAAATAAGTTTGTTTTGGCTTGTTGGTAACAGACTTAGACTAGCCTGACTTATTTTCTAGCCAGGCTAGAAGTTGATCAGAAACCAAATACACTTATATGTTCCACAATACACTTATATGTTCCAGCGTTGTGGTATAAAAAGGCATGCAAAAGCCAAAGAGCTTTGGACAAAAGCTGAGCATAGTGTCAGGACCATGGTAGAGTACAAGTTGCTACTTGCAATCATAGACTAACTAAGCTCAAAAAATTCATCGTGCAAATTGTAAGTAAACTGTGTAATTAGTTTTTATTTTCATCTATATTTAATACTTCATACATGTGTCCAAAGATCCGATGTGATAGGGAATCTTAAAAAATTTTGGGTTTTGATGAGGAACTAAACAAGGTCTAACACTAGGTGTTGTCTGGGTGGTGCCCTTAAATTATTAACTAGCTCTATGGAATTACTTGGAATTAGACAAACAATTTCTTTGCAAGACCAACATGTACATTAATTAGAAAATTATTATTATGTATTATTGTTTTGTTTATTTATATAAATAAATTTTACTTGTATGTGCACTAAAGTTAGAAGACCCTTTCTTCCTCCCTGCAATTTGAAGCAAAACCATGTTACATTAGCATGTAGTCTAGACTATAATGTCAACTATGAGTACCATAGAGATAATGAGGTTGTTCCTTTGTCTTATATGCCATACATTTTTATCAGTTAATAATGTTTTTATCTTATAATAAGCCGTACATTTTTATCAGCTAATAATTTTTTATCTGCTTCTATCGTTTTGGTTGATAAGTCATGGCTGAAAGTACTGTTCACTGATTTATTATAAAAGAAAAACATTGTTGAATAGTTGGCATATTCGACAAATAAGCTGGTGACCATGGGTGTTCTACGAGGATGCGATGATGGTGGCTATAGGGACGGAATAAGCAGGCATGCCAAACATGCTAGCTTAGCTTCAGTAGAAATTAGGACATTCTCAACAATAGAGTCGACTTGCTAGTTCATATGAACTTTAAACAGTAGCCCAACATGTTAGTTTAGCAATACATATGAACAGCATAAACATATGAATTATAAGTATATGAGCTTTGAAAAGTTATCGCATTTTTCAAGATTTAGTCTAGGATTTAATGATGCTATTTTTTCAATGGTAGATAACGTATCTGTCAACAATAAGTTGCCTGTAATGACTTTGTCAATTTCTAGATTTATTAGTCCAACCCAATTATTTCAAGGTGCTCATAAAGATAGAACGTGCGGTAAGTGTATATTCGTGTACGTGAGAGTCTATGTTTATAATTGGATCTAAAAAAAACTTATTATTCATTCTGTTTTTTAATAAAATATTTTACATGCTGACTCTTTAATACTATTAGAGATGTCTTTACATGAGAAGTTGATAAAAGGCTACCTTAAAAGGTTATGAAAAATTAACTAAATATTTTTTTAACGATTTAACTGTACTATAGTTGCGAAACGATTACAATAACGTATATAACTTTGCATTGTAGTCGTTTCGAAAGTACAGTACGGCGTCCGCTTGACCGCTTGGGTCCGTAGCCAGGAGAGGACTACCCGCTGCCGTCACGGCCCCACGCCTCCCGATTAGCGGGGCCCTGGCGGCTAGAACCCAGATTAGCCCCGCCTCTGTTTGGCTCTCCTTCGTCCGCCTTCCGCGCGCAGCGCACGGGCCCCACTCCCCACTCCCCACTGCACGGCCACGCGGCCCAGCCCACGCTTCCGTCTCACTCCACTCCGCCGCTTTTTCCAACCGCCGCCCACGCGAACCCCGACGCGGCCGCCTCGAGCTCACTCCACCACTCCCTCTCACCCCCTGTGCCCCCCATCCTCCTCGGCTTCCCATGTCGTGCTCGGCGGCGGCGGGCGCCGAGGCCGCCGCTCTCCTGTTCCGCAGCCCCGCTCCGTGCACGATCGCCGGGCGCCACCGCCTCGCCGTGTCCCGCCGGACGCCGCGCCGGAACCTCAGGTGAGTTGCTTATGTGCGCGCGTGTCTCCGTAGGAGCTCCGCGTGGAAGGCGCTCGTCTTGTGTTCGCTGTATTGCTTGTGACATTGGAGCGTTGGGGTGGGCTTGGCGATCTCCGGGGTCGTGGATGGGATCGTAATGCTGTACTACGTTATCTGCACACGTTGCAGTGGCTGCAAACTACTGGAGTCGTCAACCGTGCTTGTTTTTTTTTCTTTCTTTCTTTTTAATGTATAAGAAATGGCCGTTTCCAGTCCCTATAAACACTATTGTCATGTATGATCGCACTGTTCTGTCCATTTGTAAACATTAGTGCCAAAATAACTGTTGTTCTGAAAACATGATTGAATTGTCTTCGCTCCAATCTGACGCTGCTGAGGCTCATGTTTGACCGCACTGTTCTACCCCATTTCTAAACATTGTTGTATGTTATATACAACACTTAGTTGCTAGAATTTGAAAAGTATGTATCATGTATGTACAAATAATCAAACTTCCATTTTCTGGTGTTAGGACTGGCGTGCAACCTCATCAGAAGAGCACACCTAGTGCTAACCATCGTAACAGGGCTAGCATTCAGAGAGATAGAGCAGCAACTTCCATTGATGAAGAGCAGCAACAGGTACTGCAGCAAATTCTATAGCAATTGTGTCTTCCATAAGATGTTCTCTAATCTATAGTGCTTGACACAATTGTAGTGTAAGATGTTTTTTTTTCATGTTTCATATGTTTTTATTCTTATTAGACTCTTACACTGCAACTTATCAAATTTGAATTTTCACTATGAAATATCAATACTCTTCTGCTTGTCCTTATTTATTTATTCACTGTTGTTTCTTTTAAGCGTTTCTGTTTGATCTCTTTGCGGCAGAAGTCTGAAGATGAAAATGAACTACTAAACATTCAACTGGAAGATTTGGTAGGAATGATACAGAATACCCAGAAGAGTAGGAGATTCCTTCCTCTGTTTATTCTTATAGTGTTTTATGATTACAAATATGCAGACATGTACATATGATGAACTCTAATTTCAAACTTTTTTTGGTTAGATATATTGCTTCTGAATCAAGCTCGTCTTCAAGCATTGGGACGTGCTGACAAAATTCTTAAAGAGAAGGAAGCTTTGGAACAGAAGATAAACATTTTAGAGATGAAACTGTCAGAAACAGGTACACAATCTGTGCTTTCTAGTGAAGTGAAGTCTGATGCAGAGGGTCTGGAGTTTGATGTCGTAAAGGAAGAGAATGTGCTACTGAAGGATGACATGAATTTTCTAAAAGCAAAGCTTATTGAGATAACTGAGACAGAGGAGAGTCTATTCAAGTTGGAGAAAGAGCGTGCTCTTTTAGATGCTTCCCTTAGGGAGCTCGAATGTACATTCATTTCTGCCCAATCTGATATGTTGAAACTTGGTCCTCTGCAACAAGATGCCTGGTGGGAGAAAGTAGAAAATTTGGAAGACTTGCTTGATTCCACAGCAAACCAAGTGGAGCATGCTGCTCTGACGCTAGATGGTTATCGTGATTTCCCGGATAAGGTTGAGAAATTAAAAGCATCATTGGGAGCAACAAACGTATCAAAGTTCTGTCTTTATTTGGTTGATATTTTGCAGCAAAGGTTAAAATCAGTAGAAGAGCGCTTTCAAGCATGTAGTCATGAAATGCATTCACAAATTGAACTTTATGAACACTCAATAGTGGAGTTTCAAGATACTCTCAGCAAACTAATAAACGAAAGTGAGAAAAAGTCAATGGAGCATTATGCAGAAGGCATGCCATCGGAGTTCTGGAGTAGGATCTCTCTTCTGATTGATGGGTGGTCGCTTGAGAAGAAAATATCCATCAATGATGCAAGTATGTTGAGAGAAATGGCTTGGAAAAGGGATAATCGCCTTCGGGAAGCTTACTTGTCATCCAGAGGAATGGAAGAGAGGGAACTGATAGAAAATTTCCTAAAGATGGCACTACCAGGAACAAGGTACCACTTTCTGCTTTGCCAATAAGAGGAAAAAACTTGTTTATACAACCACTTTGCTTCAGAAAATATTGGTCTGTTGTGTTTTGTATGATTGAATATTATTATTCAATGCAGTTCTGGTTTGCACATTGTCCACATAGCAGCAGAGATGGCTCCTGTTGCAAAGGTGATCCTTGTTATTAATTCAGTTTTCATCAAGTGTATATGTTTCCATTATCTCATTTCTTGATAATTTTCTTTGTAATATGTTGCATAAAAACTAGGTGCAAACAGAAAAGACACTTTTCTAGGTAATGCTGTCTTGTTTTTTCCCCACCATGGCCGAAACCAAATTTCATTACCTTCTAGCAACGAAATTAATGAAGTTTGATATGATGTAGAGCATACAGTACTAAGAACTAAAAGCCAACCTCCCTGTACACCCAGGGTCCAGCCAGAGAGGCCCCCAGAACCACTTAAATGTCAAGCGACCAGACCTAACCTTAAGCAAACTACCAAAGTTAACCCGCACACCAGCTAAACGATCATTCCTTGATACAAGCCCAGCTCAGCTGTCTCAGCACACAGGCTGGAAACCGAAGGAACCCTCCTATAAAGATTGCTACATGTTGGTTGATTTTCTGATCACCATATTGCTTTCTCCCTCCGCCTTGTGCGCTTGCTGATGGAAGTGTAGGGCTGCCATATTTTTCTAGGTAAAGCTGTCTTGTTGAAGTGTTGATCGTAAAGCATCATTCTTGCAGTCCTCTATTTGAACTGGAGTAAGTTCTAATAGGGGCACCTATGTATCACCGGTACAGGTATGACAATACCCGACTATGAAAATGCAGCACTTTGGTAATATAGAGAAAGTATCCAAGTATCGCATACGCAGGTATTGGATATGGGAATGGCTGGGTTAGTGAAGTATTGTTGATACATAGGGGAGCACACCAAATAAGTATTAACACGTGTTTTCCAGCTCATTCATAAGTAGTGTAAAGGTGCTTCCCCTCAAGTATTTTCCAGTTTGAGAATCTTAAGGGCTGATTGGAGAGAACAATAAATCTGATACAGGTCCCTTTGCGGCTGAAGTTTGGAAGCAGGTGCTTGTGTGGGACCATCTCTCTTTTCCCTCGCATATCCAGGCGGCAAATTTCAGCTCCATCATGTATTGTTGAGAAACGGCAACCAAAGCGGTGCCGAAAGAGAAGAAGTGTGACTTCAATGGCGTAGTCATTTACATCATGTGGAATTTGTGGAAAGAAAGAAACTGGTGTATTTTTCAAAATGAAGGATCTTCCTCACTATCTGTGGCGACTAGCGCTAAGGAAGTCATAGAGCAATGGCGGCGAGCTTTTGGGAACTTGGAATGGGGGTGGTTTAGTCCTTTGGCGATTGGCGTTTGTAGTCTGTGATAGTTCTGGTGTGCGTGGTATTTCTCTTTGCCCTTCGAGGATTAAGTGATTAACTTTATGTTTTTTCTCTCTCTACTACAATGCAAGGCAGAGTTCCTGCTATTTTTCTGCAAAAAAAATCTGATACAGTTGAAAGTGTGCTGCTGTTAAGAAGCCGTCACCCACAAAGTAATAAACTTGATGTTGATTCAGTGCTAAATTGCCCGAATCTGTAAAAACAGGCTGATAACTTATAGGTTGAGTTGTATTGTTCTCCATCTACTGGATTATATATTTTATATTATATTGGTTCCTTAGATTTAATTACCAATACGACGATTTACTAAATATTTTAGACTGCTATTGGTGTCTATGCTGATTAAATTTCATCCCTGTTCGTCATCTTAGAGTTTTTTGGTGTGCATGACTATGTAGGTTGGTGGTTTGGCAGATGTGATCTCTGGTCTTGGGAAGGCACTTCAAAAAAAAGGGCACCTAGTAGAGATTATTCTTCCCAAATATGATTGCATGCAGCATAACCAAATCAATAATCTTAAGGTATGTATTTTTTGTTAACTCTTATTGTAGTTTTATTTTTATCTTTCGCTTGGTTAAGATTGCTGTTTGGTGATTGTACAGGTTCTAGATGTTGTGGTGAAGTCTTACTTCGAAGGAAATATGTTTGCGAACAAGATATGGACTGGGACTGTTGAAGGTTCCAGTCAACACTCAGTTCAACCATCATATAAAATTTGATCTACAGTTGCCTAACTAAATTTGCATATGCAGGTCTTCCTGTCTACTTTATTGAGCCGCAGCATCCAGGTAAGTTCTTCTGGAGGGCGCAATACTACGGAGAGCATGATGACTTCAAACGTTTTTCCTACTTTAGCCGTGTTGCACTGGAATTGCTGTACCAATCCGGGAAGAAAGTTGACATAATTCACTGTCATGACTGGCAGACTGCATTTGTTGTAAGATTTAAATGATCATGTTCCAACTGAAAATGGATCTTGCTTTTATTAAAAGTTACAAAGTTTTAGGTATTAAATTATGTTTTTTTCTTACATTGTAAACTCCAGGCACCTCTTTACTGGGATGTTTATGCAAATCTGGGCTTCAACTCAGCTAGAATTTGTTTTACCTGTCACAATTTTGAATATCAAGGAGTTGCTCCAGCTCAGGATTTAGCATATTGTGGCCTTGATGTTGATCACCTGGATAGACCAGACAGAATGCGGGATAATTCACATGGCAGAATAAATGTAGTTAAGGTATTTACCTATGGAAAATGTTTAACAGGAGAGTCGGAACTAGAGTTCAGCCTTATGGTATCACTAATGCTTTTATGCACTTATTGTGTTCAGGGTGCAATTGTGTATTCCAACATTGTCACAACTGTATCACCAACGTATGCTCAAGAGGTGCGCTCAGAGGTAATATTCTGACCTTTAGGTTCAGTGTGTCTTCCATTGGATGCAACATTGCAACTAATGTATTGATTTCTGGCCTTTTCTCTTTTATGTTGTCTAATAGAAATGTTAAAAAGATTTTAAAAAACTAAACTGAAAAACTGCAATAAATAAACTCTAAGAATATTTTAAAAACTAAAGAGACAAAATACAATAAATATTCCCCAAAAGATCTAGGATTTATCCATGTAAATTATCCACATGTGAAACATTGCACAGTTTTCTTCTTGATATTTCTTCATGGACTAAAATTATTGTAGATCATTTCACGGAAGTTGCTAGGGATTCAAGAATTGCTTACCTGACACTCATTTTTATTGAACTAATGTGGACTTAAAAGCAAATGGGATGAGATAGAAATGAACTGAGTCAGACAAAGAGGTTGAATGCTTGAAACTGTCCTAATTCCGGTACATTATCTTACATAGGCCTGAAATGGTTCTGGTGTTTTAATTCCACATTATTATTATTTTTTTGAACCATGTAATCTGTCTTCAAGCTTTGTCATTATTGTGAATCTCATTGAGTTTTACCCTTTGGGATGTAAAGAGTCTCTGTGTTTTGTTTCTGACGAAGTTACTCTGTTGCTCAGGGTGGGCGTGGGCTCCAAGATACACTCAAAGTGCACTCCAAGAAATTTATTGGAATACTTAATGGCATCGACACAGATACTTGGAATCCATCTACAGATAGGTTTCTCAAGGTTCAATACAGTGCTAATGATCTATATGGAAAGTCAGCAAATAAAGCAGCTCTCAGGAAGCAGTTGAAGCTGTCTTCCACACATGCTTCCCAGCCACTAGTATGTTTTCCATCCACACAATTGTGTACTTGATTTGAGCCTCTTCCTCTCTCCAAGATTTACTAGAGAACTGAAGTTTCCTCAAGCAGGTTGGTTGCATTACGAGGCTAGTTCCTCAGAAGGGTGTACATCTCATCAGGCATGCAATATATAAAACAGCTGAGTTGGGTGGACAATTTGTTCTGTTGGGTTCAAGTCCAGTACAGCATATCCAGGTGTGTTTTCTTGCTGGAGTATTCATGCAGTACATTTGGCCAATCTGGAATCTTGAAATCTAGGAAAACAGCCTTCAGCTTCTCATGAATAGCTAATTAATCATGAAAGCAGCATGGCCTGATTGTTTGAAATACCGTATTTCTCTGCTGCCTCGGTCAAACAGCTGTTTGTTTATGGTCGTAACACTTGATGTATTTGTTGTTCATTTGTTCCACAGAGAGAGTTTGAGGGTATAGCGGACCAATTTCAGAACAACAGCAATGTCAGGCTGCTTTTGAAGTATGATGATGCTCTGTCACATATGATTTTTGCAGCATCAGACATGTTCATTGTTCCTTCTATGTTTGAACCATGTGGCCTCACTCAGGTATGCTTGCTTCATATTTGGTCTAATAATTTAGCAATTAGTATCGTGCATAATGCGTATTAGTATGTACAGGAAATTCCCTTTGATTTCAGTATGATACGTAGGTTGTTTTAGTTTGGCTTGGTCAAAGTTAGAGAAGTTTGACTTATGGTAAAACTAATGTGACATATTGTGGAACATTTTTTTTGACCGAAATATATTTTGGAACATAGGAAGTGCTGTTTACTGACAAACATCCTTTACCATTTTTGGCGTATTAGTATGTACAGGAAATTCCCTTTGATTTCAGTATGATATGTAGGTTGTTTTAGTTAGGCTTGGTCAAAGTTAGAGAAGTTTGACTTATGGTAAAACTAATGTGACATATTTTGGAACATAGGAAGTGCCATTTACTGACAAACATCCTTTACCATTTTTGTCATATGTATATCAATATATCATATTGTAATTATGTAACTCATGCCTTGATGATTGTGCTAGTCTTCTGATGTGCAATTATAACTTGTTTTTCATCCACAGATGATATCTATGCGATATGGTTCTGTGCCAATTGTTCGGAGAACTGGTGGTTTGAATGACAGGTAAATCATAAATCAGCCATTCACCAAAAGGTTAATCACCTTCAAACGTGTATTGATAATACTGTGGTGATGTGATTTGTGATTTTAGTGTCTTTGATTTCGATGATGAAACAATACCCATGGAGCTGCGAAATGGTTTCACCTTTTTGAAGGCCGATGAGCAGGTGGTTGCCATATCTGTGTAGTACATCCTAACATGAAATATTGGAATTTAAGATATTTTGGTGGCTGCAGTACCGCTAATGTGTGATGTTCACTTTGATAGGGTTTTGATAGTGCACTGGAAAGAGCTTTCAACTACTACCATAGAAAACCTGAAGTTTGGAAACAGTTGGTGCAGAAAGACATGAAGATCGATTTCAGCTGGGATACTTCAGCTTCCCAATACGAAGAAATCTATCAGAGAGCAGCGGCTCGAGCCAGGGCAACAGCGTAAATAGCAGAGACAGTTCCCTACTGCCTCTGTGAAGTCTCCTAGATGCTGTGCTTAACCGTATGGTAAAGAAATATGGTTGTATCAGCTCTAAATTAAGCATATGCTGAAGAAGCACGGTGCTTCCCTACTTGGGTATACTAAGGGCGACTTGGCGCTACGTGCAGTTCCCAACGAAGCAAAAAGATAAGAGGAAATACAGAACTGATATATTCTGAAGGATGTTTGGTGCTGCAGCTACTGTCGGTACAGAAGCACATACGAGATCGGGATGCCAGGGCGAGCAAATACCCAGTTATACACGTGATTGTTGAGCTCTATCGGTCTGTGAATTGAGACATTTTTATAGTTTATTCACGTGACGAGACGTTCTCATAAACTAGTGTGAGTTATACTCTGACCAGTGCAAAGTCTCAAAGTCTTTGTTGTCTCAACAATGTTGCTTCTATCGTTTAAGACGAGAGAAGGTGGTATAGATTACAGAATATACTAAAGTTATTTTTTATATATCGTATATGATTCTTTTGTTGGGATAGAAGAGCATCAACATTGCACTGAGCACTGATTAATTTATCGGCTTTGTTTAGTTCATGGGTGTAAAGTTTTATAATTAGATTCTTTATTATCTATTCTTTTACATTATATCTATTTGATATCATAAAATTTTATAACTAATTAAATTTAAATGCTTTGACTTAAAAAAGGTTAGAGTAACTCTAGCAATAGCCTCCAAAACTAGGCCTCTACTTTTAATTTGGATGCTCCCTCTACTTATTGGGGCTCAACTTTTTTTGTTTCAACTTCAACAGTAGCATCTAAATTTGGGTCCCCAAACTTATTCAAAGAGAATGACAGAAAAGACCCACTTGTCATTGTCTTTTTCTTCTTTCTTTAGACAGGGACACAATTAGAGCATCAAGCCCGTTATCGTAGAGTGTCATACACATGCAAGGGGAGAGAGAGAGCGTGCGCTGGGGCTAGGACACGCGATGGAGGATGGGGGCTGTCCTGTTAGGCCAACAGAAATGAGAATGAGATCCCAATCAAATATAAGATCTGGAGTAGGGACCCTGTTGGAGTAATGTTTTTAGTCTGGACACTTATATTTAGTTATTGGGGCTTAAGTAGGACTATAGGAGCCCTTGCTCTTAGAATGAATTGTAATTTACAATAGAATGGAGAGAGTAGTGGAATACTAGCGTTAGAGAGTAGAGACGGTGCCATGTTCGGCTTGTTAAAATTTAACTGTTGTTGTCTTGTTGATGGTGTTATTAATGCTGATTTATTACGCGACTATTCTTTCGGTAAAGGACAGTGCTGATAAAGTTGAAGCGAGCATGGCGGTAGTCACACATGTCTCGGCAATCGTGTCGTGCGGTGTACACGGCACGCGTATACCGACCTCTCCCTCCCGAGACTCAAAACCGGCCATCCATCCTCTGCTCCTGCTCGCGTCCACCATATGACACCGCGGACTCGAGCCGTGTCGGCCTAGGCTGCCCACACTGGAGTCGTGCCCCTCAGTCAGTCCCTGCCAGTGCCACGCGCCGTTCGCTCTCGTGCTCGTGCCGTCCTGTGTCCTCAACTCGGCGGGCGAACCCACCGTCACCGACCGCAGCCCGCAGCACCCACGACACCCTCCTCCCGGCGTCCTCCCCGGTCACTGCCCGACCACCATGGCGCTCCTCCCCCGCACGGCGCGGCTGGCGCTCCTACCCGCCTCCTCGCGCGCCTACTCCTCCTCCTCTGCCGCGGGGAGCCCGCGCCCGGCGCCGTACGGCGGGGCGGCGCCTTTGCCTCCCGCGCTGGCGTCGAAGGCGGCGGAGTTCGTGGTGTCCAAGGTGGACGACCTCATGAACTGGGCGCGGCGGGGCTCCATCTGGCCCATGACGTTCGGGCTCGCCTGCTGCGCCGTCGAGATGATGCACGCCGGCGCCTCCCGCTACGACTTCGACCGCTTCGGCCTCATCTTCCGCCCCTCGCCGCGCCAGTCCGACTGCATGATCGTCGCCGGCACGCTCACCAACAAGATGGCGCCCGCGCTCCGCAGGTACGTCTCGGCGTCTCGCTGACCGACACCAACCTGTAACTCGCCTTTCGCTTACAGATAACAGATTAGTACGTAACTTCTTGCAGAAAAATGCTCACTCTCAGCTACTTAGCTTCCTCTGTTTTCTCTAGGGTCTACGACCAGATGCCGGAGCCTCGCTGGGTGATCTCGATGGGCAGCTGCGCCAATGGCGGCGGATACTACCACTACTCGTACTCCGTCGTGCGGGGCTGCGACCGGATCGTCCCGGTTGACATCTACGTCCCTGGATGCCCGCCAACCGCTGAGGCTCTGCTGTACGGTGTTCTTCAGCTGCAGAAGAAGATCAACAGGCGCAAGGATTTCCTTCACTGGTGGACCAAGTAAAACCAGCATCGGCAGGCAGGGTTCCTCTGAATTTTTGCCTAGTTCTTGCTTTAAATAAGAAGAGTTTACGTAATCTGGTAGTCTCAGAAGTGAGAGGTTCAGATGTTTGCATGTTGGTGTTGTGCCTGGATTCAGTGTGTAACTAGTGTGCTAATAAATGACAGTAACTAGTGTGCTAATGACTGGTAGTGTTTTTTTTTTAACCTTTTTTTATGCATGGAACCAGTGTGAAATCACAGTCCAAGAGTTTGTAGTACAAACAATGGCAAGGGGTCAACGACCCAAACAAAGTAGGGTACTTATCCGGGTTGCTTTGCAAACCAAAGCACGCAAGCTCATGAGCCTTTTCGATCTTCTGTTGCATGATATGCATGGCAAAAAAATACATGAAAGATTACAACAAGAGCTCAGTGGAGATTGAAGTCGCAGCTTCACTCCAAAGGTGTCGACGCGTGGGCCTGAGTGCGCGTGGAGTCGCTCGTACGCTCTCGCACTCGCACATGGCCCGTAGTAGCTATGTGGGCCGTGCTTCTAGGCTGAGCATCCAAGGTTTGAACAAAGAGGGAAGAAAGAACTGCAATAGTGAACCAATATTTTGGGCTGCCAATTCGCGACCATAGGTTTTGTGGGCCTCCCTTGTTGCCTGTCGTGCTTGTGGTGAGTGTATGCCTATTCATTCTCAAAAAAAAAAAAAAAAAGTATCTCCTCGAGGGACGAGAACCCGATGCATTGAGTTATTTGGGCAATTCAAGCGTGAGGCTGCCCTAGGCGCCCGCTGGTAGGATTCGAAAGTTGACGCGGGCGTATCGGAAGCGGCAAGTTGACAACGCAATAAGGTGATGCCATGCAACACTGCGGTTTGCAAATGTCTTCACCTCTACATGTTGAGGCACTACAAGTCTGCGATGTCCCAATGCTGATAAGTTTGATCACGGTGCGTGCGAGGCAGCAGGCTGACAACACTGTCCGATGAAACCATGGATTAATTAAGCATCAAACAATCAAATAAAGGTATGGCTAACCGGTGGCAACCACAACCCCAAAAAAAAAAAAATCAAAGATACTTATAATTTGAAACGGACAACGCATTTAATTTGGTTGGTCGATTTATGAATAAGTGAACCTAGTAATAAGGTAGAAATTGATCAAAAAGAAAGGGCAACGCTAAAACTAGAGGCACATAATACAATTTTGCACATTGCAAATTTAGAATAAGATTAGTTCACATTATATTGTCCTCTTATTCACGTGCTGTCCATCCTGAATTCCTGATCCTCCATCATAACCAAGTAGTCACTCCACCATAGAATCAAAGAGCAGCGGAGCTCTGCCAAGCATGTCTTAATGTGGTGGTATCATTGATCATTATATTTTAGGAAAATGACATGCTATCAGTAGTATTATCGATGATGTTTGTGTTGCTTGATGTTGCAGCAAGTGCCTCCTCTTCATTTTAATTCAGTATGTCTCATGCGCCCCTGCTCTGACATGATCTTTTTGTTCCTGTTGCAGCAGGTAGGAGTAGTTCATCACTACTCGTAAGCCCAGATTACATGGTGGTTGTGGCATGATGCCTCATGCACCTTTTGTCCGTAGTGACATGATGATAGGAGAACACATGCCTGCAGGTGATAGTCTGTGATTATGCCAGCCTACATGAAGCAAGATAGCTTGATGGCGCCTCGCCAAATTTGAGTAATTTATTTATTGGTTTATTAGTGTAGAGAGAAAAAGGTTCATGCAATTTATCCGTTTCCTAAAGTTTTCTGTATTCTTGACATTTGATTTGACCCTCAGGAAAAATCAAGGGAACGCCGTGCTGAAAGAAAAGGGGGGGAGGTCCACTGTCTCTGCCTTTAATTTGGTTAGCTGCGTATTACGTGCGGATACGGCATTGTGCCGCACTGCCATATCCGTTGTTTTCTGATGTCCCCGCACTGCATTGCCACACTTGTAGAGGGAGTTTAATTTGTGTGATGATTTGTACGGAAGCAATGCAAGTGGTAGGTGTCCACTTGTGTTTACGTACGTGATGTCTGCCATCCACCGTCAAGGTATCCACTCACGCTCGATCCAACTAGTAGTCACCATTGCCATCACGGTGCCGACACGTACGTACGTGCAACGGCAGGTTTTCCTGCTCCTAAGTTTGTGTACGATTGTTCGGTTATCCACTTTTACTTTCACACACCCCTAACGAGCGGCGTTGGGGCCCAATATAATTGACCTTCTGTTGGTCTGGTTGTTTGTCGAATTTACTAGCTATTCAATATTATTTTTCTATTATAATAAATTAGTAAATAAAATTTTGTGTCATAATTTTTCTACTAACTGAACATGCTCACTGTCTCACTGACGTGTACCTCAAAACAACCATCTCACTGACCTCTTTCGTGAACGCAGTTTTTTGAAGTCTATATGCTGGGCATTGCTTATCTATACCGTTGAATATGCATCGAGATGTGTGAAACAGTGGAGAGAAGTGTGAACACAGTTGGAAGAAGTGCAGCAGCACGAATCTCAGAGCACATTTAGATGGTCCAGATAAGCAATGCTGAGCATGTACATGTTGTATTGTATTATTGCCTCTTTCGGTCCCGTTCCCGGCGGAGGAGAGGAAAAAACATCGCCCTCTCACTATCCTCTCCGCTCCTCCGGTTGTCCGAGCTGTCGGGTTTGACCGGGCGGCGGATCGGATCCTGGCACTGAGTGGGATGTAATGTAACACCAATAAACAGTGCTGCGTTTGCTGCCACGCAAATGTGAAAGGTGATCCAGCCGTTTGTTTGGTCTGGTCATTGCCGACGGCTAGCTCTCCACCATTGCTATGCTCACAAGTCATCCGCAATCACTGGCTGCTCGGCTCTGCCTACCGCGATTGAAAAACAAAAAATATATATGGAACGCTTCGATGGTATACCTACTGCGATAGAGATCGCACCGGACCAGAATGCAGCGGCTCTTTGGATCCACGCTTCGTTAATCAGATCAAAGTGCATAGAAGCAGAAGCAGAACGGCCGGCAGCACCAGCCACCAGGTTCTCCGCCCGCGCTCAGCCCACACCACACCAACCCCCGAGGCACGGCACGCTAGAAGGTGGAAGCCTACCCGAGCGCCCGGTCATCTCCACCACCAAAGGCAGGCACCGGCCTGGTCGCTCGCCACTCCACTCTCCCCACCGGAAAAAAAGAGAGAGACGAAGGGTAGGGGACAGAGGCCACTGGTCACCCCACCGGCCACCACCCTCCGCTCAGCGGCTCAGGCCCCAGACAGCTACGGACATGGGCCCGATCAATGGCCGCCGTCTCAAGCTTCTCGCCGCGGTGGCTCTCGCCGGCGCCGCCGTGGACTCCGTGACGGCGCAGCAGGGCAAAGGGCCAGACTACTTCAACCCCAAGAACTTCAACCCGTCCATGGCCATTGTCATGGTCGTGCTCGTCACGGCCTTCTTCCTGCTCGGCTTCTTCTCCATCTACCTCCGGCGATGCGCGGGGCCCCCGCTTGGCGGGCCCGACGACGACGACGAGTACCCTGTGGGGCTGGGGCGCCGCCCGGGGGTTGGGTTCACCTACGCGTCGGCGTCGCGGTCCAGGAGGATGCGCGGCCTCGACCGGGCCGTGCTGGACTCCTTCCCGACCATGGCCTACGCCGACGTCAGGGCGCACAAGGCAGGCAAGGGCGCGCTCGAGTGCGCCGTCTGCCTCTGCGAGTTCGACGACGACGACACGCTCCGGCTCCTGCCCAGGTGCGCCCACGCGTTCCACACCGACTGCATCGACGCCTGGCTCGCGTCGCACGTCACCTGCCCCGTCTGCCGCGCCGTCCTCGCCGCCCCCGACGCCGCCGACGCCCCCGCGGCTCCGGCCACGGAGCGTGACCAAGTCGTCCCGCCTGTCCCCGCAGCGCCGCCGGACCAGGCGGTGGTCGACGCCGACGCCGCTGCCGGGGAGACAGAGGACCAGAGGGTCAGGAGGGAGGAGGCCGCCGAGCTGATGCGGATTGGCAGCGTGAAGCGCGCCCTGGCGCTGCGAGGCAAGTCGGGCCGGCGCCCCGCGCAGTTCCCGCGCTCGCACACCACGGGCCACTCGCTCGCCGTCGCCGCGCCGTCGCACTCGCCTTCTTCCACCTTGGACTCGGAGCGCTACACGCTGAGGCTGCCCGACCACGTTCTCCGGGAAGCCATCGCTGCGGGCAACCTTCGGCGGTCTGCGAGCGTCCAGACAGGTGGTGACGGGACGACGACGCGCCGCGGCTATGGAAGGAGCGTCCGGCTCGGCAACTCCGGCCGGTGGTCCAATATGTCCCTCCTGGCGCGCACCTTCTCCGCGAGGCTGCCAGTGTGGGGCTCCGTGCGGCGCGGTGAGGCCGACGCTCCAGCCAAGGGTGCCAAGTTCGCCGGCGACGACGGCAAGGCCGTGGAGCAGTGCGACGGCGGAGCTTGCTCGCTTGGCGCCCATGTTTGACGTGGCATTTTAAGCTCACAGTACACAATCCTAGTCCCAGTAAAAAAAAGTTAGGAGTCCTCTTTTAGGCGCTGCGCGGCGGCAAATTAGATAGAGTGGATTTGTATATGGAGTATATTAATTATTATTATTATTATTATAACTTCAACTTTCGGTTAAAAACAGAGTCTTCATTCGTTTAGTTCCGTTAGTTATTACAGGAAAAAAAAATCGACTGTGGACTTGTGTGTAAGCAGCAGGATAGGAATTGGAGATTAGAGAAACAGCAGGATTTTTCTTCATAAAAAAAATCTGATGAGATGAACTGTGTGCTGCTCCTGCTGCGCTTGCCAAGAGCTATCTTGTGAGATAGCAGGTACTCCACAAATTTTGTTATCTTGAGATGAACTGTATAGTGATCATGGGTCATGGCATGGCTAGCTTCTTCAGATCCATCTCAGGAAACATATATGACGGTAAAATACCCATCTTTCTATAAACATTTGCATATGAGTAACATATGCTTTCAACTGCAGAAATGTAACAACCTTGTTCAAGGCACTGGATCGGATGACAGATATTCTAGGTAAACAACAATGTCCTCGCTCTAAATCAGGCTTATGTCTTATTAGCCTTAAGCTCAATTTCTTGTTGATTAGTGTTTGGTAGCTTGAGCACACATGGATGCTATAATCTTACCCCAAATTATAGCGTATCTTATTGTTGATAAAACTGATTATCAGCTGACTTTGTCTCTTGTGTTAACTAATTTGTTTGGGGTTAGATTATGTATGATCCTTATTTTTATAGCCAGATATTGTGTTATCATAATTACTGATGTCTTATGTTGAACTTGTTGGCCTTCAGATGAATGTTTAAAAGCTGGTAAACTTCAGGTGCATCCACTTCAGACAACTGGAACCGAAGGTAAATTCACACTTTTTACATCCACCAAATAAAGCTACTTTAGAATTTTTTTTCATTGTATAAACTTAATATATAATGCTCAACTTGATGATCCATTATGATTTTGAATTTTTGCTAAGGCATAAATAAGTATTTAAATCAGGAGGGTTGCAATGCAGAGAGTGGCCACCAGGGGTTAAACCCAAGGAAGAATCCAAGAGAGGAGGCCACTTCTAATGAGCAGGATCTTCACCTGAAAAGCCAACGAACCACTGGAGCTTTCGGCATGCAGGCCTGGGCCTTGGAACATTAGACTGCATGTACCATGGTGCCCTGCTTTTTCTCTGCAATGGAAGAAGTAGAACATCATCTTCACTGAGTATGCTTTGATCCATAAAATCCTCTGTTGTGCCAAGTCCTTTTACATGTTGCTAAATACAAAGTTGGTGTCTATTAATGGTAATTCTTGCGAGCAGAGATGTGTGTGTGTGTGTGTGGGGGGGGGGGGGCGTACCGTGCTGTTTGCTTGCTGCCATGTACTCCCTCAATCTCAAATTATAACTCATTTTAAGAATTTTGGAGAGTCAAAACATCTAACCAAATTTATACGATAGGATAATAATATTTATAATACCAACTAAGTATCATTAGGTTTTTTATTAATTATATTTTATAGTATATCTATTTGATGTTATAAATCTTTATAATTCTTTTTATAGTTTTGGTCAAACTTAAAATGCTTTAATTCTCTAAGATTTTTTAAATGACTCATAATTTGGGATGAAGAGAGTATATGCAAATGCAACTCGCTCGTCCCAGTGCAATTTTTCTACTGGAAATTAAAGTAACTTTCCCATATCTTATATACTGACGATTGATGAACATTGCATCTCCCTGATGTTGCTTTAGTCTTATAGAGAAGCGTTATCTACTATCCCAGAATTCAAATGGTTGCATTTCTCATGATTCTTAACCTAGGGCACCTCACCAGTAAATACCACATGTTCTGGTTAACGAGTTTTGTCTTAATTCATTTTTACAACATGATGCATGCTGTAGTATACTTCCTCCGTCCTAGAATAGATAACATTATTTCTCAAAAAAGAATAGATAACATTATAAAATACGTACAGGTCAAACATTCTTAACTTTTACTAGATTTATAGAAAATACATGCAACATATATGTCTCCAAATAAGTTTATTATGAAAGTATATTCAATAATCTATCTAATAATACTAATTATGTATTATAAATATTAAATTCTTTTACATATAGTTGGTCAAAGCTATAAAAAACTGATTTCTCGGGAAATAAGAACGGCTTCTATTTTGGGACAGAGGGAGTATTATCGCTACCAAAGTTGTTTGGGAGTTCTGTTGTTCCACTCACGTCAGCTACTGTTGCAACTTGGAGTTTGTTCGTCTTCTACATATGTCTTCTGGCCTGTGTGATCTATTTTGACTAATTAACAGACACAATATTGTATAGAGCTAAAAATGAATATGTCACATCAATCCGTTATGGCTGTTGAAGCCATAGTAGGGATTACGTCAGTACATTCTTAGGCGAGCAGTGGATTATATCACCCCTATTTTTGACCTTCTTTCTTTTTGAGTCTGTCTACTATATAACCGTGTGTTTTAGCAAAAGCTAGCACATGGTTGTTTGCAGGCAGTAAAACACACGATTTGTAACGGAAAAAAACTGTGTGTTTTAGCACAAACTAGCACATGGTTGTTCGCTGCCTGCAGAACACATAATTTTCAACAGAGAAAAAACTGTGTATTTTAGCACAAGCTAGCACACGGTTGCTGGCTGTCTATAAAACACTTGATTTTAAAACAAGGCCCACGCAGAGCCGATCTGTTGTAATTTTTGTGCAACCGAAGAGTAAAATAGTAAATCCCAATAACTAAAAAGAGAAATTGGCCTATGAAACATGCAGCAGCCCAGAAAAACAGTCCAACAACAAAGAATCCATAGGAATAAAACAACAGATAAGACTTGGGAAAAAAAGTAAAGCAAACAAAATAGATCTGCTCTACATTGGGAAAAGCTCTGCTCTGCTCAGCAGGGGACACGGGCAGAAATCAGATTGCAAAGAAAATTTGAAGAACAAGCACTACAAGTCTGATTCATACCTCATCAGGTAAGGTTAGTAGACCAATCTTTTAAATCAATTTCTCTAGTAAATCAATTTCTCTGAAGAAGCAACAACGAACAAAATAACAACTGAGATGAAAGATTAGGATAACCTAGATACATGGAATCTGTAATCATGGGAACTATAAACACAGTCAGGATGGCAAAAATGGACTGCTGCTTGTGCTTGCTCCAATAGCAGGGCATGGCTCTGGTTGCTCACTGTGCACAAGAAGCAGATCCAGCACTTGGGAGGTTGTGATGTGGTCTAAAAGGCTAGAAGCAGAGAGAGCATAGTGCAAAATCAGGAATAAATCAGGAACTCACAGAAAGATGATTAGACTGACAGGAATAGATGGGTAAAAATTATACTGCAAGTATACCGAAATTACAATGTGCACATGTGCAAATTACACCCATATATGCGATGTAAATTCAGCACAATAGGAGAGTAATTTTCAATGCTTCATTATAAACTGTGTAGCTACAAATAGAATTTGAATCCAAATGCATAATTCTTGAACTAATAATGTTTTATAGAATCCCAGTGAAGCCAAAAAGAAATAAGAGAAAGAAAACATCAAATGGTAGCATTGATCCCTAGCTTGCCCAATAATGAGCTGCAATTTACATATGGAAGCAAAATTTATCAATCAGAAGGAGGAGGGATGCAGTTAATTTCAGTTACCAATTAATATATGTAATTTTTTAATTAACAAGATGTTATAATCTTAAAATAAATTATGCCCAGAACTACAATTGCATACGCTGAGAACTAAAATTGCACTTACTAGTTGCTGTAAATTACATTGTTTGTGATTGCAATTGTGTAACCAAATATTTTATCGCAATTGAAGAGTTGATACTACAATATTTCAAATTACTTTTTTCATACAAAGCATGAAGTTATTTCATGATTACATATTATACAAAGCGCATAAGGAAAAGAAAGGTTCAGTTTCTAACCTTAGCAGCTCCAGTGCTCCTGGGAATGATGTTGAAACTAGCAGCCCTTCAACCCCTCCAGTCCTTAACTGAGGGCACATCAACAGTCTTTTGGGTAGCTACAAGGATCCACACTTGTCACAGTAAAGACTACAAACACATTGCTAAACATGTTTTCCATTTAACCTATTTTGTAAAGCTAACCGTGATGGCATAAACAGTTGTCAGAAATACAATTGCGGAGCCCTATATTTACAATTTACATTATTCCGTTTGTAATTCTTTAGATGACCTATCTACATACTTCACTGCATAAAAAAAGAGCAGCAACATAGTCACATATATAACAAATTGCTTTTGTGATAGTCACTAACAGAGCGGCAGCAAACTAACACAAATCATAAAATTCAAAGATTTCTTAACACAAATCACAACAAATTTGGATGCAATGCTTGAGTGATGAGATAAACACTCTACAAGAAATATTTAGACTGGTTCATGATCTATGAGAATTGCATATATCAGATATGAAAATCAGAAACCAGTAACCAATCTGAACTAAACATAGTCTACATTCAATTGAGTTGAGAGGGAGGTAACTACTATAATCATGGTTGAAATTAGTACCAATCCACAAACTGCATAGGAAATAGCTAATACTATCAGTTTCCTCCCACTTACCTACCTCACCATATAGATTTATAGAGTATAAAACAAAGCCAACAGTCAAGGTCTAGGACAGCAGTGGCCTAACCAACACATGAGAGAATATTTGAAGATAGGAGGAGCTGAGTCTGTGGGGTTTGTATTGACACAAATCACAAATAACATATTTCAAGATGTGTTAGCACAAATCACAAGTGACAATTTTTTTTCTATGGGAGGACAAGGACAAAAAAGAGGTGTGTGTTGACACAAATCACAATCAACAGATTTCAAGATGTGTTAGCACAAATCACAAGAGACAATTTTTTTCTATGGAAGGACAATGACAAAAAAAGAGGTGTGTGTTGGCACAAATCACAACTAACAAAGTTTAAGATGTGTTAGCACAAATCACAAGATGTGTGAAATAGAATTCAGAAAAAAAACCGTGAGCCAAAACAAAAACAACCAAACCACCATAATATTGCAGTTCTTTCTTACCTTATTCTAGTCCTAGTAGAACTAGTAAGTAGTCTTCAAGGGGCTATAGAAGGTTGGCTGTAATAGACCCTGTATAGACAGAAACTACAATCAGACTACATTGATTCAGACCAAAGGAAACCTACAAGTGCTGTAAGAATTTACTAAAATTTAGTACCTGAAATATGATGGAGCTGAGTCTAAAAAAATAAAGACTGCCTTGGTGGAATTAAAGATAAAAAATTAACTAAGGCTCAACTAATAACAATCCTGAACTTGAAACCTAGAATTGTAAAACTAAAAAAACTAATAACTGAACTGATAACAATCCTAAACTTAAAAAACTAATAACTGACCTTGAAGTCAGGGGGCACAAAGAACAAGAGCACCTACAAAAATGAAGAAGAAATAATTTATGGAGCAACCAAAGTAGCTTGTACATATGTACTACAACTCAAAATGGTGTAGGCGTGTACTACTAGAGCTTGTCATGAAACTTGCCATTATACATATATACTATTAAGTTGGATAGAGAAAATTAAATGCTACAATCACAAACTGATAAAGAGATTCTAGAGGGAGAGAGAGAGAGAGCGCAAACACACACCCACACGCACACACACCCCAACACCAATACACGCACACACCACAAAATTCACAGCCACCCTACTACAACTCAAAATTGTATAGGTGTGTACTACTGGAGCATGTCATAAAACTTGCCATTATGCATATGTACTATTAAGTGTGTTGTGGATTCAGAAAATCAACAGAATTTAATGAAAAACAACTTACCCAGCAAAAAATTGTTATTGCATATATTTTGTACTAAAATTATACCTTTAGTTTGTTGCAATTTATATGGGCTTAGTCTGCAATTTTCTATCCAGAGAATTAAAAACACCAATAGACAAAACCACAAACCAAAAGTTCACAAACTCAACACACATTGACTTGCTACGAGCGACAATGGAAACCTATAAGCTTGACTGAGCTATTGTCTCTGCAATACCAAAATGCCACTGCAATCAGACTGCATTGATTCAGACCAAAGGAAACCTACAACTGCTGCAAGAATTTACTAAAATTTAGAACCTGAAATATGATGGAGCTGAGTCTACAAAATTACTACCTAGAAAGTGCACGGCTCTAGTACAATCTGTGAACTGTTGTCGTCCAAGTTTCTGGCCAAAAATTTAGCATACCTCTACTGCAGGTTCCTGTCACTGGGCAGTGGGCGCAGCAATACACTGAGTGGCATTAGTGCTGCATCCCTCAGCTTGCCTGCAGAGATCAGGCAGAAAAATTTACCAAGGGTATCTGGCCATTCTTGTGTACAGTGTACATAACTGTATGGTGCTTCCTATTATTCAGAGGAGAGGGAGTTGCTATATTTCAGATTCTTGAATTTTTAGAAATTTTCAGACAACAATCTTACACAAGCAACTGTTAACAAAAATGTGCTCCAGACAAAAAATCTTACACAAACAACTTTTTATATCCAACCACTACTGTTAGCCGAAATGTGCTCCAGACTCGAAGCAAATGCACTCTTAAAAACATACAGTACCAAACTCAAGAAATATTCAGTCAAGCAGAATAAGGGAAAGCACATAAATGAGATGTAGGTAGCTGTTGTTATAAGACCTACTCCCGTAAATAAGAATTTGTCATAACAACACATAAACAGGCTAATTGAAGGCAATCTATTCCTAGGATTAACTGAAATAAAACAACCATTAACTGCTAGTGTTGTTGGCCAACACAGAGAAATACTAAATACTGCTACTGAACTACTGAACAACCTGCTAGTGTTGATGCCCCTTATCATAGATTGGATCTCAATCTGTTGGCTGTTGCATTGCATCCCAATTTCCTTGGCTGGGAGGGGTCTAGCCCATAATCAGGAACCATGTGTGGAACAAACAAACCCATCAGCCATCACTCCATGCTAGCGATAATGGAAGGGACCTATCGAATCGGCCGTCGGGCAGTAGCACTTCCCAAACCCACTGGGAACAAATAAGGTATTTGCTGATCCCTTATGAGGCTAAATACAAAAAGGCATCTAGGATTACTTATTTAGCTATCTAGGATTATATCAGCTAATGTTGTAGTAGCTTAGAAAAGCTAACAGTGATGGACCATTAAAATAGTTATATCCTCTCGTGCAATACTCATCACAATACTTACTGGCGACGTGCATGGTTTCTCAAGTTCCATTGGCAGATATTTTTTTTAAAAAATAAAATAAAAGAAATGCATTGATGCCATTTCCAATTACATTTTTTCCACAATAGGAAAACCTGAATTTATTACTTACTCATCTAAAACCAGAACAGAGAAACACTAATGCAAGGCTTAACCTGTATAGTGACCAAAACAACAGCAACCAAAGTACTTAGGCACAAACCCCCAAACACCAGCGCAGTTCCACTTCCACCAACTTTCAATGCAAAGAAAAAAGACGAAACTGACACATTACATTTTCTTCCTGGACAGGATCAGTTATCATCCAGCTCCAAACTGAAACCAGACCAGCATTGCAACATGGTTATCTTCAAAATTGGTACATGAGCAAATCTAATCTCAGTAGACTGAAAAAGCAGACAATTATTGCAGTGACACGTGAACAACATATCAGTTTTCATGGCAATAGAAAAAAACTTTGATGGTTTGCTACTACAAACAAGCAAGCATCCCTGATTGCTGAATTGGGGAAAATAAAAACACAACAGCGACAACTGAAGAAGGAAGTAGTGTCGAACAGATAGGCAACAGAAATCTTTGGATAACATAGTCTGATTGACTGAGCAGGGTAACAGGATTGAAGACTAAAATAATACAGTTGACACCAACTAGCTACCAATGACATTCACAGACAATAGCTCTGCAGACCCCTACCACAACCCCAACAGCAAATCCAACCAGAACACAGCGCAAATCACCGCTCCTCCACTTCTCTTGTCCTGCTCCCCTCGAGCGGTAGCACAGTACTGCAATTCACCCATCCCCACCTCACTTCCGCCCGTCGCTCGTGGTCTGCAATGGAAGCAACGACACAAAGGCAAATCCCCCGGAGTGCCAGCTCGGCAGACGTGCACGCGCGGTGGCCAACTCCAAGTCCTACCCCAGGAAGCGGCAGCAGCAGGCACACATCGGCGTCAAGCGACAGTGGGGAGGGATCAGCAGTGGCGACTATGAGGAATCCGCGAGCCACCACCAACTACAACTACCCAGATGGTGCACCTCGCGTCAATGAAGAGGGAGGAGGAGCGGAGCTGCTACGGGTCATCGTCTCCGTCAGAGCTCAACCTCCCTCAGATCTAGTGGTGGGCAAGGAGGACGAGAACGATAGAAAACTCATGGGAGCGTCGCTGCGAACTACGTACCTCCACAACTCTTGAATCGCCGCGACACCGACGGGCTCGACGGGGAGGAGCACGGAGAGGCGCCGTCGCCTATTGAATCGCCGCGATGCCGACGAGGCTCGACGGGGAAGAGCACACAAGGGAAAGGGGAGAATAGACAGAGTGACGACCTCCAGAACCGCTTCCTTTCCTGTCTGAGCGCGCGGATCGAGAAATACAAAAAGTGTCCCAATGGGCTCTTCACGGCAGTCTCACAAAGCAACCATCACAGATCAGACCAAATCCGACGTTTCATTCTTCATCGAGTGGCCACAAAATTCATGTGTCAACAAACCACAAAACACACATGTGTCATATAGTATTTCTGTTCTTTTTTAGCATGAGACCGCTTAGAAGTTGAGGGGGTCCTATTTCCATTCCTTTGCCTCCAAGAGATTATCTAAAAGTACTAGCTAAATTTACTAATTTAGCTACTCTCTAAAATAGATTTGACAAGAAAATACTAAAGTGCTCCAACAGACTCTGTATTGAATAGCTAGTGAGGTACGCTATCCAAAAGTAGAGAGCGAGAGAGGTGGGATGGAGAGCCACTAAATTTAGAGAGTCATTTACAAAGTCTGTTGGAAACGTTTTTCTTTCAACAATAGCTAAATTTATCTTTACAAAATGATTTGGCTAATCTGTTGGAGATGCTCTTCTTGAACTACCTCTTTGTCTCATTGATCCGAAAAGAAAGGAAAGAAAGCTGGTACGGTTCTGTATAAAGTTCGAAATGGTGAATTGAGGTAGAGTAGACCGATGATCCGGTAGTCATTTGGCCGGCTATGGAAAGAAAAAGCTTGCTATTATCCTTAATTTGGTTACTAATGGTTTGTCAATCCAAGATAGAGGACGAAGAAGAAGCTCTTTTGAAGGAATGTGCATTGAATTAGTGATAAGCTTTTCTTTTACTTGTTCAAATAGTCGAATTGAATTTTCTCTTAATAAATAGAAACATAAGAAAAATCATAATAATGCATTTATGAACACTTGCCATCCTTTGCAAGAATTGTCAGTATATATAACCCTGTGGAGGCAGACCGCTTCATCTGGGATCTCACCATCACCATCATCACCGAGTACGTCGGCCCGTCGGCGTCGTCGACTACCTCCAGAACTGGGAGCACGACGACCGGACGACGGCGGCAGCATGGATGAACGATGACGCTGCTGTCAGCAGCCATGCCGTCCCAGAGCCTCGCTGTCATCTGCCCAGAGCACAATGACCGGAACACATTTACTTCTATATTATTATCCTTTTGGTTGTTGTGAAGAAATCTGGGAAAATGGAAAAAAAAAGTTCTCTCTTTTCTTCTCGACTTCGAGTCTGATACAGAAGCCTTGTCCTACTCCGAGTAGAACATGACTAACCATTGCTGAGTCAATATATACCGTGCGTCTATATATATATATATATATATATATATTAGAGCATCTCCAAGAGCTTGGCTAAAATTAGTAGCCAAATTCTAATGTTTAGCCATTTTGTAAAATAGACAACTTTTTAAAAAAGAAGAGGTCTACAACAGCCTTGCTATCAGGCTATAAATGGCCAACGAAAATCAAGGAATAGCAAACTTTCTATTTTACAAAATCAAATAGCACATCTGTTGGAGCCTATTTTTCTGCTATACAAGTTCTAAAAAGCCTTCATAATAAGAATAGCAAAGCTGTTGGAGTTGCTCTTATACATATTGGGATACCAACGCTGGTTCAAGCTAGATTAACCATTGTCCATCTTTCTCCTTCCTGCATGTACGCCATGGAACTGCAGAATGAAGACGGGCGCAGGAAGAGGAGGAGGATCAGTCCTCCAAACCAGAATCCTGAGCTGTCGGAGGAGATCATCGTTGAGGAGATCCTGGTGCGGCTGCCTGTCAAGTCCCTGGTGCGGTTCAAGTCGGTCTGCAAGGCCTGGCGCGCCACCATCTCGGATCCCATCTTCATCCGCGCACACCTCCGCCACTCTGCCACCAAACAGGAGCAGGACCCGTGTGTGATCATCAGCCCCTTGATCATGGACAATGTCATCCCAGGGGAGTCCCGGCCGAGCACCTTCTCCAACCAATTCCGCTTCTACCAGTGGCATCATCTGCAAGCCAATGGTGGCAGTACTCCCTCCTCCAAACAGACAGCGACGCACATCTACACCAAGGACCTTGGCAGCGGTGAAGTTATTCGTCAGATGGGTTACTTTGCGTTCTGTGATGGTCTGGTGCTCGTTCGCACCGACACCAAGCTCTACCTCTTGAACCCGGCCACCAGGGACTCCCTCACGCTGCCGGACAATAAGCGCAACAAATTGGGGCGAGAATTCTGCAATTCTGCAGGCCTAGGCCTGGATCCACGCAGCGGTAAGTACAAGGTGGTTCGAGCCTTCTACCGGTCTCTTGATATCACCACGAATGCCTACGGGATGGGGATGGAGGTGTTCACCGTCGGCGCCGGCCGCCGCCGTGCTTGGAGGAAGATAGCACATGATGTGCCATACCCCGTCTGTAGACAGCAGTCTAGCCTTAGTGTTAAAGGGTTGATGTTCTGGCGCATCGACAAAGTTCGCCATGGACACCATCAGACTCCGCCGCGGGGTCTCCTCCACCTCAACCTGGCAGATGAGTCATTCGGAGTCACCAGGCTACCTGACTCCATGGACCCTGCACTGGACGATACCTTCTTCATGGACATGCTACATGGGGAGCTATGGCTGACGGCGTGCACCAGCAGGACGCCGGATACCTTGACCATCTGGGCGATGCCGGTGGACGACAACGGGGGCCAAGGCCAGTGGGAGCAGCGCTACTCCATCGTCGGGTACCCGCTGATCTTTCGCCCTCTGGCTCTTCTTCCTGGCAGTGGTGATGGCAGCAGCCAGGTCTTGTTCTGGAATCGACTGAGGCTCTACAGCTATGATCTGGCGACCTCGATGCTGACGATCGAGTGCGAGCTGGATCGCATGAGGTACCAGGGTCGAAAAGCACGCAAGTGGAAGAATCTCTGCAAGTTCACTGCTAGGCTCTACACGGAGTCTCTTGTTCCTCTCACTGCTTATTAGCTGATAGATGGCTTTATTTGGTGACGAGGCCGTGGCAAGCGTGTAGCTTCTGTTCCTTTTTTTTTTGTTCAAAATAAGGCTACACATGGTGCACATTCAGGATCTTATAGAATGTAGCTTCTGATGGCTCAATGCGCGCTGTTCCCTAGTATCATTGTATCGCCTTCATTAGAGTTTTATCTTATAGAATGGTGCACATTCAAACGTTGTGTTTATTTGGCTTCATAATTTTATTTTATTTGAGTTTTTTTCCTAGGCTAAATCCTGGTAGGCTATTCCTGACTAAACTCCATGTCATGTAATTTATACTGGTGAAATTTGGAGGCAAGGGATGTCACTCTGAGCTTTGGTGATCTGTTGTCGATTATGATCCTACCTGGTGGATGCCAGTTTGGGGTATAATAATTAGAAGAAAAAAAAACTCCTATAGTCCTTTGTGATTTCGTCTGAAGACACCAAGACCTTGTTATGTTTTCTCCTTTATGAAGCTCAGTCTATCCTACTTTTGGGCGTCTTCTGCTGTTTTTATTTAGTTTTTAGTCTTGGATATAGATACTTTTTGTCAAATTGATTAATCTTGCAATCAGTATATTCAATGTGAGACATGTGGGAAGAGCACCGCCTGAAGAATAACATCATCGCGGCACCGGCAAGCCCATGACGAGGTGCCTTCTGGTCGACTTAGATAAGATAGGAATAGTGTCCAAGTATGCGGTTGATCTAATCATGGTAGTGCAGGAGCTTTGTAGGAAACTTGTCATCTTTGTTCTAGGTGGAGGTAGTCTCTGTAACCTTCGTGTGTGTTTGGACGATCTTAATTTGAATAACGGAAAGTCTGATCTGAAGCTTTGATGTTACTTCTGTTTGCAAAAATTTCTGGTGCTTGCCGTGTAGGTCACCTTAGTTCCAATGTTGGTCTTATTTGTTTGTAAGCTATTAACTATGAAGTACCGATCTTTTTTTATGATTATAGCTTTGAAATACAGATGATAAATTCGGCGTGCAAAATTATTATGTCTTGTCCTTTTCTCAAAGGAAAAAAGAGTTACGTGCCTGTTTGGAACACAAGAACTGAAAACACACGAATGGTAGGAAACAGAGGAAAGAGATAAGAGTGTGAAAACAAAGGATTGGAAAAATACAGGATAGCAACTCAGCGAGCTGTTTGAAACAAATGAATTTTAAATATAGGAACTTGGAAACTAAATAATAAAGAACATATTAAAAGCACCTAACCTCACGTGAACAAGAATCTAGCGCTGGTTGCTGCTTCTCTGTCATGCGCTTTGCCTTAGACTTCGCTATAGGAAGAGAAACCAAGAGATCAGAGTGGAATTTTTTGATTCATGCGTTTTGAGAAGGGAAGCAAACCTTTCCTCAGGAAAGGAAACTGGCAATATCCTCCATTCCAAACGGACGGTAACGTCAGCAAAACAAACGAATGCTATTCCTTTGAAATTTCTATGAGAAAACTACAATCCAAACGGAGAATGGGAGGAGTTTGACCTGCGAAGAGATTTAATCCCTTTCATTCCTCTTAACAATATATATATAGTCTTTTGTTACATTGAAGGCTCGTTGCCTTGACCTGCGAATGGGAGGAATCTTTTTGTTACATTCAAGGCTCGTTGCCTTTTAACCTTTTATGGAACCAGTGAAATCACAGTCCAAGAGAGTTTAAACAATGGGAATGGGGGCAACCCAAATAAAATAGGGTACTTATCCGGGTCCCTTTGCAAACCAAAGCGAGCAAGCTCATGAGCAGCCACATTACAGGAACGTGGAATTGTACAGAATTAGGCTTGGTTTGGATGTAGTTGGATTCGCATCAATCCACATGTGTTGGGGTGGATTGGAGTGGAACTTGAACTAAATTCCACTCCAATCCACTCCAACACATGTAGATTGAGGTGAATCCGACAACATCCAAACAAAGCCTTAATAGGAGTCATCTTCCAGTGCTGCAGCTAGACATGTGGGATCCGCTTCCACAATCACCCTTGCAGAGCGTTATTAGGACTCCTGCAAGGCAAGCTTCTCCCTCAGTACACAATGCAGCATACATCACCATTAGATGGTCTGAACCCCGCTATAATTGAACAGCCATTGTGATCTCGAATCACAAATCCCCATGCTCCAGTCTTGTCCCGGCCTTGTTTAGTTCTAAAAAAATTTTGCAAATTTTTAAATTCTCCATCACATCGAATCTTTCGAATTAAACAAGACCCTACTGTCCTTCACAAGAAGAAATGCACAATCAATGTTGATCTTGTGGATGTCCTGTGATGGAGGACACTACCTCGGACTCGGATGCCAACATCTCCTCACAAACTCACATTTTAAAAAGTATTAGTAGTGATCACCATCTTCATCGTTTATCCATCTTATCAATGTTCATACTCCTGCGTCCAATATTTGTGCGGACAGAAAATGCTTGACCTTCGGGAGGACAATTTAACTTCCACACAGCTTGTTTCCATTTCAAATTATCCTCGTGTGTTTGAGTTTGAACTCGATTTCAGCAGCGACTTGTCTCTTTGCCAGGCGCGCTCGAGAGTCCTCCAGAGCATGATGCGCCGATTTAAAAAGAGAATAAGCCCTTTTTTTAGACCCAGATGCAGACGCTTACAACACGAGCGCATACTCACCTTACCCCCATGAGCATCTTCGAAAAACCGAGTTAGACTGGCAAATCTCGAGCTTGATAAAGTCAAACAGGTGTCTCGCTATCGACGGGCACGTTGTTTACCATCGAAAGCATAGCGCCGTTAAATCCTAAGAAAAATACGAGCACCCGTATCAAGTACAACACTTGAACCCAGGTGGACAGATTCCGCCGCAAAAAACCTAACCAGCTGCCCATGACATCCTAATGCCATGCCAATACATTCTTCCTCCCTTGTCTATCCGGTATGGTGAGAACATTCTTGATATATGAGTATCTTGTTCCTAGAAAATGTCCTCAACTAAGATTATGCCCCATGTCAAGTTGTCTTTAACTAAGGTTTTTGTCTCATGTTCCATATCACCGGCTCATCGCTGGCTAGTGTTCCAAAATTTTGGAAAAAATCAAAATCAGAATAAAATAAAAGATATACAATATAAAGCAGAGTTCATCATGAAATGCATCCACTTTGAAAAACAAATACTGAGTGTGTGGCTGCCAATGCTTCCGTCTTTACCTCTTCAATTGTCTTTGGTTCTCTCTTATCTCTTTGTGGAATGGCAACAAGGTGTGAGTATGGGCTGGTAGTGTACGACGTGTTTCTTGGATCACTATCGCGGCAAAATGGCGGTGATAAACTTATTATCATTATTGACTTTTACCCCAAAAAAAACATAACCGATGATGCTATGGGTTTTAGAATTGGTGATGAAAATGTATGTTTAGTAGCCTATCAGTCACTATCATCAACCTCTGCATTATTTGTTACTACTAACCATGTCTTTGCCGTAGGCATCAAAATCTTCACGCAAAACCACTAGTTGGGAACCTCCTAAGTCATTGAGGCTCCCTTCGACTCTGGCTTTCAATCGGCCGGTGCTTCGTCGAGTTAGGGGTTACTTAAGCCAATCAACCTATCACACTCTCCGTATATAAAGTATTAATTAGGGACTTGGGTAAGATTCTTGTCACAATTGAGATGTACATGCCCCAAGTAGGTTATTCGAAGCCATATGATGAGAAAGAGATCCGAACGGTCTAACTCATGTTTCCTCAACCCAAGTTTTTTTAAACACATGGTTCTTTTTTTTTATCACTAAACATAAGATTCTTAAGGAATACGGAAAACTTAGGATTGGAGTTGTGTATAATCTACAATCCTACAAGAATTCAAAATGCAAGAACATTTCCGGTGCCTTTTGAACACAACATAGAAAAAAAATACATGAATTACAAGACATAGATACGAAGGAAAGTTTTCATGAGGTCCATTGGTCCAACCTCATGCTTGTGATTTTACACATCCCATAGAAATCCCATGTTTTATTATGTTTAATAAATCCTTTATTCCAAATGATCATATAGAAAAATTTTCATTAGGATTAAAATCCTCCAAAACTCCTGTGCCTTTCTTTGTCCCATCTGGCATAAAACATCCCAAGCCCAAAAAAAAAAGAGTGGAAAAAAAACATTATTCTACCTGGCTAGTGCCCGGCAAAAGGAAACCACAAGTCTGTGTGAGGGCACGAACCAAGTCGCGCCGCCGCCGCCGTCTCGGATCGCCTCTTCCTCTCGGATCTCCCTAGGTAAACACCACCCCTCAACGGCGATCAACTCCCGCTGGGTTTACTCCCGCGATCTCACCTCGCTGTTACGATTCCCCTGATCTTGGTGGTCATCGCCGCAGGTTTCGCGGCCGGAGCAGATCCATGGCGCTGGCGTCGAGGCTGGCGCAGCTGCAGGCCAAGGCGTGCGAGGCCACGCGGTTCGTGGCGCGGCACGGGTGCGAGTACCAGCGGTCCCTCGCGGAGAAGAACAAGAAGTACGTCGTGGAGCCGCCCACCATCGAGAAGTGCCAGGAGCTCTCAAATCAGCTCTTCTACACCCGCCTCGCCAGGTTCGTGCAATCGGTCTCCTCTCTTCCGCACCTGAGAATCATGTGGCAGATCGTGTGCGCCGTACTTCCGTACTCCGTGATCTCAATGCAATACTTCTTTTACAGACGTGCTTTCCAAATACTAGACTTCGAGTGTTGCGTTGGGCTGTGAAATTTAGCACCAATCATCGCGATAGTAATATGAAAATTTAGCTCAAATCATAGTGATAGTGATGTGAGAAAGCGCTGTTTTATTAAATAATAGACTTGGTGTTCAATGTTTGACTTACACATCGTGTTTAAAGTTTGAGCAGGAATTTTGGGAGATACTGTACAGATAGCTCCTCAATATTCGAAAGGGCACTCATGAAACTCTGCGTGTAGTTATTACCTGATTGTAGTTATGTTATCTCATAAAGTGTCTGATCAGTTGATTGAATAAACTACATTGTGTAAGGGAAGTGGCTGGATACTTACATTCAAATGCAAGCTCTGGACTAGGAAAATTGTGTTGTGAGAAAGTGAGTCGTTTGATGAATGCTCGTTACAGTGGAAGTATGGATAGTATTATGGTCCTGGAAGCTGGGGCAATTGACTGTTATGATCAATTAGCAGATGTAATCTAGTTCTATAGTAGGCTGATGTCCAATGATTCCAGTGGTCTGGTGGCGATTGACCACAGATCCTGAAAAAATGCATAGACTTGAAAGTAAAATCCTAGATTTACATGTAGTTAACTGACTTTTTTTTTTGACAAAATCATCAATCTTTATTCATTGAGAGTGGTTACATCATTAATCAGAAAGTTCCAGATAAAGTTAGGGGCTCATCGTCCCAAGTACAATTTTGCTTCACCTATGTTCTCTCTGAAGACGTAAGTGATGAATTCTAGTTGATTTAGTGGTGTGTTTGATGCCTATAAGATTTACATATCCCATAATACTTGAGTTTTGGTGTTGAGACTAGATTTGGGAAAGAAGACAGTTGTTAAATATATGGGCAGCTTATCATAAAGCCTTGTGATCTGTTTCCCAGTGTTGCCTTTGAGTCATTTATTGGATATGATATTAGCTATGGACTACAATAGTGTTCAGTTTCTAAAAAATTGTAAGATTATTAAATATAGACAAAAACAAAAACTAATTACGTAGTTTACCTGTAATTTGTAGGACGAATCTTTTGAGCCTAGTTAGTCCATGATTGGACAATAATTACCAAATACAAACGAAAATGCTACAGTATCCGAAATCCAAAAATTTTGCCAACTGAACAAGGCCTAACTCGACAGTAGTTTTGTCATTGAAATATGATGTGTGTTTAAAAAATTACCCATCCTGTAAAGACCTGAGGTTTATAAACCGTTACATAGAGATACTTTGTGCTCTAAATTTATAAAATTAAATAGTTGTAGAGGCAAAAATAAAGCAGCTAGGATAAGAGATTGAACCATTGCACTTTTATAACTAGATTGTCTCATATCTATCTGTTTATATCATGAGCTTTGAACACTATTCAACTGTATCTTTGAACTGACACATGCTCCTTTCAGCCTTCCTGGTCGCTACGAAGCATTCTGGAAAGAGCTTGATCAAGTGAAGCAGCTGTGGAAGAACAGGAACGATCTGAAAGTCGAGCACGCCGGTGTCGCAGCACTCTTCGGCATCGAGCTGTACGCGTGGTTCTGCGCAGGCGAGATCGTTGGGAGAGGATTTACTTTGACAGGGTATCATGTCTGAGCGCGGAGCAACAAATTCAGTCCCCTTTCGCTGATGACTTCTTAGGCACATAATTCGCAGCCAGATGCCTAGTTTGTTTTCGAATTTAGAGAGATTATTTTTGGTGCTGTGTGAAATGCACGCGTGCATCTCGGTGAAACCGACTTATTGAGATACAATAATCTGCTACATCATGGTTTAATTCTGGGGTACCACAACTGTTTGATGTTATTGATGCCCTTGGTGACTTGGTCTTTGTTTTGCTGTGCGCGTGTATGTGATGCTGCTGTGATGCCAAATTGTTGACTGCCGTGTTTTACATCCAAACCAACAAATGCAGATGGGGCAAGCTGCTGTCTTTTAGCTTGAAGCTGTGTGTGTTCGTTTTAGCCCGCGGCCTCACCTGAAACCGGCGCGGGCGGCAGTATCCTCCGGCAGTCCGGCTAGCCGGAGGAATCAGCCCGCACTAGACGATTCTGTTAAGCTAGCTGCGCACAAAAGCTGGAGGCCCTTCGCTGCCGAATTTCCCGAAAGAGCCCTGAAACAGGTAGAGCTACGGCCGGTTTGAACAACTGAACCGAACTGAGAGTAATTGAAGACGTAGATTGAGGCGGAGCCCGCGGCGGTTGATCGGGGAATACGCCGCCGTCCCGCCTGGCGGCTGGTCCCAGCCGCGACGACCTCGGGCCTCATGTTCTCAGCGGCTCGCCGCCTCCTCGCGTCCCGCGCCCGCGCCCGCGCCTTCGCCATGGCGGCGGCTGCCGCGCCCTACTCCCACTCCGCTGGGGCGTCCCCGTCGCGGCCTCGCTTCCCGACGCCCAAGGAGATCCACAGGGGCTTGGACGAGTTCGTCGTCGGCCAGGACAAGGCCAAGAAGGTTACCAATCACACTCGCCACACATCCCTTCTCGTCGCTCTGCTTCTGGCTCTGCTGCTGTGGCATCCGTACTGGCATGAATGGGTTTTGTCGCGTTACTGCAAAACAAATGGCAGATAATTTGGGGTTTCCACGGAATTTCAGCGGGGATTTGGCCGTGCAGGTGCTCTCTGTTGCTGTGCACAATCACTACAAGAGGATATACAACGAGTCATCCAATAAGTGGTGAGGTTCTGGTAACTGAATTAGTCTTTTCAAGACTTTGTCGTGATTCTAACACCGGATTTGCATCCCTGACTTGCGATCAAAGTTCCGTGAAAAGCTTGGCTCGTGGTGGTGTCACTGCGAGCTGTGATGATGACATTGAGCTTGAAAAGAGTAACATCCTTCTGATTGGGCCGACAGGGTCAGGTATCGTTTGCGGACATGTAATCTGTCAATCTATATGGCTAAGACAATGGTAATTTTTTGTGCTGAAGGCTTTGTTTTTTCGGTATAGGACAGGTAAAACATTGTTAGCAAAAACGTTAGCTCGGTATGTGAATGTGCCATTCGTGATTGCTGATGCAACAGCAATTACACAGGTAATCTTGGCTGCCATCGCACGTGTTTTGTGCTTTTCCATGATATACTTTAACCCATTGATCCTTCATGCGATTTTTGCTGCCATTTAGGTCTTGTTTAGTTTCACCAAAAACCAAAAACTTTTCAAGATTCTTCGTCACATTAAATCTTGCGGCACATGCATGGAGCACAAAATATAGATAAAAACAATAAATACTTGCACAGTTTGCATGTAATTTGCGAGATGAATCTTTTAAGCCTACTTAATTCATAATTGGACAATGATTGTTAAATACAAACGAAAATGCTACAATACCCATTTTTTCGCCCTAACAACTAAACAAGGCCTTATAAAAGAGAGAGAAAGTTGGAAAGAAGTCAGCTGATTGTTCTTTGTACTTTCTTCTTCCTGATGTGACAAAAAGACTTCTTTTTCAGGCTGGATATTCTGGTGAAGATGTGGAATCTGTAATCTACAAACTTCTAGTGGTATATATCAACCTACCATTCTTTGATTATTTACTGTAGTATTGGTAGTGGGTTGTATAGTCTACCCTTGTAAGGAATGTTATAGTCTATTTAAGGTCAGATCACACCCTTACCCCCACCCACCACCACCACACACACACACCAGCGCATGACTCCCTCAAAGAAAAAAATCTTTCAAGTTAATTCCACTATATCTTCAATGTTCCATTTGATTGTCTGCCAAACTTGTTGTGTGAATCTTCACAATTCTAGTTTGAAATAGTCATCAAATATTAGCTTGTCATTTCTTAATGAACTTGGAGATCAGTTTTATCTTTTAGCTCACATGTGCTACCTCTTACTCTCTTAGGCTGCTGACTTCAATATTAAAGCTGCAGAGCATGGTATTGTGTACATTGATGAAGTTGATAAGCTCACAAAGAAGGTTATTGGACAAATTAGCTCTGATCTTAATATTACCTTAACACGTAATGAAGCTAATTTCACCTACCGTAATCATATTTATTGCTACTTTCAGGCCGACTGCCGTGAGGATCGAAGGGATGTATCTGGAGAGGGTGTGCAGCAGGCATTGTTAAAAATATTTGAAGGAACAGTAAGTGCATCTACTAATTTTCTCCGCCACATTGTATATTCATATTTTGCATGCAGTAGTCACACTCCCTCTTTATTAGAGGAAACCAATATTTGAGAAACTGCACATGGTTAACTAACCTAGACAGTATGTAAACAAAGTAGTTGATCATACTTTGCTCCTCAACTTCAAGTTTCATGTCATGATGTCTTTCTATATTTACTATATTTTGCTTTCTGAACAGTTTCTTGTGTTTATTAGGTCATCAGCGTGCCAAGAAAAAGAAGTCAAGATAATATGCCCCAGGGTTATGTTGAGGTAGTTGGTTGGACAAACTTATGCTCAGTCAAAGCAAACAAAATGTGCCTTTACATTGTTGAATTATGGAAAATAATAGGCTCGATAATGAGTTCTGTGCCAATTTGGAATTGGTCTGTTCGTCTGTGCAGTAAGTTGCATGTTTTGCAGGTCAATACACGAAACATACTTTTCATTTGTGGAGGTGCCTTCTTTGGCTTGGAAAAGATAGTCGCAGAAAGGTTATACAGTTAATAATATACGAATTTATTCACCTTTAGGTTCTTCACCTAGAATTTATATGTTTCTCAAAGTACTTTTGTACTGTGCAAGACATCAACATCCTGTTGGATTTGGCATACCAATATGTCATGAGCTGCGGAACTGCAGCTGGACAACTGCTCTTCAGGAATCTTGCTCTATTGATACTGTAGGTTCAATTGCTTCAGCACTTTGCATTGTTTTAGACAGTTTGATTTGATTCTGCATTGACAACTGAGGTCTTTCCTAATGGTGTGCCACTTAGGTTGAAAATGATGATCTTATTGCCTACGGCTTGATCCCAGAATTCATTGGAAGGTTGCCAATAACAGTTGGCCTGAACAATCTTAGTGAAGAGCAATTGGTTCAAGTAGTAAATTTCTTTTTAATTTTATAATTTAAAGCAATCTTTCTTAAAATACTTCTCAAAGATTACCACCACCTCAAAATTATTTTTTTATTTTTTTTTCTCGAACACGACCACCTCAAAATTATAGCCAATTCTTTTTGCAGGTGCTCAGGGAGCCCAAAAATGCAATAGGAAAGCAATACAAGAAGCTATTCAAAATGAATGATGTTAGTCTGATTCATTTCAGCCAATGAAATGCTATTGCAAGCTTTGGACGAAGATTTTTTTTAACTTTAAATGACAATTTCTAATCAAGGAACTAATTTATGTTCACGTTTCCTCCATAAGGTGAAGCTTTATTTCACTGATAATGCTCTGCGGATGATAGCAAAGAAGGCAGCCGCAAAAGAAACAGGAGCCCGAGGGCTGCGGTCTATAATGGAGGACATTTTGACAGAAGCAATGTTTGAGGTTGACTTCTATTTTGATTTTGGCATGCCAGTGGGTAATCCAGTATCAGCTTCTGGCTGATAGCACTTGGTCATTCCATTGCAGATTCCTGATGCTAGAGAGGGGAAAGAGAAGGTGATTGCTGTTCTTGTCGACGAAGAGTCTGTAGGACCACTACACCATCGAGGATATGGAGCAAAAATTTTTCGGGATGATGGAGCCTTGGAACTGTATGTTTACCATAACAATATCAAGGTGCCCGGGCTGATTCAGAGCAACCCCAGACGCAGACGCATTTTTAGGCTCTGCCTTCTAGTCGCATTATCGGCGACAAAGCTTTGGATTTACCAAACATTTCCTTGTTTTTCATCGATATATGAATGGATTGTATTGATGCTATGCAAGATCAACATTTTTACACAATGAAATATGACGAGGTTGATTTTCGTGTCAACTGTTGAGATAGCAAAAGAATGGCTGGACCTTTGTGTTTTCTTCGGTACCTTGCAATTCTGTTGTTAAGAATAGATTTTGCAACAACAATTCATGTGACTTAACGCTACTGTAGCAAACACAGACAGTTGTTTTGATACTGAACAAATAGAAAATGGCTTCCAATAATTACTACACATCAAAATTCTATAAATGCTTGTGTGCATCCATTGCAATAACACAATGCTCAACCAAAAGCAATCTAATTTTACCCAGAGATGAACCTTTCAGCCATGGCTCTTCAGACAAGCGAACGTGCTCATATATTGATATATAAACTGGCAAGCTATAGCTTATGATTTGAGTGTGATGAACAAATTGTGGACATAACTTGTGGTCATCACAGATGTCCCTGCACATTGTCTCCATTTCTTTCTGTTGGGTCGTCTTGAAGTGCCCCTTCTCCATCGTCTCCACTTTCTGTTGGATTACCTTGAAGTGCCACTTCTCCATCGTCTCCACTTTCTGTTGCATTGCCTTGAAGTGCCCCTTCTCCAGCTGATTTAAGGCCTAGCTTACTGAGAAAGCCACCATCCAGGGTGTTTGCATCAGAAGCAGGTGCTCCTTCATTCCCAATCTTCCTTTTATGGGCTAGGATAGCTTCAATGGCAGCGGCACTGGCTTTAGCTGCGGCTTCGTCCTTAGCAGCAATCTCTGCCCTCCTTCTCTCCCTCTCTTCCCTGGCAAGAGCCTCTGCCCTCGCCTTCTCTTCTGCAGCCCGGGCCTCTGCTTCAGCCTTTTCCCTCTCCACATCCTCATATAACTTGACGATGTCATCTTCCCTCCCATCTCCACGTAATGCTCCTTCCAAGAGCTCCCTCATTCCATCGCTGAACACAACCTTCTCATCCAAAAGAATACCTTTTGCAACCTTGACTGCATCATCCAACCGGTCAGCAGCAATATATGCCTTCAGCAATGTCTCGTAGCTTGAGATGCTTGGGCTAACTCCCTTCTCCTTCATCTGATCAAAGTATTCCTGAGCCTTGTCAACCATACTGAAACCCACCAGGCCATCAACAAGCTTATGATATGCAGTTGCATCAGGCTTCAGCTCCAATTCGTCCATTTTGTCAAAGTAAGAGATACCATCATCGATGCGGTCAACACTGAAGCATGCTTCCATGAGCAGTAAATATGTCTCCTCATCCGCACCGACACCACTCTCACACATCTCACTGTAGAGTTCCTCCACCTTATCTATCAACTGGTTATTCTGAAGGTGCCGAATCAAATTATTATAGGATGCCACATCAGGCACCAGCTTCCATTCCCCCATTCTTCTGAACACTGCAATTGCATCTTCAAATCTCCCAGCAGCACAATATGCATCAACCATCACCCTGAAGCTTCTGAGATCAACTGCAATCCGCAGTGGAGGGTCATGCTCCCCAAGCATTCTGTGGAACAGCTTAAGTGCATCCTCCAACCTCCCATTCTGCCCAAGCGCATCAACCACCTCATTGTAGCTGTCGGCCCCAAACCTCACCGCCGATTCAACACTGAGCACCTCTTTGTAACACTCCATAGCCTTCTCCTCCATTCCCATAAGGAAGTACGCCTTCATGAGAGTCCCATACACAATGCCATCAAGAACTGGCTCGCCCCCAACCTTGTCCTTGAGTTCTTGGTACAGCTCCACGGCTTTGGCTCCATCCCCAGCACCCAAGAACCCAGCCATGAGGGTTCTGTAGACCTTGGGATCCGGGCCGACGAATCCAGAGTCGAGCATCTCATCCTTGAGCTCGACGGCATCCGCGAGCCGGCCGTGGTCAGCGACGAGGCACTCGACGACGACGCGGTAGGCCGTCGGGGAGGGCGGCACGGGGGAACCGGGGCGGGCGAGGAGGCGGAGGTGGTGGAGCGCGTCGTCGGCGAGGCGGCGCGCAGCGAGCGCGGAGAGGTAGAGCACGTGCGTGGCGGCGGTGGGCGGGACGGCGGCCTGGAGCGCGAAGCGGTGCAGCGCGAAGAAGTCCTCGAGGCGGCGCGCGCGGAGGAGCGCGGCGAGGACGGCGGCGCAGGTGAAGGACGAGGGGCGGCAGTTGGAGTGGAGCGCGTGGCGGGTGAGGAGCGCCGCCTCGGGGAGGTCGGCCTGCGGGCCCGAGAGGAGCGCGAGGATCCGGTTGTGGAACGCGAGGCGGGACGGCGCCAGCGTGGGGAGCGGCTCCGCGAGGCGCACGGCCCGCGGGGAGGGCGCGGGCGTCGGCGGCGTCGCGACGAACGTGTCCTTGCGGCGCTCACAGCGGGAAGCCGCGGCCGAGGCGACGTCCGCGTGCGCGAGCGGGAAGAGCGCCGGCACGAGGCGGCGCGCCGAGACCGGCTTCGACAGCGACATCTTTCCGCGGTTGGGGCGTTGGGCTTGGGCGACGGCCGCCGGACGGTGAGGAGGGTTTTGGGGGTTTCGGCCTTCCGGGAGTGGAGAATTGGGAGCAGGAGATGAATTGAACTATACTTTACGCCTTCGCTGAAGGAAAACGTATAGGAAAGGTCTGCTACTCTATGTTTTGTGACAAACCGACATCATTTGTTGCTTTGCATTCCTGTTTTTTTTTTTTTTTTTTTGCCAAACCTTTTGTTTCGAACTTGGAAGTGGACAGTTTGTTGTGTCTGGTTATCCTCTATCAGTGGGAGCTCAAGATTTTCAGAAATAATCCACGTAGGTCTAATGAAAATATTATCATAACGGGACGTACGGAAGAATTTGTTGCAAACTAAAAACTAGAAAGAAAAATCAAGGCATATACAGCAACAGCATATGCTGGTGTGGAACCCATCATGTACTCGTACCGGCAGCATTTCCATAAATTTAAAAAAATCATGGTCATTTTCATGAAGGAAAATTTTCCCATCTTTTTATTATTCATTCACATCACGTGACACCAGCATGTCACCACCACACATTTCTCAATCTAATTGAACCACAAAGATACGTAGCCTATGTCCGTTTCTCATGCCATGTTTCTAGACAAAACGAAATCGGTGTCTCAAAAAAAAAGACAAAACGAAAATCAAAAGCGAGCACTCGTATACGCCAACGATATAAAATTCAAATCAAATTACACGGTCCAGCCACCTATACCAGCTTCCATTGGCCGCGACGGCGCGACGGCGACTCCGACCACCCCAGAATCTTCGCCGTAATATGCCAGAAACCCCTGGCCCCCTCGTCCCCTCGCCCGCTTCGTGCTACCGAAAACACCCCTGGGCAACCAGCCACTCCTCCGGCGCTACGCGCCGTGAATACGGGGAAAGCGCAGGGGTATTCCTGGACATGGACGTGTCGGTATTAACCCAAAGCGTAATCGCCACGGCCACACCACTCCTCCGACCTCCGCGCGGCGATGCGGAGCAGAAGCAATGGAGGTGCTCAGCTCCAGCCGCTTCGCTAGGGCACTCCTCCCGAGCCTCCTCGACCCGGCGGCCTCCAGGCCCCTCAGCAAGCCCCCGTGCCGCCGGCCCCGCGGCGCCGTCCATACCCTAGCCTCCTCCGCCCACGGCCCCGCCGCCGATGCCGCCGCGCCGTCGCCGCCGTCGCTCGGCCGGCTCCTCGCCGCCGCGCTGCGGGGCGGCCGCGCGGGAGGGGAGCTCCCCGACCTCGCGGCCGCGGCCACGGCCACGGGCGGGCCCGGGATAGGGACGCTGCTCATGAGCACCACGGCGGCGGCGGTGACCAAGGCGCGGGAGAGCCCGTACCTGCTGGCGCTGGCGGCCAACCCGACCTTCGTGTCGGGGTTGGTCGCGTGGGCGGTGGCGCAGGCTGCCAAGGCCCTGCTCACCTCCGTCGTCGAGCGCCGGTGGGACCTGCGGATGCTCTTCAGCTCCGGCGGGATGCCGTCCTCGCACACCGCGCTGTGCACCGCGCTCACCGCATCCGTCGCGCTCTGCCATGGCGTCAGCGACGCGCTCTTCCCCGTTTGTCTCGGTTTTACTCTAATTGTTATGTACGATGCCACGGGCGTCAGGCGCCACGCCGGAATGCAGGCCGAGGTGAGCTCATGGTTCGGTTGCTTCCTTTTTATACAGTATCTTGCAATGTTTTGGTGGCATTATGCAATTCGTTTGGGGAAAATCTTGCTTTCGTTGAGCTAGTTTTGTAGTCTGAAGGAAACCCTGCAGCATGATGTTATTCTCATAGAGTATCAGAACGTGATGGCTACCATTGTTTTCTATCATTGCGATACTCTGCTAAGCGATAGTTAGTTGGTAGGATATCATGTTCAAGATGTGGATTTTTGTGTGATTGCCTGGACATCGTAATCCTGAAACAAACAGTTAAATCTGAGAGAATGGTTATTTGCTGGTCAGTGTGGCTTGGATTTTAGCAGTTTCAATTTCTGGATCTGTACCTCATCTGAGTTACTATGATACTGTTGTCAGCTCGTACTTTTTGTTTTTATGTCTTCTATCCACTGTGGTTTACTTGTTGGGGGTGATAATTCATAGTTGTGATGCCACTGTATGTAGTAATAGCTTGATATTCATCATTAAACGTTGGTGTTGTTGGCTTTGTCACAGGAAGTTTACAACTTCATCTTGGTAGCTTAGATCCATTACAGTGCACCTTAAACATGGAGTGCTGTGTTGTTTTGCTCACAGGGTTTTGTTGATCATATAGGCTAGCTCATATATTAAAGCCCTGTCATTTGGCAGTTTGCCTGGTGCATCACCTTTCAATAGCACACAGACTTGCCTGTGGCCTGATGAGCCTACATAGAAACAAGGCATTCCTGTTCTCAGTTAAATTTGCTGAGACTCCTTTTTGCCGATGATATTCAATATAAGACATTGCAACGGTCATCACTTGTGTTGTAGGGATTTCATAACAGTTACTGTATTTTGACAGCTGAACTATGTTTAGAGTAATCTTGACTATCTCTTGGGACATGCTCGAATCACATCAACCAAGCACGACATGATAGGTTATGATATGGTGCTTTTCCTAGATGCTACCCGCTGTGTGCTTTGAAGGAAGTTTAGCTCCTTGAATTTCATTGTTATTGTCACTAGATGTGTGCCTGTTGTATCTACCTTTTCTCATTTACTAATATGTGCATTATGATCACACAGGTACTCAATAAGATCGTTGAGGATCTGTTTGAAGGCCATCCGATTAGTGAAAGAAAACTTAAGGAGTTGTTAGGACATACTCCATCACAGGTATTTGCAGGAGCAATTTTAGGCATCTTGGTGGCCTGGTATTGCTGCCAAGGTTGTATTGTTCCCATTTGATGTTGTTATTGTATGGATGATCTAGAAATGAAACTATTCCATCACGTGGATTTTGCATGTAGCTTGATTAGTGTTCTGGAAAATATTTGATCTTCTTGACTAGCTTGATCATTGTTAAGAAGGTAACTATTGCCCTTCTTCTCTGGGATTTTCCTGTATATATGTAACCTCATAGTATGAAACGATCAAGATATCCATCCTTTCGAGTCTCATTGCCAAGTTGAGGCTCATTTTATTTATGATCCAATTGTTTCTATTTATCCTGTGGGATGTATGATATGAGTCATTCTATCACCGTTTGTGGACTTGAAGATACACATTTGTACATCAGGTATGTCACTTCACTAATACAAGAGTAACTTGATACAATTTGGGAAGAATTAGGCATTGTTTGGCACAGCTCAACTTCACTAGTAAAGCTGTTTTTTTAGAAAATAGCTTCATGAGCAACTTCCTAAATGAAGCTAAGCTATTTTGGAAAAAGTGTTTGGTAAATAGCCTCACCAACTACTTCTTGCATAGATGGGAGAAAGAAAGGAGGGAGAGAGCTGCAATAAGCTATTTTTTTTCAGCTTCATCTCACTCATATTTTGGTGAGAGGAGAAGAAAAAACAGCTTCATCCATGAAGCTGTTTTGTAAACAAGTATTTAGGAAAAAAAAACAGCTTACAACAGCTCATGAAGTTGTTGTGAGCTGTACTAAATCAGGAGTAGCAGCAAGAACAGCAAGGGAACATACAGGTCTCAGACACAGGACTCGACGAGGAAGACGAGTTCCGGTTCTTGTTCGATCCGGTATCTGGGCTGAGGTCTGCACCCAAGCCCATGTATCACGGCCCACCTTGCCTGGTACAGGACAAGGAAGCTGTAATTTTGGTGCTATGTTCCTGTTACGTATAATAAAGTGGACTTTGCTTTCTGTTACCACAGGTGGAACTCAAGGGAGGGTCTTGAGAGTGATGTCACGCTGAAGTCCTCAAGACCTCAACTGGCGTCGCGAGCATGCCGTTTTGGGGAGGCTAGTGCTGAGCCGTGCATATGAGCCTGTCAAAAGTGACACTGAAAGTACTATTTGTTAATTTATTGTAAAAAAAATGTTATTGACTAATAAAGAAATACTGTTTTGTTTTCTCATTATGGAGCGAGAATGAAGACCCTTCTTGGGGGGTGTTTGATTCAGGTTGTGAAAGTTTAACAGGTACTATAGTATTTTTGTTTTATTTGACAATTAGTATCTAATTATTAACTAATTAGGCTCAAAAGACTCGTCTCGTAAATTATTCTCTAGTTGTATTTTAGTTTCATAAATAGTATATATTTAGTACTCTATGAATATGTCTAAACATTCGATATGACGGACAAAAACTTTAACCGGTGAAACCAAACTAGCCTCGACCCACCTCTGGTTCAGCCTGGCCAACTAGGCTGGAGTGGCTGTGCCTGTGGGAATTTGGAGCATGTTTGGTTACAGGAAAAAAAAAGAAAGTCTATTTTTCCTCTCTCAACTATTGTTATATTTTACCATTGTTACTACGAAAACACACTTTTTCTATTTTTACACACTTTTAACTATTTATTAAAAACTATTTAACAAGTATAAACTTAGATAAATCTATAACTGAGTCATACATGATCCAATGAGTATACATGATCCAATGAGTAAAAATTTTATTACATCTCTAGCGTGAAATGATTAGCCCTAAGCCTGGGCATTCGGGTTACCCGATTTTTTCGGGACAAGTAATTCGGGTAATTCAAAATTCAGGTAATGAAAATTGTTACCCGATATTAGTCCCAAAAAAACATTACCCGCAATTTCGGGTACTCCGATAATTTGGGTTCGGGTATTTCTGATTTACCTGAATTTTCAGAAAACAACACACTACACCAAAAATTAATAGCAATTTATATATAATTTCAGCAGCAATTTATATAGAATCTCAATAGCATTTTGTAGTGAATAATATATTACTATTACTTGTTCAAACAAAGAGAATTATGTTCTAATAAATTGATAAGTTCTAATATTTAACTAACAACACATGATAAATACAAAGACAGACAAATATTTGGGTGATTCGGGTACCAGGGGATATTACCCGAATTACCCAAACTAATTTCGGGTAATCAAAATCAATATCCGAATTTAAGATTGGATACCTTGGGTTCGGGTAATTTGGGTTCGGATCCGGATAATTCGGGTACGTGTAATAGGTATCGGGTAACTTGCCCAGGCTTAATTAGCCCGTCATAAATTGTTTATCACGATTGGATCACAAAACCTATAGATCTAAAGCTGCAATAAAAACTTTATATTGAAATATATAATATGTCCACTCTGTAGATTTACTCACGTAGAGTCTAACAATATTAGATTTTTTGTTTTATAATTTTCTTATGATTTAGTATGATTTTTTAAAAAATAGTCAAAACAAACATAAATGAAAAAGGAGAAAATCCGTCAAAGGAAACAGCCCTAGGTTCACGTGTATGGATTTGAGAGACGAGGGAGGAGTTGCGTCTGGTTTTTTATGGAGAAAAAACTGACTTTTGTGAAATTAATAGATAAAAAATGGATCTGTCTAGCTGCTTTGTCTTTCTTACGACAGGGATGTGTTGCCCTGCCGTGCAACTTGGGAATTAAGGGCATGGTTGATTCTTTTATTAGCTTGCCTTGTCTAGGTCGGCAAGGCTAGTTATAGAAACATGGAAAACATGTCAGCATAGACTACAAGGGTAAGGCTATCTCCAACAGGGAGACCTATTTGGAAACCCAAACCTAAAATGGGTCTCCAACACAATACCTGTAGCCTCCAACAGAGTACCCATACAGAAGACCTAATTTGGGTACCAGGAGAGGCATAACCCAAATTTGGGTATCCTCTCTCCTCGAGACCCATTTGCAGAGAGTGTTGTCTTTTAGGTCTTGTTGTTGGAGAAGACTAAAAATAGATATGGAACCTTTTACCCGTAGCGCTACCCAAAGGACAAATGGGTCTTGTATTTTGGGTGACGATTGTTGGAGATAGTCTAACCAAATATATGTCTTTCTTTAGTTTCTAGCTTGACAAGACAAAGTAACAATAAAGTAGTAAAAGATTATTCAAGCAATCCCTAAAAGTCGTCGTGGCTGCCGCCTGGCGGCCATGCACAGCTTCTCTGAGTCTGACATGATTTTGGGTCCGCTCTGCTGACAAATTGAAAACAACGACTTCCCGGCGTGCGTGCATGTGTCCCTATCCGGCCGCAGCTTCCTGAAGTGCAGTACAGCGCCGTTGACGACGAGCAGACACCAACGTCGCGGTCCATGATCTCCCGAGTTTGACATTGCCGAACCCGAAGCTTTTTTTATTACTATTATTAAAGCAAGCAGTCACTCAGATGGCTGTCTAGTGTCTACTGTGATACCTAGAGAAAATGCTTCAAACACAGTAGCCCACACGCTCCAGTGTCCAACACGATTTCCCGTCCACCAACCAAGGCCTTGTATATTTTACAAAATGTTTCAGATTCTCAGTCACGTCGAATTTTGTGGCACATGCATGAAACATTAAATATAGATAAAAAATAACTAATTAGACTAGTCTTAATGTATAGTTTCATGACACAGTTACCAAGACTATAAACTAGGTAACCGAGCCATATGAGTTTTATGGGGATGAAACTCCTCTCTCATCTGATGAAAACTATGATTCTGCCAAATCAGCATTTTTGCTTATGTGGTATCCTATTTAATGTGCATGACACTCTCATGAAACATGCATTGAGACTGGCCTTACACAATTTACATGTAATTTATGAGGCAGATCTTTTGAGTGTAATTAGTCTATAATTAAATAATATTTATCGAATCTTGCGGCCCGTGCAGAAGTCACCTCCTCACCGAACATAAGTCTCTATATCCCATCTTGATCGACCATAATTTATGGAGAGAATTCTCTCGTCCTCACTTAAACCTATAACAATTCTTTTATTGCCATCGAAAAATATAGACTTCCCTCACTGCCATCCATTTACAATTTTTATCCTCTCACTGCCATTATCATTACATGAACAAGTCTATATATTTCCTTGATTGTCATCTATATAGATAATTTGTTTCCTTAGGTGCCACTGAGAAAACAAAACACCAAGGTGTTTGTTACACAGGACTAAAAATTCTTGAGCACCATTGATAACTAAACTTTATCACATTTTATAGTCTGGGTTTGATAGTATGTTTAAGCAATTATTTTGCTGGACGAATTAAATTTAAGTTCAGTTCGGCACTATCTCTACATATATAATTTTTATTTTATCTCTATATATTAAAAAAGAAAAAAATCTGCATCCTCCCCTGTTCAAAGTCTGAAAACAGCGCATCTCTTCACATCAAGCATGATCCATCTCCGAGTACTTTCCTAAAACATGAAATTCGTAGCTTTACTGTTTTCATATGTCGTAGACACATTCACTTGTTTAATTCACAAATGAAGCAGATTAGATATTAATTATGACTAATTAATATTATATTAATATTTGACGATGGAGAAATGCAAGAGTATCAGATCGGAGAGAATTATAATGGAAACATATAATATAAAGCTACGAACACCTTGTAAATTAAACTTAAATAATCTGATGAAATCAATAAATCTGACAAAAATATAAAAACCTTGTTTAGATCATCCAAAAACCTAAAACTTTTCAAGATTCTCCGTCACGTCGAATCTTACGGTACATGCATAGAGCATTAAATATAGACGAAAACAAAAACTAATTGCACGAATCTTTTTGAACCTATTTAGTCTATAGTTAAATATTAAATATCAAATACAAACAAAAGTGCTACAGTATCAAAATCTTTAAAAAAATTTGAAACTAAACAAGGCCAAAGATAGAATCGTGATTCTAAAATCACTACGTTAAATTTAGTTTTTCTTTAAAAAAATCTCTAGGGTATTTAAAACTCTTTATTTTTTCCCACGCGAAGGCCTTCAAAACTCTTTACATTAAGTAGTATATTTATAACGAGTTCGTAAACAAATCCGCTTGCATCATCCTTAGGGTATGTACAACAGAGAGACAACTGCTGCCTATAAATTTTTGAAATTTACAACACTGACAGACAGCTAAATAGATAGCTCATACAACCCAGAGACAACTACTGTTTGTTTGGTTTTCTACAAATCATTTAATGCTTATATGTAGCCATGATCAATCATGAATATCATTTCTATATAATTGCTAATTGATGCAAAACAAATCCTTCAAAATCATATATTATATATAATGTAATATAATATATTTTATTAAAAATCAAATATAACATACGCTTTCTTCCCCATAAATCAAATATGGCATTCGTTAGTTGTCAATGATTTAGATTATATATTTATGGATTAAAAAAACCAAAAAATAATAGAGATCTTTAACCTTATCCCTTCGTTTCTTCAGGTGCAGCCATACATTCAATGGAATATTCGATTAATACCGTCTTTCACCTCTCCATCCTATCTCCCTCTCACATCTCTCCCGCCTCACCCTAGACATGGCCGAAAAGGGGAGGTGAGCTACGGGCAGCTTGATGTGCAACGAAAGCTGCACAACAGAAGAAGGTGATTCCTTTTCATTGACGCACCACGTCTTCGTAGTGGATCTGAGATCCTAGACAGTGGCGGACGATTAGCCTGGGAGCACGAGCCCAAGGTGGCGCCTGGCGAGACGACGGCAGGACCCTCTCTCATTTCTCCTTATTTAGGCTCTTGGAGATGAAAATTTTTGGCTATCACATCGGATGTGTCGGAAGGATAGATTGGAGATGATTTTTTTTTGCCACATCAGAAGTGTCGAAAGGATGTCAGGAGGGGGTTTTAGAAACTAATAAAAAAAACAAATTACATAGCTCGTCTGGAAACTGCAAGACAAATCTATTAAGCATAATTAATTTGTCATTAGCACATGTGGGTTACTGTAGCACTTAAGACTAATCATGGACTAATTAGGCTTAAAAGAATCGTCTCGCAATTTTCAACCAAACTGTGTAATTAATTTAATTTTTTATCTACATTTAATGTTCTATGCATGTGTCCAAAGATTTGATGAGATGGATGAAAATTTTTTAGGTGGGAAACTAAACAGGGCTAATCGACTGTATGACAGTATATAGACAACATATTAATTACCGTTGTACGTGCCCTTAAAGCAAGTATTATAGTGGGCTGTAAGTCGCCTAAATGCTGATGTGGAGGAGAGATGAGAGGATAGAGAAGAGAAGCAGATTGTAAACTTACAGCCAGCTTAGACGTAGAAATCAAGAAACTTTGTGAGAGAGATAAGTGGACCATATATTAAAAGTAAATAGCTAAGAAGGCTACAAGTAACTCTATCAGCAAATACACTGTATTAAACTTGTATTATTAAACTTAGCTCACCGCGTGGCGATCATTTCCCACAGGCCGGGTTCGTTTCGTTGCACCTGTCGCGCTCTCGGCGCCCAGCAGGGTCCACGCCATCGCCAACTGTGCGTGAGCGCCGCGAGAAAAGATTCATCTCGCGATTTATAAGAAACTGTGTAATTAGTTTTTGTTTTCGTCTAAACTTAATACTCCACGCAGAAATCTTGAATTTTTTTTAACTAAACAAGGCCTTTGTTCTTTTGGTGGTGGTGGTGGGGGGGTGGGGGGGGGGGGCGTGCGTCCGATCTCTGACTCGAAAGTCGCTTCGCTATAAAAGGGCCTTGTTTACTTCCCGAAAAATTTTGCAAAATTTTTCACATTCCCCGTCACATCGAATCTTTAGACGCATGCATGAAGTATTAAATATAGACGAAAATAAAAACTAATTGCACAGTTTGGTCGAAATTGACGAGACGAATCTTTTGAGCCTAGTTAGTCCATAATTGGACAATATTTGTCAAATACAAACGAAAATGCTACAGTGTCTATTTCCCAAAATTTTTCAGAACTAAACAAGGCCAAGATCGATCGCGGACGCGCGACTCCGATCCAGGGACACAGACAGACAAAAGTGAGAGGCGTGGACACGGGACTCGAGGGAGACAGCGCGCGCGCTAGTAGGCAGTGGCGTGGCGTGGCGTGGCGTGGCGCGAGAACACACGACGACTTCCTCGGCGCGCGCACCAAGTTTCAAGGTCTCCTCGGCTCCTCGCCGTCGCCGCCCTACCGAATCTCTTTACTACCTCTGGAACGGTCGGCAGCGGCTGCATAGCCTCGTGCCGCGTGGGCCGCCGGCCGTCGCACAGGCACAGCGCGTCGTCGCGTCCCGATCGAGCGGTCGCTCGCTCGCCCGCCCGGCCCGGGCGCCCGCGCGCCGCCGGCGCGATGGGCTGCGCGTCGTCCAAGCAGTTCGGCAGGAGCGCGTCGTCGGCGCACGAGGATCCCGCCGTGCTGGCGTCCCAGACCTCATGTGAGCATCTCTCCCGCCCCTCCTCACCGGCAACGACCGGCGCCGCCCCGATTGCGTGACGCTGACTGACCCCGTCTGCTGCGGTTGCTTGTGTGGCAGTCACGGTGAACGAGGTGGAGGCGCTGTACGAGCTGTACAAGAAGCTGAGCTTCTCCATCGTCAAAGACGGGCTCATCCACAAGGTGGGGGAACTGGGGATCCACCGACACATGGATCCATCTCCACTCCATTCCATTTCCTGGTTTCTGATAGAGAGATTGTGCCGCTGACGAATTGGAGTCTGTGTGGTGTTTGGTTTGGTCGATCAGGAGGAGTTTCAGTTCGCCTTGTTCAGGAACAGCAAGAGAGCGAACCTCTTCGCGGACAGGGTAAGCGTCTCATTCCCATTTTCGCACTTACAAGAGGAAACTGAGCTCGTGTTCACTGTGGTAGGTCTTCGATCTGTTCGATCTCAAACGGAACGGAGTCATCGATTTCGAGGAATTCGTGCGGTCGCTCAGTGTGTTCCACCCTAACGCAGATACATCGGAGAAGACAGCGTGTATGAACTGTCTGATCTCTGTCTTTCATTCATCTTCTCCTCATGCATTACAGCATTAGGCCATCTGGCCATGTTTGGAACGATGGATTTGTTTTTATCTCTCTTCTATAAATCCTGCGCTTTTCGCGTGAAATTCCAACACGATTCCAAAATCCAAATGGCTACATCGACAAAGAAGGAATTGACATGTTCGATTTGGATTTCTTATCATCTATGCAGTCGCGTTCAAGCTGTATGATCTAAGAGGGACAGGTTACATCGAAAAAGAAGAGGTGATCGTTCATGCATTCTCTTATACTACGTTCCAAAAAAACAAAACAAAGCAATCGGGGTGTATGCCTTAATGATCCGAAAAAAACATAGTTTGTTTGGTTCTGATTACATAACGATTTTGTTCTTTGACACAGCTCAGAGAGATGGTCTTGGCACTGCTTGACGAGTCTGATCTCTGCCTTTCAGATAGCACCGTTGAGACGATTGTCGATAATGTAATTGATATACTGCTACTCATCAAGTGTTTGTTCGCAAAAATCTCATTTTTATTCTAGCATAACATGATTGTGCTGCTCTGTTTGGATTGGAGTGTAGACATTCAGTCAAGCGGACTCGAATGGGGACGGCAGGATAGATCCTGAAGAATGGGAAGAATTCGTGAAGAAGAACCCGGCAACATTAAGAAACATGTCTCTCCCCTATTTGCAGTGAGTAGCGCATCTCCCCTGTAGAACGTTGTTATTCTTATCCATTCCTTTTTTTTTTAAAAAAAAAGAAGAAGAGAGGATCTGATTACTTTTGAATTATTGTTGATTGTTCAGGGACATTACCATGTCATTTCCGAGCTTCATAATGCATTCAGAAGCCAGTGACTGAAGTATTTGAGTACAGCTGCGTACACAGTTCCATCAGCTCTGTTGTGCCTTAGTTAGCTCCTGAGTTTCTTGGAGCCTACACAGCCTAGTCCATGGCACGAGGCACCGGAGCAAGTTCAGAATGTAGCTGCAACGGAGTGCATGAGAGTTGCTGCCACACGCTGCAGCCTAACAAGATGGTGACGAAAATTCATCTGAATGTTAAGTTTCAGATGGTAAGCAGGCAATGAATTCCTCGGTATCCAAACATCGTGGAGGATCCTACGTTAAAGAAAATATTGCAGAGGATCAACAAGTCTGTTCATCGAAGCAGACAAGCAGTGCCTGAGTTCAGAAGTTAGCTGCCCACTACTGAGATGCTTTCGTCTTGCGTATAGTTGTAATTGTAACAAGGAAAGAATAACTTGTGGAGACTTGGTATTGTTGATGAACTTTACTACTTTAGTACCTAAGTAGTTTTTAGCTGCTCAGGTATTTTCATCTTACTTGGCTGCATCCAATTGAAGCTAGGGTTCCGGTAAGGAGTGGTTTTCAGTGCAATTTCATCTTTTTTTAATTAAAAATTTTGGTGGTAAAGTTTTTAAACCATGGAAATTAGTTTTAGCCTTCTAAAATTCAGAGAAAAATCTTAGATAGATTGGGGCACGAGAAATATAAATAAAATATTTAAAACTCATGAAAAATATCTGTAGAATCTTCCAAACTAGATTTGGGTCTAAGATATTGGGAATATGCAAAATAATATATAATGGCTATACATGTTGTATAAACTTACAACAACAAAATGAGATTCAACAAGTATTAGTGTAACATACATTAGTGCTGAATGTAATCGTGCATGCTAGTTTCATTTCGTGGTTTTTTTTTGTTTTGGAAATATTTTAAAATGCGTTTATACACCAATGAAGGATTTTTTTATTTCCTAGTTTTTTTTCATTTTTCTAGAGATAAATATATATATTTTGGAAGCTTCAAAATATGTTTTCACAAGTTCAAAATATTCTATTTGGACTTATTGTATCCGAATATATCTTTAGTATTTGTCTCAAAATTTTAGAGTTAGAAACATTTTCATGGCTTAAAAAACTTACAAGCCGTTTACAAGTTTTTGTAATTAAAGGGGGTAAACATCGTATTAAAAACCACTTCTAACAAAGGTAGCGAGGTAATTTAAATGATTTTAGAAGTTGAGAGGATAAGATGTCCGGTTTTAAAGTTTGAGAGGATAAGATGTCCAGATAGGTTCAAGTCCAAAAATAAAACTTTGAAGTAAGTAGGGCCTGTGCCCTTCCTGGGTCATACGGGCTTCGCATGGGCCCCGATGGGAAAGTCTGTACAAGAGCCATGGGCCATGGCGTATCCAAACACACAGTTTTCTCTGGGCCTTGTTTAGTTCCCAGAAAATTTTACAAAAAAAAATTTCAGATTCTCAGTACCTGGAAAGAAAGAAAAGGTAAAAGCATCACCGCTCTATTTATTTTTTTCAGAGATAGAGATATAAAGAGGGAGAAAGTACATCTACATCCCTTTCACAGTTTCACTGTTTTAATTTAGTGCCCTGCGATTTTTGTACAGCCCTGGAGATATCGAAGCCCCCTGTGACACTGATACCAGCAACAGCAGTAAAACACCGTCCTTACTACTGCCACTGTAGAGTAGAGGATCACACAGCCTTGACAAAACGCTGCAGCCTCCGGCGCGCGCGAAAACAGCCATGTCTTGGCGGCGCGTACGGGCTCGCCGAATCTGAGCGCGATATCACGTTGTGCAGTGATGTACTCAGGCCTTGTATACTAGTTCGCAAAAAAATGGTTTTTGTTATTATAGCATTTTCATTTTTATTTGACAAACATTGTCCAATCATGGAGTAACTAACTCAAAAGATTCATCTGCAATTAGTATTTATTTTTATCTATATTTAATACTTCATGCATGCGACTAAAGATTCGATGTGACGGAGAATCTTGAATTTTTTTGCGAACTAAACAAGGCCTCAATCCATTCGAAATTATAAAAGGTTTAACTTTTATAACACCAAAATTTAACCACTCGTCTTATTCAAAAATTTATGTAAAATATCACTTTTTTATCGTAGCTTGGTTTATTAATAAACGTTTTTCGATAATGACTTAAATTTGACTATTTTTACACAAATTGTTTGAATAAGACGAGTGATTAAATTTAAGATAAAATAGTCAAACGTCTTATAATTTGAGATAGAGAGAGTAGTAGGGAGCCGCAGCTATGAATCCCGTATCCCGGGCCTTCTTCACAGAACGATGCATGGATGGAGACGCTCTGCAGCTAGCTACAATGGGGGCCGGGGCCGGCCAACCACAGCTGCGCGAACTTGACCTTAGAGACGCTTTGAAGGACCTCCAACGGCGTCACGTCCCCCTTCACCACCACCTTCTTGCTCTCTAGATCCACCTCGAACCATGTCACGCCTGCAAGCACCAATGTTACCGGATAAGCTATACATCCATGGTCTACCATAAAAACATCTTTAATTTAGTGTGCCCTAGCAATTACGTATAGAGGGGCTGAGTCTAATGTTCCTTTTATGGAATCGGCCATGTCTAATATGCTCAGCAAAAAAAGGACCATAATAGTATTTTTCTTGCTAATTAAGAAATTCTTTATACGAGCGGTTCCCACCACTGTGGCCCTAGGAATCCTCTTCGACCACATCTCTATTTTTTTTTACAAAATAGACATTATAGCACATTCGTTTGTATTTGATAAATATTGTCCAATCATGGACTAACTAAGTTCAAAAGATTCGTCTCGTAAATTACAGACAAACTATGCAATTAGCTAATATTTTTATCTATATTTAATGCACTATACATGCACCACAAGATTCGATGTGACAGAGATTCTAAATTTTTTTGAACTAAATAAGGCCCTAATGAGCATCGTATATGTACGACAAGTCCCACGCATATTGGAAGGAGAACGGAGCGGGAGAGATAAAAACTAGAGAGAGTTGAAAAAGAAAAAAAAAGAGGTGCACTGAAGAACAGGTCTCGCGTGTCATAAAACAAGTACTCTCCATTCCAAATTATAAAACATTTGACTTTTTTATCATAAATTTGACCATTCGTCTTATTTAAAAAATTTATACAAATATAGTAAAAAATTAAGCTATTTTTGAAAAACTTTTGTTAATAAACCAAGCCACGAAGAAATGATATTTTGTACAAAATTTTGAATATAAGACGACTAGTCAAACTTAATGTAAGAAAAGTCAAACGTCTTGTAATTTAGAATGGATTGAGTAAGAGCCAAGTTTTAGCCATTTAGATGATATATTGCTAAAATAAGGCGGAAAAATCAGAGCTCTATGAAAAGAGAAGAAAACCTAATTTAGGTCCAAGTTATCAACAGAGATCTATTTGTTTAATTAAGATGAACTATTTTGGTCTCCAGCATTCACACTTCACAGGGAACAAGTAGCCGTTTAGTACAGAAAACTTCTGCTTTCACCCCGGTCTAGTATTTGTCAGGAGATCGGTCTTGTTTAGTTCACCCAAAAATCAAAATCTTTTTAAGATTTCCGTAACATCGAATCTTACGCCATATGCATGGAGTATTAAATATAGACAAAAATAAAAACTAATTGTACAGTTTATTTGTAAATCACGAGATGAATCTTTTAAATATAGTTACTTTATGATTGGAATAAGTAACAACTAGTAGTACTAACCGCCTGTGGAGACGCTTAGTGCGGAAGTAACGCCCGGTGCGTTTTCTCCCTCTCTCTTTCTCCTTCCTCTCTCCCCCATCGAACAGATCTCGCCGCCGCCGCCCAGCCGCTCTCTGGCCCCTTCCCTCTCGGTCCCGACGTCCTCGCCGCACCGGGTAGGGAAAGGGGCCCCCACCTTCCCTCCCTCCTGTACAGCCTTTAGGAGCCCTGCGATGGGGTCTCCCCTGGTGGTCGCCTTCGCCGTCGCCGTCGTTGTCTCTGCTGCTGCAGCTCCCGTCGCCGGCGAGACTCCTACCAAGGTACGTTTAAATAAAATAAACCTGCTCCTCCACAGCTCGATCTACCCCTCCCTCTCTTCCACCTCGCCATCCTCGCGCCACCCTCCAGATCTGTGCTCGGCCTCCCCCTTCTCTTCCACCTCGCCTTCTTCGCGCCAACCCCCAGATCTGTGCTTCTCCGACCCGCATCCACCGCGTTCCGCCTCCGCCTTCTCCTCTACTATGCAGCCATCGCACCTGCCGATCTGGACAGCTCTTCTTGCGGCGTTGTCGCGTCAACTTCGTCTCCACCGGGATCCCGACTTGGAGCTCCATCTTCTTCCCCCAGCGACGGCAACAACCTTATTCTTCGGTCACTCGGCGCATGCTTCAACACCGGCTCCGTCGCCCCACCCTCAACCGACGCTTGGCGCGGCCTTCCACCTGGGTGTATGCGTCTTCGGCGCCTCTACGACCCCCCACCGGCGAATCCGTCGTCGTCAACGCCTTCGTTGTAGCTGTCATGCTTATCCGGTCTTTGGACCCAGATGTAATTTGGTCTTCCTTAGAGGAACTTTCTGTAAAATGGCTGCTTATAATATATAATATATGAAGTTGTCAAAAAAAAACAACTAGTAGTACTATAGTAGTGCGTGGCGTCTGAATGGCCAATGGAATTGGGCTGGCCAATGCCCAATGGATGTGATGCTACATGCTAGACATCCGCAAGTGACATGTGCGCAGGACAGACAGTCAATGTTGGGTGGGCCTGGCCCACGGGTGGCCAAGGCCCAAGGGGCCAGGGCAATGTACATGTACGTGGATGGGAGCAGCCGGCACCCGATGCGATTTGATCGCTGACGAGACCAACAAACTGGTGAATGGTGATACAGTACTAGTGACGTTGCATGAAGAACCATGCATCCCCCGCCGTAGCATGCAACAGTCGTATTTAGGCATCGAGGACTTGTTTAGTTAGGAAAATTTTTTTGGTTTTCGAAAATATAGTACTTTCATTTTTATTTGATAAACATTATCCAATTATGTAGTAACCAGGTTTAAAAGATCCATCTCGCGATTTACATATAAACTGTGCAATTATTTTTTAATTTTGTCTATATTTAGTGCTTCATACATGTGCCGCAATATTCGATGTGATGGAAAATTTTGAAAAGTTTTTAGTTTTTGGGGTGAACTAAACAAGACCCCACTGCAGGAGTAGTGGTGTACGTACATACTGGTGTACGTACATACAGTGGTACCCATTAGCGGATCCAGGCCTAAGGCCACTAGGGCCTTGGCCCTAGTCATGATCTATATAATCTAGGTACATTTTAATAATAGTTATCATTTGTTTCTAAAAAAATAGTTATTTTATTAGAGTTTATTTTAACAACTTTTAAACTAGCAACTAGCCCACATAGATAAGGAAATGACACCTCTCTTATTGTTTCGTTCTAGTCTTAGTCTCAACCCTCTCACTCTGATGCTCGCTCACTCACGTCGCCGCTTGTAGCAGGTGCCCGTTGTCTGCTAGTGCCTTATTGTGTCGTTGTCCTATGAGTAGGCGACCACCAACGTCTATCAGCTGATGATTCCATTCCTATGCCATGGCCACAAGATGTTTGCCTTATCTGATGGTGTATTGTCATCGTTGGACAAAGAAATGATCGTGAAATACTAGGATTCATCTATGCGCAGGCCGTAAGACCACACATATATTATGATTACGGTATACTCCCTCTAACCCATTGAAAGTATCATTTTTTATTTTGAGACTTCTTATTTGACCGTTCGTCTTATTTAAAATTTTTATATAATATTATTTATTTTGTTATGAATTGTTTTGTCAATAAAAATATTTTAACAATATTTATTTATTTTACTATTTGTATAGAAAATTTGAATAAGAGGAACGACTAAATAAAAATTCTAAAAGTTAAAAACGACACTTTTAATAGAATGAAGAGAGTAGTTTTTAATTTTTCGCTAGGAGAATTCGGCCCTAGTTTTGAGGGAATCCTGGGTCCGCCACTGGTACCACACACGTACTGCAGCTGCATTCAGTGCAAAGCTCTCCAGCCAAATAAATTGCCTCTGTTCGTGCTTCCACCATCAATTCGGTCGAATAAATAGAATATAGATGACGTCCTGTGCAGCTGTGCTACCGAAGATCTGGATTGATTTTTCTTTATGGTGGAAATTGAAAGATTGATAGTAGTGGTAGTACTCTTCTCTGTGTTAAAAAAAAAATCGTACTTCCTCTGGCAGGAAAAGATTGCAACGATAGGTTGCCTACTTGCATGCCAAATAAAGTAGTTTAAGTTTGACAAAGTTTTTTAGTGAACAACATCAGTAGTTATGGCTCTAAATTAATTTATATAAAAATATATTTCGTAATTATTATAATGCTAAGTCACAAAAAAAGACGACTGGATCAAGCTTAAATACTCCTTCCTTCGTGTAAACAATGGAATTCTATAATAACCGAGTCAATATATTGATGATATTAAATAAATGTCGTTAGATTTATTTAAATATACTATTCCATAATTGACATATTTTGTGTCATATTATTGACACTCTTCTGTAATTTGATCAAATTCTAGATAATTTGTCTACAAAATAAACGGAGGGAGTACCCTTTTACTCTTATTCAGGGCCTTGTTTAGTTCCTAAAAAATTTTGCAAAATTTTTTTAGATTTCCCATCACATCGAATCTTTAGACGTATGCATGAAGTATTAAATATAGACAAAAATAAAAACTAATTGCACAGTTTCGTCGGAATTGACAAGACGAATCTTTTGAGCCTAATTAGTTCATGATTAGACAATATTTATTAAATACAAACAAAAGTGCTACAGTATCGATTTCTCAAAAAATTTTGGAATATACAGAGGGCCTTGTTTAGTTTCGAAAAGTGAAAAGATTTCGGTACTGTAGCACTTTCGTTTGTTTGTGACAAATATTATCTAATCATAGACTAACTAGGATCAAAAGATTCGTCTCGTGATTTACAGCTAAACTGTGTAATTAGTTTTTGTTTTCGTCTATATTTAATATTTCATGCACGTGCCACAAGATTCGATGTGACGGAAAATCTTGAAAACTTTTTAGTTTTTAGGGTGAACTAAACAAGGCCTAGAAGAAGATACTCCTAACCGTACTGGAAACTACCGTAGCAGGTACCTTGCCTTGGCGTGCAGGGGCGGCAGGGCAAGGTGTGTGGTCTCTTTCAAAATGGGAACCATAAATTATTCAGCAGTCCTATACAATACAGAGTATCTGACGATTGAGGGAATCAGGGAAACACAAGGCAGGTCAGCTTTGACCGAGAAGGGCCGTGGCTTTATCTGACAAAATGTGTTTGACATGAATCTGGCCTCATAGTAGTTCAGAAATTGAGATCAGTGACTGGCATACTACGAATCAATGCAAACACACTTGCATTGCAGTGGAAGACCGATCCAGTGAAATGTTGCGATAGATAGATGAGTAAGTACCTTCCATCTTGGAGATGTGCTTGTGAACCTTCCTGGCGCAGCCGTTGCAGTGCATGGACACCCTCAGCTCCACCGTCTGCATGCATCGCCGATCATCAGGAAAAGAAAGACAGGCAGTGTTGCAACTAATTAACCATGCATGGATGTAGAATGACGGTGGCAGTACCTTGGGTTGCAGATGGAAGCCGAGCGTCCCTGCCCCATCGACGAGGTCCTTGAGCCGCCGCTGCCGGTGCTGCTGCTGGTGGTGGTCGCTCGCCTTCACCACCAGCGCCGCCCTCTGGATGGCCTCCTCCTCGTCGTCCTCCAGCGCGCGGACGCACACGCAGGTGCTCGTGCACAGGGACAAGGAGAAGCAGTCCAGCAGCACCCTGCCAATGCGCGGCCGCCTCATCGCCGCTCTTTTGCTCTCTGTGCCGCCTCAAGCGATCGACGAAGCAAACGCCGCAGTGGTGTACCGATCGATCGATCTCTTTCTTAAGAAGGAGGAGGAGGAGGAGGAGGAGGAGGAGGAGGAGGAGGAGGAGGTGGTGGTGGTGGTGGTGGGGAGGCAGTGGTGTTCTCCTTCTCCATGCGATTCTCTGTCGTCGAGATCTAGGTAATACTAATAGTTATGGCCATGGTAAATGAAGGCCTGCCGGTACACAAACTAGCTGCACAGTCGCCATGGGCCGCCAGCACCACACTACCCTCTGGTTCTGGCCGTGGCAACTGGCAAGGGAGGATCTCGGCGAGCTGCAGGTACACGAGGGAGCAGTAGGGACTAGGGAGACCTACCCCTAGCTACCTTGCAGTACGTACTCTGTACTAGCAGCACCAACAGTGGCGACCGGCCGGCTCAGTATCGGGCTACGTAAGTACGTCTCGTCCTTCAAATACACTCAAGAGCAGTTTAAATTAATCACGAGCTGATTAAGGATTAAGGATGACAGCTATTTCTGCAGCTAGGTAGCGGGGACAAGCTGCCGATCTCCCCATGTGACAATGTGCTGCCACAATATACTGTATACATCAATAGCGCATCGCAATTGTTGGTTTTCATCATGCATGCACGGCCTCGAAACTGGACTCGATCGATCGGTGATGCCGCACTAGATGACAGCGGCTCAATCATTGAGGCTCTTATATATATATAATAAAAGGAGGGATCATATCATGCCGGCGGCGGCGGTCGGCGGACGACAGTGTTGCCAACTGGCTAGCCTAATGATTTCCAAAGATCCAGAAGGCCCTGTGTGTTTGAAATATGGCTAGCAAACAATGGGCCTGGGCGCCGCGTATATACATGTGCCTACTCCATTCTCTCGGATTGGTTATTCCGATGGTTGAGATCCAATCCAATCCAATGCATGTAGGGCCTTGTTTAGTTCACTCTAAAAACCAAAAAGTTTTCAAGATTTCCCGTCACATCAAATCTTGTGGCACATGCATGAAACATTAAATATAGACAAAAACAAAAACTAATTACACAGTTTAGCTGTAAATTACGAGACGAATCTTTTGATCTTAGTTAGTCCATAATTGAATAATATTTGTCACAAACAAACGAAAGTGCTACAATACCGAAATCTTTTCACTTTTCGAAACTAAACAAGACCTAGGAGAAACGGCACGGTGTGGGATCTCGTAGCACAGGTATGCAATGCAATGGACCAATACGGTACCACCACCTATACGGCATGGCCTCTGCTGTCTGCTCGCGCTGTGCTCTGGTTGCAGTAATGCAAGGCAGTGGCTGTACACGGACCAGGACCAGAAATCGATCCACGCCCCCGTGACAATAATAAGTTTACTGTAGGCCCCTTCTTGAACACGAGATCCATTGTTTCCTAAGCTCTGTTTTTTTCCTATAGAATTTCTGTTAAATTCCAACGTTTCAAAGATAGGCTAAACTTATAATTACCACCAACAAAGGCCTTGTTTAGATGCATGTTTATCCACTTTAATCCACATGTGTTGAAATGAATTAGAATATAACTTAAGGAGTGTTTAGTTCTCCATAAAAATCTAAAACGGTAATGATACTTATCATACGTCCGGACGGACGGACGCCGTTCTCATCCGCTCATTCCTCGCTTCTTTTCCCACTGCGATATCTCCGCACCACGTCCGTGATGCTCCTCTGCGAAGCCATGCCCCTGCACCTCCCACCCCACGCGCGTCACACGAGCAGATGCGCACGCTCTTTCCCTCTCCCTCCTCCGCAGCGGCGTCCCTAGCACGAGTCTCCAGTGACCTCCTTCCTCGTGGTCACCTTCGGCGCCCCTTCCTCTTCTCTGGCCAGCCACCCCTGGCCTCAACTCCGGTGTGGGGATAGGCGGCGGGCGTAGATCCAGCGCGGGCATAGATCTAGCGTGGGCGCGTAGCCTGGCTCCGGCACAAGACGCACAGCTCCAGTACGGGCGACCAACGCAACCTTCTGCTCCCCTATATTCCTCGACCTCCGGTGGTTCCTTCTCTCACCTCAGTGTCCTTCCTCCCCTACCCCAGCGAATTTTTTTTATTTTTAGCCCAAATTTAAAACATATTTCAAATTTGATCCGCTTACGAAAATATTTTCAAAACTAGACCGTTTGGACCCGCCACCATGCATGGCGGGGCAAATGCACAGAACCTCGCCATGCATGGCGGTGGGGTACTACCGCTGACATGGTATGGTTCAGGAGACAACTTGCTGACGTGGCTAATACGTGGCGGGGTACGTGGCAAAGAGTACCCTGCCACTCATCATGGCGGGTTGCAACCCTGCCGCGCATCATGGCGGGGTGCTCCTGACAAAACGGCCCACCCTACTTTCTCTGCGTTCCCTAGTGACACTTTCGTTCATTTAATCTTTAGACGTATATTTCTAACTTCAAATAAATTTATTCAAAAATTAGATTTAAATATCTATCTAATGATACTAATTTTATATTATAAATATTAATATTTTTAATAAATATTTAATCAAAATTTTTTATAAGAAGCGAAAACGACAAATATTTAGGAATAAAGAGGTAGCATACAACACACTTGAGCAGGCGCTGTAGCAGTGTAGCACTGTAGGAACAGAACATGCACTGTAGGAGCAGTGTTGCAGGGTAGCAATGTGGCAGACGCTGTAGCCCTGTAGCTGCTACCTCTTTATTCCTAAATATTTGTCGTTTTCGCTTCTTATAAAAAAATTTTTGATTAAATATTTATTAAAAATATTAATATTTATAATATAAAATTAGTATCATTAAATAGATATTTAAATCTAATTTTTGAATAAAGTAGATTTTATGTGACGGAGAATCTGAAAAATTTTGCAAAATTTTTTGAGAACTAAACAAGACCCAACACCCTAGACTATTCATGTGGTCACTTTGCCTCTCAGCCTGACCCCTCTCTCTTTGGCCTTGTTTAGATCCAAAAACTTTTTAGATTTTAACACTGTACTAATTTCGTTTTTATTTAATAAAAATTATCTAATTATAAAAACTAGGCTTAAAAAATTCGTCTCACGATTTACAGACAAACTGTATAATTAGTGCAATTTACAGACTATAATTATCATAAATTAACGAAAGTGCCATAAGGGAACGCAGAGAAAGCAGAGGGTGGGCCGTTTTGTCGCAGGGAGCACCCCGCCATGATGCCCGGCGGGGTTGCAACCAGCCATGATGAGTGGCAGGGTACTCTTTGCCACGTACCCCGCCACGTGTTAGCCACGTCAGCAGGTGTTCCCTGAACCATACCACGTCAGCGGTAGTACCCCGCCGCCATGCATGGCGGGGTTCCGTATATTTGTCCCGCCATGTATGGTGGCGGGTCCAAACGGTCTAGTTTTAAAAATATTTTCATAAGCAGGTCAAATTTGAAATATGTTTTAAATTTAGACTAAAAATAAAAAAAATCACCCCAGCGGCGCCCTCCCCCCCACACACCAACGTCCTCCCCACTAGGAGCCCCCAATGTTCGTAGATCTGGCGGCCATGGCACTCCCTGCGCTAGGATCTCTCTGCCCACCCTATGTTGCAATTGTATATTTTGATTGTTTCAGAAGGTTCAAAGATATGTTGCAGTTGAATCAAATGGATGTTACAAAAATAGATCGAAGAATGTTGTACATGTTGTCTATATTTCAATTGTTTTAAAGGCATGTTGTAATAGTATGTTTTCGAGTGTTTTTAGATGTTTCAGCGGTATGTTTCGTCTGTGTTTTTCAGATGTATGTTTCAATTGTGTTTATTTGGATGTTGAATATGTTGTACACATATGTTGCATGTGTTTTATTCGGATCTTTGTGTATAGTTGCAATGGTTTTCAAGTGTGTTTCAGGTGTGTTTTTCAAGTGTTTCATAAGTATGTTTTCAAGTGTTTCAACTACGTTTAGTCGTAGGTTGCAACTGTTGTTTTTGGATGTTTCAAAAGCAGATCGAGTGTTGTGTCTTCCTTCTTGTTTTTTCTGCTGCCTTGCCCCGGTGTCTCCGCCTCTTCGGCGCTGGCTAGGCATCTGTCGCGCCCCAGCCTCTTTCTCTCGATGCGGGAGATGTTTGGTGTGGTGCTAGCCCCACATGGGTGCACATACAGAGACGAGGTAGGTGACTGGGATCGGTCCCCCCTCATGTGCATATGGGCACGTGAAAGGGAGCGGACTATGCAGGTGCTGCGTCTGGATGGAGCAGGTTTGGGTAGTCCCTACGTATGCTTGAGTGTGGGCGAGCGAGCTATGCAGATATATGGAGGTCTGTTCGGACGTCCGGACGCTAGTACTACCGAATCCAAAATACAAAATGCGAATTTATTAAGCCTCTTGAGACTCATTTTGGGTTTTTTTTGCCTCTTGAAGCCAAAATCCAAAATAGACAATAATTATCTTTTTCCTAAAAAATTTGCATGGTGTTTAGTTCCATTTTGGCCTTGTTTAGTTCAAAAAATTTTGCAAAATTTTTCAGATTTCCCGTCACATCGAATCTTTAGACACATGCATGAAGTACTAAATATAGGCAAAAATAAAAACTAATTGCACAATTTGGTCGAAATTGACGAGACAAATCTTTTGAGCCTAGTTAGTCCATGATTGGACAATATTTGTCAAATACAAACGAAAAAGCTACGGTATCCATTTTTCAAAATATTTTGAAACTAAACAAGGCCTTTACAAAATAATGGACCAAAACCCAATTTTTTTTTTGGAAAAAATGGGAACTAAACACCCTCTTAGTTTAATTACACTATAATTTTCAGGTGGACCAAACAAAGGTATAGTTGATTTGTAAAGCCCACGATACAGATCACTCCTGTGCAAATAGACAAGGTAGAGCACCCTTTCTTTTGGAAAAGTTGGTATAGCACGTTCGGAAAGTTGCGGCAGCAGCACAATGGGCTGTGCACAGGCGTCTCCGATGCACGGCCTTTGAATACAAAGGCCCTGATTTGTCAACATCCAAAGCAAGATTCACCACCACAAATCATGCTCAGTGTGTTATTAACTGCCAAGACCGTACCATTGTCCTGGGCAATTATATCTTCAACACAGTGGATCAGATAACAAGTTTACAGGATCTTCATCATAAATATAACGGATGCAAGTCAGCCGAGTACCAAAGAGCTAAAGGCAGAGGCACAGAAGCAAGCGCACACCCAAGTACACAGACTGATGTACACAATGGAACACGAGCTTTACAGTACGGAGACCTCTCACGATTTCCACCAAGACCTTCACACTTATGGACTGGTATGCAATATGCTGCGACGACGTCTGATATTGTTGCGACTGATATTGTGGTGACGTAGAGTACCATGTAAATCTCACCTGACAATGTAAAGACACCAGGGTCATACAACCGTTCACTTGCATAGCAAGGGCCAAGCGCCAAGAATTCATCATACACTTCAACATTTGAAATGCCGACAAGCTCACCTAATAATGTAACACCACCAGCCCAGCAGAATAATCACAGCAAACGACCATAGTGATGGTTTGAACACCTTCAACTGTCAAACCTGCACATGGGCAATGTCCAGATCTTGTAAGCACGACCAACAGTGTGGAAAATAAGCACTGAAACGAGATCTAGGCTAGTTATTACAATATTCCCTCCAGCCAATAATACTTGGCGTTTCTGGCAGGGAAAACAACTTAGATTATTTTTGCTGTCTGAAACGTCACCAAACCACTATCACTAGAGGCAATATCTACACTGATGAGAATATTTTCCAAACCAGGTTCTTCACTACTTCACTCAGACTTAAGCTGTGAGCAGAGAAAATATACAGGAGTCAAACCATAAAGGGTCCGAGGATCTGCAATAGGAGAAGTGTATGTACCTGGCATTTTTTGGGTTACGAGATAGCCCAAAGTGCTAGACATCAGACAGTGAAATGTTGCAAAGACTTGGTAAGGCCTGGGTCTCTTGCACAGGTCTTACTTGGATCCAAAGCTCCAATGGGTCCTCACTGATTACTATCATCACTATGTTCATTGGCCAAAGTTCATCTCCGAGTATCTTTAGCAAAAAGTGGAATGATGTCAACACATACTATAAATTAAAGCAGAGCAGAAATTAGTATATCACATTTTTTTTTTCAACATACCGACGAGGTTTATTTTGGCGTTGAGTTCTTTCATCACTTGCAACCTCTGCAAAAGGAAAAAGGTGTCAAAAAAAATTATAGAACATAAGCAAGGCAAAGCTCCCAACATAGCTGAAAATTGAATATTGGTATAGAGTAAAAGGGAATCTAGATCTACCTGTTATTTCTTGGGACTTCAACAGAGAAGAAGCATTATTTGCACTAGGTTCTCTGCATACAAGAGAGAAATGTTGAGACAGAATAATTCAACCTACTTAGTTTAATAATGCATGCAATTGATGAAAAAAAATGCTTGTTCAGATGGTCGAGACTGACATACCTGATAGAAACTGATGAAGATGCTTGTTCAGATGGTCGAGAGTAATAGCTTCCATCAACAGCTACATAAGGTGAACCATAAGGTGCTCCTAGAGATCCAGAGGCACCAGCCAATATTGGTAGCCTAATGTCATTAGAATACCAAAGGAAGGGAGTTAGGTACTTAGTTACAAGCTAATTATCAGTACAATACTGGCACATTCAACTGATAAATACAACAGCAGCGCTCAGTCCGAACAAGTAGTATGCAGCTGTATATTATTATTAAGATTGCTTTACTTCACATGGTTAATGTCAACGCATACTCTCCATAAACATACCAACAGCAGATTGGTAACTTAATACAATACCACGTTGCACCAATTACATATGGACAGAAAACAAGACAAATGTGCTTTCAAAAGGTCTTGATTTAACCAAGTCCTTACCAGGTCATCTCAGAATTATTGAGACCAAGTTGTTGTTGAGACACAAATCCTGGCAGAGCCATACCAATTGAAGGAACACCACGCCCAACTGGTCGCTGACCTCCAAACTGCATAACTGTACCCAAAAAAAGAGATGGTGATTCAATTTAAAGCATATGCAGACTAAAGCAAGTATGAAGAGGAGATAATAAGCAACCAAATGCTTGTGTAATGGTGCATTCACACTATAAATAATAATACTACCCATTTACCAGGAGACTGGTAACCTTTAAGGCAATATGACAGTATGGAATTGAACCCATTTTTTTAAGAAAAAAAATAAATAACAGCCACCTAAAATATGTTTTTTTTAAATTCGTGTAGCTTCTGGGGTTGGAACTCTGTTCAGTTACCTTCTTCACTAGTTTACAGTAAGTTTCAAAGTAGTTCATTTCCTTGATATGCTTCACAGAGTATGTTACTGAACTCATATTTTACTGAGTGATGATACAAACCTGGCAGCAATGCTGGGGTGCCATGGAAATTTTGATCACCAAGTGTAATGCCCATTGCACCTGTAGCCCCAAGAGCATGAGCCCCACCATAGAGAAATGCACGCTCTTCTCCTTTGTCATCAGGTTGTCCCTTAACTGTTAACCGAGAATCATATTTGTTTGATCCACTAGGTGAAGAAATTTCAGCATCATCACCCGAAATAGTTGACGTAGGTTGTGCAGGTGATATTTTACTGCTATTGCTGAATCTTGCACCAAACATCTGGGCAGGCATCCTGGGAGGGGATTGAACTGGGTTTTGTTGAACAATTGGATGTGCAGGCTGGCCATAGTCTCTATTAACTTGATTAGTGGCTAAAGGAAACGGGCCATTTGATGATGATGCAGCTGGAAGCAGTGCGGGTCTATTCATGCCATTCATAGCAGCTCCAACATTCCCAACTGATGGTACAAAGGCCTTCCCTCTCAGGAGGTTATTACTAAGTTGTGCATTCCCTCCTTGACCAACTGGGAACTCTTGATTGGATGACCTCGCAGGATAAAATGGTGGTGAAGCTGAATTCAAGCTTGATGCAACAGTCTGCTTAACAGGAAGGACTTGTTCAAGCCGCAAATTTGATCCTTGAGTTTGGTCTTTTCCCAAGTTTGCATTTGACGAAGTGTCTTCAAGACTCTGGGATCTGAAATGTGATAACAGAAACAATTCTGATATATTAGTTATATATCTCAGAAGAGAAGAAGCAAAGACATAAGATCGCATAAAGAAAGACTTCCACTCACTTGGTATTTTGCTCTGAAGATACATCAGTGGTACTTTTCAAGCGTGGTTGGTAACGCTTGGAGCCTCTTCCTCGACCTACTCTTGGTGCATTCTTTTGACTCTTAGCATCACCATAGTAAGTGCGAGATTCATTTGGGATAGTGTCATAACTTTTAGCATCATCATAGTGATCACGAGATGGTTTTGGAACTCTATTCTTCCCATTAGAGTATGAAGAATGACGGGTATTCTTGGTGTTATCATGGTATGCATGAGATTCCTTTGGAACATAGCTATAGTTCTTGCTACCATCATGATAGTATGCTCGGGATCTGTTGCCTCTGAAGTTACCACGGCTAATGCCACGAGTTCTACCACCTTGTCCACCACCGCGTCCTCTAATGCCACCTCCCTGCTTTCTTTTTGGCTGAAAGTACAGTTGAAGAAACAGTAACATGTTAAGAAAGGAAGATACAATGGATCCATAAAAACAAAACAATAAAATGCATGGGTGGTCCTTAAACTAGTCCGTAGTGTCATCTAGATCCCTATTTTCTCTTAAAATGCACATCCATGTCCCTAAATTTTATGTGGTTCACTTGAGGTACAAATTACCCTAATCAGCAAGTCATTACATATGTAGCACTCTAGTATAGAGGAGCCCAAGATGCACCCCCCCCCCCCCACACACACACCCCATGCTCTACTATGTGCTCATGCCATCACCACGGTGTGTATATATTGCAATTTAGGTAACACATTTGCATGTAATATAGGCAATTCTATGCTAATTACAGTAATTTGGACTTCAATTGGGACACTCAACAAATTAGGGACCTACTAGATGACATCGGTGGACAAGTTTAAGTATGGCAAGAAAACATAGAACTTACATTGCCACCATGAAAATCATGCAGATCCATCTCATCAAATCTGTCATGGACCCAGGCTTGCTCGTCTTTAGGACTCCACAACCTTCTACTGTTCACCATTCTCCTACATGAGCAATACTGAAACATTAGACAGCAATCATTCAAAACCTCAAATCATAAATATCAAGCTTATGTGTGTGACAGAGCATCACAGCAACATTCTTAATATAAAGGATATCCATGCAAACATAACTAAGGTTCTGTATTATGACTGAGTTCAGTATGGAGTTCACTCACTGATCAGGCCATTTTTTCCTAAAAGGAATGTTGCAATGCATGCAGTATAATTTTTAAAAATATAACAATAATATATATACAAAATCCATGAGCAAAATGATGAAGGTCAACTACTCCTGACTAACTCTACCAGAAACCTTAAGCTCCCAAACAGTACTTCATTTATGTCATCGTCTTTTACTCCCTGTGCTAGACCGATGCATGATATACTTCCAATGGTTGAGGTAGCAAGCTACATTCCATACCATGCTTCAAATCCCACTTGCCCTGTTTCATTGTTATTCTTGTCTGTTTTCATGCTAACAATGTGTCACTATCCTCTCTTTTTGAGGGAAAATTGCAGTATGCACTTGAATTTGGTTGCCCCATTCACTGCTCTTTAACGCAGTGCATCATGCACTATCTTTTTTGCTCCATGTTATTTTTGAGGGGCATTTTTGCTCCATGTTACACAAGTAACGGTCATGCATGCAATGCATCGTTATTCTAGAGTACAAAGAATAGAATAACTGTTTTCATCTACCAAGTAAATGAGTGAAAAAAAATAGATAAATCAACTCTGTCATAAGTTTTTTAGCTATTGATTCACTATAATAACATTAGGTGGAATTAATTTGGTATTTTCATTAGTCAACGTACCAATGTCCTTTGATAACCATAGATGGGAGGAGCTGAATCCCGCCAAAGGTCTGGGCTCCAATTAGAGCTGAATCCCGCCAAAGGTCTGGGCTCCAATTAGTTGCATATGAACTAGACCTACAATGCAACTAAAGTAGACTACCAAGTGCATGTCTATGGTCCAATTCTCATAACACTTGTGAAAACAATAGCAGGATAAGCAACAAAAAGTGAGTGAGGAAGGGGAGGCTCTACCTTTGGCGCCCGCGGCCACGCCCACGGCCCCGGCCCTCCTGGAAGCGGTCGTCGTGCATGTAGAAGGCGCCGGTCGTCGGAACGGCGTAGGGCTCGTTCCCCTTCTTCTCCTCCTCTTCATCCCCTGGCGCTGCCTCACCCGCCTTTTCAGCTTCCCCATCCCCCGCCGCCTCGCCCCCCTCCTGCCCCGCACCGGCAACCGCCTCAGCCGCCACCCCGCGCACTCCGCCGTGCCCTGCTTCGTACCCCCCGTACTCCTCCTCGTATACCTCGTACTCCTCCTCGCCTACCTCGTACGCGCCCTCCTCGTCGTACACCTCGGCGGCGCCCTGCCCGTCGGAATCTGCGTCGGATCCGGCCTCCCTCCGCCTCAAGGGCGTCCCTCCGTCATCATCCTCGTCCTCTTCCTCGTCGTCGCTCGCAGCGTCGCGGCGCCGCAGCGCAGAGAGCGGCGCGTCGTCGAGGTCGCTCTCGTACTCCTCCTCCTCCTCCTCAACCTCCGGCTTCTCCTTGTCGGCCATTGGGGGCGAGCCGAGAGATCGCGTGTAGGATCAGGCGAATCCGGCGAGAGAATTTAGGGCTCGGGCGAGGATTTCGACGGAATTTGGAAGGTTCGAGAGGCCTTTTCTGCTTCTGCGGGAGGATTGTTTGCTTATCCACGGGAGGGGGGAGAGGTTGGATTGTGAAGTTAAAAAAAAGATTTAAAAACCATTGGAGTGTCCAAATCCTGGATTTGAAGGTGTCCGGAAAGGACACTGGCAGGGCGGTCCACGTTACGCACTGCATGTGGGCCCTGATGACTGGTTTCTCTTAAGGCTTTGTCGAATAGGATTCTGTTCGGCCCGCTTTCTGTTGCTACTATAGTTGTAGTTGGTGATGGGAAGAATTATGCTCTCACTCCGTTTTTTATATGCTAGTGTTTTATACTATTCAAAAGAAATTTCAAGTTACATAAGACGTCTATTTTAAATTATAAGTTGTTTTAATCTTTTGGTACATTGAATTTTCTACATATCTAGAAATAGTAAATTCGATGTACTAAAAAAGTCAAAACGACTTAGAGTATTTAGTTCCTTTCGCTAAATTTTATATTTAGCTAAACTTTGTTACTTAAGTAACTATATACCGACTAAAAAGAAGTTAAAATAATTTAGTCCTATTAATCATCTAAGAGTAGCTAAAATAGTTTTAGCTGACTAAAGTTCAGTAAGGGGAAATAAACAAGCCATTATAATTTGGAACGGATGGAACAGCAAAGTACTTCACATATATATGGTTGACTTCTGTTCTTTCCCCAAAACATAATAAGCTATATATAGACACTCATGTGTCATGTATAGACACCCAAACAAACGTAGTACATAGATCTGCTCTGTGCTTATGATTCGATGATCAGGTTGGAAAGACTTACAAGGCTAATAAAATCAAAACAAATGCTTTGTCATCCACAATCACGTTACCTTCCACTAAAAAATTATATTTTATTTTAAAAACATGATTAAACACGTAAAATTCAGTCAAACTGAAACGCTATCTTTTGCATGAGAGCCACAAGTCCTAATCAAATTTTAACACGAAGTTGGCATTCTGATTTGAAAAATCTAATATATCCATCATAAAACTTTTTTTTACGAGCCCAGGTTCAAGACCTCGATCTTTGTAGTTGGTATGTGTACAATTTTCTGCATTTATTTGAATACGCTTATGAGGGCGTGCGTACGTGTATATAATTATCTGGCTTTTGTATTATGTCGGGTCAACTCCAGTTCTAAGATCTAGATTAGGAGTGTAATATGTAGACTAAATTAATTAGGTTAATGGTTATATTTTTAGTGGTCTAGTCTAAAATAATTCATCTACATGCTCTCGTTATACCTCTATCTCTAGTTCACAACTATCCCTTCCCCCCTTATTTTGGTTTTCTTCTAGTATATTTTTGCCACACCCCTAAATATATGATAACTACATATCTATCTTGACAAGTCAAAAAGTATCTATAATTTAAAACGAGACGAGAGGAGTACTGAACATGGCTTAGGCCTTGTTTAGATGCAAAAAGTTTTGGGATTTTGACACTGTAGCATTTTCGTTTTTATTTGACAAACATTGTCTAATTATGGAGTAACTAGGCTTAAAAGATTCGTCTCGTGATTTACAGGTAAACTGTGCAATTAGTTATTCTTTTTATCTATATTTAATACTTCATGCATGTGCCGCAAGATTTGATGTGACGAGAAATCTGGTAAAGTTCTGGGTTTTTGGGTGTATCTAAACAAGGCCTTAATAAGTAGCACTTTCAATTTATCTGAACTTTTGAAAGTCGGTACTCCATCCAACTAAACAACAACACAAAACTTGGTGAACTTTGGATTGAATTATCTCTAGCATATGTCAAATCTGGATACCATATCGTCTTCCAGATCGTTTAACAACGGAGAGCCAATCTAGATAAATGCGATCAAAAGTCAATTTTATTTCTAGAATTTTAAAAATATACCCGTTTCCGTTACATTGACCAAGGACCGGGTGTAATCAACTCGTGCGAACACATGGCATTCTTGATGGAATTGGTCTCCTACATGCCTCATCCTCCTTTTTTTTTCCCCTCTGCAAGAGCACGACATGAATTCCGATGCTTCTCTTATAAACTCATGAGCGTAGAATGACTGTGCAACACCGTTCCCACTTCGTTATGTGATATACCGATACTGTCCTTGGGCAGTGGTGACACAAATTGCCACATTTGATTGAGGGCGTGTTTGGACGGCAGGCCTATTCGCTGAGTTTATCAGCAGACAATACTTTTAGTTATGACTTTTCAGATAAACGAACATACTCGACATCCATCCTGCACCACGCCACACGTGTTGTGCCACAGTTTTGGTAGGTGTTTGCTTTCCTTTCACACATACAGCTTGCCAAACTTTCCATGCTTTAGTTCAGTTGTTGTTGTTTCTTATTGCACTGAAAAAGAACGACACACTTTTGGCGCCGTCGAATGCCTAGTATAATCTATATTCAGTCACAGTTGCTTAGCCGGAAAATCACTTATGATGATCCACGAGATCACTAGACCATGATGTTTACATCATTACTTACTCCGGACGCAAACATTCTTTTATTTTGGCAAATCTGCAATTAGTTATGTGTACTCATGTCCTCCAGCTCTGTAATTCCACCGGTTCTTCAATCACACACAGGGGCATTTTCGTAATCAGCAATGTCCTCGGCTCCCGCACAGGTAAGCACACACGGCCGTGGCGTGCTGGACCGGTGCACGGCCAGACCGGCGACTGGTCGGGCACGTCAGCCGCCAGCTAGGCGACCAACTCTTCAAAACCCCGGTATCTCTCTCAAGCTCTGGTCTTTGCCAAGAACAGCAAGGAGCAAGGCTCCCAAGCCGTTCAATCTCCGGAGCATTTTCCTCTCGTCCTTCTCCAAACCACTCGCCGGCCACCTCCACACGCCCCCCCTCGTTTCTTGCAGCTGGGTTTTGGCTTCCGGAGCCGCGGGATTTCGACCGGAGCCCGCGTCGGCCATCCGATGGGGAGCAGGGTGAAGGAGGATGAGAGGAACGAGAAGATCATCCGGGGTCTTCTCAAGCTCCCCGGCAACCGCCGGTGCATCAACTGCAACAGCCTGGTGAGCTCTGGTTCTCGGAAATGTTTCAGCTTTCTGTGAACAAACCCCACATCGGGGATTGAGACGGAGACGTAGCTTGGTTGGGGGCTTGGAGACGTCCTGGTGCTTTTATTTTTGTTGGTTGCTCATAGGATGGTTCGCTTTAGGAGATTGGAACCTTATTGGTGATTTCTCTGGTCCTTAGTTCGAGGGTGGTTGTCTGATGTAGTGATGTCTACTTATGTTGTTCGTTCTCCTCACTTGGCACCGATTTCTAGATTCAGTAAAGAAATCAGGATCATGTGCCGAAACTGATTATTATATCTTACATAGGAGTACACGATATGCGATACTTTCATACGTATGAATTCGCATAGGCAAAATAAATATGAAACCAAGACCCTATATAGGTGGAAATTTGAGACAGGGGTCCAATTTCAGGCAGAAACACGGACGAAAAAATTCAGGTGGGGTTCCTTGTGCAAAACTATGTGACAGTTGATATTTGTGAATATTTAATTTAGGTGGTACAGCTTGGCCCTAGGCACATGTACTGACCCTAACCTGTTTACCAAATACCAATATATCCTTGATATAAGCATTCTTCGTTAACAAGGACCACAATATGTATGCAGGTTTAGCCTTGATGTGAAAACACATGATACATATTCCTTTCTTAACCTAAAAGTATTCTTCATTAACAGGGACCACAATATGTATGCACAAGCTTCTCTACTTTCATCTGCACTAATTGCAGCGGGATACAGTAAGTGATAATCATATTGTTGTTTTTCTCTTTAAAACTGCAGCAACTTTGTTTGTTTGGCTATATTACAGTCGTGAACTTCTCCCTAGAAGTGATAAACTTCTGATTAGTGCCTGCTCATTTCTGAATTGTGACATTTTACAGCCGAGAGTTCAGCCACCGTGTAAAATCAGTATCAATGGCTAAATTCACTTCTCAAGAAGTTTCAGCACTTCAGGAAGGGGGCAATGAGGTTCACCTAATATCTTTTTTATAATTTAGAAAGTCTTGTGATGTTTTCAGTTACCTTTCTTTTACACCATATATTCTCTTTCTTCCAGCATGCTAAGAAAATCTATTTCAAGCACTGGGACTTGCAAGGCCCTGTTATTGACAGCAGGTTAGTCATCTAGTCCTGTTCACTATTTTCATGCATATTGTAGTTGCACACTTGAAGTTTGATTGACGTGTTTTTCACTTCTAGTGATGTACATAGACTCAGAAATTTCATCAAGAATGTATATGTTGAATGGAGATATTCAGACCAAAGAAACGGCGAACATTTACCACAAGCAAAGGTACCTATCTGAAGTTCTGAACTCGTGCTCAGTGATCACCAATAGACATCTATGCAGTAAACTAGTATCCACAATCTCTTCACTGCCCAGAATTTTTTTAACCCATTAAACATCTGAAAGATCCAGGGTAGTCAGGACTCATATGGAAATAGCACCGCAGATTCATCTCAAGGAGTTTTAAGAAGTGCATATGTTGGAACTTATGAAGATAATCATAATCTAAAGCGCACCACAGAAAGTCTCTCGGAAAATCGAAACAGTTCTAATATACATCCAGTGGGTAGTACAATAGACCAAAATAATAGTTCTACAATGGCAAGAGAAAAGGTCGACCTTAGAAGCCATCTGCATCCAGATGATCTCTTGAAAACTGATGGAAAGTCAGAAAATAATCAGAAGGTTGTGGCCCCATCAGCTTCTTCTGCAGTACAAGCTTCCAAAGAAGCAAATAAGGCGGTTCTGCCCATCAAACTTCCTGATCCTCCTAGGTCTCAGAAAGCAACAGCATCTAATGCCTCTACTGAAGCACAGGTGATGTAGTTCTTACAGACTTTCGTTATTTTTTATTCTGCATTAGTGTTACTCTTTTCTTCTTTTAATGGATCCAACTATTTATTTATGTTTACTTAGGTATGCCAAAGATAGATCAAAATCCAGTAATCCAGAATAAATGTTTGATCTACCTTAATGAAATGACGCGCAGTTCTCCTGCGCTGTTCGAGAAAAAAAAACAAGCTTGCAATAGAAAACAATAGAGGTGCTTCACGACATATAACCAACATTCTACTAGTTTGTTTAGCGTGCATTTGCTCCTTTCGTGCATGATTGCATCTTCTTACCTTGCTTTATATGGACCTAATTTGATGAAATAGTCTTAGGTGTTGTGTAAGAGGTTCTCAGCTTATGTATCTTCTTTATTACTCCCTTCGTTCTACAATATTTGTCACATGGTCTTGGTACAAAACGTTCCGCAATACTTGTTCTGTTGTTCATTGAGGATATTAAGGATGTAGTTATGGCAGTAGTTTCCTCCCTACCCCTAATTAAATGCTCCAATAGAAACAAAGTGGCTGAAGTATTACTTTTGGTAGGGGTATGGATGGTCATTTCACATTTGTTCTCTCTTGAAACTTGTACTTCATTTATTATACATTTCTTATTTGAGAATTGAGTACCCTATGATTTTTTTGGGAAAAAATTAGAACAATAACCAATCCCATGGTTCCTCAGGCCCCATGATTCTGGCCTTGCCAATTTATCTTAATGGATAAATTTTGATTTTTGCAGAAACCGTCATCTTTGAGGACCGATGATCCTAGCCCTGCAACCTTGAAGGATGCTAAATTATATATGTCAAAAAATCTGATTGACTTCGATTCAGATCTGGAACCTCCTCAAGGTGTCACTCAGACTGATATTCAGAAGGGCTCTTTACCTCCAACAGACGTTGGTTGGGCAACTTTTGATGATGTTACTCACAGAAACACTACAACCATGCCTTCAACTTCCAGTACTAATTCTGTGGAGGGTCCAATGCTACAGATCCCTGATTTGACATCAGCACCACAAATTAGATTTTCAAATGGCAAGTCCTTGTCTTTTTCCCCGGCAAATCATGGAAGTCAACTGAACCAACATTATTTCTCTTCTGTGAATACTATCGAGTACAACAATACTCTCCTGAACAGAGCTACTAGTGCTCCAGTTCATAGCCAGGTTAGTATTGTCCTTCTGTTAGAAGAACACCAGCTTTTCAGGCGAGACATATTTTAAAGTTGTTTCCTTGCATGCATTTCTTTAGCTATGGAGAGCTGCATCACCTACACCAACAACGCAATGGGGAAGTATTCTTCCTACTAATCAGGTTTCAAATATGATAGGAACTCACAAACCGGCTATAGTATCAGCATCCCAGGAACCTGCTGCTGAGGCCACAGCTAATGGTAGAAAGGCACTTCCAGAGGTAATGGGGACAGGTGCCTCAACAATTTGCGTTTTGTTCTCCCATTATTCTTTTTCTTGTATGCCTTTTGTTCTAAAATCAGGAAATTTTGTAGGATATTTTTGCGATGAGCTATCGTCCAGTATCTTCAGCCTGGAACTGGCAACCAAATCCCCGTGTAAATATGCAATACGGACAATACCGCACGCATAATCCCGTGGGAATTGTAAATGTACGTGTTGTGATGTCATTTCAATCAGTATCGCATTAAGATTACTATTTCTCTTTCCTTAGTTATTTCTTGTTTCGTGTGCAGACAACTCAACTTGCCCATCCATACCCAGTAAATCCTGTTAACTTGGCAGGAGGGCCTGCATCAGCTCATGCCTCCACCAGAGTACTGAAAAGTTCTACCTCCTGTACTAGTAATATGTAAAATGCCAATAAGATTAGATGGTCGAAATGCTCTAGAGTTATATATACAATATCTAACCCAACCTATGTACTTTTATATTCAAGTGCACGATCTATCTGTGTCATTTTCTATAAGTTTCCTTATCTAAAAAAAAATCTTCTATAAGTTTATTGTTTCTGGCAATGATGAAATGCAATTTCCAATTTTTTCAAGAACTATTTTGAACTTCACTGTTTTTTGCTAGCTGTGTAAAAAAAATATCATGTTGCCTGTGTGCAGTTCCCTTCTTTAACTTCTATGCAAGAAGCATTAGCAAATCTGGGCAGTACTGCATTGTTGCCGCGTGCTGCAGGTAATGGGATCTCTTGGCAAGTTCAGCTCCTCCCAATGATGAAGGACAGCAGTAGCTCCTACTCTCTTGGCTTCATATAGTTTCCTTTGTTAAAATGATTTATTTACAGATCATCAATACATGGTTCAGCAACATGCAGTTCAAGTACAAAATAATACTTTCCCCACCGGGTAACACCCCTCCTCCCTCTCCCTCCTTACTCACATTGTCAATATGCCATATATTCTATATTCTAATATTTATGAACTTTTTATGGTTTTTATTACTGAAACAGTGAAACTGAGCGTGGCCACTAATCCTTCCAATGTTGTATGCTCGTCTCTTTTCTGAATATTGTAGATATGAAGGAATCAGAGGGATGGCCACGACTGCCAACACATATGGCTTACCTTCGATGGATCAACGTTTGGCTGCTCAAAATATACAGGCCATGAACCACAGTTCTTTACCCCGAGTTGGCACAAACCCGTTTGCTTAATCTGTTACCCCAGTTCTGTCGTTGTATATAGTTTTTAGCATTTGATGCTACGTTTTGTCCGTGAGAAGATGTTAGTGGAATAATGTAGAGGATCAAGCAGACTGCTAAGAAATGCCTGACCATGACCAGTTTTGTGTATAGGATTTTATTTTCGCTATAAAAGATGTTGATTGCTCACCTCGTCGTCCCTCCTAGATGCACCAATTTGCACGTGGTGCCTGTGATTGAACAGGCTTGGAATTGAAATAGCAGCTCAAAGGGGAGGTTTGTGCGCTGCACTGCTGCGGCAGAGATGGAGCTTGGGGCAACCGTGCAGTGGTGGTGGTGGGGCACTGGGGATGCACCTAGAAAGAGGACGGATCGGTCTATGGTGTCGAGGCGTGTAACCTTAGTGTCATATAGCACTGTCTCTGGGATCTATATTCAGAAAAAAGATCATCGAGAGGTGTAGATGCTATTCTTCTCAAAAAAGAGTTGAAGAAACAAAAAAAAAATGTCAGGCACCTGCTCGTCCATGCTCAAGACATGTAGCGTATATTACTAGTGTCTTTTGTCTGATCAAACTATGATTGGTTCAACGGAACATTGTAGGACTTACTATGCCTACTTCCAATATTTCTTTCTAAGAAAACTTAATTTCAAATCAATTGTCTCATTTTGTGACTCATTATTTAATGCAAATTTGCTAATGTTTTTTTTAATGTATCTACGTACTACTCACTCCATTCCAAATTGTAAGTCATTCCAAAAATCTTAGAGAGTCAAACTTTTTTAAGTTTGACCAAATTTATATGATAAAATAATTATTATTATGATATCAACTAAGTATCATTAGATTCTTCCTTAATTATTTTTCATAATATAGTCACTTTACGTTACAAATCTTAGTATTTTTCTCTATAAATTTGGTCAAACATCAAAATGCTTTGACTCTCCAAGATTCTTGGAATGACTTACAATTTGAGATGGAGGGAGTATATCTTTCATAATAACGAACAACATAATCTTCTTAGAGATTTATGGGCATTAATTTGCAGCAAGACACATATTTGATATTCTAACTAATAATATAAAGTTTATGGACATTCATTATTAGTTACACTTCGATTGTCCCATGCATGCTACATCGAAGACTCATATACCATGAGTTATAGTGGTCAAACGAAAACTCGAGTATATCTACATTGAGACTTATTATGCCTACTAATAGTTTAATATTTCTTTCTAAAGAAAATTTAATTTCAAATAAATTATCTCATGTTATGACTCATATTTAATGCGGTTTGGTTGATATTTTTTTAAAAAAGTATCTACATACTGTATCTCTCATAATATATAACTAAGATATCAAAGTAATAGCATAATCTTTTCACAAATTTATGGGCATTAATTTGCAGTAAGATATGGATTTGACATTCTAGCTACTATACCAAAGATTCATGGACATTCATATTAGTTATACTTCGATTCTCCTATGCATGCTATATTGAAGACTCACATATCATGAGTTGTGGTGGTTAAATAAAATATAACTTATGCTCTACATATAGACTTATTATGTCATAACAGTCCAATATTTCTTTCTAAAAAAACTTAACTTCAAATTAATTGTCTCATTCTCTGACTCATATATTTTAATGTGGTTTGGTTGATATATATTTTAAAAAAATATCTATATACTATATCTTTCATAATAACTAGGATATCAAAGTAATAACATAATTTTTTTTCAGAGATTTATGAGCATTTAATTTGCACTGAGATATGGATTTGACATTATAGCTACTATATTAAAGATTCATAGACATTCATTATTAGTTATACTTCGATTCTCCTATGCATGATACATCGAAGACTCATATACCATGAGTCATAGTGGTCAAACAAAAAATCGAGTATACTCTACATTGAGACTTATTATGCCTATACTAATAGTTCAATATTTCTTTCTAAAGAAAACTTAATTTCAAATCAATTATCTCATTTTATGACTCATATTTAATGCGGTTTGGTTGATATTTTTTTTAAAAAGTATCTATATACTATATCTTTCATAATAACTAAGATATCAAAGTAATAGCATAATCTTTTCACAAATTTATGGGCATTAATTTGCAGTAAGATATGGATTTGACATTCTAGCTATTATACCAAAGATTCAGACATTTATTATTAGTTATACTTTGATTCTCCTATTCATGCTATATCGAAGACTCATATACCATGAGTTGTAGTGGTCAAATAAACAATAACTTAGACATAGAGACTTATTATGTCATAACAGCCCAATATTTCTTTCTAAAAAACTTAACTTCAAATTAATTGTCTCATTTTGTGACTCATATATTTATTGCGGTTTGGTTGATATATACTTTAAAAAGTATCTATATACTACATCTTTCATAATAATTAGGATATCAAAGTAATAGCATAATCTTTTCAGAGATTTATGGGCATTAATTTGTAGTGAGATATGGATTTGACATTATAGCTACTATATCAAAGATTTATGGACATTCATTATTAGTTATACTTCAATTCTCCTATGCATGCTACATCGAAGACTCATATACCATGAGTGATAGTGGTCAAACAAAAAATTGAGTATACTCTACATAGAGACTTATTATGTCTACTAATTGTCCAATATCTTTTTTTTCTAAAAAAACTTTAATTTCAAATCAATTGTCTTATTTTGTGACTCGTATATTTAATGCAGTTTAGTTGATATATTTTTTAAAAAGTATCTACATATTATATCTTTTATAATAACTAGGATATCAAAGTTCAGAGATTTATGGGCATTAATTTGCAGTAAGACTTGGATTTGACATTCTAGCTAGTATATCAAAGATTCATGGACATTTATTATTAGTTATACTTTGATTTTCCCATGCATGCTACATCAAAGACTCATATACCATGGGTCATAGTGGTCAAACAAAATATCATATATACTCTACATAGAGAATTAGAGATATAATTCATTCAAAGAGGTATGGATAAATTAATTTGGAGTGAGACATGGATTCTCACATGCTATATAAAAAATGTATGGACATTAATTAGTTGCTAGATATGAATTCTCACATCCTACACCAAAGATTCGTAGAAAGTGTTTATTAGTAGCTAGAAATAGACTCCCACATGCTTTATATAAGGATATGTAGGTGCAGGGTAAGGTTCACATCCATACCGATTCTGACACATTCGGTCTTAGCCGCACTAAACCAATAATAAGAATCCTAGTAGTGGAGAATGTTTGCTAATGCATTCATTCGACTTATGGTCTTTGCATTGGCTATTACTATGCTTACAATGCTTGCTCAAGGGAGCCCTTTGGTTTTCAAAGCACATGTTTTTCAAAACTGCATGGATACCATAAAAAAACATCCCCCATACAAACCACCAAGTCGCAAATGCATCAACACAGTCACTAAATCTAACTTGGTTAGCATTTGTTCCGTCCTTGACGCCAGCGACGAGGAGAAAATAAGTGTGGAGAGGCTTGTTAGTCTGGGGCGTCAGTTTGGACAACATTTTACACCTGGGGCAAAATGCGGCAGTAAGTTATATAGTACCCTTTTATTTTATTTTATTATATTTTTTATATTATTAGTATGCTATTATATCATTATCATGTAAGAAATATGACATGAACTTTTGTTTTCAGCTTACACTATTCCATAGCTTTCGGGACCACCAGTGCCATGGTTGGCACATCTATGAGTGTTCTTGGAGATAGAGAAAGCCATGGAGTAGCTAGAAATGGAGTAGAATAAATATATGGAAGGTTTTAATTCAAATGTCTTTATGTAATACTTTGAAGAAGAAAGTCTTCAAATATGATATGTGCAATGTGTGTGGTTTTTTATAACTGGTGTGAAATATATGTTGAATACCAACATAAAAAAGTGAGTATACCCTGAGCAGTGGCCCCGTGCTCCAAGTAGGGTGAAGACGATATAGATATTTTTTTAACTATATTCGAGACTAAATCCATTTAGAGTTCACATATGTCCGTACCCAAGCCTAGATATTCAATATCTGATACTATATCCGTATCCGAATACTCAAATCATATATTTATGATGTCAATATCCAAACATATTCTATCCAATATAGTCAACACTATTCATATTTAAATCTAAATCTGAACAAAAATATAAAAATAAGCGTCATACAAGTGATATTTGTTGGTATCCAATCCATTTACATCCCTATCCAGGTATGCGATCTCTTGGCAAGTTTTGCTCCTCCCAATGAAGACAAAGGATAGAGCTCCTACTCACTTGACTTCACATAATTTATTTTATTAAAATGATTTATTTAGATACCATTAGGGTGAATAGTTTCTTCTGTTCTATCTTTTTTTCACTAAACTATCGTCGCACCTTTTGCATTTGTACCAGATCTAGATTCATGACCTGTGCTCATACAAATTAAAACAATGATAAGAAGGCCAATCCAAGACACATTGTTTCGTGCAACGCAAAAACACTTTTACTAGTGCTACTATGCTATATAATGTGCATAGTTATTCGTCTTGGCTCTGGAGGCCTAGAGCGACCACCTTGCTCGCACCTGCTTAAGGCACATGCAACATAATTTACCGGTGGATTCACTCTTTCTTTGTTCATATCACAATATGCTTGTCTACTGAAACACTCTAAGAAACTTATGATTGGTCCAATATTTGTTTCTAAAAAACTTTAATCTCTAACCAATTAGAAGGATATGCCACGTGTTGCAACAAAAATCACAAAGGGTTTAAAATAAAAACTAGACTACTCATATTTACTTACATGTTTTACATGAAGAGATAACTGTCATGGTGAAGGTCAGTGGATGGTGTAGCATATTAATGTAGACAACAAAATGATGTGAATTGCTAATGTGGATAGCTTAAATGAGGACATAGTTATATGTGCTAGTGGGTTGTATAATCATGTGCAAGTAGATATTGACGTAGACGACAACTTGCATTCTGAGATAGAATGCCATTGGAAACTGAAAATGTGAAATCTATAGATATAGATATAGATATAGATAAAGATTTCTCATTTTGTGACTCATATTTTAATGTGTTTTGTAGGTGTTTTTAGAAATATCTACGTATTATTTATATTTCGTAATAACTAAGCATCAAAGTCTTAGTATAATATTTTTAAATATTTATGGACATTAATTTATAATGAGACATGAATTTTGATATTCTAGTATATCAAAGAAATATGGACATTTATTATTAGTTAGTCTTGGATTGTCCCTTGCATGCTATATCGAAGACTCATAGACCATAAGTAGTGGTGGTCAAACATAAATTCAAATATGCTCTGTATAGAGATATATAATCCATCACACCAAGAGTGGGAGAGGTATGAACAAATTAATTTATAGTGAAAATATGGAGTTATAGACTCTCACATGTTACATCAAAGATGTATAGACATTGATTAGATATATAATTCGTCCAGAAAGTCATGGGCAAAATAGTTTAGTAGTGAGGTAGATTCTCACATACTATAGCAAAGATGTATAGAGATTGATTATTAGTTAGACATTGATTCTTACATCCTACCACTACTAGAAACGCAAATATTCCTATTGGTATGGGACCAATCGATAGAAAAATTATATTTATCTTGTTGGTTACCATAAAACATATTATAGAAAAAAGTACAAAATCGACAGAAAAGTCATATTTATTCTGTATTACTATAGACCCGATAGGGACATGCATTTATTCTTCTTTCGGTTATCAACACAGAAATTCTATCCCACTTGCGCCTAGAATCAGAGTTGGTTGCTAACTTGGGCCTGAGCCATGGTGGCCTTTCAGCCAGCCCAAAAGAGGGTGTTCTTAGCCTCACCACGTATATAAATGTTGTCCCAACCCTAGCTCCCGTTAGATGTGTCCCCTGCTCCTATCCCTCTGTTGTTGTGGCGCTGCTCCTGCCCTCGTCGCAGCTAGTCCACTGATATTTGAAAGATGATCTCTAACAACATAATGCTCCATTGCATGTTTTATTTGATGAGGATGAATCGTACTAATGCAAGTCTTCAAAGAAGCCCTAGTGCAAGATAGACTAATGCCTTGTTTAGTTCACCCTTTCAAGATTCTCCATCACATCAAATCTTACGGCACATATATGAAGTTTTAAATATAGATGAAAACAAAAACTAATTGCACAGTTTGCCTATAAATCGGGAGATGGATCTTTTAAGCCTAGTTACTCCATGATTGAACAACGTTTGTCAAATAAAAACGAAAATGCTACAATGTCAAAATCCAAAAAATTTTGGATCTAAACAAGGCCTAAATCTTTATATACATATATAGTGTTAGTGACGTATGGTTGCTAGATTGTTTGCTCAACTTAATAATTTATCTGTATGGATGGATTAAAAATACTTGTCATTTGTTATATGTATGGATGGATTATTTGTGTTGTAATATGATTTGTTAAATGAATATTCTTGGTATATGAATGATCTAAATTAAATTTGAGACTGTTTCAGTGATTTTAATTTTTTCGATTGGCTAAAGTATCCATTTGATGAAAAAGCTGATGCACATTTTCCTGCCATTTACGGCCTTGTTTAGATGCAAAAACTTTTCAGATTTCGCTACTGTAGCACTTTCATTTGTTTGTGGCAAATATTGTCCAATCATAGACTAACTAGGATCAAAAGATTTGTCACGCGATTTACAGGCAAACTGTGTAATTAGTTTTTATTTTCATCTATATTTAATACTTCATGCATGTGCCCAAGTTTTGATGTGACGGAGAATCTTGAAAAGGTTTTTGGAGTGAACTAAACAAGGCCTACATGTAATTCTACCCCTGTTTGCCAGATATTTTTTCGCCAATTGTTCAAATTTTTTTGTCAACAAAAAAATTGGTTAATCAATAGGTTTTTTATATTTCCTATCGTTTTAATTCCAAGGATACTTTTATATCGATTTACCAATAGAAAAATTGATTTTTTTTTAATTTTTCTGTCAGTATTTTATATTTTTCTATCGATTTTGCATAGATAGTTTTCAGTTGTGCACATTAAAGACTCGTGGATATTAATTATATTATCTAAATGGACTCCCACATGCTTTATAAAAGGATATATGTAGGTACAGGGTAAGATTCACATAGGCCTTGTTTAGTTCCCATCAAAACCCAAAAAATTTTCAAGATTCTCCGTCAAATCGAATCTTGTGGCATATGCATAGAGCATTAGATATAAATAAAAACAAAAACGAATTACACAGTTTATCTGTAAATTGTGAAATGAATCTTTTAAGCATAGTTACTCCATAATTGAACAATATTTATCAAATAAAAATGAAAGTGCTACAGTATCTCAACCCAAATTTTTTTGAGAACTAAACAAGGCCTGATATAGATTTTGACATATTCGATTCTAGTAGCTTTGAACCATTAACCCTAGTAGTGCAGAATGGTTCGTAAAGCATTCCTTCGACTTATGATAGTTGCATTGGCTATTACTACAAGGCTTGCTCAAGGCACAACGAACCCTGAGGCTTCCAAAGTAGAGTTTTTTCATTACTGTATGAATGTTATAAAAAAAGAGCCTTGGATCCCCAAGTCTAAAAATGCATCACCATACTGCTTAGAACTGAGCCCTCATTTAGTTACATTCGAATCTCAAAACTTTTTCAAAATTTTTCATCTCATCGAATTTTGTGGCACATGCATAAATTGTACAGTTTGTCTATAATTTGTAAGAATCTTTTAAGATTATTTAGTTCATAATTGAACAATAATTGCCAAATATAAACGAAAGTATTATGGTACCACCGACGAAACTAAATGAGGCTCTCTCCGACCCTCGTGTGGCTTTGCACTTTTTGTACATCTTGCATTGCTTTTAATACATATTAGGTAGGGGCCTCCCCTCTCAACTTTCTAAAAAAAGAAACTAAACGAGGCCTGGCTTGGCTAGCATTAGTTACGTTCAGGCATTGTTTACTTCCACCCAAAAACTCAAAATTTTTGAAGATTTTCCGTCACATCGAATCTTTAGACACATGCATGGAGTATTAAATATAGACGAAAATAAAAACTAATTGCACGGTTTGGTCGGAATTGACGAGACGAATCTTTTGAACCTAGTTAGTCCATAGTTAGACAATAATTACCCCAAACAAATAAAAGTACTACAGTATCGCGAAATTTTTCTATTGAAGAACTAAACACGGCCTCAGCGTTATAGACAAGGCGACAATATGCGTGGAGAGGCTTGTTACTTTCGGACGTCAGTTTGGAAAAAAATTTTACATCCGTACCAGAAATTCTATCCTTTAACGCATATATAAATAAAATTTGTTTTTTTTATATAAATAATTATAGAACGAGTTTGAATCTCAAATTTTATCATGATTTATATCTATAGATGTATTATTGGTGTGCATAGTTTTATTTTTTTTAAAAACTGCTGAGTATGATTTTAATAGTGTTTTCATGAATTGGTTTGCACTAGATATTTTGCTATTCATGGACCGTACAAAGATGTGACGGCTGTAAGGCCTTGTTTAAATTTTCAAGATTTTTCTTGTCACATCGAATCTTTGTACATATGCATTAAGTATTAAATATATATAAAATAAATAACTAATTGTACAGTTTATCTGTAATTTGCGAGATGAGTTTTTTAAAGGATTAAGTCCACTTTTAGCCCCTCAACTATTGACCGAGTTTCATTTTAGCCATCAACTACAAAACCGTCTGTTTTTCACCCTCAACTACCAAAACCGGTCACTTTTAGCACCCGGAGAGAGGACAGGGCGGTTTTGAGCCACTTTGAGCGGTTTTTCCTTTTTCTTTTCTATGGTTAAACCTGTGAATTTCATATTGAATTGTTTGAGCATGGTAAATTCATCAAATGTTTTGGATAGCCTTGTCATGATGTTCTCTATACAGAAAAAATGTGAAACTATAAAAGTAAGTATTTTTTGGATGCTAAAAAATTAGCTCTTTTAATTAATAAATACATGTTCTATGATTTTTGTAGGATAATATATATATCCTATGATCATGAAACTTTTTGTGTAACTGTTTAAGATTAATTTAATGATGTTTGCTTATGTCTCTAATTTATATGTAATTAATAAAGCATATAAATTAGGGATATAAGCAAACATCATCAAATTAATCTCAAACTTTTTGTGAAGGTCTATCTTAGTATAAAACAGTTATGCAAAAAGTTTCATGATCATAGGATATATATATATTATCCTACAAAAATCAGAACATACGTTTATTAATTAAAAGAGCTAATTTTTAGCATAAAAACACTACTTATTTTTATAGTTTCATATTTTTCCTTCATAGAAAACATCATGACAAGGCTACCCAAAACATTTGATGAATTTACCATGCTCAAACAATTCACTATGAAATTCACAATTTTAACCATAGAAAAGAAAAAGGAAAAACCGCTCAAAGTGCTTAAAACCGCCCTGTCCTCTCTCTGGGTGCTAAAAGTGACCGGTTTTGATAGTTGAGGGTGAAAAACAGACGGTTTTATAGTTAAGGGCTAAAATTATACTCGGCCAATAGTTGAGAGGCTAAAAATAGACTTAATCCTTTTTTAAACCTAGTTAATCCATAATTAAACAATAATTACTAAATATAAACAAAAATACTATAATAAGTAAAATCAAAATTTTTCTCTAACTAAGGCCTTGTTTAGTTTCCAAAAACTACCAAAAATTTTCAAGATTCCCCGTCACATCGAATCTTACAACACATGCATGAAGTATTAAATATAGATAAAAATAAAAACTAATTACACAGTTTACCTGTAAATCGCGAGAGGAATCTTTTGACCCTAGTTAGTGGATAATATTTGCCACAAACAAACGAAAGTGCTACAGTACTCGAGGCCAAAATTTTTTGCAAACTGAACAAGGCCTAAACAAGGCCTAATGGGTTGAATATAGACCCTCAAAATTACTATCGGACGGCACAGATAAGCAACGAGTTTGTTCGGAAGATACGAATCCGTGCCTGCAAGTTGCCACAAATCTGACTGCAAGATTGGGCCCTCATTTCCAAGCTCCAAGCCTCGCCGCCGCCGCCGCCGCCGCGGGCGACTATGCCATTGTCGACCCCGCTCTCACTCTCCTCCGCCGCCGTCGCTCGTCTCCGGCGACCCGCGAATTACCTTGCTCATGTTAAGGTCTCTCTCTTTCCTCCTACTCCACTCATCGCTCCACTCCAGGCAGAGCCCATCTAGACTCCTCTCTTCTGCCGCCTCCTCCCGTGGTACCCTAGGCGGCCGCGCGCATGGAACCGTCTCTGCCGTACTGGAGATCGTCGGCCCCATCGAGCTTCTGTTCCCGGCCTTCGAGGCGCGCCTCTATGTGCGCCTCGTGCGGCGCTGCGCGCGCGGCGCGCTCGCCGCGGGCGCCGCCGCTGCCCACGCGCACATCGTCAAACGAGGATTTGCGTGCGACATGCTCGTATCCAACGTCCTGCTGGATTCTTACGCCAAAGGAGGCTCTCTTGCGGCCGGACGCCAGCTGTTCGACGAAATGCCACACAGGGACGTCGTGTCCTGGTGTACCGTCATTTCCGCGCACGTTAGCCGCGGGATCTTCGTCGAGGCCATCGGATTATTTAAGGACTTATTGTCCTCTGATCAGGTGAAGCCAAATCAGTTTGTCATCTCATCCGTACTGAACGCCTGTGCCAGGTTGGGTGTCATGGAGCTTGGGCTCATGGTGCATGCATTGGTGGTCAAGTGTGGCTTGGGTGTCGATAGGTTTGTAGAAGTTGGATTAGTGGACATGTATGCGAAATGTGGCAACACGGGTGATGCTTTTAGGCTGTTCAATGAGATTCCGATGAAGGGCTCTGTTGCTTGGAATGCAATGATTTATGGTTTTGTCGAGAATGGTTGTTTAGTGGAGGCTGCTGAGCTTTTCCGGGATATGCATAAAATTGGCATGTCAATGGATGTGGTGACCTTGAGGGTAGTAGCTGGTGTTGCTGCTGTTCTTGGATCATTTGATCTTTCTAGGAACATTCATGTTTATGCTCTTAAAGTGGGCTTGGGAGTAGACTGTTTTGTTGTGTCTGAACTCATCAAGTCAGCCGGGATGGTAGGTGAAACTCAGTATATTGGAAAGCTTGTTGCTGCAGTTAGAAAGCGTGACGGATCTTTGTATTCTTTGGCTATTTCAAGCTATCACTCAAATGGTTGTCAGGATGAAGCAGTGAAACTTGCAGAAAGGTTTCTTTCTTCAGGTCTCAGCTTAAGGGAAGGAGACATGGTTACAGTGGTAGGCATATGTCAAATAGAAGAGGAGGTTCGACAAATGCATGCTTTTACTCTGAAAACCGGAGGCTTCTGTTATACTAACGTATGCAATGCCCTTATGTCAGTATATTCTGAACTTGGATCACTGATGTGTGCGGAATCAATCTTCAAAACTATGCAATCACCAGATGTTGTATCATGGTCTGGAGTGATGGCAGGTTGTGTCAAGAACCTCCAATTTGAAAGAGCGTGCAGTTACTTTAGGCAGTTAAGCAACACTGGAGCACCGCTAGATCAGCATTGTGTTGTTACTGTCATAAATGCATGTACTGGTCTTCAGGACTTGGATAAGGGAAGGCAGATACACTCGTTTGCTCTTAAACTTGGGCTACTGCTTGCTGATTTCATCAGTGCATCCCTAGTAAACATGTATGCAAAGTGCCATTGCATTGAGGGTGCTGCTGAGTTATTCACCCATGCATTGTTTCCACGGAATTTAGTTGTAACTAATGCCATGCTCTCTGGATATTGCTGGAATTTCCTGCCAGATAAAGCTCTGCTGCTATTTTGCAGGGAATATCAGTTTGGTCTGTGTCCTGATCGATTCACTTTCTCAACTATTCTTGGTGCATGTTCTGATATAAGAGCAAAGCAGGCTGGCGAGCAGATCCATGGCTACCTTGTAAAGATTGGTTCTGAAAATCTGGATGTCATTGTTGGAAATGCTATCATAGACCTTTATGTCAAGTGTGGATGCATTTCTAGTGCCTGTAGATTCTTTCATAGCATGAAGAGTAGGAACATCAATTCATATGCCATGTTAATGTTGGGTTATATTCAGAACAGATGCAGTGATGAAGCTCTTCATCTTTTCTCTAAGATGCAGCACAGTGGACTGCGTGCAAACCGTGTCACCTTTGCAAGAATCTTACGGGGATGTCGCGATCTTTGTGCTATTGATTTAGGAAGACAACTGCATGCTTCCATCATAAAGATGGGTCTGCTTTCTGATGTATATGTCACAAATGCACTTGTGGGAATGTACAAAGCAACTGACATTCAGACTGAATCAAGAAGAAACTCTGAAGAAACGTTGACAGGAAATGTTTCAGAACAGGATACCACAGATAGTTTCAGTTCAGAACAAAGCTATGTGAGCAGCACTCTTGAAGAACTTGGACTGTTCACATTGGATGAAGAGAATGACCATGTAACTTCTGCCAATGCGTGGAAGATCTACACTGGTGCTGCTTCTCAATTCTATGGAACTCCACTTCCCATTCATGTGGTTGGACATGAATTTGGAATCAATAACAACAATGGGAATAAGCTTTCGCTAAATTACAAGGATTCCAGCTACAAGGGAAATATAAATGGATCTGTTAAGTTATATAACTTGTTGCAAGAGGACAGCACCAAATCTGATCACTTTGTCGTCATTATTTTTGTTGATAGTAGGAATTTAAAGATGAGGGATGCAAGATTTGTTAATGTGGAACCGCTGAAACGATATGGTGATCTCCCAGCACTTGGGTTTCCTCCTTGACAAACTATAGTGCGGTATCAGAATTATGAAGTGGACATGTTATTCTTCATTCGGCAAAACTGAACTGCCATGTTAACCTATTGGCATGCATGGACAACCAACTATGACCATAGATCAGAGTCCATGCATCAGCAACTTCTCAGATCGACTCAAGTGTTATGAGGCTCACATGGTGCTGGATGGCTCAATTGCATGGAAAAATAGATCAGAACAATAATCAATTGGTATGATACAAGTGGCTAGCCCTTGCCCCTTTTTTTGTTGAACTTGTTTGTTTTCAACTTTCAGTATTGGTGAACAAGTAATTATTTTCGGTCAATTTCTTTGGTGCAGGATACACGTTACTCAAACCTTTTGAAGTGGGTGAAATTTGGATAGGAAAAATCAGCTTCAGCTTCGAACATTGATGTGAGTTAAGGTTCATGAAGTTTGCTGGGACAAAGTTTGACTGTGTTTCCGCATGGCTTCTGCCTATATCTTGCTGCTATTCCCTCTTGTACTGTATAAGTTCTGTTTTAGTCGATTCCAGTTGTAATATCCGTTAGTCATAAAAACATGTTGTAGGACAAGATTTGGTCAAACCTTAAAATGTACATACATCTAGCTTTAAAATTGTTTAGTTTGGAAACATGTAAGATATGTGTGTAGATTTGTATTGGAAAATACTTGCAAAATCTCATAAATTTAAAGGGTTCTTAAGAATACTTTCTAGAAGATATTAGTGATCAAGGATATTTTTTAGACATGCATAGAAGATCATGCGTAGTCAAATGTGACAAGTACTTTTGACCCAATGGTAGTATCAATATATATCGTGTAATGCAAAAAGAAGTTGACTCATGCAGTTACTTTGCATCATTTGCTAATATCCACCAGCCCTGTTCATGGTTTGGTTACAACCTGGGCAACCCGCCAAACCAACCCAGCTAAACTGTTCTTAACAGATTATGCAGGCTAGCAATTTTTAACCAGTTAAACCAGTCAGGTAGAAGTGAGAGCAGTAACTAACGATGTGCTTCAGTCTACGGTGGAGGAGAGCAGGGCTGCTACGTTGGCTGTGGAGGTGAGCTGGGAGATGCTTGACAAGTCATGATTCTTCGTCCTAGGCTCAGCACTCTTCTCGTATGTGTTCATGGTGCCCAGTGGTCTGGCCTTGGTGGTGAAGAAACAACTGGAGGTACGGTAGCGTCACTGCCACAGATAGCCATGGCAACCGCCGAGTGCCGTTGCCATCCTCTGGCGAGATGGCCACAGTATTTCGTTCCTCTGCATCGTGTATTCTCATCGGCTACAGCTTTGCCATCACGGTGTGGTGTATGTGCAAGAGTTGTTGGACTTAGCAGCATTCGTCATCACCACCTCCTTGTTCTCACTGCGCTCCTCATGTGCTGCCTTCTTCCTTGGACGCAGCGAGAAACTTGTCATGCTGGAGAAGGCTGCCAGCGAGAGGCTGTTTGCAGGCTAGCGTGTGCAGGCTCCTGTCCTCAGATACGCGTTCATCTGCCATGCGGCCAAGATCATGCTGCCTGCTACCGCTAGGACGGCCTCCTCAATTTCTGGTTTCAAACTGAAACCTCACAAACCGACCTTCCTAAACTGTAATCATACAGTTTGGTTTGAGAAACTGCCTAAACCCATGTTAAACCGCCGTTGAATAGGCATCCACCAACTCTGTTGGACTATCAAATCTTAAAATCATGTGAGTAGAAAAAAAATCAAGTGACAATTAGCTTAAGAACACTGTCTTAGTCAACATTTCCTATATGGCTTCTTTTTGGTTGTGGTTCATTCATCAACACTGAGACATGGTTTTGACACTCCAACACTAAATGTGTCATTGCTTTTGTTTTGCACTTGTCAAGGTGTGGGTTTGATAGCTGATGATCAACAATATTGTGTATTCCAGCTAAGGCCTACTAGTTCCTGTGTAGGTTCAATGTATAGTAAATGGAATTGCAAATAATTTGTATACTGAAGAAGTATAGCCACAAAATCTGTTTCCTTGTAATTTCTTCTGGCTATTCCAATTCTAGGTTCTGACTTCTGGTTGTTCAAGCCTGACATCATATACTTCACATGACTGGTGTATTCATTTCTACTTAGCTCATCTTTGTTTTGTTTCGATAGGTACTGGCATCGACCTTTCGTGAAATGAATATTACAGAAGGAGCAACATTGAACTTCAATGTATGTTTGTCCACTCCCCTACATTTGTATTTCTTTTCTAACTTATCTTTTGTCCGAATTTGGTGTTCTTCCTGTAAGTTCAACTACAATTGGTATCAGAAAGCTGATCAGGGCCGACGGGCTGATAGTTCGGCCCAGTTATCTTTATAAGTTTAATTATCTTTGTATTTGCAATTTATATTAGTCCTAGATAGGTTATTTAGCAAAAGAGGTGAAGTAGAAGGGACATAAATATCTGTAGACTATATAATCAAGCAATGAATTATGAAGAAACAATTCTAGTCTCCCTCAATCTCTTAAGCTCTTGGCAAAGCATAAGGCCTAGTTATCCCAAAATACCCATCTCCATAACATCTGGTATCTAGAGTCCAGCGATCCTCTTCCATCAGCCGGATCCTCTAGCACCTCCGATCCTCCATCAGCCGGATCCTCTAGCACCTCCGATCCTCCATCAGTCGTTTCAAAAAAAAAAAGACAGATATCGATCCAGATCGCCGCGTCGCCTACCTCATCCATCATGCCGCGCCGCCACAGCAACGCCACCAGCCGCCGCCGCACCCCCATCACTACCATTCGCCGCCGCCGCAATCATCGATCCAGATCTGCCGCAACCCCCCGTCGCCACCCCACCACACACCGCCGCCACCACGCTTTGCCTTGATGCACTTCCCTAAATTTGCGGGGAAATATGATCCTGTGGCCTTCGTCAACCAGTGCGACTCCTACTTCCGCCGAGAGCGCATCATGGAGGAAGAAAAGGTATGGCTGGTTTCCTGTAATTTGGAAGATGACGCCCGGGTTTGGTTCCTCCAAGTCCAGCACGATGAAGGCACCCCGGCATGGCGTCGCTTCACCGAGCTCCTGCACCTGCGCTTCAAATCGCCCCCATGCCCCAACCTGCTCCATCAGGTATCCCTTGGTGTTGACAACACCCTACGCATCCTTGCTGATGTGTCCACACAGCTGGATCGCCTCAGGGTGCGTCTCCAGGCGAAGGACAAGGAGGAACATGAACGTCGAGCGGCTGTACGCCTCCGGGCAGCAGCACGGGGACTCCTGGCACGCCGCCAAGCGCAGGCTTTTCATGCAACAAAAGCATCTAAGGAGCAAGCAGCGGTGCGCCTACAAGCATCAGTGTGAGGATTTCTTGTCCGTCGCATGGTGCGGATGAGACGCATGTTCCTCATTTCGGCACGCTGGCAAATCACAGCCGGCTCGTCTGTTCTTCCTGTGACGTTCCAGGTCTGGTGTCTTCCAGCAACAACCATGGCAACGCAGCGACCAGCACCACCGGCGGTTCAACCTGTGCCACGAATTGCAGTGGCCATCTCATCTGTTCAGGCGCCCAACGGACTCGTTGGCTGCTACGTCCTCCTCTTTTCAGCCCACGCGACGCTAGTTGTTGGGTCTTTCCCATGGGATCCAGGACGCTCTCGGCACCTTCCTCGACCACTATCACTGTAGCTCGAGGACGAGCTGGTCCTCAAGGGAGGAGGAGATGTCATGGGCAGCCAACAGGCAGCCAGGGCCGACAGGCTGATAGTTCGGCCCAGTTATCTTTATAAATTTAATTATCTTTGTATTTGCAATTTATATTAGTCCCAGATAGATTATTTAGCAAAAGATGTGAAGTAGAAGGGACATAAATATCTGTAGACTCTATTGATATAATCAAGTAATGAATTATGAAGAAACAATTCTAGTCTCCCCCAACCTCTCAAGCTCTTGGCAAAGCATAAGGCCTAGTTATCCCAAAATATCCATCACCATTACACATCAGCCATATGATTACTGATGCCTTGCTTCTGCCAATTATGCATTTATGCTGTGCCTATTTGGTGGTACTAGATGCCTTAAGTTATGTAAACCAAAAGGAAGCATTGCAGCTTGAAACTATACTCGTTGAACGGTTTTTTAATCATCTTGCACTGTGTGTCTCATGCAGATAGAACAACATTTTCCTTAAATAGAGAATCTCATGTTAACACACTTTGCTTGTTCATCAGGGCCTGGAAGAAGAATAGAAGACACCCACAGCACCACTCGGTGAAATAGCACTACTATTGAACTGCACGTGTCTGAATCAAGAAACTTCGAGGCTTTTTTGCTTTTACATGGCCTTGTTTAGTTCTCAAAAAAATTTGCAAAATTTTTCAGATTTCCCGTCACATCGAATCTTATGGTACATGCATGGAGCATTATTAATAGATAAAAAATAACTAATTATACAGTTTATTTGTAATTTGCAAGACAAATCTTTTGAGTCTAGTTAGTCCATAATTGAACGATATTTGTCAAATACAAACGAAAGTGCTACAGTGTTTATTTTGCAAAATTTTTTGGAACTAAACAAGGCCTAGCTGCCATGCACCTTATTTTTTGGTTGGTGCACCTGGGTTATACACTTATACTGTACTCTACCACTAACTTGAGGCTGTAAGCTATCTATAGAGAGAATTAGCTTTAGGTATACTGCTACTTGTACTGTTGCTGTATATGCTGGATTCAGATGCTGTGCTTGATACGTTCGAGTAACAAAGTGAAGGTCTCCCATGTTATCATTCACCAGACCTACCGACTCAGGTGAGTTTTGTTGCGCTGGAACGTTGGACATATATATATTACTGATTTCTTCTGCAATATTTGTTTGTTCAAATTTTTTATTCTTATCCATTTAATTCATTGCAGATATTTGTACCTGTACGGTTGTTGCTGCTGAGAGAATATGAACTTGATCAAGATCAATGCTACAACAGAAGCAGCACCTTGAGCAGACATGCCTTAGGTTTTGGCCCTACCCTGGCCTTATCAGAGAATGCTTTGCGAAAACTTTTTGAGCTACAGTAGCACTTTCATTTGTATATGACAATTATTGTTTAATTATGATTCGTCTCGTAAATTATAAGTAAATTATGTAATTATTTTTTTAATCTATATTTAATGCTTCATGCATGTGCCGCAAAATTAGATGTGATAGAGAACCTTGAAAAGTTTTTGGCTTTTGGGAGGAATAAAACAAGGCCTTAAAACCTCAAGTTCTCTGTGAGCAAACTGCACTGCTCATCCATGGAGGTCATGCCACGTATCACGTGGTTTTGAGTCCATAACTTCTTCCACTTGATTTGATCAATGTCTGTCATGTTTGTATAGCACATGGTATGAAGAAACAATTAATTGAGCGCTCACATATCAAGTGGTTTTTAAGGAAACTGCCTACTTGATTTGACCAATGCTTTGTCATGTTTGCATTGCGCATGGTATGAATAAATAATAAATGAGTGCACTACACAGTACAACATAAACACTTATAACATATACATACTTGTTCTTATAAACACACGTATGTACCCTATTCCTATGAGCACATCCAAGAGATACCAACTTGGAGCTCATTGTATTTCAGTTCTCTTTCTTGATTCTGAAATTTTATTGTAGCATTTTTATTTTATTTGATAATTATTGTCTAATTATAGACTAAGTTTAAAAGATTCGTCTTATAAATTAAAGTGGACTTATGGCAATTTGCAAACCGATGCAAAAATACTAGCTGACGTCATCATAGGCTTGCAATTTGCAAACCGATGCAAAAATACTAGCTGACGTCATCATACGCTTTCCTGTCATGCACTCAGAGGCGCAATTGGATGGTCCCACCTGTCAGCGGACCACCTCCTGCCTCTTAAGCCCCGCCCCTTCCTCCCCACGATACCGCGCGAAGAAATCTCTCCACGCCCACGGCCCACGGCCGCGCTCCTCGCCTGCTTAGCCGATGCCAGCGCACTCCCGCCCCGTCTCCCGCAACCCGTAGCCCCACCACAGCTGCCTCCCCCTCCCATCCCATGGCGCAGCGCCCCGCTGCCGCCGCCGTCTTCGTCGCCGCCGCCGTGGTGGCCCTGCTCCTGCTCCCTCCTTCCGCGGCGGCGGCGCCCGTGGGGGTGAACTGGGGCACGATGATGTCGCACCCCATCCACCCGTCCGCGGTGGTTGAGATGCTGCGCGCCAACGGGGTCGACCGGGTGAAGCTCTTCGACGCCGACCCCTGGACGGTCGCCGCGCTCGCCGGGTCGGGCGTGCAGGCCATGCTCGCCGCGCCCAACGACCAGCTCGCCTCCCTCGCCCGCGACCCGCGCCGCGCGCGCGAATGGGTCCGCCACAACGTCACGGCCAACGTCAACGCCGGCGTCGACGTCAGGTACTGCTACACTACCACCACGCCAACTGCCGGCGCATCTAGCTAGCTCACTGAGTGAGTAGTTGGTAGCAGTAGCACTAGCACCGTCGTTGCTCTGCCTCGCGCGCTCGGGTGCGCTCGACTGACGACTGGCGCCGCGGCCCGGATGCCCATGCTCCGTGCTCAGGAATGTGATTTGGGCTGTTTGATTTGATCAGTGTTTGGTAGAATGGCGTGGGCGAGACGAGTTGTCTTCGCGCGAGTACGTGTTTGGTAGTGGTACTACAAGTGCCAATGGGACGTGATGTGTATTCTGGTGCGCTGAGAATGTTTGATACAATGCTACCGCAGTGAGATGTGCATATTTTTTTTTAGTTCATGCGAAATGGATGCAATGCTTGTGCTGCTGCTGTACTGTTCAGTGCAGACGTTCAGGTCTCTCTGCTTGCTGTTTAGAAGATACTCCTTCCGCCCCAAAATAACGTCGATCTGTTACTTACAGTAAGCAAGTTTAGTAGAGTATATGCTTTATCAGATGTCGGAGGCAGCCATATGACAGTTCATGGTTCATGCATGTTGATTGTAGAGCATACCAGACTTTGCATGCTGGTTCATTCACATTGGAAGCCGTACGTTTCTTAGAGGTCTGTGCTTTGACTTGCTCTTTTTTAAGATGTTAGCTGTGGGTCATACACTCATACGTGCTGGACTACTGGTTGCCATGTTCTTAGGAGTGTGTCATGCACCATGCATTGATTGTTATTAGTACTATGTCAGCTATCAGGCATGGAATTGTAGGTAATAATTTAGACATGTTTTACTGGTGAGAGGAACCATAGAGTATGTGGCCGTGTCATAATTTGGTGTTTCAGGAGTTCTTTTGGATTTTAATGGATCGGCCAGTGAAGTTATATTATCATGTTTAGGTAGTGACTAGTGAGCTTGGTGCTTTTATTTCACTAAGTTGCAATTAATGCTCTCTTGTTCTTGAATAGTGGTATCATACAGTATATCCATAGCACAGTTTTTTGTCCTTAAAAGATATTCATATACACAAGACACGAATGGTCATGTTTTTTTCTCACCAATTCACCATTCTCATGCATATAGGCGAGCATGTTTATATGAATTCAATGAAATTGTTGCACAGAAAGTTACAGTATGCTATAGTTGTTACTCAGTTCCAGTCTTTGTATAGTCCTATTGTGAAAGTCCTGATACCTATATGCCAATTGTTCAGGTATGTGGCTGTTGGCAATGAACCTTTTCTGAAGAGCTATAATGGCAGCTTCATCAACATTACCTTTCCAGCACTCAAGAACATGCAGAGGGCTCTAGATGAGGCTGGCTTTGGCCAACGCATCAAGGTAGTTGTGCCACTGAATGCGGATATATACAGCTCCCCTGAGAACAAACCAGTGCCATCTGCTGGGAGTTTTCGCAAGGATATCAATACCCTCATGGTTGACATTGTTAATTACCTCCATGCAAATGATGCGCCCTTTGTGGTTAACATCTACCCATTTCTCAGCCTATATCAGAATCCCAACTTCCCGCTGAATTTCTCCTTCTTTGATGGTGCTACCAAGCCAGTATTTGATCAAGGAATGGTCTACACTAATGTGTTTGATGCCAATTTTGATACTCTTGTCTGGTCATTAAGGAAAGCTGGAGTGCCCGACATGAGAATCATTGTTGGTGAAGTTGGCTGGCCAACGGATGGTGATAAGAATGCTAACATCAAATACGCACAGAGGTTCTATAATGGTTTTCTGAGGAAGGTGGCCAAAAATATTGGCACACCTCTGAGACCTGGTCGTATGGAAGTTTACCTGTTTGCATTGATTGATGAGAACCAGAAGAGTGTCCTGCCTGGACGCTTTGAGCGTCACTGGGGACTATTCACTTATGATGGAAAACCAAAGTTCTCTATGGATCTCAGTGGAAATGGCAAAGGCAATTTGGCTGAAATTAAAGGGGTGCAATACTTGCCATCACAATGGTGTGTATTCAACAAGGATACAAAGGATAAATACAAAGATCTGCCAGCCTCTGTAAACTATGCATGCTCAAATGCAGATTGTACGCCACTGGGGTATGGGGCCTCATGCAATGGTCTCAGCCATGATGGGAACATATCATATGCATTCAACATCTATTTCCAGACAATGGATCAGGATGTCAGGGCTTGTTCTTTTGGAGGCCTTGCAATGATCACAGCGACAAATGCTTCACAAGGAGGGTGCTTGTTTCCAGTACAGATTCTGAGTGCTTCAGGAAGAGTGGTGCCACTGATATTTTGGCCTATAACCTTGGTTATGCTAGTCTCTGTGATCAATCTACTGTAGACATGGACGGATAGTAGTAAGCACTGAAATATTGGGTTACTGAAGCGGTAATAGGTTTGCACATACACAGGAAAGAATAGTCACTCAAGATGATGTTGATGAGGACAACAAAATTGTCAAACACAGTCGTGTTCTCTGTGCTACTGGCAGTAGTACCATACCTCATTAACTTTGATAGTGAGAAAGCTAAAATTTGACATGTGGTCGGTAGAAGCTGATGATCTCGCATATCAACAAGTGTTAAGTCCTGAACCTTTTACCACATCCATTGCTGTGCTGGCTGCTGATATTTTACAGCAACATGGCTTTCACTTTCTTTTCGATACCAAATACCGATGCTACCTGTTCACTGAGTAACAGTCTGTGTCTGTCGTATGTGAAGCGAACAATTTGCGCAGCACCTGCAGCATTACTACCCTGTCTTTTATTTACAGGTTTGCTCTCGTCTGGATGTATGAACCAAGTGAAAGAAACTTTTCTTGTTTCATGATAGCTACACTGGATTCCCATGTGTGGTATTTTTGTCTGTTCACTACTCCAGTCACTTCTCTAGGGAGAGAACATAATGCTGATCATTGTCCCTTGTTCAGTCCTCTTTGTTTCGTTTCCGGTTATCTTATTTCTTTGGGAACATCTATTTATGTTTATTGATTCTTTTGGTCTAGTCAGCTCAGGGCAGGCATACCTGACAGGAACTCCGAAGGATCGAACGTTGTGGAGTCACAAACATGGTCGATTCATTACGAAATTCCGGAGAAGGTATTTGCATTATCTTCTTCTAGGAATCTGATTTGACGAACTGAGATTCGAAGCTCCATCACGGAGTTCAGTGGAAGCTATCTACTCTTGGCACAATTTTCCAGTTAATTCTGCTGAATCAGCATTTGACATGTCTCCAGCTGGAGTCTGCTGGATGTGCGAACCGTTCCATTTCCTCAATCCTTCATACCATTTTTTCCGGTGCTTTACATGCTTGCCCTTCGAAATATGGATGTTTGATGATCGATAAGTTCATTAATTTCGATGTGATGCGGACGGATTCCCCGAATCTTAAGTGGTTGTTGGTTTGTAATAATCTCCTAATTCTGGACGACGCAGGTAAGTGGCTGCTGAGGCCCCTACGCGTCCGCCGCCGCTGGCCTTCGCGCCGCCCGCGCGTTTGCCGCTGCTGGCCGGCGCGCCGCCCGCGCGTCCGCTGCTGCTTGCCTGTGCGCCGCCCGCGCGTCCGCTGCTGCTGGCCTGCGCTCCTCCAGTGCATCTGCCTGCGCACGCACGCATCGCTGTGCGTGACCCGAGGGGCCGCCGCGTGTGTGGGTCACGCGCCACCGCCGCCCGCATCTGGCCCGTCGCTCTCCGGCTGTCGCATGTGTGTGCTGTGCCACATCGCCGGCTCGCTGCTCGCCGTCACGTCCGCCTCTGCTCCCTACAGAACTTGCACCCAAGTTGTTCGACGTTTTGCCAGAATGGTCAATCAGGATGGAGTGCTATCCTTGACTGAAGATCTCTCATGGCGCATCTAAGCAAGCCTCTTCTAGCCCCGATGGAGCTCTCTGGCCTCAATTTTCGCCAAGGTATTGGGGTCCAAGCTGCCATCAATCAGAGGTTTGGTCTTTCAGTCTCTCCCTCGGGGATTTCTTCTGGTGTTTTCTTTCTAGTTGCTTCTTTTGGTCGTTGCAAGTTCCGTCTTTGCCCTCTCTCAGTGGGTCTCCTCCTCCAAGCCACCATTGGGGGTGTTGCTCAGGATTTCTGCGTTCCTTGCTCCTCGAGTATTTCGCTTCTCAGTTTCTTCTAAAAATGTGGGCTTCCACATCTTCAAGTTGGCTAGCTTCGAATGCTCTAACTATAAGATCTTTTTTCACCTTTGGGGCAATGGAGGTCCTCGTTGGAATCTAGAACTTGCAGCTTTCAATAGAGAAGAAGATGATTCCTGGTTGTTAGGAGCACCTGAGTTACGTAGATGCTGTAAAGTCGGGTATTTTGACAGGAGCAAATAGTCTTCCAGTCAAGCAAAAGTTCAGTATTTTGGCAGAATCAAATAGACCTCCGAGCAAGCAATCGGTTTTCGATCGTCTGATTTTCCCAAAAGATGCTTGGGGTTCTCGTGCAGCCCCTCCAGACCGACTTTTCTATGGCCGGGCTCAAAATTCAGTTAGAAGGAATTTGGTCAGCAGAGAGAAGCCAGGCAACAATGGGTGTGGAAAGGCAATCGACTCTACTCAGATGGATTTGAATTTGGCTTTAGATCTTGGGATGAGTCAACCTCCATCTGCTTTTCACCCTAATCCGAATCTGTCATGGACAGGAAGCTCCAGGTCTTGCTCACGTTGCCTCTCAAACAATCATTCAAGGAGTGGCTGTAAATTCAAGATTAGATGTTATAGGTGCCTGTATGAGGGACATATTGCAATGAATTGCATTGAGCAACAACACTTGGACAGAAACTTGTTTAGAATTAACCAGAGGTGTGATTGGAGCATTAAAGGAAAAGCTCAACTCGAGCAGCCCAAATGGTTCTCCAAGACCAGGAGCGTGCCTCTTAGACTGAGTGAGAGCAGCCCACCCATTTTTAGCTCTTTTGCAGATTGGTGGAGCGTGGGCTTGGCTTTGCAGACGGCGCCTCAACAGCCTGAGCCCAGGATCATACCGTGGACCCTACCATCTAAGTATATGAATGATTCGCCGGATGCATTTGAGACCCACAGGAAAGAAGATGCAACCAAGATTAACAGAGACGTAGTACAAAGCCAATGGTCAGAAAAAATACATGTGCAACAAGAGACACCTGAACAGGGTATCATCGATTTTTTTGGCTTGGGGCAACAGGTTGTAGGTATAGAGGTTGAGGAGCAACAGAACAATGAATGGCATGAAGAATTATCAGCAGCACTGAGCCTTAATCTAAACATGGTTCCTCTAGTTCTGGAGCAGGACTTGAATGCAGCTCCTTTGCCAGATGATCCACAAGTAGTTCTTTTTCATCCACTGCACTCAATGGCTCAGGACAACATAGACTTAAATGAAACAGAGGCCAACATACAACATCCAGTCCAACTTGAAGTTGCAGAAGAGGTTGTGGAGGAGAATCATCCTATCATAGAGTCACAAGCTCAAGATCAGCAGAGTAACTTCCTAACATCAGAGATTTCTCAAGAGGACCATTTGGATGATTTGGAAATCCAAATCCTTCATAATCAGAAAAAGGCACAAGATTTGGATTGGCAGCAGGAGGAGAATGTTATAATCAACAATATTCACGTGGGTATGGTTAGGACTCAGGACAGTTTTTTTCCGCCTAGCCCCAACAATAAGCAGTTATCTCACATGTCAGCTTCAAGGGTTGACTCCCCTCTTTTCCAACCTAAAGCTATACTCCAAATTCCAAAGTTGTGGGCTGACTTTTTTCAGGTGCTTCTTAATTCTCCATCTCACTTTGAGTGGACAAAAAAACTTCTACAGACACAATTCCCCTCTCTGATCCAGCAAGCTGGTGATATTCAGGATCTCACTATCCCTGAAAATTTTATTGGGTCAACTCAAAAAGTTTGTGATCGCATAAAGCATCCTATCAGTAGCTTAGTTCTCGAGGAAGAATTGAACATAGAGCAGGAGCACAACGTTTCTCCCCAGAGTAAGAAAAGAACAAGGAAAGCTAAGCCTCAGTCACCAATGGTTGATTCAGAAGTTAGGAGGAGCAACAGGGTCAAGGAAAAATTCAATGGTTTTAAAACCAGTCAATGTAAGGTGGCAAATTGCTTAGGTTGCTCAGCCAAGCCACCAACGATGTCAGCTGATCTGCTGAAAAGTATTGGTTCAAATATTTGTCAAATCCCTGAGGAGCAGCTTGATGTGGAGACTCTCAACAAGAAGAAGAAGACAGGAGTAATAGCAAAGAAGACGACTAGCAGCAAGCCCTCCAAAGAAGATGAGGATGAGAAGAAGAAGGGAGAATCAAACTAGGTTGAAAATGAAGTGGCTCTCTATATGGAAGAGAAGAAGAACATGCACATGCAACAAGTCTCAATGAATACAAATAAGCACTGGAATATTTTATGCTGGAATGTGAGGGGCCTCAATTCAGATAAGAAGTGGAACTCGATAAGAGATAAGATAGTAGAAAGCAAATGTGACATAGTTTGTCTTCAAGAAACAAAGAAGGAACAATTTGACTCAACTTTTATCAGGAATATTTGTCCACAACACTTTGACTCCTTTGCTTTCAAACCATCCCAGGGTGCTTCAGGGGGAATACTAGTTTGTTGGAATGGAAGGACTTTCAATGGAGTGGAAATCTTCCAGAATGATTTTGCTATCACTGTGGAATTTTCTTCAAATTATAATAGGGAAGCTTGGCTTCTAACTACTGTTTATGCACCCTGCACCCCAAATGGGAAGAGAGCCTTCCTTGACTGGTTTAAAAATATCCAAATGCCAGATGAAAAAGAGTGGTTGGTTATAGGAGATTTCAACCTAATAAGAAAACCTGAAGACAGAAACAAAGAGGGAGGAGACATTAATGAAATGTTCCTATTCAATGAAGCAATCAACACTCTAGGGTTGACAGAACTACCTTTACATGGACGACGGTTCACATGGACAAATAAGCAACCTTCTCCTCTCCTAGAAAGGCTTGATTGGTTCTTTACTTCAAATGCTTGGACTACCAATTATCTAGGCACCAGCGTGAAAAGTTTGGTTATGGAGACATCTGATCATTGGCCATGTGTGATTGAAATAGTAACTTCAATTCCAAAAAGCAGGATCTTCAGGTTTGAAAATCACTGGCTTGAAAGAGAAGATTTCATCACTGTTCTATTGCAAGGATGGAATTGTCAACAATCTGTAACCGACCCAGCCAAAGTCCTTACAGCAAAATTCAAGAATCTCAGAAAAGCTCTGAAGGTATGGAATGCAAAGACTCCAAGTCTTCTGAATGCAGTTAGCAACAATAAGTTGATTCTCAATCTATTAGACACAATCGAATCCTTCAGGGATCTTACACTTATGGAATGGAACTTCAGAGAGAGAGTGTGTACAAAACTAATTTCCCTCCTAAAACAACAAAGGAGCTACTGGAAGCAACGAGGGAAAATAAATTGGGTCAAAGAAGGGGATGCCAGTACAAGATATTTCCATGCTCATGCCACCATCAGACATAGAAAAAACTCCATTGCCACTTTGCAAGATGGAGCCGGGAATAGTTTTTCAGAGCATGAGGATAAAGCTAAGATTCTATGGGAAACTTTCAAGGAGAGATTGGGGACTATTGATTTCAACCATATGCTCTTTAACCTCAATGAGCTTTTGATTGCTTCAAATAACTTGAATTCCCTGGAAATCCCTTTTTCCAAACAAGAAATTGATAAGGTGGTATCTGAATTACCAAATAACAAATCTCCTGGTCCAGATGGTTTTAATAATGAATTTGTCAAAGGGTGCTGGGATCTTATAGCTCCAGACTTCTACAAATTATTTGAAAGTTGCTTTGATCATAATCCATGTCTGAGAAGTCTGAACAGCTCTCTTATAGCACTGATTCCAAAAAAAGATGGCCCAATTTCAGCATCGGATTACAGACCCATATCGCTTCTGAATAGCTCTGTCAAGATATTCACAAAGCTTCTTGCAAACAGATTGCAGAGAGTAATCAAAAGTTTAATACACAAAAATCAATATGGTTTCATCAAAACTAGAACCATACAAGATTGTTTGGCATGGGCATTGGAATATATTCACATATGTCATAAATCTAGAAAGGATTTGATAATCCTAAAGCTTGATTTTGAAAAAGCCTTTGATAAAGTAGAACATGAAGCTATAATTCACATCCTTCAGGCAAAAGGCTTTGGTGGGAAATGGATTAAATGGATAAAGGAATTATTATATACAGCAACCTCTTCAGTTCTTCTCAATACATTGTAAGAGAGGGGTAAGGCAAGGAGACCCCCTCTCTCTTTTGTTATTTGTCTTAGTGGCAGATCTTCTGCAATCTGTCTTAAACAAGGCTAAATCTCTGAATCTTCTAAACCTACCTCTGCCACTAAGATCCTCTGAAGATTTCCCAATTATCCAATATGCTGATGACACCTTGATCATCATGGAAGCCTGCAGCAGACAGTTGTTAGTCCTGAAAGCTTTACTCCACTCTTTCGGTGAATCCACAGGCTTAAGGGTTAATTACTCGAAATCTATTATGGTTCCAATCAACACTTCAGAAGAAAGGTTACTTCACCTAGCAAGGACTTTTAATTGTGAAAAGGGCAGTCTGCCATTCACTTACTTGGGACTCCCTTTAAGTTTGACTAAACCAAGAGTCATTGATTTTTCACCTCTTGTCAGTAGATGTGAAAGAAGGTTAGCCGCCACTTCAACTTTTCTCAACCAAGCTGGAAGGCTCCAACTAACTAACTCTGTCTTCTCAGCCTTCCCAACCTTCTGCATGAGCACCTTTGCCATTCATTCTTCTGTCATTGAACAGATTGATAAGTACAGGAAATTATGCCTATGGAGAGGGGCTGATATCAATGCTAATCAGAGGCCAAAAGCAGCCTGGTCAATGGTGTGCAAATCAAAAGAGGAAGGAGGGTTAGGAGTTCTAAATCTTAAAACCCAAAATGAAGCTCTTCTACTTAAGCACCTGAACAAGTTTTTCAACAAAGAGGACGTCCCATGGGTGTCACTAGTCTGGGAAAGCTATTATGATTCAGACACCTTGCCATGTCAGGGAAGAAAAGGTTCCTATTGGTGGAGAGACATTCTTAAATTGTTGGACAAATTCAAAGGAATGGCAAAGGTGAACATAAACAATGGCAAATCCTGTTACCTATGGCTTGATATGTGGGATGATAAAGTGCCCAATCAAGCTTACCAAGAACTTTTCTCATTTGCAAAATCACAAACAACTACTCTGGCAGCAGCTAAATGAACCATTCCTTTGTCAGGCCTCTTCCACCTCCCATTATCTCAGCAAGCCTACTCTCAATTCCTGCAGCTTGATTCAGAACTGCATCAGTTAACACTAAATGATGATCCTGATAAGTGGTCTTACCTCTGGAGCTCTGGTAAATTCTCTGTTGCAAAAGCCTACAAACATCTTAGTGGCCACAATCATATTCATTCAGGGTTTAAATGGATTTGGAGCAGCAGCTGTCAAAACAAGCACAAAGTCTTTGCTTGGCTTATCATGAAGGATAGATTAAGCACAAGAGAGTTGTTAAAAAGGAAGAATATGGAACTTCAAGATTATAATTGTGTCCTTTGCAACAATAGAACAAAGGAATCATTGTTGCACTTAATGCTTCTCTGCCCTTTTGCTCAAGCATGCTGGGCATGGCTTAACTGTCATGTCATTCTGCAAGAGGATCTCCACAGGAATATAGAAAGTTTTAAATTACAGCTGCATGTCCCATTTTTCATGGAGATCATTATACTAATGGGTTGGTCCATTTGGAATGCAAGAAATGGTCTAATCTTCAATCAAGTGCAGCCATCAGTAGAAGCCACAAAGCGGGCATTCAAGTCAGAATTTGCATTGATCCTTCTTCGTGCAAAAAGAAGTTATTTTCCTTCCATAGAGCTATGGTTAAACAATCTTGCTTAATGTTTTTAATTTCTCTTATTTTCTTTCTCTCTTTTTTTGTCTCCTGAACCTCCTTATCTTGCTTTGCTTCCGTGTTTGCCTTGTACTGTACTGTATTTTTTTTAATATTAGTTTTCACTGTAGGGGTGTAAACCCCTCCAGTTTCTCTCAAAAAAAAATCTTAAGTGGTTGTTTTGTCAATTCGGAATCTTGATTTCGCAGGGGTCGACCATGCACAGTACGTTGCAGCTTGCAATTACAACCGCGCAGCATCTAGTGGGACCTTCATGTTTTCATCATTAGTGGACTTATGTTTTTGCCAGGAAATACTTGGAGGGTATTTATTATTGAGTACTAGAATCATTTGGCAAATATTAAGTATTTACCACTCAAGAATGTTGAAATAAGAAATAAACCCACACATGCTTCAAATGTCACCTTGTACGAGTAGCATATAGTATTATAAAAATTATAAACTCTTTTGTTGACCTTGTCCAATTTGTATGGGTGTACCGACCATGGTTGGCCGTTGTTAACACCCCATTAGTATAAAGATGCTACTTCCTCCTGGTTTTCATCAATTTGTTACAAAATCAATGTTGTATTGAAAGTTATTAGAACAGAAATCTATCACAAGATCCCTGAACTCTTAATCTTCTAACTTGTCTTTGTGTATCATTTGGATCCTATACTTTTATTTGAATTGCTAATTTTAGGTCCTTGAAGTTGTCTTGATCTGTCATCCGAGAACCTGTCATTGTGTGTCAATTAGACTTGATCTACTCCACGTCATGACATCACATGCTATAACAATTGGATCCACATCTCATTCTTGACTGCCGCAGGAACTTAATGAGAGAGCAATCGTTTACCTACCTCATCCATTTAAGGAGCACTTAACTTTGTGGTCTTTGATGTGAAGGATGATGAGATGTGAAGTTGGTGATAGAAGAAATAACAATGTTTAGTTTAGATTTATAGTTCAATTTTTCTAAAAATAAAATTGTTTCTGATTCACCAAACATGTTCTTATCTCTTTCTAAAGGAATATAGGTCTAAATACCGCTCATGCATTTTACACTACCATATAAATTTTGAAATACATGGTAGGATCGTTATCCTTTTCACTTGGTAAAAATTCTACTATCCTAATAAGACTAGAGAATATGGATTGGGACATTGACAACGTTGCCCCTAAGTAGCTTAATGCCAGAAAGCAAGATTTTTCCATGATGTCTTAGGCCTTGTTTAGTTCCAAATTTTTTTAGAAAATTGACACTGTAGCGCTTTCGTTTGTATTTGACAAATATTGTCTAATCATAGACTAATTCAAAAGATTCGTCTCGTCAATTCAAATCAAACTGTGCAATTAGTTTTTATTTTTGTCTATATTTAATACTTCATGCATATGTCTAAAGATTCGATGTGACGGGGAATCTGAAAAATTTTGCAAAATTTTTTAGGAACTGACCAAAATGAAAGGTTTATGCAGAATAAAGACAATACTTGAGGGTGAATCTGCAAGCCCGCAACTGCAAGAAAGTGGAATTTGTATAAACACAATAAAAAAAAATAAATCCACCACCCGTACAACTCTATTTATACCCGCGCCCCTCGCCTCTCGCCCAGAGGCCAGTGTGGCAGAGACAGAGACGAAACGAAGCCAGGCAAAGGACGCGCGCGCACGAACGGCTCGCTCTCCGATACCCTCACACCCAGATCCCTCTCGTTTCAGGAAAAAAGCAAAGATTCCGCCGTCCGATCCCGAGCCACTCCGCTCCGTTGATTCGGGCTCGGGCATGGCGCCGACGCCGAACCAGAGCCAGCAGCAGCAGCAGCAGCAGCAGAGTCCGGCCGAGGCGGCTCCGGTGCCGACTGCGCGGAGCATCCCGGACGAGGCGCGGCGGCTGCTGCACGAGCTGGCGGCGGCGTGGGAGGACGTGGCCGTGGCCGGGTGCGGCGGGCGGCGGGAGCCCGAGGTGGTGCCGCTCAAGGGCGCCATGACCAACGAGGTGTACCAGGCGCGGTGGGCCATCACCACCACCACCGGCGGCGGCGGCGCCGAAGCGGGCAGGGACGCGCGGACCGTGCTGGTGCGGGTGTACGGGGAAGGCGTCGACCTGTTCTTCGACAGGGAGGACGAGGTGCGCACGTTTGAGTTCATGTCGCGGCACGGACTCGGCCCGCGCCTCCTCGGCCGCTTCCCCAACGGCCGCGTCGAGGAGTTCATCCACGCCAGGGTGCGCATTCTTCGCTTCTTGTCATCATCTTCTTCATCTTCATCATCACTCGTTTTGTCTCCTCCACTGCTTCTAGGACCGATCCTTCTTGTTTTCTACTAGTATATGCCCTTACCATTCTTTTGAATCCTACTAGTTTAACATACTTCTAAAACTCTTTTTCGGAAGGAATCTGTATCTTCTCTAGTTCTTTGGAATCTTTCGGTACCTTTTGCTGGCTGGGTAACATGGAAATTAGTAAATGGGAGTCTTGATCATATTGTTAAAGCGCTCCGTTTAAACATTCGCTAATAGCATCATAAAAAGTTTTCCTTTATTTATTATAGGAAGAGCCGAGGGAGATCGTTTAAAGTTTCAACAAACAGAAAACATTTTATTATTTCTTCTTAGTGGATGAATAAACACATTCCTCTACCAGCATGCTTTCAACTAACGTGTTGATATGAGGTTGTCTTGCTTTTACACCTTCCTCCCTTATGATGTAGATATGAACTGTACTGCCATAAATTTCAACAGTTTGGCCTTTGGAATCTTATCCGAAAACGATCATTTAGGTCTGAAGTCAATAATGAACTAAAGAATTCAATACCAGTGCCACGGTTTTTTCTACACTTTTTGAGATTTGCATTGTGTATTTTAAATTGTTTCCTTGATATCGTCTCTGAGATATATACTTGCCGTGGCAGAAAACAGCGAAATATTTTATTCTGATTCGCAAGGCTAACAAGCTGTTGTCACTTGTTAACGTTGAAATTGCTTTACAATTCAGGACACAGAGACGTTAACAGGTCAACATTTGAAAATTTTGTGTATCTACTTTGGTTAATTACTCAACAAGACTAGGTCAGAGTGTTGAAGTTAATTGGCTTTTCAGGAGAAAAGGTGTGAGTAGAAAATTGGTTAAAGCATCACTCTTTGGTCTTTGTTTTCCTTTTCATTGTACCGTTTTAAAAACAAAAGGCATCATGTTCCGTCTCCTTGCTAAATACAAAGGACAAAACTTGCAGCACTGTAATTCGTAGTTACCATGAGAATTGGATATCTTAGTACTAGTAGGATGTGGATCCCATTTTGTTAGTTGACGTAGCTACTCCTTTCAGACACTTTCAGCTCCTGATCTACGTGATCCGGAGATTTCAGCTATTATAGCCTCCAAATTGAGAGAATTTCACAGCCTTGACATGCCTGGTTCAAAATATGTGCTCATTTGGGAAAGATTAAGGTACTGCTGTTTTTTTCCCTAAACAGTTGTTCTGGTGTAGCATATTGTAAAACAAAACTGATCATCAAAGTGAAGTACTGATTGCAACAGTGCCTTGTTTCCGCTAGGAACTGGCTCAAAACTGCCAAGAGCTTGTACTCCTCTGATGAAGCCAAAGAGTTCTGCTTGGATAGCATGGAGGAGGAGATCACCGCGTTGGAGAATGAATTCTCAGAGGAATGCGAGCGTGTAGGATTTTGCCATAATGATCTCCAGTATGGAAATATCATGATTGATGAAGAGACCAAATTGTTGACCATTATTGTAAGTTCTTGTTACTTGGCGTGTGTTTGGTTCACTAATTATGTTAATTCATACACGTTGCTGCACATGCTTTAAGTCTGACATATGTTTCTGAATCGTAAGCTTTGCTTCATCTTTAACTGACTATCCCATCTGACTTAGGCCTTGTTTAGATGTGAATTTTTTTTGAATTTCGCTACTGTAGCACTTTCGTTTGTTTGTGGCAAGTATTGTCCAATCATAGACTAACTAGAGTCAAAAGATTCGTCTCGTGATTTACAGGCAAATTGTGTAATTAGTTTTTGTTTTGGTCTATATTTAATGCTTCATGCATATGCCGCAATATTCGATGTGATGGGAATCTTGAAAACTTTTTGGTTTATGGGTGAACTAAACAAGGCCTTATCCTGAATAGTTGGAAAATATATTGTTATGATCTTACTTAATTTCTTGCCTGACACCTTTGCAGGACTACGAGTATGCAAGTTTTAACCCTGTTGCCTATGACATCGCAAACCATTTCTGTGAGATGGCTGCAGACTACCATTCAGAAAAACCGCACATATTGGACTACAGTAAATATCCAGGTACTGAATATATTTGAAGCTATGGATCTGTAGATTGTTATTTTCCTCTTGGATGTCTTGATGGGGCTATGTTTGTTCACTTATCCTGCTCATATTGCGACAGATACCAATGAGCGGAAGAAATTTGTGCAGACATACCTGAGCTCCTCAGGTAATCTAATGTTTATCTCCTTACCGGTTTTTAGGAATATGTCTTTATCAGTTTTAGAAAATAAATTCTCTTTCTGATTCCCTGCAATCCCTACCAGGTGAGGAATCTGAAGTGGAGGTAGAGAACCTGATCAAAAGCATTGAGAACTACACCCTTGCCAGCCATCTAGTTTGGGGCCTCTGGGGAATAATTTCGGTGGGTTTGCTCATGCAGTTTTCATTATTCGTCTTACCTACATACCAGAATAGCAAGCATGTACGCCATTCACTCATCTAAATCTCACATCCTCTGGCTGTGCAGGATCATGTCAACGATATCGACTTCGACTATAAGGAATATGCGAGGCAGAGGTTCGAGCAGTACTGGCTGAAGAAGCCGACCATCCTAACTTCTGACTGCTGAATAGAACCCGAGCATCAGGTTCTGCACTCCACCGATGGCCTCTGCTGTACATAGCTTGTCCATTCTTCTCTGCTCATTGAGGATTGAGGTCTGTCCCTGGGCACAAGGTTGTTAAGAAAGGCTGGACCTAGAGGCCAGGTCAGGCATTCAGGGAAATCACTCGGTTGTTAATAGTGTAAGGCGAGAGATTGTTGATAAAACCCTGGCTGCTTGTTGTATGATGGTATGTATGATCACTTCGTGTATGTGTGCTTGGTTAGTGGCTAGCTTAGTGCTGCCTTTGTGTCTTCAGTGTATGGGAAATATATGTATGGACAATCAGATAAAGATCACTGCAGGTTCTGTACCTGTATTTGGTGCATGTTGAGAATGGTAGAATCAGTGGTACCAGTTACATTACATCACTAACTACAGCCTGAATAAGTGAACATTAGTCTCTCCTATTAAAATGCCAAATAGCTAACTCTATAGCTAAAAGTAGCCTACATCATATGCATCGGTGATCTTTAAAGTTGCATTCGCACACCAAGATGATGCCACTAGCATTACATGCATTGTCTGGGTCACCTTTCCATTGCTGGATCATCTTAAGGGCCTTCGCCACCTCTGGTTGGTCTTTCGCAAGGCTCGTCGACAATGTAAAATTGGTAGGCACACAGGCCATATGTTCCTGCCATGCATTTGAAACAGACAAACGAGAATCAAATGGCTCATTCTCCTTACCATTTCCCTTGAAAAGAGAATAGTGTCAACCCATGCTGAGTTCTGCCTCAGATCCCTTGTTTAGGATTTCATGGTAAATCATTCTGCAAGGGTTGGCACCCTACTTGCCTATCATCACATCAATGCGACCGTCCATAAGGGGCAGAACAAAATCTGTTCAATTTGATCTAGATGGTGTCATTGTTTAATATCTTGACACCAAATTAGCTGAGTTAAATCCAACATGGAACATGTCATAACAATAGTGCATTTTGGTACTATAGATGTTATATATTTTTCTATAAATTTGGTCAAAGTTAGAGAAGTTTGACTTAGGAGTTAGGACAGCTAAAATGACCTACATTTTGGAATCGGAGAAGTACTCCTTTTACAGGATATATTGAACTTTTTTTGCCACTGTTAAGAGTGGCACACTCCCAAATATCATCCTATTATGTGACTTCAGTAAGGCTAAATATTTGGGAGTTGCAGAAGAAGATGATACTTTGGAGTACACCACTCTTAAATCTTAAGAGTGACAAATAGCTAAATATCCCAATTTTTTTTCAGTAAGGCGCAATGAGTGTTGTTGAGTAGGAAAACTCATATGTGCAAACAATATGAAAAGCACACTATTGGAGTCCAGGCAAATATATATTTATCAAGTATTAATAAAAGCTAGGTACAAATATCAGAACCGTGTAATGCTTTCATCTTGCTGCACTCACATTATCATGTAATGGTGTGCTGCTCCATTATCTTTGTACAGCCTGATCTTCAGCTTGAGTCTCCACGCATTCCTAATTCAGTAAAACCCAAAATCCACTTCATCAATCAAAAACAGAAAATAATTTCTAATTGATGAGATCTTGAGAAAACCAAAATCGCACCGAGACACCCTTACATTTATGATTTTCCTACATTTCCAGAGCAGGGTGCCAGAATGCTTTCTTTGCACCAACAGTTCATCCAGCTTGCTGAACATTTGACAATGTGTCATGACTAGCTTATCTTGAACATCAACCCCGAAAATGAGGGATGCATCACCTTTCTGGACATCAAGTTGAACTTAGACCTGCGATTTCTTCTCCTTGATAGAATGCAAACATTGCTCTCCCTCTTGCTTATATTGCCTTCAGACAACAAACACCGTGGCTTGAGGAATTACCTAGTTATATGATAAATAGTCAAAGAAAGAAGGGACTTATAATCAGGCCAAAGAAATAAAATCACTAGCTAGAAGCTTCAGTAAGTAAACTACAACTACTAACATTCCAAAGTACTGTAAGACACAAATCATAATATATGGAACTATTGTATTTCTCTAAAGATCAAATACAAACCCTGATGGTATGAAGCATGATCATGATCCACTATGGTTAGTCTACCTTTTTCATAGAGCATACCAACATAATAGTATATATGCTTACCATCCTTTTGTTTCTTGGTGAGAGCTCATCAGTAATATCCAAGTATTATACTGTAGTTCTTATCATGTCAAGTATCACAGTTTTAGTTGGTCACTGAAAGCTATGTGAATTATGGTCTTCTGCAGGTCACTGCAAACCCTTGTTCTGCAATATTGCTAGATGATGTTACTATGCTATACATGGTATTTCTGTATCCAGTTAATTCATTCTGTGGCACCGTCATTTAATGCAAAATTATCCAAAAATCACTATCCATCCCCAACAAGAAAAGCTTGTAGCTTGTTTCCACTCTGCACCCAGCTATAGGCTGGATTTTTCTGCACCTTCCTTGATTTCATTAATGTCTTGATCTCATTTGCTTCATTCCACATTCCAGATTCAGAATACATGTTTCTCAGCAGAGTATAGTAGCCTGAGTGCTCAGGCTTCAACTCAAACAAATGCTCTGCTGCCAGTCGTGCTAGTTCAATGTCTCCATGTATACGGCAAGAGCCAAGCAATGCTCCCCAAACATCAGAATTAGCAGGAAAAGGCATGTTTGTGATTATTTCAACAGATTCACTCAGTTGTCCAGCACGCCCAAGAAGATCTACCATGCAAGCATAGTGCATTTGCTGTGGCTTAATATTTTGAGCGATCATTTGACTGAAGTACTTCTTTCCTCTGTCTACAAGCCCACCATGGCTACATGCTGACAATACTGCAATATAAGATACATGATCATAATCGACGCCATCATCCTTCATTAAATCAAACAATTCGAATGCAACATCAATTTGACCATGCATCCCATATCCCAAGATCATAGTGTTCCATGAAGCAACATCCTTTCGTGTAATCCTATTGAAGATCTTTGAAGCAGTAGCAAGCATTCCACCTTTAGTGTACAAGTCCAGCAACGAATTAGCCAGAAAAGGGTGAGTGTTTAACAATCTCCTCACTAAAACACCATGGATTTCTTTTCCTTGCTTAAATGCAGAAAGATTAGCACATGCTGAGAGACAACCCATGAAGGAAACAGCATCATACTCGATTCCAGCAGATCTCATCTGCTGAAAAAGATGAAGAGATTCAAAACAGCATTGACTCTGTGAGTAACCCACGATCAAAGTGTTGTATGACACATCGTCCTTCTCTGATCTGTCAAAGATATCTTGTGCCACGCTCAGCTGCCCACACTTGGCATATACATCAATCAGAGCATTGGATACAAACAGATCAGACATCAAGCTTCTGTGGATTGACCATGCATGGATCTGCTTCCCCATCTTTACAGAGGCCACCCTTGAACAGGCTGGAAGCAGATTCACTAGGGTGAATGAATTTGGGCATTCCCCATTCTTCTGCATCTCGATGACAAGGCTGAAAGCTTCGGTCTCAGCTCCATTTTGTGCAAGATTTGCAATCATTGCATTCCATGAGACCACATTTCGTCCCTCAATATTCTCGAAGATAGCAGATGCTTTCTCCAAACAACCAAACTTAGCATACATATCCATAAGTGAGTTGGCAATGAAAATATCAGATTCCATTGCTCTCCTTATACTGTACCCATGCACCTCCTTCCCCAAATGAAAATAACCAAGATCAACCAAAGCAGGCAGCAAACTTGATAAGGTAACAGATCCCGGTGTGACTTCATGTTCTGACATTACCCTAAACATTTCCAGCACATCTTCATGAAACCCTGCATGAGCAAAGCAACCTAATGCAGAATTCCAAGAAACCTCATTCTTTTCTTGCATTCCATTAAACACTCTCATTGATGACTCCAAGTCTCCAAATTTCCCATACATATCCACCAGTGCATTACCGAGGTTCACCACAGAGTCAAGTCCAGATTTCAACACCAAACCATGGACAGACAACCCAAACCCCTCATCACGCTCCGTGCCACAGGCAGGCACTACTGACACCAAACTCGCGACATTCACCGGGATCCCGCTCCTCATCATCCCCACCACTGCGCGCTTTGCATCCTCCAGCATCCCATTCGTCAGCAATGCCGACACAAGTGAGTTCCACGAGACGATGTCCCGCGCAGGCATCTCGTCGAACACCCTGCGTGCATCGGCCGCGCGGCCGCGCGCCGCGTAGAACGTGACGAGCGTGTTGCCAGCAAAGACGTCCGCGAGTAGGAGACCACGCCGGAGAGCGGCGGCGTGGAGCTCGGCGCCCTTGGCAGGGTGCTCCGCCTCGGCAACGACGGCGGCAGCGGCGGCGTGGAGGGCGAAGGGGAAGGTGCGGTCGTCCGGGCGCACGCCGGAGCGGACCATACAGTTGTACACCCGCAGGGCCTCGCTGGGGAGGCCGGCAGAGGCGAGCGCGCGGGAGAGCGAGTTCCAGAGGAAGGCGGAACGGAGCCGGAGCGGGTGGTGGCGGAGGATGAGGCGCGCCGACGGGATATCGCGTAGCGCGGCGTACGAGAGAAGCAGCGCGCCTGCTAGCGGGAGGGAGGCGGTGAGGGCGCCGGAGACAAGGGAGGCGGCGTGGGCGCGGCGGAGGAGGAGGCTGTTGCCGCCGCATTGGTGGAGGCGGAGAACGTGCTCGTGGAGGGACGCGGCGGGGCCGGGCTCCCGCATTTGTTTGCTGCCTTGCTGGTTGCGCGCGCGGCGGACCTCGGAAACACCTCTAGCCGTAGAATGTTATCAGAACAGAACACCGCTCAGCATTTGATTCGACTTTTAGCTAGCAATATCGTTCTACGGGGCCTAATGCACGAACACACGTTCGGATTCAAATTATATAAGTACGCATTTCATTTTTATTATGTTTTAAATCAAAATTTTCTAACCTTAATCAAATTAGTAGAAAAATATATTCTACAAGCGCAAAAAACAAATCCGTAAAAATATTTTTTTTTCATAGAAAAACTAAGAAAACTAATTTAATGTTATAGATGGCGAATTTATCTATAAATCTAGTTAGAAAATACAGAAATTCGAATTATGGAAGTTAGAAGAAAACCCAAAATGTAGAACGGAGTTAGGCCTTGTTTAGTTCCAAAAATTTTGTTTTTTCATAACATCGAAACTTTAGACGCATACGCATTAAATATAGATAAAAATAACTAATTATATAGTTTATATATAATTTGCAAGATATTTTTTTTTAAACTTAATTAATCTATAATAATTGAATACTAATTATCAAATACAATAAAAATATTATTGTAGCTAAATTCAAAAATTTGCCCGAACTAAACAAGACCTTAGTAAAGAAAAAGCCAGTTTGGCCCGTTGGAAGGTTTCGTGCCTTCGTCACGACGGTTGGGCCTTGGACTGTTCACGTTCACAGGCCCATATCTCTTCTACCTCCTCCCCAAGCCGCCGGCGGCGGCCTTCGATTTGCAGGCAGCCAAGGTACGCCGCCGGAATTCACCTCTGCGCGCGAGGGGTGCAGGGCACCTTTACGTCGCTGGGAGCCCCGCGCTTCGGTTCGCCTCCCCCGCACTCCCGGCTTCCCAGCTCCCACCACAGCACATCCTGCTCGTTCCCCCTCCCCACGCGCCACGCCTACGCACGCCGCCGCCCCCTCCGACGCGCTAGTTCGCTAGTTCCATCGGTTCAGTGGGCACTCCGAAGCCTCGGTTCGGTGCCTTCTCTGCTACTTTCCCACCTGAAGCTTAGCTCTAGGAACAGCCGAACAAGGCGTGTCTAGTTGTGTACATTTGGGGGGAGGGAGTGATGGCCAACAGCGAGTATGAGTACGTGAAGAGGGAGTTCGAGTTTGATCGCTGCCTCTCGCCCTCTAACTGGATCGTTGTCCGCATCGACGGCTGCCACTTCCACAGGTACACTTCTCAAATATCAATGCCTCCTTTTGAGGAACCAAGTTTCCAGGATAGTATCTTTTGCCTGTCTGCTAAATTTTAGTTTCTCCTTTGTAGGTTCTCCAAGATTCACGCCTTTGAGAAACCGAACGATGAGAACGCTCTAAGATTAATGAATGCTTGTGCCACTGCTGTGCTTGAGAAATTCCCTGACATAGTCTTTGCTTATGGTGTTAGTGATGAGTACAGGTATGACATCAGACATCCTCCCTTGTGAGTTCCATTATATAGAATTTAGTTTATGCAGTACATTATGCAACTTGTGAAAAGAATATCTGATATAAATTGCTTCGTGTCCATCTCTTATTTTCGAGAGATAAATGCATCACGTTATTGATTTGTTTGGCTAAAGAGCTCACTATGTAATTCATTTTAAGAGCTGTATTGGTACACTGCAAGTACTGAATGGATGTGGGTGGGTGGGCCGTGGGCAGATGCATATATAAAATTAAAAATGAACTTTCTAGCATATAATGCATCGTCTGCTCCTATTATTATAAATTCCTTGTATTCATTGTTTACCCTGCAGTTTCATTTTTAGAGAGGAAACAGAGTTCTATCACCGGCGAGAAAGGTAACTCATTCAGTTTCACTTTTTTGCTGATATTTGAATGTTGATTTGTCTGCCTTTTGTTTATGAACTATGAGACAATGTTCCTGGCATCATGATATTGACATCTCTACCAATAACTTCAGCAAAATTCTCTCTTTATGTGTTTCCTACTTCACTTCTGTGTACGTAATGAAGTGGAAAGACTTCTTTCCTAACAAAGAGCTGAAGGAGCCACCATATTTTGATGCTCGAGCTGTATGTTACCCAAATTTGAAGACTATTCGTGATTATTTGGCTTGGAGACAAGTGGACTGTAAGCTACTGGAACTGCAATTCAAATTTTCTTGTATAGCAAATGAGACATCATATTTATTTTTGCAACTTTTTTGACCTGAACCCTACAAGAAAACCTCATGGTACCCACCAAAGTTGTACAAAGCATGAACCTTCTCGCCAAACATAAAAAGAAAAGTGCGATCTATGTACGTGTCACTCAGAATCGAACAATAATTTGATTAGTTCACTGATATGCATATTCTTTGTTTGTGCCTTTCAGGTCATATAAATAATCAGTACAATACCTGCTTCTGGATGTTGGTGAAGTCTGGAAAAAGTGAACAAGAGGCTCAGCTAGCTTTGAAGGTAGTACAAATTTTCTTGAGTTGGTGACCTTATCACAATGGTATGAATGTTTTAATTCAAGTTTTGTTTTTCTAGGGAACATTTGCAAAGGACAAGAATGAGCTGCTTGCTCAACAATTCCAAATAAACTATGATGATGAACCGCCTATGTTCCGCAAAGGATCTAGTGTTTACCGAGAAAAGGTGATACTGCAAATGTTATCAGTCATGCAAGACAACATCTTTCATATAATGTATTGCGTATACCTGTAGGTAGAAACAACTGTGAAGATTGATGACTATGGGGAACCCATAAAAAGACCAAGATTGCAAGTTACAGTGGCGCATGTTGATATCATAGGGCCTGAGTTTTGGGAAAACCATCAACACATTCTTCGAGAAGGTTGGTCTGAATTATTTAGCTGTCCTTTCTACTACAGATCAAGCTATGTGTGTGTATAGCATTAACTTAATTGAGATATTTGGGGAACAGGAAAAATTCTGCATTGGTTTGTAAAGAAATCTGTCATCAATCACATCTTTTCGCCTTGTAATTGGATCGTTGTTCGCATCAATGGTTGCCAATTTGATCAGTGAGGAACCCTCTTCTTTTTATTTATCAGAAGCATGCTGGTTCTCTTTAGGATTAGCTTAATTTCCTTATTAACTGGGTTGCTTCATCCCCACCCCCCAAGATTCTCAACAATTCATTCATTTGACAAGCCAAATGATGAGACTGCACTAAGGCTGATGAATGAATCTGCATCTTTGATGATGGAGCAATACCCTGACATCGTCTTTGCCTATGGTTTTAGCAATGAGTATAGGTATGTTGTGCTCCTTCTAATAACTGCCCATGGAGTTGAAGACTTGATAAAAAAAGAAAAATAAATCCCTTTTTTGTGCTAGAAGAAAACAAATTGTATTTGCTTTGGATCATTGGATGACACAGTTTTCATCTCATTAACAGAAGTGATCTGGAATAAATATAGACTTGGCATGATAAAGATTATAAAAATTATTAGTAAAGCATATAATAAATCTGGAGATATTAACATATATTTAGACAAACATTCCTTGTGGATGATAATTATTTATTGACATCCATTGCAGATAACCATTCTTACTTTGTTGTTACTGTTGCAGTTTTGTGTTCCATGAGAAGAGTGAGCTATATCAGAGACAGGAAAGGTAGTTATTATCATTATGCATCATGTGTTGTATTTGTAATTCAAGGGCTTATAACTGCTTTGGTTTAAAATGATGCCAACTTCTTTTGCAGCCTAATCCTTTCATCGTGTTCTTCATATTTCACTTCTCTTTACATGATGAAATGGAAAGAGTTCTCCCCCCACAAAGAATTAATGCAGACACCACGCTTTGAGGCAGAAGCTCTATGTTATCCAAAACTGAAGATCGTATGTGAATACTTGTCATGGAGGCAAGCAGAGTGTAAGTTATTTATGCTTGAATTCATTTGTTCATTTGAATTAGTGTGAATGAACTAGGTTTCAGTGCTGTGATCTATACTATTGATGTCTATGTCCCTTATTTTTTTAAAAGATATCCTACTGCAAGAGCTTGGCTACTCCATCAGTTGAATGAACCACAAGAACAAAGGCATAGATTAACTGATTTTATTCCTAATTTTCAGGTCATGCTGGCAACCAATACAATACATGCTTTTGGATGCTAGTGAATTCTGGAAAAAGCGAAAAAGAAGCTCATGAGATATTGAAGGTCTTTTTTTTTTCTCTTCAAAATTAACGATAATCTTTTTTCCCTCGATCCTGCATACTTCTGTACTTGTGTCATTGTCTGCATTCTCTGATTGCTTTAGTTTTGTCTGCAGGGAACATTGTCTAAAGATAAAAATGAGTTGCTTTTTCAGCAATTCCAAATGAACTACAACAATGAACTTGCTATATTCCGAAAGGGTTCATGTATTTATCGGCAAAAGGTATTTTTGCTGATTTCCTAGAACCATCTGAGCTGCAGCGTTATGCTGTGCGCCTGTGCCCATTGTACTATAACGCAGAAGAGTGATATAATTGTAGCATTGCTAAAGCCGTTAAGAAGCAATTTCTTAGCTTGCCTACATGATTGAAACAACTTTGAAATGAAGTTTCGGCCTTTGATATCATATATATTTTCAAAGATGATAAGACTCACTGGTAGCACTCTAGTTGATTCCACATTGCACTTACATCAATCCAACTAAAGCGAAACTTAGCAACCATTACTACCAGATCTAGTGCCACTGCCAATCTCTTACTCCAATCAATCATGTGGTTGCTGCTACGGTGCCAAATGTTAATGCTCCAATTTCCAGTTTCTGTGTAATTTAAATGGGCCCACCACAAATGCCGCAGGTGGAAGAACTTGCAGGAGCTGAAGACGGTGACAACGACACAACAAGAGAGCGGTGGCATGTGAAAGTGGACCATGTTGACCTAGGACCCGGGTTCTGGCGAAAGCACCCTTGGATAATGACTAGTTGCAGTCGGTAGTTCCCACTGAATCCATGATTCTTATCAACACCACTTAGGTATCTAGATTCCCTGAGAACGTTGTTGTACTTGTGTATGTAACTCTTGTTCACACAGGTCTAGAAAAGAAATATAGTTGTTTGTTCACTGTTCAAGCCTTCTATTCACTCTCTATGTGCTGATGGTTTCTGAAGCCTTGGTAGCGTTGTGTTAATTTCCTTCTCAGCTGTTGTGAATATATAACTCCAGTGCAGACCCAGGATTTAGTGAAGACTAGGGCCAAATCATAGCGGCCATAATCCAAAAGCTATAGCCTAAAGTATAGTCTATTGAACAACACTGCGTATGTGTTCATACTTGTTGATCGATTTGAATATATTTATATACTCATATTCTAGATCTTACCACGCAAAATTTTTTCAAAAAAAATCCATATTTTTTAAAAAATATTACTAAAATGCCACTACTATAGTATATAATAAGTATAACCACATACTCTATGTATGTATGCATGCTTAATATACATATCATCCTAAATGGTCTAGTATAATCATATACTTCGTCTATATATATTTCGTCCGGTTATATGCACCCTAAATATACAGATATAGACATAGGAGTAACTACACGTTATATCACATATTAATAGTTTGTGTAATTTTTTTTGTTTTTGCTACTATAGCATTTTCGTTTGTATTTGACAATTATTGTCCAAACACGAACTAACTAGGCTCAAAAGATTCGTCTCGCAAATTACAGGTAATATGTGCAATTAGTTTTTGTTTTTGTCTATATTTAATACTTCATGTATGTGTCCAAAGATTCAATGTGACGAGAAATCTTAAACAATTTTAAAAACTAAACTAGACCTCAAGAGTTGCTTCCAAAATTTTTGGACATTTTTGGACCACAACTAGGGCCATGGCCCTAGTGGCTCTAGTCCTATGCCCGCCCGTGTATAACTCGTTTCATTGTAGAATCAATTGACAAAAAAAACGTCATTAAACTCCTTGGAGCCTTTCTCTCAAAAAAAAAAAACTCCTTGGAGCCTTTAATCTCAACGTTAAGGATGACCTTCTAGAGCCAAGTATCATAAAGTAGATGAATGATACTTTAGTAGATATTGTTTGTTCATTTGGGCTTATCAGCCGAATCTACCAGCCATTCAGCAGTATTTTTCTCTCATAATAAATCAGCTAATAATATTTTCTTTATTTCAAATTGTAAGTTGTTTTAGTTTTGTTCTAATCATAGTTATCTAATTTGGTGCAGCTGTACAGTGGCCTCGTTGAGGTGTTTGAGTGGAGCAATGCTGTGGGTAGTTTGTGCGCGGCACGTGTTGAGGCTTCAGTTCGACCGACTGCGGTCAGTAGTTTGAGTTAGTTGCTTACTACAGGTGTCTTAGTCTTAGTCTTGGGCTCTGTTTGGTTCCACCAACTAAATTTTAGTTAGCTAAACTTTAGTCACTTTAGTAGCTAAAGTTCCAAACACATTGACTAAAAGTAGCTAAAATAGTTTAGTTCCATTAGTCACCCAAGAGTAGTAGCTAGCTAAAATTTAGTTGGTGGAAGCAAACAGAGCCTTGGTATTGATGTAGTTTGTTGTCGTTGCTATGTTGTATTATCCATTTTGGTTGTCTAACTTTAACAAAATTTTTAGAAACATATATTAGCATCTATAATACTAAATAAATACACTATCAAAATATATATTTATAGTACACCCCTTTGAATAAATGCATTTCATACCTAATTGCCCTCATCTCTGGCTTTGGTCTACACCATGGTCATTGGCTTGTAGTATCTTGAGAGAGAGTTCTTCTATTTTTTTCTAGAGCAGGTAGTGTGAATTGGGTCTATTATATTTTGTGTGTTTATTCTATATGGGGTTTATTATCCTCTTTTATTCTTCTTAATACAAAGGTAAATGCTCGCTTGTGTGTTTGATAAAGAAAATATTGAGAATTTTTTTTCTAATGAATATAGTAAGAAATCTCCCAGAATATGTGACGTTCTAGCTAGGATTGGAACCATAAAACCAAGGCAGGAGGTAAAAGACTCTGTTATCTCTGTAAAACAATCATCACAGTTATTGAAAACTTGAAATAACGTGTGCATTCATTGCTCTCCTTGCTCTGCTTCGTGCCTAGATGAGCACTCTTGCACCTCCACCATCCAAAGCTAGACTTGTTTTTTCATTTTTCTATTTTAAAGGTGACAGGACATTCTGACTGAGCTAGAGTAGAAAGCTATGACGTCAATAATTCTAGGACAACATTTAAATTCTAGAACGCTAATAATTCTGGGATGGAAGGAGTATGTAACTTATTATATATTTGAGGCATAGGTGAAAAGGTTAGCCAATAGAATAGAGAATACTTAAAGAAATGACATGATGCTTGTAGCGTGTGTTTGGTTCTCTGGTATCGACCTATCCAGTAGCATTTAGCCACCTGTCCTTCAGTTGGAAATGTCATCCTTGCCCCTCCCTTGTATCAAAAGGGAGCAGCAGCCCCTGCTCATCTGCGCACAATACCCTCTCGCTACGTTGCTCCAAGCCCGGACCTCCGCCGGACGGCATTGCGAGGTGAGATCAATGTCGCTCGAATCCTTCTCTTTCCCGTCGTTTCTACCTTGAATCCTAAGAAAGTTTGCTCGAATCTCTCTCTCTATCTCTTCGTTTCTTCCTTGAATCCCTAGGAAAGTTTGCTGCTTGTGTGGTTTTGATGCATTATGAACTGCGGTCGTGGTCTCAGGTCGATCTGTTATTGTGGAAGTGGGTAAAGAACTTGAAAATCATGTAGTGTCGCGCAACTGGAGATCTTGGTTCTTCTTGTTCTTCTTTTTTTATGAGAGCTTATGTTCAATGTTTTAAAAAGTAAAATGCATTTAAATCAACCTGTTCTTTTTCTTAAACCCTCCTCTCTTTTTTCTTTCTACTGTTCCAAATTTCCGTGGTCTGGCTAAATTTAAATCTACACCCTAAGTTCTTGATTGTCGACATCTAAAGATTTGAGGTTATTGATTGTCGACATTCAAAGATTCTTAAAGTTCTTGGCTCTGCTTTATCGACTTGTTTCATCAATCACGATGGCTTATCTCTGTTGCAGTGAACTCCCTAGAAGAGGAAGTGGTAGAGATATGGGCAACTTGTGCAGTGGATTCCCGAGCAAAGGAACTGGTAGAGGTAATTCGGGCAACTCTTGCCTTACTGCTGTTTCCTGTAAGAACTCCTCTTGACCTTGTGTAGTTATGTTGGCTGTTGCTTGAATTGCTGTGCTAGAATATACTACTTGACCATGGTGCTGTCTATTTTAGATTCATATCTTCTATGAAGACAAATAGATGGAATTGAGGTAATTCTTAGTATCAACAACGATAGCGCAAAAGGAATCTCAAACACACAGGAGAACTGCGCATCTTTGTAATAAGGAAAAAAGGGGGACACAAATTTGTTAAAAAAAATCTGCACTTCTGCCGTCTACGGTTATGCGTGATGTACATAAATTTTACACTGCTGCAAAGAAAAAAGTGATATACTTTACAAATTACCCTTTTCTATAAGATTAGTTGTCCTCCTATCTCTAGAGACTTGCATGAACATATTGTGCCTTGAGAAAGAGATTTCCTATATTTTTTTCTTTTTAAAGCATGGTTGGTTAAGTAACCATTTATCATGGTAAATTCAGAATCAGAGATCAAAAATAGATGTATTTTTTATTTTGATTCAGATAGTTGGAAGTTTCTCGACATGGAGAAGTATCCTACTTCTGTTTCCCCTTGTATTTGTGTAGTTTATTCATTTGTTGCCAACCATACACCATATAACTTAATATACTCAGAACATATTCTCTCACTTTTCTTTCATATGTCTACAATGCTTTTATTGATTTCTCACATGCAAGTTTCAGCTCCATTCCTTCTGGGAAAGACACTTGATGATCCAGATTTCAAATGGACGATTTATGGCTTCTCAGCTCTATTTGAGAGGGAAGCTATACCAGCCAGCTCTGCTTTTGACTGCTGCGGGTACAAATGGGATGCACTGTAATCATAAAAAAAAGCATCAAGCAGCACTTCATTGGTTTGTCTTGTGGTAGTATGTGTGTGGGGATGGAGGACACAAAATAGTTACCTATCGACAGCACTAATTAGACTGCCAGTTAGCCACAAATCATGTTACAGTGATGCAAGGGCGGATCCAGGCCCCAGGCTGCAGCCCAGGGCGTGGCCCAGAAGTCTCTTTAATAGTTTCTTTGTTCAGTCCAAATAATCGACGAAAATATAGATTTAGCCCTACCTGATGCGCCTTAAAAATACCTTACACTATTTTTAGGCCCCCCCCCCCCCCTCCTTGAGGTGTTTCTGGATCCACCACTGCAGTGATGCAATAAGCATTCACAAAACCCTAGAAAAGTCCATATGTTTTCTTAAGTCTTCAGTTATCATCTGAGTTGGTCTTGCTCTTTATTCATTTACCAGGTCCCTGCAAGTGACGCCAATGCATAGAAAATCTAGTACTAAAATTCCATACTCCCTCCATATCACTAATAGAGGTCGTTTTGCAGTTTGAATGAAGTTGAACAAAAGATGTCGTTCTGCTACATGAACGCATCTTTGGACGCCGCTGTCCCTGACGCTTGAGCTCCCGCACCGTGAGGAGTTATTAGCGCCACGCTCGTTGCATGCACGATTGGCCTTCTATCCGTGTGAGTTATTAGCGCTGGCCGCTGGCCGCTCGCCCTCGCACACCGCAAAACGAAAGCAGCTAAGCCAAAAAAAAAAGACGAGTAATCGAACATGTATGCATGCAGCAACACCGCTCACACGCCGCAAAACACAAGCCGCTAAGCCAGAAAATAAAGATGAGGAATCGATGAATATGTTGCATGAAGCAATGACGCTATGCATAAATTGCAAAAAAAAGTGAGGCTGTCGGCATTCGAACTATGGACAACATCCACATAGCATGGTAAAGTAGCCACTCCAGCTATAAAAGGTTGTTGTCTATATAACACCCGCATTTGCATTTAATAAGGACAAACAGAGAAAAATGTCCACTAATTAATGACTCCTTGGTAATCCCCCTCGTGTCCTAAACGACCTCTATTAGCGATACGGAGGGAGTATGTGGCTCTTTTGCTTACTCTAAGCAAAAGCAGCTTGAAGCCTGGTTACGTCATACATGCTTTATTCGAGTTGTCTATATACTGTAAGATATAATCTGCTGTCCCTCTTGTGCTTTTGCCCTGCTTTTGGCAGGTTCAAGTGGTCAGCTCTCGGCTGCCACTGTAGGAGTATGGCAATAGGCCATTTAGTCTTCTATAGTTGGTAGAAGTACACCAGCTAGAGTAGTGGGCTGGTATAGGCTGGTACAAGAGTAGGTATTGGCTGATATAAGCCATGTAGAGTAGTTGTATGGAATGGTGTAGTCACCATCCAAGTAGTGTACCAGCAGGTACATAGTTTGTGTATATATACTCTACCTATTGCAATGGAAAACTCAGTTCATTGCCACTCGTTCAGTCTTCCAGTTTTCAAAACTGTGTGTGTGCTGCGTGTGTGAGTGAAGGAGCTCAGGGCTCTTCTTCTTCCTTGGAGCAGGGGAGTGGGAGAGGGGAGGAGAGCAGGTGCTGCTCACCTCGGTGCAGGGTTGCTGTGCCAACATATACAATCACTCAAATGGGTCATATTGTGGATGCAAAGGTATTTTCCTGAACTTATTTTTTAAAAGCAGAGCCTTCTTATTACAGCTGGAAGTTCTTATTAGCCCATGCGTGTACGCTTAGTGACTCATAAATGTTGGAATTAAATTTAACATCATATGAAGCTGTATGTCATTACAACTCAATGCCTGGACAATTTGGTATATCATCAATTACTTCTCACATCATTTTCTAGAACAGCTTTGCACCATTTTAGTTCACTTTTCTTCTGTACTTTGTTTGCAGACTTTACTACTTTATAGTTTATATGAGGTACTTATAATTTGATCAGGATTTCACCGTGCATATATAGAGATCACATATATTCTTCTTATTTGAACATATGAATTTGAAGTTTGCCAATTGCTGATTAACTGGGGATGCAAGCTGCTAAGGTTTCTTATGTAAAAATGACTCTCTGGGGAAGAAAGCAGCTAAGGTTCTAGGGCTATCTGTAGTTTACAAACAAGTTCCTACTTGTCTAATATTTTCAACATTTTTTTTTCTGTAAACAGCTAGGTACGACTTTGATGTCAAGAAGTATTGTTCGAAGAATGAATGCTTGATTACTGTTGAAGAACTACTGAAATCAGCTGATTTTCTGGTTGATGATAGCTGTGTCTTTGGTGTGAGGATATTACAAGCATATGTCTCTCCTAAAAACAACCTTGCTGTGGCTCCAGATAATACTATCACAATTCAGGAAGTGTTTCTGCAGAAGAAGGAATTTATCAAAGGAAATTACACCTGGAACGTGAACAACTTCCTTGCCTTGAAGGACCCGGTCCTTTCTCCCGCATTTGAAGCTTGTGGGCACAAATGGTTTGCATTTGCCACTTTTCTAGTGTATTACTTGTCTGGTGCTATTACTTGTTTTGGTGGAGAGGTATGTTTGAGTTTAACGTGTCTAGTTAGACTGACAAGCTTAATCCCTGTTGTTTTTTATGTCTGGTGCTTGTATGCCATGAAAATTCACCTCCGTCATTTAATGGAATGAACACGTCTGGTGCTTAATTATGTCTGCAAGCTTTTTTTTTTACTTTCTTTCCTATCAAGTATATGAATGAATTGTCATAATAGATTGTTTTCATTCTGTCTCAGGCACATCAAGATGCATCCACTCGGTGACCAATACAGCACAGATTCACTTTCCATGTACCTGCAAATGCATGACCCGGCCGAGCTTTCTCATGAGTCCGGGAAGATGTTTGAAGTGACCCAGCAAGGACAACACTACAGCTGTCTAGGTTTCTGCTCTTCTTGGCATCTAGGAGTACCTACAAATGCGTTGTGAATGAATTAACCGGTGTTTCATGCGTGTGGTCTTACGTGATGGCAACTGCAGTTCGCTTTGTGCTAAATGGAAATCTTGGATGGGGATGGCCAAACTTCATTCCACTCAAGATACTGAAGTACCCTTCCAAGGGCTACCTCGTTGGATCAAAGTGGAGTGTGAAGGCGGACATCACTTGCATTGGGTCATCCAACGATGTTCAGACACCACTTGCTGCATCTATCTTGAAGGACGAGAAGTAATGCCCTTGCATAATGCCTAGTCATTCAGTAGTAATAGAATAGAATGTCAGACAGTAGTCTTTCACCTGGATTGAGATGAAATGGACCTCGTCTTTTCTCCGATAATAAGCGCATGTTCAGTTTTGTGTTAGTAGTACTGTAATGTTGTACTCCCTCCGTCCCTTTTTAATTGTCGCTTGCGCTTTCCAAAAAACAACTGTCGGCAATTATATATTAAAAAATATTAATATTTATAATATATAATTAGTATCATTAGAAAGATCTTTAAATCTAGTTTTTTAACAAAATTATTTGGAGATACAAATGTTGCACGTATTTTCTACAAATCGAGTCAAACTTGTGGCACGCACACCAACAACGACAATTAAAAAGGGACAGAGGAAGTATGTCTCAATCTGCTGTGATGTGACAACTGACAATATTTATTCTAAATCACGTATATGTGCTGTTGGTTTCATCGTAATCAGTGTGATTCATGGTTCTGAGCTGTGGTGTCACTTGATTAGAATTAGAGATCATCGATCCTACTGCCGGGTATTCCATCCTAAAGGAATTGTTCAATCCAGGAATGAGTGGAAATATCAATCTGCGAAAAAATTAGTTTGTTTTTGTTCCATTTTTATGGATTGAAATCAGATTTTGTTCAACAGTCAACACACAGGGAGCCATCCCTGTGGAGGGCTGGCGGCTGAGTTGACCGTTGGACAAATAGTATCAGGCTAGCAAGAACACAGAGGCTCGATGTTAATTAAAGATATTCAAAAAACAAGAAGTTGAACCATTTCTTCCTAGTTGAAGACAAGAAAGAATATTATGAACAAATTTGGTAACTTTTTCAAAAAGACACTATGTCACACTAGTATAGGATTTCTTTTAGGTGACGCCGCCCTTTTTTCAATGGAGGGGGGCACCTTTTTTGTCTGGCTCCATTATTTTTGGTCTGCCCGGAGGCGGTCGCATTACCGTCTCGGTTAATCACCCATTAACTGATGCGGTTATTATAACCCAACAGCCTTCTAAAATCGATTTATAGATGTGGTCGTTTTAACACAGCCGCCTCCAAAAAAAAATACCATTTTTAACCGTGGGTTCACTATGGCACCCTCCTTCCCTCTCTCCACCACAACAGCGTATGCAGGTTCGCCAAATCCAGCAAGGAGGAGGGGCGCCCAGATTTGGCAGATGCGATGGTAGCGGGCTCGATTGGGCTCGCTAGGGCTTTTTATTTTTTTAAAAATCAATTAATAAAGGCAGCAACTTAATGTGGCCGCCTCCGTTAAAAGATTAACCGTGGCGGGCATGGTGACCGCCTCGGTTAAAACACGATTAACCGAGGCCTTCCATTGGAGGCGGTTGAGAAAGCCCGCCTCCATTAATCGAAAACGACTGCCTCCATTAAATTTTATGTACTAGTGTCATGGAGCATAATGCTTGTGATGCTTTCACCAAAGCACGATGCTTGAGATGCTCTTGATCAAACAAGCGTGCAGCAAAAATAATTCATGATAAATAGGCTGCTTATGGTAGATTATCTAATGCAACTGAACATTTTCTGACGAGTTCTAAATACTGTCATTGGCAATTGCGCTCACTTGGAACTTGTGCTAGAAATTGCATGTCTCGTGGTTCAACAACCTCTTTGTTCAGCAAGCCCATCCTTCTTTGATGATAGATGGTCCTCAACCTCTGCACCAGTGAATGTTAGAGCCCTCTGCAGCTTTCTACGGCGGGAAACTTCAACCTCTGCAATGTAGACTGCAGCCACAGGGCGGTGATCAGAAAGTGTAAGCTCCCCCCTCTTGTACGAAAGTAACCTGATTCCCTTCCCGTATGAGAGAATGCGGTCACACCTGCACACATAGATGAGAGTGTTTGCTTATTGCTGGTGGCATGTTCAGTGCTGATTTCTGGAACGATTGAATGAACTAGAATGAATCTAAAAGTTAGAAGAACAACATACCATGCAGGAGTTCTTCTCCCAGATTTACTCTCATCACTTACATAGTATTCTGAGTCAAACTCGTATTTATATGTTGGGGGAAAGCTGATAACTCCTTCAAACCAACCGTCAAATGTGCATCCTTTCCTCAATTCTCTTTTCAGCTGTCACAGAAGAAGCATGAGCTGGAAACCATGTGAACGTAAATGAATAAAAATGAATAAACAAGTCCATCAAATACCTGATCCCTCTCAAACAATCTATCCCAGTCTTGTTTGGAGATTAGTTCGTGTGTCCTTTCATAGGATAAGTTGATCCGATAGTTGAGGTCTCCTAACCATATGATCCTTCTGAAAGTAAGGACAGAGATTTAACATAAGAAATCAGGCATAGCATCAATAGGGTGTCATCTTGAGATGTACATATACCTGTCATATAACAGTAGATAAACATGGATAACACAAATTACCATAAGGCAGATTACCCAACTTACTCATGGTCGTGTATTCTCATAGGCATGCCTACAGCATTGACTGGGTTAAACACTGTTCTTCGAAGTATTTCTTCGACATTTGAATTCCTTTTTAGGTCATATCCATCTTTTTCACCAGCAGCCAGGTGGCAACAGACAAAGCAGAAAGGAGTCTGATGTATAGACATGCTGACTGATACTGATCCCTACAGCATATTGAAGGAACATATGTCAGCACATGGTATTTTGGATTAGATGACAGACATGTGTATCCATGTTGAATATAATGGTAAGAAACCGAGTGAGACGATAGCATGACAATTAATCAAATTTGAAGATTTTAAACTTAAACTAACAACATATCGAAGAATGCTAGTCAGCTCTCCTTAAAAGAAGTTACATTTGCCTTTTCAGCGTCCTTGAAAGAATGCCAATACCAAAACATGCAATTTTTAAACCCGATTCTCATCTGGAGAAAATACCACATAATGTGAAAAGCAACATCCTAAGTTTCTGACAAAGTATAATCCAGTTATCAGGGAAATCGGAAGCCACAAAAACAGTATAAGGAAAGAGTATCAAATCTGGCACTTACCTTGTTACCAATATAACCCATCGCACCTACACCAACGGTTGATACTCTCAAATTCTGAATGTGCTTCCGCAGGCTTCTCCGAACCCAAATCGAAAGAAATATTCCCACCATTTGCTTGCTTATTATGCGTACAAACTCTGGCCTTTTCCTTTTCGCTATCTTATCAATGATGACATCACAGGCTAAATCGTCTTCTGGAAAAGCTTCAAGATTCTCATATGTTTTATCTTGAAGTCCACAATTATGGTCTTGGTCAATCAATGGATGAAGTTCCCCATCGCTATCCTTGTCAGACTCACTAAGCAATTCATGTTCCATGGAAAGAGCAACATCTGATGGATTAAACCTGGATAGTGAAGGAGGATCACTGTGGCACTTAAACCCTGATTTATCTGAACATTTTGTATTCAAAGTTTCACGGATGATGTGCTCCCATACTGCAACTGGACGACTGTCTTCAGCACCAAATATGTTCCCAGCATTGAGTGGAACGATCTCTTGAAATCTGAAAGATGACCCTAATTGGTAAATGAAATTCTTTTTTAAGAAAAAAGTATATATTAATGAAAGGAGTGGCACTAATCATCTCATTGGCAAATTGTAAGCTACCATATAACATTTGTACATCAGCTTGCATGCACAGATACATGTTAAATAGTTATTACTGCATGTAATGGGCAAACAACTTTTAAATACAATAAAAAATCAAGTATCCAGTGCATGTTCCCTAAAATTAGTTATAAAACTTGTTATGGGGCATCAATTAGAGGGATTTGATCAGTTAGAAATAGGATTAGATTTGGGTCAATTAGAGATAAGGATTGGATATGATTTGGGTCAATTAGAGATAAGGATAAGGATTGGATATGATTTGGTCACTTAGGTGGCCAGGAGTCCTCTCTATATAAAGGGGAGGTGATGTACCAAGGAGGGAATGAATGAAGAATCCAAATAAAAAAAGGAAGAAAGAACAAACAATCCAATTCCCCCAAATAGTCCAGTCTCCCTTCAAGCCGACTTTTCCTCTCTCTAACTGATCAAATCCCTCTAATTGATCCTGTGGCCCTAATTGATGCCCCATAACAAAACTCAACAATGGGTTTGTCACACTCAAACTGAATTTTGTATAGTGGCTAATTACCCAATAACATAAATGTCAGCTGGCTCCTCCATAGCCAACCATTCTTCAATGTCTAAGTCACTGGGTGGAAATCTGCCTCCAACATTCCATGTCCCTACGCAAATCCTGCATATTAAACTTGCAGATTAGCTGAAAGAACATCATCATAAAACTAATACATCCTTTTAGTTCCAGCCTAGTAGAAAATTTTACTAATCTTCTGCAATATGATACATATCAGGATAACGGGAGGAATAAGAACCAGGAATACCATTTTGATTCGAAGAAATGCTGAGAGAAAAAGTACTGTCATGAAATAACTAGGAGCCAGTGAATACTATTGAGGGGACAAGACCTGTAGTTGATTACCTGAGTTCTCTAACATCAACATACTGAGAACGAACGATCTCTGATCTGTGCCTTCTAAGCCTGTAAGGTACATCATTCATTTCATCACCTACAGCATCAATGATTGCATTATTATATAAGGCGACATGCCAACCCAAGACCTTATATCAAACATGTGTTTGTGCAGAGTATGCAGGCAAAAGAAGAAGAAAAATAAAGGAAGATTAAGTAGTTGGGTCAGCAGTCAGCAGATAAGGTAACCTATCAACCCATGCCTTAATCAAGCAGAAGCTTAATGTATCAAAAATGAACTTCAGAGTAAATCAAAACACATGCTGAAATGCATTCGATTTTTTTAACGTAATGAAATGCATAGTTCTCTTGCTCACTTTCCATCAATTATGTTTCTGTTCATTATCATCCATGAATCATTTTGAAACATTTACCAACAAGAACCAAAAAATCCCATCAGAACTTTGTAAATTCAGAATTCTATAAGCTTCCATTCTTTTCAGAAAGATCAGTAGAAGAAGTTGGGCCAAAACTGAGGCCGCAGGAGCTTCCCATTTGGTAAATGAACTGCAAATAACTCTGTTGCCTCTGCATAGTTCAACTAGCATCTTATCTGGCCAGGTAAGTATTTCGCCAGCATTAGTGTGTGCCTACTTCCTGGTCTACAAGTCAACTAAACCCAACTCACAGATGAATATACATAAAGAGAAACATAATTAGTAGACACTAATTTTCTGCATGTTTCTCATTTTCTTAGAAAAAATAAACATAATATGTTCATAAATTACCAGTCGTGCTTGCACCCAATCCACCTAATATCCTCTCTTCGTTACATAGCGCATGTTTCCAACCAGACATGTCTGCACAAATGACATAAAAACACAGCAATTACAATTTATTATTAAAACAATCCAAAAAGATCTACACAAAAGAAAAGGTTAAGCTAAGGAAAAGCAATAATACAAATGTAGTGCGGATTTTCTTTCAATAAAGAGAAAAAAATACTCTCTCTATTCAAAATTATATGTTGCTTTGACTTTTTTGGTTCATCCATTTTGCTATATATCTAGACATATTATGATATCAATATATCTAGATGCATAGCAAAATGGATAGTCAAAGCGACTTATAATTTGGAACGGAGGGAGTATATAGCTCATAGAATGTGGGGCACAACAACTATTAGATAGTGAGGTCAACTAGAAGATGGTCACATCAACATTCCAAATATTTTATTTCTTTCCAAAAGATGAAAAGAACAGCCAAAAGTTAACTTTAAAGGCAGCAGTGAACTTAATACCCTTCTTGATTTCCTTAAAAAAGATCGAATATACCTAAAGAAATATCTGGTCCGAAGAAAGTACTAGCCGCTAGCCGCGCACATCACAACGGTTAGGCATTCTCAGCAAGATAACCAAACAGACGCACCATATAAAAAAGGTGGCAAACAATGAACAATTACAGTAATCTAGTAAAGCAATCATCAAACAGGCAATACAGTCCAGCGTGAGCTGACCAATTATTCAAGATGACATTTTTCTAATCCAGTTGTAAAGAAGTTGAGAAAAAGAAGTCACCAGAGCCCAAACAGTAGCGTACAAGAAAGAACTTTAATTGCACATTGTGTTGTCTGCTCTGCATAACCGTCAACGCCTACCTCTCAAACTTGCAAACCAAATTCTTCGTAATTTCGCTCCAAACAAGAGCAAGCTTGAGCAACCAGATCGATTCAGAAATTCAGAACATTCCGCTTAAGAAACAGAGGGGCGGAAGTAGAGAAGAAAAGAGTTAAGCAACCTTCGCGGTCGGTCTCGCCCTCCGAGGTGTCGTGCTCGTCGGCACTGAAGTCGGTGTCCCCAGACCCCGCGCCGATGTTGAGCCACTTGCGCATCACCACCCTGTTCCACAGCTGCGGCACGCAGCCCCAATCCGCGCCGCAACACAACACCATCTCAGCCCACCTCTGCATCACAAAATCCTTCGTCCCGCACAAACCAGAGGCAAGAACAGCAAAAAAAAAAGGATCAGAATTTGATCCTAGAAACAGCAGGTTGAAGAACTTAAGCGAAGAAACCTCGAACAACTAACCTGCATCTGCATCCCGCCGCCGTTCCGCAGCGCCTGGGAGGCGCCGGCCGAAGCGGCCATGGCTGCCTCGTGGTGCGCTCGGTGAGGCGGGATAAATAGCCGCGGCAGGGAGGAGAGGGGGGAGGAAGAGGACGCCATACGCGCGACTGCAGCAGCTCCCCTACTCAGACGCCACACGAGCATGTCTGAGAGAACGAAACGTGATGGCCGCTTGGACCTCTTGCTAGTTGGCTTCCCTTTTTTTCTAGCGAAAAAATAGACCGACCAGTCTGTCTACTGATCTCTACTGTTCCAAGTACCTTCATTAACCTCTTTGAGATTTTTAAAATATATTTAGATTGAAAATATAAAATTATATATAATGCTAATATGTATCTCCTTTTTCGGTTGATTTTTTTAGTTGTTAACAATGCAAATATTTATGTTTAGAGAAATTTTACAGCGCTTGGGAATAATAAGAACCTTTCATTCGATTAGATCGAATGGTTAAAAATTAAGAAGAACTAACCTGGTGGAACTTAAGTCGTGGGCCGGAGCTACAAATTGGTGGGCCAGGAACTAGGTCTAAACTAAAGCTAAAAGGATAGAATTGTACTTCCGCACATAAATTTTTCTGAATCCACCTAACCTATAGCCGAATGCAGCGACCAACAATTTCAGATGAAGCCCATTCTATTCCGCGGCGACGGATGCCAAATCGACGACGCCGTACTACACAAATGCAATCACCAATTGTTTAATGCAGTTGGTCATTGTGGATGGGCAGCCGTTGATTTCTTGGACAAGCATCTAGCCCTTGCGGCATCCAGCAGGCCCTTGGACGAGCGCCGCCAAGCCGCAAGCCCCTGCACGTAGTCAGCGGGGAGCCCCTTCCACTTCAAGTAGCCGGAGCTTTGAGGCAGTACCTCGCAGGCGGCCACAGCAATGAGCCTTCCTGACGGTCTACGTGAAGACCCTACAAGTTGCCGGCGTCGAGGTTCTTCACTGAGGCGGCCGGCGGTGCGTGCTTTAGTTCGTGCGACAGAGAAAGGAAGATGCCGATCAAAGTTTATGTGCCAAGTAAAATAACTAAACTACCCTTAGTTACATTTAATTAGTTTATTTTACATCAAACGGTTGGAAAATTTTATGTTGAGAGGAACCACCGGTTCCTCCCAAGCATGGTAACAAATCTCTTATGTTTAAGCTAAATGATGATTTATTGGAATTGTAACTTGATACTAATCTTTTTAGTTTGGCGAGATATGTCCATGATCAAAAGCTAACCAATTCACTTTGAACTTTGCAGGAAGAATGATTAGCATATGGAATGTTCCAAGATCGTACGTGGGCACCATAAAGAGTTTGTTTCTTTTTCCTCCCCCGGTCTTATTTAGTTTCCAAAAAGTTGTCAACAAATTTAGATTCTTCATCACATCGAATCTTACGGCGTATGCATAGAATATTAAATATAAACGAAAATAAAAATTAATTACACAGTTTATCTATAATTTGTGAGACGAATCGTTTGAGCCTAGTTAGTCCATGATTGGACAATATTTGTTAAATACAAACGAAAATGCTACAGTATCCGAAATTTCCAAATTTTGTGAACTGAACAAGGCCTAATCACAGTATCAATTCTTGCTTTAGATGTATCTGAATCTGAAGCCTGATGAAACGTACGGCGAAGCCGATAGCTTTCATTTTAGGTCTTGTTTAGTTGGGAAAAAAATTACATTTTGGGAACTGTAGCACTTTCGTTTGTTTGTGATAAATATTATCCAATTATAAACTAATTAGAGTCAAAAGATTCATCTCGCAATTTACAGGCAAACTTTGTACTTAGTTTTTGTTTTCGTCTAAATTTAATACTCTATGCATGTGACGCAAGATTCGATGTGACGGAGAATCTTGAAATTTTTTGCGAAGGCGTCAAGGCCTTAGTATAGGCTTTCTTGTGTCTTTGCCCTACACCGATAAGAGTAATCATCAGTTAGGCACAAAACGAAACATGGACATGGATTTTTCTTCCCATTTCGTCAGCAAGCCAGAGCCAGCAAAACCCATCTCTTTCAGAAAGTCCTCTTGGCACGTCTCAGAATCCTTGCCTTGCGCTTACTAATGCTGTTACTATTGCCATGTACTGTTCATTCGGGTTTGATTGTGGCATAGTTCTATAGCTGGAATTCGGTTTATCGTTGGATGAACTGCATTACTGATATTAATCCTAAGAAAAAAACCTTAGGTACAGCTAATCCGTGAACAGCCAGCCATCAACACTATACAAATAAGATAGTTCAATCTATGGTAATTGGGGGCCTCCTAAAAGGATCTACTCATGTTTCTACAAGAAATATGGTGGAAATGCTGCCACATCATGCTTTAAGTTAATGATGATGTTGCTTTGTTCTTTATTTCCATAAGCAATAATGTGTTGTTTTAAGAGCAGACTGGGATCTAAAAGGCTGCCTGTAAACCACATATTTTAATTTAATATTGTTTTTGGCACAAAAAAAAAGGTAAACCATACACTTAACTGTCACGTACCAACTAATTCTGCCCCCACCCACTTGATTTGCAGGAATTTCTGAAATTTGCAGTGACAATTGCCTCGGCGACAAATGTGATGGATAATTAGTATTTCTCGTTTCTTTCTGTTTTCTAGCACTTTCTGATTTAAAATATTAATTACCGATTATTTTGAACGGCGACAGGATTTTTAACTGACGTCCCATCCCAATCAAAAAAAGTTATCATCGCTTTTTCTCTCTCTAAATTTTATAAATTAGTAGTTGAAATGGGGAACCACTTTTGAGGCCCATAAATGCTTTCATGCACAAAGCATGGTGGCCATATATCTTTTTTGAATATAAGTGGTTATTTGCAAATCGTAGTTCATGTCACGGAAACATGCTTTTTTAAAAAATATTTTTCTAGAAGCATCTAATGTGAAGGCGGTAATTGACTACCCAAAGGTGAAAGGTCTATACTTAATTAAGAAAAGGAGTACACATTTCATTTCCTAAGGAATTTATTTAGATTAGTAAGAAATATTAATAAACATAGTTTATGATTTATAAACTTGAGATATTTATACTGTGTTTTTTTTTTTTTTTGAAGGGGGAAGTAAACCGGTCGCCCAAAGGGGGATCCGGCCGGCGTTCGCCAGGTAGGACGTCCGCCGTTATGGCCCATGGGCCACCATGGAGTCTGCGGTGGCAGCTCGCGGCGAGGTCACCAGCTATGGGCCACCAGCTCGGCTTCGCGTCTCTGAGCATCCTCCCCACTCGTGCGTAAGGCCGATGAGGGGAGCTCGCCGCCGTTTGGCCGGAAGCTCCACAGTTCACACCGGCGACAAAGGTGAGGGATCCCCTTTGGCTAAAAACATACGCCTCCTAAAGAAATGTTTGTATGTAGAGGGAAATATGCCTCTTCATTTCATTTTCTAGGCCTTTTCTTGTGTTAGTACCTGCGTGGATTACATTTCTCCGGATGCATTCAGATTCTCTGTTTATTCTGAACAGCGAGAGCGCTTTTGATCTGTGCGGTAATTAATAAAAAAAAAACTCGGCCACAGGGGGGAAGAAGCCCCCTGGATATTGAAATGATAATCTGCTTAGTTGGAAGTTTTTTTTTTCACTGTCAACGGGGGGAGAGTATCCCATCCTCTAATTTTCAGTAACACATTATATATTCAGAGCTTCAGTTTTTATCTCAACCTCTGAATTTCTCTACTTCAGCAAGGACTGTGAACAACAAGGATTCAGGGTTCAGTTGCTGCAAAAGCCAATATTCAGGAATTCAGCACCTGAGTTTCATTTAATCCAATAGACGAAATTGCAAGGTGATGTTTTGCTAAGAAGTAGCTTGAAACTATGGAGTACTGGAGTAGTAGTTAACGAATATATGAAGCACTCAAAAAAATAATTGGAGATATTATCTAAATTTCACTATTCAAGAAAAAAAGTAAAGAACTTGTTGTACAGTTCTTATGGATTCTTTATTACATGATAATTTACTTCTGAGTTTTCAAGCGATAGCATCAATCTAGCCAAAGACACTATATGATTTTACACTTATACATCAAAGAAAATAAGAAAAAATAAATCTTCCTCGTTGAAAGGAAAGTGATAACAGTATGGGGAAATAAGAGAAACAAATACTGTACACAAGAGACTGTCCTATGACTTTGATCAATCATCGAAATGACTATTTATTCAAACCAATGGCATCATAATTCGAAAATGGCATGGATGCAATGGCTAGAAAAGGGTCCGTAATCATGGTCTCGCAGATACCACACCCTTGATCAAATGAGTAGCAAACATGGAAATGGACATCCTACTCCTACTAATCTGTGCTATGCAATTGAATCTTTCTGACAGATTTGGAGATCAAGCATTGGCGTTGCATTACATCATCTTGGTTGGAACTTGAGCTAGGAAATTGCTTGGCTCACGGCTCGATGGTGTTTGGTTCAAGATGTGCTTCCTTCCTCGATAACAGTTGATCCTCAAGCTCTGCATTTGCTGAATGTTAGAGCTTTCTGCAGCCTCCTGAGGCAGACAACTTCGACATCTGCCATATAAACTGCTGTCACAGGGCGATGATCAGATAACATAAGCTCTGCCCTCTTGTAGGAAAGTAGCTTTGTTCCCTTCCCATATGAGAGAATGCGGTCGCACCTATACAAGCAAGTGAGAATGTTAATTTCCTTATTTCCGTAGAGGAAAAAGTCTACTTACCCCCCTAAAGTATTGACCTGTGTCTAACTTAGGCCCCAACTACAAAACTAGGTAACGTACACTCTAAAATTTGGAAAACAGGGCAACGAACCCCCTGGGTGGTTTGGGATGGTGGTTTTGGTGATGTGGCAGCCAGCGTGTCAGCGGTATTGACACAGTGGCCATGGCAATGGGTGGGGACGATCACGCCACCGTGTCAATAACGCTGACACGCTGGCTGCCACGTCACCAAAACGGCCCTCCCAAACCGCCCAAGGGGTTCGTTGCCCTGTTTTCCAAATTTTAGAGTGTAGGTTACCTGGTTTTGTAGTTGGGGGCCTAGGTTAGACACAAGTCAATACTTCAGGGGGGTAAGTAGACTTTTTCCTTTCTGTAGACATATCTTCATGTTCGATGTCTTGTAGAATGATTAAAATGAACCAGAATGAATCTCATGAACCAAAAAGGTGGAGCATACCATGCAGGTGTTCTTCTCCCAGATTTCGTCGCATCACTTACATATTTTTCTGAGTTAAACTCATATTTATATGTTGGGGGAAAGATGATAGGTCCTTCAACCCAACCGTCAAATGTGCACCCTTTCCCTAGTTCTTTTTTCAGCTATCACAGAAAGAAGCATGAGCTGGAAACTCTGTGCAGGTAATGGATGTATTAGGATATCTAAATTACCTGATCCATCTTAAACAATGCATCCCAGTCCTGTTTGGAGATGAGTTCGTGTGTCGTCTCATATGATAAATTTAGCCGATAGTTGAGATCCCCTAACAATATAATCCTTCTGAAAAATTTAAGGGCGCATTTAATATAGAAGCCATGGAATAGTTGATTCAGTGCATATTGGAGCATATTGCAAAGTATTGAAGACACGGATTAACTCACTCATGGTCATGTATTCTTCGGGGCATGCCTACCATATGAATTGGGTTAAAACCTGTCCTTCTATGGATTTCTTCAACATTTGTGTTTCTCTTTAGTTCATCGCCATTTTTTTCACCAGAGGCCAGGTGGCAACATACAAAGCAAAAATGAGTTTCATGTATAGTCATGCTCACTGATATTGATCCCTGAAGCATATTGAAGGAACAAATGTTAGCATGTGATTTATTTGGACAAACAAATTTAAACAAGTATGTGCATGATGAATACAATAGTAAGTAGCTACATGTTAACATTCTTGAAAGTATGGTAGCATCAAAACATGCATTTTTCAACTCCAGTTCTCAGGAGAAATACATTTCAAATCGTTGTGGACAATGTGACGAGCAACATTTTAGGATTCCAAGTATGAGACAATTATTGTTGTAATATAAAGCTGCATGAGTAATAATAAAAGACATAAATTTGGCACTTGCCTTGTTACCAATAAAACCCCTTGTACCTACTCCTACAATTGATACTCTCAAATTCTGAATGTGCTTCTGCAGGCTTCTCCGAACCCATACCGAAAGAAATACTCCTACCATTTGCTTGCTTATTACCCGTATATACTGATGTCTTTTCCTTTTAACCCCACTATAATTGTTAACACCACAAGCTAAATCCAATGGCTGAAGATGGCGAGCTGAATTGGATGATTTTGCATTGTGCGACAGATGAAGCTCACCGTTACTATTATTGTTGGATTCATTATGCAATTCATTGTCCATTACAAAAACACAATCTGATGGATTGAACCTTGCTGGTGGAAAGTTACGGCATTTGAACTTTGATTTATCCGAACACTTCTTATTCAAAGTTTCATGGATGATATGCTCCCATATTGCAACTGGACGAGTGTCTTCAGTTCCAATCATATACCCTTCTTCTAGTGGGATAATCTCTTGAAATCTGAAAGATAACAGTAGTTTTAATGGTAAATGAAATATAACAGTAGTTTTAATGGTAAATGAAACTCGTTATTTTAATAAATATAAGTTAATTGCATCAGTATTGCATCATTTCATAGCCAAATAGCAGCACATGGGCCTACAATATATGAATAACAGCTTGCTTACTTGAATACCTGTCACATTTAATATAGTTACATCATGTGATTGCTAAACGAATTTCAAATCTAACAGGTTCCCAGTCCATGTGTCCCAAACAGTTTTAGTGGGTTCCTAAGATTGAATGCAGTATACCAGGTTTTGGTATGATTTAGCACAGGTATGTATCACAGATCATTTTCTTGCAAAATATGAAAAACAAGGTTTGCATATTGATTTTTTTCCCTTGAGAACTCGTCAGCAGGTTTGGCCCACCTGAAAAGGGAAGGTTTATTTGAGAGAGAAAAATTACCCAAGAACATAAATATCAGCTGGTTCATCTATATCCAACCATTCTTGAATATCCAAGTCATTGGGTGGGCATATGCTTCCAACATTCCATGTTCCTGCGCAGATCCTGTATATTAAAAATTTGTGGTTCAGATGAAAGAACATAATTACAAATTACTGAAGAAGTAGCATGCTTTATATATTTCAGCCAACAAGTAGCAGCTGAGTTCGACTACTGGTACTGACATTCTATCACTGTACCAGGAGTATGAGTGAGCAGCAGGAATGCCATTCCAGTCCAAAGAAATGCTGGGAGAAGAAATGCTAACAGTAGACTGAATCTGTATGGCTGTACCTGAGTTCTCTAACGTCAACATACTGAGCACGAATGATCTCGGATTTCTGCCTTCTAAGCCTGCATGGTGCAGCCTCCATTTGACTATCTGAGAGGCAAATTAGACTGCATTAGCATACAGGGCGGCATGCAGAACAATGAACGACGACCGCAATATAAAGCGTTAAAGAATTTTTTTTTTTTTGAAAGGAATGGCAGGAGCTCTGCCTCTCGATTAATGAAGAAGTGAAAAAGTTTTTTAATGTACAGATTATAAAAACAGCTGCAACACAGCGGAGCACTGGAAGAAAAACAAACTCTAGCTTTTTCTAGCCTGCTCCCTCAAGAGCCCTCTTTCATTGTGCAATGTCTTCTTTGATTTTTGAAGCAACCGACAAGACCGATTCATGTGCGTTGTTGAAAATTCTATGATTTCTCTTTTTCCAAAGATTTCAGCATGTGTAAATGACTAAGCCGTTGAAGCACTTTCTTTCTTCTTTTGTGACTTTGAGTACGGTGTCCTCCCACCATGGACTCAAGCAAGCGGGGTCTTGATCGAACTGGGTTAATCGGGTGTCAAAATGCTCCTAGTTTAGGATTTGATTTCATACCACCTTGGCGAATGGGCAAAGTAGGGAAAGATGTAAGCATGTTTCTAAGGGGCTCTTATAGCGATCCTGGTGAGGCCATCCTCTTCTCTGAAGGTTATCCGCCGTTAGTATTTTTCTTGTACTAGGATCCATGAGAAGACTTTGCACTTGTTTCCCGCTTGAGCCTTCCAAATGAGATCGCTTTTGAAGATGGCATAAGATCCTTTGAACTGAATCCTATACTTGGAGCGGGTGGAGTAGGAACCATCTGCAGTCCATCGCCAAATAATGGAGTCCCTTACGCCCGGCTGCAGGTGGACGGGCTTGGATTCTTATCCAAAGGGAGACAAATTCCTCCATGTGCTCTGTGGTGCTGACACGATTTCTTAGGTAGTGTATCCATCTGTCATTGTCTAGCTCTTGCTGCACTTATCTGTTTTTCCTTGCAACCAGCTCGACCAAGTGCGGGGCAAGGTTTTTGGGGGCTTCGCCATCAAGCTAGTTATCGTGCCAGAAACAAGGCTTGGCTCCGTCACCAATTGTGATCATGGTTGGGGCTCTAAAGAGGAGGCGGTCATCCTTATTATAGGGGGAGTTCAGAGCATGCCCATGGTTTGGACTCATCAGTCCAGTCCTGCCAAAGCCACCAAAGACGAAGAGCTCTTCCAAATTTCTCTATGTCAGGTATTCCTAGCCTGCCTAAGTTTTTTGGCCTAGCCACTGTCGCCTAGTTGACTAGGCAATGCTCGCCATTTGCATTTTTCTCTCCCTTCCAAAGAAAAGATCTCCTGATTTTGTCAATTTTCTTCTTAGCCCATGCAGCCAACAGAAATATTGTGAGATGATAAGTCGGCATGGATGAGAGTACAAAGGACACCAGCGTCAGTCGACCTGCTCTGTTGAGCCATTTTTCTTTCCAACCAGGAAGTCTTTGGCCAATATGCTCAATGAGCATCCTAAAGTGGAGCTACAAGCCTAGGTAATGACAAGGAGAAGGTGCTTTTGACCCAGAGAAAGAGGAGAGCACTTGCTCCAAGTCAACCTCATCACATCTAATAGGTGTACGACGAGCAATCGATTCTCCACCCTCTTTATCACGAGATTTTTGAACCTCACGTGTGCATTGTTTCGCCACACATCTTCAAAGTGAATTGTCCTATACTCTAAAAAAAGTGAATTGTGTCCTTCCTGAATACGATAGGACGTGATGTACACAATTCTTTTGCCCGAACAATTTAGGGTCCAAGATTCCCGCTTATATTTGCAGGAATAAAAGTTACTAGCCTATAGTATTTTCTAGATCTTTCTAAAAGGTGGATTAAATGGAGGAGCATAAAAGGGAGTCCCGTTCTACTACAGGAGCCAAAATCCCAGATGAATCCAAAAGATTCGCGTGGCCAACTCTAGTAAACAGAAATGACCGACCGATCGATCGACCATGACGAGATTTTCCTACAGTCTACTCGTGTCGCTCGTAAAAAGTGAGGGAGTAAGGCAATGCTAGAGCCCAAACTACTAGCTGACAAGAGTAGACAGCTTTCATGGCAACGTAGCTAGCGTTGTCTTATCTGCTCTCGTTTTGCTTCAGACAAATCAGACAAGATCAAAGCAGCTTGAGTAAACACGGATCAGATTCAGTCGAGACCACACAGTCACTCACTGCGATCGGAACAGCTTGCGCGAATGAAAAAAGGAACGAGGAAGAGAAGAGCTATATATAGATAGGGGACGACGATCGAGTAACCTTGGTGGTCGGCCATGCGCGGTGCCCGTGGGGAAGCTGCCGGAAAGGCCATGGCTGCCTCCGGCCGGGTGGTCTTGGAGAGTTGGAGCAGCAATGGACGGGGCGAGGAGGACGAGGACACGAACGAAGGAGGAAGGAGGAAGAAGGAGCGAGACAACTGCAGTGCCCCGCCAAAAACAAAAACCACGCGAGGAGGGGTGTGAGGTGGTGATGATGGCCGCTCTAGGCCTTGGGTGGGCACCGTACCTTTTTATGAGCGAAACTGCTGGCTCAAAGTGCCTTGAAATTATGCCAAGAGGGTCTACCATCAGTACCAGCCAAGCAAGCACGATCTACACATGCTACGCATCTGCAAAGGCTTTGGCAAATTGACTTTGCATTTATTGTTGTTTGCAAACTCTCATAACAAAATGTAGAAAATAAAAATAGGCTATCTCCAAGGAAATTGGCATTTGGACTCGGCAAAGGATAAAAATAGGAGGTCTTCAGGCGCGCACGCTTTCCTCGCGCGTGATTTTACTCGTGCGATCAGCTTTGCAAAGGCGTCCACAGCTTGACATTTTTGCCAAGTTTGCTTCCTCATTTGCCAAATTGCTCAAATTGCAAACTTCAAATGCAAAACCGTTGGATGTCTCTTTTAGAGCTTTTTGGCAAATTACTCAAATGCAAACCTCAAATGCAAAACCCTTGGAGATGCTTAACCCGTGTCAGGGTCTTTTGTAAAAAATTTCAGATTTTCTGTCACATCGAATCTTGCGCCATATGCATAAAACATTATGTAGATAAAATAAATAATTAATTGCATAGTTTACTTGTAATTTACAAGACAAATCTTTTGAGCCTAGTTAGTCTATGATTGGACAATATTTATCAAATACAAACAAAAATATTGCAGTGCTTATTTTGCAAAAAATTTGGAACTTAACAAGGCCCTGGTGTGGTTCTACCGGGCTACACCTGCCAGATCACTGTAGCAGCAATGTTCACTATTGTATAGTAAAGAAAGTTTTTTTCTCTCTCATATCCAAAATAAATTTAAAACAATTTTTAATAAAAGAATCCGACAATCCGCGGAGCTGCAATTTGTGACTTCACGGGCTAACGCTACAGTCTTGGAGCTGTGGCAGGTGACAGCTAGCTGCACCAAACCCTTGGAATGTTTTTTTACGCAAAATGTAGTACACTCCAAAGAAAAAAATAGCGGGCTATAGCGCCGCTATAGCGCCGCTATAGCTGCGGAAGAAGCTCGGCGCTAAGCTATTCGTATTTTTTCCGCTATGGCAATTTTCACCGCTATTGGCCGCTATAGCGCCGCTAAATTGCATAGCTTAGCGTTTTAAATAGCGGCGCTATTCCAACAGCCCATAAATGTGAAAGCCTAACATAGGTTCACTCTAGTGTAAGAATCATTTAGTGTCTAGCATTTTACTGCTAGTGTAGTTCCAAACATGGATATTTATTTTGGACTTATTGCAATTCCAATTGGCTGCATAGGTTCACTCAAAAAAAGGAGCAGATTGCTTCATGGCAGAATGAGTGACCTCGTGTATGTAAAATTTAACTCCAGACTGAAGCATAAAAGAGAGAATAAGGCAAAGGATCCCATTGAGAAGCAAGTTGTAGATATTCTAGAAGATGATGACAATGAATTTATCACTGGAGTTGCACTTGCTGCAAATGATGAACAAGAAGAACCGAAAGATCCCCAAGCTGAAGGTGAGAAAGAACATGAACAAGAGGTTGCACCAGGAGAACCAGAACATGGTAATAAAAGGAAGAGAGTTGTCCGCCCTAGGATTAAGAAGAGGGTGAAGAAGATCACTGATATTAATGATGGCAAACAATCTGTGCCTGAGATTGTAGCTGCTTCGTCTTATGATACTGGAAATGATGATGACCATGATGTTAATGTGCATCGTCAGTCTACAACTGCAAGTGATCAATCTTCTCAGTCCAAGTCTGAGAACTCAATCTCAGACTAGATTGCACTTGTGTCCTTGAAATTGCACTACAACCGTGACAATTTAATTAGTATTTTCTACTTATAAGTTATCATTTGCTACTAATTTGGTATTTTGGGCAATTAAACTTTCATGAGCCATGTTGTAATGTCATATTGTAATGTTATCTAGACTTGTGAAACCTTAGAAACATATTTATGTTCATCAAATTTCATATTTGCCATATTTTTGGCATCAATTACTGGTGTTTTTATGATTTTTTTTTATAAAACCGCTATCTGGCATAGCGCCGCTATAGCGCCGCTATAGCTGCGTAGCTTCTGAAAAAAAGTTGCCGCTATTTTCAATAGCCCGCTATTTAAAACTTTGGTACACTCACCTACGATGAAGGACTTGTTTAGGTGCTTATATATTTACATCTTAATCTACATGTATTGAAATGGACTGGAATATAAATTAGTTTAGTTTCCATCCCGATCCATTTCAATCCATGTGGTTTGAGATAAATATATAGACATCCAAATCAAGCCCTAATAGAAGTCTCACTAGATCAATTTTACATAAAGAGCCTGCTTGATTGGGTTCCAAAACTTATTCAACCAAAGCTAAGGCATGGCAACAATTTTTGGCTATTGATTGGTTCATTACCCAAAAAAAAAAAGACATACCAATTTGTATGGCCAAAATCATGACAAAACAATTAGGAACTTCCTCAATCTCATAAGAGGAAAACTGCTCACTACTTTTTTTGTATTCCTACTTTTTTTTTGTACTAACTTTGGCAGGTCATCATTTTGGCAAGCCTAAGTTTTGACTTACCATGTGGGACCCAACCAATCACGCCCAAAATCTCTGTTCTTGAGAAAACCGAGTACACGCGTTACATACATCAGAAGTATGCTAGTGAATTTAATTTCTGCGATCAAACTATTGCAGTTGCAGCACGTGAAAGCATGACAGGAACAGATCACGAATCCCATGCCGTTCTCGCATAATGTTTTGTTAATACAGCTAGCTAAGCACGCTTCCATGATTATTCCATGCCATCATGGTCAACCGATAGGCCATCACCTAAAAAATTCCCGGATTTCAGCACATCTGCGTGCATGTGGCCAATGTGATCATTAATTCATCATATCCATTTTCAGAATGTTGCAATTTGGGGGAAAGCTCTCTGTCTAGTTCCTTCCAGAACAGAGGCACTCTATTTCTTATTCTCACTTCTTACATATAGGTCCATTTACAATCCATTATTTACACCAACACTCTCCCTCAAGATGGGCTAAATATATCTAACATGCCCATCTTGCTACAACTCAACTCAACTTCACTAGGTCCTAAACCTTTTGTAAAATAGTCTGCTAGTTGACTATGCGATTTTACATACTTTAACTTTAGGACTCCACTATCCAGCTTCTCCTTGATGAAGAATCTATCAATTTCCACATGCTTGGTGCGGTCAAACTGAACTGGATTATTTGCAATGTTGATTGCAGCAATGTTATCACAGTGAAGCATCATTGTCTCATTTCTTAATACTCGCAACTCCTTTAGCAAGCCCTTTAACCACAACATCTCACACAAACTCAGTGCCATTGCCCTATACTCAGCCTCCGCAGTAGACCGAGCCACAACTGCTTGCTTCTTGCTTCTCCATGAGACAAGATTGCCTCCCACAAACACACAATATCCAGAGGTGGACCTCCTATCATCTTTGCTGCTCGCCCAATCTGCATCACAGTAGCCCTCCACACCAAGGTGCCCATTCTTCCTGAACCATAGCCCTCTCCCAGTGGTTCCCTTTAGATACCTCAAAATCCTGTAAACAACTTTCATATGTCCTGTTCTTGGATCATGCATATACCTGCTCACCACACTCACTACATAGGAAATGTCAGGTCTTGTATGACACAAGTATATCAGTCTTCCCACCAATCTTTGATACGTTTCTTTGTTCACCGAATCTCCACACTGGGCACTAATTTGATGATTTTTATCAATAGGAGTACTACATGGCCGACAACCAAGCATACCAGTTTCAGCCAACAGATCAAGGACATATTTCCTTTGAGAGAGAATTATCCCCTTAGGCGACCTGGCAATCTCAATCCCAAGGAAATACCTTAGTGGTCCAAGATCCTTTACTTCAAACGCCTTTCCCAGATTCTTCTTCAAACATTTGATTTCCTCCACATCGTCTCCTGTAATTACAATATCATCCACATATACAGCCATAATGGTGATAAATGTTCCTCTATGCTTGTAGAAGACTGTATGGTCACCATTACATTGAGTGTAGCCCATGCCACAGACCGCTCTTCTAAACCTGTCAAACCATGCTCGAGGTGATTGCTTCAGTCCATAGAGTGACTTTTTAAGTCTACACACCTTCCCAACAGTTTGACTATTCGCAAACCCCGGTGGGATTTCCATGTAAACTTCTTCTTGTAAATCACCATGAAGAAATGCATTCTTCACATCCATTTGATGTAGAGGCCATCCAAAGTTCACTGCACAGGAGATTAAGGTTCTAACAGTACTCATCTTTGCCACAGGAGCAAAGGTCTCATCATAATCAATGCCATATGTTTGACTATAGCCTTTTGCGACCAGTCTTGCCTTATATCTGTCCACCTCTCCTTTTGAGTTTTGCTTCACAGTGAAGACCCACTTGCAGCCCACAGCTTTTTTCCCTCTTGGAAGTGGGACCAATTCCCACATCTTGTTTTTCTGAAGAGCATGCATCTCTTCTCTCATAGCTGCATTCCAGTTAGGATCCTGTCCTGCACACCTCCAGTCCTTTGGAATAGGCACTGTTTGTAAAGATGCAACAAATGCTCTATATGCAGGTGAAAGACGAGAATAGGAGAGGAAGTTGGCAATGTCATGATCTGTACTAGGATGTTCAAAACCATAACGAACAGGTGGTTTTCCAAAATTAGATCTAGTATCCCTATGTTGTGCAAGAGGTAGCTCTACATGTTCAGGGTTAGGAGGGACATTACCACTTGATGGAGGGAGGTCCGAGGAGTGACTTGGGACTGGTGTAGCAGGCTGTTGAGGCTGTGGTCCACTGATTTGCTCCCCCTGACTCCGTCTCCTTTGGTACACTATTGGTTCCTTTGCAACTGCTTGTTGCTCCTGACTCCTGAACCGTCTCCTCTGGTACACAATTGGTTCCTTTTGAATCCCAACATTCACCTCTTCACTTACTTCATCGATTATCTCCTCATTCCCATCACCAACCACCTCATCGCCAACTATCTCTTCTCCTTCACAGTCACCATTATTCACATTATCCTGATGAATTGCCTCCTGAGTTTCAGACCTACCCATTGAACATGGGATGGTACCAACAATCACCTCTCTTTGAGCATTAGCTCCTTCATTCTCCCCCTCTCTACGGTCACCGTCAGTGACTGAAGAGAATTCCTCTAAGAGCGGATCAAGATCACATGGCTTTGTGTAGTATGGTTCAGACTCCCTAAACGTCACATCCATACTCACAAATAATTTTCTACCAATAGGGTCCCAACACTTATAACCCTTTTGTGTAGAAGAATAGCCAACAAAAATACACTTCACCGCCTGAGGGTCCAATTTACCAACCAACGGTCTATGGTCCCTGACAAAGCACACACAACCAAACACCTTTGGAGGTACTTTAAACTCTTGTTGTCCCAGCAACAACTCTACAGGTGACTTCAAACCAAGAATCCTAGATGGCATACGATTGATTAAATATGCTGCTGTTAGCACCGCTTCACTCCAGAGATACTTGGGCACATTCATCTGAAACATGATTGACCTTGCGACCTCTAACAAGTGTCGATTCTTCCGCTCAGCTACACCATTTTGTGGTGGGGTATTAGGACAAATAGTTTGATGTATAATCCCATGTTCCGAAAGATACGCCCCAAAATCATTATTCACATACTCCTTTCCATTATCGGTTCGGAGAATCCGAATCCTAGTATTGAATTGGTTTGCAACTAATTTATGAAAATCTTGGAAACACCTGAGGACCTCATGCTTACCCCTAAGCATGTAAATCCATGTCATACGTGTATAGCAGTCAATAAAAGTGACAAACCACTTAAATCCACTCACAGATGTCACTGAGCATGGACCCCAAACATCAGAATGTATTAACATAAAAGGTTCACCACTTCGGAGGCCAATACTAGGATAAGTTGTCCTTGTATGCTTCCCAAGTTCACATGCATCACACACAAGTTTCTTTATGTCTACACCCTTAAAAGCATTGGGATATAATTTATTCAAGCTTCCAAAAGGTACATGTCCTAACCGGCCATGAAGCAAGTAGATCTCCCTCTCCTGTGCTCCAGTATCTGCTGCCAATGCTGACTGTTCTTGGTTGATGAACCACAACCCATTACGCCTGACTCCAGTCCCAATCACTTTCCCGGTCCTCTTCTTCTGAAGGATACAAAAATTTTCATCAAATATAACAATGCATTTGAACTAGTCAATAAGAGAGCCAACAGAGAGTAGATTGACTGGGAAGGAAGGGACATGCAAAACAGAAGATAAATGAAGAGATGGAGTGCACTCTATAGATCCTACACCATGAATGGGTTGAGAGGTACCATCAGCAGTTTGAATAGTCTCAGAATAGGAATGTGGGGTATATGTTTTAAAAGAGCTAGATATGCCTGTGACATGCTTGGAAGCTCCTGAATCAATGACCCATTCTATGTCATGCCTACATGTGGATGCAAGTGCCTGTGCCTGAGTACCTTTGCCCAAGTGGGCATAGTTGGCAAAGTTACCAAAGTGACTGGTGGTGTCAATCACAGAACCAACTGGAGTAGTACTGGACGCTTCAGATGCCTTAAGCTTCTGCCATTGTTCCCACTGCTTGACTTGTTCTCCAGTTAAGGTGAGGGACTGAATCTCAACATTAACTTGAGGACCACTCTCTGTGGCAGAACCCTCAATGGCTGCATTGGCTTGAGGAACACCACGGCCTCTGCCACGTCCTCCTGCACGTCCTCCACCTCGACCACCACGACCTCCTTGGTCGCCACGAGCACCACCACGACCTCCTCGAGTTCCACTCCTACCCCCATAGGTTTTTGGGAGAGGACAATTGTAGCTCATATGTCCCTTCTCTCCACAGTTGTAACACAATCTCTCTGCCATACTGGAGTAGGCTGACTTCACAGGATGGTCACCACTCATCATCCGAAGCCTACTCTCCTCAATAACCATGGCTGATACAGCCTCCTCCATAGTAGGTAAACTATCTTGATGACAGAAAGCAGCCCTCCTACTCTCAAACTCTGGATCCAAGTTCTTTAGAAAATGAGTCACCCTCCTGTCCTCTACCCACTTCTGAACATCACGGGCATCCTGTGGATCTCTCATATTGAGTGGAGCATAGTGATTCAGCTCTCCCCATAAGTACTGCAACTCACTAGCATATTGCTCCACTGATCGTCCTCCCTGTTTCACGGCATCGGCCTTATTCTGAATCTCCATCATCACCATCACATTCCCCAGCTTGGAGTACCTGTTACTCAAGGTTTTCCAAATTTGTGCTGCAGTGTGCATAGCTTCCACCACTTTACTAACCGATGGTGACATGGATGCCAGTAACCATGCCACTATGGTAGAGTTTGTTGTATGCCAAACTCTCCATTCAGAGCTAAGCTTGTTAGCCGGCTCAACACAATCCTCCTTCAAATAATTCTCTACCCCTTTTCCTCCTAATATCACTTGCACTCTTCTAGACCAGCTCAAATAGTTCCTACTTCCCTCCAACTTCACATCATTTGGAATGAGTTCCAATTTAAGTCCACGTACCTCTCTAGGACCAATCAAATTCATCTCTACGAGTCCCTGAATCATCAACTTTATCTCCTCTTTCAACTCAGCCTTAGTAACTAGCGGATCACCTCCACTATTACCCTCACCATCTCCTGGCTTCCCTAACTCTTTTCCTGTATCCATCTTACTCCCCAAATCAGCTTCACCACAAGCAAGTCCAAATCACCTCAATACGTACGAGTGGCAAATGCCTCCACTTTTACTCACAGAGCAGCCCACCAATCTCCTTTTCTTTTTTTTTCTTTTTTTTTCTTTTTTTTTTTGCAACAGCAACTACCTTTTTCTCTCTGGAGACCGCAAGCGCTGCTCCTCACGCCGTGCAGCACGCGCACGCCCGCACGCGCCGCCGGCTCTGCTCCCTGCGCGGATGCGCCCTGCTGGCCGTTGCTGCCGGTGACGACGCGCACGCCCGCACGCGCCACTGGCCCTGGCCCGCACGCGCCGCCGGCTCTGCTCCCTGCACAGCTGCGCCCTGCTGGCTGCTGCTGCCGATGGCCACGCAGCACACGCGTCGCCTACACAGGGAAGCTGCCGCCCTTGTGAGTCGCCGCAGGACGCGCCTCCTGCACGCCCGCGTCACCTCCGCGTGACCGCACCGGCCCGCGCGGCCGCGTCCACCTCAGCACAACGTCGCCGGCCCGCGCCAACCTGCTCCGTCTCCAGCTCGCGACTACACACTCAAACGACCGCACCACCTCCGCTGGTACGCGAAACCCTAACCTCGGCTCTCGATACCATGTTGCAATTTGGGGGAAAGCTCTCTGTCTAGTTCCTTCCAGAACAGAGGCACTCTATTTCTTATTCTCACTTCTTACATATAGGTCCCTTTACAATCCATTATTTACACCAACGCAGAATCACAATGGACAGATTTATTGTATATGTAGTTGAGTGTCACCATCGTTATCTCCTGCTTAGTATATGTTGTGGCTTGTGGGGTATTATTGCAGGCATTTTTCTACAAATTTTTCTACATGAACTATGGTCGATGAGTTTCCAAACTGTGGTTATTAGTAGAAATTATTCCAACTTGACTTGTTTTCAGTTTCAGCCGAAGCCTCTATATAGACTGCAATTCCTTCCTGTGAATTCTGTGCGCAGTCGTCATGTCTTAGCTTGGACAAGTAGATCTACATCACTCATGTAGTCATGTCGCAGCACGTGAAAGCATGAGAGGAACAGATTACACGACAATGGCCTATCTATCCAGCCAGCTAACAGCATTTCAATATCTGTCAGCTGTCGCATTGTGACAAACGTTGCCTTCATTTTTATCCACGTCTATGCAGCTGATTTGTGACATTGTTGAGATCCTTATTGAGTATCATATAGCATGTTACAGGTAACAACCATAGGCATCCAAGGTTCAGAGAGTGTTATTCATCGTTGAGATTTGCCAGTGAGCTCAACAAGCAGCAAACTTCGCAGCCCTTGGAGAATGGTGGGAGCATACCCTGAGTTCAATCCACAAAGAAGGTTCCATGGGGAAAGCCTCGCTTACGCTTTCTTAATTTTATTATCGCAGCAGTGGCTTGCGAAAAACATTGTTAACAAGGTTGACAAATCAGCTATGCTAAATAGCGGTAGCATGCTAAATAGGGAAATTGATGAGTGTTTTTACTGTCTCTGGCTTAGACAAAGGTGCTGCAGGATTTAGTGTGAGTGCGAGGTTGTTGCTACAATCTGCTGAAGAATATTCGTCCTGGGACTTCTCAAATGATTATTTATGATCCAATACAGATGAAAGGTATTTGTATGGAAGTAAACTGGGCGCCTGTGAGGCTATCAAGTCTGATGTCTGCTGTTTCTTCTATCGTTGTTATTTGTGCTAACTGTTGGTCCTAGCCTGAGGCTGAATGCACCTCGGATGGTGCTGATGATGCTGAGGACGATGAATGGATGCACAATCAAAGTGAACTTGACCAGTTGCTTTTAGTATGAAAGTTTGGTGCTTGTCCAGTTGCTTTAAGTTCGAAAGTTTAGTTTGCAAGCCAGAGAAACATTTACGCCTATTAAGAAACCGTTTGGATGTTATAGTATAAAGAAACCGTAGTATCAAGTGGATATTATAGTATAAATAAACCGTAGTATCAAGAAACTGTAGTTCTAAAACCATTGATGTGCAAAAATTGTTGTTTAAAAAATTGAGGTCTAGAGCGGTTAAAAATCCAAAAAGACTACAGATTCAGCAATACCATAGTATTGAAAACCACAAGGTTTCTTGCACCCAAACACTTTGTGACATTCTAAATCAAAGTATTTCATACAACCATGGTATTTTTCTAAAACTCCAAAAAAAAATACTTTGTATCCAAACAGGACCTTGTGGGTTTTGGGTAGCCTGCATGAGCAAGGTGCTTGATTTGCTTTGCTGGACTGGACTTGTGCTCATAGTCCTGGCGAGGGTGCATAACCAAGGGTTCAAACAAAAACAGAAAAGCACGACAGTTTCCAAGAAATAGAATGCTGAGCCAATGCGACAAAGGACCATGCTACTATATCACCAAGGCGAAAAAACGATCAATTCGCAGCACAACACAAATCCAAATACTACCAGCTGGGCAACCCAGAATATTAAAGTTCACACACCACAGCCTTGTTTTGCTGCATCTACCACAATCACATAGCCACTAGTCTCTAAACAAAACAAGGCCAGGCCTACTTCCACCGACATTTTTTCCAGACTCACTTAAACCTCCCATGCTTCGCCTTCGAAGACTCAGTTGTACCTGCGACTCACTTGGCACCATGCTTCGCCTTCGAGTGAGCCTGAAGTGCCATCTCACTGTTGAAAGTCCTGGACAGAACAACCAACAGAGGAAAAGGATCAATACCGTGATTTTTCACCAAATAACCAAATAGGCTCACCAAATAAACTGAGTCGACTTACTTGGTGCAAGATTTGCAAGGGACCGAGCCACCAGATTTTGGAGACTTCTCCTTTGATTTATCATTGTTTGCAGGGGTCTTGCCTTTTGCTGGGTGTGGAGTTGCCACATGGACGGCGCCCTTCTTGCCACCTGCACAAGGAATACATGTCTTCATAGCAACAGTTCGATGGCAGAAAGACCCAACTCTAGCATAGCCAACAGTTCCATGGCAGAAAGGCCTAACTCTGACTACACACCTGTCTTCTGGGCTGACGGTGTGGCAACCTTAGCTTTCTTATCAGAAAGAGGAGTCAGGGAATTTTCAGCAGGTCTCTTCTTGCCTGCCTCTGGCTGAAAAAAAAAAGTACACATTGATATCATCTAATAACAACAGATTAGTGAATTTACAACAGGAGCAGGAGTAAATCCATGAAGCACATACCTTCTTCTTAGGAGTTGGAGTTTCTTCCTCCTCATCGTCACTTGTATCATCCTCATCACTTGAATCCTAAAACAGGAAAATCAAAAGCTTATCAATATGGAACAACCCTAACATGCAGACAAACCATTTCTCCATCCTTCCACTCACATCGTCATCGCCTTCTTCAGGAGATAATCCCTCACCCTCATCAGAATCATCGGTATCATCAGAATCAGAATCATCAGTCTCATCCTCATCAGAATCATCATCATCCTTGCTTTTCTTAGAAACAAGACTTGATTTTGAAGCTGCGGCAACTGCCTTCTCTTGACTTTTCTGCTCCTTCCCATCAGCTTTGCCTAGAGACAAGCAGATGTGTTCATAATCCAAACAACCCCCAATACCACCACCAGGGAAAAAAACACCACCAGGGAAAAAAACACCAACACCAGCAGAAAAAAAGAAACAGAGAAGATATATATACCATTTTCCTTGATTACAGGAACGTCCAGCTCCTCCTCATCTTCAGAATCAAGATCCATTGTGGAGGAAGGCGAAAAGAAGGTCAAGGAAGCAAATACTCCACAAAAAAATGTTTTGATCACTCCTACTGAAGATAAAAATAGAACTAATTCAATGCTAAAAATAATTCAACACCAAAAAGGATATTCGTCTTCCTCCATTGGCTGCTCAACCTTGTAACCAGAGAAGAACACACTGGTAGTTTTTGATGTGTGCGACAGCTCAAACTCTTTATCGAAAACCAAATCGAATTGTACTTGCGGAAACTTGTCAATAGAGAGGGTTCCAATGGCAAGCTTCTGATCGTCGACTTTGACGTACATCAAGGCATTGTCACTTTTCTTTGATTCCCCGAGAGCAGCCTGCCAGATTAAATCCAAGTAAGTACACAAAGCAAACCCCAGAGGAAAGAGAAAAGAGGAAAGTAAGAAATGTACACATAGCACAAATCCAACAGAGGAAAGTAAGTCTACACATAGTGCAAATCCAACGAGGAAAGTGTACACATAGACATAGCAACAAATCTACCTGCGAAAGGTGCAGGATAAAGCCATGTCCAGGCTCACACTTAACAGTGGATCCAGGCTTGACCTCAAGACCTGTAAAACAAGCACTCGGTTACATTAAGAATACAAATCTGATGCTGTTTTACAATGGTAGCAAAAGAACAAACATCCCGCAATGGGCAAAACAACAAATTCAGGGGCATCACGTCCTATATCAAGACCAACACATTCATGTATAATTTCAACCATTTAATCTACTTTTTCCTGTCATACTGGGCATAAAAGACAATGTTATATTCATTTAATCTACTTTATCCTGTCATACTGGGCATAAAGACAATGCTACATTGCTACTGGTGGTGAACAAAAGAATCACGGAGCAATCTGAGGTAAGCTACATTAAGAATGATAAAGAATGATCTGACGCTGTTTAACAAAGGTAGCAAAAGAACAAACATCCAAATTAAATGGCGTTATGTACTATAATAAGACCCTAAACAAACAATCCAACTTTTCCCATTCAGTCTACTTTTTCTTGCTACCAATAGTAGAACAAAAGAATCACATCACATAATAATCACACATTAATAAATATAACAAGATATAAACTAGAAAAGGAAAGAAAGCAGCAGCACCCCATAATGCCAGTAGTAAGTAGTAACGAATCAAATACTTTTTGTGTGTGTGAGAGAGAAAGAGCAACAGATCAATTAGTACCCATGATTCCCAGGGACCTAAAACAGAGCCCTAAAACTAGACTGCTAAGGCCTGATGGGGTTTTTGGGCAGGTTCGGTGATGGAATGTGTGGGGATGGGTGAAAATGGGTTCAACTAAATTGTGTGTTGAGGCGGATTTTTGGGTTTATAAACAAGACGGGTTGGAACGGTTTGATACGGGTCAACAAAGAAAGAATCGCCCGGCGCAGGCCTGCCATCGGCTTCCGCCCTACCGACAACTGCACTACCACCATCGCGAAGTCGCTCGCATGCCTGCTACCCACAGCGCTCGGCTTCATCTGTGGCATCTCGTAGGTGTTCTTCTTTGACGTCGGAGGTCTCGGATTCCTCGCGAGTCAGCGACCCACGCGAACATCCACAAATCAAATAAATGTATCGCAAAACAAAACAAAACAAACAAAGCACAAGTATCGCAGCGAATTGAGTTTGCGAGAAACAAAGCCTGAATTGAGTTTGCGAGAGAGAGAAAGGAGGTCACCCCAGAACTCCATCGGCGGCGGCGCTGAGGCGGCGACGGGGAATGGGAACTAGGGTTTAAGCCGCCGGTAAGGGAAGGACAGTGCTGGAAAGAGACGGAGGGGAATGGCTGTGGAGTCGGCCAGTCTTTTAAAAGGCGGAGACCACAGCTTTGCCGTCCGATCTAGACTCCACACCATCCTGGCCGCCCTTTTTTTAAAAAAAAATCTATAAGACAGAGATTTAGGGATGGTAGTCTAAATGGGCCAGAACCCCACTCACACAACATTGGGCTTGTGGCAATTTGGTATTGGGCTATTGGCATCTCTGATGACCCGTGTAATGACCGTGCGGGACAGAAGAAATCCAGCTCTCACGACTCACGAACAATAGAGACGAGCAGGGAACGGGGAATTGGAGCAGCGAACAAAAAAAAAGATCTACCAGGAATGATTAATTTTAGCAGAATTTAAATCCTTCATACGTACATCATTTGCAATGGCATCTACGAGGAATGATTAACATAGCACCATTTGCAATGGCGCACAAGATTCAGGTAAAGATCGAGCAGTACACTACACGAAGTTGTTCGCTTCACCGGAGATTCATCGCCCGCAAGAAATCCTCCATCGCCTTCCTCGACGACCCGCCTCCCTCGTTCCAGGACCCCTCCACCGCCTTCTTGATCTCCCTCACCCGCCGCCGCATCTCCGCGGCCTTCGCCGTCTGACCCATCACCGTCTCCACAACGTCGGCGACCGCAGCACTGTTCACCACAGTGTCCTCCATGTTCCCCCTCGCCACTTCCACGCACACGCCCCATTCCTCTGTAAGCATCTTGGCATTGTAGAACTGCTCGCCGGCGAGCGGCCAGCCGATGATCGGCACGCCGTGCGTCACGCTCTCCAGCACCGAGTTCCACCCGCAGTGGCTCAGGAACGCGCCCGTCGACGCGTGCGCCAGGATCCTCACCTGCGGTGCCCACCCTCGTGCCAGCAGTCCTCTGTTGGTCGTGCGCGCCCTCTCCTCGAACCCGTCCGGCAGCCACTGGTCGGCCCGGAACTCGCCCTTGATGTTGTGTCCGTCCGGCGGCCTGACAACCCAGACGAACGGCCGGCCGGTTGACTCTAACGCCAGTGCCAGCTCCGCCATGTGCTCTGCTAGTATTGAGTTCTGAGAGCCGAATGAGATGTACAGCACCGACGACGGCGGGTGGCAGTCCAGGAAGCTCACGACGGCGGCATCGGCCTCCGGCGAGACTGGAAGGTTGGTGGCGCGCACGAGAGGGCCGATGGGCCAGACCGGGATCTTGAGGGTGCGCCGCAGCATGTCGAGACCGGTGGGCTCGAACTCCTCCACGGTGTTGACGAGCACGGCACCCGTCTCGTAGCCCAGAGGGATCTGCCGGCCGTAGAATCCGGCGGCGCGGATGGCGACGGCGGGCGGGGCGGACGCGATCTTGGAGAGCTGCGAGCGGTGGATCACGACCTCGGGGTACTCGGGCAGGTGGACGCGGCCCGTGGCCGGATCAGGGCGGACGGGCAGGTGGCTCCAGAGCGAGTGCACGACGGCGCTGCCGTACGCGCCGCAGGAGGCGAAGAAGGCGTGCGCGCAGCCGCGGCGCCGGGCCGCGGTCACCGTCCACGCCGTGAACGGGTCGGAAACGACGCAGACGTCGTGGCCACCGGCGACGGCGGCGGAGAGGTAGTCGTCGAACGCGGCCTCGAGCGACTCGAACGCCACGAGGAGGCCCGCGATGGCGCCGGGCTGTACGGCGTCGGAGGACTCGCAGTCCGGTGGCAAGCCGTGGTCCGCCGGGGTGAAGGGCAGCGCGTGGAAGACGAGGAACGACGAGTTGGACCGTGCGGTAGTCCGGAGCGCGGCAACGTTGCGCGGGGTGGAGACGAGCGTGATGGCGGCGTCGGGGAGAATGCCGTGTAGGAGGTCGGCGAGGGACATGAACGCGGAGAGGTGGCCCTGACCGGGGAACGGGAACAGCACGACGTGCTTGGCGGCCATATTGGGGAGCAGCTAGCTTGGCTCATCAGCGTGGTGGGCTGTAGCTTTTTGAGTAGTAGTAGTAGGACATGGTCGTCCATCAATGATCACGATACATGTTTGTTAGTTCACCATAAAATAAAAAACTTTTCAAGATTCTCCGTCACATCAAATCTTACGGCACATGCATGAAACATTAAATATAAATAAAAATAAAAACTAATTATACAGTTTGCCTATAAATTGCGAGACGAATCTTTTAAGCCTAGTTACTCTATGATTGAATAATATTTGTCAAATAAAAACGAAAGTGCTACAATGTCGTTTTTTCAAAAAAAATTGGAACTAAACAAGGCTTAAAAAACCAATGATCAGTTCCTTGTGCGACCTTCAACTGTTTCGCCTTCTGCTTTGTCTGCACAACTCCAACTGTTTTAAAATATCTATACGAAGTTTAAGACAACTAATTAATTTATTTACAGGTGGAGGGAGTAGCATACCATACCTAGCCACCGCATAAAGAAAACGTAGTATGTTTACCCATTTGGGCCATTGCCTTAGGCCTTGTTTAGTTCCGAAAAAATTTCGGATTTCGCTACTGTAGCATTTTCGTTTTTATTTGACAAATATTGTCCAATTATGAACTAACTAAGATTAAAAGATTCGCCTCGCGATTTACAGCCAAACTGTGTAATTAATTTTTGTTTTCGTCTATATTTAATGCTTCATGCATATGCCGCAAGATTCGATATGACGAGGAATCTTGAAAACTTTTTGGATTTCGGGTAAACTAAACAAGGCCTTACATGGACAAGAGCAGTAAAACTGAGACACGGATGGTGCGGCAAAAATCATTGCAACGTTGTCTCAAATTGGGTTGGGTCCACGCTAAGTATGCCTGAGCAATCAGAGTTCTGATCATGTGCTTTTATGGCATGAAACACAGGCAGAATGTACGGGAAAATCTCAGCCTCAGACATTTGCAGTACAAAAGAAGTATTCTAGCTTATTTTGTTGTCAGTCAGGCCTCTTGATTTCAAAGGAGAAGACAAGTGAGGATGACGAAAACAGCCGTAAATCATAGGTGTCCAAGCCTCGTAGTGAACAGACTAATCAGATGGTGTATCCACATCCGGTGCAGCCCCAGTGCTTTGCTGACCTTCCAAAGCAGCGAGTCTCTTTTCAAGGGCCTTGTAGCGAGTGTCTATAGAATCTTGGACACCTTTCACCTGAGGATATGCATTATAAAAGTCAGATGCTTTGCCTTCAACACAGAGAGAATCATGCAGTGCGGAGAGCAATTTAACATAAGCTGAAAGTTTTTACTGTGAGAACGGATACAATATTGATATAGAAAACTTAATATCACAGCTAAGACAAGAATTGGTGAGTTTGATAGATGTGTAATGTGAAAAAGTTAACAATAGCTCCCACCCTCCCTCCCTTCCAATCTGGTGAGTTTGATAGACTTGTGTAATGAGAAAAGATTAACAATAGCTCCCTCCCCCTCCCTCCCTCCCTCCCTCCCTCCCTCTGCAACTGGACTCCCTCCCTCTCTCCCTCTATTTTTTAGTTTACAAAATAAAGATTTTTATAGAATACTATTTTTTATAGATATAGAAAAAAATATAGATATAGAATTAAAATATTATTCTATAAAAAATGGATGGAATTGAAAATAAGAAAATTGCAAAAAAGGGGAACTCATTAAAATAAAATATTTAATTTTTCTTTTCCCCTCTTTGCAACTGGAGCAGGATTCTGAACTACATATGTACAAACCTATCTTACAGCTCAAGCAAGAATTGTCATCTTGAGAGATTCATGCAACGCCAAAACATAACTGACAAAGAGAAAATGACTGTGCAAAACTATAGCTATACATCATTCATCTATTTGCACAAAATTGAACAATTTCCCAGGTCTTCTGTACACAAATTTAGTAAATTTATGAGCTATTACAATTTTTTGTCGATTCTTACTGAATGCATCTGGTTTTGAGCCTCAAAAACAGAAAGTCCAAAAAAAGCTCCCGGGTTTTCTCTACGTGACTCCAATAATTTCTAGTTATCGCAAAGCCACAAATCACAAATGCTTGCTGAATGTATCTGGTTTTGAGCCACATAAACAAAAAGTCGACAAAAAAATTACCAGGTTTTTCTCTACATAACTCCACTCATTTCTGAGTTACCACATTGCCATGAATGCTTACTGAATATATCAGGATTTCAGCATTAGAAAAAGGGTAAGATGGATGAAACTGAGCACCATAACTGTGTTGCTCTGATGAATACCAATGCCTGAGTCTATGCCTAATCCCCTATGCTCAAGTTACATGTAGAAAACCTGTTTTAATTCAACTATAATCCAATAAGACTATTGAGTTTTAAAATTGAATAATATCTTAAAATCAGAATAACTTGTGTGACCATCAATGTGTCTACAAGGGACTGCAAACACACTGCTTCCAAACATACTTAGTCATTTCTATTTTGCAGAATCTCAAGTTGCAGCAAACCACTGGTAAAAAGCCCGAGCCACATACATATACTACTTGGAAATTTGATCAGGAATAGTTTGTTGGCTCTGTTTGTAAGCTATTTAGAAGCCAATTGCAGAGTTAGCAATATGAGAAATGTATGCCAGATTCCCGGAATGGTACATAAGAAGACACGCTTAACAGAAAATGATTGAGCAACTGAGTAGGGAACTGATAAGAAAAAAACTTCAATTTGGCATGCCACATCATATAATGTAGTGTTGGAACTGCAATCATAGTGTTCAATTCGGTAGATATTGTACAGAACAAAAATCAAACAAATAAATATAAGCATCTATTGAATTGAAACTGAAAGGTTTCCATGGAAACCTCGTAAATCCCCAAATAGCCAGAAAACAATACAGCTCAGGCCCTACATGCAAGCATCCAACATCTAAACAAAACATTTATGTCAATCCCCTTCCCAATGATATTTTAAGCACATGATCTAGATAGAAATGCTACCCCAACCTTGCATCAATCTATCAACACTAGCATTCTTAGTAAAACCAAACCATAGGACCGTCATCGGATCATCAAACAAGACAAGCGTGGCATGATGGCCTGCGCTAAAGCTCGAGGGCACGCCGTCTCGTGAGGGTTTACCCCGGATCCCCCATCCCGCACGCAACATGCCGATGCTCTTCAGAAATTACTGCTGGAGAACCATCATCACCGAGGCACCAATAGCGATACGCGCGCAATAATCTAAGATCTGAGACGAAACGATGAGAAAGAGGGGCGGAGTGCGTACCTTGAGGGCCATGGAGTCGCTGGCGAGCTTGTAGTCCTTGTAGAGGAAGTAGCCCCCGCTCGCGGCGGCGGCCGCCGCGCCGGCGAAGAAGGAGGCCAGCCTGACCCGCAGCATGAACCCCATACTGCTCCGGCCCTAGCAACCTTCCCCGGTGGCTTGCTCGTTCGGCTCCCTTCCTTCCGCCGCTGGGGGGGATGCGAATGCGAAGGCTTTGGTGTGCTTGTGCCTGCTGCAGGAGGTGGACCCGCCTCGACCTAGAAGCCAGGGAGGGGCCCTGCTGCTGGGTCCCTTATGTCAGTGTAGTGTGTTCATTCAACCGTTGAGATCAGCGTGTCGTAAGGGGCAAAAACCAATTGTGTTCGGCCAAAAATTCAGGCGGACCATTTTGTAACTTGTAAGAAAAAGAGAGAGTTCTATTTTGTCTGAATTCAATTTAGGTCATCAAATTCCAAACTGAAATGTGTTTGCCTAAAATCCAAATAAACTTCTAGTTTTCAAATGTGGTCTTGCTTATATGTGTCTTTATTTAAAATAGTATACACATGATTAATTATCTATAAATTTATAAATAAATATTTTAAAACATGGAAGTAGTAATCTAAATATATAGTTTATCTATTGGGGCTCTAAAGTTATTTGGCTCTTATTTATTTTATTTTTAGTGTGTTAGTGCTCACAATCGCAATCGATGGTGTTATTACTTTGTGCTATATGAGACTAAGAGATCTCAAGGTGACACAATAGGCACAAATGTCATGCTCTACTATATATAAAGCTTATCCATCTGAAAAAATGCTACTACATGTTGCGCATGTACCTATAATTTCTGACACGATAGACACTATAGTTGCAAACTGTAGCCTGCAACAACAACTTTTTTGTGTAGCCGAACAGGCTTATAGATCTTTATTTAGGTATTTTGTATGGCTAATGCTTTTACTGATCACTTGACTATGTAATAGATTTCAGATAAGACAACAGCTCAAATATCATGCAATTCAAACAATCAACATTTAGCAAAGCACAAAAAAAGTTCCATGATTACTAACAAGAAAACACTAGCAGAAGAAAATAGGATACACATGACTCTAAGTAAAGCAACAAAATATAGATTGTGTTAGAGAATCATTTGTTGTTGGTTTCATAGTTTTCAATTAAAATGGATTAGTTATAAGATTTTAGAGATTTAATCATATTTTTTGGACCGTTTGGCTGACTTTAAGCGAAGTGGTTGGTGCTGTTTGGTTTCTAGCGAAGGTATACTATAGTTGAATGGGTCACAACAGGTAGCCTAGCTGCCGCAGCACAATTAACATACCAATATATATATATATATGAGAGAGAATTACCTTGGAAATCAGCTGAGAGCTAAAATTGTCCAATTTTAATAGTTTGATCGCAAAGATGCATGGTTTTAGAGTTTGATGACTCAACCTGAACTTGGGATGACAAAAAAAACTTTTGCTATTTAAAACAATTGTAAAAGCCTTTTTTTTTACCCTGACTTGAAACATATTATTGTCGTTCTGCAATTGAAGTGTCAACGAACACAAATTTCATGCAATTTGGCAAAAGAAAATATTAAGTTTTGTTTCAATCTTTTTATAGAACAAAAAGGTATCAAAAGTGTTTTTTTACAAGAATATCAAAAGTGCTTAAGTGTCGAACTCTAAGAAATGGACTTCACATGGCAAATAAAAAAACATATACTGTTAATAGCAACACAGGTTTTGCTCTAATTTAAATTTTATCAGTGTCGATGCCTTCATAAAAAAAATACATGAACGTGACCAACATGTATAGTGTCAAAATAGTTTTATTAAATCTATAATAAAATATGGAGTATATATTTCGACAGTGTGGTTAGTACTGGAGACTCTACGTTAAATCCACGCAAGTACGTGACCAACGGTCGCGGACTCCTGGCACGCCTAAAAACCGGAAATATATATCATCTGCGTCGTGGGCTCTTCGACGAGAGGGGATGAGATAACTGCGCGACGGCCGTCCGCTCACAAGTTCGCTACCCCGCTCGCCATGCCGCCGCACTCCCTCGTCTCCCTCCTCCCCGCCGCGTCCATCTCACCGCGAAGACGCCAAGCAAAGCACCACAAGGCCCCCACAGCGAGCCACTTCCTCTTCTCGCGGAGAGTTGTATCCCAGCCGCCGCTCCACGCCTCGCCCTCCCCCACCTCCGCCGGCGGGAGCGGGAGCGGGAGCGACGAGCTCCACCTCCTCGAGAAGCCGTCACCCACCGTCGCAGAGGATAACGAGGCCGAGGAGGAGCCCGAGCCTGCTCCGTTGCTATCAACAGAAGAAGCCCTCGCGCCTTTCCTTAAGTTCTTCCAGGTGAAGAGCACCGACCCCGACGCGGGCGCGGGCATCGCGGGAGAGGCACGCGCGGATGGCGAGGTGCCGGAGGAGGCGTCGAGGAGAGATGCAATGTCCACCGCTGGCGGGCGTGGGGTTAGTTACTACGACCCCAAGCCCGGGGACTTCGTCGCCGGCGTCGTGGTCCGGAGCGACGGGAGGACGCTCGACGTCGACATCGGCTCCGGTGGCGAACTTGCGCTGATGCTGGCCAAGGAGTCGGCGCCGGTGCCCGGGGAGGAGTTCGGGTTCCTGGCGTGCGACGTCGCGTCCGAGCGTGCGACGGAGTTCGCGGCGGAAGGGCGGGTAGGCGTCGTGATCAGGCAGGTCAGCGCAGGAGAGGGCGACGAGGAGGCGACGGTTGGGAGGAATGGGAAGGCGAAAGGTGCGCGGGTGCTGCGCGCCGGTACGATCGTGTTCGCTGAGGTCCTCGGTCGAACACTTGGCGGGCGGCCGCTGCTGTCCGCGCGCAGGCTGTTCCGGCGCGTCGCGTGGCACAGAGCGAGGCAGGTCCTCTATGCCACTCCTTTCTTTTGTTGTTGGAAATCCTTGGAACGATCTCTTATTAATAATTTGATGCACTGCCCAAGTAGAGCTGGACTATTAGAAACTACTAGTTCAAACCAACTGCTATATTCAAGGAGTGAGTAGAGCTAGATTATTAGAAACTACTACTACCAGTTGACCATCTTGTTTTTATCAGATAGTATTATAACTCCAATGCACTAATTTCCTGTTCTCAAAGGCTTAAAGCTCAAGGTGTTAAAGCATAGTGGGTTGTTGATATATCTTAGACAAATTTGTATATCAGGTTCCGAGGATGGTATTGATCAAATATATGGGGTGTTGAAGTGTGTAGAAAAAGTAATAACTGTCTGCTAAATGTTTTGTATGCAAACAGTTTTGCTTTCACTATGGCTTGCTTTGATGACAATAATAGGCATAATTGTTATTAACTCTGCATTTCTACTGCTCTATGAGAAAGTTTGATCTCATAGATCAATGACTGCCTTGTGTATGTTAATTCTTTTCACATATATATTTGATTGTTTCTGTACACACTAATGTTCAGATAAAACAGCTAAATGTACCCATCAAGGTCAAAATTTATGAGTGGAATGCTAGTGGCTTGCTGTCTAGAATTGAGGTACGAGTATATGCCCTACAATACTTGGTTCAGTTTTGTAATTGTATGGCTAAAGCGCATTTCCCTTCTCAGGGCCTTCGGGCATTCCTTCCCAAGCCTGAGATGATGACTAGACCAAGAAATTTCACTGACCTAAAGAATAAAGTAAGTTATGCATGATGTGCATTCTATAAAGTAAAGCTTGTATGGCTTGATGCTGTTCCATACTTGGTATATCAAGATTGGTTGTTTCAAAGTCGCCTTCTGAACTTGCAAGTATAGTAATGTGATTCGAGAACTGAAACTTTTTTTTCACACACAGGTTGGTCAAGAAATGCGCGTATGTATTACAAGGATTGATCAAGGGAATAACGAATTGATAATTAGTGAAAAAGAAGCATGGGTGAGTTAGCTACATTGGTCTCTGCTGCCTGTTATTTGAATCCTACACCGCATAACTTTATGCTTTTCTTGCACCATATCTGTTTGAAGTACATATTTGTTTAAACAACTTATCTGGTTACATCTGAGCACAAAAAACTCTTCAGCTTAACAGCTGTTTACGAAGTACTCTCTAATTCCAAAGCATCTGTATAGCTTTTGCAATACGTTTTTCAAACTTTAACTTGTATGAGTGATGGGTTTTCCTTGAAAAAAATCTTGTTTAGGCGGTGGCATACCTTAGAGAAGGAACTCTCTTGCAAGGTACAGTACGCAAGTTGTTTCCATATGGTGCACAAATTAGGATTGGTGAGACTAACAGAGGGTAACATCTCAAGACCCTAGCCTGTGTTTTACAGATGCCATTTTTCTTCTTGTTTGGCTCAACCTGAATGTACTTTCAGAACTGTTGCACCGATGCACCCCATTCCTTACACTTCCAATATTTATCACCAGTGATGCTAAAATTTCCTTTTTGGTCATATTCTGCTATAGGATGGTCTAGGTCAATCTATGCACATGTCCAAATTATTCTTACTTGTGCATGTTTTTGTATGGTTTACTCCTTTAGATATACAAAACTATTTACAAGTAAGAATAATTTGGATAGTGCAAGTAGCATTTTGGACTGGCTTATTTGAACAAAGGCATGAAAGTTGACATGAGATTTACCAATCAATCTTGAAATTAATGCCTTTCATTACAAAATGTCAAGATACACCAAGTTAACAAGGATCTCTGCTTTGTGAATCACCTGGCTTAGGTTCAGAGGGCAATTGCACTCTGCTTTGCCAAGAGTTGATACAGGCGTCATCTTTCCATGCATCAATGCTGTTAATAAGTGAAACTTGCTAATTTGAGTTAGTTGTGATCTCCTGAACGTGTCTATCTGTTTGACACCTTAAAACTGCCAATTCTTTTGATAAACTTCTTCCAGTACCTGGATCATGAGCTATTTTGCTGCTTTTTGTTGTGTTCTACAAATGAAACGTTTTGTATCTGAATTTTACGAGCATGTAATGCTTTGCAGTGGTTTACTGCATATCTCGAACATGACAAATGGTGAGCTGAGATCTGTGGCTGATGTGCTGAAAGTCGGCGACACGGTGAAAGCTCTTGTCATAAAATCAACTCCAGACAGAATTGCCCTCAGGTATAGCATAGCAAACTTGCAGTAAGTGTAGCTCGTAGGAACTACTGCTATAGCCCATAAGATTTGTACTGGAAAAGGTCATCTTCTCTTCGATGATTTTGTGGTGCCCTTGATAACATCTATTTGGCTTTGTGCAGCACAAAGGAACTCGAGAGCGAACCAGGATTGCTTCTCACTAACAAAGAGGTGATAAAACTTCGGGTCTCCAAAACTGACCATTTTATCTTGCGCTGAAAAAAACATACACACCATTTTCAGTTGTATATACTTGTATATGCTCATTTCGGTGCTCAGGATCTCTTGCTTTTTTTTCATTGTTTCTGCCTATACAGAAGGTGTTTTCTGAGGCTGAAGAGATGGCCCAAAGATACCGGGAGCAAATTGCAAAGCCACCTAGATCCATCGCCGCGGAGGACTCCTGCGACGATGCTGTCCCCTTCGACGACGAAGCCCTGTCCTATGCTAACTGGAAGTGGCTGAAATTCAGCAAGTCTGGCGACGTACCAAACCCCAAATCTGGCGCCGAATCGTGATCGTCGTACATGAACTCTATAGAAATTTTGGTCAATTCAATATTCGTTTCCTATTCGTTTTCCATGCTTACGATTGTGTACCGCCTGCGCCCGGGAGGTCTGCGAGGCTACTTGGGGCCCAGTTCTCATTTCGGTCCAGACACGCGGCTGTTCCGAGCTAATTAGGCCCACCGACCTGCTGTTTGCAGCAATGCTCTACAATAACCCACACTGTTTTTTTAAGAAAAAGAAAAGAAAAGAAAATGAGGTAACCCACAGTTTTTTTTTTTGGCATGTTTTCCGCCCTTCGGCCACACTGTTTTCACGGGATCCTTTGACCACAATCGTGTGACAAATCGTGTGATGTTTGTCACTACTGATCGGTGACCAACTGCCGCGGACCTTGGAGTGCACTGTGTGTCCAGGAGATGAGGACGAACGCGGCCGGATCCGAATGCACCGTGTCCAAGCGTCCGACGCGCACTGTTCACCATCGAATGCTACTAGCGCGGTAGCGTTTTGAGTCCTAGATTGTCACCCACCACCAGCACAGCAGCATTCATCAGATGACTTCTGAACGGTCTCGTCATATGTACGTTTTCAGGTTGAAACGAACGTGCCATGTATTGCTAAATGCTAACGTACAGTGCACAACCACCCAGGCCATCGACCGTGTCGATAGAGACTGGCGTCCGCGCCTGCATCGCATCGTTGCACCCCCACTATACTATTCGATGCTGGCCGTGGGGCGAAAATGACGGCTCAACTCGCAGGAGGAAAAGCATTTGTGTTGTGCCCAAGAAGACGAGTATCAGAAAACTGCCTATGAAAAGCCGAAAGCGAGGCATTTGTATCTCCCTCTCTCAATTTCTCAATATATAGATGGGTGGCATCACTTCGCTGCACACAAAGTACACCATGCATTGACGCATTGTTTAGGAGAAGAAGATATGATGATTGATTGGATAAGTGTGCCTTCTTCATCGGGAAACCCCTAAAGTTCCAACCACTTCATACACGCAGAGATCGAGTCGAACAAAGCCATCATGCAACCACTCAATTCTTTGTGGTTTGCCTTTGAAAAGCCGAAAGCGAGTCCCTAACTCTTGGGTTGTTGTAGGACGATGCCTGGCTTTAGAGCCGTAGTACCACAGTAAACTAGCAATGCACGATGGGTCGACGCAGCAGCTTTCAGTTCACTCACAAAATCGGCAAGCGCAAGTAAGGGCATGTTTGGTTGCTCGTATATGTGTAGCCTGGTCCGTATCCATGGGCCTGGCTCATCTTAGCCAGGCTAAGCACATGCATGCTCTTATGTTTGGTTGCTTGCATGTAGATAGTCTGGTTTGGAAGAGACGTTTTTTTGTTATCCGCATGAGTATAACTCATGTAATACGAATGTGTTAAAATAAATACTAAAATATTAATTATTTATGATATTATGTCATAATAAGATTTAATTTACTTTATATAATCTTAATTTATCTTTTGTACAGGCCCGTCGGGGTGGTACTACGGGTACAGACCGAGAATAATAGGAATGCAGAAACATTTGTTTGTTTCAGGTGAATGTCTTTTGTACTTTCAAAAAAAAGGTGAATAAAAGTGTTTGGTTGGTTCTGATCTGTTGGTGCAATAAACCTGTAAAGACTTTCGTTTGGTTGCCCGTATGGACGGATACAGAGACTAAGTGTCATCATAAAATGTACTGCATGCATACGGCTAGGATGGCTGTTGATTTTTTTCGAGTGAAGGGGATTATATTAAAACTCAGGACAATATATGCTCAAATTACATGTAAAAGAATATCTGAACCTTGATTTCCTCTTCACGACTATTGACGAGAAGATCGATGACTCGAAGTGGTTGTCCTTGTTGGTAGGCCTGGGCATTTGGTCTGATCGAACCGAACCGAACTGATCGCCTCTTTGGTCATTTCGATAGTTTGATCATCGAAAATGGAGATCGGTCAATTAGTTTCGAAACTCGGGACCGAGCAAGTTCGGTCGCGATTAGTTCGGTTCAGTCATAGTCATGACCGAATTAATCGGACTAAACAAAACAACTACTAAATATTATAAAGCATTTTTTCTATTTAAAAGTAAAAATAACAATACAAAATATAGATCAAACGAAGTGATAAGAGTGATAGTTGATATAAACCCACTAGAATGTTCGGTTGGAACTTTAGGGGTTGACATAATATATACTTTAGACTATTATATCAAATAATAGTCTAAAGTATATATTATGTCAATAAAATTCAAATGTTCGGTTGTCCACGGCCGAACTAACCGTAAAAAGTTCAGGTAGTATGGAGCCAGGACTAAACTAGTGACCGAAAACTTTGAACTCGATCTCTTTGGTCCCGGTCCCAGTTAGTTTAGGCCTTGTTTAGTTCCCTGAACTAGCATACTGTAGTATTTTTGTTTTTATTTGATAAACATTATTCAATCATGGAGTAACTATACTGTAGTATTTTTGTTTTTATTTGATAAACATTATTCAATCATGGAGTAACTATGCTCAAAAGATTCATCTCGCGATTTACAGTCAAACTGTGTAATTAGTTTTTATTTTTATCTATATTTAATGCTCCATGCATGTGCCGCAAGATTCAATGTGACGATGAATCTTGAAAAGTTTTTTGTTTTTTGGATGAACTAAACAAGGCCTTAGTTGGTCTTCGGTTTATTCTGTCTAGGCTCACTGATTGGGAGCGCCTTGAAATACTCCTCCCTTTGTAGATAAGGGCACTCACAATGCAGACTTTATCATAGAGTCTGAAATAATTTATTACCTTGAACAATGTGGACTTAGAGTCTAAATAAGACTTGGAGTCTTATTTTTTCTACCTATTTCTTCAATAAATATGCTGCCACATCAGCAAAATACCATAAATAATATATAATTAAGTGTCTTGGACTCTGTGATAGAGTCTTACATTGTGAGTGCCCTAAAGGCCACAAGTTAGTTAGTCACCTGCCAATAAAAATCGATATCTACAATGGTGATCACATCGAATCACTGAAGTTATCGTTTGAAATAATACCTGATCGAAAATCATCTGATTTCACTAAAAAATTTATTTGAACTAAACCTTAAATAATTAGATATAAAACTATAGAAAAAAGATGGGTCTCTTCCTCTTCTTGTCCCGAGTAAATGCACTGTGGGACAAGAGAAGGAGAAGGTCCCTATGCGCTGCGGCGTTGGCAGTGGTAGCTAGGGAAAGTTGCGGCGAGACGCGTCTCGTTGGCGGCGGCTGTACTGTCACCGGCCCGAGCGTGGCACGTTCACCGTGGATTGTATAACAGCTGATGACGAAAATCATTTTGAGTGTATCCGTGTCTGCTCAAAATAAAAAGTGTGTTTTTGCATCTAGTCAGGACACATTTATACGGATCCATCGAGTGAGGACACAGCACATGCAGCTCCGAAAACGCACACATTGCAGTATTGCACACCCTTTTAGCCCACGGCGTACGTCCCGCGTCCGGCTTTCCTTTCATGCCGGGCCACTTTACGTGTGTTAATTGTTATATTATTGACCCTCTTTTGTACTGTATACGTGATTCTCCGGCCGGGTACAGACAATGGCTGTTTCAAGGGTGCACCGCCTGAGCCTGAACGTCGTCCTCGTCGATTTCATGGAGAAAGCTCCAGGCGAGCGAACGCGATCCCAAGCTAGCAGGTCCGGTTGGAAATTGGAATAGGAACTCTCTCTCTCTCTCACACCTGCGCGCCGGGCCGGCCCGGCCGGGAACGGAAGGACATGCTTGCAACTTGCATTTTGTGCATGAGGCTGAAGCGTGCGTGGAACTCGCACTCGCACCGCACCCCCGTCCCTGCGCGCCGTGGGAGAGCGACGGCGCACAAAAAAAGGGAGGGCGGTTGCGGGTGACCAACCATGGGACTGGGACTGGGCACTGTGGGGTGCCGCCCGCGGGACCGGCTGCCGACAGCGCGGCGAGGTACTGAGGCCGCGCGTGGCACCGGCAGGGGCAGAGGCGCACGCGCGCGTGCGGCGTCGGCTCACGCTTGAGGGCATGTGCCGCGCCCTCTCCCGCTCCGCTCTCCGTAACCTACGTGATGGAGACCGTCCCGCCCAAAATGCTACTAGTACGTGCTCTACATCTCGAGTATCCTTTTTTTTTCCAAAGTAATAATGTGCTCGAGTATACTGGTTCAACGTTAACGTGCACACTACCCATGGTACAGATCGATTACCAAGCTTGTTCACTTGACTGATAAACCATGATTAAAAGTAGTATGATTGAAAGTACTATTCACCACAAAAGATTTAACCAGTTTAACATCTTTCACACACAGAAAAAGCAACTACTCAAAGGAGGCTATCTTCTTTGTCAAGTGTCGACGCGACGATGGCAGCTCCGTCTACCTTGATAGTGGCATTTTAGAGCTTTTAATTTACTACTACGATCTAACGTCCATCTTTTTTTTGGTTTTCTAGCCTTTTCTCAAAAAAAATCGCAATTACACCTCTAATAATTTGATTTCAGAATCTAGTCTCAGGGCTTGACGCTATTGTAGCTGGCGTTAAGCTAACACTGTTTGGCACCAAACCCTGAGACCAATGTAATTATGAGAATAAAATAAAAGAAAGACGGATCTAACATCGCCATTGCCCGCACCATGATTCTTGAGATCGAGAAACAGCAAGCGGCCACCATCGTTCATATTTCATTCAACTCCGGTCTTGTTTAGTTCGCAATTTTTTTTAGATTTGGTTACCATAGTATTTTCGTTTTATTTAGTAATTAGTGTTCAATGATAAATTAATTAGATTTAAAATATTTATCTCACAAATTATATCTAAACTATGTAATTAGTTATTTTTATCTATATTTAATGCTCTATACATACAATATGTCTAAAGACTTATGTGATGGGAAAAAAAAGAAAGATTTTGGGAACTAAACATGGCCCTCAATCCACAAGCTGGCTATATATGCACTGTTTGGTTCTCCTGTTTTTTTTAACTCTCATCACATCAAATATATACTATTTATAAAAGTAAAAACACAACTAGAGAATAATTTATAAAATGAATTTTTTATGTCTAATTAGTTCATGATTTAACACTAATTTTCAAATAAAACAAAAACGTTACAATATTTGTTAAATTTTAACACCCGCAACCAAACATATCCTTAGGGTTTTTTTGGGTTTGGAGTGTTAAAGTTTAACAAGCTGTAATATTTTTGTTTTATTTGACAATTACTGTCTAATTATGGACTAATCAAGTTCAAAAGATTCGTCTCGTAAATTATTCTCTAGCTATGCTTTTAGTTTATAAATAGTCTATATTTAATACTCCATGTATATGTTCAAATAAAAGTTAAAAAAAAAGAGACAACCAAGCAAGCTAGCCTCGCTATTACGCTACCTCACCTGGATCATACTCATACGACACACATCACTGCGTCAGATCAGAGGCAGGCGCCTCACTCGTCAGTCGTCACGTGCAATAATTAGCGAGTCAAGTGTCTAATCTCTCTGTCTGTTATTACGATTATTAGCACTAAATCATCATCATCAGTCAGTTAGACACAACCGACGCTGCGTTCGTCGTCGCCGGGGCTGAATGGCTGATAGATGGATGTGATCTCGCTGCAGACATGCGAGCCATGTGGCCAGACCCAACACTCTGAAAGACAGATAGAGTGAAAGGTCTTGGAGAGATGCCGGTGGTTGGCAGGTCCTTGGCCCCTCGCTCGGCGCCTCTGCTTTTGCTTGCCTGCTGCATGTCCAAGTCTGATTGTGCTAATCAATTAATTAGTGTGCTGGGTGATGATAGCTGCTGGTTTGCTGCTTGGTTCGATTCTGATTAGGATTTTCCTAACTGCTTTGCTCGTTTTGGGAGGAGCTGTCAAAATCGCAGATTATAGTTAAATCGAATTGGGGGAGGTAGCACCATAATCATAAGAACATAAACATAGAAATCTTCCTTGTTTCACGGCACTAATTCAGTGATACTTTTCAGCGAATAAACAATATTTTTTCTTTTATAATAAATCAACATTAACAACAGCTAAAATTCACTGAACCAAACAAGGCCATCATAGAAAGCAGACTCGAACAACATCATAGAATCATACTCTTTAGTCACATAATTATAAGGGCGTAAAATGGTTTGGTAAAATCACATCTTTAACAACTATGTTTGGGAGGTGTGAGTGAGATCCTCCTCCTATAAACTTGAAAGGGCTTTTGTTGTTTTAGCGAAGAAGCAGTCTTTTTCTTAGAGCAACTCCAACAGTAGACCCCAAAATCAAGCCTCTACTTTTGATTTGGGTGCTCCCCTACTTCTCGGGGCTTAATTTTTTTTTGCTTCAAATCCAACAATAGCATCTAAATTTGGGCCCCCAAACCTATTTCAGAGAATGACAGAAGGGACCCACTCGTCATTGTCTTTTTCTTCTTTCTCTTTATTCTTCCTTTAGACAGGGACATAATTGGAGCATCGAGCCAGTTACCATAGGGTGTCATGCACATGTAAGGGAAGAGAGAGAGCGCGCTGGGGCTAAGACACGCGATGGAAGATGAAGGCTATCCTGTTGGGCCAACAAAAATGAGGTATGGAGGATGAATATGGGTGGCCAACGAAATATGGAGACTTTGGTTTCCTCATCTATTTTTAGCCTGGCTAGTTTTTAAGCCTAGATAACTGTAGCCTGTCCCTAGCAAGCGGTTCCTAGTTGTTTGGTTGTCAGTCTTATCTAGGCCTGGTTAACAAATGTTGTGTTTAGTTGTCTCGTTTAATTTGTATAGAATCACCTTTTCTCTATGCTGGTAAGTACACCTTCTTTGATGAATTTTATCAAACAGGTGGTGAGCGTGCAGCACCTCTGCTAGCATGGCAGCAGAGGGAGCTCTTCTCGCTAGCCACGTCGTTCAGCCTCACCAGTCACCACACGAGCTCACCACTGGGAGCATGAACTGCCGAGCACAACAACACAACACCTGAGCACGACTAATGCTGGGAGGATGAATTGCCGAGCACTGCACCTGAGCATGACATGAGGAGGAAGTCCGGGCAGTTGGTGCGGCGTGTGCCAACATGGCGATCCGCATGGGCGCACGACGGCCGGTCTCGAACCCGCTGCAGCTCTGGCACCGCGTCCGGCGAGTGCACGCGCAAGCTCTGCACCCGAATCGACCGTTCTTCCCGCGCACCTCGGCATCGAACCAGCGCGTGTATAGGCGGCACACCTCCTTACCTGACCTGCCGCACGCCTCGCAGCGCGGGGCGCCCCACCATAGTGCCGAGCCATCCCTGGACCTCCATCGCGTGGTGCTCTCAGACGACGATAATGCCGAAAACAAAATTGCACGCCGGCTTTGTTTGGGTCCTGGATCTCTACCGTCCACTCCCCCCACGGTCGCTGCCGCTGCCGCATGCCACCAGCGCCTACGCAGGCCTACGAGAGGGAGGGGGAGTGCACGCCGCCAGGGCAGCAGAGAGGAGTTGGGGCTCACCGGTGGAGAGGGAGGGGTGAGCCGGTGGAGAGGAAGAGGAGCTCGCGAGCACGGCAACAACTATGGGAGGTGACCGGGAGGTGACGCGACGGGAGCCAAAGCGCTAGCGAAGCCAGGCCCTAGAAAAACGAGCCCCCATCTCGTTTCCCGAGGCCCAGGCTACGACCTTTAAAGTGTCTTAGCTGGGCCTAGCTTCAAGCTATTTATAGGCAACCAAACAGTTAGAAGTTGGCTTTCTAAGGTCTGATTTGGAATTAGCCGTCCAACCAAACAGGCCCATAGGGTCTAGAGTAGAGCTACTGCTGGAGTAATATTTTTAGCCTAAACATCTATATTTAATTATTGGGGCTTGAGTAGAGGCCGTGCCTCTTAGCAACGACCGGGCACGATGGCATGCACCATGGAGGCATCCAGGGGCAAAATGGTCATGATGGGAGACGGCCTAAATCAAGTCAATACTACTGACTAGTGTCAACACCACAGCGGTTTACTACACAAGACGTTAATTACCGCACATTGCCGTGGGCCCGGCTCCTCCACGACCCCCGTCCGATCTCACGCGCACGGCGCACCAGTTCGGCCCAATTTTTTACAATTTGGATACCTGGCTCTTCAAGATCTATGGAACAAATCAAACTTTTGATGGTCCAAATATTGAATCCAAATTCGTGCTCGGTTTTTGGAGAGAAAGAGCCGAGAGGGGAGATGAAAATATGAACTGTGTCCACGGGTAGCGAAGGGCGTCGGCCGATTTGTAGCAGGGAGCTCGGCGCCGTGATCTGTGGCGCCGAGCTCGGCGCCGTGATCTGTGGCGCCGAGCTCCCTGCCACGTCAGATCCACGTGAGAAGGCAGTCCAGGACCTCGGCGCCGTGATCCATGGCGCCGAGACGTGAAACCTCGGCGCCATGATGCATGGCGCCGACCCCCTGGGTCCATTTCTGCATTTAAGTTTTCCAGAAGTCCAATTGTGAACTTTTTTCAAAAAAAGGGCCAAATTGTAAAAAATTGGGCCAGTTCGGGTAGCCCCGCACGCAGGCAACGGTACGTGGCCGCAGCCCCACAGGAGATGGAAACGGACACTGACAATATGTCCCGCCTCGCCCCGAGGACCGGTCCAAAGCCCCGCTGCTGGTCGTGAACCGTCGAAATATCTCCTTTCACTGACACGCGGGCCCAGATTTTTACGGAGAAATATCCCCAGTCACCTTTTCGGCTTTTTCTCCCCGTCGGAAACGTAGCAGTAAATCAACCATCGACCCACTGCTACGGGGCCCACGAGTCATCCCCCCGTAACAAGCCCGGCGGCGTGCGGACGTGGGGCCCAGAAGTCGGTCTCACCGAACCCGTCCCGTCCCACCAGGACGAAGCGAAGCGGTTCCGTTGCACAGTGGGGCCCGCACACTAGCTCGTCAGTCGTCACAGTCACACACTCCAGTGGCTCTTTTTTTTGTTATTGTTTTCTTTTTCTTTTCCGCGCAGCTGATTTCTTTTTCTTCTCTCTCGCTCCTCTCGCCTTCTCGGCGCTGCCTGTGCTGTGCAGTAGTACGAGCCTCTTCCCAGTTCTCACACTTCCGCTCTCTCTCTCTCTCTCTCTCTCTCTCTCTCCTCTCGAGAATGGTTGTGTAGGCGGCGGGCGCAGGAGGGAGGAGAGAGAGAGAGGGGAGCTAGGGTTTTGCGCCGCCGCCTACTACCACCCTCAGGTGAGCGACACTGCCGTAGATCCGGGCGCGCATCCTTCGCGTGGCCGCCGCCGTCTAGATCTGTGCCGTTTGGGGGCGTAGGGAGCGCTGGTTCGTGCGCCCACGCGGCGGTTTGGGTGTGTTGCAGCGTGGATTCGGGTTTCTTCGTGCTGCATTCATTTGTCGGCGTTCGCCGCGCGCTCCTTCAAAGCGTCGCTTTTTTTTTATTGTGTGATTCTATTTTAGCCCTCCGCAAGGGTTGCTTTCGTTGGGGGGGTGGGTGTAGTAAGAATCTGGGCTTTGCCTGCTTCCGGCGTTTCCTGTGGATGGAATTGTGGCCGTGGAGTAGATCTGTGCACTGATGCGCGGTTCTGCTGCAGGCTCTGAACCCCTCCGGTCCGGTTTGCGGCGGATTAGGCTCCAATGGGGAAGTCTCCGGCGAAGTGGATCAAGTCCGTGCTTTTCGGGAAGAAGTCGTCGTCGAGGTCCGGCTCCGCCAAGGCCAAGGATTTATCGGTGCGTTCTTCTTCTTCTTCCTCCATAGTTTCAGAATGCTGTTGCGACGTCGATTTTCTGAGTGTGCCTCAAGTCCAGCTAAGGTGTTGAGATCTGTTCTAGCAACTGATGCGTTTTTTTGCCATGTGCAGAAGGGTGCGAGTAACAAAGGGTATGCTGCTGCCGGGAAGGAACCCGCTTTCTCCGAGAGCTCTCCGGTGATCTCGGAGCCTGTGCTTGTTAGCGCCCACAACGATGAGACCGCGCGGGAGGTGGCCAAGGCTGAGAATTCCAGCGTGCAAGAAGAAGTGCCAGTGACTGATGTCTGTCAAGACTTAGAGAAGCAGGGCGCTGTGGGGTCTGATTCGTCCAATGATGCTGATAGGGTGAGGGAAGAGCAAGCGGCAGTGAAGGCACAAGCTGCCTTCCGTGGTTATCTGGTAATATTTGTTTTTTTCTTCAAATTATCTGGTTCATCTACCTTAACTACTTATGCTATCTGGCTGTGCCATGTTCCAATGTTATCTAGCACTGCTCCAAGTCTCTTAAGAGTCGTTCATATAAAAATGATAAGGCAAATCTGAATACCTTTGAGCCTTTTGTCTGTTTTTGTTCATTTTTAATGCTGAATATCCGCAGAACTGTACCCCTGCTTCATTGTTGTGATGAAGCAATTCGTAAATACCATTGTCATAGATACCTGGCTTACCATGGTGCTAATTGTGTCGTGGTATTGGTCCAGGCACGCAGAGCATTCCGTGCCCTCAAAGGGATCATAAGACTACAGGCGCTGATTCGGGGACATCTTGTAAGGAGGCAAGCTGTTTCAACTCTCCGTGCAACATGGTTGATTGTGAAGTTTCAAGCCCTGGTCCGTGGAAGGAACGTTAGACTTTCTCAAGCTTTCATTCAAGCAACTAGGGAGCTTTCCCTAGAGAAGTTTGGGGTAATTTTCTTACAATATATTTTCTACACTATACCTAATATATTTATCATGATCATGTCCCTTTTATAATTTTTGTGATCTAATTGAATAGAGACAACTCCCATCTGTTTCAGTGTGCTTTATTCTGATAAAAGCCATGTTAACACCTGAATAGTACATTCTGAGCGATTGTATAGGTTCCTATTGAGGTCTGTCAAACTAATTATGGTGACATGGGTACTTGCCAATATTCTCCTTCAAGTGGTATTTGAGAAATTTTTATGGATATTTGGTTAATGGATAGCAAGTACAAAATGAACAATATGCCAAAATTCATTATTTTCTTATAGAAGGTTCTTCCATTGGACCATTTCCAATGCTGATGATTACATGGGTTATATTGTTGTGCATATTAGTGTGGAACCGACAAAGAAGCGTTGGAGTGACATTTAATTAACTAGCTCCCTTCTGGATGCCAAAATGCCTATAAGCTATTATGTACAGATTTTGTACCTTTAGTAAATAACAAAGTTGTATATACTAGGTTTTTCCTAGTATTATTGAATTGCTAATTTTACATGCTTCATTGGGAATGTTCTTGTGCTCCATACATGCCTTATGCAGCATGTCTTGGAATTTTGTTTGCTCCACTGCTTTTCCTAATATTCATTACTGCTTTGTATCAAATTTAAAACAGCATTTTGTACTGACTTAATCACACTTTGTGGTCACTTTGGATCTGATCAATGTTAATCTATTGCTATTCCTATGTACCAATGTGGAAATGCCCATGGAAAAATAGCCCGCTATTTTTGCTGCTATAACCCGAAATAGCTTGAAAACAATTGTGCCGCTATTTGCGTTCATGCACAATTTTGCCGCTAAAGTACGCTAATTATGGTTTATAAAACGCTAAACACCTTGGCCTTAGCTCGCTATTTAAAACATGGGGAAATGCAAATGGCAAACAGAGATGTCTGTATATCTGCATGATTTTTATTCTACCTTGATTATTGAACTCAAAAGCAAGGATACTATTACATAGGAAAAGATGATCTTGTGCAGGATCCTTCATCTTTTATGGTCTCTTTTCTTTTCCTCCCCCCCTCCTTCAAAATTGCATGATTTGCCCATGTGATGCTCACTTTCGTACTTATTAAGGTGAGACCCAAAAATGGTGATTATATGGTATGTACCTTCATGCAGGGTGCTAAACCTGGTTCCTGGAAGGAGAAGTTGTCTTCAAATGCATTTGCTCGCAAGGTAATCTCAAAAATCAAAATACAGTTTTAGAGGGGCATATGAATGTACGAATCAGAAATACTAACTACTTTGAGGCGTTTTATGCTAACTCAATTATCTTTTTCTGTGATGTAGCTTCTATCTTCACCAATTGTGGTTGAGGCTCTTCACTTCCAGTATGATGAAATGGACCCTAATTCAGCCTTCAATTGGTTAGAGAGGTGGACGATAAGTCATGTCTGGAAGCCCATTTCCCAACCAAAGAGGGTTGGTGCTGATGCTAAGCCACATACAAGGAAGGCCAGTTATGCAATGGAAACAGAGTCAGCGAAATTAAAGCGTAATGCACGGAAGAGCTCTGCAGTGCCATCTGAAGCTTCTCAAACAAACACCACCATTGAAATTGAGAAGACAAGACGGAATCCAAGGAAATTAAGTAGTACTCCTGCTGAGTCGGTTCCTGATGGCCAGTTAACAGAACTTGAGAAGGTTAAACGTAGCCTTAGGAAGGTTACTAATTCCATGGCTGAAACCTCAAAGACACCTAATCCAACAACTGAGATTCCTGACCCTCAAGAGGTCCAATGTGAGAGACCACTAAGAAGTGCAAAGCAAGTTCCAATTCATCCTGAGAATCAAGATCCTCGGAATGTTAATCTATCGGACAATTCAAAGATAGATATTCTGGTACCTGATATCCAGCCTGACGTGGAAGATGCTTCAGATCCAGTCACAATCACAAATGAAGAAAAAGTTGATGAGCCACCATCCGTTGTTGCTCCAGTGGCTGAAATTATGCCACTGCAGGACATTAACAATGAAGAAAATGCTTTGGTGAATGATGTGGAAGAGAGATCCAAAGAAGAACATCCTTCTACTGAGAGCCTGAAAGGCAGCAAGCGGAGGTCTTCATTCTCAACTAAGCCTGAATATCCAGAAAATGGCTCCAAAAATTCTCCAGCTTTGCCAAGCTACATGGCTGCTACACAATCTGCAAAGGCAAAACTGCGGGGGAGTAGTTCACCAAGACTTAGCTCTGATTCAGCAGAGAAAAACGGGTTCACTCGTCGTCACTCCCTTCCATCCTCTAACAATGGTAAGATGATTTCACATTCTCCACGTACACAAAGGCCAACCCTTGCTGGTGGCAAGGATGGAGCAAAAGGCGACAAGGCTATGCTGTCATCAAGAGATGCAAGCGGTATGTAGAACTTATTACATTTGTATGTCTACCGCATGCATTGTCATAATATGCACTTGATCTTGTTTTTAAGCTTTGAACCTAAACAAATACTGCCTGAACTGTTAACATCAGGTCTTAAGACATGATAGTTGGGAAGCTAATGGAAGAAGAGGTCATTTTGTTGTTTTGTACTAACATTATTATTTTTCACATTGGTTTGCCGATGTTTATCCTATTCCAAATAGTTGGGCTGTAAAATTATCTATTTAAATAACCTAGACAAATGAGACTGCGTGTTCCTTGCATTGTAGCTTGAACATATATTTCAAAGCTCACCTTTTCTTTTCTTATTATTATCTTGAAATGCATACTTATTTTATATTCTGTCCCATAGAAAATACAGTGCTCCTAAGAAAAAAATTATCAAGTAGAAATTCCCCATGTGTACCTTGACCCGAAGTAATTTCTGTCTTCTCTATATTAATATCTGCAGAGAGACCACTGAAAGCTGAGTGGAGACGTTGAGATGGCGAATGAAACCACAAATCCTCCATTTGATTAGTGCAACTGTTTTGGTGGATGGATGGCGTCTGCAGTTTGCTCGGATTGTTTTGCTTGTGATGTAAAAAAGATGTTTTCATCATCATCCGCGGCGATGAATGAACGAACCAGCTTTGTTGTGATGAATCTGCTGGGAGTCAACTTATTTATAGGGTTTTCGGTCATGCCTTTTGTGATGTATAGCTGAAGTGTTTTCCCTGTTTGCTTTGGTTCCCAGATCCCAAGACTTTTCCCCTCCTTGTTGAGAGCTGCTGATGTTAGAGAGAACGAGAACCTGTATGGATTGAGTTGAACAATCTTAGTCCTGTTTGGGCAATCTGGGCTGCGTTTTGACTGATGGTTGTGTGCCATTCATGATTATTGTGCTTGAAGCAGTAGTATTCTTTTCCAAATTTCTTGATCTGGGTGTCATGCAATGCAACGCTGGCTTGCAAAAAGGATCCATGTATCATGTGATCTATCAAAGTAGAAGCCTCGGGTTGCTTCAAAATTCAAATGCATGGCGTCGCATCGCTCGGAGACGTGGCATGTAACTCTGGCATGCGTGTCTGATCAAATTGTATCCGAGGCTCTGGCCGAATGATAATGAAAAGCAGGGCTGTAAAAAAAAAAATGCATGGCAACCGATCGAGAGCCGTCCCTTGAAAGTTTGGACTGCACTATACACAGTGAAGGCTGGCCCAGCTGTTGTTTCAAGTAACACTCGGGATCAAACACATTGCCAAAACGATTTATAATTTGGAATGGATCCAAAACAACTTATAATTTGGAATGGAGCCCGAAACAACTTTTAATTTGGAACAGAGGGAGTATTACATATGCATGGTTCTTAGAACAGCACCTTCCCCCATTTGTGTTCCTGATGATTTAACAAGTTTAGGCTACCTGGCCTGTTTGATGTAAGAGCTATACCTAAAATTAGCTATAGTGTATTAAAACAAAAGGCGTGATAGATGATCTAATTTTTCAACCGAGTCTTCACGTAGTTTGCCAACCTTAGCAGATTTGAGCTAATTTTTAGTCCAACTAATGGTGAGCTTGATCGTCCCATGGATGATGTAAGATCGATGAACCAGGGCTTGCAATTTCACAAGCTACATTTTTTTTATTGTGACTGTCCTGAAGGTTAGGCCCAAAAGAGGTCGACCTATGAAGCCATATTTTTTCTACCAGCCAAAAATATTTTTCTCTCGTAATAAATCAGCGAACAATATTTTCAGCTATGACTTTTTATACCAGCGAACAATATTTACGAACAATATTTACCGGTAGCTTCACGTACGACGCCATGCCTGAAGCAAAGGAATATACGCACCAGCCGAAAGCAACAGCATACGTGTGGTTTCTGATGATAGTATATATTTTCTGAAGGGTGATTCGAAGCAGAGCAATGCATTGATCACAAGGAACATCAACATACACAAGATTCTTTTCCACAACATATGAACTGAAGCTGCAGATCAAATACATAAGCACAATCGTAACAAAACCAGTTTGTGCTAAACAAGTTGCGAACAACATGAGTCCCATGCAGGATGGTAGAATTTATTAACTCAATCTTTAGTTGTTGGAACATGCCAAGCACTGAATCACCGTCAGCCACGAGTAGGGAAGTTAATGTGAAGACGACGATGACGATGCCTACATGAAATAATAAGAAATCCATGAGTCCCCATTGAGCGAAAGGACTTTAAATAAGACCGTAATAGTATAGTGGATCAATGTAAAGAAATGATTCTTTGTTTCCTGCAGTTTTGGATTAATTGCCAGTATACACCTGTTTACTGCTAGAAAGTATAAATCCGTATGCACAGTATCAGCAAACACAGCAAATAAAGACAATTGTCAATATCTGGGAATTATCAGTCACACGCCCCCAATGCAAACAAAAGGAAAAACAAGTATGTTCACACAACCAAGAACAAGCTAAGATTGATCAACTAGTTCATCAAATCATCAAGTAGTTGCCAAGACAAAATATCAACTATTTGGTATCCCGAAGCAAAGCACACTATAATTCATGATGTGATAGACTTACCAATTAAAACACCACACTACAATACATTAAAATGATCATGCAACACTCATAACGTGAAACATATGTCTTTCTCACCACCAGCCACAAACTGAGACTTGCATGCGGAAACAGATATTTTGGTCACCAGGCATAATTTCTTCCTATCGTGTTAGGACTTAGGAAACTCTCAGAAGTATAATACATGAAAAATAAACTAGAAAAACTAATGGGAAGATATAAAATCCATCAAATGTAACATGAAAAAAAGATTGCAAATTGACAGGATCAGATGGTACTACCTCATGCCCATGTCCATGACCATGAGAGTGGTCATCATGCCCATCCCAAGGATGACGCAAACCCTGAAACCATTTCACTTATTTAACTTGTATTCAAGTAAACCAAGATTAAGTGTAGGGTCAGGGTTGGTAAACAGAATATTACCAAGAGCGTGGCACCGTCCTGCTTAGCCCTGTAGAAGACCCAGAACCTGCAGGCAGCACAATTGGTTAAACATGCCACAATCACAACTGTAGTTCCAAACTCTGAAGCTTAAACATATCTGAAATAACTAATTGTCCTCGACACACTTAGAATTTCAGAAGAAATATCATTAAAAATCCTGAGCTCCAGCTTGAAAAACATGTTAGCTTAACTTTTTCTAATCAGGTTAATGCATCTATTCTCACATGATCAGGTTAGAAGCTCAACAAGAGTTATTAACTGTCCAAATGACCTGCAGCCCACTAGAGACTTTAATATCATGCAACATGCATTTCTGCAGACCATGCTTTGTGAAAACAGTGCTTGATGAGGTAGTTTCCAACTTTTCATGTTAAAAAAAATCTTAGTTTTTTTTTTCTATTTGGTTTCTCAAAACCGGGTCAACGAAGATGCAAAAGTGGTCAATATAAACATCAACTGCAAACTCCTTTTCAAAGCTAACAGCTCACATGCTCAGAGATCAATATTTCATGCGGTAGACATAGTCCCAAACCTGGTAATATGTTTTGTTCAAATGGCTAGGGGGTTGCAAAAGGAACAAAACGACTTGAATCAAACTCGTCTGATGTGAAGATGAAACGAGAGTTGAAGGTCGTTCCCAAACATGTTGTAAGTAGAACAGGGAGATAAAGACATCGAAGGCGTTAGAAAGTTCCTATGAAATTACCAAAGAGCCTCAAGCTAGTCAAGCATGAAAAGTAATGTCGCAATGATGGTTACGGTATGCACAGCTGCAGCAATGACTGAGGTCCATCTTGAAACGAAAGGCAGCTTAAAGTTTTTTGTTTAATGCATCTATGTTCACACAGTAAAAGGAGCTCAACAATAGTGACTGTCCAAATGACCCATATCTCACAGAAAGGGAGAGGGGCTCAACAGATGATTTCTAGAGCATGATTGGACAGTTACTATGTTAACGAAAACTTCAGAGCTTACTATGGTTTCTCATAACTCGGGTCAATGAAGACGCAAAAAATGGTCAAGATAAAATATCAGTCGTTAAGCCACAGCAGCCTTTTCAAAGTTACTAACTGCCGAGACACTCAGAGATCAAATTTCCGTAATGTAGACAGTCCCAAACCTGGGAATATGGTTTGCTCAACTGGCTAGGGTTGCGAAAACGATGAAATGAACCCAATGAACTCATTTGATGTGAAGATGAAACAAGAATTGAAGGTTGTTGCCACACATGTTGTAACTAGAACAGGGACATAAAGCCATCAAAGGATGTTAGAAGTTCCCATCAGATTTACCCAAGAGCATGAAGCATGAAGAAAGTCCGATTCGGCCTTCCTAATCTCGCAATGGTTGAGGTGTGCACGGTTGCAGCGGATGCATCAGCCAGTGGACAGTCCTACCGAAATGGGATAAGGTGAACGGCAGCGAGCCAGCTCTATTTCCACATCCCCAAATCGGATTTTCGCTATGCAGGTTGCGCCTGTAGTTTGCGACGTTGCGCACAAACAGAATGGCGGCGTCTAACTCTAACCCCAAACCAATCGCACAATTTATGAGGAACAATAATCCATTAAAAAAGAACTATTCCCAGCATTTCCTGATCTACCCGTGCGGAAGCCCACAGACGAGGGCGAATCCCACGCGCCATGGCGTTCAATTTGTAGAAGGCAGGGAGGTGTCCAGGCAGGCAGCCTTGAATCGGAGGGAAGCTACCGGATTCGGAGGAAATGGACGGATCGAAGTGGTGCGACGGAAAGGGGGAGCAAGGGGGCGCGCATGCGTACCACATCACGGCGCAGAGGCCCTTGCCGGCGACGGTGTGCCAGCGCTTGTTGTGCGGGATTGTGTAGCCCTTGTAGGTGGTGCCGCCATGTGCGCCGCCGCCGCCCATCGCCGCCGACTGCTCGCCTCGCCTTGTCAGTCGTCGCGGGTGCTCGTCTGTGGTGCGGGTGGTGATGGTGAGGCTGCTGGATCTGGACGCCCCCCACCCGTCTCGCGTCGCGTATCCCTCCCCAGACGGGCCGGATGCCCTGCTTGGCCACAGCCTTAGTGGGCCTGACACAAGTTATATGGGCCGGCCCGTCACTAAGTTAAGTTCTCTAAGGCCCAGCCTTTTCCTCGGCGACGAGACAAGAAGAACAAGAGAGGAGACGAGGACTAGGAGGAAAGAAAGGAAACCCTAGCCCGCTACACCCTTGGCCCCTTCTCTCTTCGTGGTCGCCGCCGCCGCCGCCGCGCCCAAGCCTCTCCGACTCGGCCATGGCGACGTCCTCAGCTCTCCTCTTCCCTTCTCCGTCCTCGGCGTCCTCGCCGCCGTCATCGGCGCGGGTGGAGGCGGTGGTGCTCTTCAACGTCTGCGACAGCTACGTGCGGCGCCCGGACCAGGCGGACCGCGTCATCGGCACACTCCTCGGCTCCCTCCTCCCCGACGGCACCGTCCACGTCCGCAACTCCTACGTTGTCCCCCACAGCGAGTCGGCCGACCAGGTCGGTTCAGATCACATCTCCAACCAACTCACTGATTGATTCCACTCGTTCGTTCGTTCGCATTGGCTTACTTTGCTGATGCTGGGGGTGATGCAGGTCGCCATCGACATCGACTACCACCATAACATGTACGCCTCGCACCAGAAGGTGAACCCCAAGGAAGTCATCGTCGGCTGGTGAGCAACCATCCCCGGGTCTCACAATTGTAGTACATCCATAGCGCGGAATTGGGCAATTTTTTGCAAACTTCATTTATATGCAATAGCTGAATCCCCAATGCATAGTATTTTTGTTTTTAAGCTGAATTAGTTTTAGTGGATGCAGTCATTTTTTTAACCAAATACACCACACATCTTGTTGCTAGCAGCTACAGCTATTTTCCTTTTTATTGCATTGTGGACAGAATAGATCTAGTGTAATTAGTTCCGTGTTTGTGCTTCAGAATAATTGATGGGCTCAGAGCTATATTGTCTGTTGGTTACTTGGTTTGTTAACTTAGAAAGCGCATTTCCAAACACTAGAAAAGTCACTTTGAAAAGTCTGGAATTAATTTACCAAGTATCCTTACTAAATTGTTCAAACCTTTTTGTTGCCTATCTACTGTCTGTTTGTAGGTTCTCAACTGGATTTGGTGTTTCTGGGGGAAGTACGCTCATCCATGAGTTCTATTCAAGGGAAGTACAAAACCCCATCCATCTTACAGTCGACACTGGCTTCACAAGGGGGGAGGCTTCCATCAAAGCCTACATCTCATCCAACCTGTCCCTTGGAGATAGGCACCTCGCTGCGCAATTTCAGGAAATCCCTCTGGATCTAAGGATGATTGAGGCAGAAAAGGCTGGATGTATGTGTCACTTTCCTGATTGCTAATTCATTGTGTATTATATATTATATATGAATGATTGTTTTGGTTTGTTGGAACCGAAACACTTCAAACAATATGTAAATGACATAGAAGAATGAACTTAGTACATTGAAATATTGAATGAACCCATAAACTCTGCTAGCTGTAGCCTTCCAGTACTTGCAATGTTAAATTCGTTTATGTTCTTAAATGTATTGATTTAATTACCAGTGACTAGCAAATGTTTACCTGCTGGTTGGGGAAAATTTCATTTTACACTTATATTAGTTGGTCTTTCAATTACTTTGTTGAACTCATGAATTGTCGTGGCTGTAGTTTGATCGTAATAATGTTTGTGTTTCCATTGGCGTATTTTATTTCTCATATATAGTTACTGTTTGTCAGAACCATATTGTCGCTGCTACAGTCTCAATTTTAGTAGCAGAACATTTGGAACTTCCATCATAGTTTTGAGCTTCTGTTACAGTCGAGATCCTGAAATCTACCATGGTAGAGAAGCTCCCCAATGATCTGGAAGGAATGGAGTCCTCAATGGAGAAGCTTTACATTCTTATTGATGAGATCTACAAATATGTCGATGATGTTGTGGTAAGAATCTCTCATGCAACTGTGTCCTATTTTATTTTGATTTATTTGGATGCAGGTGTCAATTATCTCTCTATGACATTGTAGGAAGGACGCGTGGCACCTGATAACAGAATTGGAAGGTTCATCTCTGATTCTGTTGCTTCAATGCCAAAGTTGTCCCCAGCTGCTTTCGATAAGCTTTTCAATGACAAGATTCAGGTAAATTACTTGCGCCTCTTGATGTCTGTGTAGGTAGTGTAGGACGGCCACCTTGCTTTGCTTGCTGATGAGTTAATGATTACTGACCCCACAGGATAACCTTGCGCTGGTATACCTGTCAAGCATCACAAGGACACAAATCACCATCGCGGAGAAGTTGAACACTGCTGCTCAAGTGCTGTAATTTTGGTGGTTGTGGCATTTGGTTGGACGTCGATGAGTTGGGTGCAATCTGTGATGTTTGGCATACGTGTCCAATTTGGTGGCAGGAATGCATTTTTGTACTTGTTATTATTATTACTAAATGATAGACCTGATGAAACGGGTTAGTCAACAATGAGATCCCATAATCATGTTGCCAGTAGAGTGGTGGAGGGCGAGATGTTTCTGTTTGGATAGTATTCTGTGCTTCAGGTTCAATATTTGTAATGCTCGTTTGTTTTGTGTAATGACACAGTTAATGACATTGCCGAGCTAACGCCAATGTGGAACAATGAAGAGATTTGCTCCACATTGACGCCATTTGGAGGTGCAGTGGCGCTGGAATGATGTCTGTGTTCCTAGAGTGTCCGCTGGGCTTGCTGGATGGTGTGTTGATGTCAGCGACCTGACCACAATGCTAATGCAATGTGATCCTGCTGTCAATGCGTTTTGCTGTCCTGGTCTAGCAAGCTTTGCTCCTGCAGCCTTGCCTTGCTCCTCCCTCCCCCCCTTCCTCTGGCATTTGAAACCACTCTAGCTGGAATGAAAGTCTAGTTGACCTTAAACTGTGGTGAAAGTCCGGTTCCGTAAACATCCATGAAAATCCGGTTTATCTATCATGAAAGTCCGGTTTATCTGTCTTGTGGCTGATTTGGTGTTGTATCGTGACGTCATGTCAGTCAAAACCACTCTCAAAGTCTCAATACAGCTGAGGAAGGTAAATCAGACAATTTCAATGGTTGGAGGAGTTTATGAAAACCTAATTTTCTAAATATATGAGGTAATCAAGTTTACGCAATAGTTGAGTGAGGTTAAATTGACTTTACCCCTGTAAAGGCTGTATCGGGAGAAAAACAATTTACCCTCACTAGACTTACACAGCTGTGCGGTTCCATTGTACTGCTGTGCGGTTGCAGGCAGAGGTCGTTGCCACTGGCCCAAAAACAAACTTCCACGATTTGACAGCCCGGCCCAGTGCAGGCAAAAAGCCGCACGGACCGGTTCATCCTTTCAGGGCCTGTTTGGAACAAAGGATAGCAAAATAGAGGAAAGGGAAAAAACATAGGAATGAGATAAAAGGTGCTATGGGAGAACAGGGGAATGGAAAAACACAGAAAAATATGGATGGAGGTGTTTGGAACGTAAGAATTGGGAACGGTAGAATCAAATAGATTATAGAAATAATAATACAAGCTTTAGTACTTAATTAATCAGTGCAGGCTGCATAGCAGCAGATAGTTGGACAATGACGTGCATAAGGTAGCCAATGTTTAAAGCAGCGTTGTTGTCTCGTACTTCGTGAAGGAAGAGAAAACATAAGTTCGGATTGGATTTTAGTTTTCCTTTGAAATGAGAAGCCTGCAACAGTATCCGATAGGAAAGGAACACGACAATCCTTTGATCCAAACGCTATGCTCAGGAAACTTTCCTATATTTTCGTTTCCTCTACTTTTCCTATAAAAATACTCCATTCCAAACAGACCCTCACTCTTTATAAGCCCCCCTCCCCCCCCCCCCGTTTTCCTACTCCACCTTTTGATATTGATATTTAGGGTGGTGTTTAATTCTCCTTCCATCCAAAAGAATCTGGGTTTTGATTCATCATTTTATACAATGAAACTAAACAACATGCAAAAAATTTCGATAAAAAGATTATCCTTCTCTATTTTGGATTTGGCCTCAAGAGACAAAAAAAACTCAAAGAGCCTCGAGATGCCATAATAAGGGCAATAAATTCTGCATGTTAAATAAAATTAAACATAACCCTGACAATTTTAGTATTTTATATTTCATCGTTCCAAAATAGTTTGACATTTTGCATTTTACATTCCATGGGGAACTAAGGGGGCGTTTAGTTCCTTTTTTATCTTAAAAAACTTTAGGTTTTGGTTCATCATTTTGCATAATGAAAGAAACACCTTACTTTTTTTTTTTGCAAAAAGGTGGTTATTCTCTATTTTGGATTTTGGCCTCAAGAGAACAAAGAACCCAAAAAAGCCTCAAAAGGCCATAATGAAGGCAATAAATTTTACATTTTGGATAGAACTAAACATAACCCTACAAATTTTGATATTTTTTTATTTCATCATTCCAAAGTAGTTAGCATTTTACAGTTTGGATTCTTTGGGAAGCTAAGCATGCCCTAAACAAACCCTCACCCTAATTGATCCTCCACGCCACAGCCTATGGTAGTTGGATCCGAGCATAAAGTACTAAATATATATTATTTATGAAACTAAAAACATAGCTAGAGAATAATTTGCGAGATGAATCTTTTGAGCCTAATTAGTCCATGATTGGACATTAATTGCCAAATAAAACGAAAATACTACAGTACCTATTAAACTTTAATACCTTCAACCAAACACGCCCTAAGGCTCCTTCCCAATGTGATAAGAGTTAAACTTTACCAACGCTAACCAATCAGGGCCTTATTTCCTTCCATTATAGCAACCTGCATCCATTTATGTTTTTGCACGTGCAGGTGCTATACGCTTTGTCCGTTTGGCTGATAAACCATGATCGAAAATATTGTTGGATGATTTGTTGTAAGAGAAAAAAATATTGAATGGTTGGCAGATTCGGCTGATAAACTAAAGCGATATATATTTACTCATACATTAAATTGAGCTTTGCCCGCTAGACCCAGTGGATACATGAATATGGTGTTAGGTCCACACATATTGCATCTAATCCGCTTATGTACGTGTAACCAAACAACATCTCAAAATTTTTTTGCCCCCACTCATGCAAACTCACCAAATACTCGTTTTTCTAAAATGCGGTTTTACTCATCATGCATTCTCTCATCCGAATATACCATGTACAACTTCCATCTGGCGACCAACAAGCACGGCCATAATGTTTTCATGGTTAGTAAATGCTTCTACGTCATGAGTAACCTTTGTCCATGCACAAAAAATAAATTTGGATCTTTTTCAGCGGTGCTGAATTTACATGGCACAAACCGCTATTTATTAGCTGCTAACTGAATAAAATCAGCTAATGCTTTTTACTTGTAGGGCTATTAGCCGATCGTTACTGTACTTAGCTAGTAAGAACCAGCTAATATAGCTAAATAGTTTATTTTGAGTTATTAATTGGACTATTAGCTGTGATGTTTGTTTGAATTTATTGGAGCTAAAGCTTTTAGTTGGACCTGCGATATTTCGATTTGCTGCAGCTAAGCTGTTCGTTGGAGTATATAGGGTGTGTTTGGTTCATTTTTTGTATGAGCCTGGCTAGCTAAACTAAGGCAGGCTAGTCCAAGCGTGTCTCTAGTAAGCCAAGATCTGTTTGTTTGGTTGAATGTGCTACGGAGCCTGACTAGGGATAAATTGGTGTTTGGTTGGTTGGCTTGGTTTGTGTACAGTCACATCTTCCTCGCGATGGCGTGCCGATGGAGCTTGCGATGGCGTGCGTGTGTGTCGCGCTCAGGGACCGGTGCTCCGCAGCAGTAGCTGGGTCGACTCGCTGGTCTGTGCGTGCCGGTCCTTCTCCTGGGCTGGGGGGGGGGGCGCCCGCGGAAGCACGCCGCGGCCGACACCGGCCTGGCGGGCGGAGAGGAGGCGGTCGTCGCGACGAAGGTGAAGATCTCCATGGTTGGTACGGTCGTCGTGGTGCGGGTGGGGGGGGGGGGCTCGTGTGGGGGCAGTGACAAGAACGACCAAGAGGCGGCTGGCTAGAGCCAGGCCGAGTTGGGAAGCCCGATTTGGCCTTTCAAGGCTGGCTAGGCCAATGTGATACGGCTAGTCTTCCTAGCCATACTCTAAGCTCAAAACAAGCAACCAAATACACATTTTCTGGCCCAATTGAGTATTGACCACACCTAAGCTGCAACCAAACACACCCATAGTACTCAAAAGCATCCAAACGGGACCTAAGTCCTTCCTTCAATTCTTTTTTTTTTCTGGAATCCGATAAACCTGTATAACAAGAAAAAAAAAAAACGGGAGCACCATCTTTTTGCTCAAGACAAGAAAAAGAACGGGAGGCGGCGGGTCGTCAGAGAAGAGGACGCGTACCAACACAAGCAGCCTGCCGGGGATGAGAGAAATATTTCTAGCTGCTTCTTTCTCTTCAAGAAAACGTCAGCAACGCACAGCTCCTCCCTCTAATAAATAGCGGCGGGCCTCCGTCGGCTCGGCCCTCTTCCACCCCGTTTCGCCGCCTCCCAGCCCAAAATTCCCCTTCCCCTCTCCTCGCCGCCGGTGCCGCCTCCGCCTCCGCCAGCCATGGCCGCCGCGGGTCCCGGGCTCTACTCCGAGATCGGGAAGAAGGCTAGAGGTTCGTCCTCTTAGATTTGGGGCTTTCCGCTTCTGTCATTTGCGCTTAAATTGTTTCAGCTCGTGGGTTGCTAATATTGTTTGGTTGTTGTTGCGGTGCTTTTTTTCCCCCCTCGTGCGTCCGCAGATCTCCTGTACAAGGACTACCACACGGACCAGAAGTTCACGCTCACCACCTACGCCGCCAACGGAGCTGTGAGTTTCCACTCTACCGTGCTTGTTTTTGTGATATCGCCTTGTTACTTTTTTTTTGTCTCGATTTGGCATGCTGCTAGTAGGTGGGCTTTCCTTGGTGGCGGTGGAGTTTAGATCACAAAGGACTTTGTCGTGGCTCAAATTTAGTTGTCAAGGCAAGATTTGCTTGTCTGTAGGTGTAGTTGGGAACTTGGGCAGACTGTGTACTGCGTTTGATATAGATGCTGAAGTTATTTTTTTTTCGCTTGTTTCTGTGTGGATATTTGCTTAAGTATTAGGCGTGATGTGGTCGGGGAGGCGATGTATTGCATTGTCCGGTTGTTCTGGCTTTAGATTTAGAGCGGATTGACTTGAGTAACCTGAGATTTGGATGGAGAGAATGCCATGGTAGAAAGTACTGTTAGCTGATTTGTTGTGAGAGAAAAACACTGCTGAATGGCTTGCAGATTTGGCTGATAAGCTCAAGCGAACAATATATTAATATTGAGGGTGTTAGCCACTGGTACTCTTGGCGGATCTTTTTATGTACATTTAGTCCATGCAAGTGCAATGCTTACCAGTGGTTCAGTATGTGTGCTAGTGATGCAGTAGATATGGCAGCTGTTGTGGCAGTTTGGAAGCTACTTCTGCTTTCCAATGCTTGCTTTAATTAGATTTCTTCTGCTGCTTCAATGAATTTGTTGTGGATTCCTTATGACTCAGTGGGCCTGTTGTGCATGTAGAGGGCAATTCTATATGTGGTAACGTAAAGTACAACTTTTAGAACAAGATTGGTAACATATAGTACAACTTTTAGAACAAGATATTGTGGTGTGGTTGCAATCTTATGATGCATGTGGGCATGAAAATTTGGCTGGACAATCCTCAAATTAGCTTATGTATGTGGGCCTATGCCCTGTGGGGGTGGCAATTCACTTGAGCTGTGACATGTCCTTTGGCCATCGACTTGCCTGATTTACTTACTGCTGTTTATTAGGGGACTTGAGCTGACATGTCCATTGGCCATTGACTTGTTTGATTCACTTAATGCTGTTTATTAGGGAACTTGAACACATTGTGGATTGCCTTTCTAACTACTCCTATGTCTTTGAATGAGCTATAGACCAGCTATTCGGTTTCATGTCCACTCTCCAGTTTCTTATATATGCCACCTTACTAGGGTATGCTTGGTGTCAGATAACTGTTAATTATTTCATCTTACATATACTGGTGGGTGCTTCAGGTAGTTGTGCACGTCAGTTGTCATGCTGCAAGTCTGCAACTGCATTTATGTACTAATTCATATAGATCTATGTCTTCGTTGTGATGTTTTTTGTCAATCTAATTCTTTTGGATAGTGATTTTTGTACTGATATTTTCCCCACAAAGCGGTGTTAATTATGGTTACTTATGCTGTGGTAGGCCATTACTGCTGCAAGCACGAGGAAAGATGAAGCTATCTTCAATGAAATCCAGAGCCAGCTGAAGCACAACAATGTGACTGTGGATGTGAAAGCAACTTCAGAATCAAATGTAAGTGGACATGTCTGTTATTACCACACCATTCACTAATTTCAATCTTCCCGTAACAGCTGCACTGTTTTCTTGTAAAATAATACGTAGTTTTCCTTTTCACCAGTTGATAACTACAATCACAGTTCACGAGCTGGGCACACCAGGCCTGAAGGGAATTTTATGCATTCCTTTCCCGTACCAGAAATCTGCAAAGGTATATATTCCCTTCTTTTCTAGATCAAGCAACTTCTTTACTGAATTCAGACTCCAATTCAATCTCGTTTCTCTTTTGTGGTTTTAGGCTGAACTCCAGTACTTGCACCACCATGCTGGTGTTGCTGCAAGTGTCGGCCTAAATGCAAACCCTGTTGTTAACCTTTCTGGTGTATTTGGAACTAAAACTATTGCTGTTGGCGCTGATGCTGCATATGATACGTCATCTGGGGACTTAACCAAATACAATGCTGGACTGAGCTACACTACTTCTGACTTTGTTGCTGCAGCGACTCTGTAAGTAGTTTGTTCTGATGCTTAACATGATCTGTTTGTAGCTGTTATTTGTGTCCTAGGGATCCATTTGCCCTTAGCACCAATGATATCTCTAGGGAATCTATAAAGTAGAAAAATTGTGTGTGTCAAAGAGCATACCTTGTTTCTGCTTCTACTGTCCACCAACATAAATAATTTTGGTTACGACACTAAGATGATTTTGCATTTCAGGAACCACAAAGGAGACAACATTGCCGCTTCCTACTACCACTTGGTGAGTCCAACCACAGCTGTTGGAGGAGAGCTGAGCCACAGCTTCTCAACCAACGGGAACACCATCACCTTTGGGACGCAGCATGCCCTGGACCCCCTGACCACTGTGAAGGCGCGCTTCAACAACTACGGCATGGCAAGCGCACTGATCCAACATGAGTGGAGGCCCAAGTCATTGGTCACCATCTCCGCGGAGGTGGACACCAAGGCAATTGAGAAGAGCTCCAAGGTTGGGCTCTCCCTGGTCCTCAAGCCCTGAGGCCTGAGGGTCACCAGCTTCTGCTTTTGGGATGTTAGGTTTATTTTTTTTATTATCAGCAGCTGGAGTCCAGCAAACTGAACTTGTCAACTTTGGTGCTGATCCCGCAAACCCAATTTGTTGCTTGTTACCGTCCCCTAAACTACCTGAGAGGTTTCTGTTACAATTTACGTTGTGCTTCTGACTATTTTTGCCATTCACGGGCTCTTGGTGGAAAAACTATGCAATTTGTCTACTATTGGGTGATGTTGTTTGGTCACCCCTTGAATTTGGAGAATGTTCAGTATGGCTCACCAGTCACCAGCATTTCCCAGATTTCAACTATTTGATTGATCGTTTTTTTATATTCATACAAACCACAATCGTCTCATGTATGTGTTGCTGAACTTCTACCTGCATGGATTGATGATCGATCTTAATGCCGTTCCCAATCTACTTCCGATGTCTTGCTCGTTTGAGCTTATCAGCTGAATCTGTTAGTCATTCAGCAGTATTTTTCTCTCACAACAAATCAGCCAAACAATACTTTTTGCCATGTCTTTCCTGTTTGAGTCTTGTGATTCGGCACCCTTTCTATCAGCTGAATTTTTTTATGCACTTATATTGTCTTATAGCTATATTTACACCATTTTATTATTTTTTTAAAAACAATCTACAGACTTTATTCACCGTCTTTCTTTTTGAAAACAACTTGGCAGCCTTTATTCTTTATTCATTAATGGTAGTTATATTATTTGCTACAAGATCGAGGCATCCTTTATTCTTTATCATTAATGGTAGTTATATCATTTGCTACACGATCGAGGATAAGAGGACTCATTGTCCTAAGTAAGTTTTCCTTTAGTTGCATCGCTCTTTTACCTAAATTATGTGCTACTTGATTTGTGTCTCTTACAATGCTCGATCATGATATCCTGCAACCACTCCAAATTATATTACACTCATCATATAAAGCTGCTGCCGAATTTACCGTGAATCCTCCTTTCATTGTCTGAACGACCTTCATGCAATCGGATTGAATAATTACACTCTCTATTTCTATGTTTAAAAATATTTTCAAATTGTTTCTATTTCTATGTATTCCAGACACCTGAGAAATATGTTAAATCATTCGCAAACTCATCGTAAAATTTAAAATAAAAAAATTCAAACAAAACTGCTGCAACCGGAAGCGGCGGCGCCCGCGCGGGTCGAAAATACATAACCACAACCACCTGGCCGGCCATACCTTATCGGCAGCCGTCCATCGCATTTTCCATCTTGTGCTGAGTGCAACAGGTGCACAGCTGCCATCACCATTCTGCAGCAGCACTAGGTGGATAAAAAACGTGGTTGCCTTGCACGGATCTCACAGAAAGGACTGCCGCAGGATAGTGAATGGCCGGCCAGACGGTTGACGCCCACGCACACACGTCCCCAGGCAAAAGGAAACAGTGCCGGCCTCTGCTCCACTCTTGGCCAACCAGCGAGCCCCCCACACGAGCACTCCTCCTTTGCTCCACATACACGCTCGGCGCTGGACACGCAGACGCAGTCTAGGCGAGCAGGCCGCCTACGCGGCTCCCTCGAAGGAAACGGATCGGACGCCATCCGACGGAAGAAAAAAACGGTTGAGAGATGTTTCTAAGTCAACCGGTTGACATATAGCAAAACTGTTGCCGATCAGGTGTCCGCGTGCGTGTGAAAGGGAAACGTACAGTTGGAATTTTGAAAACGCTAATTCTATATGTCACTCGAGCAATTCTCCGGCTCTTGTCACTCGATCTTTTTCGGCCGTCCGATTGCTCTGTCCTCTTATCTCCACCGAGCTCTGTCTGTATAAGAGTACGTATACGAGACCACACACTAGTACCTACGAGACCATGCGCTCCAAAGCAAGTGTCTCCGTGAATCATTCAGTATCTCTTTCTATCTAAAACTCCTGCATGCAAATCAATCTCTTCCTCTCACCTACGTTTTTCCTTTGCATGCAAAACTTTCTTTCCCACATCTGAATTATAGTTATTATAAATTTATATTGAATTTACAGTATATTTATATTAAAGTTACAGTGATTATTTTGGTGTAACTTCTGGATAGAATTGGTGTAAGTGTATAACTATTTGAAAATTCTTTGTTCTGTTCATTTGTTTTTCTTTAATTTGTATGTATGCCTAATTTTGTATCCGTATGTACATCTTTTCATCTGCAATCCATAGAAAATATCTGCTTAATTTGATAATCTTATTTTTGTTAATTTGATTTTGAGAGAAAAAAATCGAGTGATGGAAAGGCTCTAAAATACTTGGGTGGGGTGTAGACAGATCCCTTTGAAAATGTTTATTACATATAAACAGCAACTATTGCAGAGATGACATGTTGCCAAACCCATTCCAGCCATCCAACCCCTCGCCATCATCGTAGCACGCGGCGATCTCTCCATGGAACCCAGCATTCCGCGCGTGGTCGCCACCGCCGCCTGACGAGAAGAGATCGCACATGTCCGGAGGCGCTTCTCCCTGGAAGAAGTTGTGGTACTCATAGGCGTCTCCTGGTCCAGCTGGATGCGCAGCAGCGGCGGCGGCGGCGGCATCTTCCCTGTCCCTGACGCCCTCCTCGGCGTCGGAGTTCTTCTCGACCAGCTGCCTGAACATGGACGACTTGAGCAGCAGGCTGAGCGCGGTGGAGGAGCCTCTCCTCCTCATGCCGCCGCCGGCACCGGGAGACACCATGGACGACATGGAGGCGTCCTGCCCGCCGCCGCCGCTACTGCCCGGCGGCGCGGCGCCGTGGTCCAGCAGGAACGGGTTGCCGACTCGTGGGAGCATCTGGGCCGTCTCTGCCGGGTGGAGGAGCTGCTCGGCCGGAGCTGCCTGCATCAGGAGCGCCGCCTCCGGGTTGAAGGCGGCCGGAGCACCGCTGGGTTTCAGCCATGTGATGTAGGACCTCAGGTCGAAGTTGGTCACCGCGTTCACGCCTTTGTACTCTATCGCCGCGATGTCGTATGCGCGGGCGGCTTCTTCTTGAGTGCCTGGATCGGAGCAGGTTTATTTTTTGTAATCTACTGTCAGTGATGATGATGATGATGATGATGATGTTTGGATGAGAAAGTTGTGTTCTTTGTTTTTGTTAGAGACCAAGGTAAAGATTGTGCTTACTGTAAGTTCCTAGGTAAAGGTACTTGTTCCCAAAAACGCGCCCAATTCTTGCCTCCCACCTCCCGTTCTGATGATGTCTGAATGGAACATTTGTGCATTGTCTGATGAAACTTTGGGGCTATGAATTTATGGTGACATTGAATCATTTTGTTTTTGCTGTCAGAAATATACCTGGCAACGCCTCTGTACTTGGACACTCCTCTTGAAAAACCACTGCTCTTCCTGTGGTAAGGTAAACTTATTTCAGAATTTGAACTGTAATGATTATTTCAGTCCTCTAAAAGGATCCTCTGAAAAATGATTTTTTTTATTCCAGGGCAATATGCACCTCCTCAGTGATGCAAGGTACTCTTCCTTTGTGAGGTTCTCCATTATCTTGAGCTCCTTCTCGTAGTCCATGACCTGAGACACATACTCAACCAGGTCACTAGCACTGTCATATATACGGTAATGCCAAACTTCACTAGTCCAGTGGTTTACTGGTAGTTGCAGATTGAATCTTTGCTTTACAGCAGGACAGTGAAGAAGACGTTCCAAGGCTATACCGGGAAGTTCGTGTAGGTGGTGGGCCCCCAGTACTTGAGAGCAGCAAGGTCGTAGGCTCTGGCAGCAGCCTCCTCCTCATCGTAAGCTCCCAGATAGACTGTTCGTGATGATCAAGCAACCATAAGTACTCCTATATATATCCAGCATTTGATCAGATCATCTGCTGTTTTGATTTCATTTTATTATGTTTTGTTCATGAAACTGAAAGGAATCCCTGATAGATGTTCCAGATGGAGAACACCTACCCTGTTTGCCCTTCTTCCGCTGCGTCGGATTCCACGAGTTCTTGTCCCACAGATGTGCCTCAAAACGACCTGTCCATCGATGCCTGCAACAAACTCTTGCAGGTTAGCCACAGGCTTTTTCTTATCACCAAGAAAGAAAGAAATACATGCATGCATGCTGTCCATGTCCGAACTTGCAACTTTGCAAGCTCGATGGAACTCGTGCTAGTTTGTTGTGTGAATGTGAGGTAGATGAGCTAGCTACCTGCTGACTCCACGGAACCTGGAGCTCCTCTTGACGGTGATGCTGGGCAGCGGCTTGCCAATGCCGCCGCCGGCGATTGGTGCGAGCAGAGGCGGCTCCCTCCTCCTCCTCCTCACCACCACCTGATGATGATGATGATGGTGCCCCCCCTCGCCGCGTTCCGTCGTCGCGCTGCCGCCGATGACCACGCCTGCCGCAGGTGCCGTCGACGACGACGGCCCCGGGTAGCCGCAGCTCTCGATCTCGCTCTTCACCATCATCATTCCACTGCTCTCCATCGATCAATCCCCTGCCGCCACTCCGCACTCTCCTCGTCCCTCTCCCTGCTCAACCACGCCACGCACGGCAGCTTCCAATGCAGCACCTTCCAGCAATGCAGCACCGAACGAACGAACGAGCTCAAAATCTGCTGCTGCTGCCGCGACGCGGTGAGACGCCAGAACCCGCCGGTGCGGCGCGCCCCTTATATACACGTACAGCCGTTGCCGGTGGCAGGGTTTGTCCGCAGGTGAGCGCGCACGAGACAAGGCGTTGATGGTTCCCAGGCCGCCACGGGCCAAGCCCCGTCTGTCTCCACTATGCCGCCGCTTTGTCCTCGCTCGCGTTTGGAAACATCGAGCGCGAGTCGAGCTGCTGGCTCTGCGTGCGTGCTGCGCTCCTTTGTCAGCTGCGAGACGGTGCTGCGTGCGTGCGTGCGCGCGCTGCTCGATCCAGGCGTGCGTGCGTGTCAGCGTGTGTGTGTGTACGCGCACGACGCGTGCGTTTTTTTTACGGTTTCCCTTGACAGCATATTTGCGTTTCCAACATGGTGCAACAAGGAGGCAAAAAGTATCATTCCGTTTTCCCCGGTTGGGTATGGTTTTGGCGCCGCGTCACGGGCATGGCGAACGGACAAGATAGCGGCAAACCGATCTGAGAAACCTGTGCGGGGGTTTTGGCTGGGCTAAGATTTGTCCGCGCCTGTGCTACGTGCCAAGGCGTCTTGTACGGTTCACCGGGTGGGTGAGCAGTGAGCGCACGCTCGTTTGTCCTCGGACTGGATTTGTTGAGTTCAACAACAGCAACTGCTCTTATCATTTGCTACGTATGATGATCCGCCATCCCGGCAGGCATCCCGGACGGTGCAGCTAGCAAACACGTTTGGTCGGACGAGACCAGCGAGAGCCAGCCAACTCGGTAACTCCGCCGGACGGGTAGGGCAGGCACGGTCCGCCGCGCCGATGCCGTCGCCGTCGTCGCGTACGTGACGTGATTAAAAAGAGTATTTGGAGAGCTTTTTTTCTTCTTCTAAATATGTATGTTTAATTCTAGTCCTTCCTCTTAACCACCAAGAAAATGTTGAATTACCGCAGCTTGTAATAACACTCAAGGAAATATGAATTACATACATTAGTTGTTTCAAAGAGCACCCAAGGTAACATGGAATTACCTTGACAGTTTGTAATAACACTAAAGGAAATGTTACCTTAGCAATTCGGACTAAAACTTGAAGAAATGTGGAATTACCTTGGTAGTTTGGCTAGCACTCAAGAATATGTATTTTTTAGAGGTTTTTTTTTACAACCCCTAAGGTAATGATACTTTTTTATTCAATTTTGCCCTTCAAGAAAGTTGTTGACCGCCAAGGATATTCTATTTTCTGTTTGTGATTCTCATAATTACCAAAACTAATGAAATTTGTTAGGAATAAACTCTATCACTAAGAATCATAACTACAAAATTAAGAATCTTTGATTTCTCATTACATTCTTTTTTAGGCAGACTTATAAGTTAGATGAACAAACTTATATGTACAACTCAAGATTAATTATATTATAATAACTAGTCTGCATAACTTATAAGTTAGATGAATAAACTTACATGTATTAGTCAACAGTCATAACTTATATTATAATAATTTATTTGTATAACTTAGATATAAAACTTGATAAATTATTTATATGTAAAGTTGGGTGTATAAGTTCTATTCAAGAATTTAGATGTATGAATTAATATCATAACATATTAGTAGAAATATGAAACTATGTATGAAAATGACTATGTAATATTACTTATAATAAGAAAAAAGAAGAAAAATAATAGAAAGAAAATAATAATAATAATAATAATAATAAAAGTAAAAGGAAGGAAAAAAAAAGAGAAACGTTTGTGCAGGTGTTGCCATGCCACGGAATACGCGCATGCAGAGTTTTTTTTCCGGATCACGCCTAGGCGCATGCAGAGAATATATCCGCATCCCTGAGGAGTAAAGGAAAGGACATAAAAGATACGAGGTTAAAAAGGGAATTACGAGTCCGCGCAGACAAAGTCTCTCGTTCGCCACGCTCGAATCGCGCAAACAACCGCGGAAATGGAATAGTATTGTTCGCTGCTGATGACGCAACCAGAGCACTTTTGAGGAAGTCAACCAATTCATGCATGTCGTTTCTTGTTTGTAACTAATCCGATCCAATCATGGGGAACGAACATTGGTACATCAGGCTATAAGACCCATTTATTGTGTTTTATTGAGGTTGAGGGAGCAGAGCATACCTAGAAATACAGGTTATATTATTCATTCAAGGCCACTCGCTCTCGATTCCTGACAACTCCGGGCCCTGCCAGCTCCTCTTCTCTTCCCCTTTTATTCCCCATGAAATGGAATGGTCTCTCCTCTCCCCGTCTAGCTAATCAAGTCGCGGAAGGAAGCGCCCAGCTCTTGGGCACGGGGCCGACGTCATATATGATCTCCCTGTGGCAGGACCAGACAAGTTTGATGGCCTCCGGAGTTCCGATCCCTGCACCTCGTGGATCGCCAGCCGGACCAAACCTGGATATTACAGTGGGATGGAAATGTTACATTGCCATATATAATTCATGAATCTACTGTCAAGTTGGTTTTGGGTATTGGCTCACCAGTGGTTCTGTGGAGCACCAGTGGTCCTCGCTCGAATCCCGGCGTACGTTGTCCCATTAACAGATCTCCCAAGTACATCCTGTAAAAAAAACCAAGATAAGGGAAAGGTTAAGAAATCATTCAAGTGTTTGGTTACTGACAGGATACTTTTGGAGGATCCTGAGAGTATGCTGAAGAAATCCTAATTTATCAAACTAGTTCCATGTGAGAAATGCGGAGTTAAACCAACTTGCCTGCAGGAATAGCGGGTCGTTTGAGACTACTGCAGCCGTCAGATGCGCGTTCATCCTTTCACAGGCTTCTAAGACCAATTCAAGCTGATCCTCAGAGTATTCTGTAACTACCTGGATTATGTTATCAGAATAGGTCAGTTTATTACTATAAAACATTAAAATTAAGCAGCCCTAATAGAATAAATCAGCACCATAGAAACAAATTAACTCCTGACAAAGCATCTGTCAGTATGGGTGACAAGGACGACACCAAAGACTGGTTTAAATAATATGCATGCAGCTTCGAATGAATGTAGTAAAAACCTACAGGTACATGTTGCAGTCCAAAACAAATAAAAGCATGCCTTTTCTTTAGTCATGGACATTTTCCATCTCAGGTAGATGCTTCAGGAAGAGGCTAATAATTGGTATAGTGGATTGATACTAGTGTCATATGAATGCCAAGCATCAATTCATTTCGTTTTTTCTAAAGTTCTATGCATCATTGCAGCTTACTGCTTAGAACAAAATAAATCCATGAATTAACTCTAAAAATTGAATGCAGATTTGTGATCCATATCCAAGAACTATGGTATTCTGTTATCCCAGATCCTTCTATAATATACTCCCTCCATTCCAAATTATAAGACGTTTTGGCTGTTGCTACACACTTAGATATACAAGCAATGCATCCAGAAAAGCCAAAACATCATACAATTTGTAACGGAGGGAGTATATGTTTTTGGAAGAGGTTGGTAGTAGTGTCAGGAATGCCAGGATTATCAAGCATTACTGTATTATTTTTCATTATGATAACATAATTACACCGGGTCTATTACCTGGAATGGACCAAATATCTCCTTTGTCACAAGCTCGAAGTTCCCACTTTTTAGAATTTCTTCTAGGGGGACAAATACAGCAGTAGGCTTCATGGCGCCATAAATTTTGGGAATTGAGTGATTCGCCAACGGTTCACCACCAAACAGAACCTTCGATCCTTGTATTTTGAGAAGGTTGTTCATGTGCTCTATCATGGCTTCTGTAGTAACCTGGATCAGAAAAGATCCATGATATTAATTAGTTCAATGAAGAAACAGAAAAACTGTTTCTACTGCTAATCCAGTTATGAAACCATATGAACAGTTGAGACAAAATAATAGTGATGAATAGCTACATGTTCTTATTTTCTCTCCACACATATTGACCTTTTAGATGAAAACCTGTACTGTGCAAATACAATTTCCTTTGTCTTCCCTTCTTACACACTACTGATGTCTGGACCCTCACATCTATTAAAATAACAGGAAACAATTGTTATTACCTGATTCAATTTATTGCTTGATTAAGTTTTTAACTACTATTTGTTACGAAAATGACACCATGCCATTTTAGTTACAAAGAACAATTTGTGATTACTATCCAGAGTTGTCCACTTACTGTAAGGACTGGACCAATTGTTAAATCTTCAAGCTTCCTTCTTTCAGAAAGTTTCTTCATTTTCTCAAGAAGGCCACTAGAAGACCAATTCTGCAAGTGGAAGCAAATTATACAACAAATAAAGAACAAAGAAGCACATTGATTGCAATTTAAAATATGCCAAAGGGAACAGTAAGATCTCAAATAGCTTCCTAAGTTCATTAACCTACAATAGCACATGCATCCAGAATAACTGTCACCCGCTCCCAGTCACAGCTGTTGATGCCTTTTCTTTATTTTTTTAATCCTCTTGAGTAGATACATAATGACCCAAAACTTTTAGACCAATGTGATTAGAGAGGTAATATTAGCCCTAGCATTGGCCAAGTTACCAGACAAGAAAGCACCAAAGGATCAACAAATGGGACCACAAGTCATAGATCAACCAACCAAGAACATTATATGCTTCATCAGCGCTGAACACAGTCCACAATAACAATCCTAGATCATTAGCAAAGTAAGGCACACATTTGGCAGTCTTTACCTTGTGCATGAATAGAACAGACTGAGCAGAGCATTTCTGACCGCTACAAGCATAAGCATCCTGATCGCAAACCCATGCAACATAATCAACCTGTTTGGTCATAAATCACAAAAATCCAGTCAAGTCATAATTATGATTGTGCGAATATATGATTTTTAAACATTGAATAGAAATATGGCTTAGACCTCTTGAACATCTGGACCAAGAATTTTCCAATCAAAACCAGCATCCTCCAATTTGACTCGGCCTTTCAAATCAGCAGCCAATTTCTCTGCTACCCGTGAGCTCCCAGTGAAAAGGGTCATTTTCGGATTAGCCTACATGAGATCACAAAAAATTCAAGCATGAGAAATTCCACATAAAAGCAGAGTTTAAGTCCACTTGATCGACAAGGACTTTAGGCAGTGAATGAATATAAATTGGCAGATTGTTTCTTTAATGTTAGTTTCTCAATTGCAGAACACAATGTTATGCCACATACTTCCCGCACACCAAGAAATTAAAATGTTAACTGAACTGCATATTGGTGATTATCAATGAGATGAACAACTCTTTAATTCTTAAACTAAAATGTTAAAACAAAGAAACAGGTACATGTTTCAAACATGGAACTAGTTTGTCATAGAATATAGCAGTAAGTAAACAAACCAAAAACAAATGTTCAAAATTTCAAACAATTAAATCTGTGATCCCAAAGTAACTTCCTTGACCCCAGTGAAAATGTGTTGCCTTATCTAGTTACTCATCAATATAGAATAACCATTCATACCTCTAACAGAAGCTTGTTCATTGTGACACCATCAGAATTTATGAAATCCATATCCTCCGCTGGCAATCCACAATCATGAAGCAACCTAATCATTTGTTCCATCACAATGCTAACCTTGCTGTCAACCTTGAGTACTGGTTTATTTCCCATGTATAGTGCTCCCATTACTTGCAGTAAGGGAATCTCCAATGGAAAATTGAATGGTGTGATAATTGCAACCTGCACAGATTCTAGATCTATTAGCTCTAACATGCCATAAATTTGAATAAAAGAAATACAAATCTTCGTGCTATACAGCATAAGATAAAACTACATCATCAGCTATAACATGTGACAGCTTGGATGCAAACTTCACTCGAATGTGTCAACACTCAGCAATACAAACATGGCAACAACTTTTACTATGCTAGTCAAATTGGCTGATAACTTTTACTATGCTAGTCAAATTGGCTGGCAGATTCAATTTAAGCTAAGAAGTACTGCAAATTTTGTTGAAAGACATGCCCCACCCCAAGAGATGAAAAGATATATCTTGAAATTTAAACTGAAATATAACCCAAAAGGATTACAATCTAGATACATGTAAATTAACTTGATCCTCTAGAAAATAATTCGTAACAATTAGGTTATTTCACATGGGTTTTTTTATGTGCTCTAAAGACTAGAGACAAAAAGGAGTCCTGAAATTTCATTCTTTTTTTGTCAGAAGAGGCTGTTAAGAACACTTACTGGGCCATATGGCCAACGGTAGCCATTACTTCTTTGTCCAAGATGGTTGCCAGGTACAGCAAATGACCTTGCCAGAAAACGTACCTGTTATGCCAAACAAAGAGAATATTGAGTAATGAGAAGAAGAGTGAAATTCTTTCAATCTACAAACTGGATAATTTTCTTCCAATCTGCACAGTTCAGACTAGACCATTTTGATAGCTCTGTATGCTCTCAACACATCACAACTATGAGATCAACACTAATGGATAGATTATTATGCCAGACAGCTTTTGTCATCACAAATGAAGAAACCTAAAATATATATAAAAAAAGAAGCAAACAGAGGCTGAAATACCTGATCTCCACAAAAGTTTTCCAAAAACTTTTGAGAAACTTGAACTTCTGCAAGAGCTTGTTGGTAGCTCTTTGGAGATACCCTCTGGATAAGTTTAGCAAAGAAATCTGAGACCTGCATTGAGCATTGTTACAACAATGAGCCGTATAACTAAATTACTAACTGTGACTCTTCTCAACATGACTTATTTTGAAGTGTAAAGTATTTCACAAGGCAGATGAATCCAATCATACTAGTATCATTTGCAGAATATTTATAGAGATAAAAGGCAGATAAATATTTTTAGTATCAATAGGACAAGATGGCATACTGCAGGTTGGCCCAGCATATGTGCAGCTTTTGCAGATATATCTCCATACATGAGGTACCTGCACATTAGAGCTTTTTAAAGAAAAGAGCAATAATGTTATGATAAATAATAATTTAAAAGTTGAAGATTGAAAAGTAAAATCTACCGAGATTGTGAGTTTATGATGTACAAATCTATGTGTCAGTTCCATTAAAAAAAAATCTATGTGTCAGTATCCTTTTTCTATTATGATGTTCGAACAAAAGTCAGAGATCTAGGGACATCATGGCAAGAGATTTATTTGTAGCATAGCAGAAACTTCAATGATCAAGTAAAGAGGAACAATCAACTTCAAATATGGTAATTTTAAATGAGAGATTCAGAGGGCAGAGGGCATATAAGTTGTTCAGGCTTAATAAACTGTCATGTTAGATTGCTCCTTTTTGGCAAGGCAAAATAAGTTAACCCTGAAATACAGTTCAAAACAGAAGATAACAAAACACACCTCTCTGGAGCTTTAAGTGGATTGTGAAGTCCATGCTTTGGGCATTTAGATAAACTCTCCACAAATGGCTATTACAAGGAAAAAAGAGAAGATATCACGTATGAGAACATACTTGACATAAGATCTCGTACAAACAACATCCTCAAATAGAAATATGAAAATATCAAACAAGTTTAAATACAACTATTCAATGGACAAGAGTTCTCTACCTTAGCAGTTTCATAGCGGTACGATGAAGTTACATATCCTTACCAAAATAAGAGGCAGGTGCAAAATCAAGTTAAATACAAAGAAGTTACCGCTTTTTTGTTAATGTTGGGCAGTTGAAAAGACTAAATGTAGTTGAATTATGTTTTCAACTTTTTCGTGAACACAAAATGGGCCATATAAGAGAATTATCCCTAAGCATACCTTTATTTCTGTTCCCTGAACCTCAGCAACTTTGATGAATTGGTCACCGTTCAAGGGATCAACTATCCAGTTCCAGTTAGCAGATGCTGTCCAGCTTCCCTGCACTGAACCACTGTGGTTGAGACAGAAACAACTCAAGGCTATATTTGCATTGCTGTGCATCTAAATGTGGTTGAGATTTGCATTTTCTTGAGTGAGAAAGTGGGAGCACACGCATGCAGCCCGGTGAACAGTCGTATGATTCCATTTCCATGGGATAACTTCTTGACTCGGGAAGAAAACATAAGCAGAGTCCTTACCAAAATTCTGCACTTCTGCGGGGCTGGAACCTGAAACCTCGTGCGGAGACACCGTCGCAAATGACGGCGTGTGCAGCCACCTGCAAATCACCCGAACAATCAACCGCAGGCCCAAGTGAAGTTATCATCCACACCAGTGCGGCCTCCAGTAGTAACCACGGGCACGGCTCCCCGATTCCCCGAACAACCCTGGCAGGGCACGGAACCCTATCGCCACCACACGGTACGCACTGCCCATCAGTGCGATCCCCCCGATTCGCATCAGATCACGCAACGGCGCCTCCATTTGCACGCGCAACAGATCGAGGGGGGAGTAAAAAAAAGGAGCGGGGGCGAGAGGTGGATCACCTGGACACGCACGCGAGGGGTGCGGATCGACGGACGGCGTCAATTTGCCGCCGGGAGAGTAGGCGGCTCATCGGCGGCGAGGGCGGCTGGCTTCACTGCGCTGCTCACTTCGATCGTTGGGGAGAGTGGGCTGTTGCGTCCGCTCTCTGGACTCTGAACTCCGACGGAGCCTCTCCTCGTGCTGTCTGTCGTGTATCCCAGCGGGCGCTTTTAACTTTCCACGGCAGCTGTGATGTGGGGCCCGGCGTGGGACGCCATCGCCATCGAGGTGGCCGCGTGCGGCGATCGGGTTGCGCGCGGATCCCCAATGATCTGCCCCCAGGATGGATGGACAACTCACCTTATCCTTCCATGTGCACCTGACTGTCTCTGTCTGTCTGTCCCATTTTGTTTTTATTACGTTTAATTTGGGTCTTGTTTAGTTCGCAAAAATTTTAGTTTTTTGACTACTGTACTATTTTTGTTTTTATTTGACAAATATTATTCAATTACAGAGTAACTAGGCTCAAAAAATTGATCTCACAAATTATAGGTAAACTGTGCAATTAGTTTTTATTTATATTTATATTTAACGCTCCATGCATGCGACTAAAGATTTGATGTGACAGAAAATCTTGAAAATTTTTGTGAACTAAACAAGGCCCATGAATTTGGCCCGCTACTGAACAAAATTATCTTTTTTATTTATATTATCCCTACTTGGCTACTTACTGTCCTCAAAAAAGTCATTTTTGACTCACCCAACTATCATGTAAATCATTCCTTCCTAAACTGCAAAATTAGACGTTCACACTCTCCTAACCTCTTAAAAATGGTTTTCTCGTTACATGGTGCTGATATGTGGATATTTTTTTCTTTTTTGATGAGAGAGAGGATATATGGATGGTTTTGATATATGGAGGTCTTGAAGGAACCGGAATGTTTGATCTTGCAGTTGAGAAAGAAATCGCAACACTAAGCTGATAATTTATCTCAGGAAGACAAAAGAAAGTGACTTTTTTTTTCCTGCCGGCTTCTGTCGCGGTCTGTAATCCTATCTGGGCCTTACGCTCAACTCAAATGGTTTTGGCGGCCCAATCCTAGGTACTCTGCCAGATTTGGCCCATGGATGTAAATTGAAGCAGCGGCCCATTTTTGTTGAACTTTTGAGTATATTTTCCTTCCATTTTCTTTTGGCGCGCCTTTTCTTTCTCCAAAAAGCTCGGAAATGAATGTGGCGCGCGTGAGCGCGTCTCAGTCACGCCCACGTGCATCAGTTGCCGACGTGCAGGTGCAAGAGGCGGGAGAGGAAGAGCCTAGATCAAATGTCGCCCACGCTCTCAGTCTCCGCTTTCTTTCCAACGCTCTCCTTCCTTTCTTCGCGCTCGCTCCCCGTGCGCCTCGTGATACAAGGTGTGAGGAGGGTGATCGCCGATTCGCCGCCGCAGCTGCCCGCGCACCCCATGGAGTCGTGGCGGAGGCGGACGCTCCTCAAGGTCATCGTCCTCGGCGACAGCGGGTCAGCACGTTTCACCTTCGCTTAATTCTCGCACTTTCCATTTCTCTTCTGTCGTCGTCTGTTACCGGCGCTCGTCATTTCCGGTTTGCTTAACGTCGATCGGCTTCACATGGATTGGTGGGCTGGTTTGGAGAGTGCAGGGTCGGCAAGACGTCGCTGATGAACCAGTATCCTTCATCTTTGCTCACCTTCATAACAATTTCAGTTAACTACTGTTTGTTTTTCCTGTTGCTCCATCCGTTCAGTTGATCCGTTCAGAGCTGCAAACATGTACCTGCACATGAATCATATAGTGAAATGTCCATTGTTTTTTTTTGCATAATTTGATATTTATTATGCTTCAGTCATGAAATTATGCCTTCAAGGTATATTGGGAGATGCTTAGATTTGCTTGACAATGACTAGATACGTGAGCAAGAAGTTCAGCCAGCAGTACAAGGCGACGATCGGTGCCGATTTCCTCACCAAGGAGGTCCTCATTGGCGACAGGCTTGTCACCTTGCAGGCACTCCTCTTTGTCCGATTTCGTTTAATTCTTGCGCCAGACACCAAGAGGAAACGTGGCGTGCGGCGGTCGTCAAATTGTGTTATGCCCTTACTGTGTGTGCAGATATGGGACACGGCGGGGCAGGAGAGGTTCCAGAGTCTTGGCGTAGCGTTCTACAGGGGAGCAGATTGCTGTGTGCTAGTTTATGATGTCAATGCTAAGAGAAGCTTTAATACACTCAACACCTGGCATGATGAGTTCCTCAATCAAGTAAGTCACTCCTTTTCTTTTTGTCGAGCATGTAGGAGAGCTGCATATCTTCGTGCTGCATTCTGCCTTCTTCGTTTCAGATACTCAGATTCAGATATAGTAGCAAATATAAAAAAATTAGCATTAGCGAATAGTTTGGTGCGTTGTGAATTGTGATCACATCTCCCATGGTGTCTGTTTACAATAGCAGCTACTTATGAGGTTGACCATAAAACACAAACAGATAATGTTCAGATGATCGGTATAGTCATCTACAGCAAGTTCATTATAGTTTGCATAGGCTTCATTTTTTACCTCCAGAATCAAAATAAAATAAACTGAACCTGTTAAAACGTTTATCCCTACAATCTTCTTGTCTGGCGTTGTCTGGTGCAGTATATCAACTGGCAGAACCTTCTCTATGTTTTGGTTTGGTTGTTAAGTGCTCTCTCCATTCCATATTATAAGTCATCCAACTTTCTTGGAGACTCAAAACATCATAAGTTTGACCAAAATTATAAAAAGAATTACAAAAAATTATAAAATCAAATAGATATACTATAAAATATAATTAATGAAGAATCTAATGATACTTAGTGGATATCATAAATGTTATTATTTTATTATATAAGGTCAAATTTGAGATCCTTTGACTCCAAGAAAGTTGAAATGATTTATAGTTTGAGATAGAGGGAGTAGTGTATGCCGTATGTGTATTGCATGATCTGAATGCTCTAACTGATGGATTCACCATTTTGTTCCCTTTTAGGCTAGCCCATCAGATCCTCAACATTTTCCATTCATTTTGGTCGGGAACAAGATTGATTTAGATGGCGGAAGCAAAAGAATGGTGAGTTTCCTGAGTGTGCAAACTTTCTTATATAGATTCGGAATACTCTGCAGTCTCTTTGCGCACAGGTTTCTGAGAAGAAAGCGAGGGAATGGTGTGCCTCCAAGGGCGACATTCCATACTTCGAAACCTCTGCAAAGGAGGACCACAATGTTGACACTGCTTTTCTATGCATTGCCAAGCTCGCTTTGGAGCATGAGCATGACCAAGACATGTAAGTAAAAGCGCCTTCAGTTTCTTGTTCGGATACAAAGTTCAATTCATGTTTTTTTTCCTGGCTTATGGTCTTGCTATTTGAAGTTCTACCAAAAAAAATGCATTTACTATTTTATTTTATTTAAAAAAAGAGCAAAAAAAAGGAACTTGCAAAGATATTAGGAGGGTTCAGGTCATCCTCTGTCCGTGCAGGTTGCCAGATTCTGGCAGCTCCCAGACTGATTTGCTGTTCTAATCATATGCGTTTGTTATTTTGTGCCCCCAGTTACTTCAAGACAGTTGCAGAACAAGTCCCGGATACTGAACAGACAGGCGGATGTGCTTGCTAGGAGTCAGCCATTTCCTGTAACTCTGTGGTTGTTACTGTATACAATAAGCTCACATACCTGGCAGCTGTTTCACAAGCTGATGTAGCCATTCTTAATTGTAACTGTAGCATCAGTGGCTGATAATTATTGTAGCATCGGTTTGCAAACTCTGCTTGCGCCGTCCTGCTCTCACTCCTAGCAGGACAATAAAAAACCACACCCTTGCAGAACATACTTCTGGGCAAAGACAACTGGTTGTGCTTTGGGGATTTTCTACCTAATGATTCCTGATGCAACTATGCTGCTGCACATAAATGTAAACTACCGACCTTTTTTCGGCAATAGTTCAGAGTGCAGACTATTCAGAGCACGGATTGCTGCACGAAACGTTGATTCATCAATTCAAGCACCCTGGTCCGTGTGGGCAGAAATCACACTCCATCCATACTGCACTCTTTGAAAGGGGTGAAAACCTGACGCTGACGGTGGTTGGTTCTTGGTTGGGAAACCACGCGGCAGCA